>NC_069699.1:22416505-24985672 GCF_023699985.2 Odocoileus virginianus
TTGGATCTCCTTCCAGTCCAAGGGACTCTCGAGAGTCTTCTTCAACACCACAGTTCAAAAGTATCAATTTAAACCTATATACTATTTAAAACTTAAAACCAAATTCTTTCTCATGACCCAAGAAGTCCAGGATGATGGGATTCCAGCTTAGTCGTGTCTGACTCTTAGTGACCCCATGGACTGCAGCCTACCAGGCTCCTCCATCCATGGGATTTTCTAGGCAAGAGTACTGGAGTGGGGTGCCATTGCCTTCTCCATGGTACTACTTAAACTTCATCTAAAACAATAAGTTCAGAGAGAGTCTTGGCTAATCAGTAACCCTTAAAATTATTTAATTTTTCAAAATTTATAGCTCTCTTTTATTTTGTGTATTCCTTAGAAAACACAATTCCTTGTATGTGCCATTGTGTATACAGAGAAGCTATTTAATTTTCATTTGACAGATATAGAAACTGAAGTTCAGAACAAACAAGAATCTGCTTGAGGGTATCCAACTAGGGGTTGCTGGTTCAATGGTGTTTCCATGATAAAATCTTATTTTCTAAGTACCTTTTTGTCACATATAACCCAAGTCAAACTCAAATGCCTAAAAAGTTGGACTAACCAGTTTGGAGCTGGGAGCTGGGAGGGGGAACATGGTGAAGGAAAGAGCAGTGCTTCTCAATGGGATGACCCTAATCGGCAGCTCACTAAGTTGGTACCGTATAAGAAAGTGGCATGACGTCTGACTTCTAAACACTGATAATTGTTTCAGACTTTGAACAAACTGACACTCATGACATCTAATCTATCTGTAGATGGCTTTGATCTTGGGCTGAAGGTTAGCAATCTCTTAAAATTGCCAAACACATTTTTAAAAAACTTCAAGTATTCAGAGATTTTGGCAGCAAAGTGGGTTGAAACTTACATTGTCGCCGAAGCAGGACCTTAGAACCTATAATTTTGTGTGTGTTATTATCTGCCAACTAAAAATACTTGCCTGGCTAGATATATAGAATTAATATTGCAGCATGACAAGATGAATACATTTCATTACAGTATGTGGTTAAGTGTATGGACTTTAGTTAATTTGGCGTCAGGGAAATAGTTACAACTTAGACCTTGGAAGATGCATAAGGCTTCTTCACACATGGTGTTACTCCTGAGCTTGACTCTACACTTTTGAGAATTACGTTTAAATAGACAAACTTAAGGTTCTTTTTTCTATTAAAAATCTCCTAGTAGAAGGAGAAGGAAGCTTTTGTGTAACTCAATGGTATTTTCTATGAAGTTTGCCCTTAAATTTTTATTTTAGAATAATTGTAAAAAATTAAAATATTTTATATGCAATAAGAGGAATAAACCTGTCTAGGAAAAAACCTACTTAAGGAGACAGAAGAATTGTATACAGAAAATTATAAGACACTGATGAAAAAAAATCAAAGACAACATAAATAGATGGAGAGATATTCCATGTTCCTGGGTAGAAAGAATCAAAACTGTGAAAATGACTAATACTACCAAATGCAATCTACAGATTCAGTGTGATACCTATCAAATTAACAATGGCATTTTTCATAAAACTAGATCAAAAATTTCACAGTTCATATGGAAACACACAAGACCCCAAATAGCCAAAGCAGCTTTGAGAAAGAAGAATGGAGCTGGAGGACTCAACCTTCCTGACTTCAGATTATATAACAAAGCTACAGTCATCAAGACAGCACGGTACTGGCACAAAAACAGAAATATAGACCAAAGGAACATGATAGAAAGCCCAGAAATAAATGCATGGATAAGGTACCTATGGGTGCCTTATTTTGACAAAGGAGGCAAGGATATACAATGGGGCAAAGACAGCTTCTTCAATAAATGGTGCTGGGAAAACTGGACAGCTACATGTAAAAGAATGATACTAGAACACTTCCTAACACCATACAAAAGATAAACTCAAAATGGATTAAAGACCTAAATGTAAGACCAGAAACTATAAAACACTTAGAGAAAAACATAAGCAGAAAACTCGATGACATAAATTAAAGCAAGATTTTTCTGTGACCCACCTCCTAGAGTAATGGAAATAAAAACAAAAGTAAACAAGTGGGAATTGATTAAACTTAAAAAACTTTTGCATAGCAAATGAAACACTAATCAAGGTGGAAAGATAACCCTCAGAATGGGAGAAAATAATAGCAAATGAAACAACTGACAAGGGATTAATTTCCAAAATATACAAACTGCTCATACAACATAATACAGAAAAACAAACAACCCAATCAAAAACTGGGGAAAAGACATAAACAGACATTTCTCCAAAGAAGACATACAAATGGCTAACAAACACATGAAAAGATGCTCAATATTGTTCATTGTTAGAGAAATGCAAATCAAAACTACAATGAGATATCATCTCACACCAGTCAGAATGGCTATCATCAAAAAGTCTACAAACAATGAATGCTGGAGAGGGTGTGGAGAAAAGGGAATGCTCTTGCACTGTGAGAATGTAAATTTATATAGCCACTATAGAAGATGGTATGAAGATTCCTTAAAAAAACTAAGAATAAAACCACCATACGACCCAGCAATCCCACTCCGAGGCATATACCCTGAGGAAACCAAAATTGAAGAAGACACATGTACCCAAATGTTCATTGAAGCACTATTTACAATAGCTAGAACATGGAAGCAAACTATATGTCCTTTGACAGATGAATGGATAAAGAAGTTGTGGTACATATATGCAATGGAATATTACTCAGCCATAAAAAGGGACACATATGAATCAGTTCTAATGAGGTGGATGAACCTAGAGCATATTATACAGAGTGAAGTGAGTCAGAAAGAGAAAGATAAATGTTGTATATTAATACATGTATACGGAATCTAGAAAGATGGTACTGAAAAAATTATTTGCAGGGCAGCAATGGACAAACAGATATAGAGAACAGAATTAGGAACACGAGGAGAGAGGATAGGGTGATGTATGAAGAGAGTAATATGGAAGCTTACACTACCATGTATAAAATAGATAGCCAACACGAATTTGCTATATGTCTCAGGGAACTCAAACAGGGTCTTTATATCAAACCTAAAGGGGTGGGATGGGAGGGAATGGGAGGGAGGATCAAGAGGGAGGGGACATATATATACTTCTGGTTGATTCATGTTCACAGAAAACAACAAAATTCTGTAAAGCAATTATCCTTCAAATAAAAAATAAATTTTTAAAAATTTAAAATATTTTTATACAGTCAGGGCTACATCAGTTACATGTCTTGCCAAATCACAATAATTTAACACAGAGGGCTTACTGAAAGAAGACATTCTTAAGGTAAACTTTTCCACTTTTTTAGAAGTGGTGATCTGAGTCTATTGAGCAATCTATGTTCGATTTATACATAATTTATACAGAGAAATGTATGCTTCCTTTTGATTGTTTATTCATTCAGAAACTTTTTTTTTTAAAGTAACTCCTGGAGTTTAGACATTTCCCTTGACATGCTGGTTGTAGGAGGAATAAGAAGGTAACATCCAACACTTCTGTGACTCATTTTCTAAGACAGAGAAATAAGAAATAATATAATCTGGTATAATATAATGAAATATAATCCATACTTACCATATAGTATAATTGGCCTTCCCTATCTGTAGGTTCCACATCCATGGGTGTGTGTGCCATGTGTGTTCATTTGCTCAGTCATGTCCAATTCTTTGCGTCACCACAGACTGTAGCCCACCGGGCTCCTCTGTCCATGGAGTTTTCCAGGCAAGGTTACTGAAGTGGGTTGCCATTTCCTCCTCCAGATCATCTTCCTGACCAGGGATTGAACCCACATCTCTTGGGTCTCCTGCACTGGCAGGTGGATTCTTTGCCACTGCATCACCTGGGAAGCCCACATCCATGGACATGGAGGGCCAGTTCTAAAGAACTTGAGTGTTTGTGGGTTTTGACATCCGAAGGGCATCCTAGAACCAAACAATCCTTCATTAATACTGAGAGATGACTCTACTATAATGTAACATAAAATATCACCTAATAACATCACCCAACATAACATGATGTAATGTAATCAAAACCACTACAAGTTTTCTGAGAAGGATATCAATTTCAGATACACAAATCTAGTATCTCAATTCTTATCAACAGATATCAAGTAATATTAATTTCTACCCTGTCTGTTGACAATGGCTTATAGGTTCTTCAAATCTTCTTAACTAGTTACAACTCATATTTCTGCCCACATCTAACTTGAAATGATAAATGAGTCCAAACATTTCTGAAAATAGCTTGAGCGATGTCCATTTATTTAAGAGATTTTTTAAAGAAACTTCTAAGGGCTGCACTCCCTTAAGAATTTAAAAGGGTAAAAATAGCTTTGTATGAGTTTGCAAGTCTAAAGATAATAATTTAGGATGACAGCACTTTCACTTTTAAATAGATAAGGAAAATGATCTGATTTAGAAAGCCAGTAATATATTCAATTATTCTTTGCTGTCAATAAAAATAGGCTGGAATTTATCTGCTCAGAGTTGGTTTAGGAGATTTTATAACTACTGCACTTAAAGGTAATAAAAATTGGCCACACCCATTATTGTTACTATCAGAAGCCCTGGAGAATATACTTGAACTTTATGAGTAAATATCAGGAACAAATTCTTTTGTTATGACATTTACTTCACAAGCTGGCAACTCAATCACAAATAGATGTAGATTACCTTATGTTTGAAATAAAATTACCTTGTCCATGCAGGCTATTGGGCTTCCCTTATTGCTCAGTTAGTAAAGAATCCGTCTGCAATGCAGGAGACCCGGGCTCAATCCCTGGGTCAGGGAAGTCGGCTGGAGAAGGGATAGGCTACCCACTCCAATATTCTTGTGCTCCCCTTGTGGCTCAGCTGGTAAGGAATCTGCCTGCAGTCTGGGATACCTGGGTTTGATCCCTGGGTTGGGAAGATCCTCTGTACCCACTCTAGTATTTGGGCCTGGAGAATTCACAAAGAGTTGGCCATGACTGAGCAATTTTCACTTTCACTTTTCACTCTTCACAGGCTATTATGAATGCACCTAAAATTTAAGTATTACCTTTCATATTTCTGAATTGCTGTTTTCCCCCAGGCATGGATCTGGACTCAGTCACAAGTGCATGCTTTTTTGAAGTGTCATTGCAAAAAGTCATTATATTTCTTGAAAAAAAATCTTAAACAAATTATTAGAACTTATGAAGTGCTGTTATTTTCAAAGTCATTTATGAACATTAATTAATCGGTGTCCAGGACAGATATCTACCAAATATAGCATTTAGTACCAGGAATAACATGACAAACTTGCAAAGATTTGAGCTTAGCATACTGCCTAGTCTTTGGCAGGGATGGGGAGCAAAACACTTTATTACGTCAAGACTTATTTTCTCTCTCATTGAGCTGCAACTTACTACTCTTATTTAGAGTCATCACATTTACTTCTCTTCTGAATTTACCTTATATCTCCCAAGATATGCCTTACCAGACTAAAAACTATGTTTTGAAAAATAGGAAAGCAGTCTGACATTTCTAATATGTTCTCAAAAACTACTATATTCCCAAAATTTTACTTTATTATATTTCTTTCAAGAATATGTTATTTACCCACAAAAATCTGAAGTTCATTTTAGCATATTATTTTAGTCAGACTTATACAAGAAAAATACTTATTTTCCTGAGGAAGCTAAGAAAAAACAAATCTCCCTGACAGTTGGCTGTTTAATTCAGTCCAGAAAGCAAACTACATGTTTCAGGCATCATTCATTCTCTCTGTCGAGGACTATACCAAGAACTATGAAGTACAAAACTATTAAAAATAATGAGGGAAACAACTTTGCCTGTTTGTAAAAATTATGTTACTGTGTCAAGACATTAGAGAAATAGCTATTGTTTATAAATTCATAAAGAAAATGAATTCTAGTATGGAAAATTAGAAACATATAGTCAACAAGTGTTAAGACAAAAAAACAATACAGGATTTTGATATTTTTTGTTGTTAATTCTTTCAATAACTTGTTTTTAAAGGCGGACCAGATTTCCTAGACCTGTAATTGCACTTATATATATATATATATAAACAATAATTCCATAGAACTCAGAACATTGATGTTCAAGGAATACAGATAAAGATCTTCGCACACAATCTTTGGTCAATGGACCAAGTTAAACTTAATTTGATGGTAGTGAGATAAAAGAAATATAAATATTTTAAAAAGATATAATGAACACCCATGATTTTCAGATTTTGGTTTTCTCAGAACATGTCTTAAATAACAATAATAATGAATTCATTCATATAAAGTAAACTATTCCTGTGCCAAATAAGATATTTTGAAATGAAACACATAAAGCAAACTAGTATTCATACTCAAGTTCATTTCATAAGAGTGAATATTTCATCACAAAATGCCCAAAACATAATAATCTCCCAAATATTTCATAGATTCAGTTTAGTTCAGTTCAGTCACTCAGTCTTGTCTGACTGTTTGCAAGCCCATGGACCACAGCACACCAGGCCTCCCTGTCCATCACCAACTCACAGAGCTTACTCAAACTCATGTCCTTTCAGTTGGTGATGCCATCCAACCATCTTATCCTCTGTCATCCCCTTCTCTTCCTGCCTTCGATCTTTCCCAGCATCGGGGTCATTTCCAATGAGTCAGTTCTTCACATCAGGTGGCGAAGTATTGCACTTTCAGCTTCAGCATTAGTCCTACCAATGAATATTCAGGACTGATTTCCCGTAGGATGGACTGGTTGGATCTCCTTGCAGTCCAAGGGACTCTCAAGAGTCTTCTCCAACATCACAGTTCAAGAGCATCAATTCTTCTGCGCTCAACTTTCTTTATAGTCCAGCTCTCACATCCATACATGATTACTGGAAAAACCATAGCTTTGACTAGATGGACCTTTGTTGGCAAAGTAATGTCTCTGCTTTTTAAGATGCTGCTAGGTTGGTCATAGCTTTTCTTCCAAGGAAGAAGCATCTTTTAATTTCATGGCTGCAGTCACCATCTGCAGTGATTTTGGAGTCTCAAAAAATAAAGTCTCTCACTGTTTCCGTTGTTTGTCTATCTATTTGCCATTAAAATCCCACTACACTGTCTGAATTTTTCTTTTTTCACTGAGTAGTGAAAACTACATCATAGTCTTGCACTTGGGAACCAATGAAATACTCCAGAAATCCTCAGGTGAGTATGAAGTTGAGCCAGAACTTCTCTCTTTTAAAAAATTTTTTTTAAAGTTTATTGTCTTTTAGTTAAAAAATTGAAGTATATTTGATTTACAATGTAGTGTTAATATCTGCTATAAAGTGATTCAGTTATACATATACTGATATATACATTCTTTCTTGAAATACTGTTTCTATCATGATTTATCATAGGGTATTGACCGTAGTGTTTTGTGCTTTTCAGTAGGACATTGTTGTTTATCCATTCTATATATAAAGCCTTACTTCTCAAAACCCCAAACTTTCATTCCATCTCTCCACCAACCCCCTCTTCCTTGGCAACCACCATTGTGTTCTCTATGTCCATGATTCTTTTTCTGTTTCATAGACAAATTTCACTTGTGTCATATTTTAGATTCAACATAAGTTGTTGTTCAGTCACTAAGTTGTGTCCGACTCTTTGTGACTCCATGGACTGCAGCACACCAGGCTCTCCTATCCTCCATGTCTTCTGAAATTTGTTTAAAATCCGTTGAGTCGGTGATGATATCAAACATTATTTTTTCTTTCTCTTTCTGTCTTAACTTCACTTAGTATGATAACCTCTGGTTGCATCCAGGTTGCTGCAAATTGCATTATTTCATTATTTTTTATGGTTGTAATATTCCGTTGTACCACAGCTAATTTATCCATTCACCTGTCAATGGACATTTGGGTTGTTTGCATATCTTGACATTGTAAATAGTGCTGCTATGAACATAGGGGTATATGTATCTTTTTGTATTAAAGTTTTGTTAGGTTATATGCCCAGGAGTAAGATTGCTGGATAATATAGTAATTCTATTTTTAGTCTTCTGAGGAACTTCCATACTGTTCTCCATAGTGGCTGTATCAATATACATTCCCACCAGCAGGGTAAGATTCCCTTTTCCCCACATCTTCTCCAGCACTTGTTTTTGTAGACTTTTTAGTGATGGCCATTCAATGTGAGGTGGTACTTATTGTAGTTTTGATTTGCATTTCCCTAATAAAAAGTGATGTTGAGCATCTTTTCATGTTCCTATTGGCCATCTGTATTTCTTCTTTGGAGAAATGTATAGGTTTTCTGCCCATTTTTCCATTGGGTTATTTGCTGCTCATGAGTTGTATGAGTTGTTTGTATATTCTGGAAATTGAGTCTTTGTCAGTCATGTAGTTTGCAAATTTTGTTTTTCTTATTCTCTAGGTTGCCTTTTCATTTTGCTTATGGTTTCCTTTGCTATTCAAATGCTTTTAAGTTTGCCTAGGTCAAGATGGACCAGAACTTCTAAGGGTTCTTTGCTATTTGGAAAAATATTCAATTTACCCATTTTTTTGAAATGTCCAATTAAGAAAGCTCAACACAATTGTTTAGGCTAATGAAAATATGGGGGAGGGGAAGAGTGAAAAGCTTTGCAACATGTTGTGTGTGTTATGGTTGTTAAAACCTATTTTGTACTAAAAATGATACCACTCTGCAGCTTGATATAGAATTTTAAAGGAACTTGGTGATCATGCAATCCCAATATCTCATTTTACAGATGAATAAACTGAGGATGGTGTCTCCGTAAATTCATTTCAAAAGTTTTGGGGATTAGAACTTAATTATTTAAAATAATTAAAAGGGTACTATGATGGTTAATTTTATGTGTCAGTGTGACTGGGCCAGAAGGTGCCCAAATAATCTTTGTGTATTTGTGAGGGTGTTTCCACATTTGAGTCTGTAGATTGAGTGAATCAGGTAACCTTTTTCAATTTGGAAAAGTCTCATCCAATTCATTAAAAGCAGAAAAGAAATAGAAAAAAGTAGGAACATTTGGAAATAACTTACCATGTTCTTAATAGTGTATAGCAAAAAATAAGAAAGTAGAAGTATAGAAATGACTTACCATGTTCACAACAGTGTATAACAGTACACACAGTCAGTAAAGGGAGCCACTGGAAATCCTTCCTAAATGTCAAAGGAGCATATATATCACAAAGAATATTTTTCTTGAATGGACTGATGGAACCACAGCTGGTTTCATTCTTTAGCACCATTTCGTGTCGAGTAGGTGAATTACTCATTTTTCTTAAAGCTGCTTTAGATTTTGACATACATACAGATTGAATCTGTTTTCATAGTCTATTGAACACTTAAATTAGTAACTTATTTTGCTGGGGGTTTAGTTCATAGTAGCAGATGACAGCAGCTCTGTTTGTTAACAACTTACAGTGTTTCATGCAGCATACTCAACACTTGTGTACGTTATGTCCTTTAACCCTCATAATAGTAATGGGAATGATAAAAGATATATCCAACAGCACACTAAGAGTAGAGATTCAAATCAATCTAATCAAAACTTGCACTGTTTAATATTAATGCCAAATTATATTCTGAAAAATGTAGTATGGATGGATGACAATATAAATGATATATTACATATTGAATAATACAAACATTTAATACTCCCATGATTATGAATTAAAATACACCTGCAAATCTATGTGTTGTTGATAAGAACTGACTTAGCTTTTGGGTTTATACTCAAATGCATCTAGTTCTCTTAATCAGCAAAAATGAAAATCTCATAATATATTTCATGCTCATTATGACTGTATCTCAGTCTCTATATGGGAACCAGGACACGAATCTTGTCTCTAACCAAGGTGAGAAAACCATTAAGACCATGTGCCATCACTGGTATGTGATCAATACAAATGTGTGTTGTTCAGGCAGCTGTGACTGTGCCAAATGATATTTTCAGTTGCTTGTTTATTTTGTTCCATCAAAGCACAGTCAGATCTTAAGGTGCAGGGATAATAAGGTTCATTGATTTTATTGCATGCTTGACATACTCCAGCAAGGAGCAAGTTCTGAACTGTGGAAAGGCACTGCCCATCTGCTGTTGATCGGGTATTTTAAACAGTTCTAAAATATTTTGGAAATGAAAATGACAAAATCCAACTTTGGGGATTGTGTGCTTTGAAAATTGTGAGGAGAATTTGTATATTTTCAATGTAATTGAGATGTTGTACCATGTTAAGAAGGCAAAAAATAGTGTGTCCATTCCTTAGCTCCCCAGGACACCAAACCTAATTGACTGATAGCTAGAGCAGGCTGACAGCAAGACAAACCCCTCAAGGCTGTTTGTGAAGGAAATAGATGACTGCTTAGAAAGGCAGAGGTGTTCTCATTAACCTTTCCTCCTTCTATACTGCTGTCTTCAGACTGTACGATCCCAGGAATTGAGACCACTGACTTTAACCAGGTACATCCAAGAGAAAGTCAACCCACAGGAATCTTTCTAAAGCTTGGACAGTATAAAATTATATTTATAGTTTCAGAGAACATTGGCAAAAAAAAAATTGACCAAAATGTCAACAACTTTAAGTAATTCTGTTTCTGGATTTATTTATCGTATAAAAATAAGGCCACACACATTGCTAAGAATTTGTAATAATTACCTGAGAACTGTTCATGCACCCTCTTCCTTGGGATAATTCAGAATTGATTTTAAAATTAAACTTTGCTATGAGCAATTGCTTACTGGAGCCATTAGATTATTTTTGTTGGATACTTTTTCCCTACTTTTATTTTTCTTGCCAGAAAGCACTTTTTCTGCCATTTTTATTACTGAACCTGATACAAAAGAGAGTTGAGAATAACATCAAGTATATAGTCATGCTACTGGGTGCAAATATTTCTGTCCCAAGTTGATTCAGAGATAAAAGGACATCATGCTTTACAATAGTTGACATTTTTAAAGAATCTCTAGTATAAACAAACAATTATATTATATTTCCAAAACTAGGGTCAGATTTTAAGTTACTGAACTAAATTGATTGGAGCATATAAAATATGGACATCTTAGCTATGGAAAATGCAATTTCTTTCATATTGACCATCACCTTCAAGAGATTTATATATACTCTCCATAGAAGTCACTTAAAAGCCACAGCAGTGACAACTCCATGCATTAATTTGGCACCTTCTGAATATGTGTAATCATGTGTTAACACTAAAATTCCAAAGTGTTTAAAATTTCTTTATTTAATGTACCGTAGATATTTACAAGATTTTAATAATATACATTTTTTCTTTCCAAACAAGTCTGCTTTTGAATGTTATCTTGTCATGGGGGCTGGAGAACATTTTTACAGAATAATTTGCTTTTTAAAAAACTGAAAGATTTCTGGTTTTATTCTTCATATAAGTGGCTGAATAGCAAAACAACAAAAAATTGTGACGACAACTGACAGGAAATGGACGCTAGGTTCTAAGACTGAAATTCCTCTGGAACTCAAACCTGCAAAACATAAAAATGAGAAAAAGTAAAATCATTTGTTATATTAATTCTTCATGAACCAAACACATACTGTTATTTCTCTTTTAATGCCACATTTATTATACTTGTTTCACTTACATTGTGTTTAATTTTAGGAAGTGTTTTTAACCCTCTGATTTAGGATATCTGTTTTAAATATAAAAATAAAAAAGAAAAATGCCTAAAATTGGCCAAGTCTGACTAAAGGGCAGAATAGGATTGGCCACCATGTAGTGGCTGTTGAGTTATACTCAGTCACAGCTTCAGATACATAAGTGAGTGATTCTTCTAAAGCAGAATTAATAAATTATTATTATATACTAAATCTGACTGATTGGTGTTGCCTGCTTAGGACCTCATGTTGAGAGGATTTGAAAGCACTAACTCAGCTCAGTATGAATGCCATAATCGATTAGTGATGTCTGCCATGAAAATGGCAATGGAGATGTACCTATGTGTACTTCACACTTGTTCTCCCTGCTCTGAGAAGCTTGCAGGTACCCTTGGAAAAACTTTCACATTTTGTGCCAACAGGATAAAGCATATACATACCATGACAGTTGTGAAGGTTTTTTTTTTTTTTGAGTTTTAAATGAGGAAACATAAAACTACCTGTCATATGTAAGCATGTTGTAAATTTGAGGGATTAAAGAAAATTGACTCATCACCTCTTGCTCACAATTGAAATATGAAAAAAAATAGACCTTTTTTTCCAGCCAATATTTAAACAAAAATTGGAAAGATTCATAGAGCCCAGATTTCATGCTGGAAGCTGTCTTTATTCAAAATCCACAACAGCAATGGTGATTCAACTTACTTGACATTTTTGGAATCCTAATTTCCTCACTGCTGCTTCCATCCCCACCATCACTAACTGTTCTTATTTC
This sequence comes from Odocoileus virginianus, assembly GCF_023699985.2. NCBI lineage: Eukaryota > Metazoa > Chordata > Mammalia > Artiodactyla > Cervidae > Odocoileus > Odocoileus virginianus. The sequence continues at coordinate 22,428,892 of NC_069699.1, forward strand.
AATCAAGTAGTCCTCTTCAAAGGGAACCAGAAGCTCAGCAGATGTGTTGTTTGTTTCCAAAATATGAGTTTTACTCTGTCTGTTTTGCCGGTACAGAATCTGAATAAAATGGTGAATTATGTTAAATGGACATGTAGCTTCTTGAAGGTGCAGAAACTCTTACAGAACACAAGCACTGTGAGCCTTATACATGCTGAGGTCCTTGGATGGAAATATCTGGTCTACACTTTTTCTTTAAATTTGGTTGTTAAGAAAAAATATTTCCTTTTGGCCAATGCTTCTAAAATCAGTATAGATTTATCTCTATTAATTAAATAGCTTGAGGCCATTATCTCTGGAGCTTGCAGTGGAAAGTTACTGATTAGTTTGGACCCATTTCAAGTGTCTGGATACTATATGCATTTGTCAGCAGATGATGTTCTTTACCACTGATGGAAATGGTTTTTCTTGATATTTGATGATTGGATTGGATTTCTTTGTTGGATTACTTTTATATCGCTGATAGATGATATCCTTCTGTAGCCTAAGTTCTAGAAATTCTATTTGAATATACTTTTTGATCTCATTCTCATCTCACATTTTTAATATTTAAATACACAATCATATTTTTTAAATACAGTTTAGTCACTTGAAGAAGAAATTGTTGCATACTGTAAAGATTTATTTGTTAATGCTTCATGCACATTACTGACCTCACAGTATAAAATTTACCATGAAGAACTTAAAAGCGGTAATGCTAAATATTTTCAAAGCATCAGAACAAATATTCCTATATTTCCACATGCATAAAATTTGTTTCTTGTTTGGTTCTAACATTTATCATTACTTAGGAAGCTAAGTGATCTGTTTAAAGGAAAAACAGAATACTCACCTTGTAGCCTAACACTTCAGACTCATTCTCCATAGTTTTTACATGCTCCCAGTTTAGGCATAACTTAGAGTTTGTCAACTTCCAGGCAATGTTAGCTGGTGGTTGGCTTGGAGCTTCAAAAAGATAATAAAAGATTCAAATGAATATTTATTAGCTCATGATTACTGTATGACCCAACAACACGAAAAGGAAAAATAAGTCCTGGATAATTAGCATAAAAGGAGGTAAAATGTTTCTAGTGCCATTTCAAATATTATATTAATTCTAATCAGAGGAAGTAAATTCATTCAAATTCAGGTCATTTGGAAATGTTTTTGTGACAAACATGAATGAATAATGGTAGGCTGCATTTTCAGTATTAATTTAGTAATCACTTCTGTTGAATTTGTTTACTTTATTATATGTAAATAGATGGAAGGCTCCTTTATCTAATGTTTAATTTGCCCATCAATCAATGAGACTCTCAGACAAACTCAGCTTGCAAACTTTTTACATATATCAATACAGAGGTGTACATTCCTAGTGGTCCTTTACTTTTAATCTTGTATTAATTAGGACTCATTGACTATAAATAACACAACCAACTCAAGTTGTTTTAAACAAAGTATTAGCAATAGATTGTGAAGGATATAGGGGACTCTCTTGGAATTCATGGCAGAATGCAACAGAACCTCAGAGGAACAAAAAATGTCTGAAAGCCAAGAAGTTCCTCTCTCTACCTCTCACAGTTCTGTTTGCTGCATGCTCATCTTGCCATGGACCACCTCTTTGTTCAGTATATGCAGCAGAAATCAAGACTGCCTACCTCATCTGAGATTTGAAATCTCCTTTCTTGAGAGATAGTTCAAGCTAGAATCTACAGGTAAAAGCTAATGATTGGCTTAATTTGGCCATATTCTATTTTACCCTAATCCATTGTGGCTAGACAGTGAGAAAGACATATGACTCAACACAGATAGAACTAGTAGGAACCATGAAGAGGAAAATCGATTACAAACTGGGTGATCATCCCGAAAGGTGTCTACCCTGAATCCGAACTGTGGTTTTAGTTCCCCGAGATTAATGTTTTTTGGGAGAAGGAAGGTGTGAAGTTCAAGAAGACATATTTAGAATTAGCCTTCTAAAGTAATGGATCTCATCTAACTGGAAGATTTTACATACAAGAAAACTAGAGTCCAGGTTGAAAATCTGCTTCTTCAAAACCATATAGATAATGAGTGCTTGAGCCCAGTCAGCATCCTGGTTTCTTGACTTTTAATCTAGTTTTTTTTTTTTTTTCTCCTGCATGACAACATACTGCTTCTCAAAGATTTGAGTCCACATGATTATTTTTGAGATTTAAGAAACTGAAGAGATTAAAAATAATTCAGCTGGGTAGCAGAGGCAAAGATAGAACCCAGAAAGATGTTTTTGGCATCTTATTTGAATATGTGAGGCTGAGTGAGCATAATATTTAACTCATTATAACATTGATGGAAATGATTTCTTTTGGAGTTTTAACTCAATGGCTATTTAGTGTCTTATGTGCTGCTGGAGAAAATTAAAGGGTGTCACCCAACATTGCCTTATGATATATCTACTTGCCTTCTCTAAGCCCATGGGATGTCATACACCTAATCACTTATACCTCAACTGGCACACAGTAGAGAGATAAACGTTTCACCCATGCTCCCATGGGGCTTAGTTCATATATTTTATTATGAACTTATCCCACTGAATTATAGTTATTCATGCCTTGTGTTTCTTTAAATTTACTGAGAATGCATTACAGCCTCCAGCATAGTGCTTGGCATGTAGGCAGAGGCATATATATCATAGATGTTGAATAACTGGCTGTGTAATATATAGCTAAAGAGAGGTCCAATGTGATTTTCTCATGTCATGTAGATTACACACTGGACTGTGAGCAGACCGATAGGTGACACAATGTGGCAAATCTGTTCATTTTGCTCTCCTACAATTGAGGCTAATATTGACATGGTCAAACCTACAGAAATCCATATGAATTTATAAAATGAACATGCTAGGTGAATAAACCATGTCCTAGTACATTTCTTGACAATATAAACAAAATAATATTTAAAAGCCTGAGAGTTTTGCATGTAGTAAGAATTCAGTGAAGAGGAACTAAAGAGACTCGAGAAGGCAAAAGAAGGGAGTGAAAAAGTTGGCTTAAAGCTCAACATTCAGAAAACAAAGATCATGGCATCCGGTCCCATCACTTCATGGCAAATAGTTGGAGAAACAGTGAAAACAGTGGCAGACTTTATTTTTCTGGGCTCCAAAATCATTGTAGATGGTGACTGCAGCCATGAAATAAAAAGACGCTTACTCCTTGGAAGAAAAATTATGACCAACCTAGACAGCATATTAAAAAGCAGAGACATGACTTTGTCAACAAAGGTCCATCTAGTCAAGGATATGGTGTTTCCAGGAGTCATGTATGGATATGATAGTTGGACTATAAAGAAAGCTGAGCACCGAAGAATTAATACTTTTGAACTGTGGTGTTGGAGAAGACTCTTGAGAGTCTCTTGTACGGCAAGGAGATCCAACCAGTCCATCCTAAAGGAGCTCAGTCCTGAATATTCATTGGAAGGACTGATGTTGAAGCTGAAACCAATATTTTGGCCACCTGATATGAAGAGCTGACTCATTTGCAAAGACCCTGATGCTGGAAAAGATTGAGGGCAGGAGGAGAAGGGGACAACAGAGGGTGAGATGGTTGGATGGCATCGCCAAGGCAATGGACAGGGAAACCTGGCCTGCTGCAGTCCTTGGGGTCTCAAAGAGTCGGACACGACTGAGCGACTGAACTGAACTGAACTGATGACAATGATTACAGTTTTTAACTGTTTTCCCTCAACTTAATTCAAAGTGCCCTTTCTAATCTTTCTGTTATGAAAGAGGTAATATAAAAATTCTCACCAGATACTGCAATTTTAATATCTAGTATATTCTTTGGCACATTTCTTTTATCTCTGGTCTTTAAACAAAGTATTAACGTAACAACTTCTTATAATCAATACAGCAAAAAAGAAAATGCATGTTTTTGATATCACTGGCAGAAACAGATTCTGAGGTATTATCTATTGCTGTGCCTTTTCTATTTGTTTGCATGTTTAGATAAAAAGTACTCCTTTTATACTATGAATCCATTGATGATGCTTCAGATTGAGACAAAGAAGAAATTACTTCTATTAAGTATATGGGACCGATTGTGTCTCTGAGATTGGGATATTTGCATTTGTTTGTTTCCTCATCTACCATAACAGAAGTAAGGCATTTCATGGACATAAAATGAGAAACATTGTATCAGGAATGAATTCATGGAATGAATGGCTCATTGTGTGGGTTATTGGGAATGCTTTACCTTTCATCCTATCTGGAAGGTATAAAGAATTGGACTTTGAAGTCAGAGAAAACTGAATCTGTATACAATCTCTTCCGAGAGGCCTGGTTTTTCCAGTATTGGAATAAGACTAACATATTCTAGTTTATAAGAGTTTTAGCTTCCATGAAATAAAATGAGAAATGTTCCTCCCTTGCTTAGTGGTACATAATAAATTGCTCAGTAATTGTTAACTCTCTTTCCTGTAAGTATCCATTCTTCACTGTGGTATTATGACATAGTTTTTCAATGGTATTCAATGTGGATTGTTCCTAATAACACAATTCCAAAGTTTGCAAATGATTCATTTCTTAAATATAATTAGGGGTATTTTCAAGATTTTCCCTTCATAATTTTGTTCTTCCTTCAGTTTTTTATGTACTTTTTGAAAGGCAGAAAAAATGGTGAAGTCTTAGCTAATTATCTGGAAAATCCTCATAGTCCAGAGCTTTTCTTATTTTGTCCATGAGTATGACTTCAATGTCTATGCCTTTTGTCTAGTATTGAGTTGGGAAAAAAGTTTGTTATTTCTAAAAGGTGCTTCAGAAGGCGTTTAACAATTTTGATTTCATGAGTTTGTTGTATTTACCTAAACTGGACTGTTGTATTTACCTAAAATGACAAAATCGAAATTTCTATCACCTTGAAAAAACAAAATACTATCACATGGATAATATAAAACACATGCCATGTATGTTTATACCTAGTTGGTCAATGGTAAACTCAACAGCAAGCATTTTTCCAGTCTTTTGAAAGAATTTTGCAGGCAATTTCCAAAGACTAAATTATTTTCTATTAATCAAATGACAGAGCAACATTAAACTAGCCGTCTGCAGCTCTAATGGCTTCCCTGTGATCAATTTTTCTGTAGATGGCATTTATATTCAACTGTAGTTCACACTGTGAACTCAATTCAAAAACAACTTCTTATGTTACACTTCTAAGTAACAGCATGGGTTGACATTTGGGAGAGAGAGAAAGAACATAAGTGCAAGATGAAATAAAAGCTTAATGCTTCCTTTATGTCTAAATATGGATTGATTGCATTATTTACAACAAGAAAAATTCTGTACAGAGTGCTAGTCAGTCAACATCAGGGGCCAAATTGAAGCAAAATTTGCAAACACTTTCTGTTACTGGGTCTGAATACTTCTGTCTATATAAGCAGTGCTTTTCCTCTCCCCTTTCCTCTTGGAATGGATGTAAATATTTTTCTCCTTTTAGTGGTAAATTTCATTTAAGTGATGTCTGTGTGAATCACAATATACTTGCAGTAGTCCTCAGCTGTCTTTTGGAAAGACATCATTTTCAGTAAGCTACAATACTTAATATGAAACCACTGATATTTATTTTAAAAATCCCATATTTAGATAAAAAAGACTTTTATTTAAAAGTCTATCATCATCACCAGCAACAATAATAACAAAGACATCAGAAACTTTGTATATACTTGTATATGTATTTGGAGGTCTCTTTGTCCACTAGGTCTCTTTATTTTTTGTGTTATGTATATCTCAGCCTCTTAATTTCTTCATAGCAACTTTTCATAATTTGTAATTATTTTATTTCACTTTTTCTTGTTTAAATTTGCCTCCCCACTAAAGAGAAATTGCCCGAAGGCATATATCCTTCCTGTTTTAATCTCCATTAGTCACCTAACCCTGTTCATGGCTCATGGGAGGCACTACTTTCTTGAGTGAAAAACTGATTCATCATATTTCCAAAAATAAAAATAAAAATGCTCTGTTTTCTGTTTATCCAATCAGAATAGGCAAAGATTTTGGTGAATGTGAGCTCTGCTTTCTCACAATTTACAGTGGATGACCAAATATTAGATGGAAAATCTAGGCAATGGCAGTATGAATGTGTGATGCATGTAGATTACTACTATTCAAAGTTAATTTTGGTGTCATCTGAAGGGCATGGAAAATCAAAATTAGACCCAGGGATAGCATTTAGAATCAGAGCTATCCTTGGTGTTTCATGAAAGCCATTTCTCATATTTTCTGTGCATGTACTTCCATGACTCTTGAAGAAAATTTCTACAACAAATTTATGAAAAGAAAGAAACTAGAAAGTAGATGAGCTTTCCTACTTTAAAAAATGCAAAGGAAGTGAAATCACCTCTCAAGAAGAAATATAATAATATATGTTACCACACAATGAGCTCTCACTGTATGGCTGCCTCTGGGTCACCTCACTGTACATTATGTCCTTTAGTTCTTAAAGGAAACTCTAGAGGAAAGCACAATCATCTCTGTTTTTCAGTTGAGAAAAGCAGTTCTGAGTCATTAAGTGCATAGACTTTTCACACAGTTCATGGCTGAGCTGAGACTCACGTTCAGTTATTTCACTCTGAAGTCCTTTTCTAGTTCTTTCCAAAAGTATCTCACAATGGGCCAAAGTTATGAAATCACTCAGAAAAAAGTGCAAGCATATTAAAGAGGACATTTATAGATCAGTAGAAAAGATATTTGTCTGTTTACAGGCGTGATGGGGTCACTACAAACTGAGAAAATGCATAAAATCAGATAAGCAAATTTTAAATGTTAGAAGATCAGTAAGTCTGGTGCTGCTAGATGAGGAATGGGAACGGAAAGTAATCTGGGGACAGACTGAACAGACTGTGAAAGATCTTGTGCACCTTTCTGTAGTCTTTGTTCTCTGAAATAGAGGAGATAGTGGAATTTTGAAACTAAAAGAGGATGTGATTCTGTTTCAGGTGGAAAAAATCTCAAGGCAGTTTGAGGTTTGGACTGAAGATTTGAGGGTCTGGAGAGAGAGAGAGACACTAGATGGTTAGAGATGAACACTACAAATTAGCACAACGTCCATGGGATCCAGAGATTCAAAGAATCTGTATTCATTGTATGCCAGTCCAACAAATGCCACAACAGAATCTTCCTAAGCATCTTTTTTTTTTTTTGTATCTAGGAATTAAAATAACATACTTCTTAATGCGCTTTAATAATTAAGATAAGTATACTGAATATTAATACTAGGCTTAGGACTTAAACATGCTCAGTATTTTGTAACTGTGATTGGCAGAATCAGGGCCTCCCAAACATATCCAGGTTCTAATTCCTCAAACCTGTGGATATGTTACTTTATATGGAAAAGGGGATGTTGCACATATAATTATGTTGAGGATCTTGACATGAAGCAATAACCCTGGATTCTCTGGGTGGGTTCAGTGTAATCAAAATGATGCTTATGAAGGAAAGAGCCAGGATCAGAGGAAATGTGAAAGGCAGAAATAGAAGGTCCGAGTCAGAGGGAGACTCAAAGATATCATACTGTTGGCATTGAAGATAGAGGAAAGGGCCACAAGCCAAGTGGTATGTGCTGTCACCAAAAACCAGAAAATTCAAGGAAACAAGTGCTGTTCTAGAGCTTCCAAAAGGAGAATACTAGGTTGAGGGTAATTTGAATAGCAACAATAGAAAACTAAAGTAGTTTCTGTTCGATTTTCCAATGACAGTGATAAAGAATGCTGAAAGAATAAAATTAGAGATTTGATTGGTATTCAAATACAAAATGGAGTTTTGTAGAACCTTATTCTCAAGTCCTTGTTGGATATTTTGATAAAAGAGTTAATGCAAACAGGCTGGTGTAAGCAAAATTTAAGAAATATTGAAAGAAGATACTCATGAAAGAAATTGGGAATTACAGGGGGGTTTATTCATTTTCTTTTTTTAATGGAAAAGAAGAGGGATGCTAGACCTCACTTTATACTTTCTGACTCTCATCTCTTCTCTCACCAGATATATTCTAGCACTATAGCACTTGGATAAAAGTACTCCTTGTTAATGAAATTGTTTTCAAAGGATATGTCTCCCACTCTTTGATGAGGCTGATCTCATGTGAACACTCAGGCAAACCACGGATTAAGTTCTTGGCATTTAATCGAAATTTCAGTCAAGCCCATTTGTAGGACCAAGTGGGTCAACTGAACACATCTCTTGCTACTGTGTCTAAAACAAGTTTTCTGCTTAAACACATACAGTAGGTTAGCATAAACTATCACATGGTTGATTTAGGGTGCATGAGCAATCAAACTAGCATATTACAGGTAAAGAAAAAACTTTTATTTTTAGGGTTATAAATGGGTGTAATCTGTATGCAGGTCAGGAAGTAACAGTTAAAACTGGACATGGAACAACAGACTGGTTCCAAATAGGGAAAAGAGTACGTCAAGGCTGTATATTGTCACCCTGCTTATTTGACTTATATGAAGAGTACATCATGAGAAACACTGGGCTGGATGAAGCACAAGGTTGAGTCAAGATTGCTGGGAGAAATATCAATAACCTCAGATATGCAGATGACACCACACTTATGGCAGAAAGCAAAGAAGAACTAAAGAGTCTCTTGATGAAGAGGAGAGTGGAAAAGTTGGCTTAAAGCTCAACATTAAGAAAACTAAGATCACGGTATCTGATCTCACCACTTCATGGCAAATAGATGGGGAAACAGTGGAAGCAGTGACAGACTTTATTTGGTGGGGGAGGGGGTGGCTCCAAAATCACAGCAGATGGTGACTGCAGCCACAAAATTAAAAGATGCTTACTTCTTGGAAGAAAAATTATGACCAACCTAGACAGCATATTAAAAAGCAGAGACATGACTTTGCCAACAAAGGTCCATCTAGTCAAGGCTATGGTTTTTCCAGTAGTCATATATGGATGTGGGAGTTGGACTATAAAGAGAGCTGAGTGCCGAAGAATTGATGCTTTTGAACTGTGGTGTTGGAGAAGACTCTTGAGAGCCCCTTGGACTGCAAGGAGATCTAACCAGTCCATCCTAAAGGAGAACAGTCCTGAATATTCTTTGGAAGGACTGATGCTGAAGCTGAAACTCCAATACTTTGCCACTTGATGCGAAGAACTGACTCACTTGAAAAGCCCCTGATGCTGGGGAAGATTGAAGGCAGGAGGAGAAGGGGACGACAGAGGATGAGATGGCTGGATGGCATCACCGACTCAATGGACATGAGTTTGGGTAAACTTCGGTAGTCAGTGATGGACAGGGAAGCCTGGTGTGCTGCATTCCATGGGGTCGCAAAGAGTTGGACATGACTGAGTGACTGAACTGACTGATATGTCTGTGTGTGTGTGTGTGTATTTATATAGGTGGCTGTCTGTATCTGTGTATCTCTGGGTTCAATATTATCTGATTCAATTTAAGATTGAAAATATTTGAAAAAAATTCCAGAAAGTTTTAAAAAGCAAAATTTTAATTTGCTGTGTGTTATTAATAATAATTTACATAGCATTTACATTGTATTAATATTTGCAACTACCTATGTAACATTTACATTGTTTTATTTATATATAAGTAATCTAGAGGTGATTTTAAACATACAGAGGATGTATTAATATGTAGGTAATATGCAGATTCTATGATATTTTATGCAAGGCATGTGAGCATCCGTAGATGCTCCTGGAACCAATCCCCCTTGGATACTAAAGGACAATTGTATATGTATGTGTATATAGATGTATGTACATGATCTTATGTGTATACCATGTGTATATCTATATCTTTTTGATAATTAGTTTATTGTTTGGTCTCAGCCCACATTAAATTGGTCAATGGAATTGGAGTAATATGAGATGGTTGGCTTGAGTATTGTGTCACCAACTACACTAGAATGTCAGTTTGTCACAGCTCTGTCAGATAAGAGAGGTTTTTTTGATACTACATTTCCACATTTCTAATTACCCTTGATCTTGCCTGAGATAGAAGCTGAATTATACACAAGAGTTTTTGTGATTTTTGGGATCTCTCAGTTAGCTATAAGAAATGTCTGGGTAAATTTAAAACCTCTGATTAATTGGAGATTTCCTTCAGATTTTCAGATTGCCTGAAAGAGGCTAGACTCCATTAAGGACCATGGAAGCAAACAGTTCAAACAGGTAGACGGCAATGACTTCACCAACTCAGTCAACATAGAGTAAATCAGGAAGACAAATTGAACCGCATCTTTAGCTAGTCTCTTCTAGAAAATTACATATGACTTAGTCTACATCAAAGTAGGGGATTGAAAGAGAACTGGTTTAAGGGTTGTTGATCCACACAAACTCTTCCATTAAAATGGACCGATAGTGGAGGGTTTTGTTCATCTGTTTGTTTCCTGCTTAGCAGTTTCACAGCACTTTGGATTTTCCAGTGTGCTTCTATAATCAAAACCTCATTTGTGCCTTACTGCTAATTTGAGAAAACAGTGAGGGCAGAGGACGTTTTCATTTAACAGTTTAGAAAATTATAGCAGAAAAGTGAAATGTTTTATCCGGTACCAGGTCATGAGTCAGTGAAATACCTGGAATTAGAACACAAGTCTCTAGCTACTGGCTGGTGTTATGGACACAAGTGGATAATACATCTTATCATTGAAGACCTATTAACTGAAATGATTCCCAAGTTCATTTAGGACATGCCAATTGTATTTATATGGAAAAGAACTTTGATTTTCAGGCTTTTTAAACCACCTATTCATTCCCAATACACAGACACAAAGAATACAGTATTTAAAGGCTTGTTCTGTTTTTTCCTGTTTGTTAGTAGCAATGCATTCATGTCTCAGTCATTCTCCAAATTCAGCAACTATATTTGTTACTCTTTTTCATTGGAATTTAGAGACCAAAGAGTGTGTTTCAAAAAACCTGTTTACACAAATAATTTATGTTCATCTACAATATATAAGAAATACATAAGTATTATTCACTTATAAAAAGAATAAATTGCAGTTCTTACTAAGCTGTATCTGATCAGACAATTTCCTGTTTACTACTTTGACTCATATTATGCAGTATTTGTGCAGCACCAGACTCATTCATAGGGCAAATGAAGCAATAGTCAACTATTAATCCTTTATTCAGTAGGTCCTATCTTTGTGAAAGATATTTAGTTTATTTTTAAGGGAGATAAAAAGAAGCAGAAGAGTTAATTCTTGGATTTCAGAGACTTTCCAGTAATTTGCAGTGAAAAAATATCATAGAAGGAAAGATCTAGGTAACTTGACAGTGAAGGAATCACATCAATACTCAAATGGTAAGACAAACAAAAACAAACAAAAAAACCTATTTAATAAGCATTTACTAAAGTATGTGCTGGACACTTTCTATTAATTATCTCTTCCAATCTCGAACAAGGCCCAGTGAGAAAATCAATAATACTTTGTCTTCATTTTACAGATGAGGATATTGAAACTAAAAGATTAAATTAACCACTTAATATCCCCAGAATGGGAGGTCAGATTTTGAACCCCAGTTGGAAGAGGGCATCAGAGACATTGTATTCTCTTTCATCTATATGCTCAAAATATTTTCTCTTTTGCAATTCCAGAAAAGATCAGAACGGTTCATTTTGGTTGTTATCAGAAAGTTTCAACAACTATCCAGATTTATAAGCCAAATCCACTGATCAGATAAGCAATCAGTAAAATGATGGGGTGAGATGAATGAAATGGAAACTGAGCAATAAAATGCTTCTTATTGTAGGTGAATTGTGGTCCCTACAGTGTGATGTATACTTACGGGACTTCTTAGTGGTAACGTTGACTGGAGGGCTTGAGGGCCCTGTCCCAGCAGTGTTATAAGCTCTCACAGAAGCAAAGTAGACGGTGTTAGCTTTCAGGCCTGTGATGTTTTTGGTTGTGACATTTCCACTGACCCTGATTTTGCCTATCATGGATTCTTTGGAATCATCTGTCCAGTATAAAACCTGCTCATTAAAAACAAAGAACAAGCAATTTATTGTTTCCTAATAACTGCCAACTACAATGGTGTATGGGAAGAAGTTAGGAGTGCAAATGAGAGGATATTTTCCAATTAAAATGGTTATACAATGACAACAAAATAATCAAAGTCCAAAATTTATATGGAAGAAATAAAAAAAATGAAATCACAATGGAAATGAGAAAACCTAGGGTTTTTTTTTAGATTATCACAATAAAATATTTCATGAAATATCTAAAGGGTAACAGCTTTACCTGCCACCCCGCACCAAAAAAAGTGAAAAGTGAAAGTGTTAGTCGCCTAGTCATGTCTGACTCTTTGCAACCTCATGGACTTTAGCCCTCTGTGCTCCTCTGTCCATGGGATTCTCCAGGCAAGAATACTGGAATGGGTAGCCATTCTCTTCTCCAGGGGATCTTCCCAACCAAGGGATCGAACCCAAGTCTTCAGCTTTGCAGGCAGATTCTTTACTGTCATCATTCTTTACTGAGCCATCAGAGCTGAAGCCTGAGGTATGCAGTAGTAAGTCAGAACTAAATAAGAGTCATACTTTTAGTGAAAGACTCACATTATGATGTTTTGCTATTGACATTTCTTCCAGAGTTCTTTGAATCATGGATGAATTATTAATTCAGCATATACTGATCCCTTCCTATACATTAGCACTGTTTTAAGCAAATTGGAAAAGACAAGAAAGAATAAAGCATAAGGCATGCCTATGCACCACTTATAACCTAGTTAAGACGTTAGAGCACATATGTGAAAAGAAAGCAGAGGATGCATCTGCCGAAAATCATATGGAAATAAATGCTATAAGGATTTGAAGACACATAAAACCAGAAAATAATCAGAGAAGAGTTAAAAGAGAAGGAGAGAGTAGAGATGATCTTTGAGAAATAAATAGGGTTCACTTAAGAGATATGGCCTTCTAGGACTGGAGTGGCAGGGGCACCTACAGAAAGTAAAACTTTCTGTTTGGACAACAGGGCTTGTATAAAAGGAAAAAAAAAAATAAAGGCAAAATCCTACTTTCATTCTAACATCAAATAAAGTAAACCTTGTTACTCATTTTTGAATCATTAGATTTGCAAGTCAAAGAAGAGTAATTGATTAATAAGTCTCATCAATTAACTTTGTGAGAATGAAAGACTGTAAGTTTGAAATGATCTGTTTCACTCTATATAGACTATAACGGCAGATTAGGAGAATGTAAGCTTTATCTTGTCACATACTGCCTTTTCGGAGATGACTAACTTTTTTCAAGTAATGCTCCAGCTCAAGATTAGGTTTCCCCATAAAATTCGTCTATGGTTTAACATCACTAAAGATTAAATGCTTACTTCTCCCCAAGAAACAAACATGACTGCAGCTTGGATAATTAAATAAGATAATCACCTGATGACTTTTAAAATGCTACCATTTGTTAATTTACTTGCTTAGGATCACCTGGAAAGAGACTCTTCATTAATTCCCCTCTGTAGCTTTAGACACGCACTATCTTATATTAAGGGCTTCCTGGGTTGGCTCAGTGGTAAAGAATCCACCTGCAATGCAAGAGACGCAGGAGACACAAGTTCTTTCCCTGGGTCAGGAAGATCTCTTGGAGGAATAAATAGCAACTCACTCCAGTATTCTTGCTTGGGAAGTCCCATGGACAGATGAACCTGGTGGGCTACAGTCCATGCGGTCACACAGAGTCGGACACAACTGAGCCCAGAATAGCGCAACTTATAGGACTAGGTTGGTAATATAGGGCTGTTGAACAGAGCTATTGCTAGCTGGCATATTCAGAGTGCAAAGTGAAATTACTGTGGATTACCTCATAGCCCAGAACTCTTCCAGTGTTTCTATTCCAGGCAATAGCATTCCATGAAACCTCCATTTCTGAAGCAGAAAAGCTTTGAACAGAAGTTCCCCTTGGGGCCAGTTGAGGTTCTGCCATTCAGAGAAAGACACAACCATCTTAAGCAGAGTGGTTCATAGAAAACAAATGCAAAATATACAGACGGTCTCAAGGAGGACCATTCCAGTGTTGACTACAACTTACCATCTTCCCCAGAGTAGATAATGGACACAGTACTCAGGGGTCCTTCTCCTTCCTTATTATATACACCCACTTTGACTTCAAAGGGAGAGAGAGGGATGATGTTTTCATTTCTGTAAATAAACCTTGATGTCTCTACAGACGGCACTCTTTCCCTGGTCCAGGTTGTTGAACCTACTGGCCGCAGCATGACGATGTATCCAAAGTCCTCTCCATTCTGTAGTTCTTCTGGAATTGACTTGGGCAGAAGTAATCAGTCACTGAGTATTTACAAAAATATTTTGTATAGCTATTATAATACTGATTGATTATTTGGCATATCCTTTACAGAGATAAGATGGGTATTTACACTGCTTAATGAAGTTATTAAAAAAATGAAATTTCTATTGGGAATGCCAATTAGAAAAATGAGCCCAATTAAAGGTACTCAGATAAGTAAATGAAAATTTTAAATGGAAATGTAAAACAGGTTTTACATGCTTATATCGCCTTCCTTCCCTGCCGCTACCTCTTGGCAACCACAAGTCTGATCTCTATGTCTGTAAGTCTGTTTCTGTTTTGTAGATACGTGTATTTGTGCCATATTTTAGATTCCACATATAAGTGATATCATGATATTTGCATTTCCCCTTTTGAAATACTTCACTTAGTATGATAATCTCTAGTTGCATCATGTTGCTGCAATAGGCATTATTTTTTTCCTTTTATGGTTGAGTATTATTTCATTATATATATATATGTGTGTATATATATATATACATAAACACATATACTCGCCACATCTTCTTTATCCATCAGAATCTCTGAATGCTTTAATTCCTCTCCATTATGGAATTTGAATATGATACATAGGTGTTTTGGGGCAATAATAAATATACTTAGAGCAAACAATAAGTAGAAAACATACAGTAGCAGGGACACTGAGGCAGTGGAAGCTAAGAGAAAATTGAAGCTGTAAATTATACAGAGACGAGACAGAATTTAGTTGTTAGTCAAGTAGAAACCTGGATGTAAATTAAATGGGAAGAACTGAAGGATAAGCAGGAGGGACTGTTGGAGCTGGGGCTGGATTATCAGCGTAGCTGACAGCAGGATAGGGCTACTATTCTCAGAACAGTGATGGACAGTGTACCAGTTCTTCATTTAATCCGTCTGCCTAGCTACTGAGACTTTTTCTATTCTCAGTATTTCTCAAGTACCTTTAAAATCAGTTCAGTTCAGTCACTCAGTCGTGTCCAACTCTTGTGACCCCATGGACTGCAGCACACCAGGCTTGCCTGTCCATCACCAACTCCCAGAGCTTGCTCAAACTCATGTCTATCGAGTCGGTGATGCCATCCAGCCATCTCGTCCTCTGTCATCCCCTTCTCCTCCTGCCTTCAGTCTTTCCCAGCATCATAGTCTTTTCCAATGAGTCAATTCTTCACATCAGGTGGCCAGAGTATTGGAGCTTCAGCTTCAGAATCAGTTCCCTGCAATGAATATTCAGGGCTCATCAAGAGGCTCTTGCTTTCTGCCTTTAGAGTGGTATCATCTGCATATCCAAGGTTGTTGATATTTCTCCCAGCAATATTTATTTGAGCTTGTGCTTCATCCAGCCAGGCATTTTGCATGATGTACTCTGCCTATATAAGTTAAATAAGCAGGGTGACAATATACAGCTTTGATGTACTCCTTTCCCAATTTGGAACCAATCTGTTGTTCCATGTCCAGTTCTAACTATTGCTTCTTGACCTGCATACAGATTTCTTAGGAGGCAGGTAAGGTGGTATGGTATTCACATCTCTTTAAGAATTTTCCACAGTTTGTTGTGATTGATAGAGTCAAAGGCTTTGGTGTAGTCAATAAAGTAGATGATTTTCTGGAATTCTCTTGCTTTTTTCATGATCCAACGGAGGTTGGCAATTTGATCTTTAAAATAAATCCCCATTAATTGAGATGACCTGAGCTGGTCTCTACTTCTTACCATGTAGAACAATCTAACAAATACAGACAGTAAAAAGTGGAAGAAATACACAGTCCTGAAATCTTAGAAAAGAAAATGCTTCCTTGTGTTAACACTTCTCTTTCACAGAGATGATCAAAATTAAACCAGTTAACTTTGAGTGGTATGGAAGAGATTTGTAAGCGTTTAAGACGCTGCTGCTGCTAGAGCATTTGATTTGTTTTGGATGCGTCTCTAATCTCAGATTTAGTCAACATGTTTAGTTCATTTGAGAAATGGAGGACTTCTGCTTTTGTTAGTTAAGTACAATTAATGTTTCACATGGCATTCCCTCAAGAAAGATCTGCATCCAACATGTTCAATTTAGAAGGGAAAAGAGACTTCTTTAGGTTCTTCCTTTCATCCTTTTCATATTGGTTGATCCAATGATGGAGAAATATACTGAGTTATTTAAGGTGGCCAGAAAGAGAATTTTCTCCTTTAATCAAAGTAAGTATTCAACAGAATACAGAAATTCAGTCATTCCACTGGTAATGAAACCTATTAAAGCTGATAAAGGCTAATAATATAATTTTTCACCACTGTGACTGTAGGAAATAAATTTTTAGTATAGACCAACAGTCAACAAGCTATCGCCTTTGAACCAAACCTGACCTATAGCCTGGTTTTGAAAATAAAGTGTTTTGGAAACACAGTCACACCTGAGTATTTATAATGATATGTGGCTTTTGAATGGCAATGGCAGGGTTGAACAGTTGTAAAAAAAGACCATACATTCTGTAAGACTGAATAGTTTCACTGACCTTCCAGAAAAAAGTGTACCAACTGCCAGTTTAGGTGTTTATCTTTTACTGTACAGTGTTTTATAGCCACATTTTATGTGAGATATTTACCATAAGCATCTCAAACTTGGAAGTACTTTGGAGTATAAATGAAGATAAGATATGAAGATATGAGTAAAAATACCTTAGAAAAGGAGTTAGCAATTATTCCAAGACTAGATATCATGTCTAGGTTAGTGTAAACAAAACAAACCAAAATAGAAATATACACAAAATACACTTAAATTTGGCATAGAAGAAAATGTAGGTATATTATACTACAGTGTAATTATAAACCACAGTGATGGAGTCAAACTGAATTTAGAACAGTGATTGGACCTGGATTAGTGCTAAAAGTTCAAGGGGTACTTCTTCATCCACAGTGAATGACATTGGCCTTCAGTGGTCTCTCTGTACTCCCAAGTTCTTTTTCAAAATATTGTTCAGATGTGCTATGATGGTGCCTTTACTGACCTCCTCTTAGACTGAGTTAAGACTGTCCTGTTGGGTTCTGAGCATTCAGACCTTTTCTTAAAAATTTATTTTTGTACCCTGACTGCTTGGGACAGTGTGATTACTCATTAATTACATGTTCATTGAATTAAAAACATTACTACATTCCTGGTGGTTCAAACTAATGTGTTCATCTCCTCCTAAGGAGACATACCTGATTCCTTAAAGAAGTTCAAGCACCAGAAGAATTTGATTCAGTAACTGCATATGCGTGATGGTAAATGTGAATGATAAATGGGAATTTGCATCCATTTATAACAGTTTCTGTTAGTATCTGCATATTTGATATCCCAAGAAAAATATACAAAGGGATGGATTTTAATTGAATTTTTTAAAAATTTAGGTCAGAAAAAAAATTTCGTAGTGATAGACTCTCAAATATTGGGGAACCTAGGGTCTCTTGCAGCAACACAAAAGCAGCAATATAGAACACATAAAAGAATAGGACTGGTGGTGGTGAATGTGTTTAGGAAAGCAGGCAGGAGGCCAGATTTGACCTGTAGGTGAAGGTCTGTCAAACCCAGCTTAAGAAAAAGAACACTATAAATCATGGAAAGGTTTTTTGTTTTTGTTAACTTATATCATCTCTATTTAAAAATAGTATACATAGAGTTTCCCATTCTCCCCGTGTATAGACTGAGTAAAAACAATGATTTTTACCTACCTTTAGTAATTTCTGACCATGGAGGAAAAAAATAGGTGAGGTCAGGCAAGTGATGAAATACTCAGATGACTTTCAAAGAATGTTGAAACCTATTATAACCTACTCACCATTCCATAAGAAACAATCCTTTTAGACCACTCGAGAGTTTGTGTTTTTGTGGGAAAATTGTTTGGTATACAGGAATAATTTTAACTTAATACTCAAAGCAAATACAGAACTCCCACCTTCCCTGAACCCTGACTTTGCATAGGGACCATTGGAATTCTAATTCAGAACAAAGTAAAAGAGAATGGAATGAAAGTCCTGTGGTCAGATGCTTCTCTGTCCATCAATCTCACATTTCTAAGTCTGTTTTCTAGATGTGGCATAAAAACCACCTAGCATTGTCATGGAGTAAATGACATGAAATGCCCAGCAAAGCATCTAAAATCCTGTAAGTTCTCGACGAGTGAGTTACCTCTGTGTCAGGCCTCTTAGGAGCCCATCTCTCTCCCAGCAGCCACACCTGGCTCCTGGCTCCATCTGTCACAACTTTCAGAAAACATCTATGTGTCTCCATGTTCTCTCATATGAAGAGAGCTTAATAATACTACTCTTTCTGTAACGGCATTTTGTGAGGAATAAAATGAACCATGTAGAACCATATAGAATGTTTTATGCTACTGCAAAATCATTTACAGATGCAATGTATTACTACTGTTCTACAATGGTATTTCTCAACCTCAGCACTCTTGACATCTAGGGGCAGGTATCTTCTTGTCATGGGTAGGGGTGGGTACTATCCTGTGCATTGTAGGATGTTCACCAGCATTCTCACGTCAGATACACCCCTCCCCTCAGTTGTAAACAACTATACATGTCCTCAGATATTGTAAAATATCTCCCGAGGGATGAATCACCCCCTATCTCTCAATGAGAGCCCCTCTAATGTATCAAAATCACAACTTTTAACTAAAACACCCATGGCCCTCTTGTTCTTAGGTGTAATATTAAAAGGTCCAAAGAAGTAGATGTTATGGCTATGAAAATTATCATCACTGTGTCAAAAGCATGTACAAGGGGCAATGACATGGCAAGGCTCTTTTATCAATTATACCTGAGGCTCAAAGCTGATAATAAAGGTATGAAATGCCATGCATTCCAAAGAGTACAAACTATTCATATATAGGACTCCTTGGCACAGCTGAGCCTATAAAAAGTGAAAGTGAAAGTCGCTCAGTCGTGTCCGGCTCTTTGCGACCCCATGGACTATACAGTCCGTGGAATTCTCCAGGCCAGAATACTGGAGTGAGTAGCCATTCCCTTCTCCAGGGGATCTTCCAAACCCAAGGATCAAACCCAGGTCTCCTGCATTGCAGGAGGATTCTTTACCAGCTGAGCCACAAGGGAATGACCCAAGAGAAATGCACAAAGGGAGTGCTGATTTAAGGGAGAGACTAGTAGGGAGATATTTCTTTTGAGACAACTGTAGAAAAAGCTGTATATTCCCACCCCCCACCCAGGAGAAGTAAAAGGGATACTTCTTACCCCTTGCCTAACCAAGTGACAAAGCTTCAGAAAAAAAAAAAAGACTCATGGAATATGGGGGGTTTGGGGGATTTGTCTGGAATTTGGGGGATGTGGGTTCTTTTAACTGACAGATGCCTGAGAAACTTCCAAAGGGGAGAGAGACCTGGACAGTGTACTGTGGCAGAGTAAAGACAGGCCAGGTGGGGACTCATTACACCTCCACAGAACATGGAACAAAGCTGTATGTTTGCTGAGGGCAGACATGAAACCCATGTAGGAAGCTGTCTGTGAGCACCATTAAAAGGGACTCTACCCACAAACAGTATCTAGAGGAGAGAGACGACCTATAACTGAAAATCTGGCCATGGACCCCCAGACTCCAGTAACTGAGGAGACCTTCAAACAGCCTGCACCAAGAGATGACAACTAGAAGTCCCCACTGGGGCACCTCCTGGACTTTCCCCACCACCACCACCAACAAAAAACAAGGCAGAACCAACAACTGCTCTCTGAAATGTCAATTAGAGTATACCAAAGTCAAATTTCAAATGACCATCAATCAGAACCATTTCGGTCCGTTACCTCTTCTCCCAATCCTAATTCACTATAATTATAGTTCCGGAGGAACTAGCTTGGGAAAGGAGAATTTGAATAGCAGAATGAAGGAAAGGTGGAGAACTGACTATGCATTCTCTTTCACACTTATAGAATTCCTTGCCTAAGGCAGACCTGAGCATCTGAAAAATAGAAACTTTAGATTGGTTGAATGTCCAAATTTTATAATAATAAAACAGATTAAAAAATTTTTGGAGTACAAAAATCAGCCTACCTGTTAATACTTAATAATGATGATTACAAAAGCTATGCCATCTACCTAAGCTTTCATCTACATGCAGGGAAGAACAAATTGGAAGGATTTAAAGAGCAATGATAGGGAAAGAATTTTTTTTACCTGCATTCTACTGAGTCTAACTCATGAATATTTTAGAGGTAATAAGTAAAATAATTTCTAGTTCATCAACTAGTAACAAAAATGCTACTGACCCACCATCAACAGACATTGGGCTATATTTCTTATTTGGGAAAGAATTTTGTTGAGTTAGTCACACTCTCTTACTTGGGGGAAAAATACAAAAAATTTCCAATACCTCCTCTAAATTATGCATCATCAGGAGTCTCTCATACCATGTATTTTTATATACTCAATAGTGATCAAATAAATCTTCTTTGTTTTTTCAATATTCTTCTTGGCCAGCTAAATCTTTTTCCCTCAAAATAACTGAGTTGGATAGAAAATTACCTCCCAAGTAATGATGAGTTCAGACCGACTTCCTCCTCCTCCATTGATGTTTGTTGGTGCCACTGCAGGGACTGAAAGCAACCAAGAGAAACGTAGGATGGCAATTATTAAAGTATTTTTTCATCGTGAAGAATTTTATTTTTGGATTTCACCTTAAAAAATCTCACACAGGCACATTATGAGAGAGTTTTGCATTTTTAATGAACATAAATTATGTTTACACATATCCAAATTTCTAAGAGAGAGGACACAGTTGTGTTTGATACATGAGCACCCTGGCTTCAAAATCGAGTAACATCATGTGTTTGACATTATTATGCATCATCTACTAATTGGCAAAATGATGTTCCATTCAGATGGTAACAGCAACACTGCTGATTTAGTGCCTAATTATACAGTTGTGCTGTAAACAAGTTACTGAGGCAGTCTATTAATTAATTTTTTTCCAATAAACAAACTGAAATTGTTTTCTTTTTGTTAGTCATCAGGATATTTTAATGTTTAAAAATGAATCCTTAAAATATATCAATTAAAATACTCTTGGTTTATAATTTCATATTTGAATCTCAAATTTCTCACTACAGAACAGGACCTTTCCTCTAATTTTTCACAATCAATGTAAGAAGAAGTTCTGTGATCAAGGATGTGATTAAGAGAATTACCTGGGTTTAACTTCAGTACCCTAAGACTCAGTGGTAGAACATTCCAGAGACTGATCATGTTTACAAATTAGGACAATATATGTCCTTCAACTAATTATACTTTCGTAAGGACTAGTATAATGAAATGTAAACATTTCAAGGTAAATTGTAGAATTGATGACAACCGTGAGCATGAATCGGAGAAGGCAATGACAACCCACTCCAGTACTCTGGCCTGGAGAATCCCAGGGATGGTGGAGCCTGGTGGGCTGTCATCTATGGGGTTGCACAGAGTTGGACACGACTGAAGCGATCTAGCAGCAGCAGCAGCAGTGAGCATGAGTGGAGTAGTGTAGTGTGTAATCAGAATGAAGTTTTACTTTATACATGTTGAAGTGTTAAAAAGCACTTTTCCTGAAATAATAACAAATGTATGCTAAATCTGTGATAATGGATACTTTTTAAAGGTTGAATTATATGCAATTATTTATATTCAGTCATTTTTTTAATTTATTTTTTTCCTTTTTTTTTATTTTATTTTTTTTTCCATTTATTTTTATTAGTTGGAGGCTAATTACTTTACAGTGTTGTACTGTTTTTTGCCACACATTGACATGAATCAGCCATGGATTTATATGTATTCCCCATCCCAATCCCTCCTCCCACCTCCCTCCCCACCCCATCCCTCTGGGTCTTCCCAGTGCACCAGCCCGGAGCACTTGTCTCATGCATCCAGCTTGGGCTGGTGATCAATCATTTTAATTTAAAATATGCAATGTTTAATTGCTCATTTAAAATTTTTTTCCTACCATGGATACCATTCAGATAAATCTCAACTACTTATTCTACTTATTCCCATTTCATACATAGTTAACTCCACAAATGATATAAGGATATAATAATCTCCTTGTTTTTTTTTAATAGTAACACCAAACATTAGCTAACTT
Organism: Odocoileus virginianus; assembly: GCF_023699985.2. Taxonomy (NCBI): domain Eukaryota; kingdom Metazoa; phylum Chordata; class Mammalia; order Artiodactyla; family Cervidae; genus Odocoileus; species Odocoileus virginianus. Next base: position 22,451,277 of record NC_069699.1, read on the forward strand.
TCATAATCACATTAACCCTAACTTTGCCTATTTTGATCTTCAGAATTTATTCAAACAATTGCCTTGTACCCATACTCTATTTTCTAAGTCTTCCAATGCCTTTGGCCAAGTGCAGTGTGAATCAGAATAGATTCTATAATTGCAAGGATTTTTAGTACATGATAGCTTTACAGTGACATACTTTAGGACAATCAAATAGTTCAGATGTATAAGAAAATTCTTTTAAATTATGCTTTAACTCTTTCAAAGTTTTCAGTATTCTGGGTAATAGCAGTTCCTTCTTTTATTCAGTTTTCAAATGAACCATACTAATACTAAAACCATATTGAGAGGAATTATTTTTGATGATACCATCCCTCAAAAAAAAAAAAATCACACTTCAGTATGATTTGGAGATGCAGAAAAATCATTATAAATACCAAGTTTCATTATGCTACTGAAATGAGAGTATCAGTGGTTAACAGAAAGTGGCATTAAAAACTTCATTGTAAACCTTTAGAGTCAGCATCAACACTGCTCAGAGCTACCATAATACAAATCAGCTTTAAATAATCTAAACTGAAGCTAGTATCCAGAGTCATGAGGCACATGTGCAGATTCATAAAAGGTTGTTCTGTGATAGGGCTTGGGAATTTCTGGGTTTAGACATTTCACTATGTCAGACCCTTTCTCATTTAGGTTATGGACTACTGTTAGGGTGAATGCTGGAGCTTAGGGTGAATGTCTGGTTTCTAATACTGACTTAGTCCAAGATCATCAGCTGTACCCTGGCCTTCCTTTTGTTCTATTAAAGACTCACCTCTTAGCTCTACATTTTCTAGAATGATTTAATTTATGATATCACTCTCAAATATATTATTTTCCAGGCCCAGTCTATAATAAAATGACTAACATTACCTTTAGTTTAAAAAATGATTTATTGACATCTGACAGTTGTGCACACTTTTTTTTGAAGTAGTTTGTGTGTGTTAAACCAAGCCAGCAGCAGCATGATCCTTCATAGGTGACTGGATAAGAATATGAACTTTTTTGGCTATATTCATTGAGATGATCAAATGTTACCTTGGATGTGAAAGTTTAAGTGGAACAAAAAGGATCCATTGAAAAGAGTTTAAGAAGGTATGATTTCTGAGGCAGGTTCTACTTGTATTCTGCTGTTCAGTGAACCACTTGATGCTCAGTTAGGACTTCTGTTAAATGAGTGTAACATTCACCTCATTTGCATGTGGAAAAATTTATGGTATCACTCATTGAAGCTGCAAAGCTAGGTCAGAGTTGAAAAATAGATGGAAATGTGTGGCTGACTGCACCAACAAGCTTAGTTAATTCTTGGCTACAATATTTAATGAAACAAGTGGTAACCTATTTACATTTACAAATCTACAGATTCTCTATTGGATTTTGGCTAGAAAATAGATAAGAGGACAACTTTTGAAAAATTCTTATTTTTGGTATGCCTTCTTAATCATCTTGTTTTGAATTCGCTTTTTGGGAGAAAATACACATTGCTCTGTGCACATAAAAATGGAAAATAAGAGCCGCTGGTTTACTGCTTCTGATTGTGGATCAAAAATGCTACATGACTTCTCACTTATTATCTTTAGGAACTATATCATAAACAATCTTCTTCATCTTTAGAAGACATTGAAATCTTACCTGATGCTTTTGTTCTTAACAATTCTGATGGCTTGCTTGGTTCTCCAATCCCAATGCTGTTCCCAGCAACTACACGAAATTCATATTCAACCCAAGGATTCAAACCAACCACTGTTGCATTGAATGTCTTACCATTGAGAATTTCTGGAACTGAAAAGAAGGCTATGCTTTAGGTAACTAAATTGGCACTCATTTTAAAAAATCAACTATTTAATGAAAACAAAACAAAATATCTGTTTTAGAAAGTCATCCAAAATCATGCATCACTTACCTGTAGAAACAGCCTGCCAACCCACAGAAAATGGTGTCCGAGCCTGAACACTAAATATTTGGATGGGGCTGTTATTATCTGAGCCTGCTCTCCAGCTTAGTTGACAAGTAGCACTGGAAATATGTTTCACTCTTACATCCTCTGGGGGCCCTGGGGGACCTTGAAAAATATGTTTTATGATGACTATATTAGAAATTATTAAATTTGTGGATTTGGGACAAGGATATTTGATCTGTCATGCTTAGAAAATAAAATATTGAACATAATGTATTTTAGCACATTACTTGTGATAAAAAACCCTATTAATTCAGCTTACATGGTGAGAGATTGATTTAGAAATGCTTCCTTTGAAGATTAGAAAATGCCAGTCATGGGATGGTTGAATATCATCTGATAGAGAGCTGATCTCAAAAACTGAGAATCATTTTTACCCATTCCTCTCTCGAAAGCTAACTCAAATAAATGCAACTGATATGGAGAACTTCAAAAACAAGAGTGGTTTATTATGAATAGAAAGCGTATCTAAGTTTTAGGGACCAATACTGCTAGCTAAGTCTGATCATTCCTTATAAAGAAACAAAACCTACTCAATTTAATGTTCATATCTATAGTCACACCCTGGGGTCTTGGAGTTTAGGAAAAAAATTGTGCTATTTATTTTACTGCTTTATCATAATGTGGTTAACTCAAAGATCTACCATGCACATATTAATGTCTCTGATTGTGAATAAACAGTGCTCTCATCTGTTTTCACCATGTATGCTCACCTCTCACAACGATATCACCATCAGCAGATAAACTTTCAAGAGATGTTTTTACCGTGCATAGATATTTTCCTGAATGATTTAACTGAATATTCCTTATCATCAAATCCCCAACAGATTCCTGTAGATAGAAAGGGAAAAAGGGATAAAAACATAATGACACCCAGCAGGTCTCATTTTTTTATTTTAAAGCTGGATAAATACGAAATAAGAGGCCCTTCAGAAATTAGGAGATATACCAGTATCATTATAGCTTTTCATACTTGATCCCTTTTATTACCTCCTTTATTATAATTGTATCTAGGACACAAGCATTTCTATGAAAGACATAAAATAAAACAAAAACACATGCAGCTTTGTAAAGAGTGAGTGATTATCCATGCAAATAAAGATGGGGACAATAATTATGAACAGTGTTTATTCATGTAAAAGGCTTGATTCACTTTATTAAGCACTTAAAAATTTCAGCAACTTACTCCTCCAATCCTCTCAAAATGAGCCACTCCTTTTTTAAAGTCTATGACATCTCCATTGAAAGACCATACAAATGCAACCTCAATGGAGGGGTCATGGGACACCTGGCAGGGTAGGACTATACTCTCGCCAACTGTAACATCCATTTTGGAAGGTGGAACGGTAATAACAGTCCGCTCTGTTGAGAAAAAAATTATTGTTTTAAAAGCTTATAAAATGCTAGCATATGGCTATAGAATACATATTTTGAATGGTTGTGCTGCTGTTTGAAATTATATAAGTACAACATGAAGCTCTACTATACTCAATAAGAAAAATTATGTTCCCACTTTTCAAATATTTCTACATTATCCAATATAGCCTATTACTTATAAGAAAACTCAAGACATATTCTCATTTACACTTAATATTAAAATAAGTGGAAACCTGGGACCTCAAAAGATGACATTCACTACCTAGAGAGTGCACCACACCATTTTTATTATTATTTTATTCTGAAATTCCAGGCAAAACCTTGTAACCCACAAAATGGTTACAACTCTAATTATTTGGTTAATTTCATATACTAGAAACAAATTGTGTTCCTTAGTTCATAATTACAATAGTTCATATTATATTAAGAGTTATAATCATAAGTTTGCCAATGTGAACCCTACATATTTATTCTATTTCTGACATAGTTGTGATAAAAAGAATTTTATTTTAGATAAAAGTGCAACATGAATAGGAAAGAGGTAACTTTTTTATTTTTCATCCAGATTTTTAAATTTTAGAGTTACACATCTATCATAAAAATTTTTCTTCTGGAAATATGCATCACAATATCAATCCTTGCTCTACAAGTTCTATCATGTCATTGACCAGTTTCAAAGAACAATTTGAAAGGACACAAACAGATTTCCAGTTGGACTCAGGAATCCTATATTTCTGTGGTTAAAATAGACTCATAGTGATATCATTTTTTACACATTTTATACCAAACTACGTAGTTTTGATTTTAGAGCACTAAGAATTTACCAAGATGGCAACTCAATAACTATAAAGAAAAAAAAAAAAAACTTGGACACACATTTGCATGTAGATATGCACTATTTTACCAAAGTAAAATATATTCTAAGGGATTAATATTTAAGAATTAGGAATTTTGGCAAATTATATTTTAAAAATATTGTACATGAAGTTTCAAAACAGTTTTAAAGCAAAGTGAAAATTAGGACCCTGGAAAATCTCTTTCTCTAAAGATCACTCATAAGATAAAATTTAACCTTGTAGGAGGTAGGCTAAAATCTTTCCTTTCCTTCTGGCTTCTCTGTATTTCTCAAGATATCAAAGTAGCACTGAAGTTGAATGTATATGTCCATACGATGAGTTTGTCACTTTATTTTATCAATAGAATGCTTAAGTACTGTTCTAATATTTTAAAAGTTGTAAAAAAAAAATAAAAGTTGTGGTTGTTATCTTAATAATAAAAAAAAGTAGGAAGAAATAATCATAGGTTTTAAGGTACACATAAAAGAATTATGGAAAAATAAAAACACATATTTCTGAATATGATGGAAGAAAATCTAAACCAATCTACATCAGATGCATCTTTCTATTTTTATATTTTAAAGATACTCTTTCCCTTATTATGTTAGATGCATGCACTTTTTATTCTAGTTATTTCTGGGGAAACATTTCTAGAATGATTTTTAGGGCTAAATCCATTCTTAATCCCAAGCCTTCTTCACGGGTCTCCCACAAAGAAAAGATAAACAATATCACAGTTTCAATAATACTTTTTAAAACTAGGGAGTATTTTCCTTCTTATAATCTTTAAAAAACAGTTCACTAACATCTTATTTACAATCATAGGAAGATGAGGTGGATAATTCAATGTGCTGGTAGAATAAAACTGCTCTGATTTAAAGTTTTAGATCATGCAATTAAAAATAATTTTCAAACATTAAAATGAAAGACCCTCTCTTTCTAATAATGGCACTACAAAGTGATAAAATTAGACAAATCATTCCCTGTATACATAACTCACCAGAAGTATAGTAATGATTACTAAAACTTCATGAATAAGAAATAATTTATTACAATGTTCACATGTTTTCACTAATTAATTCACTTATTAAGTAATATTTATTGAGCAACCACCAAATTCCAGCTGTCTGCTAAGTAAAGGAAATACAATGAAATATTAAAAAAAATCTAAGATCATGGCATCTGTTCTCATCACTTGGTGGCAAATAGATGGGGAAACAATGGAAACAGTGACAGTGTATTTTCTTGGGCACCAAAATCGCTGTGGATGGTGACCAGGGCCATGAAATTAAAGACACTTGCTCCTTGGAAGAAAAGTTGTGACAAGCCTAGATAGCATAATAAAAAACAGAGAAATTACTTTGCCAACAGTGATCCATAGAGTCAAATACTCTTTTCCAGTAGTCATGTCTGTATGTGAGAGTTGGACCATAGAAAAGACTGAGCACTGAAGAATTGCTGCTTTTGAGCTGTGATTTTGGAGAAGACTCTTGAGAGTCCCTTGGTCTGCAAGAAGATCAAACCAGTCAATCCTAAAGAAAATCAGTCCTGAATATTCATTGGAAGGACTGATGCTGAAGCTGAAGCTCCAATACATTGGCCATCTGATGTGAAGACAATGACTCATTAGAAAAGACCCTGATGCTGGGAAAAATCAAAGGCAGGAGAAGGGGACTACAGAGGATAAGATCGTTGGATGGCATCACCAACTAAATGGACATGAGTTTGAGCAAGCTCCAGGAGATGGTGAAGGACAGGGAAGCCTGGTGTGCTACAGTCCATGGGGTTGCAAAGAGCTGGGCATGACTGAGTGACTGAACAACCATGAAAGGAGAAGGAATAAAAGCACCAAATAAAAATGATGCAATGCGTGCCTTCACAGAGGTTTATATCTAAAGCAACAAGCTGATATTAAACAAATCATACTCAGAAATGCATAGCTATAACTATGATGAAAAGTGAGAATGTTAGTTACTCAGAGTTGAGTCCAACTCCTTGTGACCCTATGGACCGTATATAGTCTACCAGGCTCCTCTTTCCATGGGATTCTCCAGGCAAGAATACTGGTGTGGGTAACCATTCCCTTTTTGAGGGGACTTTCCTAACCCAGGGACTGAACTGGGGTCTCTTGCATTGCACAGATTCTTTACTATCTGAACCACCAGGAAAGCCCTGTAACTGTGATAAGTGCCATATATTAGAAGTAAATAATTCTATTAAAATAGTGAATGCTGAAGGATCATTTTATTAATAGAGTTGTTTTAGTTGACAGTAAAAGGTAAATGGATTTCCAGGTAGTGCAGTGGGAAAAAATCTGCCTCCCAATGCAGGAGGCTCAAGGTTCAATCTTAGTGTGAGAAAGATCTCCTAAAGTAGGAAATGGCAACACACTGCAGTATTCTTGGGATAACAAAGGATTGGACATGACTGAGCACACACACAAAAAAGGCAAATAAGAGTTAGCTAAGTAAACATAATTGACAGGAAGAAGTAACTTTTTTTACTATGCAGGCAGGAACATTTACACAAAATCTGTGTAAAGAAGAAATATAGCTTATAAATACAAGGCAGTCATTTTGCTAGAAAGCAGTGTTGGAGAGTGAACAAGGAGTGAAATTGGAAATTACGAGACTCAAAATGTAAGCTTTAGATGTTCTTAGGGACAGCTACATAATATGTGGATTTTTTTTTTTTTTTTTAAAATAGGGGAAAAACACTCTGCTAAATATGGAGAACTTTGCTTTAAAAATAATATATGTATTACCTATAAAATGAAACAGAGTAACAGTGATACATGAGCAACAACATAAGCATATAAATTGCAAAAAACATATTTTTGGTTCAATTTTATATGATTCATTAAATAATAATACTCTATTAATAAAGTTAAATCCTGATTGATCATGAGAGTTTTCTCACTTGTCTGTAAATCTATTTATTAGGTCATCAGAATTCGCATTTTTAGTAATTTTATTTTCAAGTGATTGACATCAATTGCTCATGGCAAATATAAAGTAACAAATGCTTTCTGAAATTTTTCTTTTAAAATTTGCAGTCATGTTTCTGTTGATGCACTTGTTATAGAACTCTTGAGAGTATTTTATAGGTGTGACAATATTGGAATAAACTTCTGATGAATTATTTTTAAATGTTGAATCTTAGAATGTCTAAAGATAATGATTCTCAAAGAAATCTAAAAAGATTTAACTTTTCATACAAATCCATTCTGCTTAAGTCTGGATTTAATTTTAGATGTTAATCTAATCAGTGAAACTTATATTCTTTGGACACATCCTGTAACTTGTGAAGATTTCACAAGAAACTAAAAGTGGCTTAGTGATTTGTGTAGAATCCAAAATGTTTAGGCATTCTACTGCTGTATTTTCAGTTATGAAGAAACACTCATTAATAATTGGTTTACCTGAAGCTTCGTATAAAAGTCGTATTTTTCCCATTGGGTAAATTAATATTTAAATCTGAATATCTATTTCTAAGCCTCTGGATATTAGCTTTCTAGTGTTGCACACATTTTCAAAATCATGTATGCTGAACTTTGAAAAATTCATGTATCTATGATATGCTTCATTGCATTGTCCATATGTAGGCTTTTGTTTCATAATACTTTACTGACAATATTTACTGGCTTGGCCCTGACGGATCCTGTCCTGGCGCTTGGGCTGAAGAGTTAATATTTGTACAAATGACCTTTGACATCCTCTGAGGACAGATGGGTGGCTGACCTCACTGTGGATCTTAACATTGACCACTTTCTCATTCCCCTCCTCCCCTGAAGCCCTTGCTGTCATCCTCTGATGTTTCCACAGCTGCTGCCATTATCTCCTTTATCACCTTGGTCCCAGGTCCTGATGTGCCACCCTCCTCGGGGCCTCAGCTCTCAGGGCTCAGTCCCATGAGGCACAGGGGTGTGCATGACACCACCTGTTGTGCATGAACGTCGCCTGCGTGGTGCACAGACCTGAGGCCGTTTGTGCACAAGCAGCTGCTGCCGAGCCAGAAAAACTTGTTTGTGCTTCTCCCCAGCATATCTCCCCTGCTAATGTGCGTGCTCCATTGTCCCTGTAGATTTTTCACTTACAAAGTGCAAATTCAGAAACAAAGTGATCAAGGACTTCAAGATAGCTACAGTAGAGCATTAGATCAAACATGAGGCAGAACTCAGCACGGGATCCTGTGTGACTGGGCTGCACAATGCTGAAGTCAGCCCTGGATGCCCTGTTAAAAAATTGCTGATAAAATGAGAAGCCTTGGAAGTAAGAAGCAGAGGGAATAAATGGCATAGAGACATACCAGTTTTTGTAGGGTGAAAAAAAATGAATTATATTTAAAAGAAGAAGCTTCCATGTAGGCAGACTTGTTATCCAAAACAGGGAATGCATGATTATCTGAGCACAGTTTCCTTGTGAGTACCCTCCTGTGGGTGTGAGGGGGAGCAAGGACAAGAACTTTACTGTCTTCTGTCCTCACACCACATGTGGACCTGCCCTAGTCCTGTGTAGGTGTCTCTCCAGCACCCACAAGGCTGCTAATTGCTATCTAAAGAGCTCCCTTCTGCAACTGCCACGGTTCTATCTCTGAACTAGAATGAATATCCCGCAGAGACAGTCACACTTGCAGAGAATGGAAGAATGGTTCTCAAGCAGAAGAAACATACACAATTTTTATGTTATTTTAGGGAAGGAACAAGGAGTATCTTTAGTTCATTAACAAGTTCAGACTCCTCCTTTGCATACACTTCAGCTTCTTAAGAAACTAACATTGGAGAAAAAAAAATTTTAAGCTATTCAAAGCACTCTGGTGGAGTGGAGGGATTTACATACACACTTCTAGTATATTCTTTTCTTGGGAACGCATACATTCTGGTAGAGTAGGTGCAGTAAGCTGAAGTTCATTATTAACACTGAAATACTTCTTGGTATTTGTAGAAAAGTGAGATAATTAGGGCCTGAATTATAATGAATTAAAAAGGATGTCGACTGTGCTAGACTCTATCATTTGTAAAACTTTGAAATTCTTTAGGGCTCTTTCTCGGAAACAAAATAGGGGGATAGTTATTCCTTTTCATTTCACATAATTATATTTTTCTTGCCTATTCCTTAAGTATTTATAGAAATTCTGCAGTAGTAGTTTAAAAATTTAGCATGAATTTCCTGCAGACTGTGTTCAAAATGTAAATTTCTCTGCTTCCGCAAGAATTACTGATTCAGCAGGGTTGCAGGGAGAATCTAGAAATTGATTTTTAACAGGTTGCTTCTTCAGATGATTTTGATGTGGTCAGTCCAGGTCCATGCTTTGAGAAATATTGCCTTAAGTTTTGAAAATTGAACCTGAATTTTCTATTTTAGGACAGTCCAAGCTATGTAAACTATATTGTCATAAAGCCACCAATGCTTTGGTTTCAGGAAAAAAAGTCATATCCAGTAAAATGTTACTGATTAGTGATGCTTCAAAAATAAACCAAGATGAACTTCTCAGGCTATTCAACTATAATTAATTCTGTATACTTTGTTTGCTTTTAGAGTTTCGTAGTACATTTTAGCATATTAAAAGCTCTGAATATTCCTGCATTAAAAAATCTTCTAAAAATTTATTTAATTCTAGATTTCCTGCACTTACTAGATATGGAACATTTTTAATTCATGCAACACCTCTTAATATATCTTGAGATATAAAGAATTCTAAGAAATAAAGTTTGGAAATGTGAGAAACTCTTTCATGGTTAAAGAGAGTTAAAATACACATACATATACAAGTATATGTATATGTATTTAGCTTACATAATGCATATATAAATATATATTTATGAGAAAATCATGTAAATTTTAACTCTGAAAAATTTTGGAGTAATTTTTAGTATTTAAGATGAGAAAATTGGTTTATTGTTATGTTAAAAAGATTCTCTTATCATTTAAAATACATTCTGCAATATTTATAAATGGAATTATAATGTTTATGATTTGCCTTGAGATATTTGGGTGGATTTGGGGAAAGTAGGTGAGGGTATGGGTGAAACAAAGTCAGATATGAATTGCTAATGATCAACCCTGATTGATGAGTACATGGTGTTCCTTATACTACCTTCTTTACTTTTTTGCATGTTTCTAATTTTCAGTAACAATAAAAGAAAGATAGAAAGAAAATGATGGGGATAATGAATATTTACATACTGAATAGGGAGGCACCTTTTCCGTTCAGCTTTTAGAGTAATGACCACTTTTTGAAGGTTATTTTAAGTATGAATGGCATAAGTTAATGAAGAATTCATAAAATAACAGAATTTTAATATTTACTCTTTTCAATCTATTTCAGTGAGATTTGTATCATATGAAAGCAGTTTGATATAACAATCCTACCCCTAAGAAGTGTAAAAAAAAGGACTTAATGAAATCCATAATGCTTTTGATGAGCTTTACTCAAATTCAAATTGTCAAAATAGACAATGATGTTTCCAGAACACATCTTTAGTTAAGAGAACCTCAGATGATGACGTGAAAACTATCATCAAAATATCTCAGAATTGTTTAGCATCATTTCTTTAAATATAAGTATGACTTGTTCCTATATGAATAGCAAAACATACTATTACATATCAAGATCCTCTGGTAGATTTTTACAAGCCAGGGATGGCAATCCACCATGTACTGATCTTGCCTGAGCATCTAGGAAATATTACTTTGGGTCTCTCTTTGTTTCTTTTGTAGTTTTAACACAGTGAAAATCTCCATTTGTGAGCGATAGTCTTTCAGTGACATTGTTCAGAATAATAATGGCTCAGGTGCTTCTGAAATTATCAACTTCTCTCAAAACACTGACATATCTTAAGAAAATCACCAAATCTTTCTCCCTCTGTAAACATGTGATTCTGCCTTTACTTGTCTATGACACTATTGAAAATGTTGCTAAGATACCAATATAAAGGAAACTAGTATATAAATAGCACTTAAAACAGGTGATGGAATTCTCTGGTATTTTCTCTTATTAGTTAACTTGTGAAGACTAGAAATTAAAACATTAGATTTGGATTCTCAGAATCTCAATTAGTCTCATATGAACATAATAACTCTTCCCATTGCTTTTAATTTCTTCTTCCATTTATGTTCTTTTCTGAAGATTTTAGTGATGAATTTTCTGGGGTTTTGTTTGTGTGAAAGCATCTCTGTCTTCATTAAAGAGGATATCTTTTCTTGGAATAGAATTTTATTGTATCATCTGAAAGACAGTTAAAAAGGTCTTTCTACTATCTTCTTGAGTCTTTTAATTCTCTTGTTATGTTAACTGTAAATGTCTTTGCTTTTTTTTTTTTTAAATTGGAGTGATTTTTCCTCGCCTTTGGTTTCACTACTATGTGCTTATTTAGCTTTTCCTTTGTGTTTATCCTACTAAGGCTCATATGATTTCCTGAATAAATGACTGCTGTCATTTTAAGTTTTTTTTTTTTAATTTATGGCATATATTCCTTCAAATTCTCCATTCCTTATTTAATTCTCCCCTCTCTGCTCCTTTTGGAACCAAGATTTCACACATGTTAGAGCCATTCACCATACACAATATCTTGCTTATGTTCTTTGTTGTCTTTCCTATTGCATTTTTTTTCCATTATGGATATTTTCAATTCATACATCCTCCTCTTTACTAATCTTTTTTGCAATATCTATTTGGCTGTTAAATTGATCTATTTTGTTCTTAATTTTAGCCTTTGTACTTTTCACTTCTATAACTTCCAATTATTTTTGAATACATACCATTTCTCTTCTGAAATTCTCCATCTGGTTCTCTATTTGAAAAACATACTAATCACAATTGGGGCTCCCCTGGTGGCTCAGCAATAAAGAATCTGTCTGCCAATGCAGGAGACACAGGTTTGGTCCCTGGGTGTGGAAGATCCACTTTGAGAGGCAAATGGCAACCCACTCCAGTATTCTTACATGGGAAATCCCGTGGACAGAGGAGCCTGGCAGGCTAGAGTCCATGGGTCACAATGTGTTGGACAAGATTTAATGACTAAAATGACAGATAATCCACAATTCTTTTAAAATCCTTGTGTAACAACTTCTACCTTTCTATCAGTTGTGATGTCTTATTATTTTCTGATATTTCTCTGGGTTTGGGTCATTTGGTCTTGGCTCCAGCTACTGATAATAACATTTTATGAAATATCTGGAACTGTGGCTCAAAATGTAAATACTTTCATTTTGTTACATTTTCCCAAAAAGACTTAGTTTTTAAGCAGGCATTTGGAAAAAGAGCAGAATCTAGTCAGGAATTGATCAAATTGAGTCTGCAGTCAGTGACTTTAAGTCCTGGACAATTTTGTTCTGTTTTTATTACCAGGGCATGGTCCCTTAGGTATCTTGATTTAAGACTGAATTGCTTAGCTGACCTCATTCTGTTTGGTTGATTCTGAGCTCAGCTTTTTATCCTTCTGGCACTGTGATACTACCAAAATTTCTGTTTGAGATTTTTATTTAAAAAATATTTTTTACAATATTTGTGATTGATATTGGTGTGACAAAGCTACTTCAACTAGTCAGGACAGAAGTTTATCCATGTTATTAATGCTTTATATTAGATTATGTGTAGTGTTGGGAATATTTAGGCCATTTAACAGCTTGAGCAGTATGATGATTCATGTCATTTGGAGAAAGAAGTGAGTGCTCCTTAGGACAGATGTAGAAACTCTTAATGAGTATAAGGCTATACTAATTGTTTATTCAACCTTTAATTCAAAACCATTAAATTAGCACAGAACCCATACAGTCTTCCAGGTGTACATCAGAATGGGATTGAGCAAATAAAACAACACTGAACTGAAGAGCCTTTAGAAGTGTGAAGTTGCTCAGTCATGTCCGACTCTTTGTGATCCCATGGACTGTAACCTACCACGCTCCTCTGTCCATGAGATTTTCCAAGCAAGAGTACTGGAGTGGGTTGCCATTTCTTTCTGCAGAGGATCTTTCTGACTCAGGGATTGAACGCGGGTCTGTCGCATTGTAAGCAGACGCTTTGTCATCTGAGCCACCAGGGAAGTCCTAGGATCTCCATAAAAGAAGCAAAAATCTCATCTACAATTTAATAGGAATATTCAAGCTTCTAGGAGGGAGACAAAGATGGAATTGAGACTCATGTTTTTGAGACTATGGTGAGTCCCTTAACTTCAATATTGTCATCATTTTGGCCTAGATAATTTTTTGTTGCATGTATGTGTCAGTGGATTCAGAGGGAAGTAGGGAGGCTGTTCTGTTCATTATAGAATATCTAGCAGCATCTTTGGCCTCTAGGTACTAGATGTTAGTAGATCCTTCAGTTGCGACTATCAAAAGTGTCTCTTCACATTGTCCTGTGTCCTCAGGAGACAAAATGAACTTAGTTGGTTGTCTCTGTTCTAGAGACATACTTTGGGAAAGTGACAATAATAGTTTAACTAATATTTGATAATTGAAGTGATGGACAGTGGTTCAATTCTTTGCATATCTTGACTCTTGAGGCCATTTTTGGAAAATGAGTTACAATGACTACAAGAATTTGGCTTGAGCAACTGTCATTATAAGTTGTCATTCATACCGTGGTGGAGGAGCAAGTTTGGGAAGTGAGAATTAGGAGGTCAGTGTTAGGATGTAGCACATTGATTAGTGAATATGATTAATTGCTTGTTGGATTTTGGAATTAAGAAAAATGCTTAAATTGGGTTATCATTTTGGAAATTAGCTTATAGATGTTATTTTAGACAGTGAGACTAGATGAGCTACCAAGTGAATGGTAGTAGCTATGGCAGAGAATAAATTCAAGGACGGTTCCCTAGCATATTCCAAATTAAGAAAATTGATAAGATTATGAGGAACTAGCAAAGGAAATTGAAAATGAGTGACTCAAGATGTTAAAGAAAAATCTGACAAATACTGTGTCTTGGCAATGAAGTGGGAAATGTATATCAAGAAGAATGTGATCAGTAGTCTGATAGAATAAGAAAGATGAAGACTGAGAACTGACCACTGGACTAAACACTGTGGAGGCTACTAGTCACCATGTTAAGAGCAGTTTTGATGCCTGGTTGCATGGATTCAAAACAGAATGGACAAGAAAGATTGAAAAACACAAGCTCATACAGACAAATTTTTAAAAGAGCTTTGGTATAAAGGGGAAAAGTCCAATATGGCAGTAGCCATAGGGTGAATCATGGTCAGAAAATGACTATTTTTTAAATTATGTGAGTATAGTGGTGGGAATGATACCTCAGAGGGGATAATAGAGATGAAAAAGACAAAGTGAGGGAGAGGGACAAGAAAGGGGTGGGAGAGAGAAAAAGAGGGAGAGAGAGGGAGGGAGGTTTGAAAGAGAGAGGCTGAAAGAGACAGAAAGGGAGAAGGAGAAAGAGAGAGAGAGAATATCCCTAAATGTGAGAAGGAATTAATCTACTGTACAAGTGGAAGAGGTGAGTTCATGACCCATATCTCCCAAATTGTGCTTTCCAATTTACTTGATACATTTTGTTTAAGCAAAACATAGCTAAAACTTGACTTTTTCTAAATATTAGATGAGAAAAATAGTATCACAGTAAAAATATGATGTACAATATACTGGTAATGATAATTGAGTATATAGTATTTATTTCAAGTTCTTCATAAACATCTAATAAATGATGCCAAAGAAATTTATTTTCTAAGATATAAATCCACCAAAACAGAGATCAAGAGTGGAGACAAAATCTGAGAAACTGTAATGAATTTGAATGGTTTCTAATTGACTTACTATAAAGGTCAATCACAGGCTGGCAGTGGGAAGACAGAGGAGAAAATTTATTTAGCATGTCTTTATGTATTCATTCATTTTGGAATTTATGAATAGGATGTTATTTGGTTTCTAGAGTATTTTCCCATCTAAGAAGAAGACCAGCAAATTACTTTGCTGAGAGAATATAAAACATAGGGTCTTTGAACTGCCTATCACCAAGCACAGTTGAAGGTCAGGGAAATCCTACTGAAAATACGGGAATTAAGGAAATATGTACACAATGAGTGCTGAGATTTGTGTGTTGTAACCCAATTCAGCTCTGAGAGTGCTGTCTACTTGGCCTTTGTTCTCTAGACAGGAAACCTGGGAGGGAAGTGAGGGACAGTTGTCCTAGGAATCAGATGAGCCTAAAGAGAAAATACTCCAGTAATTTTCTTAGGGTTCTCCAAAGAAATATCCTGACCAGATCATCTAAATATGAAGTTAAATCATTCAAAATTCCCACTCTTGATTAGAGCTTTCTGTAAGATTTTTAGTGATCTAAATATGAGCAGACAACAGTTCCATGATGTATCTTCAAACACCTCTTAATAAAGGATAGGACTTAAAGAGAAAAGAAAGTAGTTTGGGAAAAGAGAGACCTTGCAGGAAAAAAAAAAAAAAACTAGAAAAAAGAAAAAACTACAAGCAATACTTGCAGAGGAAAGGAAGAAAACAGCAAGATGTTCTTTAAAAGAATAGCCAGAAAATAAAAAGACACTTAGAAAAAAAAATTTTTTAAGCAAATATACAAAAGAAAATCTTAAAGGTAAAGTTAAGAAAATATCCTAGAAGGTAAAACAAAAACAGCTATAAAATGGATATGAGGATATAGAAACATTATATATAACATATATACATATATAAAACATAAACATATAGAGAGACTATACCTATCTAAATATATATATATATATATATATAATTCAATAAATTCTACACATAGATGAGTAGATACATACACACATGCATACATACACTCATAAACTTGAATACCAGTCTAGGAAATCTATTATAAATGGGCATTTCAAAAAAGAAATGGAGTAAATTATTACTTAGAAAGATATCCCAGGCCCAAAGAGCTATGAGCTTCCAGAATGACAAAGTGCACCAAATGCCCTGTAAAAAGGCTGAAAATAGATTCACACCAATCGTCATGTAATTGTGGGACACTTGGGGAAAAAAAGACTTCTAGACAGAGAGAGAGAGAAAAGATGTCACGAACAACAGGTCAGAAATCAAAATGGTTTCAGCTTTTAGAGCAGAGTAAGATTACCAAATTTATGAAAAATCATGATTTCCAATCCAGGATTCTGTTTCCAATTAAAGCATCAGTCAAATGGCAGCTTAGTGTAAAGACCTTTTCAAACACAAAAGATCTCAAAAAAAAAAAAACATTTTTATTGATTTCTTTCTCAAAAATCCAGTGGAAGATGCAGTCTATTCAAACGAGGAAGTGTGTCAAGAGAAAGGCATGGTGCTTAGGCAACCAGGCTCCCTGACAGAAAGGCAGATCAATATCAAAGGAAGAAAGTAGAGATAGAATTGAGAAACGAATTGTTGTCAGGTCCATAGAAAACTAAGCAAACAAACAAGAAAATTACTAACTTTAGGGAAAGCAAGCACAGGGAAATCAAAGCTAATACTCTGAAATAAACCCTACAGAGAAGACAAACAAACAAGGAAATTGGTGTGATGGAGTCTAATTCCCCACCTCTAGCAAGACAGAAATGGAGGAGTTTTTAATCTTTATTTAATATACTTTTCCTCTCTGTACCTGTATTTTCAGTAGGCTTGGTTGTTTTATATCCTCTTAGCCAGTGCAAAATGATCTGCTCAGACACGTGTTTTTCAGATTAAAATCTATGTGCAGTGTTTCATATTCATATTGTATTCTACCACAGGCAGAGTATAATTTAATTCCAGTGCACAAAGCAACCATGGTCAATATATTATAGTATCCCTGCAGTTACCATTACCCATTTATCTTCCACTTCAATATTTAAATGATTTGAAGCAAATATTAAAAGACTACTCTGAACCCCTGAGTAAAAGAAACAAATGAAGAACCATCTGGAGAAAGTAATTGTCTTAAATTTAAGTTGTCTAAATGAAAAAACAGGTCTAAGTATCATGCAGGGTAACACTGAAAAATTCCCTAGCAAGTAATATAAAATGTAAATACAGATCTTCTGTATTAACAAGCAATCAAAACAGGGCCTTACATCTGTTTAAAAAGAGCATGCACTGTAGATTCTGCTTAATGAATTAAATACGCCAACAACTCACTTTCAAGAGATTAATACATAATAGGCAATGACTATTTATGGATCATATTTATATTTCCTATAAATAGATAATGTTCACTCAGTCCTCCAACTGTAACTTTATTCTGGGTTGTCGTAAAAACCAGGTTGAAATGTTCCGTAGCTTTATAAGAAATGAAATTAGAAAATTTTAATTTTGCCTGGCTACAGGACCTAATAGAAAATGTTTCCTCCTGAATGTTTGTGTTAGGTTTGCATACGTTCATGCTGAGTTTTCAGTTGTGTCCAACTCTTTGTGACCCTATAGACCATAGCCCACCAGGCTCCTCTGTCCATGGGATTCTCCAGGCAAGAATACTGGAGGGGGTTGCCATGCCCTCCTCCAGGAGATCTTCCCCACCCAGGGATTGAATCTCTGTCTCTTATACTGGCAGGCAGGTTCTTTACCACTAGTGCCACCTGAGAAGCCCTATGTTAGGTTTAGGGAAGATGAGGTAAGAAAATAAAATCCAGAAGAGGAAAATTAGAGTCAATTAATTCTGTTGATTATTTTTCCCCTCTGCACTCCCTCACCCCTTTTCCTACCCTATTCATTTTCTTGACTTGAATGAATTTGCTAATAACTCTTTCTTTGAGTATTCAGGATCCATAGACTGAAAAGCTTGCATATGCGTGTTTTTTTTTTTTTAATATTGGGATGACACATATTTTTCCTTAAAAAAAAAAAAAGCACTAGCGCTTGAGTGACCACTGTGCTAGTTTAGAAATAGAAAATCCAAGGAACAGAGAAGTCTATTCACTACTTTAGCCTCAGAATGGAATCATGGCAAAAAAAAAGACTGAACTTCCAATTGTTAACCAAATACTTAGGGTACAGTGTGAATAAATTTGAGAGGGAAAATGAAGGCAAAGGTATTTAAAATTCAAGATTTTTTTTTTGTACTGCACAGACTAAACCCACTGTTGGTAAAGTTTTGCTTAGTTTTGCTCATTTTTTAAAAAATTTTAATTTTTTCCCATTTATTTTTATTTACAATATTGTAGTGGTTTTTGCCATACATTGACATGAATCAGCCATGCATTTACATGAGTTTCGCTCAATTTTAATAAAGAGAAGGTTGATGGCTAGTGGTTTAAGTCAAGTGAGGGAAGTCAGATACCAAAGAGTGAGTATGTACTGTATTTTATGATGGTATTTGTATGACATATATGGCATAAAAAAATCATGACAGTTGTTGCTTTTAGGAATAGGGTGGGGCCAGGGAGGGGCGTGAGGGAACAATCTATGTGAAAGTGAAAGTGTTAGTAATTCAGCTGTGTTCTACTCTTTGCGACCTCATGGGCTGTAGCCTGTCAGGCTCCTCTGTCCATGGAATTCTCCAGGCAAAATGCTGAGGTGGGTTGCCATTCCTTTCTCCAGGGGATCTTCCCAACCCAGAGATTGAATCCAGGTCTCCAGTATTGCAGGCAGATTCTCTACTGTCTGAGCTACCAGGCAAGCTGATAATGTATTTTGGTAGACTTTGGGGTTACAGGGGTGAATGCATTAGCCAAAATTCAGCAACTGTACACTTAAGACTTATATGTTTCTTTGCATATGTAAAGTTTACTTAAATGATAATGAGTGTAATCAAATATTGAACTATATTTAATAAATTAAAATGAAGTATTTAGAGGGAAGTACTAATATCTGCAAATTACTGTGTCTTTTTCTGAACTTTAAACAATGCCATGTGAAATTATCTCATGTAATTATTATTATGTAACTTTACTGGAATGTAAAAAAGAAGAGTAAAAAGAGTTCTGCCACTTAATATCAATAACACAAGGACCTTGTCAAGTAATTTTAGCCCTTTATACCTCAATCTCTAATGATCATTTGCATCAAAGTGTTGTTCTGAGGGTTCAGTGAGATGACATACATAAGGGACCTGTCACAATGCCTGGAGCAGAGTATGTACTTGATAAAATATATTAATGATGATAATAAATAATGCAACATTAATAACAGCAAAAACAAACTCTTTAGGATCTCATGCTAATTCATAATTGAACTAATAAATCTAATTTTCAAAGTCTCTGCTTTTCACCACTTTAAGAAGTGGTATATGCTCATCTATTTGCTTTAATTGGCACAAACCACAAGCTATACATCCCCTATTTTTATTCAGAATAAATAAAACAACGCAAAATTTTCACCAATAGTAAGTTTGGTGACAATTTTCTTGAATAATCAAAAAATGTGCAAATTTATAATTATAATTAATATACAATGCCCATCCTATTAGATATTGTATAATATATATTTAAAAGGAAAAAAGCTGCTTAACATACCTGGAAATTTTATTTGAGTGATATGTGCCAGATTTTTAAGACTATGATCTAAATTGTTATGAAGGCCAAAGTATTATTGACATTATTGGGTTTCCGTACATGAATGCTTTTTTGTTTTTTTTCTCCTTTATTCTTGAATTATGAAATTCTCAAGAACTCACTTGGCATTATTTTCAATGTTGGAGGGGGGAATGAAAATTTCATATCTAGACAGTGTAAAAATTCAGTATATATTTTTTCACCTTACAAATACTTCCATTAAAAAATTTTAAGTCAAAGTCTTTTTTATATTAAATCTTTTAATTCATTCTTTGTAGAAAATTGGGATGTAGAACTAAACATTTGGGGAGAGACATTAGCAGTACTCGGAGAATTCAGCCACTACAAATAATGGATATATTCCATTGTGTCTTGTCACCTCTGTGAAATTGTATTTTCGTTTACTCAGGAAAGCTGGGCTTCTAGATACAGCTGAGTTAAACACCTCAAATCTTTTAAACTGCCATGGAAAGCCACAAGGCCTCCAATTATCTGCCTATCTTAGTATTTCTCTTAGTAAATGTAGAATCACATTAGTGAACACCCTCTTCTGCTAGAGAAAATGGATAGGCCACTCTCCATGCTGGTATAATAAAGACTTCTATCACAAAGAATAAACAACTAAATGAGCAGCAATAAACTTAATTTGCACATTAGATATGCTTTTCCAAGTTCCGACATTTCAGTTGAAAATAATGCTGAAGCAATGAGGCCTATAATTGAACATCCAAAACTTCTCCAGTGGGGAAACAAAAACAAATGTTGCCTGCAAACAAGATAATTTCTAGAGCCTGCTGTTTCTGTGCTTTTTAATAATTTTCCAAATGCCAGATCAAATAATTTTCCCTTTTATGTGACTTTCATATACCTCTTAGTGTATGCACACATTGTAATTTTACAAGTCCTCAAAACGAAGACATTTAAACTCTCTTTCCTTTCAATTTTCTGTTTGTGCCCATGGAACATGTCCTCAAATTACCCTGGGCATCTTCTGAGGCTCTGGCAAGGCTGGTGCTAATTGCACTTCCAATGTTTGAATGGCAAATTGCTTTATCCTGCTGCATTAGTGAAATAGAAATTTCCAACATACAGTGTAGATAACTTCAGAATCCTCTTAACACAGATAAGCCATATCAGCTAAAAACTAAGCTAAAATATCTTACTCTTGTAACTATTATCTTTTTACACGTTATCTAGCAACAATGTTTCTTGCATGACTGAGGCTGATAAGTAAATTCAAAGAAAGATGATTGTTTTATCAGTTTTACTGAAATTTCTCATTTGCTCTTTACCACCATATTACCAGAAAGGTCACTGTAAGCTGATCTTGATTTGAGAGACAAAATTATATTTGATGCTGTAATGACAATAAATGAACACTAGAGACAGGAAAATACAAACACGTACACATATAGAGGCACACATACACACACACACACACATTTGCAAGCACACAGAAAAATATTAAATTGTCTTCACAAACAGCCAGATGGCTGCTCTTAATAGTCAAGAAAATGACTGAATCAATGCATACTATTATGTTTCCTTCTCAGATTACAGCTTCAATTCTATAGGTTGTAAAATAATAATTTTTGGCAGTGATACCTTCAACATTCCTACATGAAAGGGAACTAGAGACAGCAGTCTCATTAAGAGGATATGCTAATGATAGACTTATCTGAGAACTATTTTGTATAAGAATCCCACAGTGTATGCATTACACATCAGTAATAAAGCAAAGTTTCTAAATATGCTTTTATATTTTGTGTTTATGTAGTTTTTAAATGTATATGTTATGTATGTGTGTTTATTTTTATTACATTAATAGCTACTGTCAATGGCAAAGAAGCAAAAAAATCTCCAAATCCCCTTGAAATGAGATGTGGATATTTCATGAAGGCTAAAAATAACAAACACACATTCCTTCCCATCATGGGATATAAATGACTGAAAATAATGATATTCATGCATATTGATTTAAGTCCTTTTGCATATGTAAATCATCTGGTATTGTACTGAAAATATAAGAACAGTGAGTTCTGTCCATGAAGTATTTTAGATTTTCATGTAGCTTCCTATTTGTTCCCCCTTGCAGAGTGTGGAGTTCTCTGTGCATTAAAATCATGTAACTACAAACACTAAAATTGGAAAAGTGAAAGCATTTAGAAGTTTATTATTTGCCTTTGAAGTGCTCTACTACGAAGTAGTCTAACAAGTATAAATCCTGAAAAATTGAAAACTCAGATTTTAGAGCAGAGAAGTCAGGATAGAAATTATCTCTGAGAACCAAGGGGGATAAGGTGAGATCCTTTCACTCAATAAATAAATATTTAGTAAACACATACAGTTCCCAGGACTGTACTAAAATTTGTGATAATGTTGCCTTTTTCATTTCTTTTTTAGAAGAAGGGAAAGATAGGGAGAAAATACATGTGAATAAGTGAATCATATCGTTTGTAGGAAGATGAAATATGCTACAAAAGAAGGAAAAGTGGAGAAGATGAAGATGACCAGAATGCAGGTTGAGATAATTTTGTTTTAGTATCTCCAGCAAAGGACATTAGAAATAAGCAAAACTATGTCAGCTTTTTAACTGAGCCATCTTATTTAATTATTTTCTTACTCACAGAGAAATTAGAGTACCTGGAGATTATGGTGTGTTTTATGGAAAATCCCCAAATACCCATCAATTTGTTTCTGTCCTAAGAATCAGGAACCTACATGGCTATGTTTCACTTCTGAAGTATGCACATGCTATCTTTAGAACTGAGCAGATGTTTTTGAGTTTCTCATATTTATGTGAATCTTCTCACATGGTTTTTCTTCCATTGATTAGTGATGTACAATCATTATGATGCCAAAGGCAAAAGAAAATATTGAGGAAGAGAAACTATCTGTGTTGCTTAATCTATTTATAAATTTTTTTTTTCGCTACTCTTTGGGGTGAAAGGATCTCGTCATTGTATTTTAGCAGCAAACTGTTGGTCCCGCTTACCCATCACCAGTAGTCCACCAAAACTTTTGAGAAACTACATTTTCACTGCTGATGTGTTCTATCTTTAATATTTCATGTTTTAATTCCTTCTGGATTTCTCCATACCTAGAAAAATTAACTGCATGTCTTTCCAGCATATATTAATCTTCTATTGTAATATAATGAATGAATACCACCCATAGTGTCTAAATTGGAAATAAGGTAATTTCTTTTTCTTCCCTTGATGGACATGTTATTTCTTCAAACATAAAGCATTCACACTTTTCAGTACATGAGTATTACCAAAAAGTTGCTGGGGAAATTCTCTATCATTAAATATAATTATAGCACATTCCTTAAAACATTAAGTCCATATCAGTCTTAAAAACCTGATGACAATACAGTATTAAAGAAGTGAAATTTTTCAAAATATGCCACACTGCTTAGATTTTTACACAAGTTCTATCATTTACATTTCCCTTGACTGTTTCAGACAATTGTTGGCATAATATAATAGGCTTAAGATAAAGTTGGCAGAAATATCTTCTAGGGATAAAAGTGGGTGTTTATTTTCCTTTAGACATTTTAAAGGATAATTGTTGGGTAGTAGCTAAGTACTTTATATTGAACTTATTTATTTCTAATAGAAATGATGATAAAACACCAATTGCTGAATTTAATCATTTGGGCTTAATAACCTGCTTGGACTCCTCTCTCAAGACAGTCATTTTGATCATCCAGGAGGCAATGAAATGAAAAAGTGACCTGGCTTCCCCTAAACATACTAGTTTTATGAGCTGAGATTCAATAAAGTAGCAGAGATGGAGAATAGGAGCGTCTAATCCTAATTATGTCCCTTGGTGATATATGTAGTTACATTTGGACTGATGCTAGCTTAAAAGTTTCAAGAAGAGAGTGTGCAGTTTTACCATCTGAAATCGGGTGAACATATCCATTTACTGTGATGGGAATCTAATAATGATTTACATGTCACCAATATTTTAATTTTTTTTCTCTTTGTAAAGAACTGCTTATTAAGGTGAATGCAAGAAAGTCTGCATTTCACTAGTTATAGTTAAGTACCCAGAGTTATAGAAACAAATGAATTGACTATGTACTTGGCAACCTTACATCCAGGTAAAATTTTCACACAATTGAGAGTTTCTGAAAGAAACCTGACTAACATCATCAAAATATTCATCAATTCCTCTCACTGAGGCATTTGTGGAAATCCGCGTATTTTAAGTGCAGGTTTAGTTTTGTCTCATTACTCACTGGACAGTTTTTGAACTTTCAAGCTATTCACATCTACCATGCTGTTCCACTGGCAAAGTGAGCATGCTATTAATAAATATAAGGGCACTACTCAAATAAGTTGTGAAATCAAATATTTCACATATGCAGTATGATGCAGGGTTGACTGTGATAGAGGTCGGGTATGCATACGTGTCTCCAGTGTTCATCAAACACAAACAAAGATAGTAAAATACCTTTTATGATGAGGCTGCCAGTGTTCTTTGCAACACCAAACTGATTTGTAGCTATGCAAGTATATAATCCGGCATCCGACCTGGTAACATTATATATTTTGAGGCTACCGTCCTCCAAGAGAAACACTCTAAAAAGAAAATTTATAATTAATATAAGTAAGGTTCTATAAAACTGGTAAGTTTCAACCTCTTACTTTCATTTTAAAGCATTTCTAAAACCATGGCTGTATTTGATAATATGAATATATCCCTTTCCTATTATTCTGCTTTTAATTGTGAGTAATCTCTGAATCTGCATGTTAGAAAAAATGGCAACTGCTTTTATTCTGACACAGTATTGACCATTATTTATGCTGTCACTTGAATTATCATTGGTGATACCAATGCACATTAAAAATCAAATGAGTGCTTGATGCTGCAATGCCCATTTGCTTGATTAAAAACAAATGTAACTATTCACTGTGCATTTTGAAAAGTCAAGTCTATGTTGAAAATTGAAGTTGGTGTTAGAGACAAGCAAGCTGATTTTCACACTGTTAACTCTGGCTTTATAAACCTGTTTTTACTTAGGACTTTCCGCTACCAAACAATAGGTTCTCAACCTGGATGATAGTTGCCTCTGCTAGTGAGCTAAGGACCCATCCACATGGTGCCACAGATAAAGGGCTCAGGCCCATCTTATGTGGCCTATTCCATCAAAAGGAGAAAGAAAGGAGTAAAATGAGTGAAGACTTCAAAAATTAGACTGAATTAAATACTCCTAAAATACATGTAATTATATAGTATACAATGGAGGGATAGCTATTTAAGAATTTTCAGCCTTTCATAAAATGGTTCTTATGAAATTTTCTCTGAAACTCGGAAATAGTCAAAAGCAAACATCAGAACACTGTTGTAATCAAGGGAAACCCTAAGATTGGTTTCTTGGCAAAATCATCATCAGTGTTTTAATAAGAAGACAAAATGAAACAAAAGAACATGTACCTGATTTTGTCTTATAAATTTAATTTATGATCTTTTAAAAACACAGACTGCTGTATTCAAAATGGATAACCAACAAGGAAGGACCTATCATATAGTACCTGGAACTCTACCCATTGTTATATGCCAGCCTGAATAGGAGGGGAGTTTGTGTCACCTGAAATTACAACATTGTTAATTGGCTATGCCCCAATACAAAATAAAAAGTTGAAAGTTTGAAAAAAACAAAACAAAAGTGTAAAAGCACTAGCTAGGTAGTCAGTACTGCATAAAAATAAGTAGTGAAAACTCATTTGTAATGACAGTGGTTTTAAAGGAAAGAAAGGGATGTGGCATGCATATCACATCTATTAAAAATAGCAAAACCATATTTGTTTCATTGCAAACATATCATTGTTTCTAATATGTTTATTACAGGAAATGTAGCTAATATAATTAATTACCCAATTTGAAACACAGAGAATATTAGCCAACTACAATTTGTACCAAACCAGCTTCCGATGTTGATTTATTATTAGTGATGAGTCCCATATTCTATTGCCAACTGAGTGAAAGGAGCCACTTCTGGGTTTAGAATGTTCCATGACACATAATCAGAAGTTTTTAAGTCATTATCTTGGAGTATTTCCCATTAGCAAATAATTGATATCTTATTTAATTTCTGAAATGTCTAGATTTCTTGAGCCCAATTTATGCTAGCACTTGAATCATATTGTTAATGAACAGTTACAAAGATATTCCAGTATGTAGCAAGGGTCTGGCCCCAAACAATTCCTTATCTGATTCAATTAGAAGAAATCGATGTGAGATACATTTGGGTGCATAATTTACCTCTAGAATTTAGGAAAAAGTAAGAATTTTAAGCAACATAGAAACATTAAATTTTTGCCAAAATAATTTTAGATGTTAAAAATATATACCTGCTGATAGCTAAAGGCCATCAAACTTCCCAACTAGTAATGTCAATACTTGTATGTCATATAATGTTTCAGTTAACTTGCAGAAAAGGAAAATTCATATAAACTGTGGTTTATTATTACCTGAGTATACCACTCTTTTAACTCATTGTATATGTTCAGTAGTTTGTTAAATTGAACTGAAATTGTCATCATTGAAACAGATTATTTCTTTTGAAATCTTAGTCAATCAATAGACATTTCTCAAGGTTGGGATAATAAGAAGGCATACTAACACTAGGAAAAGATAAAATCTGTCCAAATCAAAGCAGCTAATAAGCATCAAAGAATGAATTGAACATTGCAACTGAGTGCTCATGCTTTTTCAAAAATCATTGCTTTGCCTCACTTGCAGTAAATAATTGTGCATGTTGTCTATAACATTCAATAAATATCCATTGAGTCATCATTAGATGGCTTAAGATAATCTTAGGTGTTTATGCCTCAAAATGTGGTCTCATCCCAGACCTACTGAATCAAACTTTGCATATTAACATGATTTTCAGTAATTTGTATGCACAATAATATTTGAGAATATTGTTCAATTCTTTATAAGTAAGATTTTAGTCTGTATTATTGACTATGCCAAAGCCCTTGACTGTGTGGATCACAATAAACTGAAGAAAATTCTGAAAGAGATGGGAATACCAGACCACCTGACCTGCCTCTTGAGAAACCTGTATGCACGTCAGGAAGCAACTGTTAAAACTGGACATGGAAATATAGACTGGTTCCAAATAGGAAAAAGAGTACGTCAAGGCTGTATATTGTCACCCTGCTTATTTAACATATGCAGAGTATATCATGAGAAATGCTGGGCTGGAGGAAGCACAAGCTGGAATCAAGATTTCCGGGAAAAATATCAATAACCTCACATATGCAGATGACACCACCCTTATGGCAGAGAGTGAAGAACTAAAGAGCTTCTTGATGAAAGTGAAAGAGGAGAGTGAAAAAGTTGGCTTAAAGCTCAACATTCAGAAAACTAAGATCATGGCATCCAGTCCCATCACTTCATGGAAAATAGATGGGGAAACAGTGGAAACAGTGACTGACTTTATTTTGGGCGGCTCCAGAATCACTGCAGATGGTGATTGCAGCCATGAAATTAAAAGACGCTTACTCCTTGGAAGGAAAGGTATGACCAACCTAGACAGCCTATTAAAATGCAGAGACATTACTTTGCCAACAAAGGTCTGTCTAGTCAAGGCTATGGTTTTTCCAGTAGTCATGTATGGATGTGAGAGCTGAACTGTAAAGAAATCTGAGCACAGAACAATTGATGCTTTTGAACTGCAGTATTGGAGAAGACGCTTGAGAGTCCCTTGGACTGCAAGGAGATCCAACCAGTCCATCCTAAAGGAAATCACTACTAGGGGTTCATTGGAAGGACTGATGTTGAAGCTAAACTCCAATATTTTGGCCACTTGATGTGAAGAGCTGACTCATTGGAAAAGACCCAGATGTTGGGAAAGATTGAAGGCAGGAGGAGAAGGGGACGACAGAGGATGTGATGGTTGGATGGCATCATCAACTCAATGGACATGAGTTTGAGTAAACTCCGAGAGTTGGTGATGGACAGGGAGGCCTGGCGTGCCGCAGTTCATGGGGTCGCAAGGAGTCAGACACGACGGAGCGACTGAGCTGAACTGAAGAATCCATTTTGTTTTCGTAAGGTCAGTGTGCAAAAAGGACTTCCCTGGTGGCTGAAATCGTAAAGAATCTGAGTGCAATGCAGGAGACACAGGTTCAGTCCCTGGGAAAGGTAGATCCCCTGGAGAAGGGAATTGCTACCCACTCTGGTATTCTTGCCTGGAAAATTCCATGGACAGAGGAGCCTGGCGGGCTATAGTTCATGGGATCACAAAGAGTCGGACAAGACTGAGGGACTAACACACTCACAATATGCAAAAATGTACAAAAGAATAAGAAATCTTAGATTTAAATGTTTTATAAAAACATTTTATGAAACCAAACTAGTTTTTATGAAACCAAACTAGTAAACAAACCAATTTTTCATTTATTAAAAAATAGATAATTGAGCGTGTAATTCTCCCTAGTTAACTAGGATATAGAAAGCCAGACATTTACCATAATTTGAGATTTTAATGCAATAAGTAAGTGGTATGAATATTTCAGATTATTTTTCATTAATAAGAGATTTAAAATACAGTAAGAAAACTCAATCTTTAATAATGTAGATAGTCAGACTACCTAATCACAGCTGTAAATTTATGCAGAATAATTAAACAAAAACTATTAAAGAAAAGTGAGATTTTCCAATCTGTCACATATCAAAACATGGCTTAGTATAAATGATTAAAAAAAAGAAAGAACACCCAGTTGACTTCAAACTGTATTAAGCAAACTGAGCAATTGACATTTTCAGATAAGGAAGGATGCACATGTCAAAATTAACTGGAACATTTTAATTGATGGTTTTGGTAACATTGATAAAGAATGATAAAGGCTGACTTTTTCTATCCTTCTTTTGGATTATTCTAAAAGATACTTCAAAATGCTATCTGGAGAGTGTAAAGGACATATTAATAAAGTACATTAAACTATTCTATATTTACATAAGCCTCTCTGGCATTTAAAAACAAAACACAACCACAAGTGTAGATATGCTTGGTTATCTAAAAACTGGGAAAACATTCTGGTGATAAAAATGGAAATTTGCATAAATAATTATCAAAGAGAATATAAGCCACAGAGAAGAAAGCAAAAGACATTGAAGTGATTCATTACATATAATACAGGTATATATTTAAATTAGAACTTAAGGCTGAGATTACATTGCTAACAGACAATAGATTATAAAAGCATGTATGAAAATATTAAAGTACCATGGAATATGGTAAGGCTTCTAAAAATTTAGTAGCAGTTTATAGAGTATTTATAGAGATCATCATGCTTCTAAATGTATTCAACAAATATTCATTAAACGTCTATTGTGTTCCAGATACTGTGTTACATATTACAATAGATATGTGAAAAATAGATAATGTCAATATCAAGGTTATTATTTTGCAGAACTAAACTCATTGATCAAAACTGAAGCAGGTTGTGCACTATTATTGCATGCTGTCTGTACAAATCCTCTGCTAAGCACATGTATCCATTCTGTGCTCAGTTGCGTCCAACTCTGTGGCCCCAGGGACTGTCGCTCACCAGGCTCCTCTGTTCATGGGATTTCTCAGGAGAGAATACTGGAGCGGGTTGCCATTTCCTCCTCCAGGGGTTCTTCCCAACCAAAGGGTCAGACACATGTCTCTTAAGTCTCCTGCACTGGCAGGCAGATGTTTTAACCACTAGTGCCACTGGGGAAGCCCTGAAAATGTCAGTTTATTGATTCCTTAAGTAAACCTCTGTGCTCACTATTTGTATCATCCCCATTTTACAAGTCAGGAAAACGAGGCATGGAAAGAAGGGGGTACCTCAATGTACCTGCTAGGTAGTGTAGATTCCAACCATGTCTGTCTCTCTAGAGAAGGAAGCACTTATTTTATTTTTTTCATTTATTTTTATTAGTTGGAGGCTAATTACTTGACAATATTGTAGTGGTTTTTGCCATATATTGACATGAATCAGCCATGGATTTGCATGTATTCCCCATCCCAATCCCCCTTCCCGCCTCCTCCCCACCCCATCCCTCTGGGTCTTCCCAGTGCACCAGCCCTGAGCATTTGTCTCATGCATCCAACCTGGGCTTGTGATGTTTCACCCTTGATAGTATACTTGTTTCAATGGTGTTCTCTCAGAACATCCCATCCCCGCCTTCTCCCACAGAGTCCAAAAGTCTGTTCTGTACATCTGTGTCTCTTTTTCTGTTTTGCATATTGGGTTATTGTTACCATCTTTTTAAATTCTGTATGCATTTTTAAATTCTGTATATGCATTAGTATACTGTATTGGTCTTTATCTTTCTGGCTTACTTCACTCTGTATAATGGGCTCCAGTTTGATCCATCTCATTAGAACTGACTCAAATGGATTCTTTTTAATGGCTGAGTAATATTGCATAGTGTGTATGTACCATAGCTTCCTTATCCATTCGTCTGCTGATGGGCATCTAGGTTGCTTCCATGTCCTGGCAATTATAAACAGTGCTGCGATGAACATTGGGGTGCATGTGTCTCTTTCAGATCTAGTTTCCTTGGTGTGTATGCCCAGGACTGGGATTGCTGGGTCATATGGCAGTTCTATTTCCAGTTTTTTAAGGAGTCTCCACACTGTTCTCCATAGCAGCTGTACTAATTTGCATTCCCACCAACAGTGTAAGAAGGTTCCCTTTTCTCCACACCCTCTCCAGCATTTATTACTTCTAGACTTTTGGATAGCAGCCATCCTGACTGGCGTGTAATGGTACCTCATTGTGGTTTTGATTTGCATTTCTCTGATAATGAATGATGTTGAGCATCTTTTCATGTGTTTGTTAGCCATCTGTATGTCTTCTTTGGAGAAACGTCTGTTTAGTTCTTTGGCCCATTTTTTGATTGGGTCATTTATTTTTCTGGAATTGAGCTGCAGGAGCTGCTTGTATATTTTTGAGATTAATCCTTTGTTGTTTCGTTCGTTATTATTTTCTCCCAATCTGAGGGCTGTCTTTTCACCTTGCTTATAGTTTCCTTTGTTTTGCAAAAGCTTTTCAGTTTCATTAGGTCCCATTTGTTTATTTTTGCTTTTATTTCCAATATTCTGGGAGGTGGGTCATAGAGGATCCTGCTGTGATTCGTGTCGGAGAGTATTTTGCCTATGTTCTCCTCTAGGAGTTTTATAGTTTCTGTTCTTACATTTAGATCTTTAATGCATTTTGAGTTTATTTTTGTGTATGGTGTTAGAAAGTGTTCTAGTTTCATTCTTTTACAAGTGGTTGACCAGTTTTCCCAGCACCACTTGTTAAAGAGGTTGTCTTTTTGCCACTGTATATCCTTGCCTCCTTTGTCGAAGATAAGAAGCACTTATTTTAGCAAGTGCTCTTTCACTTTACCTTTACAAAGTAGTTACTAATGAGGCCAAATGTTTATTTAGGTTTTTTTGTAACATCTTATGGAAAATCCAAATGAACCCTGGCCAACCTAGTAGTTTCTCAGAGTACAAATTTGAATGCATACACACACACACACACACACACACACATGCATATGATAATCTTTAATATTTGGAGAGACAGAGAGAATATTATGAAATTCAGTGAATAAGAGGAGGGGTAAGATAAAGTTACATAGTTTACTCCAGATTCTCTAGGAAACAAAAGTAAGAGTGAAGCAGGTAAACACATGTACATATACATAGGCTTCCCAGGTGGTGCTAATGGTAAAGAACCTGCCTGCCAATGCAGGAGATGCAAGAACGCAGGTTTGATATCTGGGTCTGGGTTGGGACGATCTGCAGGAGTAGGAGATGGCACCCCATCCAATATTTTTGCATGGAAAATTCCAAGTGGATAGTCGCCTGGTGAACCAAAGTCCATGAGGATATATAGAGTATTTGCATAACAATCTCTTTAATAGTGGAGGTTTTTAATTTGACTCCCCAAATTGTGTGTGCACATATGCACATTTTCTCAGGACTCTAAGCTTTTCTGCAATAGTAAAAGCAAGTTTGATATCCCTTACATGGGAGAGTTTTAACCAAAACCATAAGGTGATGATGATGGCAGTACTAATACTAAGGATTAGTTTTCTTCTCTCACACTGTCCTATGCAATAATGGTGTTATCAGTAGTAGTAGTATTTAGCAAACGTGGAGTGGGGCTCAACTGCTTATGATTGAATCTCAATTTAGTTCAGTCACTCAGTCATACCCAGTCTTTGCATATCCATGGACTGCAGCATGCCAGGCCTCCGTGTCCATCACCAATTCCCAGAGTTTACTCAAACTCATGTCCCTTGTGTTGGTGATGCCATCCAACCATCTCATCCTCTGTCTTCCCCTTCTTCTCCTTCCTTCAATCTTTCTAGCATAAGACTCTTTTCAAATGAGTCAGCTCTTCACATCAGGTGGCCACAGTATTGGAGTTTCAGCTTCAACATCAGTCCTTCCAATGAATATTCAGGACTGATTTCCTCTAGGTTGGACTGGTAGGATCTTCTTGCAGTTCAAGAAACTCTCAAGAGTTTGTCCAACACCACAGTTTAAAAGGATCAATTCTTTGACACTCAGCTTTCTTTATAGTCCAACTCTCACATCCATACAGGACTACTGCAAAAAAACATAGCTTTGACTAGACAAACCTTTGTTGGCAAAGTAGTCTCTGCTTTTTAATATGCTGTCTAGATTGGTCATAGCTTTTCTTCCAAGGTGTAAGCTTCTTTTAATTTTATGGCTGTGATCACCATCTGCAGTGATTTTGGAGCGCCCCCCCCCCCCCTGCCAAAATCTGTCGCTGGTTCCACTGTTTCCCCGTCTATTTGTCACTAAGTGAGAAGACTGGATGCCATGATCTTAGTTTTCTGAATTTTGAGCTTTAAGCCAACTTTTTCAGTCTCCTATTTCACTTTCATCAAGGGGCTCTTTAGTTCTTCTTCACTTTCTGCCGTAAGGGTGCTGTCATCTGCATATCTGACCTTACTGATATTCCGCCCGGCAAACTTGATTCCAGCTTGTGTTTCATCCAGCCAGTGTTTCTCATGATGTACTCTGCATATGTTAAATAAGCAGGGTGACAATATGCAGCCTTGATGTACTCCTTTCCCTATTTGGAACCAGTTTGTTGTTCCATGACCATTCTAACTGTTGCTTCTTGAGCTGCATACAGATTTCTCAGGAGGCAGGTCAGGTGGTGTGGTATTTCAATCTCTTTCAGAATTTTCCACAGTTTGTTGTGATGCACATGGTCAAAGGCTTTGGCACAGTCAATAAAGCAGAAATAGATGTTGCTCTGGAACTCTCTTGCTTTTTCAGTAATCCAGCGGATGTTGGCGATTTGATCTCTGGTTCCTCTGCCTTTTCTAAAACCAGCTTGAATGGCTGGAAGTTCACGGTTCACATACTGTTGAAGCCTGGCTTGGAGAATTTTGAGCATTACTTTACTAGTTTGTGAGATGAATCCAATTGTGTGGTAGTTTGAGCATTGCCTTTCTTTGGGACTGGAATGAAAACAGACCTTTTCCAGTCCTGTGGCTACTGCTGAGTTTTCCAAACTTGCTGGCTTATTGAGTGCAGCACTTTCACAGCATCATCTTTGAGGATATGAAATAGCTCAACTGGGATTCCATCAGCTACACTTGCTTTGTTCATAGTGATGCTTCCTAAGGCCCACTTGACTTCTCACACTAGGATGTCTGGCTCTAGGTGAGTGATCACACTATCGTGATTATCTGGGTCATGAAAGTCTTTTTTGTACAGTTCTGTGTATTCTTGCCACCTCTTCTTAATATCTTCTGCTTCTGTTAGGTCCATACCATTTCTGACCTTTATTGAGCCCATCTTTGCATGAAATGTTCCCTTGGTATCTTGAATTTTCTTGAAGAGATCTCTAGTCTTTCCCATTCTATTGTTTTTCCTCTATTTCTTTGCACTAATCACTGAGGAAGCCTTTCTTATCTCTCCTTGCTATCCTTTGGAACTCTGCATTCAAATGGGAATATCTTTCCTTTTCTCCTTTGCTTTCACTTCTCTTCTTTTCACAGCTATTTGTAAGGCCTCCTCAGACAGCCATTTTAATTTTTTGCATTTCTTTTTCTTGGGAATGGTCTTGATCCCTGTCTCCTGTACAATGTCACAAACCTCCGTCTATAGTTCATCAGGCACTCTTAACAGATCTAGTCCCTTAAATCTATTTCTCACTTCCACTGAATTTAACTCAGATGACCATTGTATCTACTGCTGTGGGTAAGAATCCTTTAGAATAAATGGAGTAGTTATGATAGTCAACAGAAGAGTCTGAAATACAGTACTTGGATGCAATCTCAGAAACGACAGAACCATCTCTCTTCGTTTCCAAGGCAAACGATTTAATATCACGGTAATTCAAATCTATGCCCTGACCAGTAATGCTGAAGAAGCTGAAGTTGAACGGTTCTATGAAGACCTACAAGACCTTCTAGGAATAACACCCCCAAAAGATATCCTTTTCATTATAGGGTCCTGGAATGCTAAAGTAGAAGTCAAGAAACACCAGGAGTAATAGTCAGATTTGGCCTTGGAGTACAGAATGAAGCAGGGAAAAGGCTAGTAGAGTTTTGCCAAGAGAATGCACTGGTCATAGAAAACACCCTCTTCCAACAATACAAGAGAAAACTCTACACATGGACATCCAGATGGTCAACATCAAAATCAGATTGATTATATCCTTTGCAGCCAAAGATAGAGAAGCTCTATACAGTCAACAAAAACAAGACCAAGAGCTTACTGTCGCTCAGATCATGAACTCCTTATTGCCAAATTCAACTTGTAGAAAGTAGGGAAAACAACTAGACCATTCAGGTATGACCTAAATCAAATCCCTTATGATTATACAGTGGAAGTGACTGAATCTGAGCCCTCATATTTAATATTTGTATTACTGGGTCCAAGTTATTCAACTGTGCAAGTTGTCAGCTTTCTCATCTGTAACATGGAAATATTAATATTATCTGTGTCACTGAGTCTTGAGGTGAAAATCAGGTAAACTGTTTAGCATGCTTAGCAATATGCCCTACTCCTAGTTAGCCATTAGTAGGTCTTTAATGAATTAATTTTTCATTCTTCTAAACAATGTACGCACTTTTGAAATTCCATGAACAGGAACAGCAGTGAAAGGACAAAGTGTTTTGTCACAGTTCAACAAAGAGACCTAAGAGGTATAGGTTAGACCTTTTAGAAGGATCCTAGTGACAGATTGTCCCCAGCATTTCACTGACTAAGACTCTACACTTAATTCATATCACATCCTGTCTGTACTTGTGGAATCGTTTTTTCTGATCTGCAGCGTTCTCGTTTTTATTTTGGGTACAGAAATAGGCTTCTTGTAAGAACTGGATTAATTAAGTGATACCTATTAATCTTATTTTCGGCTGATACCAGTTTTGGTCTTTGCTTTCCTACATGACTTAGACCAATGTTTTTGAATCTCACTTTGGTTCTTACTCCTGCCTGACATCTTAAAAAAACCCTTTCCTCTGACTGACTCAGTGGTATGGTTTGTGACTTTAACTAAGAGATAGTCATCAGTCCCTGGACTATCTTGGTTTTTGCATCACCAAGTTCTAATACTTAACTGATGGTGTATGTATGTTTCTTCCTTAACTCTTTCTCTGTGATCATTTCACAGTTCAGTGATAACACTGTTCCTCTCCAGTGTCTATTCTCAAATATCCACTTAATTAGAATATTTTACCTGTTCACGCAATCAAATTGAAAAATTTCCCCCAAAGTACCAAAGCTTAGTAGTCTATTTAGACGATTAAATCACAAATTAAGGCATTTACATTTTAAATGTTCTGTAATAATTAGAATTTAAAGACATTTACATGTGTAGATGTATTATGATCATTCAACAATAGAATAATGAATAGTTATAATGTGTAATACATCACATTATTCTTTTAATTGCATTAGGGCATGAATACAAAGGTGGAAATTCAGAACTACAAGCTGTGTCTGACAGTCAAATGACATTGGGAGATTTTATATTGGCATAGAAAAGTAGAAATTTAGAAAAACTGAGCCACCAACATTTGCAAACACTTTAAGGTTAACTGATAAATTGAAGGCAGAGTATATAGTGTGATCGAACGTCCAACATTTCAATCTTCCCACGTCATGGGATGTTAGTAGCACAAAGGGAAAACAAAAGTCATAGATGCCTTAACTAGTTGCTTCTGCTTTTATATCCTTTGCCTTCTACTTTTGAACTATTGTGAATAAAACATCAGGAACATAGACTATGATGTCACATGAACACGTAGGAGTCTTTTACCTGGAACATGTGTCAAATGTTATGTTATTCTAAGGAATTAGTCTACAGACTAGTGTTGAATGTTTTGCCCCTTGCTTTCCCAAGTTGTATGAGATACTTGTTCATTATAAACTTCATAAATGCAATAGATATTGGCATTCACATCCAGTTTATCACTGCATCGAATCTAAAGCATGCCCAATCTTTGATTTACCTACATAGAGAAAAAACAGATCTATATTAAGCAGACACCAGGTGCACAGAAAATGAAGAAGTCTCTGCTCTTTTTGTTTAGTATTAACCATAGCCTATCACAAAATTTTAGGACACAGAAGACTAGTAATAGCTAAATTTCTTAAACTCAGAGAAATTAGGACATTGGGCAATTATAATTTCATATTGCTGAAACTAGAGCAATACTGCTATTTTTATAGTTAGATTATTAACTGGAGTATTGCTTCCAGTTCTGTCTAAAGATAATACTGTAGACCATGAAATTTTAATTGACTGTCTAATTTTACTGATATCTAGAAAATGTAAAATAGATTGGATTAAAATGAGATAAGAAGTAGAAAAGTATGTATAAATTTTGACTCTGCACAATTTAGGTTTTAGGTAAAATGTCCCACTGGAATCCATCTAAGATCAAATATTGATATTACATTTTAATAATTTTAGCACCTGATTAGCATAGTTAAGGTGCAATATCTATGCTAATCTTACTGTCATTTAATAAGTTATCTTTTAAAAAGTACTTATTTTAACAAGCTACAGAAAGTAATATACAAACAAGTAAATACCAATGCTTCCTCATTTAAATCAAAATAAAGGTTTTCTTTTTCATCTTTTTTATGTCGGTAACTTTAAACATCTCTAATGGTATTTATACACAGAAAATATCTCACACCTCTGTCCAGGATAAATTTAAATGTTTAATCAATGGATTATTAAAATGTGTTTTATGATTCTTATAAAATCTTCAGAGTAGTAAAAAACCCAACAGGTAACCTGAAAAAAGAGATAAAAGGATAGAGACAGAATAAAAATGCAGTGCTGTCTCCAGATGGAGATGATCGAATAGGCACAGAAAATAAAATCTAGTCTCTCTACTAAATGGTATAGATCACATTCTGTGAAGCACAATCACTTATTATCATTAATCAATTCTAAACAATGGAAAATACATACCAGAAAATTCAGCAAAATTTGTGGAAGGAATTCTTAAATATGTTATCATATCTTTTATTTTTTCTGCCTTTTAGGAAAGAGCACAAATATTCTTTTCAGTAAAGAGTTAAGTTCAAAAGAGAAAACAAATGTTCTCAATTTGCAGATATTTCTGTTTTTTTAAAAATTAATTGCTTTACCTATTTTTGGTCAGCCCACATGGACTGAACCTGGGCCCTCAGCAGTGAGATCACAGAGTTCCCACAATTCTCTTAAGAGTCCGTCTTTAGAGACTTGCCAGATGAAAGCTTAGAGGTCTCTTCCCCAAGTATCTAGCAGAAGATTTGTGCTCCATTGCTTCCCTTCCTGGCGGCTCAGTGGAAAGACATGGATTCAATCCCTGATCCAGGAAGATGCCCTGGAGAAGGAAATGGCAACCCACTCCAGTATTCTTGCCTGAAAAATCCCCATGGACAGAGGAACCTGTCGCATTACAGTACAAGGGGTCTCAAAGAATCAGACATGACTGAAGGCCTGAACAACAACCACAACCCCTTGTCTGAATCCCATTTATCCACCCAAGCCAACTTTGATTTTCACTGTTTCAGACACAGCTTATGCCTCTTCCCAGGGTCTCAGTGCCATTGGCTGCCAAAAGTCCAGATAATGCAGCCCCACTGGTAAAGGGGCAGCCAGCACAAAAATCCCATTTTCTTTCCTTTCAAAAACTTTTTATTCCCAAGTAATTTCTGTATGGAGACAGTCTATGTAAGCCAGCTGATGCCAGTCTGCCTGTTGTGTATTTATGTGGGTTGAAGTGAGCCACTGGCCTGCATTGCTGCCTATATTTACTTGCTTCACTCTTACTTTTGCTTCCTAGGGAATCTGGAGTAAAATATGTAAGTTTCTCTATCATACCGCTTCTCTTACTCACTATATTTCACAGTACTCTTTCTGTCTCACCAAATATTAAAGATTAGCAGTTTTGTCCCAAATTAATAAAATGATATGGGGAAATCCATGGTAGTCCAGTGGTTAGGATTCTGGACTTCCACTTAAGGGGCACAGGTTCAGTCTGATCTTTGGTCAGACAGGAACTAAGACATCTTGTTTAAAAACTAAAAAATAAATAACTTACTTAGCCATAGCCAGGATGCAGGTCTTTGCATCCTGATTTCTACTGAATCATTATATTACTTTGTATTTTGAATTTTCCTTTATTTAAAATTGAGAAAAAGGTAGACTTCCTACGTAGGAATCGACATCCTTCATCCTGCCAACACATGCCTAGTCTCCCTCATTATCAACATTCTCCACCTGAGGGGTACATTTGTTACAACTGATAGAGTCACCCAAAGACCATAGTTTACCTTAGAGTTCACCCTTGGTGTTGTACATTCTGTTTGTTTAGAGGCATATATAATAACATGTATCCGTTATTATAATAATGAGCTTTCCTGATTGCTCAGCATTAAAGAATCTGTCTGAAAGGGCAGATACGTAGGAGATACGGGTAGACGCAGGTTTAATTCCTGGGTCAGGAAGATCCTCTGGAGAAGAAAATGGCAGTGCACTCCAGTGTTCTTGCCAAGATAATTCCATGAACCAAGGAGCCTAGAGGGCTACAGTCTATGGGGTCGCAAAAGAATTGGACATGACTGAACACCCATGCACACGCATTATTATAATATCGTACAGAATATTTCCACTGAACTAAAAATTCTCTGTATTCTACCTATTTGTTTTTCCCTCCTGCACCTATTTATTCGTCCCTCCTTGGCAACCACTGATTTTTGTACTGTCTCCAAAGTTTTGCCTTTTCCAGAATGTCATATAGTTGTAATCATACAGTATATAAATTTTCAGATTGGCTTTCTCCCTAGGTAATATGTATTTAAGATCCTTCCATGTGTTTCCATGACTTGTTAGCTCATTTCTTTTTAACACTGAATAATATTCCATTGCCTGGATATACCACAGTTTATTAGCCATTTGCTTACTTAAGAATATCTTGGTTGCTTCCAATTTTGGCAATTATGAATAAAGATGCTATAAATTAGATAGTGTGCAGGATTTTGTGTGGACGTATTTTCAAACCCTTTGAGTAAACATTAAAGAGTACAATATCTGAGCTGTATGATAAGAGTAATTTTAATTTTGTAAGAAACTGCCAAACTATCTTTCAAAGTGACTGTACCAGGTTGCATTCCCATCAACAATGAATGACAGTTCCCATTTCTCCATATGCTTGCCAGCATTTGGTGTTAGTGTTCCAGACTTTGGTCATTCTAATAGGTGAGTCGTGGTATCTTGTTTTAATTTACATTTTCCTGATGACATATGCTATGGAACATCTTTTCAAATGTGTATCTACCAACTGTGTATCTTTTATGCTGAGGAGTATGTTAAGGTCTTTTGCCCATTTTTTAATAGAGTTGCTTTCCTATCCTTGAGTTTAAAGAGTTCTTTGCACATTTTAGATAAAAATCTTTTATTAGATGTATATTCTGAAAATACTTTTTTCCCAGACTATGGCTTGACTTCTCATTATGTTGACATTGTCTTTCACAGAACAGGTTTCTTTCCTTTTTTCATTTTAATCAAGTCCAAGTTATTATGTCTTTTCTTCATGGATCTGCCTTTGATATTGTATCTAAAAAGTCATGGCCTTTCCCAAGGTCACCTAGATTTTCCCCTATGATATCTTCTAAGAATTTTACAGTTTTGTTTTCTACATTTAAGTCTGTGATTTATTCTGAGTTTTTTTTCCTTTGTGAAGGGTATAGTCTGTGTCTAAATTTTTTTGCATGTGGTTGTCCAATTGTTTTAGCACCGTTTGTTGTAAATAAAATCCTTACTTTATTTTACTGTTTCTGCTCCTTTGTCATAATTTTCTTTCTAGACAAGCTTTCACTCTAAATAGATTGTAAAAGTAAGCTTTTGCTTTTTTTTAATCTAAGTATAATTGCTTTACAATGTTGTGTTAGTTAAAGCTAAGTTTTTTGCTTCAAGTGACTTAGGGGTTTTAAGACCATGACCTCTAAAATAAGCTTGGTTTTCCTTTGTGTTCTGACTCGCTCCTGTTGGCTTTGTTACTTTGGAAGCACTTGTTTTCTATGAAAATTTATATGAAAATGGGAATAACTAGTTATAACATCAGTTTGTTTTGCGAATTAAAATTTTTAAGTGCATTAAAAATTCTGAGTTAAGCCTAGAAGATAATGACTACCACCAAATGGTAGCTGTTATTATTTCTTTGTATTTTTCAAGAAGTCCTGTAATTCATAGAAAGAAAAGTGAAAGTGAAGTCTCTCAGTCATGTCCTACTCTTTGCGACCCCATGGGCTGTAGCCTACTAGGCTCCTCTGTCCAAGCGATTTTCCAGGCAAGAGTATTGAAGTGGGTTGCCATTTCCTTCTCCAGGGGGTCTTCCCGACCTATGGATCAAACCCAGGTCTCCCGCATTGTAGGCAGACACTTTACCATCTGAGCCACCAGGAAAGTCCATATTTAATACAGTTCTAATCATGAAACTAAAGTTTTAACAAAATACTTCATACAAAAATTAATTATTATGTTAATATAGACCCTATTGAAGGGTTTCTAATTCTTTAGTTTATTTACAGAAAATACTGTGATAATATTCTTTGCATTTTATTAGTCTCTTTCCTATCTCCAGACAAGTATTAGTGTTTCTTTGGTCTTTTGTATTGATTAATATCATGGACAGTGTGTTTAAATTTATATGTAATGGGACGTGAGTGAAGCAGGACAAGTAAACAAAAATAAAAACCTACATGGCATGGCATCAGAATTGGTAGCATATTTTTTTCAGAAAATACACTTTTCTCAGGGGAAAAACAGGTCATACATGCCATTTTTTTTTTAACCACTCTTACTGGACAAGAGAATATATATTTTAAACAGATTAAATAGCTAGAGATATGTTTCTCATGAACTGATTAATCAAAGATGATTTAAGTGTCACTATACAGTTAACTGAAAGCATTTAGCTAGCCAAAAAATTATTTAGAGGTGTTACCTGGGGAGATTAAAAATGAAATCAAACACATTTTAATTTGCATAGAAATAAAAACATAACTGCCACCAGTGCCTAATTTTTTAAAAAAATTCCTGATTTCTGTAGTTGCATTTTATACCAAATGCATAATTACTGGTGTGAAGAGCCAAATGTTTCAAAGTTAAATGTTTAGTTAAATTGTTCTAAACTCCAAAGAAGAAATCAGGCATCATGTATTCAGACCTTAGAATTCAACAAAATGTGACTCTGTGTCTAATATACAGAAATAATGTAAGCAACAACTTTGTAGTGGCTCACAGACAACACAAATACAGATTTAGGGTGACTGAAAATTGTGATATAAATTAGGAGATGGCAGAGAAGAGTCTTTGCTGAATAATGTAATTATTTGGAGTCATGATGTGTCTTTATTTCGATGGCATGCCAAAGAGTGTGCTGCTAGGCTGATTCCCATAAAATGTGAAGGAAATGTGATTTAAAATTAACAAAATAGCATCAGATGGAAAGCTTAGCTAAATTAATCCAATGAAAGAGGCCTAAGAGGAATATTTAGCTGTTCAGTAGAAGCAGGGAAGATAAAGAAAAGTGTCTCCATTTGCTGCAGTATTTTAGGATGCCTGAGAAAACACAGAAGGGAATTAATACAGATTCATATGCTAACATGCCTTACAGCCCAAGCAAATCAAAAGAAAAGACAGGAAATTATAAAGTTGGCAAGGGACAAAAAGTTGTGAAAATAGGACTTAGAAGAAATGTTTTAAAAAGGATGCTCCCAACATAACTAGAGGAGAATGGATTGAAAGGACAATGGGAGAAAGAGTTGTGCGTAACAGAATGGAGAAGTTTGCACATTGTGAGGACCTTTTGGCTACACTGTCATTACATTTATGATGATGAGCCTATTGTGTGATTTTCCTCAGGGCTTTAAAATTTTGCAAATGTAAAGTTATATCTGCAGCCCACTTTGAGATAGATAGATGAGATTCAAACACAGCCAGATGAACTTAAACTAGTAAGTTTATCCCTGAGGTCCTTGGTTTCCCTCAGATATAAAAAGTGAGGAAATTGGGCTGAAACATTCATGATTATTACCTTTTTCACTCCAGCTTTGTACTTCAGGGATTACAGAATATGTGTATCTGGGAAAGTCTTCCCCTCGCTATCTTGAACATGGGTAGTTTTGAAGGTGGTAGATGCTAGTGGGATTTCCAATTTTACATCCCCTTTGGCTACTGAATTATTGACTTCCTCAGAAACTTTACAAAACTAAGTTTACAAACTGACTGGGCAGGGGGAGGGTCAACTGGTTTGCCTCCTTGTCTGCTGACTCCAATTCCTTCTTCATTGTAACATAATTTCATATCTAGATCAAGTCTTTTATGTAGCTTAGGAAGTTTATCCTTGTGTATTGAAGTTTCATATCCCTGTCTATATGTCAACAAAAATTATAGTTCATGTTACATTGAAAATCTAAGGGGTTCCTGGTGGTTTAGTGGTTAGGAATCTGCCTGCCAA
Source organism: Odocoileus virginianus (assembly GCF_023699985.2). Taxonomy (NCBI): domain Eukaryota; kingdom Metazoa; phylum Chordata; class Mammalia; order Artiodactyla; family Cervidae; genus Odocoileus; species Odocoileus virginianus. Next base: position 22,493,906 of record NC_069699.1, read on the forward strand.
TGCAGGGAACATGGGTTTGATCCCCAGACTGGGACGATCCCACAGTCCATGAGATAACTAAGCCCATGCATCACAACTAGTGTGCCTATGTCCTAAAGCCTGCACACCGTAACTACTAAAGCCTGTGTTCCCTAGGACCGGTATTCTGTAACAAGAGAAGCAACTGAAATGAGAAGCCCATGCACCATGACCAGAGAGTAGCTCCTGCTTCCTGCAACTAGAGAAAACCCGCATACAGCAATGAAGACCTGGCTCAGCCCTAAAGAAATAAATTAATAATTTTTTAGAAAAGAAAAGAAAATACAATCAGTCATTTGAACATTGTGGATGCAGGATGCTAAGCCATTAAGTGAACTGATTTATTTTTATTATATTGATGTCAATTAAAACTCCCATCTTACAGTATGTTGACAACAAATGGATTTATTCTAATACCTTTGATAGATATAAAGATGGAATTTGTATACGTCACTGTTTTCAGAAGAGCTTTTGTCTAACTGGAAAAAAATGAGGAACAAATAACGTGTGCAGTATGACAGTCTGCCTTTAGAGCCACAGGTGGACACTATATTACTTCAGAAAGCTAATTAAAAACCTACAGCATGGTGTTTAAGATTACACGTGGCTTTGCAATCAGAGCTTCCTGGAATGCTTTTCTATCATTTACTACTCTGTGATTGTTGACATGATGCCTAACTTCTGTAAACCTTAGCTTTAACCATCTAAAAAATGTGAATAAATGATACCCCCCATAGATATCATGTGAAATTTAAGTGGTATTGTATCTAACATCTCAACACGTTGTCTGTCAGTTGTAGGTAGGATATTACTGGATATTATTATTATAATTAGGTATGATAAGGCTCAGGTTCAACTATTGCAAGGGTATATTGCTGACTGAATTGGTTAATCTAATCTGAGAAGGAATGAAACTGTATGTTATTAAGTATATCGAAGAATCCCTTGAATACTCAAAGAACCGACTGTTGGATGACTCATAAAATAATTTGATTCTCTACTTAGAGAAATCATGGATGAAATACATCCTGTATTGAGGAAGGAAAATCTATATCTATATCTTCAAAATGGCATCAAGTATGAAGCTAACTATGGGTTACGACAGCCACACAGAAAGTCTGCTCCTCCCACATTCCTCATCTAGGAAATTTCCACCTACCCTTCAAGTGCTGGGTCAGTTACCTCCAGCCTGCATTTGTGAGTCTCCACCCCATCCTGTCTATGGTGACACACCCCACCGCACTGGAGCTGTTGCTTCCCTGCCTGCTTCCCTCACGAGACTCTGAGCTCATTCAAATTTATAAACCTAGAAACTTGCACATGGCCTGTCAAATTGGTTTGCAACTGTGCTTATAAATAAATGAGTAGCTTGACAAGTCACACTTGAGAATCAGATTTGTCACTCTAAATCAGGAATTCTCCAAGTCTGCTCTCAAGAGATCCAGGAGATTCTTAGGGCACTCCTTGGGTTGCTTGTGGCTGGAAAGTGGGGAGGGTGTTGAGGGGGGCTCTGATTCTCTCTCCAAGATATTAGCTAGATTTGTTCAATTTTACCTGTTTTATTAAATGAGCTTGTGTGTAAGTTTCATTTGGAAACTTTTTAATTCTATAGTGGCAATTTTTTGAAAAAATAAAGGAAATAGGGAAATAGTGACTTTAAAAAAATGCTCTGACAGCCTCACTCTTCATTTTGAAACTATTAATGAGACTAACTGACATTTAATTAGTTTTTTCTTTCTTCAACTGGATCATAATTTCTACCAAGACAAAAATTCTGTTTCTGTTTCTATTTATTTACTTTCCTTGTGCCCACTGGTATCTCTAAGAAGGTGTAGCTGTAACAAACAGCTTAACAAACCTGTGAAGCAACCATTTTCTTTACCTAAGGAGCATTATACCTTAAGCCCATCAAGTCAGCGCTTCTTTCTTCCAAAGTCAAACCAAGAACAAAAGGTGATTTGTATACATTGTACTAACTGACCTATTCTGTCTTTAAAATTATTTCTGCTGAATATTTATGAAAACTTTGGAAGATATAAATGTCACTCAGAAATTAGAAGCAAGCACATAAGTAAGTTGACACCATTTGAAGGCTAATTGTATTCATATTTTCAAAACTAACTGAGCTGAGCAATGAGATAAGATGAGGAGCTGAGCATGTTGATATAGAAAGCAGAGTTCTTGGAGGAAAGAAAATGAAACAAAATTTCTATTTTTTAAATGATTTGTTTGCACCAAAGCAGTGTTTCTCTTGCTGCTATTGAACAGTCTCAGCTTTATTTGGAAACAGAGTGAATTTGCAAAAATGCAGATTGCTCAACCCTGCTTCATGCCTATGGACTCAAAATCTTGAATGCAACCCTGGGATTCTGCATTTTTCCACAGTGTTCTTAGGTGCATTATCATGCACGATCTTGAAATCTTAGGCACAATAATCTTATGCATGATAGTGAAAGCTACTGATCTAGCCTATGAATTCATAGCAACTCTACAACGAAGCTTATATGCATTTTCAGTGATAGTTTCTAGTACAGGAATTTATAGGATGCTATTTATTTGTGGAACTTCTTTGCCATATTTACCCTTGGCTTAAATCCACATGATGTTATTACCCATCATTAAAAGATTTTAAGTAGGGAACTAAAGCAACGGTAGCCTAAGCAAGACAGCAGTGTAAAACAGTGCATACCCAGCTGGACAGGTTGGGTTTAAAGGCAGGCTTTACATCTTTAATGAACTGGAGCTTTTTCAGACCATGGCAGGCAGGTGGTTCTATAAGCATTGTGCTAAAGGGTCAGTGCTCCAGGCCAGTGGAGACCAGTGGGGATAAAGGAAAGAAGACTGGATGGCAAGAGGGAAAAAATAGGGCAAGAGTGACACGGACACACATAGGATTTTAGCTTGTTACATCTTTGCGTGACATGGGCAAGAGTATCAGATGGCTCTTGACATCTTCAGCATGTATTCCCTTGGAAAAGCTCACCTTAACAAGGCTCTCAGGAGTTGAGTATGAACAACTTAAAATTTTATTACAAAGAAGCAGCACAGAAGGGAGATAGTAATAAGCCTGGCATTATGCAGACTGTCATTCTTCCTTAAACATGGGAACATATGGTTCATTTGCCTATTTGATACTCATGCTACCTGATGTACTAAGCAGTATTACATTAAGTAGTTGATGATACAAACTAAAATTAGATTTGTTTGCTTGTTCATTAGGAAGCTCTGCAAGGAGTAAGGGATAGGAAAGCCTCCTTGCCAGTTGCTACATTTTGGCTAAAGTTGTGTTCAAAAAAAGTGTGTGTGGAGGGGATATTTTAAGACTGAACGATTGGGAATAAAAGCTTAAAGAGAATGGAGGAATAATGGTGATTTAGAAAGCAGTTACTGAAAGATACATGCATACGATGTGCTCAGTCACTCAGCCACCTCCAACTCTTTGCCATCCCATGGACTGTAGCCTGCCAGGCTTCTCTGTCCATGGAATTTCCCAGACATGAATACTGGAGTGGGTAGCCATTCCTTTTTCCAGGGAATATTCCTCACCCAGGGGTCAAACCCATGTCTCTTGCATCTCCTGCATAGGCAGACACATTTTTAAATAATGTGCCACTGGAGAAGATATATAGAAAAGCGTCAAAAGGGAGGGCGCACCGTATAAGTGGCTTCCTTACAATCAGGCAGGCAGACTCCCGAAGGCTGATTTACAAAGTAAGATGCTTGTGACAAGGCTCCAAGCAGAAAGTGGAGTGATAACAGTGTTAGGCAACAGGTTCTGTCACTGTTTGTAACTCTGGAACTACTTTGTCCTGGTGGCTTAGCAAGAAAAAGAATGAAAACACTCATTTTTAATTCTGTTTCTATGTCACTATGCTAAGGACTTCCAAATAGGTTCTCCCAAGGGCACCTTTTTATCCATGAAGAGAAGAAAGATCAAGTGACTTGCTCAATAATGATCAATTCTCTCTTGGCACAGAGAATGTCATCTCATCCTTCTTCCTCCTCATCTCCTTTCTCTCATTTCTGCTTCCCCTTTCTACTCCTTCCTTGCTCTCCTCAGACTCCCAAAAATCTCTGTTGGGTCTTGGAAAGAGGTCTTAGGAGTTGAAGTGTCATGCAGATGGAAATGGAGTGGGCCTATCGGATTGCAGCAAAACTATTGAATAAGCATCACTACTAGATTCCATGCCAGCTTATGGGTTCATACCTTGCCAGGGGATGCAGGCATTTTGTGAAATGCTCAGAGACATGAAGGTTTTAATGGTGTCATTACTGTAGAAGAAATCACAAAATCCGTGATTTCATAAGATCTTTTTGAAGTATGTGTGTGTGTATGCATATATGTATATGGGTATATACATACATACATATATATATATATATGTACACACACTCACATAAATCTAAGTGGAAAGAGGTCATGAAATTGGTTCCAAAAGGTCCAACAGTCCTCTTGTTTTAAGTCTATGGACTCTGACCACATCCTGAAACCAGTTGTTCAGGGGTAGGGGCAGAATCTCTATGTCTGAGTGAGTTTGATTCCCTATGAATTTCAAAGTATCCTTTGTATTCAGCTTTTTGAGATTACCAGGGTAAAACTAGTACAAATGTGACTGTATACTCTGTGGCTGAAGGTGTATTCAGATACACCTTAGAAATGTATCTGAATATGAAAAAAAAAAAACTGTGCTTTGATTTTTGAAAAATATGAAAAGCGTGTATACTGACTGGCTTATGGACATGCTTAAAATAGTTATGTTCTTTATTAATGGCAATTTAACATATAGCTGGATTTTACTTTACTTCATCTTATGAAATGAGAGAGAAATAGGGTAGATGTTTTTAGGAAAATGAAGCATATGGTGTGTTACTTATTAATTCAATTATTATTCTTTTGATAATAGGAAAAAAAATCGGTCCATCTCTTTGTTTTTGTTGTTCAGAGAGTGTATATCCACTCTGACAAAATCTCAGGTGATTTAGGCTTCTTTTTGTATGCTGCCTGTCTGAGGACAGCTTTGAGCTGTTGGTCCAGAAAGTTCACATTTCCTACATCTTCTATTAAATTCAAGAAGTGATCCCTGCACAGGTAGCCAGCAGTCACTGGGGATAAGGAGATAAATCTAGGCCTTTGATTTCTGTCAGTTCACTTGCTAAGTGGATCCACAAGGCAAAAAAGAAGTGATTAATCAAATTTAGCAGATGTGGAATTGATTCCCTCAGTTGCCTCAGAATGCCTTGCAGAGATAAGCTTCATCTGTATTCATCTTGACTTCCTGTGGTGAAGTCTCTGGTTTTTCCCTTGGCTGGTGGAGGTAAGAATGTGTAACTTGGATTTGCATAAAGGTTGGGATAACAGCAGTACATGCAGCCAATGGTAACAAAGTATAGACAGATCGTCCATTCTTTTCACTCATTCTGTGTCATTTGAGTCACACAGCTTCAAGAGTGAGACGACTATTATTTTCTCCAATTATTTTTAATGAATTAACTGAGGACCAATTAAATTAAAGGACTTACTAGAATTATCAGCTAAGTGAGAAGTAGAGTTCAGAACAGAAATCAGATATTCTGACTCCAAATAACTGAAAAGGAAAGCAGTTTCTTATGGAGGGATATTATGCATCATGTAGTCGGCTACTTAAAACTTACCCACAGCACCTAGCATAGAATTTGAGGTATAATTGTTGCTCATTAAATACTTACAGAATGAATGAATGAACACATTTTGGGCCTATTAATTGTTAAATACATTTTTGGTTTAACTGTAAAAATCTCAATTCAGATAGACACAAAATAAAGTGACAACTCACTTTGACAACTCATAGCAATCACCATATTTGGCACAATCATTTGGTCACCTGAACAAATCAGTAAAGCATGTATAAAATTTTGAGTATGATAGAATCTGCAATTTCAACCTTCCAGGCTAATGTTTTGCATTGATTTCTAAAATATAATCTCTATTCTGGCAGTCACTATGTGGGTAGCATGTTAAGTGTTTCTGTTAGGTTTTTTTTTTTTAATTATTTCATTTTAAATAAATACAAGAACAGTGACCTTAATTAAAAAAAAAAAAAAGAAGAGTAGGCTAGTGAATTTACCCAAGGTCAGGCCCCTTATCAATGATAGAACTGGAACCCTGTTTTCTGATTCCCAGCAAAGGGCTCTTAATAATACACTCCAGTTTCTTCCTGAGGAATATACCATTGCTTCTCTTCCATTTAAATGCTGTTTCTAAATGATTGGTAACTCCAGAAAGAATGAGGTAGATAGAGTATGACTATACATTTCTAGCAGGAAATCAGGCAGCCTTAGGGCTCTGCCTATTTTTAGTTGGAAGAAAACTTTTCTTCTCTGACAGCTGGCCATAAATAGACACTGGTAAAGATGGAACTCTTAAAATAGTCAAGACTTCAATTGTGACACATAGGTCAATAAGAAATGAAAACCATATTCAGAAATGTTGCTTGATCTGAATTATCAACACATGAATTCAGTAAAAATCATGTGACAGTAGGCTTCAAAAAATAAAGAGTTTGAGTATGTTCTCCATTATTTGTAGAAAGGAAAAGTTCTGGAAACAGAGAAGGCAGATTGGGCATTAGGTCTAAGCTTTACATCAGCTATAAGCTGTATGCTGTCTTGATTCATGTAAAACTGGAAGAAATTTTCAAAAAATATATATTGCCACCATTTTTTTAAGAAGTAAGCCATAGAGTAAGGTTACTTTGGATAGATTTCTTTAGAATTCTTTCAATTGTCTCTAGATAGATAGCTACGCTTTATTGGAAGCAATATAGTGACAATGAAATTTCAAAGTAGACAGGATGGTATAGAAGTTTTAAAAGAGACTAAAAACATGCGTTTCCCCATATAGATATTTCCAAGGTCAAGAACTAAAAACTGCTCCTACTTGAAGTCATTTAAGCTGTTTTCTGTATCTGACTCTTTTAATCTTCCTATGTATACAGTTATATTATGCTTTAACAAAAGTATGAAAGGATAGGAATTACGTATATTATTTAAATATAATATTCAAGCTGATGTGGCATTAAAAAGTATGTACTAAGATTCATTATTCTGTGTTTGAGTTTGTGATCTGGTCCTGTAAAATTTGGAAATGGACTAGGTCTCTGTCTCCTAGGATAATTAATTTCATTAGTTTTGGAAATTTTGGCTAACCCTTTGGTACACACATAATATATACACACACATGTGAGCACACTCAATGTTCAAATGTATACACAGACTATAAGTCAAATAACTTTTATTCATATATTGCAAATGTTACAAGAAATAGTGTGTGGCATTAGATACTCTTTTAATATTCTCCTCACCAAATTATTCTTGCACTGTGTGTGCTATTTACAAGCTGAATGCAGTTACTTTGCTAAGACCTGGGATTTGTCCTGGCATCGCTGATTTGAGAAGGAGAAAAGATCATGGGGAAAAGATTCAGTTACCCTCTAATGGCTCAGATCAAACCTATAGAAGAAAAAAAATCAAGCCTAGACCTGAATGGGCTTGAAGAGACCACTTTGTTCTCTGTTGTCTTTTAGGAAGATGTGATGCTTCTAATCCATTTTACATATAGAGGCCTAACAAGGACATGTGACTTACTCCAAATTATGGTACAATTAGGACTGAATAGAGGCTGAGCTATGTCTTCATTGTACCATACCACCTCTACAGTAGTAAATAGTTATGCCCTTTCTTTCCTTCCTCTTCCTTTCCTTCCTCCCTTCTTTCTTTCCTTTTTTTTTTTTTTTTTTTTAGTATTTTTCTATTGGAATATAATTGCTTTCCTGTGTTGTGTTAGTTTCTTCGGTACAGCAATATGCATGTGAATCAGTCATAAGTAAACATATATCCCCTTCCTCTTGAATCTCCCTCTCACCCCCACATTCCACCCGAACTAGGCTCCCAGTGTGATGCAGCAGCTTTCCACTACTTACCTAATTTACACATGGTAGTGTATCTATGTTACTGCTACTCTCTGAATTCATCCCCCACTTCTTCCCCTGCAGTGTCCACAAGTCCATTCTCTATGTCTGCATCTCCACTTTTTCCCTGTAAGTAGGCTCATCTGTACCATCTGTACCAATTTTTGATAGATTCCACATGTATGCATTAATATACGATGTTCGTTTTTCTTTTTCTGACTTCATTCTAATTTTTATCTGCAGCCTGTTTGAAAATCCCCATGATAAGACTACAGAAAGGCCATCAAGTCAACACAAATAGAAGCATAGGTGCTGCGTTTCTCAGTAAGCTATATTAAGTCTTGGTCTTAATGAAACCAGTCCTCTCAGAAGACAATAGAAGCAAGGACAGGATAGGAAGCCTGAAGAGACCAAAGTCTCACAGAGCTGGCTGTGTGTGACCTTTGCAAAATACTGCTTAAGGTCATCTATATCTGGCAGAGATATATATCTGTAATTGTTGTACTCTACTGGGGCTTGATTTTTTTCAACTTATTAGGATGCATATTCAGAAGATAATTTTGTTTGTTTTCTTTTGTTGAAACATGTAATGAAATTCTAAAGCAGTGAGTGAATAGAATCATGAAAGATGGGTCTGTACATAAAATTCACATGGACCATTCTTTTAATACCAGTAAGACAAGAATGAATCTGACATAACTATTAGTAACTGTTCTGGGACCAAAAAGTTCCCAAATTCATCCTCTATACAAATAAAACATAAATATGAAAAGCTGTTTTAAAAAGCAGTTTCCCTTGTACCCTACAAAGCTTTCTCTCTCTCTCATTTTCTTACCTTCATCCAAATCTTCTCCCTTTTTTTATCTCTTCCCAACATACTTACTTGCATTCAGATCTTTAAAGGTTATGGAGGGTAAACAGTAGTCATTCTTGTTCTTTAGGTGAAAACTTACAGTCACTTTAGTAAATGAAGCAGAGCTAATCAATTTATCCCAGTGCTCAGTACAGAGCCTGTGTTTGAGGCTATGGGATTCTCTTGAGTTTTCCCGTTCTATAGCAGTGCATTTAAACCTTGATTAGGATTGAGGAGTGAAAGAGAAAACATTTAACATCCAGATCTGTTGGGAGTGCTTATAGCAGTCTCCTAGGTAGTTAGAAGGGGAGGAGACCAACTGGGTGGGCACCAGCTTTCCTTCCATCTTTTTCACCTTTCTTTTCAAAGCATCTGTTCTTATGTGTTGAGGCATTTCTTCCCAGAATAGCCATTCTGTGAAGCTGGTACTGCCTCACATATTCATCCTTTTGGAAACATTCATTCATTCTGCAGATATTTACTGAGTTTAGGTTCTATGCCAAGGCACAGGGAATACAAGAATAAATTTGACAGGATCCCTATCCTGGGAAAAGCTTCAGTTTTAGGCTACAGAGTCCCTGGGAGACAGAAGAGGAAAAGAAAGAGCGACTTAGAAAGAGCTTTCTCTTTCTTGTCAGGAGAGAGTGTGCAAGGCCTCAGCGAGAGAGATAACAGTGAGAGCATTCTACACAATCAACACTGCTTATTTGCTTGTTTTAACCTACTTTTCTCTCTTCCTGACCACAAATGCAATCTGAGATCAGAATTGACAAAACGGTGTCCCTTTGGACAACCCGTGGATGTTTTTTCTGGCCCAGAAGTTTCAATGTCAAAATTTAAATTTCTAGCTTTTCCTGAAATTTTAAAAATTCTTCCCATAAAGCAACATTTGGCTGAATTCAGATTTGTGACTATACATTTTAGGTGTAGAACTCACTCTCCACTCCTTCACAGGCTTTTGAGATTGACAGACTGCCACTTTTTTTTCACAACAATTGAGCTGTCTTTTCTTTTACCTGGCATATCTTGTTATTTATGTTACCTGCCCGGTATGTAGATGACTTTGTGGCACATATGATGCTGAAGAAGTGCCCATGAAACCATTTTCATACCGTCAGCACCATGGCTAATTCATAGTAGCACCCTATTGTGTATCTGACCACATAGAAACACACGTGGGTCCTTAAATTAGAGTTGGAACTGAAGTCAAATCAACTCTGAATATATAAGGTTCTACAGCACAATGGAATGAAATGTGTTATAAGTAGAGAAAAACACCTGTTTTGTGCTGTCAAAACTCTCCCAGAGAACTTGCCAGTGCTGATCTGGGATTTCTCAATCACATTCATAATAGGAGGAAACCTCTCTTCTTTCTCTATGGGAACTCTCTACATTTTTTTTTCATGTGGTGAATTCATTTTGTCATGGAGTGAACACCTGTGTGACTATTTAAAAACCACAACACCAGGTGTGTGAGTACGATTGTCTCTCTCCTTTGTGCAATGTTCTTCTCACTGATTTCTCAGCAGGCTGGGCCAGGAAAAAGGCTTCAAACTGAATATAGAAAAAGGTCTTAAAGGATTTCTTAAAATATATCTATTACAAGCACATGCACTGAAAATATTGCAGTCAAGTTATACAAACAGTTCATAGCCTTGTAAATTCCTTTTGTTTATACCATCATGTGAAAGTGTTCAGATCTCCAGATACACAGTTGCAAGCTTACTGTAAGAGAATTTTAGAAAACCTAGTAAACCCTAAAATCTGGAAGATATTATATTACAAAATATTTAAAATATTAAAACAAAGGAGATTTGTTTACCTTTTGCTTTGTCTCAGGCTTTCTATTCCTCTTTTCCAAGAAATAGTGGCCCTGGGGAAAGCATTCGGTTTGCATTCAATCACAATATCCCCACCAACTTGAACAACTGAATATTTTTTAAGAGGAGTTTTGGAGAAATCAGGAGCTGAGGCTAAAAACAAAATCACAGAATTATTCAATTACTCATCTAATCAACATGTGGTAACCGAAGAACTGATGCAGTATCCTAGATAGAATCTAATATCTGTAAAAATAAAACAAAAAAACCCCCTCTTTTTGAAGCTACTTTTCTCAAGTTGTTTTGGAGCTAATTGTGGACTTGGCATTTTGGAGTCACTGTTTCCATTTGTAAAATGAAGATGGCAATAGATATTACCTCAGTCAGTTAGTCTGGGTCTTGACTGAGGTAACATTCAGTAAAGAAGGTTAAGTACCAAGTGGCACAAATTATTTGCTCAGTAAATGTAAATTATTTTTGTTTTGGTAATGGTCATTGAGATAACAAAAGCAAGCTAGAGTGAGGGATGAAGCAAATTACAAAGGCCACATTTTTTATAGTATTTATAATAAAGAAGGTGAAGATGGTTTCACGAGAGAGAGAGAGGGAGAGAGAGAGCACACACAATGAAATACCTCGTAAATAAATGAAAGCAGTATATTATTATTTCAGATTTCTTTAGGCATACCATTAACTGGAAAAATGGAAATAGTCTGCCTTCAGCTGAAGCAGGCAGGCTGAGTAGAAACTTTAACAACAACAACAGAGGAAAAAAACAAAAAAAAGTCTTTGTCAGTTTCAGCTCTGTCCTCACTAAATAAATCTTGAACAAATACCAGTTCATAAGGGTGATAAATAATTAGACAGCCTGGGGATACATCTAAGTCTTCCCAGCTGCCTGCCTGTGGGAACCTGTGTGTCCAGTTCTCATTCCTAGCGTAAAGTCTACATGAGTTTCTTTCAGATATGCCATGCTGTCTTGTATGGCTTCTCTGCCCTTGCACTGACCTAGCATACTTTTTCTTCTGATATCTGTTTAAAGAGAAGGTCTTCAATTTAGGTTATATTCAGATGATAGCACCTACTCAATTCTTGACTGTAATAATCATTATATTTTAAAATTTAGCTTTTTTTCTCCCTCTGTAGAACTATAGGGTCTATAAAGATCACTTTGATATTGATAGTTCTGTTTGCAGGGTTTAATACGCAATAAATGTTCAATAAATGATGATTGAATGAAGAAACAAATGAATCAGTGTCCATCACCCATAGACTTATGAAACTTTGCCGTTTTACTTGATTCTTCCTCTCATCTCCTGTGTTTATACTGTTAAGGAAGTCTCAGGATGAAAGACATCACTGAGTCATTTATGGTGACAACTCCACTGGCTGAGTGTCCCAGAATATCATCCTCAAACTGCTTCTGTCTCAATATTTTCCACTATAGGGCCTTATTTCCCAGCTTCCCTTGAGGTCTGAGTGGTCACGTGACAAGGTTCTAGCTAATTACATATAAGGAGCTTGATGTAAGAACGCAGGGAAAGTTTGCTTTTCTAGCGATATGGGCTGTCCCCTCTCTCTTCTTCAGCTTTCAGTATGGACTTGATTTCTGTAGCTACAGCACTCATCCTGGATGCAGGAGGCTATAACCATGGTAATAAAGTTTACAGATCATCAAGCCACAGTGCTCTTGCTCAGCTACCCCCCCCCCACCCCCCACAAAGTTCTTCTGCATGTGTGCATGCTAAGTCACTAGTCATGCCCGACTCTTTGGGACCCCATGGACTGTAACCTGCCAGGCTTCTCTTGTCTATGAGATTCTCCAGGCAAGAATCCTGGAGTGGGTTGCCATGCCCTCCTCTAGGGGCTCCTCCTGACCCTTGGATTGAACCCACATTGACAGAGAGATTCTTTAACACTGAGCCACCTAGAAAGCCTGAAGTTCTTGTGGAAATAAATACATCCCTGTTTAAGTCTGTAAATTAACATTTTCTTTTCTTATTTGTAGCTGAAAACTTTCCTAATAGGTGCTTTTTGAGTTGTATTCAAAATCTCATGCTGGATCAATTTGGGGGGAGCCACCTCTGGTTTGGTTTCACCCAATAGTGGGTTCCTCCAAGCCCTGATGTGTTACCACATCACCCAAAGCAGAGTAATAATTCCCATTTTGCATACTTTAGAAGCTAATTTAGACATTTCTCATTATTTCAAGGAAAAGCAATTTCTAATTTACAGAAAAATTGGATCCATATTACATATAATCATAGCTTGCTAAAATGTCAGTTTGAATTTTTTGGCTATAAATGAATGACTTACCTAATACTCTCAATTCTGCATTTGCATAAATTATCTGATATTTGTTTTCTGCAGCACATTGGTAGATACCAGAATCTGACACATTCAGCATAGTTATGATGAGTGTCCCATTTTCTATTTGAATTCTTTCCTAATAAAAGAAAAGTCATATAAAGATGCTAGTGCGTTAATGTAAGCATGCTGTTAACATTTGTGCATATCTATGAGCTGTTGCGTTATGAGCCCTGTTGCTTATGAAAATGAAATTAATATACTTCAATATCCCTGGCAGCTTTCTGGACTTTAAAAAACAATGGGAATGTTCTTAACATAATTTTAGTGGTTAGTTTATTTTATGTTACCTTGTTTCTTTGAAAATTGGCATTTTTCTGCAGAGAAGGTATGAGATGGTTGGATGGGATCACAGACTCAATGGACATGAGTTTGAGTAAACGCTGGGAGTTGGTGATGGACAGGGAGGCCTGGTGTGCTGCGGTCCATGGAGTCTGAGTCAGACACAGCTGAGCGACTGAACTACCTTTCTGTTACGCGGTATATAGAATAATTTGGAATACTCTACCATTTCAGTTTTTTCAGAAGACATAGTCGACAATAATGTTAGACATGGATAGAGTGACTAGCAAATTTCCATGGTTTTCCATCATAAAGTCTTAAAAAATTAAAATACGATGACTCAATAATTTTCTAATTGAGTACATAAGTTGAAGGAGCTAAATTCTTTTCTGCAGTGTACCATGAAGTATGCTTAAACATACTTAAACATGCAAAGTCTGTTACAGAGTCCCATTTTGGGTACAATTTTGAGTGTATAGAATAAAATAGTTTAATAGGGTAAATATAACTTTAAATATTTTATGTTACCTATCACCATCCTCTAAAGATAGTAAAAGTAGACTGTAGGACACAGGAAATGTTGTTTACAAAAAGGGATGAAGGAATTAAATTCCAATAAAGCTGAAACAAAGAATAGCATTCTATTCAGGTTCTAAACAACAGATGTTCTTTGTTTCTCTAACTGAGCCTGAAAGTGCAAAGTTGAGTGGTGAGCTGACACAATTATTAGGATAATTTGATGGGAAAAATAAGCTTGTCTTATTTTCTATATATTGTAAAGCATGCTTTAATTTGAAAAATGTGGATAACTGCCTCAGTTTTCCACTTTTCTGGATTTAGAGACAGCTATTAGCTTTCTTAAAAACCAAGTTTCTGGGTTATGACTGAGAGCGTGGGTTCTGAAATCAGACAGATTATGCTTAGAATATCAATGCTAACCTTAACTAGCTGCTTTGTGAACTTGGACAGATAGACTGAAGCCCTCTGAAACAATTTTTTTCACTATGCAAATGATAATCATATCTTTCTTGTAAAATTGTCATGAGGATGCCATTAGATAATGTGTGGAAAATATTTAACATAGGGCCTGGCTCATATGAGAGTTCAATGAATGTTGATGATAATGATATCATCTGAATATGGATCAATCACTTACTAAGTGCGACTTTGTACAAGTTATGTTCTCTACCCGTAGATTTCTCATTTGAATAATGGGAATGATTTTAATAGCCCCTTTGAGTTTAAGTATTACATAAATTAGGATATATAAAGGTTATACTACATTTTCTGGCACCTACTAAACATTCCAGAAACATTAATTGTTGCTGTTAGTAATAAAATTTCCCTAGCAGAGTAGGTGGAAGTTTAATATCACCATAGCTACTTACCTCCGGATTGAGGCGTTCACCATTCTTTAACCAGGTGTACCAAGGGTCTGGCTTTCCACTGGCTTTGCATTCCCAAAATAAGCTGTCGTAGATAGACAAGTATGTATTTTGGATTTTTTGTTCCCATTGTGGAGGGGCTGTTTCAAAAAGAGGCAAGAGCAACTATTTAGCAAATCAGTTAGCCAAAACATTATGCTGCATTCCAAGGACTATAGAAATCAGAAGGACAAAGTTAGCTGGGTCTAGTAATACTGCACTCCTGATTTGAGGGAGGGGAAATGCAGGACCCCCAAAGTGGGACAGTAGGAACTCTGTTGTAAATATCAGTGGACCTTTTGCGTAAGATTGATATTTGCCATCTATCACTTTGCTGCATCTGTGTAACAATTTTGGAGCTGTGGGAACAAGGCTAAAGGATAATTCCATATTAGATATTAGTATATAGGTCAAGTTAGTAAACGTATATCAAATCTGAACCTTCTGTGGGCAAAAGGCCATTAAGTATATTTAGATCGAACTAACTAAAATAATTGTATCTATGTCCAATATAATTACAACTCAATAGTTTGAAGCTTAAATCACATATCAGCCTCATCACATTTTAGTAGGTTTTAATCAAGTTGTTTTTCCCTGTGTATAAGTCTTGCCAGGGAATGATAACTTTTAGAGTAGTATGTAGGTTAAGCATATAACTTTAATTCTAGGCATTAGTTTTCCAAACCTTATTTTCTAATCTGAGAAAGTTCAGCATAGTTCTGAAGCAAAAAAGCAACTGATATAATTGATGTTGAAATGCTATTTAAGTATAAGGTAGCATTATCCTTACTAACATTCATAGAAACAGGTGTGTATAAAATAAATTCTTTGAAATTATTATTTCTTCTATAATGATGATAGAAAACTCTCTGGATTTGCCATTTAATCCCTCTCCTTTGTTTAGGTCTGTTCTAGATATGTTGGAGTGGATGAGCTTCCTGTATAATTGCACTTAATTCTCTCTCCAAATTTCTATAGAGGAATTTTTGTATAGGTGTTAGGTAACCTTAACAAGAAGTTGCTCTTCAGTTGCTAGGTTTTGTCTATCTCATGAGTCTCCATGGACTGCAGCACTCCACACTTGCCTGTCCTTTACTAGCTCCCAGGGTTTACTCAAATTCATGTCCATTGAGTTGGTGATGCTATCTACTCATCTCATCCTCTGATGCCTTCTTCTCCTTTGCCTTCAGTCTTTCCCAGCTGACAACGAGACATAGTTAGAAAACAGAGAAGCCTGATTTTGTGCACAGGAAGTAGTCACATGTTTGTGTGTGTTTTAGTGCTGGCCAAGGGTAGGTTGTCAGGAAAAGGGAGAATCCACAGGGAAGGAGAGTCAATGCAAGAATGAGTTATTGAGTTGACCACCAAG
This sequence comes from Odocoileus virginianus, assembly GCF_023699985.2. Classification (NCBI taxonomy): domain Eukaryota; kingdom Metazoa; phylum Chordata; class Mammalia; order Artiodactyla; family Cervidae; genus Odocoileus; species Odocoileus virginianus. Next base: position 22,509,985 of record NC_069699.1, read on the forward strand.
TGGCGCTGGTGGTAAAGAACCCGCCTACCAAGGCAGGAGACCTGAGATGTCGGCTCAATCCCTGGGTTCGAAAGATTCCCTGGAGGAGGGCGTGGCAACCCACTCCAGTATTCTTGCCTGGAGAATCCCATGGACAGAGCCTGGTGGGTTAGGGTTCATAGGTTCACAAAGAGTCAGACACAACTGAGCACGCAGAGATGATTGTTACCCATCTTCTGTGAATGTATAAGGAATCTCTATGACTGCTTGCCCAGGAAAGAAAGAGGAAACATTTACTCACTGGCTTGTCCACAGTCATTCAAGGGCAGTGCAGGTGTTAACTATTAGCACATTCAGGTTGTGTGTGCTTAAATTTTGAGTAGGTTCTGCTGCTGCTGCTGCTGCTAAGTCACTTCAGTCGTGTCTGACTCTGTGTGACCCCATAGACAGCAGCCCACCAGGCTCCCCCGTCCCTGGGATTCTCCAGGCAAGAACACTGGAGTGGGTTGCCATTTCCTTCTCCAATGCATGAAAGTGAAAAGTGAAAGTGAAGTCGCTCAGTCGTGTCCGACTCTTCACAACCCCATGGACTGCAGCCTACTAGGCTCCTCCATCCATGGGATTTTCCAGGCAAGAGTACTGGAGTGGGGTGCCATTGCCTTCTCCATGAGTAGATTCTAGAAGGGGCCAAAGAAAACTGGAGCAGGAAACAAGATGGCCTGTTGTGCCACCTGAGATAAGACTCTGTCAGGCTCCATCTGCAAAATACGGCGGCAGAGGAGGTCACCGCAGCAGTGGTCGGGGTAAGTGGTACTGAGAGTCTTTGAAATGATGTACAAGTATATCTGACTTTCAAGGTTTTTCCACTGCAACATCCGCTTGCACTAAAAGAGAAGTTCCTTCAGGGAGCTAGTCAAGGAGGAGGAATCATGATGTCTCATTGTGGTGAAAAGTAAGCCAAGATGAACTCCTGTGGGAATCAGGGCAACCTCCAGTTACGGAACACGCTTTTCACAACCTTGAGGGATAATGGGTGGCAACACTTAGAAGAACTGAGTGTATTGATTAAATTGAATCATGTTTCATTTAATATTTTAAAAATTTAAAATTTGTAGATACTTGTTTAGAAATTTCCCTATTATACATTTGATCTGGGAGAAAAAATGCACACACACATAAAATCCACATAGCTTACAGGAGTTTCAGATATATATATGGTTTGTTGCTTAGTGCAATAGCTGTAACTTTAAGCTTTATTTATTTTTTAACATGTGCATTCTTTGGATGCTTAGGATTCCAAAGAATAAACTTTTAAATCTTCAACTACATGTGGTTCCAACTAAGTAGGAACTACCTGAAAAAAAAAACCAACAAGCTTAATATTTCAAGTCTACCATATTATAGGCTTGGGTATTGTTATTTATTTCACACTCTCAGTGGTTGTGTAATTCACTTAACTCCTCTGAATATGCTCCATTATTTATAATGATAATAATATTTTATAAACCTATTTTGGAGTATCTGTGCTCATCATGTGCTCAATCATGTCTGACACTTTGTGACCCCATGGACTGTAGCCTGCCAGGCTACTCCGTCCATGGAATTTTCCAGGCAAGAATACTGGAGTGGGTTGCCAGATGAGGACCCAATATAAATGGATAGAATTCTGAATTATAACTTAAGCATACCAACATAATGGACTGAGAGACTCTTAACTTTAAATTTTCAGGTATTTTTCGACTTTCAGGTAATTGAATCAATTCTCTTCTTCTTTGGAAATATGTGTGCATGTGTGTCTGCTGTGTTGCTTCGATTATGTCTGATTCTTTGAAACTCTAATGGACTGTAGCCCACCAGGCTTCTCTGTTGATGGGATTCTCCAGGCCAGAATATTGGAGTGGGTTGCCATGCCCTCCTCCAGGGGATCTTCCCTACTCAGAGATTGAATATGGGTCTCTTATATCTCCTGCATTGGCAGGCAGATTCTTTTCCACTAGCACCACCTAGGAAACCCTTTGGGAGCATACTGACAGCTAAATAGGTGAACAAGAAGCATTATTTTGTCTTAGTGACCGATTACCCATTATTCTCTCACAAAGGCCATTTGTACTTCTTAAATAGCTAATTTGGTTGTGATAACAGGTCATGTGGGGCTTCCCTGGTAACTCAGTTGGAAAGAATCTGCCTGCACTGCAGGAGACCCTGGTTCGATTCCTGAGTTGGGAAGATCTGCTGGAGAAGGAACCTACTCCAGTCTTCTTGGGCTTCCGTCATGGCTCAGCTGGTAAAGAATCCACCTACAATGTGGGAGACCCGGGTTTGATCCCTGCTTTGGCAAGATCCCCTGGAGAAGGGAATGGCTACCCACTCGAGTATTCTGGCCTGGAGAATTCCATGAATTGTATAGTCCATGGGGTCGCTAAGAGTTGGACACGACTGAATGACTTTCACTTTCACTTGCATAGGTCTTGTGAATAGACTTAGATGACCAGGTTGAAGAGCTATGGGAGACTGGGCAGAATCTCGTTTCAGAAGATTGTTCAAGGTTCTAGTCTCAGATCTAGCAAACATTATTTGAGATCTTGTTCAATTCATCAAAGGTTAATTACCTATAATATCACTGAAAATTATTTCTACATTTTATTGCTATAAAAATTATGTGAATTAATATTTGTAGAATCTTCTATGTAAGCTAGCAGTTGCTTTATCAATGTGGGAGAAAGTACTTTATTATTCATTTCCAGTTTATAGAGACCTCAATTTTCTGGTTAATTTTTTTCTTATCTATATATTTGTCTGTTTAGTAGAAAAATGACATACCTATTAGTCAGAGCCTGTGTGATATTGTGCTGCTCCTAAAAAAACTCCCAGTTACATCCTCATAATTTATTTACAAAAGAATGCCAGACTCCAGAGACTTTGGATTAAAAAATAGGAGCTATCATTAGAATATGTGTATAAACTCAATTGACAGCTTCTAAAGTGGCTCAGTGGTAAAGAATCTGCCAGCCAATGGATCAGGAAGACCCCATGAGGAGGAAATGGCAACCCACTCCCGTATTATTCCTGGAGAATGCCATGGACAGAGGAGCCAGGCAGGCTACTGTCCATGGGATTACAAAGAGCTGGACATGACTGGGTTACTGAGAACACGTGTAGAGACTCAATTAGCATACCTTCTAGGTAATTACAATACCTTAGAACTTCTGTTATTGAAATATATAGTTTTCTTCCAGTTACTTTACTATTGATTATAAATGTGTCACATAGAAACACGTCACACAGAAAATGACTTTTGGCCATGTATAAATGCAGTTTTTAAAGTCCTCTAGTACAGCAGTATTAAATATATCTAAGTTAAGAATATTTTAAAATCACCAAACATTTTGACAATCCTGAGGTATATTTTATTGTTTATTTGATGTCAAAAAAAAAAGTGAACTTCATGCAAGTGTGTATTTTGGCCTGATTGAAAGAAGATACAAGGACAAACATTAGAAAATATATGTTTTTATCATCTCTCTTAAGTCCATGAGAGATTCTTATAGCTGAGACAAATGTATTTTTGAATGAAGTAATGAGTTCATTTTTCTCTTATCTACATATATGTAGACAATCCTGGGAAATATAAACAAGTACTGAAAACTACCATAAGTATTATGCTTCTCCAGTTACTTTCTCCTTCTTTTGTAATTTCTGCTTGGGATTATCATTAAGATTGCCACAGGCTGTTACTGAACATATCAAGGGAAATATATTGAATTCTATTTTACTTTGTGTTATAAACTTCTATGGCTTTTAACATGACACTGCTCATATTTCAAAGGAAATTATAATAAGCAATAACATGCATAGACTATGCTGAAATTAAAGCCATATTTTAAAAATGGTCATTCTCATCGGCTAATTATTAAATTAAGCATCCTTACCTGGAAATGTGTCTTCTCTATTTCTCCTATGACACTTGCCTACAACATGCTAAACACTTTCACTATTTACTATGAAGGATATCACCAAATATTTCATAGACTTTGAAATTCTGTTAGCTCACCATAGAAAATGAGTTGACCCTTTGCAAGGTTTCTTCCTCGAAGGTTACTTGCAATACACTCATAGAAGCCTTCATCTTCCTGTTGAAAGTTCGGGATTTCAAGGATAGCTTGGGATTTGCTGTATTTGACTTTCCCCGGCAATGGGCTTCCATCCAACCTCCTCCAACTAATATCAGGGACGGGACTAAACAGTTATACCTCATTAGAATAGAAAATGGTTTAGTCTTTACAACAGCAGGATAAAATAAGAATTCCTTAAGCTTAACTCTCAAGGGAAAATATTAGTCAGTCTACTACATTGTGAATAGTTTTCAGATTATGCAGTCATTCGACATTCACTCATCCAGCAGTTTTAGTAGACTATTAAGTGCCTGCCATGAGCAAGTCACAGTAGTAAAATCAGGGAGTAAACTGATGACTAAACATGTTTTCTGTCCTCATGTTGCTCACAGACTAAGGGGGAAAACAGACAATAAACACAGTATAAAAATCAGATTTGAAAAGGAAAGAGGATGCAGAGATAGTAACAGGATTGTGTCAATTTAAATATGAAGGTCAGGAAATTCTGTGAGGATGTGATATTTAAGAGGAGGCAATTTCTTTCTATATTTACAGATTCTAAGGCAAAAATTCAGATTCCTCTATAGCTAAATTGGTACTAATAGGTCCCTGAAGACATACATGACTGGTGAGCTAGATTATAAAAGGAAATCAGTACTCTATAACAAACCCAAATGAACTGGGAGTATAGGATCTGCTATCCTCAAAAGAATGTATTATTTATCCACATTTATTTTTAATGACATAAAAAAAATCTGTATTGTACTTTGTCTCTTTTCAGAAAGAATGTGTTAACAATTCCTTTATTATAGGAATTTAGCTTAATATCTTATATGTAATATATTTTGTCTAATATGATTACCTTTTTAAGCAACAAAAAAAATGCATTTTATAATATATGAATCTAAGTGTCAAACAATAGAGATGAATTTAGAAATTCATGGTGAGGAAGGCCTTACTTGTACAGATATAATAGAATGTAATGAAAATGTAGGCTATAAATAAAGTTCTAACCAGAAAATATTCCCTAATAAACTAATCATTTGAAAAATCAACCCAAATCAATTAGCACTAACATCTTTCCTTTCTTATTTTCAAGTAATTTTTCATTCCCTTATAGATTTTCAGGTGCTTAAATAATTTCTGTTCTAAATGTTTTCAGTTTAATAATAGTAAATCATTTTGCAAAATCAAATTATAAACTTTGTAGAAGATGCTGGACTTTTTCCAAGTCCACAAAAATAATGTAGGAGAACCACTCAGTCATATACCAAGTGGTTGACAAATAAAGATCTATAGAATCTGAGCTGTAACAACTGCAGATAATGGGTGATGATTCAGTAGAGGCTTCAAATAAAGCAGTAGAATTGTGGAAGCCTCAAGAATTTTTCATTGGCCAACAATGAGGAAACTAATGTGTGAATCAAAGATAAACACCGGGTCGAAAGTCATAAATGTGCTCACAGATATTTCACAGAAAGTATACTCACCAATCAGTGTTTGATTTGTCTGTTTTTCTCAGGATTAGCATTCAGTGACAAATACAACTTGAATTTTAATTAAATACAAAAATCATTATTTTAATAAGTTTTGTTTTTGTCCTTTGAAAAAGCCTTGACACTATAACTTTAGGTTGATATTTTAGTAAAACAGCATATTCCTGCGAACAAGTAACCTCAGGTAGCTAGTTTTCTTATTCATTCATTTTATTAAATACAAAACTACAAGCTCTAAATAATTATTCTAAAACAAAGTTCTAAAAGAAAGTTTATTCACTGATAAAGATCTTCACCAAGTCTGAGGCAGTGTTATCCAAGTTTTAAAAATACATGCAGTGTGTATGTGAACATGAAAATTTAGTATCTACAGGTGGTGAGGATATATATTTTCCTTTTTCTGTTTATCTCAATTTTTCCATTATTTTTCTACAGTAAGCATGTATTACTCTTGTAATAGAAAAATTCTAAGAAAATTTATTTACAAAGATAAAAAATAAATAAAGGCTCTGGTATTTATCTGAATCCATGATTCTTTATCTTTTTATGATAGTGTATCTCTGAGATTTATGTGAAATACATGTAAAACATTCAACTAGAAAACGTTTTAACCTAAAACATTCAGAAAAAAAATCAGTAAAGATTTTCTCATTGCTATATCATGTTCTTTATTTTAACTGTGAAGACAGGAGTCAATATTTAACCTAACTATTTATCTAAATCTCTGAACCAATAATTGAACATTATACTTTAATTACAATACCAACTGTAAGGGACCTTTAAATACATCTCAGTATGATACTTCTATATAGCCATTAGACACACATAAAAATTATATTCTGTGAAAGTGAACATTAATGGCATGTAAGACAAAAAACTGAGCAGTATAATCCTTGTGAAAAATCATGACTGTGAAATATATTTTAAGAACAATGCTCTGTAGGGTCAAAATTATACTAGAAGGCAAAAAATGTAAAAGAGACATGAGACTGAACAGATATTTAAGCTTCTCACTTAAAGAACATCCTCTAGATAGATGCTTATTTTTCTTACCTCAGTCATGTTTAGAATGATACAACTTGTCTAATAAACCACTCAACTATGGAGAAAGTTGTAAGTTTCAGTGTACTGTTTTCTAGCGTAAGAGCTTCCAGTTTTGAAGTAGGATTTAAGAATTAGACTCCTGTATTCTCAGTCTGCAATGGACATGTGTTTGCTTTTGTGTGTGCATTTTTATTTTCTTTGGAAAACCCAGTGCTTCCTATCTTTAGTCCATCTGATTTGAACTGGATGGACTGCACCTCTGGGGACTTCCCAGGTGGCTCAGTAGTAATGAGTCTGCCTGTCAATGCAGGAGACATGGATTTTATTTCTGGATTGGGAAGATCCCCTGGAATAGGAAATGGCAACCCACCCCAGGATTCTTGGCTAGAAAATTCTATCAACAGAGGAGCCTGACAGGTTGTACAGTCTATGGGATTGCAGAGTCAGACACAGCTAAGCATGCATGTGTGCACATCTGGATGCAGGAGTGAGCACAAGACTCAGGTTTTACCATTAGAAATTGGTGTATTGTGGCCACCATGGTGGGTCAACTATGGTAACTAAGACAACACAATCAGAAACAATTAGATCAGTTCTGGGACTGCCTTTGAAAGAGCTATTAAAGACAGGATCTTTTGTCACTAGGTTTTCTCAGATGTTAAGATATATACTTGGCACTTCTAGGCAACAATTTCCAATGAAATGGAGACAGTGTGTTTGATAACCAAAGTTAACACAAAGAAAGGTAACTTGGTATTCTTCACACGCCTATATTAAATCGTGTCAATGCCCCCCAAAATAAATAAATAAATAAAAACCTCAAATGTATCTGTTAGTCAATAGTCATTTTTTGCCTTATGCCTGTTTGCGTAGTTTTCCTGCTATTTTCATTTTAAAAAAGACTTGAGAAATAGGCTGAATGCCTGGGTTAAAAAGCTGTTAAGATATTTTCTATCTGTGTGATTGAATTGTGTGACATGATATTAGTAGATTTATTTAGGATATTATATTTTATGCTCTGGATCTTTTAGAATTCTCAAAGCAACTAAACTATCAAAAATAGTCACTCAAACATTTATTTTTTTAATTGAGTCTTATCACGTGCGTTTTATGGCTGCATTTCATGTTAAAATTTCTAATGGGAGAAAAATCAAATTTTATATGATTTTGCAGATACTAATTCAGTGTTAAGGGTTTTTTCAGATTTGTTATGTCACTACAAAATATGAATGTCAGGAGCCTCTTGGTTACTACTGGTCATGTGAGCTATAGAGTCAGGGGGAATAAGTGTAGAGCATAGATTACATAAAAATGCACATTCATTTTAATGAAAAGTTCCCATTTAGTCTGGGCACGTCTTATGAAGACAGTAAATGATGTAAATGATGTAGATTTTAAAAGAATGAACCACGTGACAGTTGTGACTTACGTTTTACTGGTACGAAATAAGGATTATACCCAGGGAGACAGCATGTCTCTGAGAAGCTCTTCCAAAGAAGTAGGGGGGAAAATCAGTATATATGTGATTGTGGTGAAGGGAGAGCATGTTCAGTAAAGCACATATTTTTTTGCAAAAGACTTCTGCTAGTCATGAGAAGCAGTCATCATCATGATGAATTTTAGGGCTTTTCTGGATAACAGAGAATATAAGAACTGGGCTCATAAAACCAGCTCCTGAAAATATCTAACTATCTGAAGACCTGTTGTGCCAGTTTTTCCCAGAGCACAGGGTACCTCATTTCTGCTCTCTACCCTGAACTCCTTCCAGGGGATGTTGAAAGTCAGTAGCTACAACAACACATTGTTTAATCCTTGTAAAGGTAGATGGCAAGTGCCAAAGGCAAGTGCCGATTAGTAGTTGACAATTAATTGCTTTAGATTTCACACGCTCTCTCTTTTCTGAAGCCATCCCAAGTGGACAGTGTGTGGGAAGAACTAAAGTCAGCAAAAGATGAAATTATATTAGTAGTGAGTTCAATTTCAAATGTAAGCTAAATTTTCCAAGATATACCATCTATGTAAGCAATGAAATACTAATACTGGTACTAATTTTAATAACACAGCTATTAGAATACTATATATAGAGTACAGAGCAGCTATGTTTTATTGTACATTTATAACATAAATTTTCTCATTTATAGAATAGGGCTTGCTGTGCTGTGTTTAGTCACTCAGTCATGTACGACTCTTTGCGACCCCATGGACTGTAGCCCCCCAGACTCCTGTGCCCATGGGGATTCTCTAGGCCAGAATACTGGAGTGGGTTGCCATGCCCTTCCCAACCCAGAGAGCAAACCCAGGTCTCCCACACTGCAGGCACATTCTTTACCATCTGAGCCGCCAGGGAAGCCCAAGAATACAGGGTGGGTAGCCGATCCCTTCTCCAGGGGATCTTCCCAACCAGGAATTTAACCAGGATCTCCTGCTTTGCAGGTAGAATCTTTACCTGCTGAGCTACCCAGGAAGCTGAGAATAGGGCTTAATACTAGTATATACTTCCCAGGATTATAGTGAAGATTAAATGGTATTAATATAATACATTTCACACATTCAACACCATCTAAAACACATGAAAGAGTATTTTTTGTGTTAATGACTCTAAAAATAATTTAAAATTATATTATTGTTACCATTTCAAAATAAGAATCCTAGCTTACGTTTATTTGTTTTCTACTCTCCTTTAAGAACTCTGTATGACTAGGCATTTAGCATAAATTGATTTATGAATCATGCATAAACTAAAATCTGATCTCCATACTGTACATGAAATGGGTGCACAAGCATGCATATGTGTCTCTAGAAGTAAATGTCCTGCTTCTGCCTGTTTGATAGACTGACTGCTAAGGAGATAACGCCTCTAATCATAGCCATCATGTTTAATTTCCTTATCATGAGAGCAGGGATCTCTCAAGTGAGCTATAGCATGCTTTGTTGTAAAATACTTTTTTTTTTTTCAACTTGACGAATCATCTAGGACCATTGTGATAGTGAGGAAAGTAATTAGACAACTTTCACCAAAGAGGAAAAAAAATGCTTTGTGAGAAAGCTAAGCATTTATTTATGAATAGTAATAACCATTAATTGAGTGCTTACTATGTACCAAGCTTGTGACAGATGGTGTCCATATGTCATCTCAGTTTAATATTCAGCAGGAAGCTGCTAACAATCCTAATTGCCTTTTTGAAATGGTACTCACGTTTAGACAGGTAATTTCTGCTAAATTATTACCTGCCAATTCTCTTCCACTTAGTGTTCCAGTATAGGCTAATTTATTGTGATCCACCTTCCAATTCTGAGTCGCCACCCTTTCGGTTATTAGCACTAGTAGACCCCTTTTCCTTTTGTGGTTTCAACATTCTTTTTAAGACCTATCTAGCTTATCTATGTTGATGATATCAGTGATGCAGTATTCCCTGGCAGTTCATTTTAATTTATATTAAGTGGTCTATTTAAAATCCCAAGTTAGTATATTAATGTATGAAGAATTCAGTGGAACAAGGAGATCTTTGAAGGGTCTTCAGAATGAGGATTCTTATTAAATCACTTGAAGCTCTGCCATTAAAGGGTTAAGTCAAAATACATGGTGACACCATCATCCCGTAACTTCAGGTATCAGTCATTTCTGGCAAAATTTCCCTTTCAGCTCCAAATCCACCCCCCCCCTTCTTTTTTGTGTTTTTTTTTAATCTTTACAAATGCAGTGTCAAAATCCATCTTGAATACAGATCTCAGAAAAGAAAACCAGTTTGAAGCAACTCTCTCATTCACAGTTTCCTCACAGCACAAATGAGACATTCATGAACTGTGTATTTCATAAACCTTTACAGAAGCCTTTTCTTATTTTATATCTATATTTTCCTGCAACATGAGTCTGCACAGTTCTAAAACACTGCTACTGCTGCTAAGTCACTTCAATCGTGTCCGACTCTGTGCGACCCCATAGACGGCAGCCCACCAGGCTCCCCTGTCCCTGGGATTCTCCAGGCAAGAACACTGGAGTGGGTTGCCATTTCCTTCTCCAATGCATGAGAGTGAAAAGTGAAAGTGAAGTCGCTCAGTCGTGTCTGACTCTTAGCCACCCCGTGGACCACAGCCTACCAGGCTCCTCGTCCATGGGATTTTCCAGGGAAGAGTACTGGAGTGGGGTGCCATTGCCTTTTAAAAGACTACTAGGTCATAAAAGCAAATTTTCTTTCTCCTTCCTTCCTTTCCTCCCTTTCTATCTCTCTCTCCTTTCTTTCTCCTTCTGTCTCCTTCTCTCTCTCCTCCTTTCTCTCTCTCTTTCTTCCTTCCTTACTTCTTTTCCCTCTCTCTTTTTCTTTCTTGTCTCTCCCTTTTATTTATCTTTCTTCCCTCTTCCTCTGGTTTTGTGTTTCTTAAATAAGCATTGCCATGAGGACTTTTACTTCTAACTTTCTTGTCATTGTGCTTTTACAGAGTGAGCATCCTATTAATTTTATCTGGAGACAGAGAATATATTTGTTAACCATCTGGCCTAATTCAACCTGAATTGGAAGTTAAATTAAAGCTCTCCACACACTTGTAGAAACTCTGCTTCGCTTCTATACTTTTAGCCCATAAATAGAATTTTGATTACTAGTGCTATTTGAGAAAGCTTATATTTTTCCCTTGGATTTCTTAAACCTCATTATCCACAGCTTAAATCCGGGCTATACCAAGTTTTTAAGTAGAAATTGGTACAGAGAACCAGTTTCCTAAGATGCTTATATTTGGGATTATTCTTAACTTGAACCTCATTTCAGAAAATCCTGTCTGTGGCCATTTTTAATCGAAGAGTGGGAAGCAGAATAACAAAACCAGCACAGAGTGCCTCTGTTCAATTTTCAGACTGTTCAACTAGCTGCTTTCATTTCCTCAACTTGAAATATTCATACAAAGAGCTTGGGATATAAGATTGTCCCAAGGGGATACAATATGGATAAATTCATGAGTTCTGTAGAAAAGCAATCTCACTGTTATGGAAAAAGGAATTTCTTTTTCTTTTTTTCTCTGTGTGATCTAAATGTAATCATGATCCTGTTCTCCTGGTCAGTGTCTATACCAGGTTTCCCTTGGGGGAGAAAACATTATCGTGTGCATGCATTTTTCTGGTATTTGACACTACACTTGTTGCGGCCGATTGAAAAGCCCACAGATAGTTTGGTCTTAATAGCAGTGGTAGCAAAACAGTACTTGCATGCAGGACACAGGCAAGTTTTGTGTAACTGAGTGCAGATTACCTCCCATCTCTGAGCCTCAGCTTTCTCCTTATAACTAGAGGTAACAATGGGTACATGAAAGACTGCTTGGAAGGATAAAATGGGGATATATATATTATAGAATACATTCTGAAATATAAAGTTTGACCCAACAATAAAGTTTGCTAAATTGACTCAGTACCATGATTATCCACACAGGAACAGTGAGGTTCTATTGTCCCAAGTCCCTAAGACAGCTATGGCCACTTTTTACTCCACAGTGTAAGCCCTAATTGGTACATAAAACAGGAGCCCATAATTTCAAGGTATAGTAGTGCTGAAAATAACACTGTACATAGCAGAAAAATAAAAAAAAACTATCCCTTGGTCGATAACATCTCCATAATGTTTTATGAATACATAATATTAATCCTAAATAAATATTTCACCAAGTATATGAGTGCTATGTTGCCCTACAGGAGAGGAAATTATACTTTGGTCAAGGTAGGTTCTGGAGGCTCATGTTCCTTCAGAATTATGTTGAGAGTTAGAATTCCTTAGAAATTATAGGGCTTGACTGTAGCTCAGCTCATAATCATAAATGTTCACATAAAGAAATTAAGGAGACATTATATATGGTTTGTTATATTTAATCATTATATTATTAATATATCTAACATTTATTGATCACATTCTATGACAGGCACTGTGCTAAGTGCTTCACTGAAACTATATGATGATATCTTAAAACACAAGACTGTTGCTATTAACATTTTGTAGATAAGGACATTGGGAATAGAATAGGCTGGTAACAGGCCCAATATCACACAGTGAATTACCAAAAAAATGATTTGAACTATATAGTCTCTTTCCATAGTGACTGAGCTCTAAAGTACCATGCTTTGCTGCTCCTGTGTGAGCTAAATAGCTACAGCGTGAGAATCATCTTTTTGGTCAGTATAATGTGTGCTTTGAAATATATTCCTTACCTAATTAACTAATTAACTAATAATTAACTAATGTGTATAATCAAGGGGTAGAGCTTCTTTTGTCCAGGGGCCAGAAGATGAAATCAGAGTTGTTTTTGTTTCAGTATATTGAGATGCCTCCAAATTCCAATAAAATTTCTAGAGATGGGTTCCAAGGTTAACAGGAAAAATGGAAGTAACTTCTTTTACTTCAGTTCAGTTCCAACTTGGATTTGAAATCTTTCTCTCCTGCAATTGCCAGTTACTTAAAAAGTAAGATTTGTAAGTCTCCTGAGAAAGGTGATGGTAGACTGAGATGGAAAGAATAAAGTTACTTGCAGAAGTATATATATATATATTCTTCTTGGATGATTTTTAGGGCCTTTAGATTAATTTGATTTTTGAAACAGCAATGTAAAAATTCAGTTTTGGCTTTGAAATAGGAAAAAAAAAGGTGAAAGAAATGTTTGACTTTTTTGGATTCAGTATGTAAGATCAAAAGAGACCCAACTTGTAATTTGATCCATTTGAAAATGGACCCTCTGCAGTTGTTCTTGAGGAGAATTTGCCAACACATATCAGAAACTTTAGCTTTTACATTCCTGTTATTCAATGATTTAATTTTCTAAAATTATACTGAAGAGGTTTGCATGCAGATGGACAAAATATAGCCCCAAGAATATTCATTTCATCATTATTTATGACAACAAAAAATGTAAACAAAATAGAAGGAAATTAAATGTCCACCAGTAAGAGACTGGCTGAAAATGCGCCTTTGAATGCCCCATTGTCTTTCCATATGCAGGTACAGAAAACTATTTAATGGGAAATACATTCATGATATATACTTTTAAAGATTTTTAAAAGTGTTTTACAAAGAATATGCTGAAACAATTTGAGCATCAAAACAAAGCAATATTGGATTATAACCCAAAAGTGAAATAAATACCAACTACGTGATACTGATATAAATAAAAGATTGAATAAATTGATGAACGAGGATAGAGAAGTGAAAAATCTGCCATGATGAAGAATTCTAAATAAATTACATAGGTTCATACCTTAGAAGAAGTGAATCATGACCCTTCACTAATTAGATATGAACCACATACTTTGACCCTTCCAAAGACTCAATATAGGAAAAGAGAAAAATGAGTAGGTTTACAGTGGAGAGCCCTGACAAAAACTGCTTCTGCTAAGTGATGAAGGCCAGCATTAGCAGCCATAGATCATACTGATAGAGTAATAACCTTGGTAGGATGTGGTGAAAATGGCACTTTACTTTTGCAGCCTTTTTGCTCAAAACCCATAACCTCAGGTTAAAGTTAAGAAAACAGCAGACAAATTCCAATAGAGGGTCATCCCACAATAAAACTGACGACTACTCCTCAAAACTCTCAAGGTTATCAAAAACAAGAAATGTATGAGGCACCGTTAATTACAGCCAAGAAGAGCCTAGGGAGACAAGAAAACTCAATATGGTACCTGGGATAGAATGTTAGAATTAAAAAGGATATCAAGTAAAAACCAAGGAAATTTGAATGAAGTATGGCTTTAGTTAATAAAGACATATTCATGTTTGTTCATTATTTATAACATAAGTACCATCTTAATTTAAAATATTAATAATAGGGAAACTGTGTGGTATTATATGGGATTTTACTATACTCTCAGCTGACTTTTCTGTCCTAAAACTGTTATTTTAAAATTTTGGGGGGAAAAGGGTATTAATGAAGTGGGAGAAAAAGAGGCAAGAATCTTCTATTTCTCAGAGACACAAAAAAATTCCTTCAATAACAGTCTTTTATTAGTTCTACCAGAGAAATTGAGAGTAACTCTTACCAGTCTCAGTTTAAAAAGGAGTAAAGATAATCAGGCAAGTTCCCAGAGTGAGTATTCTTGAATCTTCCTTCATTGAAAGTTTGTAAGGAAAGAACAGATTCCAGGAAAAAAAAAATGTGTGATCCATATTGTTACATCAATCACTATTTTCAGTAGCCTGTGAACTCCCTGGGGTCTTTCTATTATCTTTATATCCCCAGGGCCTAGCCAGCATCTGCTGTCAGAATTCCTCCTGACTAAGTGAAAGCATAAAGGAATTAACTATTGAATAAGATATTCAATGCATATTTACTAAGTTAATAGATACCAGAGCTTAATTTGCCAAGTGAGTGAATGAGGGGATGTCAATAATCCTTGAGAATAAATACGTCATTTTAAAATGGTAAATCCATTGTTCTGAGCAAGTCCTTGAAGATTGTGTTAGCAAAGAAATATAGTGTAGAAATCCCTTTTCTCCTTCCTGTGTATTCCTTTTTACCTTCTCAGTCAAAGCACCACTGACTATTACAGTACCACAGTTTATTAATTGTTATTATGTATTGATTGCCTATTATAAGCTAGGGAGTATGATAAGGGAGTGGTGAAGTTTAAAATTCTTTCCAGTCCTTACATCAATCCTTTACTCTTTATAGTCCACCTGCCTATCTATCTGTTCATCCATCCAGTTTTTGGCTTTGTTTTACTGATATGAAGACTGATCATAGTGGCCCAGCTATTGACGGGGAAAGAAAAGGAAGATAGCACTAGGTCGTGTTCGATTCTTGCGATCCCATAAGCTGTAGCCTACCAGGTTTCTCTCTCCATGTGATTCTCCAGACAAGAACACTGGAGTGGGTTGCCATTTCCTTCTTCAGGGGAACTTGACAGGGGGACTGAGTATTTAAACCCTGACCTCTTCAAAACCTATACACTTTCTAGAACACAGTGTTTCCTTGAAATGTTAGTGAATCCACTGATAAGACGTTCAGCCCTATAGTGAGTGTGTGTTTATGTGTTCCTTTGTTGAGGATCACTGTCTTTCAGTTTTCAAAGATTGGCTTGAATGCTTGTCAGTTCTCATATTTGAATGAAATTTACCATATCATCTTATGCAAACCAATAGAAAATCATGATAAAATGCAAAGCAGTTAGAAAGAATTTAAAGAGTAGCTTCAGTATACTACATTGTGGGACAAACAGGACAAGCTATTCATAGGAAAATAATTTACTCTCTATCCATTTAACTTAATGAGGAAAATTTTAAAAAAAAAGAACTATTAACCATTCAAATGGGACATTTTTAAGATGTCTCTCTGAATTTTTTTAAAGCAAGTGTCAAAATCCTGAAAACCCTGAATGCACCTAGTTTAATATTAACATATTATTGGCCAGAGATGTACTAGTACCACAGGCATTAGTTTCTGCAAAAAACTAATAATGTGTTAAAATGCTACTGTCATTCTGAGCTTCCTGAGCAATCTTTCTGTGGTATGCTCTTCAATGATGTCCATATGTGTAAAAGAAAGCAAAGTCAAATAGCTGCTCTTTCATCTGAAAGTTCTGGAATAGATAACAACATCTTGGTGAGACTTCATATTTACTGCTTAGCATTAATAGCTAAGCTGGGGTATCTTTTCCTTCATAAATTAGAAAAAAAATGAATAAGATATACCTGTATACATAAATGTCATTGTCTATACATAAATATAGTCCTCTGTGTGAAGGCTTCACGACACATAAGAATGTTGAGTAAAGCGACTAATTTTATTTGCATTCCAGAGCATTGACAGCAAAGTTATTAAGTTAAGGGAAAAAAAGAAAAGTAAATATGTTTGGTTGTTTATGAGAGTGGTAGAAAAGTTATGGTTATATCAGTTTAACTTCTTTATTAAGAATAAAGGCATATATTTTCTTGAAAGGAGACACAGAGATCTATCAGTCAATCACAGTATATTTGAATAGCACCTATTCAAGGAGTTTTTCAGGGTATTTCACAATACAATTAATTTGCAGCTTAGATAATTAAGAGTCTGCCATGTTAAACAAATGAGACAAAGCTGAGAATTGAAAGCTGTGATCATGTCAGCTCTGGAACTCCAACATAGAAAGTGAGATACATGTCCCCAAAGTCATAGTAATTAAAGTTCAAGCAGGTATCTGAAGTTTTGTCTTAATTATTCTATGTTCACATTAGCCCATGGTGGTTTAAGATGGTTAGGGTCTTTGAGTAAACGCTCTAGCCGCCTTCCGTAGATCTCATTCTCCACACTCTGCGTGCATGACTGCAGCAGCACCCTAGGTTGGTTGGTATATTTTCTATACTCTTCCTGTTCATCTATCCTAGATTTTTATAAATAGCAGCTATTACCATTGCCACATATAAACCAGTGGGGTGTATCCTCCGCAATGGCCCTGACTGATTTATAGAGGGTTTTTTCTTCTCATTCAAAAATAATGAATTTTGAAAAGGTTATCTTTTGAATTATCAAAAACTTTAATATATAAAATTAAACTTGCTATTTGCTGGAATACTATAATTGCAGATTACTATCCATAATTTTACCATCCATAATTACTATCCATAATGAAATACCCATAATTTCATTCTCAGATAACATCTTTTTTACCATTTTGCTGAAAATTTTCAAGCCTTTTAAAGGAAAACATTTACAGAATTGAGGATTAGCTGCATCTGCACATGGGGAATTAATTTGTATATTAAAAGATAATTTGATGTAAATATCAAATGGCTATAAGCAAGAGTTTTGGAGTCAGAATCAATGATTTTTAATTTGAATTGCAAATTTACAACTTATGTATATCAATTATTTTATTTCTCTAAACTTCACCTTTTTACCTTCAAAATTAGCCTTAAAAAAAAAAAATCTGAAATTTAGCACTGTTGGATTAACTGGACCTGCATTTACTCTCCTGCCAGAAACAATTAGAAAACTGGACAAATATAATGGGAAACAAACCTGATTTCAGGGAAGCAACAATAGGCAGCATAAAACTGTGATCCCTAAAGGATGGGAAATGTATGAAGTAAGCCATTGATATCCCAGATTTTTTACCTCCAGGCACCTTCCAGAACACTGAATGAAGAAGCAAACATAAATGGGACAAGACTGCATCACTGAGTTAAGAGACACAAGGTGACTGAAGTGGCTGGGATTGCACAGCAGAGTATCAGAGACAATAGGACTAGAGAAAGAAAGTGCTCCCGAAATCTACATAAGAATCATAAGTGAGGCTGGGCAAAGAACCATTTTCAGAGCACAAACAGGGCTGAAAGATGTTAGAATTCCAACATGCTAAAGAAGAGAGAGAGTAAACATTTCGAGCATTTGATAGGAAGAAGCAGAAATAAACTAGCCTTAGACTAACTAACATCTACTCCATACCCAAGGAAGTTTAAAAATAAGCTACAGAAAGATCAAGCATATTCACTGCAACTTAATTCCTATCAATAATATCCAATAGTTGAAAGAAATACACAACAATCCAGCTTTTAACAACAGAATATTTTTTATATCTCTAACTAAATTAAATTATTAGATAACCTGAAAAGCATAAAAAAAAGTAGGAATCATGATTAGAAGCAAAAACAGTCAACAGAAACAGATCCATAAATTATTGAGATGCTAAACTTAGCTAACAAGGACTTTCGTATCATCAATAGGTCTTCTGAATAAATAGCTAGGGGTTATATGTAAAGAAACTGCAGACCTCAGTCTCTAAGTAAGAGCATCTCTAGGGAAAACTGAAAGTAACAGGGGAAAACAGAAAGAAAAACAATAGAGGGAGTTTTAGCCTCTGAAACCACAGCTATGGCAAATAGTAAACACAGCCTAACTCCTTGCCAGATAAACATAAAAGTTTACACTAAAATCTAGTGTAAAATCACTTACTTTTACCTGTTACATCATACTAGGTTTTAACAACAACAAAAATATATAAAAGGACAATTAAAATGTACATTCTACAGAGGAAAGCAAACAGTGGGACCAAACTCAAATACGGCAAATATTTTTAAACTATCACATTGGGAATTTGAAGCTACTAAAATTAATATGTTAAGGGCTCTAATGGAAAAAGCAGACAGCATGAAAGAACAGAGGATTAATGTAGCAGAAAAAAAAAAAAGAAATTCTAAGAAAGGATCAAAAGGAAGTGATAGATATAAAAACACTGTAATGTAAATGAGAATGTCTTTGATAGGTTTACCAGTGGACTGAGCATGAGGAAGGATAGAGTAAGTGAATGAGAAGAAATGTCAGTGGAAACATCCCGAATTAATGTGAAGAGAAAGAAAAAAGAAAGAAAGAAGGGAATATCCAGCAACTGGGGGCAACTACAAATGGTGAAACAGATGTCTAATGGGAACACCAGAAGGAGAGCAAAGAGAGAAATGAACAGAATAAATATTTGAAGTAAGAATGACTGGAAATTTTCCAAAATTAGTGAGAGTTACCAAACCAAAGGCCCAGGAAGCTCAGAGGCCAATACGCTAGATAAATTCCAAAATAATCTACCCATTCAAGAGAAGGAATATTCCCAGGATAAAGGGAATTATTTCCTAGCACTTAGGAAATATTTCCACAAATATTTCATGAAAACCAGTCTGTATTTCAGAAACTGTGTCTAAAGTCCTTTAAAAAAATGGTGACTATGTTGTGGCAATGACTTGGGTTATTTTGTGTGGGTGTGTTCTTCTTTCCTATTCACCTACTAATTTCCTTACTCCCCCCTCTACTTCCCCTCCTTTCTCATTGACTAAAATACATAAACCTTAGTTTAATGAATGCATAATTTATAGCATAAATAGTGGTCCGTAATTAGTTAGCAAACGTGTTTAGAAACATTATTGATAAGAGAAAGAACTCTTGATTTTATTCCTCACTGAACCAATTAGCTTTTTCAGTTTGGGGTGTATCCAACTTAATACAGAGAAGTGTAGTACCGCAGAAAGTGAATGAGGAGATTTAAAAGGATTTGTACAAAGCAGTCCCAACATTGTTTGGAACATATTTGTTTGAAACAAAAAATATAACAAAATCAAGTATTGCACGCAATATTTTTATAAAGAGTTGTCAGAGAACATGATTTATAATTATCATTCAATCGTTTGTAAAACACTTGGCAGTAGACCTGCAAATAGATATTTATCATTTAAAAAGTGGGTTGATTTTGTTCTTTTCAGATTGCTAATTATGTTTATCAATTAATTAATTGCAAATTCAGAAAAGTCAGTAGAGTATTTGGCAAATGTCCACTGCAGAGGGCACGGGCAGTAAAAAATCTTTTTTGTTAGTAGCTAACATTTGCATAATATTTTCCAAATATATAAAGAATTTTCCAAATATTTTCCAAATATATAAAGAATTTTCATCTACATTCTGTTCATCTGAAGAAATGAGAACTAGATCTGCACTTCAGTTACACAGAATATATGTTTCTTATGCAGAAAATTTTAACACTATCCTTATGTCCTTGTGGATACTTCAGACTTTCCATTTTAACAATGAACATTTCAATTCCATATTAATAATAGCTTTAATAAATATAATCTCAACAATGATTAACTTTGTCAGATAAAATGTTATGGGACGTACTCCACTAAATCAATTATTTCCTTGACAATTTTCTAAGAGGTACAGTGAAGCAATTCGTATCATTTTCCCATTCTTCCTTAATTTTGTTTCATGTGCATCAGCTCTTTTATATATAAACTTAACAATGAACATACATTTTATCATTGAGGAATTTTTATTTTGTACATACACATCATATTTCCCGTATTTTTACTTGTATTATACACTGTAATCTTCAAAACAATACAGGAGATAGATATCATTTTAATCTTTTTTGCATGAGGATATGGAAATTCATAACAGTTAAAAAGGATGTTTGCTGATGGTCAGACAACTCTTGAGAAAACTGAGAATTCAATCTGCCTCCTCTAACTTGGAGAGCAGTTATCTTAACCATTTACTCAAAAGTTTCTAAGTTCAGAACTTAAAATCAGGTGAGACTAAATTTAAAGTGCCCTTTCTTTCTTAACAGAAGCATGAAGTTGAACCAGTTACTTATATACTTTGAACCTCATCATCTTCCTCAAATATAATAAAAATATGAGGTACCCTGCACAACTAAGAGGATTAGGCATATCATATAAATTCTTAGATATAAATAATTAGCTCGTGAAATTTATTTATATGAGATTCTTGAGAACTAGCGTCAATCCTTTTCACTTATTTATTATGTGAATATTTTTAAAATTACAGGAATCTATATTTCCTGATGCCAAACATGATAGAGTAAACTATTAATATTCTTTTCAGATACTATTTTTCATTGGTTTTCTTTATAAATAAATCAACAAATTTTCAAAATATTTTGCTGATATTTTATGGTGTTTTATATACTTTAATTTCTGAGAAAGCTTGAAAATGGTGAAAGTTCATCATATCTTTCAAGGCAAGGAAACAAAAACTGACAAAACTCCCATTTGTCAATCTCTTAAAATAATTTAAACAATCTATAATTATTTATTGAACAAATACTATGGGGCCAAATATATAAAATTCAACAGTCCATGAGCTGAGAATTTCCAGGTGTTCAAGCTAGATTTAGAAAAGGCAGAGGAACCAGAGATCAATTGCCAACGTCCGTCGGATCATCGAAAAAGCAAGAGAATTCCAGAAAGACATCTACTTCTGCTTTATTGACTACACTAAGCTTTTGACTGTGTGGATCACAACAAACTATGGATAATTCTTAAAGAGATGGGAATACCAGACCACCTTCCTTGCTCCTGAGAAATCTGTATGGAGGTCAAAAAGAAACAGAACTGGACATGGAACATTGGACTGGTTTCAAATTTGGAAAGGAGTACGTTAAGACTGTATATTGTCACCCTGCTTATTTAATTTATATGCAGAGAACATGATGCAAAATACTGGGTTGAAAGAAGCTCAAGCTGAAATCAAGATTGCCAGGAGAAATATCAATAACCTCAGATATGCAGATGACACCATCCTTATGGAAAAAAGTGAAGAACTAAAGAATCTCTTGATGAAAGTGAAAGAGGAGAGTGAAAAATCTGGCTTAAAATTCAACACTCAAAAATGAAGATCATGGCAATTGGTCCCATCATTTCATGGCAGATAGATGGGGAAATAATGGAAACAGAGGAAAACTTTATTTTCTGGGGCTCCAAAACCACTGCAGATGGTGACTGCAGCGTTGAAATTAAAAGATGCTTGCTCCTTGGAAGAAAAGCTATGACCAACCTAGACAGCACATTAAGAAGCAGAGACATTACTTTGCCAACAAAGGTCCATCTAGTCAAAGCTATGGTTTTTCCAGTAGTCATGGATGTGAGTTCAACCATGAAGAAAGGTGAACACTGAAGAACTGATGCTTTTGTGCTCTGTGTTTTTGGAGAAGACTCTTGAGAGTCTCTTGAACTGCAAGGAGCTCATACCAGTTATCCTAGAGGATATCCTGAATATTCATTGGAAGGACTGATGCTGAAGCTGAAGCTCCAATACTCTGGCCACCTGATGCAAAGAACTGACTCATCAGAAAAGACCCTGATGCTGGGAAAGATTGAAGGCAGGGGAAGGGGACAACAGAGGATGAGATGGTTGGATGGCATCACCGACTCAATGGACATGAGTTTGAGCAAGCTCCCGAAGTTGGTGATGGACAGGGAAACCTGGCATGCTTGTCAGTGGTTTCGAAAAGAGTCAGGCACAACTGAGCAACTGAACTGACAATCAATTCTGATTCTTTGCGACCCTGTGGACTGTAGCCTGCCAGGCTCCTCTCCCCACAGGATTCTCTAGGCAAGAATAGTGGAGTGGGTTGCAATTTCCTCTTCCAGTGGATCTTCCCAATCCAGGGATTGAACCCATGTCTCCTGCTGCTCTTGCATTGCAGGCAGATTTTTTACCACTTAGCCACTAGGAAATAGAGCCAAATAATGCTGATTACAAAATATCTAGTACAGCATTATTTGGATTGGGCTTCCCCTGTGGCTCAGTGGTAAAGAATCCCACCTGCAATGCAGGAAATATAGAAGATATTGGTTCCATCCCTGTGTCTGGAAGATCCCCTGGAGAAGGAAATGGCAACTCATTACAGTGTTCTTGCCTGGCAAATTCCGTGGACAGAGAAGCCTGGCAGTCTACACTCCTTAGTGCTGGAAAGAGTCGAACACCACTGAGCATGCATACACAAACGAACAAACATTATTTGGATTGCTTGGCATATTTGCTTAATAATAGGATGAAGAGTTTTAAGGATGTTTCCTGTAGTTTTGAATGTGAACCATTATTTCTGAATATGAGGTCCACATTAGGAATCGATTCTGGATTTATAGGTAAGTACTTAAAAGTGGTGCTGAAAGTGATGTCTCTTACCATTCAAAGTATGATCTATAGGTAAGAAGAATCACTATTACCTAGGAGTTTGTTGGAAATGAAGAAATCAGATAATACACCAAATATATTGAATCTCAATTTAGCTATCCCCCAGATAATTCATATGTATATTAATACTTTAAAGTGGAATTTTATCACTTTGTTACTTGGTTACTGGTGTTTATGGGTGTAAAAATGAAATTTTAAAATTGCCAAAATGCAGTGTTCTGAAAATTCCATGAAAAAAAAAGCAGATAAGTGGCTGGATTCAAAGCTTTCCAAACTTATTGCTTATAAACACTTATCTGAGTAGTAAAACAAAATGCTTCCCCTACCAGGACATGTTTGGCTTAATTCAAATTATCCACTATGAGCAATGGCCTTTAATTTGCCTTATTTTGGAAACTAGCTGTTCAGGTTTTTCATTTACAAGAGTTGTTGATTAATTAAGCAAGGAGCCACTCCAGGTAATATATTTCTGGAAGTACAAGAAAATAGAATGAAGGGTACATCAAAAATTTAGTGACCTGCTTGCCATCTTATGCAAGCTCACTTACCGCTTTGCAATGTGCTGCCTAAGTGACTTACACTGTGATCAAACTAGAGTAAATATTGGCCCAGTTGGCAGAATCATCTCTCCAGTCATTTTTAGAGTATTAATATTAGACATGTTTATTTAAAGTCCAATCAGAAGTTCCACTTTTGCCCAGCTTTTAAAATGTTTGTTAATTTACCTACAGAGCAACATTTGAATATCAAAATATTTGTTTGTATTAATTAAAACAATTAGAAAAAACAAAACAACCTTACTTTCCAAGGGCAAAACATTCCAGTTTTACAGATGAATCCTTTGCAGCTTGCATAGTTTCAGGAAAACGCACTTCAATCTTTGGTTCATATTCCCCCATCACACCTGTTAAATAGCAAAAGAGCTAGCAGCATTTCTAAAGAACAGAGATTTTCTATGAAGCAAATACTTTAGTTATCAAAATTTGATTATTCTGTCCTTTAGTTAACAATCGTTTTCTATACTGATGATGAATAATAGAGAGCATCACTTCATGATGCTGTTTAAAAAATTAGTTCATTCCTCTCTCCCCTAAAAAAGAAATACCTAAGATATACCAAAATATCAGAATAAATGCATACCAAATTTCCCTGTATTCCACAAGAACATATTAAAAATAAAATAAGTTATTTTACAAAATAAAAATGCTTCCTTTTTTAGAACTTAATCATTCTAAACATTCGAAGAGGCTATGGTTGAAAAGACAGAGTTCTACTTCATTCAAATAAATTGGTAAATTTTATTTTTTCTATTTCTTTGATGTGATATTTCTTGAATGACTACTTTTAGAAGAGATTTTTTTTTAGTATTATGTGTGATGCTTTTCTATATTTTTACCATAAATATATTGAAAAGAATAGAGGAGATGGAATAATGAAGGAATTAAGAAGAGAAGTTAAGAAAGTAGGTAGATGGGGAGAAAAAAGGCCAATATGATGTTTCTATGCACTGGCTTAGGAGCTCTTGTGATCATGAACAGAGCACTCACTGAAGGAGAGAAATTGGACTTACAGTGGTTGATGAATTCTAAATTAAGGCCATGCAAGTATATTTGAATAGTTAGTGATTATAAAAACTCTGTCATAAGAATTCCCTGTATGGAGCTAATTCCATGATTCTGTTATCCATCCTTAAATTATATTCCTGCTTTTCTTGAACGTAGGAGAAAAACGCTATGGACATATTACACTTCAAGTTCAGAATCTGATCATAAAACGCTTCAACAGATATTTCCATCTTTACATTTACCACTGTGAATATTTATTTAAAGAATCAACTAGAGGATTTTTCTACTTTGATGAGTTTCTTAGGTTTTCTAGCTCTAAATCTTGTACCAGCTCTGGCTTGACTAAACTCCAAAATCATCACAGACCAATCTAAATTATGTTCCTTGGAGAAATATAATTAGTATGAATTTTGTCTTTCATTTTTCTTTGGAATGCTCATTATTAATGTTGACTTGATTTACTTTCCTTGGATGTGAATTGTTTTCCTGCTTTGCCAACTAGGAAAAAAAAAAAGGGTGAACAAGAGAGACAAATATGGAAAAGAAAGTGGTGTTAAAGAAAAGCTGTATCATATATTCATTGAAAATATATTAGATTAATGAATAATTTGGTCAGCACTCACACATTCACACACACATGATTAGTCTCCCAAACATTTTTTCTTTTTTAATAAAATATTTCTTAAGCAAAGAAAGGATCTATTTCAGATCCAGAGAGGAAGTGGCATAGCATTCTCAGAATCATCTATACTATACCATGTGGATTAATTATATAGATTTCTATTATTTTTGACAATATGTAATTTTCATCGTATTTGTGAATTAAACCTCAAATCCTAGATATTATGGCTCCGCTGAAACAGATGAAAGCAGAAAGCTCTACAGATCTCTCCAAGTTTCAAAATTCACAGACAAAACTTATCCCTAAGAAAGCTCATCATCTTACCATCAGTGCGCTGTACCAATGGAGTAGGTGGTCCTTGAACACTTTTCTGGGCCTCTTTGTTTGTTATGAAGCAAGTGTAGTTGCCAACATCTGATGGCTCCACTTTGGCAATGTACAAGTTCCCTGTCTCTTGTGATACAAACCGTCTGTTGTCCTCTTGAACATATAAGGGGTTATCATTGAAGGTCCATGCATAAGATAAATCTGAAAACAGAACAAAATAAGCATTATCCTTACTGTATTCATTTTTACCTGAAAGTTTTGCGCCCTACTTTTCCATAAATAGAATACAACTATGCCCCTGTTTGTCCAGTTTGTGCCTGTCATCTTGATGTAATTGTTTTATTTCTTTATAGTTAAGTATTTCCCAATTTGGATGATATGGTTTTCCTGTCCACCACTGGCTTTGTGTAATTAGAGATGTGATGGTGAGATGTCAAGGGAACAAGTGGATGAATTTATTAAGAAAAGTTATATGATATAAAATATTATGGGCTCAAAGTGTACACTGAATTTCTGCATCAGTGCTCTTGTTAAAGCTGTGCTTCTCAATATGCAATCAGAAGGATGCCCATATTAATCATTTTTGGGGTGCTTGCTAAAAATTTTACTTCAAGATATAAGTTCAGGGACCCTACCACTTGGAGTCATTCATTCAATTATTACACAATTTCTGAACATCTCTTTTGTGACCATTTTTGGACTTAGAACACATTAAAGCAAATCCTGTGCCTTATAAAACTCGACCTAGTAAACTGATCACAACTAGTGTGGATAATCTCAATGTGGGCTGACATGTGCTTTGGCAGAAGCATCGCTGGAACCCAGATGAGGAGCCTAGGATGATCTGTGGTCAGAAAAGTCTTCTGAGAAGAATTCTGTGCTCAAACTAGCAGGATGAATGGGAGCTATCCAGGGAACAGATGAGCCAACATTGCTCAGAGAACAAAAGCTTGAAGATGAAAGAGAGCATATCATTTTTGCTGAACATCAATCAACTTCTGGAAATCTTATATATAAATATGAATATAAATATATAGAAGCATATATAACTGGTATAATTATCATGCTATAAAATGCAAAAATCCTAAGTGTTCAGTTCAGTTAATTGTAACAGTCTAAGCACTATGAAATCACCAGCCTAAAATAAATTATGGAACATTCCCATCTTTAGAAACTTTATTATGTCCTTATCTATCAACCTCTACTGTTGTAACAACTACCAGATTTCTATCATCATAGGTTATTGAATTTCATAAAAATAGAATCAAGCAGAATGCACTTCTTTTTGAACTTTTATATTGGAATATAGTTGCTTAACAATGTTGTGTTAATTGCAAATGTACAGTAGAGTGATTCAGTTATCAACTTTTTCCCCATATAGGTTATTTCAGAGTATTGAACAGAGTTACCTGTGCTATATAGTAGGTCTTTGTTGATTATCTACTTTAAATATAGCAGTGTGTACATATCAGTCTCCAACTCCCAATGTACTATTTTGTGTCTGGTTTGTTTAATGGGGTATCTTAATGTTCCCCTATGTAGTTGTGACTGTCAGTACTTTTTTTCTTTCTATTACTGACTGGAATTCCATTTTTGTGAATATATCACAATCTGGCTGCTTTCTTGTTGAAGATTGAATTGTTTCAATTAGAATTGCTTCCATTTGGGGACCATTATATTGGATTGGCCAAAAAGTTCATTTGGGTTTTTCTATATGATACGGAAAGACCTCAATGAATTTTTGGCCAATCCAATGCATTAGGTTCAAATAAACATTATTTTCTAAGACTGTGGACATTTTTGCCTTTCTTTGTTAAGTCACTAGATGTGAACTACAGGGTAGATGCATGTTTTACTTAAAAAAAAACTACAAAAGAATTGTCCAGTTATACTAGTTGATATCTCTATCTGCAATATATGAGAGTTATAATTGGTCTACATCTCTGCAAAAATTATGTGTTGTCATTTTTAAAATTCTATCTAGATACTGTTGAGCAAGGGGGTTGCAGGTGGCAATAGTGGTAAAGAATCTGCCCGCCAATGCAGGAGATGCCAGAGATGCGGGTTCGATTCCTGAGTCAGGAAGATCCCCTGGAGGAGGACATGGCAAGCCACTCCAGCATTCTTGCCTGGAGAATTCCAAGGCAGAGGAGGCTGGCAGGCCACAGTCCATGGGGTCACAAAGAGTCAGAAATGACTGAAGTGACTTAGCCAGCATGCATCACTAAGCAAAGGAAAATAGTCTCATGTATTAAGGTTTCATAACTGTGGTACTAATAAAAAGGTTAAGAAATTGTATGTATTGTGAAAACTAGATGCAAATGAACTTATATCAAGGAAAGTGGAAGAACATAACTGGTTCAAAAATGACCCCCTCCCCAAATATGTGGAAGATATAGGTGTTGGGGGTGAAAAGGGGAAATATACTAGTGATGGTTAAAATGGCTTCAACTGTAGATGAACTTGGACATCACACATTTGGAAATCACAGCCCGCAGGAGAACAGTTAAGGCAACTGGGAACCTCTTATCCAGACAGAGGTTACTGTTCATGTTTGTCATCTGTACTTACGTTAAAACTAGTGGAGAAGCAAGACACGGCAGAGACAAAAAATAAAAGAAAGCTAATTATATCTATAATGTTCTCTCAGTCCTCTCCAGATAGAAGCAGACTACCTGAAACATTCTTCACTAATTGAACTGATTCAAAATCCTCTAGAGGCATGATGAAGCAAAATGAATTGAAAGCTATTTTGACCTTAAATCTGATCCATATACAAAAACTCTTGAGAAAATGCGTGCGTGCGCTGTTGTTTTAGTCGTGTCTGGCTCTTTGTGACCCTATAGACTATAACCTGCCAGGCTCCTCTGTCCGTGGGATTCTCCAGACAAGAATACTGGAGTGGGTGGCCATGACCTCCTCCCGGGGTTCTTCCTGACCCAGGGATTGAACCCATATCTCTTAAGCCTCCTATATTTCCTGCACTGCAGGTGGATTCTTTATTCACTGAGCCACCTGGGAAGTCCCTTGAGAAAGTGGGAATGTGTGAATTTTGGCATCTTTATCATCCCTTTCAAACCAAGAAAAAAAAGATAAAGTATTAACAATATACTTAGGGAACCAGATTTTTTTTTAAAGAATGAAAGAAAAGAAGATAGAAAGGAGACAGAAGAAAATAATGAGTTTACAAAAAACAGACTAAATTAAATCACATTATATATTAAATTATATATTATATATGCAATGTATTAAATTCTGACAACAATTCATAAATGATTTCAGTAAGAATAAATTCATCTGAATAGCCAGAACTCTGGTATCATTCTCAGGAATGAAGAAGATATGAGAGAAATATACAACAAAGAGGATGAACAGCAACAAAAATGACACCTAAGCATGAAACATAAAAATTCACAAAGTGTCGTTAAGCCTGTAAAATTACTGCTCAGGAATAAAAGCGATCTAAGACATGTTATTACATGAAAAGTATATTGTAAATAAAAATGGTATGATCTCATAAAAAATTATGCATTTACATGCATGAGAACTTACATGTGTGTGTATTTCTGCAAATTTTTAAATTTAAAAATTAAGAATGTATACAATGGCTTTCTCAAGGGAAGGGAAAGGAACATAGAAGACTTTCACTCTATATAATTTGTGCCTCCCATATTTGAATATTTAATTATTATGTAATATTTGTGTAAATGGGAAAAATAAACAACAGGATTAATAATGTACTAGGAAAGCTAAACACAAGAATGGGTTATCATTTACCAAAAAAAAAGATAGATAGTATTATTCTTTTAATGTTCTTTATTCTTACTCTGGACTATTCAGACTGGAGTATTATGTTTTATTCAGAGCACATTAAGAAACATGTTAAGGTGCAAATAGCTAATCCTACCCTAGCAATTTGGTTTATTAACATCTGAGTGAAGTACCATGGAATCTGTATTTTCAACAGCCTATAAATGTCTTGTAGTTGAATTGTAATATTGTGTTCAGAGTACCCATTATTGAAAGGGACCTGAAAAATCTCAAGTATATTGAGATAGGTAGCCAAAATGTAGCCAAGCCCAGAAGTTAATACACCAAAGAAAGTGGTAAGAACTTAGATTTTTACCCTGGAGGGTGGAAGTGGAGAAAAATAGCTGAGTTGTTTTCAAGGTAAAATGGCTATGACATTCACAAAGGGTTAAAAAAAAAAAAAAAAAGCTCTCTCCATTGATGTCCAGAAGGCAAAAGTAGGACTTGTGGCTGCTTGACGTTACAGTATGCTGTTTGACTGCATTAAGATACAGTGAAGATCAGTCCAAACTTTAGAGCTATTCCAGCAGAAGACTTCAGAGGTAGTAAGTTTTCTATTATTAAAGATGACCAAACAGAATGGATGAGAATTGCTTGAGGTGTTGTAAAAGAAGTTTATTTTTGCAGTGAATGGGAAGCTAAACCCATGTCTCTCTGAATGGTCTACTCCACTCTCAACATTCCTTTGAGTTTTCTGAGTCTATGCTTTTAGGTCAACTGTGCGTAAATAAGTCACTTAAAAAAAAATATGTTTTGACATTCTTGTCCTGTTCCCAGGTATTGAATCTTTGTGGGTTTTTTGTTTTGTTTCCCTTGGCAAGTCCCTACTAGGGTCTTTTATCGTTTCATATGGGCGCTTGTGTCTGAGTTTCTTTACTGATGTCCTTTGCTACTTCACTTCTAAGCCTGTTGCTCTGTCTTCACCAGAGAGATGCTCAAAGGGTTTTGTTTGAAACTGGAGAGCCACCTAGATAGTAAATTTTGCTCAGTATAAAGAGGAGGAGAAAATGTAGTTCAGGTTTCCCTGTTGTCAGTGACTCTTCATCTTTCGAACCTTCTGTGAAATAAAGACAAATCTTGAGCAAATTCCCAGGGCTGTGTTCAGCTTAGGTATCTTTAATCGATGCCTCTGTGGGAAGAGGAATAAGTTCTAGCCCTCTGAAATCCAAAGCAACTCCTTTCGCTTAACAGAAATTACACATTGCCACTGGTGCTCAGGAAATCTTTGTATACTTTTACCCTATAATCTTGTGGCCAGAGACTATAATTTTCATCTCTCCCTAGGTGGATTCATTTTTACCTTACTACTAAAGCTTTCTGATCTGTTCCTACATGTAGTGTATCCTTCTTCAATAGTGGGATATTTAGAAGCTACTTGAAGAATGTGTTCAGAAATAAGGAAGATGACATAAGGAAAAATTTCGAAAAAATAGAAGCACTTCTGTTTCATACTTGTTTCATCATTCCTACAATTTGTTTTGTGAGGTTAATTGGCTATTGCAAATATGCCTGCTATATAGGGAAGGATACTGGAGCTAGGGGTATAAATGTAATCTTCCAAAATTATGCTGTTAACATGTAAAAAGAGGCAGAACTTGAACCTTGGTCCTTCTAATGTCTAATTCTTCTTTCTTGCCATCAGACTTCCAAAAACCTCAGCATATCTGAGCCTACTCCCATCTAGGTCAGTTATTCCTCACATTCCCTCCCCTATCATACTGCCCATCCTGGGTTCAATTTCCTCAGAATCTTACGGAATAAATGATTAACCTGCTATTCTAAATTTATTCCAACAAGCTTACAGCTACTATTAGCAGGGAAGAGAACACACTTGCAAAACCTGTAGTAAGTAATTCTCCCCTCTATGAAGGTCTCTCTGGAGCAGAGATTTTAAAACTTCAATGTGCATCACAATCACTGGAGGACTTGGTAAACCATGAACTAAAGAGTTTCTCATTCATTAGGTCTGAGGAGGGGCCAGAAAATCGGCATTGCTAACAGCTTACCAGGGGGTGTTGATAGTGAGGAAATTTTCTTTGAAAATCATTGCTGTTAATGGTAAAATTCAGTCTTCTCTGGGAGATCTCACTAGGGAAGGTTTGATAGAATGGTGGTCACGTATTTGCCTTCAAGTGGTGTGTAGGAAGTTGGAGAAGAGTGTGTTCCTCAACTCACAGATTCATGGCATGTCTGGAATGGTAGGGACCTGAAATTTCTTCCAGCCCAACCCCCTCATTTTACAGGCAAATAAGCAGAAAGGAAGATGACAGTAGCTCTGAGACTAGAATCCAGGTGTCTTTTTGTACCCTTCTGTGAACTGGTGAGGACGCAAAGTTGCAAGCTCTTCCTGTCACTATTATTTTTCATCCTGCCCTCCTCCCTTCTCCCCACTGGCTGCCTTTTCCCATTCATCCAAACAGCCAGCCTGCAATGGAGGCTTTTATCTTTTTTTTTCCTGTCATCAGCCACTGCTGTGCTTAATTTGTATATTTTTTAATGGGAAAAGAAGAAAAATACCTTGCAAATTGGAAGTTTAAAATCCTTCCCATTTGGCTTTTCTTAATTAAATGTATAATTCATGAGCCACTTAAGTTGAAATCGCTGAATTTTTAAATATTTTCTCCACCATCTATGACATTTATCTGTTATTAATGATTGTGATGTATTTTCCTTGTGATGATTCAGCAGGAACATTAGAACTGAGTCATAATTGGTCTTCCCTGAGCCATTGTTTGTAGTTTCACACTGACACCATCCTCTATAATTTTATTTTTATTAGAAATGGAAGATCTGCAGTAAGCAATTGAAGACTATCTGCTGCTCTGCCAAGCATACAAAAAATCCTATTTTCCCCAGAGCCTGATTATGTTTTGACATCTTTTATAGCCCTATATCTTGTACTCTGATATTGAAAATACAAACACAAAGATATATGCAAGTATACCCATTATATGGGATGTAATTTTTATTAGAGGGGAAGCATCTCATGGGAAAGAAACTTGCAAAAATAAACACTGACACTGAGAACTTCTACTGGCACTGTAAAAGGGTCTCAAAATTGGTAGCATGTTTCTTGAGGTAGAAAATAAATGAGCAGAATAAAGAATCTGAAGCACAGTGCTCAGATTTAGTGGATAAATCCGCCCTTTGGAATATTCCAGTATGAGTGTACTTTACTGCAAATGTTGTGTAGTGCTCCAGGGTTAAATGTGACTGGCTCTTAGGTGGTAAATCATGGTTATGCTAGCTCAGTGGTAAAGACCTAATCCAAGAAGAATAATTTCTTTTCTGGGTTGAAGTCATTGATATTGGTGCTGAGCAAGTTTATGATGCAAGCCAGAAAACTGCCCTGACACCCTTATAATCACTCCTATTTGAGTTCCCATTTGTTCCACAATTACTGCTTGACCACCTAGACTTTATTAGATGCCTTTAGATTTACAACACCTCCTGTTTGGAATCATGGAGATGATTGCCTTTGTGCCCTACAAACAACCACTAAGTAAAGGCCCTCTGAGTTTCTATGATTTGTTGTTGTTGTTTAGTCGCTCAGTCATGTCCAACTCTTTCTTTTTCAACTCTTTCTTTTTTACAGTGATTCCATGGACTGTAGCCTGCCAGGCTTCTCTGTCCATGAGATTTTCCAGGCAAGAATCTTGGAGTGGGTTGCCATTCTCTTCTCCAGGACAGACAGCCAAAGGCCCTCTGAGTTCCTATGGTTACTAGCTCCCAACGAATTCTAGGACAGCTTCGGTACTGGTAAATCCTTCCTGAAGAAGGAATGAAAACCCAGGCAGCTCTGAGTAAACTTCAAGGTATGATCCATTTCTAAGGAAGCCAGGGTCAGTCATAGGGCAAAATACAGAAGGACTAGACTTTTTTCCTCCTCAGTTTCCATCCTCCATGGGTGAGCTTAAAATAGTGAACATAAGACATGGGCAACACCAGTGGATCTCCACCAGAGGTGAGTTTGATCATCTAGGGATATTTGTCAATGTCTAGAGCCACTTTCTCATTCTCACAAGTGGAGAGGGAGTGTTACTGGCATCAACTGTGTACAGGCCAAGGATGCCATTCATATCTTAACAACGCACAGGACAAGCCTTGTGAAAAGAAATATCTTGTCCTACGTTGTCAATAGTGCTGATATTGAGAAACTCTGGGTTAAACAAGTGGCAATAGGCTGTATTTGGCCACCTGATGTGAAGAGCTGACTCATTTGAAAAGACCCTGATGCTGGGGAAGATTGAAGGCAGGAAGAGAAGGGGACAACAGAGGATGAGATGGTTGGATGGCATCACCGACTCAGTGGAGATGCATTTGAGTAAACTCTGGGAGTTGGTGATGGACAGGGAGGCCTGGCGTGCTGTGGTCCATAGATGGGGTCACAAAGAGTCAGACATAATTGAGCAACTGAACTGAACTGAACTAAATAGGCTGTAACATCGGAGTTCTGTTCAATGTGCTGAAAAGTAAGGAAAATGTTTTTCCTGGGAGTGAATGAGATTCTGAATGTGGATATGGAGCATGAAATCTAGAGAAATATACTCTAAGATGTTGGTCCTACATGGAGTGGGAGAGCCATAGTCTTGCCAGTTCTGATACTGTATACCTCTGTGGATGATATTCACATATTCTCCAGTAGAGATTAGAATACTTCCTATGTCCTTATGTACTTTATTTAGCAATTATTAAGTGTCTGTTGTGGTCAGTTATGCTAGACAAAATTAGGCAGGAGAAAAACTGCAGTAGTATTTAGATACAATCCTTTGAATTCCAGACACATGATCTTGGCCAAGGTAGCACTAACCTCTTTAACACAGTTACTCTATTTTTAATTGGAGAAATTTTTCTTGAAATATTACATGAGTTGGGGTATACCAAAGGCTGAGCTGAGCTCTCAGTGTATGAAAGTGAAATTATTAGTCACTCAGTCTTGTCCAACTTTATGTGACCTCAGGGACTGTAAGCTTGCCAGGCTTCTCTCTCCATGTAATTCTCAAGGCAAGAATACTGGAGGGAGTAGCTATTCCTTCTTTAGGGAATCTTCATGACCCTGGGATCAAACCTGGGTCACTCGCATTGCAGCCAGATTCTTTACTGTCTGAACCACCAGGGAAACCCGAACTCCCAGTGTATAGTAGGCACTCATACTTTTCCAACTATGTGGTGTTAAATACTATTTACATAAGATAGCTTCTAAATTTAGTTCTTCAGACCAGACCTTTCTCCCTACACATATCAGTTCAGCTGCCTACTGGAAGTTTTTGGTCTGAAGTTAGACATTTGAAAGTTAACATGTCTTAAAACAAATCCCTGATTTCCCTCACCCCAAAACCTGCTCCTTTATTGACCTTACCCCTGCACATGGAACTTCATTCTTCCAACTGCTCAGCTTGGAGTTATCTTTTACACATCTCTTTATCTTAAAATCTACATTTAATCTTTCAGGAAGTTATTGCAGCTATACCCTCTAAATTTATCCTGCATATGGCTACTTATCCACCTGTCCACTCTCTCATCCTGGCTTGAGTCACTATTAACTCTAACCTGAATCATTGTAATCACTTTTTAAGTGGTTATATGCTTACTATCATGTAATTTCACTCAAAGGAAAATCCAAAGGCTGCAAAACATCTTGAAAGTAGTGCTTACATCTTCATCCACTCTCCTGTTTGCTCACCTTTCTTCATCCACACAAGTCTCATTGCTGTTCTTCCATCATGTCAGACGCAGTCCTACCCCAGGACCTTTGTATGTGATGTACCTACTTCCCAAACTCTTTTCTCAATGTTTCACTCATTCCTCTAGTTCTTCTCTTAAATGTCAGTGGAGGCTTCTTTGACCTCTTAGTAGACATCAGAAACACCCATTCACTTGCTACGCTCTTTATTTTTCTCCCAAGCTTTTATCATCATTGGCCATACTTATATTTTTTATTATAATTTTTACTGTAAGATTCATGGAGTGAAGGACTTCATTGCTTTGTTCTCCACCATATCCCTAAACCTCACTAAAATGAGTGGCCCTTAGTAAGTACATAATAAATATTCATTGAGTGAATATATGATAGAAGTTCAATAATAATGGTTATTATCACTATTATTATTATGCCAACAGGAAACTGTTGGGCCTATTTACCTAAAAATTTTATGCATTCGAGCAACATTCACAAAGAATATTGCCACTGCCAGTTTGATCTACCTATATACCATTTTGATATATTCAGAAATAGCAAAAACAAAAACAAACGAAAAAAACCTAATTGGTAGGAAGAGGATATGAAAATTTAGCATGTTTTCTCAATATGATTGTCCTTTTTATTCTCTAACACAATTTTGAGACTTTGCTGAGAATGATTTTCAATTTAGTTTGAATCATCAATATTTTTGTTGACGCAAATACAAATGCTGGGCTCAAACAATAGTGTTATCTTTCTACTACAGAGATAGATGCTCCTAACTACTGGCATAAATCCAATTGTTCAACAAACCTAAAAGTTGTATCTGAGGAGAGAATGGAACATTTCCTCTAAAATAAATTTTAAACCTACGATTTTTATGAGCCCAGGATTGAGAGTTTTATATCCAGAAAATAAAGAGAAAGAATGTTGCTTTACTTTCAATATGATAAAACTGTTATTTCACAGTGAAGGTGATTTTAATTATTTTAGACAACATGCATCATTTCTAAACCCTGTCATTTTTAAACAAAATTTCATGTGAGGCCAGGCTCATTCACTGCACTCATGAAGATCTATTGACTGCTTATTTTCAGTTTCATCCAATAGCTTTTGCTTCAAGAGTTTTATGTTCCTTTTAAAAATTCAGAGGAAACTCTATTTTCAGTCCTGTTGTAAATTGACTTGTGCAGAATCTTTGTTATAGGTGATGAAGGATGTAAACAAAAGCTCTCCCTTGAGCTGAGTGAGATCTAAAGGTGCAAAGACCTTTCTGCATAGCAGTTCAAAGGCCATTCCAAAGCTGTGACCCCTTCCCCCATATGAATAAGTAAAATAAATGTTATATTGCCATTTTTTGTCACATGAACCTGTGTTTCTGGGAATGACCTTAGAATTCTCTAAAGACATCATGGAGGAAAGGGTTTTATTTAGTTGACTATCCAAATTTTAGTTCTGCCAAGAACCAAGAAACTAAGTAGGAGAACTGTATTTTTCTGAGGTGTATATCCAAATTAAGGATAAAACATATAACAGATAATGGAAGGGGTTGTTAAATATTGTGTGAAGATAAATGAAGTCATAGACTACCAGCGAGAGAGTTTAGGAGAAAGGAAAATGAGGTCTAATGGGGAAAAAAAATGTTTCAATTCAGTGTGTTCTTTCCACCACACCTTCATTATAACTTACATTTCTCTGAAGTATTTTGAAGTCATATTTTAGGAGGGCGGAAAGGAGGAATGAGTCCGTCTTTACTGGCATATATTCAGTCACATTCAAGGAGCTTATCTCTGCTAAGGAAGTAGAATTATGGAAGAAAGTACACTTCTTTTCAGAATAGAGCAAATGGATCCTGTTGTGTTTCCAAAAATCACATTTCTAAGAAATACAGCAGTCGTGCCAATTTTGTGTTCTGGTATTATTGCCTAGGTTTCTCTTCTTTTCCAATGTGGGTACCTTTCTCCTAAAATAAACTGTCTGTAAATCCTCCCTTCCTAGATCTGCATTTGTTCTTGCCTTAAAAATTGTGTAGGAAACATCCATAAGAATGTCTACTCAGATCTCCTGTGGTTTATTTGAAAGAAAGGACATCCATATAACAGGACTGCTTCAGTTAGGTTTATGCTGATTATTCTATTTCATTGAGTCGTGACCAATTATTTTCATGGGAAATCCATTTACACACTTTTTTTGTTTATTTGTTTGGGTCCTGGAGCTATTCTTTGTTGGGTAAATTTCAGTGTTCAGCCTAGTTGATACTTCTCTTACTCTCCCAAAGTTTTTTTTTTTTTTTTTTTGAAGAAATAATATGTAAAACAGACTGAAATATATTTGACAGGCCTTATTAAGGAAAAAAATTGCAAGTTTTTTGTGAATACACTAGAGAGAAAGCATGAAGAATTCAGGATGTTCTGATATCACATTTAATATGATTTTTCACTTTTTACTGAACACCTTGAGGGATTCACTGCTGTGGACTAGGTACATAGACTGTACATACTAGGTACACATAAGAAAGCAGCAGAACCAAATTTTTCAAAAAATGGCATGAGAATTTCAGCTCTTATGGCCTTCTATAACTATGGAATTTGTAGCACCTTTCTTTATGAGAAGCTTTATTAATATTTACAGCAAGTCTTTGCTATTCACATACTGGATATAAAAATAAATTTGGCCTTGCCAACATTTGCCCCATCTGGTCCTAGTTGGGATACTTCTAGGGTGTGTCTTTATGACAGCCAGCTGTGCAGGCAAATATGGAGCCTTTAGAGAGATGGAAATAAAGGAAGGAAAGTGAATTATGGCTGACAGAATTCTAAAATAACCCCCATTGACCCTTGCCCACCATCTGAGTATGATGGGATTTATGAATATGGTGAGAACTCACTTCCATGTTTATGCTAGAATAGATGGCACAGTTGACTTGGAAAAGTGGCTTTATCTTTGACGGTGCTGACCTATTCAGATGAGCCCTTCCTGGGACTGGATAGGGCTAGAGAGATTTGAAGTATTACAGGGAACTGATGCAAAGGAGATTCTCTGTTGCTGGTTTTGAAAATGTAGAGACATGGGGCAAGCAGCGTGGGCAGCTTCTATAAGATGAGAGTGGCCCTTGACAGCTGGCCAGAAAAGACATGGGGACCTTAGGCCTACAACAAGGAAATGAACTCACCCAACCACCGGAATGAGCTTAAAATTACATATATATATAATCCAAGGGAAATTACAAAGTTAGACAATGTCTGTCTGTAGAGTTGGCCTGCTTTCAACTAGCTGTCCACTGATGCAATTTAAAGCTTATCTGACAAATACATTTCTTTTCTTTCTTGAGGTTTTTCTTTGCACAATTCACCCTTACCAAAAGGTGAGGAATAAAGAAGAAGAAGAATGAATTGTTTTAATGACATAGTTAAAGACACTCTCAGGGCTTTTAGCAAACTTGGAGGTATAAGATTCTTGAAACTAATAAATAACTTGAGGTTGAAGAATTAACCACAGAGTCTATCCACTGGCAATTCTTGAAGTCAGAAAGTTCTGGGTTGGAATCTTGTCTTTATTTACTAGCTGAAAACTGATTTACTTAGTCTGAGTCTCAACTTTCTTATTTTAAAGTTATTATTCTTAATTATTGAAATAGTGGGAATGAGAAATTAATGGAAAACCTTATAGTGCTTGCTGAGGGTAACAATTCAACAACTGGTAGTTATTATTGCCATTATTAATATTTAATGAATCAATTACTCTATTAATACTTTAATGAATTAATAATTCTTTGTATGATTAGAGCAAATGGTGTCAATATTCCCCTCAGTTTTGGTCTGAGAGAGATATGAAGGAAAAAAGAATAGTGTTCCAGCATTCCTATAATTGTATATATGAGAAAGCCATGGCTCTTAGAAGAAAATCCTTATAATACATGGATGAAGTCAATATTGATAACCGCCTTTGGAATCCTGCTAGAGCATTATATATTGCATAACAGAATTTGGTATCAGTCAAATTTGTCATAATTTGCATGCACCAGGTACTCATTATTCAGTTAGACTTAATTTCAGGTAGGTTTTGTATATCTGTGAGTTAATTTCATGACGTTAAATAGGTACTGTTATAATGAAAGCTATGCATGCTTTAAAAGTTTGATGCATGAGGCAGGGCGCTCAGGGCTGGTACACTGGGATGACCCGGAGGGATGGGATGAGGAGGGAGGTGGGAGGGAGGGTCAGAATAGGGAAGACATGTACATCCATGGCTGATTCATGTGAATGTATGACAAAAACCACCACAATATTGTAAAGTAATTAGCCTCCAATTAAAATTTTTAAAAAAGAAAAAAAAAATCAACATATACTTCTTCATTGGTAGGTGACAAGGTGACCAAGGAAACCTTCTCCTACTTTACTGCCTTTTTAAAATATATGACATTCATTTAGAAATATTTTACATGTCTGCTGTTCCTATTTACAGTAAACAAAGTTGAAACTAGTCTATGATTCTGTCAGGTCTCTTTGGCCAATGTCGGAGTATAAAATGGCATAGACCGACAGTACAAACAAACACAATTTGCATGTTTTGTCTCAGATTATGGTACTGGAAAATAACCTTACTATTGTTAAAAAATGGAGCCCCTGGTGGCTCAGATGGTCAAGAGTCTGCCTGCAGCGTGGGAGACCCAGGTTCTATCTCTGTGTCGGGAAGATCCCCTGGAGAAAGAAATGGCAACCCACTCCAGTATTCTTGCCTGGAGAATCCAATGGATGGAGGAGGAGCCTGGCAGGCTACAGTCCATTGGGTCGCAAAGAGTTGGACACGACTGAGCAACTTCACATTCACTTTTTTTTTTTATTGTTAAAAAATAAGCATTATCAAATTTTTGCATGCTCTGGAATATTATCATTTTATCAGGTAACATTGAAAGTATTGTAACTCTTCCCTAACGCTAGTGAGCAAAGTGACATACCACTCTATAATAATATTGAATAAAAATATTGCTAACTTCCAATTAGGGTTTTTTTCTTTCTTTTTGTGTTAACATTTCACAAGATTGTATGAAACTGAAAGTAATGGCAAAAATAACTTCAAGTTTTTAAAGAATCATAAATAATATTTGTTTTAATATTAGAAGAAAAGTTCTTTTCACTTATTTCTTAAAATTTGTACATCTGTTTCCAAAAATCCTCCTATTCTAAAGTGGAAATCAATTATAAGAGACATTGATGGTTAGGATCTATCCAGGGTCTTGGACCCAGACTGCATGGATTTGAGTATGGCTTCATGCTTATAAGATTCATGACATTGGACCATTTACTTATCCTCCCTGTATCTTACTGTTCTCATCCATAGAAAAAGAATCATCATAGTATCTCCCTCGACTAGTAGTTCTACAGATTTAAAAATCTAATACATATAGAGTATTTATATCTGTACTGTGTAAGTACTTGCTATTATTATTAAACTAACTATAACATTACTTCAAAAAACTAAGATCACGTAATCTGGACCCATCACTTCATGGCAAATAGATAGGGAAACAATGGAAATAGTGACATACTTTATTTTCATATGGTAATTTTGGGCTCCAAAATCACTGCTGATTGTGACTGCAGCCATGAAATTAAAAGACGCTTGTTCCTTGGAAGAAAAGCTATGACCAACCTAGACAGCATATTAAAAAGCAGAGACATTACTTTTCCAAC
This sequence comes from Odocoileus virginianus, assembly GCF_023699985.2. Taxonomy (NCBI): domain Eukaryota; kingdom Metazoa; phylum Chordata; class Mammalia; order Artiodactyla; family Cervidae; genus Odocoileus; species Odocoileus virginianus. The sequence goes on from NC_069699.1 coordinate 22,550,738, forward strand.
AAAGGTCCGTCTAGTCAAAGCTATGATTTTTCCAGTAGTCATGTATGGATGTGAGAGTTGGACTAGAAAGCTGAGCACTGAAGAATTGATGCTTTTGAACTGTGGTGTTGGAGAAGACTCTTGAGAGTCTCCTAGACTGCAAGGAAATCCAACCAGTCCATCCTAAAGGAAATCAGTCTTGAATATTCATTGGAAGGACTGATGCTGAAGCTGAAACTCCAATATTTTGGCCACCTAATATGAAGAACTGACTCCTTGGAAAAGACCCTGATGCTGGGAAAAATTGAAGGCAGGAGGAGAAGGGGACGACAGAGGATGAGATGGTTGGATGGTATCACTGACCTGATGGACACGAGTTTGAGCAGGCCTCGGGAGTTGGTGATGGACAGGGAAGCCTGGTGTGCTGCAGTCCATGGGGTCGCAAAGAGTCAGATACGACTGAGCGACTGAACTGAACTGAAACATAGTGTGGCTTTCCTCTCATAGCTCAGTTGGTAAAGAATCTGCCTGCAATGCAGGAGACCCCGATTCAACTCCTAGGGTGGGAAGATCCCCTGGAGATTAGATAGGCTGCCCACTCCAGTATTCTTGGGTTTCCCTTGTGGCTCAGCTGGTAAAGAATCCGCCTGCAATGCGGGAGACCTGGGTTGGATGTCTGGGTTGGGACGATCCCCTGGAGACAGGAAAGCCCTGGAGACAGGAAAGGCTACCCCCTCCAGTATTCTGGCCTGGAGAATTCCAAGGGCTGTATCGTCCACAGGGTCGCAAAGAGTAGGACATGACTAAGAGACTTTCACTTTCCCTTTCATAACATAGTGTGATATTGGATTGTACTAACTGAAATGACTTTATGGATATTTTTACACTGACTTCCTCCAGGATCATAGTTGGCTGAGAATCTACCAAATTGTACCAAGCCATCCAGATTTTAAGAAATTGCAGCCCCAGTGGGGTGAGAATCAGTGGGTGTTTTAGATCCCTGGCAACTGGATAGTTCATCGGTTAATCCAGATTCTTCCAAAGCAGAGAATGGCATTTACTGCTTACCGTTCACCATTGCCAGGAGATAATCTGATTTGGTGCCCCGTAACATTCTCTTCCAATTAAAGGGGCAACTTTCCTCTTCCAATAGTTAACATGAGGTTTCCAGAACAACTGTTGGAATTTGCTTCTCCGTGGAACCCAGTAATAAAAACAAAATGACAATCCCAGCTTTCTTTTTAAAATAAAATACTGGCCATTAAATTAATTGGTTTTAGCTCGGGCTTCCCTGGTGGCTCAGAAGGTAAAGCGTCTACCTGCAATGTGGGAGACCTGGGTTCGATCCCTGGGTCAGGAAGAACCCCTGGAGAAGGAAATGGCAACCCACTCCAGTACTCTTGCCTGGAAAATTTCATGGATGGAGGAGCCTGGTGGGCTATAGTCCATGGGGTCACAAAGAGTCGGACATGACTGAGCAACTTCACTTTTCACACTTTCATTAGCACATTTAAAACTCATGACTGAACTATAGTATAGGCATCAGTTAGTATCTCTACTTTACAGCGGAGGAAATTGAGCCTAAAAAGGTTAAACAAATCGTTCTTTGTCATGTAGGGTGAACAGATTACAGCTGTGATCATTTCACTGCAAAGCCCCAATGCTCACACATGTGCACAGGGCCATACTGCCTCTCTTTAAGGACATATCTGTTGAGTGAGTGAGTGAATACATGTTTTTAAAAGAAAAGATTTGGATTAGGACTTGATGCAGCAGGATGGGCCGGAAGAACTTTCATAGTCCCTTAGATTTGATGGAGGGCTAGCAATGGCACTAAGGACCGCTGTGCCTACTTTATTCCCCGAGTTGCTGAATTAATGGTGTGACCCAAAGTAACCATACCTCCAAAGTGTGGGGGTGGGCCGCAGAGAAGCACCACACCCTGACCTTCTCGGACGGACACTGTGCTTCTTGTTTTGGTTTCAAAGTCTTCGATATCTTGAAAAACAGAAAAGCAGGTTTAGAACTAATTGTTTTGCAGAACAAAATTTTAAGAAGAAAAAACTGGCAACAGCAATGAATACTAACACTTGTCTGACCAGAAGATTTAGTTGATAATCAATCAATGTACACTGGTTATCCCTCTCAAAATTTTGTCTTTGCTTTTTTTATTTTAATACAACTATGCAGAATATATGATATAGACAGAATATATGATAAAGACATTTATTAACATAACTCACTATTTGTTTTTATCTCACAGGCAGCCAAAGCTCAACAGGAAATCTTTTAAACGCAGCACACATTTACTTTTCCTGCCCAAGGAAGGCATGATTTAAAAGAGGTATGTGGCAAGTTTGCTGCCGTCTTCTAGCATTTTAGATTAATGGTAACCATTTTGATATGAGGATGAAGCCTGTGAGAGCTTAGCTTGGAATGTCGTGAGGGAAAGAATTATATGTGACTGAACCAACAAGAAAAAAGGTAAATCTTCTTATTTCTCTTGATCTACTCCTTCACAAAGCAGCTTCATGGTCCTACTTGGAGTGTTGTAATTTCCTACAACACCGAAGAATCATAGACATTCAGTGTGGGAAGAGAGCTTACTAACTGTTGTTAAGCTATCCATCTGAGCTACAAATCATGCAACATTCCTAGAAAAAGGTCGCCCAGCCTCTAGAAAGGGCTAAACTGTTTAACTTGTCTGAACCTTAGTTTCTTTGCCTGCAAAATCACTTGTATTCATTCATTCATTCAGTCAGTCAGTGATTTAACGAATTTGTATTGAATACCCACTAAAAGATAGGAAGAGTATTAAGGGTAAAGGATGTATTAGTAAATAAAGCAGACACAGACTTTGCGCTTATTATATTCACTAATGGTAAAAGTAGAAGACCAATTACAAAACATATATATAGATATATATACACATACATATAAATATGATTTACATGTTGTAATAATTGTTGTAGAGACTGCTAATTGTCTACCAAAATCTACTGCCGTTTCTTTCACAGTAATAGGTTTATAGGTTTATAGAATAAATACTACACTTTTCTAACCAAAGATACTTTTCCCAGACATCTTTTGCAGCTGAACAGAAAAAGTAGAAACTCACATTTTGTGAACTTTCACCTATTATGTTTGAGAGGAAATATCCAAAAAATTTGTTGTTCTCCATCTACACACCAAGTGTTAACACCATCTAGATGGCCACTGGCATGAGAAATATAATTGTATTTCTCACACTCTTTATCTCTCCAAGTATTATTTCCCAAATGAGTGTTCTTTTTGTACACTTTGCTTCCTGCTAATGAATGACAATTTAAAAAAGTAAATCACTAGACCTGATAGGTAAATTTCATATATATATATATATATATATATATATATATATATATATATAGTGAAGGACATGTGTAAGATGGCAGGGTAGAAGGATGTGCACACATCTGCTGTGAGAACTCCAAAACTACAACTCACTATTGAACAACCATCAACTGGAAAATGTTGGATCCCACAAAAAAAAGATAACCCATGTCCAAGGGCAAAGGAGAAGCCCCTGCAAGATGGTAGGAGGGATGAAATCACATTTAGAATCAAACCCCTTTCCCACCAGAGATGCTCAGAGGGCTCAAACTAACCTTGTGGGCACCAGAACCCAGAGACCCCCATAGAGACTGAGCCAGAACTGTGGCAAAACAAGTGAAAGTGATGGAATTCCAGTTGAGCTATTTCAAATTCTAAAAGATGATGCTGTGAAAGTGCTGCACTCAATATGCCAGCAAATTTGAAAAACTCAGCAGTGGCCACAGGACTGGGAAAGGTCAGTTTTCATTCTAGCCCCAAAGAAAGGCAATGCTAAAGAATGTTCAAACTACCGCACAATTATAATCATCTCACACGCTAGTGAAGTAATGCTCAAAATTCTCCAAGCCAGGCTTTAACAGTATGTGAACTGTGAACTTCCAGATATTCAAGCTGGATTTAGAAAAGGCAAAGGAACCAGAGATGACATTGCCAATATCCATAGGATCATTGAAAAAGCAAGAGAGTTCCAGAAAACATCTACTTCTGCTTTATTGACTATGCCAAAGCCCTTGACTGTGTGGATCACAACAAACTGTGGAAAATTCTTCAAGAGATGGGAATATCAGACCACCTGACCTGCCTCCTGAGAAATCTGTATGCAGGTCAAGAAGCAACAGTTAGAACTGGACATGGAACAACAGTCTGGTTCCAAATATGGAAAGGAGTACATCAAGGCTGCATATTGTCACCCTGCTTATTTAACTTATATGCGGAGTACATCATGTGAAATGCTGGGCTGGATGAAACACAACCTGGAATCGAGATTGCTGGGAGAAATATCAGTAACCTCAGATATGCAGATGACACCACCCTTATGGCAGAAGGTGAAAAAGAATTAAAGAACCTCTTGATGAAAGTGAAAGAGGAGAGTAAAAAAGTTGGCTTAAAACTCAACATTCTGAAAACTAAGATCATGGCATCCGGTCCCATCACTGCATGGCAAATAGATGGGGAAACAGTGGGAACAGTGACAGATTTTATTTTTGGGGGCTCCAAAATCACTGCACATGGTGACTGCAGTCATGAAATTAAAAGATGCTTGCTCCTTGGAAGAAAAGCTATGACCAACCTAGACAGCATATTAAAAGGCAGAAACATTACTTTGCCAACAAAGGTTCATCTAGTCAAAGCTGTGTTTTTTGCAGTAGTCATGTATAGATGTGAGAGTTGGACTATAAAGAAAGCTGAGCACCAAAGGATTGATCATTTTGAACTGTGGTGTTGGAAAAGACTCTTGAGAGTCCCTTAGACTGCAAGAAGATCACACCAGTCAATCCTAAAGGAAATCAGTCCTGAATATTCATTGGAAGGACTGATGCTGAAGCTGAAACTCCAATACTTTGGCCACCTGATGCGAAGAACTGACTCATTGGAAAAGACCCTGATGCTGGGAAAGATTAAAGGTGGGAGAAGTGGACGATAGAGGATGAGATGGTTGGATGGAGAGTTGGCGATGGACAGGGAAGTCTGGCATGCTGCAGTCAGTGTGGTCGCAGAGAGTCAGACATGACTGAGCTACTGAACTGGACTGATGTATATATGTAAATTTCATATATATTTATATATACATATATGCTTTTCTTTTAATAAGGAAAATATTTGTCCAAGATAGTGTCTGCTTCTTCCCAACTAAATCCCTTTCTCTTCATCTTCAGCAGTCATTAGCCTTACACCTGCTTAGGATCTAGAAAGTGAAAGTTGCCCAGTCATGTCTGACTCTTGTGACCCCATAAACTATACAGTCCATGGAATTCTCTAGGCCAGAATATTGCAGTGGGCAGCCTTTCCCTTTTCCAGGGGATCTTCCCAACCCAGGGATAAAACCCAGGTCTCCCACATTACAGGCAGATTCTTTACCAGTTTAGCCACAAGGGAAGCCCAAGAATACTGAAGTGGGTAGCCCATCACTCCTCCAGTGGATCTTCCGACCGAGGAATCGAACCAGGATCTCCTGCACTGCAGGTGGATTCTTTACCAACTGAGCTATCAGGGAACTAGAGTGCCTTGCATGTTTCTTCTAGAGGATTTTTAAACAGATATGCCCCCCTTTCTTCTTTGGCTGTAGAATAACTAAGTCAGCCTATAACATGTTGTTACACTTAATGTGAATTACTGACTAGACATGTTTGCATCATTTTACATATGACTCATTAAGAATCAGGCTAACTGTATTTAAACCCAAAAATTAATATATTGATTGTTTCTATTTCTAGCAGTAATAACAAGTGAGGATTTTAAGGTTTTTTTCTCATTACTATTATCATTGAAAGGTCTCATTAAATTGTCATGACTTTTTAATGGTCACAAAAATGAAAGCTGTCACAAAGGAGTAGAGAGAAATTGAATGATTCTATGAAATTAACAAGCTTTCAATTACATTCTCTCAGTGTCCCATTGTCAGTGTTCCATGCTCACACTAACATCAATCATGTTTTCAGTGTTAATCAGAGCCATTATAACATGCTGTTGATAAGACCATGGGTACTTTAATATATTCTGTGTTAACTTCCACTTAAATATCATCCACTTGTAACATAATTTCTTCATGCCTTTTTTGATTACAATGGGGTTTCTATTAGCTAACATAAAAGGAAATCAACTTCTTTTGAAAGCCACCCAAGTTCTGTTAGCAATCAAAATGCAGTCATTTTAAAATAGTACTAGTTCACAGGTTTTAATTAATAATTCAGATTTTAAAACTGTTTAATAGCACAAAGATCATAGACAAGATCTAATTTTACCTTAAGTGCCATTTCATGTGAACATACTTTGAACAAAATCTATTTTAAGTATCCAACGTGTATTTCAAGTACATTCCTGCCAGTCAGCAACATAATATAATTCACATTATTTTGAAGCAATGTACAGTGAAGGTAGCCATACAAACCCAGTGAAATTTTCTTTTCTCTGTAAGACCTTTATAAACTCCAGATTTATTCTTCTATAAGGAGAAACCAGAGAGAACCACCCTTTTCTGTTCTTGTCCTATCCATTTGTTTCTTAAGAGAAAAATAGCTTAGTATGAGATTGTTCCCTGCGACGGTCTCAAATTTTATAATATTTGGAGAAATTCCCATAAACCACAAAGGTGACCTGCCCAGGCTGTCCTGGTACTCAAGGCGCAAGTCCTGCCGTGCTGGTTGCTGTTAAAGACCCCAACTGTCGAGGTTGCTCTCATTAAGCCATTCTGATGACCAGGGCTTATCGGATCCTGCGGTTTTATTGCTGGTTTTGGAGGAAGCATTTGGCAGGAGCGTAAGCAAAAATGCAGTCACAAACAAGGCTCTGTTCCAAAGGCCAGCAGGAAGTGCCTGAGAATGGCCCATAAAATGAGCTTTAAAGAATTACTGGGCCATATGCTCTCTCCTGGAGCAACCAAGGTGCAGTGGAGGGAAAAGGGCCACCAAAATGTACTTAAAATTAAGTCCAAGCAATGCTAAGCGTTGCATTGCCTAATTGTAAGGAGAATACATCTTTGCAGCTGCCACATGTAGGAATGAATCTCAGCCCAATTAAAGTAAGGAAACTGTGTATTGGCTGCCAAGACCTAAGGATCACAGTCAGAGGATATGTTTGGCGGTGCCAGCCCCCATCACAGAAGGAGGCCAGTGGTTTGCCAACTCTCATAATTGAGAGGAAGTCTGTGGGTACCCAGGGTTTGTTGACCCTGACCAAGAGAACAGCACCTGAAAAGATAGAGATAGGAAAAATCTTCACCAGGAAAAGGTCCATACTTCAAGCAGGACATAGAGTAGTTGAGTTATCCAAAGTAAAAATAATACTATTTATTGAATCTTTCTTGATTTGCAATGCATGAATTACTTTGTTACAGTGTTTTAAATATTCTTTATTTTTCCTTTATTCTTTCGTATATCAAGAATAACTACTATGTACCAAACACTCAGTGAAGCAGTTTCATTGAATCTTCATGATGACCCTGGAATGTAGATAGCAATATCACATTCATTTAACAAAGGAGAGTATTGAGGTTCGTAGTGGATTAGCAACTGACTGAAGACCACACAGTTTCTACTTGTCAAGGCAGAACTGAAAAGGAGTAAGTCTGGTTCCAGGACTCAATCTTGCAAGCATCATGTTATTCTGTTATTCTTTCCAGATGTTAACTGGGATGTCCCTACCACTTGCAACATATAAACTGGCATAAACTGTCACTCCAAGCTCAAAGCAACCAACCCCAAAGCTCAGTGCCTTTCCAAAGAGTTCTGCAAATTCTTGGGGTGGTGTGGGGGAGTGCTGTGTTGTCAGGCTTTAGAAATAGCTCCCTGGGGGCTCAAATGGTAAAGAATCTGCCGCCAATGCAGGAGACCTGGGCTCAATCCCTGAGTTGGGAAGATCCGAACCCTACCCCTAACCCTAACCCCAGGAGAAGGAAATGGCAACCCACTTCAGTATTCTTGCCTGGAGAATTTCATGGACAGAGAAGCCTGCTGGGCTGCAGTCCATGGGGTTGTAAAGAGTTGAACATGTCTGAGTGACTAACACTTTCACTTTTCCACTTTCCCTTTCTGATATCCTTGCTCCTATGCATCTTTTCTTTTTTTTTTTCCCTTTCTTCCTTCACATGTGTTCTTGATTTGTCTCCATTCACCTGTCCCTGCAAAGCAGGCTCTCAGCCCCTTATGTTGGCCTACATACACAGATACACACCTGCTAACACACAGACACACACATATTTGAAGCACCACCATTATCAATACTTTGTGCCTCTGTTATCAAGCTTATTGATTTAGTATTATGTGACCCAAACACCTTAAGATCCAATATAAGATATTTACTTCTTTTTTTTCTTTCTTTTGTTTTTCATTTATTTTTATTAGTTGGAGGCTAATTACTTTACAGTATTGAAGTGGGTTTTGTCATACATAGACATGAATCAGCCATGGAGTTACATGTTAAAAGTCCTTTAGTTCCTTCCTTCTGTTACTTATGTCTATTCTTTCTCTCTTTTCTATAATGTTCCCACTACAGCCCTCTCTTTGAAGAGCAAGGGAAATCTAAATCTTCCCATTTTCCTCTGCAAAGAAGGCCACCTCCCTCCAGCTCCCCCTACGAAACTCAGAAATTGATGGATCTATCCTAGTTCACAGTGCTTGTAAGTAAAGGAAATAAAATTTAATTCCAAATATTGTTGTTCTAGAGGACATTTGCTTAACCACTTAACTGCCTCTCTAACTAGCACCTAATCCAAGACACAGACCATATGATCTGCCCCCAGACCAGTGCTCATTTTCTCTCTTTCGACACCTCAAAAGCAATTTTGATTACTTTGAGGACGTAAAATCTGATTTTCAACTCTAAGATTTCCTTTACTCTGCTCCTGGGTTTCCACCAATCAAATATTGTTTTGCCCCTTTGCAAATCCTCTAAAGAAGCCTCAGCACTAAGAGCTGGTTTTGAAGTAAACAGGACCAAGGAGCACATGTTCACCTTCATGAGACAGCTCCCACATTGGAGGTACATGTTCTTGTTTTTGCCCGTGGAAAAACATCTTCCTGTGCCAGAAGCTGGTACTTTGCCCAGTGAAAGGGAACTGGTGAAAATTACCAAGAATAAGTCTCCAGTTCTGCATTAGTCCTGCTGAATTCCCAGATATAACATGTGTAGCTTTTGTAATAAAAAAAACTCTATGAATCTCAAGACATTGCAGTAAGGTGATTCTGAATTCATATCTCTATTATGCCCTTGGAAGAGGGCTGCTCATGGAGAACACCAAAATTGTTACTATTTCCTATTTCTTGGGTGGTTTTGAATAAGCTGAAATTCTTGATACTGTAATTAATTTTTCCAGGTCTTTATTAAGTGGCATACAAAAATATGTCTGCTTAGACCAATTTCATTTTCCACCATCATTTTCAAGATGATTTCCACCACATTTTCAGTTACAGAGTTTGCAATATTACTGTGTTTCCTAGTACAACTCAGTAACATGACATAACCTAATAAAGCACAGTACTACTGTCAAATTCTGTAAAAGGGGCAATAGCTAAGTCTTGATATTGGGCATAAATTTGGAATGGTTATATGCAAGCAGGAAGTAAAGAGATACTTTAAGAGATTCTGGTGTCAAATCCATTTACAACCCATGTTAAAATTTCTCTTTTTTGGTGTAAAGGCATTTTTATAAAAATTCAGAAATAAATGGAGAGCAAGTGAGCTGTTCTTTGGTTTTCTGAGAATGATGAATCGACTAAGAACCATTTCCTTATGATTTTTTAAGAAAAATATATAGAATAATAGTGAGCAGGGGGCTGAGAGATTTTTTCCTATTGGCTTTGCATCAAGATTTTCAGAGAGAAAAATGTTTAATAAACAGAACAAGGAAAAAAATATGAAATAATTGGTTTGTTATAATATACATGCAAGACTGGATTTGAATTTATATAAATGGACTCATTTTTTGTGACTAATGGTGGTAAAAGCAGCGTAAGCTATGACTGAAAAAAAAAAAATTTCTAAACATGACCTGTCCATCTTGCTTTCTAAATTTGCACACTCCCTATAGTGAAAACTAGGTGAATGAAAGAGAAACAGAACTGAAGGATGGACCAATATAAGTTTGATAGCATAGGATAGACTGAGATGTCAGGTTACTGAAGAGTGCAGATCTTCAGTGTTTCTGAAAAGAAAAGAAGAAGTTTAAGTAGGCATGTAAAGATTAAACATCCCACTAAGGAATTCTGCACCAGATAATTGGTGATGGGACAAAATGATCAAGAACACAGGTTGAGGATCAGACTGTACAGGTTCAAGTGAATAATGGTATCCACTATGTGTTAGCTGTTGATACAGGCCAGATTCTATAGTTTCTTTCTATCTCAGTTCTCACTGCTTTAAATAGAGCTACTGGTAATTCACTGGAGGTTCGGTGGTTAGGAGATGGCACTTTCATTACCATGGTTCGGTTCAGTCCTTGGTAAGGGAATTAAGATCCCACAAGCTGCAAGGCCAAAAATAAATAAATAAATGAATAAAATGGAGCTCCCAAGAGCGCCTGTGTCAGAGAAATAGAGATGTGATACCTCTAAAACTTTTAGAAGATGCTAGGAATCCCAGGGATGGGGGAGCCTGGTGGGCTGCTGTCTATCGGGTCGCACAGAGTCGGACACAACTGAAGTGACTTGGCAGCAGCAGCAGATACTAAATAAATGTTATTGGGAACTGTGTATTTTTAACAATTAACAATCAACAAAAGAAGGATGTTTAGAAATTTTAAATGGGTTTCATTTTCTGTTCTCATTTCAGTGTCTGATGATGTAGCAAAATGTATTTTCTTAAAGACTGAGTATGGAACTCCCTTTTCTGCTCAGCCAGTGGCCAGCTCAAATGCTCAGTGAATTAATGAAAGAAAAAAAGGCTGAAACTCAAAGCACATGCATTTTATTCCAAGCACTGCCACATCACATTGTGTTTTACTATAGAGAATGTTTCGCCAACTTGACAGGAGTGTTAGATGGAGGGTCATTGCACCTCTCTGCTCAGAAAGCTACACAGCCCAGCTGGAGGCAGAAGGAAACCTCTCGGGCTGGTGAGTGAGTACCCGGAAAAATCCGAGGTTGTTCTGCTTTTTCTTGGTCTTGAACTGTGCCTTTTGGCAAATGCTCACTTTCCTGCCTTTTATTCCACAAGAAGGACGATGCCAGTACATTTTTACTCAGTAATCTCTAAAGAGATTTACTAAGGCTATTTGTATTCCTTGATTAATAAATGATACAAGTACTGCTCAAGTGAAAAAAAAAAAGGAGCATCTGGAAGAGGTCAATCCTCAGGTGAATAAAGGATGCACTATGTGGTGTTGGAGAAGACTCTTGAGAGTTTCTTGGACTGCAAAGAGATCCAACCAGTGCATCCTAAAGGAAATCGGTCCTGAATATTCATTGGAAGGACCAAGGCTGAAGCTGAAACTCCCATACTTTGGCGACCTGATTGAAGAACTGACTCATTGGAAAAGACCCTGATGTTGGGAAAGATTGAAGGTGGGAGGAGAAGGGGACAACAGAGGATGAGATAGTTGGATGGCATCACTGACTCAGTGGACATGAGTTTGAGTAGGCTCCAGGAGTTGGTGATGGACAGGTAAGCCTGGTGTGCTGTGGTTCCTTGTGGTCACAAAGAGGTGGACATGATTGAGCAACTGAACTGAACTGACAGCATGTGGGAAGAAATGGACTCAGGTGTGTGTGTGTGTGTGTGTGTGTGTGTGTGAGAGAGAGAGAGAGAGAGAGGTTATCTTTTCCAGAATGAACATTTGAAGATTTTGCTATGGAGCCATGAATGGCAGTGAGAAAGTATTCCATTTTGACCATCAAAGTAGCTAATCCGAAGAACGCTGGGGGTTAATTGGATTTCAGTTAAAAATTTGAATGCATCCACTAAGCTTGGAGGGGCACAGTGAAAGGGGCTTGCCAGCACAGTGGAAGGAAATTCTTATTTATTGACATAGTTCACAGTTTCTGGAACTTTATAAATACGGTAACATTTAATCTTCACAGTGTCCTTGAGATATAGCTGCTATGACACTATTTTATAAATAAACATACCAAAGTTCAGAAAGTTTAAGTAACCTACCCAAGGCTGAACAGCTAGAAGAGGTCCAGAAAGGGACTCCTACCTAATTCTGACTCCAGAAGCATTTTTAGCTCTTTGGGATACCATTCTGGTCATACCATGGAGGGAGAAGGGGAAATCAGAGGAAGGGGAGAAGGGGCAAAGAGGAAGGTGAAGCAGAATTTATTTTTATCCAAAAGTCTTCCTGCCTTTTTGGAAAGAAAGTCCCAGCCTGGTACAAAAGTCTTCATACATGGTAGCAAAAAAGCCAAAGTGATCACTGGCCTCCTGGAGGTCTTAGGGCGCTCAGGCAGAGCTTCCATTCTTATTATCTCCCGTACCATGCCATCAGCAAAGGGGGCTGGAGGTATTAGTTTTGGTGGAAAATATGGTGAACCTATGTCCTTTCAGGGGCAATCTCACTCTTCTCTCCCTTTTGATCCATTTTTGTGATGCTCATTACAGTAAAAGGGAGTGATTTCCTTAAAGTGTGGCTCCAGGCTCCTTGGTAAGAGGAGCACATATGAACAGCTACACCAACCAGAGTCCTCGCTACAGAGTACATAATATGCCCTTTTATTCATCATGATGGTTTAATCAGAAAGTTCGATTTCAAAATTTGCAACCTATGTAGAATATGAAAGGTAGAGTTTTCAAGGAAATGGAGCAGAACTCCTGGCAAAAATGTGTTACTACTGCTTATAGAGAGTATGAAATGAAATCTTTTCAAAGACCTCCCACACACTTAAGCTCTGAGTTTACCAGAGTTTTTATTCTATGGATTTCAATTTGCAAGAACTTCCACAACTAAAATTAGGGAGATTGACTTTATGGTTGTTGCCAAACACTTTTTTTTTTTTCCTATTAAATTGTTTTACTCTGAGCAAGGTCTTTGGAGTCACAGATGCAATCTGCATTTTCTTAGCAGCTTTCACCAGCTCAGCCCTCAGGGGAATTGAGGTTCACTGATAAGGACTTTTGCATGCATTGTCATTTAGAGACAGAAAAAGAGCGACCAGAGAGAGAGCAGAAGCTGGAGTCAGAGTGTGCACCTAATTTAAATAAACTACCATTGTTTTCCCAAGCACTTTCACTTCTTTCATCTTTGTAACTACTTATAGTAACCTTGACAGGGGAACAGGGAAGATATTAGTAATATATGGAATAGAAATACTTGGTTGTATGGGTGATGCACATAAGTGTTATACAAACAAATATATATATTTTTTAATTTTAAAAGCTGCGCATTGCTCTTTAAAAATTTTCTTCTTATCATAAATGACACTAATTTTCTCCATACAGTAGTCATAAATATGTACTTTTAAATAAATATACTTACTAAAAATATAAAATCAACTTGGGAAAAATAAATAATAGTATATATGGTGCCTGAATATTTTTCAAACCCCACAGTTAATGTGTAGATGCCTGAAGTTTCGGCTCAGTTCAGTGGCTCAGTCATGTCCAACTCTTTGCGACTCCATGGACTGCAGCACGCCAGACCTCCCTGTCCGTCACCAACTCTCAGAGTTTACTCAAACTCCTGTCCTGAAGTTTGGGGATGATTTAAGAAAATGAGCCATTTGAGCTCCAGAGGATATGGTGGATCAGGAGAGAGGACACTTTTGAGAGAACCAGAGGTGGTTTGTATTAGGAGTGAACAGGGGTGGAATTGGCAGGTAGAGGGGAGAGAGAAACAGAAGCAGAATGGAAGTCAACTTACAGAATTCTAAAGGTCTTTCAGAAAAAGTCTACTCAACTTAAAGTAGTTTGTGTTCTTGTGTCAATACATCTTTCCTCCCCCAGACTTTTATAAGTGTTTTGTTACAAACCAAAGACAGTGTGATTGTGTTTAGCAAGTGCATTATGTGGCAGATAGAACTAAAAGCTCCATCCACTCTTGGATCAAAACCAGGGTGAAGAAAGAAGAAAAACTGTATGAGGCTGTGCAGAGATAGAGGTGGAGCTGGAAGTGATGGTTGGAATGAATGACTGCCCACTGGGATACACATGAATCTGAACACTGATTCTCCTGTAGAACAGTGAGTAGATTTTATCCAGATTTTAAGAGTCACAAAGCACCTACTGGTAGTAGTTTCATGTAAATGAAATTGGTCTGGGTTATAGTACTTCTTTCTGACAAAGTTGAAATTGTTACTTTCAGTCTCAGACTCATTCTGCTGAATCTCTCAGGTTCCCTTTAAGTATGCATCTCATAGACAAGTACTCAAGAAGTAATGGTTGATTTAATACACAAAAAATAAGTGAATTGCTTGCATTTCATTATAACTTATCATAAGAATCTCTTACATGTAGAGTTTATTCATTAGTTCGTGTGTCATGAAAATACTTATAAACCCTACCCAACTGCAATTGTGTGTATGACTTCCTTGTGAAAAATGAGTAAATGGGCTTGTTTTTGTGTTCCCAGTGCATAGTACAGTGCTGGCACACAGAATGAACTCAGAGAAATAAAAGTGACTTTAAACCACTTACTAAATTATTTAAGCCTCCTAAGGGTTAAAGTTGGAGTTAGGGTTATATTTTCTCTGGTGGCTCAGACGGTTAAAGAATCTGCCTGCAGTGCAGGAGACCAGAATTCGATCCCTGGGTTGGGAACATCCCCTAAAGAAGGGAATGGCCACCCACTCGAGTATTCTTTCCTGGAGAGTTCCGTGGACAGAGGAGCCTGGCGGGCTATAGTCCATGGGGTCCCAAAGAGTCAGACATAACTGAGCTACTAACACACATACCAGGGTTAGGTTATGTCATGCACCTTCTTTCGACTTCATCTGTTGTTCAGGAAAACTCAGTGAATACTTTTCTTTCATGTTTGTCAGAACACAAGCTTTCTCCCCTGTAGAGTCCTTTGCCCTTTTGTTTCCTCTGCTTGAAAAATTCCTCCAGATCCCCACATTGCTGGATTCTTTCTGACATTCAAATTTCTGACTACGTGCTGCCTTCTTAGGGAAACCTCTCTTGGACAAACAATCTAAAATAGCAGCTTCCTATCACTCTCTACTTTTCTCCCTAAAGGTCTAATCACTGTCAGAAATGGTGATTGGTTTATTTCAATTTTTCCAAATTAGACTATAAGCAGAATAGGGACCTTGTCTTCCTGCAGTAACTAGGTCAGTACTTACAAAAAGCAGGTATTAAACAAGTACATGTTTAATGTATTAATAAATAACTATAACTCTAAAGTGAATTGTGAATGCAAGATAACTACCGTAGAGTCAACCATATTTTCTTCCAGAATTGAAGAAAGGATAAGACCAGTTTTTGTTGGCCCATGGAAGATTTCAGAGAGAAAAGGATAGGATTTATTCTGAAAAATGACATGGTAGCCATATTCTAAAACAGCCCCCAGTGAACTTGTTCATGGTATCCACTGCTTCCTCTGGTACTTTCCCGCCACATTATACTAGGATTGGTCTATGTGCCCAGTGTTATGGCAGAAATGATGGCTCATTGCCTCTGAAGTTTGGTTATAAAAGATCATGGCCCAGGAGAGAGAAAGTCAAACCTGTGAACAGAGGGGAAGTTTATTTGTTTTATATAAAAGGAAAGAGTGGTCACATAGTTGAAAGATAGTGTTCGGGCTTTGAATCTAGATAAGCCTGTGTTTTAATTTAGTTCTTAGATTTATAAAGTGTGAGACACTAAAAAGTTTACTTTTCAGCTATTTTTATAGTGTCCCTTAATATGCTTAGTATCTTATACCTAAAGGATATGCAGCAATCATTTGTTGGAAAGAACGGATAGGTAAATCAAATCTGTAAAATGGTTTTTAAAATAGTTATGTTATTTGATTATTGTGAAAATAAATGAAATGCTGTAAGTAACTGGCTTAAATACTATGTCAAATAGCCCTCAATAAGTTATATGTTTACCTAATAAGTATGTACTATTATTATGCATATTTTGCGTTGTTGTCATTTAGTCACCCAGTCATGTCTGACTCTTTGCAACCCCATGGACTGTAGCCTGCGAGGTTCCTCTGTTCATGGAATTCTCCTGGCAAGAATCCTGGAGTAGGTTGCCATTTCATTCTCCAGGGGTATCTTCCTGGCTCAGACTATATCTCCTTCATTGGCAGGAAGATTCTTTACCACTGAACCACCAGGGAAGCCACATGTGAAATGCTAAATGTAAAAGTTTAAGAAAACTTGCCAAAAAGCCACTGAACTAGTAATTAATTGCTGGAGTTAAGTTTCAAATCCCAAGGAGCTACAGTTTTTTACCATGATGATCTAGTTGATCCAGTACATTCTAATTTCTGCTGCAATCATAGTCTGTTCATTGTCTGATCTAGATGTGTTTGCATGGCAGGGCCAGAAGTTTACTTAAAGCATTCTAAATGAAAAGTAGGGACAGATATAAGGCTATGAGGAAAAATCTCATGCAAACAAACATAGGAAACATGTCTGAGAACAGGAAGGCCATCAGACAGTTGTTCCCTCCCTCTATCTCTCTATTTCTTTATTCCTGGTAAATCATCAGGGTCTTGGTCATCTCTGCTTTCTTGGAGCTTCTGTTCCATTCTCGTCTCTGCAGATCAGTCTCCTTGTATTTACTTATAGTTCATACAGTCATAAAATATCAAGACTATATATTGCTTTGCCTTAACATAGCTACTGTATATACTTCTCAGCTCCTGAATCTACCATGAAGTTGGCTTGTGTCTCTTACTTGAAATTTTTGAGATATTGAATGTCAGATGTCTGTGACTATAGAAAAGAAGTTACTCATCCAGCATCCTAGGCTTACTCTTTTATAAGACAGGTAGAAACTGTAATTATCATCTTCAGCATAATGATTAATCAAGGAGATCACTGTCCAATTGTCTCAATTAGGTATTTATTTTAAGAGTAGAGTTAAGTACAGTCCAATCACTTATTCAGTAATCAGAAGCAACTGAAAAATAACCTATTTACTTAGAAATACTAGGGCCAAGTGTATGGAAAACATAAAATTTCTGAATTGCTATCTTTGAACTTTTATGTATCCTCTTACCTTATTAGATAAGTCTCTATGACCTTTTTAATTAAAACTGTCATAGATGTAAATACCAAACCAAATTTCTTGAATTTTCTCACATTATGACTGTCACTTATAAAACCGAAAGTGATGTAATTCTCTTCAGGCATGATTGTAAGTCACTGTAGATGCCCCATATCCCTCAGCAGGAAGCCACCTGCCACTTTGGGAGGTGATTACAGGTGATGACTTGCTACCTTCAGCACCTGTGTCTCTCTGCCTGAAACTGCCCTATGGACTTATTTATTCCATGAGCAGAGTATGACTTGCATCCCAAGTATGCCAGCTGGGGATTTAATATCCTCAGGAGTGACCCTCAGCCTAGGAGGTGAGAGAATTGGTAGGTAAGTACTCCAGCTTCCTTGCCCTGTGAGGGGGCAGTCGTGTGGTGTGTTCTATACAGCTTCTCAGAGGGGACCCCTGTACTGATAACCGACTCTCTAGTTTCCTTTTTGTGGGTTTTCTCTCTTTCCTATATAGTTCTCTTCTCCTTCACCATGATGCCCGAAACTACCTTCATCCAAATCCTCATCATGAATTCTAATTTTGAAAAAAGTCAAGGAAACAGACAGAATATACTATGGACATTTAAAACAAGCCTTATCCACTAATTTATTAAGCAACTACTCTTTGCCAAGCTCTGCTCCAGAAGCTGAAAGTGCAGCAATGAACTAAACAGGCAAAGAGATTCACCTCCTATGGGAAATCCATGTTTCTCTCTGTCTCTCTCTCTTTTTTTTAATGGCACACATGGACCTTCACATTAAGTTTGAACAGCCAATATTTTTATTTCTTCATAAAGCAGAGAATATGATGCCTTACAGAAACAAATCAATTTTTGTTTTTCTTTCAGTGAATTATTACCTAAAACATCAAATAAGGGGAATTTATTGTTGTTACCACTATTAAAATGTTGAAGAGAAGCAGAGAAATTCACAATGGTATTCAGCAGCCCAAACATGCCGCAACATCAAACATCTGCCCTGAATCCATCTTTGGGACTACACAGTTAATGGTATAAAATATTAAGACTCACCTCTGGACCATAAGAGGTGCAGTGCTGCATAATAAGCACAGATGGATCCTCTGATGCTTTGAGTCTGAACCCCCATGTGGAAGCCACAGGCAGGCAAGGCAATTGGCTCGTCAAAGCAAAAAATGTTTTTGATACTCTGTTTTTTAAAAGTTCTCTTGCTTGTCATCACAAAGTCACTTAAAATCAGGGAGTCAATTTTGTATTCAAGAGGTTCTCTTTCTATCAGCGAATGGTTTATAGGCACTTTCACTAAATTGCTTCTCTAAAAGAAATAGTCAGGATATCATCTGCATTGGCTTAAGGATATCCCTGCCTAAAGACAAAGGAATGGCCTAGATAACCCACTAAGAACTCATTATGCCTCAAAATCTGTGAAAACTTCTTCACATTTTTTGCTTCACATTCAAAGCAGTTTTTGTTGAGATCGCTGAAAGACAGACTTTCTTTATTCATCTAAAGAAAGCATAACTTTTTAACATATACTTTCACATACAAAGAATCTGCCTGCAGTATGGGAGACCGGGGTTCGACCCCTGGGTCAAAGGTAGATCCCCTGGAGAAGGGAATGACAGCCCACTCCAGTATTCTTGCCTGGAGAATTCCATAGCCTGGTGGGCTACAGTCCATGGGGTCACAATGAGTTGGACACAACTGAGTGACTTAAACTTTCACATACATCATATACTTTCATATGTGTGTTTACATATATATATATTTAACTATATACTATGCATTTTATGTATTATGCTATTTATGATTTTATATATTATTACATCTATATATGCATGTCTCTAGTAATTCAATAGATCCTCAAAATATTTTTTAATATAGATATAGAGCTGCTGCTGCTGCTGCTAAGTCACTTCAGTCGTGTCCGACTCTGTGCGACCCCATAGACGGCAGGCAGCCCACCAGGCTCCTCCATCCCTGGGATTCTCCAGGCAAGAACACTGGAGTGGGCTGCCATTTCCTTCTCCAGTGCATAAAAGTGAAAAGTGAAAGTGAAGTCGCTCAGTCCTGTCCGACTCTTAGCGACCCCATGGACTGTAGCCTGCCAGACTCCTCCGTCCATGGGATTCTCCAGGCAAGAGGACTGGAGTGGGGTGCCATTGCCTTCTCTGAGATACAGAGCTAATGCTGCTCTAATTTAAAAAATGAGATAATGAAGGCTCAAAATGGAACTTGCTCAAACTCATACATCTTGTCATAGAACGAGTTCATTTATCTCTAAATTTCTGCCTCTTTCCAACATTTCATGCTGACTTTACATATCTTGCATTTAGTCTTCTACACTTTTTCCCCACCAGTAAGTTCATAACTAAATTTTATCCAGATAAAAATGTAAACGCTTAAATTTAAATAATAATAACAATCCAGGGTCCTGTGAATGATACTATGCCATATTTCATTTTATTAAATTAAAAAAATAAACCTCTTTCATACATGGAAACATCTCACAGAAATAGATTTTTTGTAGCATTTTCATTCCTATTGATTAATAAGAAAAGCATTATGGAATAAGCATTTAGAAAGTTTGGGTCCCAGGATGAGCCTGACTTCAAATGTTCCCATACCATGTCTTAGAAAATTACATGATCTTTGTCAGCTTCTGCTTACTTATCTGTAAAATGGGTTTATAATTGTCCCTGCCCCTTAGTTTTGCTAAAGGATCTGAGATTTTGAGTAGTTAGCAGAATGAAGTCCTTTTATCTCTGAGTTGGCAGAATGCATCTTAAAAAAAAAAAAGATTCTAAGTCTCTTCAAGGACTCAGGAAACTGTGATGACCCATGAGCTAAATCCAGCCTCCTGCCTGTTTTTATAAATAAAGTGTTATTGAAACATGGCAACATTCGTTTGTTTACGTATGGCTGCTTTCTCCCTGAAACAGCAAAGACCTTGGCTTATAAACCAAAGGTATTTACTGCATGGTTCTTTACACATGGGAAAGTTGTGCTAACCCTTGGTCTTAATTCTTCACCAAAACTCACTCAGACTAGTATCTTGATCAAGCCTGGCTGATCTGCATGTGCCACAGCTAACAGCAGGATCTGAGAAGGGAAATTGAAAGCACCCTCAAACAAAGGTAACTGCTCCATGGAACAGATAAAAGCCAAACCTAAGAGTTTCAAGATGAACTGGAGATATCAATCCTCAGGCATCCAGCAGCATTAGAAGACTGGTACTAGAGGGAGATGGAGAAGGAAATGGCAACCCACTCCAGTGATCTTGCCTGGAGAATCCCAGGGATGGGGGAGCCTGGTGGGCTGCCACCTATGGGGTTGCACAGAGTCGGACACGACTGACGCGACTCAGCAGCAGCAGCACTAGGGGGAAAAGTTGAGAGGGTTGACTTTTAAAAGCCATGATCCCCAAACATAAATGAAACTTCTTTTATTTGAAAAACTAAGCTGCTTCAACCCACAGTTTTTTATTAAAAGTATTTATGAGTAGTCTTCCAGTCCTTCACACATAAACCATGCAGCACCCGTACCAGGCCACTGTGCGTTCAAGCTTTGTGACGCGTATGAAGCAAGATTTACCTGCTTTACAACAGTGAAAGAGAAATAAATTGGGTGATTTCATTACTTTCTGTTCAGTGAAATCCTTATTTTATTACTAGGCTTTGACACGTTTTCCAGAACCTCAACTATCTTTTCTCTTGCCCATAAGAAGCAGCAGCAGTACCAAAAAATCATCTGGACATCTGGATATTGCATTCAATAATTTATTGGAATCTCAGTCACACTGCTACAATGAAAGTAGGGGAGATAAAAAGGACTTCACCCACACTACAAATAAAGGAGTTGGAATAATAGTCTTTTCTGTTTTTCTTTTCTTTTTTTTTTTGCTCCCTTCAAAATATTAAATTTTATCAATCAGAATCTAACAGCTCTGGGACCAGAACACACTTTGTTGTTAACAATATCTCAATCACACATATTGCTTTTCCAATACAACTTGCAGGGGACTGATTTGTGATAAAGCTGATATAGGAAATGCAGAGGGGGACAGACATACAGCCAAATAAATCAGGTTAAAATGAAACTGATGGAATGGACTCAAAGGCAACTCCTCACTCACTTTCTCCAGTTTTGATGCAGTATTTGGTGTTAATAGCTGCCTTTGAAACCTTTGTATCTGACCTATTCATAGGTAGAATAAAGCACCAAAAACTACTAACACCTAGGCAGTGCTGCCATTTTAAGTTTGCCTTTAGGTGATAAACA
The DNA here is from genome assembly GCF_023699985.2 of Odocoileus virginianus. Classification (NCBI taxonomy): domain Eukaryota; kingdom Metazoa; phylum Chordata; class Mammalia; order Artiodactyla; family Cervidae; genus Odocoileus; species Odocoileus virginianus. Next base: position 22,572,177 of record NC_069699.1, read on the forward strand.
AGCTTTCTCTAGTGGAGAAATTTCACCCTATGGTACAACTTTGAGCTTTGCATAATAGTTTACTGTGTCACCTCCACGGATACATCCTACCAGGAGGGGCAGGATGAGGGGAGAGGAGAATTATTTAGGGTAATTGGAGTCTCTACTCTTAATTACTGCATTGTACTGCCTCCAAAGCAAATAACCACTTGCACTGTAAGTGGAAGATGAGGTCTGTCAACTGTGGATTATTTAATAAATGAAAATGAGAAAACGTGGCAGGATAGAGGTGAGAAAGCAAAGCTAGGTGTTAACCTCAAGCTCTTTACAAAAATAAATTCTAGATGAATCACAGATCTAGATATAATAAATGAAACTATAAGAGTATTTAAGGGGAATAGTTTTATAATTCTAGGCTTGAGAAAATATTTTTGCAGGTGTCACAAAACAAACCAAATTTAAAGGAAATCAGCGATACATTAAATTACAAAGAAAATCAATTTTACTGCTACAATTTCTGTTATGTAAAAATATGACAAAGTTAAAATAAAAGTTGAAAATTTTAAAAAGCTTGTTATAGAAAAAATATTAACATGCTTAGAATAAATAATTTCTGGAAATTAGTAAGAAAAAGTGAGTTCAGATAAATCTGAACCCCTTTGTACAAAACTAAGCAAAGATCATGCAAAAGAATTTTGAATTTTTAAGTGTATAAAAAGTTCAATGTATTAATAAACCATGACATCCAAGTTAAAACAACAAAAATTGTCACTTATCAGATGCTAAATGCAAAGTTTAGCAATATATAATATTGACAGAGAAAGAGGAAACTGCATACTCAGTGATGCTGCAAGTATAATCTTGTATAACTGTTTTTCAAGGGTTGTTAATCAAGATGTATTCACATCTAAAATGTAAAACTTATTTTCCTCAGCAATTCCACTTTCTAATATCTACTGTAAGGATATAATTGGTCAAATGAATAAAGGAATATATAATAGTCATTATATCTCTGTCTAATGAAGTTTAACTAAGCCCATTAACAGTTAATTATTTAAAATAATATGATAAAGTTCATATAATCAGCTACTATGTAGCTATTTCAAGTGTGCATATATCTATTTATATTCTTTGATGCCTAATAATTGGAATTATTTTGAATTTATTTTGGGGCCACCTTCTTTCATTTGAAAATTTCATTCTTGGTGACTTTGACCACTTTTATGGCTTCAAGTAGTATTTATATTGGATTTGCCAGGTGGTGCAGTAGTAAAGAATCTTCCTGCCAGTGCAGAAGATGCAGGAGATGTGGCTTCAATTCCTGGATTGGGAAAATCCCCTGGATAGGAAATGATAGCCCTCTCCAGTATTCTTAGCTGGAGAATTCCATGGATAGAGGAGCCTGGCGGGCTTCAGTCTATGGGGTCACAGAGTCAGACACAGCTAAGCAACTGAACATGCACACGTGCAGACGTGCACACACACACACACACACACACACACACAGTACTTATATGCAATACAGACCTTTGTATCTAAATATATGACATCTCCTAAATGAAACTTTTAATTCCTTCCTCAAAGTGTTTCTTCAAGTCTTCCTCATAAAAACACAGCTATTCTTTTTTCATCTTTGATATCATCTTCTCCCTCAAAATCTGTATCCCATCTAGCAGCAAATGTTATTAACAACCCACATTCCTCAGTAGTATCTCCCCTTTTCTCATTTTCCATTGCTACCCTCTCACTCATGTTTTCCTCATTTAGCATCTGAAGGACTGTATAGCCTCCCAGACTGTTTCACCACTTGCACAATTACAGTCTTTAATACATTATCACACATATTAGCCAAAGAAATTTAATTAAAAATTAAATTATATAATCTACTAAATCATATAATAGATGAAATTGGATAATGAAATCTATTTCTTAAAATTGAGGTCCTATTCTTCTTGGAATACTATTCAAAATCCAAAACAGTTTCTTAAGGTCTCAATTTTGTGCAGGCCAGTACTCCAGAGTTAAGAGAATAAATAATAATAAAAATATAAATATTCCTTTTCTTGCTTTCAAAAATATAAGAGTAAATGATATGGTGGCACAATGTTGGGCTGGATTAGGGAGAGGTGGTGTGAGGACTGATGCTGAAGAGGTTTTTCCAGCTGACAAAATAAAAGAGAATGCTTGAAACAGATTTGTTAGAGTAGAACATCTGCATTGAATACATTTCTATACATGTCTTTAAATAAAATCTCAGTGGTTCAGTGGGGGAAAATGCAGAAATTAAGCATTCTGACTTTTCAAATTTATCCATGCAATACCTACTTCCAGCCGGGAGTCTCTGTTGATGAATTGCCCTGAGACGATTCCTTAGGCCCAGTTTATGCCAAATACCAACCAGATTTAGAATGACCCTACTTGGAGCTTCTCAGAGACATGGTTTATCACTGTTAGTCTTCTCAAGTCATGCTGACAAGAAGGAACACTCTTTGCATGCAGTTTTCACCTGTAGTTTGGTAGTTCCAAAATATTATTCTCCAGAAGTTAAATGACGTCTTAGTCAGGAGACTTGACTTTTAAAAGAAAGATTATGACTGTCTAACTTTGAGAATTCTGAAATCCAGTCATTTTTAGGTAAAGAAACCAGTTTGACAAGTCTATTATTGATTACTACTAAGCAGGGAAAAGGTGCACAAAAAGGAAAACACACACCTGTATGCTTGTCCTTAGAGGACAACACTATAGTTAGACTCAGGAAAAGTGAATTTCAGTACAGAAAGTGGATGGTGACAGGTATTTAAAAAGAAAGGCAAGCTGGGTGATGTCTAAAAAGTGGGACTAGGTTATGATATAAAAACAGAGTCAAGACTTTGAGAGGCACAAGAAACCCAACACAGCAGTATCTTTGAATGTCGTGATTACTTCCCCCTCATCCTTATGTCAAGCAGCAATAAGGTCCCACTTGATGTTAATGGTTAATGTTATGTAATGTAATGTAATGTAATGGTTACTGGTTACAAATTAAAAGTGAGACCAGGTATCATGATTGGACTTTTCTTTAAGTGAAATTTTTAGTTTGGATTCAGCATGGTTAGGTTTTCAGCAGATGAATAAAATGAAGGAAAGAATGAGCAGTTGAGTCAAGGTGACTGGAAAAAAACAGTTCAAATGTTAAATCAGGGGATTTAGTCTGATTAAAAAGGAAATGGCATGAGGGCAGATAGGGACAGAGGGTATTTGTTAGGATTAATATATTATAGGTTCCAGTGCACCAAAGTATGGTTGGAGTCACTGGACATAGGGGCAGTGAGCTAGATAGTTAAAAAGTGGTGTTCCAGAGTTAGGGAGGTTGAAAATTAGATATGAGTGAAGCTGTACATTTTAGACAGGTAAACGTTTTGGAGTTAGCTTGACAAGATGGCATCTGGCTAAGGTAGAGTGTTGAAAAAAATTAGTAGAAGATAAGAAATCAAGGAAGTGATAAATCAGATTATTGAATACTGAATGTTGAGTATAGGGAAAGATGACAGAAATATTTTGGTGAGATTAACAGCCAGGAGGTAAAGTCTTAAAGGAATGATGGGATGAACTGGAATGATAACATGAAGATGACATAGGTAGCATAATCTAATCGCCATGATTAAAGCAACTGAGGCATTGTATATGTGAGAGAAATTGTCTAGAAGTGGCATTGAGGGAAAAGTGGAACTCTCCTCATTCACAAGATGGGTAGTAATAGGGCATGGGACACACTGCTGTATTTAAAACAGACAGCTAACAAGGACCGACTGCATAGCACGGGGAACTCTGCCCAATACTCGTAATAACCTAAATGGGAAAGAATTTGTAAAAGCATAGATACAGGTCCATGTACATCCTGCTGTCCACCTGAAACTAACAACATTGTTAATCAACTATACTCCAATGTAAAATTAACTTTTTTTTAAAAGAGAGCATGGGCAAAAACAGTCACCAGTTTGAAGGAATACAAGAGAAGTAGCATCCTTAGACGAAAGCCAGTTTCAACTGACACAATGTAGGGAGGAGTAAGTCAGAGAAAAGTATAAGGATTCAACTGATTACTGACTTGGTTTCACATGGTCCAGGGATTAATTTTAGCAGCTGAGGAGGTTGGGAAATGGGGTCAGATATGAGAACAAACAGAATCATGTGTAGATGAGGGTCTGGGCAGTGATTGGTGACCTTAGAACTCAAGGCTTATTACAGTGTCCTATATCCACAATAGTGAAGGTCCAATACATCAGGGATGGTAATGTCAAGGCAAATGCAGGGGTAAGGATGTGTGTTTGGGTATGTGTTTGTGAAGGGTCTTGTCAAAACACTCTCTCTGCGTCTGCTGTGAGAATGTAAAGTTAAAGGGAAGGGATAGTTTTATCCGGAGTGTCTGCAGACAGAGAGATGGAGGGTGGAGGAGAGAGGTGGAAGGTAGAGATGAGATAACTTGGACCATAGACAGTAAGATGCTTCTTTAGGACACCTGCCAGTGAGAATATTTGTGTTCAGAGCCTGACTTCTATTGTCAATTAGAGCCAGGCTTAAGTTCTCGGCCCTCCCACACACCCGTGATGGGAATTTAAGCAAGCCCAGGAACTGCTTTTCCCAGTGCTTGGCTTATTGGATACATATTAACTTAATTAATGTTTATATTAATAATAATAGGACCCTAAACCTGCTAGACTTGTCAAGAAGAAATATCATAAATTTTGATGTTTGACTCAGCCAGATTTCATACCTTTTAAAATGAAAACAATAGGTTTATTAATACATTCTAAATAAATACTGAGACCAGTACAAAGACAAAAAAAAAAAACAGAAAGCTGAGAGGCAACTGGCATGGGGTACAGCCCCTAGCACCATTGTTCACATTCGATTGCTCTTGCTTAAAACTGATGAAATAATTAAAATAAATCCTTTGTACTCAAAGGATAGTAAGATAAATTCTAGTAGCTCTTATGGATGGGATTTCTGGAAGAATTAAATGAGGGTTATGTGATCTCCATTCATAAAATAAAATTGACTTATGCAAAACAACTCATTAATATCTATGTGGAAGTAGATCTCTCAACTTAAGGATTCTCTAAATGGAAGGGGAGGGTAATCACCCTGCAATTGACTTGTTAAGTCATGCCTGTAAATCTATACTGTTCCTCATTTGAATCTTCTGATGTAATGAGTAGAAATTTCTGACGGGAGATTATAGTTCAAAAACTTATTGCTTTGGTTAATGGTCAAACACATTTTTTTTTCTTGTTCTGTATTCCAATGACATTGATATATTGTTTTTTTAAAAGTAAATTTATAGTTATAGTTGAGCAGATGCACAAACACAGATAAAAGAGTTTACTTTGCTCACTGCTTCTACCTGTGTTTGGCACATTGTAGGTGCTCAATAAATATGCATTACTTGAATGTGTAAATAAATATGTTAAATGGCCATCTTAGAGTCTGGAAATGCAGATGAACAGTTGCTTTTCCTCTGAATTTATGTAAACCATAACAGAGCTGCCTTCTTGCATCTCCTTGGGTAGACCTCTATATGCTGCTATTAGATCGTTTAGACACTAACATAAGTCTTATTCTGAAAGTGTGTTTCCTACTCAGTGTGGTTTGGAGGCCAGCAACAAATGTGTCACCTGGAAGTTAGCTAGAACTTAAACTACTGGGCCTCTATTTAGATTTCTTGAATCGGAATTTACATTTAGTAAGATTCCCAAATGATTTTTATGCATATTAGCATTTTATAAGCACTAGTTGAAAAGACCCTGACGCTGGGAAAGGTTGAGGGCAGGAGGAGAAGGGGATGACAGAGGATGAGATGGTTAGATGGCATCACCGACTCAAAGGACATGGGTTTGGGTGGACTCTGGGAGTTGGTGATGGACAGGGAGGCCTGGCGTGCTGCAGTTCATGGGGTTGCAAAGAGTCGGACACGACTGAGTGGCTGAACTGAAGCAGGTTGAATGATTAGGGAAGTGGGTTTAAACATCAGAATCTCTTGTATTACATCTCATCTACAATATTTTCTAATTACCCTAAGCTGCATTTCTCGTCTAAAATAGGGATTGTAATAGTAGTTTCTATGTTACATGGTAGTTTGAAGGATTAAACTAAATTATACTCTTTAGCTAGAAAGAACTGTTGAAAAGCTTGGTGAGTCCTTTTAGAAGCATATATGTTAGCATCCGTCATAGCTGATGTACTCAACATCACAAAACTAAAAATGCTTACATGCCTTATTATTATAAATCTCCACTGTCCCCTCATTTCTACAAGAATGGAGAAGGGGGTGACATAAATGTAACACCACCAGTTCTGGAACCAGAACAATTTTCTTCCTATACCATCGATCTAGGAAGTCTGAACATAAATGTACCACCATCAGTTCTGGAACCAGAACAATTTTCTTCCTATACCATCGATCTAGGAAGTCTGAAAAAAATGAAAGTAAATAGAGGAATGTCTAGGAAAAATATTCTAACCTAGTTTTCTGATAGAGGTAGGCAGGACCTCTGGAATGAGTTATGCTTTGTGACCCTTCCACCAAGAAAAGCCACACAATCTATTGCCTGTGCAGAGGATCTATTGATGGTATTGTAAAAGCTATAGCCAGAGGTTGGTGAGAATTGCAAATAGACAGTGGCTTGGCTCCAGCAGTAGTAAACTAGGCACATAGTTTGAGAAGCCTCTTAACTGATGTTATGAAAGAGACCTGAGCATCTATCAAATATGAGTTATTATTTTTGAGATGTGATGTAAGAAACCACCATAAGAAAACCAATGTTGTAAGCATATGAACAGGTTTGTGAGGGGAATGTTGTTCACAGAATCAACAATTTTGCTCTCGAGGATTCACAAGAGAAACTTCTCTCAGGTTCTAGAATCAGAGGAACTATGCTTACAGAAACAATTGACATGTTTTTATCCCCTGAAAGATATGAACACTTTTTTGCCTTCACCACTGGAAAGCTCAAGTTTAGTGATTGGATAGAATTTTATGATATGAGTTTTTATTTCTTTTTTATTTTATTTGGGATTTTATTCTCATTGAGTTTAGCTCATATTTAATATGTATCATCAACTTAGTCACTCCCAGATATTAGAACTTATTATAAGACTACCATAATTAAGAGTTTGGCATTTGCACAAGGATAGAAAATACACCAGTGGAAGAGAAGGAGAAAGCCTAAAGCAGTCCCAGGCATACTTGATTATCTTCAGCAATGGCAGTATAGAATACTGAAGCAAAGGCTGCATTTTTCATATATCGATTGGCTCAATAGGATCTGTGTAAAATATACATATGTATTGAACCTACCTTACCCATACCAACAAATAAATAAATAACTTCCAGATGCACTGAAATTTTAAATATGAAGGTCAAGCCAATAAAGTAATAATATAGGTGAGTATCTTCATTTAATCAAGGTAGGAAAGCATTTCTTAAACTTTTTACAAAAAGCATCATTACATATAGGGCACAATTGATAATTTGGACTGTATTAAATTTGAAATTTTCTATTTACTAAGGTATATTTCAGTGAGTTAAAGACAAGCCACAGAGTAGAAAAAGTTATTTCTCCACATAAGAGGAACAATGTGCTCATAGCTAGAACCAATCACTAAGAAAAAGAAAGATGGCTTAATAGAAAAATGAGTTAAATGTTTTCTTCTAAAGCGGAGAGGATTTGCATAAAGCCAATACACATATGAAAGGTGCTCAAGTTCATTAGTTACCAGGAAATGTAAATCAAACCCAAATGAGATAACTTAGCAGATCCTCTTCAAATGCTAAAATTTTAAAAAAGACTGACAAAATTGTTGACAAAAGATAGTGTCAACTGTGGTCGAAAAACATTGCTGGTAAGAGAATAAATTAATAAAACCACTAGAGACAACAGTTGACATTATCTTTTAAAGTTGTAAATACACATACCAAAATGCCCTATAATTCTACACTATGGTATATACAACAGAGAAATATGTACACAAATGTACCAAAGATATAAACATGATTATTCATAAAGAATTATTCATCTTTCCCTCTAGAAACAATCCACATTTCCATTAAGATGAGAAGTCATTCAGTAATCATAGTATACTTGTATAATAAAATATTATATAGCAGTGAAAATGAATGATCTACAATTGCCCACAACAACATGAGTAAATCTCATAAATACTGTCAGCTGCAAAGCCAGACTCAAAGGAATATATATAGTGTGGTTTTATTCAAATCAAATTGAAAAAGACAATATTTAACTATGTATTTACAAGTCAAGATAGTGAAGAGGAGAGGAAGTAGAAACAAGACCTACAAAGGTCTTGTAGGAACAGGGCTTCTGGGGTTGCCAATTTTCTGTCTCTGGATCTGGCTTAGTAACGTTTCACTGTTTTATATGTTTTGTAATTTTCTTTATGTGTTTGCTTCTTGGAAAGGATTGTGTATAAATTAATATGTTAAAACAAGATGAACATTTCCAGAGGTTGACACTAAATCCTCTTTATCATTCGAATTTACTTTTTAAACACTTGATTTGGGTCTGCTATTTCAGTTACATATTGAAACTCCCAGAAAATAATTCATTTGATTCTTTAGTACAAATAAGAATGTGGCTGTGAGTCCTAACGAAATCTGTACATTTCAAAAGCAAAATCTCTATGGGTTATGTTCAAAAGTTCCTCAAAATCATTTGTCAAGTAGCATGAGAGTAATAAATAAGCCCTTTGGCTTTGGGTTTCTCTATTTTACAAACCAGGAACTCTCAATTTTGATTAGATGAATACCTCACTTTGTAACATTTTCTTCTCAAACCCCAACTCTTCACCTGTGCAGCTTGAATGTGCACTTTTATTCAAATGGACCTAAAAAGACTAGGTCTTGCCGAATATGGGAGGTAAGAGAAAGCCTGCCTTTTGAAAAGGTGTCATTTCTGATAAGATACATACATAGATGTCCAACAGTGATGAAGAAGAAAAAAATGAGGCTAACACATTAAATAATCCATTTTGCTATTGATTTAGTAAAGAAAATAAAAATAATAGTAGCTTGCTGTAATTCAGTTATGCAACTACTCTGAGTCCAATTGTTTAAGGCATAAGTTATTTTTAAAAGCAAAGACAAACTCTTCTCCTTTTTACAATACCTATTGATGGTTTTCCATTAAGATAAATTGAGAATATTGACTTCATTGGAACATTTTTTAATGCTATTTCCAAAATGATCATGAAAATACAATACTAATTTTTCTGATTTATTTTATTTAATAAGTTAAAGAAAAATATGTCAACTTACTTTGTTTAGTTATTTTCCTGATGTAAAAAAAAAAGGTTAAAAGCCATCTAGCATTTTCATTTATAATTAGATATGCATTACCCACTTGACACATACTTCAAAATTATCAGAGCCTTTACAATTTCCAAATGCATTTTCAAGTGTTATCTTTAAAACTCCTTCTCCCGGGTCTTAATTTATTTTTCAGATATAAATGCACTTTGCCACCATATCATCAGGATCATGTATAACTGTTTTTATATTTCTTACATGTGAAAAAAATTTAAAGACATTTTGAATTCATCAGTACCCAAGGAAGCTTTTAAAATGTATTTCTAAATGTGAGGGGTTTCTTTTGTTTGTTGGTTTGTTTTTTGTGCTTGTACAATACTGGGCAAGAGACAGAAATAAAAATGTACATCCTCTTCCCTTGTGGTTCAGTTGATAAAGAATCTACCTGCAATGTGGGAGACATAAGTTCGAACCCTGGTTTGGGAAGATCCCCTCGAGAAGAGCATGGCCACCCACTCCAGCAGTTCATGGGGTTGAACGACTGAGTGACTCTCATTTTCACTTTTTCAAATAATATGCAGGTACCTTTGGAGATCTTTATATTGTTACTTTTACCTGGAGATCTTTTCTGTTGTTCTGATTATGGATTCTGTTTTACTTCCTCTACCTACAAATATATATATATATTTAAAAGTTATTTTGAGATTGAGATGTGAAAAAATCTAGGTCTGTGGCAGGTTAATGACCAGGTGATGTGTTTGCCCCATTTTGAATTTCTTTAATTTCTCAACCTGCAAAACATGATTTGGGACAGGTTACAGGTAGAGAATAAAGATGAACAGCATTGCAGATATAAAACCCTTGGCATTTCTCTGGGAAAGAAATAATTTACAATGATTGTAAATGCTCACATCTTTATAGCCCTTTAAAATGAAATATTATCACATTTTAACCTTGAGCCATCTAAAATTAAACCCTGTGACATGAAGCAAGAATTCTTAAACTTCATCCTACAAGTGTGAGAAAAGAGGTTTGGAGCATCCCTAAATGTGTGCCTGCGTGTGAAGTTGCTTCAGTTGTGTACGGCTCTGCGACCCCATGGACTGTAGCTCACCAGGTTCCTCTGCCCATGGGATTCTCCAGGCAAGAATACTGGAGTGAGTTGCCATGCCATCCTACTGGGGATGTTCCCAAGCCAGGGAACGAACCCATGTTTCAAGTCTCATGCATTGGCAGGCGGGTTCTTTACCCCCAGAAGCCCTAAATATGTATATGGTGGTTTTAATAATAAAATTAAGATCATTAATATATCAGATATATATATTTTAAGATAAAAGTATTAGTATTTTCCAACAACAGTTTATAAACAACTTCAAAATCTGCAACATCCTTCAAAGCATTTCTGTTATTCTTAGGATAAGTACTGAAGTACCAATCTTGGTCTCTTCATAGTTACATGGCCAGACCTCTCCCAGGCTCTCCATCAACAGCTCACAACAATATACCAGGCGCCCTTACCACTGCTCTACATATAATAATGCATATTTGGTCCTTACAATAAACCTATATAAAGAGAGTGGGCCTCCCGGGTGGCACTAGTGGTACAGAACCCACCTGCCATTGCAGGTGACATAAGAGACATGGGTTCCATCCCTGGCTCACGAAGATCCCCTGGAGAAGGGAATAGCACCCCACTTCAGTATTTTTGCCTGGAGGACTCATAGACTGGAGCCTGGTGGGCTACAGTCCATAAGTCACAAAGAATTGGACAAAACTGAAGCGACTCAGCACACACATGCGCAGAAAGTGGGTACTATTGACACCACTATTTTACACAGGAATTTACACCTGTGCATATTGTCACACTGAGTGAGAATATTTTTGAAACACAGACAGTTCATCCCTGGTGCCTCTGCCTAAACGCTTTATGATATGATAGAATTTTGCTGGCTTTTCTGGCATCTCGCAGTATCACCCAATCATTCCATTATTCATAGATTAAGCTTGGAAATAAAGGGTCTCTGAAATTTGGATATACCTGCTACAACTATGGTTCAGCCTTGTCCTAGAAAACCAATTATTTCTGAATCATGGCTTGTCATGTTCCTGCCTGGTTTTTCCCATTCCCCTCACATTTCCTCTAATACTTGAGGCTTGTGTGCATTTGCATTCCTCTTGTTCTCCTGTGAACCTGAACATTCTCCTCCCCTATTTTCTGTATCTGGAACACAATCTAATATTTCAAGGCCCAGTTCAAGCCCCATTGTCTTTGGAAGGCTTCCCTTGCCCTTTGTCCAATCCAGACAAACTTGACTGCTTTCTCTTCTGGTCTCCCTTAGAGATTACATCTAACCCTCTCACATCACCTGATGCTTTTTTTAAGAAGGTGCTGTGTGGTAAAGAATCTGCCTGCAGTGGAGCCTCAGGAGACATGGGTTTCATCCCTGAATTGGAAAGATTCCCTGGAAGAGGACTTGGCAACCCATTCCAGTATTCTTGCCTGGAGATTTCCAAGGACAGAGGAGTCTGGCGGGTTACAATCTATAGGGTCGCAAAGAGTCAGACACGACTAAAGCAACTTAGTATGCACGCATGCACATGTGGGCATTAAGAACATGGACTCCAGGTTCCAACTGGAGTCCAAGTGTCGCTTATTATGTGTGTGATTTCAGGCAAGTTGGTTAATTCTTCTACAGCCTCCATTTGGTCATCTGAAAAAGGGATTATAGTAACTTCATAGAGTTATTGTGAGGCTCATTGACGTTAATTTACATAAAGAGTTTGGAACAATGCCTGCTATATAATATGTATTATGCAAATGCTAGCAATTTCTTTCTTTCCTTTTTTTCTTGCTCTAAAGTTTTCACCTGTCTGCTCTGTGAAAACAGTGAATAGCTATTTCTTATCTACTATTTGATCTTTAGTCCCTAGCACAGTGCTTGATGCATATAAATAAGGTGTTTTCTGGTTGCTTGGCTAATGAATAAACAAATGACCATTCATTTATTCAACCAGTCTAGTGTCAGTCTTGCAAAACTAGGAGATTTCAGCAATAATAGAACAAACTTATTTGAAATGGTATCTGTGATTAAATATTAAATAGAGGAGGACCAAAAAGTCTATTCATAAGTAACTTTTATCCTAGTGGTTTTCTATTCATTGGTAGAGGTATATATTATGAGTCTACAAATAATAATAATAATAATACAGTTCAGTGAAATCAGAGGTTTCTTTCAAAATCCTCTGCCTTTTCTTTACTCAAGGATGACATTTTAAACAGCAATGACAGAGGCAATGTTCTCTCACACAAATACAGAGTAATTCATTAACATACATATGAAAGGAAGAAGTCTACGTTCAACCTTTACCACCAAGGTCCTTGAGAAATAAAAGAAATTAAAAGTAGCTGCATGTGTAGCTTGTATAAAGTCAAACTGGTTTTATCATTCAAGAATGCCAGGGTGATAACAGAAGCTTTTGGTGACTAGGTACTCACTGCATTTGCTTTAAGGTTGAGGTTGCTTGGAGGAAAAAAGAAAAGAGCTTAAATAGGAATCTACCTTATAATTTGGAATGACAGAATCTTATGTGGAAGAATTGAAGGAAACTTTTGTGATGAAATAATTTAAAACACACCTTTAATAAGTCTACAAAGATGACTAACTTGCCTGAGTAACAGCAGTTTAAAGGCAGATTAGATTTAGGAGGATATCTTATAACAGAGTTTTTTGTTTTTAAATATTTGGGCTGTATTCCTGGATGGTTTTGTGGTGGGATGATTCAAGTTAAGGCAACTCTAACAGGCTGGAGTCTAAAATAAACCTCAAGGGAGATTTTGAATTGTTGAACATCAGGAAGGAAGTTGCAAACACAAGGCATCAATTATCTAGACACATTTACCTACAGAGCCTCTCCCATGGATGAGTTAGGTTCTGAAAAGTGGTTCATAGTTCATTTGTTCTAAAGGTCAAAGTGGCACTATACAATTGACTGCCAGCGGAGTTGTTGACACAATTTTATTTTGATGTAGAGTTTTGCTCTTACCTATGGAAATTCTTATGATTAGAGATTCTGAACCCAATTTGGCTGTCAGTAAGATCAAATATCTTATATGTTTAGTGTCTGTCTTACTGTGGTTTCCTTAGAAGCAAAGCCTAACACAGAGGTTCAACTACATTGATTTATTGAGGAAACACCTGAAGGAGAAATGGAGGGATGGGAACTGGATAGGGCATAGGAAGGGGCTAATAAGCCAAAAGGGGTCTCAGCTGTTGTTTAGCTCCAGCCTGATCCCATAGGGAGCTCTAGGGCATGGGCTGAAGAAAAGGGTAGCTGTGGGCATTAACAGCTGGGTTCTTTGTCCAGTAAAGGGGGTTTGAACCAGCACCAATGGGATCTACCACCAGCCTATGTGAAGGTTACTGTCCTTCAGAAATGGCTTATTATTTCAACGGTGATTATGTCAAAAGTCTATTAAAGAAAGAAAGAAAGCCCACTTGATCGATGTGAGCACTGTTTGAATAGGACTGAACACCTTAATACAAAAGACATGGGTTTTAGAATCTGAATTTTTGTTTATTTTTTTAATGGAATATGATTGTTTTACAATGTTGTATTGGTTTCTGCTGTAGAATCTGAACTTTTTTTACTAAAGTTAACAATTGATTCTCTAACAATATACTTCCTAAAAAGTCCCAATCTCAGTGAGCCTCGGTTTCTAATCTATAAAATGGGAATGAGAATCATCCTCTTATGGTTATTCCACAGTTCAAGAAAGGTAATATATGTCAAACACTTAAAAGCTTTGAAAACAAGAGAACAACTGGTCTGGAGGAAGTTTTGAAATGTAAACTAGATTTTTCTATGAGTAACTGTAGCAGTTTGAAATATATGGATGTTTGGCCTATTTGGGAGAGGAAATGAAAATATCAAAAGAAGAATTAGAGTTACCATTTCCTGAGTGCCTATAAGGGACCAGGGGTTTCACATCATTACTCAGTTAATCCCTGTCACTGTCCTTTGGATACTGCTGCAATTCTCACTGTATACATTTCATAAATAGGCTTCAGTTCAGTTCAGTTCATTTCAGTCTCTCAGTCGTGTCCGACTCTTTGCGACCCCATGAGTTGCAGCATGCTAAGCCTCCCTGTCCATCACCAACTCCTGGAGTTTACTCAAACTCATGTCCATCGGGTTGGTGATGCCATCCAGCCATCTCATCCTCTGTCATCCCCTTCTCCTCCTGCCCCCAATCCCTCCCAGCATCAGGGTCTTTTCCAATGAGTCAGCTCTTTGCATGAGGTGCCCAAAGTATTGGAGTTTCAGCTTCAACATCAGTCCTTCCAATGAACACCCAGGACTGATTTTTAGGATGGACTGGTTGGACCTCCTTGCAGTCCAAAGGACTCTCAAGAGTATTCTCCAACATCACAGTTCAAAAGCATCAGTTTTTCAGTGCTCAGCTTTCTTCACAGTTCAACTCTCACATCCATAAATGACCACTGGAAAAACCATAGCCTTGACTAGTTGGACCTTTGTTGGCAAAGTAATGTCTCTGCTTTTTAATATGCTATCTAGGTTGGTCATAACTTTCCTTCCAAGGAGTAAGTGTCTTTTAATTTTATGGCTGCAATCACCATCTGCAGTGATTTTGGAGCCCAAAAAAATAAAGCGTGACACTGTTTCCACTGATATTGTTAAAAGATGGCCTAATTTCCTGCTGCAGGATATTTTACAGAGATAGAATTTGAACTCAGGTCTGTTTGTATCAAAAATTTTAGCATGTGACCACCATTGTTATGATGTTAAGAAAGGTACAAAAGCCTTTCTAGTAAAATAGGCAATGTTGAAAATTTATGAAGATGGTGATGACAACTCAGATTAAGTTGAAGGTATGGCTAGAGGTGGTATTACTGTGTTGTGATAAGTCTATGTTTAATTTTTTAAGGAACTGTCATGCTGTCTGCCATAGTAGCTATACGATTTTACATACCCATCAGTAATGCAGAAGGGTTTCAATTTTTTAACACCTTTGCCAACACTTGTTATTCTCTGTGGATATTTTTGTTGTTGTTGTTTATTTGTTTTGCTTTTTTTTTGGTAATAGCCACTGTAATGAGTATGAAGCTGTGTTTGATTTATATTTACATACTGATTAGTGATGTTTAAGATGTTTTCACAGAAAAACAAATTTTTGATTGGATAGTTCCCTTCTATTTTGTTCTCTCTTCTGCTTTCTGCCACTCCTTTCTCTGTATCTTCATTGTCTCTGTCTCTCTCTCTCTCCCCTACTCTCTTTTTTGAAAAGTAACCTTATTTCTAAGGTTATGTGCAGATTTCAATGTGGATATAAATGTAATCTCTTTGGGTGAAATTTCAGAAAATCTATTTTGCAAAACTAATATCCTGTGTACCTTAAATGAGATTAGAAGAAAGAATTTGTAAATGGAGTCTTCTGGGCTGTAAGTTATTAACACCTTTTGATTCATTTTTAAGATCTTTATGCACATTTGTTCAAAATAGACCATTCAGAGTTGTGTAATAGCAGTGACAAAGCTAGAAGTGGTCTTTTTCACATTTTTAAAATAAATTCTTTACTACTTGGAATGAACAACTGACTTAAGTAAGCTGGCAAGAGTACTTATGAGATCTAGGAAAGGAAAGGAGATACTTTATAGGTGATTAAAAAGTGTTGGTTATTTTTAGGGTTGATTCAAGTCAGCAGAGATAAACTCAACCAAATCTCTCCATGGAAACAACAGGAAACATTTCAGGCAAGACACTGTTATAGTTACTAGACAGAAAAAGCATAATAATCTGACTCTTTCTTGTTTGTTTGTTTTTTGTTTTTTCAACTTTAAGGCTCGGAACCTAAGACTCTTTAAGTCTGCAGGAGAAATATCAGCTAATGGATGTAGACCTTCTTTCTGCATGAATAGTAATAGAAATACTTTTAGGGAACAACAGTCATATACTTTCAACTCCCAAAAAAGAAAACTTTATGAAGAGACAGGAAAGTCAGCAAAGATAGAAGAGCTGACTTTCCTCTTTCATCCAAATGAAAGCATACATTTTTTTTCTTAATTTTAAATATTTTTCTTTTTCTTTTTTTATCAAATAGAATTTATGTTTTAACTTACAAAAACTTTTAGTTACACACTTTTAAAGCAGAAAAAAAAGTAAAAAAAATAATTTGGAAATTAAAAATACAAATTTTTCATTTAAAAAGGGAAACAAAGAGAAGCAAATACATGGCCATATCAAGCACAGTGCATTAACTTTCTTCATAGGTATTCAGTTATTTTCAAGAAAGGATAGAATCCATAACTCTGGAGAAATACCCAGTTTAGCAAATAAATATACTCTATGGGATTTTATTTACAGAAAATCCAATTTGTTAAATTTATTTTTATGCAGTCTGACCATGTATATCTCCAAGGATCATCTTCTATTCAAGTGAAAAAAAAAATATTATTTTGGCAGAGTCATTCAAAGTCTGTGGAGCAACTGTTTACTTCTGTAAAATAAGTCTTCATTAATATTTTGCTCGCTATTGTTTTTCCAAATAATGGTCTTAGCTGAAATGTAGAAATCAAGTATTGTGATTATCTTTACCCTAAGTTTCAAATGGGGCTTCCCTGGTGGTTCAGACAGTAAAGAATCCACCTGCAATGCAGGAGACCTGAGTTCGATCCCTAGGTTGGGAACAGCCACCAGCATTTGTTTATATTCCACTTAGCCCTGTAAAATTTTGCATTATCCTTTGTTTTCTGAAGGTAAATACATTCAGATATACTTAGCAATGCTTCTGTATATGTATACATGTGTGTATGTGTGTATATAGAGGACCACATACATATATGTACATGTGTGTATATTTATAATCACACACACATATATATACACATACTTATATACATATGTGTTTATTTCTGAGTGTATTTATATACACATTCAGAAACAAGGCCATTCGCAGAATGGTTAACATAGGGGAGCTTTGTGTGGAGCAAGGTATCTTTGGAACACAAGACTTGCAATGAGAAACAGACCTAATTACTAATTTATATATCTGGTGGCAGTGGTGGTAGTTTAGTTGCTAACTTGTGTCTGACTTTTGTGACACCATGGAGTGTAGGCTGCTAGACTCCTCTGTCCATGGGCTCTCCTAGGAAAGAATACTGGAATGGGTTGCCATTTCCTACTCCAAATTTATATATCTACTGATGACTAAAGTAGTTCTGTTAGGGGAAGCACACTGATTGAAACCACCCACCCTGGCCAGACACCATAGTAACCATTTGCATGAGTTGTTTTATGACAAGAGGTCCTGGTAAGGAACACGGAACTAATAAGCCTCCACCAACTGGAAGAGTTCGGGAAAGGTCAAAATGAGACACCACATGTCCGACCACCTCCCAGAATCCTTCTCTCTGGCATTCATCTTGGCTGAACAAGGCGTGCACCACCAGAAAGGACTCTTGAGTTAGAATGACTGGCTAAAGACAACCTGGAAACTAATCCCATCACCATAAAACCCGAGACTACAAGCCATGTGGCAGAGCAGTTCTCCTGGGTTCCCTTACCCTCCTGCTCTCTGCCCAGTCACCCTTTCCCAATGAAATCTCTTGCTTTGTCAGCACATGTGTCTCCTCAGACAATTCATTTCCGAGTGTTAGACAAGAGCCCAGTTTCGGCCCTGGAAGGGGTCCTCCTTCATGCAACAGCTCTACAAGGTGGGCTTTGGATGTATATTTTATTCTGTAAATTTCAAAATAGTTACTTTTTCGAAATAACAGAAGCATAGACCTATTCATCAGGGTCCCAAAGAGTAGCTTCTCACTCTTTGGCCCCTGGTACATCCTCTGAGGAGGGCGTGAGTGGGAGTCGCATGGCAGAGGGGGTATAAAGGGAAAGATGTAAGGCTTCTGCTTCATCCACATCAATAAATGTAATTACTTTCAAAAAGGCTTTCCCTGGATCTAATATGAAACATTTCAGTCCCTGGAAACACTATAAGGAGCAGTATGTCTATTGTTCATCTGCTAATGTTCCCAAATGTCACCAAGGTAATTATTTGGATGACATTTATGTGACGCAGTTGGACATTGTTACAGTTAATATAAAGTCTGCCTTTGGCAACCACTTTATTTCCACCTGCATCAAACTGTAGATGCATGATCACTTTTCCTGGGAGAATGCTTGCCTCCCCCCAAAAAACATCTTTGCTTTCTTTTATTCTTGTGCCCTTCACATTAATGCCCAATGCAAAAGAAGAAGGAAAAGGGATATATATATATATGTATATATATATATATAATCTTTATCTGAATATGTATATTTAGAACTTTCAGAGATGTTTCTAAATATAATTCACAAACTACAATAATACTGATATTTCCTGCTTTTTTCCTTGAAACAGATTCAACTATTCCCAGGAGTCTGAATTCACAAAATGCACACTGTTAAAACTTTTTACCTCTATAAATTCATATTTGCTCTCAAAGAGCATGTGATTGGCAAAGTTGGCTTTTTTCTACCATGGTTATAATAAGAATATATTTTCAGAAACACAAAGATTGTAGATTTTTCCCACAAACTTACATGCAAATTGGAGCTTTGCCTTCTGACTCAGAATTGTTCCCAGAGAATTGGTGGCCAGGCACTGGTACGTGCCAATATCTTGATCTGTGCGAGGGCTGCTGATTGCCAAACTGCCTCCATCCAACCTGTAGTGATAGCTCATGGTAAAATCAATATCTGCGCCATTTTGCTTCCACCTTCAAAGAAAAAAAAAATCAAATTATGACTCCAATAAGCAGAGTTGACCACTGTTGGTTTAAACAACATACATTTGCAGTTCCTGAGACAGTTAAAATAAAACAAAACATGGTTACATGTGGACTCATCCTACCAGTTTCACTGAAGATAATTGTCTTCGTGAGCTCCATAATATCAATAACTAGATTATTTGAAAAAACTAATACTCTTGACAAATTACAAACTTTCACCAAAACCTGTACAGGAAGGCAACAGAACTCTTGACATAAGAAATAAAAAGTAGACATTCAGTCAATAACCCTGGCCATCCTATTCCTTTAACAACTTTTGAAATAATATATACCATACCTGAACACCCACAACTGATACTGCAAAATTGAATGTCAAAAATGATTTAGACATGAAGTCCAAGAAGAATATATTAGAATGGCACAAAGAAAGCCAGCAAAGATTTTACAATGCCAATTTGAGGTTGATAACAAAACAAAAATAACCTACTTTAGAACATGATTGTCTCTGATAGTTTCTTACTTGGAAAATTAATCATGCTGAAAATATTTCAACAGTACTTAGAAATGCCAAACTAAAATTATACTTTAACAAAACAAATGCAGATTGAGAAGTTTTCATTTTAGGCTGTAAAAAATTGCTCAGCTTACCTAGTAGTCAACAATCTTTTAGAACATTAATTAAGTATCAGAAAATCCTGACAGTTATATTTATTTTCAAAGAAGTATTAGATGATTTAGAAATTACATTTTATCATTTTAAGATGAATGAATACCCATTTGTTATCTTTAACGGACCCACTTCCCCCAGCTTGCAACCCATTACTTCCAACAAAATAGACGTTTTGAAATAAGAATATTACATATTCAAACATATACGTTTCTAGGGCACTAGCTTTGAGTAGTAATATAAACCATTTAAGAAAAGAGATATATTTTAAAATATTGAGTTAAGATAATCAGTCAGAAAAACAAGTGAATGGCCTCTTCCTGTGAAATAAAGACAGTTTGTAAATATTGTTTTTTTAGGGTTTATGTGAGCTCTGCAGATTCTTCCCTTCATGCTAAGGTCACATTAAAAATAGTTTTGTGCGGGTAGCTAATTGTAAGAAAGGAATGACATTTTATAGAATTATTTGAAATGTCATTGACTTTTTTAGAATTCTGAAACATCCCATGGAAAAAGTCTGGCAAATATCTACAACAGTAGAAGAGAAATTTCCACCCTGTTAAAAATGAGAAATGATGGATATCAAATCATCCAAAGGACTTGAACCAACTCTGTCACTTTTAAATTACTTAGCCAATTCTTGTGCCCCTCAACTTCTTTTTAATAAAAGGAAGCTGAAAGACAACAGTCAAAAACAGTACATTTCATTTGCTTGAATTATCTGCCAATTTTTTTTCCTCAAGAAATTTATTCGGTTTCTAGTTCTCAGTATTAGAAGAAGAAAATGGAGAAAACTATTATTTTTTTAGGCCTATCTGAAGCCTTGAATATTCTCCTTGCCAGTGCTATAATACTGTCTTTCATAATTTGTTTACAGGGCATGGTCTTTGAACCTTTGTGTTCCCTTGTTTTTCAATGCAAAGGATATACCACACTTAGTTTGCCAGCTCTCTTTAATTTTGAAATCAATCACTAAAATAACTGCTGTCATCATTACATGCTCCTAATTAAGCTCAGTAATTGTTTTTCAACACAAATTCAAAGTTGTTGGCTTAGCTGCAGCAAATGAATTTTTCACACTCTCCCCATAATCATTCTAATCACTATGGTACAATGATTATTAAACTGTGCATATAGATCAGGGGTTCAACTCATGGTGTGGGCTTTGTTCTAATTAATATGTTCAAATAAATTGAGAAATAGTATTAATGAATTCAAGTGATTGTCATACAAGTGTTACTGATAGAATTCCATGCCCAGGAGAATTATCTTATGATGCAAACTAGGAAACATGCTATAGAAGATTATTTTAAGCATCTGCCTTAATACCATATTAATTCCATGAAACATAATGGATTTGAACTAAAATCTTGACCTTTTTCTGGGGAACACCCTTTACTATTAAATAGTTAAGCCCTGTGTCAAGAATATAATGGCTGGGGCTACAGTTGTTTGCTAGTCTGTGATAATGTATGTGTGTGTGAGAGAGTGTTTTTTCAAAACTGAGCCTTGCTTTAGAGCTACATGGAGTGCTGTTTCTGGACCCATTCCTGGAGTTATAAAGAAGTCCAAAATCAAAAATTTTAACATCTCTCTGGATGATTGTAACGTGCACAATATTTAGTTCCATTGACTTCATAGAAAGAGTCCTAGACCTAGATTTGATATTCCTTTGTTGTTGCTTAGCCAGGTCATTTCTCCAAAAGTCATATCCATCAATTATAAAATTTGCACAATAAAAATATCCTGCTTTGTCACAGGAAGTTGTTAAGTAGACAAGGGAGGAAATGAATAAAAAGAATAATAGTGCAGAGTAACACCCTTTGTGATTTTTATGCACAGGCCTAAAGCTTCTCCAAACTTAAGAATGTCTTTGTGACTGGAGTAGATTAAATCATAGAAAGGAAGCTTTTCCAGTGACCAGGTTCAGAGGACATGTGGTGGAAATTCTCTGTAACATTCAAAGAACTTTTTCTGACAGAGTGTATCCTATGTAAAAATAATTTATGTGTGTGTTTCACATTTTCCCAAATAAAATATATATTCTGAGCTCTGGAACTAAGCTCATCACTATATCCTTAACTTATTAAGTATAAGCAATCCTACTCAAGTACTATTTTTGGGTAACCCATTTTCTTTCCTTTAACAAAGCTGCATGGTTAGACATTAATTTTCATATGTTTCCTAGTCTTTAAAAGAATAGAAAGTGATCTCTTCCACTGGAAAACTGCCTAACATCTTTATCTTGTCTTCACTGATATTCTGTCCATCAATGTACTGACTCCAACTGAAAGTGACTTTAGACAAGTTACTTTTAAACTGTTTCCAAAGTTCTGCTTTCAATATTGCTTATTTTCTCTTATGAGACTTCATTTTCTAAAGGGAATTTACTAAAAGGAATAAAAGACACCTTAAAATCAACCACATCCTCACTTTGTGGATGAGGGATACAATGATAGGAGAAAGACATGATTATTCCAGGGTTATATATGTAAAGGCAGAGCTGTGACTAGAAATGATAACTCTTGGTTCTAAGCCAAGGGGTTTTTAGTATGGCTTCACACTATACTCAAAGTAACATCAGTGTTAAACTCCAAATCATAGAGTGTCCATCTATTTCACACAAACACACACACACACACACACACACACACACACACACACACTCAGACACAAAATCTAAAATGAATACAGTCATGAGGATTTTTTAAAAATAAATTTTAAGTTCGAAAGGGCCATATTAAAACTAAAATTCACATTTTGTTGCTAATGTGCATTGTCTGAAATACCTCTGCCCTTTGCTTTATTATCAAGAAAACTGGGACTCAGTCTGACATTTAAGCATTAAAAACTTTTTTCTTTCCTCATTGTCTTTTAAAAGCATCTTGAATATTTTATACCATGATAGGAGAAATAAGCTAAACCTGGTTAAGGGGAATGGAAATAAGAAGTTAATTGCCTGTCTTTAGCCTCCTTATTTATAAGTGTTACAACAGAAGCCATTTCACAACATTGGAATTTGCAATCTCTTCATTCAATATATTTCTTCACAGGTAATGTTAGCAAATTGTTGTGAGAACCACTGTATTATATTTTTCCATGTGTTATAAGTCAATAGAAATTTTTGTATAAGTACATGACTAATTGATGATCTGTCTTACCTCTACTTAACAACAGTTTCTTATTGTATAGGGACTTATATGTTTTTCCCCTTCTCTAATAACCTCTATCAATCTTTAGCAACAATCAAATTAGTTCTCAAAAATAAAGTTGCAACTTGAAGTATTAGGTGATCCCGAGAATATGTTAGTCACATTTTTGTATATTTAACCAAGTTTTAAGTTAAAGAACACAGCTTTTTACTTAAGGAAAACAAACCAACAACCATGAACTAGATGGACCAATTTATAAACTACGTAATCTTCATCTGCCAGATGGACTTCATTGGTTGAGGTGTTCTAAAGATAGAAAAGCCTTAATAAAACCTAAATAATAAGACATAGTTTTCAGTTCTTTTGTTGTAAAAAATAATACTGAAGTTATTTTGATAGAGGTAAGAGACACAAGATAGAAAGTTGTCTTTAACCTTGTGTATTTAAGTCATTTAGCTAGTTAATCTAGATAATTGTAAGATCAAAATAATTATGTGTATAAATATGATATTTTTAATGGAACATATAAATCAGGAAAAGCCAGTGATTTTTTTGTTTGTTTGTTTTTTACCAAAATGGACTGAATTTGTTGTTTTTTGTGTGTGATGATTTGCAATACAGGAGACATAAGAGTTGTATTTTCAATCCCTGGATCGGGAAGATCCCCTGGAGGAGGACATGGCAATCCACTCCTGTATTCTTGCCTGGAGAATCCCATGGACAGAGGAACCTGGTGGGCTACACAGTCCATGGGGTCACAAAGAGCTGGACACAATTGAAATGACTTAGCACACATGCATGCACTAAAAATTAAGACTTAAAAAAAAATGCTTTTAAATCCCAAAGCCACAATAGTCATTTTAATATTATTCTACTTTTTCTATATTCACACTGCATATGCAGTCCTTACCAACACAATATCTTTAAGATTAACACAAGTATAATGCATATATACATATATTTTGTATTTGTGAAATCCACCCACAATGTGAATCAGATTCTGCCTGTACTGTAATATTCTAAGAACAGAAACACTGCAGACCTTTCTTCTTTATTATTTCAGAGGTAATATGTGAGGAACAATATATATTTTTCTAGTTGCCCAGAAGAAAAATTGCTTTTCTGCCTTAGATGGTCCATAGCTGTCTTCAACATATTTTTCTAAAACCAATTCTTTTTGGGTGATGGGATGTGTCAGTGGAGTCACAGATATTGGTCTGATAAAAAAAAAGTTTCAATCTGGATTAATTCATTTTAGAGAAACATGTTCATACTCGTGGTATATGGGGCAACTGAGGCAGTAGCCGCATATTGTGGGGAAGGGAGTACAAAATGAACTTGTGCTTTACAATCTCTTTCAAATTGGGGAAACAAATCTCTTCCTGTCCTTTCTCTTATTTTTTTTCTCTTTCTTCCTGTATTCTTTCCTTCCCTCCCTCCTTCCTTCATTCTTTTTTCCTCCCTTCCCTTCTTTCCTTTATCTTTCATTTGTTTTCAATTCTCAGTGTAACATGGCACTGCATAGAACCAAGCTCAAGAATAACTGCTCTAAGCAAATCTAACCAGTAAGTTATAAGAGCGGTTGCTGGAGGATGAGGATGGGATAATTATCACTTGACAAGTGGCATGAGGTGATACTTTAGGGTACCAAAAATGTCTGTCTTCATTTGAGTGGCGGGCACACAGCTGTATGTGCTGTGCTGAGTCACTCAGTCGTGTCTGACTCTTTGCGACCCCATGGACTGCAGCCCGCTAGGCTCCTCTGTCCATGGACATTCTCCTGGCAAGAATACTGGAGTGGGTTGCCATGCCCTTCTCCAACACAGGTGTATACCTGTGTAAAAATTCATTGAGCTGTACACTTCAAATTAGGTCAGTTTATGGAGAAGGCAACGGCACCCCACTCCAGTACTCTTGCCTGGAAAATCCCATGGACGGAGGAGCCTGGTAGGCTGCGGTCCATGGGATCGCTAAGAGTCAGACACGACTGAGCGACTTCACTTTCACTTTTCACTCTCATGCATTGGAGAAGGAAATGGCAACCCACTCCAGTGTTCTTGCCTGGAGAATCCCAGGGACAGGGGAGCCTGGTGGGCTGCCGTCTATGGGGTCGCACGGAGTCGGACACGACTGAAGCGACTTGGCAGCAGCATGGTGTGTGTGGGCTTCCCTGGCAGCTCAGTGGTAAAGAATCCACCTACCAATGAAAGAGACATGGGTTTAACCCCTGGGTCAGGAAGATCCCCCCATTAGGAAATGGCAACCCACTCCAGTATCCTTGCCTGGTAAATCCTATGGACGGGGGAGCTGGGTGGATTACTACAGAGGAGTCCATACAACTTAGCCAACAACAACAACAAATTGTGTGTATACTTTACCCCGAAGACAAGGAAAATAACAAAAAAGCAGCATGGTGCTCAGAAGTAGAAATTTACCTATAATGGGGTGACGGGTAACCATTAGCAGCACA
The DNA here is from genome assembly GCF_023699985.2 of Odocoileus virginianus. NCBI lineage: Eukaryota > Metazoa > Chordata > Mammalia > Artiodactyla > Cervidae > Odocoileus > Odocoileus virginianus. The sequence goes on from NC_069699.1 coordinate 22,597,537, forward strand.
ATTCAGAATTATTTCCGATTTTGACAAATCCAAAGGAAAAATAGCATCTTCTGGTTCCTGGATAAAAATAGGAGGGCTCAAGCCACCATCACCTGGAAAAAGAAAAGAAAAATTACACCACGTGGAAAATACTTGACCTTGTTTTAAATGCAAACAGTATTAGACATCAAGTAAATAGATAATTTTAAAAATATTTCATCTTGAAACAATCTCAGACATATGGAAAATTTCAAGAATGGTTCAAAGAATTTTCTTCCTATACCATTTAAGAGTTGCTTTGCAAACATGCCACATTATCCTAAATGAATTAGTTTCTATTTTTTATAAAGGACACAATAAAATGATCAAAATCAAGGAATTGACATTGTTTCAATGCTAGCATCTAACTATCAGTCCCCTTTCTCTGTTTTTCTTGATAAAATTCTTTATAGCAAAAAGATCCAGCAGAGAATCATAGATTTCATTTATTGTTTTCTCTTTTTAGTCTCCTTGAAGGTATTAATTGAACACTTTCTGTTTTCACTTGATTTTCCTCACCTGATAACTTCTAAAATTACAAGGCATTGATTTGGTTAGGTTTCACTCAATTTAGGCTTGTCTAAGGGACAACAGGATAGGGGTCCTTGTAGAAGCTGTATGCTGAAAATATGGGTAATAAAAAGGGTCTATAAAGATTTTTTTGTTTGTTTAAAGATAATTAAAGCAGTGTAAAAACTGGCTCTTATTTTTAAAAATTATCACCATGAAAAGAAAACACTCCCCACCATCCAGAATATACTGATCACATTGTCTTGTCCTCCTGTCCCTCCATTCCCCTCCCGCAAAGGGTGTTCCACTGTGTCTACTGTTTAATTATAATTAGATTCAGGAATGTTGTGTGCTTCAGACCGAATCCTATCAGATGGTGCAGGACTTCTGTTTGTCTCATTTCTGCTGAAGTTCACTTTGATCACTGGTTAAGGTACTGCCTGTGAGACCTCCCCACTATGAAATTACCTCCCCCTCCCCTTGTAATTAGTAAGCATTTTGTGGTTATACGGACTTTGAGATGATGTAAATGTACTGTTCCTTATTGAGAATTTAATTTTTATTTATATATTTCTATCAGTATGATCTACTCTTTCACTGTGAATCCACAGGTTCTTATTTTATTAAGGAATTTTTGTATTAAATAAAGTAAGTTATTTATTATTGCATAAAGGAACTTATAATTCATGACAATTTTCATGCCCAAAGTTTCACTGATTTGGCCAGCAGGAGCCTATTCAAGCTGGGTCCTTCATCTTTTTGACATGTGCCTGTTATTCTTTGTTATCTTCCTTACTTTCTGGTACAAGAAAGTATTTCAGAATCATCTTATAATTTTCCTGTTACAGTCATCAAAGTGGCCTTTTTTTCCTAAGAAAACTTCATTCTTTTTATTAGAAAATGGTATTTAGAAACCATAATCTGGATACTAAGTGTACTCATTGAGGTATTTTTGCTCTGAGAACATTTCAATATGTGCATGTGTGGGTATGTGTGTAGGTATTATATATTATATGTATATGAATGCATGTAAGTATGTATATGTATACTTTTACATACATGAATTGTTGTTTAGTCATGCCAGACTCTTTTGCAACCCCATGGGCTGTAGCCTGCCAGGCTCCTCTGTCCATGGGATTTCCCAGGCAAGAGTAATGGAGTGGGTTTGGGTTGCCATGTCCTTAACCAGGGGATCTTCCCAACCCAGGGATCAAACCTATGTTTCTTGCATTGACAGGTAGATGCTTTACCACTGAGCCACCAGGGAAGCCCATACACATGCACATATATACATATAGATAGATAGATATAGATAGATGCACATGTGTATGTATTGAGAGTCAGTGGTGATTCATAGTGGGTTTGTTCTAGGTTTTTTTTTTTTTCCCTTGTCTATATTTTTAACTTCCTATTCCAGCTGTGAGAACCCTGGTTTCCACTATTCTCAATGTATTTATGCATTTGTTCAATCTCTCTATATGTAACAATCGCCCATTATTGTCACCAACTTCCCCCCTTTATGGAGCTCCTCCTCACTCTGTATAGATTGTGATACCTGCTGCAAGTTTTACTCCCATCCCTGCTCTGACACCCCTTTTGAGCTGTCTCTTGCCTCCTCACCTCACTCAGGTTCTGACCCTGTGCAGGGTCTCTTTCCTGTGTAGATGCTCTCTTTCATTACACTTGACCTCTGATACTGTGCACGTGGTCACATTCCAAAGTGGGTAGCTTTCCCATCCTTGTGTAGGATCTAACACCTCGCACTGGACTGTCCTTTCGTTGTGGGGGTTCAGTCTGTCCTTTGCTTGACTCCAGTACCAGATCACAGGTTTCTACTTTTACTACCCCCTCTTGGCAATGGGACCCTCTTCAGGCTTCTCAGACTCTGATACTTATTGTTAGACCGGCCCAGTAAGGGTGTGCCCTTGTCACCTTTCTTGGGCTCTGCCACTCCACAGGGCCACTCCCGCACGACCCCTTTGCCCTGCATGCCTGCCTATCTCACTCCTCTCAGTATCTAACATATGGGCTGCTGCGGCGCTCATCTTCCACATTCATGTGGATGCTCACATTACCTATCTCCACTTCAGGACATTTGCACTGAATTGTTAAGAAAGAAAAGTATGTGGGAAAGGGAGAGGAAGAGTTAAGTACTCATGGGTTAAGAGAAATTCTGTGTTTTTTTTAATGTGTAAATGAACATATAAAGCAAAAACGTCATCATATTAAGATTTACTTTAAGGCCATCCAGTCCAGAGCTCTACTGGTTGTACCTGAGAGTCATGTAGGAGCATGCTCATTTCCTCTGATACCTACCGCAGCTCGCAATAATCTCAAATTTGGTAGATATTTTAAAGACCATTCAGGTCAGACTTCTTGGTTTGGAAAGATAATAGAACTAATGGTTTATATCATGTTCCCTTAAATCAAATGGGCTTTAGTGGATTTGTGAAATTTGCAGTATCTTCATTGATAAAATAGAACATGTATATCAGATAGTTATTTTGAGATGTGATGACATGCTACTTATAAAGCTTATCACATTGTGCCTGGTACAAGTGAATAATAGTCATCAGACTAAGAAAATTACCATCATTATTGTCATCATCATCCATATTATTATTGCACACAAGAAAACTAAAACCCAGGAAGTTGAATCATCTTTTCCAAATTCATCATCAGCTCTGAGAGATAGAAAGAAATCAAACTTAGGCATCTTGATTCTCTCCTCACTTTTTTCACCATCCACTTAGATCCATATCTTTTTTCCAAAATATTTGCACCCAGGTATAATAAATTAAATCTATAACTTTATCTTAAATTTGTAATTTTATTATATTCCATTATTTCCTTAAAAGAGCAGACAGATGGGGGTTTTAATTCCAGCCTAGTTAGTTCTTGTCCTGTGCAAGTCACTCAGTTGTGCCTGACTCTTTGCAATCCCATGGACTGTAGCCTTCCAGGCTCCTCTGTTTATGGAATTCTCCAGGCCAGAATACTGGAGTGCGTAGCCATTCCCTTCTCCAGGGAATCTTCCCAACCCAGGGACTGAACCCAGGTCTCCCACATTGCAGGTGGATTCTTTATTGTCTGAGCCACCAAGGAAATGCTAGTTAGTTACTAGCTATATAATGCTGGATAAGTTACTTAACTCTGAACTATAAAGTAGCAATACTAAGCCTTACATTGTTGTGTTGCTATAAAAGTTGATTGGGAAAGAGTGAGTTAAAACAGACTTTTCTTATTCCAGTGCTTAATGAAATGAGCAAGGAATTATAAAAACGAGTAAATAACAAACAGAAATTAGCAAGGTCTGGGCCACAATACTTGTTAACTCATCTTATGACCCTTAAAGTGAGATTTCTGCTCTGAATCATCCTCTTTCTGCAGTAGGGGTGATACTAGGAAAACAGTTTGATTCAGGAGGATTTGGGGATTAGATCTTTACTAATGATATACCAATTTAAGTTAAAGTTTGTGGAATTATAAGGTGGTAGTTTCTTGCCTTTTACACTGGGTGTCATGTGCTTGTACTAGGATAATGATGTCTAAACAACTTGAAGCTGTAGATCGCCTCTAATGTGGCCTATAAAATAATGGGCAATGCACATGCAAGGAAACTGCCTTGAGTCCCTTATTGGATTACCTAGAATTGGCCATAAACCCTTGCTTAATGTTTTGCTAGTGTAAGCGACCAGAAAGAACCAGGCTACTGGCACCCAGCACTGAGGGATATGATGCACACTGGGAAAGGCAAGCAGCCACCCTAGCTTCAGTGGGCCAAATATTTGACCACATAATGCTTTCTATCGAAAGATTGATGATCAACAGGAGAAACTGTGAAATAAAATTCACATTTCATGGCAAGACAAAACAAATTAAGAATGATTTTTCTCTCTCTCCCCTTTGGCCTCCTCTCTTTTCTGCTTGTGCACCGTGTATCTGCATTAGCATCGAGCAAACTTCCTCCATCAGCAGAAACACCTGCTCAACCATAAAGAGCAATGTTCTCCCAGCACCAACAAGACAACTGCTTAAAAGGTAACATTCGTTCTTGATCTTGTAAGGGGCCACATGACCCACCAAAATGATGCTTAGATGTGGATTATGTAAGCTGTCAATAATGCAGCATTTGATGAGCAGCTTTCAGTCTCAAAAAGCTTGTACAACTCTACCTTGACTTCCAGGGGCAGAACAGTTCTCACAGCTTTCTGAGATGGTCTTCCCAGGTTATAATCCTCAAATTAGACTCAAATAAATTTTTCTTTTTTTTGTTTTGTTTGAAGTATGAATAAGAAAAGGGACAAATCCCAACACCATTGACTTATAAGTAATAAAAATAAAAACAATAGAAAAAAACATTTGTGGAATAAGAAGGGCTTGTCCAGGCTCAGAGAGGCAAAAGGATTTTCAACTCCTTAATCTTTTCCCCACCTGTTGTGAGATTTACTGGTGAAGCAACAAAATTCTGAGAATTCTCTTGACAACCTCAAATTCTGGAGATAAGTAGATTTGTACGTACATGCATTGTTATTGTGAGGCTGCCAGGGTTAATACCATGACAGGAGGCCTGGACCTAAGTTTTAGCTTCCCCCGAAATGGTAAGATTCCCTACCCCCCATCAGGTAACCTGGAGCCAGCCAATCAATATGCGCCCAGTAAGAAACAAAGGGAGAGCTGAAAAGCCCGGAAACGCCCAGGTTTGAAAAAAGCCCGCGAAAGTTTGTACCAATAAAATTGCTTTGCAAACATGTAGCCAATCCGCGTAAGCCAGCTACTAACCGCTTATGCATCCCTTATAAATTTGGGTAACCGCCTCTGCTCAGGGCTTTCTGACCCTGCACCACTGCGATGGTTGCGGCAGAAGGCCCTGGCTCGAGTCAGTAATAAACTTCCCTTTTTTTGCAAATTGCATTGTCTTGGAAGCCTTCTCTCTTCCCACCCGGGGATTCGGACATCGGGCAAAACAGTTATTATTTAGTCGCTAGGTCATGTCCAACTCTGTAGGACCCCATGTACTATAGCCTGCCAGGCTCCTCTGTCCATGGGATTTCCCAGGCAAAAATACTGGAGTGGGTTGCCATTTCCTTCTCCAAGGACTCTTTTTCATCCTGAGATTGAATTCATATCTACTGCATTGGGAGGTAGATTTTTTTTTTCCCCCACTGAGCTACCAGGGAAACCCATGTACATGCATAGGGTAATTTAATTTTTTTCGCTTATGTTTGAAGGGTTCCTTTCTCCAGCCCTTTACTCCAGGGCTCCTAGAGAAAAAAAGTGAAGCAGAGAAGCATGTATAATAAAGCTGACTCTATCTCACAAGCCAATAGCTTCACACCTATAGACTCACTTTGCAAAATCTCTGAAGCCCAACTGAAAAATGATGCATTTCTCCAATAAAGTGCACCTATGACTCTTCCACCAATAATCTTGCTAGAAACCATTAAAGATAATCTTAAAATAGAGAGAAGTACCCACACGGTTTAATAAAGGCTGAACTTCCCACAACCCCAGGATTCCCTCAGGGTACTCATGATATGTGAGTATCTGGCCTCCAAAATGGAACTAAGAGGAAGAAAACAAATAGGCCCCTAATATGCTGAGAATAAAGTTTAAAAAAAATCCCTCTCTGTAAGGAATAAATGAATTGTCAGCACATAGTTCTTCAAGTATGAGCATATGAAAATAATTGGAATAGTAAGTAGGAAAATACATTGCAACAATAAAAGTCAAAAATACAACATGCCAAAGATAGACAATATATCCAATGTAGCAGAAAATATAACTCAAGTAACCTTAGGAAATTTCTCAAAATTGTTTCATGCTCTAGAGTAAGAACATGAATTCAAAAAAACATAACTCAATGTCAAGATGAAAAAAAGAAACTATAGAGTCAGGTAAATTAAGATGTAACTTATACATAAGAATTCCAACCCAAACAGCATTATTAAAGAACTAATAAACCAACTAAAATGGGCAAGAAAAAAAAAAAAAAAAACAGATACCTCCTAAAAGTCAAATTATTGACAAGGAGAAGATTAGAGATAACTGTAATGAAAAACACAGATAAAACAATTGAAGAGAAGGTAACGTATAGAAAAAGATAAAGGATGATCTAACATAAAGAATCTTGATGTCACTGAGAGAGACAATCAAGCAAATCTTTTGAAAGATATCAAGAAAAATTTTTTTTTAATTTTTTTATTTTTTTTTTTAAATTTTTATTAGTTGGAGGCTAATTACTTTACATCATTACAGTAGTTTTTGTTATACATTGATATGAATTAGCCATGGATTTACATGTATTCCCCATCCCAGTCCCCCCTCCCACCTCCCTCTCCACCCGATCCCTCTGGGTCTTCCCAGTGCACCAGGCCCGAGCACTTGTCTCATGTACCCAACCTGAGCTGGTTATCCGTTTCACCCTAGATAATATACATGTTTCAATGCTGTTCTCCTGAAACATCCCACCCTCTCCTTCTCCCAGAGTCCACAAGTCTGTTCCATACATCTGAGTCTCTTTTTCTGTTTTGCATATAGGGTTATCGTTACCATCTTTCTAAAGTCCATATATATGTGTTAGTATACTGTAATGGTCTTTATCTTTCTGGCTTACTTCGCTCTGAATAATGGGCTCCAGTTTCATCCGTCTCATTAGAACTGATTCAAATGAATTCTTTTTAATGGCTGAGTAGTATTCCATGGTGTATATGTACCACAGCTTCCTCATCCATTCGTCTGCTGATGGGCATCTGGGTTGCTTCCATGTCCTGGCTATTATAAACAGTGCTGCGATGAACATTGGGGTGCATGTGGCTCTTTCAGATCTGGTTTCCTTGGTGTGTATGCCCAGAAGTGGGATTGCTGGGTCATATGGCAGTTCTATTTCCAGCTTTTTAAGAAATCTCCACACTGTTTTCCATAGTGGCTGTACTAATTTGCATTCCCACCAACAGTGTAAGAGGGTTCCCTTTTCTCCACACCCTCTCCAGCATTTATTGCTTGTAGACTTTTGGATAGCAGCCATTCTGACTGGCGTGTAATGGTACCTCATTGTGGTTTTGATTTGCATTTCTCTGATAATGAGTGATGTTGAGCATCTTTTCATGTGTTTGTTAGCCATCTGTATGTCTTCCTTGGAGAAATGTCTGTTGAGTTCTTTGGCCCATTTTTTGATTGGGTCATTTATTTTTCTGGAGTTGAGCTGGAGGAGTTGCTTGTATATTTTTGAGATTAATCCTTTGTCTGTTGCTTCGTTTGCTATTATTTTCTCCCAATCTGAGGGCTGTCTTTTCACCTTGCTTATAGTTTCCTTTGTTGTGCAAAAGCTTTTAAGTTTCATTAGGTCCCATTTGTTTATTTTTGCTTTTATTTCTGAAATTCTGGGATGTGGGTCATAGAGGATCCTGCTGTGATTTATGTCGGAGAGTGTTTTGCCTATGTTCTCCTCTAGGAGTCTTATAGTTTCTGGTCTTACATTTAGATCTTTAATCCATTTTGAGTTTATTTTTGTGTATGGTGTTAGAAAGTGTTCTAGTTTCATTCTTTTACAGGTGGTTGACCAGTTTTCCCAGCACCACTTGTTAAAGAGGTTATCTTTTTTCCATTGTATATCCTTGCCTCCTTTGTCGAAGATAAGGTGACCATAGGTTCGTGGACTTATCTCTGGGCTTTCTATTCTGTTCCATTGATCTATATTTCTGTCTTTGTGCCAGTACCATACTGTCTTGATGACTGTGGCTTTGTAGTAGAGTCTGAAGTCAGGCAGATTGATTCCTCCAGTTCCATTCTTCTTTCTCAGGATTACTTTGGCTATTCGAGGTTTTTTGTATTTCCATACAAATTGTGAAATTATTTGTTCTAGTTCTGTGAAAAATACTGTTGGTAGTTTGATAGGGATTGCATTGAATCTATAGATTACTTTGGGTAGTATAGCCATTTTGACAATATTGATTCTTCCAATCCATGAACATGGTATATTTCTCCATCTGCTTGTGTCCTCTTTGATTTCTTTCATCAGTGTTTTATAGTTTTCTATGTATAGGTCTTTTGTTTCTTTAGGTAGATATACTCCTAAGTATTTTATTCTTTTTGTTGCAATGGTGAATGGTATTGTTTCCTTAATTTCTCTTTCTGTTTTCTCATTGTTAGTGTATAGGAATGCAAGAGATTTCTGTGTGTTAATTTTATATCCTGCAACTTGACTGTATTCGTTGATTAGCTCTAGTAATTTTCTGGTAGAGTCTTTAGGGTTTTCTATGTAGAGGATCATGTCATCTGCAAACAGCGAGAGTTTCACTTCTTCTTTTCCTATCTGGATTCCTTTTACTTCTTTTTCTGCCCTGATTGCTGTGGCCAACACTTCCAAAACTATGTTGAATAGTAGTGGTGAGAGTGGGCACCCTTGTCTTGTTCCTGATTTCAGGGGAAATGCTTTCAATTTTTCACCATTGAGGGTGATGCTTGCTGTGGGTTTGTCATATATAGCTTTTATTATGTTGAGGTATGTTCCTTCTATTCCTGCTTTCTGGAGAGTTTTAATCATAAATGGATGTTGAATTTTGTCAAAGGCTTTTTCTGCATCTATTGAGATAATCATATGGTTTTTATCTTTCAATTTGTTAATGTGGTGTATTACATTGATTGATTTGCGGATATTAAAGAATCCTTGCATTCCTGGGATAAAGCCCACTTGGTCATGATGAATGATTTTTTTAATATGTTGTTGGATTCTGTTTGCTAGAATTTTGTTAAGGATTTTTGCATCTATGTTCATCAGTGATATTGGCCTGTAGTTTTCTTTTTTTGTGGCATCTTTGTCTGGTTTTGGAATTAGGGTGATGGTGGCCTCATAGAATGAGTTTGGAAGTCTACCTTCTTCTGCAATTTTCTGGAAGAGTTTGAGTAAGATAGGTGTTAGCTCTTCTCTAAATTTTTGGTAGAATTCAGCTGTGAAGCCATCTGGTCCTGGGCTTTTGTTTGCTGGAAGATTTCTGATTACAGTTTCGATTTCCTTGCTTGTGATCATTTTGTTAAGATCTTCTATTTCTTCCTGGTTCAGTTTTGGAAAGTTATACTTCTCTAAGAACTTGTCCATTTCTTCCAAGTTGTCCATTTTATTGGCATAGAGCTGCTGGTAGTAGTCTCTTATGATCCTTTGTATTTCAGTGTTGTCTGTTGTGATCTCTCCATTTTCATTTCTAATTTTGTTAATTTGGTTCTTCTCCCTTTGTTTCTTAATGAGTCTTGCTAATGGTTTGTCAATTTTGTTAATTTTTTCAAAAAACCAGCTTTTAGCTTTGTTAATTTTTGCTATGGTCTCTTTAGTTTCTTTTGCATTTATTTCTGCCCTAATTTTTAAGATTTCTTTCCTTCTACTAACCCTGGGGTTCTTCATTTCTTCTTCCTCTAGTTGCTTTAGGTGTAGAGTTAGGTTATTTATTTGACTTTTTTCTTGTTTCTTGAGGTAGGCCTGTAATGCTATGAATCTTCCCCTTAGCACTGCTTTTAAATTGAAAAAATATACCATATTCCAGAGACATTTTGGAGAGAACACTTTACACCAAAGCATGTGTTAGTTGCCTGTGTTAGTTAAGTGACTTATCTTCAAAATTAAAGACTTTTCAAGAACACCATGTTGAAAAGAAAATACTTAAAAGAGTGAAAGAGAAAATCATATTAATCTCAGATTTTATAACAGTAGCATTAGCATTCTATGCCAGAAAACAGGAAGGGAAAAGCTACAGTATTCTGAATAAAAGAGTGACATGACTATTATCATCCACTGACATATCTTTCAAATCTAATGGCATTCCACACACTTTACCATCAAAAAAGAAACAAACAAAAACCCAGGGAATATAACATAAATGACTATTTTTAAAGAAATTACTTAATAATGAATTTCATCCAACTAAAAATAAACCAATATACAGATATCAAGAATGAAGGCAGAATAGTAGGCACATTGAGTACATTCAAATATAAAACTACTTAAGAAACATGTTGGTTTTAGTTATAGAACAGAATATGAATGCCATAAACTTGGATAATATAAAAATAACAGTATAAATAGAAAAAGAGGGATGGGTAAAGGAATATGGTCTGCAGTGTGTGAGTGATAATATTATCTTCTTTCATAATTTCAAAATTAGAGAACATATGTATGTATGTATATATATATTCATAATTTTTAAATACATAAGCATTTTGATTGCAGTATTATTCACTGTGACTTTTATTTTTGCAGGAAAGTTTTAGGGGAAAAAAGTGTATCTTTGTTGTTTCAAACCATTTATTGGATTTTCAGAATTCTCATTTTTTCTTTGTTTTATTTTTACTTTTATTGAACTAAACAAAAATTGGGTAGGGTACTTATGTGCTCAGTTGTGTCTCATTCTTTGTGACCCCATGGACTGTAGCCTACCAGGCTCCTCTGTCCATGGAATTTTCCAGGAAAGAATACTGGAGTGGGCAGCCATTTCCTGCTCAGGGTATATTCTTACCATCTGAGTCACAAGGGAAGCCCACTATCCTTATGTCAAAAGTAATGCCTATGGCATGGTCCCCTTTTATAAAAATAGTTTTTGTTTCTACACATTTCTGTCTCTACACAGTAATCTACATTCTCTGTATTTACATGCCTAGAAAAACAGCTGCAATTTCAACAAATTTTCATGCTTTATTTTGGGGAAAGTTTTTTTTAAGGGTAAAGATTTTATTTTCCTTAATATTTTATAATTTGAATGTTTAAAATAAGAATGTATTTATGTTTAAAGAAAAAAAAATTTTAATGAAAGAAGGATACTAGAAGCGAATATATTGAGATTGGTAATCTGATTTTTGATGGCACAGTATGACTCTTTTTGTTTTATTCTGTGTGTGCTTAGTCGCTCAGTCATGTCCGACTCTTTGCGACCCCATGGATGGTAGCCTGCCAGGTTCCTCTGTCCACAGGGATTCTCCAGACAATAATACTAGAGTGGGCTACCATACCCTCCTCCATGGGATCTTCCCAACCCAGGGATCACACCCAGGTCTCCCACATTGTAAGCAGATTCTTTACCAACTGAGCCGCCAGGGAAGCCCAAGAATACTGGAGTGGGTAGCCTATCCCTTCTCCAGGGTATCTTCCAGGCCCTGGAATCAAACTGGGGTCTCCTGCATTGCAGGCAGATTCTTTTAACAGCTGAGCTACCAGGGAAACCCTGTTTTATTCTAGATCTTTAGAATTTAGAATTTTTCAACCACTCTCCTTTCCCCACCAAACATATTTTGCATGCACAAAACAAGCAGACAACAAGTGTTAACTTATCTTCCTTTACCTTCACTTAGAGACAAGCTCTGTTCAATCTTCATATAATCTATATTAGGGGGATATCTTGACTTAATAATATTTTGTATTTTGGAGAGTAATTTGTAGTTTTCCACGGACTTTTACATATTCCAAGTAAGAAATTACATTTCTGTGATACCTTTTGTGAGGCATTCATTTACAATCTTATTTGACATTTTCTAACAAACTTTAGTTCATTTTGAAAGACACAAAAGCCTGGTCTTGGTGAATTATCATCAGTCTTTTATTTATTTTTTTTCTTTAAGAATTTGAATTTTTGAGAACTTGAATTGATACCAGTAAAAAGTTTAGCTTTTGTTAACTAGTTGGTTGTTTTTGGTAAATCACTAGATTTTTTTCACATTGTGTTGAAATAATAAAATAATAGCAGACTTTTGTTGTTTTGCTTACATGCTCAGAAAGGAAGGACACTGTGAGCTTTCTATACAAGAAGAGCTGAAAACGTGACAATACGATATCAAACTCCTTTTTCTTTAAAAATGCACTGGAGGTTGGGAAAAGTTAGTATTTTGAAAGATAAGTGATGAAATAACCTACTGCTGCAAAATTACCTATAATACTATAAGAAATGTTTTACTACTTGTTAATAAAGCAAGCACTTTGCAATAGATGAACACTGAAAAATAAATACTTTTAAGTGTCAACTAAAAGTAAATTATAGAATGTTACTGAAAATCCTTGTAGGATTCTGCCCCATATTTATTCCTCTTTTTTCTTCCATGGAGTTTAAAAAAAAAGAAAAAAGTTAATCCTATGATCTGAGTCTAAAACTGAATCAAACTACTGGAGTCTAAAGTCCATTGTCATCCTCCTTGAATTTAGAAACTTTTGATTATATCTAGGACAGTCACATCTTGTCATTTCTGAATAGTCCATGACCATCTTCATGGAGAAGCAGCTTTTAACTGATAGGAATAGGCCCTTCATTTAATTCACCCCATTCTCCTGGCTATGAATGACTAGACCAAAGGTGAATATGTCCTGCTGGGCCATGGTACTTCTCTCTCTTAGGAATTGGGAAATAAAATGAAGAGATTCATAGTTTCTGATTGTTACATGAATGGAGAGGAGGTTGTTCAGGATTTTTACAGTTTCCATCTTCCATAAAACTCATTAAGAGTTAAAAGAATACTAGTCTATACAGAGACAAAGGTTGATACAGGCAGACAAATGGGCAGGCAGGTGGTAGAATGATGGAGAAAATAAATAAATGGGTACAGAATTACTTTATTCTCCAAGCTTATTGATCCTTTGTTGAGGGATCTGCCTCTGTGTTCTATGAGCAAACTGTACAGCTTCTGTTTTTTGCAATGGACAAATGTTGGGAAAGACAGATTCAAATAAACAGTATAGTAACCAGTGTTCTATTGCTTTTCTTCTCTCCAGAACTTCCAAAGTGCATATAACCTGGGCAGGCAACCATTTGTTTACAGGAGTAGTCATCAGGGGCAACTTTAAGCATATGAGAAGAACTGTCTTTAAAAGATCACGCAACTAAAAGGTGTATTTTCCTTGAATTTACTTGAATTTCATTTTGAGGACTTGGGAAAATTTCAGGATTCACAGAGGATTAAGACCTGAACACTCTAAAGTCGTGTCTAGATAGAAAGTTTCTAGGATCTCTCTTTGTGCTATAATCCCAACCCTACAAATAGATTTCCCCACCCAGGCTCCTGGCACCCCCAAAATGTCTTCTACTACAAAAGCTCAGTTTTTGAAATAATGTTCCAATTCATTAGAAACAGAACAAAACAAAACGTAAAAGGAGCTTTCCTGATGGCTCAGTGGTCAAGAATTGGTCTGTCAGTGCAGGAGAAAGGGGTTCAATCCCTGGTCCAGGAAGATCCTACCTGCTGTGGAGCAACTAACCCCGTGTGCCACAAACGTTGAGCTTCTGCTCTACAGACCAGGACCCACAACAAAAGAAGCCACCCCAATAAGAAGACCTTGCACCAAAACTGGACAATAACACCTTCTCTCTAGAGCTAGACAAAGGCCCACACTGCAACAAAGGCCCAGAACAGCCAAAAATAAATTTAAAGAAAGTAAAAGAAAAGAAGATGCCTGTGTTTTCTTTTTTTTAAACCAAATAAGAAACAAAAACCTGGTGTGTATAATCAGTACGACCACATGAGGTTAGGCTCTTAGAAGGGCCTAGCAATTCTAGTTTAAGGCTCTACAGTTACCATCTTAATATTCTTAATACTATCACCCCCTAAATTTGTGTTTGTAAGACAAGTGCAGTGACTGTGATAAGTCCCTAATGCTCAGAGCCTGGGCTAAAGAGTGGTACTTCCTCCAACCACCTCCAAAGCCTATCCTCTCTGGACAGATTCTTGTCGGTTTGCTCCCCACCCCCTGATGCCTCAGGCCTCTGTTGACCTCCCCTCATCCCCCCTGCCTAGCAACACCTCCAGCTCCAGAATGGAGCCCAACTGCGTGTCACATAGTGTCAGGGTCTGCTGTGAGCATTCTATTGTGTCTCAGGGCAAGGCACGGAGGTGGTTGTTCCTGCCCCTACATGGCAGCACTATTCTTTCAGTGGTCAGCTTCTTGATGGGGTGAGCCTCTTGTCCATTTCTGCTCTGGTTACCTGATGTGTCCTGGCACAGAGACTTGAGTGCCCTTGAGGGTTGTCTATCTGCTGCGAGTTGTGGGAATGATCTGGGGGCACATGTTGGTAAAGTAACTGATAAGGAACAGAATCCAGTGGCCAGTAGCAGCAGCTGGGCCGTGTTTGCACCAAATAGTGGGGAGAGGCCCTCAGGATCTCTAAGAGTCTACCTTACCCAATAAATATCCCAGGGAGAGTGACATTAAATAGCAAATAAAAAACATCATACCAGATCAAAAGAGACGCCATGATTAAAGCTTACAGAAGTTATATGATTTGATCAAGATCACACAGCTAGTGATATTCCAGGATGGTACTCAAAACTGAAGTTTGACACCAAATCCAAAGTTGTACACCCTGTGGTCTATCCACTGGAGTTCTGTGTATTTCCAGGAGTAAAACAGCTCTACTCTCTCTGCTTTATTTATTTTCTTTTACTAAACCTCTGCCTTAGTTTCCAAACCAATTTCTTTAACCTGCAGAGACTACGCTAGACTAAGGTTGGCTATATCCTCCCTGGAATTAAAGTTCTGTAAAGAGAAAATCTCTCTTTATTACACACACACACTTCTTTTTTTTTTTTTTTTTCCCCTCTCTCTCTCACCAATTTTCCTTCTTCTTCTAAGCAATTCACAAAATTTTATAATAGAAAAAGTATATCAGAGAAATTCCCACCTAATTTACAGGCTATGTAAAGTAATTCCAGGGAGGTCAAGTGCTTTCCTTAAGAATCAGAGACAAACATGAGTCTTAAATCCGACTATAGATCTCTGCCCTGGAATTTTCATTATCTCTTTTTATAAAAGATATTTTTTTCATCTGAACCATTTTTAAAGCCTTATTGAACTTGTTATTGAATATTGCTTCTGTTTTATGTCTTGGTTTTTTGGCCTCAAGGCATGTGGGATCTTGGCTCCCTGACCAGGGATCAAACCTGCACCCTGTGCATTGGAAAGCGAAGTCTTAACCATTGGGCTGCCAGGGAAGTCTTCCCCTCTATCTCTTGATGCTTAGCTTGTGGTAGGTTTTATATAAGGTAGATATATCAGGGTTAATTTTTAGTGGGAAAAAAAAAAACAGAAAAAAATCATCAATTATATTGGAGAATAAAGAGGATAAAGCTAGAATTTAAGATATATTTCTGAGATTATTGCAATAGTCCAATAAGAGAGATACACCTTAAACTAAGGTGGTGAGAGTAAGAATGAAAGGCAAAATTTTTTTTTAAAATGTGATTTGTCAACATTGAATTTGGGAGAATGGTAAAAAAGAAAGAAATCATTAAAAATTTCTCAGAGACATATTATTTTTCAAAATAGAGGGAAAAAGAAAAAAAAAATAGTCCAGATTTGCATATGTTGATTTTCATGGCTCCTTGGGGTCGTAGGTTTAGTTGTCTAATAAATATATGGATATAGTCTAATAAATAGTTGGAGCTTCTCTGGTTGCTCAATGCAGGAGACCTGGGTTCAATTCTTGTGTCAGGAAGGTCCCTTGGAGAAGGAAATGGCAATCCACTCCAGTTATTGCCTGGAAAATCCCATGGACAGAAGAGCCTGGAGGGCTACAGTCCATGGGGTCACAAAGAGTCAGCCACGACTGAGTGACTAACACTAACTAACATACTGATGTGACTTGGTAATGAGGGCTGGGGTGCAGAAACCGATTTCTTTTTTTATTTGACTCGCCAATCTTTAAATTCTAGTATAAAGGGAATTTTATTCTAGTAATGATTTTAGAATGGCAATATTCAATACATTCTACAGATATATTTGAAGATTGTTTCAAAAATGTAGTTTGTTTATTGCAGCAATGTTTACAATAGAAGAGACATCAAAACAACCTAAATATCCATCAGTGGATGAATAGATTAAAAAATAGATAAAAATGTTTGTGTGTGTGTGTGGATATGTGTATATGGAATGCTTCCCAAGTGACTCATATGGTAAAAAATCTGCCTGCAATGCAGGATGCACAGGTTCAATCTCCAGGTTGGGAAGATCCCCTGGTGAAGGGAATGTCTGCCCACTTCAATATTTTTGTCTCAGAAATCCCATGAACAGAGGAGCCTAGTGGGCTATAGCCCATGGGGTTGCAAGAATAGGACATACCTGAGCAACTGAGCACATCCACATTATGAAATATTTTTCAATCATAAAGGAGAAGGAAATGCTGATGTTTGTAACAACATGTATGAACCTTGATTGTAAAGAGTCTGCCTGCAATGCAGGAGACTCAGTTTCAATCCCTGGGTTGCAAAGATCCCCTGAAGAAGGGAATGGCAACCCACTCCAGTGTTTTGGGGGAGACTTCCCCAGTGACTTTGCAGGTAAAGAATCCGCCTGCAATGCAGGACACACAAGGTTGGGAAGATCCTCTGGACGAGGAAATGGCAACACACTCCAGTATTCTTGCCTGGAGAATTTCATGGACAGAGGCCACAGTCCTTAGGGTTAGACAGAGTTGGGCATGACTGAATGAGACTAAGCAAGCTCTTAAGAGTAGTACACAAAAAAGTTTTACTATGTGAGGTAATGCATGTATTAACTAACTTTTTGTAGTGATCATTTCACAATAAATACATACAACAAATCAGTACATTGTATACCTTAAACTTACACAACACTTACATCTCGATTTATGCAATGTCAATTATATCTCAGTAAAGTTGGGGGGAATAGTATACAGTCAAATTAGTATTAACTTCAAACAGTAATTAAATTCAAGCCATACTTTTGACTTTGGCATTTATTTTGCACCTGGTTAATCAGTGACTCCTTATTCAAGTAAACATTAAAGTTCTGAAGAGGAGGGGTCTGTCGAGGAGGTAAAGAATATGCCTGCTATGCAGGAGACTTGTGTTTGATCCCTGGATCGGGAAGATAACTGGAGAAGGGCATGGCAGCCCACTCCAATATTCTTGCCTGGAGAATTCCATGGACAGAGGAGCCTAGTGGGCTTCAGTCTATGAAGTCACACAGTCGGACATGACTGAGTGACTAAGAAGACTGAAGCATAGCCATGCTTAATGTTTCATGCAACGGACATTTGACAAAACAACCCTTACTTGACAGTCTACTCGAACATAATGGAATCATTCTGGTTATTCTTTTTTAAGTTACTCTAATGGTATATACATGGCTTAACATTGGAGACCTGCAATATTTCAATCCACTCAGACATCTGAGGTGACCTACTGATTTGAAAGTTAAGCATTAAACGGTACTGCAAAGAATATGACATATTGGAAATGGCACACAGATAATAAAGTAAATCATAATAAGAGTGCCTTACCATATATTTCACATTCTGTTGATCTCTTCATTTTAAATCCAAACCAAAATAAATTCTATATCATCTCTTGTTTTGATACTACTAGCACACAGTGATAAAGATCCAACATAAGTAAAGTTAACCTCACTCATTAGCTCTAATTATGTGTTAAATCTTTGTTACGCGCTGACAATGCAAACATAAATAAATGCACTGCACTCCAAAAGTTTACAATCCAATAACAGCAGTTTTGTCATATATAAGAGCCAGAGACAAAGTTGAACTATTATTGGAATTATTCTATCCTTATACTGACTTAAATACTAGTTGCAACCTAAAAGTTGAGAGTTATGTTTTAGGACTTCAAGCCTGGGAGACATCATCAAGGAAACCCGAGAGAACTGTTCACTGTAGGGAGTGGCTGCAACCTAATTGTTGTTAGATTGTGAGTATTTTTCTCCTTCTTGAGTCCCCTTAGGCTCACATTGGAGGGCTAGAATCACTGATGACCGTGACAATTTTGTTTACTGATATGGCAGGAACTATTCCCTTTCTCACTTATATAAACTCTGTCACTTAGATTCTAATATTCCCATTATAAGAATATAGAAATAGAGGCTTGAGGAACTTAATTAACTTTCTTAATAGCAAGCAGCTAAAGCATGTTGGAATTCAATTTTGAATTTATGCAGTCTGGCTCCAGAACACACACTCTAAGTCACTAAGACATATACTCCAGGAAGAGACATAAAAGCAATTAACTAATTGCAATAGTACAGGATAAGTGTTTTACCAAAAGTATAAATATAATTTTAAGGAAGTCTAGAGAAGGAATTCCTTCTACCTAGACATTATGGACAAGTGACAAAAGATGCAATATTTAAACTGAATATAGAAGAATGAGAATGTGTTTGAAAGATAAGAAAATAAACAGTAAGGAAACTCTGTAAGTATAACTTGAATAAAGATATTTGTCATTCAAAATATGTAACTGGTCTAGAAAGGAGGAGCATAATGAAATACAAGGATGGAATTGTAGATTTAGAACAGTTTTGAAAGATCTTCAGTAATATGACAGAGGTTTGAACCTGATGTGTAAAAGTCAGAAAACATAGGAGTGTTTTCAGTTATAAGCAGAAGCATGACGTGCTTAGATGTATAACTAACTGGGGGAAGGACAGGGAAAGATAAACCAGAGATCAGGAAGTTTACTTATCAAATACTTGAAAAATTGGGCCTTGTCAGTACTAATGAAGAGAATGAGAATAAAATGAGCTATTTTGAAGTGTTTAGAGGCAGTACCAACAGAATGGTATAACTGATTGGATATAAGAGATGAAGAGAACATTGAAGATTACTCTGAGCTAGCTATTGTGCATGAATGCAAAAATACGTTAGTTGAAGTCAACCGTTAAAGGGATATGGAGAAGAAGAAAGACTAAGGGCAGTGATGATGAAAGGAGATGAGAATGTAGATACAAGTTTAATTCATTTTTTTTTCATTTATTGAATAAACATTCATTTAGACACAATTTTTTTATGAGTTACTAGCTACATACTCCATGTTTTCTGTAATCATGCAGATGTGAATGAAGTTTCAATGATTAAATAAATGAAGCGTCCATTCACTGCAGAGAATCATTTTACAAGGCAGTCAAAGTGGCTTTAGAGAATAAAATTATACAAGAAATTTTGCATATATTTAGATTCATATTTTGGAATTTTAAGGCATTCTTCCTTGACAGTTGAGTGATGCCCTTGAGCAGGTGACAGAGGAGGAATCTAGGTCATTGGTCTTAAAAAGGTTTTTTCCCATATGAAAGGAAGGAAGACAGGGTAAATAGAGAAAGAAAATGTACTGATGCAAGTGGGGTTTAATCTCTTAAAATAGTCTTTTGAAGTTTTTTCTTACTTTCTTGGGGAGGAGAAGGGAAAATCATTAGCTAAGACAGATGATGAGAGGAGAGGAAGTATAGGAGGGTTCGAGAAGAGATGATAATATGTAAAATGATCATCAGGAGAATTGAACAAATGAATAGGCAAGAGGTATGTGTTTTGACAGGACAAACCAGGAATATTTGTGAAAGATTTCAAAATGGACTTGAAAAGACTACTGGGTATCCTCTTCACTGAACTTTTTTGGGTTAATGTTGCCTTTTGGTGTCTTTTATTTATTTGATGACAATGTAAGGAAGTGAAAACTATTAAGAATGCAAATGATTCTAACCATTTAAATGCAAATGACTCATGTCCAGTGAAATGTTATTTTTTTTCCCTTATGGATAAAACAGGTTTTTGTTTTGGCCTTTTTTGGAATAACTTTCTTGAATTATAATTCACACATTGTAAGATTTAGCTATGATAAACATATTTGCATATATTTATGAGTTAATTTTTGGGGCTTTCCAGTTGGCACTAATGGTAAAAAACCTGCCTGCTAATGCAGGGGACAAAAGAGATGTGGGTTCAGTTCCTGGGTCGGGAAGATCCCCTGAAGGAGGGCATGGCAACCAATACCAGTATTCTTGCCTGGAAAATTTGGTGGACAGAGGAGCTTGGCAAGCTACTGTCCATTCCTTGGTCTGTGGACCCTTCTCTTCATCTTCAAAACCAACAACAGTACCCTGAATCCTTCTCCTATCAAGTCACTCCAACTATTCTTCCCTAGTCATATTTTCCTGACTCATGTCTGTCTCCTACTTTTAAGGATGCTTGTGATCACATTGGGTGCCTCCAGATAATCCAAGATAACCTCCCTATTAAGGTCAGATGATTAGCAATCTTAATTCTATTTTCTACCTTAATTCCCCTTCACCATGTATTCTAACATATTTACCCAATCCAGGAAATAGGTCATGGACATTTTTGGAGCCATTATCTATCCATCACACCAATCATATAGGAGGCTAAGAAAGGAGAGTTTTTAATAGAGAACATAGTTAAGATTGTCATATGTTAGAGAGTCATAATGAAAAACAAGAATGACAAGAAAGTGTTGATCATCAGAATGTCTCTTGTTTCTTCTTTAGGAGAAATTTCATTTTCAAAGTCAAGATGGGTTGAGACATTAAAGGACAAGTTTAAAATAAATTCAGAACTGAGAGAAAACTGTGGCATTGTATATACCATACTACAGAGATATCAGATGGCAAAAAGAGAAAGAGAGAGCTGAGCAGAGATAACAGCAGGGCCTAGAACTCTTGTACATGTGCGCTTCAGTTTTGATTATTTATATTTTTAGGATGAAAGGGACAAGGTTATTTGTAGGCTGAGGGGCCAACCGAGAGGCAAAGTTAGATTCTATCTTTTGAACTTCTGGGTCTTTGACCCTGTTACGTGCCCAATTTAGAGCATTTCAACATTAACCTTTGAAAACTAACAGCATGCTGTCAAGTACACAAAGAACCAAAAAGCACATTCCTAAAATGTCCCGGAGTGAAGATGTTAGAAAACCCCCTGAAACCCATTATTATCATGGAGATATTACAGTGGCCTCCTTGGTTGCTCTCTTAGATAAGATTGTGTCCGCCTAAATGGCACTGATTCCATTTATATAACAATAACAAACCAAAAAAAGAATATTTGGAAAAAAGAAAAATAAATAGCTGAGAGAAGCACTCTAAAAATCTGTGGATAGCAGACATAGTACTCTAAATGTATATAATTTTCTGGTAACACATAATTGTGTCACAGCAAAGCATGCCAATCTATCAGTCCTGCTTTTACTTATAACCAGCATGGATATCGTAATGAAATCAGTGGGTTTGGGGTTAAGTGTCACCCTAGTGGCCTCCTTTGGGAAGTTAAAACAGTACCTCATTCCCATAAGTGTCATCTGTGCCTTTCTGCTGTTTCACTTAGAATTCTATCTCTAATTCTAGTCACATACTTTTTCTGGCCTCTGTGCCACACAAAAATGCCACCAAATTTGTCAGAAAAGATTTGCCCTTTGTGAAACTAGCCTGATTAAGTTTTATCAGCTCATCTCTCTCTGGATGTTTGGTAACCTCATTCCTTATTACTGTCTTAGAGATCTTGCCTACAGCCAAGGGCAGATCTGCTCATTTATAATTTCCTGATTCTTTTTCTGCTCTTTTCTCACAGATTGGGGCGAGGTGTTTGTGTTTCCATTTTATTTCTCTCTCCTGTAACTGAAACATTTTTGCTAAGCTTTTCTCATTTTGGTTGAAAATTTATTTACTTAGAAATACATCTATATTTTTTCCAATTTATCACAATGAATGTTTCTTATAAATTTAAAATTATTGGTTGATAAAAACCTCTCATGCATTTCCTATACTTTCCAATGTGATCTTTCTTATCATGAAGCGCCCCTTAGAGCAGATGAATGCTTATTCTCTTTATTTCTCTCTTGCTACATCGGTTTAAGCTTCATAAACACCATAATTACACTAGAGCAAACTTGAATATGAAATAAGAAAATGAAATAGCATCCCCTGATCCATTAAGCTATATTGTCTTCCTCCTAATATAAAGATTAAATGACAGAGATAGTTTATAGAAATGACAAACATGAGTTCAATTTATTTTTTCAAACTCATAATCAACAAAATTTTTTTTTTCTTTTATGAGTGGGGAAACTGGCTGATTCCCTATGTGAAAGAAGCATTTGACATTTTGTTTATTCTTTCAGCATGCAACCAGTTCTGAAGTTCTGAATTTTACCTCTTTTTTTTTTTCTCTCCAGTGTTTGAACATAAACAGTTTATCCTGTGATGCTATAGTAACTTTGAAAACATTTCATAATGATGAGAATGCATCAGGCATTTTCTTTTCCTCTTTTATATTCATGCTTTCCCCTTTCTTGTTATTTACCAACTTGTTTCCATGTTCTTCAACATAGGTGAAAAGTTAGCCAAGAGAAATACATCAGATATCTCACTGACAGGGACTGGTATGGATGTGTAGGAAAAAATTTGATTTACTCAACCTGTATTGTTTAAAGTTTTAATTTTATGCCATTATGTAAATAATAGATGATCATTATAGTGGAGCTTCCCAGGCGACTCAGTGGTAAAAGTCTGCCTGCCAGTGCAGGAGACATAAGAGGTAAAAGTCTGCCAGTGCAGGAGACATGAGATGCGGGTTGATCCCCGGGTCAAGAAGATCCCCTGGTAGAGGGAATAGCAACCTGCTCCAGTATTCAGATGGTAAATGAGGGAGACCTGGATTGGGAAGGTTGATCCCTGGGTTGGGAAGATCTTCTGGAGGAGAACATGGCAATCCATTCTAGTATTCTTGCCTGGAGAATCCCATGGACAGAGGAACCTGGAGGGCTGCAGTCCGTGGGGTCGCCAAGAGTCAGACACGACTGAGCGACTAAGTACGGCACAGCACAGCACCAGTGTTCTTGCCTGGGAACTCTCATGGACAGAGAAGCGTGGCAGGCTAGAGTCCATCGGGCCCCAAAGAATCGGACACAACTGAGTGACTGAACATGCACGCTCATTTTAGAATATTTGCAAGACTCAAATATGAAATGAACAAAAACCCAATTGGGCTTTTGGAAACTATTATTAGGATAGTGGTACCCATAATTCCAGGATGTTTTGCTATACTATGCTGTTAATTTTTAATATCTGCTATTATTCAGTTAAAAATATGACACAAGTATTTCCCCTGCTGTTAATTAGCACTTGTAAACTTAATTTTTTAATGGAAATATACTTTTTGAAAGTTTCATAATAATCCATCATGTGACTGGTATATCTAATTGAAAATACTTACCTTGTTCTATATTTTGATCTTCTACTATAAAAACTGAAATAAGAAATGCCTTTCCTATATTTATGACTATTCATATTATGATTATTAGCCTAATTTTCTAGAATTTGAATTAATGAATATAAGAGAATTAGTATTTGAATTGTTCTTATAATTATTGTTAGTTTTCATCTAATTTAGTCTTATAAAGTCAGAGAATGCTTTCCAGTACAAATTTTATCCCAAGTAGGATTTGAAGGATGATGACGATGATGATATATTTGAAAATTTACTTACTGTTACATGTATTAACTTTGGCATTTATTATCTTATTTACTTCTTAACACAACTCAGTGAAGACAATGCAAATTCTCTCCCATTTTACACAGGGTAGAATTTTGACACTAATCAGTCTAACATCAGAAGCCATGAGTATAGAGTTAGGGATGGGTAGATTATTTAAAAAGAAGAAAGAATGAGTAAATGCAAATGACCTGAGTTGTGAGAAATCAAGAATTTGAGAACTCACATAATTCTTGCTAAGGAAAGAGTTGACAAGAAATGAGACTAGAGAGATAGATATCCAAAGTGACATCAAGAGGGCCCCTTTAGCCACTTTAAGAATGAGAAATTAATCCTGAGGGCTTTGGGGAGCCATAAACATAATTTAAGTTTGTGATCGCATTTTCAGTTTGAAAAACATGTCCAAATTCTTCATGCAAATGTGCCAGGAAGCAGTAGCTGCCTTGCTTGTATTTAAGAAGCTTAACAGAGAGTCCAGATTTGAAGTGCTCTCCTGATAAAAATGTCAACTGGAAAAAAATGCACAACCTAAAAGCTGAGTTATGTTTTATTTGGCAGATTGTCTGAGAACTACTCTGAAAAAGTAAGAGAAGAGCCAGAATATACAGGGGATTTTGCAACAAAGACCAGGTGGTCGAAACATCAACACATTACTGTTAATTGAAGAAAACCAGAAACCTCAAGTTAATGAATTTAGCACTGCTTTTTCCTGGATGGGGACATGCAGGCGTCTGGGCTTATTGAAATCACTCCTTTGATATGCACCCTGACTATCCAGAGCTAGTATCCTGCTCTTTCCCATACGAGTCCCCTCTGTGCACCGTTGTGGGTGGCCGCAGCGACTGAGGGCTTGGCGATGGGCAGCCTTTTGCCTCCAACAAGAGTTCCCTCAGGGCGCGCCATGGGGGGGGCTGCAGTGGCTTGTTGGCTAAGGCATCCTTTGTTTACTGATGTGGTAGGCAAGGCATTTATTTCAACTACAAGAAGGAACTAGACTTAGGGCAAATTGTTCGTTATTTGCCTATCAGACCTCAAACAGTCCAGACGTCTGGCTTCTTCTGATGCCTTGATTTGAGCCATCTCTCTTGCTGTGTTCGTGGCATTTTGTCTGACCAGTGACCAAACAAGGGTCGCATATGTTAGACTCAGTTCACATAGTAATGGCAGAATGCTCTTCCACAAAGGGCTGGATTAAAAAGATGTGTTGTATTTTTTTCTAGACAAAGAAATGAAAACAAAATCCTATTCTAGATGTTTATCCATAAAACATAGAAATCTTAACTTTCCATGCTGATTCTAAAGCTAAGCAGAGAGACTGACTGACTTTTAGCAAACATTGCTATTGCTGCTATTGCATAATGGTTATTACCTATTTTATAATTTCTTTTATTTGTTTCTTCTAGAGGTAGCATGGGAGAGGCTGACTGTTGTATAAACTTTTCACAAACACTGATAACTTACAAATGTGAAGGACTTTTGTTGACAAGAGCACAAGTGACAACAAAAAACTAATGGAAAACTCACTTTTTTTTAAAATTTAACAAATATTTATTTTCCTGTCATCTGACCACACACTCAGAATCTGGATTTTGAAAATTTGGTAAGCAAAGATAGACCACAGTCTTCTAGATGTCCTCTGTTCAATATCGTATGCACTAGCCAAATGTGGCTATTTAAATTCACTACAATTAAACATTCAGTTACTCAGTCACACTAGAGAACTCACTTTTGAGTTATAATTTAGCTCTTAATCACAATGCTTGGGGCTGCTCTGTGTGGCTCAGTGGTAAAGAATCCACCTACTGGTGCAGGAGATGCAGGTGACGTGGGTTCCATCCCTGGGTTGAGAAGATCCCCTAGAATAGGAAATGGCAACCCACTCCAGTTTTCTTGCCTAGGAAATCCCATAGAAAAAGGAGCCTGGCGGGTAACAGTCCGTGGGGTTACAAAGAGTCAGACATGACTGAGTGACTGAATATGCACACAATGCTTAGCGGTGTTTTTCTGTACTCCATTTGTACAATTTGTCACCCCCTCATCACTAAAAAATGGAGCCAAAACAAATGAGCAGAAGAGATAAACAGTTTTTTTTTTTTTTTAACTATATTTAATAGCATTTTCCACATTTTGTAAATGGCCATTTTAGAATACCATCTACATGTTTCATAGGGCCTTCATAACAAGTTACCAATAACTGAGAGGTTCAGCCAAAAATTTATTCTCTCACAGTTCCAAAAGCCTTAAAATAGAAAATGAAGGTGTCATTAGGATCCATTCATTCTGGGGAGTCTGAGGCCTCCAGAAATTATCCTATGGCTTCATCTTAGCTTCAAGTGTTTGTTAGCTATCGTTGGTGTTCCTTGGCATCACTTCAGTTTCTGTGTCCACTTTTACCTCACCACCTTCTAAGAAGACTTCAGCCATTGGATTTAGGGGCCAATCAAAATCTGTTTTGAGTTTATCTCAATATCCTTAATTACATTTTCGAAGACTCTGTTGCCAAATATAATCCCATTCTTAGTAGGTGGACATAAATTTTGTGAAGGACACTGTTCAACCCACAACACTTTGCTCAGCATATTTTTGAAATGTTTCTTTTATTAGAGCTGTTCCAAATTTCTCAGACACTTCTTCCCTAAAATAAGAATGGTTCCTTAAGAAGCAAGAGGCAGTCTAATACTCAATGTTTTCCAAGCTTAGTTGAAGGCAATTTTTTTAAGAGCATCTCATGAAATAATTTTTTCATGGACAGTGTTTTTGGAAATGTTGGGGAAGACAAGCCTCAAATACTTCATAGAAAAAAGCTCATTCCTTTTTCTTTCTTCCAGTTTCTCCTGTATTCTGGTGTAAATTTTAGTATATATAGACTACACATCTCAATAAGCCTAGTGGAAATAGCAAAAGTTGCCTGTTTTCACCTTTTCTCTGATTTTCTGCAATCCCTGTAGAAGTGAAATAATTGCTTTTCAATATGAGTTAATTGTTTCTTTGCATGAGTGGGGAGGATGGGATGATTTCCTAGAATAATGATAACTAATATATCATCAGCAGGGCTTCCTTGGTGGACAAGGATAAAGAATCTGCCTGCCAATGCAGGAGATGTGGATTTGATCCCTGGGTCAGGAAGATCACCTGGAAAAGGAAATGGCAACCCACCCCGATACTCTTGCCTGGGAAATCCCATGGACAGAGGAGCCTGGCAGGCTACAGTCCATGCAGTCACAAACAGTTGGACAAAACTTAGCGACTAAACAACAACAAACATATAATCAGCACGCATTGCAGAGTAGGGCACTGTATGAAATATTTTTAATGCATTCTAATCCCTTTAACAACCCTGTGGATATTGATATTATGTCCATTTGACAGATAAGAAGGATGGCATTCAGAGGACTGTGACTTGCCTATGATCACACAGTTGATAAAATAATGAGCACGCGATCTTTGTCACTCTGTGTTCTTCCTTTCCATATAAGCACACATTTCTCCAAGTTATTATGTTGTGTGTATGTGCTGGAGGAAGTATAGTATATATTTGACTTGCATCACTAAGTGCTGTAGGTCCTATTTTTTATTTATTTACTTATTTAACTTTATAAGCTCCTTTTAAGTTACATTAAATACACGTGATTGATTTGGAGATAAAAATGTCCACTTAGGCATAACCTCTTGCAACAGTTTGGCTTTAACAATTCAAATAACAGCACCCCTTGCAAATCACAGATGCTGATTAGCAAGGTTTCAGGGCTGTGCTTGGAATTGCTGGCACCTCTATTACTATTACATCCAGAAAATAGATGAGGTGAGAGATAAAATGGTCTAATTAACCAGGAGCTGCTTCAGTATACTCAGTAAGCAGCCACAGAGTAATCAGAAACAGAACCCTTGCCTTTTGGATGGTCCAGAGATGATGCTTAGATGTATATCAAGAACAATGGCACCTAATACCTAAATAGCCAATTATGTCTATAACCTGAAAGAACTAGTTGAAAGATTCTCTCAGGCAAACATTGGCAGTAAAGAGGGGATTGTCTGAATAAATTCTTGTCTCAGAGAAAATGCTCTTGTATCTCAAGAGTTTTAGAGAATCTGACAGATACAGAAATGCCAGCAAAATTCATAATAAAGTTTATAATTTGAATACTCTTGTTTTCTCATCACTGTCCTATGAGTTTTTTCTCCATCAGGGATAGGTTATTGATAGACATACAGAAACTGTCCTGGGTTGGACAGAATGTTTCATGCATGTCCTTTATTTTGGTTATTTTTATTTACCTTTGAATCCTCAGAACTTCCAGCAGCACATATGATTATTGCTAGATACTTATTTGGTGAATAAATAAGTAAATGGACAACACAAATAGGAATTGAATATTGTAATTAATTGATTTCCTATAAACCCATTGCTGAACCCTTTATTAAGTTATAAAGGATTTAATCTGTTTTTGTTTTAACTGCATGTTTTTTAAATGAATGTGTACAGAGAGCTTGGTCCTGGACTAAGGGCTTTGCATGTTGTGGCTGTTTAGTTGCTAAACCATGTCTGACTCTTTTGCCACCTGAGGACTGTAGCCTGCCAATCTCCTCTGTCTGTGGGATTTCCCAGGCAAGAATACTGGACTAGATTGCCATTTCCTTCTCCAGGAGGTCTTTCCAATCCAGGAATTGAACCCTGTGTAGGCAGGCAGATTCTTTACCACTGAGCCACCAGGGGAGCCCAAGGCCTTTGCATGCACGATGAGAATTTATCCCCATCATCCTGTTAGGGGATGCACACTGACTGAAACCACCCACCCTGGCCAGGCACCATAGTAACCATTTGCATGAACTGTTTTACAATAGGAAGTCCCGATAAGAAACACCACGGAACTAAGAAGCCACCATCAACAGGGTGAGTTCAGGAAAGGTCAAAAAGTGACACCACGTGTCCAACCACCTCCCAGAGTCTTTCTTGATGCATCCATCTTGGCTGAATAAGGCATGGACTTGTTCACCAGAAAGGACTCTGAGTCAGAATGATTGGTTAAAGACAATCTGGAAACTAATCCCATCACCATAAAACCCGACTTCAAGCCATGTGGCAGAGCAGTTCTCCTGGGTTCCCTTACCCTCCTGCTCTCCACTCGGCCTCCCCTTCCCAATAGACTCTCTTGCTTTGTCAGCATATGTGTCTCCTTGGACAGTTCATTTCCAAGTGTTAGACGAGAGCCCACTTTCAGGTCCTGGAAGGGGTCCCCTTCCTGCAACAATACCTTTGCTCATTCAAAAACAAGTATTTATTGTGTGCGTCCTCTGGCCAGTCCCTTTTGGAAGCATAGCGTATAGCGGAAAACAAAACAAATAAACAAAACCGTTTTTTCTCCGGGGTTTGAAAAGAAGAAAGCAATATTACTATTTGCTTGGAGTCAGAAGGAGTCTACTTACAGAGTAAACTCAGGTACTTAATTGCAGTGCCCCTGTTTCTCATAGAGCCTCTACACCAACCACTATACTAAGGGTTTTCAGCACAAATTCCTGTGGTGATCACTACACTAAACAAAGAAGATACAAGTTCTCTGGATGATTTTCAGGCTGAGCAAACACCAAATGCTGTTAAGCAATGCCTGTCTCTAAAAAAATTCTTTCTCATTGAATTACCAAGGTTAAGGGCGATAATTCCATAAGCACAAACACATTAATTTGGAGCTTTTCATCAACAATAATGAGAAGGGGCAATAAGAATGAACCTAACCTTTCATTCTGTATTTTTGTTTTATGACAAAGAGAGGACTTTTTCAACCTGGGAGGAAAAAGAAATTACTTTCTGTTGAGTTTTGTATGAGTTTTTAGTGCTGCTCATGAAAAAAAAAACTTTGGCTGCTGAAATAGTGGGTATAGGTTCTTCGGAATATAGGACGTTAAAATGATAAATCCCAAAGCAACATGGAACTATGATTACACTAAAGATGAGATTAGTAAAATCCAATATACAGTGGCTGAGATCAGCCAGCTTACAATATAGCTCCAGGGGTTTTCTATAAATATGTACCTGAAAAAATTGGGGAACATCCAGGTTACTCAAGGGGTAAAGCAACAAGAGGAAAGTAGGTTGAGTCTAACCAAAGCTATGGTTTTAATCTGGTAAATGTTACTATGAATAACTAAAAATCCTCTTAACAACATACAAGACTGAGAAAAAACAAACAAACAAACAAAAAACCCAAGAATTTGGAAGGGTTTTATTTTGTTTGTTTGTTTTTTGTTTTTAAATTTCACCCCCTCCGCTGTCATCGTGGGCCTAGAGGGTGCCTCAGAAGCCTGGGGGTGGCTGGGGTGGTAGGCATGTGGGGGGACGTGGCGGGGGCGTGGAGGGGTGGGGGTGAGCGTGCCGAAGCACCGGGCTCCTCGCACGGCAGGGAGAAGCTACCCCTCTTTCTCTACCACCCTGGGCCAACCATGCTAGGAGGAGGCCTAGCGGGCAGTTGGCATCAGCACCCAGGCCAGCCTCCAGCAGCCACCTAAACGCACTGCACATGCTCAGACTGCTCCTCCAGTCTGAAAGTGTTTTTAGAATACTCTAGGCAGGAGAGATTCTAATATGTACACTAAAAGAATAAAATATTAACGGTTACGTGCATTTAATGGATATACCAACTAGTGTTGTGTTGCTGTTGTTGTTTAGTCGCTAAGCCATGTCCGACTCTTCGTGACCCTCCTGGACTGCAGCAAACCAGGCTTCCCTGTCCTTCACTAGCCCCATAGTTTGCTCAAATTCATGTCCATTGAGTCTGTGATGCTATCCAACCATCTCATCCTATGTCATCCCATTCTCGTGCCCTCAAACTTTCCCAGCATTAGGGTCTTTTCAAATGAGTCGGCTCTGCATTAGGTGGCCAAAGTATTGTCAGCAAAGTGATGTCTCAGCTTTTTATACACAGTCTACGTTTGTCATAGCTTTTTTGCCAAGGAGCAAGAGTCATTTGATTTCATGGCTGCAGTCACTATCCACAGTGATTTTGGAGCCCAAGAAAATAAAGCCTGTCACAGTTTCCATTGTTGCCCCATTTGTGCTGATGTGCTCAGTCGTGACTGACTCTTTGCCACCCCAGCGACTGTAGCCTGTCACATTCCTCTGTCCATGGAATTTTCCAGGCAAGAATACTGCAGTGGGTTGCCATTTCCTTCTCCAGGGGGTTTCCACATTTATTTGCCATGGAATGATGGGACTGGATGCCTTCACCTTTGCTCTTTGAACGTTTAGTTTTAAGCCAGCTTTTACACTCTCCTCTTTCACCTTCATCAAGAGGCTCTTTAGTTCCGCTTTGCTTTCTGTCATAGGGCTGTGTCATCTGCATATCTGAGGTTATTGATATTTCTCCCAGCAGTCTTGATTCCAGCTTGTGCTTCATCCAGCCTGGCATTTCTTATGATGTACTCTACATGTAAGTTAAATAAGCAGGCTAACAATATACAGCCTTGATATACTCCTTTCCCAATTTTAAACCAGTGCATTGTTCCATGTCCATTTCTAACTGTTGCTTCTCAACTTGCATACAGATTTCTCAGGAGGCAGGTAAGGTGGTCTGGTATTCTCATCTCTTTAACAATTTTCCAGTTTGTTGTGATCCACACAGTCAAAGTCAATGAAGCAGAAGTAGCTATTTTTCTGGAATTCTCTTGCATTGTCTATGATCCAAAGGATGTTGGCAATTTGAACTCTGGTTCCTTTGCCTTTTCTAAATCCAGCTTGTACACCTGGAATTCCTTCATTTACATACTGCTAAAGTCTAGCTTGAAGGATTTTGAGCATAACCTTGCTAGCATGTGAAATAAGCACAATTGTATGGTAAGTTGAACATTCTTTGGCATTGCCATTCTTTGGGATTGGAATGAATACTGACCTTTTCCAGTCCTGTGGTCACTGCTGAGTTTTTCCAAATTTTCTGGCATATTGAGTGCAGCACTTTCACAGCATCATCTTTCAGGATTTGAAATGGCTCAACTGGAATTCCTTCACCTCCACTAGCTCTGTTTGTAGTGATGCTTCCTAAGGCCCACTTGACTTCTCATTCCAGGATGTCTGGCTCTCAGTGAGTGATCACACCATTGTGATTATCTGGGTTGTGAAGATCTTTTTTACACAGTTCTTCTGTGTATTCTTGCCACCTCTTCTTAATATCTTCTGCTTCTGTTAGGTCCATACCATTTCTGTCCTTTATCGAACCCATCTTTGCCTGAAATATTCCCTTGTTAGCTCTAATTTTCTTGAAGAGATCTCTAGTCTTTCCCATTCTATTGTTTTCTTCTATTTCTCTGCACTGATCACTGAGAAAGGTTTTCTTATCTCTCCTTGCTTTTCTTTGAAACTCTACATTCAAACGGGTATTTCTTTCCTTTTCTCCTTTGCCTTTCACAGCTTTTCTTTTCTCAGCTATTTGTAAGGCCTCCTCAGACAACCATTTTGCCTTTTTGCATTTCTTGTTCTTGGGGATGGTCTTGATCCCTGTCTCCTGTACAATGTCATGAACCTCCATCCATAGTTCTTCAGGCACTCTGTCTATCAGATGTAATCTCTTGAATCTATTTGTCACTTTCATTGTCTAATCATAAGGGATTTAATTTAGGTCATACCTGAATGGTCTAGTGGTTTTCCCTACTTTCTTCAATTTAAGTCTGAATTTGGCAATAAGGAGTTCATGATCTGAGCCATAGTCAGCTCCCAGTCTTGTTTTTGCTGACTGTTTATAGTTTCTCCATCTTCAGCTGCAAAGAATGTAATCAATCTGATTTTGGTATTGACCATCTGGTGATGTCCATATATAGATTCTTCTCTTGTGTTGTTGGAAGAGGATGTTTGTGATGACCAGTGCATTCTCTTGGCAAAACTGTTAGCCTTTGACCTGCTTCATTTTGTACTCTAAGGCCAAATTTGCCTGTTACTCCAAGTATCTCTTGACTTCCTACTTTTGCATTCCAGTCCCCTATAATGAAAAGGACATCTTTTGGGGGTGTTAGTTCTAGAAGGTCTTGTAGTCTTCATAGAACCATTCAACTTCAGCTTCTTCAGCATTACTGGGCAGGGTATAAACTTGGATTACCATGATATTGAATGGTTTGCCTTGGAAATGAATAAAGATCATTCTGTCGTTTTTTGAGGTTGCATCCAAGTACTGCATTTTGGAATCTTTTGTTGACTATAATGGCTACTCCATTTCTTCTAAGGTATTCTTGCCCACAGTAGTAGATATAATGGTCATCTGAATTAAATTCACCCATTCCAGTCCATTTTAGTTCATTGATTCCTAAAATTTTGATGTACACTCTTGCCACCTCCTATTTGACCAATTCCAAATGTCTTGATTCATGGACCTAACATTCCAGGTTCCTGTGCAATATTATTCTTTACAGCATCGGACTTTACTTCCATCACCAGTCACATCCTCAACTGGGTGTTGTTTTTGCTTTGGCTCCGTCTCTTCATTCTTTCTGGAGTTATTTCTCCACTGATCTCTAGTAGCATATTGGGTACCTACCAACCTGGGGATTTCATCTTTCAGTGTCCTATCTTTTTGTCTTTTCATACTGTTCATGGGATTCTCAAGGCAAGAGTACTGAAGTGGTTTGCCATTCCCTTCTCTGTATATTCATAAGGGATTTGATATAGGTCTTTCTTGAAGGGCCTAGTGGTTTTCCCTACTTTCTATCTTGTATATTTTCTCCTGCCTCCTTTCAAAGACTATGGGCTGCTTTTCTGGGTGTTCTGATGTCCTCTGCTAGCGATCAGAAGTTGTTTTGTGGAGTTTGCTCAGCGTTCAAATGTTCTTTCGATGAATATGTAGGGGAGAAAGTGGTCTCCCCGTCCTATTCCTCCGCCATCTTAGCTCCTCCTGGTTTTCCCTGCTTTCTTCAATTTAAGTCTGAATTTTGCAATAAGGTGTTTGTGATCTGAGCCACAGTCAGCTTCCGTTCTTGTTTCATCTGACTGTATAGAGCTTCTCCATCTTTGGCTGCAAAGAATATAATTAATCTTATTTCAATATTGACCATCTGGTGGTGTCCATGTGTAGAGTTGTCTCTTGTGTTGTTGGAAGGGGATGTTTATAAGAGCAGTGCCTTCTCTTGGCAAAA
This sequence comes from Odocoileus virginianus, assembly GCF_023699985.2. Classification (NCBI taxonomy): domain Eukaryota; kingdom Metazoa; phylum Chordata; class Mammalia; order Artiodactyla; family Cervidae; genus Odocoileus; species Odocoileus virginianus. The sequence continues at coordinate 22,631,442 of NC_069699.1, forward strand.
TATTGTTAGATTCCTAACCACTGGACTGCCGAGGAATTCCCCTGAGGGTGACTTTGGGATGGTCTGAATTTGCAGTTAGTATCAGAAGTGAGGGTGTTCTTGGCAACTCCTGAATTTTGCAAAGAGAAAGAAAAAAAGTGAAGTCGCTCAATTGTGTCCGACTCTTCGCGAGCCCATGGACTGTAGCCTACCAGGTTACTCTGTCCATGGGCTTTTCCAGGCAAGAATACTGAAGTGGGTTGCCATTTCCTTGTCCAGGAGGTCTTCCTGACCCAGGCATTGTACCCGGGTCTCCTGCATTGTAGGCAGACACTTCGCTGTCTGAGCACCAGGGAATTTTGCAAACATGTTATTTATTTCTCAAAGCAAACTCATGAGGCATAAGATCACATAGCTGAGAATAGAACATAAGCAAAGTATTTTCTGACATACATGATTACAATAGTTTCTTAGATCTGTTTCCCAAGGCAAAAGAGATACAAGCAAAATAAACAACTGGGACTAAGTCAAACTGAAAAACTTTTGAACAGCAAAGAAAATGGTAAACAAAGCAAAAGACAACCTATGAACTGGGAGAATATATTAGCAAATGATGTTACCCAGAAGGGCTTAATTTCTAAAAGTGCAAATAGCTCATCACATAACGCAATTTAAAAAAAAAAAACTGAACATAGGCAGAAGACCTAAACAGACATTTCTCCAAAGAAGACACACAGATGGTTAACAGGCACATGAAAGATGATCAACATTGCTACTTATTAGAGAAATGCAAAATAAAATTACAATGAGATACCACCTCACACTGGTCAAAATTGCCATCATCAAAAAATCTACAAACTGTAAATGCTGGAGAGTGTGTGCAGGAAAAAGAACCCTCCTACACTATTGGTGGGAATGTAAACTAGTGCAGCCACGGTGTTTTAGGACCACCATTTTTCTGAAAGATTGCATATCCTATCCCTCTAAAATATTGGTAATGATATAAAGACATCTTACAGAGATTTAAATGTTGAAGTGGCCTGGAGGTTCTATATTCACTGAGAGTTTGTTGATCTTAAATTGACTCAAGAGCATTTCTGGATTAATTGTTCTTTCTCCTTTTTATAATTTCCTCTGGATCTGAGAGAATAAGGGAGGAAATCAGAAATGCAGTGGGTCAGACTCACTTTGGCAAAATGAAGTAAAATGGTCATGATACAGAGAAGATTACCACAGAGCCTGTATAAGGGTAACACTGATGTTTTTGAGACATTCCATTTTTTTCTTCCTTTTTTAATTTAAAAAAGATATGAGAAAATACTTGGGATAATGGAAATGTTTTATATCTTGTTTTGAGTTGTGGTTTTCATGGTGACTACAAATATTAAAACTCACTGCTGCTGAACACTAGATCATTGTATTTTATTGAACATTAAATATATTTTAATCTTTAAAATGAGTGCTCTGAGAAATGCAAATAATGATTTAAACCTGGGGTTTGCAGGGTTGACTGCTTCATATATAACTAAGGTTGAGCAAATAGAGCACTAACCTTAAGCTTATTGTACTTTATATAACAGATGAAACTCTGTTGGAAAATCACGTATTTTTTAATTGAAAAATTCAGGAGAAAATGAAGGCCCAGAGACAAAACTGACTTTACAAATACTGCAACTGGAAGAAGAGCAGCACTAAAGGAAAAAGTATCCAAGAACATGCAGGGATTGCTTACCATGCACCAGATACCATATTGCCATTTCAAATTTGTTATTTCATTGATTGGTTATACCAACCCTATGAAGAACTCACTGCTAAAAATCTATTTTTATCTTGTTGAGAAGTGTAAATCTTGATAGATTATGCAACCTACCCAAGGTTACAAGGCTAAAAATGGTAAAGTTAAATCTTGAGCCTCTATTTCTGATGTCAAAATCTGTATTCTTGAAAACCAAGGCTTATTACTTCCATTCAGTCATTGTTTTGATTAAGTTAGGCTAGTTTAATTATGCATGATGAGTCATTAAATGGCAACCTGAGTCACATTGACCACTCTACTTTTAATATATAAAAATTATTTGTAACAACAACGTGGCCAAACCAGAATAATCTTTTTGATTTGGTTAAGAGACAAAATTTTAATGGTTCAATATGGCCAGCAGGTGGCAATGGTATTCCATTAAGTCAATACAGCAACTTCAGGGAAATTAATGTGCATATTACTTCATGGCAAATAGAAGGGGGAAATATGGAAACAGTGACTAATTTTATTTTCTTAGGCTCCAAAATCATTGCAGATGGTAACTGGAGCCACAAAATTAAAAGACACTTGCTCCTTGAAAGAAAAACTATGATCAACCTAGACAGCATATAAAAAAGCAGAGACATCACTTTGCAAGGTCTGAATGAAGTCAAAGTTATAGTTTTTCCAGTAGTCATGTATGGATGTGAGAGTTGGACCATAAAGAAGGCTGAGTGCTGAAGAATTGATGCTTTTGAACTGTGGTGCTGGAGACTCTTGAGAGTCTCTTGGACAGCAAGATCAAACCAGTCAATCCTAACGGAAATCAACCCTGAAAATTCATTGGAAAGGCTGACGCTGAAGCTCCGATACTTTGGCCACCAGATGTGAAGAGTCGACTCACTGAAAATGACCTCAATGCTGGGAAAGATTGAGGGCAAGAGGAGAAGAGGGCAACAGAGGATGAGATAGTTTGATGGTATCACCAACTCAGTGGACATCCTAAATTTGAACAAACTCAGGAAGATAGTGAATGACAGGAAAGCCTGGTGTGCTGCAGTTCGTGGGGCTCATAAAGAGTCAAACACGACTTAGTGACTGAGCGACAACAATGTATAAAAAAAATACAAAGCTGCAGAGAAAAGGAGAGGAGCGGCTTTCTGTGATCTCGACCCTAGATATTTATGCACTTGACCTATCAAGCATACACAGTTTTTGAGCTGTTCGCATACCTAGGCTCGTTTAATTGCATTATGCATAAGGTAAGCAGAAGAAGCAATAATGAGCACACTGAAGAGATGGTGGTTCTAAGCTATCTAAATGAGGGACGAGAAAGAAAAATAAATATTATTTGAGGGAATCCTTGAAGCTTCCTTTACAGTTGTGTTTTTGGTGTGTGCATGTGTTTATTTGCATGTATATGTATATATGCACATGTACATATGTCATTGCGGTCATGTTGTTAGTGTTGCTCATGAAACCCAACAACATGTGTGAGTCAGTGACAAAAAGGAATGTTTTTGGATTTAAGCCAAATCTTTCTACCTCTGGAAGAGTAAAGCATATTCTGAAACTAGTATGCAACAAACAAGGAACATTTGACTACACCATTGCAAATGCTGTATTTTATGATCCAGTTTCCTACAACCAGCATGCTGGACAAAGCAAAGCTTCCTGGACCAAGATATTTATTTAAGACTTTGAAAGACAGTAGTAGTTTTCCAGGAAGACAAGGTAAATATGAATATTTTAGGAAGGGGCACTAGCAACTAAAACAGGTATAGAAAAGTAAAAAAAACAGTGTCTTTGTGAAGTAAAAACACTTCGACAAAGTGAGAATTTGTAATACTTCTAAAGAAAGAATCAGAGAAAGTCTTTTGGTCATGCAAGGAATTTGGATGTTGTTATCCTGTAAGGAACTTTCAGATAAGTTTGCCCATTATGGAAATATGAGACTTCTGAAAAAATGTAGAGGAGGCCTGATCTGAAAGTATCAAAGAGAGGTGGTAGATTGAAGAATTATTTGGGACACAGACTTTATACTACTACAAAAAACTCCAACAAACTGGAAATAAAAGTGGTGCTCTGTTTATCTGCTGTTGTGATTAAAATGTGAATTGTGAAAGACAGTGGTTTTCCAAAAATCATGATTGAGTGTTAGCTTCCTTTGCTTACAGTGTATAATGTCAAAAACCATGTCCTGAAATGGTTGAAAATGATGAAGTGAAAGTAACACATATTTTTAAAAATAATAAAAGGAAGATAAAAAAAGTGATGGGTAATGACTTTTGAACTTGTATAATGTGTCATGAGTTGCATTGGGCAGACTGACCCCAGAGTCGGAGTGGTTGGGCAGGAAAAGGGAGTCTCTAGGTAGTGAATCTAGCGCCAAAGGTAACTGGCAACTTATGGCTGGAGATGGCACATGGCTGGTCTAGAGCATATATTATATATCACTGTTGTTGTTCAGTCACTAAGCCAGTTCCAACTATTTGCGACCCCGTGAACTGCAGCATGTCAGGCTTCTCTGTCCTTCACTATCTCTCTGAGCTTGCTCAAACTCATGCCCAGTGAGTGAGTGATGCCATCCAACCATCTCATTCTCTGTAGGCCCCTTCTCTTGCCCTCAATTTTTCTCAGCATCAGGGTCTTTTCCAATGAGTCAGCTCTTTGCATCATGTGGCCAAAATATTGGAGCTTCAGTTTCAGCATCAGTCCATCCAATGAATACTCAGGACTGATTTCCTTCAGGATGGAATGGTTTGATCTCCTTGCAGGCCAAGGAACCCTCAAGGGTCTTCTCCAGTGCCACAGTTCAAAAGCATCCATTTTGGGGGCCCAGCGTTCTTTATGGTCCAAATCTCATATCTATACATGACTACTGGAAAAACCATAGTTTTGATTATATGGACCTTTGTAGGCAAAGCGATGTCTCTGCTTTTTAATACACTATCTAGATTTGTCATAGCTTTTTTTTTCAAGGAACAAGCATCTTTTAATTTCGTGGCTGCAGTCACTGTCCCCTTTGATTTTGGAGTCAAAGAGAATGAAATCTGACACTGTTTCCACATTTTCCCCATCTTATATATAGTTCACGCCATCTCTCCCTCAAGCAGTACCCTCTGAGGAATATTTCTTAATGCCATTTTTCTATCTCCTATAGCTTAGATTTTGCTCTACTAGAGCTATAATCAGGAAGTTCCTGAGTCTCTAAAGTTTGTTTAAATGTTTCTCTGGAATGCTTCTATTTTGTAAATTGCCACTCTGCCTTTGTTCACGTTGTGATCTAGTTCATCACCTGTCAAACAATTCACCAGTGCATGTTCCTTAAAGCCTGTTTGCAATCCTCCAAGGATAGGGCTTCCCTTGTGGCTCAGCTGTTAAAGAATTTGCCTGCAATGTGGGAGGCTGTGTTCTATCGCTGGGCTGGGAAGATCCCCTGGAGAAGGGAAAGACTACCCACTCCAGTATTCTGGCCTAGAGAGTTCTATTGACTATATAGTCTATGGGGTCACAAAGAGTCAGGCATGACTTAGCAACTGCCACTTTTCACAAGGATAGGAAAAGCAAGGCAGTCTCAAAGGAAGAGAGGAGATACTGTGATAGTGTGAGAAGAGACACTGTGATAAAGATGAGTCTGAGTTTGTATCATAATTTTTGCCACTGGTTGTGTGGCATGTAATAAAATGTTTTAACACTCTGAAGTCCGTTTGTTTACCTGTAAAGTAATGGGTGTGTTTCCCAGGTGGTGCAGTGGGAAACAACCCACCTGCAATGCAGGGGATGCAAGAAATGTGATTCAATCCCTGGGTTCGGAAGATCCCCTGGAGGAGGAAATGGCAACCCTGTCCAGTATTCTTGAGGGGAGATTCCTATGACCAGAGGAGCCTGGTGGGCTACAGTCCATGGGGTTGCAAAGAGGCAGATATGACTGAGCACATGCATGGAAATTGATGGATAGAGCATATCCTGAGGGTCAATTTATAGCAAAGTGGCCTTCTTTGTTTTCTGTTGGCTTGCAGACATTATCATTGAATCACAGAATTCTTTCCCAGTGAGTTCAGACATAGACTCAAAAGACTTATTGCAGTCGTTGCTAATAGCAGGTACCTGCAGCTAAATGATTGGAGTTAACACAGAGGAGAGCAATGTACCAACATTTCAGGTTTAGATAATCTGAATTTCCTGGCTCTCGGAACATGAAATCATATATCCAATCCTCAAGCAAATACTAAGTGCCAGGATGTGCAAATAAGCGTGGCAGGCACTTCCAAGGATGCAGAAATTAACTGGACAAGTCCTGACCTCAGAGAACCTAGAGGTTAACAGATATGATGCTGCTAGATGGTGCTTATACATGTATTTATACTAAACAAGGTAGACAGTGATAACCTTAGTGAAGGATGTTGAGACAAGATTGTGTGTGTGTGTGTGTGTGTGTGTGTGTGTATCTTAGGGAAGAGGGAGGAAAGAGTTCATAGGAAACTGTGATTCAGATACAGTTTGTTTCTTATGACAAAGATCATATAGGTGAGGCACAAGGCTGCTTTGAAATCATTGGTGGTCGTAATAGATTCTGGTGTAATATATCAACTCTAGCTACACCTGTTTCTATGGCATTCAGTCCATGCTGAGTCTTGTCTTTTTCAGCAAATGTGTTTTCAGCCTCTTTCTCCTCATCTGTGGACATCTACATGTGAAAGGTGACGGTCCTGCCAGATCTATGATACAATAGATGATTTAACTTAAGACTATTCTAGATAGATCAGCAATCACATGTACAGAAAAACAAACAAGCAAACAAACAAAACACAGCTTTGTCCTAAGCACCAGGAAATTAGGTCATTCAAGGAAAACTGAATTTGAAGATTTTAAATAGAGAAACAGTGGCAACAATTTCCCATCAGATTTCTCAGTGGAGGCTTGGAAGTCCATTGTTCTTTAAGAGATAATTGAATGTTCCCTTTTTCTATATTTAAATTGAGAATTTTTTCACTGTATTTTGGGAAATTATTTATCTTGATCATTGACAGAATTCATTTTTCAGATTATAATGTGCAGACATTTGTTATATTTTTATTTTGGGGGGTTTTTGAAATAAGCATTTAAAAAATTTTAAATGCTTATTTAACAAAAATCTAGGTCTCAGAGACTATAGAAAAACCAAATGGAAAATGGAGTGGGAATTCTGTGTATCTCGAACTGGCATATAGCTGTGTATGTAAACACATTATGCTTTCTATAAAAGATCAAATGAAAAGTGTGCCCATGGAGAAGGACTTCTGTGCAGCAGACAAGCATTCTAATTATTTCATCTTTATTGGCTTCTATACAGCTGAAAGGAATGCAAAGCGGGGGTGAAGGTGTAGGAAAGAGAAAAAGGAAGTGTTATGTATAGATGCAACCGATGTTGGTTAACAAAAAGTGCTTTATTACACATCAGGTAGTTTTTTGGTTTTTTTTTTAAAGCTTTCTTCATTCCCAATGGAAGGCTTTCACTGTAGGGGGCAATTGGCCATAGGAGTTGATCAGTGGGAAGCCTATGAACTGTAAAAACAACAACAAAGGCTTTTACAAATCATTCTATGTGGATAAAATAGGTAAAAACCCTCACCTTGGGGGCATTTACGAGGACACACTGGCCTTACCTCTTTACCTCCTATTTCCCATAATTGGCTTCACTCCTCAACTTCTCGTTTCCTCTTAGGCAACATGAAATGGACCTTTATAGATGACAAGAGTCCTTTCATATCTGTATCTGGGCAGGGAGAATGGGGAGATATCACATCGGAAAGGGCAGCTTATCATACCGGTATCTTTCCCCCCCTGTTTATTAAAAAGAATGAGTGCAACTGAGGGACTTCTGCTGAGTGTGACAAGCACTTTACCACTGCAAAAGGGGCTCTGGCTGTAAAAGGTCTCCAGCCAACTAAATTGAGTGGCACTCCTCAACAGCCATGTTCAGGTTGTCTTTTCCAAGCAGACAGCTAAATTAGGAGTTAAGAGATGCCCGCGTAGCTTTTCATGATGTAAATCAAAGATGAAAGAACCCTAACTCGCAGGAAATGTGAAAGAAAAAAATACCTAAGCGAAAAGCAGAGTAGCTAAATGACTTGCGTTTGGATTTTATTTTGCTGATCAATCCACAGGACTTGATATTTTGGTCATTCTAAATTCATTCTAAATTAAAGATATTTTTGTGAAAATGTCCCCAAACAATCAACATGAAACAGGTCATTTTTTCTCCTAGGTAATTTTTGGAGAGTGGTTGAAATTTGTGAAACATGCGTGGAAATCAGGTTTATATTCACATTAATATCTGCAGGTATGTGATATCTTCATATATAAACATGGCTCTACAACTCTCTTTACAAAGGATAGGTAACCCTTTAGTAACATCAACCATCACTGTGGTTCAGTGCTGACACCTCTCTGGGTATAATTCAAAATGACATTTTTTACAAATTCATGGAAATAGCTTTTCTTTGTTTTGAGATTTTACCATCTTGTACTATCTTTCATTTTCTTCAATATACCTCTTACATATATGCAAAATCTTACCTTCTGTGTTAAACAATTGACATTTCCATCAAAACAGTCCATCCTGTTCTCTTTTATAGTTCTCATTATTTAGTTCAGTGCCTTGAACTTGGTACATGAATCAATAAATATTTATTAAGTGAAAGTAAGCAAGCCCTAAAATTTATTGAGATTACATCTATCTCTAGGAACTAAAAAAATAACAATGATTAAGAAAACACATTACATAGTTCATAATCTGTGCAAGGCGCTGTTTTTATTAATTTATATAGTCATAAAACTTCATGAGATATCATTATTAATATCTCAGTGTTACAGTTAAGAACAGTGAGATAGAGAGATTAAGTAATGTATTCAAGCTGATAGTGGCAGAGCAAGAATTTGAAACAATGCAGCCTTCAGGCTGTGCTCTTAATTACTATGCTATATATAGCTTTCCTAACAGACCATATTTATTGTGTAGTTGTAAGTGCTTTACATGTACTAATTCATTTGTATCGTGAATTCTATTTATAGAAACTGGCTGTATGCCAGGATGGGATATATTAGCACTTTCACTAGACTTTAGTAAACATAGGCTGAGAATTTCATACTTCTGTGGTTTTATTCTTATGCAGTGGTTATCGAAATGTGGATTGGAAAACCAAGGAGTTCCCAACTTCCTTTTTAGAGCACTTACATAGTCAGAGCTCGTTGAGATATCAAAGAAAGTGTTCTGTGGTTTTCTGTTCTTTTTCTCTTCACCTACTTTATAAAAATTTTTTTAAACACAGGATATTCTTTATGGAAGATATAAGAATCCCTGAGTGTAACAACTACAGCAAATAAATACAAAATTAAAAAAAAAAAAAGAAATCATAAAGCTGCTTCTTAAATCTGACAGTTTTAAGGAGAATTGCTGTACCTATATCCCAGTGAACTGGATCTAGTAACTACTGAACCATCTGAAATTCCTTATTGGATAAAGATTTAACAAGGATTGATTATTCCATAAATTTCAAGAATGATTTGTTACTCTCTAACTTCTTTTAATGGAATGCTGATACTTTAAGTGAATATACTTTTTTTTTTTTTTTTACCATCTCGAGTAAAGCTGCTGTTTGCTCTAATCTGTTTCAAAGTTATATTAAGGTAATGCTAAAATAAGTACTAGTTGTTCCTAATGCTATAAACACAACAAACAAATTCTTATATAGTGCTTTTAATTTTTACATTCCCATGTAATTTCCTAATTTGAATGTCTAGTGAAAAATACCAGGAATGAAAATATTCTAATAAAAAATACATAATTTCATAAGACTTGCTGTTCACACATATACTTACTTCCTAAGCTATGTAAGTTTCATTCAGGCTGCAGTTAGCTGTTTAACCATTTCCTAGGACCTCTGTGAAAGCCATGACTTTAAGATGTTTACATAGAGAGGCATCATTATACTCTAGTGAAATCAGTACATTATGGTATACTAGGTATATTACAACTAGTTCCAAATATGAGCTCTGTTTTTTTAACATGAATCTTTTGGTGTCCTTCAAATATGGTATTTCTTTTACATAAACTATATGTAACTCTCCTACACATAAACACCAGAGTTGGTAGACAGATATCCACCATTAAGTTAAAGGGTGGAATCTTTATGATATACACTAATCTCAAAGCATATTCTTCTAAAGTAAACATTAATTTTTTTGGTAATAGTCAAAGCAAATAATTAATAATAGAACTTTTAAATCTATTGTATAAACATCATCTTCCTTGAAATTTCTGGGTTAGACCTAGATTCAGTGATATACACTATCTCTTCTACCACACTTCTCCAAAATACCTTCAGCAAAATTATTTGCATTTACAGAATAGGAAAAGTGTGGTGGAAAGACTCTAAACATGACCCCCAATGACCCTGTCTTCTGGTAGGCACTACTGTATCTCCCCCTGCTCTTGAATGTAGGTTTGACCTATGACTTGCTTCTAACCAGCAGAGGGAATGAAATGTCATTTCTATAATTAGGTTCCAATTTTTCTAGAAAATTGTGTCAATTGCATAGTCATTTTGCACATTCTAACAAAGGAAGTGACTGGAGATGCCCATGTGGTAAGGAACTGAAGGCATCCTCTGTGGCTGAAGCTCTCAATCTAACAATGTTCAATAAACTGAGTTCTGTCAATACTCATATGACTTTGGAAGCATATTCCTTCCCAGTTGGGTTTTCAGATAAAAACTCAGTGATGGATGATACCTTATTTGCCACTTTCAAATGAGTTCTGGAAGCAAAGAACCCAGATGAGCTGTAGCAAGACTGCTGAACCACAGATTTGTGACATAATTGATGTTGCTGTTTTAAGCCTGTAAGATTATGGTATTATTACACCATAATGTTATTATACCAGTGTTATAATGCAGCATCAGAAAATTAATGTAGTGACTCAAACAACTGTTTTCTTTGAACCCAGAAACATAGTTAGGGCTTTGATTTTAAGAGGTACTGATCTTATTACAAATTTAAAAATAAATAAATAATATGAAAATATGGGAGTGAGTCTAGAATGCCTAGAAAATAAGTGACACTGAGGATTACAAAATATGTCATCCAGTTGTATACAGTATAATAAGAATACTGGCCCTGTGGGATAGGGCCAGTAATTATTTCATACTTAGCTAATGCTAAAGGAAAAAATATAATCGTGACCAAGAGCCTGGTTATACCAGCTTTTTAGGAACCCACTTCTTTTTTAATTTAACTTTTTGCTTATATATTTTTCATACATTTAAAGCTTCCAATTGACCAATAATAAGTATTAAGTTATGATTTATCTTTGGATAAGAGAAATTGTCTTCTAATAGAAGAATTTGTCACTTTTTATCTTCAGACTCACAGCTACTTTTACCTTCTCTACATTGATTTTTATTTCATTATATTTTTTTTCTGATGATAATCTTGATATTACAATGATTATGTTTTTCTGAGAACTATAAGTTTCAATATAAATTTAGCATTATATGTTGACTTTTAAATTCTATGCCTATTTATATTAGGTGTATTTTAGGAATATTTTGTCTTGGCCTTTTAAAAAAAATCACAACTTTAGCTCACACATGAAGAGAAAAAAAGACACCATACCTGTGAAAATCATACCAATACTTTTCAGCACATTAAGTCAACAATACAATTAAAAACAAAATAAAATAATTATTTGAGACAATATATCTTATGCATTGGATGTGGACTCCTACAAAGCTGATCTTTAGTTGCATCTTATGAAAAGCTATAGAATGAATTTATCCAAGATTATTTTTAAAGGAAGAAATTAAATTGTCCATGCAACACCATTACATATGCAACAAAAAATATTCATAGATGCATGATAAACCTTTCAATTGGATTACACTTTTATAGCTATAACTGAAATATAATTTTATGCCACAAGCATCCAGGCATATTTTATCAATTTTCTGTTCTTTTACCCATATGAAATGTGTGATATATGATATAAATATACACACACTTTGTATATGAGTTACATTTTTGAAGTCTAAAACAAAAAAAAGCCAGAGAAAATGGCAAGAGAAGATGAGCAAAGGCTTGTCTTTATCTGAATGCTGTGTTTTAAACTAAGAATGAATACTTTCACTATAACCACATATTTGTTGTTCTGCACAGGCTGAATATGCTATTTTAAATTAGAAAAAGTTCAACAAGACTTGCCCAAAATGAACTATCTAGTAACTATAGTTGTATAGTGACTTTGGAAAAGAGAACAACCTGTCTTTCATGATTCACTTCTCTAGAACTCTAGAAACAAACTGTGGGAAAGTCCATTAACTGAAGCACCTCCTTGAGAATTGGAAAAGGAAGATGGTCATTGCCAGACTAACTGTGATAGGAGAAATATAATTACTAAAAGTTGATACATAGAAATGTTAAATTAGTTTTGTCTCTCTGGAATATTGGGATAAAACAATGAGTTGATTCTTTTACCTTTCCTGAACAAAGGTCTTAGAAGAATAGCTATAAATGGTAGATGAGGCATTAATAGAATGGATGAGTATTAAAATGTCTTGGAATCATTCATTATATACTGAGTGCCTCAAAAGTATAAAGCTCTGAAAAGCAGAAGAAAACAATCTTTGTGAGTGATTGCCATAAAGATAGGAGTGAGAGGTAGGTTGTCAGGGTTATGGCTCACAGTGGGCAGAAAGGGTATATTCTCTGAAATGTGCAGAAGGATACAAACTCATGGAATAAGTACACATTAAACATTCTATTCAGTAGTTTTTTTTGTAAACGTTATTACTGTTTGGATTCTTTATAAAAAATAAGCCTGACTGAGCAGAATAAAATGCTCTCAAATATCAATTTTCCACACCCATGAATAGCCTAGCTGTTTAAGTCATGAGCCATTAACATGACACAGACAGATCACAAGGATAGAGCACCTAATGTGCAAGGCACACACCTAGCAAAAAGTCAGTCACCTTGTAAATGCAAAAGTGTATAAATATAATGCCCAGAGACACACATATATCCAAACCTCAAAGCTATATGTATATATATATAATACACATATACACACACACACACACACACACATATATACATGTATATATGTATATAACACACACACACACACATATATAAAGCTTCCCAGGTTGCTGAGGGTAAAGAATCTGCCTGCCTGCAATGCAGGAGACACAAGAGACATGGGTTCGATCACTGGTTTGGGAAGATGCCCTGAAGGAGGAGATGGCAACCCACTCCAGTATTCTTGCCTGGAGAATCCCACTGACAGAGGAGCCTGGCGGGCTAGAGTCCATACGGTCGCAAAGAGTCAGACATGACAAGCAACTGAGCACACACACACACAAATTTTCTGTCTCAAAAAAATGTAGCCCAAAGTTTAGATGTTTATATTAACAGAGCACTTTAAAAAACACAAAAGAAAAATAAACGATATTTCGTGCTGTAAAAATCTGTATTTATATTGATTACTTTTTTTTTTTTTTTGTAAAACAAGATGAAGCCTCAAAGAAGCGAAGATTTGCAATGATCAATAAAACAGCTTACATGATTTGATGATGCGTGTATAATCACAATATTTGAGAAGTTAGTTCCTCCTAATATGACTTCCATATAGGAGTTGCAACTCCAAGTTTTTCTCCCCTTCTTTGGTAAGTGAGTGTGTGGGGAATGTGTTTTATTCATTGTGCATCTCTGGAGAAAATCAGGTCACCTTCAATGATCTTATCAGTCAAAGAAAATAGGACTGCTTCACAGTGCTATTAAAATGGAAGAGAATTAAAATGTATTAAAAAGCTTTCAGATGCCAGGATCAAAGGGAAAAAGGTCACAGACTAGTCAAGCATTGTTGCCTTTGCTGAAATTCATGATTTTGATTAACATGAAGTTGTAAATGGCTATAACATTGTAAGCAGTTGTAATAAAATAAAGTAGGAAACAGAGGCCAAGGACGTTACAGAAACGTAGAAGAAAGTGTCAAAAGAACACTTCTAACAAGTGGAAAAAATAAACAAGATGAGAATTATGATTATATGCTTTTCAAAATTTACTTGTGATTCACAAAATGCTTTAGCATGTACCAGGCAATTTAATCGTCACAAGTGAGATAGGTATTGTTCCCCATACTTCAAGAATATGGAGGCAAAGTTTAAGAGAGTAATAAATTTCTGCAAGTTCAAAGAACTAGCAGGCAGCAGACTACTGCTTTCTTCTAAGTCTCTAAAACAACCAACAGAACACTGTAAAATGTCCATAAATATTGTTAAAATAATCAGCCTGCACTTGTCTATTTTTCCTAATTCCAAATCTAATATCCTTTCCAATCAGTTGACTCATCCCTTAACAAGTGATGAATCTATGCAAAACCATTTCTATTTTATTTGAAACATTGCTAAAAGAAAAGTAAATAAAACATATAGTAGGAGTCCATTTTAAAAATAGGATAAACAGGAGTGGTATCTCAGGGTGACAAAGTCAAACTATCAATAGGATTGAAAAAAAATTGATTCATCTAATTTGGATGGGACTAAGAAGATTACCAAAATACTGTTACACAGTATTACAGATTACAGATTACATCTTAATTACACATAAAATAGTTGAGTACTTCTTATGTGTTAAAACAGAGAATCAGATCCTTACACCAAATTATTGTGCTTTTTTAGCCTTGATTACTATGATCGCCTGTTAGTTCTCATTCTTTTTAATCTTTCCATCTATTCACCATGGAGGAGTCAATGTAATCATATCAGGGTACAAATTTGTTCGTATCTTGGTTGATCCACTTTCCTACCCTACTTCCTCCTTCCGGCTACAAAATGTAAATGACTACATTCTTGAGGAACAAAGGAAAATCCTTTAATGAGTTATAAAAGAACCACAAAGTCCTGTTGGGATCGCCTCTCCTTGTTGCCTCATCTGCTCTTCCTCTTGTTATCATCTGCATTACTCTACTGTTGACCTTAAACTATCATGTTTCCTCCCTCCTATTTTCCTTTGTTGTATATTTTTGCTCATGTCACAAATGCTTCTTCTCTACTCTATCTAACTGATGGTCAGTTACTATTCAGATTTTAGAAAGTCAGTTCCTCAAAGTAGTCTTCTTTGGAAGTATTTGAGCACAGCACCACAAGGTTTTTGGGGAACCCTGAAGGCAGTCTTCTTTGAATTCCCCACACCAAGTGAGGTTTCCTGTCACAGTTTCTTAAAGTCATATGTCTTTTAGAGCACTAATCACAAATGTGTGAGTGTGTGTGTGTGTGTGCACACGTGTGTAAGAATCAGCCATCTCTGCACTTCAAGCTTTGTAAGGATTGGGCCGTGTTAGTTTTGCTCAGGACTTTACTTATAGCACAGAGCTTGGTGTCTTAACTCGGTTTTATTCATTGTCTTCCTCCTATTTGTTCCTCACTGATTTAGGCTTTGGGGATATTGAAATGAGCAACAGAAGGTGTGAATGGTAGAAGACATTCAACATAGTTGTTAAATGGTTGGCTGCAATTTTATAAACTCCAAAGTCCACACAAATAGTTACTAATTATACTTCCTACCACAATTATAGTCTGGAAAGAAAAAAGTGAGAGAAGGAGTTAGTGGCTGTCATTACCATTGCTCAAAGCAGAGTCACACTTATGACAGAAAACCTGACAGGAGAGTATCTGTATCTATGATAGGAAACCTGGAAAGTTATGGGGTACAGCTAAATAATTTAGTTTGGGGTACAGTACATGGGGGTGCAAGGAGTCGGACACGATTGAGTGACTGAACTGAACTGAGAGTCCATTCTAGTGCATATGGGATTCACTCTGAAAATGTGTCC
Source organism: Odocoileus virginianus (assembly GCF_023699985.2). NCBI lineage: Eukaryota > Metazoa > Chordata > Mammalia > Artiodactyla > Cervidae > Odocoileus > Odocoileus virginianus. The sequence continues at coordinate 22,647,032 of NC_069699.1, forward strand.
TCTATACTTTTGTATTTAAAGAAACAATTCTTCTCATTGCTTCTCAGAGGGCATTCTTCAGGCTCCCATGCCAATTAAAAGACATTTAGTAAAGTGGGTGCCTCTGAAGAGATGTACAAATTTGTTAGCTTTACCTCTGGCTGTAGCTAAATGAACAGGAAATTCTTAGGGGAAAAAAATGAAGCCTTTGCAAAGCTGGATGTATTGTTTGGGTACCAGAGAAATGCCTCAAGCTGAGATTTTCAGAGAAGACCCATTTTATAAAGGGCTATATTAAATTAAGTAAGTGTTTGGAATCTCTGGGGAAAGGCACTATGGAGATATTTGAATGAACACAAAGTTAAGTAGCAGTGAATGTAGAATTTCCTATTACTAGTGTTTTTTCCAGTGGATTTTTGGAAGCCTTTTGTGAGACAGAAATATTATATGCATCAGAAAATCACAGAATATCTTAGAAAGGGATTAAGAATTCATAAGTCAATTCCATCAATTTACAAATAAACTGAAGTCTAGAGAAATAACACAATTTTTCTGGTGTCAGGGAGCCAATAGTGGCATATCTAAGATTAGAATACTGGTTTAATCCATTATTCTAGGTTCCTTCCACAAGGGAAATATTAGGAAATTGGCACTTCCAGAGATGGTTTTGCTTGTAATCCAATTTCCATGTCTTTGCAGACCCTACCAATGCATTCATTCTGTCAACAAGAAATTAAAATGAAAGTGAAAATAATATTATAAATTGAGCAGTAAACGATAATCCCAGCAGAAACTCACATGAAGATGGTGTGATAAAATGGAACAACTTTGGGTTTGGGATAGATCTGGATTCAAATCCCAATTCTGTCACATACTAGCTGTGTGAAATTGGTCAGCTGTTTACCTTCTCTTCATTAGTTTCCTCTAACAATGGGAATAATAATACCTATTTCCTTTTAGAGTTTTCTGATAGTTAAGTGAAATCACTTATGTAAAGCATTTAGCACAATATTGGGCATATGTTTGAAAACTCAATAAAAGGAGTTATTTTTTTTACTGGAGAATTCACACTCAAGACTATATGAACTGCCAGATAATATAAGAGCATTTAGCATAAGGGATGGATTTCCAAATGAAGAAGCCAGAGATGAGACAGTAATAATCAGAACTGGACTGATTAAATCCTACTGCAATGAAGTAAGATGATAATATAGATATAAATGGCAACCCACTGTAGTATTCTTGCCTGGAAAATTCCAGAGACAGATGATCCTGGCAGGCTATAGATGTGGTTGCAAAGAGTTGGATGTGACTGAGGACATACAGACATACACGTGTGCACACATGCGCACACACACACACATAACCACAGCCTTTAAATGTAGTGAGGATGCTAAACTCTTCCAGAATGAAATAGAGTATTTCTTAAAAATGTCCTTTCTTTAAGGTTTTCCTGGAAGATGTCACAGCTGGCAGAAAGGCCAGAAGGAAAACAACATCTCTAGATAGAAAGACAAGTAGGTTAAATGAGCAGTGTTACTGAGTCAGTTCAAGTGTGATATAAATAGTGCTGAATTCTGTCTCTATTTTGCAAGCAGAGACCTTAGCCTGAACCCATCTGCTTCTGGAGAAAGATCTTCCAGTAGGAAGACATGTACCTTATGTGAAATGGGCAGAGATTCCTTTCTCTGATGATGAATAGCCAAGTGAGACACTAACGGACTAGCAGACTGGAGGGCAGATGCCTCTAAATCATTTTTAAAAAGAGACAGCTTGCCTCTTGACAGGTCTGTAGATAGAAACTTGCCTTCTCTCCAAAGTGTATAAGAGTTGCTTATGGAGAAATGTGACTGTTCTTTTTGATCCTTTGGGACATAGTTCGTTCCAGATTTTAGCGTGATGCTTAATATTTCAAAAGTATGGGTTAAGGTGTGAAATACAAATCACACACATACACACACACATAAATATGAGTACTGCAGTCTGTCTCCTCTCTTCACAAGAATTCCCGAACACTGTTGGAAATGGTACACTGAAGTGGGCTTGGAGCACTGAGTTATGCAGAACCAGCAATAATAGCCATTTGTTTGCAGTGTTGAAAGCAACTTACCTAAGTTTCAGTTGCTTCATCTAAAACTTTTACTGTAAGGATTAAATGAGACACTAAGTAATCTAGAAGCTGACACATGGTAGCTTAATTATTGTTAGTTCCCTTCTTATCTTCCTCCTTCCTAACACAGTTTTCAAGTTAAAAACCTCTTTCAATTTTTAGTTGTTGTTACCAGTAGTATTTGCAGAAGCCAGTATAGTCCTGCTGTTTTGGGAGACTCTCAGAAATTAATGGAAGAGTGAACTTGGGTTCAAAAAAGTGAAAAGTACTATTTTAGGCACCCCTGAAAAAGAAGGTACATAGTTCAAAGAGAAAGAAGTGTGAAGGTTGTATAGTTACTCTTCCCAGAAGGCGTGAGGGGAGTGAGTTTGATGAGAGAAATCCTGAAATAGATGTCAGTCTCTGTGGAGAGATGATCCAGCAGGAGATGGGTAGGGGTCCCCAGGTCAGAAAACACAACAGCTGTAGTAGGTTTGGTGTGAAATCAAGGTTGAGGCTTTGCTGGAAAGCAGAGTATAGCTAATGGTTGTCTAACTTTGGGAATGATCTCAGAGTATACAGAAGTTACTCCCATTTGGAGATAGCTGCTCCCCAGTTGGCTCTTTGAATCTGGAGACATTTTTTGATTGTCTTGACTTGGATGGGTGTTGCAACTGACATCTAGTGGATAGAGGGCAAGAATACCACTAAATATTGTGTAAGACAGAGGACAGTTCCATACAGCAAGGACTTATCTGGCCCCAAATCTGATTAATTAGTGGATCAATAGGTTACGTTGAGAAACTTTGGTTTTTAAGTCAGAGGAGATTAAGTTATTTGTAGTCAAAATTTTGAAGAAAAATTTTGATGCATGGTTTTTTCCATGTCTTTCTGGCACCTATAATTGCTCCTTCATTTAAATTTAGAGTTTGATCTGTGGTCAAAATAACCCAGTTATTCACTTACTGTAATTGAGATAGAGCAAGACCCCATGTTCGTTCTCACTTTGAGTATTTGATTCAGAGCAGTAGGAAAAAGCCATCCAAAGCTCAAGGATAAAAGAAAGAAAAAGTACACATCCCAGGTAACTGAGTTTTAAGATCTGGTCCTTAGTTACACCTAAAGATACTGTCTAGCAGTGAGTGGTGTTGACTATTGCTGCTACTTCAATTGTTAGCACTGTTAACCCTAAATTTAAATGAAGAAACAATTAACAAACCAACTCTCAGTACTATTCTTACCATGATCCCACTAGTTATCATTTATTGAGCACTGTGCTAATCACTTTGCATTTCTGCATATCTATAAAAATGAATAGTGAAATGTAAAGCTCATTTGATGAACTAAATGTTAAATCTATTGTAAAGTGAAGAGACGGAGCTTGGAAAGGTATGAAAATTACCAGGAACAATTTGTCTACCTAAAGGGCAGAGATAGGGTTGGTATCCAGGTACGTCCTTCTCTAAAGCCCATGTTTTAGGTGTTAGGAACACAGCTGTATATTGAGGAAGGACTAAGGAAAGGAGAAAAGCATTGCAAAATTCCTAGGAAGTTTTCACACTATTTGATTCTCTGTGTTCCTTATGCTTGGATGATACAAGTGATATGGAAAGGGAATATTCTTAGTATTTAAGTTTCATTTTGATTATTTTGATATTCACTAAGATCTCAATCTGTATCTTCCTGAGATATCAAATTCTTGAAATCAAAAGACTCTAGAGATCAAGTGTTTTCACTCTAATAAGTTTGCAATATAAATAGATATCCTGGGTTTTAGAGTCAGTTCTACTATTTTTGATATTTCTATTGTTAAGACTACTTTATCCTTTTTTATCTACATAATGGAATGAATAACATTTTCCCTTTCTACTTCACAATTCTTTAATGATTAATTGTGATAGTAAAATTAAAGAACTTTGAATAGTATATGTGAATAAGAATATTATAAGTACCCTTTTCTAATAGAACTTAAGATGACTATAACCTATGCCATATATATATAACTTGAGAAATCTAAGAAAATACACAGAAGAGTTAAGCATTTGATAATTTATCAAATCAAAATCTTTGGTGATGTTTGGAAATTTAGAATGGTCAAGGTTTTTCAAATAAAGTGGAAAGTTTGGGGTCAATTTTCTGACTAGTTTGAGGGGGAAAATGCCTCAGCTTGTCAAGTCATCTATTTAACTAGTAAAACTCTTAAAATATATTTTAAAACTCCTAAAAATCTATTTATTTAAAGAATAATATACACCCACTTAAAAATTTAGAAAGTACAATGAAGAAATGAAATTCACTGAAATTCTACTCCTCAGAATGACTTTTCAAACTCAACTCTGAAACTTGACCATACAGCTCCTTTAAATTATTTTTAGCCTCTTTTAAATATGGTCTATGCTAAAGAAATATGAATAATTCTCATGATTATCTGCAGCATCCCTGAAGAGCTAAATATCCAGTCAAAATCTGGATCATCACATAAGCACTGAGGATTAAAGTTGGATGTGGACAGAATACAGTGAGCTGAGAGTGTTAATTCTAAATTCAATCTATGCTAAAATGCAACTTGTTACTTATCTGCCATGCTTCCTTGAGCAAGTCATTTAAGATCTACAATTTTGATTTCCTTATCTACAAAGTGGGAATAGTAACAATGCACGGGGTTTCTCTGGTGGCTTAGAGGGTAAAGAATCGGCCTGCAGTGCAGGAGATTTGGGTTTGATCCCTGGGTCGGGAAGATCCCCTGGAGATGAGAATGGCACCCCACTCCAGTATCCTTACCTAGAGAATTCCATGGACAGAGAAGCCTGGCATCTACAGTCTATGGGGTCGCAAAGAGTTCGACATGACAGAGCAACTGAACATGCATGCAAAGAAGATGTGTGAAAATGGCCTAACTTCTTCATAGCACTGTATATGTTTCTATTAGAAAGTGACATCTCTGTAGCCTTATTATAGATTGATGCCCTTCCACACCTGTTTGTACTTTTCTTTCTTTGGGTAAAAGCACTAAAAATCATGGTCAAATCAATAAGAAGTCAACTCAGAGGCATAGTGATTTAAAGCACTTTCAGTCCTTAGGTCCTGAGTGTGAAATACCACATGCCCTCATTTTAAAGCATGGAACTTGAGGAAATAGGGCCAAAGTTGGCTTTGGGGGATAGTGAAAGGTTTAAAAGAAGTTAGGGTAGTTAAGAAGGGCTGGAGACAAAAATGGCTAGGAGAGAGGATTAGTGCTCTTTCACGGGCACTGTAAGAATAACAGCCAAGACTCCCTCCACTCCCTCCACTGCTTATTTTTAACTTATATACAGAGTACATCATGTAACATGCCAGGATGGACAAGGCACAAACTGGAACCAAGATTGCCAGCTGCTGCTGCTAAGTTGCTTCATTCATGTCCAACTCTGTGCGACCCCATAGACAGCAGCCCATCAGGCTCCCCCTTCCCTGGGATTCTCCAGGCAAGAACACGAGTGGGTTGCCATTGCCTTCTCCAATGCAGGAGGGTGAAAAGTGAAAGTGAAGTCATTCAGACGTGCCCGACTCGTAGCGACCTCATGGACCGCAGCCCACCAGGCTCCTCCAGCCATGGGTTTTTCCAGGCAAGAGTACTGGAGAAATATCAATAACCTCAGATATCCAGATGACACCACTCTTATGGCGGAAAGCGAAGAACTAAAGAGCCTCTTGATGAAAGTGAAAGAGGAGAGTGAAAAAATTGGCTTAAAACTCAACATTCAAAAAACTAAGATCATGGCATCTGGTCCCATCACTTCATGGCAAATAGATGGGGAAACAGTGGAAACAGTGACAGATTTTATTTCCTTGGGCTCCAAAATCACTGTAGATGGTAACTGCAGCCATGAAATTAAAAGACGCTTGCTCCTTGGAAAAATAGCTATGACCACCAAAACAACATATTAAAAAGGAGAGAAATTACTTTGCCAACAAAGATCCGTCTAGTCAAAGCTATGGTTTTTCAAGTAGTCCTGTATGGATGTGAGAGTTGGACTATAAAGAAAGCTGAGCTCTGAAATTGATGCTTTTTAACTGTGGTGTTGGAGAAGACTCTTGAGAGTCCCTTGGACTGCAAGGGGATCCAACCAGTCCATCCTAAAGGAAATCAGTCTTGAATGTTCATTAGAAGGACTGATGCTAAAGTTGAAACTCCAATACTTTGGCCATCTGATGCAAAGTACTGACTCATTGGAAAAGACTCTTATGCTGGGCAAGGTAGAAGGTGGGAGGAGAAGGGGATAACATAGAATGAAATGGTTGGATGGCATCACCAACTCGATGGACATGAGTTTGAGCAAGCTCTAGGAGTTGGTGATAGACAGGAAGCCTGGCATGCTGCAGTCCATGGGTTCACAGAGTCGGACATGACTGAATGACTTAACTGAACTGAATATGGACTCAGAAGGCTGATTTTTAGCTCTTAAATTACTGAACCATATATACATCTGAGAGTTGGAAAAACATAAATACTAATGAAATAATGGGTAACCACATTGATGAAAGAAGAAAAACGTTACAACTTTTTTTTACAACGTATGAGAAGTTTCCATGAAGAAATATTTTATTCTTAAGTAAATAGTCAATGAAGTGGCTGGAACAAATGTGTAGGGTATAGCAAACACTGAAAAATCATGTTGGATCAGATTTCGTTGATGCTAAGTGTCACATGTGTGAGAAACCCAAGGTTTACTGATGTGGTTAAGGGTTAATCTTTCCAACAGTGAAAACAGAAAGGCTCAGAATGTACTAGATGTTATTATTCATTTTAAATCTTTCATCTCACTATTATTTTCATATAAATTTGATAAATTATAGACAGATTTCAAAATTTAAGGTCAAATCTTTAAAAATCTGATATTAAAATAATTACTAAGTACCTGATTAGCCAGCTAAAAGTGATCATCTAAATCTTTATATATATGTGTATATATATAATGTATATATGATGAGTTATCAGGCATAGAAATAGCATAATTTTAAACTCAAGCTTTCATAAAAATTCTGCAGTCAGCCAGGATATGGAAGAAGCCTAGGTGTCCATCAACAGATGAATGGATAAAAAAGTTTGGCACATATATACAATGGAACATTATCCATGCATAAAAATAAGCACATTTAAGCAATTGAACTGAGGTAGATGAGCCTAGAACCTGTTATATGGGGTGAAGTCAGAGAAAAACAAAAATCGTATGTTAATGCATACATACAAAATCTAGAAAAATGGTACTGATGAACCTATTTTCAGGGCAGGAATAGAGTTGCAGACACAGAGAACAGACTTGTGGGCACATTGTGGGAAGAAGAGGGTGGAATGAATTGGGAGAGTAGCATGAAATACGTCTATTACCATGGGTAACACATATAGCTCGTGGGATGTTGCTATATAAAGCAAGGAGCTCATCCTGGTGTTCTGTGAGGACCTAGAGGGCTGGGACAGTGGGGGTGGGTAGCAGGAATGCTCAGGAGGGCGGAGATATATGTATACATATGGCTGATTCATTTTGCTATACAGCAGAAATCAACATAACATTGTAAAGCAATGATCCTCCAATTAAAAAAAAAAAAACAACTCTGCAGTTCTTAAGAATAGTGTCAATGAAAGTCAAATGGCTGGTATTTTAGACACAAATCTAATAAAAAATAGCAAACATCACTAGTTATAAGGGATTTTATTACTTACATCATCCTAAGAATTCCTGCCTATTAAATTCTATTTTAACTTTGTTACCTTAAGAAAATATTATCATTTAAATGGTAGTTTTTTAAACAGTCCATTTGGTTCATTAATGTATGTGGCTTTTCTGCGTGTCATTTGTATTTGTCTTCCTATGGCCAGACACTTCTGTTCTTGTCTTATAAAATTATGGGCTGAATGTCTATTTGCTTAGTCCTAAAGAAGTATTGCTCATGCAGTATTAGATTCAGCTTTTCCAGAGAGAAACTGAATAATTTAAGGAAGTGAACATGAAGGTAGTCACATTTATTTGCAGACAGCCAGATTAAAGGCCTCCTGTAGGCATTGAACTATTGTATTATTGGGATCTAATGAGCCACTTTCTCCCACTGTATTAATTACTCTTGAGAAATAAACTGAGACTAAAATTACCAGATACTTTTCCTGTCACTATTTTCACATAATGTCTACTGACAAATGTAGTTATATTGTTCTCAAAATTTCTTTCAAAGTAATTGATTCTTAAAACTTGAATCAAGCTATTTCTACAGATTATTCCAATCAAGAAAAAAAAAAAAAAAACCTGTTTTGTCAGTGTTTTGGCATAGCATGCCATTTTACAAATGGAATAGCCTTAAACTGGATCTGGAGAAAATGTACCGTCCTCTAAATAGTCAGGAGTCTGTGGTAAGGGGGACATTGAAAAGTATGTATGATTGTTTGAATTTTACTCTATTTCAAAAACATAATTTCTGTTGAATTGAGAACCAGAGTAATTGAACTACCTGAGGAAGAAAACTACAAGAATGGAATATGCACTTTGACCAAGATTTCCTCAAAGAGGATGATGTATCACACAGCAAATCCATGAAAATTGGCAGGTGTAATATACCTGCTTTGCTCAAGGATCCCAGAAGCACATAATGGATATTCCTTTGGGTCGGAGTGTGATGAATATTGAGCATATCACAACCCACACTCTGCCTACAGTCCTGTTCAGATTTATCGTTAGCATAAAACCGCCTTTAGGAATGCAACACCAGTCTATATATTTAAGTCAAGTGACATCTTTGCAAATTCTAATAGAGATGGTCCAATTTAGAAATGCTGAAAACCATATTTTTATGCAATGCTTACTGATAAAGGTAGCTGTGTGATTATCAAATCTTTTTCAAAAGTAACTCACCTTCAAACCCTAAGTGAAATTGTTTTCTAAGACTGATAACAGTGTAGAAAAACACTGTTTTGTCAGCATTGGAAGGAAATGATTTTATGCAGACAAAATATTCTTTGGGCAATGTAGGCCCATACTAGAAAGGAATGTGGGAAATTTGTGTTTTTAACTTGAAGTCTTTGAAGAAGAGGCTCAAGTTTTCTATGAAGATGAGGGCATCATGTATTTTTATTTTCATTTAGTGTGATTAGTTGCTCAGTTGCGTCCAACTTTTTGTGACCCCATTCTTCAGGCAAGAATACTGGTGCGGGTTGCCATGCCATTCTCCAGGGGATCTTCTCAACCCAGGGATGGAATCCAGGTCTCCGCATTGGAGGTGGATTCTCTACCGTCTGAGCCACCGTTTTAAGGGGTACCTTAATAGTGACTTTCTAGGCAGTGCTAATGGTAAAGAACCTGACTGCCAATGCAGGAGACACAAGAGACACAGGTTCAATCCCTGAGCCAGGAAGATCCCTTGGTGGAGAGCATGGTAACCCACTACAGTATTCTCGCCTGGAGAATCCCGTGGACAGAGGAGCCTGAAAGACCATATTCCATGGGGTCGGAAAGAGTCAAACACAGCTGAAGCAACTCAGTACACATCCACAATAGTTGTGCCACAAATTGAAAATAGCATAGGGGGATTAATATATAATTTTTTCTACCTAAAACTCTCCTGAGACTTAAAATCAAACTCATTACCATGACCAGCAAAACACTATACAATCTGACTCTTGTCAATCCCTTTCATCTCAATTTGTCCATTACATGAGAGCCATGATTTGTTCTTAGACTCCCACAGATACCAAAATTATCCCTCACTCAGAGCCTCTGCACTTGTTGTTCAAGTGCCTAGAACACTTCTCCACATCTTTCTATGGCTGGCTTTTTCCATTACTCCCACCTCAAATCATTCACTTCCATGTAAGGACCATTCCTTAGGACCCTATGAAGGGTGTCAGCACCTAGTCCTATCAGTGGCCCTACTCTCATCAACCTTTTTTATTTTTTTTCAATTATCTTAAATGCACTTTTACTGTCTGAATTAACATTTATTACTTGTCCATTTTCTTTCTACATTTAGTAGAATAGAGGCTCTATGTAGACTAAGCTATTTCCAGTTGTATGTATGACTGCATCTTTCCTACCTAGAACACTGCCTAGTGCACAGTAAGAACTCAAAAAAATTTGAAAATAAATGAATAGTTGGCTGACCTCTCAAAGTAAGCCCCTAAGATCACTTAAATGTAATCCAATATTCAAAAACACTTTTAGAATCTTGTTGGATATTATTAGAATCTACTTTTAGGGATAAGTGGTTTAATTACAACATGTAATTTGGTCTCAGATAGGTACTTTTTTCTTTTAAAACAAATCATAGAACTTCCCTGGTGATCCAGTAGTTAAGAGGGGGCATTTTTACTGAAGGGAGCATGGGTTTGCTCCCTGGTCAGGGAACTAGGACCCCACATGCCATGCGGCATGGCCAAAATATTTTTTTAATTTAAAAAATAAATAAATCATGATATAAAATGAACACGTGAATCTAATCCTAATTTGCAAAGCTAACTAATACAGTTTGCTTAGACACACAGTCTACACAGGCATAATTTTAGCACTGTTAGTTGCACAAGTTGGAGAAGGTAATGGCAACCCACTCCAGTACTCTTGCCTGGAAAATCCTTTGGACAGAGGAGCCTGGGAGGCTGCAGCCCATGGGGTCGCAAAGTTGCAGAAGAAGCATATTAAACACACGGCCAATGTTATTTTAATATTATTGGGTAGCAGATACCCAGTGACATTGTGTTATAAATAATCTAAACATTTAAAATCTTTTATGCTGTAGTTTACCTCAGGATATATTTGCTCATTCCTTTTCCAGTTTGAGGGTCATCGTTCAAGTAAATCCTCGATAACTCTGCTCGATTTTTATAGTGGCCTCCTAAGACTTCTCCCTATTTAAAGGCATCCGCTACATCCTTTCTGAGGCATAGCTTATTGACATCAACTCCTGTGCAGACAAACCTTCATAAGGCACAGCTTTTTGTCATTACTCTGTGTCAAGACCTTCACAGATCCCATTTCCTATGAAGTTCAAACTGTCTAATCAAGCATTCAAATTCAATTTCCTTTAACAAATATTGAAAGTTCTCCAATTAATTCCATCTCACCTGTGTCATGAGCCATGTCTTTCTTTACTCTCCTTCATGTATCCTTCCTTTAATTCAGACTGTACTACTAGTGAGACCTCTGCATTTTTGTTTTTAAATTCCTAAGTCTCTCCTCATCTGATTGTTTTCATCTGCATTGTCTTTCTTGAGATTGATTTCTTCCTAAATGAAAGTAAATCCAATGTTTCTCAGCTGTTTCTCCAATGTGACCTCCACTCTGAATAAACCTCCAAGCAGCCAAAATTCCCCTTTATCCTTAACTCTTAAGAGGACTTTTATCATTTCCACACACTTCACTTAAAAGAGATCATTTTCTCAAGTATACAGTTATTCTGAGAAATATACATTTGTCCTTGCTGAAAGTAAGGTAATAATCATGGACTGCCTAGTTGTAAATGGAAAAGAAAGACTAACCTTTAATATTTGATTAGTTATACATTATATTTAGTGCTTTCTAGTTTATATGAAACACGTGCAGTGTTTCATTTGAGTTTGAAACTAGGCAAATGAAAGATTATTACCTTTATTCTATCAGTGGAGAAATCAGAAGTATAGGACTGGCAAGGACCATGTGACTAAGCAGTGTCAGAGTTTATGATGAGAATCCAATACTCAGATGAAATGTTTGCTTAGTATTTATTCAAGACTTTCGTTCTTGACATAAAGTTAAATTTACATAGCACTTGGTTTTTTCAAATTGCTGTCCATTATGTACAAAGGCTAGCTTCTGCTCAGAGTGTAGTATGACAGAAAGAGAGTTTCCCAAATTTTATGACAAATAAAAAAAATAGTAGCTATAAATATATAAACCAATATATAAAATGCACATAAAAATTAAAATTAACAAAAGCATTAGACAAAATAGAAGAGTTCAGAATTTCTAACGTTTTCTTCCCTCAATATCAATAGTTAATCCTGTATACTCTCTAGGTACAAACTACCTCATTTCAAAGACTATGTACTTTAAAGATAAGAAAAAAAAAATTGTCCAAAGTGGAAGAGTTGTCAGGGAAACAGAAAACCATCTGTATTTACAGAAATTTTCAATTCACCAGAATAACAGAGGAATTTGAGATAGAAATGCAGTCACATTTGTAAAACCATGAATAATGCAAGAGTTGGTGAACTTGCAAAAACATAGATTAACATATCTTGTTTCATTAAAATATATGCAAGCCTTAAGAACACCTTTGCGATCCTACAGATATTGTTCAAAATTGTAGTTTTGTTATGTATCAATTGCCTATAGCTGTGTAACAACCGCACCCCTCCAAACTAGTGCTTTAAAACAACTCACTGTTTTTTTGTGATTCTGCAGTTTGCCTGCACATTTTCTCTGCTGGTTTCACTGAATTAGAGAAAACTAGAAGCCTGGACAGTGAGGGAGAGGCTAAACTACCCAGGGCTTCCTAAGTCATGATATGGAGCTAGACTTTGCTCAAAATACCTCCTAATAATATGATCTTTTTGGACTATATTATAATTTGTTTCATTTCCTTTTGCTTATATTAGTAAATAGTACATTAACATATTTTAAACTAGTATAATTTGACAGATTAATTAAGCAAAATGGAAAAATTCTGGTTCTCAAACTTCACATTGTAATCACATGAGGACCTTTCAGAATATTGTGCCAAATTCCTGTCCTCAGCAGTTCAGATTTAATCATGCTCAGTTAGATTATTGGAACTGAATATGAATATAAGTTCAATGAATTTGTACAAATTGAACCCACCTAAGGTATCCAGCACTCAAGTCAGGATACAGACCCTGGCTGTCTTTCAAGAAGACCTGCCAATCACAGTTAAGACAGACAAGAATAACCTCTGTCTGACTTCTAATTACATAGATTAATTTTACATTTTATATGCAAATTATATGTAATACGAAGCATATATATCATATATATTTATTAATAATGTATTTAGCCAGGGGTATGCACAATCAACTTGTGGCAGCTCTTGGGAGTTGAGTGATATTCTTAGGAATTTTGTAAGCAAGTTATTAAGAACAGATATTATTCAAAGTTAAATTATGTCATCTTAAAAGTAAAATAATTATATTAAAATAACAAATGTTCAAAACTCATTACTTCTGATTAGCGCATTCTACTATTATTTATGGTGTTGAAGTGGTTAATATGTATAAGACACATAAAATGTATAGTACCTGTTATGATGCTAATCCTGTATCATGAAGAACTACTGTATCTATCCAAATCAACATTCATGATGATGTCATGTTAGCTTGAAATCAGCCATGAGAATATATATACACAGAAACTGGCAAACATCACAAATCAGATCTTGATTTAATGCTGATGCTGAAAGAGTTTTCAGTAAATAAATAATTTGTATGAGGGTAAGAAACTAAGATTATATAACATATCAGACTTAATAACAGTACATTTACCTGGAACAGAGTTATTGGATTGGAATCCAACTCTGTCAAGTTATGTTGAACTGCAGTGAGGGATTGGCTCAAGGTATATGCATTCAGTACAATTTCACAAAAGACTTCCGTGAGAATAAAATGACTTTATGGAATTTACATTTAAGAGTACTGTACATTTTATTTTTTTGTTGTTCAGTCACTCAGTCATATCCAACTCTGCAACCCAATGGACTGCAGCGTGCCAGGCTTCCCTGTCCTATTCCATCTCCTGGGGTTTGCTGCAACTCATGTCCATTGAGTCAGTGATGCCATCCAACCATCTCATCCTCCGTTATCCCCTTCTCCTGCCTTCAGTTTTTCGCAGCATCAAGGGTCTTTTCCAATGAGTCAGTCTTCAAATCTTGTAGCCACAAAGTATTAGAGATTCAACTTCAGCATCAGTTCTTCCAATGAATATCCAGCCTTGATTTCCTTTAGGATTGACTGGTTTGATCTCCTTGCTGTCCAAGGGACTCTGAATAGTCTTCTCCACCAACACATTTTGAAAGCATCAATTATTTGACACTCAGCCTTTTTTATTGTCTAGCTTTCACATTTGTACATGAGTACTGGAAAAACCATAGCTTTGACTATATGGACCTTTGTGGGCAAAGTGATGTCTTTGCTTTTTAATACATAAATTTTACAATTGTATTTCAATTCTCTGATAACATACATTGTATTAATAAAATTGATAATAAACATATATATGTACACATACATGAATACATGTATATAGATATACAAACACATATACATGTATACAAACACATATATATGTATCAGTCAGTTCAGTCACTCAGTCGTGTCCGACTCTTTGCACACGGACTGTAGCACGCCAGGCCTCCCTGTCCATCACCAACTCCCGGAGTTTACTCAAACTCATGTCCATTGAGTCGGTGATGTCATCCAACCATCTCATCCTCTGTCATCCCCTTCTCCTCCCACCTTCAATCTTCCCCAGCATCAGGGTCTTTTCCAATGAGTCAGGTCTTCACATTAGGTGGCCAAGATATTGGAGTTTCAGCTTCAGCATCAATGGTTTCAGTGAATATTCAGGACTCATTTCCTTTAGGATGCACTGGTTGGATCTCCTTGCAGTTCAAGGGATTCTTAAGAGTCTTCTTCAGCACCACAGTTCAAAAGCATCAATTCTTCTGTGATCAGCTTTCTTTATAGTCTAACTCTCACATCCATACATGACTATTGGAAAAACCATACCTTTGACTAGATGGACCTTTGTTGGCAAAGTAATGTCTCTGCTTTTTAATATGCTGTCTAGGTTGGTCATAACTTTTCTTCCAAAGAGAAAGTGTCTTTTAATTTCATGACTGCAGTCACCACCTGCAGTGATTTTGGAGCCCAGGAAAATAAAGCCTGTCACTCTTTCCATTACTTACCCCTCTATTTCCCCTGAAGTGATGGGACCAGATGCCATGATCTTAGTTTTCCGAATGTTGAGCTTTAAGCCGACATTTTCACTCTCCTCTTTCACTTTCATCAAGAGGCTCATTAGTTCTTCACTTTGTGCCGTAAGGGTGGTGTCATCTGCATATCTGAGGTTATTGATGTTTCTTCTGGCAGTCTTGATTCATCTTGTGCTTCATCAGCCCAGTATCTCCCATGATGTGCTCTGCATATAAGTTAAATCAGCAAGCTGACAATATACAGCCTTGATGTAGTCCTTTCCTGATTTGGAACCAGTGTGTTGTTCCATATTCAGTTCTAACTCTTGCTTCCTGGCCTGTGATCCTATGGACAGTAGACTACCAGGCTCCTCTGTCCATGGGGATAGTCCAGGCAAGAATACTGGAGTGGGTTGCCATTTCCTTCTCCAGCAGATCTTCCTGACCCAGGGATTAAACCTGGGACTCCCACATTGTAGGCAGACTCTTTACCCTCTGAGCCACCACGGAAGCCCCTGCATACGGATATGTATATATATGTGTACACAAACTTTTTTTCAGAGAGGGGGTTGTTAAACATCTGCTAGAACACTGCTTCATTTAACCATGAAAAAAATCAGCCATTTTTAAAATCAACAAATTTATTTATTCATTTATTTATTTTTGGCTGTGCTGGGTCATCGTTGCTGTATGGGTTTTTCTCTAGTTGTGAGGAGTAGGGGCTGCTCTCTCGTTGCATTGTGTGGGCTTCTCATTGCAGTGGCTTGCTGTGGAGCAGAGGTTCCTGGGTGCTCAGACTTCATAATTTTGGTTCCAAGCTCTAGAGGACAGCCTCTATAATTGTGACACATCAGCTTAGTTGCTCCGCAGCTTGTGGGATCTTCCTGGACCAGGTTTTGAACCCAAGTCACCTGCATTGGCCAGTGAATCCTTTACCACTGAGCCACCAAGGAATCCTTAGCCATTTTTTTTTAGTAAAAATATATCATGTTTATAGATTTAATAGAGATCCAGATGATGGTGACCTCAGGATGGTGACCTCCAGAAGATGGTGACCTTATACATATATACACATACACACACACACACATATATATACATGAAAGTGAAGGTGCAGTTGATCAGTCGTGTTCAACTCTGTGACCCATGGACTGTAGCCCACCAGGGCTTCTCTGTCCAAGGAATTCTCTAGGCAAGAATACTGGAATGGGTTGCCATTCCCTTCTCCAGGGGATCTTCCTGGCTCAGGGATCGAACCTGGGTCTCCCACATTGCAGGCAGATTCTTTACCATCTGAGCCCCAAGGGAAGCCTATGTATACACACACACACACACACACACACACACATAATATATCCCGAAAAATATGTATCATATGTATCAATATATTAAACATCAACTTTCTACACAGAGAGAAAATTGGCATTGTAATTCCTTTTGTTCCTTTTAGCATTAATTTGGATCTTATTTTGTTTACAGAATTAGTGCTAATTTCAGGAACAAAGATAACAGATTTTGACCATGTTAAAAAATAATTCAGCCCAAAAATGTACCTAATAGGTTATCAGAAAAACAGATGAATAGGGTTTCTTTCCCTCTTTGCTATTAAAAAAAAAAAAATCAAACTTGCATTTTCAAAACTTGCAGAAGTTGTCTACTCACTTTTCCAGACTCACAATGAAGAAATTTGGTATATACAGAATTAAACCAACATTTGAATAAACAACAAACTCTACCCAAATGCTCTGACCAGCTCTACAACCAGTTTTCAACCCTGAGCATGGAAACAATGTCAGTTTATTTCAAAAAAGAGCAGAAAGATTTGTTCATTTTAGTTTTTGTGTTTTACCTGTATGTGTATGCATGGGAATTAATAGAAAGCACTTATATCAAAGAACACAGAAGTGTTCCATTTTTGATAAGAGCTTTACACAGCCTCAATATACAGGTGGAGACGGAGGTGCAACCCCTCATTTTCACACAGAGTCACTAATAATTGAGGGAAGAGTGCTTTCTGGGAACAAATTATCAAAATCTACTGGGTGGTCACAGCATCTTTTAATAATTGCCAAATGTCCTTTTACTTTATACTTCTTATGTAGCATGGCTAAACTGAATGGCTTCCCAGGTGACTCAATGGTAAAAAAACAAAAAACAAAAAACAGCAAAAAAAAACCCCGCCTGCCAATGCAGGAGATGCCAGATAGGCAGGTTCATTCCCTGGGTGGAGAAGATCCCCCAGAGGAGGAAATGGGAAACCACTTCTAATATTCTTGCCTGGAGAATTGCCATGGACAGAGAAGCCTGGCAGGCTACAGTCTGTGGGGTCGTCAAGAGTTGGACTGACTAAATGACTGAGCGTGCACACCAAACTGAATCCAAGGCCAAAGGTATAATTTAATTTAATATATTTAAGTTCATGGCCATACACTTACTTTACTTACCCAGGCTCAGAGTCTCTTAAATAGAATTGTCAAATGATTTGCTGTTGTGTGATAAAATATTTGTGGAAGCTGGATCATGCTCTGTGTTTGAGAACACATTTCCAGAGTCCAAAGCATGTGAGGACTAATGATGCAGATGGGCTGTTCAGGGAACTGGTTCCAGAAAAAAACATCTTCTATTCAACTGCCAGGTTTCTCTGTCCCCTTGCACCTGTACATTGCCTATATTTTTACAACATTGAAATCACTCCAAATGTAGGTGTAGAAAAAGAAAAGAAAAGGAATACTGAAGAAAAATGAGACCAGGAACAATAATCTACACCTGGGGATTAGAGTCTCAACCTATTTCCACTTTGGCCCTTGATAGCATTAGTATTTATCATCTATAGCAGTAGACAGCCATAACCCTTTACAGTCCTGATATTCAATGATTTTAAGATGAAAATCATTACACAATTTTACTATTTTTTTCACATAACATATGAGGACAGTACTGCTTCTTTTAGCTAAAAGGCACCTTGGGACTTATATTTGAATTGATTTATCCATCTCATGCTATCCCCTTGGGTAATTATGAGTGAATTTCTCTGTGCTGTTCTTTTATCAAACATTTTCTGATTGTTATTTTGAAATTTTTTCAAGACCGTCACTGATGGAGTTTAGTCACAGATGGGTAATGGTTTTTAAGCTCTACTGACATTGTCAAGTTGTTGAATGTTATGATTCTGTGGCTAAGGTTCTGTTATACCCAAATTCCAGCTTTCAAAGATCATTGATTAGTCTGCCTGTCCATCAATGTGGTCAATTGGTTAACTCAGTGAGACACTCAGACATTCCAAACAAACTACTAATGTGAAGAGACAGTCTGAAACACATATTTAGCAGCTGATGTGTTAAGAAGATAAACACTTGGCCAATCTATAGTTGTTGGAGTCTTCTTGATTACATCACTGATTATTTTCATTAGAAAAATGGATGATAATTAGAAGAAATCCTAATCCAGAGATAAGAGAGAACAACAAAATTAGCGTAGCTAAAACTAATTTCCCGTATTTCCCTCCCCTATAGAGTTCTGGATTGGGGTTGAGTTTTTAAAATTGGCTGATATTTGGAAAGGGGAAATGACCAGGTTCTCTGAAAGCCGCATGGAAGTAACTGGTGAGAGAGAAATTTTGAGAAACAGAGAGGGTCCCTGTCTCCTTTCTCATATCCAGCTTTTGACTCAACTGCTAGCACTGCTGACCGATAGTGATCACAAGTCCACTTTGTTTCAGAGATGGTAGTCTATGTGAAGTTCTCTTCATGTCCTCTCTGGCAACTGGATTTGCTACCTTTCCAGATCCACTTGCAGTGTCTGACTTAGCACCTGCCCCAGTGCCTCGAGGGCTTGTTGATGACATTACTTTTGGGCCCTTAGTACTCCAGTTTCCCTCACAACTGCACAAGATCTTCATTCTGGAATAAATCCCCTATACTGTAGTATTCACAGTGAGCTTGCTTTCCTGACTGAATCCTGATAGTTCAGTTCAGATTTGTCATAACTGATGGGAGAACCATATCCACATCACGGAACCACTGAATGTGGTTTTCCCTGTGATGCTTGATGGAAGTTGAGGTTCTCAGGGAACCTGGATTTTCCATGTACAATGTGCTTAAATCCTTTGCAAATAGTATCAAAGCATAATACTTAGAATGTTGATGTTTTTAGCTCAGCTTCTGTATATAGAAGCCTATTATTTTCCATGCCATTTAATTCTCAGGTAGCAGTCCCTACTTAACTACCCTAACCTCTTTTAAACCTCTCAGTTCAGTTCAGTTGAGTCGCTCAGTTGGGTCCAACATTTGCAACCCCTTAGACTGCAGCACGCCAGGCTTCCCTGTCCATCACCAACTCCTGGAGTTTACACCAACTCCTGGAGTTTACTCAAACTCATGGCCACCAAGTCAGCGATGCCATCTAACCATCTCATCCTCTGTCGTTCCCTTCCCCTCCCACCTTCAATCTTTCCCAGCATCAGGATCTTTTCCAATGAGTAAGGTCTTCACATCAGGTGGCCAAAGTATTGGAGTTTCAGCTTCATCATCAGTTCTTCCAATGAAATTCAGAACTCATTTTCTTTAGGATGGACTGGTTGGATCTCTCTGCAGTCCAAGGCACTCTCAAGAGTCTTCAACACCACAGTTTAAAAGCATCAATTCTTCAGTGCTCAGTTTTCTTTATAGTTCAACTCTCACATCCATACATGACTACTGGAAAAACTGTAGCCTTGACTAGATGGACCTTTGTTGACAAAGTAATGTCTCTGCTTTTAAATATGCTGTCTAGGTTGGTCATAACTTTCCTGAGAAGGAGTAGGCATCTTTTAATTTCATGACTGCAGTCACCATCTGCAGTGATTTTGGAGCCCCAAAAAATAAAGTCTGACACTGTTTCCATTGTTTCCCTATCTATTTGCCATGAAATGATGGGACCGGATGCCATGATCTTAACTTTCTGAATGTTGAATTTTAAGCCAACTTTTTCACTCTCCTCTTTCACTTTCATCAAGAGGCTCTTTAGTTCTTCACTTTCTGCCATAAGGACTGTGTCAATTGCATATATGAGATTATTGATACTTCTCCCTGCAATCTTGATTCCAGCTTGTGCTTCATCCAGCCCAGCATTTCACATGATGTACTCTGCATATAAATTAAATAAGCAAGATGACAATATACAGCCTTGATGTACTCCTTTCCTGATTTGGAAACAGTCTGTTGTTCCATGTCCAGTTCTAACTGTTGCTTCTTGACCTGCATACAGGTTTCTCAGGAGGCAGGTCAGATGGTCTGGTATTCCTGTCTCCTTGAGAATTTTCCACAGTTTATGGTGATCCACACAGTCAAAGGATTTGGTGTAGTCAATAAAGAAGAAGTAGATGTTTTTCTGGAACTCTCTTGCTATTTTGATGATCCAACACATGTTGGCAGTTTGACCCCTGGTTCCTCTGCCTTGTCTAAATCCAGCTTGAATATCTTTAAGTTAATGGTTAACATACTGTTGAAGCCTGGCTTGGAGAATTTTGAGCATTACTTTACTAGCGTGTGAGATGAGTGCCATTGTGCAGTAGTTTGAACATTCTTTGGCATTGCCTTTCTTTGGGGTTGGAATGAAAACTGACCTTTTCCAGTCCTGTGGCCACTGCTGAGTTTTCCAAATTTGCTGGCATATTGAGTGCAGCACTTTCACAGCATCATTTGAAATAGCTCAACTGGAATTCCGTCATCTCCACTAGCTTTGTTCATAATGATGTTTCCTAAGGCCTGCCTGACTTCTCATTCCAGGATGTCTGGCTCTAGATGAGTGATCAGACCTCGTGGATATCTGGGTCATGAAGATCTTTTTTGTATAGTTCTTCTGTGCATTCCTGCCACCTCTTCTTAATATCTTCTGCTTCTGTTATGTCCACATCATTTCTGTCCTTTATTGAGACCATCTTTGCATGAAATGTTCCCTTGGTATCTCTAATTTTCTTGAAGTGATCTCTGCTGCTGCTGCTGCTGCTAAGTTGCTTCAGTCGTGTCTGACTCCGTGCGACCCCATAGACGGCAACCCACCAGGCTCCCCTGTCCCTGGGATTCTCCAGGTAAGAACACTGAAGAGATCTCTAGTCTTTCCCATTCTATTGTTTTCCTCTATTTCTTTGCATCGATCACTGAGGAAGGCTTGCTTTGGAACTGTTCTGTTCCTTGCTGTTCTTTGGAACTCTGCATTTAGATGGGTATAGCTTTTCTTTTCTCCTTTGCCTTTAACTTCTCTTCTTTTCTCAGTTATTTGTAAGACCTCCTCAGACAACCACTTTGCCTTTTTGCCTTTCTTTTTCTTGGGAGTGGTCTGACCATTGCCTCTTGTACAATTTCACGAACTTCCATCCATCCACAGTTCTTCAGGCACTCTGTCTATCGGATATAATTCCTTGAATCTATTTGTCACTTTCACTGTATAATCCTAAGGGATTTGATTTAGGTCATACTTGAATGATCTAATGGTTTTCCCTACTTTCTTCAATTTAAGTCTGAATTTGGCAAATGAGTTCATGATGTGAGCCACAGTTAGCTCCCAGTCTTGTTTTTGCTGACTGTATAGAGCTTCTCTATCTTTGGCTGCAAAGAATATAATCAATCTGATTTCAGTATCGACCATCTGGTGATGTCCTTGTGTAGAGTCGTCTCTTGTGTTTTTGGAAGAGGGTTTTCATTATGACTAGTGCGCTCTCTTGGCAAAACTCTGTTAACTTTTGCCCTGCTTCATTCTGTACTCCAAGCCCAAATTTGCCTGTAATTCCAGGTATCTCTTGACTTCCTACTTTTGCATTCCAGTCCCCTATGAAGAAAATCATATCTTTTGGGGGTGTTAGTTTTAGATGATCTTGTAGGTCTTCATAGAACTTTTCAACTTCAGGTTCTTTGACATTAGTGGTTGGGGCATAGACTTGGATTACTGTGATATTGAATGGTTTGCCTTGAGTCCATATAAAGCCTCTTGATTCTTTTTATTCTCCAGGAAAAAAATTGTGCCTTTTCTTCATCTTTATATTTGCTCTGTTCCTCATTCTCAGCAGGGAGTAGGCATTAATCCCCAAAGAATTTCTATTGCTAATAGAACTTCACTTATCATCACTAATTTACATTAAAAACAATTTTGACCTTATCAGAGAAGATTCTTTTCATTAAGGGACAGAATTTCAATGGAACTTAGCATAAAATAGGAAAAAGACACCTGGTACTTAAAGTTTCAAAGGTAAAATTAAGAAATGGTTCCTTTATTCCCTTGGTTTGTTCAGCATCTGTGTGAATTTCATTTCTAGGCCAGTTTTTCTGTCAGAGCAGTCCCTGGTACATCTCTGTATTAACTGTCCTTGCTGTGCAGTCGCTAAGTTGTGTCCAACTCTGTGACCCCATGGACTGTAGCATGCCATTATTCTCTGTCTTCTACTATAGCCCTGAATTTGCTCAAATTCATATTCATTGTGCCCGTGATGCTATCTGTCTCAACCTCCACCACCCCCTTCTCCTTTTGCCTTCAATCTTTCCCAGCATCAGGGTCTTTTCTAATGAGTTAACTAGAACAGCACAAATGTGATGACTTTATGTCATTTCATTTTAGCAAATGCCCAGGTATTTGTTCAGATATAATATTTCCTGAACCAAATACTATGGTGAATGAGGATGGGATATACCAATTGGCTGACTACGAAGTTATGTACTCTCATTCCAACTACAAAGACTGTTAGAAAATAGTGGATTGCTAAGGAAAATCTAATATATCTTTTTCAGAGGAAGCAGAAATGGATTGAAGGTTGACAAAAACAGCAGATGTCCTCTTAGAACATTTCCATGTTATATGCTCTCTACTATGATATTCAAATAGCAAGCTATACTTTCTCTAATGAAATTATTGACTGACTTGCTGAGTTCCATTTTTAGGCTGAATGCTGAAGAAGACAGAGACCGTGGCCCTCTTTTACTGGTGAAAGTCAACATCTAGTTCAGTGCCTGGCATATCTAAACTATCTGTTGAATTGAGTGGAGTAGAACTGCTTTATTTAATTAATTTGATAAATATTTGCAAACCATCTGTTAGGTGGTGGAGAAACAGCAGAGTATGAAACATATCTTCATATGTTTCATCTTCATGTAAACTTCCTCTCATGAAGTTTACATTCAAATAGGGCATAGTTTGAAACTTTCAAGTGTTGCTAGAGTTCCATCTCTAAAATTCTATGACAAGACATCAAAACATGGGAACATTCATGACTTAATTTTTTCTACTTGATGATAATCCAAATAAGACCAATAACATTGAATCTAATTCATTCATTTGTTCATCTAACACTATTTACTGAATCCCTACCACATGCCAGGAACATACAGGCCCAGCTCTTCTGGAGCTTAAAAGTTTAGTGAGGAAGAAACATATTACATTAGTTTCATATGGGTTCTCTAAAAATTACAACTTGGTGACTTAGAACAACACACATTTATTTTCTCACATTTCTGGAAGTCCCAAGTCCAAAATGGATTTCATAGGATGGAGACCAATGTATTTTTTCTTCAAAGAGAAAATACCTGTTTCCTTGCCTTTCTAGCTTCTCGAGCTTCGTTTCTTGGCTCATGGTCCCTTCCTATATATACTTAAGGTTGGTAGCAAAGATCTCATGTCTCTTTCTCCTCTTTCATCTTATTGCCTTCTGCTCTGTGCCAAATTCCCTTTGTCACCATCTTACAGGAGCATTTGTGATTTCCTACATAGTTATTCCAGGATAGTCTATCCATCTCAAGATCTTTAACTTAATTCCATCTGAAAAATCCATTTTGTTACTTAATGTGAAAGTCACAAGTTTCAAATACTAGGTACTAGATATCCATGAGGACAATTATTTAGTCGACCACACACATTAATGAAGTGATTAAAAACCCTGATGTCTCAGCTGGTAAAGAATCCATCTGCAATGTGAGAGACCTGAATTCAATCCCTGAGTTGAGAAGATTCCCTGAAGTGAATGGCTACCCACTCCGATATTCTGGCCTAGAGAATTCCATGGACTGTATAGTCCATGCAGTTATAATGAGTCAGATATGACTGAGTGACTTTCACATGTAATTAGCAATCATGTTTCTGAATTAAATGGTTGTCTCATAATATTAAAAAGAATACTAAAATAGAATACTAGAACTTTTAAATACCCATATTTTCAAAAATTTTCCAGAACCATAGTGTACACCTGGGTAGATTATGGTTCATCATAAAAATTTAAATGTCCATAGCCAATGTCCATAGTAATGGGGTTAGATACAGTTAATTAACAACAACAACAAATAGGAGAAGAGATAAGGGTAAAATTTTTAATTTTAGTTTAGAGTTTGGAGAGATTTAAAAAGTCAGTGTTTTGAAAAGATTGTAACAGAAAAATAGGATGGAAAAAGCACATAATTGTGAAAGATTTGCTGGTCTTTCAGAATGAATCAAAATCAATTTTTGGAAAACAAAAAAGTTATTATATGTGTGTGACTGTGTGTGTGTGTGTTTGTAGAAATAACACTGCATCATTAGAGAACTGAATTTTCTAAACTAACATAGTATATAGTATCTGCAAGTAGGGAGATACACCATGAAATTTTAAAATAAAACAAAACAAACAGATTTAAAGCAAAGCCCTCTTGTGTATATGACTGTCAGCATTCTTACCTCTGTGGCAATGTTTAACTCAGATTATCTTATTTAAATAGCTGTGGTTTAAAAAAAGATACAATCTGTTCTTTCACAAGAAAATTGTACACCAAGGACACATGATTATTTTTCCCTTTAGGATAAAGCAAAAGGACATGTTGAGTCACATCCAACTTGGAAAAATAAAACATAACAGAAGAACTGGAAGATCTCTCAGATGATTCATGCTCTGAGAATAATAATTTATTTTAATTTCACATAAAAGGTCTTCTAGATATACTATGCTGATTCAGTATAGATATTTAAAGGGTAAAATATTAATGTTAAATTTTGACAGGAAACTGAAACTGGAGGATAAGAATATAATTTTTATTCACATATGTATAATTTGGGGGCACCTTGATGACTCTGGTATTTTCATCTATTACAAAAGATATTATTTAACTCTGATTCTTTGTTACAGAGAATTAGAAATGCTATGAATCAAAATAATGTAATAACTTGGAATAAATACAATGATAGCACTTCTGGCCATTGTATTCTCTAGTAGTAAAAATATCTTTATTTGCATGTTTCTCTGATTCTAATGGTTGTGTTTTGCATATTTTAACCTTTTCATACTTTTTAAAATCAGAAATGTTTCCACTTCTTAGAATTGTCTTTGAATATTCACCTCTCACAATTACCATGTTTCTGACTTGTGTTACTATTTTTGTTCCTATGTTTCTCCTAAAATATTAGGGCTTTGTTATGAATATGGGAAACTTCAGTAGTACCCACTGCTACAGTTGCTGGGAAACAGTATATTTTTATAGAAGAGTTACTCTGACAATTAGATGACTGAGAAAGTGTCCATGCTGTGTGGCGACTCACATAGGTAAGCTTGAAAATTCAGAATAGAATTCTGTGTTCTTAATAAAACTATGGTTGATTACATCCAAAGTTATCTACTTCACTGTTTCCATGCCCCTTTGCAGTGTAATTTTGTGGTTTTTCTATCAAGAGATGGAGTATATATTTATATTTTTATATTTCTTGGACTGATAGTTTGACTGGGAATGGTTAAAAGAATGCAGCAGAAATGGCATTGTGTCAGTTGCAAGTTTTAACATTAAAAAATCTTGCACACTTCTGATTTCTCTTGGAGTTTTGAGCAGACAATGTATGAAGGACCTCAGACTTAGAGAGGATGAGTGAACACTTGGCCTGGGGCAGAGACAGCCCAGTGGTCTCTATTACCAGACTAGCCAGATCCCAGATGACACAGTAGGTTAACCACAGATGTATAGCACTCGGGCAAAGTCAAAAGAATAGCCCAGTTGAGCCCACTTAAAATTGCCCATCTGTAGACTTTTCAACTAAATACATGGTTATTTATTATTTTCATCCATTCAGATTTGTGACGGCTTGTTGCATGACAAAAGCTAACTGACACACAGACTTCATAGTTAGGGTGAATGAAAGAATGTATCATTGAAATGGGTAGAAAAAAAACTAAACATTAAACACTACTTCTGATTTGACATTCTATGTTACCTTTTCTTCTATACTGATATAGCCTTTAATCCATACCAGATTCGACATTTGAGGAAAATATATATATTTCTTATTCATTTTTTAAGACCACTCTAAAGGAAAGAAACAAAAAAAAATATTTTTCATTGTTTATTGATGACAAAATTTACTTAATCACATCCTTTTACTATAAAAATTTCATAGTTGACAATTTATAACTGAAATCATCTTTGTTCTGTTTAAAAATGGCACTTGATTTAATTTTTTAAGGATTAAACTTTATATTAACCATAGAGGTTACCTTCAAAATTTTATCATTTAGTCACTTAAATAATGTAAGTATTAGATTGGACAAAAAGTTCTTTTGGGTTTTTCTGTAAGATGTTATGGGAAAACATGAAAAAACTTTTTTGCCAACCCTATATTATGTATTTGAAAATTGCTTCACCTGTAGAAAAAATAAAATGCCAATAGATTATCAATCAGAACTCATAATAATAGAACACTTTACCTGCAGAAATGTTTATGAGTGACATCAGAATTACCAGTTTCCATAGCAACCTCATTTCCACTTTCTAAGGTCAAAATTTCTCCCATACAATCAGCTGGAAAGGAAATGTCTATCTTCCAGTCAGTATTTCAAGAGTCTGAAAGAAAAAGAAAATTGTCATGAAATGACAAATGCAAAAATATACATACTCTTAAATATATATAAATTGTTGCATACTGGTTCAAGTTCA
Organism: Odocoileus virginianus; assembly: GCF_023699985.2. NCBI lineage: Eukaryota > Metazoa > Chordata > Mammalia > Artiodactyla > Cervidae > Odocoileus > Odocoileus virginianus. Next base: position 22,673,927 of record NC_069699.1, read on the forward strand.
TATTTAAATATTATTAATCTAAATAAATAAATAAGCTAACCTAAAAGTCTACTTTTTACATGCATGTATAGTTTGCAAAGTTTTCATAATTTCAGCTAATATTCCCATAAGTTAAATTGATACCTTAGATATACATTACATTTGCTATAAAATTTTCTACAGCAGTTAATAGGCTGGAGTGCAATTCAATTGACTGTATTCTTATGAATGAAAACTTTCATGAGTATAATTTTAAATTTGACTTTTTAAAATGTTAGAGAGTTTTAAAAACATGTTAAATCAACTCCCACAATTCTGTTTGTGCCTTTTTTTATTTTATACCATTAGGAATAAGGTAAAATTTTGCTTTATCTTTTATATAACAGTGACTTTACACATTTCATGGATTGTTTTTTAATCAGTATTATTGAGAATATATTCATTGAGAAGCATTATCTTTACTAGAATTAAAATTAATATTTTGCTAAAAAACTTCTGTAGGATTCAATTTCTGGAAATACTATGTATAGAGTGTGAGATATACTTTTCTTATTCAATAACATCAAAATTTTCTTTAATTTATTTTGACATTTAAGCTTTCCAGTGATAAATGAAATCAAAATAATAGTTTGGTTGGCCTTTATTCAAAAAGTGAAATTTAGTAAGCAACTCATAAAGCTCATAATCTCAAAAAAGTGTAGAATGAACTCATCTAGGTCACATTTTGATAAAATCATTATATATCAAATGATAGGACCCTTTGGAAACTTTTAACCTAGTGGAAATATATTTTCTTGAAACTTCAAATATCTCTTGGAAGTATGTGGATTTTAAATGTAAATAATAAAGTTTTGATCATTTTCTGAAATATTTTTAAATTTTAAAAATCTTTAATTTCTTTCTGTTACTAGTTACTTTGCCATAAACACAAACCATTGACTATATTCTGTCTTTATAAAATCTAAATTAAATGCTTTCAAATTTAATCAAGGAATAAAAATGCTTTCAAATTTAATCAAAGAATAAAAGCCAAAAAAAAAAAAAGTAGTAACTCAGGTCAGTATACTATGTTGAGTTGACCTTCTTGAAATTTTCTCATATCTTCCTTCATCTTGCCATTCTCTTTGACACCAGAAGTTCCAAACTCTTAACATCTCACATTCAAATGAAATTATACTCCATATCTATTTATTCATTTTTATATTTTCAAGAAACATTTATTCATTTATATTTACTCTCTGTGAGACGTCAGATATCTTGGTGTTAGTGATGAATCTAAAACTCTTCATTTCACCCTTGAGATCTTACATTTTATAAGAAAAACAGCAAAATCAAACACACACACACACACACACACACACACACACACACACACACTGATAGATGTGGTAAATATGGTAATATTTGGAAGAAAATAAGTGCTATCTATGAGATCTATGAGGTGGTGCTCAAGCAGTTCATTTGAACTGACGCTAGAAAAATGAGTAGCTCTTAGCCAGGTGAGTGCATGTGTGCACATGAGGGCATGTAGGAGAGCAGGGATTAAGGTAGGTTAAATGAGGAAGGAGAATACTAGCTGTCTAAGCAAAAGAAGGAGTATGAAAACTCCTGAAGCAGGACTGAGTGTGCATTTTCAAAAACCTTAAAAAGATTCAGGTGCACTACTATTTAACAAAGTTTTGGAAGTGTTGGCCACAGCAATCAGAGCAGAAAAAGAAATAAAATGAATACAGACAGGAAAAGAAGAAGTAAAGCTCTCACTGTTTGCAGATGACATTATCCTCTACATAGAAAAGCCTAAAGACTCTACCAGAAAATTACCAGAGCTAATCAATGAATACAGTAATGTTGCAAGATATAAAATTAACACACAGAAATCCCTTGCATTCCTATACACTAACAATGAGAAAACAGAAATTAAGGAAACAATACCATTCACCATTGCAACAAAAAGAATAAAATACTTAGGAGTATATCTACCTAAAGAAAAGAAAGACCTATATATAGAAAACTATAAAACACTGATGAAAGAAATCAAAGAGGACACAAACAGATGGAGAAATATACCATGTTCATGGATTGGAAGAATCAATATTATGAAAATGGCTGTATTACCCAAAGCAATCTATAGATTCAGTGCAATCCCTATCAAGCTACCAATGGTATTTTTCACAGAACTAGAACAAATAATTTCACAATTTGTATAGAAATACAAAAAACCTCGAATAGCCAAAGCAATCTTGAGAAAGAAGAATGGAACTGGAGGAATCAACCTGTCTGACTTCAGGCTCTACTACAAAGCCACAGTCATCAAGACAGTACAGTACTGGCACAAAGACAGAGATATAGATCAATGGAACAACATAGAAAGCCCAGAGATAAATCCATGTACCTACAGACACCTTATCTTTGACAAAGGAGGCAAGAATATAACAATGGAAAAAAGACAACCTCTTTAACAAGTGGTGCTAGGAAAACTGGTCAACCACTTGTAAAAGAATGCAACTAGGACGCTTTCTAACACCATACACAAAAATAAACTCAAAATGGATTAAAGATCTAAATGTAAGACCAGAAACTATAAAACACCTAGAGGAGAACATAGGCAAAACACTCTCTGACATAAATCACAGCAGGATCCTCTATGACCCACCTCCCAGAATATTGGAAATAAAAGCAAAAATAAACAAATGGGACCTAACTAAAAAGCTTTTGCACAACAAAGGAAACTATACACAAGGTGAAAAGACAGTCTTCAGAATGGGAGAAAATAATAGCAAATGAAGAAACAGACAAAGGATTAATCTCAAAAATATACAAGCAACTCCTGCAGCTCAATTCCAGAAAAAATAAATGACCGAATCAAAAAATGGGCCAAAGAACTCAACAGACATTTCTCCAAGGAAGACATACAGATGGCTAACAAACACATTGAAATATGCTCAACATCACTCATTAACAGAGAAATGCAAATCAATTAACAGAGAAATGCAAATCAAAACCACAGTGAGGTACCATTACACTCCAGTCAGGATGGCTGCTATCCAAAAGTCTACAAGCAATAAATGCTGGAGAGGGTGTGGAGAAAAGGGAACCCTCTTACACTGTTGGTGGGAATGCAAACTAGTACAGCCGCTATGGAGAACAGTGTGGAGATTCCTTAAAAAACTGGAAATAGAACTGCCATATGACCCAGCAATCCAACTCTTGGGCATACACACCGAGGAAACCAGATCTGAAAGAGACACATACACCCCAATGTTCATCACAGCACTGTTTGTAATAGCCAGGACATGGAAGCAACCTAGATACCTATCAGCAGATGAATGGATAAGGAAGCTATGGTACATACACACTATGCAATATTACTCAGCCATTAAAAAGAATTCATTTGAATCAGTTCTAATGAGATGGATGAAATTGGAGCCCATTATACAGAGTGAAGTAATCCAGAAAGACCAATACAGACCAATATAGTATACTAACACATATATATGGAATTTAAAAAGATGGTAATGATAACCCTATATGCAAAACAGAAAAAGAGACACAGATGTACAGAAGAGACTTTTGGACTCTGTGGGAGAAGGCGAGGGTGGGATGTTCTGAGAGAATAGCATTGAAAAAGTATACTATCAAGGGTGAAACAGATCACCAGCCCAAGTTGGATGCATGAGACAAGTGGTCAGGGCTGGTGCACTGGGAAGACCCAGAGGGATGGGATGGGGAGGGAGGCAGGAGGGGGGATTGGGATGGGGAACACATGTAAATCCATGGCTGATTCATGTCAATGTATGGCAAAAAACCACTACAATATTGTAAAGTAATTAGCCTCCAACTAATTAAAAAAAAAAAAGATTCAGGTGCTATTCAGAAGAACAATGGCATGAGACAAGATTGGAGAAGGAAAAAGAGGTTAAACTATTCAAGGCCTATGGACCATGTTGACAAATATGGATGTTGCACTTTCATAATTGAGGATTTGATGCAGGACATTTACATGATACAAACATCATTCTGGCTGATGTGGAGAATAGAAAGGGTGAAGTAGAATGTAAAAACTTATAATTACCAACTTATTTGATGGACATCATTAGTTTTTCCAATCAAACAAATCATTTTCTCCTTCTGATAAAAACTCTGTCTTTATGTATGTTATTTATCTATTTATTTCCTTTTTTTGGAGGAACCACCTTCCTATACATCTTCATTCCATGTAATGAAAGTGAGATTTCCTTCATCTCCTAGCTACAGGGATGATGTGACCAGGGCTGTGTCAATGAGAAATCCATTCCCCTGGCTACAATGTTTTGTAAAAGAAGGGGCACATCAGTTCAGTTCAGTTCAGTCACTCAGTCGTGTCTGACTCTTTGTGACCCCATGAATTGCAGCACGCCAGGCCTCCCTGTCCATCACCAGCTCCCGGAGTTTACCCAAACTCATGTCCATCGAGTCAGTGATGCCATCCAGCCATCTCATCCTCTGTCGTCCCCTCCTCCTCCTGCCCCCAACCCCTCCTAGCATCAGGGTCTTTTACAATGAGTCAACTCTTCGTATGAGGTGGCCAAAGTACTGGAGTTTCAGCTTCAGCATCAGTCCTTCCAATGAACACCCAGGACTGATCTCCCTTAGGATGAACTGATCCGATCTCCTTGCAGTCCAAGGGACTCTCAAGAGTCTTCTCCAACACCACAATTCAAAAGCATCAATTCTTCGGCGCTCATCTTTCTTCACAGTCCAACTCTCACAGCCATACATGACCACTGGAAAAACCATAGCCTTGACTAGATGGACCTTTGTTGGCAAAGTGATATCTCTGCTTTTTAATATGCTATCTAGGTTGGTCATAACTTTCCTTCCAAGGAGTAAGCGTCTTTTAATTTCATGGCTGCAAGCACCATCTGCAGTGATTTTGGAGCCCCCCAAAATAAAGTCTGGCACTGTTTCCACTGTTTCCCCATCTAATTCCCATGAAGTGATGGGACCAGATGCCATGATCCTAGCTTTCTGAATGTTGAGCTTTAAGCCAACTTTTTCACTCTCCTCTTTCACTTTCATCAAGAGGCTTTTTAGTTCCTCTTCACTTTCTGCCTTAAGGGTGGTGTCATCTGCATATATGAAGTTATTGATATTTCTCCTGGCAATGTTGATTCCAGCTCGTGCTTCTTCCAGCCCAGCTTTTCTCATGATGTACTCTGCATATAAGTTAAGCAGGGTGACAATATACAGCCTTGACATACTCCTTAAGCCAAACTAATGACAACAAAGCCAATGATTTGTCAGTGATATTACAACAACTAAGATTCTAAGATTTAAGTCTGTTGATCCAGTGTAAAATAACATTTTGCAAGTCTTATCTTCACCCAGTTTTGAAGGCATGGCTAAAAGCTTTCCATTTCCCTTAGCAGACAATTTACCGAGTCCCCACCCCACTTTCTTCCCTTCTCAAGCTCTGACACTTCTGGATTATAATGCATACAAACCCAATTTCCAGAGGTCTCTAGCTACCTAGCAATCAGGAATGGCCCTTCTTCCTAAGGTTGATGGAATTATTCAAAATAATCCCATGGAAGCCCTTGAAATATAGCTAACCCTATCTCATTTGCTGTTCTTACCTTGTCCACACCTAAGTCCCAGCTTACTTTTATCCTGTCCCTAGGGACATTTCCCTGCATATTCCTTCTCTCATTTGGATATGTAGGAAACAGAGTTTTGCTTCATATATCTGAGTGTTAGTATGTTCTAAAGAACCTATAGTCACACCTGATATCATGAAATGATGAAGTGCCTCACCAAGTTTAAAACCTGGAATTCTCCAATGTGGGTGAATAAGACAGTTTTGTCTAATCGTTTGTGCTGTATTTTTGTCTCTTGCAAACAAAAAACCGGAATAGTATATTCATTCTTCATCCTGAATTAATATAATGTTTTTCTTAAAGAATCCAGAGCAAACTGACGTGATACATACCCTTTGAGCAATGTATTTATCAAAAAATTCCATTATATTGCCAGCATTTTCATACCTTATCTTGAAGATAAAACCAGATACAATACTAGCTCATAGTATGTGGTTTGCTATGTAATATAGAGCTCATGAGTATTCAGTCAGTATTTGTTTGGTTTGTATTTGACATCTAAAGAGTCTAGTATTAAAGAAAAAGACTAAACTGGGAATCTAAAGACAGTGCTTATGGTGTTGCCTTTCTCTTGACTAGCTTAGTAATTTTGGGTGTTTCATGTACAGTAATGATGACTGTCAGCTTCCTCTTATGAAAATTGAAGGTTTCAACCTAGAGATCACCCTTAAATGTCTTCTAGCTCTAATAATCTAAGATTGTTTGATTTAACCTGGTGTATAATTTTGTAGCAAATATTGCCCTTTACCATCTGATTGCTCATCAACATCCTGTAATGAGGGCAAAGCCCAGGAAATAGTTTATTTGGCAATGCTCTATAAAGATAGCGTAAATAGCTAATATTTATGCATCACTTGCCATTTGTAAAAGTTCCATTTGTAAAAGTTTAAATTGCCTGAGGAAGGAGAATACACTGGCTCAATCAGAACAATTCAGATAAGAAGGGTCTGGTTATTTACTTACAGTAAAATGGGGTAGATATATTCAGTAGAGAAAAATTATGCTGGGCACTGATACACAGAATAGCCACAGGAATTATTTCTAGGTTCCTAGAATCCTAAAGATTGCTTGAGGCAGAATAAAAGAGGCCAGTGTTTAAACTTAACTTAAAAGAACTTCCCAAAGTTCTAAAAAAAAGTTTCAAAAATGCATTACAAGCACTTTGTTTTAGATGAGGTTTATAAACCATGCAATCTTTTAAATATCATTTTGGCCTGGAGAAGTGGGTGTCTTGGTTCATAATACACCTGCTAAGGTTGTTGTTCTATTATTACTGGACAGACTTATCTCCTCCAGACCATATGTGTTTCTTTTTTTCCTCTCTTGAAATTCCTTAGGGCAAAAGTAATCATTTCAAACACTTCAACACAAGAGTATGTATCAGTCCACAATCAGTTTCTCAAAATTAAAAAAAAAAATTATCTCTGAAAGTTAAAATATCCTTGTAAGTTGAGTGGCAAAACTAAACTTGGTGGTGAAACCTGTACTGAATTAATGTGACATTGTTTAGTCTATTCCCAAATTAGTATGAATACTTAGGTTTTGCTGCTAAACGTAGTGTTGGTGGTTGATAGAGTTGTTGCCATGTTCTAAATCCATGTAAATTTGCATCACATTGCCTTTCTAAAGACTAAAGTAGAGGTCAGAAAACTGAAGTCAGCTGACCAAATTAGCCCTCTGTCTGCTTTTGTAAATAAAGTTTCACTGGAATACAATATACCTATTTATTCATGCACTGTCTATGATTGCTTTTTTGCTACAAAGGCAAATTGAATATGCCAGAAACCATATGGTCTCCAAATCTGAAAATTTTTAATGTCCAACCTTTTATAACTTTAGAATTTCTGAAAGTTCTGTTGCTGATCTCTTATCTAATACATTCTAAACTCTAAAAACATTTGCTTGTAAGGATTTCAGGTCCAGAAATGTAGAACTCTATTTCTCTCACTCCATGTATATATGCTCAGCAAGAATTACACATGTTTAGGCTATGGTTTTTCCAGTGGTCATGTATGGATGTGAGAGTTGGACTGCAAAGAAAGCTAAGCACCAAAGAATTGATGACTTTGAACTGTGGTGTTGGAGAAGACTCTTGAGAGTCCCTTGGACTGCAAGGTGATCCAACCAGTCCATCCTAAGGGAGATCAGTCCTGGGTGTTCATTGGAAGGACTGATGATGAAGCTGAAACTCCAATACTTTGGCCACCTCATGTGAAGAGTTGACTCATTGGAAAAGACCCTGATACTGGGAAGGATTGGGGGCAGGAGGAGGAGGGGACGACAGAGGATGAGATGGTTGGATGGCGTCACCCACTCAATGGACATGAGTTTGAGCAAACTCCGGGAGTTGGTGATGGACAGGGAGGGCTGGTGTGCTGCAATTTATGGGGTCGCAAAGAGTGGGACATGACTGAGCGACTGAACTGAACTGACTGAGCAGGAAAAAAAAAAATAGATCTTGATTTTGAAGTAACTCTGAACTGTATCTTGCCTTAGTAGATCCGTAGTAGGATCTCTTCTTACCATGTGTTTCAGTCATCATCTGACCTTAGAAAGTAGATGAGAGAAGAATTAAGAGATGATTGTTGTGACTGTGAGGTTGTACCTAAAGATGGTTCTTTTTTTTTTTCTTTGTTTTTAAAAATATTTATTTACTTATTTTGTTTTTGGCAGTATCAGTTCTTAGTTGTGGCATACAGTTTCTTTCATTGTGGCACTCAGACTTCTCTCTAGTTATGGGGCACAGGCTTCAGAGCACACGGGCTCTGTAAAGTTGTGGCTTGTGGACTTAATTGCTCCCTGGTATGTGGGATCTTAGTTCCCTTATCAGGGATTGAATTCACATCCCCTGCATTGGTAGGCAGATTTTTAACTCCTGGGCAACCAGGGAAGTTCCCCTAAGACTGTTTTTAACCCATACAACAGAAACAGTTCTTTAGTTTCACTCAGAATAAGTCAATTTTTAAAAAGTAGAAAGCGATCCCTCAATCTATTTCTTGCCATGAAACCATTCAACTGTCTATGAGTGTGATACAAATGCTAGTAAGCCAGGATTGATTAGGAATTTGAGCTTTGGCTAGACTTTAGGCAACAGAGTAATTCTGGGAGGTTGTTGCCATGTTAAACTGTGGTGTGCCCAACAGACATGGGAAGCAATGGGTGTAACCCAAAGAGAGATGGAATGCATCTCTGCTCTTTATCTTTTACAAAAGAGCTTTCTGACTTCTCTTTGCACTAAGAACTAGTGACATATGGTTAAATAAAATGGCGTGTGTATGTGCATGTATGGTTTGAAACAAGCCTTTGAAAGGGGCTTATGAAGGATTGTACTTGGAACTCAATGATTAAACTTACAAGCTATAGAGAATGCCCAAGATACATCTCATTGAATGACAAAAGGAAAACATGGGTAGTCATTCTTGTCTAAAAAAATTTGATACCCTTTAATATGTGGATATATCTATGTGACACCAGTTTGAGTGATTAAGAATTATGTTCATTAGTACATACAGTTTATAGAAATCTTCAGGTCTGTTACATACTGTACCTGTACAATTCTTACCCCTTTTGCATTCAGTTCAGTTCAGTTACTCAGTCCTGTCCGACTCTTTGTGACCCCATGGACTGCAGCACACCAGGCTTCCCTGTCCATCACCAACTCCTGGAGCTTACTCAGACTCATGCACATTGAAGTCGGTGATGCCATTCAACCATATCATCTTCTGTCGTCCCCTTCTCCTCCTCCCTTTTGCACTAACTGAAATTATTTTCTCACTTTGGTAGTAGGAAAAAGAAGCTACTACTAACTGGCTCTGGCGATCACTGTAAATACAGGGTAATAGAGTGACCAGTGGAGGACTATTACTTAAAATATTGGCCAACTTCTCTATGTGTCTCAATTGTGCTGCTTTAGTATGAAAGGAAATCATTGTTGCAAGTGCATCACTCTTAATGGACTTGATTCTTTCTCTACTTACAGCAGCATTCCTTTGACATTACAGAATTTTGTAGCAGAGATTAAGATCCATTTTCATTTGGCATGTTCATCGTCAAAATAAATGTGCTCAGCGCTAATTGCCCTTTTGTTTTTAATTGACCAGTTAATTAACTACATTAGATAAATTAAAAAATCCCAAATCTATTTCTTCAGGTAGCCCTACTGTTTTATTGATAACAATCTATGGCCAGATAGAAGGGAAGATGCTTAATAATTTTAAAACAGATTCCCAACCTCAGCATTCATGGAGTTATTTACTATCGAACTAATCAATAATAAATTAAAAATTGAAATATTTATGATCTGAAAAATCTGATTTAGACTAGGGAAACCCCACTCCCATTAAGTCAGGCAAAGTAGCAAGATAAATCATGCCATCAGAGTCTGTGTTTTCAGAATATAATGCTATCACTTATGATAATTGTTATGCCGACTCTCAAAATAGGCAATCATAATAGATGATAGATTAGTAGAAAGATATAGCACAATGTGATTAATGCAATGGGAGAAGAAACATTCCTTCTTTTCTTAGAGGAGACGTAGTTACATGTTAAGTTGTTAACAGCTTGGAATACATGCAAATATGTTTGTTATGAAAATAGTTGGAAACACTTGTATGTGTTTTCTGATTAGAGCAACCAAGCTGTAGAACTTAACTTAGTCATCAATACAGTCTATTTCATATGCCTGGTGCTTGAGGCAGTGGCGGCTTGCTGAAAGAGATTTGTGTGAAGAAATTAGTTTTCTAACTGGTAAGAGACCATACTTTCAATGAATTTCAGAACTGAAAAAATATACAGATCTTTCTTGACTTACAAAGAGGTTATGTCCCAATAACCCCAACATAAGTTGAAAAATATCATGTCAACAATGCGTTCGATACACTCAGTCTTTTGAGCAGCACAGTTTTACCAAGCTACCTGAAACATGCTCAGAATACATACATAGCCTACAGTTGGGTAAAATCATCGATCACAAAGCCTCTTTAATAATAAAGTGTTGACTATCTCTTGTAATATGTTGAATACTGTACTAAAAGTGAAAAACAGAAAGGTTGTAATTGTATCAGTTGTTTATTTATGTGATGGTGTGACTGACTGGAAGCTGTAACTGCCCAGTATCATAAGAGAGGAGCCTGCAGCTTACTGCTAACCTAGAAGAAGATCAAAGTCAAGTAAAGTTGAATTTGAAACATCATACATCAGGGTCCACCTGTATATAGAAAATACCACTTTCATAAGTGAAGAAACTGAGGCCTCAAAGAGGCAAATAGTTCTATAAAGTTCATGACCTAGAATGAGACCTGAGAGCAGATCCCTGAGAGAGAGTCCTTCCTACTGTACATTCCTCTTGATCTGTGACACTGGGCATGCCACCTTAGTAAATCAGCCTCTGTGAGTCTGTTGTCCTAACTGAAAATGCAGGTAATTACATCTTATAGAAATGCTTTCAATGTTTCTATTGATCAGAATAAGAGGATCTGGGTGGGTGATAATGTAGTTTGGAGGATTTGTAATGTCAACTCTCATGTTCAGAATAGTGACCAGAAATGTTTGCTGTTCAGGCAAAACTAAGTTTATTAGGCTTAGTTTAGAAGAGGAGGGTATAACTTGGCATAATATTAGTACTATCTCAGAAGGGAAAGTTATGGGTGATATTTATAAGACTTTATGTCCTGAGCTGAGTGCCTTGAAGGTTGATCTTGCAAAAGGAGGAACTGACTAGAAATAGGCAGAGTTCATGGTGTAATAACTATAGATAGATAGGCGCAGTGAGGTAAGACTCTTGTTGTAGGTGTTGATGCTGGCCTTGAAATGAAAGCTTTATCCTATAGAAGTGAATACGTTCTGAAGCAAATAACTAAATTACTTTTGCTTTCAGTATCATTTAACATAGAGATAGGAAATTATGCAAGTTTCAGTTCTCAGTAATGAGTTGAATAATAAGATGTATGGATTGCTAACCAACCACCAAAGCAGAAGTTGGGAAACTTTTTCTGTAAGGAATCAGATAGGAAACAGCTTTCACTTTTGCAGATCATTTGACCTCTGTTGCCACTAGGAAACAGAACTGTTGTAGTGCAGAAGTGGCTATATAGACAAGACATTAACAAGACATTAACAAATGGGAGTAGTTGTGTTCTAATAAAACTTTATTTATAAAAAAAGTAATGAAATATAGTATTTAATCCAAGGCCACATTTTTCCAACCTCTGTCTAAAGAATGGCACAGAGAACAGTTTCTAGTGGGAAGTTATTAACAACCCAAACCTACTGAATATTTGATTAATTTCTGCAATGACAGGAAGCTGGGAGGGATAGTGAACATATAAGGCAGCAAACTCAGAAACATCTTGATTAAAACAAATGGAGTGTAGTCATTTGTTTCATTCTTTTTAATCCAAATATTTCTGAATTTTGCTACCAATAAATATTTACATATATAGTATATCATTATGTACAAGCTGGAATCAAAATTGCTGGGAGAAATATCAATAACCTAAGATATGCAGATGATACCACATTTATGGCAGAAAGTGAAGAACTAAAGAATCTCTTGATGAAAGTGAAAGAGGAGAGTGAAAAAGTTGTTTTAAGACTCAACATGCCAAAAAAAGTAATAATAATAAAAAAAATAAAACTCAACATGCATAATACTAAGATCGTGGCATCTGGTCCCATCACTTCATGGGCAAATAGATGGGGAAACAGTGACAGACTTTATTTGGGGGGAGGCCAAAAATCACTGCAGATGGTGACTGCAGCCATGAAATTAAAAGATGCTTGCTTCTTGGAAGAAAAGCTATGACCAATCTAGACAGCGTATTAAAAAGCAGAGACATTACTTTGCCAACAAAGGTCCATATAGTCAAAGCTATGGTTTTTCCAGTAGTCATGTATAGATGTGAGAGTTGTACTGTGAAGAAAGCTGAGCACCGAAGAATTGATGCTTTTGAACTGTGGTGTTGGAGAAGACTCTTGAGAGTCTATTGGACTGCAAGGAGATCCAACCCGTCCATCCTAAAGGAAATCAGTCCTGAATATTCATTGCAAGGACTGATATTGAAGCTGAATTCCAATACTTTGGCTACCTGATGCAAAGAACTGACTCATTTGAAAAGCCCTGATGCTGGGAATGATTGAAGGCAGGAGGAGAAGGAAACGACAGAGGATGAGATGGTTGGATGGCATCACTGACTCAAGGGACATGAGTTTGAGTAAACTCTGGGAGTTGGTGATGGACAGGGAGGCCTGGTGTGCTGCAGTCCATGGGGTTGCAAAGAGTCGGACACAACTGAGCGACTGAACTGAACTGATAGGATATCTATATCATATATGCATATGTTTAACAAGAAGCAGGTTTTCTACTCTTTTCACTCTTTTTGCTTTGTCATATATTCTCGTTAAAAAAAGGACTAAACAAAGCAAGAACATTTATAACAAGATACTATTGAAACTACTATTTGCATGAAGTGCTTTATTTTGTTTAAGGGAAATATAAATAAGCTTATTTGGATGCAGTAATAGAGCATTAGAGGAAAAAAATTACTTCTTTATGTGCTTAATAAAGGACAACCAGACTGTGGGGAAAGTTTTCTTTTTTCCTGCTTTACTAAACTAAACTTGTCAAATTAAAGAAAAACAGATTGGTATAGTCCAAAACAACATCTAATCTAATAATATGGCATTTAAGAAAAATATATATTAAGTCTTAGGTTTCAAACTGATCTACTTATTCAGAATAGGAATGTGGAATGGGGAAAAGTGACTTCATAATTTCAAGTTAAAAAATAAATGCAACATGGAGTAATTCTAAGGCTAGCATTCAGTATTGGCTTATATTTTGACACAGTTGCCAAAAATCAGATATAACTGAGGTTGCATTAATAAAAGCATATTTTTCAAGACAAGGGAGGTGCCACTTCTGCCTTAACCTGCACCTGCACTCGTGTAACCACATAGAGGGATTGTATTCTCTCCTGAACATCATGGTTTAAGAGGAATTTTGAAAAATTGAAAGCGTCTCCTAGGGAGCAGGGTGAGGATGATGAAGTGTCTGGGAGCTTGTGAGGGTCAGTGGAGAGAAATGAGTATGTTTAGCCTGGGGAAGAGAGGATTTAGTAGGCAGAGAAGAGCCATCTTCAAATATTTGAAGGGCTGTCTTGTGGAAGAAGGATTAGACTTATTATTTGTGTCTCAGGAGATCAGAACTGGGACCAAAGGGTAGACATTTCAGGGCAGCAAATTTCAACTTAATATCAGCCCAGAGCATTTTAGCAAGTAGAATTGTTTAGCCAGTGTTTAAGTGCACTGGCTTTGAAACCTAGACATTCTGGGTTTGTATCTCAAAACCTACAGACACTTAATAGCTTTGTGACTTTAGAGGAAGTAAAATATCCTATCTGATCCTCAGGTTTATGATAATTACAGTGGAAAAAGTACTATCTACTGCATGAGGTTTATATGAGGATTCAATGAGATTGTGCATGCAACGAGTAAAAGTGCTTTCTCCATGAGATGTCACGTTCATCATGACTAGGTGTATAGAAGGAACAGCTAGATGACAACTTCTCTGGGATACTATAGAGGACAATTCTGCATTGAGTAGATGGTTAAATTAGATGACCAATTAAGCCCTTCTAAACTTGTAGCTTTTTATTTCTATAAAGAATAAGAAGCTGAAAATCCTCTGTACCAGGAGTCATTAAGTGGTGGTCCAAAAGCTGGATTCCCCCAGAAGAACACTTGAAAGTTGGGGAACTGAAATAACAATGAACATCCTGGTTTTTCTTTATGTATCTGAAGACTTGGCATCACTGAGTTCACATTTCTACATACTAACATCTTTAAAAAGACATTAACAACAAGAAGCATCAGGAGTATTTGACCCTTTAACAGTATTTGCCTTAGTTTAGACAATCAGACCCAGTTTGTCTAAGATCCAAGCCACTACAGTCTCATATCACCTGCCTAGTCTCTGAAGGCAGCGTATTTGCTATCTGTGCCCTAGATCAGCTAGCTGAGACATCTGGAAGCAGTCCGTTTGGACTATATGACAGGAGAGAAAAATAGGAGATGGAAGAGAATGACTGGGATATCAGCAGGCTGTCTGAAAGGGAACGTTAATAGCTATAGTATTAATATTATTTTTTGAATACTGACAGATAACAGGCTCTCAGGCTTCCCAGCTGGTGCAGAGAGGAGCCTGGCAGGCTACAGTCCATGGGGGTCTCAAAGATTCAGACACAACTGAGCACTTGCATGCACTCACACCATGCTCTATGTCAAGGATTGCGTGTACATTGTCTCATTTAATCTTTACAGCAGTCCTATCACGTGTGTAAAATGATTGCTCCCCTTTTACGCGTGAGGACACTAAAGCTTGGAGGTGTAAGAAACAGTCCCTCATCTGACCACCACCTGTCTGATCCTAAACCTTGACTTGCCTCCACAATGGCTAATCTTACAGATGTTACAATTTCGCCTAAAGTGGATCCTGGGAGATTTGATTCAAGTTTCTGAGCAAACATATTTCTGATAGGAAAGATTTCTTCCTATCAGAGTTGCAAAAGGAAGATTCCTCCCTCACTGTGAATAACCTGAACTGTCATGAAGCTATACGGCACTGTGCAAGGTTTGCCACGGTGTCATTTTTAGTCTTAAGGGGAAAAAAAAAAAAAAAAGACCCAGCATGTAGTCAAATGCAATGTCAAATGCAATGCAAAATGCAAGCTTAAATAAGGTGAACAAGTTCTTTCCTGCAGCATTTCTCAGTGTCTCTATTCTTCTAATGTCCATTATAGAATCTAAGGGGAAGGGTATAGTACACACTGTTCTTAGACTTCTATGATCCTGGGACTCTATTTTCTGCAGTGCTTATCCTAGAGTGAATGGATGCTCTGTGGAATACACTCCAGGAAAACCTAGAGGGGAAAAAGTCCTGGACCAGAAATGTAACGATATTAAAATCCCAACTCTGCCAACAGCTAGTGATATAACCTAAGACTTGTAACTTCTATTCTTAGGTTGCAAATATCAGGACCATAATATCTGTTCTACTGACTCCTCCAAATTTTTATAAGGATCAACTAAATCAAGGATTTAAAAGAGCTCTTTAAATGGAAAGAAGCTCAAGATACACATAAGGGATTAAATGACTGATGTTTCTCACTCCTGCATAGCTGATCAGGGAAATTGACTAAATTTTAATTACTTTCATGCCAATCAGTTATTTTCTGATCACACACAATAGCTTATCTTTTTTGAAATGCATGAATTCGTGAATTTTCTGTCCTACCTGGAAAGAATTATCAAAATATACATATTGTTATGAACACATTAAATCTATGCAATTGTAAGCTCTTTGCTGAGAAACAACATCCTTTCTTCCAAGGCTATCCATTAAGTGAAAAAGGGGAAAAAATAGTGAGAACTCAAAGCAAGATGTACACTGATTCCATTCTGTTCCCTTTGGCTAAGGTTCATGGTCCCCAGCCCCTGGACAATAGGACCTTTTGCCTTCTCTTCCATCAACCTGTCCCTTGATATGTGCTCCCACTGGCAGTTCTGACCTCACAGAAATAGGAGTCAACTCGGGAGGGAAAGGCAGTTGCCTGTCAACACTGTTGCTGTAAAACTCTGGGAAATTCCTTTGTTATTGAGAGACTAGAATTTTTAAAATAATAAAAATAAAAAGGAGAGAGGAAAAGACTACTCACTTGACAAACAGGGAATGGCATTGCACCTTAGTCTCTTAAGTGCCCCATTCCTTGGCTTTTTGAAATTTCAGAAATACTAATTAAGCTTTCTGTGGAGAGTGTGTTACTCTTGCTAAATACGTGGTCCCCAGGAACAAAGATGCTGTGGCCTGGGACATGGGGGGCAGACCTCATTCCCAACCCTTTGATGATGGCATTTTCAGGCATATATGTGTGTGTGTGTATATGTGTGTGTGTGTATGTGTGTGTGTCTGTGAAAATTACCTGCTGGCCTGATAATACACTTCTCCAAGGGCAAGATATTGCATATTATCTCAGATTTCCCCCAATCCATGCCTGTCTCCTGCCTTTTTACTGACAGGACTTAAACTACCTTCCAGTACCTGGTTCTCATGTTTATGTAAATAGTATTCCACTTTTGTAAATTGATTTATAGTCTGAAAGGTACTTTCTCAAATAAAATGTCTCATTTTGGTTTTTCAACTCATCAAGAAAAACAAAAAGTGAAGCTCTGACAGATTAACCAACTTTTGGAGCCAGCCAGGATAAAATGTGCATACTGTTTTAAAAGCATTGTCTTAAATTTTCCACTCTCTAAATTGGAGTGACTTGGTATGAAACTGTGCTTCTAATTTATATCTAGATATTGATAAGAGTATTATGAGTTATAAACAGTGGGGGATATGTGAAAACCACTCTTAGAGGGAAGAGTAAGCCTTCTGCAGAGCTTCCCAATGGGTAGATTGGCCCATGAGAATGTTGCTGGATCAGGCATTCAAAGAGCTCAGAGACAGTCCACCACTGCCCATAACCAGTCACATAATTTTAATAAATTCAATCTGAAGGGAAATTGAAAGGACAACACTGTCATTGACCTGGTCGCTCTATGAGCTTTTTAAGAGGAAACACTGGTAACTGAAAGTCCACCTCACTTCAATCCAGCCTCTGCTTCTCACTCAGTAAGCAATTTGGTACAGTTTACCTAATTCTTCTGTGCCTTCATTTTCTCATCAGTAGTGGCTCAGATGTAAAGCATCTGCCTGCAATGTGGGAGACCCGGGTTCAATCCCTGGGTAGAGAAGATTCCCTGGAGAAGGAAATGGCAACCCACTCCAGTACGCTTGCCTGGAAAATTCCATGGACTGACGAGCCTGGTAGGCTACAGTCCATGGGGTCACAAAGAGACACGACTGAGCGACTTAATTCACGAAAATGGGGGTAATAATAGTAGCTACTTTCCAGATTTGAGGTGAGGATAAGTTAATTAATATAAACTGCTTAAAACAGTTTCTCACATGATGCCAGAGCACACCAAATAACAGCTGCTATTATTATTGTCATTATTGATGTTATTATTAACACTATTAAGTACAAAATAGCCACACTTAAAAGATCAGTCATTTTCAAGGATGTCTCTGTGTGTGATTATGCTGGTCCATCTTCCTAGAATTCTCTAATTTTAGTATTTGGCCAAGATGCAATGACCTTTATCTTATTCCATGAAGATTTTGATCATATCTTCATTTAGAAATGCTTTCAATTTCAACTTTTAATCAGTTTATATTTAATGAGGAAATGAATAAAAGATTTAAGGTACACATGCTTTTCCATAATGCATTTTGCATGGTCTATTTCTCAGGATTGTGTGTTTGAGTGTGTGTGTGTGTCCTTATACATAAGAGGAATTAAGTTACACTGATCCACAGAGTGAATGGGTGATTGGTCGCTATTTATCAGTTAAATATATTTCAGGGCTGTAATGAGCAGAGGAGCCTGGTGAGTTACATTCCATGGGGGTGGCAAAAAGTTGGACAGGACTTAGCAACTGAACACACACACATGCAAAAACCCATTCAGAAGCAATGATAACTTTAAGAGATATTATTCTCTTTGTTGTGTTATAGAATCTAGTACAACCTCCTTGAAAGGTTATACATTAGAACTTTTAAATACGGGGAATGAAGAGAATTAGGTAGGCTTACCCTGGACTGCCTGCAAGTAACTGTAATTCAGTCTAGAATGAGGAATTAAGTGAAAGAAGAACTCTTTTTCACTAAAGTGACTCCAGGCAAGAATACTATCACCTCTCCTCCTTTTAATGTCTTTTTTAGCTTGTACGTCTAGTATATTATCATTGAGACAACAGATCCTTAGGCCTCCAGAAGAGGTGTATATTCAGAAAAAAGCAAGGACTGGATTTTGCATCCGAATCCCCAGTGGCTTAAACTTGGCCTCCCATGTGTAAAGTGGTACATGGTCGCAACACATTTTTTGTCTTATGGGTTGCAAACAGATGTTAAAATGATATGAATTTGAAAACATATTGATCATGTTGCAAGATGTTATTCAGAGATTTAAAAGTAAAAGATCTATAAGTACAACTGCATATTTCAAAAGTTTCAGGCCCAATTTGCTTGTCAGTTCCCAGAACACAGTAGTTTTTCAAGGGATGTACACATATAAATAAACTAAATGCATACAGAAAATCACATACATCTTTTCTTTCCAAATAGCTTTCCTTCAGTTCACCTGACACAAACTCCCTCATGTCCCCAGTCAGAATGGTATTTTTGGCACAATATTGTTCCTGATTTCTCTATTGCCTCCTGGGCACCTGCCTTTCAAACATCTAATGTGAATTTTCTCATGAATGCCAATGATATATGGCTACATTTTTCCTTCGAACTTTTCATCCCCCAAGCACTCCAAGTACTCTGTGACTACTTCCAAGATATCCATAACTAGATGAATAGCAATTACTTGTAATAGAGGGTGGAAAAGGCAAAGGACATTTTTATTGGTTCTGGGAAGATTTAACTACATTGATACAGCATTTACTGAAAATTCCCATCACCCCAGAGCATGATGAATGGCCACCTCCATCTCAGCTGTGTCTCAGGAGGTTTCCGGGTGCAAAGTGCCCTGAGGTCTTCTTTGCCACACAGAGAAGTTAAGTCTTCATTCATCCTTGCTTGTTAACTTCACTTGAGTTAAGTGAGCAGGCAAGTTTTATTCACTTCTGATTCAAATCAACATAAAGGTTTAATTTGCTTCCCTGTCTTCTGGGGCTAATCCCCCTCACTGAACACTCAGACTCCCATTAATTCAAGGAGAACAATGCCCTAAGCAGCCTTTGATTAGACTCTGAAGAACTAATTGTGCCTTTGAAAGCTTGCATACAGCTCCCACCAGCATCAACAAGAACCTCCTTTTGTGTACCCCACTTCCTAAGGCAAAATTGGGTGTGAGACATGACCATCAGCATTTATATGACTAGTGGCAGATAATTCAGACTCTACCTACTTCTGCGTTCAAGTGTTAAATTTCCAGGATGCGTATTAAGTGTCCCATTTCTCCTGCAGACCTACCATTTTCAGGTAGACTGGCAAGACAACAACTCTTGCTGTGTCAGGAACTTTTATCACATAGGAGATAGCAATGCAGACTTTAGCAGAACTTAGCTTTATAGAACATCTCAAGGATCTGCTTCTAATGTTAAAGGGTCCCTCCCAATTGGGAAAAAAAGAAAAAAAAAGTTCTCACTTCCTTTTCTATTCTTTATAGTTTGTGACTTCAATTTATTATTTACATTCAATGAATCTCTTGAGGTAAAGTTTTAATAATTAGCTTAATAATAAATTAATTAAGAAAGGATTCAGTCCCCCCTCAACTCTAAGCTGAGTTCCATTTATAACAGCTCTTGTAAACCAGTTTAGGGAAAGATAAAATGATGGGTATGTTGACACAGAGAGACAGAGACTACCCTGTGTATGGGTATATCTTCTCACAAAGGTGAAGTAATTTATTTGTCAACACTACTTTTTTTCCTGAGTTTCAAGGACTTGAATGCAAAATGTTCAGTTGGAGAGTGATACTAAGAAATGTGGGATGGAAAGTAGCTTACTCAGAAGAGAATGAAGCCAGTGAAAGTTTATTATCAGGCCAGTTATCAATGTGATCAACTGGATCTCAGTCACTCTGCCATTGCCCTGGCAATGTTCAGTTATCCCAACTGAGGGGCGCAGAAGAGTATTCATCAATTCCTCATCCATGATTGATTGACAGTTTCTAGGAGCCTTAACTTTGGGCAATGTTTGTCTGTCCTGCATAGAGAAAATCATGTTTCCCAGGCTAGAAAACAGTTGGAGATGGTAAGGTTTTCACAGCATTAGCTGTTCATCAGAGTGCTTGTGAATCCTGATAGTGGGAATGAGGGTAGGGGATTCACTGAGAATGTGGATAGCATCTGCTACAATTATTAAATCTCTGTCATTTATTAGACATTGAATTGCAAATTAACCTTGAAATAGAATCAGTGCCTTTTATAAAAATTGGACTTCAGAAAAGGTTTTTATTACTAGAACACCAAAATTATTGCTACTAATCAATCTTCTTGTTTTGCAATTGGCTTTTTCATTAAGTAAAGAGAAGAGAGAGAAGACAGAACATTTAATAGATAAGTCACACTAAAAACTAAGTTTTGGCCTTTTAAACCAGTTTTTAAATTCCATATTAAAGAAGCTTTATTTTTCCTGACCAAAGGGATTGACTATTTAATAAAAGCATTGATAAAAAAATTAAAGAAAGAAAACAATTTATTTTATATAAATGAACATTGCCTGATGTAGAAAGTTTTCAAAAGTATGACCTGGGATTTTAAATCAATAACTATTGGAAATTACTTAGAAACTCATATCTAAAACCAATGCATGTACACTCAACTGTTTGTTATAGTTACATATACCTCCAACAACCACCACTTACAAAGTGTTGTATGTTTGAACATTGATGCTACAAGTTTGCTGGAGTTAAGAGAAGTATTTTATATTTATATAGCACTTTTGAATATTAAAATGTATCTCACATTCATATATTTACTTAAACTTAATAAGTATATCTGTGAAAAGTATTATTCACATTTCACAAAAAATGGAAAGTGACAGTGCAGAAAGCCAGATGATGTTGCTATAGGCCACAACACTAGGAAAGGTTAAAGCGAAAAACCAGCCCACGCCTTTTTCCCAGCTTGTGCCTGCATGCATGAAAACAACACAATTCCAGCTGCTGTTTCACTTTGGAACTTTGGTGAGACCAACAGGACCAAATTTCTTGAGCTCCCTGGGAAGGAAAGGTTTCCTGGGATGAAATACTTCTGTAATCAGACCATCCCAGATGAACAGGGAAAGTTGGGCCCTCTGCCTGGGCACTGAAAATATGCACATAGTTTTAGAAGCATACACTGAAGCCTTTGGTGCTCATACTGCTCTGTAGTTGTTCTCTTAAGTTACAATTACAGCTGATGTCTTAATATTGAAAATATTCTATAATTCCTTTTTAAAATGAATCCATTTTTTCCTAAGTGGTTCAAGAATAGCATCTGTTACATTAGTATTCTAATACCTTTCCTGGCATATAGTCTACTCATCTTTCACTTATATTTCATTTACATAAATCCTGAAAGGAAAACCACACAAATAAAAGAAGGCATATACCTAGTTGTTCCAATATTGAAGTGGCACTTAGATGAGTCAAATGAAAAAAATACCTATGCACAATAGCTTTATGGAACTTAATGGTACTGAGAAAGCTTGAATTATTAAAAGTTCAATATCTTTCAGTTTGTATTTTGAATATATTTGGTTTCCTAAAGGGAAAATCAGAAATTGTATCATTGTCATTTGTTTGATCAAAAATTTTAGAAATAAACAGCTCCCATAAGTGTGTTGCTAGATCTATAAAAATATGTGTATATATAGGAGGCTGCTGATTTTTACAAGGAAAAATAACTAAGTGAATAGGTAGTGATTATATTTCCCTGAAATAAGCACAGCTGAATTCCTCAATGCTGAATTCAGTGATTCCTTCCCTGGAGGCTTCTCTAAGACAATCAATCACTAATCTGTCTACATACCTCAGTTTTGGTGTAGGCACTGACTCTCATCTTCTGTATGATGGTCAGAAAGTACTCAGCTTATTTGAATTTCATTTTTTAATGTGACAAATCGTGGCGTGGGGAGCCAGTTGGACCAGAGGATCTTCAGATTATCCAGATAATGAATTATAGAAGCTGATCTGATGACTAGGAGCATTACAGCTGAAGTGAAGTGAAAGTCACCCAGTTGTGTCTGATTCTTTGCCACCCCATGGACTATACAGTCCATGGAATTTTCCAGACCAGAATACTGGAGTGGGTAGTCTTTCCCTTCTCCAGGGGATCTTCACAACCCAGGGATCAAACCCACGTCTCCCACATTGCTGGTGGATTCTTTACCAGCTGAGCCACAAGATTAATGGAGATACACAGGATGAGGGTGTTGCCCACCCTGTATCTTGGCTTCACATGTGATCCTGGTCACTTTAGGGTGTCATGGTGTAGGGATTAATGCAACAAAGGATTAATGTAACAGAATGTCGAAAACATTCATGATGGACAAGTGACATTGAATGTTGTGATCTGAAAAATTATATTGAGGTGGAAGAAAGATAACAATTTCAAAAGAATAAGGTGACTGATTCAGGTAGGATTGAGTCTCTATAATCCAATCAATAAATAAGTTAAACTAAATTAAGGCAGAATCTAGAAGTAGCTAAAGGGAAGCCAATTATGTAAATCTGACTGGTACCCACTTAATTTAGGATATTTTTTGTAGGCAACCATTCCCTGCTACAAAACTTTTGAACCTCTAGGCCCTGCAGTGGCTGCTCACTTTAATTTCAAAGACATATCCTTTGCTTTCTATTGCTTACAGCAGTTTTTTTTTAAACAACCTGTGTTATATTAAAAAAAAAAAATATATATATATGTAAATATACAAACCCACACAAAACTGAGTGGTCACATCAAATATTGAAGTTTTAGATATTGAGACTAATGCTTCGACCATTGCTTTAGCATAACAGAGGACCCTGAAAATTCTGAAAACAGAAAAGACACTAGTTATATGTTACACTGTCTTTTCCAAGTGGGCAAGAATTCAATCAACAAAGTATATTTAATGCTGAGAATACTTGATATCAAAGTGACAGATTAAAAAGTGAAAATTCAATCAACCTATTGCTTTTGTATACAAGATATCAAAGTAGTTCATTGACTTACAGATTTCCTCTGATTGTGTCAGCTGAATCATATTATTAGTTGACATTATTTAGCCATAACCCTGATTAAGTCTCATGATTATAGAGAAATAAAATATAGTCATTTAGAGAGGTCTGTGGCTCAGTGGTAAAGAATCTGCCTACCAATGAAGGAGATGTGGGTTTGATCCTCAGGTCAAGAAGATCCCCTGGAGGAGGAAATGGCAACCCACTCCAGTATTCTAGCCTGGATAATTTCTTGGACAGAAGAGCCTAGTGGGTCCCAGTCCATGGGGTTGCAAAGAGTTAGACAGCACTTGGTGACCAAACAACAACATTCATGTGCTTGCATATATATCTGATAGTAGATATAAATAGATAAACTTTACTTGTAACTTGAACTCAAAGAATTCATGTAACAGGAAATAGATTTGGCTTACAAAATGCAAAGTATCAATTCTTTCCAATTTTCCTTCTTGTGTTCATTATATAATAATATGGGTAAGTTATAATGGAAGTATTTATGTAAAGTTGTAACATCAAGAGAAATTTTTGTTGTGTGGTTTTTGGATAGTTATTATAGAACTGTGCTAGGAGGATATGTCCTTTAACAAGTGGGGTTGCTGTGTCACTTAGCAGAGTAAAAGAAGCATTTTTAACTTTTCCACTTTAGTTGAAAACAAATACTTTTAGAAAACTAAATATTTATAAACTATGTGTACATAAAAGTACAGGAAATATATATACTTCTGTATGATTTATATATTATATGTATACATGTATGTTTATATATAATTTAAGATGGTTAGGGCACCAGGTATATTGTGATGACCTATCAGATAATTAATAGATAAGAGAAATTTGGAACCCATGAGAAAGGTGTAACTTTTCAGATGACTTTCCCTCCCGCCTTCCTCTGGTTATATGGGAAGTTACTAATTGGTAATAAGAGTAAGAAGCGTGTGGAAGAGACAAAGGAAGAAGCTCTAAATGTAAAGATTATGCAGTCTTTTTGAAAGTCTTTCCCTTCTCTTCTGGATTGACCCAGGACATTGATTTCAGTCCATCAAATTTAGTGTCTGCAAACCAAAAAAATCTCATTTAACAAATACTTACTGATGACCTATTATGAGCTCTTCATGTTAGTAGTAAAAAGTTGAACAAGACAAATGGCCTGTGCCCTCCTGGAGCTTTTATTCTAAAGGTGGTGGTGCCAGAGACACTAGGAAAATAGGCACAGCCATGGTAAATATGAAAATAGAATAAAACAGAATACTTAGACAGTAACCCGAGATATCATGAGATGAGGAGTCATTCTGCTACTTCAGATAAACTGATCAGGGAAGGTCAAACCACAGAAAAATTTCCAGTTATGTGAACTCTCACCTTCCTACATAATAAACCTAAAGCAGAGAATGAGGCTGAGAACCAGATTTATCTTAACCTGCAGAATCAGATTTATCTTAATAAGAATTTACAAGTAGCACACACTGATATGCATGTATTTTTGTTTTGTTTTGTTTTAATATTAAGTACTGGTTTAACTTTCTTGACATTTCTCCATATTGGAGGTGAGCAAATGGAGGCTCAGAAAGCCAGCAAGCAAAATAAGCTTATGAAAACTGAAACTTTTCCAAACAATTACCAATTTAAATATTTAGAAAAACACAAAAGGAAGACAAACTACACTGAGGAACGTTTCATTGCTTTGGAAGATTATTAGACTCTCAAGAACTTCTATGATTCCAGTGCCTATGAAGTGTACCTTATGGTAAAAAAAAAAGATACTATAATTTTAAAAATGCCCTGAAATATAGAAGCAAACAAGCTGAAAACCACAAACCCCAAAAGGCAGAACACATCTACCTGACTGTAGAAATACAGTGTTGCCTTTTGCCTTAAATCTTTTCTCTTAAGATGTTACTATCTCAGTGTATTGGGGTTTGTCAAATAGCCATTAGGATGTAGTATCAGTGCCTTGATTAGATTAAGTGGGAAAGTAGGTTTTGATTTACAGAAATTCACATCACAGCCAACTCTTCCTTGAAACACTTCTAGTCCATAAAGCAGCACTGAAACTTGAAGCATGTTGCTGACACCATGACTTATTTTTTAATATTTGTAAAGGGCAATAGTATCAATGAGTTCTTATATCATTTTACAAGCTGGATGGCTGGTTAGTAGCCATTTTTATTCTGACCTGGTTTGAACTTGCACAGTACTCATACAGCCTCTGGCATTTGACTGTGCAGACTGCATTTTCTTTCTTTCTCCTGAAGTTGGACTCTGCCTAGAAAAGCCAGAAATTCCTAGAAAATCATGCTTCAAGCCTACTGATTTAAAAGGCAGGAATAAACAGCTTTGTTTTGCTGTTCCATTTTCAAATCTTGCTTGTGTATCCCCAAATTTATTCAAGAAATATTCCTATGAACTTGTGTTCTAAAACTCTATGAGTTTGTGTCTCAGTCTTTGCAAGATGATGAATCGGCAATTTGATCATTTAAAGTGATCAGATATACCAATATTAGCAGTCATTTATGTATAAGGCAGAGTAATAAAGATTAGGTAAGTAGACAAAAATATAATTGGTTATTTTTGTTTCACAAAGATGTCTGAAGTGTATGCATACAAAATATTAACTTACATTTCTCAAGTGCTATATTTCCTGAATGTTACAGATAAAGAAAAATAAATGTAGACTGAGTCATTCCATTATTCTTGTGCTCATTCTGTGGCTTAAATACAAATAAACAATGCAGGAAAACTACTGCATAAATGGCAAAGGCTCAACTCTTAAAGATACCAAATTGAGCAAATAGGACTGGGTATAAACTTTATAGATATTAATATGCAATTTTAATAAACTGATAAATGCTATGATATAAGCAGTGTTGTTACTGGGGGGAGGCAATACTGCAAAAGTACTTCTCTTGGTCTAAGGAAGATGAGAAAAGCTTCCTGGAAGAAATAACTGAGAACTAAAGAGTAAGTGAAAGTAAAACAGATCTATGGTTTGGGAAGTGAGGAAGGGGAAAGGATATTCATTTCAGAAGGAAGGAAAGGTGTGGAAGATGAAAGCAAAGATAACTTGACTGATAGAAGAAACTAAGTGAGGCTCAGTATGGCTACAGCATTGACAGAAGGAGGGTAGGGTTATTAGAGGAGGCCGAGGGGAAAGAGAAGTTAAAGAGAGAAAGGGGAGTGTTAGCAGGATTGATGTTACATCAGGGTTTCTCGGCCTTGGCAATATCAACACCCTAGGATGGTTAGTGGTTTGTTATTGGGGAAAGGGCAGCTGCCTTGTCCATTGTGAACAGTTTAGCCTTATCCTGACCTCCATACACCAGATGTTGGTACCACCGTTCTCCAATGTGGTAATCAGAACTACCTTGATATTGTCAAATGGCTATTTAAGGGGTAAAAACACTGGTGGTCCAGCAGCATGTACAGTTCAGTTCACTCAGTCCTGTCCAACTCTTTGTGACCCCATGGACTACAGCACTCAGGTCCTCCCTGTCCATTACCAACTCCTGGAGTTTACTCAAACCATGTCCAATGAGACGGTGATGCCATCCAACTATCTCATCTTCTGTCATCCCTTTCTCCTGCCTTCATTCTTTCCCAGCATCAGGGCCTTTTCTAATGAGTCAGCTCTTCACATCAGGTGGCCAAAGTATTGGAGTTTTGGCTTCAACATCAGTCCTTGCAATGAATATTCAGGACTGATTTCCTTTAGGATTGACTGGTTGGGTCTCCTTGCAGGCTAAGGGACTCTCAAGAGTCTTCTCCAACACCACAGTTCAAAAGCATCAATTTTTCGGCGCTCAGCTTTCTTTATAGTCCAACTCTCACATCCATACGTGACTACTGGAAAAACCAAAGCCTGGACTAGGCAGAACTTTGTTGGCAAAGTAATGTCTCTGTCTCTCCTTTTTAATATACTGCCTAGGCTGGTCATAACTTTTCTTCCAAGGAGTAAGCATCTTTTAATTTAATGGCTGAAGTCACAATCTGCAGTGATTTTGGAGCCCCCCAAAAATAGTCTGTCACTATTTCTACTGTTTCCCCATTTATTTGCTATGAAGTGATGGGACCAGATGCCATGAAATCAGTGTTCTGAATATTGAGCTTTAAGACAACAGTTTCACTCTCCTCTTTCACTTTCGTCAAGAGTCTCTTTAGTTCTTCTTCACTTTGTACTATAAGGGTGGTGTCATCTGCATATCTGAGGTTATTGATATTTCTCCCGGCAATCTTGATTCCAGCTGTGCTTCATCCAGCCCAGTGTTTCTCATGATGTACTCTGCATATAAGTTAAACAATCAGAGTGACAATATACAGCCTTGATGTACTCCTTTCCCTATTTGGAACCAGTCTGTTTTTCCATGTCCAGTCCTAACAGTTGCTCCCTAACCTGCATACCGATTTCTCAAGAGGCAGGTAAGGTGGTCTGCTATTCCCATTTCTTGAAGAATTTTCCACAGCTTGTGCTGATCCACATAGTCAAAGGCTTTGACATAGTCAATAAAACAGAAATAGATGCTTTTCTGGAACATTCTTGCTTTTTCGATGATCCAGCAGATGTTGGCAATTTGATCTCTGGATCCTCTGCCTTTTCTAAATCCAGCTTGAACACCTGGAAGTTCACAGTTCATGTACTGTTGAAGCCTGGCTTGCAGAATTTTCAGCATTGCTTCGCTAAGGTGTGAGATGAGTGCAATTGTGTGGTAGTTTGAGCATTCTTTGTCATTTACTTTCTTTGTGATTGGAATGAAAACTTACCTTTTCCAATCCTGTGGCCACTTCTGCGTTTTCCAAATTTGCTGACATATTGAGTGCATAACTTTCACAGCATCATCTTTTAGGATTTGAATAGCTCAACTGGAATGCCATCACCTCCACTAGCTTTGTTTGTAGTGATGCTTCCTAAGGCCCATTTGACTTCACATTCTAGGATGTCTGGCTCTAGGTGAGTGATCATACCATCATGATTATCTGGGTCATGAAGATCTTTTTGTATAGTTCTTCTGTGTATTCTTGCCATCTCTTCTTAATATCTTCTGCTTCTGTTAAGTCCATACTGCTTCTGTCCTGTATTGTGCCCATCTTTGCATGAAATGTGGAGAAGGGGATGGCAACCCACTCCAGTATTCTTGCCTGGAAAATCCCATGGATGGAGGAGCCTGGTAGGCTACAGTCCATGGGGTCACAAAGAGTCAAACGACTGAGCAACTTCACTTCACTTCACTTGCATGAAATGTTCCCTTGGTATCTCTAATTTTCTTGAAGAGATCTCTAGTCTTTCACATTCTATTGTTTTCCTCTATTTCTTTGGACTGATCACCAAGGAAGGCTTTCTTATCTCTCCTTGCTTTTCTTTGGAACTCTGCATTCAAATGGGTATATCTTTCCTTTTCTCCTTTGCTTTTTGCTTCTCTTCTTTTCACAGCTATTTGTAAGGCCTCCTCAGACAACCATTTTGCTTTTTTGCATTTCTTGTTCTTGGGGATGGTCTTGATCCCTGTCTCCTGTACAATGTCACGAACCTCCATCCATAGTTCATCAGGCACTCTATCAGATCTAATCCCTTGAATCTATTTCTCACTTTCACTGTATAAACATAAGGGATTTGATTTAGGTCATACCTGAATGGTCTAGTGGTTTTCCCTACTTTCTTCAATTTAAGTTTTAATTTGGCAATAAGGAATCCATGATCTGAGCCACAGTCAGCTCCCAGTCTTGTTTCATCTGACTATATTGAGCTTCTCCATCTTTGGCTGCAAAGAATATAATCAATCTGATTTCTGTATTGACCATCTGGTGATGTCCATGTGTAGAGTCTTCTCTTGTGTTGTTGGAAGAGGGTGTTTGCTATGACCAGTGCGTTCTCTTGGCAAAACTCTATTAGCCTTTGCCGTGCTTCATTCCGTACTCCAAGGCCAAATTTGCCTGTTACTCTAGGTATTTCTTGGCTTCCTACTTTTGCATTCCAGTCCCCTAAAATGAAAAGGACATCTCTTTTAGGTGTAGGTTCTAGAAGGTCTTGTAGGTCTTCATAGAACCATTCAACTTCAACTTCTTCAGCATTACTGGTTGGGGCATAGACTGATTACCATGATATTGAATGGTTTGCGTTGGAAACAAACAGAGATCATTCCGTCATTTTTGAGATTACATTTAAGTACTGCATTTCAGACTCTTGTTGACTATGATGGCTACTCCATTTCTTCTAAGGGATTCTTGCCCATAGTAGTAGATATAATGGTCATCTGAGGTAAATTCACCCTTTCCAGTCCATTTTAGTTCATTGATTCCTAAAATGCCAACATTCACTTGCCATCTCCTGTTTGACCACTTCCAATTTGCCTTGGCTCATGGACTTAACATTCCAGGTTCCTATGCAATATTGCTCTTATAGCATCAGACCTTGCTTCTATCACCAGTCATATTCACAACTGGGTGTTGTTTTTGCTTTGGCTCCCTGTCTTCATTCTTTTTGGAGTTATTTTTCCACTGATCTCCAGTAGCATATTGGGCATCTACTGACCTATGGAATTCATCTTTCAGTGTCTTATCTTCTTGCCTTTTCATACTTTTCATGGGGTTCTCAAGACAAGAATACTGAAGTGGTTTGAATTCCCTTCTCCAGTGGACCACATTTTCTCAGAACTCTCCACCATGACCTGTCCATTTTGGGTTGCCCTACATAACATGGCTCATAGTTTCATTGAATTAGACAAGACTGTGGTCCATGTGATCAGACTGGTTAGTTTTCTGTGATTGTGATTTTCAGCCTGTCTGCCCTCTGATTGGGTGGCGGCTGTGCGGTGCTGGGACAGTGGCTATGCAGCACTGGAGTGGCCAGTGAGCAGATGCCCCTCACCGAAGAGTAAAGGAGAAGCTGCAGCAAGATGGTAGGAGGGGTGAATTCACGTTTGGAATCAAACCCCATTCCTGCCAGAGACTCTCAGAGGGCTCAAACAAACCTTTTACGCACCAGGACCCAGGGACCCCACAGAGACTGAGACAGAACTGTGTTTGAGCATCTCCTGTGGAGGCATGGGTCAGCAGTGGACTGCCACAGGGACAGGGGCTCTGGATGCAATAGACTTGGTTATGGCATAAGCCCTCTTGGAGGAGGTCGCCATTAACCCCACCATCGAGCTGCCAGAACTTACGCAGTACTGGGAAATAGACACTTGGAGGGCACAAACAGAACCTTGTGTGCTCCAGGACCGGGAGAAAGGTGCAGTGTCCCCACAAAAGACTGACCCAGACTTGCCCGGGAGTGTCCAGGAGTCTCCAGCAGAGACATGACTCTGTGGTGGCCTGCTGCAGGGTTGAGGGCAGTGAGTGTAGCAGAACATTTAATGGCTTATATATCATTATCAGGACTCCCCTGGTAGCTCAGCTGGTAAAAAATCCACTTTCAATGCAGGAGACACCGGTTTGATCCCTGAGTTGGGAAGATCCCCTGAAGGGATAGACTACCAACTCCAGTATTCCTGGACTTTCCTGGTGGCTCAGATGGTAAAGAATCTGCCTACAGTGTGAGAGACCTGGGTTCAATCTCTAGGGTGGGAAGGTCCCCTGGAGGAGGGCATGGCAACTCATTCCAGTATTCTTGCCTGGAAAATCCCCATGGACAGAGGAGCCTGGCTGGCTACATTCCATGGGGTTGCAAAAAGTCAGACACAAATGAGCAACTGAGAACAGCACAGCACATATCACTATCAATGAGAATAATCTCAGAGATGCAAGAACAGTTTGAAGTAAGAAAAATTAAGCAATAGGAATGCACCACATTAGTAGAATGAAGGAGGAAAAGAAAGAAAGAAGAAACAATCCTCTTAACCATTGCAGAAAAAGAAGATTGACAAAATCCAGTACCTTGGTTAACATCATACTCAACAATGAAAGACTGAAAGCTTTTCCTCTATGATCAGAAATAAGATATGAATGTCTTTCTTCATCATTGCTATTTAGTATTGTCCTGAAAGTTCTAACTTGCTTTGTGTTTCTAAAAACCATCAATGAATAATCTGAAAAGCAAATTAAAAAAAAAAGAAAAGAAAAACATTCCATTTACGATAGCCTTCAAAATGCAAGTCTCAAAAAATTATGTTGAGCTAGACTCTGGAGAGTCCCTTGGACTGCAAGGAGATCCAACCAATCCATCCTAAAGGAGATCAGTCCTAGGTGTTCATGAGAAGGACTGATGCTGAAACTGAAACTCCAATACTTTGGCCACCTCATGCAAAGAGTTGACTCATTGGAAAAGACCCTGATGTTGGAAGGGATTGGGGGCAGGAGGAGAAGGAGACGACAGAGGATGAGATGGCTGGATGGCATCACTGACTCAATGAACATGGGTTTGAGTAAACTCCGGGAGTTGGTGATGGACAGGGAGGCCTGGCGTGCTGCAATTTGTGGGGTCGCAAAGAGTCGGATACGACTGAGCGACTGAACTGAACTTAAATGCCAAAATTATTGTATAAATGATTTCATTTATACAAAGCTCTAAAGTTAAAAAAAAAAACAAAAACCCTAATCTGTAGTGATCAAAATCAGATCAGTGGGTATGGGTAGATGTGGTAGTATTGACTTCAAAAAAGCATAAAGGAACTTTTGTTATAATAAAAATATTCTGTATCCTGATGCAGTGGAGGGACATTTTTAGGGACATACATTTTTCAAACTCATTGAACTTAAAATGTGTTTGTTTATTATATGTGAATTATATCTCAATAAAGTTAACTGTAAACCTATTCTGGAGGGAATTAAGATGGAGTGAAGGGAAATGTACAACTGAAGGAAAGAGTAGGAAAATACATGTCTCTAACACCTGAAGTTTGTGTTTATGCACATGTGCAATTATTTTTAGGTGTAGGGTGGCTTTTGTTCTTTTGATACTAGCTCAACATTTTTTTCTCTGATGCTCCTTTTCACAGTTCCTCTGAATCTGATAATAAGACAACTCAGTTTGAGTATTCCTCAGTTTTGGTAAATAGCACAAGTAGTTGGATATGTAAAAATAAATACTGTGATCTTGGAATTTTTAAGTTGAGAGTGTTCTAAGAGTTAAGCTGGAACAAGGGAACGCTGTCCTTGGATTTTGCTATTCTCTCTTTCTCACACACATGCATACATACCCAGCATTTCTAATGTTACTCCCTTTTTCTCAATTGTGCCTGCCAGTAATATTTGAAAGCCTAAAATCAGACCATCACCAAATAAAGTGACAGTCATATTATCATCTACATCTACGGATGTAAAAAGCACTGAAATAATCACTTTACTAATAGTTCAGCTTCAGAATGCTATTACAGTTATTTGGAAGAGGGAATCTAAAACAGCTTGTGATACATTTGCCAACAGCTCCCTCCTCCACTTCTGCCACATTGACTTCTTTTCAAAATTCTTCCAAAAGTGGTTGGAAATATTTGAAATGGATCAGTGAATTAGACCCTTTATGTATGATTATATGAAAAGCTAGCCACTAACCATTTTCATCTTAATAATTTATGGATCAGAGATTACACTTGTAAATAAAAGAAAAAGGAGAGCAGAAAATGATATTTTCTACAGAGAAATTGAAAAGCAGCCATCTTATTAACACGAAGGTCATCAATCTGGCAGAAAACATTTCACGAAACAAGTGCTAAACTTAACTCTCACATGTCTCTTGGAATTGCCAAAATCATTTGCATTAAATTACGAATTAGAGAGACATGACTGCATGAAACACCAAGTAACTAGTACTTGAATTGAGGAAAATGACATGAATTGGATTGGTTTGGTGAACAAACAAATATTCATTCTTTTAGCAATTATGTTACCCATATTCACCACCTGTCCATCAATTATTACCTCAAGAAGAGAGGAGAATAATAAATGAGAATAAGAGTGCAAAAAATTATGGAAAACATACATTATTAAAGACTTAAGAACTTTGGGATCAATGACCTGTGAAAGTATGAGCAACTCATTTATTTATCCAGAAGATCTTACTTTTTGCATTTATAAAAATGGGGCCTTAAAATCCCTGTTCTCTTGGTTTTGGAATCAGTGTTGACATCCAATTTTTGGCCAAATCTCTTTTTTCTTCACTTCCTCTATCAATTAAATATTTTAATATCTCTAGAATATTCTTCTCAGTATATTTCACACATAGAGATATTTTTTTGATATTTTGTTTTACATTATTTTCACCTCCACTTTTTTCTTTATTCTTGTCTATGTTTTAGAAGTTCCCTAGAATATTATAGTTTATAAATTAATTCTCTAACATTTTTATCTTTTTGCTACTACTATCAACTTGTTTTTAATTCTTTGTTTTCTGGATGATTCCCTTAACTTTACCTTACAAATTTGTGCTGATTGTAATTTTGATTTGTTGTCATTTTTGTTTTGATATTTAGCTATCATAAAGTAAACTTCCAAAAACTATTTCTAATTCCTGTATTGCTTTCTTCCTTTTATTTTTTAACCTCCTTTTCATGGGTGAAAAATTTTTTATGACTTTTTTGGTAAAATCATTAAATTTTTCTTTTTTTCATTATTAGTGGGCTTCCCTGGTATCTCAGCTGGTAAATAACCTGCCTGAAATATGGGAGACCTAGGTTCAATCCCTAAGTTGGGAAGATCCCCTGGAGGAGAACATGGAAACCCACTCCAGTATTCTTATCTGGAGAATCCCAATGGACAAAGGAACCTGGCAGGCTACAGTCCATGGGGTCACAAAGAGTCAGACAGGACTGAGTGACTAAGTATATATAGTTGATTAACAGTGTTGTGTTAGTTTCAGGTTCCAGCAGAGTGGTTCTGTTTTACATATATGTGTATCTATTCTTTTTCAAATTCCTTTTCCATTTAGGAAAAGTATTAGGTAGAATTCCCTATGTTATACAGTGGGTGCTTGTTGGTTTTCTATTTTAAATGTAGTTGTGTATGGGCTTCTTTAGTGACATAGCCATAAAGAATCTGCCTGCCAATGCTGATGACACGGATTTGATGTCTGGATCAGCAGGATCCCCTGAAGGAGTTAATGGCAACCCACTCTAGTATTCTTGCCTGCGGAATCCCATGGACAGAGGGGCTAGGTGGGCTACAGTGCATGGGGTTGCAAGAGTCAGACATGACTTGGTGACTAAACAACCGCAGTGTGTACATGTCAATCCCAAATTTCCAATCTATCCCGTCCAAGTTTTTATGATCTTATTATGAAGAAATTTGTGATTTTTTAAAAGTTTTATTTGTCTCCATATAATGCCATTTGGGCTTCCCAGGTGGCGCTAGTGGTAAAGAACCTGCCTGCCAAAGCTGGAGACATGAGACATGGGTGTGATCCCTGGGTCAGAAAGACACCCTGGAAGAGGACATGGTGACCCACTCCATTATCCTTGCCTGTAGAATCCCAGGCAGAGACGCCTGGTGACTACAGTCCATGGGGTCACAAATAGTTGGCCACAACTGGAGCAACTTAGCATGCACATACCCAATGCCATTTTCATGTTTATTATTTAGTCGGAGTTCTTACTCTTTTATACTGATGACTTTCTCAAATGGTTGGTAACGCTAGTTCTTCATTCATATATCTGTATTCATGGATGTGGTATGATGGCAGATGGTCTTCATTCTTAGGCTATTAAGGCTGACAACTTTTTATTGAAAAAATGTAAACATGGATATTTGTGAGTACACATTTTGAGTCTTTCAATTTCTGCATGGAAGGATCATCTAAAGTCTGTTTTCTTTCTCAGGCCTTATGCTATTTTCTTTTCTATCTTAAGACTTGAAGTTTGAGACCCTGTATCTCCATTTCTTGCAGATAATCTCCAGTCTCCCATAGGTTTTGTCTATCTGTGATACAGAGAGAGAGAGAGAAAGAGAGAGGGTCTACTGATTGGAGAAGGTGAAGCTTTTCAAATAAGCCTTCTGTTTCAGTTTTAGCATCCCTTTCATTGTCTTTCAAGCTCCAAGATGGTTCC
Source organism: Odocoileus virginianus (assembly GCF_023699985.2). Lineage (NCBI taxonomy): Eukaryota > Metazoa > Chordata > Mammalia > Artiodactyla > Cervidae > Odocoileus > Odocoileus virginianus. The sequence continues at coordinate 22,709,321 of NC_069699.1, forward strand.
AGCTCCTAATCCTTATGGGGGAATCCACAAGATATTTCCTTTACTTCTTATCTTCCTTTGAGAGTATTTTGGTATAACCTTTTTCCTTTCTGCATTTATCCTTCACCTTTGTGTTCTTATAGTTTTTGATGTTATATCTCATCTCTGTGTTTCACTGACAATGGAATCTTGATTTCCGTTTCTTCTTGTTCTCATTATTTGTGGATCATTTTGAGAAGGTACAGGTAAAGAAATGTCTTTTACCAGCATCTTGAGACTAAAAATAGCACCTTTATGAAGTCTTCTTTTAGGTCATTATAAACAATTATCTTTTACCTCTTCTGAGCTACCATTTTATCTTGTCTATATTTTTGTTCTTTTATGTTACATTTATTGTGAGTCCTTACAGATTCCTGTGTGCCTATGGACATGTGAGACAAGAAATTTGTCTTTTACTGAATTAATATCTACATAAATTCACATAGAACCTAGCACATACAAGGTATTTGATAACCACTTGCTGAATTGTATTAATAAAGGAGGGAGGAAGAGGATGCTATTCTCTGTCATTACTTCCATTCTTATCTCTCCTCCTTCCTGCCACACACAGAAACTCATCTTTCAAGATTTCCAAAGTTTAATTCGTTGGATGAAAAAAGCTGCAGCTAAAACAACCTAGATTCCAGTTAGACGATTGCTAAAATGGAAAGAGACTCGCACTAGTGAATGAATATGGATAAAGAGCTCTTAAATTAATGCTACCAGTCATCTTGCTTTTGCAATCATTTCTTGTCTCTCTCGTTCTTTTAATTCTACCATCCTCTTCTGGTGAAGTCCAGCTGGAATTGTAGATACTCATGCCACCATACACAATGGAATGTCTCTTCCCTAGGACATGACTTATGCCACCATCTTCCTGAAGACATTCCTAGTTTCCCAGCTAGAAATCATCTCTTTCTCTTTTGAGTTTTGTAATACTTCTACTATCACAGTGACTGGCTGTGAGCATGCAAATCTCTATTAAAATGAAAAATAAATGAATAGTGACCATATGTGAGAACAGGATTGTTCTAGCTGTGCACCCATACCAGAATTATGGAGAGATATTTCAGAAAGATAATTCCCCTAACCCATTGGGTAGTTGAAGGCTTTTGACTAATATGTTTTAATCAGAGGATACCATTATGAGTAACTATACATGAATTGCTATGTGCAACCTAAGATAGTCTGCAGCTAAACAGAGATCTCCAGTTAATACGAGCGTGCTATCTAGGATTAAATAGATGACATAAGAGAGTTATTATTGCATCTTAACCACCTGAGTCAATCCCCTAGGAAAGATAGGGTTATATAGATCCGGTAGTCTCATTGTGACAGTGTCACTGAATTTGTTTGCCAAATTTGAATACTACATCCTACAAATGTTTTTAATTATCTCTTAATTTATTTCTTAAGATTTTAAATGTTATTATCTTTCTTCAGAAATCAGTCCTTTTCCTAGAATTTATAATGAAGTTGTTCACATATTGAACAATCTATTTTATTGCATGAATTACTCCCCACATCACATTTTTCATATGATAATTTGTTATTTACTTATCTTCTCAACCAATAATTAGACCATAAACTGAATAAGTCATGATTCTGGAAAAATATTCAGATGCCTCTAAGTCATTAACCAGGAGGGTATTAAAATCCAACATCTTTTTCTGTAAAATGAAGCAGGTTTGAATAATACCAATATTTGTGAATGCACTTGGCTAATAATTAATCCAAGGTAATTAGACTGTATATTTGTAACTCTAAAAATTCCTTGCCTCTTTAAGAGTTAAAAGTAAAAGTGAAAGTATCTCAGTCCTGTCTGACTGTTTGTGACCACATAGACTATACAGTCCATGGAATTCTCTAGGCCAGAATACTGGAGTGGGTAGCCTTTCTCTTCTCTAGGGGATCTTCCCAACCCAGGGGTTGAACTCAGGTCTTCCACATTGCAGGCAGATTCTTTACCAGCTGAGCCACAAGAGAAGTCCAAGAATATTGGAGTGGTTAGCGTATCCCTTCTCCAGGGAATCTTCCCAACCCAGAAATTGAACTGGCGTCTCCTGCATTGCAGGCAGATTGTTTACCAACTGAGCTATAAGGGAAGACCCAAAGGCAATATAGTATTTCTACCCCCTTTTTTCTCTTCTTTCTACCACTCTTCTGAACTTATTATTTTTGTCAGCAACCCCAAGAGATATCAGAACCTGAGGAAAGGCATTCTAAATATCACCTTCACACCATATGTCTATTGTATTGCCTAAGACCTATCAACTATTTAACAAGTGACAATGTGACTAGTGAATGCTCCATTGTTATCATGGCCATTATTCTATGAGCACTACACATTTTGACCTCTCTCATTCATTCATCTCTTCTTGGAAATTTTTTCTGGTCACTTTTCCACCTAGTAAAATTCCCTTCCGCTACTCAATTTCATGGACTTTCTGGATAGTTATGTCACCTATGTGGAGGATCTGAATCCTCCAACACTTAACATCACATTCCACTCCCTTTTTAATCTTAGTGTCTAATTTTCCCGTATTGCTGTGAGCTCTTTGAGAAAGCAATTTATAAGTACCTGAGAAGTTACAGGAAAATTAAGGTTTAACTAAACTCAAAGAGTTTTCCCTGAGCTGATGAACAATTCAATGCAAAGGTTCCACAATTTTTTCTGATCCTGTTCTCAGTATCACAGTAATTTTCTCATGGCATCCCTGTTGCTGTTCAGTCGCTAAGTCACGTCTGACTCTTTGCAACCCCATGGACTGCAGCATGCCAGGCTCCTCAGTCCTTCACTATCTCCTGAGTTTATTCATATTCATGACCATTGAGTTGGTGATGCTATATATCCATCTTGTCCTCTGTCACCCCCTTCTCCTCCTGCCTTCAATCTTTCCCATCATCAAGGTCTCTTGGTGGCCAAAGTGTTGGAACTTTGGCTTCAGCATCAGTCCTGCCAATGAATATTCAGGGTTGATTACCTGGTTTGATCTCCTTGCTCTCCAAGGGATTCTCAAGAGTCTTCACCAGTACCATAATTTAAAAGCATCAATTCTTCAGCCTACAGACTTCTTTATGGTCCAACTCTCACATCTGTAAACGACTATTGGAAAAACCATAGCTTTGACTAGATGGACCTTTGTTGGCAAAGTGATACTTCTGCTTTTTAATATGCTGTCTAGTTTTGTCATAGCTTTCCTTCCAAGGAGCAAGCGTCATTTCATTTCATGGCTACAGTCACCATCTGCAGTGGTTTTGGAGCCCAAGAAAATAAAATTTGCCACTGTTAGGCCAAAGTAAACACTGGAAAATTGCATGTATAAAGTAGTTTGGTTCAGAAAACATGTTTTAACAACCTAGGGGCTGTTTGAGAAATAGCATTCATACACAGGCATACCTTGTTTTATTGCTCTGTGTTTTATTGCACTTCACAAAGTTTTTTAAAAACTGAAGTTTGTGACAGCCCTGACTCAAGCTAGTCTATTGGTGGCATTTTTCCAACAGCATTTGTTCACTTCATGTCTCTGTGTCACACTTTGGTAGTTCTTGCAATATTTCAAAAAGTTTAATACACTTGTCGTGGCCATCTGTGATCAATAATCTTTGACATTACTACCATGACTCACTGAAGACTCAGATGATGGTTAGCATTTTTTAGTAATAAGATATCTTTAACTAAAGTTTATACATTTTTAGATATAGTGCTATTGTGCATTTAATAGGCAAGTATAATGTAAACTATAGGTAAAGTATAGTGTAAACATCACTTTTACATGTGTTGGGAAACCAAAAAGTTTATGTGATTCATTTTATTGCAATATTTGCTTTATTGTGTTAGTCTGGAACTGATCTTGCAATATCTCTAAGATATGCCTGCAATGATAGAAAATATGCTGTTTTATTTCCTTCTTAAATAACCACTTTTACTTATGGCAAATATGCTTCTGTTAGGCAGAGCACAACTTCTCAAATCTTAGAATAAATGTGCCCAGCCTGATTTCCTATTCCACACTGATATTTCACACAGTATTTAATTTTAATAAACAACCACCAATGGAAACCCAACTTCAACAATCATATGATAGCAAAAGCAAGTAATGAAATATAATGTTGGGATAAAACTACCTCAAAGTAGTATTCCAGTCAGTAGCTGACAGATGTCAAGCCTCACTGTGCTTCTCTGGAATATTTAATTGCATCCCATGAAGCCTCTGTGAATTCACTGTGGTGCCTTGATTTTCAGTTTGGGAATGGAGAGTATGGTTGTAAAACATACTGATTTTGACCAAAAACTATCCAGCTTTGAATTCTGGCTCCACTATTGAATGTCTGGTTGAGACTGAACAACTTAACTTTCTGGGTCTTAATTTACTTGTCTGTAAATTTACTTATCTGTAAAATGTGGAGTGATATCACTCCTTCTCAGGTTTTTATGAGAAAAAAATGTATTAGCCTAAGTAAAGAATGAGGAAAATGCCTAGAACTATGTAAAATGGGTATCTATATCTGCTATTATTAATGCTAATTTGATCTAAATGTCTTGCACTTGTAATTGGTATTGGCCAAAAGCCTTATGGGGTTACTATACATCCTCAGGGGGTGACACTTTTCCTATACCATCTATGGTATTTCTTTATTCATAATGAATATAATGATACTATACTACTAGAAATTCACTGTATGATTACTCTGTGTCAGGCATTGTGTTAAGACTTTTAGATTCATTAATATCAATTAATTCTCCAAACAGTCATGAGAGATATTATTTCCCAGTTTTACAAGTGACAAAACTGAAGCTGAGAGATGTTAAAATGTATATCCCAGTTCAACCAGCTAGTAAGCCAGTATTAAAATGCAGATGGGCCAGACTCCCAACTTGAAATCTTAACTCCTACCCCTTCTGATGGAGAAGGAAATGGCAACTCACTCCAGTATTGCATGGAGAATCCCATGGACAGAGGAACCTCATGGGCTACAGTCCACGGGGTCACAAGGGTCGGACACGACTTAGCAACTAAACCAAACCAACCCTTTCTGATAGACCAAGAGAAAAGGAAGTTTCTGTCACTGGACTAAGAATCTCACATCTTCTAATGACTGACGGATGAAGCAGAGGTTGTGAAACCAGATACATGCTGGGTCAGGACCTAGGAGGACTTGCATTTCACATCGTTCATAGTTGCAGCTTCGTCTCAATCACAATCCTGACAGCACTGTCAGTCTGCTCACCATATTTTCCTGAAGTACTGACTTAGAGGGGAAGATAGAAATATTCAGGTCAGGGTAGTTGAATATTAAATGAAACTCTTAAGGGGTTCATTATAAGATCCATCACCTATAAAATGATTCATCTATAAAAGGAATTTCTTTTTTCCAAATTTGCCAGCTTTGAGAGAGACTGTTTTAGAAATGTTCAAAGGTTAGAGCATGTGCAAAGTCCACCATTCAAGGAACAATGGATGATATTGCTTTCTTCCAGCCACTCAAACCCCTCTATGCATTTATGGTGTCCTAAATCAAGAAGCAATTTTTGGTTTTTGACAATGATGTAGAAAGTACCTACTTTCCCCCTGATGTTATGTCTGCTTTATGTGGTTTCTTTTCTTTCTTTTTTTTTTTTTTAAAGTTTCTTCTATGTTTTTTCTATTGTTTAGCAAGATTAGACATGTTTTAAAGTCAGTCTTTCAATAAGAGTGAATATTTACATATCCTAAATCAAAAAGCAATTCTGTTTTTCTGACATCAGTATTTTAAATGATGATCCTTCTGTCTCTTTCATAAGACCTGGTTCACTGCTTTTTGAATGTCTCTGATGTAAATGTCAGATGTAGAAAACACAGAGCACTTTTCTTTAAGAAGGACACTGGTCTAGCACAACTTTGGCCATGAGAAATATTTAAGCGTAACACAACAGCTAACAAATAAGTGCTCCAATACTAGACAACAGTTTAAAAATAACATCCATAGATAGGTTAAAATTGATCTAACCTGTGAAAAGTTATAAGACACATTTATGAAGAAGAAATATATGAAAATAATTAAACACTTAAAAATTACAATTAAAAAACAGAGCAAGAGAAGGCATTGAAAAATGGAATCTGTAATTCCTTTTTCAAAAATCTGTATCCAAAGTGTTATGTATATATAAATACAAATAGGAGTCTATTTGTTTTGCACTTAGATTTACCTCTGAGGATCATCATCAAACCTGTTAAAAAAGAGGAGAATAAAAAACATGATATCATTTTAAAAGATATTGCTCAGTTCCTTTTTTAAAATCTGTTCAGAGGCAATAAATGATGTAAAATGAATTATGTATCCTAAATAAGAATACAGTGTAAATATAGACTCAAAATAACTATACTGTTTGAAAAAGTCAACAACAGCAGAACAACTGCTGTTTAGAGTTAAAAAATCACACCCACAAAGATGAACTTATTTTTTAAACTGGGGAGAGAAGAAAAAATGATGATACATTATACCTTACTTACATTATTTTGACTACTTAGAAATATAGTATATATAGGTTCTATATCCTTTTGGTTTTGGTAGGTTTTAAACCAGAAAATTAGCAATAAAAGATCACAGACTATTTCAGAGCATTACACTATTTTACTCTAAAATTTTGCACAAATCTACAAACAGCTGAGTTTCCCCTTAGAGAGTGAATATAGAAATGACTGTCACTGGATTTTCGTGCTAAAATCTGAGTCTCAGTGTTTGCTCTGCAATCTTGGGCAAGTCGCTCCATCTCCATAGAATTCAGAATCTCAGTGTTCATTGGGGCTTGTAGAATTATACCCAGTTTATTAGAGTTTTAAATGTAAATGTTGTTTTTCTCTTAAAATCATAGGCTTAATTTGTATGGCTTATAAATTTATGCATAATCTTAGTAAAATAAGAAAAGTTCTTACTTTTGCCATGATTCATTTTCAATTATTTCAAGTTGAGTAGATTAAACATACTTAAACAATCAAGACCATTGACAACTGAGTTTATTTCAGTGTTCTCAAATATTTTAAATTGAATTTATAAAATTAAATATTTTGTTCCCTCAAGTGTTTCAAAGTCCTAACCAATCAACTTGAGGACCCTAACAAGGAAAATCATTTCAAGTATTTAAATGTTGTACATTACCCTCATAAAATAGTAAATCTTAATTTTCCTTTAAACATTTTAAAATGTTTTAAATTAGTTAATTTACATTTATTTTCAACTTAAACTGATCTGTCTAAAATCAGTTATTTGATTACAAACTTAAAAGTGCAGCCATGAGTCTTAATTGTGCAGGGATTCCTTAGAGTCTGAGGAATTATAGGCCCTTTGTACATCAACACACAGTAGTACTAATGACCATAAACTTGCCTTAAACTAAACTCCAAGGTACTAATACCATGGGTTTGATTTATGTCATTATCTCTATGCTGCGGCTACTTAGTCACACAGTCGTGTCTAATTCTTTGTGGCCCCCATAGACTGTAACCTGCTAGCTCCCATGGAATTTTCCAGGCAAGAACACTGGATAGGGTTGCCATTTCTTATTCAAGGGGATCTTCCCGGTCCAGGGAGAACCCGCATCTCTTGCATCTCCTGCATTGCCTGGTAGGTTCTTTACCACTAGTGCCACCTGGGAAGCCCCAGTATCTCTATATTTCATTCTAAAACATCTTTGTGTTAAAAGACATTTAATCTCCAAGGAATTTAACCACCTCAAATGAATTAAAACTTTTGGAGGGCAGAAAATTGAGAATAGGAAATAAGTGCGAGGCACTAACTATGTCTCAGGTGATTTTCTGCATAATGCACATAAGAGACATGATCTTGTAATTGTACTGTTATGATATAGTTGTAATTAAATTTACTATAATAACTGAAGACTGTAAGCTTAAATCCTTCAGATAGAGGTAAATTTTTAATAGTACTAGTTACACTCTTAAATAGCCCTGAATGATTCATTTTGTAATCCTTCACCCAGGGTACAGTTAACTCCTTTCAGTGAACTCTTTGCAGTTCAACTAATTCCTTATCCATTTCACATTATTCTCATGTGGCTGGACCAAAACTTTTATAGAGATGTCTGTCTTTGAGGGTCACAACTCTGAAATCCTGCTATTTATACAAATTAGCACTTAACATAAGAACTGAAAGGTGATAGAATAGAGAAATGCATCATCTTCAGAAATTCTCCAACACACCTGGAAGTATGGTCAAATACTGCTAACTCACTCGGCCATTTATCACTCTCGAAAATATAAAATTCTGGACCATTTCATTTTGATATTTTGGTGCCTAGAAGATGATTAATAACACATTTAAAAAGCAATCTAATTTTAAGCAGGAAAGGTTATTTATTTTGCCCTCTCACAATATACACAACAAAAAGTGGCATTTTTGACATCTACATGAATGGCAACTGCAAATGAATGTTCTTGAATTTGATGTGAATAAATATGAACTCATCTCATAATTATAGAGAAAATTGAATCAATTTAACATTTAGTCTTCAAATGAACAATGCAACTTTTAGGGAAATGGATATGCAAAAATTATCATTTTAAAGCATATAACATATTTGATGGTCAGTTCTCTGGCTTTCATGGGAAAGGTACTTGTTTATCCATCTGGTCAATTGAGTTTCTTTATCTACTAATATTATGACAGTGAGAATTTCAGTGTTGTTTTATTATTATTACTGACCAGAAATATATATGCTAACAAGAGAATAATTATGCTACAAAGCAAAAATTTATATGGCAACCTTCATTGTAACTATCATGGTTAAATGTATATATATATATACATATATACATATATATATATGTATATATATATATTTTGCTTTAGTTATATATTCGTCACTGAACTGTTTTGGTTAACCATGAGCCAGGAGAAATATATGACATCACTTGGACGTCATCCCATCTAATTGTTGGAGAAATATATGACATCCCATCTAATTGTTGATTAGAAATCAGCAATATTTATAACTTGATATATAATAACACTTAAGTCCACAGTGTATTAGAAAAATCACTTAAGAAATTTATAAAGATTTACAAGAATGAAGAGAAGTCATATATATTCTTGACTCTAAGTATATAGGTATCTGTGAACCTGCTTTATTTTATTCCCATCAAAGGCCAAAATCAGCACGTAAGTCTTATAATTTCATCTTGGTTGAGATTCTAATAAATTCTGTGCCTATAATACACTCTGAGGTGAAATGAATATAACAAAGATATTTTTGCCTAAATTTTTATTTCCCTGCTTTGACATCAATTTATAATTTTAAGGACTTTATTCAAAATTAACCAAACACAACTTTTAGAGCTAGGCTTGTGCCATATGAGTCTTGGTATATTTTTCACAGGGATGCATAAATTAAAGGTTTGCAATGTGCAGTGTGCAACGTGCAAACTAAAGAGCCTCTTGATGAAAGTGAAAGAAGAGAGTGAAAACACTGGCTTAAAACTCAACATTCAGAAAACTAAGATCATTGCATCCAGTCCCATCACTTCATGGCAAATAGATGGGGAAACAATGGAAATAGTGACAGACTTTATTTTTTGGGGCTCCAAAATCACTGCCTGTGGTGACTGCAGCCACGAAATTAAAAGATGGTTGCTCCTTAGAAGAAAAGCTATGACCAACCTAGACAGCATATTAAAAAGCAGAGACATTACTTTGTCAACAAAGGTCCATCTAATCAAAGCTATGGCTTTTCCAGTAGTCATGTATGCATGTGAGAGTTGGACTATAAAGAGCTGAGTGCTGAAGAATTGATGCTTTTGAACTGTGGTGTTGGAGAAGACTCTTGAGAGTACTTACTGCAAGGAGATCCAACCAGTCCATCCTAAAGGAAATCAGTCCTGAATACTCACTTGAAGGACTGATGCTGAAGCTGAAACTCCAATAGTTTAGCCACCTGATATGAAGAACTGACTCATTGGAAAAGACCTTGGTGCTGGGAGAGATTGAAGGCAGGTGGAGAAGGGAACGACAGAGGATGAGATGGTTAGATGGCATCACCAACTCAATGGACATGAGTTTGAGTAAGCTCTGGGAGTTGGTGATGGACAGCAAAGCCTGGCGTGCTGCAGTCCACTGGGTCTCAAAGAGTTGGACATGACTGAGCAACTGAACTGAACTGAACTGAATGTGCAAAATGGGACTTGGAGGCTCTTCGTAGCATTTTTTCTTTTAAAAACTTACCAGGTAATTTTGCCTGTTCCAATTCTTGAATACTCTCTAAAAAACCACCTCAAAAATTGGTAGTTAAGGCAACAATTTATTATTTCTCAAAACCTTATGAGTTCACTGGATAGTTCCTTGGCTCTATCATATCGCAAATGGACTAGAAGATCCAAGAAACCTTCTTTCCTTCTTGGTACAGACTCCGACCTGACTAGCCTGCATTTCCTCTCTCTTTGTGTGGTGTGTCTACAGGGACTCAGTAGACCTCTTCCTTTCACAGATACAAGAATTAATACATGGTATTTAGGTTCTAAGAATATCAAAGTATTACTAGAAACTGCATGGTCCCTTAGGGACCAAGAGTTGGCATAATTTCACTTCCACTTTGGGTCAAGACAAGTTTTGAGTCCAGAACAGAATTAAAGGGAAAGAAACAAACATCATTTCTTGATGGGAGGGTGGGTACATATATACAGGAAGTGATGTGATTATGGTGACATTTTACACCTCTGTATATTTTGAATATAATTTTAGCTTAGAATGGATATATTAGAAATCTTGTTATCCTTAAAACATAAAAATTTAGGGAAAATTTAGGAGTATTTTTTGGAAGAAAATATTATTTTTGATTTTAGTTTTCTGTATTAATATTTTATATACTTTCCACTTTGAACTTACTTACACTTTAAAAATTAGTAAACTGTTCTTTTACTTTCGCCTGCCCCCAGTGTTTCAAATGACTATTGCATGGAAAAGTCAACGTAAGGAACAAATAACAAAATTTGAGGGTTTGTGAAGTTTAAAACAGATTTTGCTTTGTCATCAAAGGAGAGGAAACTCTGAATAGGTGGTTAATTTCTCTGTTGCCTTTGCCATTCCTTTAAAATTTCTGTATTGTCCTGATGCTAAATATTTGAATAGTGAAAGAGAAAGTTTCTCACATGGTACTGAAAACTACTTGAGTGCCTAGTCTGGTGGTATTATTTCATTAATAATCCTCAATAGCTCCTCTATCTTCTAAGGAAGAAAATCCAAAGCCCTAACATGAGCTGTAAAACCCTAGGTCAGGTTCTCTTCTACTTCTCTAGCCTCTTCTGGCTCCTGGACCTCTGGTCCTTCTGGATCTGAATCTTGCCTTCTTCAGTTCCTCATTCTTGCTCTGCTCATCTCCTCTTCCTTCTACATAAACGTCTTCCTTCACATCCAACAATCAGCACTCCCCATAAAAGTCTTCACTGGCTTTTCCTATTTTGTCATGTCATCTTCTTACAGCACCATGGGCCTCTTCTCCTGGGCATTTAGCACAAGTGCTACTTTAAGTGACAATTTAATTCAAATATATCTTCTCCAAATGCTCTAAGATTCATGAGTACAAGGAACGTTTCTCCAAGCCCTAATACTCCAAGCAGAGTCTTGCATATGGGGAATAGATGATAAATAATTACTGCATGAATGGATCAGTGAATGAGGTGATTACTTAATGCACAGCAGATAAAAATGTTGATAGGTATTACTTTTTAATAGGTACGAAGAGTGAAAATGAATTTCTAATAAAACAAAAGAAAAAAGTTATCAAGGTATTGAGACCAGTTGACACAACTGAAGTGAAGTGAATTTATTCATTAGCAAAATGGCCAAGTAAAATGTTTTTTGTTAGCAAACTCACAGTGGTAGATAGTGTTGTCTGTCACCAGCAATATTTCTCATCGTCCTCTTGTCAGGTGCACAAGCAATTTCACTTTTTCACTCTCCTGAGTGATCTGCTTTAGTCAATGAAGTGTGAATGCAAGTACATGTATCACTTCTGGGTAGAAGCACTTAAATGTCACTGCAAGACTCTAGAATTCTCTTTTCTGAAAGCAAAGTGCTTGTGGAAGCACATGTTCACGTGAAATTTTAGCACTTAGTTTTCTCATGGAGGATAGTTTCCTCAGAGATGGGTGCACAGAAATCTTAGTTAGAGAGTTAGATGTCGTTTCCCTTGTGTGGGAGTCCCTGGTCACTCAGATGGTAAATAATTTGCCTGCAATTCAGGAGGCCTGGGTCTCCTGGGTCTACCTGGGTCAGGTAGATCCCCTGAAGAAGGGAATGGCTACCCACTGTCATATTCTTGCTTGGGAAAACCCCATGGACAGAGGAGTCTGGCAGGCTACAGTCCATGGGGTCACAAAGAGTCAGACACAACTGACAATTTTACTTACATTTCCCTTGTGCCTTGTTGGTGAGATTATACATTGTTACAATCATTATTGAGAACAGTATGGAGGTTTCTCACAAAATTAAAGACAGAGCTTCTATATGATCCAGGCAGTCATTCTGGGTATATATCTGAAAGAAATGAAATCACTGTCTTGAGGATATGTGTGTGTGCTAAGTCACTTTAGTCGTGTGTGACTGTGACCCTATGGACCCTATTTTGGGTGTGAATGGTGGGGCTAGTGGGTTGAAAAGAGTCAGACACAACTGAGCAACTGAGCTGAACTGAACTGGTGGCACTAATGGTAAAGGATCCACTTACCACTGCAGGAGTTGCCAGAAATGCAAATTTGATCCCTGGGTCAGGAATTTGCCCTGCAGGAGGAAATGGCAACCCACTCCAGTATTCTTGCCTGGAGAATCTCATGGACAGAGGAGCCTTGTGGGCTACAGTCCATGCAGTTGCAAAGAGTCAGACATGGCTGAGCACACACACACTGCATCCAGCATATTTTTCATCCATAAAAAAGAAAGAAATCCTCCCATTTATGATAACATGGATGAACTTTGAGAGCATTATGCTAAGTGAACTGAGCCAGAGAGAAGACAAATACTATATAATTTTACTTACATGTAGAATCTAGAAAAACCAAATCCATAGAAACAGAACAGACTGGTAGTTGCCAGACATGAGTAAATATGGGGGAAGTGGGTAAAGGTAGTCCAAGGGTGCAAACTTCCAGATATAAAATGAATAAGTTCTTGGAATGTAATGCATGCATAGTGAATATAATTAATAATATTGTATTGTATAATTGAAAGTTGCTAAGAGAGTAGATCTCACAAGTTCTCCCCATAAAATAAGGTGACTATGTAAGATGATGAATATGTTAACTAAGTTTACTGCAGTAATCATTTTGCAATATACAGACCTTGCTCAATTTCCAGTGGGGTTACATCCTGATAAATCCAACATAAGTTGAAAATACAAGTCAAAAAACATTTTATATACCTAACCTATCAAACATCATGTAATTTATTGAATACTATACTAAAAGTAGAAATACACAGTGGTGGTTTGTGTATCAGTTGTTTACCCTTGTAATTGCCTGGCAGACAGGGAATTGCAGCTCACTGTTGCCTGGCATCAAGAGAGATTATACTGCATCCATTAGCCTGAGGAAAAGATAAAAATTCATAATTCCAAGTACAGTTTCTACTGAATGCATATCACTTTCTCAACATCATAGAGTCAGAAAATTGTAAGTTGAGCCATGCACATTGAGGATTGTCAGGATACATATATCAAAACCTGATGTTGTATACCTTAAACTTACATAATGTATCAATTATATCTGAAAAAAGCTAGAAGACAAACAAAAAACAAGTGAAGACAGGATTCAGTAATATGCATACAATGATATTTGATTTCTTGTTTGTGTCTATGTTGCTTTATTCAAAGTGGATTGCTTTGACATCTACTGACTGTACATCATTGAATAAAATGAGCTCTTGTTAAAAAAAATGATTTAGGGATTGTTTGTTCCTGCAGCATATCCTAATTTATGAATACTATGATTCTGGACTAGAAGTAAAACATGTTTTTCTGATGGCTTTTATCTTTTTCATTCAATATACCAAACAAAGTATGAATATTTGCAGGTCTAAATCACACACAAAAACTATGCCCAAAGTGCTATTTGGCAAAGCCAAATACTTCATTATTTTTCTCCAAATTAAGATAGAACCCCATATGGACATAGCAAGCTATACTAAGTTAAATGCAGGTTAACAGAAAAATAAGAAATTCTTCTACTGAGCATCTGGAGACAAAAATTATGTATCTCATAATATTTTTAGATAACTGAAGATCAAGAAATTATTACATACCTCACATGTAACTCTTTCTCTGTAATTGTTTATGCATCTAGAGATCTTTACAATTACATATTTTACCCTGAAATCTATTTCCTATTACCTGTATGTACTTTTGAGTCACCATTTTATTTCAAATCTCCGTAAAATTCATGACATACATCAACTCCAAAAACAGAGCAAACACAGTTTGTAGTGTTGTAATAAATAATGGTTTAAATTTTCTGATTGCTTCATCATGGAGCGGATTACCATGGTTGCCAAGGGCAGAGATATAAATTTAAGTTTAACATTAATTATCATTTTAATATGTACTATTTTTTACACCATTAGATTTAGATGACATTCTAAAAGCATACTTGAAATGAGCACAGATGTATTTGAATTTATGTTTCTTTGGTATATTTAGAATCTTCATTCATTAAACGAGCATTTATTGAGCATCCACCACATGACAAATACTGTGCTAGGTACTAGAACTAAAAATTGAAGGCATAGTTCCTATCCTTAAGAGACTTCAAACTTATTGATTTAGACTTTTTGTGATCTGATGAATAATCTAGGTCAAACAGTGATTTCATTTTATAAGACAAAACAATAATTTTGTATCACATATAGTTTAAAAGTACATTTGGAAACATTAACTCAATTCAGTTCCTCCAAATATGTGAAATCCAATCCAGGTATCACTGTGAATATATAGAAACTGTAGGTTTAGAGTGTATTTCATACATTTTACAAGGTTTCACACTTAAAATGCAATGAGGTAAACATATAAACTTTGAAAAAAGCTTGACGTGTATGTATGAAAATTCAGGGTCATTTCCTTGTATGATGCATTTCTAGAGCATAGGAAAAAAAATCCCAATGGAAAAAATTGACCAAGAATATAGGCTGACCTTAACAATAGGCACAGATACACCATGAAATATTTGCCTGCATTTATGAAAAAAGGTGAGTTACAGAAATATTGAAATAAATTTTATTTGTGGGTTGTTTTGCCACTGAATCAGAGAGCATTTACAATTAATAACATGTATTGTTTATAAGTATGCGGGCAATGGGAATTCATCTACTTGGAAGTACCAAGGAAATTGTCTTCTTAAAGCACAATTTAGTAGTAAACACAGTGACATCTTCAAAATAGTGTACTTTGGCGTATCATTTGACATTGACATTATAATACTAGAAATTTATTTTTAAGGAATAATCAGACATGTGTGAAAGATCCAGGTACAAGGATATACACACCACAGCATTTTTATAAGTAGTAAATAGATAGAAAAAGCTAAATATCTAATGACAGTTTGCTGTTTTGAGTAAACTTATGGCATCCCCATCTGGTGGGATATCCTTCAAATTTAGGAGACTATTTATGATACTCAAAATGTATACAATGTGTTAATGACTGAAAACCAGTTAAAAACAGAACACATAGATCCATCCCAATGTTGTATCTTACACACACACACACACACACACACACACACACACAACACACACACACACACACACACACACAAGATAACTGAAAAGATGCAGGATAATGAGTAATACATATTTTTCTGCATTTCCAAATTTTGTATAATAAATATGTATAATTCTCATTATCGGTAAAAAAGAGGTTAAAAAGAGATATTCTGTTTGTTTTCAGTTTCCTCCACTGCTATATAGACTAATTTACTGAAGTTTTAAGAATTTAATGTAGTTTGCAAATTTTGAACATATGTCATCATGATAGTGAGTCCACAAGTATCATTTATTTGATGAAAATGAGCAACATTCAGGTAAAAGAGTTGACATGATATTAAAAAATTATGTGAACATGTATATAAAATGAGATGCTATTTGTTGTTAATCAACATTTTTCAGATAGCTTATGAATCAACTGGATAGCTTAGAATAAATCACTATATACGATAATAGAGGGATAATTATTATTCCAAACAAATCTGCATTCTTTTTTATGTAGTGTTTTTCTGTTTCTCACTGCGTAAAGTTATTATTTCCTTAAAAATTATTTTGGAATTAAATATTTTATAAAATTCTAGTGCTTATTTCTCAAGTAAGATATAAAATTAATCATGTTAACTCCTCCCAACAGGTAGAGGTAAGTATTTAATTGAATTCAAGAACATATATTAGAATTTTAATTCCACAATAGCAGGACTCTTCTCTGTCCTGTTCATAGTTGTACTCCAGTGCCTGAAATAGCATCAATCACATAGTAAGGATTCAGTCAGTATTTGTGGGATTAACACATTAGTAAAAATTATTGTCAATGAACCAGGCAGTGAATATACAAAGAGGGACAAGTCAGGGCCCAAGCTTTTAGGAACTTAGACACTGGGGAGAGCAAAACCACAATAAATCATAAAAAACTAAAATATGGTCCAAACTTCCATGAAAACAAAGTGACTATGTCTATAAGACAATAATTGTAAATTTATGCATCATATATTTTCAATAATTTGAAAAGAAAATATTGAAAAATTTTAGTGTTCTGAAATGTTATTTAATTAAACTTAAAAATTTCTTTTACTATTGCATTATCAGTACATTTTATTGAATTATGATGTAGTCAATATTATAATTATTTAAAATTATTGATCTGGATTAACCAGAATTTTTGGATAAATTGAAATAATATCATATACAAATAAAGGCATGAAAGAAAAGAAGCTAAAACTCTTTAAAAATATACTTTAGGACATCCAAAGATATATTTATAAGTTTGAAATATCAGTGGCATATAATGATTTTTCTGTTCCTTGTTTCTGTGTGAAAAATGACTTTTACCTTTTAAGTGTAGAAACCACTAATGGTAACAGAAATTGTCTCAAGTATTGTGCAAATGATGGACATGTATGTGTAAATGTATGAAAACTTCTCTCTGGTTCTCTATGTTGAGCCACACGGGGCAAATGGATTATTTTTCTTTAAAATTCCATTCTCTCTCTTTCTATAAGAAAACTGCTTCTATCACTCTGAACATCTTATAACAATAGATGAAACTAGAGTACAGTCAACCAAGACAGAGCTTTCCCCATCAAAGTGCTCTCCCTATAGCTTGACGGGAAGCAATCTGTATAGACATCATTGACACAAAACAATAATAACGTTAGCATCTCTGAAAAAAGTGTATTATTTTAAGAGAATTTAATTTTATTATGACTCTTACATACACACTTCTGTGTTCATTTATATATATATGGCAATGTCGGAAGCAACATACCTGTGAGCACCACAGATTCACAATTGAGCATGTTTAAGAAGCCCACCAGGGGCTTCCCTGGTGGCTCAGAAGGTAAAGCGTCTGCCTGCAATGCGGGAGACCTGGGTTTGATCCCTGGGTGGGGAAGATCCCCTGGAGAAGGAAATGGCAACCCACTCCAGTACTCTTGCCTGGAAAATTCCATGGACAGAGGAACCTTGTAGACTACAGTCCATGGGGTCACAGAGTCGGACACGACTGAACGACTTCACTTCTACTTCTAAGAATTTGCTAACAAGATTAAATACCTAGAAAACATCTTAATGTTACATGTTTGGGGGGAAATCACTTCTGTCAATCCTTGAGTAGTTGTAAGCTTTTCATCTCAATAAAACTTTCAGGATATCTTAATTTACTTTTATAATAGTCAATAGAAAAGTAGAAACATATCTGGTTTCTGACTTCTTTTATTTGCTACTCTTTACTGATTGGAGGAATTTGACAGATGCCAGAGAGAAAAATTATGTTCTTTGGCTAAGAGCTCCATTCCAACAACTATAATACACTCCTGATACTTGCAAAGATTCTATAAAAGCCTCTATACAGTTTCTTATACAGCCCTGTTAGTCATGCAAATGTGAAAGAAGTAAAATAAATTAAATTTTGAAATAATAAATGAATAAAAGCTTTGAAAGTAAAGTGTCCATAATGGCTTTTTATACACAAGACTGAGAAATTACTAGAAACTTTGAAATACATCATATTTGAGTTTCTCCTTGCTGCTTTAAAAGGAGACTTAAAAAAAAAAAAACTTTTAAGATCCATCCAATCCAGTATCTTCACTTCCAATCAGCAGAACTCACCTTAAAGAATGATCTGTTTAGCCCCTCAGCTTTACTGTATCATTAGAAATTGCTCTGCTAAAAACCATTTTAAATAATGGCTTCTACATTTTAAGAATTTGCTCATCATTAAAGAATTAATATAACAACTACTCTCAAAGAATACACAAACTTTCACATATTCTAACTAAATTCTAGAGTGTCACTTAGTGTATTTTCTCGTTGAATGAACTTCCCTTTTGGACTGAACCAGGCATTTCAGTAAGTTAAATTAATATCTGTGGAACCGGTGGAAACACCATACAGTCGATTCCGTGTGCTGTGTTTAGTTGCTCAGTTCTGTCTCACCCTGGCCCCATGGACTATACCCAGCCAGGCTCCTCTGTCCACGGGGGTCTCCAGGCAAGAATACTGAAGTAGGTTGCCATGCCCTTCTCCTGGGGATCTTCCCAACCCAGGGATCAAACCCACGTCTCCCACATTTCAGGTGGATTCTTTTTAGCATTATCCATTCCTTATTAGATAATGTGAGGACCTAGGAACTACTGAAAAATTAAGGAAAGTAATCTTTCATTTCTGTAAAAAAAAAAAAAATCTTTTTAAATTTCAGAATCAACTTTCAGATTAATATTTTGGAATGAGTGTATGCCTCCATTCCTAACATACCATAGAACTGATCCAAAACATAGCAAAAGATATATATGAAATAATAAAAGTATCATAAAAAACTACCAGCAAGCCAGAAAATTTGATGACTTTCTAAAAGACAGAAAATATGAGGAAAAATCCAGCCAACATGAAAGCATATGATATTATGCAATATAATGAGAATGGTATCATTTCCACCACAGGCACATAAAATGCTCTCTAAGTACAATATACTTTTAAAGCAAATACATATTATATATATATTATATATATATATATAATATATATGTGTGTGTGTGTGTGCATGCTGCTGCTAAGTCACTGCAGTCATGGCCGACTCTGTGTGACCCCATAGATGGCAGCCCACCAGCCTCCCCCGTCCCTGGGATCCTCCAGGCAAGAACACTGGAGTGGGTTGCCATTTCCTTCTCCAGTGCATGAAAGTAGAAAGTGAAAGGGAAGTCGCTCAGTCATGTCCAACTCTTAGCGACCCCATGGTCTGCAGCCTACCAGACTCCTCCGTCCATGGGATTCTCCAGGCAAGACTACTGGAGTGGGGTGCCATTGCCTTCTCCAATATATATGCACACATATATATATAAAACTGAAGTTGTCAATAAAAAATGCTCAGGGGACCAAAAATGAAGAGAAAACTCAAATGTAGACTGGTGAGGAAGTGGTAAAGCCAAAATAACCCAAGGTAAAATGGATCCTGCATGAAATAGGGAATCTTGAAAGCTTGTGCTTTTCTGGTAGAAAAAGATTCTCTCATAGGTAACCAGAACACCAAGTTTGTGACCCACTTGGTGGTAGGGCTCAAATTTATCCCATTTGCATGATGAGGTAATTTTAGGCCAAAAAGTTAACACAGAAAGTAGTCTAAGACAGGAAGAAATTATAGAGCCACTCTAGAGGCAAAAGTGAGGCAATGTTACAGAGAAACGTCTTCAACTTACATAATGCTGGCCCCGTAGATGGAAAGCAACATCTGCTGAAGGTGAATTTGTCCTAAAAGGAAATCGTAAATGGATAACGAATGGGCCACCATGAGCGAGGTGCAGCAGACACCAGTAATGGAATAATTTGCCTCTAAAAGTTAAAACTAGTCAAACAAACAAAATTCAATTTTGAAATAAGCTTAGTTAAATTTTTGGAGCTAAAGAATGAAAGAGAAACTGTTGGTCACAAACAGAATAGTAAGACAATTAAAAAAAATAGAAATAATAGAAATCTAAAAATATTTTCTGAGAGTTTCCCGGCAGGTTCAGTGATAAAGAATCTTCCTGCCAATGCAGGAGACATGGGTTCAACCCCTGAGTTGGGAAGATCTCACATGTCGCTGAGCAACTAAGCCTGCGTACCACAACTACTCAGCCTGTGTGTTTCACATCCCTACTCAGTCCGTGTGGGCATCTACTGAGGCCCACGTGCCTAGAGTCTATGCTCTGCAACAGGAGAAGCCCCTGCAATGGGAAGCCCATGCACCGTAACTAGAGAGCATCCTTTACTCACCACAACTAAAGCAGCAGCCCACACAGCAATGAAGACCTAGCACAGCCCAAAATAAGTTAATTAATTAAAATTTCTTTTGCTGAAAAGAAATATATGAAGTATAGATCTGAGGAAATCACAAAGAATACGACACAAAAATGGAAAATATAAAAACATATAAAATAAGACACAGAAGAATAGAAGAATCAAATAATTAATGAGTATCCTGAAGGAAAAAATAGAGAGATGGAAGGGAAGAAATATTAAATATAGAGTAGCTGAGGATTTTTCAGAACTGAGAAAAAACAGATTTAAGAGCTGGTGGAGTCCTAAGTGAAATATATTTTTAAAAAGTTCACACCTACGTACGTACACTACTGTGGTAAACTCAAAGACATCGATGCAAGGAAAATTTCCTAAAATCTACAAGAGTTAAAGACACATATCTTCAGAGTCATAATTAGACTAGAAACAGTCTTTTCATGAGCAAAAAATTATATTCCAGAAAGTCATCAGACAGAATATGCAAAAATGGTTGAGAGAAAAATATCAGATATCGATCAATATCAAGTACAGTAACCAGCTATACAATTATTGTAGATAAAGGAAAAAAGTAATTTTCTCAGACATAAATTTTAAGAGAGCTTAGTACTGTTTCTAGAATCAGCTGCAAATGATCTTTAGTATACAGGAAATGAATCCACGAAATGCATGTATGTAGCTAGAAGATGTAGTAAATAAATGTCAGAAAAACATGTCATATATCTCAGTAAACATTGAAAAAAATTTTGGAAACGGTTTAAAAATAAACTGAAAACAGGTAAGGTACTAAGATAGGTAAAATATCTTGGGGAAAATTTAAACAAGTCATTATCCTGTTGGTGAGAGGACAGATATATTATCTTCAGTTATTTTAGAAAATATAAAGTTATATATTATGTTAGGGCATTAATTTTTACTGAAATGCAGTAAAGAGAGTATCCAATTTTTAAGATAGTAAAAATGTATAAAGAATAATTGATCAATAAAAGGCAGTAAACAATAAATGTAATGAACTGCTGAAATCATCTCTGGAAAGTGGGACTGGAAGGGTGCAGGGAGGTATTTTTTAGTCTAGAATGTTTCCTGTTGTTTCCAGGTGTATGCGTTATTTTTTTAGAACATTAAAATTTTAATTTCTTTTTAAATATAGAAGAAAATTCTTAGTAACAACAGGAAAGAAATGCATAAGCATCTTGCCATGGCTTTCTTTGGTGAAAGGAATTATGGCTTTGTGTGTGTGTGTGTGTGTGTGTTTTGCTTTAAGTGCTTTTTTAAAAAGTGTATTGCATTTATAATCAGAAAATTAAATAAATTCTTACTCTAGATCAGGTCTGATTGGTGTATGCAGAAATATCACTTCTGTTTTTAAGCTATGTGGATCTGAGGGCCAGCATCTCTAAAGCTTCTCTCAGTGTTCCTTAACCTCCATTTTTGTATCTGTGATTTATACCTCCAAATTTACCTTTCTACTAAATAACCAATATAATTGATTAGATGATAATTGTAATTTCATTATTTTCATTGTTTTATATTATTGCTTCTCAATTAATCCTGAAGCTTTTTATACAAATGTTATAGTAGTGATACTAAGATAAAAATGATTAAAAAACTACTATAAAGAGTGCCTATTAATTTCAAGGCTTTCTTCCAAGATATTTTCACATATTAACCCATTTAATCCTCTTGCTAATACTACGAAGTATTTTTCTTTCCGTTAGTGATGGGGAAACCAAGGTATAGAGAGGCTAAGTAACTCACCTAAGACCACAAGGCTACTCTGTGCTGGATGTAGAGAAGAGCAGGTATATAGATGATGGGTGGCACTTCAGCTCGAGTGGCCTGCCATCAGGATCCTGCTTATCACTTTAGACCCATGCAGAGAATGTGACTTAACTGGAACATGTTTTACCAGTAAGAACATTCATTTTGTTACTTCATAGAATACATGATCCTTTTATTGCCTCTTTAAAAATATCAATATCTAAGTAATTTCATTCATTTATTCATTTAATTGGAAACTGATTATGCTTCAGTTTTATACCCACTCTACTGCCATTAAATATTTGAGAGAGCTAATTTTGATTCATGTTACTAGGACCCAAATTCACTGTAAATTATCTTAGGATTCATTACAAGATAGGTAAGTAGGCCATTGACTCCCTCATGAAAGACTAATAGAAGATCAAAAGAATGGCCTTGACTCTGTGGTTTTATTTTTTTCTCCCTCTAGTTTGTCCTGTATTAGGCCTTGACTATAATAAGTATTTAATACTAGAATACACAGTGCACACAAACTCAATTTTAACTAAAACAACTCTTGTCAATATGAATAATGAGAATAATTTAATTTTCTAATGAAATTTCCATTTAAAAGAATTTTTCCAAACTGAAAGATTTTTACTTAAAGCTTATCAAAGAGATTTCTATTCCTCTCTTACTTAACATAAACAACAAAAAAGAAAGAAAAATATAGTGGTGATGGTAGGATAGAAAACAAAGCAAAAAACTGCCTGTCTTCAATGAAAAATGTGAATAGACAGTATCCCAAAACAGACTCTAAAACACATTTTCATCACTGCTAAAAAAAAAAATAAATAAAAAATAGACTTAAGGGAAGGTGCATCAGGATAAAGTGATAATTACCTTCTCCTTCTCTTACTTTTAGGAGGATGCAGTTTGCCTCTAAACCTGATACCTCCTATTTCCTACCCCCACACACTTGAACAGCCTCCCCTAGAAGCAAAGTATGCTACCATAGTGATACATGGTTCTATAATTTGTTGCAATTGTTTAACTTACACTGTTACATTACTATCATTCAAAATTCATAGTTCATACTAGGGTTGATTCTTGTTGTACATCCTTAGGATTATGACAAATATATAATGACATGTTTCTGCCACTATAGTATCATACAAAATTGTCTCAGTGCCTTAATTATCATCTCTATTCTGCCTATGCCTAGATCTCTGCCTGTTTTAAAAGAAAAAGATCAAAGGGGTGAAGAAGGGGGAAGTGCAGATAAAAAATGTCAATCTCAAGAAGAATCAGCCCCAGTTTGGAGGATGTACTTAGACAGTTACTTTACATAGAGTTAGTATCTTTTGCGTATATTTTTTAAAAGAAAATCAAAGTGAACTGAAAAATGTATAAAATTAAAAATAATTTGGATAAGATAATAGATGTTGAAGACAGACACGTGAGACCCAACATGCCCATAATTGGTGTTCCTGAAGAAAAAGAAGTAATATAAAAACAATCTCCACATTCTCTGGGGAAAAAACATCAAATACATAGTGTGACAATAAAAAACTGAAATAAAATAATCTCAAATCAGTGGGGTACACCATCCCCAAGCCAATTGAAGAAGACTGACCAACTTCAGAACATATTCTGGCAAAAACAACCAACCAAACAAACAAGAATCAGGTGGCCATCCATCACAATAAAAGAAAGTTATATACAAGGATGAAAACTTCAAATATATCTAAAAACTATTGGACAGCAAAATTCAATACGGGAAGTGTCCTCAGCATTGTTTATAAATATTTACAAATGTCTGAAGGAAAAAAATAAATCTGATTCAAGAAAGATAACTTGTCTTCCATGTTTAAAGCAAATGGAAGAAACATTCTATCTAAGCACACAGAAAATACAGCATCTATGACAGTTTCTTTGATGGAGGGCTAAAAATGAACTCTAGCAACCCAAGAAATGACTCAAAGTAAAGAATACAGGAATGATAAATTGAGCAACTGGTAAGGACTAAATCTTTTCAAACTTGAAATAAATCCAAATGAAGACTGTAGGAATTAAGCCAGGATATAAATACTATAAATCTCAGTAATATAAAACTGATACTATAATTAAAATTCGGGTGATATGTGTAAGAGAGATAAAATCCATGTGCTAATTTCTTTATCACAACAGGGACTTATAAGAGATAGTTTAATATTTAAACCTGCATTCTAAAAATGACTTCAAACTATTAATAATTTTATAATTGTTGTTCTTAACTGTAAGGTGATTTTTTCTGGAACTAATCTTTCTCTTGGAAAGAAATAAATACCTGTAATTTTGTCATCTTTTTTAGTTTTATATCAGCTTTCTTTTTTCCCTGCTTCGTCCAAATCTAAAATTAAATTCAATACCTTTGTCAGAGTAGGGTAAGATCATGTCTTTTTAAAAGAATGTCTGTCTATGGATCTATCTGTCAACTATCTATCTGTATATCTATCATCATCACCATTGATGATATTATGTAAATACTTATTTGTAAAAATATAAAAAATAAATATATGGTAAGAAGTCATTCTTACTGAAGTCTTTCTTACTCAATGAATCAACATTGGGTATCTCCAATGATAGTCTTTAAATTTATAATTGTTATTATGGGTGTTGAGAGTTCTTTTTCAAACTTTTAGGTTTCGCTTGAGTTATTTTTAACAAATATACTGTATGCTACTGTATTCTAATATGTTAAAATAAATACATAAGTGTATAATAAGCAAATATTATTTGCTTAAAAGTCATAACCTTCCTCCTTCACTAAGTTTGGACCAAATGTGTAACAATCTGCTAAATGATAATTTAAATTTGTTTTCATTAAGAAAATTTACATGGAGAATTAAAAAAAAAGTATTCTGGAACTTCACTAGAAATGCTCAAAGGAAGTCATGCACTGTAGTTGATGGGATTTTTTTTTTATAAGATGTGATAAGTTATGCATTTATATAACCTCATATAAGGCCTTACATAAAAGTTTGCAGATTTATATTTTTATAGTCTTTGGACTGCATAGCCATGATGTTTCTTTTAAAAAATCACTGAAGCATCAAAGATGAAATAGCTCTGTATTTCTGTTTGTTATACAAATCATGTCAGTATTTTTGTATGTGTCTGTTTGTTTTGTGAATTTGTGTAGGTTTACATGTATGAGAGAAGGGAGAGGAAAGGGAGAGTGTGCTTAAATATCTTTTTTTCTTATAAAATACAATACACATAAATCAGTAAAGCCTTTAAAAACAAGAATAAAAAAGATGATAAACAAACCCATCAGGCAAATGAAAATTGTTCAAAACAAGCAATTCAGTATCAACATATGGCTTCTTTTTTTACAAAGATCTCTGAAAAACATTGCCACTGTAGATAAGATTATGAATACCTCGTTTTCCAAATTGATTCTGTGTAATTCTACTGTTCTCCCTATTTTTCCTCTTGGTATAACTTCTATTTAGTCATTCTGTGAATGTTTCTCAGAGGACATAGTCAGGATGCTGATTATTTAAACATAAGTAGTTTACAATTGGAGAAGCAAAACTATGAATTTCAATTTTCCCCCAAACTCCCAATGTTGGCAGTATTCCATTAACATAACGGGTTATATGTGGCTAATCTCAGAGCTCTTAAAAGTTTTGTTCCCAAGTCATCAACTTTTGAAACTTTCCATAAAGTATTATACATACCTTAATACTGACAAGCCTAACTGTAATAAATGGCAACTCCAGAAACTATTATCTAGAAGCTACATAAGTGGCAAAATACCGGATGAATTTTGCAAGCTCATGTGACCTCCAGTCTTACTTTGCTTCCCTAACCGAAACCCTCCCCAAGGAAACTTTTCCTAAACATTCCTTTAAATCATCCGTTGGACACTGTAAACCCCACCCCTTTACCCTCTGATGAAAAAAATTAGCAATCACAGCTTCCATTTGCCGGTACAGAAAGGGCGTAAAGCCATCTGAAAGTACTAGAATTAGCACTGTCATCCCGTCTTGCCCATTAGTTTTACTGCAGCAAAGACTAGTGCAACACTGAAAAATATACCTGTAGTCTCTTTCCCTGGTTTGATCCTAAGCTCTTCCGAATACAGGTTCAATACATTTTCTTTCACAGGAATAAATGCATTTTAAGCATCAGCATCATGGAAACATAAATAAAGCATAAATAAAGCAGTGACTTCTCCCCCAACCCAAGCTTTTACCTGTTATGCTAATACAAAGACATTGAAAGGAAGAAAAGCTGCAGCTTGCCCAACAATGTTCTCATTGCAGCAGACAGCACAATTTTGTACTTACAGATCTTACCAGGGAAACGTCTCGGGATCTTTACAGTTTTTTCTGCAGAACTCTGTTTCAAGCTCTCAGCCAGGCATGCTGTGCATCCAGGCAGAACCAAGCCGTATGGAACGTCTATGCAGCTGGGAGATAATGGGACTCTTTTTCCCAGCTGGGACCGCAAGCCTTTTATCCACTGAATACTGCGTGGCTCCTCTCTGGTCTTAAGCATAAAATACGCTTCTCTACTGCTTCATTCCTGACGGAACCTAGACAATTAGTTCTTGAGGCACATGTGCAAATCTCCCGTTTGGAATATTCAAAAGGAAAATTCTCCCTGCATTGAAAAGCCAGCTCTATCTTTGTCATCCCTCACAGAATCAGAGAATACTAAGAGCAGCTGCCATTCCAGTGGCATGAAAGATTAAATTCACCCTCCCCCTTTTTTTTGACTAGAGATAGTCACTCCTGTTGGGTCATCAGAAAATCTCTTAATGAAAACTGGGTCAGGCTAACTACTTATTAGGCTTCCAACCGGAAAAGAAGTAATTTTTTTTTTCTTCCTCTGGTTTCACTGCATTGTCATTTGCAAGTGAAGATTAAGCCGGTCAAGGGTCTGCCCTGATTTAGACTGTATTCAAACGTAAGCTTTCTGAAGCGTGCCTGTAACTTCTGCCACTAGTTAGGGAGAAGAGAAAAGGGAAATAAAATCAAAGGATCTTATGCACTGTCACTGAAACCTTTCTAAACCTTTTTTTTTTTTTTTAATTGGTGCACGAGGCTTCTAAAAGATAGGTAAGCACATGAAGTGACATCCAAAAGCATAGAGCTGCTCTCCCAGGTAACACACATATAATCTTTGAGTCCAAGAGCCACTGTGTATGACTTTGCAAAACAGCTCTGTAAGGAAAAGAATGTTATTTGTGTTTTGCAACCAACTTTTCAGCGAAACTTTTTAATATGTAGGGCTTTGCCATTGGTTTTGAAGGGAGTAACAGCTTGTTGAATGAAAATAAGAAAGAGACCATCTGAATGCAGAGATACCAACACATACACACATGACTCAACATGAGAGCAGAAAAATTGCTTGCACTTATTTTCATGTTGTAATAAAAAGAAATTCACTTTTAATATCTTCAAGTATGTGGATTCTGGGAAAACGAAATCCACAAATCGAATATGGGTATCTTTCAGACTCAGTTTGTCTTTATCCGATAAGCCAAAAGGTTTCTGTGACTGCATGTTATGACTACATTTTATGGATTTCTATGATCACATTCTTCTGTAAAAAATGTCAGTCATATACCTCATTTCTACATGGGGTCTAATTACCATCCTGGGAGGCTTAAGAGAGGAGTTAATGCTTCATAACACTAGGTTAATCAAAATGGACTGTACTATTCTTCCAATTTGTGAAGAAGCAAAATGGAAGAAGTATTTTATAGGGATGATAATTGCCTTAACTGAACCTCTACATTTTTTTTTTTAAAATTTAGAGGCATCTCTCTTTTGAAATCAACATATTATTCACTTATAAAAATGCCAATATGCTGAATTTTTCTTAGGATATATGAGAAAAATAGTCATAATATAGAGGGTTTTTCCATCAAGAGGAATTCATTTAATTTAAAAGATGCCCCTTGACTGAAATCTTTAATACCTCTGCCCCATATTCAAAGATAGCTAATTGCTTTGCTTTCTATGTCCCTGAGAAGGGAGTAACAATCAGAAGACAGCTCTAGGAGTTCCTCCTGCTGCCTTCAGTCACATATCTGCCCCTGTGACCATAGACGCTGCCTTCACTTCCGCGTTCCTGAGTGAGCCATGCTCCTTACCCAAGCCAGGTCCCCCACTATGCCCTGGTTAATGTGCTCTCTTATGTATTCCAGACATTCTTCCAGCTACTTGTCCCCCTCTTCAGAATCACCAATTCTCCCCCTCTTCTGTGTCATTACAGCATGGAGATTAAAAAATCAACAGTCTTTCAGATGTCACATTGTCTTCCACCTACCTCTATCATTTTCCTGCCTCTTCTTACAGTCAAGTACCTTGAAAGAATTGGCTATACTCATGATCTTCCAGTCACCCTTTTACTTTCTATCTTGAATCCAATTTAATTGGCATTTTCTCCCTACTGCTCCATATCTCACTAGCTGTTCCTTCTTAGAAACATTTGCTGGGATCTTCTCATATTCTTGTGGCTCAGCTGGTAAAGAATTCGCCTGCAATGCAAAAGACTGGGTTTGATCCCTGAGTTGGGAAGATCCCCTGGAGAAAGGAAAGGCTACCTACTCCAGTATTCTGGCCTGGAGAATTCCATGGACAGTTCATGCGGTCGCGAAGAGTCAGACATGACTGAGCAACTTTTACTTCACTTCTCATATTCTTATTCTTTAGTCACTGAGGCATCAAATCTTTAAACTAAGGTCTGTACACTAAAAACTACACTACAGTGAAGTACAGAGAGAAATAAACTAAGACTTAAATAAAAAAAGAAATATACCATGTTCATGGATGAGAAAATATTTTTAACAAGTCAATTATCTATAAACAGGTCTTTAGATTTGAAATAATTCTAATCAAAATCTCAGCTGGTTTTCTTGTGGCAGTCATGACAATAAAATTTACTAGAATGAAAATAGCTATTAAAAAGAAAATCAAAAAGATAAAGAGCAAAATGGAAGTTGTTTTTTCTGATTTTAACACTTACTACTCTCCTAAAGTGATCACAGCAGTGTAGTTTTGGCAGAACACTTCAATAGAACATAAAAAAATATTTAAAAATAGAACTACACTAAAAAAACAAAAAAAAAATAGAACTACACTTACAGGATCAATTGATTTTAGACAAAGTTTCCAAGATAATTATGATTAAAATGTCATATTTAAGAAACAGTATTTAAACAAATGGATATTTGTTTGGAATTTGGAATAAATTAATCTTAACTCACTAAACACACACCAGGAAAATGAATCACAAACCTAAACATAAAATTTGAAATGGATCACAAACCTAAAAGTAAAACTTTGAAACTTCTAGAAGAAAATATGCAAGTTATTGGGGTAGGAAAATATTTCTTAGGACACACATACGTACACATTTAAATGCAATAGCACAAAACATAGAGAAAGATAAAATATTGGCCTTCATCAAAATGGAAAATGATCTTTGAAAGATATCATTAAGGAATTTTAATTTTAATTTAAAGAACTCAATAACAAGAAGAACACCAACTAAAACAATTTAAAAATATATAAACAGACATTTCACCAAAGATATGTGAATAACTTTTAAGCACATAAAAAAAGGTGCCCAGCGTCATTCATCAGGAAAATGCAAATGAAAATGACAGTGAAATACCACTACACAGGGCTTCCCTGGTAGCTCAGCTGGTGGAGAACCTGCCTGCAATGCAGGAGACCCCAATTCGATTCCTGGGTTGGGAAGATCCCCTAGACTACTCCAGTATTCTGGCCTGGAGAATTCCACAGACTGTATAGTACATGGGGTCACAAAGAGTCAGACACGACTGAGGGACTTTCACTTTTCACCAATTAGAAAGGCTAAAATGCAGAACAGTGAAAATACCAAAGCGTTTTTGAGGATGTGAGTCAACTGAAATTCTTACACCTGGGTTGCTAAGAGTTTAAAGTGTTAAAACTACTTTGAAAAGCAATTTGGCAGTTTCTTAAAATATTATTACCAAGAAACTCTACTCCTGTGTATTTTCTCAAAGGAAAAAAAATAAAAGCATATGTCCACACAAAGGTGTTCAGTGAAGATTCAGAGCAATTATTTCTAATAGGCAAAAGTTGGAAACCACACAAATGTTTATCAGAAGATTAATGGATTAGATAATGTGCTACTTTCACAAATGTAATACTTGTTAGCACTAAAAAGACAAAATTTGCTAATACTTATTAGTTAGATTAATCTAGAAAATGGTATGCTATTAAGAAAGATATTCAGGGAAAGCCACATCAATTTGATAATGACAGAAAACAAAGAATGCTTGCTTAAGGCTGAGGTGGAGAGAGATTAATTGCAATTGGGTATCAGGGAATTTTTCAAGTGATGAAAATATTGGTTTTGGTTGTGATTGAGGTTACAAAGATATGCACATTTGACAGATGCTTTCATACTCTGCAAGTGAGTATGTTTTATTTCATGTAAAGTATCTTACGAAGTTGAGATGTAATAAATTAAATGATGATGATGTTAGGTAGTTGCTTTTCTTAAAGTTTTGAAAAACTAAATATTGACAAGCCTATCATTCAGACCAAATATTATCATGTTTGCTATTGCCATAATTACTGATTTTATTGGGCTATGAAAATGCCCTCTCCAATTTCTCTTATGATGGTTAGTCATTTCAGTTCTTTTTCAATATGTGTCAATTTAATGTGTTTATATTTTTTTAGAAGACAATGGTGATGATGGTGATGATGGTGACATCGATATAGCCCAAAGTATGTGCCAGGTAGTATTTTAAATGTTTTATATTAGTTATTTATTTTATCTTCACAATAACCTGATTAGTGTTATCATTTTCCACATGTAACAAACAAGGAAATTGAAGCACATAGTGGTAAACTGAATTGTCTTAGAGCATCCAGTTAGGAGATGGTAAGGGGGGATCAAACCCAGGCAGTCTGGTATTAGAATTCAGTATTAACATTGATTTTATTATTCAGAATCTTATATTCCTTTTTATATTTTCTCTACTTGGCATGTCAAATTCTGTGAAAAGCATGTTAAATATTCCACACAAATATTTTTTAAGTCAAATAATCCTTATTTTCAAGAAGATTTTGCACTGCATATTCTGCTGCTGAATTGCTTAATGGATAAATGTTATATAAATATATATATATGTGTGTGTGTATACATATATATTATTAGTATCTCACTACAGTGAGATATGTAGTATATACAGTATCTATCTATCTTATTGCCTACCTACACAGTGAATTGCATCTCTTTGTGTATAAATATATATATATGTATATGATTGCCTCTCTATGATATAGCATCATTAGGAATCTTTTTAAATTGTTTACATCTCTTGCATCTGAATTCTGTTTGGCATCCCCGTTTTCTAGTTTGCATTTTCCTGTATATATTTCACACTAACACAATTTTTTGCCACTTTTTTGAACTGTCTTTCTCATAATCATCATGCAGTTGGATTTTTTAATCCAGTGTGACTCTGCTTTTTGATAGGGTAGCCTAGTACACTGCATTTAACGTGGTATCTAGCATTCCTATTGGAATCTCTTTCTTTATTCTCTCACTTTTCTTGAGGCATGAGGATGGGTGTCTCTATATGCACAGGTATTTGCCACATGCCCATGATCTGGGAGACATCGAGACCAACAGTTCAGGTTCTACCCAATGCAGTGGGACAATATCATTCAACGGGACCCTCGTTAGGCACAGGCTGAGGTGTAAGACCTCTCTCAGGTCTGCCACAGAATTCCTTCAGCAGTGAAATCAACTTCAGGGAGCTGTGGAGCATGGCTTATTTCCCCCTCACAGCCTCAAGGAGAATTCCTCATTCATGACTGCTATTTCCCCTGCTCTCTTTTTGAAAGTGCAAGTGAAAGTGTTAGTTGCTCAGTCATGTCCGACTGTGCGACCCCATGGACTGTAGCCCGCCAGGCTCTTCTGTCCACAGAATTCTCCAGGCAACAATCCTGGAGTGGGTTGCCATTCCCTTCTCCAGGGCATCTTCCCAACCCAGGGATCCAACCAAGGTCTCCAGCTCTCTTGATACCAAAGGAAGAAAAGAAACAGTGTCCATCTTCCTAATGTTTTCCAGTGCAATACATATGGTCCCCTCACTGCCAACTCTTGAAGTGTATCCCCCAAATTTTATAAGCTTCAGTTCAGTTCAGTTCAGTTCAGTCGCTCAGTCGTGTCCCACTCTTTGCGACCCCATGAATCACAGCACGCCAGCCCTCCCTGTCCATCACTAACTCCCGGAGATTACTCAAACTCATGCCCATTGAGTCAGTGATGCCATCCAGCCATCTCATCCTCTGTCGTCCCCTTCTCCTCCTGCCCACAATCCCTCCCAGCATCAGGGTCTTTTCCAATGAGTCAACTCTTCACATCAGGTGGCCAAAGTACTGGAGTTTCAGCCTCAGCATCAGTCCTTCCAATGAACACCCAGGGCTGATCTCCTTTAGGATGCTTCAGGCACCACAAATTTTGATCTGTTTTTTCCTTTTTCAGGAAAAGCATGCCTATTAACTGTAACTTGTATATGTGCGTGTGTGTGTGCGTGTGTGTGTGCGTATATGTGTGCATATGTATGTGTGTGTGTATCTACTCAGTCGTTCAGTTGTGTCCGATTTTTTGTGACCCTTTGAACTCTATCCCGCCAGGCTCCTCTGTCCATGGGATCCTCCAGGCAAGCATACTAGAGTGGCTTGCCATTTCCTCCTACAGAGGATCTTTCCAACCCAGGGATCAAAGCTGCTTCTCTTGTGTCCCTTGTATTGCAGGCAGATTCTTTACCTGCTGAACCATCGGAGAAGCCCTTAACTTATATACAGTTGCTTTATTATGAAAAAACATCTAATGACATTCTTTCTCTAAAGGAGAGATTTCCTTTCTCTAAAGGAAAGATTATTGAACTAATGCAATTGTTTAAAGATATAAGATAAACAAACATAGAGATGTTGTCATCTTGATATTACTGTTTTGCTTGTTTCCTTTATTTTTTATTTAGATGCTTTGGCATGTGCAACTGTTCTAAATAACTTTTGTTTAGAAATATATATATTTAATAAGACATTTTCCCCTGCCCATGATAGACATTTCTCCTAATTTTATCAAAATATAAACACTTTTGTATAACTTCCTAAGGGCTTCCTCTGTGTCAGACACTAATTTTAAAATCTTACTTAACCCTTACAGTGACCCTGTGATGTAGTTATTATCACCTTTGCTTTACTGGCACCTGAGATTTTGAAAGATTAAATACCATGCCAAGATCATACAGACTGTAAAAGGTCAAACAGGGATTTGAACGCAGGTCCATTACCCTCAACATCTGTCTTTGAACCTCTCTGCCAAAAGCTCTTTGCTGTACACAATGGTATATCTAATGAAAGACAAAATATCTGCTATAATTTTATGTGTATTTCACTCTTAAAACATAAAAGGTTTCTCTTGAACACAATTGTTTAAGCTGTAACTGCACACAGTTTGACAATTAACTAGATGGTTAAGCTCTATACTATTTACAGAACTGCTTGTTTTTCATAAAGACACTACGAATCTAAATATTTGGCTCAACTCTTCATTGTGCTTTGAAAAGGATAGAAGTATTAAATCATTCCAAAAATGTAGACTGTATTTTTTTCTTTTCCGTTTTGGTGAGGGAGAGGTAGGAATTGAAATGCCATGAAGGGAAATTCAGTACACATATCACATTTACTTTCTGTCAGGAAAAGCACATTGAAGGAAGTACAACAGTTTTCTTAGTCTCTTACTCCAACACAAAATTGTTTTTTACTTTATACTATATATGTATATTTCCAAGATATTCAGAAATGCACTTCCCTCTGGGAAAAAAAAAAAGGGAGGAATACCCTTTTGCCTGCAAATGTATTGCTTTTCAAAAGGAAAATAGGGAAATGAATATATTTTCCTTCTACAACATAGTAAGAAACAGTATATTTTAGCAGAACTATATTCCAATAATTCAGTTCAAACTCTTGAATATATTCATATAAATATAGAAGAAGTTTTACATAATGATAACTTACAACAGGGAGTAGGTAGCACCTAGTATCTTGTGACATAAATTGTTTTGCTTCAGGCATAGAAGGACACTGAGAAATTGTTCCATGGAACTGCCCGCCACCTGCTGCTTCCAACACTGAATTTTAATGAGCCCCAATTGCTCTGCAAGGCTCACTATTTTAGGAGTATTATTTACCATGAGGCCCACTATGATCTCTCTAAATTATAGGGTAAATTGCTTAGGCCCCAGTGAAAATAAATGTATTTCATTAATGCAGCTCCTCTTCTAATCTTTTTAACCCTGAAGATTGAGATATTTCCTATGCATAATAATTATGATAGTATCCTATTTCCTAGACACAATGAAGAGGTCACAGTACATAAACTCTAAAACCTGGAGTTTAGCTGCTTAAACAACTGTTCTGGCTCCCCCAGTATTGTCCTTCATTTATGAAATGTACAAACTATTACATGGAGTTTTAATGGTGATTGAAAGTGGAAGTGTTGTCACTCAGTCATGTCTGACTCTTTGCGACCCCAGGGACTGTAGCCCACCAGGCTCCTCTGTCCATGAAATTCCCCAGGAGACAATACTGGATTGGGTTGCCATGTCCTTCTCCAGGGAATCTTTCTGACCCAGGAATGGAACCTGGGTCCTCCCACATTGTAGGAAGCTACTTTACCTTCTGAGCCACCAGAGAAGCCCCACATTAAATAGAGCAAATGCAAGTTTTGTCAGAGTATCCAGCAAGTAGAATTTACTTATTGGAAAATGGTCATCATTACCAAAAATACTGCACAGTTTTTTCTTTCACTGACAATGTACTGGTACTTCTTTCATTATCATATGGTACATGGGTTTATTACCTTCAGCCCTTTACTCTGCCCTTCCATGTGTATATACAGTTGCTACTGCTTCCTTGCAAGTGGATTATACGTCCCTGCCCCTTGATTTTGGACTTGACATGTGACTTGCTTTGACCAATAGCATGTGAATATATTATAAGTCACAGTGTGCTGGCTATAGGCCTAGGTTTTAAATAAATCCATATGTTTCTGTCCACCTTCTTGTTCCTTTGGTACTGCCATAGAAAACCATGCCTTGGTTAGCCTGTAGTCCAAGGAGAATGAAAGATTCTGTGAGCACAACTCCTTCAGCTCATTCTCAGACTTGGGTAACAAGCAAGCTGCCTGGCTAAGTATAGCCCAGAGGAGCTGAACCTCAGCTGTGCTATAAACAAGAGCAATAAAATCAATTTTTATTATTTTAAGCCACTAAATTTTGGGGTGATTTGTCATGCAGCAATGATCAGCCAGCAGAGATATTATCACTCTTTGAACCCAAGTCAACATAGTCTAGATTCTCCTTGGAGCAGAACCTGAGATAAGGACTTTGTATCTTTTATCACATATGATTTTGAAATGTATTTGAAAATGTTATCTCAAAGGAGTAAGGGACAATGAGAGGTAAAAAGGGAACGAGAAAAGCTAATACAGAAAGTATCACTGAGTTTTTCAACACTGAGTATGAATGCTTATTCAATAATATGGGACATCTAAGAAGTTTTTCATATTCAGTGTCTCTGGGCCATCCACCTAGACTGAGCATGAGAGAAGCATTTATCTATCAGCTCCTATGCCCAGTACTAATGCAATCATATACGTCATTATGTAAAACAGGGCAATTGCAACAGGGAGAGGAGAAAGTGTTAATAACAATGCTGGCGCAGCTGGTATAACTCAAGTCTATCTGGAGACACTGAGGATATGTGATCACCCTACACATTTATCCAAGATGGGCCTGGGAGACTTTAGCTCTTCTATATATCCATGGTACAAAATACACGAGTGCCAATCAGGTTTGCGTATGCAGTCAACACCACGAAATCAGAAAAACTGCTGAATGGGAAACAAGAGTTGTGAGAGATAAAAGTTTGTCAGGTAACATCTGTGTTAGACGAAATGCTGCCTTGAATATTTGGTCAGGCTGAGAAGATTTGGAATTGTGCGGTAAAAGGCATCGAATTTAGTTCCCACATTGCAGTACTCAGATCTATTCAGAACCTTCATTAAGTCCAATCAGTAACAGAGTCAACTTCTGGATTGAGCCAGACAAATTCTCTGCAATAGCTTAAAAACAAGAGGCTTAGAGAAAAATAGCTACAGCCTCACTGAAACTAGAATTGGGATAGTAATTGATACCTATCATCTCATGTCTCTACTACTAAATCTAGGTTTTCCGTACCCTCAGCTAGCAGTTAGGCTGTCCTGGACTATCTGTTTAGGTGACTCAGACCTACTTCCCTGGGGAGACTGTATCCGTAGATCTCTTGCCCTAGTGAGACGACATTGTCATACTTCCCAACTATTATTTTAGAATAAAACTTGAGGTATTCCGGTATATAGTCAGCATAACCAGATACACTCCTCCAAGACCCCACTGTGTAGAGGAAAATGTTGCTCTTGGTAGTATTAAGAGTTAACTAGCCCAAGCAATATATTTGCTTTCTTTTACTATGGGTTACTAGACTAAGATAATTAAAGAGATCAGGTAGAAGTCATAGAATATTTATTATCTCAAGTAGAAGTTTTCTTCCCTTAGGATTGAGGACCTCTAAGCTGAGGAATCTGAAACTGCAGGGATGGGAGCACAGATTCTGTGAATGGGCAATTGGGAATGATGGTAAAGAAAGATTAAGTGTACTACTGCCCTTCATTTCATGGATCTACACATCCCACTCACTGCGGACATCACATATCAGATACAGGTTTAGTGTATATCTCACACTCCAGATGACTGGGCTGTAACACTGCAGGGCGTTCCCGTGGAGCTGTGAACTTAACAAAGTGTTGAACAGTTCATTCCATCATTATATTTGACTGGCTGTCTCTGAGTAAGAAGGGCACATAAGTACAGATGTTGAAAATCCCATTGTTTACCCATTGTCACTCATACTTTGACATAAAGTGGATCCTTTGAGCTTAGGCCATGATATATAGGATACCATAATGACAGATGAGGCATTCTGTAAGTTCTCAGGTGGTAGTGCTGGCAGAGGAATTGCAGACAGGGAAGGAAAAATCTATATCCTGGGTAGCTTTTAATTCTGATAAGAATAAATCACTGTATGATTTATTGATTTATGTATGTATGTATACACGATTTCTATGAAAAATATGAAATGTATGAAATATATGAAATCTATGAAAAATATGTAAAATAGGAAATCTATGAAAATACATGAAATCTATGAAATATATGAAATCTATGGAAATCTATGAAAAATATGAAAAAAAGGAAATCTATGAAAAATATGAAATCTATGAAAATATATGAAATATATGAAAACTATGAAAATTATGAAATTATGTAGAAATTTATGTATTTTCATAGATATCATATTTTTCATATTTTTCATAGATTTCATGTATTTTCATAGATTTCATAGATTTAATCTATTTCATATATTTTAATAGATTTCATATTTTTCATAGATTTCATAGATTTCATATTTTTCATAGATTTCATAGATTTCATGTATTTTCATAGATTTCATATTTTTCATATTTTTCATAGATTTCATGTATTTTCATAGATTTCATAGATTTCATATATTTCCATAGATTTCATATATTTCCATAGATTTCATATTTTTCATAGATTTCATATTTTTCATAAATTTCATATTTTTCATAGATTTCATGTATTTTCATATTTTTCATAGATTTCATATATTTCATAGATTTCATAGATTTCATATTTTTCATAGATTTCATGTATTTTCATATTTTTCATAGATTTCATGTATTTTCATAGATTTCATATTTTTCATATTTTTCATAGATTTCATGTATTTTCATAGATTTCATAGATTTCATATATTTTCATAGATTTCATATATTTTCATAGATTTCATATATTTTCATAGATTTCATATTTTTCATAGATTTCATATTTTTCATAAATTTCATATTTTTCATAGATTTCATGTATTTTCATAGATTTCATATTTTTCATATTTTTCATAGATCTCATAGATTTCATATTTTTCATATTTTTGATAATGTCCATTATAATCAACTTGCCATCAAGTGGGTGCCTGAACTCCTGAGGAATGGTGCCATATTGAGGAATCATGACTGGGCTCCATTGTCAGCAGACTAGGCAAGCAGCAGTAGCTAGTCATCCATACACTGAAGAAGCACATGCTATAGAATTTATGTGCATTTGCATCCATGAAGCCATGGCCACTCAGTTCATGGGTTTATTGTACCAGAACTTGTGTGGCCAAGAAGAGAGAATGACTAACATTAAAGATTAAGTTAGTCTCTCTAATTCAGTGGTTGAATGCCTCTTTGCAGTGTATGCCTTCTGGTGGACATGAATATAAAACAGAAGGAAGTGCACAAATCATGATTGCTACCATGAGTCTATCTCCAATGACTCTTTGTTTCTTGTTTCTGATTTTCCATTCTTGTTCTGTCTAGACTCTACTAATTAGGCAAACCACTCATTATTGCTCAAGAGCCCATGTATATTCATAACTCAAGTCCCTTCTCCCTCCCTACAAAGAGAACAATAAGTAGACTGTTCACAGCTCAGCCCTTTAAAAAGAGTTCCATTCACCACTTTGTTTACAGCCACCTCTGAAATGGAATATAGTGAGATAGTAGTCTACTTGTGGCTCACATCAATATCTCACAACTAAACTGTTGTATCAGCTTAATCTATGTTTCCCCTCTGCTTTTATGTGGTCATCATTTCCAGATGCAAAATATGTTGGCTGGCAAACCCATAAGCCCGCCACCAAGTGATATGCCCCTTTATTAATGATAAGGGTTATATGGTGAAACAAATTGTCCTATCTTAGAAGGGATGCCTTAGGATGCCACTGATATTCATACACTGAAAAATGTTAAAGCAGAAGCGTCTGAGACTTTGTGAGTTTATCTCCCATCATGTGGGATTTCCCAGGCAAGAATACCGGAGTCAGTTGCCATTTCCTTCTTCACTGTGGGAGTTTAGCATTCCTTATATGGTAGGTCTGGGCTTCCCACATGGTGTTAGTGGTAAAGAACCTGACTGCCAAAGCAGGAGACATAAGAGATGTGGATTCAATCCCTGGCTTAGGTTAGGAAGATCCCCTGAAGGAGAGCATGGCAACACACTCCAGTAGTCTTGCCTGTAGAATTTCATGGACAGAGGAGCCTGGCAGGCTAGGTCCAATAGGGTCACAAAGAATCAGACACAACTGAAATTACTTAGCATGCACCCATGCAATTGTAAGTCTAGTGGCAACAAGCTCCCTCTGCTTTGTTTCTTTAGGAAAGTCTTTATCCCTCCTTTGTTTGTGGAGAACAGCCTACTGGCTATAAGACTAGCGGTTACTTTCTTTCCATATTTCGAATATGTCATCCCATTCTCTTCTGATCTGGAAAGTTTCTGTTGAGAAATCTACCTGTGGTCTTACGGCGGTAGCCTTGTATGCAATTACTCTTTAACAGCAAAGCTGCTGTTAAAATTCATTTTTTGTCTTTGAAAATTTAATTTTAGTGTATCTAGGTATAGTCCATTTTGGTTTCAAACTATTTGGGACCCTTGGGCTTCATGGATCAAGATGTCTGTTTCTATCCCCAGGTTTGGAAAGTTTTCAGCCATTATTGCTTAAACTTTTTTCTGTCTCACTCTTTCTCCTTTCCTTCTGGAATTTTTTACTGGGAATAGCGTTTCTTTATATTTTATCACCTAATTCCAGTAAGCTTTCTTCTCTCTGCCATTTCTTTTTTTCTTTTTGCTTCTCTGACTGGTAATTTCCAACGTCTTGCCCTCTAGGTCACTGATTCCCACTTCTACATGACCACGTCTGCTTTTGAAACTTTCTAATGACTTCTGCGGTTTAGTTACTGTATTTTGCAACTCTTAAGATTCCTGTTTGTTTGTTTGATATTTGCTATTTCCTTTCCAAACTTTTTGTTTTGTTCATGCATTATTGTCCTAATGTTTTGTAATGTGTGTGTGTTTGTTTGCAGTTCACTAAACTTCCATGAGGGAATTATTCTGAATCTTAAATCATGTATAATCTCATCAAATTTAGAAAGTATTTCTATATTTTAGGACATACAAAATAATGCTTATATTCTCTCCCAATTTCTCCAACACCCTCCAACTCCTTTCTTCAACTATGTTTTTCCTTTTAACTTGTCAACTGTGATAATTTTGATAATCTTGTTTTTGGTCCACTAAACATAATTAAGGTATGTGAGAGTTTTCTATCAATTGATTTGAAACTGTAAAAGCCAGTAGTAGTATTTTACCTATAAGTCTTCTTCAGCTTAAAGTGGGATTGCATCCTGATAAATCTATCAATAAGTTAAAAATAACATAAGTTGAGAATGTATTTAAGGCACCTAACCTACCGAACATCAGAACTCAGTGTAGCTTACTTTAAATGTTATCAGAAGATTTATACTAGCCTTCAATTGGGCAAAATTATTTAACAAAAAGACTACTTTAGTAATAAAGTGTTGAATATCTCATGTAATTTATTGAATACTGTACTGAAAATGAAAACCAGCATACTTTAGTTTTATTGAGTCAGAATGGTTGTAGGTATATTGGTTGTTTACTCTCATGATTGTGTGGCTAAATGGAAGATGCAGCTACTGCTGCCCAGCCTCACAAGAGAGTGTCATCATATTGCAGGGGAAGAAACCACAATTCAAGACGTGAACTCCAGAGTCTGCTGAATGCATATCACCTCTGCACTAGCATAAAACTGAAAAATTGGAAGTCAAACCTTTATAAGTCAGGGACCATTTGTATTTTAGTTTTCCTTTTTGTCCCTATGGTTCCAATGTCCACTACTTCTCAGCTATTCAATAAAAACTATTTATGGATTCATATTCAGATAAATTATTTTATTTTCTGAACTCATCAGTTGTTTAAGATCATGATATATTTTATTTTACATTCTATTTGAAACTTAGATGACCTTAAGTATTCTTCAGATTTTCTCTTTGCTTTTATTTCTTGGAACAATAACAAAAAAAATATTATTTTTTTCAAGTATCAGTTGACATACAACTATCATTTTATAGGTTCTTATTAATGTCCCCCATTTTTTTCTTTTTTGAAAGACATTCAATGTACATCTCACAATTTCCTTCACTGAGTTAGATCCTTTTTGGCCATCAGCTTGCAGCTATTATAGCCCTTTAAAGTTATTTTTATTTTTTCTTATAGTCCAAATCTTTCTCTCTCTTGGTTTTCTCCTTTCTTTTTTCTGGCACATACCCATATGTATCCTGTGAGTCTTTTTGTTGGAGAA
The DNA here is from genome assembly GCF_023699985.2 of Odocoileus virginianus. Lineage (NCBI taxonomy): Eukaryota > Metazoa > Chordata > Mammalia > Artiodactyla > Cervidae > Odocoileus > Odocoileus virginianus. The sequence goes on from NC_069699.1 coordinate 22,750,984, forward strand.
ATACTTGGGCACTGGTTGTTTGGTATAGGGTTTATAGTCAAAATAGTTTTTCCACAAACTTTGAAAGTATTATCTACTAAAAACTGGTTTTACAATGCCAGTCAGTTTCTGATTCTTAATATATCATAGATTATCTTTTATTTTCTGGAAATTTTATACTTTCTTTTGTTTCTATGAGATCTAATGAAAGTAGGTTAAGATATACCATTTTTTAAAAATTTTCCCTCATTTGTCAGTTTTAATTATTTTAATCTCAAAATGTATGTCTCTCATGTGCTGGGGAATTCAGTCTTATTATTTCTTGATAATTCTTTCCCCTCTCTTTATTCTGCCGCTTATTTCTAAAAATTGAAAATAAATGGTTGTAGCATTTCTTTGATCTTATATTTATCATCTCATTTCTATTCTAGTATCGAACTTGATTCTTTTATCTTAATTGTATTTTTAATCTCCAAATTTTTATGCTCAATGTTTTTGTGTTTGTGTGTATATTTGTGTGTATGTGTTAATTGCTCAGTCATGTCCAACTCTTTGTGACCCCATGGACTAGACTGCCAGGCTTCTTTGTCCATGGGATTCTCTAGGCAAGAATACTGGAGTGGGTAGATATTCCCTTCAGGGGATCCTCCTGACCAAGGGATGGAATCCAGGTCTCCCTCATTGTAGGAAGATTCTTTACCCTCTGAGCCACCAGCGAAGCTCATGTATATTTGATTGTATGTTTAATATTCTGAATTTTAATAACTTTTATTTCGTAATATGAATTAGCTAAGAAACCCTACCTCCTCTCTGAAAGCCGTAGTTCCTTTCTTCACCTTTCTATATATAACATTTAATACCTAATTCTAGAAAAATAAACTATGGAATGAATTGTTCCCCCTTGCCCCTAAAATTTATATGCTGAACCCTAACCCCAAATGAAAAAGTGACTGTATCTTTGGAGTAGGGTCCAGAGGAGGTAACTGAGGTTAAATGAAGTCAAAGTGTGGGTCCTGATCTAACAGGAATAGGAAGCCCTTTCTCTCTGAATCTTTCTCTCTCTCTGCCTTGTGTGGACAAAGAAGAAAACAGCTGTCTGCAAGCCAGGAAGAGAGTCTTCCCCAGAATCCAACCTTGCTGAATCTTGGCTTTTCAGCCTCCAGAATTGTGAGAAAATATGAATCTGTTGTTTAAGTCCCTTAGTCAATGGTGTTTTGTTGTGGCATCCTGAGCCATGTAGCACAAATACATATCTTTGTTTGGGAAATTATGATAACCTCATATACCATTTGTTTATTGATTTATAAACCTACACTTTCTTTACCCGCTCTAGAGAAAGGGTGTTATTTCTGTCTATGTTTCCAAGATGTTGTATACTACTTAGTACTCATTAAATAGAATTTTGTTGGATTGATCTTATTACCTAAACACCATCTGTGATACTTTGTTTAGATGAATCTCAAGACTTGTTATAGTCAAGTGAGGCAAGTCTATCCTATGGTAATAAATAAACCCAGAATTTCCCTGCATAACATAATTTAAGCCCAGTGCAAGATACATGGATTTTGACTGTCTTCCAAAGGGTAATTCAGAAGCTAGGCTTCTTCTATCTCTTAACTTTGTCATCTCATAGTCCTTTGTTTATACTTGTGCTGAGGAGAGAAAAAATGGGGAAAATATATCCACATGTGTATGTCAAGACCAGAGGCACACACCAGCTTTTCTTACTCTCCATTGGAAGAATGAATCACTTGATTCCATGTAGATTCATGAGGCACAGGAATGGATATTAAATAATAATTGTTTATTCTAGATGCCTTCTATAATATGTTGAGAGTTGGGTTTAATAGTATGAAAGCATCTGGTCTTTTTCTGAATAACCTGCCAGCAAATATCCTGCAGAAGAGCTCATGATTGTATTTCCCTTTAAGTCAGTTCTTACATGAATTGTAGTATTTGTGTATGTGTCCTGTAAAATAACTTCTTCAATTAAGCTAGTGTATTAGTAAATTAAATCTAAAAATGGAAGACATAAGATAATAATCACAAATGTTTATATGATTGTGTAGTAAGAACAAGGTAAGTTCCCAACATACCGTATAATTAACATTTTACTTATCGGTAGAAATTTTATTCCTAGGAAAATTTTATGATACTTGATTGCTTAATATAGCCAATACTCTTCTTATTATCTTAGATAGGTTAACTGAGGAGAGTCATTTGGAGAAATTAAACATAAATTAAGAGTTTACCCTAAAGGGAAAAGTACAAATTACTTCAAAGTGGTTACCTAAATTAGTAGTTCACAATGATGGCATTAATTAGATAATTATTCTCTGTTTACTTTCAGTTATAATACTATTTAATTAATGATAAGATGAATTTTCAAATCAATCTCTTATCAAATAAAAACTAAATCCCTAAATTCAAGGTAAAGTGATTAGTAGAAACCAAATAAACTGATTATGGAAACTGGAGTTCTGGGAAAATGCCCTTGAAAATAAAATGTATGATCCAAGGTCTAAAGAATAGATAAGAATTCGTTCCCTTCAAGAAGGGAAGCAAAACAAAACAAAACAAAAAAAATATGACTAACTTTGGAAACAATGAGGACAAAGATTCTGAATGGAAAAGGAAGCAATGAGTACACAAAACATCAAATGAAGTCAGGAGTGACAGAGAAGCAGTTGAAAGAGTGAGAGTGGGGCTGGTAAGGCTAGAATCACTTCCTAACATTTGTCACTCTCTTATGATGACAAATACATACAGAGTTATTGTTCTAAATTTATTATTCACCCATTCATTTATTCATTTAGTGAGCATCTTCTAGTGTTTCATTAAGATATACATTGCTCAGGGTAAAGAGACAGAGATGAGTTTTGTTTATATGTTTGCTTGCTTTACCCCAAGAGCTCACACTAAATCTCTTAAACAGCAAACTCATTAATTTGCATGACTATAAAGTAGGTATTGTCGAGTTTTTGTTTCTACAGCATTTCCTTCCTGCTGACTGCCATGATGTGGCTCTCAGAGGCTTGTAGCAGAAACCTCACTTTATAACCCCCTGACTTGTGTGTTTATTGAACACTTACTGTGTCCCAGAGCTGCCTTCACTGCTAACATTTTTGTGCTTCCTTCTTCTTTGGACCAAAGTGTCCGGTGAAGTAGAAATGTAGCAAACTGTTTTGTGCATGTGTCTGAGATCTGTCTTTCTCTGGAGCAACAGATTTTCTTTTCTGAAGCAACAGATTTAAACATTTTTAGCCTTACCATGATATCTCAGACTAAGGAAGTAAAAGGTTCAAATCAATATTTGAAGCTTATCTGTAAGAAAATTGCAGGCTCTTTAACAAGACATTCACTGTAAAGACTGATGAGAGATAATTGGGTGTTTGAGGAAAAAGTGTGGGAAGGGTTAAACTCAGAAGTCTTTTTAGCACTCTATATTTTTCTGTCTAGTTTCAAATGGATGAAGTGAAGTGAAAGTAGCTCAGTCATGTCCGACTCTTTGTGACCCCATGGACTATACAGTCCATGGAATTCTCCAGGCCAAAATACTGGAGTGGATAGCCTTTCCCTTCTTCAGGGAATCTTTCCAACCCAGGGATCGATCCCAGATCTCCCAAGCTGCAGGCAGATTCTTTACCAGCTAAGCCACGAGTGAAGCCTAAGAATACTGAAGTGGGTAACCTATCACTTCTCCAGTGGATCTTCCCGACCTGGGAATCAAACCAGGGTCTCCTAGATTGCGGGCAGAGTCTTTACCAACTGAGTTATCAAGGAAGACTGCAAATGAATGATCATGTGTATGTATAAACCATAATTCAACTGTACCATCATAAGCTGTCCTCAATATCTTTATAGAAACTTTGTACCTAGTCAGTTCCTAATTTATTCATAACTGATATTTTGCAACTTTTTCTTTTAGCAATCTGTAGACTAGAATAGATTGGTTTGTGAGGTCCAGATTTTTTTTTTTTTCTGTTTTAGTGGTTGCTCTTGTTACTGCAACTTGCCTGAACTTTCTTAAACTGACTTTCTCAAAAGAATAATAATCTGGAAAAAAAGAAAACAAAAATTGGCATTATCAGTGTTGCATTTCATGAGTTTGCTAAATAGTCACTCAAATTAATTTCTTTCTGAATATTACATATAGCAAGGTCCATCAAGATATACATTCACCAGTAAACCCATTGTTCTAGATGCCACTTAGTGGCTAATACCATAATTGGAAGCATCATACCATATTTATGTAATTATCATTTTCCTGGAAGAAAGTCTGAGATGGGAATTCTTATTCAAGTAATTTATAGGCTGAGTGCTCTCTGGGTAAACAGAGTCAGAAAAGTAGGCAAGGGGAGAGGAAAAAAGCTGAATGACACAAACTAACTTTAGCCTGTCTCAATGGAAATCTCTGGAGTATGAATTTCACCCCAAGGTTTATTCCACTTTGTAGGGAGAAAAGCAGCCTTGCATCCTCACAAAGTCAGTTTTTGCTACGGTCTTTGGAAGAGGGTAGGTGAATATAGTGAGGGACAGAGAGGCTTGACGCGCTGCAGTCCATTGGGTTGCAAAGAGTCAGTTTTATAAGTTCAGCAGAAGAGGGGAAAAAAAAAACACCTTAATGAGAATCCCTTACAAAAGTAAGTAAACAAGTATAAATTTAGAAGGAAACAAAAAGTTAGTATTTTTCAAAGATTCTCCTAAAAGAAACTCCTTTGAACTCTCATTATCAGTATGAAATTTTGGCACTTAGAATTGGTATGATCATTTCCTATCTAAATTGTTTATTCTCTTGGCAATAAAATAATTTTGAAAATCCATTTTCTCCATTCATTTCCAGAAAAAGGAAGTAAAACACAAAAGTACATATAGAAATATGCATTTTCTTTTCCTTAAAATATGTTAGTAAGTATGTAAATTTAGCCAATTTATTCTCCAATTTGCATAATTTAACTTCTATTAATAATTTAGCAAACCATTGGAACTCTAAAACTCCAATATATTTTAATGGAAAAATCAAATAGTTTTTCTTCTTGTACCACTTTCAACTTTCTTCATGTTTTGTTAGCACATTGTAAATTCCAATATTAAATCATATCATTTTTTATTTTTAATAAATATACAATTGAAACATGCAACTCCTAGAAGAAACAGTGTCTGATTCTTCATGTTTCTCCAGTGAATGAATCCTTGAAAATAGAAGGTGCTCAAAGAAACAATGAAGGTCTATTGAATTGGTAAATAGAAAGTAAAGTTATGTTTTATGAGAAACTCAGGACCTGAAGATAGCACGGAAAGCAACAATCCCATAAAACTGAAATTATTCTTGAAAAGCTTATACAGTTCCCATTAAGTGACATACATGGTTTCATGTATATATCCCTGTGTCTGCTCCTCTAAGTCCATGTTAGTCAATATTTCTTTGTCCTTCTCAATTATCCTTTAATTTCTTCTTTGTGGATAGTGAAACTTTATCACTACCTGCTTGAAGACAACGTAAACAATGCATTTAATGTTTTCCAATGGTCAGAAATTCTTGAAACAACCATTATACATACTTGGCTCAGTGGTAAAGAACCCGCCTACAGTGTAGACATGCGGTTTGAGCCCTGGGTTGAGAAGATCCCTGGAGGAAGAAGTGGCAACCCACTCTAGTATTCTTTCCTTGGAAATCCCATGGAGAGAGCAGCCTGGTGGGCTACAGTCCATAACATTGCAAAGAGTCAGACATGACTTAATGACTAAACAACAACTCATAGGTTTTGATAGCTTGCATTGGTTGATTTTGATGTGATTACATTCATTGCCCATTTAATATGGAAAATGTGATAGGGGTATATCCTATGCACAAAATTAAATTTGTGTAAATTCAATACATTAATTATACAATTTTATTGTTTTGCTTCTTAAGTGAATATAATTAGCATATCAACTTTAAAAAAGACTTATCTCCCTTTGATTTTATTAAAATTTCTAAATTCTCTCCTGTCTTCTTTCATATATATTCATTATCTTGGACCTTTACATTATAGTCATAACCAGTAGTCACTGCATAGCAGCCAAATCTGTCTTTGAACAGTGACTTGCTTTTCTATATGCAGACTGTCACATTGCTGTGTTTACAGAATCACTTCCAACAGCTAATTATTGTAAACAACATAATGCTATATGGTACTGACAAGAGTAAATATGATAATGACCATGCATACTCATCATAGCTTCATCTTTGAAAAACTATTTGTGAAAGTAAGCAATTGATGATCATTGGAATACAAAGTGAAGGAAAAGGGGAAATTTTGATTACTAGGTTTTAGAAGTTTCAATTTGCTGAAAAAGTAAATCTCTAACATAATGGCATGCAAGAATGTGGAAGAAAAGGCTCCATCACCACTTGGACAGCTGTTTACATTTTCTTCCATCTGGAACACAAGTGAAAAGAATAAAATTTTGTTTGATTGGAGCGACCTAGGTCAGGGAATTAAAAATGCAACAAAATTCCCCTAAAGCACTATAGTCCACAAACTGATTTCCCCAAAGCCAACACAAATTTATTTCTTCCCCAAAGTAATCAGCATTCTGGGCATTAAATAAGATGGAGATTTTCCAGCAATTGTTTTCCCTTCTCAAACCTCTGTTGTCATTCGTTGTTTTCCTCTGTGGTACATTTCAACCATAAGCCCCAGTTCCTTTCAGTAGAATCAAACAAGAGGACATTCCTAACCATAGGGGAAAGTGGTATAAAACTGGGAAAATTTTAACAGATCTTCTTTCTCTAATCATATACCATAACATAGACACTGGTTTCTGGTGAGCAATTTAAAATGAAATTATATTAGTAGAGAAATATGACCACACAAAGAGAAACTGGCCTACAGTGAAATCAATTTTACTATGATATGGAAAACAAATTGATGTTTTTCTAAAGCTTACTTAACCATGCTTACCAGAAAGACATTAATATCTATAATTAATTCCAAAACAACAAGAATACAAAATAGAATTAACTTCTAGTTGAGCTGAAGTTTTGACCAGGAGGAAAGACTTTACTGATAAACAAAATGACAAATATACTCCAAGAAATAAACTATCTCTATGATGTTTTCATATTTTATTACAATTGTCTCATAGTGTTTGTATTACACATCATTTCGGTCTTATTTCATACTACTGTAAAATGAATTCAATACAATTTGAAAATTCTATAGTAATTGTGTATACATAAAGAGTAATTATACTACTTTTGCAATGAAAAATATAAATATATAATACATCTTAGCTTTTAACAGGCTTACCTGATAGCTCCGTTGGTAAAGAATCTGGCTGCAATGGAGGAGATGCCGATTTGATTCCTGGCTCAGGAAGATTTGCTGGAGAAGGGATAGGCTACCCACTCCAGTATTCTTGGGCTTCCCTTGTGGCTTAGCTAGTAAAGAATCTGCCTGTACTGCAGAAGACCTGTATTCGATCCCTGGGTTGGGATGATCCCCTGGGGAAGGGAAAAGCAACCTACTCCAGTATTTTAACAGAGCTTTTAATATCCTTTGACTACTTAATTACTGTGTCATCTTCAGTCTTCTTTTATGTGTTTTTTTTCAAAACCTGGGTATATTTAGACCTTATGTTAGTTGTCCATTGTTGCTGTAATGGTCCGGAACTCAAATGGCTTAAAATTACATGAATTCATTACCTCCCATTTCTGGAGGTCAGAACTCCAAAATCAAGGTGCTTGGAGGCTGCATTCCTTCTAGAATATTCTGGGGAGAATCTATTTTTTGCCTCTTTCAGATTCCTACATTCTTTGGCTCTTGGCTCTTGCTTTGCATTATTCCAACCTCTTGTTTCAGTTGTCACACCTCCTACTACAAATTCTGATCTTCCTATCTCCCATTTATAAAGAACTTTGTGATTGACTACATTGGGCTCACTCAAATAATCCACAATAATCTTCCCATCTCAAAGTTCTGAATCACATCTGCAACACATATTGATGGTTGGGGGGATTAGGACCGGATTTTGGGTGAACCCTTTATTTAGTGTATAACAAAAGCTTCTGATTTAGGTATAAATTGATTCTCTTCCACATCATATAGTGCCATGTGAGTATCACATAAATCTTTGTCCAATACTCATCTTTAAATTTTTGAATGTTTAACAATCATGTATTGAAGTATTTTTTCTGTACTGTAGCAACACGAATCTCTTTTAGTCCAGTCTATCTTATCAATCTGACAGATTTCTCACCTTTTTACAAAAATACTATCATTTCATAATGCTTCTTACAAAGAATGTGTTACATATGTGTATATTTATCATTTATTTTAAAATAAATTTTCTGTAAGAATTTTTTCAAGTATGATGACCAACTTATCATAGTTAAGAGAAATTAAACTACCACTTTGTGTTTAACTACTGTATGCTAGAAATTATAGATGCTTAATTTTAAATTATTGAACAAAATTCTGATTATTATTATGCACACTTTAAGAATCATAAAACAGAGATTCAGAGTAGTATGATGGATTTTAAAAAGCTGTGTTTTAACAACAATTTTAACAACACTGTACATTTGATCAATTTTGGATCTATTTGAACCTTAATCAAAAGACGACTCTACCAGTAGAAAATGGCTAAATTACATTACACAGAGTATATCATTGATAAAGTTTTAGGCAATATTTATCTTTTAAAAATGTTCTTCTATAAACATATTCTGGCCTGGCTTCTGCATTCTATTATGAATTAATGCTTTTCCCACAAGTCTGCTGATGAGTTTATTAAAATAAGGGCATAATAACTGAAAAGTGTCATAACATGAAGTGGTCTTCAAGTTTCCATTGACACTTCAGGGGAATATATCTGTCATTCTATATTTCATCCTGAGGGACTTCGAAGTTATATTTTTAAAATAATATTTCATTTTCTCTAGAAGGCTGTCCTATTTTAAAAAATGCATCACCATAACTTAGGGCTTGGGCACTAGAAGGCATCTCACAGTTACATATGCATATATGTGTACATTAGGTTGGCCAAAAAATTCATTTGGATTTTTCCTAACATCTTATAGGAAAACCCAAGCAACCATTTTAGCCAACCCAATGTAAATTGATGATAGAATAGATGAATGAATCAATTAATGAAATGCTCTTGCTGCTGCTAAGTCGCTTCAGTCGTGTCCAACTCTGTGCGACCCCATAGACGGCAGCCCACCAGGCTCCGCCATCCCTGGGATTCTCCAGGCAAGAACACTTGAGTGGGTTGCCATTTCCTTCTCCAATGCATGAAAGTGACAAGTGAAAGTGAAGTCGCTCAGTCGTGTCCAACTCTTAGGCTCCTCCGTCCATGGAATTTTCCAGGCAAGAGTACTGGAGAGGGGTGCCATTGCCTTCTCCGAATTAATGAAATAGTGTTATGTATAACCTGTCCAGTTGGTTTAGCATTCCTAAAGATGTATCCTGATAAGGAAACATAAAGTTTTACCTTTGGCAGTATTTCATATAAAATGATAGTGGAGTAGGGAATACACACCCACGCACACATCTTTGGAACCTGTTTAATAAGTACAGTAATGATATAGAACCTGTCATATGTGGATGTGAGAGTTGGACTGTGAAGAAAGCTGAGCGCCGAAAAAAATTAATGCTTTTGAACTGTGATGTTGGAGAAGACTCTTGAGAGTCCCTTGGACTGCAAGGAGATCCAACCAGTCTATCGTCAAGGAGATCAGTCCTGGGTGTTCATTGGAAGGACTGATGCTGAAGCTGAAACTCCAATACTTTGGCCACCTCATGTGAAGAGTTGATTCATTGGAAAAGACCCTGATGCTGGGAGGGATTGGGGGCAGGAGGAGAAGGGGATGACAGAGGATGAGATGGCTGGATGGCATCACCGACTCGATGGACATGAGTTTGAGTAATCTCCGGGAGTTGGTGATGGCCAGGGAGGCCTGGTGTGCTGTGATTCATGGGGTCGCAAAGAGTCAGACAAGACTGAGCAACTGAACTGGACTGAACTGATGTTTTAACAATTTTATTTACTCAGAGGAAAATAGTAGTTATTTTTTTAGAAAATTAGCAGGTTGTTCTATTAAAATGATCAGTTGATTAACTGATTTTAATTTTGAAAAATTAAGTTAATATTTATGTGTTTCCCAAGGTGGAAAGTGAATCACACTATGTAAAATACCACAGTTTGGATTTCTACAAGAATCATTCTTATATTGTCTTTATAAATCTGCAAATTTGTATTCTAAAGCAAACATTGGCCCAGATTAATCTTTTTGATAGATCAATGTTTTCATATATAGAACTTGCTTAAGGCAAGGTACACCTGCATAGGGAAAAGCCATTTTAGTTTTACAATGCTTTCTTAAACAAGAAAAATAGCTAAAAATACATTTCTCAAGGGTTGGCAATTTACAGATTATTCATAATTGAACTACAGCAATGCAAACAACTGAGTTGGTATTCTCCCCCAGAGAAGATCAGTTAGATTCTTCTTTCAATTGGAAAAAATACTAAATCTAGTAGAAACTCTGTACCCACATGTTTTTATGGAAAAATCTCAGTGTCCTCAAAATAAATGTTTAGTTTATTTGTTGGTACTGTTCCTTTATCAAGTTTTAATTCTAAGGAGCTGAGTTGAATTTTCATCTGAATTTTTGCTCAGTCCAAAAGTTGGCCCAGAATTTCTCAACCTTGCACTGTTGACACATGAGTGGTGAGAAAATATCCTTGGTCTTAACTCATTTGATGTCGGGTGTGACAATTAAATTCTATCCAGATTTTGCCAGATGTCCCTCGGCGATGAGGAAAACAGGAAATTCACTCCTGGGGTAAGAACTACTGACCTAGCCAAATGGATGATCCAAATAGAATCAGTGTTGTATCTGTTAACCAAAGAGACATGTTCTCTGATATTTCTAGACAGTACAGAATGAAGCACTTCATTCAGTAAATGATCAGGGTCACTGCTTGTGTTCTAAACTGGAGATTTTGTTCCTGACTTTGAAAATCTAAGAGATACATTATACTTGGAAACTGGGCAGAGGGCACATACAGACATGCCCTGGAAATAGAACTAACCCATTTGATGATTTCTACTGCTGAGATTTCTGACTTTAGAGTCAAAATTCCCACCTCATATTCCAACCTTTAGTTCTGCCAACTAACCTAGTTACCCAAGTGAAAACATGAAGTGAACTTAGCCGCTCTGACCCTATAGCATAGTTCCTGGCTTTTCTCAATAAATTCCAAAGGTTTCTGAACTAAAACTGCTGGGAGTATTACTCAGAAACTTACAGAGTGAAGGAACAAGACCACAGCATACAAACACGCATGCATACACATACATACATTTTGAAAAACAAGTGCATAATACATGGCTCTTTCCTGTGTATGTTACACACCTACCCGCACAAAATGGCTTTAATTTGATTGTATCAAATTGAGTTGTTTTTGCTTTGGTTTAATGTCCTCTCTGAATTAAAAAAAAAACGGCTTTCTCCTTGCAGATCCACTTCTTCTATGTGTGCTGTTCCTGAAATGCTGACAACCTTGTTGGCCTTTTCAAATTCTGTCTGTCTCCTAGGTAAGGATCTGTCTATTTGTCAGTGATCTAATTATTTCCACCAAAAAGGAGAATTCTGAAAGAACTAACACTCAAAGCTTCTGGGTTTTATTTTGTTTTGTTTGTTAGTAAAGAAGGAGCTAGGAGGCAACATTTACCTATGGGATTTCAAGTAGGGTTTCAGGAAATATTATTCCCTGAATCTTGTTACCCCATTTGAGGTAAAGTAGAGAGCATGTGCACTGAGCTTTATCAAAAGCTATCAGAAACAAAGAGCCTGCACTTTTCAATTAATTTGTTAAAATGCAAAGGTCATACTTGGATTATGGATTAATTATCTATGCATATCAAATTATGGGTTTTTGGTCTGATTCTCAAAATTGGTTGGTGACCTTGTTTATATAAAGCAGAACAGGCTTATTGTCCTTTTGCAATAGACTGGTAGGTGAGAATGAGGCCAGAATTCTGCCAAAACACTGCTGAGGACTAATTAAATGCAAAAAAACAAAACAAGCAAAAAAAAAAAAAAAAAGCTGAATCCTAGTCATCTCCTTAAATCACAGACTTTGCCAATAGAAGGTATATATTATCAATTCCTCTTCTTAAGACTGACAAAAATTGTTGATATTCAACTGAGGATTTTCCAACGCATCTGTTTTTGTGTAGCTGGTATTTCACAACTTAATTCCAACTCTGAAATGGCTTCACATCAATGTGTGGGTAGTATTGATCCCCTAGACGTCATACATGGTGGTTATCTGGCACATTTATTCCTCATAGAAACTAAATGGGATAAATCGTATCAACCTCATTACAGGAATGAGCAAACTGTGTCAGAGATATTTTTATTAACTGCACATTACATGAAAACTGGTCTTGGTTCTTGTAACCTCAGTCTGTAAAAGCAAGACTCAGAACTATGTTTATCTAAATTCAAAACCACGCCCTTATTTAAAAATCCTTTTTTCTCTTTTCAAACTCTCCACCCATTCCTTCCACTTGAAAGTAGGTAAGAGAATAACTTTCATAGTCCTTTATTCAAGTATCAATTTTTGCTTAAAAAGGACCATATTGTCTGTTAAATAAATACGCTGAAGAGAACCTCCTACTGGCATTAGGCACTTCTACATAGAGATTTGAAAAGAACAATGTCTGCAATGTATTTACAATGAACATATATTTGTTTAGTGCTGATTAGGGACAAGGTATAATATTTAATAACAAGCACTACAAGGCTACAAACACATAGCAGTTTATAATCGTCCAGGAAAGCAGAGACAAAGGAGAATGAACTAATTCTAATATGAGATTAAAAGAATTACTATGGGTTTTCATACAATTATTAGACAAGATAGGGATTTTTTAGTTTCCTAATAGTATTAGAGTGGAAAAACCCTTTTTTACTTATGATATCAAGTTTAAAGTCCATAAAAGAAGAGTTGACACATTCTTGAACATAAAAATAAATTCTACAAAACCAAGAAAAATAAAAGGCAAATTACATACTTGGATTAAAATACTTAGAATTTATAGACAAGAGTCTAATTTCCTGTATATATATATATAATTCAGTAAGAAAGAAGATACATAATATGTGTAGAACATATTACACAATAGTGTGTACATCACTGTACACATATTACACAATGGTGTGTACAACATCGTTCATTGCTGACATTAGCAAAAGTCCTGGAAACATACTCATCAGAGGAGCTGGTTGCGTGTATCATGTGCATGGATATTATATTATATTATGCATTCGTTTAAAAATGAAGCTGTTTCTTTTGCATTGACTTAAAACAGTGTGTATATTGTAGAAGATATATTGTAAAGTATTAAAGATAGGGCCCAAAACAAAAGCTACTTTAAGCTAAAATAAATACGCATTTTTGTGTATGTATATTTATTTTAATAAGGTTGTATGTGTGTGCACATGCTCAGATGCGACTGACTCTTTGTGAACCTATGGTTTGTAGCCCACCAGATCCAGAGGAGTCCTTGGAATTCTCCAGGCAAGGTTTGGAGAGGTTTGCCATTTCCTTCTCCAGGGTATCTTCCTGGCCCAGGGACTGAACCTGTGTCTCCTGAGGCTCCTGCATTGGTAGCTGGATTCTTTACCACTGAGCCACCTGGGAAGCCCCCTTCATAAAGTTAACTCCAAGAAATTCATAGCTATGATTGACAACATAAGATTTAGGTAACTAGAAGTTATACATGGGAGGAGAGCTACTCACTATTAAAGTGAATTCATTATCTAGTGAAAATTCAAATTAAAGGGAAAAAATGTAAAAGAAATTATAAGGATGCTTCTGGGGGAAGAATTATTAAGAGTTTAATAGAAAGTCAAAAGATAACTGAGGACAGGAAAGAGAATCAATTCAGTCTCAATGCAATGAATGAGTTTAACTTTAGAATAATTGAATTTATCATGCTAGGGCTGATATAGATAAAATTGTTTGGTGGGGAGTTGATAATGTGGGTCTAGAATACTGATACATTTAGCTTCAGTTCAGTCACTCAGTAATGTCTGTCTCTTTGCGATCCCATGGACCGCAGCATGCCGGGCTTCCCTGTCCATCACCAACTCCCAGAGCTTTCTCAAACTCACGTCCATTGAGTTGGTGATGCCATCCAACCATCTCATCCTCTGTTGTCCCCTTCTCCTGCCTTCAATCTTCCCAGCATTAGGGTCTTTTCAAATAAGTCAGTTCTTTGCATCAGGTGGCCAAAGTATTGGAGTTTCAGTTTCAGCATCAGTGTTTCTAATGAATATTCAGGACTCATTTCTTTCAGGATGGACTGGTTTGATCTCCTTGCAGTCCAAAGGACTCTCAAGAGTCTTCTTCAATACCACAGTTCAAAAGCATCAATTCTTCTGCACTCAGCTTTCTTTATAGTCCAACTCTCACATCCATACATGATCACTGGAAAAACCATAGCCTTGACTAGACGGACCTTTGTTGGCAATGTGCTTTTTAATATGCTGTCTAGGTTGATCATAGCTTTTCTTTCAAAGAGCAAGCATCTTTTAATTTCATGGGTCTCTCACTATTTCCATCATTTTCCCATCTATTTGCCATGAAGTGATGGGACCAGATGCCATGATCTTAGTTTTTTGAATGTTGAGTTTTAAGTCAACTTTTTCACTCTCCTCTTTCACTTTTATCAAGAGTCTTATTTAGCTTACTTCTCTTTTCTCCAAACTGACAGCACTAAGCTACTTCCCTTCCATATTCATGCCAAGCCACATCTTGAGTAGTTCAGCCTATATGGAATAAGCCCAGACTCCTCTTGGTTATCTGAGAGGAGAATTCTGATGAATGGGAGATGCTGGAGTTTAGTGACCACAAAAGAATTGTGTGAAGATCATAGACATAAAAGTTGAAGTTAACAGAAAATAAAGAACACCACAAAACAGGTGTTGATGTTACATTGTGTCATTATCACTTATACATTTTTTTTACTATTGTGTTTCTTGCCAACTATGGACTCTGGCTATATTTGCTTACAGTTTTTCACCCTTCCTCTGAAACCAGCACATTGTTGTCTCCTGTAATGACCCCCCCTCTCTATTTTCATTCCCTGTGATTTAGGAAGGACTGATCTACATTCCTGGAATGAGAGACAGATTCATGAAATCAGCTATCCCAATTCATCTACAGAAAAACAATTATCTCAATATTTGGATCATTTTGTAACTATTCAAAAGAGAGATGATCTCTCTTCCACTAGGTATACTTGCTAAGATATAAATATGCAAGCCTAGAATTGGGGAATAAACTATACAGAGTGAGTGAGCTACTGGAGAATGAAGTTCATGCCAAAGAAGGCAGAAGAGTGTGTGTATGTCTGCATGTGTGTGTGTGTACCTCTGCATGTGTGTGTGTGAGGAAGAATAAACCCAGATTACATCTACTGAGTTCCTGAGACAAAACCAAATTCCTTCTGAAACTATTTTCTGAGTCAAAAATTTCTATCTACTCCTGTCTATCTATCTCTAATCCTCATTATCACCACTATGCTATCTCATAAGCCTTCACAATTTAGATCTTATTATTTAAAAGTAGGATACAAAATTTACCCAATATAGTGCTTGCTAATTTGGTAGGTATAATTATAAAACCCCATGATTCAATTTGTTTCTCTATTTAAGGCCCAGTTTCATAAGATGAGTATGAAGTTTCTTACCAAGCAATTCTAAGGGGTTCAGTAAACACCTGTTGACTGATTGCTGTTTCATGTTTATTTCAGTATACTGCAACAAAAATGGTGACCAGTGACAACAGTTGAGGCTTTGATTCATGGAAACAAGCGTTCGTAATTGCACAAAACACAGAGTCAGTTGGCTATCTGATTTTATAAGGCTGGGTCCAAGACTGTAGTGCTTGAATTTTTATATGGGAAGGGAATCTATTGAGAAGAAGCCAGATTTCCTGTAGGCAACCTTATTTCACTATTAATGTATCATTCCACATGTCTGTAATATATGTCTTTGAGTTTCTCTTTAGTTTTAGGAGGAGAAAAATCTGTAATCTTTTGTAAACAATGTATAAGTAACATATAAGATTTAAGTCAAAATAGCAGTATATTTTAAAACACACAACACAGATCTGTGTAGCTCATAGTTCACTTTTACAATGCACATTGAATATAGGACAAATAACATATTGTTATATTTGGCTCTGACCAGAAAGCAATAAATAAAATCTAGGTCTAATGGCATTTACATATTAGTAGTAGCTGAAATTTTATAGACGCAGCTTTACTGCCAAAAAAAAAAAAAAAAGGCAGTTATTTGGGGATCTCTACAGCTATAAACCTGTACATATATTTTTACAGTGCTGAGTAAGCTTGTATAAAATTAAGGCATAAAATTTTCCCACATGACTACTTTGGTTATCTTTGGGAATATTATTCATTTGAGAATTTTTATTTCTAGTAGCAAACCTATGACATACATTCTTTTCCTTTTGCTTGATGTGAGCCAAATTAATGAAACTAATATAATAAACAGAGAGAAATCATCTGTCAAAGACACTTATAAGACACTTTGCATAGAAATGCCCTTATGTTTTGACATTCTGATTTCTTGTTTTCTGACAGTGCTATAATTTGCTTTAAGAATTGTTTTAATCAGTTGCCAAACGTTTCTTATGCTGCACTGGATAGAAATAATTGAATCTTGTAAAGATGTAGTGGAGTAGAGGGATATGATTAAGCATTTTTTTTTCATTGACTATTCTTGATTTCAAACCCAGAGTCTATTTAAAGACAATGCTTATTAAAAAGGATGATTAGTAAAGGTAGTTTTAATATAGCTTACAGGTTACTTTTGATAATACTATCATTTTCTTTAAACTAGAGAATTAATGTCATCGCTGCAATGACCAAAGTCGGTAATTAAACGTCAGCTAGCCCATGTTAAACCTGCAGTTTCTGAGAGCTTATAAATCCATGAAAATAAATCTCTTTGGGGCCATCTCAACTCGAGAAGCGTATTTTTTAAATGAGCTATAGAATTGGACCTTGCTCTTTCCCTAAAGGGTGTAACAGATTGCAGAATGCTTATTTATAGAACTACTGTAAATACAATCATGGTCTCTTCTTTTGAAAAAAAAAAAATATATTTTCACTATTTTTTTTTTTCATTTCACTTTGAGATGAAAGCCGTCTTCCTTTACTTATGAGAGTCTAGTCACACAAGGCAGGGTTGTATATTAAAGAAAGTACACCAAAAAATGTGAGACACCATATCATGATCTTATATTTACTTCTACAATTTTCACAACTCATCAAAGTCTTAGATATCACCTAAGGTATAAGAGGTGCTTTGTAGTCAAACATTTTCTTTTGCCTGTCCAGCATCATTACCTTTTTTGTTAGAGATTATTCGATTCTCTTTTGCAAACTTGCTCCTCCCCTGATACCCACGACACAGTCCATTTTCTCCTAGTTCCAGCTACTAGGTTTTCTGGAATTCATTGGTCTCTGTTCTTTCTGAAACCTGGATTTCCAGGTTAGCTACCCTGGGTCCTTCTAACTAAGTCACTTTTGAGCTGGTGAGAGCTCCAGTTGGTTTTTGTTGCTTGCTCTCCAAGAATCATTGCTGACTTAAGCTCATTAAAGGAAAGCACAATTAGGTCAAGAACTGTGTCCATCGTTGCTTCATGCTCCAGTGTCTGAAACACAGTAAAGGCTCAAGGAACATTTATAGAATTAATGAATAAGGAGGAATGGAGTGACATGTCAGTTCTCACAGCCATATTGTGCCAGAGCCTGAGGGAGACATTAAGTTCTCAACTTTTTCTTCCATTATTTCTTCCCAGTACACAGCCTTCTCTTAGATTATACATGCCCTCCTCCAGGATTTCAGAAGGCAGAGCTTCTTACATTCCTGGTTCTTTACATGTATGCTATTGCTTTAATAGAGTCAATTTATACTATTCTGATACTTCCAGTATTTTATCTAAGAATAAAAGTATTCCAGGAATGTCAACAGATGATAAATTTATTAAAGTCATAATTTTTCAAATCTTCTTAAGGTCATAAATCTAAAAGTATGACATAAAAGTGAATATAGAATATGACCAATTATTTGCTCATCCACATTCATGCAAAACACAGTGAACTGTACAATGTTTGGAAAGGAAAAACGTACAGGTTCATGCAGTTCTGGTAAGAACACGGAACATAAATAACCCCTTGGCTTAAAAGATTTTTTTTAAAAGAGTAAAATCAAACTCTTGAATGTATACAACAATACTGTCAGCTATTTGGAATCATGTTTTAATTTTCACCTCAACACCTACCTGCTCTGAACAACCAGAGCCTTCTAACTCCATTTATATTTTACCTTTTTTCCTCCATATACACTGGAGTCTCAGAGAAATGTCTTAGACCCTTGTTTACACACTTACAGGTTATGCTTGTTCCACCTCTAATGCAATTCCCTGGGTTTTTTCATCATTCTTTGAGATCCAACAAAAAAGAAAAATTCTTTCATTATTTCTCTTTCAGTTGCCTAAGACTCCCTCTCTCATCTGTTATAGCACATGCTATAAACATCTATTCTGTAGGACTCTGTTTGACCCTATGGAATGTAGACCACCAGTCTCCTCTGTCCATGGGATTCTCCAGGCAAGAGTACTGTCGTGGGCTGCCACACCCTTCCCCAGGGGATCTTCCCGACCCAGGGATTGAACGTGTGTCTCTTAAGTCTCTTGCGTTGGCAGGCAGATTCTTTACCGCTAGCTCCACCTAGGAAGCCATTAAATGCATTAGACCATGATTACTTTTACATGCTTCTCTCTCCTGATATTTTACACTCTTCAATAGTAAGAAATGAATCTTGTAAACTTAGTTATTTCCCCCACTTTTCTCCAAATGAGCAGAAACAAGATAAAAAGCCAGAACTGTTCATTACCAGACTGAGATTCTTTCCATTGCATCAAACCAAGTTTACCCATAACAGATAGAACAGCAAATAGCATGTTATGATCTAACTATAAATCTTCCAGTAGTCATGTATGGATGTGAGTGGACTATAAAGACAGCTGAGCACAGAAGAATTGATGCTTTTGAACTGTGGTGTTGGAGAAGACTCTTGAGAGTCCCTTGGACTGCAAGGAGATCCAACCAGTCCATTCTAAAGGAAATCAGTCCTGAATATTCATTAGAAGGATTGATGCTGAAGCTGAAATTGCAATGCTTTGGCCACCTGATGCAAAGAACTAACTCATTTGAAAAGACCCTGGTGCCGGGAAAGATTGAAGGCAGGAGGAGAAGGGGACGACAGAGGATGAGATGTTGGATGGCCTCACTCACTCAGTGGACAGGAGTTTGAGCAAGCTCTGGGAGTTGGTGATGGACAGGGAGGCCTGGCATGCTGCAGTCCTTGGGGTCGCAAAGAGTTGGACACAACTGAGCAACTGAACTGAACTAGCTGAACTATAAATCTGAATGATTTTCTTTAATTTCAACTATATTTAAGAGTATACTGTGTAAACTGAAATGGGGAATATAGACAATTAATCTGATGGTTTAGGCTACACATTTTCGTATATGTGCTGCCGAAGCGAGCACTAGGCTACACATTTTCAATTCAAATGACTTTGGGTTTTAGAATATATTATTTTGGTCAGAAACATCCATTTAATTGCTGAATTTCTTCACTTAACTTTGTAAAGGGTATTTAATGACCCTTAAGGTCATCTAAATGTTGTGGGTTAGTATTCACTCAATACCAATTATAAGTGTGATTCAAACAAAATAAATAAACAAGCACATCACAAACATCTAGCCTGGCTGTGATTGAATAGTCGGGCATAAGCACAGTTTGTGATCCTAGTTGGGTAGTTGGTATTGTGTAGACTTGGTCTGTGTTTGCTTCATAAAGTATCTTCAGTCTCAAGCCATGGTTTCTATTAGACTTAATTATGCTCCCCTGCTACCTTAAATCGAGGGTGTCCTCAAAATGAGGATTGCATCTATTAAACTTAATTACTTCCCTCTATGGATCAAGTGCCTAAAATGGCACTACTAAAAGGAGGCTGTTATTAAGAGATCCTGCTCCTAGGCTGGAACATTCATTTATAAAACAACTCCCAATTTCTTAGCATCATGGTTCCAACCAGCTGTGTGCAAATCTTGCATGAGTTCATTATTTTTTTCAGTCAATATGCCTTATGGGGTAAATATCCCAAATGAATATGCAGACATCTTCTTCCTCTACATCCCCCCTTCACCTACTCTATCCCCAGTATGTCTTCTGAACATTGATTATTTAGTTCTATTTGACTGGTATTTCAACAGCCAAGCATCATATCTCTTCCAGCACATTGTGGCTAATGGCTACCAGTACACGGACCTTGAGGCTATATATGCTTTTGCAATTATTAATTTATTAGTGATTTCCTAAGAATGTTGTAATAGAAACTGAAAGATGATGGAAAGAGGAAAAAAACACAGAGAAATTCACCAGCTGTATAACAAGATCTGTTATTGCAAACACTTTTAGCTCAGATAATTGAGCTCTAGGGGATATCATTCCTTGAATGTTTATTTTAGAATTGTCCCAACATAATTCCATTGATCTTCAGATGCATTTATGATCAACCTCAATACTAATGCTTTGTCTAAAGAATCTCAAACAACATTAGACACCTAGAAGGAACGCATTATACTATTTTCTATTAATGAGAACACTTAGTGTTATGTTATTTGTTTGTTAGTCTCTGACATCTGCTAGCTGGGTAACTTTGAGCAAATTCTTTTGACAAAATGAAGGTGATGATTATAATTTCTGCCTTACCTATCTTTCAAGGCTATAAGGATAATGAAATACAACTTTCCATGTTAAATTTCTATATTTAATTAAAATTAAAATGTTACCGTTCATAAAAGTATACTAGTTCAAGACAGAAAATAAGAAAACAACAGAGAGGAAACCAACCTGTTTGGGACAGACAGTAAAAAAATGCCTATCCCACAGACAAACTTTGTCTACATGATTCTGAACTAGTTCACTGCACTTTTACCCAACTGATAGGATGTTTTGACATCCTGTAAACATCGTTTAAAAGTAGCAAGTTATTTTCCCATCTTTTATTACCTTCTTTTGGACAGGAGCATATGCCAGAAAATAAATGACCCATAGTAAGTTTTCATCATGCAAAAATAGTGACCAAATTACTTGGGTCAGTTCCTAACTAAGTAGTTTTATGTAATCTAGATATTTAAGTGAACTATTCATGCTCAATTACCTGCTCCTTTACAATCCCACAATCCACATTCTCCAGGTGAGTTCACCTTTACTTTTTAAAATATTCTACATTGTGGTACCTCTGGATTATAAATTATTCAGAGCACAATTAAAATGACAGCAGTTAGTTTCTGACCTTGGACAACTGAAAAGGAAAGATACCTTTGTACTCTATGTGAAGGTCTTGAAGAACCTGTTTATTGGGTTGACCAGGAAGTTCATTTGGGCTTTGCATGAGAGTTTACATAAAAATCTGAATGAACTTTCTGTCCAACCCAATACTAAAGCATAAAGAGTTGTGGCAAAGGAGGAAGACTGGGAGAAATAAATAAATAAATAAAATCTGGATCTGTCCCATGAAAGAGAGATTCTTTAAAGGCTCAAGAGAAAGGGGCCATATGTATACTTACAGCTGATTCATGTTGTACAGCAGAAGCAAATACAACACTGCTAAGCAATTATTCTTCAAAAAACTCTTAATAACTCTCTAGAGTAGGACTAACATCAGATTTGGAAATTTTTTAAAAAATGAAAACCATATTAGTAGTTATAGCAATGACTAGTATTTATTCAGTGCTTGTATACTAGGTGCTTTGCCAAATACTTTATAGGAATTTTCTAATTAAATACTTTGAACAAACTTACCGGGTAGTACAATAATTATCCTGACCTTACAAAAGAGGAAACTGAACCAGAAAGAGATTGAGTAAATTGCTCAGTATCATAAACCAAGATTCTAATTCAGGGCTATCTGATATCAGAGTCCATTCTTAATCTCTATACTACCCATAGGAGAGAAAAAACTCAGTTCAATGTAGCTTTGAGCTCTCCAACAATAGAATATGCTTATCAGTAGCAGCCACTTTTATTCACTTGAAGCTACCCTATGGATATTGAAAATGAAGTCCAGGAGATGCAACGTGACTTTTTCAACATCACAAAACTGTTTAGAAGCAGAGAAAAGATGGATCTGAGTCTCCTGTTCCCAGAACTAGAGATCTCTTCATTATACCCAGTGTTTTACCAATTTGATCCTGGAGAAACACCTATAATGATGCTGTAGAAGTGTTTTAGCAAGGAATAGTGTCTTGAACTATGTTAATTTTTATGTTTGTCCAGCTAGCTTTTCTATTTTTACTCCTGTAACTGTGACTAGTCTTCTAGCTATAGGAATCAGCAATACAACTTGGCAACTTATATCCCAAACTATAGTGATTGGCCCATACAACAGACAAATCAGTGTCCTTCCTTTGTATTAATCCAGATATTTACAGACACCATGTGCTTTTGCATTGAAGTTGCTAACAAGTGGTTATTGTTAACTGGTGTTTGGTAGAAGAAATTGGACTGGCACACAAAAATAAATAGAAATAAGAGAAAGTCAAAGAGAATCCCTTGTTGTTACTCTTCAGTTGCTCAGTCATGTCTATCTCTTTATGACTCCATGGACTATAGCATGCCAGGCTTCCTTGTCCTTCACCATTTCCCAGAGCTTGCTCAAACTCATGTCGATTGAGTGATGCCATCCAACCATCTCACCTTCTGTTGACCCCTTCTCCTCCTGCCTTCAATCTTTCTCAGCATCAGGGGCTTCTCTAATGAGTCGGCTCCTCATATCAGCTGGCCAAATTATTGGAGCTTCAGTTTCATCATCAGTCCTTCCAATGGATATTCAGGGCTGATTTCCTTTAGGATTGACTTGTTTGATCTTGCAGTCCAAGGGACTCTCAAGAGTCTTCTCCAGCACCATTTAAAAGCATCAATTCCTCAGCACTCAGCCTTCTTTATGGTCCAACTCACATCCATACATGACTACTGGAAAAACCATCACTTTGACTATATGGACCTTTGTCAGCAAAATAACATCTCTGCTTTTTAATATATTGTCTAGGTTGGTCATAGCTTTTCTTTCAAGGGGCAAGTATCTTTTAGTTTTATGGTTGCAGTCACCGTTTGCAGTGATTTTGGAGCCCAAGAAAATAAAGTCTGTCACTCTTTCCTTTGTTTCCCAATCTATTTGGCATGAAGTGATGAGACTGGATGCCATGATCTTTGTTTTTTGAATGTTGAACTTTAAGTCAGCTTTTTCACTCTCCTCTTTCACCTTCTTCATCAAGAGGCTCTTTAGTTCCTTTTTGCTTTCTACCATAAGGGTGGTGTCATCTGCATATCTGAGGTTATTGATATTTCTCCTGGCAATCCTGATTTCAGCTTGACTAGAAATCTCTTCAAGAAAATTAAAAAGAATCCCTAGAGCCTTTCAATCCAGAGTTCTAGGTTTTTAATCCATCAGTTTTTGGTTCTTTGTGTGATTCTGTGACCTATGCCCCTATCCCTCCTTGGCTATATGAATCAATTGATTTCTCTTTAAGGAACAGTTCGGTTTACATTTCTTGCAACTAAAAGACAGAGGCTTAATGACTCAAGATGGAGAAGGAGAAGCCTGTTTCTCTTAAGGTGTCTTTCTTAATCAAAGTCACTGTGAGTCACTAATACTTACGTTTACTGTGTTTGGTCATTAAACACCATTGCCTTTTCACCTCTAATTCAGAAAAGCATCCAGGAAGCCAAGCTGAGCCACTTACTGTGAAGTTAAGTGAAAGCCTCTGCAACACTAACCCTATATCCAAATGGTAGAATGGAGAGAGATGGTCTAAAAATGAATTCCACTCTTCATTAAAACCTTCAGCTTTCTTCAGTGGAATTAAAAATACTGTAACTGTAAACTTTTCTTCAACAACACTAAAAACAGGCATTGGAATGAAGCATTTTATTTTTAAAAAATTCTTTTCTTGCAGCCAAACTCCTCTGTGATCTTATGCACTAGGTTATGTACTCTCAAGCACTTGTTTATAATTATGTAGGGGCTTCCCTTGTTGCTCAGCAGTAAAGAATCTGCCTGCAATGCAGAAGACTTGGGTTCGATCCCTGGGTCAGGAAGATCACCTGGAGAAGGGAATGGCAACCCACTCCAGTATTCTTGCCTGGGAATTTCATGGACTGAGGAGCCTGAGGGCTACAGTCTATGGGATTGCAAAGAGTCAGACATGGCTTAGTGACTAAAGACAGCAACAATTATTATGTAGACATAGAAGCTGGCATGTCTACCTCTTGTACCTGAACGGTAGTTGTAATTCTCATGCTGCCTCTCAGGAAAAAATTTTTGAAATTTAAAAGTCAATGGTAACACACTCAAAAGGAAGAAAAAAAAAAAAAACACCTTTGCAGTCCACCTGAAGCTCTCACAACTTTGTTAATTGGCTATAGTGAAAGTGAAAGTTACTCAGTTGTGTCCGTCTCTTTGGGACCCCATGGGCTATACAGTCCATGGAATTCTCCAGGCAAGAATACTGGAAAGGGTAGCCTTTCCCTTCTCCAGGGGATCTTCCCAACCCAGGGATCGAACCCAGGTTTCCCGCATTGCAGGTGGATTCTTCACCAGTTGGCTATATTTCAATATAAAATAAAAAGTATAAAAAAATAAAATAAAACATATTCCAAATTAATTTTAAAACATATTGATAAACTTATAGCTAAAATTTTGCCTTTCAAAAGCTGGAATGATTTTGTAACTTTAAAAGATACTAATAAAAGTTAACTTTTACTGAGAATAAAAAGAAACAAGCTTTTCAAGATGATTGCAAAATCTCTTGCTCAGGACACTTAAGTCCTTTGGAAAACAACTTGTGGATATATTTATGACCAACAACTTATATAAAAATAGCAAAGAACAATAACTAGGATTCTCACGAGGAAGATATACCTAGAAATATCTTTGTGATATTCTCATTAGGCATAAAATTATTAAACTTTTAATGTTGCCTACGAATTTAAAAACTCTAAATATATGTTGCTAGTTCATGTGGAGTTGACACAAAAGGTGTTATGGCATGAAGGTTGTCATTAGGGCAATAAAGCTAGCTAAAATATTAGATTCATAACAGATAGTATATTATTAGTCTTTACACTGAATTGAATCACTTACACATTTAAAATGAGTTCCAAGTCTCTATCTCTAATCATCTCAGGAATGAGCGAAAGATATTTCAGGAGCTGTCAGATGTTCAAGAAGTGACCCTCTTTAACCACTGACACAGTTGGTGATTTGGAAATTTTTCAAGGTCAAGTTATTGAAGAAGTGCTTAAATGGTACCTCTACTTCATGCAGTGGGCTTTATCTGGCTGTCTGTAGCTTTGAATCACTGACTTTGTATCAAATCTTACTAACAATGGGATAACCTTATGAGGTCAAGACATAGAGGAGATTGTTGAATAGATTGATTATGCTTCAGACTTAGTGTAGGATTATGTCTAATTTTCTTAAGTGCTGCTTAGGCTGTAAAATAGCCTGGAAGAAGCTCACAACAAGCTAAATATCTTGTATGTCTTTAATCAACCTTCAAGATATAGACAGGCATTTCAAAAAAACTGTTTTATTTCAAAGCATGACTAGGGGATAAAATTATATTTTCAGTTTACAGTAAACCAGTCATACTGGTTTACTACACCAGTGTGACTTTCTCCTCTGTAAAGGACTAAAATTTAATTTAAAAATAATCATCAAACTGGAAAGAAAATTAAAAATCTCTGATTCTGATACCTCTCTTGGTAGTTAGAAATTAAAAACAAGACTCAGCACCAAAATGTCAACTGGACTTTTCCTTTGAGTTCACAGCCTTAGAACAGTGGTTGTCCCTTCAAGAAAACATCATTCAAAATGACAAGGACAGGATATCACTAGGCAAAGAACCATTAATGTTCAACCTTTCCCTACCTTCTCTAATGTTTTGTGGAAAATCTAGTAGTAACAGTTAATTTATCTGTCTCAATCTGAGCCACTCTTGACCAAGCAATCTACCCTTTGGGGACATCTTTCTTTTTCCCTGCTTCACATCTTTGTACAGTTTACATGGATTGAGTCTCCTTTGACTTTGAATAGAGATTCATACTTTAAAAAATAGAACAGTGGAAAACAAGAAAAATATGATCTTGCGTAGGAACAGAATCCAACAACAACAACAAAAAAATAGTCAAAATTAAGAAAAAATGATGAAAATGTATATACATAAATAACTTCAATTTCAATTATGAGGATGATCCAAATATTTTTGCCCTTATAATATTGGTTGCTTAGTTGGCATTCATTTTGATGTCAACACACAAAATATTATCAATTACAGCTTTATGAAAAAATTAGTGTTAAAGAAGATTATTATATAGGTTGGGGATTTTGTTCATTTTTCAGGAGACTTGAGGAATAATGAATATTTACCTTTAAACGATTCTTGATAAGTAGACTTATTTTAAGCAAGCAGTTTGCTCAGGTAAGCTCTTACCTCAGATAAAACAATTTTCGAGGATTCCCTGAAGAAAATAGCATTTGTATCTAGTTTTCTCTTTGCAGGGGGAAGGTTTTCCAGAAAACACAGTAAAACATCTTGACTAAGGTGATCTCAATCCATTTACTTCCTGGACAAAATTTCCTGAACACAAAGCTAAATAAAGGTGATTCATATAGCCTCAGTTATCCTTATCTTTAAATTAATGTGCTGTTTGATCAGATGGCCTTATCCGAAACTCTAACAAATACATTCTGATTTTTTCTCAACTATTCTCGTGCTCTTTTGGTCAAAGACTAGAGAGGGAGAAGGAGCATCATCAAAGTGGCAGCTCCAAGCCTCTCTCCTGCAAATGAAACATTAACATCCAAGAAAAACCATGAGTTCCAACTTTCTCAGAACCATGGAAAAGAGTCAAAGATATACAACAACCAAGCAAACACTGAACCAAGAAAGAAAATGCCAAAATGGTAAGGACGTTTTATGGCATTTTTACTCATACTAGTTCATTCCCCTCTATGGCCTGGCACTGCTACTGAAGAGGGAAGTCTGTGTGCCCATGTAGACTCTGATCCTTCATTTTGGCAGGAATAGAGAAGCCCTTCATCACAAATCATAATGTATGTCTGCTCTAACACATATATGGTTGGTCTGCACAGTTGATACAGGCACCCATCTTTCTTTCACCTAGTTCAGAATTCAGACTGGAAAAGTGGTGAGCATTGCTCAAAAATGTGGCGAGGTGAACAACGAATCACAGATATCTGGGGCAAAAAAACCAAAACAAACAAACAAAAAACCGAACAAAACATTCAATAGACTACTTGAGGTCCAGAAGAAAACATTGGAGAGAACTTCTCTTGGAAATTAGGAAGCTCAAAAGGACTTTATTTGTATGGAGTATTTAAAAAGTCAGTTTTGAAATCTTGCCCAAAGCAAGATGCATGCTCAGAAAATATTGGAGAAGACCTTAAACTTTTACCTTAGGCTGAACCCTAGGCTCAGTGCAAGACAGGCTAAATGGTAAGAAAATGCTCTGGCATGAAAACAAATGCAAAGATGGAGACAGATTTTGTTGTTGTTGTTGTTTTAATTTTGCTTAAATTTTAGTTTTTTTTTTAATCCTCTCACACTTGAGAAAATTCCTATCAAAATAGTACCTGAACACAAACCAAAAAACAGAGATAATGATCATATATAATAAGGAATACAGTCTTTCAAAATAATTTGGAAAATCAGTAAACAAATGGCCTACAATAGCCATCACCAATTTTTAAAAAGCAAAATAAAACATCAAATTGGGGAGTGAAGAGAATTTATAGCTAGGGTTATTGCATGATAGTATTCAAAAATTTAATTTTCATAAATCTTAACCAAGGATGTCAGTTGTTCTTAACCAAGGATATCAAGATTACTCAATGTAGTAATGATCTTTTCTAGAAATTGTGTTATAACAGTTGAACATTTTCTTGCGAGAGTGAAATTGAACCTAATACCATATACAAGAATGAACACAAACTGGACCTAAATGTAGGGATTGTAAAACTCTTAGAAGAAACATAGGGCTGAATTTTCATCTGTATTTGGTAAAGAATTCTTAGATATGACACCTAAAATATGAGCAACCAGTATAAAATTTAAATTAATAAGACTTCATAAATTTTTTAAAAAATTATGTTTAAATGACACTATAGAGAAAGTGAACATAGAACCCCTGAAAGGCAGAAAGTATTTGCATATCATATCTCTGATAAGTGTCTAGTATATAGAATATACAAAGAAAACTTACCACTCAACAATAAAAAAAGACATTTCAATTAAAATATGGGCAAATAATTTATAGATATTTCAGCAAAGAACACATAAAATGGTCAATAAATATGTAAAAAGATGTTCAATATTATTAGGGAAACACAAATCAAAACCACAGTGTTATACAACTTCATATTCACTAGATAAAAATTTTAAAAAAATAAAACAGAGAAAGAATATTGACAAGGATGTAAATATAGTCATACATTACCAGTGAAAATATGTAATAATGCAGCCACCAGGGAAAATATCTTGGCAGTTCCTCAAAAAGTGAAGTAGAGCTACCATATGACCAAAAAATTTCAATTCTAGGTAGATACCTAAGGGAATTAAAAACTCATGCTCATACATAAAATTTTACACTAATATTCACAGCAGCATTATTCATAATAGCCAAAACATGGAAACAAAACAAACGTTCACCAGTAGATGAATGACTAAACATTCATTTGTTGAAAGTATTCAATGATGCTCCTGGTGGTCATCCTCTTCCTAATACAATCTTAAAAAATACTGAAGTACTAATAATTAACCTTGAATCCATTATACTAAGTATGAGAAGCCAAAAACTAAAGACCCCATATCAGGTGATTCCTAGAAGAGGCAAATACAAAATACCCAGAATAAGCAAATCCATAGAGACATAAAGTTTTTAACAGGGGATGGCATTGGAGAGACTGAAATTGAATACTAATGCCTATGGAGTTTCTTTGTAGGGTTCATCAAAATGTTCTGGAGTTAAATTGTTGTACAACCTTGTGAATATACTAAAAATCTTTAAACTTTAAAATAGTGAATGGACATAGGCTACAGTCCACGGGGTCACAAAGAGTTGGACACGGCTGAGCAACTAACACACAACACACATATACATTTCGATTAACTCCTACTTCTTGATTCTGCTAGTTATGCTTCAAAGTGGATTGCACTTTCATCGTGATTTTCACTGAAAACTCATGTTTAGTGTTTTTGCTTTTTTTTTTTTCTTACTATAGAAGACCCAGTGCATCGACAACTGTTTAGTATTGGAATAAGATATTTGTGGCTGGCATCTTGAGCTTTTGTTCCTTTTTTCCTTCATACCTTCCTTCCTACTCCTTCTTAGACAGACAATGCCTCTACTTATTTATTTTTATTATATTTTATCCAGAAGTTCCATTTACTAATGAGGGTGGAAGAGTATCATTCCACATCAGCTCAGCTGTCATGTTACTAAAGGTTATTTCATATTGATATAATATAATGGGGTTTGTCTTCATATTAAGGAATAAATATATATTTTAGCTGGGTCAACTTTTTCTTTTTATCAAAACTAAATTCCATTAAAAAATCTAATATATCTATTCATGTTAGAAGATGTCAAAATAAGTAGAGAAAGCTATTTGTCATTGCATTCTACCTTTAGTTACTTATACTTGAGCATTTTTTTTAATTTAAATTCAAATGTTTCAAAAATTCTAAATATTGTTAAGAAAATTCACAGTCTCATCTAAGAGCCCATAATTCTTTGCATTTAGTTATGTAATGTGTTTTCTTGACAAATGTGATTTACTATGTAATTGAATAGATTTCATCCCAACTTGAAGCACTTTCTGAAAATCATTGACATGTGGGAATGGCAACAGTTCCCCTTAAGCTTTGAAAACAATTATGTTAAAGGACCAATTTTGACCGACTTTAAGAAGTTCAAAAGTTCAGTAAATAAATAGGTCAAGTGTTACTCGTATTTTTATACTGTAGTAAATGTGTGTGGTACATGGACACAATATATCACTGAGTTCAATGTCCTTAATCATACTCAATCATTACCATTTTGTTTCTAGCTAATAAATATTTGTCCTTCCAAACTTAACTTAAACATTTACTTCTTACATAAAAACTTCTTTGCCCACCTAAATTGGGTTAAAACATATGCTTATTTAATACGTGTTCAATACACGTGTCACAATTTATCAGGGTTTTATTTTTAATATCTTTTTCTTATCACCCTATAAACGCTGAGAGAAGTAGCTCTATAATCTGGTTTCCCTTTATGTCTCCAGTCCTTACACACTTTGAGGATGGGAGATACTGAAAAAATACGTGTTGAATGCAGAAGTGAAAGAATAAACAAATATGTGTTCCATACTATTCCTAAACATAATTTCAAAACACATCATGTTAAAAGGTTTAAAAAATAAAAAACAGTGTGATATGATGAAATCAGAATAATTGCTACTTTCAAGTGTTGGTCAAGCACTGTTCTCTGTAACCATGAACTTGACTGTTAGTAAAGACCATAACTATCCTTGGATGCCTCTTCTGATCTAGTTTTTATTACACACCAGATTGAAAATTAGAGGTCTTCACTAAGCCAGATTCATTAGATCATCTTTCTACTATTTCTGATGCTTGGGTCTCAATTTCCTTTTATGTCAAATGAGGACTATGCACTAGAATGACCTCTATTGAAAAGCTTTCAATTAATGTACTAATCCAGACTTTTCATATTTGATTTTTACATGTCCTACAGTATATCTTGTGATTTTCTTTCTGTTATTCCAGGAGGAACTTAAAACTTTTTTTGGAATTCCTGCATTTCAAATAAATACTAAAAAACAAAACTAAAGAAATATCTATAGTTCTTGATTTTATTTCTTTTTTCCTCTTTTGGCATTTTTATTCCAGGAAAATCATTTGATTGGCCCAGGAATTTCATGTATCTTGACCATTCAGCCTAGCTGTGTAATTCTAAAGTAGCTGCTTATTTAATTAACAGGAAGTGAAGTGATGTGAAAGTCACTGAGTGTCCAACTCTTTGCGACTTCATGGACTTTATAGCTCTTGGAATTCTCCAGGCCAGAATACTGGAGTGGGTAGCCGTTCTCTTCTCCAGGGGATCTTCCCAACCCAGGGATCGAACCCAGGTCTCCTGCATTGCAGGCGGATTCTTTACAAGCTGAGCCGACAGGGATGCCCAATCAACAGAAAGGAGACCTGAAAACAAGTTAATTGAATGCTTCCATAATCATACTTATTTTAAAAGCTAGACACCCAGATCTACATTTTGCTAACAAATATCACTACTCTCTAGGATTTTTCAGAAAGATATTAAGTTCATTTTGTAGATTTTAATTGCCCACACCCTCCCCACCCCCCCAACCCCCCCCCCCTCCCCGCCCAGCTTGGAATATTTAGATTGTCCCTGACTTGTTTTTCATTTTTTTGCATTGTTGCAAGTTTGCATTAGACAGCTTTCTACTCTATTTATTTAAAGGCCACTTTTGACTACAGCTAAAATAAATATAATGTGGTAACCGATAAATTAGAATTTAGATAGAAAATATAGCACTTTCCAGGCAGAATTTTACTGGTATATTAATTCCTGTTGTAGCCTCAGATAATTGGGTTATAAATACGGAGATGTCATAAACAAGTCAACTCCTCCAAAGTTTAGTAATACTTTAAAAGAGCTTTTTCAAAGGCTGGTTCATTCATTTGAGTAAGTAAATCTGTAAGGTACAGTTGCAAACTACCAGTGAATCTGTTATACCAAATTATAAGAGAAAGAGCTGAAACATTTCTGCTTATTCACTTGTGGGAACCAATGTGTTACTTGTGTATTATTCTTTGCTGCTAAAATGAATACCTGGAGTTATTTATGCTATATAAATCAGAATTTGAATCTTATTAGCAGCCCCCCCCTTTTTTCTTTAATTGAAATTGTTTCAGACTGGTACAAAATACTTCAATTTGAATATTAAAGAGTTTTATTGAAGTATTTTGGCTACTTCTGTAGTGTGTTCCATTTGGAATTGCAGTCTTAAGTTTCATAGGGCTTTTCAAAGAAACGATTAATTATTTTACTGTGGTAGTTTATAAAGTGTGACTATGACTACTTCAGTGTTACATGGGAGGTAGCGTTGAATTATTTCCTTTTTATTTAGTTTGAAGGATTCCTCTGCTACACTGTTTCTTAAACCTAAAACAAAAACAGTAAAAGTCAGCCCTTGGCATCTTATGTAAAATTTGAGACTGTATATAGATCCAAGAACTGGAAGTGAAAATTTGTAACTCTACAGTCTATAGAAGTAACCCAGAAGTTTAAAGAATGTTCACATTTTAAAAGTTGAAAGGGACTTAAAAAATCCCCTTTTTAATCACAGGATGATTTCATTATGGATTCTGTGCTTTGACATATCATTTCTACCATATAAACTATAATTTCTGAATGATTTATGAATATATTTTCTATATATTTTCAACAAAGCAATGTGTACCTAACATTCAGAAGTTCTGATCAGTGTATAATAATTATTGGAACATCAAAGAATTAACTTCACTCCAATGTGCAAAAACTACACTTTTGATACATTTTGTGCCTCATTATAAACAGTAATTTTAAAAAAAAAATAATAAGATAATCCTGCACTCACCCCATTTCCAACTATCAAGAATTTCATTTTGTGGGAACAGTGGGCCGTAGTAAGCAGTCTGCATTACCATGGGTTGGTCATCAGATAATTAAAAGATGTCTTAGAATACTGAACCCAGGAGTCTGCACAGAACAGTGAATGTCATAGTAATTCAGAGCTTGGGGAATTATTGTTTTTAAGTTTCTTAATACTGTGGACTATTGTTTTATCCCCAGAATTCTGCAGTGTGCCAGGCATATAATAGATGTGCCATGTCAAGTCCTTGAATAACTGAACTAAACAAACAAAATATAACACTGAGTAACTTTAGTATTGTGAGTAGAAACTTGAGATATCTGTTTTCCTACACTGAGGGTGGATAAGGACAATCTTAGAAACCTAGATGAAAGAGAATTTAAAAATCACTTAGTTTAATTCCTCCTTTTCCAGTCCAAAGTATGACATGAGATCAAGATCATACAGCTGAGTAACCAAGGGTACAGTCAGGTCCTGAACTCAAGGCTTGTAGGTGTGATGAAAATAATCTTACTTACTTTATTATTGATGTGCAGCCAAGGATGGCTGCTCTATTTATACAACAAGATGGTGATATAAAGACCCCTATTTTATACATTCTGCTTTTGTTCACTTTGGCTTGTCTACGATAAAGGTTGTTAGCAGTCCTGATAAAAGAGATTGCTGTTGAATTTCTTGATTATGGTTCTTAAATTGCTTCAAGCAATGTCATTCAGCAAGCAGCTGAGTTGGCATTGATTTTACTAAAGGGAAAAATGTATTCATATAGCATTCCTGAATCATTTGCTGGCAGACTGACTTAGTTATGTTCTGCATCTATTAGATTGAACTCTGGTCCAGTGGCAATGTAGGTGCAGCAGTTGGAACCTATCTATACGGGAATGATGTGTGATAGTTTTTAATGTAACAGAGCTCCTCTAGTTTGAGCCACACAATTGAAAACTGAATATCTCTACACCATACTTAGTCTTCTGGTCATGAGATGATATCTTTAGTGGGAATTTGAAACCAGTAACATGAAATGGCAGATTGTTCCGCCAACTGCTACAGAGTACCACTTGTGTCTTGTAGCCACCATAAGACTATTTAGATGTTTTTAACAGCTAGCAGGGAAGGTCCTACTCAATCAAATGGGATCAGCCAGAAGTGGAAACCTTTCTGTGTCTCATATCTGCATGACTTATCATCCCGTGTGCCTGGAAACATCTTTTACATCACGTGTACTATAAGAAATGTTCTTCTGTGACTATAATATTTTCCCCCAGTATCCTTGGTAAGAAAAAATAGTGAAACCCTCCTTTAGTCTTGATAATTCCACAAGTATAATTCTGGATAAGTCATGTGTTGCTTCATTTGTAGCGTTGAGAAGTTTTTAAATATATGATGATATGTACCATAATTTTAACACCTAAATGTCAGATTCCATAAAAAGTCTTTTATATATATGACTTCACTTAATTGCTATAAATCTTAAATACAGTTTTCTTCATTTTATTGCTGTGGAAACTGAGGCTCAGATAGAATTTGTTGCTTATTTAAATTATAGCAGTGCTAAATTTCCCCAGTGACTCAGTGGTAAAGAAGCTGCCTGCCAATGTAGGAGATGCAGGTTTGATCCCTGGGTCAGAAGGATGCCCTGGAGAAGGAAATGGCAACTAGCTCCAGTATTTTGCCCAGGCAGTCCCATTGATAAAGACTGGTGAGTCCATGGGATCAAAAAGAGCTGGACATGACTTAGTGACTTAGCAGCAGCAGCAACTCTGAATGCTGTTGGTTGTAGTTCCAAAGACCATATTATTTTTACTATATCATACTAACATCCTGCTCAGTATGGATATTTGTCTTTTATTAAGTTTCTGAATGTATACCGTAGAGTGATGTCCTTGGATATCCATAGCCAAGTAAGTTAACGGACTCAGTGATGCTGTCTGATTTATAAAGAGAAGTGGAATTCAAATGTTTACAACATTTGTAAAGTCTAGCAGAAAATGATGTCTATTCATGCTTTGTAAACTTACAGTTCTTTCTGAATTGACTATGGGTATGTGTGTTTATGGGTATATGTGTACTGGACAAGTCACTAAGTCATGTCCAGCTCTTCGTGATGCCATGGACTCACCAGTCTTCTCTATCAATGGGATTGCCCGGGCAAAATACTGGAGCTAGTTGCCATTTCCTTTTCCAGGGCATCCTGGGGGGTCTTCGCAGGTGATGCTGGTGGTAAAGAATCTGCCTGCCAATGCACTAGATATAAGAGATGTGGGTTTGATCCCTGGGTCAGTAAGATCCCCTGGAGGAGTGTATGGCAACCCACTCCAGTATTCTTGCCTGAAGAATTCCACGGACAGAGGAGCCCTTGGCTACCGTCCATGGGACAGCAAAGAGTCCAACGCAACTTAGCACACGGCATGCATGCACGTGTGTGTGTGTGTGTGTGTGTGGATGTGTATGTTTGTGTGTGTGTGTGGATGTGTGTATGGATAGGCATTTAAGGAATCTAGGGACTTCTGTGGAATAATCCTTATTTCAAACCATATTTTTCTGATTCTCATTTTAACATCATCTTGCTTTGGCAGATTTCCTCAAGTTTTTTCTATGAGTTCACATTGTTCCCTCAGAAAGTTTATATTAAAAATAAACAAACAACAACAACAACAAAAACCTGGCTCATAATAATAGATTGCGTTCGTTAACATTGATAGTTTCATTTTGTTCTTAAATCAGTATCAATTTTCTTTTTGTTTAAAATTAAAAGAAAATAATATTTAAATAGTGTAAGCAGTGAATAAAGCTTCCAAATCCATGCTTTAATAATTAATGTCCCAATATTCTTTTCAGTTGGCTTGAAGCTGTACAACTATGCAAAATTTATTTAGAATTTGGTCAATTTTTAGTTTATTTTGTAATTAGATAATTTTTTATTTCACACATATATGCATACAGAGACATATACATCCTCTATTACTATGTAATCCTAATTAGATCTGTAGTTTTAATAGGGTATTTTAAAGTTATATGTTGGTCTGAACTTGTAGACTAGATCTACAAAATAATTTTAAGATTAAGTAGACTCTCAGAACTAAAAGATAAAAGATAAATTAAGTAGATTCTTAGATAAAAACATCTCCAAACTAATCAAATTCTTACTGATATACCAAGATAAATTTGGAATATGACCCAAGAGAAATGTTTGATTTACTGATGATATTGCAGTGTGATTTCTTTTTTGATTGTTTTAGCTGAAAGTTACACCTCAAAGGTATTTTCAAAATAACGCAAAATGTTGGTATATCTGGAACTTATATTCCTTTGAATATTCTCTTTCTAAGCAGTATTTCTTACTTTGTTTAGACAGGTAAGTAAGAACAAAGTGTGATTTCACATCCGCACTATCATCCCTGAAAAATTTCCTTTTAAATTCAACTGTCTATGAATGTGCAAAGAGGGGTGAAAGTTTTACCATTATATTATCCTTAGAAACTTTTGTGACATTCAGAACATAGCAAATTGAAAGAAAAAAAAACATTGAATTTAAGACAATGTTAAAAATGAAGTAGACAGATTGGTACTTTCAACAACATTACTGGAAACCCCTCTTTCTAATAATAACAACAGAAATAAAGGAAAGAAAAAAATTTCTTACAGGATACTGCTTTCCATTTAATCTAAATGGAAAGACTGCAAAGCATGCAATTATAGGTGTATAAAAAGTCAGGAAGTGAAAAAGCCAAAATAATGAGAGATTCTTGTAATATCTAGTGTCGCAAAGTTGCAGTACTGTCAGAAGTTTTGGTCTCAAGAGGTATCTTGGAAAGGAAAAAAAAAAAAAAAGCCTCAGGAAATAATAACTAGAACTTGGCAGAGAAAACTCCTTTATGAGAAGTGCCTGCAGGGCAGAAATAATTGGAAGCAGAGGCTTCCTTTGCTCTGACAGGTGCCCTTTGGTTCCACGAGGAGTGGACACCCTAAAACACCCAAAACCAAGTATAATAAAAAATAATCTGGGGATGATCTCAACATTGTATTTGAATGAACAGAGGGCAATGTGAAAAGAGACGTTAAGTGGACATTCAAACCACGTCTACCATGAAGCTAGACAGCAATTGTTGGGGTAGTTCAGGGCAAAATATGCTGTAGCCTGAAGTATCCAGTGAGTATTTCCTCCTGAGGTGACTGGGAACAGCTGTTTCCTTATCCCCATTCTTCTTCTTTTTTTTGGAATGCTGAGCTGATCTGAGGAACAGTGTTTAGTGAAAGGAAAGTTTCCTTTTGGTGACAGTGAAAACAGTGCCTTTGAAAGTTCATTTCATCTACTGGAAGGTTCAGCACTCACAAGAGCATACTGGTGGAGAAAAAAAGTATGTCAACAAATACTCTTTCAACACCAAGGCCAGTTTAGCTGTCAAGATAGAATAAAAAATGTGAGTTAAGTAAAACAAAACACTGAAAGCATTCAAAATTTATTTTCAAAACCTAGTATCAGAACATTAGTATCTTATTATGTAATGGAATAGCTTAAAATTATCTATTTATCTGTCATCTGTCTATTCATCAGAGCTAGCTAGTTATGGAGAGTAAAAAAGAAAGAGAGGGAGAGACAGAAAGACAGAGGTAACCAGATAGCAGTTTATGAACATCTTCCCAGGAAGAAGCATTGCACATTTTGAAAAGATTTGGTGGAGGGGATATGTTGAAAGCAATGGAGTTTCTTTGAGGTTTATATATAATATTATAACATGGAAATTTTAAAAAATTAGAAAACTATTTCCCTCCATGCACCTTAGAACTTTGCTATTCTAAAAATACTTAATTTAGTAGAGTGATGCCTGAAGAGTTTTATGTGTAGAGCGGGTCAAAGGATAACATTTGAGGTGGTTTAATTGTGAAAACATGGTTAAGCTGGAAAGTGTATTTCCCAGAATCCCCTTCACTGTATAGTTGCAGGTTGAATTTGGCCAAAAGAGTACTTGTGTGAGATTTGTACAATGTAAGTGAAAAACTGACTAATACTTTCTGCAGATTATCATAGTCAGATGCAGTCCTTAGTTATCCTTTCTCTCATCTGCTCCATGTCCACTATTGTTCCAAGACTTCACCAGAGACTTGGCTGCATAATCTCAGAGGAGTCACAGCTTTCCACTGAGCTCCCTCCCTTCTTTTCATCTTCCTATAGAGAAAAGGGACTGGATCAGAAAGTCAGAAGGCCTCCGTTTCTTTTCTTTTTCTTTTTTTTTTTTTAGTATTAATTTCTTTGACTGAACCGGATCTTAGTTGCAGCACATGGGATCTTTGATCTTCTTTGTGGCATGAGGGATCTTTACTTCATCTTTAGATGCAGCATGCAAACTCTTAGTTGTGGCATGTGGCATTAGTTTCCTGACCAGGGATCAATCCTGGGTCCCATGCATTGAGAGCATGAAGTCTTAGCCACTGGTTGACCAGGAAAATCCTAGAAGGCCTCCATTCTTATCCAGTTTCCCCATAGCTTTGGGATCTTGAGCAGTCACTTATTCTGCATCTAGGTTTCCTCAATTATGGAATTAAGGTATTGGACTAGAGAAGCTCTCAGATCTTTCAGAGGTCTAAAATTTATCTGTGTCTCTGCTAGGCTTTTATCACTAGTTGCATTGTGCAGGAAATGAATTGAGTGAATGATTTTATCACTTGCTCAGGTAGGCACACGTGCTTGACCCCGCAAACCTGCTGCTTCCTGAAATCAGTTTTGTATTCCTTGGTTTACTTCTGCTCTGATAGACAAAACTCTAGAAGCTCTGCTTTTAAAAACTTATTTTCATTTCCTAAACTTTGTTTTTAATGTATGAGCAGAACAGATGTAACCGACTTCTTATCAGTAGGCTAACGTATTTACATTGTGGGCATAGGGAAACATTGATGCAGCATTTTTCTGTATTTTTACTTATTTTTAAACAAATATAAATTATTCCACAGTTAAGTCTGTATGTCTAAAGTTGAAATAATAAAAGAGAGTTGTAAGGAGAGATTTAAACTGAGAACAGATTGGAATGTTTTATTATTGGGAGTAAAACTGAAGTGTAAAAGTAAAGAAGAGATCTCAGAATGTGTGTAATAATCAGGAAAAAAAATCAGTTAGAAAGTCGTTAGCAATAATGATTTAATTATGATAAAGTGCAAGTGCAAGTCACTCAGTTGTATCCAAATCTTTGCGACCCCATGGACTTTACAGTCCATGGAATTCTCCAGGCCAGAATACCGGAGTGGGTAGCCTATCCCTTCTCCAGCAGATCTTCCTGACCCAGGAATCGAACCAGGGTCTCCTGCATTACAGGTGGATTCTTTACCAACTGAGCTATTAATTATGATAAGAAAATGCCAAATAATCAATCAAAAATACTTCTAAAGAGATTGTATGTATTTTAATATGTAATGGGCTTCCCAGAAGCTGTAGTGGTAATGAACTTGCCTGCCAATGCAAGAGATGTAAGAGACTTAGATTCCATCCCTGGGTCAGGAAGATCCCCTGGAGGAGGGCATGGCAACCCACTCCAGTGTTCTTGCCTGGAGAAGCCCGTGGACAGAGGAGCTTAGCAAGCTACAGTCCATGGGATAGAAATTAGTAGGACATGACTGAGGCAACCTAACAGGCACACACGATTGAATAATATCAACTTCAGTGTACACCCATTTTGATGCTAAGTCAAGCTCATTATATTTGCAGTCCAAGCTACCTCAGGTAACTGACCCTCAGTTTAACTCAGAGCTTAGTACCATACTCTTTCATCTTCCTATAATCATAGTATTTAGCTTATCAATTCATTCAAATCATTTAACAAATACTGAGTTCTCTAACCATTCATGTATTAGTCATTTGATGTTTAATCTGGAAATACTCATCACATGCTAGTCACATACATGAGACTCAATGCATTTTCCCATTTAATCTTTACAGGAACTAAGGTAGATTATATTATTACCTGTTTCCTCCATATGAAGAAATTGAGGCTGAGAAAGCTCAGGAACTTACCAGAGAGCACTGAACTAGAAAGTCCCAAACAGTCTGACTGCAAAATCTAAACTTAACATTTACAATATACTGGTTTTTAAGTATAATCCCATACAGTATACAACTGTAACAGTATGTAAATCTCCTGTTCATGGGAGTAGAAGATGAATCCAGCGAAGCTAAGTGACTTGTCCCTGAGTTACATAGTCAGAGGGTACAACGCACTTAAAAGAGAGATGCTTGTGTGTAGATACAGATAGAATTCAATTCAGAGAGGGAGTAGCAATCATATTTATTCAAGGTCTTTACTTTTAACCTCTATTATTTCAAATAACTAGTCTCTTGCTGATTTGTGTACACAGTCTAAAAATGTTGCTAAAAATAAAACTCTGATGTGAAGAATATTCCATTTCAAGTCAGAAGGATGAACCAGATAACCTTTCATATTCTTTTAAGACAGCCAAATGATCTTTATATTTTTCAAAGGTTATTGAACAATTCTAAGTAAAAGTTCATGATCATTTGTTTTCATTTCTATTTCATTTTATTTTTACATTGATGTAAGCAGTCATTTTTATTATTTTCTTATGAAATAGGATGTTAAAATTTCTATTATATAGAAACATTTTTAGTAAGGAAACTCAACTAATTATTACATTGACAATCACCATTTTCTTTGAAAAACTGCCATGAACGAAAATATGCCTAGAAGTTTGCTGGTGGTTCAGTCCGTAAAGAATCCTCCTGCAATGCGGGAGACCTAGATCCATCCCTGAGTTGGGAAGATCCCATGGAGGAGGGCATGGCAACCCACTCTGGTTTTCCTGCCTGGAGAATCCCCATGGACAGAGGAGCCTGGCAAGCTACAGTCCGTGGGGTCGCAAGGAGTTAGACATGACTGAGCGATTAAGAACACAGCAAACAGCACAATAGGCCTTTGACACTCCCAACTGTGTCTGTCTGACACATAAAAGAGATTGAATTCAGATTGAATTCACCTTTGAATCCTTTGGGTTCAGTTGTAGCTAAATAGGGAAGTCTTACAAAGAGAAGGAAAACTATATTAACATTGCATTTCAAATTTAATCAGTTCATTTAATAAGTGCAATTTCTTTAGCTCTTTTTTTCAACTATTAAAACACTATATAGAAATTAAAATCAGAGTAAGTTCTTCATAATATTAATAACAGAAAGCATCAATTATTTACATTATTAGTACTGTATCTCTATCTCCACATATGCCAAACCATTCTTTTTTTATTGCTGCGTGTATAACATTCATATAACTCAGGCTCAACTCAACTGTGCTCTCTTTCAAGAAATTTTCTCTGATGCCTACAAAATATTCTTTTTTGGTAGGCTGATTAAAAACATGTCCCCAGCTCATCATCTTTTTCTAAGCCCTCTGCCATGTGACTTGATAGTGCGTTCCATCATGAGTAGAATCAGTTTCTCTACCCTGTCAATCTAGGCTGGTTGTGTGAATTGTTCTGTTAAATAGAATGTAGTGTATGTGTATGCCAGTTCCGAGGATCCCTACACTACTGTTTGCTGTCTTGATAACTCTGCTATTACCATGAAAACAAGCTCAGGATAATCTGCTGGATAATGAAAGACATAAGGTTTAGTCCTTGTGCCAGATGACTGCCGGCCAAGTGTCAGGCAAGAATGAAGTCCATCCTAGGACACCTAGCTCCCGGCTCACACACCAGCTGAGTGCAGGTGTGTGAGTGAGCCATGCCAAGATGGGACAAGCCTGACCACCCAGCCTATCCATTGATGTAAATGTTAGTCATTCAGTCATGTCTGACTCGTTGCAACGCCATGGACTGTGTATCTCCTTAATGCATGTGGTTCTCCAGGCAAGAATACTGGAGTGGGTTGCCATTTCCTTCTTCCAGTGGATCTTCCCAACCCAGGGATTGAACTCAGGCCTTCTGCATTGCAGGCAGATTCTTTACCACTGAGCCACCAGGGAAGCCCTGTGCATATTAGTTTGCTACTGGAAAAGCACTTATATTAATGGGAAGTTTTATAGCAAAAAGGAAAGAACTGTGGAAAAAGCATCTGTTAGGCTAACTGCATGTACTGCTTCTTTTACATAAGTGGCCTTTGCCAAGTCTCTTAACCTCCCTGTACTTTCTAATTTTAAGCCCAAAGTGTTAGCCACTACATCCACTTTAGAGAGAACAGCATCTGGATACTATCCTCCTACTTTGGTAATGAAGCCAAAGAACATGCACTTTTAGTTTCCATTTTACATGAGCCCAGATTTGAAAGCCTTATTCACTCCAAATTCTCTTGGACATCTCTATCATTTTGTACCACATTAGCATTTCAAATCATCTCTCTTTCCAGCAGCCTTTTGCCTTTGCCAATACGTTGAACAGGATAAAATGTAAATGAACTGATTTCTTTTTGGTCAGGGATGTAAGTAGTATTAATATATTTCTTGCAAATCTATGATCAAATTGTGTACTGAGAGCTGTCTCCTCCCATGTTAAACATGTGCTTACATATCTGGGTAATTTCACTCACCATTTCCATCCAAAGACTTAAAACTATAGTGGAGTTTAACTGAAAGAAACATACCCTTTTGAGAATGTTTGAAATATACACATATGAATATTAAAAGAACTGATATAAAGCAACCAGAAAAAGAAAAAAATCACCTAACTAGCTAATCAGTAGCGATTATACTCAATTTTGAAGGAAATTTGCAGGTGTCACAAATCTTATCATGCTTTTGCTTGGTGGTGCTTAATTATAACTATTTGCAGATTGCAAATAATTATATACATATAGGTGGATCTAAATAGCAGATTGCAGATACAAATAATAAATTTCATAAATAGTTAGCTATCAGTAAAACTACATTTTAAATATCTTAGTAAGAGAGGTCCTTTCATGCCCTAATATAAGCCAAACAATTTTTTAAAGCAAATGTTTGGCTCTTATAATTTTGAAGCACTTGTTTTTTGGAACACTGCACTTGGTTTGAA
The DNA here is from genome assembly GCF_023699985.2 of Odocoileus virginianus. Taxonomy (NCBI): domain Eukaryota; kingdom Metazoa; phylum Chordata; class Mammalia; order Artiodactyla; family Cervidae; genus Odocoileus; species Odocoileus virginianus. The sequence goes on from NC_069699.1 coordinate 22,793,856, forward strand.
ACCAGGATAATTAGCCAGGATTGGCAAGTTTTTTGCGAATAAAGTACGTGTTTGTGGTCATTTGGAATGCATAAGACTCTACCATTCAGTAGTAGCTCTTGTGTTTATTCTTCAGGAAATTTGGAACTCTAGATACACAGATGAGCTTATGAGAATCTTAGAAATCCATGACTGATACCTTACCTTAACAATTATTAAACCAGCTTTTTATCATCAATTTGTAAAACCTGGGTATATTATAAAAATTGTATCTATTTTCTCACACTGAATAGACAGCTTTTAAAAGCTGTTTTGGTATAAAGAACACTGGCCTAGTATAAATTTTCATTCATATTACTTAGGCTTAGGCAACAGAAGTAATAGCCAATTAGTTTGGTTCACAATTCTCATTGAGCTTCTCACTCCTGGTAGGCTGTGTCTAAGCCTTAAATTTAGAAAGGTTTTAATATGAGTTTGAGATTACTTTCAGGTTGGGAATAAAATCTAATTATTTTAAATCCTAATTCATTTGTATCACTCTTGGATCCATCAAGAAACCAAGTGTGCCTTTTAAATTATATTGTGTCTAGAACAATAGACACTAATTGAGATACAGTAACACCATATTTTATAGATTTTAGGATGCATAAATTTAACAACTTAGTGTCTCTAAAGTAGAACTGTTCATGGGGTTCTCAAGGCAAGAATACTGAAGTGGTTTGCCATTCATTTCTCCAGTGGACTATGTTTTGTCAGGCCCTGACTAGCAGGGACAAGCCCTTCAGCTGCCCAGCATAGCTGGATGACATTCCTGGTGCCCTGGCTGTCTCACTGTTAGTCCATGTTGAACATTTAAACCTTCACTGGTCATCAGATATCAGTCAACATATGGCCAGGGGTCGAGGCAAAGGCCCTGCTGGAGGGGTTGCAAAGTAGGTCCGAGAAGGCTGTAGCCTGCATTGGAGGACTCCCATGAGCTGAGGGCAGCCTCCCCTCACAGTTGCTATGGACCTTTAGGGACCGGATCTGCCAGCCGAGACCTGCTGTCTATCATTCAGTTCAGTTCAGTTGCTCAGTTGTGTCCAACTCTTTGCGATTCCATGGACTGCAGTACACCAGGCTTCCCTGTCCATCACCAACTCCCAGAGCTTACTCAAGCTCACATCCTTGAATCCGTGATGCTATCCAACTATCTTGTCCTCTGTTGTCCCCTTCTCCTCCTGCCTTCAATCTTTCCCAGCATCAGGGTCTTTCCCAATGAGTCAGTTCTTCACATCAGGTGACCAAAATATTGGAGTTTCAGCCTCAGCATCAGTCCTTCCAATGAATATTCAGGACTGATTTACTTTAGGATGGACTGGTGGGATCTCCTTGCTGTCCAAGGGACTCTCAAGATTATGGTATTCTCCAACACCACAGTTCAAAAGCATCAATTCTTCAGCACTCAGCTTTCTTTATAGTCCAACTCTCACATCCATATGTGACTACTGGAAAAACCATAGCATTGACTAGATGGACCTTGATTAGCAAAGTAATGTCTCTGCTTCTTAATATGCTGTATAGGTTGATCATAACTTTTCTTCCAAGGAGCAAGCGTCTTTTAATTTCATGGCTGCAGTCACCATCTGCAGTGATTTTGGAGCCAAAAAAGATATAGTCTGTCACTGGTTCTATTGTTTCCCCATCTCTTTGCCATGAAGTGATGAGACCAGATGCCATGATCTTAGTTTTCTGAATGTTGAGTTTTAAGCCAACTTTTTCCCTCTCCTCTTTCACTTTCATCAAGAGGCTCTTTAGTTCTTTGTTTTCTGCCATAAGTGTCATCTGCATATCTGAGGTTATTGATATTTCTCCTGACAATCTTGATTCTAGCTTGTGCTTCATCCAGTCCAGCATTTCTCATGATGTACATGCTGTCCATTGTGGAGAGATCAAATTGCCAACATATGCTGGATCATAGAAAAAGTAAGGGAATTAAAAAAAAATCTACTTCTGCTTCATTGACTTTGCTAAAGCCTTTGACTGTGTGGATCACAACAAACTGTGGAATATTCTTAAAGGGATAGGAATACCAGATCACATTACCTATCTCTTGAGAAAACTGTGTGCAGGACAAGAAGCAACAATTAGAACTGGACTTGGAACATGGACTGTTGCAAAATTGGGAAAGGAGTGTGTGAAGGTTGTATGTTGTCACCCTGCTTATTTAACTTATATGTAAAGTACATGTGAAATGCCAGGCTGGATGAAGCACAAGCTGGAATCAAGATTGCTGGGAGAAATATCAGCATCTTAAGATATGCAAATAATACCACTTTAATGGCAAAATGTGAACTGGAACTAAAGAGCCTCTTGATGAAGGTGAAGAAGAAGAGTGAAAAAGCTGGTTTAAAACTCAACATTCAAAAAATGAAGTTCATCTCATCCAGTCTTATCACTTCATGGCAAATAGATGGGGATACAATGGAAACAGTGACATATTTAATTTTCTTGGGCTCCAAAATCACTGTGAAAGGTGACTACAGATACAAAATTAAGAGACTTGCTCCTTGGAAGAATAGCTATGACAAACCTAGACAGTGTATTAAAAAACAGAGAGATCACTTTACCAACAAAGGTCTATATATGCTATGGTTTTTCCAGTAGTCATGTATGGATGTGAGAGCTGGACTATAAAAAAGGCTGAGTGCCAAAGAATTGATGTTTTTGAACTGTGCTGTTGGAGAGGTCTCTTGAGAGTCCCTTGGACTGCAAGTAGATCCAACCCGTCCATCCTAAAGGACATCAGTCCTGAATATTCATTGGAAGGACTGATGTTGAAGCTGAAGCTCCAATATTTTTGGCCATCTGATGCTGGGAAAGATTGAAGGTGGGAGAAGAAGGGGACGACAGAGGATGAGATGGTTGGATGGCATCACCGACTCAGTGGAGGTGAGTTTGAGTAAACTCCAGGTGACAGTGAAGGACTGGGAAGCCTGCATGCTGCAGTTCATGAGGTTCCAAAGGGCTGGACATGACTGAGCAACTGAAAAACAACAACAATGAAACAGAACTGTATCATAGTCAGAAACATCTCAAGATTAGAGTGGCCAGATAACATTAATGAGCTAGTTGTTTGCACACATGCATATTTTTATAATTTCTCTTTTAGTGGCATCACTGGATACCAGAAAACTTTTGACAAGTAAATTATTAAACCACTTGAGAATCATTGGTGAGGTCTATCAGTTCTAGATATTGTCTGAAAATCTTCAATTGTTATCATCTGGTAAACTCAGGAAAGCAGTAAAATTTACAGCACTGGTATCAAGAGTTTATAAGAGCATCTGGAGAGAGCCATGAAGTCATTTTTTTTAAAAAATGTCCCTGCCCTCATCTCCTCAGCCCCCAGCGACCCTCCCATACCTTGGATGGTACAGAAGACATCATGGTGTGGAAAACACTGATACCAACAACTGTGAGTTTAAAAATGATACAGAAGCTTGGATTTTTATGTTAAGACATTTGAAGAGTACCTTAACTGTTTTCAAAGTTGTTTTCTTCCTCCCTTACACACAGGAGTTAACTTTTTATTGACAAAGAAAGACCTCTAAATGATCTTATTTATTAAGTACAAATTTTAGTAAGATGACATAATGATACAATAAGAGTGCATTGCATCATGGTTGATTTGGCAGCAATTTTTCTTATTTAGTTTTAAAAAACATAAGATATCTAATGATGGCATTTTAGATTTGATAAGTAAGGTTATATTTATTTGAGAAATCATATTAATATTTACAGTCTAGAAATATGAAATATGAATTTGGCTTTAACTTGGTCATAAATGGACACTGAGGACCCAACCACACTGTGATAAACCAAATGGGACATTATATGCAGAAAAAATTATTATTGGATGCTGTAAAAATATTGCTTATGACACTAAAAGTCATCCCTTGTGTTTTATTAACTTTGATTTTGAAACTTCTTTTTTTAATAAAATCTAGCGTGGCTTTTAAACTCAATAAAGAGGTTTCTGTCTCACTGACCAGTTCTCTCAAGGCACCACCTTATATGTTTGGAGAACTTTAAAAAGCATATATAACTTTAATCTGAAACACTTTTTTTAATTTGAGAGTCCTGCAGATTCTGGGAAGAAAGTCAGTTTTATTTGTGAATCCAACACCTCTTGGATCTGTTTTATTTAATAAGTCTTCCTTTAGCTTATCCTCATCTCTGGCATTTTATTATGAGCAGCAAGAACCCAGGAGGCATCTTCCATATTCTGCCTGGAAATCTCCATAGATAAATTACATATTTCATTAGATACATTTTCCACTTGCTACTTTATCACAAGTAGTTTTGCAAAACTTTCTGTAAGCACATAACAATAAATTTTTTTCTATTTTTTTCCTTTCTGTATAACACCTGACAACCTTCTCAGAGGCCATCAGGCTTTCACTAACTCCATTCAAAACCCTTCCAACTTCTGTCTGTCCACTATTCATAGCCACTGCTAGTGTCTTAAGTTTTTGTTACATAGGACCCTACTCATGGTAACAAAATCTGATTCAATTATTATAATTGTTAATTTACAAAAATTCTCAAAACATGTTTACCTAAAACAACAATATCATATGTTATCACTCACCTTTTCTGAGGGTAGGAAACTTAAACAGGGTATAGTGGAATCTCAGGTGGAAGAGCAGAAGGCTGGGCACTGGAAAACTTTGAAAGCTTTTTCTCTGATTTGACTGAAAGTGAATGTTGCCTGTTGACTGAGGACTTCAACTTTTCTTTCTGCCATATTCTCCATGTGTTTAGTTTGGGAATTCCAATAGCATAGTTGGGATCCAAAGGCAAAATTCCAGAGAGAAATGGGAATGGGGAAGAGTGTCAGGCAAAGAGGATCATTGTTATGACTTTACCATGAAAGATTCATATTCTCACTTCTGCCATGTTTATTTACCACGAGTGACAAAGTCCAGCCTTTTTATGGGAAGAGAACACAAACTCTGCTTCTACATGGGAGTGATGCTTATACTATAAGATGAAAATAGGAAAATGCAACCTGAATCCGTGGGGTTCTGTGGGCAAAGTCTCAATTCTTGCTTTGCGGAACACATCTTTATTTCACCTTTATAACTGAACAGTATTTTTGTTGAGTACTATATAATTTTAGGCTGAGAGTTAATTTTTAAAAAATACATTGATAATATCATTCAAGTCTGTTCTGTTTTTCATTGCTGCATCTAGAAGTTAGTTGTTGTTCCAGCTCCACTCCTTTGAAGGCATCCTGTTATTTTATCCCCTCTTTTTCCCCTTAGGCTTATTTATAGTTTTATATTTTACTTGCAATTCAGCTGCAATATGACTACTGTTAGTTTTTATTTATACTGCTTGATATTTGTTAGGCCTCTTGATTCTATGGATTCATGTCTTTTATTGTTTGGGGGCGACTATCAGTGATTATATCGACAAAATTTGCTTCTGCTCCATCCTCTTTCTTCTTTGCTTCTATTAATACAATCCTAATTTTAGAACTCCTCATTATATATATATATATATATATTATGCATATATATATTATTTTTACAAGTTTAAAAAATATGCTGTCCTTTTATTTTTATTCTGGCCAATTTCTTTTAAAATTTCTTTCAGGCTATTACTACTTTTAACTAAATTCTCTTCAGCCAAATATAGATGTTGCTTAAACATACATTAATTTTCTTAGTTTAGATTATTTTATTTTCCAGATTGTAGCATTTAATTTGGTTAATTTTAAAATAAGCTACTTTGTATTTTATGGTGTCCTATTCACTGGAAATTTGCATAATTATCTGTTATTTTCTTAAATAGACTTTATATTTAGAGAAATTTTAGGTTCACACCAAAACTGAAAGGAAAGTACAGAGATTTTCTAGATACTACCTCCCCGAGACCCTTTTCCCAAATACATATAGCCCCCATTATCATTCACCCCCCAGAGTGTTACATTTGTTATAATTGAATCTACATTGACACATAATTATCACCTAAAATCCATAGTTTACATTAGAATTATTTCTTGGTATCATACATTCCATGAGTTTGAACAAATGTATGAGGACATGTATCCATCATTACTGTATCTAACTGAGTAGCTTTATGCTTTAAAAATCTTCTCTGCTTATTCATCCCTTCCTCCCCTCAAACCCTGGATACCACTGATCTTTTTACTTACCTTCAGTTCAGTAAGGTTCAGTTGCTAGTCATGTCCAGCTCTCTGAGACCCCATGGACTGCAGCACGCCAGACTTCCTTGTCCTTCACCAACTCCTGGAGCTTACTCAAACTCATGTCCATTGAGTCAGTGATGCCATCCAACCATCTCAATCTCTGCCATCCCCTTGTCCTCCTGCCTTCAATCTTTCCCAGCATCAGGGTCTTTTCCAATGAGTCGGTTCTTCACATCAGGTGGCCAGAATTTTGGAGTTTCAGCTTCAGCATCAGTCCTTCCAATGAATATTCAGGACTGATCTCCATTATGATGGACTGGTTGGATCTCCTTGCAGTCCAAGGGACTTTTAAGAGTGTGGTATTCTCCAACACTATAGTTCAAAAGCATCAATTCTTCGGTGCTCAGCTTTCTTTATAGTCCAACTCTCACATCCATGCACGACTACTGGAAAAAACGATATCTCTCACTAGACAGACCTTGGTTGGCAAAGTAATGTCTGTTTTTTAATATGTTGTCTAGGTTGGTCATAACTTTTCTTTCAAGGAGCAAGCATCTTTTAATTTCATGGCTGCAGCCACCATTTGCAGTGATTTTGGAGCCCCCAAAAATAAAGTCTGTCACTGTTTCCATTGTTTCCCCATCTATTTGCCATGAAGTGATGGGACTGGATGCCATGATCTTAGTTTTCTGAATATTGAGTTTTAAGGCAACATTTTCCCTCTCCTCTTTCACTTTCATCAAGGGGCTCTTTAGTTCTTCTTCACTTTCTGCCATAAGGGTGGTGTCATCTGCATATCTGAGGATATTGATATTTCTCCTGGCAATCTTGATTCCAGCTTGTGCTTCATCCAGTCCAGCATTTCATGTGATGTACTCTGCATGTAAGTTAAATAAGCAGGGTGACGATATACAGCTCTGACTTACTTTTTTCCCAATTTGGAACCAATCTGTGTTCCATGTCCAGTTCTAACTGTTGCTTCTTGACCTGCATACAGGTTTCTCAGGAGGCAGGTCAGGTGGTCTGGTATTCCCATCTCTTGAAGAATTATCCACAGTTTGTGGTGATCCACACAGTTAAAGGCTCTGGCATAGTCAATAAAATAGAAGTAGATGTTTTTTATGGAAATCTCCTGCCTTTTCAATGATCCAACGAATGCTGGCAATTTTATCTCTGGTTCCTCTGCCTTTTCTAAATCCAGCTTGGGCATCTGGAAGCTCACGGTTCATGTACGGTTGAAGTCTGGCTTGGAGAATTTGGAGCATTACTTTGCTAGCGTGTGAGATGAGTGCAATTGTGCAGTAGTTTTAGCATTCCTTGCCATTGCCTTTCTTTGGGACTGGAATCAAAACTGACCATTTCCTGTCTTGTGGCCATTGCTGAGTTTTCCAAATTTGCTGTCATATTGAGTGCAGCACTTTCACAGCATCGTCTTTTAGGATGTAAAATAGCTCAGTTGGAATCCCATCACCTCCACTAGCTTTGTTGGTAGTGATGCTTCCTAAGGCCCACTTGACTTCTCAGTCCATGATGTCTGGTTCTAGGTGAGTGATCATACAATCATCGTTATCTGGGTCCTGAAGAGCTTTTTTGTACAGCTCTTCTGTGTATTCTTGCCACCTCTTTTTAATATCTTCTGCTTCTCTTAGGTCCATACCATTTCAGTCCTTTATTGTGCCCATCTTTGCATGAACTTTTCCCTTGGTATCTCTAATTTTCTTGAAGAGATCTCTAGTCTTTCACCTTCTACTGTTTTCTTCTATTTCTTTGCATTGATCACTGAGGAAGGCTTTCTTATCTCTCCTTGCTATTCTTTGGAACTCTGCATTCAAATGGGTATATCTTTCCTTTTATCCTTTGCCTTTAGCCTCTCTTCTTTTCACAGCTACTTGTAAGGCCTCCTCAGACAACCATTTTGCCTCTTTGCATTTCTTTTTCTTGGGGATGGTCTTGATCACTGCCCCCTGTACAATGTCTTCATTTATAGCTTTTTTCAGAATGTTATGTAGATGAAATCACACAGTATGTAACCTTTCAGAATGGTTTCTTTTATTTAATAATATACATTTCAGTTTCCTCCCTGTCTTTTCATGACTTGATAGCTCATTTCTTTTTAGTCCTAAATAATAACCCATTGTCCAGATATACCACAGTTTATTTACTCATTCATTTGTTACATTCTTAGTTGCTTCCAAGTTTTGTGAATTGTGAATAAAGCTTCTATAAATGTCTATGTGCACAATTTTTTATGAATAAAGTTTTCAATAACCAGATAAACACCAAGGAGTGAGTTTGCTGAAACATATGGTAAGTTTAATTTTGTGAGAAATTATCAAACCGTCCTTCAAACATGAAAGTGACTGTAACATCTTGATTCCCACATTCAGTGAATGAGAGTTTCTATTGCTTCATAGTCTCACAAATATTATGTGTTGTCAGTAATCTGGATTTTAGCCATTTTAATAGATGTGTAGATGTGTAGTGGTATTTCATTGTTATTTTAATTTGCATTTCTTTCATGATACATACTGATGTGAAGAGCTGACTCCTTTGAAAAGACCCTGATGCTGGGAAAGATTGAGGGCAGGAGGAGAGGGGGATGACAGAGAATGAGATGGTTGGATGGCATCACTGACTTGATGGACATTGGTTTGGGTGGACTCCGGGAGTTAGTGATGGACAGGGAGGTCTGGTGTGCTGCAGTTCATGGGGTCGCAAAGAGTGGGACACGACTGAGCGACTGAACTGAACTGAATGATACATAATGTGAAGCATCTCTTTGGCCTATTTTTTAATTGGATTTTTTTTCTTTCAGTTTTGAGAATTCTTTGTATGTTTTGAATAGTAGTCCTTTATCATATACATCTTTGCAAATGTTTTTCACAGCCTGTGGTTGTCTTTTCATTCTCTTGACTGTGAGTTTTATCTGTTATTATTACTTTTTAAAAAACTTCCAGTATCTGTAGTACCTGTTCTTCTGTTTCTTCTACCTCTTGTGTATATTGCCATTTTTTTAGTCATAAATTTTTTAAAAATCTGCTTAGATACCTTGTACTGGACATGTATTTGACTTGTATATGTATTTGAACTTGTACTGGATTTGAAATATGTGTAAACATAATTTGAGATATTGGATGATGTTTTCTTTCAGGAAGAATTTTTGTTTCTGTAAGGAACCAGGGCAGTATTAATCCTATCTGTTAGTGGAGAAATATCTGTTAACTACCTAAATTATCCCAAACATTCTTACAGACTCTGGAGTGAAGTAGAAAACTGAGTAGACAGCATCCTTATCCTCATGAAAATTATATTCTATTTTGAATTGGCCAAATTTTGAATATAGGGGAAATTTGTTACTTTTTCTCTTTATATCCACACTCTTTTGACATGAAAAAATTTCATTTTCCTCTAAGTAACTACTTCAATCCATTAAAAATACTCCTATTGGAACTATAAATTATGGGTCCCTTCTGAAACCCACCCCCCACATAACAGAAGTATTTTGTGGATGTGGAAAGGGAGAATTAAAATAAATAAAATATTAATTATTTCAGCAGTAACTTTAGCCACTGAGAAAAATATAGTAACTGATTTTTAAAAAATAATCAGTATTTTGAACTTATCCTCTTAAATTGAATATTAAATTATAGAATTTGTATATTTATAGAAAGACTGTACATCATGAGAAATGCTGGGCTGGATGAAGCACAAGCTGGAATCAAGATTGTCGGGAGAAATATCAATAACCTCAGATATGCAGATGACACCACCATTATGGCAGAAAGTGAAGAACTAAAGAGCCTCTTGATGAAAGTGAAAGAGGAGAGTGAAAAAGTTGGCTTAAAGCTCAACATTCAGAAAACTAAGATCATGGCATTTTGTCCCATCACTTCATGGCAAATAGATGGGGAAACAGTGAAAAGAGTGGCTGACTTTATTTTGGGGGGCTCCAAAATCACTGCAGATGGTGACTGCAGTCATAAAATTGAAAGATGTTTACTCCTTAGAAGGAAAGGTATGACCAACCTAGACAGCATATTAAAAAGCAGAGACATTAGTTTGTGAAAAAAGACCCATCTAGTCAAAGCTATGGTTTTTCCAATGGTTATGTATGGATGTGAGAGTTGGACTATAAAGAAAGCTGAGCGCTGAAGAATTGATGTTTTTGAACTGTGGTGTTGGGGAAGACTCTTGAGAGTCCCTTGGACTGCAAAGAGTTCCAACCAGTCCATCCTAAAGGAGATCAGTCCTGCGTGTTCATTGGAAGGACTGATGCTGAAGCTGAAACTCCAATACTTTGGCCACCTGATGTGAAGAGCTGACGCATTGGAAAAGATCTTAATGCTGAGGAAGATTGAAGGCAGGAGGAGAAGGGGAAAACAGAGGATGAGAGGATTGGATGTTATCACCAACTCGATGGACATGAGTTTGGGTAAACTCCGGGAGCTGGTGTTGGTCAGGAAGGCCTGGCATGCTGCAGTCCATGGGGTCGCAAAGAGTCAGACATGACTGAGCAGCTTAACTGAACTGAACTGATATTGTTCTTTGTTTGAAATGTGAATTTAATTTTTTATAGAAACAAAAAATCAAATAGCTCAAATACATTTAATATATCTAGTCAATCTTTTTTTATACTTATAAACATATAGAATCTGGCAGTTTCTAATTAACTTCTCCATAGGAGAAATCAGTTTATAATAAAAGAGATTATCATCCAAATTTTCAGTTACTAGAAGTAATTGAAAAATGCCTATTATAATTACAAGTTCTTTGAATAAAACTGTGTTTAACATCTGAAAGTACATAATTGACTGAAACATTACTATTTTTATTCTGAAAAGGTTTGCTGAAACTATGCTCTTTGTATCTCCATTCAAATTTAATCCACTGAAATTATGATTATAAATTTACAGTACAAAAAGCAAATTTTACATTTAAATAGCATGTAAATTTATATAAATAATTTTATAATCATAATCCTATTTGGTACTTAACTAACTCTCTCATAGGCAATGCTAGTGTTATACATGCCATTTTTATGGATGAAGAACTGAGGCTCAAATAAGTTACTTCCCAAAGGTTACATAGTAAAAGGAATGTTCAAGTTAGAATCACCAAACTTTGGACTTCTAGACTTGGCCTTTGCTTATCCTTTACTAAATATATTCTACAGATCACCATCCTGAGGGATACAATATTAGACACATTTTTAAGAGGCTCAATGACAAATAAATTTGAAAAAATCCAACTTAGCATATTAGCAATGTTAGCATATTAAAAAACTGAGAATTCCATTGGCACTGTTTAACTTTTGTTTAATCCAACTTCTTTCACATATATTTGTGCCTGGAATTCTTTTTTTAGGAGACACATATTCATATTCTGTGTAAGTGTGTTCTGCAAAATGTATTGCCCAAAGAGCAATACTGCATTATATTCTATGTTGGTTTTATTTTTTATCCGTTGTTTGTTTTTTGTAGATTAAAAGTACAGTATGGGATTCCAAGAGATGTTCTATATAGTTTCTACCCTCAAATGGTTTTTAGTCCCCCTAAGAGGCAGAATACTTCCCTGACCTGAAGCATTTCACAGAATGCATCGTGTCACAATAGCACAACCAATAAATGATGCAATTGCCGAGAAGATGGAGTGGTCAACAAGAGCACAATTTTCTCAGGTATGTTTTCATGGAGAAGCTTGTTATAAAAGATTACTGAACTGATATCTATTCTAATTTTTGCCTTCATTTCTCTGTGTGATACTAGATAATTCAGTACATTTAACATCTCCAGATTTTTTTCAAAATTATTTTACAAACTGGTATTTATTTGATGAGATCATTACTTTCCAAGCTGTACCTGACAAAATTTTTGAGAAAGCATGGCAGGGAGGAAGTTGGGAGAAATTCTACAGCACCCAGTTCCCTTCTGATTTACCCTGAGAAGTTCCCCTGTTTCCATATTGGTGTTCCTCACCAGATTTCATGTGAAAAATGGATTTTCAGGATAAAACTAACTTTGAAATCTAAGGAAGGGTAGCTCCTTACTGTCTTAAAATTCTAAGAATCTCAATCAATGGAAAACTGAGGATGAAAAATCTAAACTATTTTAATTTTTATAATCTCTAATCAACTTTTATCAGTATGCACTTGTTGTTTAGTCACTAAGCCATGTCCAACTCTTTATGACCCCTTGGACAGGCTTCCCTGTCCTTCACTATCTCCGAGAATTTGCTCAAATTCAGGTCCATCAGGTCGGTGATGCTGTTCATCCATCCCATCCTCTGTTGCCCCCTTCCTTATTCAACTTTAAGAATATTTTTAAGAACAGTATAACAATTGTTAAACATAATTTCTATTTGGCAAATACTGGTACTCAGATGTAAATCTTGACATCCATCATTATTTTGAAGTAAAATGTGGTGATTTCACAGAGCAAATTTGCAGAATATTCATTAATTGTTCAATATAACATCATATGCTAATTTAGAAAGAATCTTTATATGTTTTGGCTTCTGGAATTACTGACCAATTACTAGCTGAAATTTTGAACAGTAAGAGGAAATTACTTTCACTATTCATGAAGATTAATGTAAAAGCACAGAATAAATTCTCACAAACATGGATTTATGACAGTGTCAGAAACAAAGATACATTTGGGCTTTGCCAGAAGAGTTAAGATCTGGAAAAAGATCTCATTTTTCAAAGACTACTTAGATATTCAATGGTCCTTCGCTTGGGGTGACTTAAATTTTCCAAAAGGGAACATTTCAAGATGAAACAAAATGTGTTCATTTCTTTCTACCTCAACAATAACTCATACTAAAATTCTATCTAAATTGTGTTTCCTAAAATAAATGGAACTCCACCATCACCTTCTGTGGGATTTATTAGGCAGGTCAATAAAGCTAAGTAGGAGTAGATTACCTTTTGGAGATATGTTAATACGTTTTTACCACATAATGGTTCCCTAATTACTTGCCTTAATATAGCTTCAAAAATTAAGCAATTTGTCCCCTACCTCCTGAGTAACTTAAATCTTGGAAAGTTTTCTTTCCTATGTCCAAGTTGTTTAGGATGAACTTTCAGGGAAGTGGTGGAGTATGGGAAACACATGTTTACTGCTTAAAAATCCCTTTGTTGTAATATGTAGAGTCCTGTGAAAAAGTTTATAGTCTAGAGATGCATAAAGCAATAAAAATAATATTGACAACTTTTAATTACCAGGTCTTTTCTACATACACATGGAAAATTTATTCTACCGCAAGATACCACATGCACCTTCTCTCTTTGATTTCACTGCCGTATAGATTTATCAATAGTTAATTGAAACCCATATTGGAATGGGTTTGATAGGTATACAGTTAAACACAGCCTGACTTCATGCTTGTCACCAGGTTTAAAGTGATCTATTCCCATTTTACTCAGATAGAAAACAATTCAACAGCCCATAGTATGGTACCCAGCAATGAAACCTACATTCTGATATGGGTATTTTGGGTGTAATTCAGTTAATTTGGCTGAGCTTCACATGATTTATGTACAGGAATGTTTATGTCAGAAAATCCAAGTAAATGAAAGCACTGAGGATAGATATATATAGGTAGATGTATAAGAAAAACAAGCCTTACCCTTGGAAGACTTTACTCCTTTATTATGGCACTCTAACAGTATGGTAGATCAACAACAACATATTTTTAAAATATAAGTACAGCATACTAAAATCTGCGTGGAATGGTGAAGTGGGAGGGAGAAAGAGAGAATGTGTGTCTTCTGGAGAGGGGGCAGGGCAAGGAGTACTTTATTGAAGAGAGATTAGTATCTCCAAGTAATTTAAATTCAAAATTGAATGCATTTAGTACCAGTGGCCCTATCCTCACCTTATTTCTGTAAAAATAGTAGGAAACTCTCTTAAAACTCTAGTCTCTCCTATTGCTCTTTTCTAAGTTTCAATCTGATACAAATTTTAAAGAAAGTGAAAACTCAATCAGACACCCTGAGCAGATCAAAGAAAATGCAAACCTCTATCTTTTGTGTTTCCCTTCACAGTTTAGCAGTTCTCAAGCTTAAAGCCTTCAGTGGCCATCACAGCAAAGAATACTTCAATCAAGTGCTATATGTGCTAATGCATCTTAATAATAATAATGAAAGAGACTCCTTTAATATGGGTAGAGGTCTTCATTTGTTATTCATTTAACAGCTTAAATCCACAGTAAAAAGGAACATGATTTTCTCTGATTGTCAGCCCACTTCAGTAAGTGTGGAGTGGTAAGTACAATGTGCCTGGTAAAATTGTAGAGAGTATCTGTTGCTTAAAGCCATTTTCATTGTTCATTCACCGGTTTAACAAATGTTTATTGAATGTCCTGTGAAGTGCTGGGCTATGCTAAGTACTAAGATTTGACAAAATCTTAGTGATTTGACAAAAGAATTCACTCCTGAGAATGTTTTGAGCCACGGAGGAGCCAGACATGTGTCTATATAGTAACAAGACCATTAATAAATGTGTATAGACAATAACCCCAAATAAGATGATAAATACTCTGGCTCAGGGTATTAAGATGATGCGGGATGCAAGGACAGTTTTATACTAAAGTAAAGAGTTTTAAGGGAAACAAATCAAGACCTAGTTAGTCTGTTTTTTCCTGGCTTTCCAGTGGCAATTAGACCCAACAGTAGAGATCACACTGCATCACACACAATGCTTTTTCAAACATTGTGTTCCAAACAAATAAGACTATTTTCAAGTGATTCTCCTGTTCTTTACATTGTATAAGGGAACAGTACATCTCTTTTCTCCTCTCAGGGTCTTCAGGATTTTGTCATGTGGTCAGATTTCAGGAGAAAAGACTCTGCCATACAGTTCTGGTGCTTTTTTTTTTCCTCACAAGGATGATCAGTTGTTAAAACATCTTTGTTTTAACAAAGATGTGTGTGTGTGTGTGTGTGTGTGTGTGCAAAATAAAAACAAATGGAGGCCAACAAGGAATCTAGTCAGAAGCAAATGTTTTAGAGCTAGGGTTTGAGATTAAATTTGAGAATTGCCTCTGATATTTATTGATTATATGATCCAATGAGAATGACTTAGTACTTTATGCCTCAATTTACATCTTTAAAATGGGCTAGTAACACTCTCATTGGATTATGGTGAGGAGTAAATGAGTTAATGCAGGCAATGTGCTTAGAAAAGAATTTAGCACATACTAAATGCAACATAAATACTAGCTATTATAATTCATACACATAAATCAGTGTGGGTGGGGTTGATGTCATAGGATTATTAGTCAAAAAAATGAAATAACTAAAATCTATTTGGCTAAAATATAGTCATGTATTTGACCGAAGTAGTTTTTTTCTATTCATGTAACATTTAATAAATATTCAACAAATATTTACTGAGTTCTTTATTATTGGCACTGAAAATCAAATATATACAAATTTTAGCAATGAGCAAAAATCTTGCCCTCCTAGAACTTAAATTCAAGACACTGAAGTTGCATAGAAAGATTAGATTAAATGATTTCTTCAAATCGCATCCTAAACCATGACATTAATTCCTGTTTCAGGAATTTGTTTTTCAGTGAGGTGAGGGCTTCCCTGTGGCTCAGACGGTGAAGAATCTTGTCTGCAATGTAGGAGTGAAAGTGAAAGTAGCTCAATTGTGTCCAATTCTTTGCGGACCCCATGGACTATTCTGTCCATGGAATTCTCCAGGCCAGAATACTGGAGTGGGTAGCCATTCCCTTCTCCAGGGGATCTTCCCAACCCAGGGATCGAACTCAAGTCTCCTGCATTGCAGGCAGATTCTTTACCAGCTAAGCCACCATGGAAGCCTTAGGTACAATCCCTGGGTCAGGGAGATCCCCTGGAGAAGGAAATGGCAACCCACTCCAGCAATCTTGACCGGAGAATCCCATGGACAGAAGAGCCTGGTGGGCTGCAGTCCATTAGGTTGCAAAGAGTCAAATATGACTGAGTGACAGACACACAGATATGCTTTGTACTCAGAACTTTTCCTACATGTTTTTGTTTGTGTGTGTGTATACGTGTGTGTATGATGGAGCTGTAAGGAAAGTACTGTTATCAATATTTTACCAATAAGAAGACCATGATAGGGGAAAGTAACTTAGCCAGGATGGAACAGTACTCAGTAGTAAAACTAAAATACAAACTTAGGAGATCTGATTCCAAGAGCACATGTTCTTTACCAGTAACTAATCGTTTTAATATTTGGTGTGGTAGGATTACACAAAAAGAAAGAAAGAAAGAACAACTTTCAGTATTTCACTTAGTATAAAAAAGTATTGAAATATTTCATTTTGTTAGATAGAACTTGTTAGCACTTGTTACTTCTTGGTACTGAGAGAGTCAATTCCCAGGAAGGTTGATAAGAAGTCCAGGGTCCCAGAGGAGGAGAAAGCAGTCTGGGGCTCTCAAGGAGATAGGGGTCTGGAATTCTCAAGGAGGAGGGAAGGACAAACTTTTTTTTTTCTCTACATTTCTTAGTCTTAGTCATGTAAAATGGTTATTTTTCTTTAAGCCTGGAACTGATGATTACACAATAAACAACTCGGTTTAAACTTTGTACTAGGGATTATGTAACAATAATGTATCTGTTTGAGGACAGCTTCTCCTTCCTGAAAAGCTTCTGACTAATCCTGATATCTTAGAATGTATATTATGGGAGTGGGTCTGGTAGGATCTTTCTATTGTTAAGTTCTAATCCTGTTATCCTAAAATGTAAATTGTGGGAGTGGGTCTAGTAAAGATCTTTAGAACCTTGAGACATTCTTTTGATTTATTGTAATAACTAATTTAAAAAGTATATAACTCCTTTGCTAACACTAGCAAGGGAGGCACTCTCCGTCCCCCTTCTGATGTCTCTATCAGAAGCTTTCTCTGCCCCTTTTCACTTTAATAAAACTCTGCTACACAAAAGCTCTTGAGTGATCAAGCCTGGTCCCTGGTCCCAAAGCTAAATCTTCTTCAGAGATCACGAATTTGACATCATTCACCGTAAACTATCAGTACTGAGCATATGGGTGCTTGCTATATGAATCTTTATAATTTTATCTATTTTTTGAAAGGCACACACAGAGGGTCAAATCATTTATTATGCATTTACTATGTGCCAGACACTGTTCTAAGCTCTTAATATATGTATTACTCTTTTAATCTGCACAAGTATCTTGTGTGACCGATGCTATTACTAAACCACAAATGTTAGAGATGAGGAAAGGGTAATAAAAAGTGATTGAATAAGTAATAGAGCTGATATTCAGATCCTGGTAGGAAGGTTCCAGAGCATGTATTTTTCTTAAAGCGATCTGCTACTCTCATTTCAAATAACAAAATGTAACACTTAATGAAACTTTTAAAATGTGAAAAGCAAGTGTTACCCTCATTTTTCATGAATTAATTGGTTTAATCCTACCAACAACATTATATAGAGTTGTAGTATAATGGAAATTTATATATTTTCCCTTTAAAGTGGCAAAATATGAACCACACAGAGGCTTAGTAATTTGCTTAAGTCCACACATCTAGAACAAATATCATCATCACCAATACTGATTACTTTTGAGTATTCAAATATTAAGTATAGAGATATTATTTCTTTTTAATTATTTTAGTAGTTCATCAGATGAACTCTGCAAGGCAAGTCCTCATTTTACATATGAGATAATTGAGGTTCAAAAAACTTAGGTAAATCACTCAAGCTACAAAAAAGTAAACATCTTTGCTAATATTTGAACCAGTGTCTTGCTGACACCAGAGGTCAGGGTCTCATTCAGAGTTGTAGATTGATATATTTAAAGAAGTTTCATACTTACTCTCTAAAAAAAGATAAGAACCCTAAAGGAGTATCTTGGGAATAAAATATGATTATTTTTGATGTATTTTGCATTCAGTTCTTCACCAAAACCATCTTTCTGACTTCTCAGGAAGGTGAAAAAAGTGGGTCAAGGTTGAATACTGTTCTTAATTTTGTCTTTTGAATATGCTATGTAGGTCACCTCCTGAGTGTATAACTCTATCCATAATTTACTTACACAGTGAGATAAAAGTTCCATTACATGCCAAGACTGATTACCCAGGTTTTTTTCATTAGATGAAGTTAAAAGCCCAGAATCTTTATCTAAAGACCATCTGACAGGAATTGTGCTGACATGATACTTTCATTTCTGGTTGGCACTGTAGGGTGAATTTTCATTACTTAGCTATTCCTTGCAAATATTGCTCAGGTTATGCTAGTGTGAACCATAAGTCCACTGAAAGGATCTGACAAGATAAAACTGCTGTTTCCCAACTATTTCCATTTCAATCTTTCACATAAGCGATCATAATTCTGTATAATACCTATCTGGGGCCATAAAGACCTCTGATGTCAGCTCTTTCCATTTCCCACTAGACCAATGTGATAGATAAGAATGTGTACCGTCTCCTTTGTTGTCCTTTTTGAGTAAAGTTTTAACTTATCACTATTTGTGCTAAGTACAATGATGAATTATTCATCTAGGAATCTGAAAATAGAGTTTCATTATCTGCTGATAAGGTGTGTATGTGTGTGTATGTATATACATACATATATATATGTATATGTATATATTAATAGGCAAGTTCAGCTAAGAATTCTCTTACACTTCACAGAGAACAATTTCAAACACATATCAGTAGGGGGAAAAAGAAAAGTCTTTCAATAACCCAATCTTCATTTACTGATCTGTAGGACAAAGTCAGACTTCAGTGTGTTTCTCAAAAAGACCTTAAGAATTAGCTAAAAAAATCATAATCAAGTAATGATTCACATTTACATTGTTATCTTGAAATACATCTGAGTAATGTTTATATATAGGTGAAAGCTATCATGAGAATATAAATTCCAGTTATGGAAAAATAGAGTTAAATTTCAGGGCATATGAATTGTTTTATGCTGTATCTAGCATGTATATTGACTCAATGCCCTATGTAACCTAGCTCTTCTACATGGATTTACTTCAAAGCTTATAAAAATATATTTGTAAACTTCTAACTATCTAATCATAAGGTCCATCTAGTCAAAGCTATGGTTTTTCCAGTAGTTATGTATGGATATGAGAGTTGGACTATGAAGAAAGCTGAGCATAAGAATTGATGCTTTTGAAATGTGGTGATGGAGAAGACCCTTGAGAGTCCCTTGGACTGCACAGAGATCCAACCAGTCAATCCTAAAGGAAATCAGTATTCATTGGAAGGACTGATGCAGAAGCTGAAACTCCAGTACTTTGGCCACCTGATGTAAGAATCAACTCACTGGGAAAGACCCTGATGCTGCGAAGGATTGACGGTGGGAGGAGAAGGGGACAACAGAGGATAAGACAGTTGGATGGCATCACTGACGAGATGGGCATGACTTTGAGCAAGCTCTGGGAGTTGGTGATGGACAGGAAAGCCTGGCGTGCTGCAGTCCATGGGGTCACAAGGAGTCAGACACAACTGAGCGACTTAACTGAACTGAAAAATGTCTGAGTGATAAGGGAATAATAGTGGTAATGCTGTTGCTGATACTAATGATGGTAACTTACATTTACCAAGTTCTTAGTATCTCCAGTCTTTCACTTGAGCAAAATATCTCATTTAACATTCAACACAGAGAGTTTTGTATGTATACATAAAATATGTATCATTTTTACTTTCTCAATTATATAGACTGATATTTAAAGAGACAAATTTTCACACAACTCATATGAGGTGGCTGTGTGATTCAAATTCAGTGTTGTCTAACTCAAGAGACAATGATTTTAACTCAACTTCAATTACAGCTTTTAAAAATAAGACACAAGGACATGCCTATTCATAAATCATGTTACTTTTTGTAGTATATACTCACATGGAAAACATTTCTTACTAATGAATTAATATGAATGACTGAAAAGTTATCAGAAAAAATAGACAAAAACATAATTATACTTAGATGTTAGTATCTCTTTCTCAGTAATTGATTGGACAGCTAGATAACTATGTATATAGAACTCAACAGAAGCAACTAACTTAATTGACTGTGACATACAGCTTTTAACTCTAGAATATGACCCATTTTTAAGTAAATAGGAAACACTCATCAAGACAGATCATACACTGGGCCATAATATGTCTCAATAAGTATCAGAAGTTTGCAGTCTCACAGAGTACATGATGTGAAACAAAACAATTAAATTTCAAATCAAGGATAATAACAATGAGAAAATCTCTTAGATATTTGGAGATGAAATTGTACATTTCCAAATAATCCATAGCTCAATAAAGAGATTTCAAGGGAAATAAAAATCAAAACACACAGATATCAAAATATCAAAAAAAAACTGCTTATAATGCTTGGTGAAATTTACAACTAAAGATGATAAGAATGAAATTTAGAACTTTAAATGCTAATATGAGATAAAAAAAGATTTTTAAAATTAATGATCTGAACTTTTCCCACAAATGCTGGAAATTACCAAATTTCCAAAATTAAACAGGAGGAAATAAAAATAAGAATAACAAAGCAAAAAATAATACTGAAATAGAAAATAAACTGTAAAGAAAATTAAATAGTCAAGCAATGGTTCTTTGAAAAGATCAGCAATACTGATTATAAGCCCTATCAGGAATAATAAAGAAAGGAGTGGAAAGACAAATTGCCAGTATCAGAAATGAAAATGGGTATAGCTGTACAGAACCTAAAAATACTGATAAAAACTTAAGGGAAATGTAAAGAAATTTATGCAGAGAAATTGAAAAGCTAGATGAAATGGAACAATTAATAAAAAATAATATATCAAAATTGACTGATGAAAAATTTAAAAATCTGAAGAACTATATATTTGTTAAAGAAATTGAATTCAGAACTTTTAAAAAAGAAAAATTTCTTGTGAGGAAAATCCTAGACCTAGATGTTTGTGTTGATGAAGTTTATAAATATTCCTTATTAATTTTGTAATGAAGGTGAGAATATGTGTAATTAGTGCTTATTTTAAAGGCAAGAACCATACCTAGGAAAATTTTAGGCTATCATATATGCAGAAAAAATGGAAAACACAAAAAATCCAGGGAATTTATAGTGCTCAAAAGACAATTTAAAAACAATATTCAATACTGTGCATATTTTGAGATTTCAGAACAATTATATGCTGACTGCCAAGCTACAAACATACAGAAATGTTTTCTCTTGTATTCATATGTATAAATCATGTTTGTATATGTGATGAGAAGCTCTGTTCTTAAATAAAAGAAGGAAAGAGTATAAATTGTGGTAAAAAAAATCTACAGTTATATAATGTACATATGTTAATATGTGAATGCATATATAAATGTACATAAATGCTATTTCCATGTAACAAATATTTCTTAGTGAAACAATTCAAGTTCTTAAATCAGAAGCAGAACAAGATCTAGGCAATTAACAATTTTTTTCCTGCAATAATATGATTTAGCAACTATCACTGTTGTTCTTCTAAGTCACATATTATGTATATGTACCTTCCCATTACAATTTCAAGAAAAAATATTTTATTTTAAAAATGTAGTAAAATGTTATCCTATATTTATTCATGCAAAATGATTATTGACGGTAATTCTGCCCCAAATCATGAAATCATTTAAAACAGCCACTACACTTAAATATTTTTTTAAAAATCTCATCTAATTTTTTTTCTGTCTCTGAATTTAGTACATGTGGCAACTGATAATGATTGATGGTGAAAAGCAAATATGCTATGTTTTCATTATTACTATTTTTTACTGTATTTTTGAAGGATTAGCAAGGAGTTTAACATTGCTGAAAAGAAAGCTATAAGATTTTATTTTAAACCAAGACAATAAAAAGGGATTTTTTTTTAAGGCAAACAGACTTTACTAGCCACTCACTTTTACTCATTTTTGAAAGAATGAGAAGTGACTGGCTTTACTCAATATTCTTTTGTTTCATCAGGAATGATAATGGTTTGTATAATTTCTGCTTCATGCTTGGGTAGTGATAATCAGGCATTATGTTTTTTCACTATTCAGAAGAAAATCATGTTTCTGTAAAATTCTTCAATATCTAGTTAAAATGGAATGTTTACCTTTGACAGGTACCTTTATGTGGGCTTCTTCTGAATTGCCTTTCAGAAAGCATGGTGCTCACAATTCCTTTTGGAACCACAGCATCTTTCTTTTAATGCACATCACAGTGAGTAGTACCACATAACTGTTTGTGTGTGTGTGTGTGTGTGTGTGTCTTCATTGTGCAAATTTAGTTCCACAAGGCAATTTATGTCTATCCAACATGGAGTTACTGGGGGCAGGAGGAAAGAAGAGTTTCTTTCATGAAGCATCTTGCCTGATGCCAGTTTACAATTATGACAAAAATCATTGGTTTCTGTGACTGTGTGTGTGTGTGTGTGTGTGTGTGTGTGTGTGTGTGTGTTTGTGTACTGGTCACTCAGTCATGTCCGGCTCTTTGTGACACCGAGGCCTGTAGCCCAACAGGCTCCTCTGTCCATGGAGTTCTGTAGGCAAGAACACTGGACTGGGTTGCCATTCCCTTCTCCAAAGGATCTTCCCGACCCAGGGGTCGAACCTGGTCTCCCACAATACAGGCAGATTTTTACCATCTGAACCACCAGGGATGCCCCTCTGTGACTATAGGAACAACCCAAAAGTCAGGAATGAGGTATGCCCAGTCATGGACAGGTCTCAAGTGTCAACAATGAAGTGTCTCCAATTCCAGAATGGTGTCAAGAGTATGAATGACTCTGGGAGAGATCAAAGAGAAGAACCATTCACATTAACATTGTTTTATAGGCTACCAACATCTGGAAGGCATTACAACCCTCAGATACTCCTATGTCACTGCTGAGGCATTTTGACCTCAGTAATTTACATAACTGATTTTATCAGGTGACTTGATTTGATCTTTAGACAGTGTCTTGTCTTTCTGTGTTCATTTTTGTGACTCCATTCCATTAAAAAGAAGCAGAAAGTTGCCTGAGAATATATTCAGAATATTTTATTTTATAGATAAAGGAACAGGCTTTCAATTTTTATAATATGAAATTTATATCTCTATATCCCTTCAATGAAAGTACTTTAGGCATCTTTCATTTCAGAATCATTGCTGTAACTATGGGTTGGTGAACAGAATTGAAGTGTTGTCATTTGCCACAAGAACAATCTTTGATTATGCTTTGCAAATTGTATGAAAATAACAACAAAAAAACAATAAAACTCTATGAAATGATAGTTTTAATATGTTAACATTTCAAAGTTAATAGTTTCTTTTGCTTAGGCTTTTGTTCTCAAAACTGCAGCCTTGAATTTCCTTGATGTGTTATTAAAAAAAAAAAAAAAGATTACAGAAATGACTAGTGTCATCTGTTGGTGAAAGTGAAAATTACAAGATATCTTAAAACTGCATTTCTTAAAAAAAATGTTTATCATTCTTGTAAGTTCCATTGAAGAAGCATCTGTGGGTTTTTGAGGCTAATAACTCTTTTGTGCCTCATTTTATCTTCTGTTTTCATAAAAAATAGTGCTCTTTTAGATCATAGTGGAGCAATGACAAAACAGTTTTGCAAAATGAATTTTAAAATATGAGGCTGTTTTAGATAAATGGACATTTGTTTATATATAGCAAATAATATACATTATATATATGTATATAGCAAATATAGATGCTGCTGTAGAACAAATTAATAATACCCATGTCCTTTTCTATTACTAGCTATATTGATATAGTGAGGCTGCTTTGAACTTGGGCAAAGAAATATTAAGAATATTAAGTTTGGCATGTGGGAGGAAGAAACTTCATTCAATAATTTCTTTCAATTGAGTCTTAATTCCTCTTAGCCCCAAACAATCTATATCTCATCATTTCCCTTCTTCCAAAATTTCCTAAATGAGTACAATGGCAGTGATTTCAAAATTACAAAGACAATCACATCTCCAAGGAAACAATGCCCATTCTTCTATAGTTTCAAAAAGAGAACAAGAGGAAAGAGAAGGGGGAGGGAGAAGAGGTGAAAGAGGTATAACTAGAACTGGCCCCTTTTGATAGCCAGGGGAATTATATCCTTGTCACTGCTTAAAGTGGTCTTCGACCACTATCATTAGCAATTAGTAGAGATTTTGTTCAAAATGCAGAATCTCAAGTCACATGGATATCTGATGAGTAAGAGTTAACATTTTAATAAAATCATCAGGTAATTCATAAGAATGTTATTGTTTGAAAGTCATGGATCATTCCAGTTAGCTTGTTAAAGTCTCACAACACTATTAGGTACACAATGTACTTGTATTCCCATTTTACTGATCAAGAAATAGATCCTCAGAATTTCTCTTTACTTTCCCACATGTTTCAAATACAGCAAGAATCTCCCAGCAAAGCAAAATTTAATTAATGTGCTTATCAGAAATGACATTTTCTAGAAATTTGTTTGCTAAACCAATCACTTTACCATTTATGTGTGAACATTTCTTTCTCCTATTAGACAAAATAGAGACTATTTATGCATCTCTATTCCTAGACCATGACTGTCTTGCCAAAAAATTTAACAATTTGAGAGTACATATGTGTGTAGTTGTATCAATATTCTTTACAACTTTGGGCAAATTTCTCAACTTCTATTAATTTCAGCATCATTATCCATAAATAATAATCTGGTAGTAGAATAGTGTTTCTCAATTTTAAAGGACCTTCAGCCCTTTTAGAGAACAAATATTTCATAAAGCTTCCTTTATTATTCTGAAATTAAATTAGCAAATATTATTGTCTACCTCTACACATAATCTAGGAAAATGGAAAAGTTATTTAATACTCTAAATTGACATAATGGAGAAACAAAAGGAAACCAACTGATGAAATATATTTTTCACTGTGTTATTGCTTTAGTATGGCTACACTGGAAGATAAAATATCAATACAATAGTCACCTCTTTGCCTCTGTTCCCAGAATTACCATGAATTTCATGGTCTCCAATGCAGACTTATATAAGTAACTGTATTGCCTGTGTATATAGCATAATTGGTATGACTACTAGTGATGTGACTTCCCCAAATGGCAAACACTCTTAATTTTGAGGACAGAAAATTGATATGATTTATTAAGTTCATATAATTTGACCAATCTGAGCAAAATATTCACTGACGTAACTGGACCAAACTAGCCAGGCTTCTCAACCACCCCCATATCCAGTACCAGTTTTGTTCACTTCTCCTGATAATAGAAAAGTCATTCTGTCTGAACTTTGGGACTCTTACAAACCTTATAATCAAAGTGTTCTCTCTGTTACAATGTTCTTCCTCTTACTATTGCACTTGTCTAAAATTGCATTTGAATAAAATCTCTCACCTAACTCTGGAATTTTTTTTTTTACATATTTCTAGAAATTCAGAAAGTTATTTTGCCAAAGAAGAAAATGGTCTTTGAAAGGACCTCACAATGTAATCATCTTTCATAAGCCCCTTTTTACATAGTTAGAGACAGCCTTCATAATTGAGTTTTACTAAATTTTCAGAAAAAGAGTACAGCATAATAGGCCACAGTCCCTCTCCCAGAGATTAGCACTTGAGGCTAGAGTCTAGTTGGTAAGCTTGAATGCAAAATGCTTTGTGTTTAAAAATAAAGCAAAATTATAAACAAAGCTCAGATGATTATGAACAGAGTTTTGAAAGTTGTGTGAGATATGAAAAGTTCTTTTCATTGGGTAAGACTTTTTCATGCCTTGTGATTTGTAGCAATGCTGGCTACCAAATAACATTAGTCCCAATTATAACAACCAACACATCTCATCACATTCCAAAATGCCACCTAGAAAACTAAATTACCTCAGTAAAATCCACTGTACTAGAAAACACCGACCTCTTTTTACTTGGAAAAAGTCCACTATTCTAAATCAACATACAGCAAAGAATGGGTACTAAGAAGCTCTATTTATAAGAGAGTATACTTTTCGTTAGTCTGAACTAATAAATGCATAAAATATAGGGATATGTGTGTGTGTGTGTATATATGTGGACATGTGTATTTATACCTCACCTCATTTTCAAAAAGATTGAAGGATGTGACACTAATGTATTTTTTTATCCTCTTATATATCTCCAAAGCTGGTGTGTAAAGAGGTCAGAATAATCACTTTCTTTAAGTAAGAGATTTAATCTTTTTAAAGGCTGTGTATGTCTAAATTGCATAATTAGCATTATTCTAAATGTATTATAGGGGCATATTATATACAGAAGTTATAGTAATTAAAATTATGGAAAATCATTTGATTTTATTCCCATTCAGCCATTTAGACATTCAGTCAGTCAAAATATAATTAGATACTTATGTAGTCGTAAATAATCCAGGAACTACTCATGAAACTTAGATTTTATTGGGAAGAGAAAAGGAAACAAAGGCACACACACAAAACAAAATCATCAAATAAACACATGAAAGTGTAATTGATGCTAAGGAGACCATTGAAATAAAGCTAAGATGGAGAACAATGTGGTTACTATTTTAGACTTAGGCGATTAGAAGAATCATTTCTAATGATACAGCACATAAAATGACATCTGCATATTACGAAGCTAATTGATGGATGAAAATATGAAGAAAAACCCATCAGGCAGAGAAAATAGTATGTGTAGTAGTCCTGAGAGGAAGAAGCCCAGTATGGCATGAATTTGGTGGAGGTAAGGGCCACCCTGGAGGTTACTTTTAAAAGGAATTCATTCTTGAAAACCTAACATACCACATCATCCTTAAGGCTCTGAAAATAAGTAGTCTAGCTCATCCACCCATGATCCAATGCATCAATCTATGCATCTATGCAACCAGATGTGTAGGCATCTATCCATGCATTTATTTATCCACCCATGCATTTATCCATCTATTTATCCACACATCTACTTGCTCACAAGAAGTTATCACATACTTTGTTCTCTGTTTTTTAAAAATCATCAAGTTTAATGATAAATACATTCCCAATTGCTGACCTCAGAGAAGTCATGGCCTGATGGACGACAGTCATTTTACCATAAATAGAGATCAAGGACCCCTCCTTCTGCTACTTTCACTGCCTTGAGTTCCGAGGCAGAACCTGCTGAGAGTTTTACCCCGTTGGCAGCCTCTCGCAATCACCCAGTAATGACTCTCTGTGGTGTCTGACAACAATCAAGCCCCTTATCTTCAGATAACTCACAAGATAAAGCCTGTGACTGCAGCATCAAACCAGACTAATGTGCTTCTCACTCTATGAGAACACATGCCTTTGGATATAGCTTTAGATGGATACACTGGTGGTGACAGCAAATAGATGTATTACATTGTCTGCCTAAGTGCACAGATACACAAATAGATAAATTCAGTGGGGAGAAAAGCAGGCCTTGGGATATCAGCACCTCATCCCTGGGAAAGCTGATTGCTAGAGCCTTGACAGAAGGAACCTATTTACTTGCAACAAGGACCATGCCAGGCTGATTTGACAACTCCTGGAGTTAATATTTTAAAACCATAAGGGAAGACGAAATTACTTAACCTCAAGTCCTTGTAAACCAAGGAAAGTTTGTCATATGACATTTTCCCTTCTGTGACTTTATGTTGTAGTTCCCCTAAAGGCATAACTATTAACTGAATTTGATGGATTTATTATTTATATTCTATTCTGAGGAAGAAAAAATAGTGGTGGAGGGTGGGAGTGGGAACAGAGAACTACATAGCAGGCTCATTAAGAGGTAGGTTTTTCTAACTGTTTCCTAAATGGAATTTCTGGCTCATCTGACCTCTATTTTGTTACCTCCTCTATTTGCTAGAAAAAGGTTGAGGGTTTAGCATGATATCTTAACTGTGATGATTCTGTTACAGAGAAAAAGTTAAAATGTCTTTAGCTGAGGAATAGAGATTCACTAAAGGTTTCTTGCTGTGCAAATACAGAAATGTCTCACCCTATTCTCCCCCATCTTCTTGTAGAAAAAAGAACAATCTCAAACTTTCACCTCTAAAAATTGCCACTGTGTTTTAAAATCCCACTGAAATGATTAGTTGACTCTCTTGCCCAGGGTCAGTTCAGAAAGGCTGGTATCTAAATAATAATACAGTTCAGGCTCACTGTACTTAGAAAGGAAACAGTTACAGGATTTACCCTTTGCTCCCTGCAGTGATCCTGAGATAAATCTTTCCCTAAGAAGTCAAGCTGTTGTTAAAAGCATGTCACCATTTTGGCCAGCTTGAGAGTTTCACAGCTTAGGGTCAGAGTTAAATATTATAGTAGTTTGTAGTCAAACGTAGAGGAAGAGAAGATATGAGGGAAAACAGTTCCTGAACCCTGTACCTCATCAAAGTCAACATCCTAGGTGCTGCAGAAACATTTTGGGGTTGACCAGGGATGTTCATCTTTCTCAGCTAACAGCCACCTGTACCCACCTCCTCCAGCAGCCGTGAGCCATCTTTGGGAACCGGAGCTGTTCAGCCTAGTTCCACCAATCAGATTATTTTTCCTAGGAATTTGGAACTGAAACAAGTTATTCTTAAATCTATGCAGACTACTTTGAATGGGATACAAGTAAGATCAGGCTTGTAATGATGGCCACTCACACAGAAAAAAAAAATAGAGTTCTACAGAGAGAAAATTTTAATAAAGTTTGTATTGAGAAAAGCAAATACCTCTCTGTTATCTTTGCCCTTGATTCCATGCAATTTCCTTTATTAGCTTAACCAAATTTGAAAAGGTTTTATAATGATTTTTAAAGATTTATAAAGATTTTTACCTAAAAGACACTGCAATAATTATGCCACAGAACTTATTTTCTCAATTACTAATGCTGTTATTTACTTGAAGAATATGTATGCATTGAAATATTAAGTATTAGTCGTCATGTTCTTCAAAGTCAACAAACCATGCTATCAAGTTTCATTTAATCACCTAGAATTTATAAAGCTCTGATAGTTAATAGTGGGAATAGAGAGATTAATAAGATGTCCCTGAACTTCTAAATGAGAGGACAGGACTCCTTGTTACTATGTTTCTATAATACATTTATGTCCAATATACAAGTATTCGAGTGGAATGAGAAAGTAATCTATAGTCAATGTATAGATCCCATTAGTCATTATTTTAACTGGTACATTCAGACACACTCAGAGAAACATCCCAGGAGTTTTCAAGACTGTAATAAACCAAGTTCCCTGAGAAGAGACTGAAGTGAAAAGATGTGATAAACTCTGCTACTTATGTAGACCTGTCCTTGGAGAAATCCAATTTCAAATGCTTGGGGAATCTATCCAAAGAAAACAGCCCAATAACATACCAGGAAATCTATAAATCCAAGATGTTAAATGTCAACCTACTGTTAGTTGGATAGAAAAGCTTGGCAATTAATCTCTAGAGGCAACAGTTGAATGTGTTGGAAAATGATTATGGAGTGAGGTTGTTAATCAAACTTGTTTGGCAAGTGATGCATTAGATAAGCTAAGGAGCTGATGACAGAAATTTTCAGAGCACAAGGATACACTCAGGCTTCTTAGCTTTCATATCTGGGGCACAGAGAGTCTAGTCAAAACAAACAAACAAACAAAAAGACTTCAAATGTGTGAACCTAGCCTACTGTGGTAGTGATAGAAATTTGCTTAGAGAAATGACTAAAGGAAACTCAATTGTAATTTCAGTACTCCTGGAGATGTTTCAGTGGGCGCCAGTCTACATCATAGACTGTTCCCAGACCTCTGCAAACCAGTAACTATTCTTGGTTCACAAGACAGAATCCTCAGGCCAGCATTCAGATTCCATCTCCACCACTCACAGACCGTGTAGCTTCGGATAAAGCACTTAACTTATTTGAGTTTGTTTCTTTACCTGTAAAACAAGAGGAAAAAAAAAAGCAATCACAGTAACAATACCAAGAAAGATGATTATATTTCTCAAGGATATTTTGGACATCAAGCCAAATGATATAAATTAAAATGCTTACTAAATTACATAGTGCTCGGCAGGAGTTAGCCAGCATGTTTAGCCTCTTGTCACGCTCATTTCTTCATCCTTAATCATCACCATAAACACATGCCCCTTTTTTCATCACTAGTCCAGCCTGTTTTCCATACTCATGGTCATCTAGACCTGCTTCCTCCCATACCAAATCATTCCCTGCTCTGAAACAAACACCAATGCCTTTCTTTTCAAATGTAGTTCTTAAAATTTATTATAATAATAACATGCTATTTTTAAGTAAAATGAATATATGCCCATTGTTGAAAAAGTTTAAAAAATACAAGAAGTATTAAAAATCAATAACCTACAAACATATTTACTATTAATATTTTGATATTTTTTTTTCCTTATTTATTTTAACTCAGGAAACGAAGTTGAAGCTTTGGGGCGCTGATAATATATCGCCATCTTCTTCCCTACCTTTCCTGGTGTCTCAGTGGTAAAGAATCTGCCTGCCAATACAGCAGATGTGGGTTCAATCCCTGAGTCAGGAAGATCCCCTGGAGAAGGGCATGGCAACTGACTTCAGCATTCTTGCCTGAGAAACCCCATGGACAGAGGAGCCTGATGGCTACTGTCCATGGGATCGCAAAAGAGTCAGATACAGCTCAGTGGCTAAACAGCAAATATTCTTCCTTACGTGTTTTAGGAATTTTTAAAAAGTCATATAATTTAGTTTCCAAGAAGACAGATATATCTTGCATATATTTTTTCTGTTCCTTTTTTTTCTTCTTTGTTGAGATATATTGAAAATATAACATTGTATGTTTCAGATACACAACATTGCATGTTGTGTATAATGATCCCCACAACAAGTTGACATCCATCACACATAGTTATAAAAGTTTTCTTTCTTGTGATGGGAATTTTTAAGATCTCTTCTCTTAGCAACCTGAAAAATATACAGATTTGTTCACTATAGTCATCATGCTGTGCATTACACAAGTGCCTTTAATAGAAAACTTAACAGTTCCCTTGATAGCTTCACATAATGCCCTCTTCCCTCTTCCTTCATTTAAAGAAAGCTTTGGTTTGAGAAGAAGATGCTATTTTTTCTTTTCTCTTCCTTTGTTAGACCCGGAAGAAAGTTGGAATTTTCCTTCCTCCCACTCTTACTTGTTCATGAAAAACTGGGCATGTTTTAAACTCTTCTGAGCTTCTTCTAAATTAATAAAATACGTCTTGAGGATGGGAATGACTCAGGTAGTGCAAATAAAATAATCTGATGATTCCTTTGCCTCTCCCTTTGATTGTCTAACTCCTCTGAAATTGAGCCCTGCAGAAGGCATCAGCTGGGCTGCCTGTCCTCAGTTGTCTGGGTGGGTGTGGTAGATCAAGCATCCCCCTGCCTCACCACTTCCCTGGCAGTAACTCCATTTCTTTCTGGCTAGAGTTTTTGTCAGGCATCCCTTTTCACAATCTTCATCTGGACTCTGATGAGATTGCCCCACCCCTTCAAGCCTGGGGTGGTAACAGCTTCTCAATTTTGCTACATTTTGGGCACCTCACCAACCACCAATAATTCCTTTGACCCTGTCCATACTCTGTAAAATTGTCCTTCATTAAATTCTGTCGCTTAAACCCTGTTAATTAAGCCATCTTTTTTTCTGCCAGAGTGCTGACTGATGCACAGAGGATTTAGTGCCTGTCAGTAGCCAGCATTTCAGAAATATTGGCTTTTTATGTGTGACAAAGTAATATATAGGATGATGGAATAATTATTCCTTTATTATTATTCTTAATCAGTGTCTGTATATATCATACCTGAAAAAACCCTAAATCAGTAAATATTGCTCTCCTCCAAGATTTCCATAGACAAAGAGCTTTTTAAGACACAACAAAAAGATGCTATTTTTAGTCTGTCAGTAAAGAGTAGTCAAAAGGAAACATCAAGGTTTTTTTTTTTTTTTTTCAAAACTGAATTTGTTGCTTTCAATCTTGTTTTGATTGATGGATTTTCTGTTTTGTTTTGTTAAGCTAAATAATCAGCCGCGCGGTTTTTTTATTTTATTCTTGTTTCTGATGGAAACAATTTTAGTTGAAAGGACTCCTTAAGTTGCAAGTGGTGGATTAAAGTCAGTTTAAAATTCAACAGAAATAAAGTGGGGTTTTGAATTTGGATAATGAGAGCTGGAAAACATTGCCTAGGATCCTATCACTCTCCTTTACAACACTTTGTGCCTTCCGATGAGAAAGCCGTTATCTTTCTTGGACAATCATCAGTTAAATAAAAATAACAATGTATAGTCCAAATGACTTGAGTTGTGAATATCAGTTGAGTTAAAGTAGGTTCAGAGAACTCCATTTAGTGCAAGGTGATTCAGTTACAAGCATTAAGTGAATACCTGTGATAGGCCAGACACGGACACGGTGCAAGTTTCTCAGTATAAAGAGTCAGCACAAGGCCCATTGGTGATGAGCAGGGTGGCAATGAGGGTTAGCATGGGGAAATTAAGTAAACAACGCACACTAGTTGTGTAGTGCTGCCTTCAA
Source organism: Odocoileus virginianus (assembly GCF_023699985.2). NCBI lineage: Eukaryota > Metazoa > Chordata > Mammalia > Artiodactyla > Cervidae > Odocoileus > Odocoileus virginianus. Next base: position 22,826,492 of record NC_069699.1, read on the forward strand.
AACTACAAAAAAACTTCAGAACCCCCCCCCACCCCCCGCCCAAACTGGACATTTTACACACAATTCTGGAGGATAGAAGTCCAAGGTCAAGGTTGGTTCCCTCTGAGGTCATGAGGGAAGGATGTGTTTTCCAGACCCTCTCCCCTAGCTTTAGATGGTCTTCTCTGGCTCTTCACATCGTCTTCCCTCCATGTGGGTCTGTGTTCAAATTTTCCCTTTCTGTTACAACACCAGCATCCAATAACCCAATGATGTCTCTTTAACTTGTTTACCTCTGTAAAGACTGTTTGCACACAGCATCACATTCCAAGATTCTGGAGATTAGGACATCAACATATATAAAGGGTATTAAGGGCAGAATTCAAGCTATAACATAATGAAAACAGAGTTAAAATACCCTGTGGTCGAGGAAAGCACAGGGCACTTTGAAAGCGTAATGATGAGATGTCTACCTGAAATTATTAAAAGCTCTGTCTTAAGCCTCATTTTCTAATTTCTCTCTGTATTTAATTAGCTCTAAATCATTTTGTGTTTTCTCAATATCCAGGGCTCTCCTGCATTAACCTAACGAAAATACTTCTATTCATTAACCTCCAAGTCATTAGATTCCCCTCTTTTCAAGTGTTTCAGTGGGGCTGAGCCCAGGACTCAAGCCTCAGTTAAGGCTCTAACTAGCTAGGTGACCTTGGGCAAATGAGTTAACTGCTCTGGACCTCTGTTTTTCTACCAGTGAATCGAGGGATCAGGTGGAGAGCTGATGAAAATATCTTTTAGCCCCTATATTCTGAGATTCTAAATAATGTATGGATGCTGCCACACACTAACAGAAGTTCCTTCCTTTTTGAAGGGTTCAGCTCTGCTAAATTGGATAATAAATCTACCAAATTCTATATAAAAAAGCACAGGTTGTACTGAACAGTTAATTGATTCATTTTGAGATAAAAAGTTAATATGAAACTCTTACTCTTCTGGGAGGAGACTTCAATTACAAGTGTGCCTGGTTTCAACTTTCAATATAATGGCTCTGGCTAAGTGAAAAATAGCCGTGCAACAGTGAAGAATCCACCTGATGATGCAGGAGATACAAGAGACATGGGTTCGATCCTTGGGTTGGGAAGATCCCCTGGAGGAGGAAATGGCATCCTGCTCCAGTATTCTTGCCTGGAAAATCCCGTGGATAGAAGAGCCTGGCGGGCTACAGTCCATGGGGTTGCAAAGAGTCAGACACTACTGAGCAACTAAGTACTTGTGAACTTAGTCACCTTATTTATGGTCTTCAGACCATCTCCCATGGTATGTGGATACTTTAGTCAGAAATTGTGTCTCCCGGAACTGTTTGGTTCTTTGCTCTGATTTTGCACTTTAGAGTGTGTAGTTCTTCAAGAATTTGCCTCTGTGGCATAACAATTATATTGAGCTGAAGGTATCACAGATTCAATTGATGCAGGAATATGCTTTCTCTGCACTCCCCTTATCTTCCTAATAGCAGAACCTTCCAGAAGAATTCAACTGTCATAAATAAACCCTACTTTAAGGAAGGATTCCTGTGCAGGGAGAAAGAGTGACTATTGTCACTGGAGATGAAAAATTGCACAAACAGAGCTTATTAAAACAAACCTGGTCTTCCATTAGTTTTCCCCTTATATTCATCAGTCATTGTCGGCCATTTATTTTCCTTCAAAATTCTAGCTGTCTCCCTTTCTTAAGCCAGTATATAAGCCCCAAATTCTAACCACTTCTTTAACTCATATTTTCTTTCTTACTCACAGGTCTACATAAGTGAATAAACTTTGTCTTTTCTCTTGCTAATCTGTCTTCTGTCACTTCAATTTGCAGACTGCTGTCAACTGAAAAAAGAAATGCAGGAGCTGAAAGTTGAGGATTGTGTTTTACTTGATGGACAAAACTGAAGATGTAAAGCTCAGGACACAGCATCTCAGACAGCTCTGAAGACTGCTCCAAAGAAGTAATGGAGGAATCAAGATATATGTATATAAGGTTTTGCAACAAAGAGCAGACAAAAGTTCAAAAGATTGCTGCTAATTTGAGAAAACAGGTATCTCAAATTAAGGAAACTAGTACTTTATTATATATGAGAAAATGCAAGAGTCAGGACTCATTGAAATCATCCCTTTGGCATGCACCTTAGCTATCTGGGGCCAATATCCTATGCCGTCTCATCCTGAGTCTCCACAGAATTGGGGGGAAAGGTGGGTGGAGGGGTCAGTGCAGGGGTTGGATGCTAGATGGTGGGAATCCTGTTTCTATCTTGAGTTCCCTCAGGTCTCACCATCAGGGTGGCTGTACTATGATGTCGTGATGGCTGCAACACCCTCTGTTTACTGATGTGGCAGGCAACTTTTTTTTTTTTCATTGATACCTCCAATCAATAAGAGGTAAACTTTTTCTCCTCAATGCTCTCTACATCAGACTGACAATTTAGAAAGTATTTCACTAGTAAACATAGGTAGCTATTAATTTAATAGCTAGAACAGAAAGAGTTGAAAAGTCAAGCTTTTCAAAGTAAAAGGAAGCACAGTCCTCATATAGGTTGTCTGAAGGACAGTTATAGAAAAAGAAATATTGCCTGTCTCAGTGAAGCCAGGGTGGGCCATGCACATCCCAGCATGCTCTTGTTTGGCCACAGCTTTGAGATGTTCCCTGACGGACGCTGCTGGTGGGGGGCTACACTGATGATAGAAAATCGGCATCTTCAGTGTAGTAGGGCAGTGCTTTCTTGGGAAGCATTCCTTTCTGCTGATAATCCCACACATCACACTGAAATATATGTTAGCATTCCTGGTGGATTCAGGGATATAGGTGTTAAAATGGCCCCCTGCCGAGAGTCAGCATGATGTCCTTAGGAACACAAGTAACAATTCCAGATCGTGCCAGCTGATACCAAACTGTGCATTTGGCAAATCCACTCCCTGTAAGGAGTTAAAGAAGCATAGGGGAAATATGACTGCCCAAGGAAAACTCTGTAGAGTAATACCATAGCAACTTTCTTATAGAAAGTTTATGGCATACTTTTGTAAATTTAACAGCATGCTTGGGGCCCCCTGAGTAGTCAAATCGTAATGCAAAGATGGTTACCATGGAGACGCACTGATCAAGTGGCACCCAGATGGTGAAGAGGTGTTTTCTAGTCCTGATTCTTCCATTTGCCAGGTACACTTACTGAGACTTGAGAGATTTCAGTGGGGACCAGGCAGGGGGTGTTCTGTCTGATTTGTCCCAAGACTCTTTTCAGATGCCAGCGCTTCATTTGTCCATTCACTCCAGAGCTATTTCTTCAAAATCAAGCACTGTACTAGGCATAGAAGATAGATAAGTGAAGACAACAGACTCAGTTTCTGACATCATGCAACTTTTCGTATGTTGGGGCACTAGGAAGTGTGCCTGGAACATGGAGTAGAATGTGGAATAGGTGCAAGCATGCAGAAACCTTAAAAATGCAGACCCCAAATGCTGGACACCAGATTAAATTTCACATGGAAGTTGGTAGGGATCTACTGAAGGAACTTAAACACAAAGAAGGCTGATTTTGTTTTACCTTTTGGAAAAAAAAATTACAGCAAGCTTTATGAAGGGTCTGAGCCACCAAGGAAACTCGGACATGGCTGAATGACAAACACACTTTACAAAGGGTAGATTCGTGAATAAGGCAAAATCAATATTTTTAAGCAGACAAAGCTATTTCTTCCCATGAAATTCAATTAATAATGGCATTTAAATTTTCTATGCCTTAATTTCCTCACATATGAAATAATTCAGTTGCACTAAATCAGAGGTTGGCAAACTACTGAGCTGGCTAAGAAGTTTTATCGAATTTTTCCATAAGATACTATGGAGAAACCTGAATGAACATTTTGGCCAACCCAGTGTGTAGCTCTAAGGCAAAATTTAATCGGCTGCCTGTTTGTATGAAAGAAGTTTTATTGGAAGATATCAAGTTAATTCATTTTGCTTGGTCTAGGGCCACTTTTGTGCTATAATGGAAGAGCTGAATAGTGGCAGCAGAGACTATATGGCCCATCAGACCTAAAATATCTGCCCTTGACAGGAAAAAAATAAAATAAAATAAAATTGCAAACTCTATGCTAGATAGATTTCTTCCAGTCATAATATTGTTTGAGCCTAATCAAATACTTGACTAAACACCTATAACTTCTTTTCCCTTTCTTTCACATGCATGTGCCATTTTATTATTATTATTTTTTTAAAGTCACTCAGTCGTGTCCAACTCTTTGCGACCCCCTGTATGGACCCCATGTATGTATGCATGTATGGACCCCATGTATGTATGGACCCCATGGCTGAACCCTATACAGTCTATGGAATTCTCCAGGCCAGAATACTGGAGTGGGTATCCTTTCTCTTCTCCAGGGGATCTTCCCAACCCAGGGATCGAACCCATGTCTCCCTCATTTCAGGCAGATTCTTTACCAGCTGAGTCACAAGGAAAGCCTAAGAACACTAGAGTGGGTAGCCTATCTCTTCTCCAGTAGATCTTCCTGACATAGGAATTGAACCAGAGTGTCCTGCATTGCAGGCAGATTCTTTACCAACTGAGCTATCAGGTAAGCCCTATGTGCTACTTTTAAATTAATACGTAAGTGCATATAATGATTTGGGATGTTTCAGATAACTGAATATATTGGTTAACTGAGACCTATGCATGCTCAAAATATGTAAAAATTTAAATACTTAGAGACCTAAAAAATATTAAATCTTAAATCTATAATTAAGTAAATTTAATATTCTGGGATACAGACTTTTTGAGGGGAGGTAAAATAATGAATGCTCATGTAAAGTACTAGAAAGTAAATTATGTAAGATAAGGGGCTGAACATAATGTCAGGAGATGGATATCTCAGGAGTGCTTTACTAAATCAATCCCTGAGGTTGCCTTTTCCAATTATCATTCTTTTAACTTCTAAACATGTTGATCTTTTAATTATTCTTATATCAAATGTGATGATCTATATGGAACCACAGAAGGACAGCAGAATTGATCAGAGGCTTCATCTTCTCAGGGACTCACAGCTTATAGCTATTAATAATGGAAATACATCATATTTATGTAGCACCTTTCCTTGAAAGAACTCATTAACATTTATTCTCTCAAGTTTTTTTTTTTTTTAATTCTATGGTTTGTACTTACATCAAACGTATCTTAGAAATATGGAGGGATAGACAATTTTTACCTATGTTTTAATCTATGGTGAAATTAAAGTACAAAATAACCATTTGCTTTCATTTTATTTTTCTTAATTTTTGTCTTTTTGTGACGGAAGTCAAGTGTAGTACCTCAGAAATCAGATGTCCTGGGGGACTGCCAGTGTACACACTAAATCATTTAGATTGGGGACCACCTCCCAATCTAGAATTGTTATAAATTTATCTCTGATAAATCATTGAGATAAGACAGCAAATGCTGAGATTACAAAGTTAGTTTCTGAAAATTAACAAAAAGGAAACCTCAATTACAACTAGAGCAGGAGAGAGGGACAAACTGGGAGATTAGGACTGATATCCTATGTCTGAAATCCCCTTCATGGATCACAGTCTTGTCATGACAGAGGGGCTTGCACAGCTCAATGAAGCTATGAGCCATGCCATGCAGGGCCACCCAAGATGGATGGGTCATAGTGAAGCGTTCTGATGAAACATGGCCCCCTAGAGGAAGCCATGGCAATGCACCCCTATATTCTTGCCATGAGATTCCCAATGACAGTTTGAAAAGGAAAATGATTTGACACTAGATTAGCCTCCCAGGTCGGAAGGCATCTAATATGATACTGGGGAAGAGCAGAGGGCAATTACTAATAGCTCCAGAGTGAAGAGGCTGGGCTAGAGAGGAAATGACACCCAGTTATGGATATGTCTGGTGGTGACAGTAAGGTCTGATGCTATGAAGAACAATATTGCATAGGAACCTGGAATATTAGGTCCGTGAATTAAAATGGGCATGGCCAAGCAAGAGATGGCAAGAGTGAACATCGACTTCTCAGCAATCAGTGAACTAAAATGGACAGAAATGGGAGAATTTAATTCAGATGATCATTATATCTACTACTTTGGGGGGAAATCCTTAGAAGTAATGGAGTCAACAACAGAGTCTGAAAAGCAGTAGTTTGGTGCAGCCTCAGAAATGATAGAATTATCTCAGTTTGTTTCCAAGGCAAACCATTGAACATCACAGTAATCCAAGTCTATGCTCCAACCACTAATGCCAAAGAAACTGAAATTCACTGGTTTTATGAAGACCCACAAGACCTCCTGGAACTAACACCAAAAATAAAAAATAAAAAATAAATGTCCTTTTCATCATAGGGGACTGGAATACAAAAGTAGGAAATCAGTAGATACCCAGAATAACAGGCAAGTTTGGCCTTGGAGTATAAAATGAAGCAGAGCAAAGGCTAACAGAATTTTGTCAAGAGAACACATTGGTCATAGCAAATACCCTTTTCCAACAAGGACTCTACAAATGGACATCACCAAATGGTCAATTATGAAATCAGATTGATCATATTTTTTGCAGCCAAAGATGGAAAAGCTCTATATAAAACAATAGTTAACGAAAACAAGACCTGGAGCTGACTGTGACTCATATCATGAGCTCCTTGTTGCAAATATCAGAATTAAACTGAAGAAAGTAGGGAAAACTACTAGGACATTCAGGTATGACCTAAATCAAATCCCTTATGATTATACAGTGGAAGTGACAAATAGATTAAAGGGGCTAGATCTGGTTGTTCTTAAATGAACAACACAAACGAATAGAGGAAAGCAATAAAATGGAAAAGATTAGAGATCTTTTCAAGAAAATCTGAGATATCAAGGGAACATTTCATACAAGGATGGGCATGATAAAGGACAGAAACAGTATGGGCCTGACAAAAGCAGAAGAGATTAAGAAGAGATGACAAGACCAAGAAGAACTATATAAAAAAGGTCTTAATGATGCAGATAATCAAGATGGTGTGGTCACTCACCTAGAACCAAACATCCTGGAGTATGAAGTAAAGTGGGCCTTAGGAAGCATTACTACAAACAAAGCCTGTGGACGTGATGGAATTCCAGCTGAGCTATTTCAAATCCTAAAGATATGCTGTTAAAACGCAGCAATCAATATGCCAGCAAATTTGGAAAATTCAGCAGTGGCTATAGAACTGGAAAAGGTCAGTTTTCATTCTAATCCCAAAGAAGGGCAACATCAAAGAATGCTCAAACTACCATACAGTTGTGCTTATTTCACTTGCTCGTAAGGTTATGCTCAAAATCCTTCAAGCTAGGCTTCAGCAGTATGTTAACCCAGAACTTCCAGATGTACAAGCTGGTTTAGAAAAAGGCAGAGGAACCAGAAATCAAGTTGCCACCATTCAATGGATCATAGAGAAAGCAAAGGGATTCCAGAAAAAGCTTCTCCTTGTTCACTGGCTAAGCTAAAGCTTTTGACTGTGTGGATCACAACAAACCGTGGAAAGTTCTTAAAGAGGTGGGAAAACCAGACCACCTTACCTATATCCTGAGAAACCTATATGTGGGTCAAGAAGCAACAGTTAGAACCTTACACGGAACAATTTGACTGGTTTAGATATGGAAAAGGAGTACGACAAGGCTGTATATTGTCACTTTGCTTATTTAATTTAAATACAGAGTACATCATGTGACATGCTGGGCTGGATGAAGCAGAAGCTAGAATCAAGATTGCCAGGAGAAATATCTACAAACTCAGATAGGCAGATGATACCACTGTAATGGTAGAATGTGAAGAGAAATTAAAGAGCCTCTTGATGATGGTGAAAGAGGAGAAAGAAAAAAAGCTAATTTAAAACTCAACAATCAGAAAACTAACATCATGGAATCAGATCCCATCACTTCAGGGCAAATAGAAGGGGAAAAGTAGAAACGGTGACAGATTTTATTTTCTTGGGCTCCAAAATCACTGTCCCTGGTGACTGACGGCCGTTATGAAATTAAGACAATTGCTCCTTGGAATGAAAGTTATGACAAACCTAGACAGCATATTAAAAAACAGAGACATTGCCGACAAAGGTCCATATAATCACTCCTATGGTTTTTTCCAGTAGTCTTGTATGGATACAAGAATTGAACCATAAAGAAGGCATAACACCAAAGAATTGATGCTTTCATATTGTGCAGTTGGAGAAGCCTCTTGAGAATCCCTTGGACTGCAAGGAGATCAAGCAAGTCCATCCTAAAGGAAATCAACCCTGGATATTCACTGGAAGGACTAATGCTGAAACTGAATCTCCAATACTTTGGCCAGCTGATGGGAAGAATGAACTCACTGGGAAAGATTGAAGGCGAAAGGAGAAAGGAGCAGCAGATGATGAAATAGTTAGACAGCATCAGCAACTCAGTGGCTGTGAATTTGAACAAATTCCAGGAGTGGAGGACAGAGGAGCCTGGAGTGCTACAGTCCATAGGGTCACAAAGAGTTGGACATGAGTTAGCAACTGAACAACAACAACAATACATGAAATAGGTAACTAAGAAAAACTTGCTATATGACACAGGAAACTCTGCTCAGGACTCTATATTGACCTACATGAGATATAATCTAAAAGATGTGAATATCTCTATGATAACTGTATCACTTTATTAAACACCTGAAAATAACACAACATTGTCAATAAACTAATCTCCAATAAAAATTACAAGGCATAACAGAAACTAGAGTTAGTAATGGTCTGGGAGTAAAGATCTGGGACATTGTGCTTAATCGCTCAGTCGTGTCCGACTTTTGGTGACTCCATGGACTGTAGTTCGCCAGGCTTCTCTGTCCATAGGGATGCTCCAGCAAGAATACTGGAGTGGATTGTCATGCCCTCCTCCAGGGGATCTTCTCAACCCAGGAACAGAACCCAGGTCTCCCATATGCAGGTGTATTCTTTACTATCTGAACCACCAAGGAAGCCTGGATAAGAGTGGAGTGTGCCAGAAAAAACAGCCCAGGGCTGATGTCTGGCTAGTTCTTCCTGCTTAGCCTTCATATTGGAGACAAATCTCCAGCCCTGTCAATACCACTATGTTGAGGATTCTATCATAGATAGCTGGGGGACTCCCAGGAAAGGGGCTGCTGGTGGCAACTTCATCACATGGAGACTTGGAGACCAGGTGACTTTTCCAAATTCTTCTGGCCCAGAGGGTTCAGCGTTTTGGGGGTGCACCTGGTGTGGCCTTCCCTGGTGGCTCAGCTGGTAAAGAATCCGCCTGCAATGTGAGAGAAGTGGGTTTGATCCCTGAGTTGGGAAGATTCCCTGGAGAAGGGAAAGGCTACCCATTCCAGTATTCTGGCCTGGAGAATTCCATGGACTGTATAGTCCATGGGGTCACAAAGAGTCAGACTTGACTGAGCGACTTTCACTTTCACTTTCTAACCAGTGCGAAGTGATACCTCATTGGAGTTTTAATTTGTTGTTCTCTAATAGCAACAGTTAGAACTGGACATGGATCAACAGACTGGTTCCAAATAGGAAAAGGAGTACGTGAAGGCTGTATATTGTCACCCCACTTATTTAACTTATATGCAGAGTACATCATGCGAAATGTTGGGCTGGAAGAAGCACAAGCTGGAATCAAGATTGCCAGGAGAAATATCAATAACCTCAGATATGCAGATGACACCACCCTTATGGCAGAAAGTGAAGAAGAACTAAAAAGCTTCTTGATGAAAGTGAAAGAAGAGAGTGAAAAAGTTGGCTTAAAGCTCAACATTCGGAAAACTAAGATCATGGCATGTGGTCCCATTACTTCAGAGGAAATAGATGGGGAAACAGTGGAAGCAGTGTCAGACTTTATTTTTTTGGGCTCCAAAATCACTGCAGATGGTGATTGCAGCCATGAAATTAAAAGACACTTACTCCTTGGAAGAAAAGCCATAACCAACCTAGATAGCATATTAAAAAGTAGAGACCTTACTTTGCCAACACAGGTCCGTCTAGTCAAGGCTATGGTTTTTCCAGTGGTCATGTATGGATGTGAGAATTGGACGGTGAAGAAAGCTGAGTGCCAAAGAATGGATGCTTTTGAACTGTGGTGTTGGAGAAGACTCTTGAGAGTCCCTTGGACTGCAAGGAGATCCAACCAGTCCATCCTAAAGGAGATCAGTCCTGGGTGTTCATTGGAAGGACTGATGCTGAAGCTGAAACTCCAACGCTTTGGCCACCTGATGCGAAGAGTTGACTCATTGGAAAAGACCCTGATGCTGGGAGGGATTGAGGGCAGGAGGAGAAGGGGACGACAGAGGATGAGATGGCTGGATGGCATCACCGACTCGATGGACATGAGTTTGAGTTAACTCCGGGAGTTGGTGATGGACAGGGAGGCCTGGTGTGCTGCAATTCATGAGGTCGCAAAGAGTCGGACACGACTGAGCAACTGAGCTGAACTGAATTGAATACTGAACCATATGTAGTATCGTTTCGTGTTCTTTAACAACAACAACAACAAATATATATATATATATATAATAAAATATATATATATATATACTATGCATGAAATGGACCCCTTGAAATTGGCTTCCTGAAAGTCCATTCTGTTTTGTTTTGTTTATTGATCGCCTACCCCAGGACATTTCCTGAGAGCAAGTGTGCTTCGCAGCCCCGCAGGCCTTGTGAATATATGGAGTGGCCTTCGGCACCAGTTTCACAGTCGTTGTTACGGGAAACGTCCACCAGGCGGCAGCACTCCTCGTTGACTCTCGGGTTAATTGGGCAGCCAGAGCCCAAGGCAAAAGGCCTGTTCCTGGGTTGTGGCTTAGAGTGGAATGTGCCAGGGAAAAACAGCCTGGGACTGGTGTCTGGCTAGTTCTTCCTGCTTAGCCTTCATATCACAGACAGATCATAAGCCCTGCCAAGGCCAGTCTGCTGAGGGTGCTCTCACAGACAGCTGGGGCGGCTCCCAGGAAAGAGGTTGCTAGCGGGGATCCCTGCACAAAGTGACTCAGACCTGGTGACTGTTCACAGCTCTTCCTGAGCACAGGGTCCCCTGCGCTTTGCCTCATCTAGGTTTGCTGGAGCTCCACAAGGGCCTGCCTGGATCTGGCGGTTGGGGTCTGATGGACAGGGGACCAGGCACTCCAGGTTCAAGGGGAGAGTGGCTCCTTTCCTGGCATCTGCTCCCCCGCCCTTTAGCTCCATGCGAGTCCAGTTTGGGGACACAAGTCTGCTCAGGCTTCAGGGATGTGACACCAGACTTGGTTTCTGAGGCCTGACAGAGTTATGGTAGGCGTTTCTTTTCTGTTAAAGTAGGATTTTTATTTCACATTGGAATCTATCTGATTTGCAAAGCTGTGTTTGTTTTCAGTGTCCAGCACCTGATTCTGGTACACAAATGCACATGTCTAATCTTCTTCGGATTCTTTTCCCTTACATGATATTGCAGCGTCTTGAGTAGGGTTCTCTGTGCCAAACAGTAGGTCCTTGTTTATTATCTAGTTTAAATGTATTACCATTCATCTGTTAATCCCAGCTTCTTAATTTCCCCTCCCACAACCACGTTTCCCATTTCGTACCCCTAACTGTGTTTTCTAACCAATAAGTCTGTTTCATGAAGGAGTTCCTTTTTATTGATTTTTAGATGCCAGGCATAAGGAATGTCATAGGCATTTTGTCATTTTTCTGTCTGACTTCCTTAGTATGATCATGTCCAAGCCCATCCACGTTGCTGAAAAAAGGCCTTGTTTCTTTCTTTTAAATGGCTGAGGAATGTTCTATTGTATGTGTGTATCACATTGTTTTATCCATCCCTCTGATGAACGACAGTTTGGATGCTTCCATATCTTGGCTATTGTCAGGCAAGCTACATTGAAAGTCAGGATGCGTGTATCATTTCAGTTTAGGCTTTTCTTTACATATAGGCCCAAGAATGAGATTGCTGTATCATGTCTTTGCTCTAATTTTGTTTTTCTTAAGGAACCTGCATGCTGCACTCTACAGTGCCTATTTCAGTTTACATTTCCACGAACAGCGTATAAGGACCTCTTTTCCTCACACTCACTCCAGCATTTACTGTTACAGAGTTTTTTGATGATGGTGAGTCTGATCAGTTTGGGTTGATAACCCCCATTGTAGTTTTGCTTTGCATTTCTGTAAAAATTAATGATGATGATCTTTTCACATGCTTGAGCTTCTTTTCATGTGCTTAACCATCTCTATCTGTTCTTTGCAGAAATGTCTGCTTAGATCTTCGATCCATTTTTTGATCACATTTTTTTTTTTTTTTTGGTATTCAGCTCCATAAGCTGTTTGTACATTTTTGAAATTAATTCCTTGTTTGATGTCTCAGTTGGAAATATTTTCTTCCATTCTGAGAGTGTCTTTCCTTTGTGTTTATAGTTTCCTTTGTTGTTGAAAAGCTTTTAAGTTTAGTTAGGTGCCTGCGTGCATGCTAAGTTGCTTTAGTGGTGTTCAACTCTTTGAGACCCTATGGACTGTAGCCTGCCGGGCTCCTCTGTCCATGTGATTCTCCAGGCAAGAATTCTAGAGTGAGTTGCGGTACCCTCCTCCAGGGATCTTCCTGAACCAGGGATCGAACCCATGTTTTTTACATCTCCTGCGTCGGCAGGTGGGTTCATTACCACTAGCACCACCTGAGAAGCCCTTAGTTAGGTACTATTTATTTATTTATTTTGATGGTATTTTTTTTTACATATGGAAAGATGCAAGAATCTGGGTTGATTAAATTCTTCCTGAGATGTGCATCTAACTCTCTAAAGGGACTGCTTTTCCGAAGCACTCTGTGCCTCTTTCTGGTTTTCCTCCTGAATTCCTCCTGTGTTCGACATCATCAATCAGCAAGTCCAGTAGCTAATCCTTGTGAACTGAATGGTGGGCAGTATTCTTTGTTTTATAGTGTACACAAATATCTCTGGACTGACTCAGGTCAATAAATGTGTACAAACCAGTGTGTCTCTATAGAGTTTGTACCTTTAGCCTAAAGCAAATGTCAGATGTTTTGTTAAAACTTCGTAAGAGTATTATCATCCCTAAAAGGAGAAATTTTTCCTCTCTTAAATAGCTGTCTCATGTTATCTGTATCACTCTTCCAGTATTTTATTTTATTTTATTTTTTTACTTTCTACCCACCACCATTAACATTTGGGTATGTTTTAGCTCCCTTGTAAGATTATTAGCTTCTTGAGTTTAGGGTTAAAATAAATTTCTCCCCCGTATCTCCACAGGTCTTCACACGCTGCCATGTATATGATCTGTACATTATAAATCTCTACTTAGTAAGTGAATAGACATCTGTTGATATTGTTGATTTATTGTTGTTGATGTTCTGATGCAAAGTATAGTGTATAGCTTTCATATTTAGATCCTTTCCTTAATCTAGAACGTGTTCAGATTGTATGATATTTCTAAGTCCCAATCATATATATATTTTTTTCATTTAAGAGAAAATGTATTTATTTATTTATTTTTGGCTAGTGTGGGTCTTCGTTGCTGCGGGGGCTTTCTCTAGTTGGGGCAAACGGGGCTACTCATTGTTGCGGTGCTCCACCTTCTCGTTGCAGTGGCTCCTCTTGGGGAATATGGACTCCAGGCTCTGGTTTCAGTAGTTATGTCTCCTGGGCTCTAGAGCAGACTCAGTAGTTTTGGTCCATGGGCTTAGTTGCTCCACAGCATGTGGGATCCTCCCAGACCAGGGGTGGAAACCACATCTCCTGCAACGGCGGGTGGATACTTTCCACTGAACCACCAGGGAAGCCTCCTAATAACATTTTAATTAAAGTTCTGCCTTTGATGCTTAACCTTGGGGCTTATGAGGAGTTTCTCTGATTTTCCTGGTTAACTTTTTATATCTATGTTGTAAATTTGACTAGTTTGAAGCGGTGTAGCAACGTTGGACTGAACTCATCTTGAGGTCAGGAGCATGGTCTGTTTTCTTTGGAAGCAATATTATTTTAAATTAAGCAACTCTGGATACAAAGAGTAATTGGCCAGTATTCATCATATAAAACATTTTATCTGTACGAAGAAATGAATTTTATGAGCCTGTGAGAGGATCCAGAGCTACATGTCCTTTTACTTTTTGTTCTGTTTATTTCTAGAGATGCTTTCCTTTATTATTTTGGCTTTATCAATTTTTTTAATGCTTTGTTGTCTTATTTTTTTTCTATAGTTCTAAAATTGTTGCTTAACAATACTTATAATACCAAATTACAATTTTTTTAACAGGTTTTCAGGCAGAGTTTAATGTTAATCACTCATGATATTCTGCTCTGATTTTTTCCAATAAAAATAATTTTTAAAGGAATAGGGATGTGATGCTTCTGTACATTACTTTTTATTAATTTTTGCAAAGAAGTGTGAAGATTATTAATTATCAGGTTTTTAAGGTGGGAAATGCAGAAGTTTTACCAAGTTCAAAAATGTCTACAAAAATTATCTTTAGAACTCATAAACGGTACTTTCTCTTCCACTGTTGGTGAAGGTTAGAGTGAATAAACCTGGGATCAGGCTGTGGGCTCTCTTGATTCTTCCATTAATAATAAAAGCTAACATTGCTGGTGTACTTATCATGTTCCAGAGTCACGTTTTACACAGATTATCTCCTTTAATCTAGTTTAAGTTATATCTTTAATTAAAGGAGAAATACTAGTCAGAGAAGACAAGATTCACAGAGTAAAGAATAGAGATGATGAGACTTTTTGAACACACCTTTATCAGTGGGAATACTTGCATATGTAGAAATTATGAATGGCCCGAATTTTGCAGGGAGAGGTCTTTGCAAGGAGTTAGTTCAGTTGTCTCATTTTACAAGTTAGAATTGGATCAGTGAGTTGAGGTGACTTGTAGAAGCTGAGTCTATTATCAAGTGCTGTGCAAAAATCTACCACAAAACTTAATGAACTGAATCAACAGTACTCTGTCATATCTCATAATCAGGCAGTCAGGGCTGGCTCACTGGAACTGGCTTCCTGCTCCATTTTGTGTCTTGAGTCTGGAATGTCAGATGCGTCTACTTTCACCAATGTGGTGCCTTAGCCACCTGGAACCACGGAGGATAGCCAGCCTTCACTTCTTTTCGCTTACCCTCTGTGTGTGGCTAGCTTGGGCTCCCTTGCTATACGGCATCTGGCTGCCAAGAGGAGGAATACTGTTAAAGTTGAGCATATTTTCAAGATTGTGCTGCCTTGATTCAGTGATTCAGGCAGCATCCCATCAAGCAGAGAGAAAGGAGCTCCACTGAGCTGGACATAGTGAAAGACTTCGTAGATGGAAGACAGTGGGAACAAGGATGTCATACCAGCAAAAATATGGGTTGGTTGTGGCAAGATTACCTTCCATTAGGGATGGTAGGGGTCTGTCAGGCAGATTAACTCACCAATGCTTCAATTACTAATTAAGTTAGAGAATTATTAAATCCCTCCAAATCTCCCTCTCACTTGCTGAGTATTTCCTCTATAGCAGTTACTACAATCTGACTTTTTATATCTTTTATTTTTTATATTTTCTCTATCCAAACCTCCCCCAAGTGATTCTTTCTTGACTGGTTTAAGATTGTACTTTGGAAGAGGCTGGAACTGTAATTAAGTATTAGTTTGGTGACATGAGACTAGCATAGGTCACTCCATTTGGGCCTTTTGTCTTGTTTTTGACAATTCCCTCCTTTTCATCAGACTCTCAGCCTGAGAGATATGGTCAAAGTTAAGGCATTCGCATTACTCCCAGTTATCATTTTGAGGTTCCTATAGTTTTTTTGTTGTTGTTGTTGTTGTTTTAATTTTTATTGGAGTATAGTTGATGTAGTTTTCTGCCGATCCTTTCTGTGGTATTCAGAGGTCACAGCTTGGACTCACATTTAGGTCAGTCATTCTTTTCATTTCTTTCTGATGTTCTGTTCTTAGGGAGATTGTTTTCTTGGTGGTTACCACCTTGGAACATGCATTTAGAGCTTTTGAGAGAATGCATTGTGTAATAGACACAACTATGATTATTGTAAACAGGATGCTTCCCATTGTCTGCAATGTGCTTTGGAGTCATGGTCCCCAAGACCCAAACCAGTCAGGATCATATAAATTAAAGGCAGTGTTCTGATGAAGGAGCCACTTTCTTAAGCCAAGTGGTCTGTTACATGATTTTATGTAGCTGAGAATTAACTTTCCCTGAAGTATCCATCCAAAAGCAGCAGGTGGTATTGGCCACAGAATAAGCACTTCTTCGCTCAGCTAAAAGGCAACCAAGCCTATCCTCATATCAAAAATAACGTTGGCCAGACTGTCTAGGGATTTTTGTTGGGCAGCTCTTGCTTTCACAGCACTTTCTGCAATATCCTCATGAGCTAAAGATAAGATTCCTGATCATAGTCTCATTTGCACTTCCTCCTAGCCTGGGGAGTAGAGATCTGCCAAAGGGGAAGGTTATTAATCAGGGATGACTCCTGGTAATTCCAATTTGAGTCTGTGGCTCAGGACTTGAAAGTTGACAGCCATGGAGTCTGGTAAAATGTAAAAGATCTTAGACAACACAGGAGGCTTTGTTTCAGTTACTCTTGCCTCGTGTCCCTTTCTTTGTTTAAAGCCTGGATGCAAGGTCCCCAGATTTGGAGTTGTTAACCAGAGACAGGGAAATGAATACCCTGTCCATTTGGGTTAGGGAATCTGACACAATAGAAAGGGGATAAGTTTGTCTAGAGAAACTGAAGCACTAGAAATCAGGAAAAAGTTCATGATGAGCAGAACTTTATGATCACTGGCATTATGGTAAATTCAATAGTTGGAGGTTTTATTACCCACCTTTGCAATATGATAAATGAGCAATGACATTGTCTTCCAAGCCAGAACAAGACAAAATGTGGACGAAATAATCATAAATACCTTCATGTTTAGGAATTAGGAAAGCAATGGTCAGAAAAGGAAAGGAAGGATGGAAAGAAACATTCTTGATCTGACAAATTAGGAGGGAGCAGTCTACCTTGATGTTGGCTACGTCTTTAGATAGTCAATTTGATTTTGTGGTCTCCAACTGGTGATCAGTTCTGGGAGTCTGAGGGAACCTTTTTTAACTGGGAGATATAGACTCAAGATTTAAGTAAGTCCCTGCCATTTGACTGATATCTGGGTCGTTGAAGAGGATCTGGTATAGTCCTTTCCCCAAAGATTCAAAGACAGTTCTTCATTCTTAGTTATTACAAATCAGAAGGTTGGGAGAAAATTGGAAGTTGTTTAGAGATTTGTAGCCAGATATTTGAGGAAGCCTGAGGAATTCAGTATGCAGTCTAATTTATGGGTATATAACAAAACTTCAAAGATAAATAACAGGATTAAACTGAAATATCTATAAAGATGCAAGCAAAATTTTCTCTTCAGACACAGAGAGAATAACAGAGGGTGAAGGAAAGCCTTAAGACTTTTGAAGTAAAGAGGAGGAAAGTTGAGAGATGATTTGATTCATTAGAAACATTGACAAATATTTTAGGGAAAATAGTCAAATTTTAGTAAAAATAATGTTATCAAAAGCAAAGTTATAGATGATATTTCTGTATTGCTTTTAAGGAACACCGCTATCTCTCAGAGAGAGGAGGAAAGGATACCCATAGCATAAGACACCCATCTCTTTCTTTTGAGAACTCCTAATCTTTACTTTTGAAAGATCCCTTAATATCAGGAAGGAATAAGTAGTTAAATTAGAGCTTAAAATCATTGAGTGCCAAATTCTCCAATTATTTTCTGCCTTCTGAGATTTGAAAGTAGAAGATTAACAGCCTTCTCAATATTTGAAGCAATAAAATATTTTGGAGATGATATTAACATCCTTTTCTTGGAGTGTTCTGAACAGGAAGAGGTCAAGTTCAAGAAGAAAAGAACTGCCACGGATCCTCAAGTGTTACCCAAGCCTCTGCAGTCTTTCCAGTTTTTCCACAATGCCTCAGCCTGCCTTAAAGAAAAATCTATGTAACGGGTTGAACAAAGCTTTGCTTTTCCTTTTTTTTTTCCCCCAAATGAATGTCTTTTTAAAAAGAGCTTAATTTCTCATCAGGAAAGACCAAAAACTAAGCCTCGGGAAATTAGCCACAAAGACATTAATGAATTTCTGTGAGAATAGCCTGCAGCAGAGCTTCAGAGAAGTCATCCACTAATCTTAACATTAGCTGACATTAATTTTGAAGTAGTTATTGCTAACATGAATTATGTATAACAGATTAAACTATATTTATTTGCAATCTTTAAAATTCAAGGGGATGTTTCTTCCCTTTGATATATATATATATTTAAATTCCCGATCACACTAATCATGCGTGCTTGCCTAAGAAGCACCTGATCCCCCATAACCCGTTTTTAATGGGAAGAGGGATGCCTTCTTTATTCCTCATGCCTAACTCATTTCATTGACTTGACTAGCAGCACTTTCGTCGGAGAGTTACGTGCCTCCCTCTCAATTGTGCCTTACATTGTGTTATTATTGAGACCATTGGGGGTACATCAAGAACAAGCAACATTTTCTTTGGTGAGAAATAACTCAAGTGAATGTGGCCAGTGGTTCAGGTCCTGGAATCTGGAATCAGACTATCTGGGTGTGAATGACAGGCTCATCACTTAGTAGCTATGTGACCCAGGTCTGTTGATGCTGTTGATCTAACTTTCCCTAAGGAGAGATAATAGTAGGACCCGTTGCATAGAGTTGTCATGAAAATTGAGTGAAATGGCACTATATTTTTATTTATTTATTTATTTTTTAGTTATGTGATATAACTAATTTATTGAGTGGCAGCTACTCCTTTATGTGGTGCAAGGGTGTCTCATGGTGCTGGCTCTCCTTGCAGAGCTCAGGCTCTAAGCTGCACAGGTGCTGTGTGGTATATGGGATCTTCCCGGACCAGGGATTAAGCTTGCGTCCCTTGCATTGACAGGAGGATTCCTATCCACTAGGGAAGTCTGACATTATATTTTTAATTTTATTATATTGAGCATACCAAAGTACTGCAAAATGTAATCTCCGGTTTACTCTACATGAAACAATGCAACTTATTAAAAAATAAAAATAACTCCCAGTGTTGTTTATACAATACCATGTAACTCAAACGTCATTTTCTCAATGAGATTTATTTATTTAATTTTTATTGTTGTGGTGAGTTTCAAGTCCCGGTCATGCCCCTTTTTTAAAATAGTTATTATAGTTGCTGTACAATGTTGTGTTAGTTTCTACTGTATAGCAAAATGAATCAGTCGTACATAGACATATATCCTCTCCCTTCCTTCCCATTCAAGTTACCATAGTGCGTTAAGTAGAATTCCCTGTACTGTACAGTATCTTCTCATTAGGTATCTATTTTACACATAGTATCAATAGTGTATATATGTCAATCCCCATCTCCCAATTCCTAACACCCGCCCCCTTTCCCCTTTGTATCCATACATTTGTTCTCTACATCTGTATCTTTATTTCTGCTTTGCAAATAGGATTATCTTTACCATTTTTCTAATTTCACATATGTGTGTTAATATACAACATTTGAATTTTCTCTTTCTGACAACTTCACTCTGTATGACAGTCCATTCGTGTCTCTACAAATGACCCAGTTTTGTTCCTTTATATGGCTGGAATATTACTCAGCTATTAAAAAAAAAGGCTTATCTCATTTAAAATTGATATCCCCATAGTACCCCATCTTGACCCAGTAATTCCAGCTCCTCATCCCTAGTTTGTTCTTTTCTTTCCCCCATAACACTAATTCCCTAACTCGTTATGTGTTTATTCTATTAAAATTGTTCTTCTTTCACTACAAAATCAGCTCTTCAAGGACAGATTTTTATATTACCCTTTAATATATCCCAAGTGTCAAGAATAGTGCCTGAAATATAATAAATACTATATAAACATTTACTAAATGAAAGAAAGAAAGGAGGAAAAAGAGAAGAAAGGATGGAAGCAAGTATAACTGTTCTTGTCAATTAAAAAAAAGAAGGAAAGAGAAAGCAAAAATGGGTGTATCATTTAAAAGGCTTAAAATATTTTAAGGAAATAGTAACATTATGAAAATCTTCTTTCCCCATGAGTAGTTCATCAACCTTTTTTGGCTTAAACTATGACAACAAATTTAGAGTTTTTAATAAAAATCATTTCCTCAAAAGAAGGAAAAAAGGCATTAATTATATATTCAAACTAAGCATACCACTGAAGGTATGAATAGGCGAGGGGTGCTTGTTATAACACACTTTATTTTTGTTTTCTTTTAATTTATAGGAGCAATTTTCTGTAAATAGGGACCACAGATATCCAGTAATCACTTTCCTCAGAAGTGGAATATACAGAACAGGCTCAGCTGTCTCTAGACCTCTAACTGGAAGTGCCTACATAGAACCTATCACCTCTGGTACCTAGCTTAGGGCAAAATAACCATCTTGCTTCATCACCTCAATCACAGAGTTTCTGTCCCTCTCGAAGGCACAAAAGAAGAAATTAAAATTATTTAATTAGCACTTACATTGAGTCCAGATGTAGAACCACTCATGGGGACAAACAAAGACAAACATGTCAAATCCCAACAATCCCAGTAATTAGGTGGGCTAAATTTAGATCATATTTTTTACCTCATTTCATCATTTGCATTTTAGGAAGAGATTAGTAAATATCCTGAGAAAATGGTGCACATAGCCAATAGCAATTGGAGAAATGAGTTCTCTTTTAAAGATGACTAATTTTATCCTCTTTCAGGAAATTATTAATATGTTCTCATCATGGTGATAACATCTAGATGGCTCTCTATGCAAAGGATTTCTCACATGCTACTTTCTTCACCTTCTTTTTTCTCCTGTCTCACTTCTTCTACTTCATGCCCCATGCAAACATTCTTCCCAATAATTATTAATACATAATCTCATATTTATGAAAGGATGTGAGAGGGATTTTCATGCGCATCACCTGAGTCCAGAGTCCAGATGTTGAGACTGACCTACTTTTCAGTTTGCAGGACAACCCCAGATTTTGTTGATGCTCCTCGAATGGGCTGTGCTGTGTTTAGTCACTCAGTCGTGTCTGAATCCTTGAGACCCCATGGACTGCAGCCCACTAGGCTCCTTTGTCCTTGGGGATTCTCCAAGGCAAGAATACTGGAGTGGGTTGCTGTGCCCTCCTCCACAGGCTCTTCCCAACCCAGGTATCCAACCCAGGTCTCCCTCATTGCAGGCGGACTCTTTTTTTTTTAATATAAATTTATTTATTTTAATTGGAGGCTAATTACTTTACAATATTGTAGTAGTTTTGCTATACGCCGGCGGATTCTTTCCTGACTAAGCCACTAGGGAAACCGAAGAACACTGGAGTGGGCAGACTGTCCCTCCTACGGGGGAATCTTCCTGACCCAGGAATCGAACCAGAGTCTCCTGCATTGCAGGCTGATTCTTTACCAGCTGAGCTACCATAGAAACCCATTCCTTACATACTTAGTAGTTTAAAAAAAAAAAGTTTTCATTTTTAATATACTTTCAGTTTAAATGAAGAATGTTATAAGGACCCTAAAGATGTTGACAATCAGATGCTAAGAGAAGATGGAACAAAGTGTTTCAAAGAGGATGCATCACAGTAAGTCCATCTTCCAAGACCACTGCCCATCACTGTTTACATTGTGGGATTCAGGGGACTAAAAGCAGTCCTCACTCCAGGAGACTCCACTCACTGACACCCAGATTTATATCATTGTAACATCTTGAGAGTGGCATTCAAGTCATGGGTCCTGAGATTTTACTATAGTCTGTTTGTATTAAATACCTGACCTTGTCCCCAAACTCTGATACTCTAAAACTCTAAAATCTTTCTAAATCTACTTACAGATTTTTAAACAGAAAAGGGTATATCTTACTAGGCATGACTCCAGACACTTAACTTGAGGGATAGTATCTTTTTGCACCATATTTTAAAAATTTATTTATGTTTAATTGGAGGATAATTGCTTACAATGTTGTGTTGGTTTCTGCTGCACTATAATGCGAATATGCCATAAGTATACACACGTCCCCCCTCTTGAACTTTCCTCCCACCTCCTCACCCCATACCACCCCTTTAGGTCGTCACAGAACACTGACGAGCTCCCTGTGTTATGCATATTTACTCCATTTTTCTAAAAAGTGTATTTATCCACATCAAAAGTACAAAAATATATTCTTTATGTATATGTAGGTATTTAAAAGATTGTAGTCTTTTAAGTCTAGGTGAAACATAAAACCTGAGTGTAATAAGTAAAAGAAATCCATCAGTTGAGTTCAAAATGTTTTAAAGAAGTTCCTGTATAGATATCACACCACGGTAGTGGGGGAAGTATAGATCTACTGTCCATCCTAATTAAATCCCCTTCTTCATTTGATGATCTCTTTCCTTTTGTTGGAAAATCATGATCACCTTTGCTTTGGGTGGTATATTAAAGCATAATTAACAAAGTGAGAATTGGTTCAAACAAGGTGAATGGGCAGGCATAATAAAATCAGTCTATTGATTGTCGTTTAGTCACTGTTTCACTCCTAGGCAGTGCAGAGGTGACAAATTGTGGGCCTTGAAATCATCAGCCTGCAGGATCATGTCATTTAAATGGGAGGATCACACGAAGCTTGTATCTGCAGAAGATGACACTCCTCTCAAATTACCATTCCGGCTACTCCAGTGGCAGAAACGACCATCATCAATATGAGAAAGTGTTCAAGATCACAGGAAATGCTGTCCTCAATTTCTCTTCCTTCCTGATACAGCTTTCTGCTCTCCAAAATGAGAGAGCTGAGCGCTTGCTGGATCATTTCCTGATGATTAAAGATGCTGCCCGCATTGCACCGTACATTTTGTTGCTTGTACATTGGTGTTCTAATGAAAAGACAGATACCTCACTACAGGAGAAGTGTGTTTAGGCAGTGCCCTTTCCCCAGAACCTGATTAAATCAGGATGCTTAAAAGAGTTTTGCTTTTATGACACAAGTAGTTTGAGCCTCATTGGCACTGAGTTTAAACACTGCAAGCAAAATATTAGTTTTGGATCTGCAGTGCATTCATAGCCCTGAGTGTCTCCAACAAGCTTATCTGGAGGATTCTGTTTATGTGAAAGAAATTGCTGTGATCAATCACTGTGTAGTAAGGGATCAAACAAAATGCTGAATCGAGAAATGTTTTCCATTGGCCCCGTTCAGCAAGAGACAGGAGAACTATAAGTGAGCTGTTATGTATTCTACAAGAAAACTACAATTTATGTTCTAGATTTTTTTTTCCTGGTGTTGATATGAAACCTCATGTTCCAGGATCATTTTTTTCCTCCAGTTCATATTATGCAGTCTCTATAGAACAGAAGGCAATTTCAGTTGCTCAATGTTGGCTGTTATGAGTATTTTAGGAGCTTATATTTTTTCCTGAAATAAAAGAAAAACCCTGAAATACCCAACGTGCATTGCAGAAATGAATTCATTTCTTCTCTAAATCCATGAGAGAGTGGCCGAAGTCATTATTGCCATTTCATAAATATATTGATACACTGAGAGAACATTTGGGCTATGGAAAGTTCAGAGAAAGCAATAATGAGAAGAGAAAAGCAAGCCTGAATCCCAATTTCCAGGTATGATGATGAATCATATGACCAGGGGCCCTTTCAAATGTGTTTCTCTGTACCTCTTTAGGACTTCAGAGGGTAGGATTGGGCATTTGAAATTGCACAGAATGACAACTCTTTTGTAGAGTTAGCTATAGGCAAATTTTAATGTTCTAATTTTATGTTTAGAATACTTCCTTTTCTTCTTTTCTGTTTTCAATTCTCAGCCCCCAATCTAATCAAATAAATTTGGGGCAATCTCTTCTGCCTATCATTTTCTTCTTGATGCTCCAAGTAGACCTTGCCAGTGGTTTCCAGTCTGGCACCCTTGTATCTAACCTCATCCTTCTCCATCCTAGAATTCAATGCTGGATTACTCATTTGAGAGCAATGTTCTGGATAGTCATTCTGCCACTCAAAAATTTCATGAAACTTATCTTACTGAATAAATGTCAAACTTCCTATTGAAACATTCCAGATCCTCTACCATCTGAATGAAACCAATGAAACTTTTTTTTTTCCCTTCAGTTTCCTTCTTCAATTTTTTTGGTTGTTGTTCTTTATCAAATTACTAATTTGTTTCAGGATCCCAAAGACCCTTTCTTCAGCTTGAACTTGCCCACAACTCAATTTAAGATGTGAATATTATCCTCCTTCATGCCTCTTCTTCACCAGCACATGGTCTATGACACCATTCCCCACTCCTTATAAGTGTAGAAGAGAATCTTCTATTTTTTTCATATCCCTACAGCCTGTTGCTTATTACCACACCCAACACTTTTGCATGATATCCTAGAGATTGATATGCGTGCTATAGTGTTCCTGAGCCTGCCGGGCTACCAGCTCCTTGGGAGGAAAAACCACAGTTGGTCCATTTTGCCCTCTCATGGATAAATAGTGATTATATGTGGCAGGTGTGTGATAGAATTTTTCTAAGTGAATTAAGAGGAGTGTTTCATTTTTCAATTCTATTGAAATCATCACAAACTTATTTGTTACACCTTTCATTCCCTCACTGGACTATTTTCTCTAAGAAATTAATTAACTGGTTTATTATCAGGGAGGTAAGTGAATTAATGACTTATTCTCACAACAGGAATCTTCATTTAGAAAGAGACTGTTTAGTGGCACTGCTTTGGAGCTTTGACAGTTTTATAAGGTGGACAGCAATACCTTGTTGCTCTGCTGATCACTTATAGCATTGAGCTCAGAGGATTTGTCTTTACTGCTTTTCCCATAAATTATCAGGACCCCTTTGCCCTCAGGGGATTCAGACCCCAAGCTCTGTTGACCTGGATCTTTTCCTCTTGAAAGATACTTTACAAAGGTCTTCATCCTACAATTTAGTTGATCTTGGTTAAAATCAGCCTGGGGCTTCTGTTCTGAACAATTCGGAGAGCCATTTTCTTTACTAAAAAAGGTGAAATATTGAGAAACTGAATATTCAAATAGATAATAATTGTTATTATTCTTTAGTTGTTAAGTCTTGTCTTTTGTGATCCCATGGATTATATGTGATCCCATGGATTATATGTGATCCCATGGATCTTGTGAGCCCATGGATTGTAGCCACTAGTCTCCTCTGTCCATAGGATTTCTTCAGGCAAGAATTTTGGAGTGGGTTGCCATTTCCTTCTCCAGGATAATAATTAGACCATTTCAAAAAGCAGAACTCTGACCCACAATCTGCTGCAATTGGCTCAGTATACTAGCTACAGTAGTTACTGGTACAGAAAATCAAAGTACTATCTCTGGCAACTCATCCAAGGAACCAAATAAGAAGCCCTATAACAATTGGCTCAAAGAGGTCACAGGTTTTTATCAGTTCATTCATTTTAGACCTCATCTCAACTTAGGACCAGAAAACAAATAGCCAGATATGTACCCCTAACCAGTCACATCAATTGCCCAGCTACTAGTAACTTGTACACAGCTTCCCAGGGTCAACAACTTCCAATCAGCACATACCTGAAGTCTTCCCTCTTTTCCACCACAGAGCTTTCCCCTTCCTCTACCTGCCTTTGATTTTGCCAAAACACAAGTGATGGTAGCTGACTCCTTTGCTTTACAAAGCTCTGAATAAATAGCCTTTGTTTATTCTCATTTGGATTTACTTCCATAAAGCACTAGTAACACCAGTATCTAGCATATTTTAGAGAACATCCTTCAGTGCTCATCTGGAGAAGTGAGCTTTGTCTTGTTCGACTTCTGTTTGCTACTGTTGTGTTAAAAGCCACCCTGAAACTTAGTAGTCTGAAATAATCAGTTCAGTTCAGTTCAGTTCAATTGCTCAGTTGTGTCTGACTCTTTTCAACCCCATGGACTGAAGCAAGCCAGGCTTCCCTGTCCATCACCAACTCCCGGAGTTTACTAAAACTCATGTGCGAGTCGGTGATGCTATCCAACCGTCTCATCCTCTGTCGTCCCCTTCTCCTCCTGCCTTCAATCTTTCCCAGCATCAGGGTCTTTTCAAATGAGTTAGTTCTTTTCGAATGAGTCAGTTCTTTGCATTAGGTGGCCAAATGACCTCTTTTATGTTGTAAATATTATATCTATATTCCTACAAATATTATTAGGACTTACTACTAGAACTCTGAAGGATTCATTTTTATACCTCTATGTCTAACAGAGTACCTCTCACATGGTAGAAACAAAATAAATAATTGTTAAGGATATTAGCTGTACGTGTGTGAATGTGTTTGTAACCTCCAGTGTGTGACTCTAGCTAGTATAAGAGAAAAGAGATGAATTAGAAAAATATGAAAGGGTTTGTAGACTCAGAGGGAAGACTAAAAAAGTGGGCTTAGGGAAAAAAAAACAAAAAAATAAACAAGAACTGGTATAACTCTAGGGGTCTGGGTTGCATGACTTGATTTTTTTTTTCAGGTTAAGTACCTGGAATGAATCAACTCCTACTATTTCTAATCTTTATATTCATCATAAAGAGAGGGCTTCCCTGATAGCTCAGTTGCTAAGGAATCTGCCTGCAATGCAGGAGACCCTGGTTCGATTCCTGGGTTGAGAAGATCTGCTGGAGAAGGGATAGGCTACCCACTCCAGTATTCTTGGGCTCCCCTTGTGGCTCAGCTGGTAAAGAATCTGCCTGTAATGCAGGAGACCTGGGTTCAATCCGTGGGTTGGGAAGATCCCCTAGAAAAGGGAAAGACTACCCACTCCAGTATTCTGGCCTAGAGAATTCCATGGACTGTATAGTCCATGGGGTCGCAAAGAGTCGGACATGACTGAGCAACTTTCACTATCAAGGAAGATTATTTGGGGTTCATGCTTCTAGCTACTACAGGGAAGGCTGCCTTGACGGATATCCCACCGGACTGTAGTCAGTGCAGGCAGGGTTAGTTCTTAAATCTGGAGCTATTGCCTAATGGTGAAGGGATGCATGTTTACTACCAGCAGGATAGAAGACCACCATTTTTCTGATTTAATGATATGACATTTTTGGAAATCTGAGCTTCGCTGGTTTTCTTAGAAGATATTAGGCATTTGGAGGATTACAGATATCGATTCAGAAATCATTTGCCCATGATTACTACATAAGGTTTTGAGAATAGGTAAAATTACAGACGAAACAAGACCAAAAAAGAGAATAGAAATACAGAAAGTGAGAAAACCACTCATGTTTAGGGAGAAAAACAGCGAAAGGGATTCTTTGAAGGTCACTGCCTAACCTCTCCAAACCCTAGTTGATTTATTTTTTATCTTGTTTTGTCTTTCTTACAGTGCAGATTACAATAACATCTACTTCTTTGGTGAGTTGTGAGAGTGAAATAATCTGTGTAAATCCCTTATTAACTGTGTGGCCCATCAATAAATGCTATCTGCCATAGTTATTAGGAAAGGAAGAAAACAGAGGTCCATGTTTTAGGGACTGAAGGATGTTGGAAAACTTGATAGGTTTCATGCTTCTGGGTAACTGAGAAGAAAGACTGGGGATCTGATGGTTAGATAGTTACTGGAAATAGTTAGAAAATGATTTTCAGTAAATGAGAAAAGAGTGAAAATTAAATAGGTGGTTAGGCATAACATGGTTATGGCAGTCTTTCTTCCAGAAGCCTGAAATCAATGGAGAGGAGCTGGGACTTCTAGAAATTCTCCCTGCCAGCTCCGCATCTGAAATCTGTCTTATTATTTGTCAGCTTCTGAAATCTGGGCATCTCCCTTTCTTCTGTTCTAGAGCCTTGGAGAGGACAATTATGAAACCAAATCTAGACTTTTACATACTCTGTAAACACGTGTCAACCCTGGGGTTAGGGTAGAGCTTATAGTAGAAAATTAATATCCAAGCCTAATTTAAAAAGATCAAACCAAGAAGATACAGTAAGCAAAACAAAAAGCCAGCTGGCAGAAAATAAGATTTCTCCCCTTACCTGCACTTCTGAAAATGTCTATTCCTAAGAGCTAGGAGAGCTTCATCAGTATGTCCTGGTTTTGACATAGAGCAATTTTGTTGCTTGAATTTCCATCAGAACATTTCATCTAGGTTTCCCCACCATCCATAATTTTTATCAAAGGAAAAAAAAAAATTCTTGAACTTGCATGAAGACCAAAACTACTAACTGAAAAGAAACCTTTTCTGTTCCTTTTACATTTTTGGTGAGTTTGTAAGCATAAACTTACTCTTTGAAAATCAAATTATTTAAACTAAGCTCTGCATATCAGTAAAAATCACGGTTCCCTTGTGTGTGTATTAATCTCCTCTTGAAATTACATCCATCCTTAAATACCCACATAATGTCTTCTTTTTTTCTTAAATTCTGTTAATTTCTTATATTTGTAATTAATCATGTGACATGTTTTTCTCATGATATATATACATTATCTTGTAATGTATTTCTGTACATTCCAATAGTTAAAAACTCCTTGAAGTAAAGTACTTATTTCTTGATTGGTGTTTTCAGCAGTATCTAGCATAATCCCTTGCTGTTAGTAGGTACCTTATAAATTGTATATGGAATTGAATTTCATCAGTGAATATGTATATTTTTTAACTCAAAGAAATATTGCTGTGTTGAACTTGCTAAGTTTATTTTTCTGAATATTAAAAATTCTACTTATGCATCACTTGATGGTAAGACTCTTGGGGAAACAGTCTCATACACACTTAAGAGACTTGAAATCAATGCAGATGAGAAGTGCATGTCTTTAGCAATTTCTTCTCCAAGTCTAGTCCATCTAATTATAGTGGTTGGGCAAGAAAGATCCCCCAAAGCTAACATTACTGGGAAAATTAACTTCATTGGTCACCAACACAGTATCCAAAATGTCTATTAAAATTATGTTACTAATAAGTTCTAACCTGGTTTCAATGGAAGCTCTTTACTTCTGTGTTGAGGGAGAGCTACTATATCTCAAAATATGATTAAAACTCTTTATATTATCTTTTAGCAATGGACTTCTAGACTCACAGGTTTTGAGAACCGGAAAGAATCTTAATTCTCATCAGATCTTTGCTCTTAACTCATTTTAGTGATTACAAAATTTATATACAGAAAAGTGAAAGTGAAGTCTCTCATTCATATCCAACTCTTAGCAACCCCATGGACTCCAGCCTGCCAGGCTCCTCTGTCCATGGGATTTTCCAGGCAAGAGTACTGGAGTGGGGTGCCATTGCCTTCTCTGATTATGTAACTCTATACATATTCATACTCACCGTGGATTTATGAGGCAAAGAACTTAAAAAGACATTAACAAAGCCCTCCCTTAATTAAGGCCAATGGTCAAGTTGCTCCTTTAACACTGGTTGGATTACTTAATGTTGCTATACTATATTTTTTTCTGGCCACGTGTCCACTTCTCATTTGGAATAATTTCTATATCACTCACCCACACTAGATCAAAGTGCCCACCTGCTCCTTGAGAGCACTACAATCAGAAAAAACCAACCTGTCCTATTCTTGACCTTATTCCAGTGGTAGACATCCATCTACAGCTTCTATCCATGTCAGTGAGAAAGCTAACAAGTACCTTTTGCTAGGCGAGTTATGTCCCCAAGGTGTCTTATAATTGTTACAAAGGTTTTGGAGTGTTAGTCTCTGTTGTTGGAATTTCAGATCACATATTGTTGAATCTCACAATTTTCACACCCTATGAACTGTATTTTGCTGAAGATTGCTGTTGCCTGTAACATTTGGTTTTCTTGCAATGGGTCAAAGCAGTAGGATTGAGACTTGGCATAATAATGGTTGATAATCAAGGTTATCTATAACACCTTGTTTCATGGAATTCATAGTGTGTTATTTATGCCTCTCATCTCAGCTTGAAATAGTCATTAGATGAGCAGTGATAGTATGTAGTGTGATACTCTGTAACTAGGGCCATTTACATTTTTCAAAGCCCAGAGGCAGGTTAAGATCAGAGGTAGCATCTATTTGCCTCATTAGGCATTTTTTTAACCAGCTTCATCAGTTCTCTGCCTCCAAGTTAGCATCAAAACCTCAGGCTTTAATAACGAACACAAAGTAGTTGAAGACTGTCCCAGTCTATATGGATCACTAAGAAAATACTAGTGCTTTCAAAAACTTTTCAATAATTAAACACGGCAACACACATACCAGGTTTAGTTTTCAGAGTAATTAAGGCAATCAAGTAAGATAATTGATGATTAAAACAAAAAGGACCTGCAACTTGTTCCCTAAAGAGGAATTAGAACACTAAAGGAAATACATAAATTCACATAAATGAATGGTAGTACACACAAAATGGGTTGAAATGTTGAAAACAAAATTAAGTGATTCATTGCTAGCCTAGATAAAATATACTATATTTCAGCAAAATTAATTTCCCCCTTAATGCTTGCCAAGGAATCGGGATTCTCTGTCCATCTCTCTTTAGGAAGGGTACCATAGCAGAGGAGTGCAAGTTGTCCAGAACAGCTCTGCAGTATCACCAGAAAGATGCTGAAAACTGAGTGAGTCTGAAGAGCAACCAGCAGATGTAGTTTCCAGTCATTTTGTGTTTGCATGTGCTTAAGATTATCTTAGTTTAATAGAGTATCATGTTTCTGAGACATTACTAGACCTGACTTCCTGAGTAATTGTGTAAGTCTGCTTTTTGAGAAACTGAATAGGATGGGAGGCAGCTGAGTAGGATGGGAGCGAAAGAATGAGAAAACGGTACCATGTGCCATGGCCACAGGGGAAGAAGCCATTAATTACCATCAACGTTAAGATAAAGCAAATTGCTTTTCACACACATGGAACATAAGAAGAGATGCCTTGATAGAAGATTGCAAATGTATAGTACTGAATCTACAATACAGTAACAATGGAAGGAAACAGAAGTTGTGTTACATGGTAAAATGATACTTCTAAGCCACTAATAGTTCTATACTTGCTGTGTTCTTATCAGAAGTGGTGATAGGTCTGTACTCAGCCAGAAAGTGAAGTCGCTCAGTCGTGTCCGACTCTTTGTGACCCCATGGACTGTAGCCTACCAGGCTTCTCCATCCATGGGATTTTCCAGGCAAGGGTACTGGAGTGGGTTGCTATTTCCTTCTCCAGGGGATCAGCCGAGCAGACCATGTATCCTTTCTCCCTTGTGCTAAACAATTGTTTGCAAGCAAATAACCACCATTGAGTAAATGCAAACTAGACCATTTGGAAACTAACCTCACAACTGTGTTCTCTTTAAAATCAGCTGCCCAATAGACTAAGCTAATTTATAATTTAAAAATGCATGTATGACTTACTTCAAGCAAACTTACTTTCATGCAAATAAGGTCAAATTTTTCTCTCTTGCCATTCTCATTTTCTTTATTTATTACATACATATTTACTTGTTTCTGTCCCTTTCTAACCCTCACTAGGTTACAAGCTCTCTGCAACTTTGTTCATCACTTTCCTGTGCCTCGAACAGTGTCTGCTATAGGATGAGTTAATATTAGTAGTTACTGAATCAATCTATAACCAAAGTAAAAATAAATGATGCATAGATTAATATTTTTAAACTCTTTCCCAGAGGATAGTGAAATATGAATACTTTGGTATTTTAGCAATAGCTCTGCGGCTGAAAAGGAAATGTAATCTGCAAACTCTACCAGAGAAAAAGAATTTTCTCACTGTAAGTCAGAGGAGCCTTGGTTAAGTTTCAAACTAGAAATCACCTTTATACTTTATCTGCAGCACCGGGCTGCATATCATGATGATCGGTAGCCTCCAAAGGCTTTTGAAATATATACCAGGCTCCAAACCCTCAGCAAAAGCAAACCCCAAATTTATGTCCACTTCAGTCTTTGCCATTTCAGTGATAATTTACTACTTGGGCTGGAGATAATAAGCAAATACTATATATTTCTGCTCACTTACACGGACAAGAGCTTTCAATGAGTAGCATATCATTTATTTTATAATACTGTAGCTCTAGCCAAACATTCTTATCCTCTCACACCACATTTGCATTCAGTGATTTAGTATAAATCAATAATTTTTTCCTTGCCTCTTACTTTTGGATCAGAGTGCTTACCGATCATTTTATTTTTCCGGAGGGAGGTTGAAGGTTGAAGAATATACGAGTATAAGTATGGAGTGTATGTTTGAAAGAGGGGACATGAAAGTGTACAGAGAGCATCTCCAGGTGTACAATGGGGAGATTTTGACTTGGCCTTTCGAATCACAGGACGAATGTCATTGATACACTAATTCCCTAACAGTTCACAGTGTTAAATGAATAATATTCCCTAAAAAGTCCCATTTATAAATCATTTGATGGGTGCCTCTTCAGAGACTATATTGCTCCAAAATAGAAAGTGAGGGAGAGAAACTTTTTAAAATAGCCACAAAAAGTTATGTCCAACCTGAGCTTGAAATCTCCTATAATGAAGAGTGAAGGAGGAAATGGAGGGGGAAGGTAGAGAGCTGTCCTTACTTACTTGATGGATTTAAAAAAATTTTTTTTTATTTTGTATTAGAGTATAACTGATTAACAGTGTTGTGACAGTTTCAAGTGAATAGCAAAGGGAACTCGGCCATATATATACATGCATCCATTCTCGTCCAAACTCCCCTAACATCAAGGCTGCCATATATCGTTGAGCAGAGTGTCTATCCCAAATCCCATAACTATCCCTCCCCTCTATTTTCTCCCTCCCCTGGCAACCATAAGTTTGATCTCTAAGCCTGTGAGTCTGTTTCTGTTTTATAAATAAGTTCCTTTCTATCATTCCTCTTTAGATTCTGTGCATAAGGGTAATAGTGTAATACACTATTTCTCTTGCTCTGTCTGACTTACTTCACTCAGTATGATAATCTCTAGGTCCATCCATGTTGCTACAAATGACATTAGTTCATTCTTTTTATTGGCTGAGTACTATTCCGTCATGTATATATACCACATCTTTATCCATTCCTCTCTTGATGGACATCTAGGTTGCTTCCGTGTCCTTGCTATTGTAAATAGAGTTGCAATGAACATTGGGGTGCATCCTTTCAGACCATGTTTTTTCTGTATATATGCCCAGGGGTGGGATTGTAGGGTCATATGGTAGCTCTATTTTTAGTTTTTTGTATTGTTCTCCACAGTGGCTGTACCAATTTACATTCTCACTGACAGTGTAGGAGGGCTGCCTTCTCTCCACACCCTCTCCAGCATTTATTGTTTGTGGATTTTTTGATGATGGCCATTTTGACTGGTGTGAGGTGATGCCTCGTTGTAGTTTTGATTTGCATTTCTCTAATAATTAGCAATGTTGATCATCTTTTCATGTACCTCTCGGCCATCTGTATGGAGACAGTTGATGGATTTATTTGATTGTTGTTGATTCAGCACCACCAGATTTCATCCACTAGCATGTTCTGCACATCCTACCACCAAACCATGTCCTGGTCTATTTACTTCATCTCCATTGCTCATGACTGCCTCTGTGATCATCAGGTCACTGTCGTATCTCATGTAGCACACTATAATTGTCTTCTTGCTTCCATATTTTCAATTGGTTCTTCAAACTGACGTTTTCAGAACATAAATCATCGAATATCCCTTCCCTTCATAAAGCATCCCTGGTCAACCAGAATCAAATCCAAATTCTGAAGGACCAATATATTATCTGGCCTCTGGTTACCTTCCCAACCCAGCCTCCCTGTCACTTTTTCTGTTCTCCAAACATGCTATTGACTGCCTCAAGCCTTTTATATTTAGTTTCTTCAGCCTACAAAGCTCTCTGCTTTACCTTCCATTGGCTGAACCCCAATCTACCACAAAAGTGTTCATTTACTCCCATATACAGAATTAACCTGCACAGTCATTCTCTGTCCATTTGCCCCTTTTAACTTTAAGGAAACTTATAAAATTAGTTTATTCCCAGATTCATTCATTTTCTTGTGTATTTCTTGATTGCCTATCTTTGCCTCTAAAATATAAACTTTATAACACTAGGGCCAGGTCTAGTTTGGCTCACTACTTCAACTCCAACTGTCCAGAAACATTTCTGACTCACAGAATTTGCCCAATAATGCTTATTGATTAAGTGAATAAAAATTCTAGTTCAGTATAAGAAGTTTCTGAAAAACACCTAACATTATCATGGAATGAGACATTTGAAAAATAATAAACCTCATCATATTTGGCACTTTTAGCCTCTGAAAGGTTGTATTAACTAGTATAGCAAGAGCACTTATCACATTTCATTAAAGCTCAGAGTTTGCATGCGCTTCTCACTATGGGCAGTATGATACCATAAACTGTATTATTCAATCATTGATCTCCTGTGCCTATTATAATAGGATGTTTCTCTATAATGATATGTGTCCAAAAGACCTCAAGTTCTCCATAGCAGCAGAGAATGACAAAGCAAATTTTAAGTAAATTTTTTTAACCACAGCACCAACAGAAACAAACAAAAAAAAAATTGCCTGTGGAGTTAACTAAGCAAGAAGCTTAGTGTAGCTGAATGGTGCTGTAGAATATTTTAATAATGTCCCAAAAAACTTTGATTAAGGACTTGTGATAAGTACTGAAACAAAGAAGATGGAAACAGAGATCTCAGACAGTGAAGTTGGTAATGTGAACTTAGAAGGAAGTAAAACTTGCATTGGTTTGATAAAGTGGATGGTGAGCCCATTTAGGGAGGAAACCCTAGGATTCAGTTGAAATGCCCTGGAAGGATTTTTACTGCCAAGTCAGTAGCTGAGATGATGACTTTTCCCTTTTCTGCTATAGAGTATGATCTATTTACATTTGTCTGGCTCCATTTGTTTGAGAAAAATCACATATGAACCAATAAAATTTTGTATAACACTAACATAATTCCCCTACTTTTCAATCATACATGAGCCATATGTAATGAGCAGAATAGACAAAGTGTTGATTGAAAGAATGGTGTAAGGTGACAAGCATATTTTGGCCTAAAGAGCATCTTCAGAAATTTTCTTTGGTAATCAACACAGTTTAGAAAAAAAGAGAGGGAGAGAACATTTAATCGCTTCCCCTCAGTAAAATGGAGTGTCCTAAGGGACTTAAAATTTGAGATATTTTATTTGGAGATCAATAACACAGTATCTGTCTTTTAGGGAGTTTTCTCCTGTCATTTTGACATCTTCATAAAGAAGGATGGATTTCATAGATATTCACATTTGATTTTTTCATTTCTAAAGACTAATCTTGGTGTTAATTTTTAAGGAGTTGTGTTGCTCCTTTAGAAAATGGCATATTTCACATAATTAATATCAGAATACTATGACTAGTGATGGTTTTAGAATGGTAGCTTAAATATTATGAACTAATCCTTTTACAGATGTTCTTACCTGCTTTTGAGTAGCTCTTAATAAAATATGACTGATTAAATCATGATGGATGATGCACTTTGTTGTCGACCTTTCAAATTATCATCTGGTTTCACATTCAACATGTTGATTAAACAGAATTCTCCATTATTAAATATTCCTATGTAAAAATCATGCAATATTAAATCCACACATAAATTTTATGATCTAATAGATGAATTATCTGTAAGCTAATTAAATATATGAAAACCTAGGTAGGAAAATTAAGTTCAAAGAGTAGGTATAAATTTGTAAATAGCCACTGCTTATTCTTCTAGGTTGAGTGATTAATGTCAACAGTGGAAGGGACAGCACTTGAACAAAATTTTTCAATCAATGCTATATTTTAAATGAGAAGTTCTGAGGGAGCTTCTCTGGTTAACCCCTCTGATCCAGAGGGGTTAAGACTCTCTGCTTCTACTGCAGGGGCATGGACTTAGATCCCTAGTTACAGAACTTAAGATCCCACCTATTGTGCGACCAAAAAAAAAAAAAAAGAGAGATTAAAAAACAGTGATTCAACACTGAATTACAGACTGCATCATAGATCCTCTGAGTTAAAAGTAATGAAGGTTTCTGTCTGATAAATCACTCCTACTTATAAAACCATTCATACATTTGTGTTTCTGTTTCTTTTGAATATCTCTAGGAACAAGAACATGATTATTAGACAGCATATTCCATTTTTAAGTACCTCAATGTTTCTTTGAATCATTTTCCTAAAGCTGACTGGAACTGTGATCTCACTCTTTCCGTCTGCTGATAGAGCTATAAAAATAAATGGAAGTCCACTAAAGTACAACAATTCTTTTTTAAAGTAATATAATTCAGAAGGATCCACTAATTTTTCTCTTCAAACACATAAATATGACTTCTCTATTTTTTTCCAGCTATTTCTCATAGATATTGATTTACTAAGTCTCCATCTTCCTGAGGATTTTCACTCAAGTATATTCAATTTTTAAGTGTTCCATTTATGTTCTGCCTACAACTAGCACAGCACAGTATAGTCTCATTAAGCTTGAAAGGTTCAGTTCTAGAAATCAGTCTGTATACAAAAATATATAGAATGGAATCTGTATAAACCATATTTCTCTACTTCTCATCTTGGCAAAAACAGCAACATAACAAATTGTCAACAGTCACATTAGAATGGGGAGTTAGAAACATAACTTAGAAGAGGGAACTCTATAAGCTCATGATGAATGAGCAAATTCAGTGGTGCCCAAACCTTCAAAATTGAGTTTCAGTGGTACACAGGTGAAGCTTAACTTGTACAAAACCATGGGAAATAAAAACACATAATGCTCAAAGTGGTTGGTTGCACTCCGGGTATAATCTCTCAAATTTGGGCTGGAGCAGGGCTAGTCAGGGCTTGCATCTGCACTTCTCATATGAGGGGAAGGTTCAGTGTGACACATATGCATACTCTTTGCAGTCTTGTCTCATGATTGTTTGCAGCCAACTGCAACCGTTTTTCACACAGACCGCTGAGTCTGTCTTCTCCTTACTGACTTTTAACCTTTTCTTTTGCTTTGATTTGTTTTCTTCTTAATTAAAACATGTTGACTCTTACTCTACTTCATTTAATTAGGATCGAATTATTATTTCAACATGGTGTGAAATTGGATCTCAATACTACTATTCAGTTTTTGGTTGTTTTTTTTTTTTTTTACTTTGCTTTGAGCCACTCAGGGTTCTATCCCTGGGTCAGAAAGATCTCATGGAGAAGAGCACACAACCCACTCCAGTGTTCTTGCCTGGAGAATCCCGTGGACAGAGGAGCCTGAAGAGTTATAGTCCATGGGGTCACAAAGAGTGGGACACAACTAAAGCAGTTTACCGTGCATGCACAAGCCACTCAGGATGTCAGTGACTCGACTCAGGCAAAACATTGGTTAAAATTAGGATAAGATAGGGGAAAATAAAACAGAAAAACCCAGAGATCTTTAGCTAGAGACTCTGTTCTAAAGTGATCAATTTCTATTTATTACATCAAATTTAAGTGTACACTGTTGATATTTCTATAAGGTGAGTGATCTGGGCGAAAACAAATTAAGGTAGATCAGATACAATGTTAAAAATCCACTAATGAGAATTCTCCAGTGATCCAGTGGTTAAAACTTTGCTTTCAATGCTTGAGGTATTGGTTCGATCCCTGCTTAGGAAATTAAGATTCCACATGCCTTAAGGCCAAAGAAAATCCACTAGTAGTAATGCCATTATGAACTCCATTCAATTTTCTGTGTAACTTTGTCCATGTTGACTATAGATGTTTGTTACTTCATCCTTGAAGAATTAAATATAATATAAACTGTAAATTAACTATACTTCAATCAAAAATGACACCGTACCTCACATTGTTCACAAAAGACATCACATGTGATTTCTTGTTTGATGCTTGTGATTCTCATGACCTTCCTCAGGGTACCAAAGGGTACCAGTGGCAGCTGCCCATTCCTGGGTGTCACAAGAGTCATGCATTTCTAAATAGATTTCTCCATCAAAATATTCCCTTCATTATTTTCACCAGGCATGTTGAAAATAGATGCTTTTGTTAGCTTTTCAATGAGGCAAAGAGAGAACTCCTGAAGGGTAAGATGGTTTTGACAGTGTGATTCATTTTTTCAAGCCATAAGCACTGAAAGAATAAAGAAACAAATAAACAAAACCTGTCAGGTTAGCTGTCAGATATAATTAGACTATAATGGCTGTTACGAGACCTCGGTTTATTTCCAGCACAGTGAGCTGGAGAAGCACTTCCCTGTGATCGTGCCATGGTGGGTTTAAAAGGCTGGGCATGGAAACCTGATTGATGGGCCAGTTCTTTCTTTTTTACACCCAAATAATGTGCTGACCATTCTCCTGACAGTGATGGCCAGGGATTTAAGGTTTGGTGTAAAGCAGTGTAAAAGCATGACCAGACAGCATGACCTTTATGATCAGGAACCTAAAGTTCTCATCTTTTCTCTGCCACCATCTGGCTTGGTAACTTTAGGCTCGACATCTGAACACGAGGTGTCTCCATTTTCACCTCTACAGAATGAAGGGCTTGACCTGAATTATCTCCTTCTAGGACAGCTTTAAATTCTTTTATACCTTTCATTATCCAGGAGCCTTAAAATCAATCAGGTATTGAATAGAGAATATTCAGTTCACTCCAGTTTTATTTTGCCTTTCATTGTACATTTTGTCTGTAGTAGAAATCAATATTATTTTTGCTCTTTTAAAAAATTTTATGTTTTATATTGGAGTATAGCTGATTAACAATGTTGTGATAGTTTCTGGTGAACAGTGAAGGGACTCAGCCATGCATATATATGTATCCATTCTCCCCCAAACTCCCTTCCCATCCAGGCTGGCACATAGCATTGAGCAGAGTTCCCTGTACTATACAGTAGGATCTTATTGGTTATTCATTTTAAATATAGCAGTGTCTACATGATATTCCCAAACTCCCAAACTATTGCTTCTCTCCATTCTTCTCCCCTGGTAACCATAAGTTCATTCCATTTTTTTCCTCTTATTATAGAAGCTTGAAGACTGAAGGGAGGAGGAGAAGGGGACGACAGAGGATGAGATGGTTGGATGGCATCACTGACTCAATAGATATGAGTTTGAGCAAGCTCTGGGAGTTGGTGATGGACAGGGAGGCCTGATGTGCTGTAGTCCATGCGGTCACAAAGAGTTGGACATGACTGAGCGACTGAACTGAACTGATTATAGAAGCTATAGATGAAAGTAGTGATGGCAAAAGTTGATGAGAAAAAGAAAAAGGATTCAAAGATGCCTTTTTCCTTCATAAATCTGGAAATACCATGGGACCCATGTAATTATTATAACAGATGTCTAATTATTATACACAATTGGGAGTGGAAAAAACTCCTGCTGTTCTATGTTGCTGAATTAAAATGTTTAAAATCTGCAAACCCAACAGCCATCCCTTTTCTACTTCCTTGCTGATATTATGCCTTACTGGTGGACCTGATCCTAGGAGGTCTGAAAGAGTCAATTTGTTTCAGTTTCCAGGAATTTTGCAAACCATTTTTTAAACATAGACATTGTTATTTAATAAAAACAAATCTACAGGCCTCACTCCCTCTCTCCTCACTCACTTGGTGCTGAAGTTGGGTGGATGACAGCAAACCAGCTCCGCTAGAGGACTGAGCAGCTCGACCCCGCGCCCCGGACACATCAGTTTGCTGCCCACACCACCGGGCAGCTGGAGATCAAACCCTGAGCCTTTGCAGTGGGAGCACTGACTCCAAGACCCTAAACTATCAGAGAGCTACCCCTGGGGAGTATCGAATAGTGAGAACTCACACAAAGGAAACCACTTGGATACAAGACCCAGCATTACCCAACCACCAGTAGCACCCTGAGCAGGAAGCCTCATCCAAACACAAATGAAACAAAAATACAAACCCAGTCATCAGCAGACAGGATTATCACCTTACTCAGCCTTGCCCATCAGAGGAAAAACAACCAACCAAAAAAAAAAAACTCAGCACAAATCTCACCCTATAAGAAGCTTACACAAACCACTGGACCAACCTTCAGTTCAGTTCAGTTCAGTTCAGTTCAGTTGCTCAGTCGTGTCCGACTCTTTGTGACCCCATGAACTGCAGCACGCCAGGCCTCCCTGTTTATCACCAACTGCCGGAGTCCACCCAAACCCATGTCCATTGAGTTGGTGATGCCATCCAAGCATCTCATCCTCTGTCATCCCCTTCTCCTCCTGCCCTCAATCTTTCCCAGCATCAGGGTCTTTTCCAATAAGTCAGCTCTTCGCATCAGGTGGCCAAAGTATTGGAGTTTCAACTTCAACATCAGTCCTTCCAATGAACACCCAGGACTGAGAGAATTTTGGCTTATCTCTTGCTCTCTTACTCTAGGTCCTCTTGAAAACCAATCCTGTCAACTGTATCTTCAAACTGTCTGGTACAGACCCTTATCTCCTCAATTTCATCATTGCCTTCCTGGTCCAGTCCTTTACTGCCTCTCACATGAATTATTGCGGTTGCCTTCTATCATAACTTTCTTTTCTTCTTCTTTTCTCTATCAGGCTCTTTTCTATATAACAGCATTTGATTTTTACTCTGCTTGAGAAAGGAAGGCTTTGGGGTTTTAGGACAAAGCCTTTACAATAGCTTTTCTTAGAACCCACAGACTCTTATTCTGGTCTTATCTGCTACTGGTATCTTTCTTGCTCAATTTACCCTTGAAAGAGCAGGCATCCCCTGGACCAAGGCCTGTGCACTGATGACTTCTTCCAGGGAACTGTCAGAGGCTGCATGGCTCACTCCCTCAGCATCTTCACGTTTTTCCCCAAGTATAACCATCTCTGGAAAGCCTTTACTGGTCACCTTTCAGAAAATTGAATACCTACTGGTCCTGACACTCCCTTCTCTGCTTCATTTCCTTCCTAGCACATTCTATCTTCTTATGTTATGTACAGGTTACTTATTTGTTTTTTTATGATTCTTCATGACAATAATGTAAGTTCAATAAAAACGAGAAATTTTGCTTTTTTTTTTTTAAACAATGTTATACTCCTAGAGCTTAAAAGAATGCATAGTACACAGCAGGTTTTCAATAAAAACTCATTCAGTTTTGCTTGTTTTTTTAGGCCAGGACTATGTTGGGTTTGTTTGTTTGATTTGACACAGACAAGAAGTGAGCAGATGCTGTTGAAACAATGAAGCCAACAGATACGCTATGAAGAACTTCCACAAACCTTCAGTTTATAAAATTTGCAATATTTGTGAAGTGCAATAAGATGAGGCATACCTTTACTGCATATTTATCAATGCTGATGATTTTTTTTTTTCATTTTGTAATTTACATGTTTCTAGTTGTGGCCTTTCCTTTTTTGCTTAGAGAAGTTCCTTTACTATTTCTTATAAAGCTGGTTTGGTGGTGCTGAATTTTTCCAGGCTTTTGGTTGTCTTGTTGTTGTTTAGTTGCTAAGTCATATTCAGCTCCTTGCAGCCCTATGAACTGTAGCCCATCAGGCTTCGCTGGCCATGGGGTTTCCCAGGCAAGGATACTGGAGTGGGTTGCCATTTTCTTCTCCAGGGGATCTCCCCTCGTAAACTTTGTCTTTCCATCAATTCGGAACAAGTGTCTTACTGGTTAGAGTATTCTTAGTTGTAGGTTTTTTTCTATTTCATCACTTTAAATATATTGTGCCACTTCCATCTGGCCTGCAGAGTTTCTGCTGAAAAATCAGATATAGCCTTTATGGGAGTTCTCTTGTATGTTGCTTGTTGCTTTTCCCTTGCTGCTTTTATTCTCTCTTTATCTATATTTTTTTTCCATTTTAATTATAATGTGTCTTGGTGTGTTCCTCTGTGGGTACATCCTGTTGGGATGGGATTCCTGGACTCACGTAATTGCTTCCTTTCCCAGGTTAGGAAGGTTTCTAGCTATTAAATCTTCATATGTGTTCTCTGCCCCTTTCTGTCTTTCTTCTCCTTCTGGGAAAATTATAATGCAAATATTAGTGTGCTTGATGTTGCCCCAGAGCTCTCTTAAGCTATCCTCTTTTCTTTTCATTCTTTATTTATTTATTTATATTCAGCATCAGTGATTTCCACTGCTCTGTCTTCCAGCTCACTGATCTGTATCTCTGTGCCATTTAATCTACTGTTGATTCTTTCTACCATATTTTTAATTTCATTTACTGTATTCTTCATCTCTGATTATTCTTTACACTTTCTCTTTGTGATCCCATGGACTGTAGCCTGCCAGGCTCCTCTCTCCATGGGATTCTCCAGGCAAGAATACCGAAGTAGTTTGCCATTGCCTTCTCTAGGGGATCTTCCTGACTCAGGAGTCAAACCTGGGTCTCCTGCATTGCAGGCAGATTCTTTACCATCTGAGCCACCAGGGAAACACTTATATTTTCTAAATCTACGTTAAAAACTTCTAACTTCTTGTTCTATGCAGCTCATTTTGCCTAAGTCACTATTTTATGTTTATGTGACTGGTAGGTTGGTGACATTTCCCAGCTTTGGAGAAGTGACCTCCTGCAGAAGTCCTGTGTGTCCCTGTAATGCACTCCCCTCTTTTCACTGGAGCTATATGCTCTGTGGGGTCCCCCACGATGTCCACATGGGTCCTGATATGTGGATATGTGGATGGTCTGGTAGTCTTGAACAGCCCCTGTTCAGGTCGGTTGCCAGGCCCTGGCTTGTGAGGAGACTGCCACCTGCTGGTTGGTGGGGCTGGGTCAGGAAGCCATGGAGCCTAGAATCACCGGTACCCCAACCCACTTGGGCTAGTTCTGGCATATTGGTGGGCAGAATCAGGGTCCAGAAGACTCTGGGGGCTGATACAGCCCACTAGTGGGTGAAGTCAGATCCTGAGATTAGCTTTACCAGGTCCTGGAGTCCTGGGCACTGGTTGCAGGGCTCATGGATTCCAGCTTTGGTCTCAGGTTGCTCACTGGGGATAAAGGGGAGGCAGGGGAGAGACAGTTCCTATCACAGTTGAGTATAGGTTCCGGGGAGTCCTGAGGCTTGTGTCGGCCTGCTAGTGGGCAGGCCCGGGGTGCAGCTGGTTTTAGGACACCATCCAGCCTGCTGGAGTCAGCATTGTGGCTTTCTTGATTGTAGTGTCTGCACCCTGGTCGAGAGGCAAGGGCAGGCTGCTTGGAGGTAGGGTCGGAACAGGGGATCTGGGGCTGTTGCCTGCCCTCTGGTGGCAGGGGCTGTGTCTAGAGGCGGCTGTGTGCAGAGGAGGTCTTAAGGCAGCCTGTCTGTTGATAAGTGGAGTTACGTCCCCACCCAGTTAGTTGCTTGGCGTGAGACGTCCCCCACCACCGGCATCTACGGGCTGTTGGGTGTGGCCAGGTCTTTGTGCTCAGGAATCCATAGCACCTGCATCAGCTGGAAGGAAATTCCAAGAATGTCTGCTGCCAGAGTCCATGTCCCGAGGATGAGCCCCGGCCACCCCCTGTTCCTCCAGGAAACTCTTTAAGCCCAGCAGGTAGGTCTGGCCAAACCTCCTGTCAAGTTATTGCTTTTTCCCTGGGTTCCAGAGGATGTGAAATTTTGTGTGACCTTAAGAGTAAAGTCTATTTCTCCCATCCTTTGGGACTCACAAAATTAAGCTGGCCTTCAAAGAGGCGTCCCTGGCAGATGGTAAAGAATCCACCTGCAATGCGAGAGGCCTGGGTTCTGTCTCTGGGTTGGGAAGTCCCCTGGAGGAGGGCATGGCAACCCACTCCAGTATTCTTGCCTGGAAAATCCCCATGGACAGAGGAGCGTGGTGGGCCACAGTCTATGGAGTCGCAAAGAGTCAGACATGACTGAGCGACTAAGCACAGAACAGGCCTTCAAAGCCAAACACGATGGGGGCTTGTCTTCTGGTGCAGGACCCCTGGGCTGGGGAGCCTGGTGTGGGATTCAGACCTCTCAATCCTGCAGGAGAACTTCTGCAACATAATTATTCTCGAGTGTGTGGTCACCCACCCAGAAGCATGGGGCTTGATGTACTTTGAGTCTGCCCCTTCTACCTGTCCCATTGTGATCCCTTCTTTATTCTTTAGTTGTAGAAGATCTTACCTGCTAGGTTTTGGTCTTTTCCGTCAATGATTATTCTACAAACTGCTGTGATTTGGGTGTGCTCGTGAAAGGAGGTAAGCTCACCGTCTTTCTCTTCTGCCGTGCTTTTTACATACAGAACTATGTTCTATTCTACAACAATCTAACCCCAGTGCT
This sequence comes from Odocoileus virginianus, assembly GCF_023699985.2. Lineage (NCBI taxonomy): Eukaryota > Metazoa > Chordata > Mammalia > Artiodactyla > Cervidae > Odocoileus > Odocoileus virginianus. The sequence goes on from NC_069699.1 coordinate 22,870,536, forward strand.
TAGTATATGACTCAAAGTTGACTCAATGAATATATCGTAATACATATATTGTATTATATGTTGTATTATACACTAATCTTTAGAAAGTGCTTTATAGATCTTTGATGACTGATTACTTATTTGTGTGGAGGGTCTCTTGGATTGCTCAAAGTGATTCTGATGCAAGGTATTTGAGGATGGTACCTGCAGAAACACTGGGATAAGGATAGGCAAAAAAGAAAGAGAGAAAAACCCACTCTGACTTCTTTGATCATTTCTCCTTTATCTTGGGATTTCTGCTTGAGTTTCAGTTGAAACACGTGATGCCAATATACATCAGCAACATGTGTTTTCCATCTTGGATGTTATCACTTTAGTAAAAGTATATGAGACGCCTCCTCTCACAGATCCACAGGGTGTCTTCACTAGAAAACAATAGGCAACCACCTGCAGCTTTTTATCCTTCATCATCCCCTCCCATGACCCATTCAATATGACCTCAGTTTTAACATCAGAGCGATAAAGAATTTGTGTTTGGCTTCGTGTGACTATATTTAAGGGACACATGTTTATATTTGAGTAGAAAGGGTTGGAAAGAGTCGGGCACTACTGAGCTCACACATGTGCAGTTTTAACCTTCTTAAACTTCCAAATTAATGATAGGTCATGATGAAATGTCTATACTTTCTTACTGAATCATCCTCTTTTCCTCTTCATATCCTTCTTCATTTCCTTTCCCCCCCTTTCTTCTCTCCTGCCCCAGCTCCCCGTGCCTTAACTCTTTTTTTGCTTTCCTTCACCCCGATTTCTCTTTTTTTTTCTCTCTCTTGTCCTCTAGTGAAACTGGATCTCTGAGTGTGTGGATGACAGCAGGCCCCAGCATCTTCCATGTTATGCACAGGGTTCTGAGCACAGCATGCCTTTGGCCCAGGCAGGTGGGGGAGCTGAGAGAAACAGGCTAGCCATCTGGAGACAAACATATGGGTGGTATGGCACACATTCTCACAATTGTCGGCTGCGAAGATCAGAAATAGAAAGGGGAATTTTGACTCCTCTTAATCAAAGCCAAGAAAAAGAGGAATTTGAAAGGGGTATCAATGTGAAAGGATCCCTATTTGAAAAAGAAGCATAGGTTTCCTACATTTTCATATGAGACTGAATTTTTTAACTTTAGAGATATTTCCACTTTTATTTAACTCTCGAGTGCCTTTCTTTTTTATCTTATCATCATCTTCATTGTCATTCTCTTAATAGCTACTATATTAGCAGCTTGTTGCCTAGCCGCTAAGTCCTGTCCGACTCTCTGTGGCCCCATGGACTGTAGCTCGCCAGACCCCTCTGTCCTTGGAATTCTCTAGACAGCAATACTGGAGTGGGTTGACATTTCCTTCTCCAGGGGATCTTCCTGACCCAGGGATTGAACCTGCATTGGCAGGCAGATTCTTTACTGATGATCCACCAGGGAAGCCATATTAGCAACTTAATAAAATGCTAATTGTTTACTACAGCAATTCCATTAATTTTAAGATGAAAAGAACAACTTTGGGAATTTTTTTCTTTCCTTCTGGTAGCCAGATTCCAACTCAGATAAACTGAAACAGAATCTTGGATATTGATTACAAGAGGTACAAAATAGTGTGGAAAATGGAGTAGGTTTTTCTCTTAAAAATAACACTCCCTAGGTTTATTTTAATAAATAGTAACTAAATTTGGTATATTTATAAAAAAAATTCTGTCCTTGAGCTCAGGAGTGCTGTGTTTTAGTTCTAAGTTTGATCTTTGCCAGAGCTTTAATCAAATAACATTGGTTTTGGGACTCTATTGCCTCATCTCAAAAACAAAGAGATCAAAATAAAAGATTTCTATAATCAGATATCTGGTGATGGAAATTATATATATATATTTTGCTATAAGTGAAATCTAATAAAATGCATAAAATTGTATTTTGTATAACATAAATGCTTTTGTATTATATACTAAAACAGACAGAGAATTTTGTTAGAAAATGTAATAAGTTGCCTGGTAAAACAGATTAGAGTGGTGGTCTTATAATTACAAGGAATGGTTCCATGATGCCTATTTTATTAGCTAATCTACTCTCTATAGAACTGTATGAACAAGAAAGTTGAATGGCATGTATAGAGGGAAAAAAATTATTAACTTGACTATTGGGCTTATTTCTGGGCATATCATTTTCAGAGTTATTTACCTAGACAATGAAAACCCCATTCAAGGAGGAGTGAATGGGGTTATAAAAGATCAGAAAACATTTAACATAAAAGTTGATTAAATAAACAAATGTCATTGTTATTTCTAAAGTGAGAACATCTGAGTCAGAGTGGGGAGCATGATGCTTCTCAAAGATCTGAAGGGACATTAGGTAGAAAATGAGTTACACTGCTTGATGTGGACAAAACGAAGTCACTCATGTCCTCCAAAAATATTTATTGAGTAGATATTACGTGACAAATCATAAGTTAGATGCCACAGATCAGATACTGAGCATAAACAAATATAACACCCATCAGTTCAGTCGCTCAGTCATGTCCGAATCTTTGTGACCCCATGGACTGAAGCTTGCCAGGCTTCCTTGTCCATCACCAACTCCCAGAGCATGTTCAGACTCATGTCCATGAATTGGTGATGCCATCCAACCATCTCATTCTCTGTTGTCCCCTTCTCCTCCTGCCTTCAATCTTGCCCATCATCAGGGTCTTTTCTAATGAGTAAGTTCTTCGCATCAGGTGGCCAAAGTGTGAGTTTCAGCTTCAGTATGAGTCCTCCCAATGAATATTCTGAACTGATTTCCTTTACAATTGACTAGTTTCATCTCCTTGCAGTCCAAGGGACTCTCAAGACTCTTCTCCAATACCAGAGTTCAAAAGCAACCATTCTTCAGCACTCAGCTTTCTTTATACTCCAACTCTCACATCCATATATGACTACTGGAAAAACTATAGCTTTGACTAGATGGACCTTTGTCAGAAAAGTAATGTCTCTACATTTTAATATGCTGTCTAAGTTGGTCATAGCTTTTCTTCCAAGGAGCAAGTGTCTTTTAATTTCATGGCTGCAGTCACCATCTGCAGTGATTTTGGAGCCCAAGAAAATGAAGCCTGTGACTGTTTGCATTGTTTCCCCATCTATTTGCCATGAAGTGATGGGACTGGATGCCATCATCTTAGTTTTCTGAATGTTGAACTTTAAGCCAACTATTTCACTTTCTTCTTTCACTTTCAACAAGAGGATCTTTAGTTCCTCTTCGCTTTCTGCCATAAGGGTGGTGTCATCTGCATATCTGAGATTACTCTGCATATTTATAGGAAATTCTGGCCAGAATCTAATAAATCCTAGAAATAAATATAAAATTATAAGTATGATAAGTGCTTTGTGGGAGGAAAATTGATCTAGATAGGGAGGTCAGGGATCGTTTCCTGGGGAAGAAACCATTGGAATCTGGAACATGAATGAATAAGAAGGAATTAACTTAGCAAAATAATCATTTTTTGCATGTGTATATATGTGTGTTGTTGAGGATATGGTTAAAATAGAAGAGGTTTTCTTTTAGGTAGAAGGAAACAGCAATGCTAAGGTCTTATCACAGGAGGGTCATGGTCTAAAAGAGAAACCTAACAGGTGATTAACACAGGTTGGCAGAGTGTGTGGGGTGAGTTGAGGCTATATAAAGGAGTTGAAATACTTAAGATTTCCTAGGTCATATGAATTGCGATCAGCATCCATTGAAGTGTGTCGTGGGATGAAGCATGTGACATCATTACATAATTATTTAGATAAGTGTAGTGTGAAAACTATTGAAAGAGACAGAAAAGTGCTGTTGGTAAACCGGTCAGGGAGCTTCCCGTTCCAGACAAGAGACAGTGAAACTTAAATGGTCATGGAGGGGAAGTTGGCATATGTGGGAGAGTTTAAAGATAAAGAGCAGCATAATTTTTTGTTGAACTGTACAATGAGAGAAAGGGAGGGTGTAAAGAGTGACTCCTGGGTTTCCAGCTTGTACAAGCTCTAGATGATGGTGATTTCCTTGTTACCTGGTAAGATTATGCAGAGGAGACCGAGTTTAAAGACTTGCTGTAGATATGGGTTGAATTGAGTCTTGCTGAGCTTGTGCATCATGTTCAAAATTTTTAAATTACCAAGTCCTTACACACATACAGTCAGAGAGTTAAGTCACAGTTCAGCATTCATGAAAGCCAGAGTTGCTGAAAGACTGGGAGAGAAAGGGCAAATGAAGAAAGACCTTTGCAAAAGCAGCTTGACTCTTCTTAGTCTTGATCTTGTTTTAAACCAATGCTGAGTCAAGCATAAAAGAGCCCTTAGCAAATATTCAGCAAGGACCCACTGTGACATTACCCAGAGGTCTGTATTCAAGGTTGAAAGTACTACCAGAAGAAATTCGCTTGCCTATGTCTTCCTTGCTTGGCGCTAAGCCTCAGTGCCTGCTGACAATTCAAGCTGTTAATAAAAAGAGGGCAGCCTTTTCCCCCACATCAACAATAAAATATATAAATAAAACACCACGTGAAGAAAGGCATAAGGCGAAACAAGTAAAGAAATAGCTGAGAAAGGAGAAAGCAAAGTCAATAAATGCTATCGATTGAGGATGTTTTAAGAATGTAAACATTCAATATTGAAAAGAAAACAGAAACATAATTGTAGATGCTGTTTAATATTTGCACAGCCTTCATTAGAATGCTCAGTACAGTTAACATTTTTTTAGGAAAACCTTTCTGCATAAACATAATGTGCATATGATTTAAACAATATTTTCTTCAGTTGTCTGAACTACTGTATAAATAGCTCCACATTCCCATTGACTGCTAGGACCTCTCCAAGTTATTTAAAATAAAAACTGTAGGACATTTTGAAGTTTTACAGTTGGTATACAATTCTACTTTTAATATCTCCAAGTTTTTAAAATTTTGTGTTTGGCAGTACACTATGCTGTGGAAAATTGTAGCTTGTCTTTTTCAAATATCTTGGGTTTATGACAGAAAGACATCACTAAGAAATCAATCATTCTCCAGGTTGAATCTTTTCCATTTTTGTCTCAGAAATATCAGCAACTTCAAGCTTTTAAAATGATCACTTCTTTGGTAGCCTATGGCCTGTTAAATCATGCAAATAATTAATGATGTAATTAACACATAAAACAACACTTGCAAAATTTTGTACTATGAAAATTAGCTAGATTTTTACAGTAAATAGACCATAGAATCCAAAGGAAAGAGAAGTAAAGAATACATACTGAGATTTTGTTTTTTGTGTGATTTTACCACAACTAGAGGAAAAAATTTTTAATTGACGCTTTTAGTGGACATGAGAACAAAATAACATAAACATTTATACTACTAATTGATCAGTTGGTATACTTACTATTGACTAAAGCTGTTAAGTCCAGTTTTCTGACATATCTTTGGTTGAGAAGGAAGACCAATTATAATGGATTGTAGAGGGGAAAATTTATTTCTAGGAAAAAGTGGGAAGTTGTGCTGAGGACCCTAACTTCAGGCAAGCTCCTTTTAAATCTCTACACTCTAGGAGATAATCTAATTGTTCCCTCAACCAAATTTTCCCTTTCTCCTCCACAACCTCTGTCCCACCATCAAAACTAGCTCAGCCCTGCCGTGTTTCCACCACTTTTTTTTTTTCTATTATCTTTCCCCCTTAATAGCAGCCATCCTAGTTGATAATATGTTATGTACTTTTTATTTCATATGCATTTCTTTCCTTCGTTAGAACTGAATCTTGTCATTTCTGATTATATTCCTGTTTCCTAGAAAATTGACTAGCAGTTTCAAGGAATCAAACAATATATTTTTAAAAAGTAAGCCCTTATGTGCCAGGAATAATTGAAGGTACTTCATATATTTATTTTCTTTTAATACTTCAATGAAAGTGAAAGTGAAGTCGCTCAGTCATGTCTGACTCTTTGTGACCCCATGGACTGTAGCCTACCAGTCTCCTCCATCCATCCATGGTATTTTCCAGGCAAGAGTACTGGAATGGGTTGCCATTTCCTTCTCCAGGAGGATCTTCCATACCCAGGGATCGAACTCAGGTCTCCTGCGTTGCAGGCAGACGCTTTTACTATCTGAGCCACCGGGGAAGTCCTAATACCTCAGTAGGTTTAGCTCATAATAAACACTCAGTAAAACTAATTTTTGTTAAAGCAAAATATTCTTCCAGTGTAAGGATATGCTTGAATCCCAGCTAAGTCTACCCAACTCTATTGGTTGAAATATTTCCAGTGACTTATTTATTGATAAATGACTATTTGGCCAAATTTACTACATCAGGCATAGAAAAAGCAAGAGAATTCCAGAGAAACTTCTGCTTCATTGACTATGCTATAACCTTTGACTGTGTGGATCACAACAAACTGTGGAAAGTTCTTAAAGAGATGGGAATATCAGACCACCTTACCTACCTCCTGAGAAACCTGTATGCAGGTCAAGAAGCAATAGTTAGAACCAGACATGGAACAATGGACTGGTTCCAAATTGGGAAAGGAGTACGTCAAGGCTGTATATTGTCACCCTGCTTATTTAACTTATATACAGAGTACATCATGTGATGCCTGGATGGATGGAGCACAAACTGAAATTAAGATTGATGGGAGAAATATCAATAACCTCGGATATGCAGATGACACCACCCTTATGACAGAAAGCAAAGAGGAACTAAAGATCCTATTGACGAAAGTGAAAGAGGAGAGTGAAAAAGCTGGCTTAAATTCAACATTCAAAAAATTAAGATTATGGCATGCAGTCCCATCATTTCATGGCAAATAGATGGGGAAACAAAGGGTGTGAAAGTGTTAGTCCCTCAGTCATGTCTGACTCTTTGTGACCCCATGGACTGTAGCCCACCAGGCTCCTCTATCCATGAAATTCTCCAGGCAAGAATACTGGAGTGGGTAGCCATTCCTTTCTCCAGGGGATCTTCCTGACCCAGGGATCAAACTCAGGTGTCCTGCGTTGCATGTAGATTCTTTACCATTGAGCCACCTGCGAAGTCCTATGTTTGCAGCTACAGATACATAGTCAGCTAGATCCTACTAGAAGTATAATACCAAACTGCATTTGTGCTTAGGTGGCTCAGTGATAGAGAATCTGCCTGCAATACAGGAGACCCGGGTTTGATTCCTGGATCGGGGAGATCCCCCGGAGAAGGAAATGGCTACCCATTCCAGTATTCCTGCCTGAAAAATTCCATGCATTGAGGAGCTTGTTGGGGTACAGTTCATGGGGTTGCAAAGAGTCAGACATGACTGAGCGACTAACCCACTACTATGTCTGAGATCAGAGCTATGCAAAAGATGTATCCGTAAATGTCTATACACATTAAGTATGTTGATGGCAATAAATACAGTATACAGAAAATGGAAAGGACACAAATAAGTAAAGTCTATGGATGACACCTGTCTATAGTAGGTGCTATTGACTAAATTGTGCCCCCTCCATTTCAATGTTAATCCTGAACCTCCAGAGTGATTATGCTTGGAGATAAGGCTTGTAGAAAGTAATTAACATGAAATGAGGGACTTCCTGGTGATTCAGTGGTTAATCCAATTCGGAAGATGTGGGTTCTATCCCTGGTTGGGAACTAAGATCCTACAACTAAGCCTGTGTGCCAGAAGTACTGAGCCTCTGAGTGCTAGAGCCAGGGCATGGCAAGGAAGGTTGAAGATCCCTGTGCCACAACTCAGATCCTATGCAGCAAATAAATATATGAATAATTTTTGAAAAGATTAAATAAGATAGTAAGAGTAGTGGTGTAGTCCCATAGGATTCATCACCTTAGAAGAAGAGAGAGCAACCTCTTTCTCTCTTTGCACGCACCAACCAAGTAAAGAACGCGTGAGAGCCCAGCAAGAAGGTGGTTATATGAGAGCCCAAAAGAAATGTTTCTCCAGGAATCAAACCAGTGGACACCTTGAACCAGCCTCCATCGCTTTGAGGAAGAAATATCTGTTGTTTAATGTCCCAGTCTATGATATTTTGTTATGGCAGTCTGTGTGACTAATACACTTGGTACTATTATTCTCTCCCATTGTATGGATGAGGAAATTGAGGCACAGAGAAGTTAGGTATTCTGCCTGAGGTCGTAGAGCTAGGAGGTAAAAATGCTATAATTTGAATTCAGTACAGTATAATCCCAGAGCCCATCCTATTAACCATTTATCTAGCTTCCAGGCATTAAGTAAGTAAAAGAGCGCAGATACAAAGAAAACATGTCAAGGAGAGAAAGCAAAGAGTGAATATGAGCCTCGAGACACAAGTAAAGGCCAAACCAAGCAAGGGCTTTTAAAAGATGTCCTACTTTCCTGAGAGTGAAAGGAAGCCGTTGAAAGGCTTTAAGCAAGGGGAACAGACGATGAGATGATGGATGAGATGTGGATTCTAAAGAGGCCACTGTAGCTATAGTCTATTTGTTAAAAATTATTGAAAAGACTTGATCTCAAGAGTGAAATAAAAATGATCATTTGGAATCTCCTTGAAATCCTTATCTTTTCCACAACTCAGTTTAGTGCCTGACATATCACTATAACCCAGAACCGTGTTAATGATGCAGGGGAGTTCAACTTCTCCAAAGAGGTTAGGGATATGAGGTTTGCCTGCTCAAGAATCTCAGTTGCAAGTAAAAATAGTGCATTATTTTCCCCTTGCTATCATAACAAATTACCACAGACTTAGCAAATCAAAGCCATTGAAATCTATTATCTTATGGTTCTGTAGGTCTGAAGTTCAAGAAGATTATGGCTGGTCTGGTTCCATTAGTGCTACACACTTGTAGGAATGGGATCACCATTTCATTGCTGCTTGTCTGATAAGTCATTCATTCTCATCTGCTGGAGCCCATATTTCCAGGCTTTTGGCCTCTTTCAAAGCCAATAATGCAATGCAGGCAGGAGACACGGGTTCAACCCCTGGTTTGGAAAGATCCCCCGGAGAAGAGAATGGCTACCCTCGCCAGTATTCTTGCCTGGAAGAATTCCATGGACAGAGAAGCCTGACGAGCTACAGTCCTTGGGGTCACAAAGTGTCAGATACAACTGAGCAACTAACTTTCACAAAGCCAATAGCGGTTAGGGTCCATATCTAATTCTTTTCTTCCTGCCTTATCTCTCCAATGCATGCCCTCTGCCTCAATATTCTGTCTTTTGATTTCAAGGACCTATATCATTACATTGAACCTACCCAGGTCATCTGAAATAGTCTCCTTAATTTAAGATGAACTGATCAGTAGTCTTAATTGTAACTGCAAAATCCCTCCGACAGCATTAACTAGATTAGTGTTTAAATAAGCAAAGGGTAGGAGTCTTGTGGTAAATGTGCCTAAAGAAAATGGTTTCCATTTCTTTGGACATATCTTTTAAAATTAATTATATAGCATGGACAATGTTCTTGAACATACTTTTTGTTGTTTAGTTTCAGTCACTATCAATACACATTTTTCCATTCTTCCACTAGTCATAAAACAAGAGTTAGATAAAAACACATTCTCTTGAAAGGAATCATAATTTCTAATGCTAAGAGTGGATATGTCATTACATGCAGGGCCATTATATATGGATAGAGATTGAAAGCCTAGAAATAAATTTCTTAATATGATAAATTAAGATATTCTAGTCATTCCAATTATCTTTCCAGCAACCCATCATTCTTCTTGGATTTCATTTTGCTATTTCAGATATAAGTGACATATTTTATTCAGTCAGAGCCACATTCATAATTTCATAGCAAAATATGACAAAAAACAAGTGCACTTTAGATGATAGATGGTGAAACTTGGGAGTAGGAACAAATTCTGATTTCGCTTATTTTTACTATATATGCAGCTACCTCCAGCAATGAAGGGAGCAATGGTATGTCATGGTAAATGTCTCTGTCCTAAAGCAAGGAGTAATTAGTCAATACTAGTATTTTGTATGAATCTTCATGCTTCATCTAAATCAGTCTCTGTAAAGAGATGAGGTGCTTCAGAAATGCCCTTAAGGCAGCTACCAAATAATATCCATGATTTTGAAGGAGTTAATGTGTACCCCTTAGATAGGAGCTTATCTGAAGTTAACTAAGGCATTTGAGAATATTCTCTAATGTATTATAAATACAGATAAAACCTAAAAATGACATTTAGTTCTGCATACAGATGAAAGAATAAATTAAGTGTTATTTAATGGATTCCAAATCTATACCACTTTCCCTCCATTAAAAAAAGAAATCAGGTAAGATTTAGTGAAGAGCTAAACATCTTTCTAATTTCAAAGAGTTTTGAAAAATAACCATGCATCCCAACAACTAATAGGGAGTTAAGTTTATCTTTCCTTAAACACAAACAATAAATCTAGGAGCCAGTATGAACAGTTATTTTTCAATTTGCCCTACAGTGTTCCTAAAGTCATGCATCTCATGTTTTATGCTTTCTGTAGGGGACCAGAAAAAATGCAGAGGGAATGCTAATTACATGCCCATTATAGAATTGTACAACATGCTGATTGGTTACTAGGCACTAAAATCTATGCAAATAAGGAATTGAGGGTCAGAAGTTATGAAACACAAGAAAGTAAAAGAGGTCAAGAATCCCACACATCTTCTCTGTTTAACCAGTAAGTGGAGAGATGATGAAGTTTAGATGTGTTTTATTTTGATTTCATGTTAAATACATAGTGTAACTAAAAGGGCATTGCATTGATTCTCACATATTGTTTGAATTCTTTACCAGCTTCCCTGGTAACTCAGCTGGTAAAGAATCTGCCTGCATGGCAAGAGACCCCAGTTCGATTCCTGTGTCAGGAAGATCCCTTGGAGAAGGGATAGGCTATCCACTCCAGTATTCATGGGTTTCCCTGGTGGCTCAGATAGTAAAGAACCCACCTGCAATGCAGGAGACCTGGGTTCTACCCCTGGGCTGGGAAAATCCCCTGGAGGAGGGCATGGCGAGCCACTCCAGTATTCTTGCCTGGAGAATTCCCAGGGACAGAGGAGTGGCTACAGTACATGAGGTCGCAAAGAATCAGACATGACTGAGTGACTAAACACATGCCTAAAACACAGCACATTGTATAAACACTGTATACATGCATAGTAAGGATTTAAAGGTAGTCAGTGATGGTATAGGAAGATGCCCTTGTCCTCAGTCAAATCCTTGTTATATCTATGCTGACTTAGAAAAAAAAAATCTACAAATTTTATCATCAACTGTCTCCAAAATGTATACTATTTCCAAAGAAGCAAGGAATTTCCAAGCACGCACTGCTTATAATTTTTTTAGAAAGTCCAAATATAGTCACATTTTTATTGTGTTTATAGAGACTCATCTTTCACAATAATACTAGTTAGCACTGAGAAATGCATAGGTAACTGATGGTAGCATATGTCTCCTGATAGACGGTAAGTCCCTTTTCTATAGTACAGGATGGTATATATACCTAATTTTACTTCACTGTCTGGGATCTGTCATTTTATGTGGATTCTCTGTAACTTCAAAATTTAATCTGATTCTCTCCTGTTAACCTGTTTCATGTTAATTTAATTATTATGTGAGACAGAAGAACTGGGAAGGGTAGAGGAAAATTTTCCCTCCACGATCATCTGTTGAGGGGGTTAAATTAGGTAGTATATTTGAAGCATTTACTAGAATGCTTGGCATATATTTGGCACACAATAATATTAGCTAATAATTTTGATAGAAGTACAAAGAGAGCAGTTTTAAGAAAATAATATCTCAGTGTTACAATCAATAGCAAAGTGCCATGTTGCTTCTAGAAGATTTTGTGTGTGTGTGCTTTATATTCATGTCATTTAAGAATTACAGTCTACCTTTGAAAGGCTCTTAGGTTACAAAACAAAATGTAAGATAGGATAGAATCAATGTGAATAAAATCACATTTAATTAATATTTCCCCCTTAGTCCAGTGCTTTATACATAGTTCACTTATGAGTAATGCTTGATGAATAAATAAATAAAGGGATGGAAAGATGAGTGTAAGTATTCATCTGTAAGTGAAAAACATTCTGAATCAGAGAAAAAACACAGAATGATTATATTTTTGACATCTAATTTGAGCAGATTGCCAAGGAATAGTTCTAAAGATAAAGAAAAGTGGGGCAAAAAGAAGTATTTAAATTTCTGCTTTTACTTCTTTTCTAAGGAAAAAGATTTTTTTCCCCCTGACATGAAGTATGAGCACAATTTGGAGAGAGCTTGTGCTATAGAGGAAAGAGATTCTATTAGTTTCTCCTGGTTTTGCCACAATCTAGCCATGTGAGTTTAATCTCCCTAGATTTTGGATTCCTCAGTTGTAAAATGAAGGAGTGGAATAAGAGTACTGACAAAGTTGAAAGTTTTACTTTCAAATTTTTGTTGTTTAGAAAAAAGAAACTATATATATACGTATTATTTATTTAAAGCCACTGTATCAGGGAGCAAGAGTGGTTTATTTTATGAAAATGCAACTTTAAGAAGTTAAACCTATTCTATTCTAGTAGGATTTAACTTGATTCTGAGATCCTGGCCACTACTAATCACAAAGGATCATTCACCCCTATCTTAGCTGGAGGCAATGGAACTCAGACTGGATACAGACAGTCTTTAAATCTCAGCTCTTGCTACTTGCTAGCTCTGGCCAGATAATCTTTCTATTCCTTTTTATCCTCATCTTATAATAAGGGAATAAAAATAGTATATAGTCTCTGAGGGTCTTTGAAGGATTGAATGAGTTACTGTGATGTATTTAGTAAGCACCAGTAAATGTCAACTGTCTAGATCCCCAGGTGGCTCAGTGGTGAAGAATCTGCCCGCCAAGGCAGGAGACGCAGAAACCAGGTTCGATTCCTGGGTCAGAAAGATCCCCTGGAGTAGGAAATGGCAACCCACCCCAGTATTCTTCCCTGGAAGATTCTGTGGACAGAGGAGCCTGGCAGGCTACAGTCCATATGGTTGCAGAGTTGAACATGACTGAAGTGATTTAGCACACACAGACACACACACACACACACACACAGACACAGACACACACACAGACACACACACAGACACACACACACACACAGACACAGACACACACACACACAGACACACACACAGACACACACACACACATCCATGTTCCAGGCACTGTATAAGCACAGACAATGCATTAGTGAGCAACTTATACATGGACCATGACCAAAGAGCTTGAGTGGGACAGATATATCAAAATCATCCAACAAATAAATGGCTGATTTCATTAATTTTATTTTTGTTTTATAGTCACATGACTAATTATAACCAATTTTATGCTTATAAATATTTAAGAAAAGCAAAAAAATACATGACAGGAGAAACATATATTATTCAGTACAGTTCATTGTTTTGCCCTCTGCCTTCATATTTAGTCGAAAGAAGCCAACCTGATCTATATTCTTTTTTTTTTTCTGGTCTGTATTCTTTAAGACAGCCTTGTGAACCTCTATGAAATACTAAACTTGAGGTTTTTATTCATTTATACTAGCATTCAGCAGTGTTCTAAATACTAGAGATGCTTCAATGAACAAGACATAAAAGATCCCTGTTCTCAAGGCATCTATAGTCTATATTGGAGAGACAGACAATTACCTAGAAAATAAATGGATACATAAATGAGTAGAACTATATTACAGTGAAAAGTGTTTTGCAGGAAATTAAAAACTAGACAAGTGATAATATGATAGTGTGTGCCTTGGAAACTGTATTAAGCTGACTGATTAAGAAAACGCCTCTTGAAGGAAGTGACATTTGTGCTGAAAGCTGGTTGATGAGAAGGAGCTTTTCATGGCAGGCAGTCATGGAAGAGGAGAATCCCAAGAAGAGGTAGCAGATTATTCAAAGGTCCAGAAGTGGGAACTTAGCATGTTGCAGGAACTGAAAACTCAGTGAGGTTGGAACGCAATGAGTAAGCAAGAAAAAGCTTGCAGCAGAGAGAGGAAGAATTCAAATCATATAGGACTTTGTAAGATAAAGTAGGAAGTTGAATTTTATTCTAAATGAAATGGATACCTGTTGCAAGTCTTTAAGGTGGGGTGGGGGTGGGCGGCTATCTGATGTGTAATTTAAGAATAATTTTTTGTGATTTAATATGTTGGGAACAGAAACCATTAAGAAGTTTTGTCAGTGCTTCATACACCAGACAATGGTGGTTGGCATGGAGATTTTTTAAAAAGAGAGTTATGGTTTGTTTTAAAGGTAAAGTTCATAGAAACTCCTGATACATTGGATGTAGTAGGTAAGGAAAAGGAAAATATAAAGTATAAATCTGAGAATTTTGGCTCAGGAAATGAGACAGAAGGTGTTATCATTTAATCAGGTAAAGACTTACTGGAATAAGAGAAGGCTGAGTGTATTGACCAGATGTTGACAAACTTTGCATAAGGGACCCGATAGTAAACATCTTTGCATGTGAAGGCCATGCAGTCTTTGTTGCAACTACCCAATTCTACCACCACAGTGTGAAATAAGCTATAGACAAAATGTAAAAAAAAAAAAAGAGTAATAATAATGTGGTTGTATTCCAACTAAATTTTACTTAAAATTATGTGGAAGGTCAGATTTTAGTTACAGTTGTACTTTGCCAACAGATGGTATAGACAAAAAGTTTGTTCATGTCATGTTAAGTGTGAAATGCATCTTAAACATCCAAATGAAATAAGCAAGTTGGATATTTAATCCTGGAGTTCTGAGGAGCAATCAAGACTCCAGTTTGAGATTTGGGACTTATCAGCATTTAGATTGTATTGAGTTCAAGCCCTAATGTTGAGTGTACACATAAAGATTTTTAAAAAAGGAGACTCGAGGATAATGTATTGAAACACTCCAATATTTGAAGTAAGCTAGAAACTAATTACTACCAAGTCTTCAAACTTCATAAGTGAAAGGAGATGGTTAGACCTGCAACTCTGTGCGTATAGGCTCACAGGTTTAGAGATTGGCGTGTCCTGTGCCTCTAAGTCAATTATGCTTCTAATAAGATGGCAGGGAGACGTGGGAGGGGTAAATTAATTCTCTTAAAGGAGCCTCATTCCTCTCATTTTTGATAGCTTTCCCTAAGATTTCTCCTTGACTAAATACCTGGTTGAGATAGACAACAGTGCAATTTGGGGAGACAGATAAACTTCTCTCTTTTCTTCAAAATATCTTTAGATTGCAGATTTCAAAAAAAATGTGATGCAAATAGAAGTATTTACTAATACACAGCAAGGATCTTATTGGTCAAATGGTGTGACTGGAGGGCAAATAAAATGTCCCATTTCTAAGATTAGCTACATCATTCTAATAACAGTCTTCAGAAGTGATAAATAAGAAAATTTTTTTCTTCATTACTTTTATTTTCACACTTTTCCTAAGTTTTCTCTAATGAGAAAACTTGGTTAATACCAAATTTACCAACATTATCTTGCAATTTATAGTACTTAAACTATTGGAGGAATGGTAAAATTAGAAGTAATTAGCAAGAAAGACATCATCAGACTAGGAGGGAAAAGATCGGAACTTGACGATCAAAACATATTGCAAAGATTGTATTTGCTTTCACTGATTCTACCTTGTGCTTTTTTGGTGAAGGACCAGAAGTCTCAAAAAATATGAGGATTCTTACATGTGGGACCTAAAATTTGGTAAAACTGAACTTGTAAGACAGAAACAGACTCATATACATAGAGAACAGACTTGTGGTTGACAAAGGCAGTGAGGGAGGTGGGAGGGAGAGGAATGGACTAGGACTTTGAGGTTGGCAGATGCGTACCATTGCATTTAGAATAGATAAACAGCAATATCTAACGTACGGCACAGGGAACTACATTCAATATCGTGATAAACCACAGGGGGAAGAATATTTAAAAATGAATATGTGTGTACAACTGAATCACTTTACTGTAGAGCAGATGGGCAAACATTGCAAATCAACTATTCTTCAGTTTAAAAACTGTGACGATCTATGGAATTATCTTTTTTAAAATGGTGTTGACCTTTATAAATCATAGTACCTTATATCTGTACATGGCTGGCATTATGCAGTATATGCCATATGCATTATATGTGTTACACACAATACCTTTCCATTATATTTAATTTATGAATGAGGAATTAAATCCAGAGATGATGAACTACTTGGCTTAATTTAAACAAACAGTGAAAAACCAAGAATGATGTCAGGTCTTGTTTACCTGTATTGTTTGCTCTTTCCTTTAACTGACAGACTCTAATCACTTACATTGATATTCATTCATTAATTCAGTTAATAGTAAAGCTTGAGGCCAACTTTGTATCCATTCCATGCTAGTTCTAGCTATATAGTACAAGGCATATTGTACTAGTTATAAAGCGCAAATTGTCCTTCCCTTACTGGGCAAATAGATGGGGAAACAGTGGAAACTGTGGCTGACTTTATTTTTATGGGCTCCAAAATCACTGCAGGTGGTGACTGCAGCCATGAAATTAAAAGACGCTTACTCCTTGGAAGGAAAGTTATGACTAACCTAGACAGCATATTAAAAAGCAGAGACATTACTTTGTCAATAAACTTCCATCTAATCAAGGGTATGGTTTTTCCAGTAGTCATGTATGGATGTGAGAGTTGGACTATAAAGAAAGCTGAGCACCAAAGAATTGATGCTTTTGAACTGTTGGGGTGTTGGAGAAGACTTTTGAGAGTCCCTTGGACTGCAAGGAGATCCAACCAGTCCATCTTAGAGGAGATCAGTCCTGGGTGTTCATTGGAAGGACTGATGCTGAAGCTGAAACTCCAATACTTTGGCCACCTGATGCGAAGAGCTGACTCATTTGAAAGGACCTTGATGCTGGGAAAGATTGAGGGCAGGAGGAGAAGGGGACGACAGAGGATGAGATGGTTGGATGGCATCACTGACTCAATGGACATGGGTTTGGGTGGATTCTGAGAGTTGGTGATGGACAGGGAGGCCTGGTATGCTGCGGGTCATGGGGTCACAAAGAGTCGGACACGACTGAGCGGCTGAATTGAACTGAACTACCGGGACTTAGAGTCTAGTTGGTACAAAGTAAACATTAATAAGTGAAGGAATGTTCAAAATAATAACAAAACACTTATCATGAGAGTCATAAAAACGAGCAGGCTGCTCTTAGACAAAAAATATGGGTAGGTCTAATTTGAAGTGGCAAATAATAAGTATAAATCTCTCAAATGTGGTGAAATGTAAGCAGAAATCTAGAAATTGAAAACAGCCTAGTATGTGAAAGGTGGGAGAAGCAATATTCTAGGTAAAAGGAAGTTGTGGCAAGGAAAAGGTTTGATATGTTTGAAAAACTGAAAATTTGCCAGTGCAATGAAAATGAAAAGCACAAGGGAGAGGCCATCAGAAGAAGCTGGAAAGGTGGTCAGGGGCTGCAAGAAGGAAAGTATTGCTTGTCATAAAGGGAGTTTACATTTTGTTCTAGGTTCAGCAGGAAGTCAGTGTACTGTTTCTAGGGGAAAATGGCGTCATTCTTTTAGGAGATGCTCTTAACAATGCTGTTACATAAGTAAGAGAAGTATTGTGATGCCTAGTGGGCTACAGCATGAAAAGATGGAGAGACCTCAGGTAATTTGCTTCAGTTATAGAGCTATTTAGGCACAAACTTCTCATCTAGGTTTCTCTGCCTAGCCTGGTGGAAATATCCACAATAAACTTTAATATGAGAATGAATACCTCATCATTTAAAAATAGCTACACAGTTTCTGGAACTCTGTTGTCAAAATGTGTAACTCCTGAGCAGCAGAGAAAAAGTCAACTTTCAGCAGCAGATTGCAGTTTTATAGCTTCAGAAAGTTTAAAATCAAACTGCTTATGGGATTTTTGGCTATGGAACACTGTTTATAGGATTTGTCATCTTTTTTTAAAAAGAGAGCTTACAGTGTCTAACACATAATCTTTATCCACTGGTGAGTATCATGAGAATTAATTAGTTAAAACTATACATATATTTTTTAGAATAAAGATGGCTAATATGTTAATAAATCATGTTCTTGCTGCCCTAAATCACACATGCTAATATCAGAGTTTGTTTAGGAACTTTTCACTTCCCTAAAGTAAAATTTTTGATTTTCTGCTTTTGTTTGTTGTTGCATTCTTATTGTCTATACAATGTCTGACTGAAATAAATAATAAATTTATGTTCCTTGAAATAAATTAAAGTATGACTATATAAACCCATAGAAAAGTGATATGAAGATACTGATTATTTTGAATTTAATTGCAGTTTTATATCAATGGTTATATCATCTAAACTGTTAGTTCTTTTCATGTAAAGTGAAAATTAACTGAATACAGTGTATACATGTGTGTGTAATTTATTCAACATATGGTGAGACAGTGGCAGCATAGAGGGTCAAAATGTCAAGTTTCTATTCTTTGCCCTGTCTCATCACTCACTAATTTATAATGTCAAGAAGAGAATCTCTTTAGAACAGTCTTCAGAATGTTAAGACATACGTTCAGATGTTCTTTAAATACAGAGATCATATAGCATAAGCATTTTCTTCTTGTCGTATCAAAAAGTTTGCAATCCTGGTCACTCTATCCATAATAACATCTCAAGTTCTTCTCCTTATAATTTCTGTGTTTGTTTCCTTCTTGACAATGATGCAAGCTAAAATTGAATTATTCATTTGCATATATCCTATCTGCCCCAGCAGAGAATAAGATCATGAGAAAAGGAAACTTGTCCTTCTTATCTTTCACTTCATTTCCAGAGACTTGAACAATGCCAAGTCTCTTCATTTCTAGAGACTTGAGACTAGAGCACTTAAGGTGCTTTGTATATACTGAGTTGACCAAAAAGTTTGGGTTTTTCCATAACAGCTTATGGAAATACCTGAATGAAATGAACTTTTTGGCTAACCCAGTATTTGGAGAATGAGCCAAAAGGTTAACGAGTAGCCTCGCTTCACATATGTAACTAAAGTGTTAATCACTCAGTCATGTCTGACTCTTTGAGACCCCATGGACTGTAGCCCGCCAGGCTCCTCTGTCCATGGGATTCTCCAGGCAAAAATACTGGAGTAGGTTGCCATTGCCTACTCCAGGGGATCTTCCCTACCCAGGGACAGAACCCGGGTCTTCTGCATTGCAGGCAGATTCTTTACAATCTGAGCCACCAGGGAAGCCCAGATATGTAACTAAGACTTCTTTAAATTCTTATACCTTTTCCATTTATTCTTCACATCATTCTTCTTCAACAAGTATCTTTTAAAAGGGTTTATAGATCAGATATTATACTAGGCTTTTGTGTAGCAAAGTGGAAATAAACATAATCTTTGAGGGAAGCAGTCTCTAAATAAGAAACACATATGAATAAAATAATCATATTTAATAATAATGATGTCTGGTAGCCATATTGAGTACTAAAGTATGGGATACAGGAGGACATGGGAGAAAGGTTTGGCTGGAAAACCTGAATGAGTTATGAGAGCCTGAGAATGAGGTCAGGGAACAGTGAGAGACTCCAAGAAGGGAAAAGTCTTAGGATTTCAGAGGCGCATAAAGGAAAAAAAAAAATGAGGCTGGAATACAGTGATCAATAAAGAAAGCATAGCACAATGTAGGAAACTATCAGAGAGGAATGCCTGATAAAATACAGGGCAACCAGTTGAATTTTAGATAAACAGTGATTTTGTATGTGTGTAGAAGTATGTCCCAGATATTTTGTGAGACATACAAAAACTTAATTAACCTTTATCCTTAATTCAAATTTAACTGGGCATTTTTATATTTACAGTTGACCCTCATTATTTACAGATTCCACATTTGTGAGTTTATGAATTTGCCTCCTTGCTAACATTTATTTGTAACCCCTAAACCAATACCCGTGATATTGTCACAACAATAAATGAACATGTGCTGAGAGTCAAAAAATTTAACTCACCCAACATACACTGTCCCAGCTGAAGTCAAACCAGGCAATTGTGTACCTTCTTACTTGAGCTCTCATACTAATAATATATACATGTCCTTTACATAGTCTGTTAGCACCACATATTTTTGTGTTCCTGCTGGTGATTTTACTGTTTAAAGTGGTCCCCAAGTGCTGTCTAGTGTTCCTAAGCCAAGAAGATCATGATGGGCCTTAAGAAGAAAACATGTGTGCTAAATAAACTTCATCCAGATATGAGTTATAGTGTTATTGGTCATGCTGTTCCTGTTGCTAAGTCGCTTCAGTCGTGTCCGACTCTATGCAACCCCATAGACAGCAGCCTACCAGGCTCCTCTGTCCCTGGGATTCTCCAGGCAAGAACACTGGAGTGGGTTGCCATTTCCTTCTCCAATGCATGAAAGTGAAAAATGAAAAGTGAAAGTGAAGTTGTTCAGTCATGTCCAACTCTTTGTGACCCCATGGACTGCAGCCTACTGGGCTCCTCCATCCATGGGAATCTCCAGGCAAGAGTACTGGAGTGGGTTGCCATTGCCTGCTCTGGCTGTTGGTCATAAATGCAAATATTAATGAATACACACACACACACACACACACACATATATATGGGCTTCCCTGGTGGCTCTGACAATAAAGAATCTGGCTGCAGCGCAGGAGACCCAGGTTCAATCCCTGGATCAGGAAAATCTCCTGGAGAACAGAACGGCTACCCACTCCAGTATTCTTATCTGGAGAATTTCATGGACAGAGGAGCCTGGTGGGCTACAGTTCATGGGGGTCACAGAGTTGGACATGACTTATGTATATGTTATATTTCTTTACACTTATATATTTTATATAATTTATAAATGCATAAAACATAAAATTTTGTAACATATATATATGTATATGTGTATATATATGTCTTATATGGATTTCGCAGGTGGCTCAGTGGTAAACAAATTACTTGCCAGTGCAGGAAATGCAGCTTTAATCCCTGGGTCAGGAAGATCCCCTGGAGGAGGAAATGGCAACCCATTTCAGTATTATTCTTGGAAAATCCTATGGGTAGAGGAGCCTGGCATTTTACAGTCCATGGGGTCATAAAGAGTTGGACAGGACAGCACGCATACATGTGTTATATATACAGTTTTTTTCTTAATCTGGCAATGTGAGATACCATGCAGAGCCTTTTAGACTATGCTTCTATGTTCAAATGTCTTTGTAATTTTATCAGCAAGAGCTTAAAAATGGAGACTTTGTTGAGGGCCGCTGAAATTCAGAAGCAAGGTGAGCAATTTAGTGTCTATTGTGTTAGCCAAGGTAAGTACAGAAGATAAACTGCTTTGGGTAAAGATAAGAACTAATGGTCATTCTTAAGCTTAATTCTGAAGGTAGAATAAGGCTATGGGCAAGCTACAGGAACCCCTCCATAAAAATGAATAGGTGTATGCACACCAGACCAGAGTGAAGGTTAGAGGTGGAAATGGTATTAGCTATCGCTTTAGTGGGTCATTACAAGAACAAAATGTGGTAACACATATAAAGAGGCTGGTGTAATATATATTTATGGGGAATATGCAGGAAATCTTAATGCATTCCCCCACTGGGCTCACCATTCACAAGCCAACCTTATATTTTGCCATAAGTGTTAGCTGAAAGGACTTTTTTCTTAATGTTTCCTGGATGATTATTTTTAAATAGATCATATGACATCACTTTAGCATCAACATAGTTTTCATATCCATGAAAATCTATTTGCAAGTGACTTGGATGCTCCCTTAGATTTAGTCGTATGGACGCATATTTGTCAACTGTCCAAAGCTTTGTTAGTATTCCACAGAAATAAACATATAAATATGCAGATGCTCCTCTTCTTGGCCAGCATCAGCAACATAAGGCACCAAAGCCTGCCATGTGATTCAAACCTTGTAGTCTTTAATTCAACACTAATGGCTGAGACGTAAGAGCAAACACTTGCTCGTATTCCAGAGTCATCTGCTATGAGATCCGCTTGGCAGTTCAAGTTAGAGAAATGTTGACACAGAAAATGTTAAATAAAGATTTGCTTTAAACCTCCATACTTCATAGGGCTTGAGTTGTTTCCGGCTTATGAGTGATAAATACTCTAAGATCAGATGTTAAAAAGACACTCCTGTTTCTAGCAGGCAAGTGTTGGAAAAGTCCAAAGAATGTAATGGAACCCTTTCCAGATGCAAATATAGGGCATAAAATGCTAGAAACTGGATTGTATTGGTTTTAGATGAACTACTGTGGTGAAAAAAAATGGTTTTCCTGCATTAAGTAATTAAACAATAGAATGCAAACACACAATTTATTCAAATTGTTTGTATACATAAAATGTGTAGTTTAGTGCAATGCAATTTTGAAACATTGACATAGAATGGTACAAAGAAAAAGACAGGAAGAAAAGCTGCTATAGCTGCTAAATGTTTGCTCAAAGTTCTCTCTGTGACTACTCAAGGAAAAAAGAAATCATTAATTATGTCTACTAGTTTAATTATGTACCCAAACAGTAGAGTCAGAAAGAAAAAGAATAAAATTCAGTTTGTGCTATGTGCATATGGGCATATGTACCTGTACATACAAGGGATTGAGAAAATGTGGTTGAGGAGGGGGTGACAGATTACATTTCTACCTGAGATATGGAATGCTGTTTTTGTTGGCATCCCAACTCATAACCTAGTGCTCAATTCCAAAAAAACTTCATACAAAGTGATTTCCTCTTCCATATGTTAAAATGTTACCAGACTTATAAGTGCAACACTTCCCTTCAAGATTTTTCAAGGGTGTTCAACATTTAATCTGACCCAAATGAACATGATCAGGAGATATAATGTCCCTCAGAGTAAGCTTGTGTATATTTAAGGAAAAGGAAGGAAAGAGGTAAGACAAAAACATTATTAGGCATAGATATTTGTATACCCAATATAGTCTTTGGGTGTGCAAAATTTTACCTTCTGACCCTCTCTTCCAAAATGTTCACACACAAACAAAAATTATTTTCTTCATATCAAGCCTTGTTATTTGTATGATTTTTACACTTGAATAGAATTTTGAGGTTTCAACAGAATTATTTTATAGGGTGGCTCATTGCATTTTTATGCTCTAAATCCATACCGTGAAGCCTGAATGTAAGATTCTTTATAATCTAGCTTCTATTTTGCCTCCTTCTTCCCTTGTTCAATACTAATGGTGTTTAATCTTCCTCTCAATACTTCATGCTCTGTGTTTGGAATTTGGTTCTTTTCCACTTAACTCTGGTTGGTAATGAGGTCCCAGAGTATCACCATCACCTGGGAGATTATTAGACATGCAGATTCTATGGCTCCAGCCTAGGCCTCAGAATCAAAAATTCTGAGGTTGAGGCCCAGCATTTAGCATTCTAATAAGCCCTCCTGGCAATTCTAATGCATGCTCAAATCTTCGAACCACCAACCTAACTTTTTGGTTTTGAGGCCCAGCTCATAATCACCTCCTTCACCTCCTATAGGAACTTGGAGAAGGAAATGGCAACCCACTCCAGTACTCTTGCCTGGAAAATCCCATGGACAGAGGAGCCTGGTGGGCTACAGTCCGCGGGGTCACAGAGTCAGACACGACTGAGCAACTTCACTTTCATAGGAACTTACTCACAAATTTTCTTAATTGACCAAATGTCCTCTTCCTTGTGCTCTTATTAACCTAAATATATCAATACTTATAATTTATTTTGAAATTATTTGCTTATTTGTTGCAGTAGGGATCAGAATTCCTTTACTACAATTCATATGTGTAAAAACAAAACAACAGTGGCCAAACATTTATTTCCTGAAAGTGGTTTTCTCATGATTCAGGTAGGTAATATAGCATAATGATTAAAAGAATGAATTAAATTCTGGCTCTGCCACTTACTACCTGGGTGACTTTATGAAATTTGCTTCCTTTCTGTGGATCTTATTTGTAAAACGGGCAAAATAATGTCACTGGACTGTTCTAAGGACTAAATAGGTTAGTATATGGAAATCCCCTAGCATAGTGCCTGTATGTAGACAACATTACCTAAGTATTTTTCCCCATTCTCTCTTTCTTCTGCATCTGGGACCATGATAATAAATATTTCAGGCTTTTATTCCCATGTCCTCTGTTTCTTATGGTCTTTTGGGGATCTTTCCATATTTTTATTTTCTTATTAATGTTTCAGTGTACACCTCTTCTGACCTAATACCCATTCATTAATCCTGTTGTCAATTGTATCTAATATGTTGTTCTTTGAATCAGGGTTCTTAATTTCTTTTATTTTACATTTCAAAAATTTTATCTATTTTATAGTTCAATGTTACTCTTGCCAAATAAAATAAAGTGTTCCCAGTTAAATATACATTTCAAATAAGCATGAAATAACTTGTAGTATGGGTAAGTCCAATTTTTATTTTATTTTATGAGATATAATTTTAATAAAAAAGGTATTTGCTATTTACCTGAAATTTTACTTTGACTTGAAATTATGTGTTTTTATTTGATAAACCTGGTAATCCTATTTCCAGTCTCTATTAACATTCTTATGACTATACAATTTTTTAGTATATAAAACTAAACACTATTATTTAAAAATCCATGTATAATAACTGAAATATCTGGAGTTATCCTAGGAGTCTGTTTTATTTTTTCTTTCTTGGTGTTGGTTATATGGACTTGTATACTGATGTGGTAGGCAGAATTCTAGGATGGCTTCCAAGATTCCTGACCCCTGGTGTGTATGCCTTGTCTAATATTCTCCCTTGAATGAGAGAGGGAACTGTGAATATGATGGGATTTCATTCCTCTGATTATATTATTTTCTATGACAAAGGGATTTTACAAATGTAATTAAGGTCCTTAATCAATTGACATTAAATTAATCAAAAGAGATTTTATTCTTATTCATCCTTAATCATATGAAAAGGTCAGGGTGATTTGACCTAATTATATTAACTCTTTAAAAATGGGTTTAAAGCTCAAGGACAAGAGAAGTTAGAGGGATTTAAATCAAGGAGATTCTCTTTGTTGGCCTTGAAGATAAAGCAAATTTTGTGTTGTAAGAGGTGCATATAGGAAGAAAGTGTAGGCATATTTTTGGAACCTGTAGCATCTCCCAGACAATTGCCAGTAAGAAAATAGCAACATCAGTCCTGAGGCCACACAGAACCCAAACCTGAACATTCTTAAGAGAAGATTCCCAGCTTCAGATGGGATCACAACCACAGCTGACACTTTATTTTAACATAGGAGACCGCAGACAACCTGTGATGATAGGAGAAGCTATAAGAGTAAATTTGTGCTTCTTTTCTAGTGGTTTTGGTGTGCGAATTGGTCTATATCAAACTAGCTTACCAGTATAAGCTACAAAGATTTCATATAAAATTTTAACAATTCCATCAATCCAGATAGATCCACTCTAAATGCACCATTGTTTATAAAGATACTTGTGACCCTACAAGTATATGAGTGTCTAAAAATACTCTCTTAGGAAATATGAGAAAATCAAATTTTTCAAGTAAATATGGATTGTTATTAAGAGAGGGGTGTTATATTCTTAGGCTTCCCTGGTAGCTCAGCTGGTAAAGAATCCACCTGCAATTCAGGAGACCCCAGTTCTATTCCTAGGTTGTGAGGATCCCCTGGAGAAGGAATAAGCTATCCACTTCAGTATTCTTGGGCTTACCTGGTGGCTAAGATGGTAAAGAATCCGCCTGTAGTGCTGGAGACCTGAGTTTGATCCCTGGGTTGGGAAGATCGCCTGGAGGAGGGCATGGCAACCCACTCCAGTATTCTTGCCTGGAGAATCCCCATGGGCAGAGGAGCCTGGTGGGCTGCAGTTCACAGGGTCACAGAGAGTCAGACACAGCCGAAAGGCTAAGCATAGCATGATATTCTTAGATCTGTAAACAGCTGTCATACAGATTTTATTTTTAAAAATCAGACTCCCTATTTGAATGCAGTCTGCCCAACAGAACCCCTTTCCAGCCTTTGACTTCAGGGTAATCAAGTCCTGAAAGTTTGGGGAAAACAATGGGAGCAGATACCAGAAATTAATTGCAATAGTCTATAAAGTGTCATAGCTTGACAATATTTTCTCTCCAAAAACAGCATAGAGTGTAAAAGGCCAAGATATTTACTCTGAAGAAAACAATATCCCCAAGGCAAATGACCCTTCTCTGAAAAAATCTGGATTATCTCTTTAGGAAAAGCTAAGGTCTTTAACGAGAATGCTGGTTCTTTTCTTACCTTAGCATTTGGGATATCTGTGACAGTATCACTGTCCTTTTAAAGTATGAAGTGACAACCAGAGATCATTAAAATCAGCAACGTGGAAGAGTAGGAACCAGGGAAATAAATAGACAAGCTTATTTGAAAAGAAACAGACCTGATTTATAGGAAAAAATTTGAAGTTATAATCTATATGGAAAGATTTTAAAACCTATTACAACCTTTAAAAACTGAAATGGTATGCTATAAAATTTCAAAATCAAGACAGATCTCTTAGAAAATAATTGTCAAAAATTAGCAATAAAACTTCTAAGCAAATTTGAGTAATTCCTATGAACTATGAAGGAAAAAATACAAAAATGAGACAAACACAGGTTCAATATCTCAGAAAGAACAAAAGAAATAGAATAGAAAATAATAGAAGATCATTTTGCAGAGATGAAGAATGACAAAAGCCTTCAGTATTGAGCCCAGAATATCCAGGAAAAAAAAGTTAAAGAATCCAGACAGATTGTCTTGAAATTTCATATCACTAGACATTAAAAAAAAAAAAAACCTCTCAAAAATGTCCTGAAGGGAAAAAGTGGGTTCACTACTGATGAGAAGAGCGTCAAATTCTCATCACCTGTGATTGATGCTAAAAGGCAAGGGACAGATAACTTCAAATTTGGGAGAACTGAGAAGGAAGTGAGGGAGGAAGGGAGAAAAGAAAGACAAGACATTTTCAGACACACAGATAGAAGGAAAATAATCTCCTGTTTGCCCACCCTTTTATAGACATAACCTTCATAACAACCTAAAATCAAAAGCAGAAAACCTTATTGCTGGAGAGGAAAATCGGGTGGGAGAGAGACTGTGATTACTGTTACTGCTATTTTATTGCAAAACTCTGCAGTCATTGGATTCGTAACTAGTGTTAATCTTAAGTATGCCCTGATTTAAGGAATTGGAATTAATTATATTGTCAATTTGACCTGAAAAATTTCAGCCCAATAGTAGCAGCTTATTCTGATTTCTGTATATCTGATTGGACTAATTCTAAGTGATCAGTTGTCTGTAACCTCAATCCTGATATAAATGAATGAGAGTAGTCAATATAATTCATAATTATTCACCGTAAGTCTTTTCT
Source organism: Odocoileus virginianus (assembly GCF_023699985.2). Lineage (NCBI taxonomy): Eukaryota > Metazoa > Chordata > Mammalia > Artiodactyla > Cervidae > Odocoileus > Odocoileus virginianus. The sequence goes on from NC_069699.1 coordinate 22,897,795, forward strand.
TTGTGATACAGTCTCCCTTGTCAAACTCTCTTTAAAAACATATCTAAAGGTATTCTCTTCATGACGCCTGATGTGTGACATCTGTGGTTACCATAAGAAAACAAAGGGAATATGCATAATAAAGCTTACTAGAAAGAAGTTTAATTTGAAAAGTATATTTTATTTTCACAGGTGGCTGGTTATTGCATCTTGTCATAAAACCTAAATGATGTGCTTGGTGTTGGAGTGTATTCGAAACAGTAAAGGTCTTGTACAGCCATCAGATAGCACATTTTGCTTCTTCATTTAACTGATTTTCAGAGTCACTGTAGTACTCTGATGTATGAAAGAACTTCTCATGGAGTAATTACAGTTTTGTTATTTAATCTTAGAGAGATCATTGGGATTATCTAATTCAATTAATTTATGCATCTCCTTTCTGAACAATTGATTACACAATTAGGTTCAGACTTTTGCAAAAAAAAAGCATTAAATAGAACACAGATTGAGCTGAAAATGCTTGTGTGCATGCTCAATCATGTCTGAGTCTTGTGACCTGACGGACTGTAGCCCACTGGACTCCTTTGTCTATGGGATTTTCCAGGCAAGAATACTGGAGTGGGTTCCCATTACTTACTCCAAAGGATCTTCCCCACCAAGGGATTGAACCCACATCTCCTGTGTCTCCTGCATTGGCAGGCAGATTCTTTACCATTGTGCCACCTGGGAAGCCTTGAGCTAAAAACTTTATTATAACCTTATGTGCAAGGTGTATTTTTTAGTGACAGAGATATAGTGGTAAATAAAGTAGATAAACCACTTTCCTTCATGGAGCTTCCATCCTAGTAATTTTGGTTTTGCAGAAGGATGGCAATAAAAGAGAAAACAGAGGGCAAAAATGCCTTATCAAATACTAAGCACATATCATTTGCCTTTTTAAGATATTAATCTGATGACAAAGGATCTCCATTTTTTCTTTTACTTGATACATATATTCAGGTTTTTCTTCCCTAGGGGAAGAAAGTACTTGGGACTATATAATCTCTCTGAAAAATGTGGTTGGTCAGGAGTCTCCCCTTCATCTCTAGAGGAAAAGGTGATTCATGAGAAATCCTTTCCTTGTGTTTCTTTCAACTGTACTCAAAGATGCAAAAGTGCATAAGTAAGCCTTAAGAAGATGGAGGCCATGTTAGGAGGAAAGAGATATCCAGAGTTAGGATAAAGTATTGGATTGGCCAAAAAGTTCATTCGGATTTTTTTCCATATGATGCGATGGAAAAAGCCAAATGAACTTTTTGGACAACCCAATGCTTACTACAGATTTCCAAGTTTACCTGAGACCCAATGAACTGCTAGAAGTCCCTGGTGTGTGCATCCATGATCAGTTGCTTAGTCGTGTCTGACTCTTTGATACCCTGCAGGCTGTACCCCGCCAGGCTCCTCTGTCTGTAGAATTTTCCAGGCAAGAATACTGGAGTGGGTTGCCATTTCATCCTCCAGGGGTTCTTACTGAGCCAGGGATTAAACCCATGTCTCCTGTGTCTCCTTGCAAGCAGATTCTTTACCAGTGAGCCACCAGGGCAGCCCGGAAGTCCCTAGAGACCATTTCAACCCTCTTGTCCACCCTCTGCGGCCACATCCATCCTACTGTAACTACTCACTTTTCTTTTAGATGTTTACCCTGAACTGAAGCATTTAATTTCCTTCTCTGCTTCTACTGATGGTACCCAATCTCTCCCACACACTGAGGTGATTTTGTGGAACTTCTTGCTCCTGCTTTTTCTGCTATGAGTATCTTTGGCTAAAGCATCCACTTGTTGAACTCTCAAACATGCCTCAGTCTTGAATCACATTTCACTTCAACTTTGACCATACCCTTGACCCCTCTAGCTGGAGGGTCCTTTCCCTCATCTTCACCATCGTGTCACATCACTCAGGTAAGATATTTCACATATACCAATATCTTGTAGATATTGTCAACAACTGTTTATCTCCTCAAGCCATCATCAAATTTCCTTCAAGTGCAGGGCTGGGTTTTGTCTAGATGGGAAGAAGTCTGATAGAATTTCATGAGTTTTGGACCAGACTATGAATCCTGATTGTCACTAACAATCCTCTGTGATCATATTTAAAACCCCCAATGATTCTGAATCCAAATTTGTCATCTGTAAAAGGAAGGTGCTTTATAAAATTAACTGAGTGATCCTACTTCTACTCCACAGTGCCTAACATAATGCTTTTAATATGGTAGGCCATTATAAGCATTTATGGAATAGTGAATATATTTACTTCAAGAGTAAACATTTCAGCATAATAAAATAGTATTTTTCTCTTTCTGACTTACTTCATTTAATATGATAATCTCTAGGTCCATTCATGTTGCTGCAAATGGCATTATTTTATCTTTTTACAGCTGAATGTTATTCGTGTGTGTGTGTGTGTGCACGTATCTCCCATCTTCCTATCCATTCATCTGTTGATAGACATTTAGGTTGCTTCCATGTCTTGCTTATTGTAAATAATGTTCCTGTGAACACTGGAGTGCATGTATCTTTTCAAATTAGAGTTTTGTTTATATATATATGCCCAGGAGTGGGATTGCTGGATCATATGGTAGCTATATGTTTTTTAGTTTTTAAAGAATCTCCATGCCATTTCCATAGTGACTGCACCAATTTACATTCCTACCAACAGTGTAGGAGGCTTTCTTTTTCTTCACACCCACTCCAGCATTTATTATTTGTAGACTTTTTGATGATACCATTCTGACTGGTGTGAGATGATACCTCATGGTGTTTTTAATTTGTAGTTCCCTATTAATTAGTGATGTTGAATAATTTTTAGATATGTTTTGTTTTTCTCTCTCTGTATATTGCAATTTTGCACTCAATGAGCTTGTGCTTATTGGCTCAATAGATGGATAGAGCAGGGAACAAACTTGAAACAGCCAAAAGGGCTTTCTGACTCTTCCTAAGGCTCAATAAACAGAGGCTATGCAATGGATGTAAACAAAATACTTGCCACAGAAATAGAATTTTAGCAAAGATGGTGGGAAATGATGAAACTAGAGAGGATAGTAGGTCCAGGGCTGAACTTCTGCAAAGACATCTAGACCTGAGGAAAATGGTACATGGAACATAGAGATGAACAGAGAAAGAAGCCATAGATAACTTAAATACAGAACCACAAACCTTGATGTTGTTACTGTCTCATTACTGACTGGTGACCATGTCTCATTGGTCAGAGCTCGTATTCCATCTGAGCACTAGTTAATATTCCATATGTATCAACTACACATTTTCAGTTTGGAGAAACCTTAAAAAAACTGAGGTTAAATTTTGCATATTCTTGGTAGGATTAAAATATGAATTGTCTTTAAAAATGCATAACATGTTCTTGCAAATCAGTGTTTATAGACTGAAATTCGTATCTTCAAAATACAATGAAAGAGCTTTACAAAGTGCAAATTGCTACTGAATAAAAGTTATTCATTTGTTGTTGTTGTTGTTTGTTAAGTTGTGTTCGATTTGTGACCCCATGGGCTATAGCCCTCCAGGTTCCTCTATCCATGGGATTTCCCAGGCAAGTATGGGCAAGAACCTACTGAAGTGGGTTGCCATTTCCTTCTCCAGGGGATCTTCCCAACCCAGGGACTAGACCCATGGTTCAGCAACAACCTTTCAGCAACTTGAACATCACTTCTAGAGTAAGTGTGAGTTTACTGAGGTGAAGACCTGTTCCAAGTTTGCATACATACCTTATCCACAAAATGCCTTAAGGAATGTTGCAGTTACATGTGGATGACCTACATATTATGTTTAGTTTCAAGTCATACTAGTGGAGACTAAAAGTTTCAGGGACTATGACTCGCTGATTAACTTGTGTTCAATAAGCAGTGGCTTAACTCATGAAAAACACTCACTAGAGAATATGGCATCTTACTGTGTAGTGCAATTTAGTTGGAAATTAAGCACTGAATCCAACAAGGAATGTTACAATCTAATAGCTTCAGATCTTCATAAACTAAAACAGGAAATTTTAATATTCAATACTGTTGAAAGATATTAGATATATAACAGGAATTTACTTAGCTCTTCCTCCACATATGATGGGAATACATTCTCATAAGCCCACTGTAAACTGAGAATATCATAAGCTGAAACTGCATATAGCAATACACCTGACTACCTAACTTAAATGTGATCAGAACACTTATATTAGCCTACAGTTGGACAGTAGCATCTAGCACAAAGTCTATTTTATAGGAAGTTGCTGAATATCTCCTGTAATGTACTGAATACTGTACTGAAACTGAAAACCAGAATGGTTGTGAATGTATCAGTTATTTAACCCTCATGATCGGGTGGCTGACTGTAACCATCCGGCATCCCAAGGGAGTGTCCTGGCATCGCTAGCCAGGGAAGAGATCCACATTCAGAATTCCAAGTACAGTTCCTACTAAATGTGAAAATTGCTTTCGCAGTATCCTAAAGTGGAAAAGTTGTATGTGGGGCATCCTAAGTCAAAGACCATCTGGAATCTTCTACCCACCTACTTGTGCCCCATAAGGAATACCATAAACCGATAAAAGCGTTCCCCCAGGCATTTTAATTTTATTTTATCTTTCCCTTGAGTTACATCCTTCTCACATCAATGGTTCCTAGCAACTCTAGCTCTTTTGAGTGCAAAATTTTGCTACAGGGACCTGCCAGTGGGATGTTTTGAACTTTGATAATCTGAACTGCTATTCTTCATGCCTAAGATGATTCTGAGATATCTGAAAGACTCTATATCTATTGCTTCAATTGATTTTTATTCTTTTTTGTTGTTCTTTTTCTCAGAAATCCTGTGGAAAGGCACTGCTGAGATTTACAGTCATTTATCTGTCAGTCATGCTTACTAATTTTTGGATATCATTATAAATTATCACATTTGCATGATGAATTCCCAGTTAGTGTGTTTCAGCAGTGACTCATTTTCTATTTTAAAAGGGTGAGGTATTTTTAATCTTAGTTTCAAGTGAAGCCAGACATTAATATTATTCCCTGTGTCTGGCCCAATAACTTGAGGCATCCTATTGCTGAGGGCTATGTGCTAAAGTGCACAGTGTCCAACTCTGTGTGACCTTATGGACTAGAGTCACCCAGGCTCCTCGCTCCTTGGGATTCTCCAGGCAAGCATACAGGAGTGGGTTGCCATTCCCTTCTCCAGAGGATCTTCACAACCCAGGGATCGAATGCCTGTCTCTTATGTCTCCTGCATTAGCAGGCAGGTTCTTTACTATTAGTGCCACCTGGGAAGCCCCTATCCTATTGCTAGTGGTTGTCAAAGCCTAGTCAACCCAGAACTTCAAACTAAACCCCTGTGAGTAGATCCTAGGCTCTCTATTTCTTTCTTTTTTTTTTTTTTTAATTTTTATTATTTTATTTTTTTCCATTTATGGCTCTCTATTTCTTATTTTTACTATATATTATGGTTTAAAAACTATTGTTTTCCAGCCTTGTCACTTTTCATTTCTGTTCCATTCTCCTTTTAGGAATGGTGTATTCCAGGAGCCAAGAAACATCCCCAAATGGCCAAAACCAGAAACATGTGAGTAACAAAATAACTCAAATGGATTATAACTAAAATTCTAACATAAACAGTCATAATTCCATAGTGCAATAAGTGATGATTTATTATACATAATAGATAAATCAATGAATAAGGAGAATAGGCTAGTTTTCTATATAGGAGAATGTCAAATAATTAATGTAGATGCTCCTCCCCTTTCACCTCAGGAAAGCAAAGCATAATGCCTTGTTTCTTAAGTGCAGGCTGTTTAGTAACTTCTTTCCAGGGTGTGCAGTTCACAAAGGGGGAAAATGAAACTTTATAGTGGACCTGAGTGATTAAGGTCTTTATCAGCTGTGATAGGTCATGTTGATGCTTGAGATGGTGTGATGAGAATGCAGTTTACCTGTGTGGCTTGCATCCCTGCTCAATCACTTCAGTCATGTCCAACTCTGCAACCCCATAGACTGTAGCCCACCAGGCTCCTGTCCATGGGGTTATTCTGGCAAGAACACTGGAGTGGGTTGCCATTTCCTTCTCCAGGAGATCTTCTAGAACCAGGGATCAAACCCAGATGTCCTTCATTGCAGGCAGATTCTTTACCTGGGTCACCAGGGAAGCCCTTACTTGTGTGGTCTTCCACTCAAAAACCTGTATCTCAGGCTAATTATGTGAAAAATAGCTGACATACCTCAAATGACCAATATTTTACAAAATGCTTAACCCGTGCTACTTAAAAATGTTGAGATCATCAAAAACAAGGAAAGCCTAAGAAGCAATCACAGTCAACAGGAGCTTAGGAGACATGACAAGGAAATGAATGTGGTATCTGGAAACAGAGAAAGGACACCGGATAAAAATTAAAGAGATCCGAAAATAAGTTATAGACTTTAGTTACTGATAAAGTGAAAGGAAAAGTGTTAGTCACTCAGTATTAACTGTAACAAATGTACTGTAGTAATGTAAGATCTTGATAATAAGGAAAACTGGGAGGGGAGAGGAACTCTGTACTATCTTTGTGATTTTTCTGTAAATGAAAACTATTCTAAAAATTTGAATGGCATATTTTTCTTTTTGTAAAATCATCTGCACATCCTCCTTCCACTATTGTCTCTGCTCTTACTGTCCTAAATACTATTTTCCAAATTTTATTCTTACTTTATGCTATAGAGTGAATTCATTTTTCAAAACACATTGATAATCTGAGAAAAACAGGATGTAGATTTGAGGTCCATTTTGCTCTCCTCCTAAGCAGAAAAATGCCAAATCTTCTCAACCACCAAATCAAAGGTATCTCCCCACAGAAATAGCAAATCCATTTTGAAGGTTTATTTACAAAGCAGAAATCCCAAGCTCCTCTCCTACCAACTGCCTCCTAGCTGCAGATAACTACCAGACAGGGCTTAATACCCTAACAATCTAATCAATTCCAACTTGAAAACCAGTTTGCTTTTAAAAGATTAGCAATGCCCATTTATACTTTCTGCCTACATAGATTTAAAACAGATATTGCATGGTTATACTATTCAATTCCTACAAAATTAATCCATGTAAAAGAGAGAGAAAACAGATTTGAATGGACTTTTTACTTCTTAAAATCTCCATGTAGGATAAAGACAAAAACCTGAGAGATTTGAAATGTATTCAGTAGGGCAGATAGAAGCACCCATCTGAATATTATGACTTCAAGATACAAGAATAGCCTCCTCTCAACACCACTTTTAACAGAGTTTTACTTCTGGGAAGAAACTTCTTGGTCTATTCAGTGCTGTCCTAGCTCTACTTTAGAAATGCAAATTCTGTGTGGAAGTGCAATAATGAATTGACTTTCTGTAAGGATTTCATGGTCAGTGTCAAGTCACTGACTGTCTTCTGTGGTTCTGAGGCCTCTCTGATAAAGGAGATGTGGGAAGAAGCTTGGCAAAGTAGGTGGGCTGGGAGGGCAGGGAAATTGACTCCATGCCGCCTGTCAGTCGGCACAGCTCAGCTGGGCAGGAGGGAGTCTTTGAGATCCTCTCACAAGTCAGACTACAAAGATTCAAGTGCCAAAGAGAAAATGCCTTTTAGAGGACAGCTGTCTGAATTTTTAAGAATTCTGCAAAGGGGTGAAAGTTCAAAAGCTGTTGGTTTTCTTTTTCCTCTGTACTCACTTCCCTCTGTGTGCTGGGAACACAGTTTTATGTAAAACTGCTATAAACCAGGGTTCTGAGTTTGTCTTTTTGTCCACAGTCAGTATCTTGAGAGGATAAAATGGTGAAGAAAGTCAGAGGTACTGTGGTTTAGGGCACGTGTTTGTACTTGATAGTCTAGCTCCAGTGCTTCCTAAATTATAATGTGCACAGGAGACACCCACTGCTGTGGTTTAGTCACTCAGTCATGCCTGGCTCTTTGCGACCCCATGGACTGCAGCATGCCAGGCTTCCCTGTCCTTCACTATATCCTGGAGTTTGCTCAAACTCATGTCCATCAAGTCGGTGATGCCATCCAGCCATCTCATCCTCTGTCGTCCTCTTCTCCTCCTGCCTTCAATCTTTCCCAGCATCAGGGTCTTTTCCAATAAGTCAGTTCTTCCCATCAGGTGGCCAAATATGGGAGCTTCAGCTTCAGCATCCGTCCTTCCAATGAATATTCAGGATTTCCTTTAGGAGTCATCTGGGGTCTTCTTAAAATGCAGATTCCTTTTTAGTAAACTTGGGTTTGGGCCTGAGAGTCTGCATTTTTAACAGATTCCCAGATGACACTAATGCTGATGCTGTGCACATCATGCTTTGAGTGACAAGAGTCTTTTCGTTGTGTAGTCACCAAGTTGTGTCTGACTGTTTGGTGATCCCATGGACTGTAGCCCACTTGGATTCTCTCTGTCCATGAGATTCTCCAGGGAAGAATACAGGAGTGCATTGCCACTTCCTTCTCCGGGGTTTTTTCTAGACCCAGGGATTGAACCTGAGCTTGCTCCATTGGCAGGTGGATTCTTTACCACTGAGTCACCAGGAAGGTTCCTGGCAAGGGTGTAGTTAATGTATTTTTACACACCATGCAACAGTTTCAATGCCCAAGTCTTGGGAATGTTGAAAAAGCATCTCTCATGGATAATCTTTCTTAATGTCAACCTCTTCTCTTCTCCTAATCAATTGATTAAAAAAAAAAAATCCTTGTCTTGTCTTTGGTTCTTTCTCTTAACAAATGTATAGCAATTAACATACTCCCTAGCTTCTTTTATCTTAGAAGATCATTTTTATTTCCTTTGAATGAATACGTATGTTCAGACTTGTTACCACATGAAGTTCACCTTTTTCCAACAGCTCTCTCCAGACTTATTCAGAAGCTCAATTTTTTTTTCTCTTTCTCCACCATCATCCTTAGCATAAATTTAATAGTTATTCTTGTTTAGTTGCTCAGTTGTGTCCAACTATTTTGCGACCCCATGGACTGTAGGCTTCTTTGTCCTTGGGATTTCCCAGGCAAGAGAGCAGGAGTGGGCGCCATTTCTTTCTCCAGGAAAATTTAGTAGATTATTGTGTTAAAATTGTATTTATCTTATGTCTTATTAATATATTTCATTTATTCTTCCACTGGACTATCATTGGAAGATATCAGTCCTAATTTTCTCTTTCCCCAATTACTAATGACAGCTATTAGAGCAACACTGATATGTTAAGTAACTCAGGACTATATACAGACATGTGCACACACATATACACACAGTCTAGAAAGTTCATATAAATATATGGCTAAGTTAATTTTTCTTTGTTTCACACTTAAAAAAAATATAAGTCAATAGAAGTTGTGAATGTGTGAAAAGTGAAAGTGAAAGTTGCTCAGTTGTGTCTGACTCTGAGACCCCATGGACTGTAGACCACCAGGCTCTTCTGTCCATGAAATTCTCCAGGCAAGAATACTGGAGTGGGTAGTTATTCCCTTCTCTAGGGGATCTTCCCAACCCAAGGATCAAACCCCGATCTTCTGCATTGCAGGCAGATTCTTTACCGTCTAAGCCACCGGAGAAGCCCAATATGAAACAGGTATGGTGAGAAAAGACACCTAAATTTGACTCTAAAAATATGAATAATTTCCATAAAATTATATCAAGAACTGTTTCAATTATTTTGCCATATTTTTGACTCTTAGAAATGAAAATAAGCAAATAAAGTGGAGGATAAGTAAACATCCTAGTCTTCACAGCTTTATGGTATGAAAGATTTGAAGTAATATAGAGAACATCTACTTCTATATTCTGTATAACTAGACATAATTTCACTTACTGAGTAGCAAAACAGTATGAGGAAACCTCACTAGTTTGTGAATTCTACTTTAATTCATCTCCTACTCATGAATAATAATTAAAAACAAATAACCAAACATGGCAATTTTGATCTTATTTTAATTGTCATCAGTGTTTTTTTTCACTAGGGATGTTTTTCAATTAATGTAAAGATTCCACTCATAGCTTGGGTTGTGTAATACCTGCTTGTCCTGTAATGTCAATGTAAGCAGATGGATAAATTGCTGTGCAATGATGCCTCTTCTTTCCATTGGAAAATTGGTCTGAAAACAAGGTAATCAAATATTTCACATTAACATTATAAATAGTGTTCACTAATCTAACGTGGGATGTGGAGCTCTTGATCATGATGCTTCAGGCCCTGCTGTTCAGCCCCCTAACTATAACTGAGTGTGTTTATTGTTATCATTGTGTTGTTTTATTTCTGTAATTACATATTGCAACAGTTTAGTGTAGAGTTCTTCCCAGAACGAGAGCTCAAACTGTTTACTGATGGAATCTAAATAGGACCTCAAAGTTGCTCTGATTGGCCAACACAATATATCAGAAGTTAAAAAAATAATCTTTTGGATTCCGTGAAAAGGGGCTTGTACTTTAGTTCTAGGAGTTCTTTCTTGTTTCATTTCTTTACATTTTCATCTTTCCTCTCCTCTCTCTTTAGTTGCTCAGCTGTGTCCACTCTTTTTGCAACCCCATGGACTGTAGCCTGCCAGGCTCAATTCACTTGTGTGTATTCCTTGACTTGCATTTAAGGTGGTTGACTTTGCATCCCTGTTATAGAGTTGACCTCAGTAAAGAACTGGAGTCCACATCCAGTTCATCTGTTGGATGCCATTTGCTACCCTAGCACAATGCATCCTCGTGTTTTTAAATTGCCTTTCAGCATGAGTCTGTCTATTCTGTTCACAGTTCACTTATAGTCACAGAGAAGCTTTTCAGTGATCAACAGAGCACCTGATACAAGAATCTGATAATTCAGTTTATTCATTTCCTTGTTAATTTAAAATGAAAACACACAGTTAAAATTCCTCTTCACATACCTAAAAAATGGAGAAAAAATCTGGGAAATATTCTAAAATAGCAAGAATTTGTTTAACTCATTTTTTTTTTCACCCACGTATGTATGAGCTAGCCAAGATACACTTTGGGCTAGCAGATTCCATTTTATGTTGACATTTAGTCAAATAGTGGTATTAATATAATATTCTTTTCCAAGGTATACTCATTAAAATGAGAATTAATATTTCTTTCTAAAAGGAAGCTACATCAGACTGATCTTAATAAATTTATAGAGAAAGGTGGTATAAAGGACTCCTCAAGTTTCTTCTGAAATTTTAAGATAATTATAATAAATATTGATCATATGTTATATGGACAAATGAATTGTGGATGGTCATCAGTTGTCAGTAAATTATCTGTATGATAGAAATATCTCCATCAGATTTTACTTTCAAATTAACTAACACATTCACTCAACAAGTATCTATTATTTGCTCTGTAAGATGTAAAACACTAGATTCTATACAGCAGTCATCTCCTTTGCTGTGGAATCATTCTTGTTTTGTTGGTTTTTCTTGTACATAAATTTGGAAGTTACATAGTGTTCAGGCAATGAAAACACTATAACATATTGAAAAGCATATGAGAGAAAGATGAAGGAAGGAAGGAAGGGCACTTATTTTAAGAAAATTCAGTACCCATGTTTTAGCCAATTTTTTAAAGTTTTAAAAGTTTTTAAAGTTTATTTTGTATTATGTTGACCTTTAAAATTATACAACTACAATCTTCTTTTTTGACTACATTTCTTATTCATTTTCCTAACAACCACAATTTTATGATTTATGATGATCCTTCATGGTATGATAAATTTATAGCTTGGTGCATTTTGCAAAAACTCAAATCTGAACAGTAACATTTTTTTTCCCTGAAAATCCTTGCACAATAAGCAAATTGCTTAGGAGACGAAGAATGAAAAATAACCATATTTTCTTGTGAAAGGTCAGGTATTGCAAATTTGTATTGCAAATCTAGCTTTGCAATAGCTAGAAACAATAACTTTTGAAATTTAGGACTCAGGCTTAGATAGGTATGTGTTGGTGGGATCAATTTCTTTCTTTCTTTTTTCCTTAAAGAGGATTCAGACTAGTCTCAGGCCTCACTCTGGCTTTTTAAAATATGGTTAAGCCTCTTGATGAAAGTGAAAGAGGAGAGTGAAAAAGTTGGCTTAAAGCTCAACATTCAGAAAACTAAGATCATGGCATCCAGTCCCATCTCTTCATGGCAGATAGATGGGGAAACAGTGGCAACACTGGATGACTTTATTTTTCTGGCTCCAAAATCACTGCAGAAGGTGATTGCAGCCATGAAATTAAAAGATGCTTACTCCTTGGAAGGAAAGTTATGACCAACCTAGACAGCATATTAAAAAGCAGAGACATTACTTTGTCAACAAAGGTCCGTCTAGTCAAGGCTATGGTTTTTCCAGTAGTCATGTATGGATGTGAGAGTTGGACTATAAAGAAAGCTGAGAGCCAAAGAATTGATGCTTTTGAACTGTGGTGTTGGAGAAGACTCTTGAGAGTCCCTTGGACTGCAAGGAGATCCAACCAGTCCATCCTAAAGGAGATCAGTCCTGGGTTGTTCACTGGAAGGACTGATGTTGAAGCTGAAACTCCAATACTTTGGCCACCTGATGTGAAGAGCTGACTCATTTGAAAAGACCCTGATCCTGGGAAAGATTGAGGGCAAGAGGAGAAGGGGATGACAGAGGATGAGATGGTTGGATGGCATCGTCGATTCAATGGACATGAGTTTGGGTGGACTCTGAGAGTTGGTGATAGACAGGGAGGCCTGGCGTGCTGTGGTTCCTGGGGTTGCAAAGAGTCAGACACAACTGACTGACTGAACTGAATAGGCATCAACCATATGATTTGAATTTTTATCTTTAGCAGCTAACTTTTCTATTCCTTATAAGGAAAAAATATTAGATTGGTGCAAACGTAATTTTGGTTTTCAAAATGCTGAAATTTGCCATTTGATATTGGAATACATTCTTAAATATGGCTGTTATATATTATTTTCATATACATTTCTTGCTTTATTTTATTTTTTGCTAATGACTTATTACTTGTTATGTATCTTAAATTTATTTTTATACTATGGAAATGATGTTAGACAAAAAGCAAATTCAAGTGATTTTCTTATTCAAGTTCAAGTTGGGTTGTATAGCAGCAGAGATAATTCACATCAACAATGCATTTGGCCCAGGAACTGTTAGCAAAGGTACAGGGCAGTGGTGGTTCAAGACGTTTTGCAAATGAAACAAGAGCCCTGAAGATGACGAGCACAGTGGCTGGCCATCAAAAGTTGACAATGATCAACTGAGAGCCATCATTGAAGCTGATCCTCTAATAAGTATATGAGAAGTTGCCAAAGAACTCAACATTGGCCATTCTACAGTCATTTGGCATTTGAAGTAAACTGGAAAGGTGAAAATATTCAATAATTGGTTGCCTCATGAGCTGATCAGAAATTTTTTTAAAAAATCGTGATTTTGAAGTGTCGTCTTCTCTCCATGCAATAGCATTGAACCATTTCTCCATCTGGTTGTGACATGTGGTGGAAAGTGGATATTATACAACAACTGACAACAGCCAGCTCAGTGAGAAGAAACTCCAAAGAAAGCCAGACTTGCTCCAAACTTCCACCAAAAAAAGCTCATGATCACCGGTCTGCTGCTGGTCTGAGCCACTACAGCTTTCTGAATCTCATTGAAACCATTACATCTGAGAAGTATGTTCAGCAGGTTGATAAGATGCACCAAAAACTGCAACACCTATAGCTGGCATCAGTCAGCAGAATGGGCCCAGTTCTTCTCCATGACAATGCCTGACCCCATATCACACAACCAGCACTTCAAAAATTGAATGAATTTGACTATGAATTTTTGCCTCATCTTCCGTATTCGCATGACCTCTCATCAACAAACTACCACTACTTTAAGCATCTCAATACCTTTTGCAGGGAAAGTGCTTCTACAACCAGCAAGATGCAGAAAGAATTTATTGAATCCTGAAATATGGATTTTTATGCTACAGGAAGAAACATACTTATTGCTCATTGGCAAAAAGATGTTGATTGTAATGGCTCCTATTTTGCATAACAAAGATGTATTTGAACCTAGTTATAATGATTAAAAATTCAGGTTTTGAAATAGCTGATTATTTTTGCACCAACCTAATAGCTACCTATAAACTGTTTCATTACCTATTGCCAGCACCTGGTCTATAATTTGTGTATCCATTGCAAATGCAAATGTGGGCTCCTTGTTCAAATATTCTTAAGAATTTCAAGATGGCAGCATCAGAGTATTAAGCCCAGAATAGAGACTTTCTAAGTGTGGGACCCTCTCCACATAAGTCACACACCCATGAAATCTGTCACTAACAGTTTAATGTAGGATAAAATGTTTAAATATAGGATAAAAATGGAAATGTGCACTGGAGAAACTTGGTATTTTAGAGTGAGTGTGTGTGCACGTGTGTGTGCACATATGTATGTTTAATATTTTCTTTTGATATCATTCATATGCAGTTTCAGGAACTGATACAGAGAGCTCTTCTGTACCCTTTGCCTGGATCCTCCCAATGACAATGTTTTGAAAAACTAGATATCACAACTAGGATATCGAGACTGATACATAACATTTTTGTCACCACAAGGAATCTTCATTTTACTTTTTAATAACCACATCCACTTCTGGCCTGGCAACCACTTATCTGTTCTCCATTTCTATAATTTAGTCAACATTTCCAGGATGGTGTTTCAGTGGAATATAATATATAACATTTTGGGACTGGCTGTTTTCATTTGGCATAATCCATGCTCATGAGTAGCACTTCATAGTATGAATATACTGTGATTTGTTTGGGCAGTCACCAGATGAATAACTTCTAGGTTGTCTCCAGTTTGGAACTATGATAGATAAAGCTACTATGAATATTCTTTTACACATTGCTCTGGAATAAAAGCCTAGAAGAGCTGTTGCTCTATACCATAGTTATAGATTTACCTATAAACTTACAACTCTTCCTTTCTTAAATTCTCACTAGTTATGTAAGACTAATTCAGCTTCTTGGCATCTTTACTAACATGTTTATTTCATTATTTTTAATCTTAGTCATTCACATAGTTCTATAGTGGTACTATACTGCATTTTTCTGATGACCCAGTGTTACTTAATATATTTTCATGAGCTTATGTATCATATGTGTGTGTGCGTGTATGTGTTTGGTGAAGAGTTTTTTTTCTTTTTTTATTTATTTATTTTTGCTCATTCTCTAACTGGATTATTTGTGTCATGAAATTTGAGCTTTAAGCATCCTCTATATTTTCTACATAGCAATTTGTTGCTGGATATGTGATTTGCAAATAAATTCTTTCTATCTATAGCTTTTCTTTCAATACTTTTGACAGGGACCATTGCAAAGAATCATTTATAATATTTTTTCTTTTATGGAACATATTTTTGGTGTCAAGTCTAAGAACTCTGCCTAGTTCTAGATTCCAAAGATTTTTTCCAAGTTTTCTAAAAGTTTTATCATTTTATGTTTAAATCCATTCTCTGCTTTGAGTTAAGGTTTCTGAAAGACATGAGACATAGTTATTTTTTCCCATATGAATATTCTATTTCTCTGGCACTGTTTGTTAAAAGATAGTCCTTTTTTTTTTCTTTTGAATTGCCTTTGCACCTATGTATAAGATCAGTTGGATGTGTTAGGATGAGTCAAACTCAGGGTTTTCTATTGTATTCCACTGATCTATGTGTCTGGTTCTTTGTTTTGTTTTGTTTTGTTTTTTTCTGTCAATACAAAACTATCTTGATTACTTGACTATGCCTTGAAATTAGATAGACTTGTACTTCCCGTTTTATTCTTCTTTTGAAAATTATTTTATTCTTTTGCCTTTCTATATAAGTTTTAAAATATGTTGTTTATGTCTACAAAAATATTGCTGGAGTTTTAATAGGAATTGTGTTAGCCTATATATCATTTGGGAGAAAGTTGTCACATTCACCACATTGAATCTTCAAATCCATTAAAGTAGAGTATTCTTCCATTTATGTAGTTTGATTACTTTCATCAGCATTACATACTTTTGACATAAAATTTTTATACATGTTTTCCTAGATTTACATCTAGATATTTCCTTTTTAACAACTGTAAGTGGTATTGTACTTTTACATTTTGTGTCCTATGTTCCTTGCTTATTGTACAAAGATAGAGTTGGGTTTTAAATGTTAATCTTGTATGTATCATATGACCTTGTGGACTCACTAATTCATCCTAGGGATTTTTAATTTCTTCTTTTCCAATGGGTGTTTTTTTTTTCTCTCTCTCTCTCTTTTCTTGCCTTATTTCATTGGCTTTGTTGAATAGGAATGTGTTTTCCTGATATTTGGGGGAAGAATTTGATCTTTACCATTGACTTCAATGATAAATGTAGCCTTTTATTTTTTTAAGAAGATCTTTAACAAGTTGAGAAAAGTTTTCTCTATTCCAGAACAATATGGCCACTCTTTTGATCTAATCTGTTATCAATGGCATCCTCCAAAATATCTTTGATGAAAGGCGTCCATCTAGACAGTTGAAAAGTTTCTTCTGCAGACCGATCCTTTCTTGATGGTTTGCCTTGTTGAGATGAAGGGACAATGGGAACACCAAGGTAGTTGTTTTTTCTTTTTTTTTTTCATTTTATATTGGAATATGGCTAATTTACAATGTGTTATTTTTAGGGATACAGCAGTGGTTCAACTATACATATACATATATCTCTTTCCTCAGATTATTTTCTCATTTAAGTTACTACAGAATATTAAGGAGAATTCCCTGTGCTAAGTAGGTCCTTGTTGATTATCTGTTTTACATATAGTAGTGCGTGTATGTTAGTAGCAAAATCCTAAAGTGGTTGGTGAATTTTGTCAAAGGATTGTCCACATCTGTTAAGGCAATCAGATGATTTTTCTTCTTTAGCTTATTGGTATAGTAGGTTACATTGTTTTATTTTTTTAACATTAAACCAGGCATGTATCTCTGGAATAACTCCACTTGATCATAGTGTATAATTCTTTTTATACATCACTGAACACTATTTCCTAGTATTCTGTTGAGGAATTTTGCATATATATCCATGAGTATTTCTCTGTAGTTTTATTGCTTTACTATCTGATTTTCTTAAGGCAATGCTAGCTTTATAAGGTGGGATGGGGGAATGTTTCCTTCTCTTAGCTCTACTTATATTGTATCTGAAACAAATCTCTTAAAAAGAGCATACAGGTATACCACACTTTAAAATCTACTCTATTAATCTATGTCTTTTATTTGGTGTGTTACCTTGACATGTTAGGGCTTATGTCTCCCATTTGGTTTTTTGTTGTCTATATTTTTTTCTCCATGTTTTGTTCTCAGTTGTATTTCATGTCTTCCTATTGGTTAGGAACACTTTCTAACACCATACACAAAAATAAACTCAAAATGTATTAAAGATCTAAATGTAAGACCAGAAACTATAAAACTCCTAGAGGAGAACATAGGCAAAACACTCTCCGACATAAATCACAGCAGGATCCTCTATGACCCACATCCCAGAATTTTAGAAACAAAAGCAAAAATAAACAAATGGGACCTAATGAAACTTAAAAGCTTTTGCACAACAAAGGAAACTATAAGCAAGGTGAAAAGACAGTCTTCAGAATGGGAGAAAATAATAGCAAATGAAGAAACAGACAAAGGATTAATCTCAAAAATATACAAGCAACTCCTCCAGCTCAACTCCAGAAAAATAAATGACCCAATCAAAAAATGGGGCAAAGAACTAAACAGACATTTCTCCAAGGAAGACATACAGATGGCAAAAAAACCACATGAAAAGATGCTCAACATCACTCATTATCAGAGAAATGCAAATCAAAACCACAATGAGGTACCATTACACGCCAGTCAGGATGGCTGCTATCCAAAAGTCTACAAGCAATAAATGCTGGAGAGGGTGTGGAGAAAAGGGAACCCTCTTACACTGTTGGTGGGAATGCAAATTAGTACAGCCGCTATGGAAAACAGTGTGGAGATTTCTTAAAAAGCTGGAAACAGAACAGCCATATGACCCAGCAATCCCACTTCTGGGCATACACACCGAGGAAACCAGATCTGAAAGAGACACATGCACCCCAATGTTCATCGCAGCACTGTTTATAATAGTCAGGACATGGAAGCAACCTAGATGCCCATCAGCAGACGAATGGATGGGGAAGCTGTGGTACGTATACACCATGGAATATTACTCAGCCATTAGAAAGAATTCATTTGAATCAGTTCTAATGAGATGGATGAAACTGGAGCCCATTACAGAGCGAAGTAAGCCAGAGAGATAAAGACCATTACAGTATACTAACACATATATATGGAATTTAGAAAGATGGTAACGATAACCCTATATGCAAAACAGAAAAAGAGACTCAGATGTATAGAACAGACTTTTGGACTCTGTGGGAGAAGGCGAGGGTGGGATGTTTCAAGAGAACAGCATTGAAACATGTATATTATCTTTGGTGAAACAGTTCACCAGCCCAGGTTGGATGCATGAGACAAGTGCTCGGGCCTGGTGCACTGGGAAGACCCAGAGGGATCGGGTGGAGAGGGAGGTGGGAGGGGGGACCAGAATGGGGAATACATGTAAGTCCATAGCTAATTCATTTCAATGTATGACAAAAACCACTGCAATGTTGTAAAGTAATTAGCCTCCAACTAATGAAAATAAATGAAAAAAAAAAGACATCTAAAAAAAAAGAAAAAGAAAAATTTTAGACTTCTATTTTGATTTATCTATAGTGTTTTTGAGTATTTCTTTAAATATAGAAATTTTAGTAGTAGTTCTGGGTTATTGTGGGAGTGGTGTAGTTGCCCATTCATGTTCGACTCTTGCAATCCCATGGGCTATAGTCCACCAGGTTCCTTCGTCCATGACATTGTATTCATATATAACTCATTACAGTCTAGTGTTATAATTTTACTGATTTTATTAAAGTTCAAAAAGTTCACCTGTTTTATGCCCCTTTACTTTCTCATATATATAAACATTTGTCTCCATTTCTTTTGTGCACTTAAAACCATATCAGACAAAGTTATAATATTTTTCTTTGCAGTGAAACATAGTTTAGAAAAATTCAGTGATGAAAGTAATCCTATTGTATTTATAATTTTGCTTACCACATTCCTTTTATTCCCTGATGCTTCAGATTTCCTCATTTTGTCATTCTGGTTTTGTTTAGAGAAAAAACTTCATTTAGCCCTTCTTTTGTGGTAGTTCTGCTGATGATAAAAGTTTTCCTTTTGTATAAGTATGTCTTGATTTCCCTTTCAGTCATGAAGGAAATTTTTACTGAGTGTAGGATCTTTGATTGAAAGGACTTTTCTTTCAGTATTCTAAATAATTGTGCCACTTCTTTCTGACTCCAGTGACTTCTAATAAGAAATCTGCTTCATTTGTATTGTTTTTCCCCTCTAAATGCAAAGTGTTTTTCTCTGTATACTTTCAAGATTCTTCTCCTCATCTTTAGTTTTTAGTAACTTAAGTATTATATCTCCTGGCATGGATTTTTGGGGGGCTTAATCTGCTAGGGGGTTCACTCAGTATTTATGTGTATGCATACAAAACATATTAAGTTGTATTATTAGAAGAGATAGGGAAACATTTACTTGATCTTTTCTAAGAATTAGTTACCTAACCCACTGAGAATTGCCCTATGGCAGGTGTACAAAAAGCTCAATATTTAAAAATGTCTATGTGTATGTCTACTTCTTTATGGCATAGGCCACAGATAAAAGAAACACAAGTAGCAAAATAACCATATATTAAATAGTTTATCATATCTGGCATTATGGATTTTTTTCCTATTATATTGGTAAAATTGGAGAATATTAAAAAAAAAGAGGATAGAAATGAAAAAATACTACCTAGTTCAATGCAGGGTACACATTCAAGTTCATAACAAAAATAAAGGCATTTTGAACAATATCACACTTTATTAGCATATTGGGGAAAATAATCCAAAACTGCTATATTAAAAGTGGTTTGTATAACATGCTGTAGATTCATCCAGCTCATTAGGAGTGACTCAATGTGTCCATTTTTGTGAATAATATTCTGTATGTATATAATATACACACATATATTATACATTAATATTATACATATAATATTCTATATGTACCACAACTTCTTTATCATTCATCTGTTGATGGATATCTAGGTTACTTCCATGTCCTACCTATTCTAAATAGTACTGCGATGAACACTGGGGTACATGTGTCTCTTTCTATTATGGTTTTCTCAGGGTATGTGCCCAGTAGTGGAATTGTTGGGTCATACGGTAGCTCTATTCCTAGTTTTTTAAGGAATGTCCATACTGTTCTCCATAGTGGCTGCAAGGACGGAAACTATAAAGCTCTTACAGGAAAACATAGGCAATACGTTCTTTGACATACACCACAGCAAGATCCTCTTTCACCTACCTCCTAGAGTAATGTAAATATAAATAAAAATAAACAAATGGGACTTAATTAAAATTCAAAGATTTTACACAGCAAAGGAAACAATAAAGGAGATTAAAAGATGACCCTCAGAATAGGAGAAAATAATTGCAAACAAAACAATTGATGAAGGACTAATCTCCAGAATATACAAGCAGCTCATAGAGCTCAACATCAGGAAAATAAATAGCCCAATCAAAAAATGGCAGAAGACCTAAGCAGACATTTCTCCAAAGAAGACATACAAATGGCTGATAAACACATTTAAAAAATGCTCAACATCCCTCATTATTAGAGAAATACAAATCAAAATGACAATGAGGTCTAACCTCACACCAGTCAGAATGGGACAAATTGACTGAGTCGGATGAAACATATACATTACCATATGTAAAATAGATAGCCACTGAAAAGTTTCTGTGTGACAGGGGAACTCAAATCAGATGCTCTGTGACAACCCAGAGGTGTGGGATGGGGCGGGAGATGGGAAGGAGGGCCAAGAGGGAGAGGACATATGTATTCCTGTGGCTGATTCATATTGATAAATGGCAGAGGCCAAAACAATATTGTAAAGCACTTATCCTCCAATTAAAATAAGTAAATTTTTTTTAAAAAGTGTCTTAAGAATCACAGAACTTCAAAGCTTCTAGGCTGAGTGAATTATAAATGGATTTAATGAAACTGTTATTTATTTCTAGCTCTTTAATGAGTAAAACTTAATAGCTACTGTTTTTTAAATCAGGATTAATCTTGAATGACACAAGTGTTGAATTAGAAGAGTCTTTTAGAAAATCCTCTTTCACACATATAGCACATACATACATCAACACTGTTATAATATAACAAAGGTGTTTCTAAGAATTACCACAAAGTCATGAAATAAAAAATAAAGAGCATATAGGATAAATGGGCTTCCCTGGTAGTTCCATCAATAAAGGATCAGCCTGCAGTGCAGGAGACCCGGGTTCAATCCCTGGGTTGGAAAGATCCCTGGAGAACACTCCATTGTTCTTGCCTGGAAAATCCCAGGGACAGAAGAGCCTGGGGGAGTCTATGGGGTCGCAAGAATCGGACATGACTTAGTGACTAAACCACCATAGGGTAAATGGAGTTGGGACATAATGCTTGAGAAACTTTGTCATGATATACACACACAAATAGGAAACCAATAAAAATGTTAGAAACATAAAAAGACCTAAATTACCTGTGGAAGTGGCTGTTGAAAGGGTTTCAGTTTTTGAGGAACTGTAAGATGAGATAGTGAGACTTTATCTGAGTGAGTCAAAAAACCATAACACAGGATATAAATGAGTTAGCTAATAACACATGTGTTGAACCAAGATAACCTGCTAGGTATTTCCGTGTGTGCACATTTACATTGTATATATCACTACTGGGATGGTTTCAGTGAAAGTCGCTCTGTCGTGTCCAACTCTTTGCAACCCCAACTATACAGTCCATGGAATTCTCCAGGCCAGAATACTGGAGTGGGTAGCCTTGCCCTTCTCCAGGGGATCTTCCCAACCCAGGGATCAAACCCAAGTCTCCCACACTGCAGGCAGATTCTTTACCAGCTGAGCTATCAGGGAAGCCCCAGCTTGTTTCAACCAGGTGCTATTTTGTCCCTTCACCTAGTGTTTGTCAGAGACAAAGTAGTATGAAAGCAAATGTGAAATTTGTATTATGCCTAAATGGTCGTTTAATATATCACTAGTATTGGAACAAATTCACTTCTTCAAAACAAGCATCTTAGCAGAACTATCTGTACCTACTTTGTAATCAGGATACATTTGTTTCCAGGTGCTGAAGTTGGCTGAGATTTTCTGTACTGTAATTTAGTACAATTACTTCTTTTAATGCAAGACAAACCCTGCAAAATCTATATGCTATTTGATTCAACTTTCAGGACTTTACTAAGGAAGTTAGGAATATTTAATTTCAAAAGTATTTAGTGTCAGGATAAATTTAAATACAAGTTAAACTCTAATGTATAAATATAGGTATTTGGTTTATTAAATTATGGTATATGCATATAATATACTGCCCTGAAAATATTAAAAATTGCTTTGCAAAGCTTATCTTTTGATGTGAAAAATATTTATGACATACGAGAGAGCAAAGGAGATATTAAAAATTACATATTGTGAAAGAATGGTCAATGACAGTCATTTCTTTCAGGGTAATGGCTTATACTGTATCCCATTTTGATGATGTGTTATACTAATCAATCAATAAATTGTTGCCTCCAGGTGGGTGGGATTATAGTTTTCTTTTTTGGGGGGAGGAGGGATTATAGTTTTAATTGGAGTATTTTTGTTCCTTTTATTTTTAAATATTTATTGTTATTTTCTTCTTGTAATACATATACAGTGTTATAATGTAAAAAGGCACATTATGTAACTTATTAGAGAGTGATTTTCAGAACAGTCTGTTGGTATATTTTTATTAAGTGATTTATCCATGGCTCAAAATTTTAATAGGTACAGTGCTTTATTAGTCCCAGGCCTTGTGTCTTGGGCCACGGGCAGATCTAATTAATCCCTGACTGATAATTTCTATCAATAGACTCTCAGTATAATGGCCCCTAAGCAATTAGAACCAGAAAATGGGATGACATCTATTGACTTTGCCTCTATTTCACCACTGTGGTCCAAATGACCAGTATGATGAGTTCCCACTTGAATACCCATTGTCAATAATAATCATGAGAAATTTAATTTGATTATTTTTAGAGCTGGCCAAATGAAGTTTACATGCACTGTATTGTTGTTTGTATATTTTTGAAATAGATATGTGGCCTACAATAGCATCAAAAAATGATCTATCTTTTCCAGCATATAATGGTATCTTTCTTCTAATGTATCCTCAGAGGATTCATTTTTAGATCCCACTCTTGGACAAAATATTACCATGCTCTCCTTCACTGGTGACATTGAAATAAAACTGCTGTGAGCCAAGGACTAGAGAAATAAATACAGTATTTTTCTTGAAAAAGCTAATTTGGCAGCAATTGGGGCGGGGGGCGGGGAAGGGGCCCCTGCTGTGCCAATGTCAAACACTACCCTTTCTCAAATCCTATCCTTTTTTGCAGTGCAGAACAACCTTTGTGAGTTACACTTCTCTCACGTCCTGAAGCCAAACTTTAAAAAAAAATTTAATCCACATGAGCTGGGAATGAAATCCTTTATAAAAATAGCTTCTGGCCAGAAAGCTCTACTTAAAAAAGAAAGAAAGAAAAAAAAACAAAAAAACAAAAAACCAGACAGCAATGGGATAGTAAGCCAATAGAATTCTAGCATGCTAACCTTACCACCTAGCATGAAAAGATGCTGGGCAGCGGAGTGTCAAGCTATGTTGAGGAAAAAATGAGTCTCCGGTGCTTACAAATTCAATTCCATTAAACAAGTATTTATTGAGTGACTTCCATGAGCTCAGCAATGTTTTAGACACCCTGGAAGAAACAAAGGAAGTAAAAACAGTTACTACCCTGAAGGAATTTGCAATTTTGTTGAAAGCTTCTCCTGGAAAACAATTTGCTGCTGAATGAGTCAGAAATACACATGATTCTAAACACCCGGTGGACAGAAAACCTATTCACATGTCACCCAGATGTCATTTTAATGGAAGTTCAATCACCTCATTTTTAATTTACCAAAGGAATCAACCCAGAGCATACATATGTCTTTAGCCTTGTCCACGTTTCAAGTGGATCATTCTAAGCAAACAAACTCTCCTCCAGACCCCAAATGCTGCTGATGAACTGCTGGAGCTGCCAGAATTTGCTCCTTGACCTTGTCTGTCAAGTATGATAGTCATTTTGTTCCAGGTAATGCATTATCACCATGTCCCATTTTGATGATGTATTACACTCACACATCATTGAAGAGGCAATTTGCTTTGATGATGTACCGACATGCAATAGATCAGGAGGAGCACCCTGGAGCTCTATAACTCAAGCTGTGATGGCATCTGCAGAAGAACAGGGAGACAATTAATTTAAATTATCTGGACAGGAACTGGGCTGACAGAATGCCTTTTGACCCTTTCCCAAATAAAATGTAAAAATAGTTGAGCTAAAATTGTTGTTGCATGGTTATAAAAGAGCAACAACAGAGATCCTGTAGTTATGGAACTTTTCAGTGTGATGACTCCATTGGTGGAGGCAGACTGTTGACACAAGTGGTAACAGTGCAAAGAACTTAATATGTTTACACACACAGACACAGATGAGTGTAAGTCAGATTTTGGTAATCTGAGTAACATAAATGGATTGCATCAGTGTCAGTATCTTGATGTGATATTGTACTATAGTTTTACGAAATGCTAACATGGAGTGAACTGGGTAAAGTGTATACAGAATAGTTTGTGCAATTTTTTTTTGCAAATACACATTTGTACTTTTTAATTTTAATAAATGCACATGATTTTACAATTCTCACTAACTTAAATAAAAATATTTCACATTGAGGATCTCAGTTTTCTAAAGTAATACTCAATATTGAAATTTGTTTTATTTTAAGAAAGTTTGCACAATTTAGGAGAAAACCACAAGTACTAACATTTATAAATCATGAGCAATGAGCTATGTGGTGTCTAAAATGATTGTACCTAAATTTAATAAGCCTATGGTTTATTAAAACTGAGGACTAGCTCCTTAAAGTGAGATCAGAATTTCTAAAACAGTGAGTTTAGGTCTTGAGGCAATGATTCTCAATCACTTTTGAATGAAGTAATTAATAAAAACACAAAAATCTGCTATTTATAGTAGCAAATAAAAGTAAAGATCTGGTGATATTTAAAATGGATTAAATATAACTTGACAATGAGGTGAAGGGGAAATAATGAGGTGAATGTCCAAGGATTATATGAAAGACAGAAAAGACTTTGCTATCATCAAAAGAAAAAGAATTCGACCCAGTGATGGAAATGCAGAGGAGGTAGTTTAGGGTAGGTGTATTTCAAACCGGAAAAGACTTCTTCAGATCTGTTTCATTTCTGGCCACAGAGGATTTGAGGGCATCTTTCCAGAGGTGCTTCAGACAGTGTGTAGATCTTAGATTTGTTTTTGAATTCTATGATTCAGTCAGAGGCAAAGTCTCGATGAAGAAACACTCTTTCACAAAAATATAGATAACACAATTTATAAAAACTGACAATGATTAGTAAAGAAGTTCCAGGGATAGCTGGAGCATATTCCGAATTGCTGAATTTGAAGTAGATACCACAGCCAAGATCTTGTCATCTCTTTTAAGAAGTCAAAATGTAGCTGGGTGAGTCTTCAGTTAGGTCCAGTTTGCAAATCAGATATTTCTGGGATAATGGATCTATTAGCTTTTCTATATACTCAGCATGAATTGTAAGAGAGATGGCCAAAATACATTCCTTTTTTCTGCAAAAAAATAGTTCTACAGCTTATTGGAATCTATCAGGAGCTAAAGTAGTCTTAATTTATTGCTACTTAATTCAGTACTACCCTAAACTCTCCCTTTCTGTTAGATTTTAAAATTTGTAAATGTATAGGTGTTGAAAGTCCCTCAGTTTTGCCCAACTCTTTTTAAGCCCATGGATATACAGTCCATGGAATTCTCCATGCCAGAACACCAGTAGGTAGCCTTTCCCTTCTTCAAGGGATTTTCCCAACCCGGGGATCGAACTCAAGTCTCCTGCATTGTGGGCAGATTCTTTACCAGCTGAAACACCAGGGAAGCCCAAGAACACTGGAGTGGGTAGCCTATCCCTTCTCCAGGAATCAAACTGGGGTCTCCTGCATCGCAGGCGGATTCTTTACCAGCTGAGCTACAAGGGAAGCTTGGAAATGTGAGCTCATTCCTAATTGTGATTTTCTACTTTCCTCTCTGCCATGCATGATAAACACCAGAGCCCTGAAAGCTCATCCTGTTGAGAATGAAGTTAAAAGGTGTGTTTATCTTAGACCGGTGATATAATATACCACAGGTTTCCAAAAGGACCTATTCTCTTCTGTTTAATATCAGTGTGATTGTTTTGAGTGAAAAATTTAAAGCCCTTTTTTATATCGTTAGCCTGTTTTCTGGGAATAAAGGCACAGCATATATAGAGATTTTAAGATAAAGAAAGCTTATAATTTTCTAGCTTAAAGTCTTTCTTTAAACATATCATAATAAAAATCCAGTGGCAGCAACATTTATTCTATTTTAAGATGCTTATCAATTTAAAGAACAACATATTTTTATGTTTCAATAGTTTAACATAACAAAATATAGCAGCATTTTAATAAAGCTAAAGAGGGTTGAACATTCCTTTGCTTTGCTTCAAAATTAATTAATACCAGCACTGAAGTTCCCAACTTTTTTATGTACTGAGAATCATTTTTCAATTAAAAATGATTTATAACTAATATTGGCTTTCCTAATGGCTCAGTGGTAAAGAATCTGCCTGCAGTGCAGGAGATATAAGAGATGTGGGTTCAATCTCTGGGTTTGGAAGATCCCCTGGAGAAGGAAATGGAACCCGGTCCACTCTTCTTGCCTGGGAAATCCCATGACAGAGGAGCGTGGTGGGCTACAATCTATGGGATTGCAAAGAGTCAGACACGACTGAGAAAGCAAACCAGCGATGACTAACATAGAAAATATCTCAGATAATAATTACAGTCCCCCAAAAGAAGCAAAGATTAGGACATGAATATACATTTTATTATAGATTTGCCACTTTTTAGTAATGTTACCTATTGAAAAAGTGCTAATTTGCAAAAGACTTAAATCATGACATTAATTCACATACATGTCAATGTTTTGTCATTGATATCTGAATTAATTTGCAAATGTATTTTGAAATTAATCATACTTCACTAGTTCCAGGACATTGATAAATTTGGAATCTAAGAAAATCCTGAAGATTTTATCTCTCTAGAAAAAATAAAAAAGGATTGCACTCAAAGATGTGTAATATACAAATAAAGCAACAGAATTTTTAAATACATGTTTTAGGTTGGAAATTAAGCTTGAGCTTGTTAACAGTGGATTGCTATCTACTTGGATTTAATGTATCTTGAATAATCACTTACGAGTCCTACCATTCAATTTTGTTGTTGTTGTTGTTTGATTTTTGGTTTTTCTTGCTTTTTGTTTTTGCAGCATCACATATAATTTTGTTTGGCATAAGCAGTGTAAAAGATACCTAGAACAGAAAGTCTATGCAGAAAACCTTTTGTTATTTTACTTTAGATAATAAAGACAATAATTGCTAGAGAATACTTTTTAAAAAAATTTTATTTATTTATTTTGTCAGTGCTGGGTCTTCACTGATTCATGTTTGTTTGTTTTTGGTTTTTTTTCCAGTTGTGGTGAGTGGGGGCTACTCTCCAGTTGCAGTGCATGAGCTTTACATTGCGGTGGCTTCTCTTATTGCAGAGCATGGGCTCAGAAGAATAATTTTAATCAAGCATTATTTTAGAATTTGAGACACATGTTTTAATTTGTTGGCTACTGTTTTCTTCCATGCTTGAATGAGGCACATTTGAGTCACAGCTATTTTTGGCAAGGTCTGTGGTACATATTTCAGCAGGCATGATGAATGAGGCTTTTGAAGACAGGAGGCAACCGCCTCTGACTTTAGCCCCAGGAAAGTCTATGAGCCCTGACATTGTCTGTCTTTGATAGGAAGCAAGTTTATCCTTGAGTCCTTTGACCTCATATAAGTTTATTTGCTTGCTTTTCTTTGCTTCCTATCAGTTTCTCTGGGCAGCAAACTGAGTCCCTTTCACTCAAAAAATAAAAGATCACACGTAATTTGACAAGTTTGTTATTTCATAGATGTGCTGGGTGATGATATAATGGCATTTCTTTTGCCTATATCTCTACATATAAAATGAAAAGAGATTATTGGGATTATTGTCCAGGTAACTCAGGCAAAAAGTTTTATTTTCAAATTTAGGACTCTGTGTGAGTTAGCAGATTGTATTTAAATCAATGATGAACATAGGTCAGCAGATCATTTAATTGAATTGTACAATCATAATATTCATTTTGGAAGGTCCCTAGTCTGATAGATGACACTAGCCTGAAGTTTAATAAAAAAAGAAAAAAGCAGCATAATGTACTGAAGGTGATGAAGAATTATTCACTAGCTATAATAGCAAGGATGTTGCAGAGGATCATCTGAAAAATCTAGAAAAATTGCAGTTGTGCACAGTGAGAAATAGAGACAGCCAAGGCACTGAAATATGTACAACTCAGGCAGCTGATTAGTATTAGGGCAAAAGCCTATCTATGAGATTCCCCTGAATTGGAATTCTCCAGGAATAATAGCTCAGTGATGTGCAGTCCATGGAGACAAAATTCATACATTTGTTCCAACCTTTCAAACTTCTTCTGCCTGAGGTCACTGGCAAATACTGTAATTAAAGCAGTTTGTGAAATGTGAACCTAGAGAAGAATTGCAGCGGTGGAGAAATGCCCGTTATGATTGCATTCCAGGTATGTGTGGTTTGACAGCTCAGTGTATTGAATCTTAGCCATCTGAGTACCTCCACACTTGCTGCAAACACTCCAGACATACTGAATGAGGATGATTCTAGGTTTTACTGAAAATGTATGGCTTTTCATAGAGAATAAGTTTCAGGTTCTTATTCCATCATTAAAAGGAATTCAGAAACTTACATGTTTCCCACTACCACCAATACATTTTTAAGTCTTCTTGTTTGCATCTTGTCATTAACCTTTACAAGATGACCTTAGAAAAACACCATCTCATCAAAAACATAAAGTTTGTTCTTTCTTAAGCTTTTTCTGCCCTAATCTATGTGCTGAACTCTAAAACTTTCTATTTTATGAACAGTTATAACAAAGCTGCTGCCCACCTACTCAGATATGACCAGTGTTACTTAGCTTCTCCTTATTCCTTGTGTGAACTTTGCTTTATATATAATACTATAAAATGAAAGCATTGTTGTGTGTGCCTGCCTACTTTTAGACCAAGTATTTTCACCAAGAGTTTAATATTCTTTGGTTCCAATGAAATTCAATGAACAGAAGAAAGAAAATATTTAAGAAATGATTTTGAAAAAGCTGGATAGCTGTATTGGAAAAACGATGAACCTTGACTCTTAACTCACTCCATAGATATAGATGAATCTGGGGTGAATCCTACATGTAAATATGAAAATTTGAACCATAAACCTTCCAAAAGAAGACATATGAAAATAGCTTAGTGGGGAGGGGGGACCGGGATGGGGAACACATGTAAATCCATGGCTAATTCATTTCAATGTATGACAAAAACCACTGCAATGATGTAAAGTAATTAGCCTCCAACTAATAAAAATAAATGGAAAAAAAAAAAAGCAAAAAAAAAAGAAAATAGCTTAGTGACATTGAGGGAGGCAATAATTTTATTGGCCAGAAAAGTAATAACTATAAGATAATAATATATATTTAGAGCTTAATAAAATTAAGAATTGTATCTCATGAGAAGACAATATTAATGAAATGAATAGATAAGTCATACATTGAAAAATATCTATAACACATCTATCTGATGGAGAAGTGACACCAAGAAAAGAAAAATCTGTTAATCAGCAACCAAGGTGAAAACAATGCAATAGAATGATGGGCAATGTACTTCCCAGAGAATGAAACGTAAGTGACCTAAAAGCATGTGAAAATATGTCCAA
Organism: Odocoileus virginianus; assembly: GCF_023699985.2. Lineage (NCBI taxonomy): Eukaryota > Metazoa > Chordata > Mammalia > Artiodactyla > Cervidae > Odocoileus > Odocoileus virginianus. Next base: position 22,927,847 of record NC_069699.1, read on the forward strand.
TGTCATTAGTCATCAGGCAAATGCAAATTGAAATGACAGTTCTAGATGATTTCACACTCTCTACGATGACAAAAGCTAAAAAGATTGGGAACCCTAGAAGTCGGCAAGGGTATAGATTGCTAGTTTCCTATTGCTCCGATAACAAATTGCCCCACACTTAGTGGCTAAAGCAGCATAGCCTTTTTAATCTACACTTCTGGAGGTCAAAAGTCCCAAAACAGAGGTGTCGGACAGGTCATAATCCTTTTGGATGCCCTACAGGGGAATGTATTTCCTTGCCTCTTCCAGCTTCTGAACAGCCATTTGTATTGCTTGGTTCATGGAATCTTTCTCCATTTTCAAAACCAGCAATGACATCACTTCCTTCTCTCTCTCTCCCCTCTGTTTCTGCCTCCATCATCACATTTCCTTCTATGACTCTGACTCTCCTGTCTCCCTATTGTAAGAACACTGTGATCATCCTTGATCCACCAAATAATTTAGGATAATCTTCCTATCTCAAGATCCTCAAATTAATCACATCTGCAAAGTCCCTTTTGCTCTGGAAGGTGATATGTTATCGGGTTTGGGGGAATAGGACATTTCAGTGGAGAGCAGTATCTTGCCTACAACACAGAGCATGAATTCTCGAAAGTGGCATGGCCTCATTGAAAACTAGGTTGGCTGTGATTTCTTCTATATTTAAAGACAAATATATGTAGTTAAACCTTGCCTGTATGCGTGCATGCTTGTGGCTTCAGCAGTGTCCACACTTTGTGAACCCATGGACGGTAGCCCATTAGACTCCTCTGTCCATGGAATCCTTCAGGCAGGAATACTGAAGGGGGTTTCTATTCCAGGCTTCAGGGCATCATCCTGATCTAGGGATCAAGCCCATGACTCCTGTGTCTCCTGCATTGCTGGTAGATTCTTTACCACTGGGCCACTGCGGAAGCCCCCAGTTAAACCTTATGACCTAGAAATTCCAGTCCAGGTTGGCTGTGTGCTGCTCAGGCACTTTAGTTGTGTCTGACTCTGTATGACCCTATGGACTGCAGCACACCAGGCTCCTCTGTCCATGGGATTCTCCAGGCCAAAATACTGGAATGGGCTGTCATTTCCTTCTCCAGGGAATCTTCCTGATCCAGCAATCGAATCTGAATCTCTTACATCTACCTGCCTTGGCAGGCAGGCTCTTTACCACTAGCACCACCTGGGAAGCCAGGTTATTTACCCAAATAAAAATTAAATATGTATCCACAAGTAGGCTTACATTAGAATGCTTGTAGAAACCCTAATGATAACAGACAAAAACTGGAAATAACTCAAAATATTTATCAGAGATTATATATGTGTATTTTGGTATATTCCTGCAATACAATACTACTTGTAAAAATGAGCAAACTAATGATACATTCAAAAACATGCATGGATTCCAAAAGCATTATTTTGAGTGAAATAAGCCAGACGTGAAAGACTATGCACTGTGATTCCATTTATAAGAATACAAGAATAGACATAACAAGGCGGTTCAGTGGCAATCAGAAAATGGCTGCTACTTTGAGGGTGAAAACTGAATATAAAGGCATATGCAGGAATTCTCGAGAGTGATGAAAATATTCTGTATCTTGCTTAGGGTTTTGGTTGCATTGATGTATATATACTATCATAACTCATCAAAATGAACACATGGAATTTGTGCATTTTATTGGATGTAAATTATACAACCATAAAAACATATTTTAAAAGTAAATGTTTAGAAATTCTTGTCTCGAAAAAATTTCAAGATTTTATGTTACATTTTTCTTCTACAGGTCTCAATTCTGCCTAAAGGTAGTACAAATTTCATTATATGAAATCTATATAAAAGAAAACAGCAACCACCATCACAACAGTTTTTTAATTGTGAAAACACATATATGACTGGTCTTTTTCCCTCTCTTGATTTTTTCACTCAGCTTTTTCAGACCAGTTGATACAATCTCTAAAAGCAAGCAAGCAACTTGACCTATTAGTAAACCGGAATTTTTTTTTTCATTTTAATATACCAAAGACAGCCCTATGGCAAAACACTTTTATTACAATCAATATTAACAGTATTTGGATTTTGAAATGAAATTTCTTTCATCCTTGATTGATGATTTTATTTTATGTTAAATTAAATGAAGATATGTGATAGAGCTCGAATCAATCTATCTTTGTCTCTACCCTGTGTCTATATCTATCCACATGGAAAACATAGGTTATTACTATAAGCCCATATTGTTAGATTTTTGCAATGAACTTTCTATTAGTTCCTCTTAGAATATCCTTTTGAATATTCTGTTTAATCATCAGAATTATTCATTCTGCCTATACAAAGGAAATATTGGTAAGAATCATACTAACTGTTCCCTAAATCCTATTGAAAACACTGGTCCATATAAAAGGATTTTGTTTCCTTGTTACCAAATGTGTTTCTTGCATTGAAATTCCACAGCACTTTTTTCACCAAGGCAGGCAGCTGACATATTCATGTTCATCATTTCAATAAAACCAAAGCAAATACTGAATTTTCTCCCAGAAATTTATATTGTGAATACTGATAAAGTTAACAGGGCTGTGCAGGCTTTCCCTGCAACCTCTCTGTAAATCAAATACTGTCAAAATAAAAATGGCTTTTTACTTGTGCTTCTCTATACTACTCTATCTAATGGTGCCTTCATTTATCTCTGAAATTATCCTTCAAAGATGATATTTTGTGACATCTGTATAAGGCCAAGAGCTGTGCTGTCTCTCAAGTAGTATTCACCTGTTCCTAGAGATTTAATTAAGAACCTCAAAAATTGAGTAGTAAGACCAAAAGGTGGTTTGAAATCTTCAGAAAGGGGAAAGGTTTGCTTGATGCAGTTGCTTCATTGGGAGTAAAAATCATTTACTTGTTAATATGACTGATCCCTAATATAATGCAAAGAAAGGTTGGAAAAAGGAAGGGAAATAGTAAAGGAAGCATCAGGTATTTTATACTGTTATGATAGCCCTGAGATATAAAGATATGATGCATATTAAGTTATAACATTGATATCAAAACATTTGTTCAGTCACTCAGTCATGTTTGACTCTTTGCAACCCCATGGACTGCAGCACACCCCTGTCCTTCACTATCTCTCAGAGCTTGCTCAAACTCATGTCCACTGAATCAGTGATGCCATCCAACCATCTTGTCCTCTGTTGTCTGCTTCTCCTCCTGCCTTCAATCTTTCACAGTATCAGGATCTTCTCTAATGAGTTGGCTCTTCACATCAGGTGGCCAGAGTATTGGAGCATCAGCACAAGTCTTTCCAATGAATATTCAGTTCATTTCCTTTAGGATTGTCTGGTTTGATCTCCTTGCAGTCCAAGGGACTCTCAAGAGTCTTCTCCAATATCACAGCTCAAAAGCATCAAATCTTTGGCAATCGGCCTTCTTTGTGGTTCAACTGTTATATCAATACATGATTACTGGAAAAACCATAGCTTTGACTAGACAGACCTTTGTCAGCAAAGTAATGTCTCTGCTTTTAATACACTGCCTAGGTTTGTCATAGCTTTACTTCCAAGGAGCAAGAATCTTTTAATTTCATGGCTGCAGCACCATCTGCAGTGATTTTGGAGCCCAAGAAAATAAAGCCTGTCACTGGTTCCATTGTTTCCCCAGCTATTTGCCATGAAGTGATGGATGGGACCAGATGCCATGATCTTAGGTTTTTGAATGTTGAGTTTTAAGCCAGTTTTTTTCACTCTCTTCTTTCACTTTCATCAAGAGGCTCTTTAGTTTCTCTTCACTTTCTGCCATAAAGGTGGTATCATCTGCATATATGAGGTTATTGATATTTCTCCCTGCAATCTTGATACCAGCTTTTGCTTCATCTAGCCCAGCATTTCGCATGATGCACTCTGCATATAAGTTAAATAAGCAGGGTGACAATATACAGCCTTGATGTACTCCTTTCCCAATTTGGAATCAATCCATTGTTCCCGTTTGGTTCTAGCTATTGCTTCTTGACCTGTATATGGGTTTCTGAGAAAGCAGGTAAGGTGGTCTGGTATTCCCATTCTTTAAGAAATTTTCCTCAGTTTGTTGTGATCTACACAGTCAAATGCTTTAATGTAGTCAATGAAGCAGAAGTAGATGTTTTTCTGGAATTCTCTTTTTCTGAGATCCAGTGGATGTTGGCAATTTGATCTCTGGTTCCTCTGCTTTTTCTAAATCCAGCTTGAACATCTGGAACTTCTCAGTTCATGTACTATTGACCCTGGCTTGGAGAATTCTGAGCATTACTTGGCTAGCATGTGAAATGAATGCAATTGTGTGGTAGTTTGAGCATTATTTGGCATTGCTTTTCTTTGGGATGGAAAAGGAAATGGCAACCCACTCCAGTATTCTTGCCTGGAAAATCCCATGAATGGAGGAGCCTGGTGGACTACAGTCCATGGGATCACAAAGAGTCGGACACGACTGAGCGACTTCACTTTCACTTTCACTTTTCTTTGGGATTGGGATGAAAACTGACCTTTTCCAGTCCTGTGGCCATTGCTGAGTTTTCCATATTTGTTGGCAAATTGAGTGAAGCACTTTAACAGCATCATCTTTTAGGATTTGAAATAGCTCAGCTGGAATTCCATCACCTCCACTAGCTTTGTTCATAGTGATGCTTCCTAAGGCACACTTGACTTCACACTCCAAGATGTCTGGCTCTAGGTGAGTGATCACACCATTGTGGTTATCTGGGTCATAAAGATCTTTTTTTGTATATTTCTTATAGGTATTCTTGCTACCTCTTCTCACTATCTTCTGCTTCTGTTAGGTCCACACAGTCTGTCCTTTATTGTGCCCATCTTTGCATGAAATGTTCCCTTGGTATCTCTAATTATCTTGAAAAGATCTCTAGTCTTTCCCATTGTATTGTTTTCCTCTATTTCTTTCTTATCTCCCCTTGCTATTCTTTGGAACTCTGCATTCAGATGGGTATATCTTTCTTTTTCTCCTTTGCCTTTTGCCTGTCTTCTTTTCTTGGCTATTTGAAAGGCCTCCTCAGACAACCATTTTGCCTTTTTGCATTTCTTTTTCTTAGGAATGGTCTTGATCGCTGCCTCCTATACAATGTTACCAATCTCCATCCATAGTTCTTTAGGCACTCTATCTTATCTAATCCCTTGAATCTATTTGTCACTTCCACTGTATAATCATAAGGGATTTGATTTAAGTCATACCTTAATGGCCTAGTGGTCTTCCCTGGTTTCTTCATTTTAAGTCTGAATTCAACAATAAGGAGTTCATGATCTGAGCTGCAGTCAGCTCCCGATCTTGTTTTTGCTGACTGTATACAGCTACTCCATCTTCAACTGCAGAAACTATAATCAGTCTGATTTTGGTGTTGACCATAGGTGGTGTCCATGTGTTGAGTCATCTCTTACGTTGTTTGAAGAGCATGTGTTGTGTGTTGTCTGTTGTTTGTTGGAAGAACCTAAAGGCTCTCTATTCTGCCTTTTGGTTTTAGTTCCTCATTGCTTCTATCTCTCTGATACCAAAAAGAATTTGGTATTAAGACCCCAATAAGACCAAAACCATACAGGTGTTTAAGAACTTAGTCTAATCCAAGCATTTTATAGCAAGTAAAATGTCAGTAATTGTTCCTAAAATTATCATAGAAAAAATAAGTGAAATATGTTGCTGCAGAAAATAAGTACAAAGTATTTTAACAACTTGTGTGTGTCTGTCCAATTTCCTCTAATCATGTAGTGTTTCTTTGGATGTTTAAAATTAATAATTACTCAAATTTACCTGCTATTAGAAACATTTCAGCTTATCCCTCAAAGTAACTGTTTGGATAATGAAGTGGGTATATGTGACTTATCCAGCTCAAGGATCAATTACTATTTAAGACTAAACTTCCCAGCTGGTAGTAGGGAGGCCAGTGTCATGGTTTTCAGTCTATCAAGTTTTGTTGTTTACCTTTGGATTCTGTATTGTGAATTTAAATTCTCTCAATTTTAAGATCTCATTTATCAAAGACATTGTTCATGCCTTTATCAAGATATTTCCCACTCTGGCCATCTTTTTAATGAGGGCCCTAACTGTAAGAGAAATAAGAAAGAAAAATCTGGCTAATTCAGTAAAAACCCTATGCCAGTGATGGAAAAAAGATAACAGAGACCATTTGTTAGGAAGGGTCCAAAATAGCATGCTCATCCATAGAGGACACTGCATGTTTAACATTATATAATATCAGCCGTCAGTATCCCTCAGCTGCAAAACTGAAATAGTCTATTTGGCTGGCATAGCTATAGCTTTTCACTCTTAAAAATTATCATCTTCTCTGCAATTCATGCTCCCTCTACTAAACAAATATAAGAAGACTATGCCTTGAAAAAAAAAATCCTCTGCATTACTGTATGTTAAAAGTGTTATTCCATAGCTTACTCACACAATAGCCATTTTCATTTGATTTTGTTATTCCTCTCATCAGTTCACTCTATGTGTTTTCACAACTAAGTACTTCATCATAAGATAACTCTAAAACATCATTCCTTAAGCATGTTGTATTTGTTTCCTGGGACTGCCATAGCAAATGAGCACAAACTGGGTGACTTAAAGCAACTCAAGTGAATTCTCTCTAAGTTGGGAAACCAGATGTTTGACATCCAGGTGTCAGCCGAGTTGGTTCCTTCTTGAGGTCAATGGGTGACATCCGTTCCAGTCTTCACTTCTCTCCTGGTGCTTGCTGACACCCTTGCTGCTCCTTGGCTTACAGGTACAGCCCTGTAATCGCTGCATCTGTTGTCACATAATCACCTTCCCCCTACATGTGTGTCTTATATGGTGTTTCTTCTGTGTGTGTCTGGCTCTGTGTCTCTTCTTATAAGGCCACCAGTTTCACAATGGTTTGCAGCCCCACCCTACCCAGTAAGACTCTATTTTAACTTATACCTATATTGCATCTGCAAAGATTCTATTGTCAGATAAGATCAGAGTCATAGATACCTGGAAGAAGGACAGCAACATATTTGAAAGGAGACACAGTTCAACACACAAGTACAGTATGTATTAATGTCTTCCTGATATTTTTGTTTATTTTCTTCTCTTACTTTACCATGTTTTGCCCTCGTTCCTACTTGGAAAAGCTTCTACCTAATCTTAAAACATCAGCTAAAATGTCCATTCCTTTTGTAGATTTTAATATGCTTCTTGAGATAGACTCATTCTTTTCTCATAGTCATTTTCACACAAGTCCTTAGAACAAGGGTTACAGTATCATGTCTGATACATATTATATTCTCAGCAAATGGATTCTAAATGAATCTGTGGAACTTATATTTCATAATATTTATAATAATCTATTAGACTAGACATCTTTGAACATATGAAACTGTGTATTATTTATAGACTTATACTGGTTCTTGATTATGCTTATCTATTTGAATTAAAGAATTTTGTATAAAGGAATATTAAATCATTTAGCTGACTTTAAATGCTTGCAAATCAGTCTCTACCTGTCTCATATCTGAAAATGAATCAAAATCATCCCTCACAAGTGAAAGCGTATTGATTTTTAGGATCTTTTCCTTCTCTCATCACTTTTTCTCCCATAGATTTGTCTGAAGATAGAGGATCCTCATAATGTTTAATTTGCAAAAGAACATAATATGGAAAATACAAAATATTTTATCAGTATCTATAATACATGAAAAACAGTATGATTACTTGTAAGCACATAAAAGTTTTCAATGGGCACTAACCGCAATGGGCATTAACATACTATTAGGAAGCTGTTATCATCAGTCATTGGGTGTATTATTATACATCAAATCCATTTTATATAGATCATTAGAAGCATACATTTAGCAATTTATGAGGGAAAATGGAAAGTCTTAGAGACTTACTCTTTTAGTCAATGGTTCTGTGAAAAATTTAAGTTCTACAAAACTGAGGTTTAGAGAAATATCTTTCTTCTTAATATAAAATCTCCTGGTTCTATTGCAATATGTGGAAAGAGGTGAGCTTTAAGTAACTCATAACATTTACATTTGATATAAAAACAACAGGTAACAGTGTTTCTCATCTTAGTCTAAATTGCATATATTCTCTTTCTGGTATCTTAGCCAGTTTCTCAAAAATGTAGGCACCAGTCTAGCTATATTTTCAGTCTATTAGTATATTACTTACTAATTAATAGAGTTACATTATACTATAATAGCATGAACTTTGACATTATGCAATTATCCCATATTCATGTGAATGTTCCAAGTGTTATTTTGGTGGCTACGCTTGCCATAAATATAGTTTTATATTTATCTTACAACAGGTGATTTAAAGATTTTCATATTTTTCTATGCTTACCAACTACATAATAACTAGTTTTCTCTCACTTAAATTAAGAACACTCTGTATAAATGTAAATATATTTATATGTATGTGTTTTTTATGTATATGTACATGAGTGTATATATGTGTGTGTATCTGTGTGTGCATATGCATTTGTGTGTGCGTGCATGTTTTTTCCTGAAAATATCAAATCCCAATTCTGTCTAAGACCTAATGTTGAGAATTTTGTTTTCAGAAGAGAGCTCAAAATCTCCTTAGTGTTTAAGGTCTGGGCCCTAAAATTTAGTTTATCACCTTCTATTCTTATACCTTCACTCCAAGCTTCAGTTAAACAAAAAGGACACATTATTCCTATCTTCTTTACTTTATATTCACATCCACCAAAGTCTGACTCATCCTTAATGGATCATCTCCAATGTTACCTCCTCCTTGAAATCTTTATTAATCTCCCCAATTAATATCAGTGTTTTTCTCCCTTAAATGTTCTCAGTGCTTTAATCTCACTGAGTGAATGCGGAACATTGTCTGCTTTACATGGTATTCATTAGCATAATAGATGCATCTCGGCTTTAAAACTACAAACTCCAGGATAGAAATTTTTCTAGTCATCTTTATGTTCCTGTTTAATAGCATAATGCCTGGTCTGGAGAGGCTATTCAAAAAATATTTGTTAAATTGAATTGGATAGGAGCATTTAATACAAGTTATAAAGTTAGCACTTATTAGCAAGAAGTTGTATCACAAAGAGTCAGACATAACTTTATACATATGTCTAATATTGAAAAATTGCAATTAAAAGTTAAAAGAGTATTTAATAATGTGTGACTGTATATCTTATCTTTCTCTAATTCAGAACACAAATAAATAAAATATTCTAAATCATTCTTATTGTCAGAATGGATAAATTTGATTTCTTACAGGCTATATGTGTGGTATGTAGGCACTGGGGAGATTCACAGAGAGAGAAGAAAGCACCATCAGGTCTCAGGGGTAATTTTCATAGAAATGCACGTCTTTGGCTATATCTCCACTTACCTCGTGTTCCCTGAGTGTTAATTAGCAAATCCTGAAACCAGAGACCTCAGAAAGGTATATCTGATATATTTTTACTTTAGCATCAAAAAAAGTAGATCAGAGCTTTGGAAGTACAATTTCTCTGACTAATCATAGGATTTAACAAAGGCATAAAATCTGTGATAACTCTACGGAAAACAGAATTTGAGCCTTTTTTCTCCTTCATCACAGACTTACTTCTCAGTCATCTAGATTATCTTTTCTTAATCAAAGAGGATTATAATATTAAGGAAAAATCCACAAAGAGCAACAAATTTGATTTGTTTTTTAAAAGCAATTCCTTCTCATTTACCACAGATAATAGATATTTGACCAACTTCATGTTAATACATGTTAGAGATGCTCAGGTAATTAAGTATCTAAGGCCTCTAGAGAAACCAAAATCATTCAGGGACTTGGCCAATATTTAAGTTAAAAAAGATATAGCTCTCTATAATTACAATTTGCTGGTAGTCAGTCTTAAATAACATTAATATTAAATAACATTAGCTATCTTAAATACTGCTTGGCACACTTTTCCTTGAGTGTATAATCAAAGGACATAGATGTTTATTTAAAGCTGAAAATTTTAATGATGATGACATTCACTCATTTCAGTCACCTTTTTTCGGAGTAGGACTGTTTGAACAGTTTTTATGCTAGAGGTAACAGGGAAAGCTAGAGTCTCTTTTCACTTTTAATAGGTAAATTATAATATTACATGCTCTTGAGGAACTGACTTAATGTTGAGACAATGGAGCATTTCAGGCTTATAACATTAAACTATTAACATTTGGCTTTCAGACATTAATTATTCTTTGTTAAATGGCCTTAAGGTCAGAATTTGCTTATACATTTGTCCAACTCATAGAATTATGCACCAATAAATAAATACATTTTCGTTTCTGTATATTACACCTGAAATAACCTGTCTTTACAAATAAAGTGTGGCTAGGAGATGAGCTGTCTCGGAGTTTTAGAGATGGGAAAATGTGTTTTGATTTTTACTATCTACTTTCCTCTTCTGAAAGACAAGAAGGCATTCTCACCAAGGAACCTACTTTTTGTCTATCTATCCACCTATCCATCCATCCACCAGCCATCTATCATCAATTTTAGCTTATATTATTCTTCATACAATGAAGTGTTCTTTTATTTTTATTAAGTATATTTTAATTTTTCTATAAAATGTAATATTAAATGCTGCAGTACTTTATTATTATTGTTATTAAATCTAACTATCTAAAGTATGCTCTCTTATAAACATTTTAAGAACTCAGGTCTTGGTGGGTGGTAGCATTGGAGAGGCTATGGGCATTGGAGCAAAATGACAGGCTGCATAAAAACTCTGTTACATACTATTGATTGATCTCATGTAATTGTATTTACCTTCTTTGCATCATCCTGGTAATAAATAAATAATGTTAATAAATTTCCATCATGTAGGATTGTCTCATTTTAGCCATAAAACAAATCTACATGGTGAGAATTACTAGTATATGCTAATAATATATGTCTATAGATAGATACATGGAATGAGTACACAATATACTACCTATCATATATTATTCAGTATATGTCAATTCTTCCTCCATCCTCTGACCCTCTTTGCTAACCAGGACAACTTACATGACTTAAACCTGTTATGTACTTTCTAAAACAACTTGTTTGACTCATATGCTGAACACAAAAACCTAGTAATTGAAGTCTACATACTAAATTCCATATTTTTATGAATTATATCTTATGCTCTACTTATATTTACTTACAGGATAACTTATCTTTATAGACTTGAGATGTTAAAGTCTCTGATATTTCTAATATGTTATGCCATAATATAATAGTCTATGTACCTTCCTTATTCAGAAATGCTATGGAAGAGGAAAATCAACATATTAGATAAATGGGGAAAACTGTCTAAACCCTGCATAGCCATTTGTTAGCTGTTTCTTCAAACAAATTGAAAAAGACCAGGCAAATGAGAATTTCCTTGAAGTGGAAACTAAACAAAACCTGTAGCTGCTGGGATAAAGGAAAATTAGTAAAAATAAGGAAACTTTGGTGCTGATTTCAATTCTTCCATATCCAATTTTTAGTCTTAAGTAATGATTGGTCTTTAGCCAATCTCTTTATTAGTTATCTCATCTGTACAATGAGAATATTGGACTCATCGTGGCATTGCTGGAATTACCTATTCAACATAAAATGCTGCTTCTTTTACTGTTATAAGATTTTCCTTCAGGAAAACACTCAGCTTCAATTCTTCATATGTTTCTACTGTACTGGGGCTCCACCACTGACTCTAAGGGTTTATTCGAAACCTTGGCCCAGGAAATCTGAGCATGACAGCTCACTTGTCCCTAGTGACTAGTTCAAGGATGAGGGCAGGGCCCTCATAGCCCACAATATAGATTGTAGAAACTTTTTCTAAGATTCCTGAAAGTAAGATGTAATATTTTTTTCTACTAAATTTGATAGGTTATGGGTAGCCATCTCTCATCACTTAGAATGTTGAAATTAAACCAGCATAGGGGAAAACTGAATCAATATAAATTAAAGCTGAATCCTGATGACATTTTAAACCACTAAAGCCAGTTATGCCTGAAGTTATAATTGTCTGTGAATTAAGTTGCATGTAATATTCACATTACATATACATATTTATAATCACATGCTTATATGTATTACATGAAAATGTGGAATAAGTGTTTTAAATGATCAAGTTGGCTAATGTATTAAAAGCTTGCACAGAGAAATAGTGACTTCCCTTTCAAACCAGATAATTAAAAAAAAAATAGGCTAGACATGTCACCAAAGAAGATATACAGATGACATATAAACATATGAAAATATGTTCCACATCATATGGCATTAGGGAAATGCAAATTAAAACAGCTAAATAAACCTACACACCTACTAGAATGGCCAAAATCCAGAACACTGACACTCCAAATGCTGATGAGGATCTGGATCAACAGAAACTCTTATTTAGTGCTAGGGGAATAAGAAATGATACAGCCACTATGGAAACCACATTGACAGTCTCTTATAAAACTAAATATATTCTTACTATACATATGATCCAACAATTATACTCCTTGGTATTTACCCAAAGTTATTGCAAATGTATGTCCACACAAAAACCTGAACACCTTAGTTTATGGTAGTAGCTTTTTTCATAATTGTCAAAACTTGGAAGCAATTAAGATATACTTCAGTAGATGAATGGACAAATAAACTGTGATACATATAGATAATAGTATATAATTTAATATTAGAAAGAACTGAAGTATCAAGAAAATGTGGAGAAAAATAGTGCTGTAACGAACTTTGGGGTGCGTGTATCTTTTTGAATTATGGTTTTCTCTAGCACTATTTATAATAGCCAGAACATGGAACCAACTTAAATGTCCACTGATAGATGGATAAGAAAGATGTGGTACAAAAAAAAAAAAAAAAGAAAGATGTGGTACAATATACAAAGGAATAATCTGCAGCCACTAAAAAGAATGCAACAATGTCATTGAAGGAACATGGATGGACGTAGAGATTGTCGTATATAGTGAACTGTCTAAGTCCCTGGTGGCGCAGATGGTAAAGAATCTGCCTGCAATGCAGGAGACCTTTGATCAGGCCCTGAGTTGGGAAGATCTCCTGGAAAAGGAGATGGCAATCCACCCCAGTATTCTTGCCTGGAGAATTCCACAGATGGAAGGAGCCTGGTGGGCTACAGTTTATGGGGTCTCAAAGAGTCTGACATTACTGAACTACTAAGCACCCACACACATACAGAACTAAGTCAAACAGAAAAAGAAAAATATATGATATTGCTTCTATGCAGAATCTAAAGAGAATGATACAAATGAGCTTATTTACAAAACAGAAACAGACTCAAGGGCTTAGAGAAATAACTTATGGTTACCAGAGGGAAAGGGTGGAGGGAAGAATAGATTGGGAGTTTGAGATTGACATGTACATCAGTTCAGTTCAGTTCAGTCGCTCAGTCGTGTCCAACTCTTTGCGACCCCATGAATCGCAGCACGCCAGGCCTCCCTGTCCATCACCAACTCCCGGAGTTTACTCAGACTCATGTCCATTGAGTCGGTGATGCCATCCAGACATCTCATCCTCTGTCGTCCCCTTCTCCTCCTGCCCCTAATCCCTCCCAGCATCAGGGTCTTTCTGCTGTACTTAAAAAATCAACATGGACTTCTGTATAGCACTGGGGAATTCTGCTCAATCTCTGTAATATTCTAAATAGGAAAAGAATTTGAAAAAGAATAGGTATATGTATAACTGAATCACTTTTCTCTACACCTGAAACTAACAATGTTGCTAATCAATTATGCTTCATTATAAAATTAAGAAAAAAAAAAGAAAACACAGAGAGGATGGTCATGACATTAAAAGTTGCTAAAAGCAAAAATCATCATGTGAGACTAAAGTATTTTTTTATAAACCTATATTTATATTTTATTTTTATTATATATATTTATTATATACAGATGGCATATAAATATATGAAAATATGTTTTATATGTATTTATATATAAATATATAAGTATATATTTCTATAGAAATATATATATATATAATATAACAATATAATATAATATATGATATGTTCATATATATTTATTACATATATACTTTTATATATATTTATATTTATATTATATATATAATTTTATTATATATTTTATAAACCTATATTTATAAAGGTGGAATAAACAATACTGTTTTAGTTTTAAAAAAGAAAAAGAATAGTGTGGGAAAGAAAAGAAAAGAAATACCAACCAAAGATGATAATATCCATTTTGGTACATATTTTTTCTTTTAAAGTATTTTTTTAATTACATTTAGTTTTCTGAATCTTTCTTTTAGCATAAACCATGCTTTTCCCCATACTATTAATTTTTTTCATAATTATTATTTTTGGTGGATAAATAATAGCACATTGTCATGTGCCACATATCAACATTAACATAACATTATGTTAAATGCATAATATGACACTATGTGTTTAAATTTAATGTTTATCTTATAAAGAAAATTACATCTCAGTCTTAAAAAATAATCATAAATAATTATAATTTTAAAAAGACATGAAGGAAACAAATGCATATTACTAAGTAAAAGAAGCCAATCTGAAAAATCTACATACTAAAAATTTCTTCTAAGTGCTGTTCTGGAAAAGGAAAAAACTTTGGAGACAGTACATACATCAATAGTTGCCAGAGATGGATCAAATGAAGAAGATGATTAGGCAGAGCAGAGAGGAATTTTGAAAAGTGAAAGTGAAGTCACTCAATTATGTCTGACTCTTTGCTACTTCACGGACTGTAGCCTGCCAGGCTCCCCTATCCATGGAATCTTCCAGGCAAGGATAAGGGAGTGGGTTGCCATTTCCTTCTCCAGGGGATGTTCCCAACACAGGGATTGAACCCGGGTTTCCCTCACTGCAGTTAGACTCTTATACCTTCTGAGCCACCAAGGAAACCCTTCTAGATGACTTCCCTGGAAGTCACCAGGGAAAACAGAGAGGAATTTTAGGACAGTGAAAATGCTCTTTGTGAGGCAATAGTGATGGATATATGTCATATGTTAGTCTAAACACAAAGAATGTACAACAAGAGAGAGCCCTATAGACTTTGGTGATTATTGTGTGTTAGTCAGTGTAAGTTCATCCTTGTTGAAAAATGTAACAATCTGGTGAGTGATGTCAATAATGAGGTTGCACTTAAATGGGGGAGATGGTATGTAGGAGATCTCTGTGCCTTCTTCTCAATGTCATTGTAAGAGTATAACTGCTTTTAAAAAATTGTTTTTAAAATTTGTTTTTAAATAGGCTAGAAACATTTTTTTCCTGAATTGTAGTCCTAATCCTTTTTCAAACAAAGTGTTAATTATATACAAAGTTTGTAAAATACAAATCTTCAATGTTATCAGGATTTAATAAGTCTTCATAACTGATGGTGAATAATCACTATGTGTGTCAAGCCTATGAACAAGCCACACCTCTGCTAATGAACGGTGATGGACTTTTTAAGTGAAGTGTGTCTACCTTCAACTTCCCTCGTGGCTCAGAGGGTAAAGTGTCTGTCTATAATGTGGGAGACCCAGGTTCAATCCCTGGGTTGGGAAGATCTGGAGAAGGAAATGGCAACCCACTCCAGTATTCTTGCCTGGAAAATCCCATGGATGGAGGGGCATGGTAGTCTACAAGTGTCTCCCTTCAGATTGTGAGTCAACTTTTGCTCTCTATCCCCAAATCCCAAGTCACAATTTGGAAACATGTTTGGAGATTTTTTTTTTTTTTTTGGTCAAAGCCAGGATTCCTCACAGTAGATCATCTACAAATTGCTCCTATTATTTCTTCTGGAAAACTTAATGAGGGAATAAAATAACTTGGAATACCTTCTAGTCTCACAAAGCCATTAAAATGTTTTATCTACAGTTCCCTGAGGTTGAGGTGGGGAGTCGGGGATTGGGAGAACCAAGAATAGTGGCACATGTGTGTGTGTGCACACGTGCATTCACAGTTGGTATTTCATACTCCCAACCAGAGAGTCTGTGCTGAATTACCTGATTTTGTTGCATACTCTTAAATCTGTTTTCTTAGACAATGTTTAACTTATATTCTTATAAAGCCTTATTGGTTACAATGCTAAACTCACATGATGGCTTAATTGAATTAATTAATTAATTCAATTAATTCATACTCAATTGAATTAATAGTGATCTTAATAGCCCCACTGATGGGGTAGTGATCGATATTATGCAGTTCATTGGAATAGCAGCATCAATAGTTCTCCAATTATACAGGGACCCATAAACAGTGGCTACATCAGGCCAAATCCAGATCTTTCTTGATTTTATAAATAAAAGTTTTTTGAAACAGCTACATAGTTAGAACCATTTGTTTATATGTTATCTGTGGCTGCTTTTGTCCTCCAGTAGCTGAGGTGAATATTTGCAATAGAGACCCTATGGCCCTCAAATCAAAATATTTACCGTCTGGAGCTTTCCAGGAAAATTTTGCTGTCCCTTGTCCCAGTATATATATTTCCCATGTTGTCTATCATGGTGAAAATGTAACTTTGGTCTTTATCCAAAGATAAAGACTTTGTAAACGTAAAGGTTAAATGATGAAGACATAAGGACTAGATTCAAATGATGGAGTTAATTAAACAAATGTCAATAAATGTATAACAAAAGCATATTGTTTTCATATTTATTTTCTGTAATCAGGTAAATTTCACATAACACACTCTAAGTAATTATGATAAAATAGTGAATGTAAAAGGAAAGCAATTAACATGAAGAAACCAGGATATTCTATGTGTTTAATTTCTTTGAACTTAAAATTTTATTATAAAGTATTAAAATATTATGTAGTGGGGTATGAGAGGAATTTTAAAAATTTAAACATGCATGTCTTTTGCCAAAGCATTAAAATATGTTCAGTGTTTAGAAGATATGTAGCAATAGAATAAGCCCCATATGTTATGTGAATTTTTTTGTGGCTGGAGATCCTTAAGCCCAGTCAGGTGCAGAAGTGCTGTTATGGAAGAAATTCAACACAGTGAGGAGGGTCCTCCAGATCCCTTTCAGTTGAGGTTTTTGTTTGTTTGTTTTTACTTGGTGATGATTGCTGCTGTGCCGTCATGTCCAGCTCTTTGAGACTCCGTGGACTGTAGCCCACCAGGCTCTTTGACCATAGAATGTCCCAGGCCCCAGGGATCGAACCTGTGTCTCTTGTGTCTCCTGCATTGGCAGGCAGATTCTTAACCATTGCGCCACCTGGGAAGCCCATGGTGATGATTAGTTCAAATATAATAAATAAGCTCAACGACCATCACTGAAAAGGGGGAGAAAAGCAAGAAACAAAATCTGTGTGTGTGTGTGTGTGTGTGTGTGTGTGTGTGTATTTGAGTATTTTCTAGAGAATTTGTTTTTAATCCTGTGGGTTTTTACCAAAGCACTTTTCTACTCCATGAAAGCTACAAAATATTACATGATATGGCTCCTGTCCTCAAGGAGCTTAGATTTGGCTTCAAGATTTTTGTGGAGAGACTGCTTTTATTAGCTCGTCCATTTAGGATGCTCAGTTATGAAGGCAACAAAATCTGAACAGTTGTTCGAAAGAGTTAAGGTTTATATAGATAGAAAAGGCACAGGTAAAAAAGAAAGGTATAGTATACTTGCAATAAGAACAATTTGACTACATTGACTGAGATCATAAGAAATGAAAATCAACAATATGGGACACCTAACAATCCATCATGTAGAAGTAATCTCTATTCAATTTTGCTACATGACCTTCTGGTCTTTCTATGTGTTTGCACACTTTTGCAAAATTAATGCATATTGAACACAAAGTTATATAACTTGCTTTTTCCACTTAGCAAAATAAAATGACTATTTCCCCATATCATTAAATAATTCTTTCTAGTGTAATACTTTGCCTTGAATAGTTAAATCATAACTTAATTAATCCCAGCATTTTCTATTTCCATTAAGATGGTTAAAGAGAAGCATGATTTTTATAAATTTGTATTGCGCATAGACAAATCTGATATTGGAATATACAATATCCTAAACAAATTTTGCAATGACCAAAGACAGTTGCCAGTGCTATTTTTGAGCCAGTTACCTTATAAATGTATTTGGTAGCTTTTGTTTAACAGAGAGCCTAAGGAAAGGAAGACATAGACAGACTTAGTTTAGCTTATTTTGTGTTTAAATAGCAAGTGTGGCATATTATGGTAGATGCTACCTTAAATGCAGAAGGTAATCTCAAATGAGAACCCCTTATTTTAAGGCTATAGCAGGATTCAGTTGTTTCTGTTTGATTGATGGGTTTTAGAGATGGAAGATTTTGTTATTATCCAGACATAGTTGGACTGTCTGTGGATTCTAAGGGGACGTTCACTTTCACATTTCCTTTGCTATTAGTATTATTTTTGTCTGAAGAGAAGCAAGATGAATTGTATATGTGTCCCTTTTGTCCAGGATTTTCTCCTATGTCCCATTACCAACTGACTCGTTTTCTCCTCACTTTGTACTTTTCTGTGAAGCTTTCATATCCTGTGCACTGGGAGAATAATATCTTTGGCAAGAGTGTGTTATCTATATTTTGTAAAAAGAAATAAAACAGGGAATGTGTGTTTAAAATATATATCAATAGTTTAATGAAGAATTGATAAAAATACAAAAAAATGATTCTAGATAAATGTACTTTGAAGATAATATGGTTGTCCTCAGAAGAAGAAAATTCAAAGTAAAAAAAAAAAATTCTATGTTTTTTTGCTTTTTATTTTATTATTGAATCTATCTCTGTAGCACTTTCATGTTCTTTAATCTCTTTTTCTTCCTTTTTTATCACTTGGTTTTTGAAACTTAATTCTCTGTGCTACACTTTGAGCAGTAAAAAGTATATCCAGAATGAGAAAACTTCTTAAGTTTTGCTTTTTTATTAGAGCAAAGATCCATGAATGGAACAAGAGAGAAACAAACCTTGTAAGATTGATGGGGGAAGAGAGAGAGAAAGAGAAGTTGAAGAAACAGAGGTGCTAATATTGAGAATTTGTTTGCTCCCAAGCTGCAGAGCATTCTACCAGGCTAAGCACAAATGTCTTTTCCTCTTGTTCTAGGTCAAAGAGTCTCTGCTTAATCATAGTGTTGTTTCTCAGCAGTTACAAATATAATTTTTATTAATAAATGGGGAAGCAGTTACAAGTGAAATTTCTGATCAGTTTTTTCTAAAGCCCAAAAGATGCTCTTGTACATAGCTTTTCTTAGTAAATTAGTAACATGCAATCCTATTGTTTTTCTTGGTTTGAACTCACCGTATATGTGATGATTTGGTTTAAAGTCAGTTGACAAAAAGTAGGGGCTTCCCTGATAGCTCAGACGGTAGTGTCTGCCTGCACTGTTGGAGACCCGGATTCGATCCCTGGGTCAGGAACATCCCCTGGAGAAGGAAATGGCAACCCACTCCAGTATCCTTGTCAGGAAGATTCCATGGACGGAGGAACCTGGCAGGCTACAGTCCATGGGGCCGCAGAGAGTCAGAAACAACTGAGCGACTTCACTTTCACTTTTCACTTTCATATGTGATGATTTGATTTAAAGTCAGTTGATGGAATAGTAGGTTGGTAATTATCTATAAAAATCTTACAGTGTATTGACCTGACAAACCCATGTTGACTGATAATTGCTATGGCAAACTATATCAGGTAGGAAAGTCATGGTTGAAGTCGCTCTCTTACAAGTATAATATTTTGGAATAGTAGCTTTATTGTGAATTCTACTTAGAAAAAAAAATCACTGATAGTCACTATAAATTATTAGTGAATCAGTCTATCTACTTGTCAACAGTGTGTAATTTCTTTCCTAAGCTAAAATAAATCAAGGTAAATTCTGAAAAATGCTCCTATTTTTGTGGGTCTAGAATTCTTTGCTTCAGGCACTGTGCAAAACCAGAAGGATACTTGAGATTAGATGTTTAGGACTTCTGCTTCAGTTATATGATTATTTAACAGAGTGCTTCTGTAAATAGATCTGATTTCTTTACAAATATCATAATTATGAGATTAGTGATAGACAAGGGAGTGTAGTTTTGTGGTCTGGGGAGCTGGATTCAGGCCTCAAGTCTATCATTGCTGATTAAGAGTTGTTATGCTGGTAAGTCATTAACCTCTTTGATACTCGGTGCCTCATCTGTATAATTAAGATACTATTATCTAATGTATATAGTTATTATTAGGAGTGAATAAGATGATGCCATTAAACCACTTAATCTGCAGTAGCTCAATGCATGGTAGGTCTCTCAAAATCTTCTCTGGAAAACTACTTGGAGATCCTATCACAGTAGTTTAGTAACTCCTCTGTATGATGCCATGAGGTTTTTGGACAATAAGGTTAATTTCTCATTAAGAACAAAAGAAATTGGAAAGATAAATATTTATCCATTTCAGGTTCTGCTCATCTTCAACTCCTCAATTTTATTTTCCATCCTTTTGGATTTTATTTATTTCAGGCCTCACAGCTGTTATCTTAGGTGGGACTGCAAAAAATTTTTAAAACATCATAAAATTAAATTTGGAAGTAGCTACAAATAGCACAGTGGCAGAACTGCTTTTTCTCATAAAAATGCACACATACATATGGAAAGTATTTATTTTTTCTTAATCTTTTTGTGGTGTTAAATATCTTCAAATAAACAGAAGAAATTGATCACTTCTAAGTATCTGAGAAATTGCAGGATATGGCACTCACACTTAAGTCATAATTAATATTTTAACACAAAAATATAAAACCATATGTATCATTATTGCTAATAAGTAATAAGTTAAAGTAAATTCTGACTCTGTGAATAATAATCCTGTGTCAAAATCAGATATGTAAAATCCATGTAAACTGATGAAATAGTTGCTCTTCTATTGTTAGTTTTTTCTCTTGTATTATGTAATATTAAAACAGCTTCTAAAGAATTTTCCTATCTAATAGTTATATTTTATATTGTGATTAGTTAAGCATATTTTTAGGAAGCATGAAAGCCTAGCCTTCACTGAAAGAAAGCTGTGTGAACTAAAATCTAATTCTTAGGGGACTTTCCTGAAGTCCAGTGGTTAAGACTGAGCTTTTACCGCAGGGGCAATGGGTTCAATACCTGTTTAGGGAACTAAGATGCTGCATGCTGTGAAGCACGGCCCTAAAAGGGGAAAAACCTAAATCTTAGGAAAATCATGCTTATGTCAAAATAACTTAATTTTATTTTGTTTATAAATGTGCTTCCTAGTGTAATGCAAATAAAAGCTTCTATCAATGGATAATTTTCAGAAAAGTTACCAGATTTTAAAAGTGGTGGTAAGTTAATGTAAAATAAGTATACAAATCCTAGCTAAGTATTAAGTTTTGTCTCTTTCCTAGGAAGCAGAACTATAACAGAACCAAATTAAAATTACTTAATATCAAACTCGGAGAAGGCAATAGCAATCCACTCCAGTACTCTTGCCTGGAAAATCCCATGGACCGAGGGGCTTGATAGGCTGCAGTCCATGGGGTTGCTAGGAGTTGGACACAACTGAGCAACTTCACTTTCGCTTTTACCTTACATGCATTGGAGAAGGAAATGGCAACCCACTCCCGTGTTCTTGCCTGGAGAATCCCAGGGACGGGGGAGCCTGGTGGGCTGCCGTCTATGGGGTCGCACAGAGTCGGACACGACTGAAGTGACTTAGCAGCAGCAGCAGGATCAAACTCATCAGTCTGGCTTATCTGCCATGGGTTGTGTTTGGGATTCTCTCTATCCAAGTCTTTGCTGATAAGGTCCTTTTGTAGAAACCCCATAATCGATGTGTTTAACCCATGACTCCAGCTTAGGCAGGGCTTAGATCTACTAAACCATGATTTTATGGTATTAAGCTAATCTTAAAGCTTAAAGATTTTTGGATATTAGCACAATGCCTCTGGATTGTTAACTGCCTATTTTCAATTAACAGTCATCTTCCTTTGGTGGTGAATAGGTAGATTCCTTTGGTACAACCTGGCCATTAGTTGTTGAAACCCTTGTAGGAATTTAGTTACATGGGTCAGGCTTCTTTTATCTGCAACATCAATACAGTACATATCAGCTAATTGCACTCATTTCTGTGGCAGCCACCCACTGTGGCTGCCATTTTTTATTATAGTCTTTTGTTTTGTTTTGTTTTTACATCCAGGTCTTTTCTTTACACCCATCATGCTGTGAATTCAAGGAAATGGGCTCCAGCAGTTCCGGTTTGGTTCCATTTGTTCTCACAAATGTTGTGTTTCTCTGGATGGAGCACAGTGGCACTTCAGTTGAACCCAAGTCCCTTTCTCTTTGGCATCCTACTTTTTCTGATCATTTTCCTTCATGTGCTTTAGGAAGCTGTCTTGGCTCTTAGAGTGTTTAACATGCTCAATATGCACATTAATTCTCTTGGTAACCACCTGTCCTTAACTTGTTTGTTTACAATGATGCCAACAGCGTGCTGGGTAACATTATAGACTCTTCTAGTTTTCCCATGGTAATATTTACAGGGCATTCCTGTTTTGAACAATGCCATTGATATCTACAGTGTTACCTTTCTTGTAGATTCACGTGTATGTGGCCAAAGGAACAACTCCACATTTTGTAAAAGGCCTAGAGAACATGAAGCGCATGCCCCTTCTCTTTCCCTCTGTGTTGATCATCTTGGCCAATTACTGAAAGATGGCAGTTCCTATCATCTTTTCTGAGTTGCAAAGAGGTAGTAGGTGTGAACCATTGTATTGTGAATATCCAGACTCCTTATAGGTCTGCATGACATAACCCTTAACTCTCTCCCGTTTCATCTTATACCACTTTTCCTCTGGTTGAAGCTCTCTCTACAAATGTTCTCTCAGATTCTTAGGCATAACAGCCACTTCTTGCCTGAGGATCTTTGCACATGACATAGATGAAGAAGCCAGCAAGGGTGTTGTTTCAGATCAAATCCTTTGAAGGACTGATCTTGCAGGATGCTGGGAATTCACACCAGCACAACTATCAGTCCCTGGCTAAGGGCTTTAGAATAGCATGGAGAAGGAAATGGCAACCCACTCCAGTATTCTTGCCTGGACAATCCTATGGACGGAGGAGCCTGGTAGACTACAGTCCATGGGGTCGCAAAGAGTCGGACACGACTGAGCGGCTTAACTTTATATCAAGGGGATGTTAACTCCCAAGTACTACTCTGGCTCTCCATGCTTATGGGCAAATTGTCTCCAATAACCCTAGGAGAGGCTGCCAAATAAATCTTGTACGTATTAATGCAGCTAATTGAATTCAAAAGCATCTTGAATCTGGAAGAAGGCCACTCAGAAATGAAAAATGGGGAGTCTGGATGTTAGATTAGTAGGGTCTTATAACATCTATCCATATAGATAGTGTTTTATCTCTGATAACGATCTATTCTGAAAGTTTTCCCTTTTAACAATGCTCCACTAAAAGGAAACGTGTTATACATTAGTGCATTGTCCAAGCAGCATTGGCAAATAGAATAATAAGTATGGAGCTTAAGATAAAGAATGAAAACATAGAGGAGGAATCAAAACATTATCAATTGCAACAACAATGGCAAAAGGGGATATACAGAACAGTGAATGCAAAGTTCCTTAAACATCAAAGGATAAAAGAAAACAAAAACTGTGAGTGTCAGTGGAAGGCTAGTTTGTCAAAGTAATTCCTAGCTTAGCAGACCTCTTCTCTGCTAGAAGGAACACTCTTTAATCATCTTGATAGTCCTGCTAGCAAGAGAGGTGTGCTAATTGGATGCCTGGCCCCATTGCCTAATATTGAGCAACTACTTTATTTCATAAACTGGGTTTTTTTTTTTTTTAATAGCAAGTCTGAATAAGCCAGGAGAAAAACACTTTTTATATACTCCAGGTAAGAACATCTTAGAATATAAAAGAGAACTGGTAAGATACACTGAAAAGAGTAAGAAGGCAAGTTTACTGTTTTCTCTTTTCTATTGCAAAATATCATATGCTGACACATAGGGATTGGCCATGGCAATTCTGAGACTTGGCTAGGATTCTGGTAGTGTTCCCTTTGAACCCCACAACCCATCCACAACCAGAGTGTTGTCTGAGTTTCAAAGTCTCATGTTTATTCTGTACTTTTTGCTAGAGCCCTGGTTTAAGTAAGCCAACAAATGACTTGTTTTGCAATTCCAAACACTGCCTTCTTTTGGAGACAGCATAGTAATTTCATTTGGGGGAATCATCTCCCTCCCATTATAAAGTAATATGGTGGATCTGCCAGTCAAGGTGATGTACTTCTCTTAATCAAGAAGTGAATATGTGATTTAAGCCAGGTCAAGCCAACAGTCTTCACATCCTCTGCTAGTCTCAGAGTCAAGTGGAGGAACTCAGAAAAAGGAAAAAAGAGCTGGAGTTGATGTATGCTAGTGTCAGTGTTCAGGTAAGTTTGCTAGCTGGATAATTGGAATAGTCATTGTTTCTGCCCTGTCTATGGTACATCAGTTATTTGTTTGAGTCTATAAACTACACTGTGATCAAACAATCAACATAACTGATAATTAAAAACAAAGGGATTTGGTTGTTAACTAGCCTACTTATTTCCTCTCTGTTAAGGCACAGGCTAAACTTCAGTATCAAAGCTTTTTTGTAATTTGATGCAATTAAACCTTGAATGGGCTGACTATTAGTGCTATTCTTGAAATATGTGTCCCCGGATGAAAGCTTTAAGAGGGCATTGCCCAGAACCTTACAGACCAAGCCCTTAATAAATATGACATTTCACGAGAGTAAATTGTGAAGAGAAAAAATATCATATGAGTTATCTTGAGCAAGTAATTTAGTGCTTTGGGCCTTTCTCTCCTTAGCAATGAAAAGATTGGATTTTAAGCTGAAAAATTAAATGTTCCTTCAACATTTCCTCCACTAGTGTAGCCAATAATTATTGCTTACTTTGTGCTGGACTCTAATCTTAATTCTTCATATTCCTTACTTCGTTGAATCTTTATGACAACTCTATGAGAAAGACATTAATATCAGTTGGAAATTCATTTAGTTACAAGTGGCAGAAAACCACAATACACTTTCCTAGACCCATTAATTTTTCTCCCTTCACAAGAAGTCTGTTAGTAGCTGATGTCTTGTTGATATAAAAATTAGAACTTTTCCTCACATATTCACAAGATTGCAGACCTACTCTTTGCACTGTGTCCTTGTTTGATGCAAATAAAGCAGAGGAAGGTAGAATAGTCTAGAAACCAGAGTTTTGTTTTTTTTTTTCCTTCTTTGAGAAAGAACTCACTTTCCTATTCCTATTTCCTTTCCTATTTCTTGTTGGCTGGGACCGTTAGCTTGAAGGGAGCCAGAAAAAGGAACTATTCAGCTGGGCATATTTCTAGATCTCTAATTGAGGTTCTGTTGCCTAGAAGAAAGGGAGCGAGGGATGTTTGGAAGATGATTGACATGGTTAGCTGCAATGTTTAATTTTTTTTTATATAATGGTTGAGAAATGAAAGCACCAAAAGGAGAATAACAATATCATAAAGCTAATAAATAGGGCTACCCTGGTGGTTCAGACTGGGAATAGTCTTCCTGCAGTGAGTGAGACTCACGCTCCATCCCTGGGTGGGGAAGATTCCCTGGAGAAGGAAACAGCAACCCATTCCAGTATTCTGGCCTGGAAAATCCGATGGATGAGGAGCCTGGCAGGCTATATAGTCCAGGGAGCCGCAAAGAGTCAGACATGACTGAGTAACTTCACTTTCATTTTCAAAGCTAATAAATGGTGAAGAAAGGAATTTGAAACCAAGGACCTGGTTGCAATCCCAACACTTCACAAGGGTAGGGTCAGTAGCGTACAGGACTATAAAGTGGCAGCCATGACTATTTAGAATATCCAGCTCTTTTGATCCAAATGTAAAGAAAACATTTGGATCGATGGAACTAGATGATTAAAATTTACTTGTAAATCTGCATGAATTATGGCAAAACCTTTTGCCATCTTCTTGTGCATACTGGATCTTAAATCACTCTCTGTTTAAGGGAATTGCATTATATCTTTCGGATCCCTATATTTATTTCCATATCATAAGCCACATCCCCCTACAAACCATAAGCTTTGGGGATGAATGTGGGGTGGTAAAAATAGCTTATTTTCAGGAGGCCGAAACTTAGTTTGAAGCCTGACATATTCCTATGTAAACCTGTGTTAGTAAATTATAATTATCCTTGGTTTCTTCATGTGTGAAAGGAAATGATATGAAACCATTTTCAGAATAAATGCATATAAAATTTTAGCAGAGTGTGTAGGCCACATTGTAAACATTCAATAAATGGCACATATTATTTTAATTACTTATGAACTTCTGAGTTTTGGTCTATTACCAAAGAAATTACATACTTTAGAGCAGATGTTTTAAATGCAAAAAGTAAAATCAAGAAAATAAAATCACCAGTAATTTCATATAAAGCAGTAAAGATCAATATTATTCTTATGCATTCTACCCAATTTTTTTCTCTTTGAGTATTTATTAGAGTAATACATGTCTCATGTAACTAATGAATTTGTACAGAAAAACTTTCTATAGAAAACTTTATCTATATTCTGATTCCTCTTGAACCCTAGTCTCACTTTTTAAGGAAAACTCAACTTTTCAATAATGCAATTATACAACTATTGCTCAATCTATCAACTGTAGAAAATAGCTCTTGAATCCTAAATGCTAAAAATAAAGTTTTAGTTTTCTTATACTATTATTCCTTAATTTTTCTTTCTGACTGCATTATAATTCTTTCATTGATTACATTTTCAATATTAAATAATATGCTTAAGACACAATTATTGGTTCCATTACTATTCAGCAGTTTCTCGATGTTTTAAAATAAAAATTTTATCACCCTTACTCTCTCTTCCACTTTTTTTCCTACTTTCTCTCCCATGTTAATGTACTCCTTTCTGTAAGCTGTGCTTTAATTTGTACATTGTTGATGTTTTAGTGTTAATAGTTTATATTGCAAGTTCAAAAGTTGAGTGTGTTGTCCTTGCTTCTGCTGCTGCTAAGTCACCTCAGTCGTGTCCGACTCTGTGCGACCCCATAGACGGCAGCCCACCAGGCTCCCCCGTCCCTGGGATTCTCCAGGCAAGAACACTGGAGTGGGTTGCCATTTCCTTCTCCAATGCATGAAAGTGAAAGTGAAGTCGGTCAGTTGTGTCCAACTCCTAGTGACCCCATGGACTGCAGCCCACCAGGCTCCTCTGTCCATGGGATTCTCCAGGCAAGAGTACTGGAGTGGGGTGCCATTGCCTTCCTTAGGTTGATGCTAAAAAGTAGTTTCACATTTTGTGATTGTATAAATGTTTTCTGGTTGGTCAACAAAATGCTTTAAGAAGAATTCATTTAGTTGTTCTCTGATCCAATATCTTCACTCTGTGACCTGTACTGGAGAGTTTGCTTAGCATTGTGTTCAAATATATCATTTCTTTAATTGACTAAAACCATTGTATTGGTTAGCTTGTTTCACAATTGGACCAAGACTGTCATATACAACACTGTTTTTCTTAGTTTATAACTGTTTTTCTTCTCTCTCTCTTTATTTGTCATTTTCCTTTGTATAGTCATGCTTTTCTAAATTTTTAATACTACTCCCCATTCTGTGGCTTCACCTTTCTGGATGCCTCCTTAACTAAGACTTCCTCCTATTTTTAATCTGAAATGGTTATACAATCCAGGTTGTCTGAAACTTCTCTCAATAACCTTCTTGGCCAGACTTACTGTTTTAGGACCATGTGTGTTCATTTTTCTTGGATTATTTGGTTTTGATTGCTTACCCTGAAGTGACTTTTAAAGAAAGTTTTGTCAGAAGAAAGACACCAAGGTCATATCATATATTTTTTATTAAGTTTCACATTTGATTTTTAATTTGACTAGTGTAGAATTCTAGGTTAATTTTTTCCCAAAAATTTGCAGTTCTAAGACCTCAGAAGAATACAAATAGGTATGATTCATTTCTAAAATTTGTTTCTGGGGCATTTACAAGTCATTTTGATCTAAATTTTAGTGCCTATTTTCAGTTCTAGGAAATTTTCTTTCATTATTTGTTTGATAGTTTCTTTCAGTTTTTCATTTT
This sequence comes from Odocoileus virginianus, assembly GCF_023699985.2. Taxonomy (NCBI): domain Eukaryota; kingdom Metazoa; phylum Chordata; class Mammalia; order Artiodactyla; family Cervidae; genus Odocoileus; species Odocoileus virginianus. The sequence goes on from NC_069699.1 coordinate 22,955,883, forward strand.
GTCTTGTTTGGGTTTGTTTTCTCATGTATTTCTTCTTTCTGAGGGACCTCCTTTATTGGTATTTTGTATCTCACATTATTTCTTTACATTTTTAATCTTTTTCTTTTTCCTAAGAGAACACATGTCTGTTCTCTAAATCTGTGAATCTGTTTCTGTTTCATAGATAAGTATATTTGTGTCATATTTTAGTCTCCATGTATAAGTAAGGTCCATCTAGTCAAAGCTATGGTTTTTCTGGTAGTCATGTAGGGATGTGAGAGTTGGACCATAAAGAAAGCTGAGTGCCAAAGAATTGATGCTTTTAAACTGTGGTGTTGGAGAAGACTCTTGAGAGTCCCTTGGACAGCAAGGAGATCCAACCAGTCCATCCTAAAGGAGATCAGTCCTGAGTGTTCATTGGACAGACTGATGCTGAAGCTGAAACTCCAATACTTTGGCCACCTGATGCAAAGAACTGACTCACTGGAAAAGACCCTGATGCTGGGAAAGATTGAAGGTGGGAGGAGAAGGGGATGACAGAGGATAAGATGGTTATATGGCATCACTGACTCAATGGACATAAGTCTGAGTAAACTCTGGGAGTTGGTGATGGACAGGGAGGCTTGGAGTGCTGCAGTCCATGGGGTCACAAAGAGTTGAACATGACTAAGCGGCTGAACTGAACTGAGCAGATAAGTAATATCATATGGTATTCATTTTTCTTTCTGAATTACCTCATTTAGTGTGATAATTTCTAGGTCCATCCATGTTGCTGAAAATGACATTATTTTGTTATTTTTTATGTCTCAGTAGTATTTCACCATATATATGTACCATATCTTCTTTATCCACTCATCTGTTTATGGACATTTAGGCAGTTTCCATATCTTGGCTACTGTGAATAGTGCTGCTGTGAACATAGGGGGTGCTTGTATTTTTTTTAATTATAATTTTTCTAGGTATATGACTAGAAATTGGATTGCTGGATCATATGGCAGTTCTATTTTTTTAGATTTTTAAGGTTCCTCCCATACTGTTTTCTGTAGTGGCTGCAGCAAATGCATCCCCACCAAAAGTGTAAGAGGATTCCCTTTTCTCCACCATCTCTTTAGCAACTGTTATTTGTAGACTGTTTTGTGGTAGTCATACTGACTTGTGTGAAGTGGTATCTCATTGTAGTTTTGATTTGCATTTCTCAAATAATTAACAATATTGAGTATCTTTTCATGCACACACAGTCTTAATGGATTATGACCCACCCAACTCAAATGCAAAAGACTCATAAATCTGTCACATGGTTTCACATCACATATATGGTCAGGTAGACACAAGGCTAAGAGAAAAAGAACCAAAGAAAGTGAGACTCCAGAAAAACACTATTCACTTTTTCCTTCCTTTTATTGTCTGTGTGAAAGCATTATAGTGAGAGCAGAAATGACATCTTTGTACAAAAGAGGCAGTTGGGAAAGCAACAATAATTTTAAAGATGGGCAGAACTAAAGCAAGTGCATATCTTTGAAGAAATGGGGGAGAAAATGAACTTGTGCTTCTCCAGGGACTGAGAATAAGTCTAAATTAAAACAGATCTTTAAGTAGAAAGCAAAACTCTGTCCATCAGTTTTTGTTTTAGCAGAACTATCCTTTCTGGAGAATATTTTCTTTAGTAGAAAAACACTTAAGATACCAGATGCTATATAGACAAAGTAGGTAGTGTATTCCTCATCAGTTGTTTGAAGCAGGGAACTGAGATATGTTAAACACTGTGAAATACAAAATTGCACTATGAACAACCTGAGGATCTGTTGACATTAACCAAGTTGAATAAATATGCATTTATACATTTTTTAAATTGATATCTACTAACTTGAGCTGCCTAAATCTGTTTTTCTGTGATACATACATACATGCATTAACTACTTAATATATTAATACCTATATTAATATGGGTGTTTATAACACATACATCAATATCATATAGGACATATGTCTTAAAACATGTAAAACGTGTACTGCTTACAACTCTCTGACCTTGGGTAAATACCTTATTCTATATCTTTATTTATGAAGTTAAGTATAATATCCACCATATCAACTTGTTATGAAGGTTTAACACAGTAACACACAAAATGTAATTAGAAAATATACAAATTGTTATATGAATGAAAAATCTCATTTTACTTTGGCTGAAAATGTCTGTAACCCTTTATTATTCCTGCAATATTATGTGATAAAATTATTGATGGAAAAATAATCACTATTTCATTTTTAAAAAATATTTATTTATTTGGCTGCATCGGGTGTTAATTGCCACATACGGACCCTTTCTTATGGCACACAGGCTTCTTGCTAGTAGTGACATTCAGGCTCCAGAGTGCACAGGCTCCGTAGTTGTGGCACGCAGACTTAGTTATGGCAAGCAGACTTAAGTGCCCTGTGACGTGTGGGATCTTAGTTTTCTGACCAGGATTGAACTGATGTCCCCTGCATTGGAAAGCAGATTCATAGCCACCAGACCACCAGAGAAGTCCTAAACTAATTATTATATCACTGAAATTGTCCTGAGATAAACTTGAAACTTGGTATTACATAGCTTTTGAGGTAGTCAGAGACTGACTGCTTCATTCATTCAGTCATTCAAATAAGTAATTTTAGGCATATATTTTGTGTCCAGTGCTATGCTGTATAAAGGAGATACAAAATGAAAGCAGGTGCATCTGCTCCAGGGTCTCATTACCGTGGCCCAGCCATTGAAAAATGGTTTAAAGGATAGAATTTAAATGGAAAAACTTCTGTGTTCTGCATGAATACAATTCATGTCTGTGACTTGTATGATCTCACTTAAACATGGACTCAAACAAAAGCAACAGAAAAACAAACTCATAGAAAAAGATGTCAAACGGGGTTATGGAAGGCAGAGGGTGAGGGGAGAGAAACTAGGGGAAGGTGGTCAAAAGGTACAGTCTCCTCTTATAAGATACATAAGTACTGGAGATGTAATGCACATCATGCTGACCATAATTAACACTAATGTGTGTTATTTAGGAAAGTTGTTAAGAGCCTAAATCCTGAGAGTTCATATCACCAGAATTTTTTTTCTTTTTTCTTTTATTTTAATTATACCCATTTGAGAAGATGGATATTAAACTAACTTATTTTGGAAGTAATTTTACCATAGAAGTAAATTAGACTATCATGCTATTTCTGCTGAACTTATACAGGGATGTGTAATAGCAACTATTTCTCAATAAAACTGGATTTTTAAAAACTTTTATTTTACATTGAAGTGAAGCTGATTAACAATGCTGTGGTAGTTTCAGGTGGACCCCAAAGGTCCTCAGTCATATATGCCTGAATCCATCCTCCCCCAGACTCCCCTCCCATCCAGGCTGCCACATGACTGAGCAGTGCTCTCTGTGATATATAGTAAGACGTTGTTGTTTACCCATTTGTCGCTTATACATCTGGATGTAAACACATCCAGCAGTGTGTACATGCCCATTCCAAATTCCCTAACTATCCCTTCTCCCTATTCTTCCCCCTGGCAACCATAAATTCATTCTCTTAGTTTGTGAGTCTGTTTCTGTCTTGTAAAGGAGCTCATCTGTATCATTTCTTTTTAAATTCCCCATTTAGGAGTTGCCGTATGATATCTCACCTTCTCTTCTGACTTACTTCCCTCAGTATGGCAATATCTAGATCCATCCATGTTGTTGCAAATTGCGTTATTTCATTCTTTTTAATGGCTGAGTAATATTCCACTGTATATACCACATCTTTATCCATTCCTCTGTTGATGGATACTTAGGTTGCTTCCATATCTTGACTATTTTAAACTGCTTCAATGGACACTGAGGTGCATATATCCTTTCAGACCATGTTTTTCTCTAGATATATGCTGGGGCAGAATTCTATTTTAGGTTGACTATAAAAGATAAATGAAGATTTGTGATATTAAGTTCCCAAAACTTTTAACTGTAGGGAAGTTGAAATGAAGTAGGATGTTGAATAGAACATTTCTATAAAACAAAGACAATCCCAATGTATTTCAAAAATATAGTCATTGGTCTTGTAAATAGCCCTCCCTTTTTATCAAGTGGAGACTAGCATTCTTCTTCCAATGTTAATGACTTCCTTTTAGAATGCTTCCCTTTCCTAAAAGAAAATGAACTTGACAATACACAACAATCTGAAATACTGAATGTTCAGTGCAGTAGATAAAGGGCTTACCATTTTGATAAACAAAATGTTTTCATTTGAATACCCCAGGTTGTCCGTTTCTATTAACAAAGTTGGTTTTAATCTTGTCAAATTATATAAACCACGTGGCCATACCCTTTAGTATTTTACTGGGTATATATTGATATTAGGACTTCCCTGGTGGCTTAAATAGTAAAGAATCTGCATGCAATGCAGGAGGCCCAGATTCAATCCCTGGGTTGGAAAGATCCCCTGGAGTTGAAAATGGCAACCTACTCCAGTATTCTTGCCTGGAGAATTGCTCAGACAGAGAAGCCTGGCAGGCCCCAGTCTACAAGTCACAGAGAGTTGGACACAAATGAGCAACTAACATATTGATGTTAGGTCTTATTATTGCTAGATACATTTCCATCATCACCTATTTCCCTATATATTTGTTGCCCAAACAAAACATATATTTCTGTTCCTGTGTTTGAGGACCACCAAGGTCTTTACATAAAGACTTGGTAAAAGGCAGATTCACCATAAAACTGGAAATACGAAACATGTGTGTACCACTTATTTCCTGACTAACCTTACCCTTCTTCCCAATCATTCTGACAGGCCCTTAATACCTATTTAATAAATTCCATTTCCACTTGAATTACCCAGAGCATAGTACATTTGGGCACAAATAAAAAATACAATGTATGGAAAGAAACAAATGTTTTGAAAGTTCGCACTATATCCTAGGAAGTGTTAAAGTTTTTGAAGCATATTATCAAAAGCAACAAATAATAATATTTTATTCGCTATGTTATTATTTATAAAGTTTTTCATTTCCACTATGCCCATACTGAAAAAACATAAACTTTAAGTTATAAAAGAATTATGCACTTCAGAAATCCACAAGACACTCCAAAAGCCTTTCTTCCTTTCTGAATGGCTGAGCATAATACCAAGCTTTGCCAAATTTGTGTTAATGAGGAAAGAAAAAAATTTTACATGCTGAATCCTGAATCATGTCTCCTTGTTAATATTGTTATAAGCTGTTTTAGTCTTGACAGCAAATTTCGATTTGTGGATCTTTGAAAGAAGGCAGGGGAAATTTTTGTAGGAGTTCATCATTTTTCTGTCTCTTTCATGAAGTTTGAATAGGCAAGTGTCTTGCTATGCCATTCAATTATTCTAAAAAGTTAAAATAAAGTAGACTCTTGGGTTTGCTGTACAAATATTCATCCACAGCATTTGATGTAGAACAATTCTAGGCGGCTTGTGTTTTACATTTGCTACTTGTTTCCTGAGCCCTGACCTCAGCTGATAAACATTTTTCACTTTTAGTTTCAAGTAAAGGAGCCGAAAGAAGCTGGTCTCATTTGGGGCATGTTATAATCACAACTACTTCATGTTCCCAATGCCTTTATTCACACCTAGAAATGTGCAAAATTACCTTGATAGTGTGCTGGGTAGCTTCCGTTACTTATTAGTATGATTATCTATGAGTCTTTCTGTCAGTAAGAAAGTAAAATTTTGCTTCAGTTCAGTTCAGTTTCTCAGTCATGTCTGACTCTTTTCAACCCCATGGGCCGCAGCACGCCAGGCCTCCCTGTCCATCACTAACTCCCAGAGTTCACTCAAACTCATATCCATTGAGTCAGTGATACCATCCAACCATCTCATCCTCTGTTATCCCCTCCTCCTCCTGCCCTCAATCTTTCCCAGCATCAGGGTCTTTTCCAATGAGTCAACTGTTCGCATCAGGTGGCCAAAGTATTGGAGTTTCAGCTTCAGCATCAGTCCTTCCAATGAACACTCAGGACTGATCTCCTCTAGAATGGACTGGTTGGATCTCCTTGCAGTCCAAGGGACTCTCAAGAGTCTTCTCCAACACCACAGTTCAAAAGCATCAATTCTATGGTGCTCAGCTTTCTTTCTAGTGCAACTCTCACATCCATACATGACTACCAGAAAAACCATAGCCTTGAGGAGATGGGCTTTTGTTTGCAAAGTAATGTCTCTGCTTTTTAATATGCTATCTAGGTTGGTCATAACTTTCCTTCCAAGGAGTAAGCGTCTTTTAATTTCATGGCTGCAGTCACCATTTGGGAGCCCCCAAAAATAAAGTCAGCCACTGTTTCCCTATGTATTTGCCTTGAAGTGATGGGATCGGATGCCATGATCTTAGTTTTCTGAATGTTGAGCTTTAAGCCAACTTTTTCACTCTCCTCTTTCACTTTCAACAAAAGGCTCTTTAGTTCTTCTTCACTTTCTGCCGTAAGGGTGGTGTCACCTCCATATCTGAGGTTATTAATAGTTCTCCTGGCAATCTTGATTCCAGCTTGTGCTTCATCCAGCCCAGCATTTCTCATGATGTACCCTGCATATAAGTTAAACAAGCAGGGTGACAATATACAGCCTTGATGTACTCCTTTTCCTATTTGGAACCAGTCTGTTGTTCCATGTCCAATTCTAATTGTTCCTTCCCAACCTGCAAACAGATTTCTCAACAAGCAGGTCAGGTGGTCTGGTATTCCCAGTTCTAAGAATTTTCCACAGGTTATTGTGATCCACACAGTCAAAGGCTTTGACATAGTCACTAAAGCAGAAATACATGTTTCTCTGGAACTCTCTTGCTTTTTTGATGTTCCAGCAGATGTTGGCAATTTGATCTCTGGTTCCTTTGCCATTTCTAAAACTAACTTGAACATCTGGAAATTCACGGTTCACGTGTTACTATGATTACAGATAGCTGGCTATTTCTTCTCCTTGTGAATCTTTATTCTTTCTTTCTTTTCTTTTGTAAGTGCTTTATTCAAGTTCCTTGCAACTGATTTGTGAATTATGGTTTAGGTAGCATTTTCAGATTCAACATATAATTTAAAATAGGGATAAACCAAATCAAGTGCCAGGAAGGAAGTATTAATAAATAAAGTTTGTATCTTAAGTCCAGGCCACTAGGTCCCAATACTTTACACCATGTTTCCCTTACCCAATTATTTTCTAACGTTGGGGAGAAGCACTCTGCCAGTAGACTGAGGTAGTCTGAAGATTATCAACATTTTAGCTACTATAGTTCAGGAAGCAGAGAAACCAACAGCTGTACCAGAAAATCATAAATTATATTTGAGGCATGTTTGAAACAGATCATTCCATTTGTGGTGCTATTTAAAATCTGCACTTAGCCCCAGTTGTTTTGCAGTCAATCTGTGATTTCAGAAGGAAAAGAAGCCTCTCCAGCAAGACAACACTAAAGCAAGGAGACGTTTACAACAAGCAGCTTGGGGAGCTTATATCTTCTTTGTGATATACAGAAATCATGTTTTAAAAGGCTGTAAATCTCCAAGTCACCTGTGACCACAGTATGAAGTCAATTCAGAGTTAGCAATCTTTTGGGAGGTCATTTTTTCTATCCAATATCAATTTGATGGGATGGGGAACACATAGCATGTAAGATTAATATAATGCTTTATGACAACAAGACCACAGATGTGAAGAACAAAAGCAGCAAATTTCTCCATAGTGGAAAATACCATTTTGCTGGTAAGTTCTAGCATTCTAAACTAGGGAAGGAGAAATCTTCCATTCTCATAATTCACAGATGATCACCACCAACAGCAAATAAATACTTGAGTCCAAAATACATTGATTTAAATTATTTCAAAGCATAATTGTGTATTATATAATCTGAGTTGCAAAGAGCTTAGAAAGCACAGTTAGGTATGGCTATGTATCTGTCAGAAGAGTGGGAAATCATTAAATGAGTAAAGAGACTGACAACAGTTTTAGAACAAATGGCAGCACTGAACTGGAGACAGTATGAATTGATCTCATGATTTAGAATGATTTGCCTTTGTCTACTAAAGTAGACATGAAATTAAAAGATGCTTACTCCTTGGAAGGAAAGTTATGACCAACCTAGGTAGCATATTAAAAAGCAGAGACATTACTTTGCCAACAAAGGTCCATCTTGTCAAGGCTATGGTTTTTCCAGTGATCATGTATGGATGTGAGAGTTGGACTGTGAAGAAAACTGAGCACTGAAAAATTGATGCTTTTGAACTGTGGTGTTGGAGAAGACTCTTGAGAGTCCCTTGGACTGCAAGGAGATCAAACCAGTCCATCCTAAAGGAGATCAGTCCTGGGTGTTCATTGGAAGGACTGATGCTGAAGCTGAAACTCCAATACTTTGGCCACCTCATGCGAAGAGTTAACTCATTGGAAAAGACCCTGATGCTTGGAGGGATTGGGGGCAGGAGAAGGAGGGGACGACAGAGGATGAGATGGCTAGATGGCATCACCGACTCAAAGGGCATGAGTTTGAGTAAACTCCGGAGTTGGTGATGGACAGGGAGGCCTGGCGTGCTGCAATTCATGGGGTCGCAAAGAGTCGGACACAACTGAACGACTGAACTGAACTGAATTGAACTAAAGTAGGACATATGTATCCTCTATTACCCATTAATTGCATTCTTTCAATATTTAATCAATAGAAATATTTGTGATGAGCATCAAAAGACAAGGAAAAATCATCCACAGTAGCATGAAATCTAAGAGCCCCAAATTGATAAAAGTCTGAAGGTTCGTCATTGGTTGAATAGATAAATAAAGCATGGTAATTTATACAATGGAATTTTATACATCAATGAAAATGCAGCTATACACAATAACACACTATATATTCTTGCTTTCATTTATAAAATGTTCAATTAAACCAAACATTAAATGACTTGTAGTAACAGACATTTATTGACTCATGGTTCTAGAAGTTAGAAGTCCAAGACCAAGGTAATTTTTCGGGCCATAGTCCCTCTGACAGTGCTAGGAGAACATCTCTCTTTACTTTTTCTGCTTCTGGTATGTGCCATAAATCTTTGGTGTTTGTTAGCTCATAAATGCTTTGTTCTAGTCACATGTCCATATCCTTCCTTTGTGTCTTCACACCTTATTCCATCTCTGCATTTCTGTCTTCATGTTTAAATTTCTTCTTTTTATAAGGATCAGTTCAGTCACTCAGTTGTGTCTGACTCTTTGTGACCCCTTGGACTGTAGCACGCCAGGCTTCCCTGACCATCACCACCTCCCAGAGCTTACACAAACACATGTCCATCAAGTCAGTGATGCCATCCAACCATCTCATCCTCTGTCGTCCCCTTCTCCTCCTGCCTTCAGTTTTTCCCAGCATCAGGGTCTTTTCCATTGAGTCAGTTCTTCAAATCAGGTGGCCAAATTATTGGAGTTGCAGCTTCCACATCAGTTCTTCCAATGAATATTCAGGGCTGATTTCCTTTAGGATGAAATGGTTGGATCTCCTTGCAGTCCAAGTCAATTAGAGGTCTGTCTTATTCCAGTATCTCTTCTTGTCTACATCTACATATCTACAAGCCTATTTCCAAGTAAGTTTACATGCTGAGGAACTGGGAATTAGGATTTCAACAGATCTTTCTGAAAGGGAAACAGTTCAGTTCATACATACTTGAAATTCTCTGTGAAACTAGTGATGTGAATTTGGAAAAAACTCCAAGATTGGATACAGACCTCAGTGTACCCAATGTTATGTTTATCTACGGCCTTTACAATGCCCTGTTTGTCAGTAATACCTCAGGTACTAATGTTAAAGCATGATTTCTCTGAGCACAGCTATTATTTCACTTTCCCGCATTCTACATTAATGTATATGTAGGCAGCACTGGTCACATCTTTAAAGTTATATATATATTTCTGGGTCAAGTATCAAAGATCTCATAGTCAATCCATCTCTGTTACAGGACTAATCAGTGATTTGAGGATATTAAGAGTCCAGCATCATCTATGAAAATATAGATCCAGTGCCAGGATAACGCACATGGGAGGGGAAGTATAGAGCATTATAGTCTATATCCAAGCTCTTCACAGACCTTGAAAAGGGAAACCAGAATACACTTCAAGAGAGATCAGACCAGACCTCATCTTCTATCTCAATCCCACGTTCTAGGCAGCCTTTTCCCAGTTACCTGGAGTTGGTATGTGAGGTAAAACCTAAGATTAGTTCATACTGAGCATGCAGGGTCAGTCAAAGGCTAAAGGATCAGATCAGGTCAATTTGACCTCTGTGACCTCTTTCATACCTTGCATTTGGGCTCCTTTCTTATTCATAGCATTATCCTAATATTTCTGCTTCCCATGTGTCAGTGGTTTGTAGACTTGAAAAATGTTATTCACCATTCTAAGCTTGTACCTGCCTCCACTCTTAGCCATCAATTTCTGCCATGTCTAAATTTGGTTTCTAGTTAAATGGTAATATATATATATTGCAACCATGACTGTTAATGGAGTATATTATTGCTGTACATATGGAAAATCACACTGACCCTAAACATTAATTGAGTTTGGTAATAAAGATGAGACATTGTTATAGTTATGAGTTTTGACTCGAGTGTCTGGGTTCAAGTTTTGCCATTCATTCATTTTGGACAAATTACCTTTCTGTTCCATGCCTTCATTTCTGCCTCTATATACTATAAATAAAGTGCCTGTCTTACAGGTGTTGTTGAGATGAATGAATGAGTTAATACAGAAATGCTTTAAAGCATTTTTGGCATATAGAAAGCATTTCATACCAGTTAGATAATTTAATAATGTAATTGTGCAAGCAGGAATCCTACATATGATGATTAAAACTTAAAGGCTGAAAAAAATTCTGTTTGGTTTTTACCTATATGTTTGGCACTGTGTTAGATTTGAGAGATATATGCTGTGTCTTGAAGGAGAATTTAATGAAATAGACTCAGAAATTGAAATATGGTAAGTGCTATGATGATTTTATTTGGCTTTTGATATGAGAACACACTGACATGATGCAGCAGATTTTTTTTTAACTTTGAAACTATTTACTCTTGCTGTTTTCTTTTTTTACTGTACTGTAGAGAAATTTTCCTATTAAAGCAATGAAGTGCTTTTTACAAAGAGCTGACTCTTATCTTGCTGTCTTTTCTCCCTCCCTCATTCTTTCTTACTCCATGCTCTTCTAGCATAGATTTTTAGATATTCTTGAACCAGTACACTTTATAAATGAGTGGGATTCTTTAATATGACCTTCAATGTCTAAGAAATGTCACTATTATTTAAAGTTCAGTTTACTTATGAGAAGTTATGATGTTGTTCAGTCACAAAGTCATGGACTGCAGCATGCCAGGCTCCTCTGTCTTTCACTCTCTCCCCAAATTCCTGTCCACTGAGTCAGCACTACCTAACCATCTCATCCTCTGCCATCCCTTTCTCCTGTTGCTTTCAGTCTTTCCCAGCGACAGGGTCTTTTCCAGTGAGCCAGCTCTTCACATCAGGTAGCCAAAGTATTGGAGTTTCAGCTTCAGCATCAGTCATTTCAATGAATATTCAGGGCTGATTTCCTTTAGGATGGACTGATTTGATCCCCTTGCAGTCCAAGGAACTCACAAGAATCCTCCAGCACCACATGGTGTTGGTTAGCATTAATTCACTTGTACTTTAAAAAGGAAATGTATGTATAGACATATATGTGTGTATGTGTACATATATATATATATATATATATATATATAATTTAAATATTGGCTTACAGAAAAGGACATATTATTAGACATTGCAGGTAATTTATTACAAATATGACATATTTTCTCTCATGCTTTAACTCAGCAATTCTACTTTTCATAGTTCCTAAATCAAAAACGTTTTGTTCAGGATTCAAATGTTCTTTTTAATCTGAAATCTCTTTCTAGTGTATGATACAATTAGGAAGAAAAATATCATGAAGGTTGTTTTCATATTTAAACTTGCCTTTTTAACATAACAATGAAGTACAAACCTTTTAAAATATCACCAAACATACAGGGTCAGATATGATTGCAGATCTGGGTTCTAAAAGCTTACTGTTTCATATACACATTGTCATTCAGAGCACCGAGTTGTTGGCCCATTTTGAAATAGAAATGTTATCTTTAAAGTTTAAAATCCACAAAGTTACTTGCTGTAGGCATCTGGTAGAATTCTATGTTGATAAAAATAAAAGTTATTAAATACCAAGGTTATAGGCTAATGTTCAGAAACATTTTCAAAATACTCCACAGGCCAACTCTGTGTTAAAGATTTGACTCTAATTGTTTAATAGAAGATACTTTTTTGTGGTTAGTATGAAAAGAATTCTAAGTTTGCCATTTCCTCTCATGTCCCCTCCAGGGAAACATTGAATGAAACCATCCTCAGGATATTAAAAGAGAACATGTGTTGGAGAATGAATATATATGTTACTCTAGTTTCTTCCTATTGACAAAGTTAGTTATGCAAGTAGATAATGAGTTCACTACATTTCTTCCAAATTCTCTTCTATTCTAATGTCTTTAGCATCTCCCCATGCTTTTCTTAAAACCTTAGCAATCTATAAACTTAGCTTTCTATGAACTTTTTAAGGATAGTTCAAACAGCAGATGCTGCCCTTTGAAATCTGCTTTGAAATCTGTTGCAAAATGTAACCAAAATTAAGCAGGTAGGAGAGGGAGGACATACCTATATTTGCATTGTATTTTACATTAGCAAGAGACTATCATAAAAGCGTAGTTTCTTACCCCTATTTTGTTAGAAATACTGACCTTTCTGCAGTAATTAAAGCAGAGCGTGTGGTTTCTATTCTGTAGAGTTTTAAATTTACTGTTAATGTGTGTGTTTGCTGAGTACTTTCAGGCATGACCTGTGCTATTTTCAATTTTAATTCAAACTAATGTGGCAAGGTCTTGAGCAACCTTTAGAAATGCAGATGGGTTGTCATTATAAACAATACAAGATGGCATTCAATAACGGTTAGGAAGGAAGGAACAACATTGAGTACAAATACGTTTTGTGAACACAGGTTCTCAATTATTGTCCTTTGGAAAGCAAGAACATTAGTATGTTGAACACAATAAAGAGTCGTTTTCTTTTTTTTTTTTTTTTAGTAGAATGCTTTATTGACTTTAGGTCAGTTCCTGAAAATATTTGTGTCCATCTTGGATTCGCTGAAGCTTTAGATCAGGTTTGTATTGTTGCCATTACTGAAGCAGTGATTTAAAATCAACCAAAAATCTCAGTGTCAAGTGGTGTTTAAACTTAGATGTTACTTTCATCTCATCACTTTAGATTAAACAAAATTTATTTCAGATATTATAAAATTTTCATGAATCAATGGTTTGACAATGCCAACTTGGTGAAAAATTTCAAATGTTTTATGTGTTTTCCCCAAACGTAATAACTCAGTAGAATACAGATTTTAAGAAATAACAATGGCACAAATTTTAGGGCTTTCTATGTTAAATTATTCTATATTAGCATTCTTAATACACATACTTTATGTAAGATGTTTCTTTTTTCTCTTTGATTACTCTTAAAACTCTACCAAAAAGGAAATAAACTTTTTTGAGACAGGGGATTCTGTTTTGCTTTCAGGATTTTTAAAAATGCTACCTTCCTTTACACAAACTTTAAACACCATCAGAGAATGAGATATTTCTCTACCTCTTTCCCTTCTCCCAACTCTATTGTAAAGAAAATGTGGAGGGTTAGGTCTATGGAGCATATAAAGAACTGATCCTCGCAACACTCGTAGGCAATCCAAGACCCATTACCTAACATGTTCAACCTTTTCAGAATCACATGGAAAGAATGAAGCACTGAGCTGAAAAAACAACCAACATAATCCGATATTTGCATGTGTATATTCACTATATTTAATAATAATGAGGTTCAACTTGTTTCAAAGAATTGTTTATATTCTAAGACAAATGATTGTCTAGGCAAGAGCCAGTTTATTTGTTAACTGGTAATGTGCTGTATTGTCAGTGGTTTAAACATGGTGTTTCATATGTTTTTTGAAATTACAACATTGTTTCAAGCATCACAGTTAAAAAGCCCTTCTAAATGCCACAAGGAAATCATTAGTCTAGTAGAGTATATTTTTGTATAATTGATGACAACTGCGTAATGATGTGGTAAGCTGGCAATTAAGCATAATTTGCTTATGCAAGTGAGTTGAAAAAATGGGAATCAATATTCAATCTACACCTATGTGAAAAGCAATTAGTTTAATTGATGGGGAAAAAACCCTCAACAATGGCTAATTATTCCAAAATGACCTGAAACACTCATGCAAATTAGTAGAATTAATTATACATGAAGGATTAGACTATATAAATCATTTTTAAAACCTTGAAGTTTCTATTGTCATTCATAAAATGTGGTAGAAAAGGTAATTTAATAATATAATGGATGCACCTTAGAGAATAATCATCATATTTTGCTTACAATCTGTTGGCATAATATCATCTCAGAATAGACAATAATGAATACAAACAACACACATGTCATGGCTTTTCATTCAGATATAATAGTTCAACAAAGAAATATTTATCCAATAAGACACTATTTTGTATAATTACAATTTTTCTCTCATTCCTACTGGGGATCTACAGGAACTCCAGAGAAACTTTTTCCATTTTGTATTCTCTTCAAAAGTAAAGCTCAAATATCTTATAAAACTCAAATATCTTGATTTAGTTATCACCAACCCTGGTTTTTGTTCATGAAATAGATGACGATTTATTCTGTATTTATTCTGCATTTTATTCATCACACAATCATGCCATTCTTATAATTACTTCTACAAAAGAAGCAGTTTCATGAATGTTTGAGACAGCAAATTTGCTATTCACCTGAAATTAATTATAATTCAGGTCTGATTCACATTGTCAGTGTATTAGTCTATAATCTAAATACATATGGACTCACTAATGACTTGTTTTGAACTCCTATCCCAAGCAACATAATTGATTTTGAATAAATTAAGGGAAATCCCATGGACAGAGGAGCTTGATAGGGCTACAGTCCATGAGGTCGCAGAGAGTTGGACATGACTGAGCGACTAACACTACTACACTACTACTCAACTACACAAACAAAAGGAAGTATTGGGGTCCGACTTCATTTTCTGATGTAGAGTTATAAGACAAAAGTTCTGTTGATAAAAGAAATGTGTTCCAACTGAAGTTTTTTTTGATATAAACATATTTTTTCAGGAAGGAAAAACACACACAAAGAAGATGGGTGGAGCCCTAACTAATGTTGTCTTTTGGCTCAGCTGGTAAAGAATCCACCTGCAATGCAGGAGACCTGGGTTCCATCCCTGGGTTGGGAAGATCCCCTGAAGAAAGGAACGGCTAGCCACTCCAGTATTCCAGCCTGGAGAATTCCATGAACTCTCTAGCTCTTGAGTCACAAAGAGTCGGACACGACTGAGTGACTTTCACTTTCTTTCACCCTGCTTTTTAGAATATCTTTAAAGTTATCTCAACATCTTTTTCTGCAGAAAGTAAAAAAAAAAACAGCTCACACAATGATTAATTTTCTTTTATAGGCTTGCCTTTACAATGATGCTAAGTTTACTTCTAAGAGAAGCCTAAGCATCTTCACTATTTTTAATGTTTGTTTGTTGTTCTATCACCAACTCATCAGTGGTCTCTATAAAATCTTGCTTTTTAACTTGCAGTTCTAGTCTTCATCTTTCTCTTCAACATCATAACTTTATCCTTATGTAAGTCAGCCCTGGTGCCCAGTGGCACAACACAATGTCATTAGCATCCTATAAGCACTCTGCACACAGTCTCACAAAGATGCTTTGCGACCCCATGGGCTGTAGCCCACCAGGCTCCTCTGTCCATGGAATTCTCCAGGCAAGAATACTGGAGTGGGTAGCCATTCCCCTCTCTAGGGGATCTTCCCGACCCAGGGATCAAATCCAGGTCTCCTGCATTATAGGCAGATTGTTATCTAAGCCACCAGGGAAGACCCATGAAGCATGAATCTTTAGAATGCCCAAGTGCATTTCACAGCTCTGATAACACTCTTGAGCTATTACATTTTTGTTCTGAATGGAAATCCCTCAGAAAGGAGGCAAAAAAATTATCTGCTGTCAAAAAGCCTTGATGTGCTTCTAGTCATGGAAGCTTCACACTTGAGAACTGAACATGGTTTTATACGGAATATTCTGACCTTCTCCAGAGAATGAATAAGTATGAAAAGAAATAACAGAAAGTGTTGGGCTCTGAGCTCTGCCACTGGCTCTTGGTCATTTCAGGTCTTTTCAGTCACTTATTGAACCCATAAAACTTGGAGTTAATCAGCCTTGTAATTCATCGAAGTCCTGTTATCTGGATCTTGAAAGGTTACCAGAGGCAAGATTTCTCACCTCAGCATTGCAATAAGAATTTCAAATTCCTGATCACCTTTCTGAATTTAAGTGGAAAGTCAATAGTTTCGGAATATGCTGTTTTATGTTTATTTATGTGCTCTTAATTTTCTCATCATCTTTGCCACAACTGTATACAACTGTATACAACTGCATTGTATATAGGGGGTATTGAGTCATAGATGAAAAAAGAAAAAGAACCCTATGATGAGAAAATGTTTACATACAGTGGTGGCCCCAGAATTAAGATTAGTCTATGATATTTTTCTTATAGGTGTGGAAGTTGTTGCTAGATCAGGTTGCTCATCTAAAGGGTTGGTATGATTCATTCAGCTCAGTAAGCAGAGGTCCCAATCACTGTCCCTGCATCAATTCCAGCTTCCCAATATACAGCCTACACAAAATTCCTTCAGAATTACAAACATCTTAGAGTTTAGGAAACAGGAGAAATCTTAGAGACTATCTAAAGCAGCAGTTCTTATCCTGACTGTCATTTAGATCCTCCTGGGAAAGTCTAAAACACTGACAACTGGGTTCTACCCACATCTGTTTGTCTGGAGGGCACCCTGGACAGTGGAATTTTAAAATTTCTCCAGAATATTCACAAGTATAGCCGAGGTTGGGAACTGTCATTCTGAAGCATTTAGAATTGTAGGATTTAGAAACATGTAAGCCTATAGGAACCAAAAGAGGGAAGTAGGACAGACCTAAGAAAAATAACACCGCTGTTTCTTACTGCTTATATTTTCTACTCTTAATTGAAATATGGATAAGAGAAATAGTATTTCACTATACATAAGAAAAACAACCATGCAAGCTCAATGTTAAATGGTAATGGACACTTATTCTTTATAGGGAGGTCATAGGGAATGTCAGGGACTGTGCTTACTTAACTAGAGAATGCATGACCATCATCTAAAGGGACAAATGATCTTAATCTCCAGCTAAATTTGTGCCTAGGCTGTCCAGATCTATTGATTTTGTCAAACAAATAAAACAATTGTTATTTTTTAATTTAAAATTGCTTCTTGATTTAAATGCTGCTTCATTTAGTTAACTAATTAATTAAAAAAAGTTAAACAAGAGAGCTTTATTCCCAGGTGGCACTAGTGGTGAAGAACGTACCTGCCAATGCAGGAGGCATAAAAGAAGTGGGTTTGATTCCTGGATTGGGATGATTCCCCTGGGGAAGGAAATGGTAACCCACTCTAGTCTTCTTGCCTGGGAAATCCCATGGACAGAGGAGCCTGGTGGGCTGCAGTCCATGGGGCCGCAAAGAGTCGGACAGGACTGAACACAACATAAACAAGAGAGCTTTACAGTTGGAGCGGAGTGTCAGAGAAATGAGTGTCTGAGGAGGAGGACCTCCCAGCTCTTGTCCACTTTTTTCTTCTTTTAAGCTACAACACCGTATTGTAGTGAAGTCCAGGCTGCACACGTGGTCTCCACTGATGCTACCCTGGGAGTTGGAAGCTTATTGTCTGATGAGGAGAAGAGATACAGTTTCCTAGTCTTCCTTCTCTGACACCACCTGATGGGAGTTTGTAGCACCTGGATGCAGCCTGGTAAGGGTGGTCTCACCTCTGGACTTGCCTTTTGCTTGTGGGGGTGGGACTACAATCTTTTCAGTGATATTTGACTAGAGCAAGGTAGTACTGTCAGAATATTGTCTTTCTTCCAAAGTTACCTCATTTTTCCTCCATTGGCTAGAGAAAGCATGTTTTTGCTGAGCCATTTTTTTGTACATACATTGACTTTCCTGAGTTGCTGTCTTCTTTACTGTAGATCTGTGCTATAATCTAGAAAAATGATACTGGTGAACCTATTTGCAAGCAAGGAATGTAGACACAGACATAGATAATGGAGTTGTGGACACTGGGGGATGAAGAGAGTGAGACATATGGAGAAAGTAGCATCAACATATATTCACTATCGAGTATATATGGCAAGATGGATAGCTGGTGAGAAGTTGCTTTGTAGCACAGGAAGCCCAGTCTGGTGCTCGGTAATGGCCTAGAGGGATGGGATGGGAGGAGGGGAAGGAGACTAGGGAGGCGAGAGACATATGTATAATTATGACTGATTTGAGTTGTTGTATGACAAAAACCTACACAACATTGTAAAAAAAATTAAATATATTTTATTTAATATAATTTAATATTTAAATAAAAAAAGAAAAAAAAAGAGTGAAATAGAAAGCTCAAGGAATTCACCACCATAAGGTCCTTGGGTCTCAGGATTTTTAGCCTTCCCCCTTCAGTCTCCCTTTGTTTGTTTTGTATAAATATCCAGGGCTTTTAACTGTACTTAATAGAAAGACAAGAGCAAATTATGTCTACTGCAACTCTCTGAGTGTGGAACTCAGTTACAACATAATTTTTAGAAAAGAATTATAAGAGATCAGTTAGCCATCACTTGTAATATCTAGTAACTGTTAATAAAAATACATTTCATCATAGACAAGTTGCTTTTTTCCTTTTAAAAATATATCTTCTCCTACTGGTGGAGAGTAGTTGGGGCATATGAAATATAATTCCTCTCAGTGATTGGGTTTCATTTCTATGGTATAAATCTAGCAGACTCTACCTCACTACCTTAATCCCTGAGAAATCTAGCAGAGAGCAATTTGTATTTACAAAGCTCACTGACAGCATTAACTCAACTATACCAAGCTGGCTTATGTG
This sequence comes from Odocoileus virginianus, assembly GCF_023699985.2. Taxonomy (NCBI): domain Eukaryota; kingdom Metazoa; phylum Chordata; class Mammalia; order Artiodactyla; family Cervidae; genus Odocoileus; species Odocoileus virginianus. Next base: position 22,974,945 of record NC_069699.1, read on the forward strand.
AAAATTTCAGCACTCTATGACATTCTCACCCATTTTCCTCCCACTGACACTTAAATTTTCGATAGTACAAGACCCTGGATGAGGACTGATCAGAGCTAGTAAAATATAAACTAGGGTCTCTTCATTAATTCAGACCCTACAAAAACTGGCAAATATGACTTCTCATTGGTATTTTTGAGCCCACAAAAATTGTACCCAAAAAAAGCATCTCCATGAAAATTTCATAATTATTATTGTTAAATGTATTTTCAGATTGGTAGTCTCAATACAAAGCTCTCTCAGAACTTCAAAATCAACATGTTGCGCTTATTTATGAGCATTGTACTGCTCTAATAGTGTAAGCTTGTGAGTATGTCACTACCTAAAATTGTATACCCAGTACCCAAGACATAATAAGCTCTACCCTTGTTAAGATTTAGCATGAGTCTCATTTCTTTTCCCCAGGAGAGATATGATAGACCCTTTTGCATTTTTGTCAGTTGCTATCTTCATGAACCTGAAGGATACCACCCTATTTTTGACTTGCTCATCATGGGCTTGGGATTGTGTTTTCCATTCTGCATTCCCTTTCGACAGCAAGAAGGTGTTTGACTCCTATGTATTTCCAGATCAGATTGCTATTTATTACCCCAGAGCAAGGTATCAAGAAATGCCTGTTGATTGAAAGTTGCATAACTAAGCCTATATTAATACTTCCCCTTCCAAGTTGCCATCCTGGTGTTTAGGAAATGTCCCCAATGGTCCAGAAGAGTAATACTTGGGTGCTCATAACTGTAGCATTGAGTAAATGCTTTGAGTACTCAATGTTTGTGCACATTTCATACTACTTCCTTGTCTGACAGAATTCCCCTATTAATTTCCAGTCTCAATTTGACATCACTCTAGGTGTGTCAGTTCCTTAAGAAACTATATTCTTCCCATTTCGTTTGGCTTTCTTCTGGATTTTAAATTTTATGAGCCTGCATATCAATGTCTGTCCTTGCTAGTTTTGCCTTGGCATGCAGCCTGTCAAGGTGATTTTATTCACCTACCCCATGTGTCACTGTGGGTCAAGAAATGTTCTATTGTGGAAGATTGCCGAAATCTTTTGACTAAAACCACCCCTTCCATGTCAGTGGGCAGCAGGAGCAAATCTCTCATGATCTGGAGCCATATAGCAATCAAGCACCTTCCTGCCGTTTTGAGGGCATGCAGAAAGAAAAACACAGGCACAAGCCCATGCCAGGAAAGCCAATAATACCTTGATAAGCAAGTCAGATAGGATGGTTTCCTTCAACTTCATGAAGATAGAAACCAACAAAAATGCAAAAGGGTCTATCATCTTCTGTAGAGGATTGTCCTATGAGAAAGGAAATAGACTCATACTAAATATTAACAAGGGTAGAGTTTATGTCAACATGTGGAAATTCAAGTGGATGAGCTCAATCTCAATATGAGGAAGAACTTTCCAAGTGAACAAATTGACTTGTTTGAGAATGGAATCACTCAGAAGGCAATAAGCACTGCCACTGCAGCTATTTGAGTTTAAACTAGACATCCAATTCCACATGTAAAAACCAGTTAGTTTCTTCACAAGGAAATAAGTTTTAAATGAAATTAGCAGAGTTAGGTTAAGCTTCCTCCTAATACCAGCATTCTGGGATTCTGTCAAAGAAGAGCTTGGACTGCTGACGTTTGCCTGTGGAGTCTCAGAAAGAAAGAAACCAAAAAAAAAGCCGAAGCATAAATAACTGAAAATAGATGCCAACATAGAAGTAACACCTACTCTACAACTAATTGCTAGTGTGATTCTCCTCTAATTGCTTAGCTGTGAATGTGTCTTTTCTTTTTAAATCTTCTGCCAAGATGGCTAAATCCAAGCATAGTTTACAGCACTTCTAATAGGGAAATATAGTTCAGAGTAGAATTTGTTGAGTCCTTGTCAGTACCTGTCATTATTTTATTTGATGTTATTGACTTCAATAGCATTCTCAGGTGATATTTCCAAGTTTAACGAGCGGATTGTTTGCAGAGAGGAAAGTAAACACTTTTCTCTTAATGAAATGCATTAAAGAATTAACTTTATGTCAGTCCATTTTATAGAAGTGGTATTTCTAAGCCCTGTTAAAATTGTTTTATAGACTTTCCAACTGCTGAAACACATTAGGGGGTAATCACATTAGATGTTGCCTGCTGAGCCTGGAAAGACTTGGTCAGTAGTTTAAAGGAACTGTTCCAGTAACACAGTCAGCTCACTAGTAACTGGGTGACTCTAATTGAAATAACCTGACTGTGCCGTTAGTTCAAATGAGCACTTCAATCCTATTTATGCTTCATTTGAAACTAAGATTAAGAAGATATCACTTATAAAAATGAGCTTCATTATATTATCCTCAAGGATCAGGATAGTGGGGATATATTATAGGTGAAACTTCATACTCATACAGATATTTAAATCATATGTCTGCTACTTTTTGATTACAGTCACCTGTTACCTACATAGTTAAATCATAGAAATTCCTGTGATATGATAAATGCCAATATAAACATTTCAGTTGACCAATATTAGATGAAGATCAAGCAGACTTTAATTAGTGACTCCTGACAAAGCCCAACCCCCAGGGTGTGATGGAGATTATACCTTAAGATCCATACCACCTCTCTTGCCTCCCATGATCCCACCTTCCTGCTATTCAGACCCTTAAGTAGTTTCTCCAGACAAGAATACTGGAGTGGATTGCATTTCCTTCTCCAGGGGATATTCCTGAGCCAGGGATCAAACCCAGGTCTCCTGCGCTGCAGGCAGATTCTTCACCATCTGACCCACGAGGGCCCTTAGTATTCTCCTACATTGTACCATGGTTGGTCTGTGTGTCCATAGAATGCAGCAAAGATGATGATGTGTCACCTGTAAGAGTAAGTCGGGTTGCTTCTCTTACATAGCTCTTCCTGAGGAAAGTCAGCTGCCATATTGTGAGGATGCTCAAGCAACCTACAGAGAAGGCCGTATGGCGAGGAAGTGAAGTATCTGGTCTCAGAAAGTATGCAAAATAATAAATGTTTGTTGTTTTAAACTACTAAATTTAAGATTATTTTCTATGCAGTTATAGATAACTAAATTCAGATTCAGCATTCAGAAATGGAATGCAGCAATAATAAACATTTTAAAATATGAGAATGACTTTGGAACTGAGGCATGGGAAGGAGTTAGAAAATCTGTAAAGATTTTCAGGACTGTGCTAATGAAATCTTAAAGTGCCTTGAACATGAGTATTTAAAAAAAACTGAAGAAAATCTTATGGAAAACTGGAGTTTAGCAATACTGATTCCTGCAGTAATGTACAAGTTTGAAAATGTGCCTAAAGAGCTGGATGATCTTGGTGAAAGACTTTCTGAGCAGAGCATTTAAAATGTCCCTTAATTTCTCCTTGCTGCTTGTAAGAAAATTTAAAAGGAGAGATAAACTAAAGGAAGGATTGTTAAACAAAAAGAGATCATTATCATGCTAGTTATATTATGTTAATAAATATGTACTGAAAAGAAATGACATGACAAATTCATTAACATAAGCAAGAATAACAAATTGAAACAGACTCATTTACATGAAATAAATTGAATTGGTAGTTTAAGACTTGTTTCCATTCCAGCAGCCCTTATTCACCCTAATTTAAAATAAATAAATAAATAAATAAAACCCTAGATAGATTCAGATGAGAACTGTCAAACTATATGCAATAATTTATTCTATACTTATTAATTTCTTAGGGTTACTATAATGAACTAGCACATAATATGTGGATCAGGACAACAGAGATTTGTTTTCAGAGCTGGAAGTCCCAAGTCAAGGTGTTGGCAAGGTTATATTCTCTCTCCTAGCTTTTGGTGAACTTCTTAAAAAAAGAAATAGACTTTATCCTTTAGAGTTTTATTAGATTCATGGCAACATTGAGTGGAAGGCCCAGAGATTCTCACACACTCCCTGCCAGCATAGCTTTCCCCTTTATTAACATCCCCCACAAGAGAGGTGCATTTGTTGATGAATCTACATTGACACATCATTATCAGTCAAAGTCCATAGTTTACGTTAGAGTTCACTTTTAGCATTATGCATTCTGTGGGTTTAGACCAATACACAAAGATATATATCCACTGCTACAGTATCACGCAGAGTAGTTTACTGTGATTTTAACACTCTGTGTCTATCTATTCATCATTCCCTCTTCTCTAACCCCTGCCAACCACTGATTATTTTATGATCTTCGTATTTTTGCCCTTCCTAGAATGTCATATAGTTGAAAGCAAACATTAGATAGTCTTTTCTGATTGATTACTTTCACCTACATTACATATACACTTAAGTTTCTTCCATGTCTTTTTGTGACAATAGCTCTCATTTTTTAAAAAAATTCCTGAATAATATCTTATTATTTAGACATACCTAGCTTATTTATCCATTGACCTGCAGAGGGATGTCAAGGTTGACTCCAAGTTTTTGGCAATGATAAATAAAGTTGCTATGAATTTCCATATGTGGGACATAAGCTTTCAACTCTATTAGGTAAATACCAAGAAGTATGACTGTTTAGTAAGAGTATGCTTAGTTTTGTATGAAGCTGCCAGATTGTCTTCCTTAGAGGCTCTACTATTTTGCATTCCCACCAGCAATGAATTATTCCACATCCTTGCCAGTATTTGATGTTGTGAATTTTGGCCATTCTGGTAGGTATGTAGTGATATCTTATTGGTGTTTTAACTTGCACTTCTTTTATATATGATGTGGAGTAACTTTTTTATATGTTTATTTGTCATCTGTATCTCTCTCTTGATGAGATATTTGTTATGGTCTTTGGCACATTCTTTAATCAGGTTGTTTGTTTTCTTATTGGTGAATTTTAAGAGTTCTTCTTATATTTTGGATAACAATCCTTTTTCAGATATGTGTTCTGCAAGTATTTCTTTTCCCAGTCTGTGATGTGGCTTTTCCTTCTCTTGACAGAGTCTTTCACAGAGCAGAAAACTTTAACTTTTATTCAAGTCCAGTTTGTCAGTTATTTTTTTCATAGACTGTGCTTTGATTGTTGTATCTAAAAAGACATTACCAAACTCGAGGTCATCTACATTTTCTCTTATGTTATCATCTAAGAATTTTACATTTTTGTATTTTGCATTTATGTCTTTGATCTATTTTGATCCAGTTTTTATAAAATGTCCTGCCATTTTCACAGGCTCCCTCTCCTGTGCTCTGGTCCTGTGTCTTTGCTGAAAACCCACCCCACTGTTTTTGATTCTTGGCCATGGTGGGAACAGGGACTGCTGGTAGTGAGGCTATGTCACTATAGGACCAGCTTAGGTCTGTATTGTTAAGGACAAGCATTCCTTTGTGTTAGACAAAACTACATTAAATCCCATGTTTCTTGTAGAGACTCAATGTTTAGACATCATTCCCATATCTGTTGATGGAGCATTCAGAAAAGGAAAATCATGCTCAATGAAATTCCTTTAAGATATATGTACAGTCAGGGATTGATGAATTGGATTAGTGATAATAATGAATGATTGATTGAAAAAGCTTTCATAGAGAAGTCTGTCTGAATTAGAGAGTATAATAATCCAGATATGAAATGACCTTTCTAATCAATAAACCTGATGGTAAAAATATTATAGTATTAGTAATGGATACATGGGAAAGATTTGATAGTCAACTTTGAAAAATTCAGGCACAGTATTTGCCTTTATCAACTACTAACCATTAATTCAGTTTATTTAAGATATATAAGTGTATTCAGATTGTATATTTCTTGTGGAAGTTTTGGCAAAAATGTGTTTTGAAGGAATTGGTGCTTTTCACATAGGTTACCAAATTTGTGAGTTTACTGCTAAAGCCAAAATTTCCTCTAAGTATAATTAACTCAAATAGTCTCAAAACTCATCATCTAAAGCATCAAAATCAGTTCTGAGTGAGATGCTGGATATGGTTCATCTGAGGTCAAAATTCCTCTCCATCTGTGAATGTCTAAAACACAGACAAAAATATTATCTATTTCCAAAATTGAGTGCTGAGCTAGGCATAGGACAGACAATCCTATTCTCAAAAAAAAAAAAAGAAATTTGAAGGGGAAAAAAATCACAGGTACCAATCAAGTCTAAAACCCAGCATGGCAAATTCCATTAGATTTCAAGGCTTGAAAATACTTCTTGTGACCCTGTCCAATGGGCCTCATCAGAGCAGTTCCACCCTTTCAGCCACATAAAAACATTCCTGCCCTGTCCACCCACAGTAGTAGCAACCACGATCTCTCAGTCCTGGAAAATCCTCCTGGCCTCTGAGCCACTCATTGGGTCTCTCTTCTTGTTTCTTAAAGATAACACGTGTTTGTTGCTGGGTAGCTCTAGCCACATACTTCCTACTATAGCGAGCATCCCACACATCCATTACCTTTCTTCATTATTCCTATCTCTCTCCTCTCCTGTCAAAGCATCTTTTCCAATGAGATAGTTGATTGCATCTCTGAGTCACATGCCTAACCTAACAAAAAGTTTACCCAGGCACACTCTTGGTGTTTTCTCTCCACAGCACATTGGGTAATTTTTTGAAATATGGATAAGGTGAAAAGTTTCCAAATTATCAAGCTTTCTGCCACTTTATAACAAGGATCATATTTACCATTTCCATCAGAAATCTCACTAGAAGCACCTTTAACATCCACATTTCCACCAAGAGTCTCTTAAAGACAAACTAAGCTTTTTCTAGTGTGCAACAGTTACAGCCTCTACCCATTACTCAAGTTCAAGGTTACTTTCAAATTTTTAGTTAGATGTTATAGTAGTATCCCGTTTCCTAGTTCTAAAATCTGCATTAGTTTCCTAGGGCTGCCATAATAAACTCCCACATATTAGATGGCTTGAAACCACTGTTTTGTTTTGTTTTTTCTTATAGTTGTGAAAGTTAGAAGTCCGCAATCAAGATGTTGACAAGGGCATGCTCCCTTTCCTAGCCTCTGGTGGTTGCCACTGTCTTTGGCATTCTTTGACTTAGAGCTACACAAATTCAATCTCTTCCTCCATCACATGGTGATCTTCCCTTTGTGTGTCTTTATCATCACAAAGCATTCTCCTCCCTCTGGATCTGTGTCCTTCTCTATTCTTATAATAAGGGCATCACTTATAATTGATTAGGGACAACTCTAATCACCTCATCTTAGTTTAACTATATTTACAAAGACACTATTTCCAGATAAGATTATATTCATGGTCGGGGTTAGGAATTCAACATGTCTTTTGGTGGGTGGGTGGTGGGGCGACACAATTCAATCCAGAACACACACATTTTACTTTTTTTCTGGGACATTAAAAAAGGAAAAGCTGTTTAGATTATTTTATGATCTATATCAGATTATATAAGAAAATGCTATTGGTTATGTAAGAAAATAAAAATTTAACCACATTTTGCTTATTAATATAATTAAAAAACCAGCAATAAAGTATTAGCTAAACTAATCCCACAGTACATCTACACAACTTAGAGTACATTCTGATGAATGTGTGTTTATCACCAAATGTCAAGAACATTATTAGTTGGGATAAAAGTTTAACTGAAGTAATGAAGAAACCCCAAATTTTGGTGACTTAAATGGGTTGTTTTATGGGGATTCTGACCAGTTTGTAGTAGTATCATAGAGCTTCCATGCTTGATCCATGGTTTCTAAAGTTATTTCATTTGCAGACAGTAAGAAAGGACTGGTCGATCCAGGGAAGGTGGTGCATGTGTTAGAGATAATCTGTAAGTCACTCATAGTAACTTTACTACCATTCCAATTCCCATATTCAGTCACAAAGTCCCAATTAGCTGTAAAGAAATCTTGCTTGAAATATAGTAGAAACAAGAAAACACACGTACAGATTGAGAGGGTTTGCACTGCATAAAATGGCAAGATATGTATATCCAGAATATATAATGAAAGCAACAAAAGATTCAAGATTCCAACTAGAAAAACAAAAAAGAATGTGAAGAAGTATTTAAATGAAATGAGAAGTCTGGGTTTTAAAACTCATAGAGAAAAAGCTGAAACTAATTTTACACACATTAGGTCAAATATGAAAAGATGGCATGACAGATGCTATGACTGGCTCTTTCAAAATCCTCTCCACCATCCTTTTCATGTGTATTTCTGTATTTACAGAAGCCAGAAAGCTAAAATCACATCCCCCACACTCCTTTGCAGCTAAGGTTCTGGAAATAAATTAAGTTCTACCAGTAAGGCAAACACTCATCCACTTAGAAGATGAAAATATGACATAGGATCTCTTCCTGCCCTTTTACCCATTTTCTGCTAGTGGGAACCAGTCAAGAGGTATGAATTGTTTCTACAACTATGTCCCATTCTCTGATATTTTGAGTATCTTTGGGAGATGCCAAGAAGTATTTGCGTCTGTCATAATGGTGGGACTTCTTTCCAGCTGTAGCTTCCTGAAACACAGAACTATACAGAAAAGTGAATTAATGGTTTTATTTATTTGCAACAAAAGAGTAACCTACATGTACTTAGGATTACATTAATTCAACCCTCTATGCATGCATGCGTGCTAAGACACTTCAGTTCTGTCTGACTCTTTGTGACCCTATGGACTGCAGCCTGCCACGGTCTTCTGCCCATAGCATTGTCTGGGCGAGAATACTGGAGTGGGTTGCCATGTCTTCCTCCAGGGGATCTTCCTGACCCAGGGATAGAACCTGCATCTGTTACATCTCCTGCATTTGCAGGTGGATTCTTTACCACTAATGCCACCTGGGAAGCCCTCATCCCTCTATACCTGCAGTTGAATAATTAGAATTCCACATAACTAACACAGAGCAGTTACAGACTGAAGCAGTTGTATACATTGTGATGTCTATGTAGAACCGATGGTACCTTCCACTTCCTCCCACCACTGTGTAACATTCTTGTGGATTGATGGGATCAGTAAAAGGTATAGGATATAAATGACAAATTCCGAACAGGATATTCCTGTCCACCCTTGACATAATAATCACTGTAGCTAACCTAAATCTAAGTGTTCTACCCTTGCCTAAAGGCTGATTTGATGCCTGATCCAACCTCCAGGAAGTCAGGATTTATGCCTGAAACATCCAAGTCTCAGATTTCTCAAAACTGCCATTGACCTTTGCAAACACGAGAGACGTGTACAAGTAAATCTGACACTCTTGAAAACAAACCTAGGAGTCTCGTGAGAGCAATGGCTCTGGACTTTATATTTACATCAGCCAATAAATCTTCTTAATGTTTAAATGAGTTCGAGTTGACTTATACAGAACAGAGAGCACCCTAATTCATTCAGCAGGTACACATGGCTTTATCACTGATTTCATTCTTCCTGTTGTTTGTGTGTGTGTGTGTGTGTGTGTGTGTGTGTGCACGCGCACTCATGCATGAGTATGATGTATGCACACACACATCTCTATGACAGCAGTGTTACTGTATAGTATGAAGAGTGTCAATCCTGGTGTCTAAAGAACTTTGTTCAACATGCAATTACATTTCCTACTGGCATTACCATTGTGACTTAATTAATTCTCAATTAATTAATTGAGAATTAATTCACATTAATTCTCCATGTATTCTTTAGGGAAAAAACACAGGCTAGTCCCAAACTATTTCATGTATGCCAGGCTACTTTAAGGTTCAAATGAAATTACATTAAGTGAAAGGTTTTTTAAACTCCAAGTTATGATATAAGTAATTATTACCTCGCATATGCTGCAATCTATAGAAGCATCAGGGCTTCCCTGATGGCTCAGGAGGTAAAGTATCTGCCTGCAAATGCAGGAGACACTGGAGACATGGGTTCAATCCCTGGGTTGGGAAGATAACCCTGGAGTAGGAAATGGCAACCCACTCTAGTATTCTTGCCTGGAAAATTCCATGGACAGAGGAGCGTGGTGGGCTACAATCCATGGGGTCACAGAGAGTCAGACACGACTGAGTGACTGTGTTTATTTGTTTTTACAGAAACATTTAAGAAACTGAAATTCCAGTCTCCTCAAGTTTATCTTGTATTCTACTCAACTTCCTTTTTTTTTAAAGCTGCACAAGAGAAGGACAAAATGTCATCTTTTACTTTGAATTCCCTTTCTTTTGTGAGTGGGTTTCATAAGCTTCACTTCATTTAAGCATAGTTCAATGGTAAATTTCTATATATAACTGCACTTTTAAGTTGCTTAAAGATATAACATAATTGGGTGTACCTTTAACCCAGTGTTTTAAAATCCTACAGGAATTGTGTGCACACAACATCTTCTAGTATTAAATAGCCTGAGATCAAATAAAATGCAATGAACAATGTCTGCTCCTACTGAACTGGAAATGTTGTTAGTAAGATCCAGGGCACAGATGACAGTGCTACCTCAAGAAACATAATGAGGGAATTTTGACAAGCCAAACCTTTTAAAATGTTTGAACTCCATAAAAACCTGCAGGCATGACAGATTAAATGTAATGCTTACCTCTGATTCTGAGCTGCAGCTTGCATCATCTAATTCCTGTAAATAAGAACAGATGTGCTGTTAGAAGGTTTTGATTTGTGTTTTTATTTTTCAAAACCCATCTAGCAGAGTGAGGTTTCTCCATTTGGGGGATGGTGGAGGAGCTTTGTTTTCTCGTTCAAGCATGTCAGAAATAGGAAAATAAGTCTCACTCATCTCCATCCTATTCAAAGAGAGGCTCAACACAATTTGTAGAGTTGGGTGTGTGCTTTAAAAATGGATGAAAAGAGACTGAGCTACTCAAATACATCTTCAGATATTTAGAGCAAAAGAAAAACTACTTTAGCAAGTTTTGAAACTTAGCAATCATGAGTTTCAGCTTGTTACACCAGCAGCAACTTAAGTTGTTAAGCACCCAGAGCAAATAACAAGGTAAAAACACTGCAGGCATCCCATTTCCAGGCAAGTTTGCTAGGCCTGTAATCACACACTCTCCACTTTAAGGATATATGTTGCTATTTTTTAATAGGGGTGATTTCTTTAGCAAAACAGAAGTCTCAACTTTAACACGTATAAAAAAATAGAATTTACAAGTTTCACATTTTCATTTCTGCTGATGACAGTTTTGTAAGAGCCTCACAAATCTAATTAAATAGTTCACAGACACACATTTGAATTTATTCACATGACAATGATATGAAAAGGATGATGATAATACTTTTCACTTATTTGAATGCTGCTTTACCCAAGAAACCCAAAATAATGCCATCAAGTTTACATGTCCAGAGTTGAGTCTGTTAGGCTCAGAGTTACCTAGCTGCCTGCAATAAAACAATACATAGATATCTTTAAAGTCACGATTTTTCTGAATAATCACATTTATGTACTAACTATAACCCACAAATTAAAATTATAAGAGGGAAAATTTGCAGATCTTTTCCTATGATGCCACAAAAATAACTGAAAATAAAAAATAGCTTACATGGATTATCTCCCTACTCTGAAACAAAATTACCTTTAAAAATAAACTGCAGCTGATTTATATTATATTAGTTTCATGTGTACAACATAGTGATTCAATGTTTTTATAAATTATAATGCATTTAAGATTATAATAAAATGGTTGTTATATTTCTCTATGCTGTCAACATACATTTGTAGCTTATGTATTTTGTAAATAGTACTTTTTACCTGTTATTCCTATACCCAACCTTACACCCCCTTTCTATCTCCCAAAGGGTGACCACTAATTTGTTCTGTGTATCTCTGAATTTGTTTCTCTTTTGACATATGTATTCATTTGTTTTCATTGTTTTAGATTTCCCCTTATAAGCAATAGCATAAAGTATTTGACTTACTTCAGTAAGCAAAGCAAAATGACTTTTTAGATTCAGTTCAGTTCAGTTCAGTTCAGTCGCTCAGTCGTGTCCGACTCTTTGTGACCCCATGGACTACAGCACGCCAGCCCTCCCTGTCCATCACCAATTCCTGGAGTTTGCTCAAACTCATGTCCATTGAGTCGGTGATGCCATCCAACCATCTCATCCTCTGTCGTCCTCTTCTCCGCCTGCCCCCAATCTTTCCCAGCATCAGGGTCTTTTCCAATGAGTCAACTCTTTGCATAAGGTGGCCAAAGTATTGGAGTTTCAGCTTCAGCATCAGTCCTTCCAATGAACACCCAGGACTGATCTCCTTCAGGATGGACTGAAGGAGGTTGGATCTCCTTGCAGTCCAAGGGACTCTCAAGAGTCTTCTCCAACACCATAGTCCAAAAGCATCGATTTTTCGGCACTCAGCTTTTTTTATAGTCCAATTCTCACATCCATACATGACAACTGGAAAAACCATAGCCTTGACTAGACAAACCTTTGTTGGCAAAGTAATGTCTCTGCTTTTTAAAATGCTATCTAGGTTGGTCATAGCTTTTCTTCCAAGGAGCAATTGTCTTTTAATTTCATGGCTGTAGTCACCATCTGCAGTGATTTTGGAGCCCAAGAAAATAAAGTCTGTCACTGTTTCCATTGTTTTCCCATCTATTTGCCATAAAGTGATGGGACCGGATGCTACAATCTTAGTTTTTTAAATGCTGAGCTTTAAGGCAACTTTTTCACTCTTTTCTTTTACTTTCATCAAGAGGCTCTTTAGTTTCTCTTTGCTTTCTGCCATAAGGGTGGTGCCATCTGCATATCTGTGGTTATTGATATTTCTCCCAGAAATCTTGAACGTAGCTTGTGCTTCATCCAGCCCGGCATTTCACATTATGTACTCTGTATATAAGTTAAATAAACAGGGTAACAATATGCAGCCTTGATGTATTCCTTTCCCATATATGGAACCAGTCCATTGTTCCATGTTCGGTTCTAACTGGACCTGACCCTGAGACAATTTACCAGCTATGTGATTTTTGACAAATTTTCTAAGTTCTGAAATGTCAGTTTACCAATCTATTGGGCTTGTACCATCTACCACATAGGATTTCTAGGAAAATAAAATAAGGAAATATGTTTAAAGTGCTTTGTGCTGTAGTTAGATGGGGAAACAGTGGAAATAGTGGCTGACTTTATTTTTGGAGCACCAAAATCACTGCAGATGGTGACTGTAGCCATGAAATTAAAAGATACTTGCTCCTTGGAAGAAAAGCTATGACCAACCTAGATAGCATTTTAAAAAGCAGAGACATTACTTTGCCAACAAAGGTCCGTCTAGTCAAGGCTATGGTTTTTCCAGTAGTCATGCATGGATGTGAGAATTGGACTATAAAAAAAGCTGAGCACTGAAGATCTGATGCTTTTGAACTATGGTGTTGGAGAAGACTCTTGAGAGTCCTTGGACAGCAAGGAGATCCAACCAGTCCATCCTAAAGGAGATCCGTCCTGAATATTCATTGGAAGGACTGATGCTGAAGCTGAAACTCCAATACTTTGGCCACCTTATGCAAAGAGTTGACTCATTGGAAAAGACCCTGATGTTGGGAAAGATTGAGGGCAGGAGGAGAAGGGGGCGACAGAGGATGAGATGGTTGGATGGCATCACCGACTCAATGGACATGAGTTTGAGTAAACTCTGGGAGTTAGTGATGGACAGGGAGGGCTGGCATGTTGTAGTCTGTGGAGTTGCAAAGAGTCAGACATGACTGAGCGACTGAAATGAACTGAACTGAACTTTGCTGTAGATGCCAATGCTAGCCATAATTTAGAATTATCATTATTGGTAAGTCAGCCCTGAATTGTCCTCAAATAACCCTATTAGATTAATTTTTGGATTTCAGTTATTAATGTTATCACCCATTAAAGTCTGGATTTCAACACAGAGGACATTTATCTTAGAAATAGGACCATTATGTGATAAAGTAAGAGAAAAACCTCATTACGTTCTTGCATATTTGTAGATTTTGGTTTAAATGCAGAGCATTTGTATAAAGTCAGTGAAATAATATTTTCCTTTGAAAGAGTACTAAACTCATTTCTCTTTGATCTGTTGCTTACAAAGTGACAGTCCTTGTATCAAAGGTCACAAACAATAGTATGTCATTTTTCATACATATTTTGACTTTTACTAAAACATCTGAAGCCCATTGCTCATAGTACTGCTTTCTGACTGTTCTTTGTGAATTCACAATGTGTGTAACCCTAACTCAGTAAACAAGGATATCTTCTTTAGAGAAATTGTGAGATACATGGGCAATGGAAAAGATATTTTAGGATTAAAAACAATGCTCACCAGAAAAAACACAAAAATAGCAGCAAAAAGATCAGAAGACATATATTAAACTTTAAAAATAGATACTATAGTCTCCTGGATCAAAGTCTAAAAATACAATGATATATGGAGAAAATTCTCCCCCGTCCTTGTCTTACATCTGCTCAGTTCTACCCTGAATAAGAAAAATTTTCAATATCCAGCATTTAATTTCTGAGTTCCTTTAGGCAAAAACATGCAAACATTAATACATTTCCTTATTTTCCTCTTTCTTGTCCAAAATAATTCATAATGCTTATTGATGGGTTTCTGTGTATTATGTACTTTGTCAATAGATAGTTCTAAATCCACCACCTCATTTCATTTTTATGGAAATCTAATAAGAAGGGCTCAATTTTTTTTATGATTGCAGAAATGAAATCAACTTGTATGAAAACTGTACATGAACATTCATGTTTTCATGAGGTTGTCTGCCATGTCTAATCAACAAGTACTGAAATCCAAAGAAAAAAATGAATTGCCCCTCAACCATCCCCACATCGTACTAAATGCATAAATGCATTCAGACTAGGTCCATTTGCACAGAGCAATAACATTAATGGCTTCATCTTTAAAAATATGAGATAGATCTGTGCATGTAAGATGCATCTATGAGAACCCCTTATAATATAAGACAAATTCCATCAGTCAAAGTTTAGTCTCCATGTATAAGCTAACATAAAAAATGAACTAAGGAAAAAGGCAGAAAATTTTAAAATGAAGATTTATCTTCTTTTCCTCTTCTGAATATACCTCAGTAAACATCTTTTTTTGTCCTTAATTGCAATATTCTGTAATTGAGAAAGAAAAACCTAAAATAAAAAATAGAGATAGGATAGGGAAGCCTGATCTCTGCCTCCAGATACAGATTAGGAGCAGTGATCAGTAAAGTTAAATCTTATTTTATACAGGAGAAATGATAATCAGCAGACTATTGTCTTCTGTATGTGAGGTGAAAATGAAAATGATGGCCATTAGAACAGAATAGTTTGAAAATAGTTCCACAGAAAAAAAATTAAAAAGAAGGTAACATCATGAAAGCTACATTTTAGCAATTTGGAAAAAGCTATAGTTTTGATGGGTTGCAAACACTTCACAAAAATCATAGTTAAAATTTCATGTTGAGATTACACACTTATGCATTTTTTTCCCACCTGAGACAGGCAGAATTCTCCATCAAGATTAGTTTTCTCTGGGGCGAACTTGTGACAAGGAGGCTAAAAATTATATGGAATGCTCTGATGTTTCTAGTTTGAGTTGACAGAATTGAAATTATCAAGAATTGTGTACACTCTCTTGCTTTCAAAATTAGCCACTTTTATTTATGGTGTTATATTTTTTGAAGCAGTTTACATTTCCAATAAATAATTAAGTCATATTTCTTCTGCAACTTATCCTTCTGTTTCTGAGAAAAAAATATTACTAGAGAACAAATGACACATATATTTTAACTTGAAGCTATTAGGGGGAAGCAAATAGAACACAAGGAAAAGTTAGGTCTTTACTACCTTTAAAAGAGATGAAAACTGTCATTTTTCCCTGGTTACCCAATAGTTTATTGTTTATGGACAGTGGTCTAAAAACTGCATACTGTGTGATCTAGGATACCCACTAATTTTATTTCTGTTTGCCATTTCCTAACTCCTTGAAATCTAACTTGATCATTATAGCTCTATGTGAGCTCTTTATTTTATAGCTCTATTGAGGTATAATTGACATACAAAAGAATTGCATATATTTAGGTATACAAGTCAATAAACTGTGTCATATGTATAATCCCATGAAACCACCACAACTAATATAATAAACATATCCACCACCTCAAAGGTTTTTTTCATGACCTTCTTACAGTTTACTCTGTCCAGGCAATCATTCATCCATTTCCAGTTAACAGAGATTAACTTTAAAGAATTTTTTATAAATGGAATTACACAGTATCTAGATTTTTAGTCTGATATATTTCAACACAGTTGGATTGAGATCAATCTATGCTGTTTCATGGATTAATCATTGATCTGTTAATTTCTTTTTTATTGCAGAGTAGTATTCCATTGTATCACTATCCTACCATCTGTTATTTCATTCACTTTTTGATAGGTATTTCTGTTGTTTCTACCTTTGAATGTAACTAGAAGCCAATGTTTTACAAAATATAACAGCCCTTTCCAGTCTTCATTTTCTAACCTTTAGCATTTGTTACTCTTAACCATACACTTGTATTTTGAGCCCTCCCTTTCTGAGGGTTTTGCCATTGCTGTTGTGTTCTGTACCGTTTCTAATAGGTCCTCCTGGGTTCTTCCTGGGAAGCCTTCTTTAACTTCCAGAGGAAGGCCATCCTGCTCACTGCCCTCATTGAAGAGTCCACGCTTCTTATAGAAGAATTAAGTACTCCCAGACTTTCACTGACCTTGTCATGTAGATGACTCCTTGCGTCTGAATTTCCAGTCTCAGATGTCTCTCTTGGTTTCAGGCCATTATCTTATTTCCTTTGAAAAATGCCCTTTAATTTACATCACTCTTAGAAATTGCACTTGAAAAGGTAGCTGATGGTGAACTCAGTGACTTTTTTCTTTTCTCATCCCCTTTGTCAAGCATCTTAGGTTCAGCATTTGAATTAATTTTCACATTGTCCTTTGCTTTCTCTCTTACGACCAGTCTCTAATCATAATTTCACTTGAAATTTATGTCAGAATAATTTCTTTTTCTGAATTTTTATACCTCTCACTCTTTCACAAAATAACTCTCATGATTTTGTGTTTTCTTCCCACATCTCTCAAGTTCCTTTCTAGTTTCCTCTGCTTATTGCTATAAAATCTTCCCAAACACTTTATTTTGTGTCCTTTGACCCACAAATCTTTTGTGGATCTCAGTTGCTTTCTGTACCAAAAAAAGACTAGCTTCTTTCTCCAATAATCCAGGAACCATCCTACCTAGCAAATTAGTTTCTCACTCTTCCCAGTTAATACCTCCTTCTGCTTACAATGCAGGACATCCGGATTTGATCCCTGGGTCAGGAAGATCCCCTGGAGAAAGGAATGGCTACTCACTTCAGTATTCTTGCCTGGAGAATGCCATGGACAGAAGAGCCTGGTGGGCTACAGTCCATGGAGTCTCAAAGAGTCAGACATGACTGAGTGTCTAACACACTGTCTTATTGGCATCCGCCTTATCTCTGCATATTCCTTATTGTATTTGTTCAGGCTACTTCTCTTGCTCTGAAGATTGAGACTGAGAGGGTAACAGGCAGGAAGGCCAGGGGCCTCCAAACAGGAAATAGGCTGCAAATGTCAGAATTTTTTTCTCTCTCTTAAGTGGCAGGAAGAAACAAACTAGTGTTATATTTTTTCCCCTTGTCTATACAAATTTGAAAAGAGGTTTCTCTTAAAATTCTGTGTTGCCATAATGACACCTGGTTCCACCTGAACTTAACTTTTCTCAAACCTTGAGCTAACCAATGCATTTTTCTTATGGAAACGTTTGTCTTAAGCTATGTTAATGTACTATGTCTTTACCCTGGACTCTGTCTTCAAGTCGGTTCCACCTAAAGGCTCATAACTGACTTGGAAAACCAGTATGTTATACTCATACATTGTTCTAATCTATGTTAATGAAACTGTATTATTTGTTTGGAAATCTGCCTTTCTTCAAGATTCATGTCAATCATTTTATGGCCTGGAATGACTCACCTGGTGCCGATGTTATCTCAATGCATGCTGTGGGTGAGGGGCCTGGTGCCTTCTCTGAGTTTTGAGACATTTCCTTTTTAGTAGCTATATAACATCTGGCTGAAGACTAGCGAGGGGGCACTCTTTCTGCACCCTTCTGATATCTATGTCAGAAGCTTTCTCTATCTCTTTTATACTTTAATAAAACTTTATTACACAAAAGCTCTGAGTGATCAAGCCTCGTCTCTGGTCCTGGATTGAATTCTCCGAAGGCCAAGAATCCCAGTGTCTTTTGTGATTCAGCAACAACCTTTCGAGACTATGAGGTCTAGATTCTAGAGGTTAGAATTCTGGCTTTATTAATTGCTGTTTAGGTCACTTTGGGTGTCACTCTCCTCTTTTCATCCACATAGTAGAGTTGTGAAGATTAAGATAATTTGCATTATTAAAGAGCTCAAGCATATATTAAGTGATCAACAAATGTCAGCTATTATGATTAGGTAAATCCTACTTGTTTTCATTGAGTAGCTCAAAGGTAAAAGAACAAGTTGACTTAAACCTAACAAATCGACTTAAATCTAACTTTATTTAGCGCAGAGTTTGTGAGAATTGGCTCTTGAGATGGACTTACTGGATTAAAATCTGGCTTTACCATTTTCTATCCATGTGTCCAGGATAAATTCCTCAGATGTCTGTGCCTCAGTTTCCTTATTTGTAAAATGAAGATGTTATTAGTATTTGCTTTACAGGGTTGTTCTCTCCCTTTTTTGCCTGTAAACACTATTTATTGAAGACACTATCTTCTCTCCATATATACACTTGGCTCCTTTGAGATAAATTAATTGATCATATATGCTTTTGTATATGTGCATATGTGATTTATTTCTGCACCCTCTATTCTGCTTCATTAATCTTTGCATCAGTTTTTATGCCAATACCATACTGTTTTAATTGCTCTACCTTTGTCATATAGTTTAAAATCAGGAAGCTTGTTGCTTCCAGTTTTGTTCTGCTTTCTCAAGGTTGCTTTAGTTATTCAGGGCCATTTGTGATTTCATACAAATTTTAGGATTGTTGGTTCTGTTTCTGCAAAAAAAAAAAAAAAAGTCATAGCAATTTGATAAGGATTGACTTGAATCTGTAGATTGCTTTGGGTACTATGAACATTTTAACAACATTAATTCTTCTAGAATATCTTTCCATTTATTTGTTTCTTCTTAAGTTTCTTTCATCAGTATCTTATACTTTTCAGTGTATACATCTTTCTCAGTGTTGGTTAAATTTAGGGGTTTTCTGGAGGAAAAAATAAGATCATCCCTGGGAGGAGCTGAGAAAATCTCCTGGTACCATTCTCATTGCTTACTCCAAATTTTGTTTCTTATCAGACTAAGGTCTATGGTAGTTTCTGTGCTTATGTTTCTGTGGGATATATTTATCATCAAACTACATCTACCTTTTATGTAAATTGGGTTAATTTCCCCCTTTGCCCCATAACAATGAAAGACATACAAAATCGAAGTTTTTTTTCTAACTATAGATTCAGCCCTAGTTAAGGTAGGCCCTCTTCCTTACATGGGTTCCTATTAGTGGTTCAGAGTAAACATTTGGTAAAGATTCATTTTTAAGTGATGGTATCAGTGTTGCATTGGTTTTATTCAACTTTTTACATGCCTGATCCTAACAATCTTCTAGAACAGGCTCAGCAAACTACAATTCATGAACCAAATCTAGCCCACTTCCTGACTTTGTAAGTAAAGTTTAAATAGAATGCTGCCAAGTTCTTTTATTTGCATATTTTCTGTGGCTGTTTTCACTCTAGAAAAACAAAATAGAATAGTTGTGACAGGCACCATTTGGCCTGCAAAGCCTAAAATATTTACTACCTGACCCTTACAGATCAAGTCTTCTAACTCTTGTTCTAAAAAACTAATTTATTCCCTAGTGAAAGGGGGATGTTCTTTCAACAAAAACTTCCAGATGTGGGATTTCAATGGCTCAACCTTTTTTTACTACTTTGATATCTGTTTCTACTGTGAACACATATATAATCTACTATGTTAAGTGTTAAGCTTATATTTATACTTGCCTCAAACAAGACAACTAATTTTTCTTTTAAAGTCATTCAGTCAATTTTAAAGCATTTTTTCTAAACCAAGGAGTTTCTCTGTCAACATGTAGTTAAAAAAAAAAATCAAATAAAAATGCTTTATTGGTTGCTGTCAAATGTATAAACAACCTTACAGTGAGCTTACTATCAGCATTTATATGAATTCTTTTTAACAATCCATAAAGTCATATGGGTAGTAAAGCAAATCAGAATTTTTAGGCATTCATGTCCTACCAAGATATTTTTAACCATCTCTCTCAGCTGTCTTCAACTGAATGCATACTCCCACCATCCTAAACATCTGAAGAGTCTGTCATTTTCATATCTTCACTAAAGTCATCTCTCTGCTTGAAATTCCCCTCTGCCTAACACTATTTTTATCCCTAAAACACTCTATTGATAACATTCCCACTCAAATGTCATTCACTGCAGGATATTTTTCTACAATTACATCCAATATTATTTTTATGCTACTTATTTCTATTGTGTGTTGTAGATAGTTCTCTTCAATGATTACATTGTCAATTTCCTGAGGACAAAAAACAATCTGTGGGATTTAAACACCAGGAACCTAATTCTAGAAGTCCTGCTTATAATGCTCCAAATATCTCTGAAGACTGGGAAAGAAATGAGGGCCTAATTGTTTCCAGATTAGGGGAGCTGAAAGATAAATAACTAAGAAGTAAAAATTCTGATGTGGGGAACAGTATTGGGAGGAAATCACTCTGTAGCTTCCCAATTAGTAGAAATCTCCCGAAGACTATTTAGACATCATTGTAGAGAAGCTGATGAAGACATCTGCTCAGTGTTTAACAACTGACATATCAATAAATGATTGTTAGACTCATTCAGACTTAGATTTCAACAACTTTATGTAAAATGATGATAATTTTCTCTGTGAACATGATTTTAATGTTAGCCAAGTAATTTTAAAAATACAGCTGAAGTAAAATAGAAATATAAAGACTTGTTCCTGAAAAAAATATTAGATATTCAGAACTCTTACCATGTCTTCTCTCATCCAGGTCAACATTTTCAACTTCAGTTAAAAAATGAGAATATATATGCATATATACATGGGGCTTCCCAGGTGGCTCAGCAGTAAAGAATCCATCTGCCAATGCAGAAGATACATTATTCCTGGGCCTGGAAGATTCCCCTGGAGGAGGAAATGGCAACCCACTTCAGTATTCTTGCCTGAAAAATTCCATGGACATAGTAGCCTGGAAGGCTACAGCCTATGGGGTTGCAAAGAATCAGACACAACTGAACAACTGAGCACATGCACACACATACATTATGGGATCCCATACATTAATATATGTGTACATATATACATGTATATATATATATAAAACTCACAAAATACCTTCATTAAAAGTAATGATGTAAAAATTATAACTGAAATAACACCAATATGCATAATTGGTACCATATCAACAATCCCCATTAATACTTTGATAGACATAGACACACACAATTCTTTCTTTCAGTAACACTGCCCCCTCCCAAAGTTTCTACACAAATCTGAACAGGAATGAGAGACAACCCAGATCATCATGCTCTCCTAGTAACACCATCCTTCCTTCTCCTACAAAATCACATTTGCTATTCTACTGCCATCTGCGTCTCAGACCAGAGTTCGTGCAATCATTTCTGTTTATGTTAGTGACTGCAAGAAGCCTTTACCAGCAAGGCTGTTTTCCCCATATTGCACTAAAGATCTTAGTCTGACCCACCTCCTACTTTCCTTGACTCCTAAGGCTGTTATGGTCTTGTTCAACCATTGGACTTCTTGGCTCCAGCAAATTAACTCATATTTTCAGCCTTTTCTCTGAGTATCACCTTAACCACTTACCTGGAATTGAATCTTAACTCTTCCTTAAGGACATGGCTTCCTCATGTCCTTCTTTAAGCTGTGGTAGTTTTCTCTCCCATAACTCTTTGAGTCTGAAGTTAGGATAGATACCCCTCTTCAGTGTTCTAAGCTTCTTTCAGATGATGATTTTTCTCTGTTCCCTAAAATATCCAGCCTTGTAACTCATGTCATTATATTCTACAGTCTATCTCTCTTCCATGTCATAACCAATGACACCCCTTAATTTCCCCCTTCCCCATTCCTGAAGATTTTAGCATATAAGCCATTGTTACTTTTTCCAATCTCAATTTTGGGAGAATTCTTTGTGATTTTAATAGTGATCTGAACACTTCTTCTAGAACCCTGGCTTTTGAATTCCTTGACCCTTCATCCTTCAATAATCTTATCATCCACACTGTTACCCACTCTCATGGACATAATCTTGATATTTTCATTTTTAGTAACTATATCACCTCTACAATCTTGGTTTCAGTTATTCAGTTTTCCACTTATTAGCTCATTATCTATCCAGCTGCAACAAGCCTTCAAGCCCTCAAGACTTATCTATTGATCTTAATGATTTTTACTCTTACAAGGTGAATAGTATAATCTCTCATTTGGATGAACCCTCAACACCTTATCTACCCCTTTCTTCTTTCTGTTCTAATAACTTTCCTCATCCTCAGATGACAGTCTTATTTCCTATTTTATCAAGAAAATAGAATCACATAGAAGGGGACTCTAGTACTAATAATCACATCTATTAGTCTATTTCTATAGCCTACATATACTACATTCAATACTACTTTTATTATGGATCATCCAACTGCAGCCCCTATAAAGACCATCCACCTCACTTATGGAAAGGAATCCAGGTCCTCTCTCTCTCATCCAGCCATTGTTTCTTCTATCCAAAGAATCCTTGATGTTTTCTGTGATGCATTTTTTACCATCAGCATATAAACATGCTGTAATATTGTTCATGTAAAAACAAAAACCTTTCTTCACCACACCCCATACTTCGCTATCTATTGTTCCCAATCTGAGCTTCCTTCAGGAAATCTTCTCTTACTCTTTCCATGTCTCTTCTTCCACTGTTTTGACACCACTGCAGTTAGATTTTCATTTTTACCACATTACCAAATTCTCATCCAGATGCCACCAATGATCTCCATATTGCCAAATCACCTTGCTAATTTTCAGCCATCTTACATGACTATAAGATTTATTTGAGAGAGTTCATCTAAAACTCCTATTGGAATAGCCACACTTGGTTTTGTTTTTCTACTCTCTTGGTTCTCTTCAAATCTCACAGTTGAATGTTTTATTTTTGCTGGTTCTGCCTTATCTGAGCAAGCTCTACATGCAGGAGCATTCCAGGATTCAGTCCGTGGATACCATCTTTTTCTGTCTATATATTCGCTCTAGATGATCATACAGAGTCATTCCTCTAAAAGTCATTCAATACCACCTATGCACTGATGACTTGAAAATTTCTGTCTTCTGTCAGACTTATATATCCAACTGCCTCATCTTTATTTGAAGTAAAATAGGCAACTTGGTCTTAATATGCCTCAAACTAAATTTCTGATTTTCTCTTAAATCTATTCCTTTCTTAGTCATATCCATGCACCCTTTTACTTAGTCTGGTTAGCGACTTGGGATCATCTTTAACTACTTTCTTTCTTTTATTCACTGTGTCAATTATCTACAAGTCTTAATTGTTCTATCTTTTAATTATTTCTTCTCTCTCACCACTATCATCCTGTTCTAAGTCACAAGCATTTCTTATTTTGCTTTATGAAATAGTAATCTAACTGATCTCCTTGCATCCATTCTTGCCATTTTAACCAAGATATGGAAACAGTATAAGTGTTCATTAATAGATGGATGGATAAAAAAAAGTATGCACACACATGCATGCATATACCTACAGTGGAATATTATTCAGTCATAAAGAAGATGAAAATCTTGCTATTTGCAACTACATGAATAAAATTTGAGGAAAATACACTAACTGAAATAAGCCAGACAGAGAAAGGCAACTACTATATGATTTCATTTCCCTGACACATTTATAAAATTCAAACTCATAGAAACAGAGAGTAGACTGGTAGTTGCCAGGGCTGAGAGGCAGGGGGAAGTAGCTGAAGATGATTAAAGCATACAATCTTCCAGTCAGAAGATGAAGTTCTGAAGAGCTAATATATGGCATGTTGACTATAATTAACCGTATTGTCTTGCATACTTGAAAGTTGCTTAGAGAATAGATCTTAGGAGTTCTTAAGACAACCAACAAGTGATTCTGTGAGGTGATAGATGTGTTAACTACCTATTATGGTAATAATTTCACAGTATATACGTATTTCAGATCACCATGTTATATCCGTTAACTTTACTTAGTCATGTGTCAATTTTATCAATAAAGCTAGGAAGAAAAGAAATTCTTTATCCACAGATAAGTGATGCATTTTAAAAAGTCTAGTATATAAAGACATTGTGCAATTCATCATGCAGATAGTCTAAGGATAACACTTTGTCTCACTGATAGAGACAATGTACATGATACATCAGATCATTAAAAATAAAATCATTTTAACAATTGTTGATTTTTCAAACAATGAGTCTGCTTCTACAAAGGAGTCAGTATTCTTTTTATTTTTTCAGGTCACAAACCATTTGTTGGTTTACAATAATTATAAACTGTTTACTCTCAAATTTTCCTCAGGGCTGAGTATTATAATGAATTACAAATAAACATGCTATGGTGTTCTAAATCACAAACACCTCTGTTAAAGTCACACAGCCAAAGGCTAAAGGTGAACAATTTTGGTAAGCAATAAAATAAATGTTTCTTTTTTTTTTTTTAATGAAATGTCCAATTAGTCTTCTGACCCAAAGACTGATTAAAAAAGAAAAAGTCTTGAACAAGTAGTAGTGTATTCCAAATACTTAAAAATACTTAAAGGAAAAAAAATACCACTGAAAGAATCCAATTTGTTAAATTTGTCTTTTCTACATAATTAGGTTAGGGGTGAGCCAACAGTTACCATTGAGTGGGTTAGTACTAAATTACAAAACTTCATATACTGAAGCAGAGTCAGCAGGAAGGATCTCATCTCTCCAGGGCTTGTAAGTGCAGCTTGTCAGAGCAAGCACAATCTGTTTCTGATGCAATATTTATATTACATGTGCAGTGCTCTTCATCACAAGAATTTGTCTCTGAATTAGCACAGACCCATGACTTCAGTTGGGGCCATGACCTCTAATTTCCACCTGCCTGTGTTTTGAGGTTCCTTTGTGAACACATAAAACTGTAAGCAGGTGAAGTTTTGCTGGTTTGGGGGCAATCAGGGGACAAAGTTTAAATTGTAGATTGAATTCGTATTCAAACATTTTTAAAACTTGCTATTGTGAATTTCTGTTCTCTCAAGTATTTGTGATGTCTGTGTTTAGCTCATCAATGCCACTGAAGCTGTTCATGTTACAGAAGATAATAATCGTAATAATAATATTTCACTTATAGTAATCAACATAGGAGGCTTCCCTGATGGCTCAGAGGTAAAGAATTGGCTTGCAGAGCAGGAGATGCAGGAGATATGAATTCAATCCCTGCGTTAGGAAGACCCCTGGAGTAGAAAACGGCAACCTGCTCCAGTATTCTTGCCTGAAAAATCCCATGGACAGAGGAACGTGTGCGGGCTACCATCCAAAGGGCTGTGAAGGATCAGACATGACTGAGTGGCTCAGCATGCAGCACAATTAACATAGTAATCATTTATTTAAGCTAAAAGCCCCCTCTGGGGTGTAAGAACTAAATTTCATAGTTTTTCACTTTGTCAGTGTGATATTTGTCCACTTCTGACTACTATAGCTAAGTTTAGTGACCCACAAAGCAAGAAGTATCCCTAAATCTTCCATATTTAGAGAAGTCGTGTGACTCTGAAAGTAATCAAATTTATTTATGAAGTTAAATGGAAATTATACCTAATATCAGGAAGACATAAGGAATGTTAAATAATATTAGCCTAACAATTGACTTTAGAGCTCAATATACTCCATCCTCTTATTTTACATATGAGAGAACTAGGACTCAGAAAGATGTGTGATATGTTCTTTAGTGACTGGTTGGAGAAACCAAGTTCCTTGGAACTCTGTCATCTTTCCTGTTTGCCATTCATAGCGTTACTCTTAGTTTAGAGAATCAAGGACTCTCGGCACACTTTTGCTTCTCAGAAGCAGAGAAGAACCCAGTCAGATGACTCAATGACATGCTCTTGGCTCAAATTTGGCATCTCCCAGAAAGTAGCAACCATTTTGCCCGCTAACTTCTTTAATGGAAATGAAAGATCATGAGGCTGGATGGGTCTCAGTGTACTAGTTATGATCATGTAACTAACAAATTTCTATCTCATAAGAAATGTTAAAACATTTGGTAAGGGTTTTATGGTAGTTTTCAATGGATGAGACTGTGTAGATCTTAGAAACTGAGTTCTACTTCCTTCAGAAGAAATATCCTCAGAGTGAAAGTAGTTCAGTTCACCAGCTAACACAGAAATATCCCTTAAAACTCTCAAATCCTTTTGCTCACAAAACAAACTTCTGGTCTATAATTTGATAAACTGAAGGGATTTTCTTACCAGAAAGGTTATGCCCCATGAAGACAAATAGTTCAGGGTTATAGGCCAATATATCTCCAATTTTAAGCCTACTGTCATTCTGGTTTTTGAGATATTCTCTGGTGAATCTAGTTCAGTTCAGTTCCTCAGATGATTGCTGAGCAAATGGATCATAGAGAACTTCTCCATGTACAGTCACTTCATGCAATTATGAAATGATTTATTATCATGTTGGGCACGGAAACAGTAAGTGGGTTTTCTTATGTTAGACAAGTTCACAGTAACCTTGAAGGACTATCTCCCAGCAATAGGGCACAAAATAGTCCTCCAATGGGTAAAGTGTTGGCTTTGGAATTCTTTTACACTTTTTCAAGTTCTGAGACTTCCTGAAAGGACAGGAAACTCAGCACAGTTAAGGATCAGAGCTGTCTGCTGATGACACACTCTCTCTCTCTCTCTCTCTCTCTCTATATATATATATATATGTATATATATATATATATACATATATATATACATATATATATATAGTCAAAGGAATTTGGTGATGGGGTATCCTGTTGGATTTTATGAGACTTTTTACTTGATTTAACCCTCTTGGTGATTCTGAGGCAGATAGAGATGATTTCAGTTACAGTCCTAAATCCCGTTTCACTGTTTATCAGACAGGAAGCAGAGATACAAATGGTTTAATCAAACAGTACAATTCAGTTTGCCACTTCTTTTGTATAATTTTATATGTGTTCTGAATGGAATATCCTCTTAGCACTTGGGGAGATTTCAGCAGAGAATACATTTGTTCCAACAATTTTTGAGAGTAGCATCAGCCTTTTGACTAGAATCAAGTTTTAACATGGGGCAAAATTGCCCCACTTTTATTCTTGTTGGATAACCAAAATTTTTGGTAAAGATACATTGATAAATTCATAGTTGTTGTTCATTCACTTAATCATGTCCAACTCTGCAACCCCTTGGACCGCAGTACTCCAGGTTCCTCTGTCCTGATTATTGCCAATCAATGATCACATTTATTTTTTATTTCTTCTAAACTATCAGTTCACGTAGCCAGAGCTCATATCCTTTTTATGCAGCATTGTGTACCCAGCATATGTCCTACTGCTGCTGCTGCTAAGTCGCTTCAGTCGTGTCCAACTCTGTGCAACCCCATAGACGGCAGCCCACCAGGCTCCCTTGTCCCTGGGATTCTCCAGGCAAGAACACTGGAGTGGATTGTCATTTCCTTCTCCAATGCATGAAAGTGAAAAGTGAAAGTGAAGTCGCTCAATCGTGCCCGGCTCTTAGCGACCCCATGGACTGCATCCTACCAGGCTCCTCCGTCCATGGGATTTTCCAGGCAAGAGTACTGGAGTGGGGCCCTACTAGAGCTTAATGAATAGTTATCAGCGAGTGAAGAAGATCTTAATATGTGAAATGTTGAAACCAACCAAGAAGAATGCACTATTTTTTTTTTTTCTTTTTTGGTCACAGAATTCCTTTCAGTGTACTTAATTGAGAAACTGTTCCATTTACCCTTACATGAGCCAAAGAATCTTGCTCAAATTAAGAAATAAAAAGTGTCATTAAAAACAATAACAACCATTTGCATCTGTCCTATTTAAATGATAATATAAATAGTATTCACTTAAGACAAACATAAAGAGAGAACAATAAAACCCTTTAAAAGAGAGTTCAGTGTTTTGCTTTTCTATATAATTTTAAAGAATCTGGGAGAATTTTTAAGCCTTTTCTAAATTTATCTTTTATGTGATAATAGTTATCTGATAGTCTCTTTATCCTCATTTGTTTAGTGAGAGTCATGGATAGATTTATATCCTGATTAATATATGCTACATGTACTATAACATACATTAACTTTTAATTTTGCAGTATTTACATAACTATTTCTTCTCATTTACCCTGGGGATACTGAAAATAAAACAACTGAAGTATATTGTGTTGTGTGATAAACTATTATACTTTGTATAATAGGGCCAGCATGGGAAGTTAAATGTTCAAATGCCAAGCTCACGTGTTCTTTCTACTCCATCAGGGAGCCCAAGATTCCATAGTTGGTCAAGATACTGATATGTCTTATTTCCAGCTTTATGATTCTCATATCAAGTATAATTCCACCCCTCTCTACTGTCTCATATCTGAGTTCCTGGCATTCAGAAAAAATATCTCCAGTCTTTTAGCTGTTTGTTAAAAATTCATAATAAGCAAATATATCATGTTCAAGTTCTCTCCTTTTCTGTTCAAAAAAATGGCAGAGGATTTGAACTTTTCCTAATTTTGAAAATAAATTTTATTTGTAAATATAATACAGGCTGGAAATTACAAAAATCATTTTAAAAAAAGGAAATATAGAAAATATATAAAAAGGAATGAAGGGAGTAAGGGAGGGAAGAAAGGAAGGAAAAAAGCAAGAATAGAAAAAGAAATTATACCAAGACAGATAAAATATCCTAACATTCCCCCAAAACCCGCTGCTCTTTTCTCTGTTTGTGTATTAGTCAATTATAGATATTATAGTTAGCTATATATTATAATTTTTTAATAAAAATGAGAATTCACATGCCCTAAGGCCACTAGTATATATAATAATGTTCACTATAGTAATTTTGTCACAGAAAAGAAATTGATAATAATTTGAATATTTTTGAGTAAGAAATCATTGAGCAAATTATAGCATGCATTTCTCATAAAATATAAATCAATTATACTTTTCATAAGTTAGATTCATATATATACTAGCCTGGAAAATTGACTGTAGTAAAAATTGATAAGTTAAAAAATAAAAGCAAGTTTCAGAGTAATAATTTTAGTATACTCACATTTATGTGTAAAAGATTTTAAAAGATAGAAAAAGGCATTTGTGTTACTAGAAGCATAGGAAAAAAAACTGGCAACATGTGTGCCAATCTGTTACTGCAAGTTATTTTAAGAGACTTAGATCTGGAGCAAAGAAGGAAAGTATATTCTATTTTATTCTCTTTATATACCTCTCCAGTATTTAAATTGCTTGAAACCTCTATTATCTTAAAATTAAAAAGAAAATCTTCATGCTATGTTTTAAAATTTCTACTGAAATCAAACCTAGATTGCCATAGTATTATGAAATATATGTACTATGTAGTAATAAAAGTAAAATAGAGTCAAACTATCTTTAAAAAAAAAAAAAGATCTAGAAAACCTCCAAATAGTTAATGACACACACATACAAAACCATAGTTGTGCCCCTTGATCATTTTTTTGAAGTTTTTTTGTTTTTTTTTTATGCTAAATTGAAGTATAACTGATTTATAACACTGTATTAGTTTCAGGTATATAGCCTAGTGATTCAGTTATACATATATACTTTTTTTCAGATTCATTTCCTTTATAGGTCATTGTTAAATATTGAGCTTAGTTCCCTGTACTATACAGTAGATCTTTGTTTATCTATTCTATATATGGTAGTATGCATATGTTAATTCCAAACCTTTAATTTATCCTCCCCCTGCTTTCCCCTTTGGTAACCATGTTTATTTTCTGTGTCTAAGAGTCTATTTCTGTTTTGTAAATAAGTTAATTTGTATCATATTCTAGCTTCCACATGTAAGTGGTATCATATGTCATTTGTCTTTCTCTTTCTGACTTACTGCACTTAGTATGATAATCTCTGGGGCCATCCATAATGCTGCAAATTACATTATTTTATTCTTTCTATGACTGTGTGTACACACACACACACACACATATATGTATGTATGCCACATATTTTTTATCCATTCTTCTGTCAGTAGACATTTAGGTTGCTTCCCTGTCTAGGCTATTGGGAATAATGCTGCAATGAATCATGCTTTTGGAATACAATCAAATGTTTTATTAGGGTTCTCATAATTGTCAAGCAGCAGAGAGTTGAAATTCAAACCCAAACTTTATTTAATGTAGGTATCTTATGCATTAGTAGAGAAATTGGGGGGACAATGTATTGAAACATAAGATTTTATATGAATGTACCACACAGCAAAGAAGCACCTGTGATTGAGCATCACCCCATCTCAAAGTTTTGGGAAGATACATGGATGTAATTTTTTCATTGCCTTTAGAAAATTTTGTTACCTTAGGTTGGTTAGATTTTTTTAACTAAAAATTATCTGGCGACCGTATAACTGAGTCCAAGCTCACTCTACTAGCTACATGATAGGCCAGTGAATCCTAGAGATGAGGTGCTGAGGCAGTGAATATGACTTTATTCAGAAAGCCGGCTGATGGAGAAGATGGCAGACTAATGTCTCAAAACCACCATCTTTAGGGTCTGAATGCCAGGTTCTTTTGTAGATCTGAGATGAGGGGAAGTGAGGAAACAAAATAAAAAGGCCATTTAATCTTGCAAGTAACTCGTTGAATGGCAGGCCTCAGGCAGGTGACTATGTTAATTTTTTCCTTCCTGCCATCTACAAATGGATAGGGTTTGGAATAAAGGCACTTTAGATTAACAGTCAAGCAGAGGTCTCTGAGGCAGTCCATTATGTGTGATTATAATAACAAAAGCAGCCAAAGAAACAGATCTAGCATGGAAGAGTCAAAATTGACTCTTCCCTGTTACACAATCACAAAACCTTCAAAATTCCATTAAGTCAGAATCAAGACTAACATCGCTCTTGTGAGGTCCTTTATTATCTTAATTAAAAATAATATTATTTAAATCCACTGAGAAAATAAAAATATTCATATTTAGACAAGCCCAACTACTACTCCCTAATTATTTGCCCCATCCTGTATATATTGCAAGTCCTAATATGACAGTGTTATCAATGTGGGATAGAGTGAGGGAGAGACACAGAGACGAAGAGAGAATGACAAAAAGATGGAGAAAGAGAGAGATGGGATTGAAGGAGGAAACAGACAGAACAGGCTCCGTCTTGAAAGCAAGACTCCATCTTGGGCCAGACTATAGACTTTGAGCTATATGCCCAGTATCTATGGAAACGACATCCAATGGAAAACCAGAGCCCTGGATGAAGGAGCCTCAGGACTTGTACCTAGACTCTCCATCACCTAAAAGAATATGCTGATTATCTCTGTAACAGGACAAGGCCATAAATCCCATTATGCTTATTGGGGTATGATCACAGGCTTATTGATAAATATCCACTGTTTAACTATCTAGGCTTATACACATGAATCATGGGTTAACTTTGATCGTATCTCTCTTTTACCTTGTCCAGACTAGTTTCAAGGAATCTGGGGAGGTGGGCTTGAGCACATACATTTAGGGTATATAAAGTTTTCACAAAAACTGGTCGGGGTCCTTGGCTAAGAGAAGACTCAGCCTTGGACCCATCAGTGTAATAAACTGCACTCCACTAGCTGCATTGTCCTTCTGAGTTAGTTTATTTCCTGGAACGTGTGGCTACAACAGTATCCCCATGGACTGTAGCCTGCCAGGCTCCTCTGTCCATGGGAATTTTCTAGGCAAAAATGCTGGAGTGGGTTGCTATGTTCTCCTCCAGAGGATCATCCCAACCCAAGGATCAAACCCAGGTCTCCCACACTGCAGGCAGATTCTTTACCCTCTGAGTCATCAGGGAAGCCCAGAGAAGTGCATAGGCAGACAGTAAGAAATATTCAATATATTAAAGATAATAAATATGTTAAAAAATAAAAGGAATTTTTGTTAAATCTATGTTTTGAGGTAAATGAATAAAAGTATCAATAGCAGTTATTGCTAGGTGATACAGGTGTAATATTTTTGCTTATGGCATATCTACATTTCTGGATAGGCTATATTACTTATTAAAACAAAGCAAAAGTACACTGTTACTTTAAAAATAGGAAAATAAAATCCTATTCAGTTGTGATATCTGTGTAGCCTCATAAGATCATTCAGAGGTGTGGTGTATTTTGCACATGAATAGATGGGGGATGGTGATGGAGATCTAGGAGCATTTTCTGCTTTTAGATCATCAATTGCCCCTTGGTTGAATTTTGGAATGATTGGGAAAGATTTAAGAATACTAAAGCCTAGGTCCCAATTTTCAGAGATTCTGATTTATTTCATCCTGAGCTGAGGCTTGAGTATGAACATTTTTAAAAGCCCTGCCAGTGATTCTAATGTGCAACCAAGGTTGAAAGATATACCACTGTAACAAAGTCCAAGCTCACTCTTCTTGCCACACAATAGGTCAGTTAACCCTAGAGACAGAGGCGTCAAGGCAAGGAATAGGACTTTATTCAGAGAGCCGAGTGACCTAGAAGGTGGCAGGCTAATGTCTCAAAATGATCATCTTGTTGAGGCCTGGATGCCAGGTTCTTTTATGGATCAGAGATGGGAGGAGGTGAGGAAACAAAGTAAAAAGGCAATTTAATTCTTGCAAATATCTCCTAGAATGGCAAGTCTTAGGCAGGGGATGTGTTAGTTTCACTTCCTTACAGTTATTTCATGGGTGGTGTGAAATAGAATATCTCCTGTCTAATAAACAATGATGCCACAGCTATCTGTGATTTTGGTTCCCCAAATGTGAATTTCTGAGTCTCGCCTATAAGCAGCAGAGGAGGGGCTCCATTTTCCACACAAAGAACTCGAGAATGTCGCAGCCCTTTATAGCTGGGCAGGTCAGGCTATTTCCTTGTGAGCCAAAGACACCCTAGCCCAAGGGTCAGGAAGAGCGGCAGGCTGCCTATAATAACAAAACAGCAAGAGTTAAAGATACAAAAGCAAATCCAGTGTGGAGTCAAAATTAACCCTTCCCAGTTACAACACTTTAATCTTTTCTTTTCGAAATACAAATCTCATTACAAATCAGGGCCTGTTTCCACATTAAAATAAAAATGCACAACTAGGAATGAGCCTTCCTAGGTCGTGTCGTCATCTGGGCTTCCCTTGTGACTCAGCTGGTAAAGAATCACCTGCAATGCGAGAGACCTGGGTTGGATCCCTGGGTTGGGAAGATCCCCTGAAGCAGGGAAAGGCTACCCACTCCAATATTCTGGCCTGGAGTATTCCACGGACATCCATGGAGTCGCCAAGAGGCGGACATGGCAGAGTGACTTTCACTTTCACTTTCGTGTCATCCTCTTCCCTAATCCACCTTGCTCTTGAGTATTCTCTAGTTCCTTATTCACGTCCTATATTCCTTTAAAAACAAAATATAAATTCCTTTCAAACCACTAAATATTACACAAAAATTTGAAAGTACTTCACCCAGTACTACTTTCCCAGTAACAGTTCTCATTTTATATTAATTTATTCAGTTGATCTGCTCTCCACCAAGACTGAGTATGTTGGAGCTTCTATAGCCCAAGCCCCCCCCCCTCCCCCAGCCCACCCCCAACACCCAGAAATAGCAGCTTCCCTCCTGTGGGAGCACATAGTCACAATTCATTTGTCAGTTTTATAACTCTAAAATGCACATGTATGTTAATAAACGTATGATCTGAGCTAGACCTGTTTCAGCATAAGATAAAAATATTTATTAAATTCTGATTGCTTTTATACTACTCTCAAATCACCTTGGTCAATATCTCTAAGCCATGAAGTTCAGTCTGATGAAATAATAATTCCATAGTGTACCAGGCAGTAGGCTAACCTGAGATTGCCATTTTACTTTCTCTGGTAATATTTTGAACTCTGGTAGATGAAAAATTACTGCAATTAATCTACCATGTTACTTCATAGACAATGAAAATACCTAGCACTGAGGTAGCACTTTTCATCAACAGGACTCTAAGCACTTGATACACAATTTTTCTCAGGAAGCTTCACAACAGCCATGAACACTAGGCAGGCAGTTATCATCCCCATGCTCCCTACTGAGAACCCAGAGAATGGAGAGATGAATAACTACTCAAGTTCACACCAGATATAACTAAAATTTTTGCTACACAAGATGTAACTAAATATTTTGTTATCCATCCAACATGTGTTGAAATTTATTTTTACTTTTTACTTTACAAAGCAAAATTTCAGTTTGCTACCAACTGGAATACTGTTCAAGACTCTAGGAAAATCATTTATGTCCTCTAGAGGTCCTTATTTTTTAACTGATTTTTGATAGAATTTGCCAATAAATTTGTCATCATTTGTATCTGCATTAAAATACACTGTCACACTGACTACTGTCATTTAAAGTTGCATGTATGTTCAGGTGCCTCATTCATACATAAGTGACACCTTACTAATCACCATATGTTTTTTAAAAAATACATTGTAGCATTAATGTATTGCTTTACAGCCTTGAAAATAATTATATTTTTTCAATAAAAGCTGTCACTAAATTGTAGCATTATATAAACTATTTCCTTTTTATAGAGGAAAAGCTTATTAACTAACCATAAATAGCCCAAATTTTAATACCCAATTTATGTAAAAAAAAAAAAAGTTAACTTTGTTTTTGAAATAGTAGATTACAAAGAAAGTAATGAGTGGGTTTCAAAATATCTCCAAAGCCCTTCATATGTAAAGCAATACTAAAACACTACAATATATCATCTAATCTGATGGAACAAGGAGTAGGAAAAATAATTCAAAAGATTAAATCACTTAAAAGTATACTGTTTAATTTTAAATTTCACACATACACATGCATATATACCAAGATATTTTCACTTACTCATTATTTACTCATTTATTTAAGTATTTTTTGTGTGTCTAATATATGCTTGTCACTTATTTCCTGGCCTCAAGGAACTTGTAGTTTTCTTGAAAGTGAAAGTGAAAGTTGCTCAGTTCTGTCCAACTCTGCGAGTCCATGGATGGATTTCTCCAGGCCAGAATACTGGAGTGGGTAGCCTATCCCTTCTCCAGGGGATCTTCCCAACCCAGGAATCAAACCAGGGTCTCCTGCATTGCAGGTGGATTCTTTACTAACTGAGTTATCAGGGAAGCCCATAGTTTTCTTGAGGGATCTAAGTGCTAATCAAATAGCCATATAAATGAATGGAAAATTTTGATGTTGATATGTATCATGAGAGAGAAGTAAGTGATGTCTAAGAGAATAAAGCTGATAGATTTGACATATTCTTATGTCAAGTTAGATGTTGTTAGACTTAGTCTAATAAGATCCTAATATATTTTTCTTCTTGTAACTTCCTAGCTACTCATAAAACTGAATAGAGTGGAAAACACCAGGTGATACGTCAATATTTCTCAAATAAAACACAATAAATATGCTGCTGCTACCCTCTCTCCTTTCTCCCTTCACATAAATCAATTTTCCAATATACAGATTTAAATATACAGAAAAAAATTGGATGTATTTGATGAGTACATGAGAGATGAAGATAAGAAGCCCTTTTAACCATTTTTATATTAATGCAGAAGTCCATTTCCATGAGTTTTAGACCTGAATCAATACTTGAAACACATAATCATTTTAAATTAAATATCATATACTCTTTGACTTTGTTAAATCAGGAAAAGTTGGTTCAAGTTAATAAATCACAGATGAGTTTTCTGTTGGGTATCTGTACGGACCCAAGAAAAACATGTATTAGGAATGGCTTTGCACTACTTTAAAAATGTTCTAAATGTAATAAGCAAAAGCTTATTATTTGGACTCTGTAATTCATAGAACATTAAAATGAGAACAAATCTTAGTTATCATAAATATGTATTCCTTCATCCCCCAGGCCCTGTTTCTTGAATGAAGGACTTCATGGCCAGTGAGACTAAAATTGACTACTAGAAATTCAAGTCTTCTGAAAAGCATAGGGAAGAGCATAGCCTTGTGGGGGAAAAAAATGTGTCTAGTCATCAGATAGATATAGGCTTAAGTCTTCCTCTATCAGTTATATTTTTCTCCTTCAGAGTGTACTTCCACACTGCTGATTCTGCCTGTTCATCTTTCAAGGTTCATCAAAAGTTTAATTTATACTAACTTTGTCTTCGTGCCTTCTACTCTACACTTAGAGCCTGTAATACTTGTTTCTGCAGTTAATCTCACAAGTGTTAGTTTTCCCTATGAAACAGTCAAGGGCAAGGTGTTTATGCTATTTATCTGATTACGTATTATTTGTCTTTGTACTCATTTTTAACTCTCTTGCAAATAGGAAATGTCTCAAAGGTTTTATTCAACCTGTTAATTAATGAGGAGACAAGTATGATGTTAAAAATGGTTCTGAGAAGGTTTGAAGAGATAGGTATTTGTAAGCAATTTAATAAAGGAATGCTAGGGTGAAAATGCTAAGTTAAACACAGACCTGATTGATACCAACAGAGCAATAAACCACAACCTTCTATATTTTCACTGGTCAGAGGTACATGTATCTCTACCAAACAAACACATATAATTTTATAATTTAATGTCAGTTCACTAGGTATGGGCCTATTTTTATAATGAAGTGAGTTAAACAAAATGTGTGACTTAACACTGGGTAATATATATGTATATATATATATATTTAAAGAGAAAATATATGCCATCCACATTTTGCCGAATTTCAAAGTCTTGGATTATTTTGTTAACATCCGAGAAACTGTGCACAAATAAAAATGTTTGTCAAGTGGATGAATGAACAAACATATCAACATAAATTACCACATAATTTAATATGTCTGAATGTCAGTTTTCTTATCTATAATGAAAAATTATTTATTTCACCTTATGGGAAAAATAAAAAGGATCATAAATAAATATCATATGCCTCATGTCTGCTCTCAGTAAATCTCACTTCTCGTCCCTCACTTTGATTACTGTTAAAGTGAAGTCGCTCAGTCGTGTCCGACTCTTCGCCACCCCATGGGCTGCGTGGTCTACTGGCTCCTCCGTCCATGGGATTTTCCAGACAAGAGTACTGGAGTGGGTTGCCATTTCCTTCTTCAGGAGATCTTCCCGACCCAGGGATCAAACCCAGGTCTCCCGCGTTGTAGACAGATGCTTTACTGTCTGAGCTACTAGGGAAGTCACTATTACTTCTCCCAGCTCACTGATACATTCCTCTGTATCATTTAGCCTAGCTCTTGATTCATTCTAGTATCTTTTTCATTGCAGTTAGTGTTCTTCATCTCTGTACAATTGTTATTTTACATTTTCTAACTCTTTGTTAAACTTTTTTATTTTCTCATTCTGTGCATTCATTCCTCTTCCAAGTTCTTGGATCATCTTTCTAATCACTATCCTGAACTCTTTTTCAGATAGACTGCCTACCTCCACGTTACTTAGTTCTTCTTCTGGGGTTTTATCTCGTTCCTTCATTTGGAACGTGTTTCTCTCTGCCTCATTTTTCCTAAGTTTCTGTTTGTGTTTTTATGTATCTCATAGGTTTCTTATGTTTTCCGACCTTGGAGAAATGACCTTCTGTAGGAGGCATCTTATGCAACCCAGAAGCACACTTATCCTCTCATCACCTAAGGTAAGTGCTCTAGCGGTTCTCCCAGTGAGGTCTGCATGCATCCATGTGTTGTGGTGAGCTAACTATATGGATGGTCTGGTAAGCTTGGTTGGCCCCTAGTTTGGTTGGATGCCAGGCTCCACCTTGCGTGTATGTTTCCAACACTGGTTGGCAGAACCAGGTCAAGAGGCCGCTGACTGCAGAGCCCAAGGTGTCCCAGGGCAAGTGTTGGCATGAGCCAGAGGGCAGAGTCAGGACTGAAGACTTCAGGACTTTTATTTCCCTACTGGTAGTGAAGACCATTCCTGGAGTTAATGCTGGACTGCTGGCAGCTAAACTGGGTCCTGGAGCCTGGCTGCAGGGTCCAGGGATCCCAGAACTGGTGTCAGACCACTGGCTGCAGGGGAATGGTTCCTGACTCAGTTGGAAGTGGGATCCAGGATGTCTCAAAGGTTGTGTTGGCCTGCTAGTGGGCAGGGCCAGGGGCCAGATACTCTCAGGGCAGATTCTGGCCTGCTGCGGTTAGGCTGAAAAATTGAGGTTTTCTCCCGTTTAGCATCTGCTGTCTGCTGGTTGGTGCTGGTCCAGAGGCTCAGGCAGGTTCCCTGGAGTACACCACTGGGGTCCAGGGGCTCGGGACTCTTGCCTGCCCACTGTTGGTAGAGCTGGGTTTTGGACGCTCTGATGGGCAGGGCCATGTCCAGAGGCTGCTGGGGGCTTAGAGATCTTCATGCAGCCTGTCTGCTTCTGGGTGAGGCTGTGTTCCTGCTTCTCTGGGCTGTTGGACAAAGCCAGGTCTGCGTGCTAATGAGCTGGAGGTTGGAATCCACAGTGGCTGCCTCTGCCACCAGCATCCATGTGGTAAAAGGAGCTCCCCATCATGGCTGCCACCAGGGTCTACGTCCCCAGAGTGCGCCTCAGCCACCCACTGCTTCTCTGGGAGACTCTCTAAGACCAGCTGGTAGGCCTGGGCCATGCTCCATCAAATTACTTCTTTAGTCCTGGGTATCTAAGTGAGTGATATTTTGTGTGCACCATTAAGTGTGAAATCTCTATTTCCCATAGTCCTTTGAGACTCCTGAAATTAAACGACACTGGCCTTCAATGCCAAATGCTCTGAATTTGCCCTGACATGGAGCTCAGTACTCTCATGCCTGTGGGAGAAACTCTGCAATGCAATTATTCTCCAGTGTATGGGTTGATCACTCAGGGATATAGGACTCAACTGTATCCATCCGTCTTACTCACCTTGTTGTGGATCCTTCTTTATGTCTTTAGTTGTAGAAGGTTTTTGTTTTTTGGTTTTTTTTGGTGGGTTTTAGTCTTTTTCATAAACGGTTATTCTGCAGATATTCTGCAAAATATTCTGATTTTGGTGTGCCCATGAGAGAAGGTGGAGCCCAGTGCCTTTCTATTTGGCCAATCCTCTATCACTACTGGCTCAGGGGCAGTAGTAGCTACATCGGTGGCGCACCCCATGCAACCCCCAAAAGTGTGCAGACAGTCCCCCCACTTTGCTTTCTCATTCTTTATTCAGTGTTTTTCCCAGAATGTCTGTCACTTCTCTGTGAACTACCCCATACCTTTTTTTTTTTTCATTAAAGTCTGGCTTAATCATGCCTTTACACAGTAGCAGAAACTCCTTGACTATGAACTATTCAGGAGGCAGAGACAGTAATAGCAACGTGCATCACAGCTATAAATTTATTAGCTTATTAGTGCAATATCCTGGCACCTTGTTCTGTTGCTTCTTATATTATTTACCCAAGGTTACTGTATTTTTTTTTCTCTCAAACTCTCTACCTCTTAGTTTACTCACATATCCCACCAGGTTCTATCTCAGGCATATACTACTTTTTCTTAATTTATTATGCTCCTAGCCGTGGAACAACGATGGCCTGGAGCACTTTTAAATCAGGGGCCTGTGATGGGAATTGTTTTTGTTTTTTTTTTCTTCATGTTTTGTCAGTGGCACAACTGAACCTCCTGTTTTGTTTGCCTTTAAGCATATGGTGATGCTTGTCAACAATTCACTACATCCCTGTTTTCATGGGAGAGTGTTGTGGTGGTGGTGAACAGTTAGCTGGTCCTTAACTCAATATTCCTTGCCAGCCTTCTTCAATTTGCATATTAAACTAACTAACTGCTGCAAGGATGGAGTGTCGAGGGCATGAAGGAGATCATTATCTTGAAGTAAAAAAATAATGACTTGCTTCTTGATAATAACACTTTGGGATTTTTTAATACATCAAAAAGAAGAAAAACAAGGAATAGGGAGCATGAAAATATGATGTGATAATAACGATCTCAAAAGATAATCTAGGTACTCACTAGTTTTTTTCTAGTATTGAAATATAGTTGACATATAGCTTCATGTTAGTTTCATGTATACTGTATAATGATTTTCTATTTGCATACATTATGCAGTGATCATCATGATAAGTCTAGTAACCATCTGTCCCCATATAAATATATTACACTATTATTGATCATTTTCTTTAGGCTGTATATTACACCCCCCATGGCTTATTCATTTTACAACTAGAGGTGTATACTTCTTAATACTCTTTACCTATTTTACATCTCCTAATTGTACTTCTGTTTGACTTACTATGCACAACATAATATCCAGAAAATCCATCCATATTGTACTTCCCAGCAACCACCCAGTAATATCCTCTAGGGGTCTGTTTTTGTTTTATTTGTTTGTCTTTCAGATTCCACACATAAATGAGCTCATATAATATTTTTATTTTTCTGTTTGACTTACTGTGCATAGCATAATACCCAGAAAATCCATCCATGTTGTTGTCAACAGCAAAATCTCACTTTTTTGAATAATATTCCATCACCCACCCACCCCCCACCCCCGCACACACACACACACACCACATCTTCCTATCCATTCATCTATCAACGGTCACTGTCATATGATCCAAGAATTTTGCTTCTGGGTATTACACAAAGAAAAGGAAAAGAGTAATTTGAAAAATTATATGCACATTAATTTTCATTGCAGTATTATTTACAATAGTTAAGATATGAAAGCAACACAAGTTTTTTTTTTATTAATCTAAATTGTTTGTATATTTAGAAAAGATTGATATTACTGACAGAAACAAAACATAGAAAGGAAAAACTGAAAAGTATCAACCTCATCCCCACTAGATACAGTTATACATGTTTTAAAAAATATTTTACTGGAGTATAGTTGCTTTATACTGCATCTCAGTTTCTTTTGTATAGCAAAGTGAATCAGTCATATATTTATGACTGATATATATACATATATATCCTCTTTTTTGGATTTCCTTCCATTTATGTCACCCCAGAGTACTGAGTTCCCTGAGCTATACAGTAAGTTCTCAATAGTTATATATTTTATGTTGCTGTTGTTCAGTCATTAAATCATGTCTGACTCTTTGCAACCCCATGGACTGTAGCATACCAGGCTCCTCTGTCTTCCTCTGTCTCCCGAAATTTGCTCAAATTCATCTCCATTGAGTCTGTGACACTATCTAATCATCTCATTCCTCTGCCTTCCCCTTCTCCTTTTGCCTTCAATCTTTCCCAGCATCAGGGTCTTTTCAAATGAGTCAGCTCTTTGCATCAGGTGGCCAGAGTATTGGAGCTTCAGCAACAGTCCTTCCAATGCATATTCACAGTTGATTTCCTTTAGGATTAACTGGTTTCTTGCAGCCCAAGGGACTCTCAAGAGTCTCCTTTAGCACCATAGATCAAAAGCATCAATTCTTCAGTCCTCAGCTTCTTTATGGTCCAACTCTCATATCCCTACACGACTACTAGAAAAATCATAACTTTGACTCTACAGACCTTTGTCCATAAAGTGTTGTCTCTGCTTTTTAGTACACTGTCTAGGTTTGTCATGGCTTCCCTTCCAAGGGGCAAGTGTCTTAATTTCATGGCTACAGTCACTGTCTTCAGTGATTTTGGAGCCCAAGATGTTTAAGTCTGTCCCTGT
This sequence comes from Odocoileus virginianus, assembly GCF_023699985.2. NCBI lineage: Eukaryota > Metazoa > Chordata > Mammalia > Artiodactyla > Cervidae > Odocoileus > Odocoileus virginianus. The sequence goes on from NC_069699.1 coordinate 23,016,689, forward strand.
TTCCACTTTTTCCTCTAATGTTTTCTGTGAAGTGATGGGACCAGATGCCATGATCTTAATTTTTTGAATGTTGAGTTTTAAGCCAACTTTTTCATTCTCCTCTTTCACCCTCAACAAGAGGCTCTTTAGTTCCTCACTTTCTGCCTTTAGAGTGGTATCATCTGCATATTAGAGGTTGTTGATGTTTTTGCTGCCAATCTTGTTTCCAGCTTGTAACTTGTCCAGTCCATCATTCTGCATGATGTACTCTGCATATAAGGTAAATAAACAGGGTGACAATAAACACCCTTGTCATACTCCTTTCTCAATTTTGAACTAGTCAGTTGTTCCATGTAGGGTTTTAACTGCATACAGGTTTCTAAAGAGACAGGTAAGGTGGTCTGGGATTCCCATTTCCTAAAGAATTTTCCAGTTTGTTGTGATCCACAAGCCAGAGGCTTTAGCATAGTCAATAGAACACAAGTCAATGTTTTTTCCTGGAAATCCCTTACTTTCTTCATGATCCAATGAATGTTGGTAATTTGATCTCTTGTTACTCTGCCTCTTAGAAACCCAGCTTGTACATCTGGAAGTTCTTGGCTTACATACTGCTGAAGCCTATCTTGAAGGATTTTGAGCATTACCTTGCTAGCATGTGAAATGAACACAATTTTGCACAGTAGTTTGAACATTCTTTGGCATTGTCCTTCTTTGGGATTGGAATGAAAACTGAGTTTTTCCAGGCCTATGGCCACTGCCGAGTTTTCCAAATTTGCCGACATATTGAGTGAGTGCAGCACTTTAACAGCACCATCTTTTAGGCTTTTAAATAGTTGAGCTGGAATTCTGTCACCTCCACTAGCTTTGTAGGTAGTAATGCTTCCTAAGGCCCACTTATCACTTCACACTCCAGAATGTCTGGCTCTAGGTCAGTGGCCACACCATTGTAGTTATTCAGGTCATTAAGACTTTTCTTGTATAGTTCTGTGTATTATTGCTAACTTTTCTCACTCTCTTCTGCTTCTTTTAGGTTCTTATTGTTTCTGTCCTTTATCATGCCCATCCTTTGCATGAAATAGTCTCTTGATATCTCCAACTTTATTGACAAGATCTCTAGTCTTTCTCATTCTGTGGTTTTCATCTATTTCTTTGCATTATTCATTTAAGACCTTATTTCTCCTTGCTATTCTTTAGAACTCTGCATTCAGCTAGGTATATCTTTCCTTTTCTCCCTTGCCTTTCACATCTCTTCTTTTCTCAGCTATTTGTAAAACCTTGGGTGGCCATTCATGGCATGGTCATATCTTCATTGAGTTACAGGAGCCCCTTCACCAAGATAAGTCTGTGATCCATGAAGAGGTATTTTATATATAGTATCAATCCCAATCTCTCAATTCATCATATCCTCCCATGCCCCACCTTGGTGTTCATATGTTTGTTCTCTATATCTGCATCTCTATATCTGCTTTGAAGATAGGTTCATCAGTAATATTTTTCTAGATTCCACATACATGTGTTAACATATGATATCTGTTTCACTCGTTCTGAGCTACTTAACTCTGTGATATTTTAAATGACTTTTCTTTGAAATGTAAAGAAGAAACATATAATGTTTTACTGTCAAGAATATTGTGGTTGACTAAAATTGTCACTGTCCTGGACATCAAGCATATTTAAACACCAAAATAGGCAATAGTAATAAAGGTGGTGATAAAATAGTTAAGTAAACAAATTTAATTGGCTCTTTTGAGGGGATTTACAAAAACAGTAATATGAGAAAGGGTTTATTGCAGGTGTTTAGTCAATGTTCTCTCAATTATTTGGTAAAATTAAGGAGTGTAAATATGAGGAACAGAGAATATAGGGTCAAAAAATATACCAAAGAAATAATTAGTTTTCCTTTTTCAAGAGACCAGAACAAATCAAGGTGCTTAAGTAAGATTTGTATGTTACATAAAATTTTACAGGTGAAACTTAAATCAATTTCCTTCTCCTCTTCTCTACAATAAACTGGTTAATATTTGATTATTATAAAATAAATCTTTCAAATACTTGGGAACAGTTAAGTATCCTCTTAGCTTTATTTCTCCAATATAAAATTACTTACAAACTAATTTATGAATCATGCACATACCTTTAGAAGAAGCATAGTACATAAATTAACAATCCCCCTTGAGGAATAAACTCATGTGTTCCTTTTAAAATATGTGCAACACTTCCCATTTATATGGGCACCATCACATATATCATTTGAATAGCAGTGCTTTGTTTACATTTAGTATCTTTGTACAAAAATGCAAACCAGTTTGGAGAGAAGTTCACTCTTTACAACTCTTCTAGGAGACAGGGAAGATCCTCTAAATATAACAGCAGTGTTTTCTCTTATAGATTTCCATGGATGAAAATCTAGGGTAGCATTCCACTGGGGAAAGAAGGAAGGAAAGAGAGAAAAGAAAGGAGAAAAGAAAAAAGGGAAGAAAAAAATGAAACCTGAAAAGAAAAATATAAGACACCACGTCATTCTTCATTCACTATTAATTCCTTCCTTTCATTTTCTCTCATTTATTCCTCTCACGGCTTCGCCAATGTTTCCTTGTTCCCCAAATTATCATTTCCAGAATTCAGGCTCCTTTTCAGTTTAATGGCCCATTCTTCCTTACGTTGTGTAATTGAGTGTCACCTAAGCCACTTCAATACTAATTCCTTGGTTAAGTCAAACTTAACATCCTCATAACTTTCCTAGACACATTTATAGAAGCCAGTTTTTTTGTTGTTGTTGGAAGGGCATGCTTATTCTCCCAGGCACTTGGAGTCAGAATTTCTTTGTCATCTTTGATTTTATATTTCAGTATCATGTCGGTGTTACCAAACTCTACTGGTCACAGCATCATAATAGTTAGCTCATCACTCCTTCCCTTCTAATTTTAATAATGATCAAACTACTTTAATCCTCATTTCTCCTCATCTGTACTGTGCTTAGTCATTCAGTCATGTCCAACTCTTTGCAACCCCATGGACTATAGCCCATCAGGCTCCTCCGTCCATGGGGATTCTTCAGGCAAGAATACTAGAGTTTGTTACCTCCTCCAGGGTATCCTCCCAACCCAGGAATCGCCCACAGTGCAGGCGGATTCTTTACCATCTGAGCCACCAGACTGTATGAATACTGGAGTAGGTAACCTCTCCCTTCTCCAGAGGATCTTCCAGACCCAGGAATTGAACCAGAGTCTCCTATAATACAGGTGGATTCTTTACCAGCTGAGCTACCTAGATTATTATAAGAAATAATAATTTTAAACTGGTGTCTGTATATTAATATCTTGTCTTTCTCTTTATCAATTTATGCACAATGCTTCTATATTAATATAATAAAATTATAAAGCCCAATTTATTTGATCCTTTAAGACTCTGAACAAATTATTACCCTAACATGTATGACCTTCAATAGTAGGTTCTTGATACTTATTTTCAGCCCCATTTATTTCCCATGTATGACTTAACCTGATCGAGTCAATCCTGCTCGGCGTGCTTTCCTTCCTCTGGGTTTTTATGCATGCTACACCCTCCACTAGGACACTGTTCTCCCTTGGCAATGCCTAAACCCCTCATCACTCCTCCTAATCTATTAAAATTCTATCCTGCCTTTGGTTTTGAAGAGCAATATCATTCAGTAAATGCCCAACATTTTCCCAATCCTCATAATAAAGTGTTTGTTCCTTCCTTTGAATACCCATGCATTTATATTTGTACTTTTTAGATACACCTAAGTCTACCTACCTGTCATGTATGTATGCATACTTCTCTAATTTGTTTTATTAACTCTTAGAGCCACTGAGAGCAAGGATATTGGGAAAATACTCACCGGTCGAAAAATGATTATAGGCTTGTGGTATAGGCGTAAGTCACTCCTAAGCAAACACAGAAAAGATGAAGAAGGTTTAAAAAAAAAAAGACTGCTTAAAAAAATAAAATGACTGTCTGTAGTGGGTTTAGATTTATGTGACTGAAGACTGGTCTAGGATATTCAAATCAATGAATGTACAGAAACAAATAGTAAATCTTTCAGTGGATGCTTATTTGTCTGGAAAAGAGACAGTCACACACTATGGCCATTGGAGTTTGACTCAAAATCAAAGCCGTAGTCACTTTTGTGTTTTTAACCATGCTTCAAAGTATTCTCTTAAAGAACGGGGATCGTGCGAAGGTCACAAGTGGTTTCCGTCATGGTTCGCCTCATCTGTTTCCTTCGAATCCTGTTAAGACAGAGAAGGCCCACCTGATAGAGTTCTTGAGGCAGTTGTTTCACTGTGGAGCCCCACATTGTACTACAAACTACTTTAAAATGTTTCTGGAAGGAATAAATCTTTAATTTAAAATGAATCCTCATTGCAGAAGCTTGAATGTACTTGAAATATCTGAGAAACCCTTGAAGTTATGAATATATAAAACCTCAAAGCTAGTCATTTTATAAATAAAAATCATTAATTTTTAATCAAAAGAAGATTTCCTCAGTGTAGGCTCCTAAATGTTTTATATCCGATATTCAGTGAAAGGTTTGCTCTTTTTGGATGCCTTATCCTTGATGCCCTGCTCAATCTATTTGCCTTAATCTCAGCTACCATTCCAGCATGTGTGTATAATTGATTTTGTAGGACTTAGAGTCCAATCCTGGCATCCAGCCTGACTTTTATATATATATATATATATATATATATATATAGCAGAAAATATAGCAGTCATTTTGTTTTTTGTTTGTTTCTTTTTCATTTACATTGTTTCTAAACTATGTTAAAAATACCTCCTTGGACTTGCAAGAGAGAAATTCAGAAAGAATATTTTGATATGTATGTTTAAAGTTCAAGTGAGTAATAATCTTGAAAGATTCTGCTGGTAGAAGATACACCTGAATTTGCTGGAATTTGTATTTCAGATGATAAAATAATATATTAGCTTAATATTTGCTAATATTAGTTAAGCTAATTTATTACTAAAAATGTAAACAGTTATTTAATTTCTATTAAAGATGCATTTTTAAAGTCACATTTTTGTGACCATTTTCCCATTGATATTTGGAATCCAGGTTAAAATGTTTAAAAATACATTGTAATACACTTCTATGTCCATGAGAAGATGAATAATAAAGAAAACCTATAGGAAATATTTTAAACTTCCCTTTACTATCTAATTCTTGTCTGTAGAAGTCTACTTTTAAAGATGCCTGGACTCAAAGGAAACCAGAAAACCAAAAACATAAAAGAAGCTAAGAAAAATGAATTTGAAAATAGCTACTATAATGTTAGAATAGTCAAAGAACACCGTATTTCTAAAACTATTTCATGACTATACACCCATGATTATAAGTAATTTGGAGATTTTTTAACTTTTCCTGATATAATTATGTTAATACATTAAATAAAACTTCTTTTATACTAGTTCAAATATTTTCTTGTAAAAGATCAGCACACAGTGCCTAATTAACTTCGTAGATGAACGGAGGCTATAAAAGCAAAGGCCCAGTGAATTTCAAATAGGTATTCTACTCTAGCTGGTAAAGTTGGTTTCAATCAGGTACAGGTTAACGATTCAGAAGATGCTATATATGTAAAGTAAATTAAGTAAATGGATGGCAGATAGTGGGAGCTAGGATTCATTCTGTTGGTGTGGGGGATTCTAGATAAGCAAGGGAGAAGGTTATAATGATTCATGTTGCAATGAATTACAATTAAAGACATCAGTATGAACTCATGTTTAGTATAAGATAGATACAGATAGAATTATGTACAAATAGGTATATATACCTGGGTTAGTATACACAGAGATATTTGCTTCTCTGTAGGCTGCAGTAGCCTAGAAGTAACACCCCAGTAGAAATAAGCACACTCAACTCAGATCTTGGTTTCTCTAATAAAAGAATCCAGAACTCCTCATAAGAATGGTTGATTCTAGGGCTTGAATGGAGAATATATAATATTATCATAGAATATCTTGTAGTGCTAGAGAACAAAATAGTGCTAAAACCTAAACCAAACCAAGCAAACAAAATCAACAATGGAGATATATATATCAAAAGGTCACAGGGGTCAATAGAAAGAGCTCCTAAAAGCCATAGCTAGAGCCAGGTGAGGAACAGAATTCAAAACATAGTATTAGATTAAAGGGCTTAACTGGTGGCTCAGTAGTAAAGCACCTGCCTGCCAATGCAGGGGATGTGGGTTCAATCCCTGGGTCAGGAAAATCCCCCAGAGAAGGAAATGGCAACCCACACCAGTATTCTTGCTTGGGAAATCCCACGGACCGAGGAGCTTGGCAGGCTACAGTCCATGGGGGTTGCAAAGAGTCAGACATGACTCAGCGACTAAACAACAACAAATTAGATTAAAACCTAAACTGTGAAAGAAATATGTTTAAATATATACTTATATAAATTATTGATTGACTAAATGAATCACCAGAGGGGAGTAGACAATTATTCTGTACAGAAGAATCTCAAATAATTTGTATAGATACTCCCCTGCCCTGCCAAAGAAGTGGAACAGAACTTCTACTCCTTAAGCTTCACATAGGACCTCCTTCTAAGGAATACACTATGGAAAGCACAGGAAAAAATAGCTCCAGAGCACAGAAGTCTGGCAAATACTATATTGGCTAGGTAATGAAAGTCAACAGAGTTAAAGTTATGTTGATAGTATGCTAGTGACATGATGTGAAAATTGTACTTCCTCTCTCTGTATTGTTTTCCCTAAAAACCCATGACTCCAATCTAATCAAGAGAAAAACATCAGGCAAATTTCTGTTAAGGAACAGTCAATAAAACATCTGATCAGTAGTCCTCAGAACTGTTATGGTCCTCAGAACTAAGGAAAGAAAAATTTAAGAAACTGTCATAGTCTAGAAGCCTTAGGGGACATGATGACTAAAAGTAAAACAGTGTCTTGGATGGGTCACTGGAATAGAAAAAAATGACAACTGTTCCATACTAATGTAAAATCAGTTAGCAATAGGAGAAATGGTATGGGCTATATGAGAACTCCCTATACATTTTCATAGCTTTTCTGTAAATCTAAAACTATGCTAAACTAAAAATTTATCTTAAAAATAATGACAAAACTTTTTGGGGTGATGGACATGATCTGTTTGATGCTAATAGTATCTACACAACTCTGTCAGAATTCATAGAACTGTGTACATACACATTATGTCTCAACTGTACCCTGGCTTGTGGTTGTCAGAAAGTCTATGAAAATTACAAACCTCAGAGAACATCTCTCTTTAATCACTGACATGAGGCACCATGTCAGTGATTAGATTGGAGTACTTTCAATTGATTTCAAATACATTATGTATAGAGTTAGATGTCAGGTATAACTGCAGGCGCTGTCACCTTATTTAAAATACATACAATTATAGCTGTTAAGTGGTTAATATCCAAAATACAAAAGTAGCTCACACAACTGAATATATATAAAAAAAGAAACAAATAGTCCCATTTAAAAATGGACAGAAGAACTAAATAGACTTTTTTTTTTCAAAGAGAATATGAAGGTGACCAACAGGCACATGAAAAGATGCTCAACATCACTAATCATCAGGAAAATGCAAATCAAAACCACAATGAGCTATCACTACTCGCTTGTCAGAATGGCTGTCATCAAAAAGAATACAAATAATAAAAGTTGGGGAAGATGTGGAGAAGAGGGAACCCTGTACCACATTTGTAGGAATGTAAATTAATACAGCCACTGTGGAAAACAGTATGGAGATTTCTCAAAAAAAAAAAAAAAAAAAGTAAGTAAAAAGTACCATGTGCATGCATGCCTGCTAAGTTGCTTCGGTCATGTTCAACTCTTTGCAAGACTATGGGCTATAGCCTGCAAGGATCCTCTGTCCATGGCAGTCTCCAGGCAAGAAATCTGGAGTGGGTTGCCATGTCCTCCTCTAGGGGAGTCTTCCCAACCCAAGGATTGAACCGGCATCTCTTAAATCTCTTGCATTGGCAGGTGGGGTCTTTACCACTGGTGCCACCTCGAAAGCCCCCCAAATACCATACGACCCAGCAATTATTTCAGTCCTGGGTAAATATTCAAAAGAAACAAAAATAGTAATTTGAAAAGATACACTCACCCTCAATGTTCATAGCAGCATTACTTAAAAATTCCAAGATAAGGAAGCAACCTAAGTGCCCATCAGCAGACGTATGATTAAAGAAGTGGTATATTTACACGGTGGAATACTACTTGGCCATAAAAAGAAGAAAATGTTGCCATTTGCAACAGCATGGGTAGACATGGAGGTATTACGCTAAGTGAAATATGTCCGAGAAAAACAAACACTGTACGTATCACTTATATGTGAAATCTGAAAAATGCAACAAACTAGTGAATATAACAATAAAGAAATAGACTCACAGATATGGAGAACAAACTAGTGGTTACCCCTGGGGAGAAGAAACAGGAGAGGGACATTATAGGGGTACAGGATTAAGAGGTACAAGCAATTATGTATAGAATAAGCTTCAAAGATATATTGTAAAACAGTGGAAATATAGCCAATAATTTATAATAACTAAATGTTGCATAACCATTAAAAACTATGGATCACTATATTGTATATCCATAGCATATTATAGGGAGAAGGCAATGGCACCCCACTCTAGCACTCTTGCCTGGAAAATCCCATGGATGGAGGAGCCTGGTGGGCTGCCGTCTGTGGGGTTGCACGGAGTCGGACACGACTGACGTGACTTAGCAGCAGCAGCATATAATATCGTGCATCAACTGTACTTCAGTTAAAAAATAAACTACATTGCAATACAAAGAGTGTTGAAGGTGATCCACCTTAGATTTGAGTCCCAGTTCTGCCATTTACTAACTGCAATCTTGGACAAACCATTTCACTCACCCGAACCTCAATATCCGTAGCAATACAATGAGATTAATAATATACATCATAAAGCATTTTAAAGATTAGATAAATCAAATTTAAAGCTAATTATCATGCATAAATAAATGGAAGTGCTCTATCAGTGGTATAAATATGTTTATTCTAATGTAATTGTATAAATATATTTATTATAATTAAATAAATATGTTTATTATAATGTAATTTTATAAGAGTGTGAATGTGTTACATGGAGATAAATGAAGGAGTCACAGTAGTGGAAAACTCTAATTGAAGGCAGGCCAACCTTTCCAGTGGTTTTCAAAACAGTCTATTTTTTACCCTGGCTTCTCCTATAATGTTAAACTAAGAACTTATGTTAAGTGGAGGTTGTTCAGGTTGCAGTAATTCCATTTCTGTTTGATGGAATAAACAGTCTAATTAGTGAACTTTTACAATAACCAATTTGCTTCTCATGGAAATCTAGGGTAAAGGGATCGCTTAGTGGTGGTTTTTACCTACACCAAAGAAACTGTTTTGTTTTTTTTTTTCTTTCTGATAAATTGTGTAACTCAAAGGTCAGTAATAGTATCATGCATCACAAGTCCTTTCTCGTGCCTAACAGTGCCTCAGGGCATGCATTCTAATGTGATATGTCACCCCCTACCTAACAGATTTAGTTCTTACTTGTAATATATTAATAGCTTCATTTTTAGGTTTTGTTTTTTCCCAAATAGCACTAAGAAATTGATTGCCAGCTCACTGAGTTGAGAATGGAAGCAGGTTGTTGAGCATGAATTACGGTCATGAAAACAGCATCAAGACTGCAGATTTGAATATGATAAATAAGAGAGAACTTACAAAGGAGTTGAGAAGCCAGCTGGGTGATTTTGCTATTAGAAATGGAAGAGATGGAGCTTTCTGGCATGTTTTTAAGCTTCAGAAATAGTTGCCAAGCCATGCAATAAGAAATTACCAACTATTTCAAAAGATGTAAACATCTATTTTTCTTTTATTCCAAAGCACAGTGATTCTCACAGGTCCTTAAAAATGCATAGTGGGAAAAAAATGGATCTTTATTTAATCTCCACTACGTGAAAGAGCAGAGAATATATCAGATATGCAATTAAAAGACCGATTTACATATACTATTTTTTAAAATTATTTATTTTCACTGGAGGCTATTTACTTTACAATATTGTAGTGGGTTTTGCCATACACTGACATGAATCAGCCATGGTTGTACATGTGTCCCCCATCCTGAACCCCCCTCCCGCCGCCCTCCCCATCCCATCACTCAGGGTTGTCCCAGTGCACCGGCCCTGAGCGCCCTGTCTCATGCATTGAAGCTGGACTGGCGATCTTTTTCACATATGGTGATGTACATGTTTCAATGCTGTTCTCTCAAATCATCCCAACCTCGCCTTCTTCCACAGAATCCAAAAGTCTGTTCTTTACATCTGTGTCTCTCCTGCTGTCTCGAATACAGGGTTATCATTACCATCTTTCTAAATTCCATATATATGCATTAGTATACTGTATTGGTGTATTTCTTTCTGACTTACTTTGCTCTGTATAATAGGCTCCAGTTTCACTCACCTCATTAGAACTGATTCAAATGCATTCTTTTTAATAGCTGAGTAATATCCCATTGTGTATATGTACCACAGCTTTCTTATCCATTCATCTGCCCATGGACATCTAGGTTGCTTCCATGTCCTGGCTATTGTAAACAGTGCTGCCATGAACACTGGGGTATACGTGTCTCTTTCAATCTGGTTTCCTTGGTGTGTAGGCCCAGCAGTGGGATATGGCAGTTCTATTTCCAGTTTTATAAGGAATCTCCACACTGTTCTCCATAGTGGCTATACTAGTGTGCATTCCCACAAACAGTTTAAGAGGGTCCCTTTTCTCCACACCCTGTCAGCATTTATTGTTTGTAGACTTTTTGAAAGCAGCCATTCTCACCAGCGTGAGATGGAACCTCATTGTGATTTTGATTTGCATTTCTCTGATAATGAGTGATGTTGAACATCTTTTCATATGCTTGTTAGCCATCTGTATATCTTCTTTGGAGAAATATCTGTTTAGCCCTTTGGCCCATTTTTTGATTGGGTCGTTTATTTTTCTGGAATTGAGCTGCATGCATATACTGTCTTTGTTACTCTGCCAATATAACGTCAGGGATGATAAAGTCATTTAATCTGCTTAAGTTAGCAGGTCTTATAGAGTCTGCATCACTAGGTTTTGATGAGTTTCAAATCAATCCATGAAATAAAGAATTGATAAGCTGAACTTCATTAACATTGAAATTTCTGTTGTGCAAAAGGCAGTCAAGAGAATGAGAAGACAAGTGAGAAACTGGGAGAAAATATTTGCAAAATACATATCTGATAAAAGACTTTTATCCAAAATACACACAAAAAAACCCGCTAAAAACTCAAAAATAAGAAAATGACCAACTAATCTAAAAATGGACAAGAAACCTGAACAGATATCAGACTGTAGAAAAAAGATAGATGGCAAGTAAGCATGTGGAGAAAAAAATGTTTCTAATCATATGTTATTAGGGAATTGCAAAATAAAACAATGAGATACTACTTCACCCTGATTGGAATGGAGAAAATCCAAAATATTGACAGTATCAAATGCAAATATGAATTTGGAGCAACAGGAACTGTCATTCATTGCTAGTTGGAATGCAAAATGCTACAATCACTCTAGAAGACAGTATGATGGTTTCTTATAAGACTAAGCATATTTTTAGCATACAATCCAGGAATCCTTGGTACATACCCAAAGTTGTTGAAAACTTATGCCTGCATACTGTACTCTATAGTAGCTTTCTTCATAACTGGTAAAACACACATGTGACCAAGATGCCCTGTAGCAGATTAATGGATAAATAAATTGTGGTACATCCAGATAATGGGATCATATTTGGCACTAAAAAAAAAAGAACTATCAAGCCATGAAAGAACTGTAAATGTATACTACTAGGTGAAAGAATCCAATCTGAAAAGGCAATGCACTGTGTGATTCCAGTTGCATGACATTCTGGAAAAAGCAAAACTATGGAGACAGTTAACTGATCAGTAGTTGCCAGCAGTTGAGGGAGCGATGAATAGACAGAGCACAGAGCATTTCAGGATTTCAGACTTTTCTACAGATACTAATAGTTGAGACATGTCATTTATCCATACTCATACATCTGTCCATACTCATAGAATGTAACTCTTAAATTTGTCCATACTCATGAAATGTAAGACTCTAACAATGAGCTCTAATATAAACTATGTATTTGGGTGAAAATGATGTGGCAGTGTCGTTTCATCAGTTGTAACAATTATACCATCCTGGTGAGGAATGTTGATATTGAGAGAAGCTCCATGTGTTGGCGCAGAGGTGTATGGGAAGTTTCTGTATCTTCCTCTCAATTTTGCTGTGAAACTAAAACTCTTTTTAAAAATAGAGTACATTGGAAAAAAAAATGCAGTGTGTGGATGATCTCCATTAGAATCACTTCAGAGCAGGGCTTTTCTGGTGGCTCAGTGGTGAAGAATCTGCCTGTTAATCTGCCGGGGGATATGGATTTGATCCCTGATCCAGGCTGGCATGCCTCAGAGCAACCAAGCCCATACCGACAGCTACTGAACCGGTACTCTAGAGCCAAGGAACCGCAAGTGCTGAAGCGCTCATGGCCTAGAGCCCGTGCTCCTCAACAAGAGACGCCACCGTAATCAGAAGCCCGTGCACTGCAACTAGAGTGACCATCACTTGCCGTAGCTAGAGAAGAGCCCACGCAGCCACAGAGACCCAACACAGCCAGAAATAAACAAATAAATGAATGGGGGCTTTGTTTTTTTTTTAAATAAAGAATCACTTCAGGCCGATGGTGATTGTTTTTAGTGCAGATTCTCAAACCTCGTGTTAGTCCTACAGAAATTTAATCTGTAGACATGGGGCCAGATAACCTGAATTTTTAATGGGCTACTCAGATGATTATTATAAATAGGATAGCCATATGATTTATCATCCAAAGTCAAGATATTGAGAGAAGGAAGCGTTCTTATTAATTATGCCAGGACTTATATGGTTACCCCATTTAAGAAAACCAACTTGAGAACTGCTACCTACAACAGTGATCCTTATTCTCAGATGCACACTGCAATTCTCTTGGATGTTTTTAAAAACAATGACACACAAGTCCTCTCCAAAATTCTTAAATCAGGCACTGACATTTTAATATAGCTTCTTAGATAATTCTACGTGGATTCATCTGGTCCTCATTAAATCCATGAATAAGTTCTTATTTTAAGAGGGGGAGAAGAAAACATTTGTTAGAAAAATAAAGACAACACTGTCACATTAAAAGAAAAAAGAAAGATCATGTTGCCTAAAGATAACAAGAGCATCCTACAGCTCATGGGCCCTGTGTAATTTAGAAAAATATATTTTTAATACAGTACAAAAAACAAGTTCCAAAAAAAAAAAGAAAAAAACAATTCCATGGGTTGAGATAGAATGGGTGACATGAAACACACTCCTAGGAGAAAAAGAGAGCATTGGGAGCAATAGCACTGAACAGAAAATGTTTCCATTATTCAGAGGAATCATATTTCCAGGCCTCTGGAGAGATTAGTGGCAAGAGAAGAGGAAGAGGAAGGATTATTGATTGAGGGCACATAGTTAAAAGGGAGGCAAAACATCACTCACAGGTATGAGGATGCATTCCTCACGGAAAGGATGAGCTTCATGAAAGGTAGCTGGGAAAGAGGAAGTGGTGGAAGCAAGTGCTTTGAAGGAAAATCATGACTGTCTTTAAAGCCTGCTGTTGGGTTCTAGAGTGGAGGAAATACCCTGGGGCTTGGGTGAGTTCTGATGTTGGGTTTGGGTTTGATGATCACTTTCAGAAGTTATCCTTAGGTTTCTAGTCCTTGAATTCTTTTATCTTAGGTAATGTCCTCTTCTTCTCCTGTATACTTAAGGTTAACTCATGGAAATCTAGCTAAAGAATGAGTTAGATGGCTTTCATGATGGACAGAAGAGAGGACAGGAAAATTGATAATAAAACAATAGCATCAAGATGAAAGTTTTGGAGACCAGCAAACCTGGGTTCAAACCATGACTCTCATTTATCAGCCAGGGAGTCTGTTTTGTTTCTCTTCTGGAAAATGGAGAGATTGACACTAAACTCAAAGTTGTTGTGAAGAGTAAGAAAACAAATGAAAAGCTAATTCCATATTAAGTGCTTAGCAAGTTGTTGGTAGTATTAGTACCAAACTAATCACTTTACTTACAAAGGTCTGTTTGGTCAAAGCTATGGTTTTTCAGTAGTCATGTGCAGATGTTAGAGTTGGACCATAAAGAAGGGTGAACACCAAAGGACTGATGCTTTCGAATTGTGGTGCTGGACAAGACTGTTGAGAGTCCCTTGGACTGCAAGGAGATCAAACCAGTCAATACTAAAAGAAGTCAACCCTGGATATTCTTTGGAAGGACTGATACTGAAGCTGAAGCTCCAATACTTTGGCCCGCTGATGCCAAGAGGCAACAAACTGGACAAGACCCTGACGCTGGGAAAGATGGAGAAGGGGGTCGATAGATGATGAGATGGTTGGATGGCATCACTGACAAAATGAACCTGAGTTCGAGGAAACTCCAAGCAGTAGTGGAGGACAGGGAAGCCTGGAGTGCTGCAGTCCATGGGGTCAAAAAGAGTCATACGCAACTTAGTGACTGCACAACAACATGCAGCTACAGGAGCTCTGATAATTATTTAAGAGAAAAAAGGCCAAAGGAGATAGAGCATGTAGGGAGTAACCTGGCAAATGAATGATTGAGAATGTGAAATAAACAGGAGCTTCAGTTCCAAAGATCTGAACCAGCAGCCCACATAAGACTTTCTTAGGAAATCTTTAAATGTTAATAATCAGAGAATTGGGGTAGTAATATAGTGCTAAGGAGTAAAACAGTGGAGTTAATAATCCATTATAATCCAAAAGGTCTACAAAAAACTGGAGATTTAGAAAGAAGTCAAAATTATTCATTTTTCACTTCTCTTTTAGAATTAAATATATCTGTAGATAGATTTGATTTATAGACTTGGGATTTTTGTGGTATGTGCAATATTTGTTCAAGTGCTTGAGAAATTGTAAAACAGAGTTTAATAAGCTGTTTACCAAACTTTTGGTTTTCGAATGCTTTTTGCAAGTAACGTTTTCTTACCTCTCCATCACTAGAATTCCTAGATCATTTTTTTAAAATATGGAATATGATGTAAACATTTGACAGTTTAGTTTGTTTATCTAGATTAAGACAGATCCATTTTAAAACTGCATTATTATCCTTAAATGTATTTTTAGTCAAATCAAAGTAAATTTTCTTCATAAAGTTTTGTATTTTACAATGAAATCAGTTTGGCATAAAAATCTCTTACATAATTCAATATTGTCCACAGTAGCATTTAAAAGGATTAGTTAACTTTTACTCTTAAATATTCCTAAACTGTCTCATTAAAGTCTTTGTGAAAAGCCAGGTTTACTTTTATTACTGACAATTTTCCAGTTTTCTATTTTGCTCTGTATATGTCTTGATTAAGCATACTCATTTTGTTTCCTCTATTGATGCACTTACCATGTCAACATCATAATACATTTCTTCTTTTAATATGTAAAATTGACATTTTTATGAAGTTGCCAGATATTTTTTCTTAAGTGTCTATTTTCATCACATTCATACTTGGCAGTATTTGTTGTTCCATATAATTTAGAGATGACTTTTTAAAAAATCTTTATGGTGAAAGAAATCACTTTCTGTGAGTTACAAGATCTTAATTATTACCTCCATTAGTTTGGGAGATTTTCATTTGTTTCCTTTGACAATAATGTTCATATGATCTTCTCAAGAAATGTTCTGATTACTTGCAGAAAAAGAACTCAATATAATAGAACATATTTCTCAAGCAATGTAATTTGTTTTTAATTGGATCCATTTGAATTTTTCCAGTTAACAGTTTCTCAAACATTGTCATCCTACTTCTCTTCCTTATTCCACTGCCTAATTTGTTGAAAATATGAGCTACACCTGCTGCTTCTATCCTTCATTTGTAAGATTCTGTAATAGGTTCCTATACTTTTTACTGAAATTGCACATTCATGTGATAGCCATCTGTATCAGTTTCCTATTGTTGCTGTAACAAATTGGGATAGACTTAGAGGCTAAAAACAACACAAACTTTTTATATTACAGTTTTGGAGAACTTATGTCTGAAATGGGTCTCACTAAGCTAAAATCAAAAGTGTCAGAAGAGCTATGTTGCATTCTGGAGAATCAGTTTTCTTGTCTTGCATCTAGAGGATAAGTGCACTCCTTTGCTTATGGCCCCTTTCCATCTTCAAAGCCAGAGATAACTTTCTCACGGTGCATCACTCTAATACTGACTTTGATGCCTCCTTATTCCATATACAAAAGAGTCTGTGATTAAATTGTTTCTGCTGGGATAATTCAGAAAAATCTCCCTATTTTAATATCAGCTGATTAGCAAAACTCCATCTGCAAGCTTAATTCCCCTTTACCATGTAGCTTAACATATTCACAGGTTTTAGGGATGAGGATATGGGCATCTCTGGGGACCTATTATTCCATCTACTATACTTCCCTATCATCAAATTCTCTTCGCTTGTACATGATCTGTCTTGGTCTCCATTGCTGGTAATTTTTGTTTTTGTTACTCTTTTGTGGGTGTTCTGTGAGGTTTTCTAAATCATTACAATCTCCTTCTCCTTATATTTCCTTTTCTGGAGAAATTCTCTATTTTTCATGTAAAGGTATGGTTTCTACTCCATGCTGATGATTCCAAAATGTATATTTTTAGCCCTACATTCCTCTCTCTCCCTCCCTCTGTTTTTTCTCATCAGCCCATTCCTTTATCTTCCAAATTTTATTGGGTAATTTCACTTAGCCCTTCCAAACTTACCCTATCTGGTAGTAGGACACCAGTTTCAGAACTGTGGTTCTTTTGACTGTGGCATTATTTAAAGGAAGATAGGACACTGTGATTTAGACTCTCAGAAAAGATAACTGATAGAATTAAGTCTAGAGCAGTATGAGGTATTAATATCCAACTCAAAAACTTATGTAAAATAATCTGTTTTATTTTTTCTTATTTTACTTTATTATTATTTTAAAATCTTTTAAAACTGATGTATACTTGTAAAATAGTATATAAGGTTTAGGTATACCACACAGTGATTCACAATTTTAAGCTTATATTCCATTTATAGTTATAAAGCATATTATAAAATATTGGCTATATTCCCTGTGTTTTACAATATATCCTTGTGTTTTATTTATTTTATACATAGTAGTTTGTACCTCTTAATATTCTACCCCATTCTCTTTTGCCCATTGTCTTTTCCCTAGTAAACACTAGTTTGCTCTCTATATCTGTGAGTCTGTTTCTTTTTTTGCTACACTCTCTATTTTGCTGGTTGTTTTAAAAATGAAAATTTTAATGTTCCCTCAGCCCTTGCAAAATTCCTTACAAGCATCATAATACCCCAAAGTATAAGACAGGGAGTGAATATGAATATTTCAATAAGGATGAGAAAAATTGTCTTGTACTAGCTTATTTTTGCCCACCATTCACAAACCTTTGCCCTTGGAAGATCCCTGATTTCTTTACATTGTATACTTATGGCACCTTCTACCAAAAAGCACTCAAATATCAAGAATTATTGATTATCATGGTGTTGAATCTCTCTTTCATGTAAATCATCAATAAATGTGACATATATTCAGTAAAACTAGCTTCTACAAAACAAGTAGGTGAAAGATGGCACAATTCACATCAAAGAGAGTGTTTACTATCTTTTAGTTATCTTTACAAGTTTAGAAAATACAACATAGACAGCTGGAACATGATTCAACTCTTGACATGTATGACTCCAAACAACTTAAGTGAAAACATCGGAAGTATCCTCTACATTTTAGGCTCCTAAAATATTTTTAATGTTTTTCAAAAGCCCTCTTGATTTGATCTTTTTGAGAATTACTTGGTGCAATATACTGTCCACTCTTTCAGGCATGAACCCTCTTGCCAGTTGTAATTACTTTCTCTCAAAATCTTTTTCTCTTTCACATCCATATCCACTAGCCACTATGTCCTATGGATTATTCTCTATTAGGTGCTTCTATTATATGTTCAATGCCTTTAAACTAATTCTTAATTATTTTCTAAAAATTCAAATATCACAATAGCTTATTAATGAATGCCCTTGCCTCCATCTCTGTTTCCTTTTTTTAATGAAGTCTACCTATAATTGTCAGTTAATTTTTCTAACTCACCAATTTCTTATCATTCTACCTCAAAAGTCTTTAAAAGCTCTCTGGTACCTGAAGAATAAATATTCAAATATTTAGACTATGTTTATGAGTTTTCACAATTAGTCAGACCTACCTATGCAGTTTCACTTGTCATTATTGAATTATATTAACTGCATACACTGGATCATCACAAAGTGTTCTATAAAAACTAATTAAACTAATTTTTAAAAATTACATATTGGTAGATTGGAAGAAATAAAGGATTTCTTTGTGATTTTTCAGATATCTAATATGCTACTATATATGGTTAAAGCCCCAGAAGCAATCCTGATAATCAGGGAATCTGACATGCAATTGATTACAAAGCCCTCTTTTTTCTTAAAACTCTAATGATACTAATGCCCTAGGATACAACACTGCAGAAATCTGCCCACGGCTGTATCTGGCTGGGTTCACCTCTTGGTGTCCCACAGGATCTGCAGATTCATGGGGTGCTTGCAGTATGGTGCAGTTGGCTTTTTTTCACAGTGACTTCTTTCCTCTTATTAGTAGCTTATAGACTCCATCTCAGTAACAACATAAAATCCTACTTAAATGAGCTAGAGTAAAATGTTATTTGTTTATTTAAACATAAAACTCTTAGAATTTGACTTAGTACTATCCTAACATACTCTGGTGGTTTTTAAAGATTCTTGTTTGCTCATATTTTTAATCACTAGATGTTAAGGCCTGGGTGAATTTCATTTTAAAAGCAAGAACTAAGAAAAGAGGCATAATTTTGAGAAAATAGAAGCAAGAGGAATATAAAAGTCAAGCTGAAATTTGACTACAGAGACTGGAATCTCACATGCAGTGAATACGAATGATACTTGTAGATCCGAGACTATATTGAGGCTATATAATTACTGATAATGATTACCATGAACTGCATGGAATGCTTCCTATGTGTGAGTGCTATGCTAGAGTCTTTGCTAACATTACCTTCTTTAATTTTTATAACAATTTCACAAAATTGGTAATGTTGTCCCCGATTTACAGATTCACAATGGAAAGAAAGATTCATTGATTTACTAAAACTCAGTCAACTGAGTAGTAGATCTAGCTTTTAAATTTGTGTCTTTAGCTGATTTTAAACCACCAGGCTGTATCAGGAGCTGAGTTTGGACTCTCCACTAATGAAGAGACACAAGGATGATTAGAAGAGAGCTCAACTTATAACATTAAAAGAAAGGAATAGGGTATGAAAAGCCAAACAAATACTTCTTATCTAGCTAAGGGAGGGAAGGAAAAGCTCAGAAGCAAATATACTACACATCCATTAAGTGTGGCAAGAGAGTTATATCAGTGAGAGTCCTCAGTTATGAGTCACAGAAACTGACTCTGGCAGAACTTATTAAAAAGAATCTATTGAATGTATATTGAATTGATTAGAGTTCTCTCAGGAAATCCAGAGGATTAGACCCAAAAATAAACAGAAACAATACAGAAATAGGCAGTTGGAAAGATCATAATAAAAACTTTTCATAAAACTAATTCAATAACATCTTGGTTATCATCTGGAGCAGTGCCTAAGTGAAAGTGAAGTTGCTCAGTCGTGTCCGACTCTTTGCGACCCCATGGACTGTAGCCTACCAGGCTCCTCCGTCTATGGGATTTTCCAGGCAAGAGTACTGGAGTGGGTTGCCATTTCCTTCTCCAGGGGATCTTCCCAACCCAGGGATCGAACCTGGGTCTCCTGCATCACAGACAGACGCTTTACCATCTGAGCCACCAGGGAAGCCCCTGGAGCAGTGCCTACAAAGACCTAAAAGCTGTGGCTACTGCCTCTGGACACCATGACTGAGCCACTTGGTCTCTTACCCCTGACAGTCATGTATTTATGCTGCCACTGTCTACATAGGCAATAGATTCTCAACTGGCCTCAATTTTTTTTTTTTATTTTTGCATCATTACCTGCCAATTTAAAGACTTATTTGGAAGCATCTGGTTGGTTGTCCATGCCCTAATACAGGAAAGGATGAACAGTTTGGTGAGTGCTGTTTTCAACTTTTAAAGAAATATTTTCTGCCTTCTTCTACTGAGTCTCTTAAAATAATGACTTTTTCAAACATACAGTAGAGGGTACAGATACTAAGCCTCGAGAAAAATAACAAGCATTCTCTATAGTCTGCAATGTGATTTGACTGCTATTTACATAAAATCCAGTATCAAATCCGTGGTCTGAAGCTGGAGCAAATAGCTGAGAAAAGAAGAGAAGCTAAATGCACAGGAGAAAAGAAAAGATAGACCCATTTGAATGCAGAGTTCCAAGCAATAGCACAGAGAGATAAGAAAGCAAAGTGATCAATGCAAAGAAATAGAGGGAAACAGTAGAATGGGAAACACTAGAGATCTCTTCAAGAAAATTAGATATATCAAAGGAACTTTTCATCCAAAGATGGGCACAAAAAAGGACAGAAATGGGATGGACCTAACAGAAAGAGAAGATATTAAGAAAAGGTGGCAAGAATACACAAAACTGCACAAAAAAATCTTCATGACCCAGATAATCACAATGGTGTGATCACTCATCTAGGGCCAGAAATCCTGGAATGTGAAGTCAAGTGGGACTTAGGAAGCATCACTACAAACAAAGCTAGTGGAGGTGATGGAATTCCAGTTGAGCTATTTCAAATCCTAAAAGATGATGTTGTGAAAGTGCTGCACTCAATATATCAGCAAATTTGGAAAACTCAGCAGTGGCCATAGGACTGGAAAAGGTCAGTCTTCATTCCAATCCCAAAGAAGGGCAATGTGAAAGAATATTCAAACTACTGCACAATTGCACTCATCTTACACGCTAGCAAATTAATGCTCAAAGTTGTCCAAATCAGGCTTCAACAGTATATGAATCGTGAACTTTCACATGTTCAAGCTGGATTTCCTAAAAGCAGAGGAACCAGAGAGAAAATTGTCAATATTTTTTGGATCATAGAAAAAGGAAGAGAGTTCCAGAAAAATATCTACTTCTGCTTTATTGATTATGCCAAATAGACTTAGACTGTGTAGATCACAATAAACTGTGGAAAATTCTTCAAGAGATGGGAATACCAGACCACCTTATCTGCCTCCTGAGAAATCTGTGTACAGGTCAAGAAACCACAGTTAGAAATGGACATGGGACGACAGACTGGTTCCAAGTTGGGAAAGGAGTACGTCAAGGCTGTGTATTGTCAGCCTGCTTATTTAACTTACATGCAAAGTACATCATGCGAAATGCTGGGCCGGATGAAGCACAAGCTGGAATCAAGATTGTCAGGAGAAATATCAATAGCCACAGATATGCAGATGACACCAACATTATGGTAGAAAGTAAAGAGGAACTGAAGAGCCTCTTGATGAAAGTGAAAGTGGAGAGTGAAAAGCTGGCTTAAAATTCAACATTCAGAAAATGAAGATCATGGCATCTGGTCCCATCACTTCTTGGCAAATAGATTGGGAAACAATGGAAACAGTGACAGACCTTATTTTCTTGGGCCACAAAATCACTGCAGATGGTGACTGCAGCCATGAAATTAAAAGATGCTTACTCCTTGGAAGAAAAGCTATGTTGAAACTAGACAGCCTATTAAAAAGCAGTGACTACTTTGTCAACAAAGGTCTGTCTAGTCAAAGCTATGGCTTTTCCAATAGTCATATATGGATGTGAGTGTTGGACTGCAAAGAAAGCTGAGAACCAAAGAATTGATGCTTTTGAACTGTGGTGTTGGAGAAGACTCTTGAGAGTCCCTTGGACTGCAAGGAGATCCAACCAATCCTCCCTAAAGGAAATCAGTCCTGAATATTCATTGGAAAGACTGATGCTGAAGCTGAAACTCCAACACTTTGGCCACGTGATGCAAAGAACAGACTCGTTTGAAAAGACCCTGATTCTGGGAAATATTGAAGGCAGGAGGAGAAGGGGATGACAGAGGATATGATGGCTGGATGGCATCACCGACTCGATGGACTTGTGTTTGAGCATGCTCTGGGCTTTGATGATGGACAGGGAAGCCTGATATGCTGCAGTCTATGGGGTCACAAATACTCAGACACGATTGAGCGACTGAACTGAACTGAAGCTGGAACTACCACTTGAGGTACATGGTTAATTCATACTATTCTACTATTCTGTATTTAGATATCATAAGATGTGCAATTTTAAAGTTAATTTACATACCACCTTGTTCCAAATCTCAAATTGTTACTTGAGAGTTTTCTAATAAACCAAGTATTAGCTTTTAAACTTGTTTCAGCTAATTAAATTAAGTACATTTTTACATTCACAATTTGATCATAAAAAAGAAAAAAGTAAAGATATATAACATTAGAAATTACAAAAATAAATTATTACTGAAACCAAGGAAAAATTTTAAACCAGAAGAAACTACTATCTCGACAGAAATAAACTTGAAATTCTAGGCTAGTGAATTATTTCCCAGAGGAATACAGATTACCAGAATTCATCCCATTAAAGTTAGAAAGCTTAAATAGGCCACTTTCATAGAATAAATATAAGAAACTCTTAGGAAATATCCCGCAAAATAGAACTAGGCTCAGTTATTTTCACAAGGTTATTTTTCTAAGCATTTATAAAATCCAGATAGTCCTAATGCTCTATGATTATTTCAGAGCATTAAAAAAGAAGAAAAATATATCTTAATTCCTTATGAAGCAGCTATAACAGTGATACTTAAATCAGATACATACCACAAAAAAGAAAATTACAGGTCAATGATTCTTATAAATATTAGTATGAAAAAATCTTAATCACTAATAACATAAATCCAATACCATATTAAAAATAATACTCTGTGAACAAAAAGTTTACTTCAGGAATGCAAGACTGATTACATATTAAGACAATAATTTGTACTATATTCCATATTAACAATTTAAGGGAGAATTATATTATCTTCATACACAATAAGAAAGCCTTTGACAGAAAGCATTACGAATTTATGACAAAAGCACTCAAAGAAATTATGAATTAAGGTATTCTTTCTTATCCTACTAAAATATATTTACTTTAGTTTCATGGCTAAGAGCTTCCCATGTGGCACAGTAGTAAAGAATCTGCCTGCCCGAGCAGGAGACACGGGTTCAGTCCCTGGGTTGGGAAGATCCCCTGGAGAAGCGATGGCAGCTGACTCCAGTGTTCTCGCCTGGAAAATTCCATGGACAGAGGGGCCTGGTGGGCTACAGTCCATGGGGTCACAAAGAGTCAGACACAACTGAGTGAGTGAGCATAGGAAAGCACAGTTTTAAAGTTAGTCTGTATTTGATGGGGAAATACAAGAGGCATTTCCAGTAAGATTAGGAACAAGATAAGGATACTCATTATTTTTACTACTATTTCACATTTTCTACAGTGTTGGCTAACTTAGATGAGAGAAATTAATAAGAAACATAAAACATGGGTAAAGAAGACATATAACTGATTTCATTTGTTGCTGCTAAAATACTATATGTGGAAAACCATGCAGGGTCAATAATAAAGCTCACTCAAAAAATCGAATATTTCAATTAATTCTGTGGGTGCAGAATTGACATTTAAAAATCAATAGGCTTTTCTAACAATGAACAGAGAACAAAGAGCAGAGAAACCCCATTTACAAAAGCAAAAAGAAATACTAGATATTGAGAAATAAATTTAATTCAGTTCAATTCAGTCAGTGGCTCAGTCATGTCTAACTCTTTGTGACCCCATGGGCTACAGGACGCCAGGTCTCCCTGTCCATCACCACTCCCTGAATTTACTCAAACTCATGTCCACTGAGTCGATGATGACATCCAACCATCTCATCCTCTGTCGTCCCCTTCTCTTCCTGCCTTCAATCTTTCCCAGCATCAGTGTCTTTCCCAGGAGTCAGTTCTTCACATCAGTTGGCCAAAGTGTAAGAGTCAGCTTCAGCATCAGTCCTTCTAATGAATATTCAGAACTCCCTTCCTTTATGATGGACTGATTGGATCTCCTTGCTGTCCAAGGACTTTCAAGAGTCTTCTCCAACACCACAGTTCAAAAGCATCAATTCTTCGGTGCTCATCTTTCTTTACAGTCCAACTCTCACATCCATACATGACTGTTGGAAAAACCATAGCTTTGACTAGATGGACCTTTGTTGGCAAAATCTCTGCTTTTTAATATGCTGTCTAGGTTAGTCATAACGTTTCTTCCAAGGAGCAAGTACCTTTTAATTTCAAGGCTGCGGTCACCATCTGCAGTGATTTTGGAACCCAAAAGAAATAGTCTGCCACTGTTTCCACTGTTTCCCCATCTATTTGCCATGAAGTGATGGGACAAGATGCCATGATCTTAGTTTTCCGAATGTTGAGTTTTAACCCATCTTTTTCACTCTCCTCTTTCACTTTCATCAAGAGGCTCTTTAGTTCTTCTTCACTTTCTGCCATAGGGGTGGCGTCATCTGCATTGATATTCTCCCAGCAATCTTGATTCCGGCTTGTGCTTCATCCAGTCCAGCATTTCTCATGATGTACTCTGCATATAAGTTAAATAAACAGGGTGAAAATATACAGCCTTGACATACTCCTTTCCCAATTTGGAACCAGTCTGTTGTTCAATGATCAGTCCTAACTGTTGCTTCTTGACCTGCATACAGATTTCTCAAGAGGCAGGTCAGGTAGTCTGGCATTCCCATCTCTTGAAGAATTTTCCACAGTTTGTTGTGATCTACACAGTCAAAGGTTTTGGCATAGTCAACAAAGCAGAAGTAGATGTTTTTCTGGAACTCTCTTGCTTTTTAGAGGATCCAGCAGATATTGGCAATTTGATCTCTGCTTCCTCTGTCTTTTTTAAGTTCACAGTTCACATACTGTTAAAGCATGGCTTGGACAGTTTTGAGTATTACTTTGTTAGCATATGAGATGAGTGCAATTGTATGGTAGTTTGAACATTTTTGACATTGCCCTTCTTTGGGATTGGAATGGAGACTGACCTTTTCCAGTCCCCTGGCCACTGCTGAGTTTTCCAAGTTTGTTAGCATATTGAGTGTAGCACTTTCACAGCGTCATCTTTCAGGATTTGAAATAGCTCAACTGGATTTCTATCTAGTTGAACAATAGCTCCACTAGCTTTGTTTGTAGTGATGCTTCCTAAGGCCCTCTTTATTTCTTATTTCGGAATTTCTGACTCTAGATGAGTGATCACACCATCGTGATTATCTGAGTCATGAAGATCTTTTTTGTATAGTTCTGTGTATTCTTGCTATCTCTTCTTAATATCTTCTGCTTCTGTCAGGTCCATACCATTTCTGTCCTTTATTGTGCCCATCTTTGCATGAAATGGTCCCATGGTATCTCTAATTTTGTTGATGAGATCTCTAGTCTTCCCCATTCTATTGTTTTCCTCTTTTTCTTTACATGAATCACTGAGAAAGGTTTTCTTTTCTCTCCTTGCTATTCTTTGGAACTTTGCATTCAAATAGGTATATCTTTTTGTTTTTGTCATTTGCCTTTCACTTCTCTTCTTTTCATAGCTATTTGTAAGGCCTCCTTAGACAACCATTTTGCCTTTTTGCATTTCTTTTTCTTGGGGATGGTCTTGATCCCTGTCTCCTGTACAATGTCATGAACCTACTTTCATAGCACTTCAGGCACTCTGTCTATCAGATCTAATGCCTTGAATGTATTTGTCACTTCCACTGTCTAATCCCACTATATAAGGGATTTGATTTAGGTCATACCTGATTGGTCTAGTGGTTTTCCCTACTTTTCTTAAATTTCATCTGAATTTGGCAATAAGGAGTTCATGATCTGAGCCACAGTCAGCTCCCAGTCTTGTTTTTGCTGACTATATACAGTTTTTCCATCTTTGGCTGCAAAGAATATAATCAATCTGATTTTGGTGTTGACCATCTGGTGATGTCCATGTGTAGAGTCTTCTCTTGTGTTGTTGGAAGAGGGTGTTTGCTATGGCCAGTGTGCTCTCTTGGCAAAATTCTGTTAGCCTTTGCCCTGCTTCATTCCATACTTCAAGGCCAAATTTGCCTGTTTCTCCAGTTATTTCTTGACTTCCTACTTTTGCTTTCCAGTCCCCTAAAATGAAAAGGATGTCTTTTTTGGGTGTTAGTCCTAGAAGGCCGTAGGTCTTCATAGATACATTCAGCTTCAGCTTCTTCAGCATTACTGGTTGGGGCATAGACTTGGATTACTGTGATATTGAATGGTTTGCCTTGGAGATGAACAGAGATCATTCTGTCATTTTTGAGATTGCATCCAAGTACTGCATTTTGGACTCTTTTGTTGTCTATGATGGCTACTCCATTTCTTCTAAGGGATTCCTGCCCACAGTAGTAGATATAATGGTCATCTGAGTTAAATTCACCCACTGCAGTCCATTTTAGTTCGCTGATTCCTAAAATGTTGATGTTCACTCTTGCCATCTCCTGTTTGACCACTTCCAGTTTGCCATGATTCATGGACCTAACATTCCTGGTTCCTATGCATAATTAAAAATATATAAATGCATGAGGAAAATTTTAACACTCCTAAAAGATATTAAAGAAGACTTGAATGGAAAGACACACCCTGTTCTTGCATAAAATGACTTGACATTATAAAGATGTAAGTTCTCCATAAGTTGTTTTATAAATTCAATGCAAATCTAATCAAAATACCAACAAATTACAGAGCTAGATAATATTACACTAAAGTTCAGATAGAAGAAAAAACATGTAAGAGCACCCAGGAATACAATGTAAAAGAAGAAATATGAGGAAAGACTAGCTTGACCAGACATTAAAATATATTACAAAGTCTCTATATTTGAAATAGAGTATCACTAGCTTATGACTAGACAAGTAGACCTATAGAATGGAAGGTATAGAATTGAACTTAAATATATAGTAGAACAGCATATGACAAAAGTGCCTCCTCAAATCATTAGATAAAAATAAACTTGTTAATACAATGTACTGGGACAACTAAATAGCCATTGTGCAAAAAGGTAAACTTGGTTCCACATCTCACATCATATGCAAAAATAATCCCCAAAAGTGTTTGAATTCTTTCATTTCATGAACAGCAACAACAAAGGAGGAAATGGAGTATTTTTTAAAATTCCTGCACACTTCTTCACTAATTTCTTCACCATAATTAATAATGAATAACAATTTCCGTATACCACATTATATTCAACTATGATGGGCTTAACTACTTGTGAATCAGCCAAACTTTTAAAATGCCCCATTGCTTAGAATGCCACACAAAATATACCATTATAGAATTTATTCTTATAATTCCTGATTGTGAGGTGCATAAATTATTTAGCACATATACATTTCTAGCCCATGTATTATTTTGCACATATACATTTCTAGCCCATGTATTATTTTGCACATATACATATCCAGCCCACCTTTAATGATGGTCCCATATCATTTCTCCACTGTTGCCCAAACTGTCAGAGAATTTGGAAAGTTAGTTTACTCTCTTATAAGATCATTTTAAGCCTGCTTTTCAATGAAAGATCCACACCCAAGATGCCTAATAAAGAACTTCAGATAAGTAACCAAGAGTCAGGGGAAAGAGAGGCATTGGGGTCTACTTGCATCTAGTTGCCTGCATAGTAAGTCATGTCAGTC
Source organism: Odocoileus virginianus (assembly GCF_023699985.2). Classification (NCBI taxonomy): domain Eukaryota; kingdom Metazoa; phylum Chordata; class Mammalia; order Artiodactyla; family Cervidae; genus Odocoileus; species Odocoileus virginianus. Next base: position 23,044,492 of record NC_069699.1, read on the forward strand.
ATATCTGACTCTCTTGAGTGGGCTGCCATGCCCTCCTCCAGGGGATCTTCCTGACCAAGCAATCCAACCCGCTTCTTTTATGTCTCCTGCATTGGCAGGAGGGTTCCTTACCACTAGCGCCACCTGGGAAGTCCAAGGTCTAGTTAGGTCAACACTAACAAGGAGATGAGAGCTCTGGCTTCTGGTTTCTGTATTTTCTCTGACACCATAATTCTTGGTATAAATCATTACCCTCTGAAATTTAAGTTCTTTCAGAATAAAGGGATTAGACATGAACTGATTATTAAAACTCCTAATCATCATTTTAGTAATGAGAGAATAGTTTTGTTCTCAATACACACTTACACTTTATTTTTATTTTTGAAAAAATACAAAAAGCACAAAGAATATTATTTCCTTCAACTCTTTTATCTCTTTCTCTTCTTTCCTTGCTCCACTATTTACTTACCTGCCTATTTGTCTATATATTCACATATTAAACTATTTATTTTTGAAATTAAGGTTGTACTCCATTTTTACCTAAAATACATTATAACCATTTTTCTTGTGATTCTGTATTCTTCTATTTCAGCACTCTTCGTGGCCATGTGGTATTTTTATTGATTAGATATGCTATAGCTAGTTAATCAGTGTCTGCTTTTTAAATAGTTAGGTGAATCAGATTTTGGTTTGTTTGACTTGCAGTAAAGATATCAAATTGATTCATTAATATTTGACAATCAAGGTCTCAACTCTATACATTTGGTAGTTTGAGATCAGATTTTAAAAGTGAAATTTGACAGCTATGGAATCTTAATCAGAAACCCACATCCATCAAAAGGATAAAATGCCTGACATATGTATCTGTGAAACCAAACTGAAGCTAAATCTGTTTCAAATTATAGTTTAAACAGCAAAGAAAAGCAACATGAGGTCCATTGCAAGAAGTCAGTCTCAACATTCATCACTAAATATCAGCATCACTAAGGCACACAGCTAGCCTACTTTTTATTTCCCCAGGATTGTGTTAAGCATTAGAGGTACTGGTAACTTTTTTCCCACATTCATATTCGAGAAATATTAGTTCCCGTACTTAATAATGCCTCTGAGCTTTTGGTGAGATCCCTATCTGTCAATTCAATTGAAAAGATACAGGTTAGATATCTTGACTTTTAATTTCACCAGTGACCTGTAATCTAACACTGATCCTTTCAAAAACAATATCACAATGTGATCATATTGTAGCTGAAAACAAGTTATTTAAAGCCATTTAAATCTCTCCAGAATTTGCAGGCTTAAAATATGCATGTCAAAGCAGGCAGTCCAATGAGTGTATTTAAGTTCTATTTTGGAGTAATGAAAATGGCAAGAGTGAAATAAATGAGAACCATTGTTAACATGAAATTTAGCCAAAGGGCACTATTCTTATAAAAAATGAAATGATGGCAGAGTAGTCCTTAATTCATTATCTATTGACAATACCTATCAGATGTATCATTACTGTTTCCATTGAAGCAGACTCTTATAAGTCATTCTATTTGCTGTCTCTAGAGCAAAGGCATTTCTAATCAATGCCACTCTGTTTGGAAATTTGTGCAGATGACTGGTGTCTTGTTAATTCTTTAACCACCAGTTATAAGTACATTTAATTCAGAGTAAAAACTTTATGGCTGTTAAATATCATATATGCAAAAGTGCTTCCAGGCTGCAGTGCCTGCTATGATATCACTGTAAAATTTCTCAGTTACTTGTGAATTGTGTTGTGCAGTTTATATCCTAGTACAGTCAACGAGTGAAAATAGGAAACACTGTATACTCCAACAGATTACAAATGGAAAGCTTTTAATTGAGTATGAAATTCTGTTCACATTCCATCAACAGAATTTTCAAAAAGCTTCTCTACTTTCTATCATGCTCAATTATGAATTGTTGAAAATCTTCTTGGAGGGCATACTAAGAGGACAAAACTTTTTTTTTCTTTTTAAGATAGCATGACTCACACAAAATATTTTGCAATTTTCCAAATCCAAATCTAGAAATATCCTCAGATGACTAATGCTATGTGGGTGGATTATCATTTGAAATTGAGTGGGTTTTTGGATGATTGTATTAGACCATGCAGTAATCCTTACATAAAAATTGAAACCAACATTCTTCACAGCTGAAATTTTCAAACAATATGTGTTCTTTCACTGCATAAATGTGTTTTGGCCTTAGTTTAACATCTGAATATCAATACCAATACCACTCTCATAACTGTCACTAAATCTCATTTGAATAAGACTGGACTTAATTCCTGGATCCACTACTTAACACTGTGAAAACTTGGAGAAATTACTGAATTCTCTGAGCCTCAATAGGTAGGTTAGTAATAATCCCTGGAATAAAATGGACTTAATATCAATTAGATAATAGGTGCAAACCACTTCTAACAATTCTTTTCACACAATGAGCAATCAATAAATATTAATTAAAATTATTGTGCTATCTTCCTTAAGCCAGTATACTGGACACTGGAGTTAATTCCATAATTAAAGCACAGAGAAATTTAGGTCCATTCTCTCCATTATGTTAAACATGGAAGGAAGATATGGACAGACAAGCTTTTCTGAAATGTGTGAACCAAGTATTCAGAAATAGCACTATCTTAGTAGAGAAACATTAAGACAAACATTAAAAGTAAAGAAAAAGTGCATAGAACCTCTGTTCAAATTATGTAGCTACTCTGCCCTCAGGAGGTACATAACTCCCTGCTCCATAAATGTGGACTGTGCATATGTATAGAAAGGAGGAATGGAAGGGTAGTAACTTTGCAAAGGAGAGAACAAACAAGACTATCTCAGCCAGTAATAAAAAATCAATATCAAGTCCTAAATAATGCTCAAGGTATGTATAATTGATACAATGTGATAAAAATAGCACTGTAGCTTTGTGATCTTCCTACCCAAGACCCACGACACCAGTAAAACATCAGGTAAATTGTAATAAAGGGAAGGTCAACAAAATACCTAACCTATATTAAAAAAAAAAAAAGCCAAGATCATCAAAAAAAGGAAAGTGCAAAACTATTACAATCTGAAAGAATTTATAGAGACATGACAACAGAATGAAACAAGATGAGACTCTGGAAGAGAAAAAGAACAATTAAGTAAAGACAAAGGATGTCTAAATAGACTATGAAATTTATTTAATCATGATGATTTGATATTGGTTCATTAACTGTAGAAAATACAGTAAGCACTCTGATACAAGATATTTTTAATAGGTAAAACTGCATCTGAGATGTATGGTAACTGTCTATACTATCACTGCAATTTTTTTTTATAAACCAAAAACTGTTCTAGAAAATAACATCTTAAAAATTGAAAAAGACTCTGTAAACGAACACATTCTCTATGCAGAGCAGCATGCCAGGAACATGTCCTAAAACTCTAGGGGATCCTGGTATAGAAAGATAATTCCTTATGTTAAATAGTGTTTGTTTTGCCAAGTATAAATCTGTATAATCAGAAAAATGCAATTATGTGGGGTTTAAAATATAAGACCAAAATTAACATTCAAAATCAGAAAGATAAATAATTGTTTAATTATGCGGCACACTCTAGGGCTTGTTTTATGACTTTTTCTGGTAATATTTTGATCATTTTACCTGTTAGAAAGAGTGACATATCCTTAAATTAAAGGCTGCTAAATAGCACAAATTTGAAAGGTACAAAAGAGATAAAAATGGTCAGACTTTAATTACTGGATTGTAGTGAGGTGATTCAACTGTTTAAAAAAGTCATGATGGGAATTTAAAATATAATTTACTATATCTTATTTTGTGTCATAGATGTAGTTTAAATAGAATGATGGAGATACAGTTAACTTTTGGATATACTAGTCATACAATTGCAATAATAGTAAAAAGACAAAACAGACGTGACATGAGCAAGATAAACTTTTTTTTTTTCTCTCTCTCTCTCACTGGGTTAGTTTAGCAGTCCAAAGTCGGTTTTCTCCTCTTTAATAGACAGCTTCCTTCTATGGCTCCAATTTAGTTGTTCAGATTGTCACCACAGATCAGGCAGCAGCAGGTGGAACAGGACTGGAGGTCACACACATTCACTTTCCGGGCCTGACCTGGAAATCACAGACCACATTCTACTCACATTCCCTTGGGCAGAACTTTGTTCCATCACTATAGCATGTTACCAGAAAACCTGAAAAAAAAAAAAAAGTATTCTCTTGATGGTTAACCTATTAACCAGCTAAAACTAGGAAGTTATTTTATTAAAAAAGGAAATAATTACTGGTAGATATCCAGTTATCTCTGATACAGTAATGCCCAGGTCCCACACATCTAAAACTGGCATAGAACACGCTTGAGGAACTTGTTAAAATGCAGATTATAATTTATTAGGTCTGAGATTATGCTTCTAACAAGCTCCCAAGTGGTACCATTGCTAATTATCCAAGGATCAAGCTATTATTTTCAAGATTCTGGCTTATATGCTACGTAGAAAGAAGCTTTGCCTTTGAGCCAGATTTGGAATGGACCAGTATTCAGGTTAAACAATATTTTTACTCTTTGATTTGTCTATTTTGTTTCTTGTGTGCTGGCAGTGAGGAAAGCACAAAGAATGCATTAGCTTTGTGAATAAAGCTAGAAATAAGTAGATTCTATACAAGAAAAATTTGCAGTATATTTTCTCATTATTAATGTACTTAATTTATCACTGAGACAATTAATCATAATAATGAACTGAGAAACAGGATGAATTTGTGGTGGGGCAATATGTGGGTGAATGTTTGCTACAAAGGGTCAGAAGAAAAATTTAAATCTGTGTATGAATTGAGAAAATATATTCAAAGGACAAAAGAAGACCTGTTTACAATGAGTTTCTTCCACTCAATAACAACATACTAGATTTTATATCATATTTTTCTCTATATAGCTGAAAACTCTTATTTTTGCACTCAATTCTTTTTTTGTTTGTTTAATCGCTAAGTTGTATCTGACTCTGGCGACCCCTTGGATTGTAAACCACCAGGCTCCTCTGTCCCTGAGATTTCCCAGGCAAGAATACGGGAGTTTCTTCAGGGGATCTTCCCAACCCAGGGATAGAACCTGTGTCGTCTGCTTGTCTAGTGTATTCTTTACCACTGAACTACCTGGGATATGTGTGTGTTTAGACACACACACAGAGTAAAAAGATCAAATCATTTTGTCTTTGTTTTCCAACTCTATATCCCAGAGTGTTTGTAAGCTCAGATGCTCAGTTGTGTCCTCTTTTGCAATCCCATGGATGTAGCCTGCCAGGCTCTTCTGCCACAGGATTTCTCAGGCAAGAATACTGGGGTGTTTGTTGTTTCCTGCTCCAGGGGGCTTTCCAAGCCTAGGGAGTGAACCCCAGTCTCCTGCATCTCCTGCACTGGCCGGTGTATGCTTTACCACTCTGCCACATGGGAGTCCATACACCCCAGCCTCATTAGTGAAAAATGAGATGGTTAGAAACACATCGTACAAATACATCCACTAGATCTAGCACCACGGAGCGGGTGACAATTACCAGATTCTGGGCAAGGCTTGGGAACTACTAAAGCTCCCTGAGTATTTCCAGTGTGCAAGTATAAACATTTCCAGCTCAGCTGCACAATTCACCTAGAGGAAATGTACATTGTTTATTCATTAACACTGAAATTTCTAACATATGATTTCTAGAAACAAGATTGTCAAATGGTTGTGTTTTTTTTTTGTTTTTCCTCTGAGTGAAATACTCACTCTCAGAATAGAAATATGTAACACCATGCTGCTTAGGGTCAGTAGGGCTACGATCATTACACTCTCAGTATATGTTCACTGGTGATTAGGATCAAGAAAGGAAAATGAAGCCTCCTGAAGGTCACTGAAAATGTATTGGCTCATTTTAGATACTTTTAGTTCTTACCATAAGCAAAACACTGGCAATCTGAGACATAAATTGAATTATGGTGCATTTCTATCCTTTGAGAATTTATTATCTAGTAGGAGAGATGAGAAATTGATGTATAAAAATTGCTATAGAATACATAAATGCCTATGATTAGTTCCAAAAGCCTAGTTAAAACTATGCCTGTCATAGACATTTTACAAAATGATCGATACTGGTTGAACTAATTAGGAAGGAGTTCATAGAATCACAAAGTAAGAAGGCATTTGGAGGTCTGGATCCTAATACATTACTCATTCAGTCTCCCCTGGAAAACCCCATTACATTTTTGCCGAACTTGTACTTTAAAATGTATAGGAATGGCAAACTAATCACCTTCTAAGATAGGTCTTCTGGATAGCTCTAAGATAAAACATTGTAATAAAACGTGTTTATTGAATCTAAATAAATCTTAGATTTAAATCTTCTCTTAAAGGATAGAAGATATTCAATAAGTCAAGGTTTTTCCAGATAGAGGGGATAGAAGGAATTATGTAGAAAAGCATAAGAACGTATCAAAGTAGAGAATTTTATAATGGATGGGAAGTAAAAAAAAAAGCATAATAAAATTTGCATGAATGTAAGCTAAGAGTTTGGGCTGCATTTTATAACAAGAGAATACTTACTGAGGATTGTTGAGAAGACATGGAATATGAGGGATGACAGACTTTAGGAATACTCATCTGTCAAGAGAATATAAGATAGATTAGGGAAGGGCATAAATTAAAGACCAGCCAAGAAAGAAGGGCTTGAGCTACATGATCAGAGTAGTACTAAGCCTCAAGTAAACCATAGCTGATGCTATAAATGTCTTGCTCACATTGTATATACATATATGATTTACATATGCATCAGTTCAGTGCAGTTCAGTCGCTCAGTCATGTCCAACTCTTTGTGACCCCATGAACCACAGCACCCTACGCCTCTCTGTCCATCACCAACTTCTGGAGTCCATATGCATATGCATGCATAATTTTATGGGATTTACCACTGGTGGCTCAGTGGTAAAGAACTTGCCTACCAATGCAGGAGCTGTGGGTTCAATCTCTTGGTCAGGAAAATCCCCTGAAAAAGGAAATGGCAACTCACTCCAGTATTCTTGCCTGAGAAATCCCATGGACAGAGGAACCTGGCTGGCCACAGTCCATGGGGTCTCAGAGAGTTGCACATTATTTAGGAACTAAGAATCAAAAATAATAATGTATGATCCTCAAACTATTTCTAGCCAATAGAATGCATTACATTTATTTGCACATACGGGATGACATGATTAAGAAGTAATGTGACTTTTCCCCCTCCACTCTTCCGTCAGAATGCAATGAACTCTGAGTCCCTAAGGGAAAGATTGGGGCTCTCATATCATAATCGGGCTTCCCTGTGGCTCAGCTGGTAAAGAATCCGCCTGCAGTGCGGGAGACCTGGGTTTGATCCCTGAGTTGGGAAGATCCCCTGGAGAAGGGAAAGGCTACCCACTCCAGTATTCTGGCCTGGAGAATTCCATGGACAGAATAGTCCATGGGGTCTCAACGAATTGGACATGACTGAGTGAATCTCACCTAGCAGAGACATGTTTTTTTACTGTTACATGAATTAAAGAGAAATTTTACTGTGTTGAGCCAGTGAAATTTGGGGTCTACGTGTTACAGCAGCTATTCTTTCTCTAATACAATGGCTTGTACCAAGAGATCTGAGGCACTGAAGGATTTTAAGCAATGGAGTGGATGCCATTTTATTTGATTAAAAAAATATCCTGTGGCTACAGGTTGCAGAAGTTGAGTATTCGAGACTAGGCAAAGTGGGTGCAGATAGTGCAATTAGGAGGCTCTTAAATAGTTGTGCTGAGAGTTGGCTATAGCCTGGAACTTGAGCAAGACTGAATCTTGGTTGGCAGCACTCATACGTAAGTTTCGCTGGCAGTAGTAATCATAACTTACAAGTTGTTCTGTCTTGATGCAAACACACTCATTGTTTCCTTTCGCCATGACATGTGTGCTATATAACTAATGGGAATACCATTAACTAATGAAAGTTGTAGGCAAAAAAGACTGATGAACCTGTATTCCATCATTTGTAAAACATAAAACATATGTTCACTTATGGTATTACAAGTTGTCAACTAAATCTGTTTCTAAAACCTATTAATTATAATGAAATACTATCTATGTTAAAATTGATAAAATAGGTTTATTAACATAATTAAGCATAGCAGCATATTCTTTAAGCTTAAAGTACACTTCATTTAGTCACTAGTATAGCAGTAGTAAAAATGACATCAACGTGATGCAGAATTCATTTTGATCTTATTCAATTCAAGAAGTAAATACATTTGGATAACTCCAAATTAGCACTGCTTGATTAAAAAGATTTTTAAAGGACATTTACTACACTACAATGGTAAAAATGAATGTCGTTTCATGTTAATTGGCAAAATCACTGTATACAGTGGTTTTGTAGACCTAACAGCATAGAATTCCTACTGCCTTCTGACAATAGTCCCAGGCATCACTCCTGATTAAATAAAGACGAACCTAAGAGTTTTACACTGTGCAAATTATCAGAACCTATTTTATATATAAACTGACACATCCAATATTTATTCACAAAAATAATAGTTTCACTGAAGCTTGTCCATACCATCTCCTTAAAGGATTAGCTCCAAATGCATAAAAGACAAATTGACAGTTTGCTGAGAATTCAATTCAGTTCAGTCGCTCGGTCATGTCTGATTCTTTGCAACCCCAAGGACTGCAGCACGCCAGCCTTCCTTGTCCATCACCAACTCCCGGAGCTTATTCAAACTCATGTCCGTTGAGTCGGTGATGACATCCACCCATCTCATCCTCTGTTGTCGCCTTCTCATCCTGCCTTCAATCTTTCCCAGCATCAGGGTCTTTTCCAACGAGTCAGTTCTTTGCGTTAGGTGGCCAAAATACTGGAGTTTTAGCTTCAGCATCAGTCCTTCCAATGAATATTCAGGACTGATTGCCTTTAGGATGGACTGGTTGGATCTCCTTGCTGTCCAAGGACTCTCAATAGTCTTCTCCAACACCACAGTTCAAAAGCATCAATTCTTTAGCGCTCAGCTTTCTTTATAGTCCAATTCTCACATCCATACATGACTACTGGAAAAACCATAGCTTTGACTAGATGGATCTTTGTTTGCAAAGTAATGTCTCTGCTTTTTAATATGCTGTCTAGGTTGGTCATAACTTTTCTTCCAAGGTGAGAAGTAAACAGTGTTAAATAGTATATACCATATGAGCTAGTGGCTGCAATGCTGTATTATTTGTAAGATGACCTAGGGTTGGTTATTTTGTCATTCATTCATTTATTTATTTGTATGTGTATATGGTGTCCAACTCTTTGCAGCCCCATGGACTAAAGCCCGCCAAGCTCTTCTGTCCACGGAATTTTCCAAGAAAGAATACTGGAGTGAGTTGCCATTTCCTACTCCATGGAATTTTCCCATCCAGGGATTGAACCCAGGTCTCTTGCAGCTCCTGCATTGGCAGGCAGATTGTTTACCACTAGTACCACCAATCACTTACTTATGTATCCATGCATTTCATCAAAAGGCAGAATTATCATCTCAATGCTGTCTTTCTCCAAACGTGTGATCTTAATCAGGTTCTTTAACTTTTATGGAGTTAGTAACTGATCTACATACTAATAAGGCTTTTATTACTAGTGTCAAAAGGCTTTAATACTAGCATCAACTAAAGCTATAGATATAAAAGTGTTTTGTCAAACTGTAAAGATAGGTATTAATGTATTTCCATCTTAAATCATTATGTGAACCCCACCCCCCCAACCCCAGATTTCTTGAGTTCTCTCTGATCTACAAAGCAAATCATTCAAGAAGCATCTCAGAGGGAATTCTTTTCTGAATCTTTGTATACTAACAACTGAGAAAAGCAAACTGAATATAAACTCACCATGAAGTGTGAATGTAAGCTCTGGATTTTCTTTCCCACCACACTAATCCCTTGATCTTGTAGAATCTCTATCTTCTGTGTTAGTAATTACAAAGTGGCTCTTTCTGATACTTAAGACAAAGTCAGTCCTGAGTGTCCTAGTGAACACTGGACTACTGCTAGATCATACTATTTTGTAACAGATTAACATATCAATACATTTAATGTGATCATGTATGTTTCCTTGCAGAACATCTACTTCAGTTACATTATCCAGAAAGAACAATGATTTTAAAAGTGAGAATAACATGATCTGACAAGGTAAATTAGCTGCCAAGATCCACTTTGCACGTGGGAGATAGCCACTGAGTGACATTTTAACATATGATAAACGAACTTGTTCCCTCTCTCCCTCTCTTTCCCACTTTGCCAACACACAGAAAAAGATATAACCCCTTGAGTTAAACATAAATTGATTTTTAGGCTAAGAAGGAAGATATGCTAGTAAAAGCTGTGCATTCAAGGAGGATAATGAGATTGATTCCATGCTCTGCAAATAAAAACATATCGCATTTAAATTTGGCTCCTTCAAGGATGAGTGAATGATTAAGATAAGCACGTATGTTGAAGAAGCAAGTTAACTGAAAGATTGTTAAAGAGAAATGCCATGACATGTTGAACAACTGAAACATCATTTAGAGATGTGACTGAACATGTATGTTTTAATCTGCTGCTCAATCTATACTCCAGGCCAGGCAAGGCCAAGTTCAAAAGTAGCAAGAGATTGCAAATATTTCCTTTGAACATAATAATCCTTACTGTTTGAAGTCATATATAACATGAGAATATGCAAGAGTATTTATTTTAAATAAAGTTAATGATAAAGTGACTGAATTGTATTTCTCACTTCAGTAATCAGATCACTACAAGCCAGTTTGAAGGCTACTTTTTTTTTAAATCACATGAGTTTTGAAACCTTGAGCAACCAAAATTTGAAAAACAATGATTTCATTCATTGTTGTTCAGTTGCTCCGCCGTGTCCGACTCTTTGAGACCCGTGGACTGCACCATGCAAGGCATGCCTGTCCTTTGCCATTTCCTGGAGCTTGTTCAAAACTCATGTCCTTCAAGTTGGTGATGCCATCCAACCATCTTGTCCTCCATCATCTCCTTCTCTTGCTGTCTTCTATCTTTCCGAGCACTGGGGTCTTTGCCAGGGAGTCAGCTCTTTGCATCATATGGCCAAAGTACTGGAGCTTCAGCTTTAGCACTAGTCCTTCCAATGAATATTCAGGATTTATTTCCTTTATGATGGACTGGTTTGATCTCCTTGCAGTCCAAGAACTCTCAAGAGTCTTCTCCAACACCATACTTCAAAAGCATCAATCCTTTGCCACTCAGACTTCTTTATGGTCCAACTCTTACATCCGTACATGACTATTAGAAAAACTATAGCTTTGACTAGATGGACCTTTGTTGGCAAAGTAATGTCTCTGTTTCTTAATATGCTGTCTAGGTTGGTCACAGCTTTTCTTCCAAGGAGCAAGTATCTTTTAATTTCATGGCTGCAGTCACCATCTGCAGTGATTTTGGAGCCCAAGAAAATAAAGTCTGTCACTGTTTCCATTGTTTCCCCATCTATTTGCCATGAAGTGATGGGACCAGATGCCATGATCAACATTTTGAATGTTGAATTTTAAGCCAGCTTTTTCACTCCTATCTTTCACTTTCATCAAAAGGCTCTTTATTTCCTCTTCTCTTTGTGCCACAAGGGTGATGTCATCTGCATATCGGAGGTTATTGTTATTTCTCCCAGCAATCTTGATTCCAGCTTGTGCTTCATGCAGCCCGGATTTTCACATGACATATCCTACATATAAGTTAAATAAGTTAAATAAACAGGGTGGCAATATACAGCCTTAATATACTCCTTTTCCAATTTGTAATCAGTCCATTGTTCCATGTCTGGTTCTATTTGTTGCTCCTTGACCTACATATAGGTTTTTCAGGAGACAGGTCAAGTGGTCTGGGATTCCCATCTCTTTAAGAATTTTCCACAGTTTGTTGTGATCCACACAGTCAAAGGCTTTGGTGTAGTCAATGAAGCAGAAATAGGTGTATTTCTGGAACTCTTACTTTTTCGCTGATTCAGTGGATGTTGGCAATTTGATCTCTGGTTCCTCTACCTTTTCTAAATCTAGGTTGAACATCTGGAAGTTCTCAGTTCATGGGCTGTTGAAGCCTGGCTTGGAGAATTTTGAGCAGTAGTTTGCTAGCATGTGAAATTTGTGCAATTGTGCAATAGTTTGAACATTCTTTGGCATTACCTTTCTTTGAGATTGGAATGAAAACTGACCTTGTCCAGTCCTATGGCCACTGCTGAGTTTTCCAAATTTACTGACATAGTGAGTGCAGCACTTTGACAGCATCATCTTTTAGGGTTTGAAATCACTCATAGATATGATTGGCTTCCCTGGTAGCTCAGATGGTAAAGCATCTGCCTGCAATGCAGGAGACCGGGTTCGATCCCTGGGTCAGGAAGATCCCCTGGAGAAGGAAATGGCAACCCACTCCAGTACTCTTGCCTGGAAAATCCATGGATGGAGGAGCCTGATAGGCTACAGTCCACAGGGTCGCAAAGAGATGGACATGACTGAGTGACTTCAGTATACCTATATGCCTATATAGATATGATTAGAACAGTACATTCCTTATATTCTACTGAACACCTTCAATCTCCTTCCCTTCATGTATATTATGTTATACACAGCCTATATTTATTAGTATTTATTAACTTCTTCTGCAATAGGCTCTAGGAACTAGAAGTTTAAGAATTAATAAAAAGTATGGCTGAATACCAAAAATCTAATATCTAGTGCACAAAATATACTTTATGAACAAATATGTACTCTGCTTTATTTAATTACACAGCATTTGTTATCCCTCATGAGCACATACTCTTCTTAAGGAAAACAGTTTAATTATAAATTTAGTCATGTGCATTAAAAAACTCTCAGTGAGAATTACTTTGAATATAAAGTAGACTACGCCTTTCTTTACAATAACCCACATTATAATCACCAGAGTTAACCGCTGAAAATTGGAATGTTTCCATTTGGCTGAAAACTCACTGACACAGATCACACCTATACAACTTATTTTATACAAATGTGATCTACCTAGGCATGTATTTTCATTCTTGGTGTTTATTAGTTAGCTTACTTTGAAGTTACTTCCTAATATTGACTGATACTGATCTATATCAGCATTTTGTGTATTTGTGTGTAAGACATTCTTAGACTTAAATAATATAAAGTGAATTTTTAAAGTCAATTTTCCAGAGTAGAAATTCAAATTGCATTTACAGTAAAAAAGATCTTTAGTTATATTGCCAGATTAATTTTAATTTGCAGTTTTATTTTGAGGTAACTGAGTTATGTGCTATTGCAAGAAATACTACAGAGAAATTCCATATACTCATTACCCAGGCTCCCCTACTATTACACAGTACAATATTAGAGTTAGGATATTATTAGCACAATCCACCAGTCTTACATAGATTTCCGAAGTTCTGCTAGTACTTACCTGTGTTTGTGTGTTTGTGTATGTTCTTGGTTTTGCACAAGTTCATCACATATGTAGGTTTGTGTATCCATCACCACAGTTAGGATACAGGGAAATTCCATCACCACAGGGATCTCTCATGCTGCCTCATACAACCACATTCATACCTCCACCATTCAGCACAACTCCTTTGATAACACCTGGCAGCCTTTACTTGTTATCAAGTCTGAGCCTGGTTTGCTTGCTGCGTGACAGGCAGCATTAACCAAGAGATGATGTTTGAGGCGAGGAATATGACTTTATTTGGAAAGTTGGTTGACCAAGAAGATGACAGAACATCTCAAAATAATCATCTTGTCACCATCTGGATGCCAACTTCTTTTATAGAACAGAGAAGGGGAGGAGTTGAAGAAGCAAAGACCATTATCTTGCAAATAACTCATGGAATGGTCAGCCTCAGGGAGGGGATGTGTTAATCTCTTCAGGCAGAGGGGCAGGGTTCCATGAGGCAGGTTGTTATATAAGATTATAAAAACAAAAGCAATGAAAAGTAAAAGTCAAAGAAACAGATCCATCATGTAATAAAAATTGTCTAGTCCCTGCAACATAATCTGTTCTCCAGTCAAATATTTAGTCTTTTCAAAATCTAACCTGAATAGATTTATAAAGCATATGATTTTTTGGATTAACATTTTTTTCATTCAACATAATTCTCTGGCGATTCATACAAATTGTTGTTTACAGCAATAGTTTGCTCTTTTTCATTGCTAAGTACTATTCCATGACACAGATGTATAACCATGTATTTATCGACCAACTGAAGGATATCTAAGTTGTTTCCAGTTTGGGGATATTTTTAAAAAGCCAACATGAAAATTTATGTACAGATGTTTGTGTTACCAAACATTTGTTTTTGTCTAGGATAACATGCTAGCAAATTAATGCTCAAAATTCTCCAAGCCAGGCTTCAACACCACCCTGAACTTCCAGATGTTCAAGCTGGATTTGGAAAGGCAGAGGAACCAGATATCAAATGGCCAACATCCATTGGATCATCAAAAAAAAAAAAAAAAAACAAAAGAGTTCCAGAAAAACATCTATTTCTGCTTTATTGACTATGCCAAAGACTTTGACTGTATGGATCACAACAAACTGTGGAAAATTCTTAAAGAGATAGGAATACCAGACGACTTGAACTACCTCCTGAGAAATCTGTATGCAGGTCAAGAAGCCAGAGTTGTATGGAACAACAGACTGGTTCCAAATTGGGAAAGGAGTACATAAAGGTTATATATTGTCACCCTGCTTATTTAACTTATATGCAGAGTACATCATGCTAAATGCCAGGTTGGATGAAGCACAAGTTGGAATCAAGATTGCTGGGAGAAATATCAATAACCCCAAATATGCAGATGACATCACCCTTGTGGCAGAAAGCCAAGAGGAAATAAAGAGCCTCTTGAGGAAAGTGAAAGATGATAGTGAAAAATTTGGCTTAAAGCTCAGCATTCAAAAAACTAAGATCATGGCATCCCATCCCATTACTTCATGGCAAATAGATGGGAAAACAGTGGAAACAGTGACAGACTTTATTTTTTTGGGCCTCAAAATCACTGCAGATGGTGACTACACTCATGAAATTAAAAGACGCTTACTCCTTGGAAGAAAAACTATGACCAACCTAGACAGCATATTAAAAAGCAGAGACATTACTTTGCCAACAAAGGTCTGTCTAGTCAAAGCTATGGTTTTTCCAGTAGTCTTGTATGGATGTGAGAGTTGGACTATAAAGAAAGCTGAGCACCGTAGAATTGATGCTTTTGAACTGTGGTGTTGGAGAAGACTCTTGAGAGTCCCTTGGACTGCAAGGAGATCAACCAGTCCATCCTAAAGGAAATCAGTCCTGAGTGTTCATTGGAAGGACTGATGTTCAAGCTGAAACTCCAATACTTTGGCCACCTGATGTGAAGAACTGACTCATTTGAAAAGACCCTGATGCTGGAAAAGATTGAAGGTGGGAGGAGAAGGGGATGACAGAGGATGAGATGGTTGGATGGCATCATTGACTCAATGGACTTGAGTTTGAGTAAGCTCTGGCATTTGGTGATGGACACGGAAGCCTGGCGTGCTGCGGTCCACGGAGTTACAAAGAGTCAGACATAACTGAGTGACTGAATTGAAGTTAACTGAGGATAAATGCCCAAGGGTACAATTACTGAATTGTATTGTAATTGATATATAGTTTCATAACAAATGGGTCAGGAAGATCCCCCTCCCAGAGAAGGAAATGGCTACCCACCCCAGTATTCTTGCCTGGGAAATCCCATGGACAGAGGAGCCTGGCAGGATCCAGTCCATGGGGTCACAAAGAGTCTACACAACTGAGCGACTAACAACACTTCATAACAAATTGTCAAACTGTCTTCCAGAGTTACTGTAGCATTTCATATTCCCAGAATATATGGAAGATATTCTCCCACAATTTCTCCACATCTGCATCTTTATTTGGTGGCTAAATTTTAGTCATTTAGGTAGCCACATAGTAATATCTCATTGTAATTTAAATCTATATCTATCTAATAGCTACTGATGTTGAATTCTTTTCATGTACTTATTTATCATGTGCACATTCTTCTTGATGAAATATTTCTCTATACCTTTTTCTCATTTTCTAATTGGACCTTTTTTTTCCACCATTGAATTTTGAAATTTCCTTATATATTTTAGATACCAGCCTTCTTTCAGATATGTGGTTTATATTTTTTTTCTTCCAGTTTGTATCTTTTTTTGTTGTCGTTTTTCATCCTTTTAGCAGTGTCTTTTACAGAGCACACATTTTGTTTTGTTTTTGATCTGGTCCAGTGTGTCAATCTTTACTTCTCTGAAACAGATTTTGATGTCAGTCTAAGAACTTTTTACCTATCTACTGAAGATTTTGGGTTTTTTTTTATGTTTTATAATTTTACTTCTTACATTTAAATCTATATTCCATTTTGAATTGACTTTTATGTAAGGTAGGATGTTTAAGTCAAGATACAATTTTTATTGCCTATGATCAGTCACCCTTTGTTGAAAAGGCTACCTTTCCTCCATTTAATTATTTTGTTCCCTTTGTCAAAAACCAGTTGGACATCATCAAATGAGTCTAATTATAAGCTCTATTGCTCTGTGTGCCTATATCTCTGCCAATAGCACATTGTCAGATTACTGTATTAGTTTATTAGGCATATTTAAGGTGAAGCAATTCATTGCACTCAATTCTTTTTCAAGACTGTTGTATATATTTTAACCTTGTATCTTTTCATATAAATTTTTGAATGTTTGCCTCTGTCAAAAAATGTTCACTAGGATTTATAGAAAGTATATTGAATTTCACTGATACACATAGACTTTACTAAAAATGGAAAATGTCTTAATAGTTAAGGCAGTTTGGCAAAATTGATACCTTTGCATGATGAGTCATCCAATCCATGAACATGATATATCTCTTCATTTATTTAGATGTTCTTTAATTTCTTTCATCATCATTTTGTATACTCAGGATATGAATCTTTGTGAATGTTTTCTTAGACTTATACCTAACTATTTCATTTTTCTTGGATCGTTTGTAGAACAACAGTTTTCTGTCTTTTAAAAATCCACTCTCTACATGCTCATTGTTATTATATAGAAATGTAATTATTTTTCTTACCAAATTCAAATAATAGTTTTAGGAGTTTATTTTACATAGCTTTATCTGAATAAGTTAATTTTTATAGGATTATATTAATTATGTATTAATAGAAAATATTTGGAAATATTCTCATTTACTGCCCTCTTTTCAGAACTAACTTCTCATTTTTAATGCCATAATTATATCTAGGAATCTAAAATAGCAAAACACTTTTCTATATGTGATAATCATTTAATATTAAGAAGCACTCTTGTTTTTATTATTTAGATAAATGGGAATATTTTACTTACATCATGAATATTTGATTGCTTTGAACAACAAAAGTAGTGAAAATGACAATTATTTTTGGAAGAAGCTTTTAAGAAGTGCCACTGTAGCTACATTATTTTTACCTATTTCAGCCCTTATGAAAGTCTGAGTTAAAATAGAGCCCCCATCAGCTATATCCCTCTGTGATACCATAAGCAGAGCCTCCCTGCTGCCACATGTTCAAAATATAACAGGAAATGAACTTGTGTTAAGATTTGTTTGATACAGAATACTGAAAGTAAGAAACTAGTCCTAATGTATACTTAATGTAAATCAGTTAGATAGGGCCTCAAATGTTACAACAGGAGGTAGGCTGAGAAAGCTGCTCACCCCCTATCAGGGTGAATTTCCTAATATCTCCTGTGGATATAACCAAGACCAGGGGTTTCACAGGCAACTGAGCAAAGGAGTCTCAAGAAAATAGAATCCGAGCTTAACCGAGGGGAATGCCCCATCTTCAAGTTAGAGAGCCTGTAGAATGAATTTCCAATTTCTGTAGAAGCGTATCTCCTTATGTCTCCTATTTTTTCCTAAGTGAAAATACTTAATAACCTATCACTGGCTCACAATTATATATTTTGTGCAAATAGGAGCAGATAACTTACCATTAATTCGGGAGATTTCTGGATCAAGAGGATATATAGCCAGTACATTTTAGATCTACCAGGAATAACAGCCCATCACTCAGGTATGTTAGACATAAATCTGGATGCTATAATATTGTGTGGCTTATAAGTTGTTTCATTCATAGACCACATGAATGTTTGTTGTTGTGTGTATAGGAGGGAAAAGAGAGTATATAAAATATGTAGTGATCAGAGGGCAGATTTTGTTGGTCACTAGGAATTATCACAAATATTCCAAGTTGGTTTTTTTTATTCTTTTTCTTTTCCAAGCACTTAATAGGATTGTGCTTAACACGCCCCCTTGATATTAGGCTTGGCTTTGGCCACTATAATAGAAGCAAAAAGTTGTATGTATCAATTTTCAGACAGAAGCTTTAAAGCCAGTATGAACTATGTCTCCTTTAAATTGTCATACTGACATAGAAGAAAAAGAGTTTTCAGCACTTGAATTCTTGAGTGACTACAGGAAGAATGGACTGATTTGAATCTCTGTTGGACAAGGAGCTTGAGAAAGAAAAACTTCTGGTATTTCAAACCATGGAAATCTTGGAGGATTGCTTGTTTTTGCAGCATAAACCAGCCTATGCTGAATGATATACTCATTTCATCAAATGTCTTCTTTATTCTTAAATCATACAAAAAGAAAGAGAAGCACAGTGTTAAAGTCTGTGTGTGTGACAGAAATTTAATGAATTCCAATTGGAATATTTGTGTACACCAGTTTTAATTTTAAGTTATTTTTCAAATCTGAGAAAGAGTTACAAAGTCTCATAGGGCCAGGTTTTTACCGAAAATGGACAAAGTAGCACTTCATTGTACTGAACTGGCTCGCTAATGAGGTATGGTAAACGTTACATGTAAACCAGGAGATCAGAGACAAGCAATTTCATTTTCATCTCTTAATCTTTAAAGCAGAAAGATTAGCTTGACTTAGTTAAAAGTCTTAATTACTGGGCCAAAAAGCAGAGGTATTTTTATTACATTAACGAACATGTAGTAATTGGAAACAGACAAAAGAAATCCTTTGTTAGTGAGCCTGTAAACATGTTATAAGGACATAAAAAATACAAGACTAAGCAGAAATGTTAGCTACATTGATAGTAAAATATGCTTCAAAATTCCCACAAGCTGCTTATTACTTTAAGAAAATAAAACTTGAACTTGGAATTTGGCACTGACTTTACTACCACACCATGTTTTGCTACTAAAAACACCTTATGTCCAGTTTCTGATCAAATTAGCACAGATTTAAAATTAGTGCAGCAATTTAAGGCAATGAAGCAGAAATTAAACTGCACTCAAACTGCAATAAATATCAAACATAGAAGGCCAAAACAGAAAATAATATATACTACCTTTAAAATATTTAAGGTTTTCAATTATCTCACTAGCTGTCCGCTTAGAGATATTTTGAAATGCAGTTAACAAATCTGAATATTTTCTGGCAACTGAATAAAATCAATGAGATTCAGTTCAGTTCAGTTCAGTTCAGTCATTCAGTCGTGTCCGACTCTGCAACCCCATGAACTGCAGCACGCCAGGCCTCCCTGTCCATCACCAGCTCAGGAGTTTACCCAAATTCATGTCCATTGAGTCAGTGATGCCATACAATCAACCATCTCATCCTCTGTCGTCCGTCCCCTTCTCCTCCTACCTTCAATCTTTCCCAGCATCAGAGTCTTTTCCAATGAGTCAGCTCTTCGCATCAGGTGGCCAAAGTATTGGAGTTTCAGCTTCAACATCAGTCCTTCCAATGAACACTCAGGACTGACTTCCTTTAGGATGGACTGGTTTGATCTCCTTGCAGTCCAAGGGACTCTCAAGAGTCTTCTCCAACACCACAGTTCAAAATCATCCATTCTTCGGTGCTCAGCTTTCTTTATAGTCCAACTCTCACATCCATACAAGACTACTGGAAAAACCATAGCCTTGACTAGACGGACCTTTGTTGGCAAAGTAATGTCTCTGCTTTTTAATATGCTGTCTAGATTGGTCAGAACCTTCCTTCCAAGGAGTAAGCGTTTTTTAATTTCATGGCTGCCATCACCATCTGCGGTGATTTTGGAACCCCCAAAATAAAGTCAGCCGCAGTTTCCACTGTTTCCCCATCTATTTGCCATGAAGTGATGGGACCAGATGCCATGATCTTAGTTTTCTGAATGTTAAGCTTTAAGTCAACTTTTTCACCCTCATCTTTCACTTTCATCAAGAGGCTCTTTAATTTTTCACTTTCTGCCATAGTGGTGGTATCATCTGCATATCTGAGGTTATTGATATTTATCCTGGCAATCTTGACTCCAGCTTCTGCTTCTTCCAGCCCAGCGTTTCTCATGATGTACTCTGCATATAAGTTAAATAAGCATGGTGACAATATACAGCCTTTTCCTATTTGGAACCAGTCTGTTGTTCCCTGTCCAGTTCTAACTGTTGCTTCCTGACCTGTATACAGGTTTCTCAGGAGGCAGGTCAGGTGATCTGGTATTCGCATCTCTTTCAGAATTTTCCACAGTTTATTGTGATCCACACAGTCAAAGGCTTTGGCATAGTCAATAAAGCAGAAATAGATGTCTTTCTGGAACTCTCTTGCTTTTTCAATGATCCAGTGCATGTTGGCAATTTGATCTCTGGTTCCTGTCTTTTCTAAAACCAGCTTGAACATTGGGAAGTTTACAGTGCATGTATTGGTGAAGCCTGGCTTGGAAAATTTTGAGCATTACTTTACTAGAGTATGAGATGAGTGCAGTTGTGGGGTAGTTTGAGCATTCTTTGGCATTGCTTTTCTTTGGGATTGGAATGAAAACTGACCTTTTCCAGTCCTGTGGCCACTGCTGAGTTTTCCAAATTTGCTGACATATTGAGTGCAGCACTTTCACAGCATCATCTCTTAGGATTTGAAATCGCTCAGCTGAAATTCCATCACCTCCACTAGCTTTGTATTATGAGATTCATAATGGTATATTTATGTTTTCATATATACTACACATTTTGCTGAATCTACTCATGAGCTCTAAGTAATTAAGTGGTGAGATGATTTTTCACATTTGATATACCTATATAAGGAAATGGCAACGCACTCCAATATTTTTGCCTGGAAAATTCCATGGACAGAGGAGCCTTGTGGGCTACAGTCCATGGGGTCACAAGAGTTGGACATGACTGAGAATGCATGCACATTAGATACCTTTATTAAATACCTTTTGCAATTAAACCTGAGTTTACCTAGAACTTTTTGGGGGAAATTGTGTACAATTAGAATGTTGCCTTTTTTTTTTCTTATTGTGTGTGATTTAATTTTACATATGTTATTATTAATTTCCCAGATTATCAAACCATACCATACTGCTTTAGCAAACTTACTGTGCTTAAATTTTCTATCATAGTCAACTCTTGTTGATAAGCACTAGGAACAAATTAATACCCTTATAGAAAATAGAGAACAGTTTGTCAACTAGGCTGCAGGAAGCATACTGGATGTGTTGCCCCAACCCCATGATCTCCTGCCAGTCCAGGATTTAACTCCTTACACCATTTAGAATCCATAATCCACTATTTAACTACCATCCTTAGGTGGATTACAATAATTGACAGCAGCATGTCACTTTTTTTGAAGAAGATATCAAGCTTTTGCATCTGCAAATTTTTCTTTAAGCCAAAAGCATATCATTAAGTACATAAGACTTCTCTATATTTCTTACATATATGTGCACGTGAGTGCCAAGTCACTTAAGTCGTGTCCGACTCTTTGAGACCCTATAGACAGCCACTGTCCAGGCTCCTCTGTCCATGGGATTCTCCAGGGAAGATTCTAGAGCATGTTGCCATGCCCTCCTCCAGGGGATTTTTCTGACCCAGGATTTGAACCCATGTCTCTTACATCTCCTGCATTGGCAGGTGGGTTCTTTACCACTAGTGCCACTTGGGAAGCCCCATATACATTCCTGCATATTCTGGAACTTCTCAAAACTGGAGAATTTAATGACATAATCTTCTGTGTACCTAATGAAAGGGAAGTAACAGTGATACAGTATGGACAAATGTCAGAAAGTTTATCTCAGTTTTCATATGAGATCAAGAATTTGGCTGTGTAATTATAGATAATAATGTTATAAACATCAAAGTTGTTAAGACTGCTGCTGCTCAGATGCTCACTCATGTCCAACTCTTTGAGATGCCATGGACTGTAGCCCACCAGACTCCTCTGTCCATGTAATTCTCTAGGCAAAAATACTGGAGTGGGTTGCCATGTCATTTTCTAAAGTTGCTAAGACTAGATCTGAATTATTCCCAGCATAAAAAATAAATGATGATTATATGACATAATAGAAGTATTAGCTAATGCTTCCACGGTAATCATATTGCAGTAGTAAAATGTATCAAATCAACATGTACACCTAAAACTTGCACAACTGTTTATTTCAATTATACCTGAGTAGAAAATTTTAAGGATTTGATTTTCATTCCACAGAATTTTTACTTCACACAAGTGATGTATGTATGAGTGCATGCTAACGCTTTAGTCGTGTCTGACTATATCAAGCGCTAAATTTGTATTATAAGTTTGTATATATAGGAATGAAAATAGTGTACAATGCTGCTTAGTGACAGATATATAAATGTTCTTTCTGTCTTAAAATCAGGCAGGAGGTAATTTATTGTAGATCTTTATTAATACATATTAAGTACCCATTTCATTCTTCCATAGTAATATCTAACATTAACTGATCATTAACTATGAGCAGGGCATTGCAACTGCTTAGATTTAAAATGTATGAAATAGGAGGAAGTCCAGAGATGGCATTAATGAACTTGGCATTTGAGGATTGCCTGCTGTCCTCTGCTGATTTCTGAGAAGAGCTGTAAATTCCTGCAACTTATGTAAGCTGAGCTTCAACCTTCTCCTGAGAGCTTGCTGATTCCAGAAACCACTGTTTTCCTTTTTGTCTCATCTCTGCTCATGGGAACAGAGTGAAGTTTTGCAGGTAGTCCAGAATTTCTGCTTGAGATGAGATACAGCAATTTTCAATGTGCCTTGCTTTTCCCTGAAGGGTATGCATTTATATATATATAGCTAAATACTGTTCATCCACTTAAAAAAAGAGAGAATGAAATTTTGCCATTTGCACCAGCATAGATGAATTTGGAGGATATTATGCTCAGTGAAATAAGTCAGGCAGAGAAAGACAGATATTGTATGATATCACTTATATGTGGGATCTAAAGAATTAAAACAAACTATTGAATATGATAAAAAAGTAAGCAGACTCTTAGATATAGAGAACAAACTACTTGTTACCAGTGGGAAGAGGAAAAGGGAGAGGGGCAAATTATAGGTAAGAGATTAAGAAATACAAACTATTACATATAAAATAGATGTTACAAAGGCATATTGTACAATGCAAGGAATAAAGTCAATATTTTATAATAAATATAAATGAAGTATGAAGTTTAAACATGATGAACTCTGGGCTTCCCTGGTGGCTCAGTGGTAAAGAACTTGCCTGCCAATGCAGGAGACATGGGTTTGATACCTGGGTTGGGAAGATCCCCTGAAGAAGGAAATGGAAACCAACTCTAATATTCTTGCCTGGGAAATCCCATTGACAGAGGAGCTTGGTGGGTTACAGTACATGGAGTTGCAAAAGAGTCAGACACTGCTTAGTAACTAAACAACAATTATGAATTGCTATGTTGTACACCTGTAACATATAATATTGAACATCAAATATACCTCAATTAAAAAAAAAAAAAAACATGCTTTGACCTCCACCTACTACTGTATCCTCATTTCATGGCACTTTTCTCCTTTATACCTAGCAATATATGCCTTCCTTTTTGTGAACCTCCTGAGATCATAAGCAAATTAGGATGATTTCACTGTGTGTATTTTCACAGATGGTATGTCATGTGGCCTTTTAAGAAAATTCAACCTTCTACTATTTTTGAGTGTTTATGTTATCCTCTCTTCTTGAATGTGAACTACAATTAGGATTGCTTCCAGTAAATAGAATAAGACAAAAAGTGATGGGATGCCACTCGGAGATTAGGCTATGGAAGTCTGTGACTTCCATTGTGATTGCAAACTTTATTTATTGCCTTCTTGACTTGCATGGTTTGACAAAGTGAGATGCAATGTCAGAGAAGCTTCACATGGCCAGAACCTGAGAGCAATCTCTGATTAGTTGCCAGTGAGGAAGTCACATCCTCAGTCTGGTGAGGTACTGAACTCTTCTAGTAACCACCGTGAGCTTGCAAGTTGACCCCTCCCCACGTGAGCCTTAAGGTGAGATTATAAGCCCCTAGTTAACACCTTGACTCCAGCCTTGTCATGGAACACAAAGCAGATGATCGAGCTAGATCATGCACAGAAACTGATGCATAAATAATAAATGTGCATTATTTTAAGCCACTAGGTTTGGGTGTAATTGATTATTCAGAATAGGTAACTAATATAATAGAAGTTTCCCCTTCTGATGTAGGTGTCAATCTAATTACCAAATCATCAGGAATTTTATCATTGACAACTGAATCTAAAATCAGTGTCCCACCACCACTAACAAATTACTCAGTTTATTTTATTGCTATAGACACACACACACACCCATTCACTCTCACGGCTATCTTAAGGCAAAACTGCTAGTTGTCATATCTCTTATCTCCCGTTTTCTCATTACTTCCTGTCGTGTGAATAATCAATCACTAATAAAAAAAGGAAAAAAACACTATAATTTCCAACTTCCCTTGAAGTTTAGTCATGACCATAATAGGCTCTGGCTCCTGAGATTAAGTGAATATAGAATGTCCAAATTGCAACAGATATGCTTCTTCCTACCTTTTGCCACTCTCCTGAATGTGGATGTGATGGCTTGATGGCTGCATATTGGACCCTGAGAATGAAGTTTACTCATGGGGATGGGAGCACAGACAGCTGGAAGTAACTCGGCCTCATACAATTATAACCACCAAACCAGCCCTGAATCACCTATCTAGACATAAGGAGGGCACAGACTCCCATGTTTAACCCACTATTATTGGAGGTCCTGTTATACCAAGTCAACCCTAGATCTAAGTGGTGTATACTTACTGGATGGTGTTTGCTTATTATTTGATTATAGACCCTCTTCATTCTCCTTGTTATCTAAATTCCATCCATAAAATCTCCATGATGGCTGATCATTTTCTTATCTCTAGTTTTCACTGGTCCATCTTCCAAGACTAGAATAGTATTTGACATGTGGCAAGCATTCAGTAAACACTTTCAAAATAAATGTATATGAATGGTCATTTAGACTGATTTAGAATGTTTGCTATTACAAAGCTGTAATAATAAATACTCTTGCATTCATGTGGGTGCTCAGTTGCTCAGTCTGACTCTTTGCAACCCCATGGGCTGCAGCTCGCCAATCTCCTCTGTCCGTGGGATTTCCCAGGCAAGAGTACCGGAGTGGGTTGCCATTTCCTTCTTCAGGGGATCTTCCCAACCCAGGGATCGAACCTGGGTTTCCTGCATTGCAGGCAGACGCTTTACCCTCTGAGCCACCAGGGAAGCCCTCTTTATACACATCTTTGTACAATTATGAGTAGGGACACCAAGAGATAGAATTGCTGGATGGGAGAATATGTACATTACATTTAATAGTAACTGCCAAATTGCCTTTCCAAAAAATCTCTACCAATTTATACTTTAATCCACAGTTAGTTTATCTTAGGAACTGTTTTCCTATTCTTTTGCCAAGAGTGGATATTACAAATCAGCTTTGGTTTTGCCAATCTGATGGGTGAGATAGATGTCCTTGTGATTTGTAGTTTGCTACAAAAAGATCGTTTTTCTGCAAGTCTACTCAGATTCTTATATTTAATGCATTGAGATTCTTTGGAAGGGATACACAGTATACAGTTTTCCCAAAGTAACCATGGCAGTTTTTTTCTTTTCTTTTTTTTCTTTTTGAGATGGTCTCAAGACACAGGAGTTCAGCATAGTAACACTCTCAGAAATGTTAGCTTGGACTTAAGTGGTGGCCAGGATGCAGCCACCTGCATCTAAGCTTTATGGAGGTTAAGTTGAATATATTTGGAACTTTCCATCAAAGAAACCCACTGAGAGATGATACAGTAGTAAGAGTTAATTATCTTCAGATTTTAATTTAGTGGGAATGACCTTGAGTTCATAACTAAGCAATTACATTAAGCAGTGTAACTCTTGGTTAAGATAATGGGTTTCTCTGAGGAAGAGGAATACTCTTCTCATTATGGACACAAGAGGAAAACCTTAGCCCTGTTTCTTCTGTGCACTTGAAGAGTTCTGGGTGGATTGACCATCTGACGTGGTTTACCATGGAGTGAGGATTTTCCCAGGATCTTGATTTTTCAGCACTGAAACCAGAAAATGCTGGGCAAACCTGGATGAGGTGGTCATTGTATTTCAGACTTCATTTTCTGAGCTGGTTTATTTTTTGTAAAGTCATGTCTTTCGAAGAATATTTGCTGCAGAAATGCCTCACACTCTTGCACACAAAACATTTTTTGTGTGTGATAAAATATATATAACATAAATGGTATTATCTTTCTTTTTAATTTTACTTTATATTGAAGTACAGTTAATTTGGACTTCCCAGGTGGCTCTGTAGGTAAAGAATCCGTCTACTATGCAGGATGTGCAGGAGACACAGTCTCAATCCCTGAGTCAGGAAGATCCCCTGGAGGAGGGCATGGCAACTCACTCCAGTATTTTTGCCTGGAGAATCTTATGGACAGAGGAGCCTGGCAGGCTATAGTCCATAGGGCTGCAAAGAGTTGGACATGACAAGCGACTGAGCACACTCACAGCGTAGTTAATTTACAATGTTGTGTTAGTTACACGTATACAGCAAAGTGATTTAGTTATATATATTCATATATTTATTCTTTAATATATTCTTTTCCCATATAGATTATTACAAAATATTGAGTATAGTTCCCCATGCAACATAGTAGGTTGTTATTGATTGTCTAATTTATATACAGTAGTGTGTAAATGTTAATCCCAAACTTCTATTTATCCCTCCCCTCTCTCTTTTCCCTTTGGTAACCATAAATTTGTTTTCTAAGTCTGTGAATCTGGTTTGTAAATAAGTTCACTTGTATCTTTTTTTTTTTTAGATTTCACATATAAGTGATATCATAAGACATTTGTCTTTCTCTGTTTGACTTAACCTTTTGACCTGCAGCTTATGTTAAAACATCATCATTCCAGTTATCTCTTCCTGCATTAAAAACTAGCCCCAAACTTTGTGGCTTAGCACAATAGTTATTTTATTTTATCTCATGATTTTTGTGGATCATGATTTGGATAGGGCTCAACTGAGGAATTACTGTCTTCCAACTTGCAGTAGGTCAAGTCTTTTACAAAGCAGTTGTTAAGAGATGAGTCTAGACATGCATGTGATTGCTTGGGAAAATACCTGTGAAAGCTAAAGGGGAGGGAGTGAGAATAGGTAGGAATAGACGCAAACAGGGATGCAGGTTGGACACGAATAAAAGAGATGGGGAAGGAAGAAGGACTGGAAAGGAAGACTCTTGGAATGCAGTGTTGGTGTGAGAGAGGGAGAGTTAAGCTATAAGTTGTTTAGTCGCTGAGTCATACTGTTCATGGAGTTCTTGCTGCAAGAATACTGGGATGGTTTCTACAGTCGACCTCATTTTGTCAGAACTCTTCACTATGACCCATCTTGGGGTCGCTGCACATCATGGCTCATAGCTTCATTGAGTTACACCAGCCCCTTCACCATGACAAGGCGGTAATACATGAAGAGGATACTGTGAATTAACTGAAGATTGTATATCCTTCTGGAATGAAATTCCATGGTATACTAAATATACTCAGTCATTGAGTAAGAGACGTCTTAGAGAAGGGTGACTTTGGAACACCTGAATCAGGAAGAGTGAGTGTGAATCATATATCTCCCTTGCAGCCAGTTGTCATGAAGATGTAAGCAGTGCATTGTCATGGCTGTCGCCCAGCCAAGAATGTCGTGTTATTCAGTAGGTATATGGTGAGCTTCCCTAATGAGTCAGCTGATAAAGAATCCTCCTGCAATGTAGGAGACCCAGGTTCAGTCTCTGGGTGGGGAGGAAGATCCCCTGGAAAAGGAAATGGCAACCCACCCCAGTATTCTTCCCTGGAAAATCCCATAAACAGAGGAGCCTGGTGGGCAACAGTCCACGGAGTCACAGAGAGTTGGACACGACTTAGTGACTAAACCACCACGCCGGGTGAGTCTCAGTGACCCAAAATAGCTTTGCACGCATGCTGATGGCATGAGCTAGTGTCTGGAGCGTCCACTGGGGCACCTTTCCATAATGATGGCCTACAGGTAGTGTGAACTCTGATAGGATGGATCAGGCAGTGCATTCCAGTGAACAAGGAATAGATGCATAGCCTTTTATTAGGTAGCACTGGAAATACACAGAGTAGCTTCTGCCATCCATCCTCTGTTGGTTTAAACAGTCATAAGTCCTCCTGAGTTCAAGGGGTGGGGACAAAGATTCCACTTCTCATTTGTAACCATGTTTTAAAACAGCCACATGGCCTAATTTCTTTTATTTCTCAGCTGGCACACACTCTACCCATTCTTATTATCCCTAAAAGGGAATTAATTTAACTGTTAAGGAAGTTCATTCTTCAAAATCAGATAGATATGAAGTTAAATCCAAGGTCTTTGACCTTAGTTTAGTTTCCCTTTGTTTTGCCATAAATGCTCAAATGAAATGGGCATAATAATAATATTTAATTCAGTTATCATGAAGAATAAATGAGATAATGCATGTAAGTTCCTGGCAGGCAATAAGCTCTCAATAAATGTTTGTTAGTATTTGTGTATCTTTCCCATTTTTTATACTGTAGCACTGCCAATTCCATTGTTTTGGGAAATATAATTTTGAGTGTTTCCTGCTGCCTGAGAAGTGATTTTTGTGGGTAAAATTCAT
The DNA here is from genome assembly GCF_023699985.2 of Odocoileus virginianus. NCBI lineage: Eukaryota > Metazoa > Chordata > Mammalia > Artiodactyla > Cervidae > Odocoileus > Odocoileus virginianus. The sequence continues at coordinate 23,073,470 of NC_069699.1, forward strand.
TTATTGCCGCTTAGGGTTTTAGACTTTTAGATCTAGAAGAGACACATAACAATCAATTAAAGTTAACATTCCACCAACATTTACTGAGCAACTCTTCTGGGCTTATCTTAGGAGGTAGGAAAGTGAAAGAAGTGGAAGGAAAAGTCACTTAATCATGTTTAACTCTTTGCGACCGCATGGACTGTAACCCACCAGGCTCCTCTGTCCGTGGGAATCTCTAGGTAAGAATACTGGAGTGGGTTGCCATGCCCTCCTCCAGGGGATCTTCCCAACCCAAAACCCAGGGATCAAGCCCACATCTCTTTTGTCTTCTGCCTTGGCAGGCAGTTTCTTTACCACTAGCATCCCCGGGGAAACCCCAGGGAAACCTAGGATGAGACTGCAAATGGAAGAGAAAGAAAGAAGTGAAGTCGCTCAGTCATGTCTGACTCTTTGCAACCCCATGGACTGTAGCCTACCAGGCTTCTCCATCCATGGGAATTTCCAGGCAAAGGTACTGGAGTGGGTTGCTATTTCTTTCTCCAGGGGATCTTCCCGACTCAGGAATCGAACCCGGGTTTCCTGCATTGCAGGCAGACGCTTTAGCCTCTGAGCCAGCAGGGAAGCCCACGGAAGAGAAAGCGAGGTACACAGATGCTCGCTTCGCGTTTGTAGTACTGTAAACGGACTAGAGGCGGCAGTGCAGCCCAGCTCGCCCCGCCCTGCGATCCTTGGCCCCCACGTCGGCAGCAGGCTGGCTGTGCTTCCCACGCCCGGGTGTATGCCTCTGGCCACTTTGTGGATGTCGCGGGTCAGGCTCCCTGTGGATGTGGGGAAGGGGGACCAAGTTTTGTGCTGGTAGCAGCTGAGCACCTCAGGCGGGGAGTTGCGCCAGCTCACACAGAAAAACGGTCTGGCCAGGCCCTGTGACCAGATGGCTGGCCGCTGGCCCGGCTGATTTTTCTCTCGATCTCATTTCTGGGCTGAATGTTACTGTTCCCCATGGTGATCTGGGGACTGTAAATTTTGAGCCTTGTTGGTGAATTTGGAAAGTACTGTGTAAATAGATCTGATGAAATGCAATGCATTCTTAAGTCACAGACACAGTAAGTGCTTTATAACATCATCTCACTTCATCTTCCCAGTGCATTTCTGAGGCTGGGCTATGATACGTAGTCTACAGATGAGAAAGCTGAGGTTCTGCTACGTGAAGTGAAAAGTAGACAATCAAGGTTTGGCATTTTTAAATGGACCCATGGCAACAGTGTGAATGTTTTATCCCTTGCTAAAATAGAATTCAAGGAGTAGGCTTTCTGTCCTTTAGAATTTAGGTGGTAAATAAAAATATATGATAAAAACCCTATCTGCCATAACTGGCACTGATGTTGGATCACCCATAAAAATATCACTTATCATGTGGGATCATACAGTAGATATACACACAAATATTTTTCATATAAAAATATAAGTATTCTTTTATTCATTAATCATTTGCTGCAATGCCAATGCTTTTTGCTTGCTGAGTATAGGTCTACTGACAGAAGTTCCCCACTGCCTTTTTACTCATTTAAAAAACTCTCAGGATGCATCATCTAAGATCGCAGCTTCAGTTTCCTCACAAAGTGAGGTCTTTTGTATTTTTATCATTGTTTGCCCCAATTATTTAAAACTATCCTATACCTAATTCTGACAATAATTTTTGAGCAAGATACTTTTTCTGATTTATTTCATAGGACATACATTATTTCCTAGTTTTAAAAATATTTTAATAAACTGAAATCTTATTATTCAACTCATATAGTGGTTTGAGTAGCAAATGTGGCAACTGTGAGTGAGCACTTCCCTGGGGAACCTGGAATGCATCAGTGTCCCCAAAGGCAGTCAGAGGGCAAGTGCCAGCTCACCTGTAGCATTCCTTAAACATAGGGGGTTGGAGCAGAGAGGGTCTACCTCTGACTACTGTTTACTTATCCGTAAGATCACATTTGTTTCTATTGACATTTGTATCACTTGATCCACTGTTTTGGCTTTTCTTCATTATGTTCCTAGACTAGCACTTTGCTAACAATTCATTTGCATGTAGAAATGAGTGGAAATTTTTTTTAAATGGAAACAAAAAACACAATGAACTTCTTGTTAAAAAAAAAAATCAGTAAACACACACACATACAGAAAGAGTCGCATGTATGTCTAGATTTCTTTGGAAATTACTCAAAAATGTAAGGTGTGATTTCTTTCTCAGAGTTGTTCAATAGGGCACTCTGACCATGGAAATGTTCATCATGGGTCATTTTTGTTTGGTTGGGTTGGTTTTGTCTTACTGATTTGTATGATTGCTTTATATATTCTATAGCTGAAGTCTCTAGTACATAGTCATAAGCTACATGCGACTGTTGAACACTCTAAGTATGGCTAGTACAACCTGAGGAGTTACATTTTTCATTTGATTTAATTTTAATTAATTTAAATTAAATTAAAGTAGCTGTACCTGATTTGTAGCTGTCATACTGACCAGCACAGACCTATAGCTATTACTCCAGTATTTCCTCAAGTACAGAGCTAATTTATACAACTTCCTTCAAAAACTAAATGAAGATATTACAATAAGGATATTTTAATGTTATCCTGAGTAATTTCCTCTTAGTTTGATTGAAATAGAAACTGTAATGTGGTTACATGTCTGCACATAAATATATGCTAGCTGTATAATACATTACTTTTTAGATAAATTTTTTCTTTTCCTGAGATTTAGTTTAAACCTCATTTATGAGTGAGTTAAGAAAGTCAGAGTGCAAAATGTCTTGCCTCTAAGGTATAAACTAATTCACATGTACAATGATATGCAAATCTATGTAAATATCCATATTTGTACTACATTTCATGAATTGAGCATTTAATAAAGGGTAAATATGCCAAAAAATGCAAATGTGAGAACAGATTGGCCAGTGGTCATGTTCAACATGTAATGATCACTGCAAAGCTACTTGGGTTTAGGAAAGCTGTCAAATCATGTCCACTTTGATTTCTGAGTCTACCAGAAATCTACCGGTAAACTGGTAGTGACAGAAATCCTTAATGAAGGATTACTCATTGAAAAAAAAAGATTGTTTTCATGTTCTTGCCCTGTTCACCAGCTACTCAGTTTGAAAGTATTAGTCATTCAGTCATGTCTGACTCTTTGCGACCCCATGAACTGTAGCCAGCAGTGACTCCTCTGTCCATAGAATTTTTCTGGCAAGAATGCTGGAGTGGGTTTCCATTCCCTGCTCCAGGGGATCTTCCAGACCCAGAGATCGAACCCAGGTCTCCTTCTTTGCAGGCAGAGAAGTGACACCAGGGAAGCTTGATAAATTTTATTCAGTTATGTTTGGCCAATTAATATAACACAAGAGGATAAACCACTTAAATTCAGCGTCTTCCCTCTTATGGAAACTTCACAGAATAAATGTTCTTTGTTGAAAAACCAGGAATGGTAATTTCTTCGTGAGAGCAAAATGATACTGTGCATTAAAGTAGAATGAAATAAAGTGTTCAACCAGGGAAACAGAGCATTGTGGTCTGTGAGACTGATGAACATGCAGAAATTGGAATTATGATTTAGATTTGTGAATCAAGAGTTCCCAGAGGAAGTGACTCGTAAAGAAGCTGCTTTCCTCAAGAGATGTCAACAAGTGCTTGGATTAATTTGTTTTGACAGTTTCTTGCCACTAACAACTCCTCCTTGGCAGGAAAAACAGTTGACCTCTGCCAAACCTTTGTGTCTCTCTCCTCTACTCCACCCTCCTTTTATGCAAAGTAAAATGAGGCTGCTTCAATTTTATAGGGATTACTAGTCATCCAGCACTTGAGGAACTAAAATAAAGCCCATAAAATGAATTTCATTTTTAAAAAGGGCATCCTTAATGTCCTTAAAGTCTGTGCGGATAAATTTTAACAGTCTTTAGTTAGAGTCTTTTAAACTTATAGTGTTGAAATGCCCATTTTGCAGATTACAGATGTGTCTCATGGTTGAGCCCAGTGCACAAAGAACTGTTATGAGTATCAGATTATCTTAAAAATATTTTTCTTGGTCTTTAACGTAAGACCTAGTCACAAATACTGAAGTAAGGTTTTTATAAATATAGATTAAAAAGTCAACCCCTTTTCAGTTAAAAATTTTACTAAAATGTAATTAATGTAAAGTTCTATATTTATGGAAAAATTTATTAGGATTGGACAGAAACTTCTGAATCATCTGAGTCAAATTTCAACTCCTCCCCAAAGTCAGTGGAATGAAAATATTACTTATGAACAGTGAGTGGCAAAGAGCAATGTCAAGAAAGATTAAATGGTCAAAAGGCTAAAATTTGAATATTTAGTAAATTCTATAATGAACAAATGATAAATCTAGAATCAATTTTCACTCTACTCTGGCAGATAAGGCACTTGCCTTCCTAAACCAAAATACATTAATATGATACAAAATAAAATAAAGCAACAGGCAAAAATGTCATGATATTATTTTACAGAATGCTTTGGCGGTAAGTACTACACAAAACACTCAAATGTTGGGAAAAAATAAAGGGATGTGTTATCTTAAAATCGTGTGCTTACCCAAGTCCAAATATAGGGCAATTCCAGGCATGGTGCTCCATCTGTATTCTTCAGGTTTTTCTTGAATCTCTCCTCTTTCTTTTCATGGCTTCATCTTCCGGTTGGTAGCAAGATGATCATAGCATTTCTAGGCATCACATACAGGGAGAATATCCCTAAGAGTCAGGAGGGGCTTTCTGCTTCAGTGAACACCACTGTACATGTCATCTTGTGCACATGTGCAAGAATGATCTTAGTTTATGGACCTGGAATTGAAATTACTAGAGTGTATATAAGATATTAATTTTCCTACACACGCCCATTTTTTTAACATACAAAAATTAATATGGATCAACTCATATTTCTACCAGCAGAGAATAAGAGTTCCTGTCTCTTCCTAGTCTTATCAATACCTAATATTGTGAGATTACTGAATAGTCTAATGTTCCCATTAAATCCTTAATATATGCCTCTCTGATTTTAGTGAAGTTGCACATCTTATATGTTTGCTGGAACTTTTTCAGTCCTTATTATGGCCTGTGCATTCTGTTGTTTATGATGGTCTTTTTGAATCAAAGAGTTTATAGATTTAATGGTAGCCTGTTTCAATCTCCAGTATAGAATGGAATCGAGTTTATATAAGTACAATATATATATTCCGTATATTTTATGTAATACATTTTATATAAGTCCATCAGCCACCATCTATTTATTTATTTATTTATTTAAAACTTTTTATTTTTTATTGTGATATAGCCAATTAACAGTGTTGTAATAGTTTCAGGTTAAAAGGGAAGGGACTCAGCTATCCATATACATGTATCCATTGTCCCCCAAGTCACCATCTATTTAAATACTACCAATTAGATGATTTTTACTGTCACTTTGTGAATATATTTTGATACTGGAGAATTATAAACTCTAACAAATAGCCCTATAAAATGTTTGTATTTAGTATTCCCCAATGTTTAAAATTCCTATATTTTCATAATCACATGCTGGTAAGGTTTTTTAAGCAATTTGTTTTCTTCTTATAGTTTGAATATATCTTTTAATGTGCTTTCAATTTGTGTATTTAACAAGCTAATTCTAAATATGATGCCACCAAGGACTCATATTTAGGAAGTTTCCATTTGTTCCAAAGCAAGATTGCTACAGAATGGCCTTTTTCCATTTTTAGTATATCTTATTTTTTGTTATAACTTACAAATAATATATTGAAGAAAGGAACTTGGTGGCACTTGGTTGCAAGCAGACTACACGTATACATATGTTGGTGTATTGATTGGGGCATTTTTAGTTATATTTAATGAAGTCCACTAGAACCAATTTATAGAAAACAAAGAAATGCTATATTCATTTTATGTATCACATAAACATAAAATGACAGGAATGCATCAGCAATGAATAAATAAACTGAAACAAAGGATTCAAATACTGAAAAAAAATTGCTTCACAAGTTTTATAAGAGTGATATTATTAATTTAATGTGTGAGACATTCAAAATAATGATGGCTTGTAAAAAGCAATGTATAATTGCTATTATTCTTTTGATTTTTACTTTTGTTCATGTGCTGTAAGACATTTGGAAAGCAGCCCAGCACAGCAACTTCTAGGAAAGCTGTATGGCGAACTGTGAGCGTGACCTACATTTTTTCTCTCCTGTATCCCTTCTCCCGGCCCCTGCAATGTGATACTGTACCTCTTTTCATTAAGAAGTGATACTATTTTCTACCATTGAATCTGGATTGGCCTTGTGACTTTCATTGGCCAATGAGATATTAGTAAAAATGATAGAAACCAAGGTTTAAAAAAAAAACATTTGTACACTGGGGATTACCTTTTTGTGGCTCTGAAAACTTTCCACCACCATGTGAACAAGTCCAGGCAAATCTGCCTGAGGAAAAAAGAACATATGGAATAAAATAGAGTTGTTGAAGCAGAGAACCGCTCCTAGCGCACAATCCCCTCTTGACCTAACTTCCCCCATCTTCCCTGTCAGCTCACTACAGATACATACTTGATTATAGTTGAGATCAGCAGACAATCCCTATATGATTACAACTAAATGGCTGAGTCACAGAATTAAAAACTAAATAAATGGTGTTCTCCAAAGCCACTCAGTTTTGGAGAAGTTGTTATATAGCAAAATTTAACTGTTACCCAATTGTAGCTACAGGAAGGAAAATATTTGTAGTGCACACTCTTAATTGTCTACTCAATGGGTGTTCTGTCCCTCTTTCCTATTATCATTACACTAATGGTCTTCAGGTTTTGGCTGCATATGGCAAGCAGTGACAGATTTTATTTCCTTGGTCTCCAAAATCACTGTGGACGGTGACTGCAGCCATGAAATTAAAAGATGCTTGCTCTTTGGAAGGAAAGCTATGACAAACCTAGACAGCATATTAAAAAGCAGAGACATGAGTTTGCCCATAAAGGTCCATCTAGTTAAAGCTATGGTTTTTCCGGTAGTCATATACGGTTGTGAGAGCTGGACCATAAATTAGGCTGAGTACCAATGAACTGATCCTTTTGAATTGTGGTGCTGAAGACTCTTGATAGTACTTTGGACAGAGAGGAGATCAAATCAGTCACTCCTAAAGGAAATCAATGCTGAATATTTATTGGAAGGACTGATACTGAACCAAAGCTACAGTATTTTGGCCACTTAATGCGAAGAGCTGACTCATTGGAAAAGAAGCTGATGTTGGAAAAGATTGAGGGCAGAAGGAGAAGGGGGCGACAGAGGATGAGATGGTTGGATGGCATTATCAACATAATGAACAGGAGTTTGAGCAAACTCCAGAAGATAGTGAAAGACAGGGAAGCCTGGCATGCTGCAGTCCATGGGGTCTGAAGAGTCAGACACTCTTAGCAACTGAATTAACAACAAGCTTATGAAGCCTCTTTCTGGTGCCCACTGGTTAAATATTGATTGGTATAAACCTTTCATAGTAATTCTGTTTATGCTGCTATTGACTAGGCAGCAAACATAACACCGACAAATGAGTCATCTGAGAATCCTATTGCTGGACATTTCCAGATACAAGGAAGGAACATACCACATTCTGACTTTGAACACTACTTTGTGATAATGTGATGCCTGTGTGCTGGCAGCCTCCTTGAGGGCATGAGGTGAAAGTCAAGCAAAACAGAGAAGTTGGTATAGATACCTGATATCACTGAGTCACTGAATTAATCAACCCTTGAACTGCCTAGTCAAGATTTCCTGTTACGTGAAATGATGAATTTCTTACTCTTTAAGACATAATAGTTATATTTTTCTCTTAACTTTTTCTGTAAGTTGATGACATCCAATTTGATACAGTGGTTAAAATTAAGCTTTTTAGAAATTCAGTACAAGTTTTTGAAACTAATATATGTATATTCATGCCAGGAGATGAAATCTATCCACTAATAAACTTCACCTTTCAGAGTTTCTATTCCCTTCTTTCCTCCTCTTCTCCAAACTTAGACCAAGCTTTATAAAAATACTAAACAAGAAAAGTAGCATCTCAGTTCATGCAAAGAGAATGTTCTCCAATTTTCCCAAGTATTGCTGTATATTTCAATTTAAAAAACACAGCTGATTCCTTTAAAATGAACTTATTTAAATTGGAAAATTCTGTGCCACAAAATTAAATTACTAAATGAGAACCTAACATAATATATTTGATCCTTGAGAGAGTGATCTGATCCCTTCAGAGAAGGTCAGAAACCATGGCCCCAAAATACCATCTTCAAGATTCCTCCTGAAGTTAGACAGCTAAGTAGAGAAGTAAAACATGGTTTTTTGTTTATCTGTTTGTTTTTGTTTCTAGTGTAAAGCTCTATCCACTAGGAAGCATGGTTGGCTCATAGCTCTCCAATAAAATCCCTTGTTTCTAAAGTGTGTTCATAAATCATCCTGCCAAATCCAGAGTGTCTCATCCGGCTTTCTCAAAGCAAGCGTACATGTTGCTGCTTTCTTATTTCAATGCAACCCAGAAAGTGTCTTGCTGTAAGAAGGAAAAGAATGATGTTGGAAAGCAGCTGACATAAGAGTAAGTTTGAATAGTGGCAACATTCTAAGTTTGATGAGAGTGCTACCGTTGAAGCCTCCAAGTATTCACATCTCCAAAAAATAAATGATTTCCAAAATGGCATCCATTCACCTGGGTATCCAGGATGTTGCAGGAATGTTCCTAAACTGTAATTTGAAGGGTGATGGTCTGAGAGCAATGTTAATGAAGATTTGTAGTCTGGCAAACATTGATAGGAGGCATTTTGACACCTTACATTTCCTCCTTGGGAATGGCAGTGTCAATTATGGACTCCTCAGGTAATCTCATCTGCCAACGGAGAGGATGCTGGCTCAAAAGGGAGACAGCTTATCCATCCATCAGTAAGGAGTCATTTGCACTCACAGTTCACCAGCACAGTAGGGTCTGAGTCTTTATGATCAGAGCTCCTGCCAAAGATAAATGGGTCATAGAGTGCAAAGGATTTGATGACCATAGATCTCAAATCAACTCTTAGGATCTCTTTCACATATCCTTTTGTACCCATGGTGTCACCAAATACTTTAAGGGCCGAAATGTAAGTTTGGATATACTATTTTTTAAATTTAGTAAACTAAAAAACCTGGGTGTTTTTATACAATGATGAAAAGGTTATCATGCTCTCAATCCTCAGAAAATCTGAGAAACATATCTTATGGCAAAATCACAGACCATGTTGGCCCTGCTGCCTGTAGTGATCTCCATAGTTCATACATTTTACCATTCACTTTCAGACTTCCAGCTACATCTCTCAGGACTGAATCCATGGCACGTTTTTCAACTTTATGTCTCACTCATTAAACCTTCATACATGTAGATGCATACAAACTCCTCTCCTCCACACTTCTTCCTTAGCTCTTGTAATTTGCCATTTTTCTGCCCTTTGAGAAAAGGAATAAGTTTTCTTCCTTCCCCTCCATCTGCTTATACCTTCTCATCCATTTCTTCCTAAAAGAAACTCAGTTTCATCCACAAAGGTTGTATTTGTTTTCTATGAATTTATTTATCTGCTAGCATTAGCTAAGATACATATTGATACAGAACTTTTATCTAAAACAAAATAGATACTTAATAAACATCAGCTATTTTTTATTTCTTTTATCTTCCATGTTATGTGTCCTGTGTTGTTATTTACATAGTTCCCTAACTTACCATCTAAGATTGTCTGCAAAGGTGTCTGCCAACACCTCTCATCCCGGAATGCCTGGCTACTCCCTCCAAGTAGTGAGATGTATTCCCCTGTCCTTACCTTCTTGATGGGCCCAGTATCTATTGGCTTGATCAAGAATGTGGCCACAGAAGTGTTGTGAGACTTCTAGGTCTATGATGGAAACTTGGACTTTTGCCCTCTTGGGACGCATCTACCATGTGAAAGGTTTGCAGAGTTATTATAAGCATGAAAAGCGAGAGAGAGAGAGACTGTCCACACCAGCCACTCCAACTGAGGCACGAAACATGTGAGTGAACCATGTTAGATGTTCCAGTCACAGCCAACTTTTAGCTAAATGCAACTGCGTAGGTAACTCACGTCAACTCTATCTCTGCACAGATGCTCTCTTTCCACAAGCGTGGTACAAATTGTGTACTTCTAAGCCAACAAATGATAATTGATTTTTAAAGCCCCACTAAGTTCTGGGGAAGCTAGATATACAGCCATACAAGTAATTAAGATGTCTACAATGTACAATATGAAAACACAAGGGAGAGCAGCATGAATTCATGAAACCCCTAATGCCTAGATGAACATCATGCCAATAGTCACTATTAAAATCTTAAAATGAATCAAAAATGCTTCTTCAGTTTCAGTTTAGTTGCTCAGTCATGTCTGACTCTTTGCAACTCCATGGACTGCAGCACGCCAGGCCTCCCTGTCCATCACCAATTCCCAGAGTCTACCCAAACTCAGGTCCGTAAGTCAGTGATGCCATCCAACCATCTCATCCTCTGTTGTCCACTTCTCCACCTGCCCTCAATCTTTCTCACCATCAGTGTCTTTTCAAATGAGTCAGTTCTTTGCATCAGGTGGCCAAAGTATTGAAGCTTCAGCTTCAACATCAGTCCTTCCAATGAACACCCAGGACTGATCTCCTTTAGCATAGACTGGTTGGATCTCCTTGCAGTACAAGGGACTCTCAAGAGACTTCTCCAATAAAACAGTTCAAAAGCATCAGTTCTTCAGCACTCAGCTTTCTTTATAGTCCAACTCTCACATCTGTACATGACTACTGGAAAAACCATAGCTTTGACTAGACAGACCTTTGTTGGCAAAGTAATTTCTCTGCTTCTTAATATGCTGTCTGGGTTGCTCATAACTTTGCTTCCAAAGAGTAAGCATCTTTTAATTTCATGGCTACAGTCACCATCTGCAGTGATTTTGGAGCCCAGAAAAATAAAGTCAGCCACTGTTTCCCTATGTATTTGCCTTGAAGTGATGGGACCAGATGCCATGATCTTAGTTTTCTGAATGTTGAGTTTTAAGACAAGTTTTTCACTCTCCTCTTTCACTTTCATCAAGAGGCTCTTTAGTTCCTCTTCACTTTCTGCCATAAGGGTGGTGTCATCTGCATATCTGAGGTTAATGATATTTCTCCCAGCAATCTTAACTCCAGCTTGTGCTTCTTCCAGCCCAGCATTTCTCACGATGTACTCTGCACATAAGTTAAATAAGCATGGTGACAATATATAGCCTTGACGTACTCCTTTTCCTATTTGGAACAAGTCTGTTGTTCCATTTCCAGTTCTAACTGTTGCTTCCTGACCTGCATACAGATTTCTCAGGAGGCAGCTAAGGAGGTCTGGTGTTCCCATCTCTTGAAGAATTTTCCACAGTAAATTGTGATCCACACAGTCAAAGGCTTTGGCATAGTCAAGAAAGCAGAAGTAGATGTTTTTATGGAACTCTTGTTTTTTTGATGATCCAATGGATATTGGCAATTTGATCTGTGGTTCCTCTGCCTTTTCTAAAACCAGCTTGAACATGGAAGTTCACGGTTCACGTACTGTTGAAGCCTGGCTTGGAGAATTTTGAGCATTACTTTGCTAGCATGTGAGATGAGTGCAATTGTGCAGTAGTTTGAACATTCTTTGGCATTGCCTTTCTTTGTGATTAGAGTGAAAACTGACCTTTTCCAGTCCCATGGCCACTGCTGAGTTTTCCAAATTTACTAGCATATTGATTGCAGCACTTTCACAGCATCATCTTTTAGGATTTGAAATAGCTCAGCTGGAATTCCATCACCCCCACTAGCTTTGTTTGTAGTGATGCTTCCAATGGCCCACTTGACTTCACATGCCAGGATGTCTGGCTCTAGGTGAGTGATCACACCATGGTGATTATCTGGGTCATGAAGATCTTTTTTGTACAGCTCTTCTGTGTATTCTTGCCACCTCTTCTTAATATCTTCTGCTTCTGTTAGGTTCATATAATTTCTGTCCTTTATTGATCCTATCTTTGCATGAAATGTTCCCTTGGTATCTCTAATTTTCTTGAAGAGATCTTTAGTGTTTCCCATTCTATTATCTTCCTCTATTTCTTTACATTGATCACTGAGAAAAGCTTTCTTATCTCTCCTTGCTATTCTTTGAAACTCGGTATTCAAATGGGTATATCTTTCCTTTTCTCCTTTGCTTTTTGCTTCTCTTCATTTCACAGCTATTTGTAAGACCTCAGACAACTATTTTGCTTTTTTGCATTTCTTTTTCTTGGGGATGGTCTTGATCCCTGTCTCCTGTACAATGTCATGAGCCTCTGTCCATGGTTTATCAGGCACTCTGTCTATCAGATCTAGTCCCTTAAATCTATTTCTTGCTTCCACTGTATAATCATAAGGGATTTGACTTAGGTCATACCTGAATGGTCTAGTGGCTTTTCCCCAGTTTCTTCAATGTAAGTCTAAATTTGGCAATGAGGAGTTCATGATCTGAGCCAGTCAGCTCCCAGTCTTGTTTTTGCTGACTGTATACAGCTTCTCCATCTTTGGCTGCAAAGAATATAATCAACCTGATTTTGGTGTTGACCATCTGGTGATGTCCATATGTAGACTCTTCTTTTGTGTTGTTGGAAGAGGGTGTTTGCTATGACCAGTGCCTTCTCCTGGCAAAACTCTTTTAGCCTTTGCCCTGCTTCATTCCGTACTCCAAGGCCAAATTTGCCTGTTACTCCAGGTGTTTCTTGACTTCCTACTTTTGCATGCCAGTCCCCTATAATGAAAAGGACATCCTTTTTGGGTGTTAGTTCTAAAAGGTCTTCTAGGTCTTCATAGAACCATTCAACTTCAGCTTCTTCAGCATTACTGGTTGGGGCATAGACTTGGATTACCATGATATTGAGTGGTTTGCCTGGGAAATGAAGAGAGATCATTCTGTCGTCTTTGAGATTGCATCCAAGTACTGCATTTCGGATGCTTTTGTTGACTATGATGGCTACTCCATTTCTTCTAAGGGATTCCTGCCCACGGTAGTAGATGTAATAGTCATTTGAGTTAAATTAACCCATTCCAGTCCATTTTAGTTCACTGATTCCTAGAATGTTGACATTCACTCTTGCCATATCCTGTTTGACCACTTCCAATTAGCCTTGATTCATGGACCTAACATTCCAGGTTCCTATGCAATATTGCTCTTTACAGCATCAGACTTTGCTTCTATCACCAGTCCCATTCACAACTGGGTGTTGTTTTTGCTTTGGCCCCGTCCCTTCACTCTTTCTGGAGTTATTTTTCCACTGATCTCCAGTAGCATATTGGGCACCTACCGACCTGGGGAGTTCCTCTTTCAGTATCCTATCATTTTGCCTTTTCATACTGTTCATGGGGTTCTCAAGGCAAGAATACTGAAGTGGTTTGCCATTTCCTTCTCCAGTGGGCCACATTTTGTCAGAACTCTCCATCATGACCCATCCGTCTTGGGTGGCCCTACACAGCATGGCTTAGTTTCATTGAGTTGAACAAGGCTGTGGCCCATGTGATCAGATTGGCTAGTTTTCTGTGATTGTGGTTTCAGTCTGTCGGCCCTCTGATGCCCTCTCTCAGCACCTACTGTCTTACTGGGGTTTCTCTTATCTTGGACGTGGGGTATTTCTTCATGGCTGCTCCAGCAAAGTGCAGCCACTGGTCCTTACCTTGGAAGTGGGGTATTTCCGCATGGCTGCTGCTTGTGACCTTGGACGTGGGGTATCTCCTCTCCGCCGCTCCAGCACCACACGGCCTCTTGGCTACATACAAATCATGCTCCCCTCATGTAATTTAGGTGATCTCTTCAAACCTGAGTGATTGCACTGTGGATATCCTTGGGGCTTCTGTTCAATTGTCATCTCACTTGTACAACATTAAAACCTGCTCTGAAATGCATATTTTCTAACCTGATTTCAAGCCCAGTGCTCATCATTCTGTCCAAAGGGTGTTCTTCTGGATATTTTTTTGTATTGATCCAAAAACGTGGCCTCATATCCATAGCTATGGACAAACACTCTTTCAACAATTATAAAATAAAGAGATGTGGAAATCACTTTCCCTAAACATCCCCTGTCCACATAACATTGCAGGATCCAGTCTTGGTGGCATTAACGACTTCCAGCTGATGTTGAGGGTTCTTCCAGATGGGTGAGCTCTTCCTTGGCATGCTCAGGTTTCTTGACCTTTACTATGTTTTGAAATTTTGAAATGTTGAAACTGATGTTTCACTGGATTGATGTTCCCTTCCTCTAGGTTTTATAACGTTTATGAAAATAACCCTCACATCTAATTGCCAGCAAACCTCAGTTTTAATTTCAGAACTTGCATCAAAATGTCAATGGTGGTGACTAACATTCACTTTGACACAAGCCATCTACTTTGTCATGACCACATGACATGATCATTAGTTTTTAATGTGGAAAAGATCATTTTCCATCAAGGTAGTATCGTCTGTGGAACTTGGTTTTCCAGTACCCTGGACTAAACTTCTACTTCCAATGTTGATTTTGCTGAGGCTGGTAGAAGCCTCATATCCACTGTTGGCTACTTTGCAATGATTTTCTCTTATTTCTACTCTGTTTACTAGAGTCATACTCTATTACTTTCTTTTAAAGCACATTTTTGGACAGGAATCCTAATATTAGATAAAACGTTTGGGTCAAGTATGAAGAAAAAAATCCATTTCATCTGCATTATCAACAACCGTAAATCATTTGTTGTTTGCAAGCACTGTAAACATGACATCTCCTAGATGATTATGGTTCTGTATTAGTATTTATATATGAACAAAATGTATGTAACCTAAAATATTTTATTCATTACTGAGTCCAGCAAGCTGTGTAGTTTTAGGGGAGATTTTACCAAAACCCATCTTCAAAGTTGCTCTTTTAAGCCTAACTTCCACACTAAGGCTCATATAAAAAGCAATCATGGTGATATGTAAGCTACTATCAGAAATTGTAGGTTTGATGTTTGTCAGCTTCAGTAATTTGAAGTTTTTGATATCTGTGTTAAAAACTTATTTCCCTGTTCTGTTACTTTTCCTATCCTCTTATGTTGGTGCTTCTTTAGTAGTTGCCGCTTGGTTCAAATGGTGAAGTCTGTACTGGATGTATATTTTCACTGATATAGTAAGACTGGCTTTAATCAACCTTCAGTTCAGAGGAGAGGCTTAAAGCTAGCTCTTTAACTAATGAGTATGTAGATAAATTTGGATTTCGTTCTCAAGAAGACTTCATTGCTCTTAACCCTTCTCATGATCTTTTGTCTAAATCAATGACTCAGAAATTTATTCTGAATGAATAAGACTGTTAGGACCATAATCTTGTTTTAAAATTTTAACTGGAATGATTTTTTTTCTAACTTCACTCCTAATTGTCAGTCTGAACTCAAGTGATCTTGCCCAAGTGTGAGTATGTCCTGATGCTGTCAGCCACCTTGCTCCTGAAAGTTTGGCATGGCCTCACGGGTCCCCACATAAAGATAAGTAATATTAAACATAAGTTCTATTTGTCCTTTATCTCCTTCTGTAATAATTATCCAAAACCTTCAAATTCAGTCTTTTTCAAAGTTCTTAATTTTTTATTCATACATGACAAAAGGCAAAAGCAAGATTATACAACACCAAATAAGTCTGCCATGGTACCACTTTGATTCAGGCATCTTCTGATGGGCAAGTGATGTGGGCTGGAGAGAAATTCAACACATAGAAAGATCTTCTGAACCACAGAAGGCAAGATAACTTCATTTTCTACCTAGAAATAAGCTCCCCAGTACTATGAGAGCTGTCACTTTAGGATAAGGGTTTTGCTGCTTGCCAGCTTCAGTGCTGGAGCCAGTCACCTAACTTCTCCTGGATTTTAGTGTATCCCCTTGAAGTATGAGTGATGGTAGCTGACTGTATTTGAGGTCACTTCCTCCCTCCTCAAATGAAGCTTCTACCCTTAGTAGCTGTCCCTGCCCAATTGACCTTATAGAAGAGGGAAGAGAAGTGGAGAAACCAGCACACTGGTTCTGTGGGGAGGGAGCCCTGTTCTAGGAGGAAGGAGGAGATGGTCTTTCACCCCCATCTTGGTGGCATCCTCCATGTGTATATACACAAAGAGAATCTGTTCTCTTTCCCTCTAATACTGACCGTTCTCTTTACCCCTTTTGTCAATGAGCTTATTTAAAATCAAGTGCTTCTTCTTTTTTTTTCCTTTTTCTCTCCCAAAGTAGAGAAAAAATATGTCTCCTCAGCTTCAGTTGTAACCTGCTGAAATAGCATGGACCTAGGGTTTGCCTGGTGGCTCAGATGATAAAGAATCCACCTGTGATGTGGAGGACCTGGGTTTGGGTGGGGAAGACCCTCTAGAGAAGGAAAAGGCAACCCACTCAGTATTCTTCCCTGGATAATTCCATGGACAGAGGAGTCTGGAGGGCTATAGTCCATGTGGTCACAAAGAGTCAGACACAACAAAGTGACTAACACTTTCACTTTCTTTCTTTTTTAAATTTATTTATCATTTTCTTTTATGCCCTAATGACAGTCAAATGTTAAGAAAAAACGAGAGGGCATGAAGAAAAGGATGGTTAATGGATCAAGGAGTTGTAGCCTGGCATAATGAGGGGGTTTTGAAGAGAATGGGGGGATTTGGAAGCTTACCGTGTGTTAGGCAAATTAAAGAGTATATTTCTGTCCACATCCATCCAGAACTTTCTGAGTAGACAACATGCTTCCTGCTTCCATGGCAGAGTTGATTGAAAAAGTAGTTGTCATTCATCCCTTTCAAATAGAGTTAGTTATTTGACTGAGAATCCAAGAGCAAGGTTGACTATGAACTTGGCTGCCATAACTGGAAGGTCATTTTGATACAGGTCTTGGGGCTGCCATTTTAGGAAATAGAAAATTAGAGCCAGAGGCAGAAAAAGGAAGAAAAAATGAAAACTGAGTGAATGTCTGTCTCGAGAAGGACAGACATGCTCTATCACTATGGCAGAGATAGAAACATATCTGGACCTTAACACTGCCTGCATTTCTGCTTTTCATTTAGTTGCTTCCTGTGTATGGACATGCTTTCAAAATCTCCCCTTTATCCTGAGGATTGTTGGTCAAGTCTTTGTTCCTTGAAGCCAAAATTACTTGATGGATAATTTTGACAGTATTTTGCAAATAATAATAATAATGAAGCATAAAGATTAATAACACAAAAGAAAATTCATGAAATCAATGGAAGAAACTACCCAGGAAGGAGTAGAAGTTTGGATTTATTAGTCACATACACACACATACACACACAAACACACACACACACAATGAAGGTTGGAAAAACTTTATGTGGAGGCTTAAATACAAAAAATGGAGTGAAAACATGTGTGGACATACTTCAAGGAAAATGAGAAAGGTTAGCACAATGGGTCAAAACAATTTAGGATGGAGCCAATGTATTGTAAAGAAAATGCCAAAGAAGGTTAAGTTTTCATATATTCTCCTCTCTGACAGATTCTTCAGTTCCAATATTTTTACACCTTTTTTCTTCTACAAAAATCATGGGAAAAAAATTTCCTTTTTTGCACATACTTTGTATTAACCTTTCCTAATTAAATTTTGAACTTTTCTTTTATTTATAAGAGATATTTAAAATGTTATTGTTACACTGAGCACTTTTCCCATCTTTAATAACTTGCAAGTAATATAATTCCTTAACAATATTTTTGTGAAAAGGTCAGTGAGGCCACAGAACACATTTAGTTGACAGCATTTGGAGTTTCTGCATTTAAAAACAGGTTCAGCTGTTTTCAAGTCCATCTATTTCTTGTTTATTTGGAACTTTATCTTATGAACTGTAAATGTCACTTCTTATTTATTATTTATCTGGCTTTCCCCTGGGCCATCACTGGGACTCACGAAGGACTCACTCACTACTTAATTTGGTTATGATTCCTATCAGAAATGACCCTGGAAGGTGTGGATATGGAAAAAAGCCATCTTCATTTGGCAGTTTTGATTTAGGACAGATTTGAAGTTCTCAGTGCAGAAGAGTCCCTGCTTTGGCAAGGAGATGCTTTCTGGTGCTTCGAAACATATTTGAGGTATGTTCTGGGTTCAATAGAACCCAGAAGCTAGTAGCCCTCAACAACAGCACCATATGGACAGACTGGGCCAACAGCCTGGCCTCACACACACACAAACACTGCAGCTGCCAGATGTTCAGATTCCCTTTGCCTGAGTGTTTCTCCAGGTGGTCCAAGCCTGAGTTAGCTAGAGACCTTTTTCAAGTGGCATATGATGTACATCTGTATGTATGTGTGGGCACACATTTACCTTTACACACTCATAAGCATATACATAACACGTGCACAGATTCACCTCCATGGATGAGAATGCTTCAGTAGATTCTGTTGGTCAAATGCTGTTTGCTTTTACATCCATGCCTTACAGTGGAGGAGCAGAGATAGCAGGGTTTGTGTGCTCAGAACCTCCTGCTTCTTTCTGCAGCAGATTGATATGCAACAGAAATTTCTCTAAGTTCTGCTCCCCCTGGGTGGTTGTTCTTTCAGAGTCTTAGCTCCAGCGGGACGGCCCTGCCACAGCCACCTGGGATTTTCAGAGCTCCCTTCTTCAACAATTTCTATTTTCCTGGATGGTCACTAGTGATCCACATGCTCTAATGTTTGCATACATAAGCCATAATATTATTGCTATTATTACAGTTGCAATATTAAATACTTTTATAGTGCTTCCTATTTGAAGGGCACTCTTGTAAGCTACTAAGTCATTGAATCCTCATCTCAACATATGAGGTAAGTTCTAGTACAGTAAGCCCTCTACATATGAATGAGCTCTATTCTGAGAACACATTCATAAGACTGATTTGTTTGTTAAGTCCAACAAAGTTAGCCTACGTATCCATCTACCACAATCTGCTATATAGTACTGTACTGTGATAGGTTTAGAAAACTTTTCACATAAATAATAAATTTTTAAAAACAAAAAATAAAGAAAACATGTTTAACCTTCCAGTACAGTACCTTGAAAAGTACAGTAGTACCAGGTACATCACTGCTATTTTTATGCTTGCTTCTCGACATCATGGGCTTGAAATAAAGATACTGTACTACTGTGTTCTATACAGTAGTGTAATGTTCACAGAAACACACCCACTTGTAGAGGATGCACACGCATGATGGTATGCACCAGACACATGAACTAACTTACATGATTGGACACATGAACTCATGTTCACAGCTTTGAAAGTTTGCAACTTGAAGGTTTGGATGCAGGGGACTTCCTATATTATCATTTCCTTTCTGTGGGAAAGGCATCTCAGACCTGGAGGGGTTAAGTGACTTGCCTGTGGTCATACTGCTAGAAAGTATATGAAACTAGCAGCCTGGCTACGTACATGTACTATCAATAGTGTGCACATGCGATGGAGTGCCCAGACTCTCCATACATGCATGTTCATGCGTAGCTCATCTCCATTTCCTCCACGTCCAGAGATAAATGTAGCTATGGAAATCTGGGTCCCATCCTCACCCACTGAATTAGCATATGGGGGTGTGGTCCAAGTAACAGTATGATCAGAACATTTTCCAACTGATGTACATTTACAGCCCTCTTTGGGAGTCTAACTGTAACACAGAACTGGGAGAATTTTCACAGATGAGAGAGTTTTTTTAAACCCATCCTTTTTCTTTCTTCAAACCCATCCTTTTTCTTTTTACCTGTTTTAGCCAGAAGCCAGTGTAGTGTCGATTTGTTTTTAATGTCAAAGGATATTTGTTGTTGTTGTTGGTCTATCGCTAAGTTATGTCCAACTCTTTGTGACCCCATGGACTGCAGCACCCTAGACTCCCTTGTCGTTCATTATCTCCCAGAACTTGCTCAAACTCATGTCCATTGAGTCAGTGTTGCTATCTAATCATCTGATTCTTGGTTGCCCCCTTCTCCTTTTGCCTTCAATCTTTCAAAGATGCTATTCACATCAGGTGGCCAAAGTACTGAAGCTTCAGCTTCAGTGTCAGTCCTTCGAGTGAATATTCAGGGTTGGTTTCCTTTAGGATTGACTGTTTTGATCTCTCTAGGATCTTTCTAGATTCCCATAATCCCCCATTATGGTCTTTTTCTATGAAAAACATACATGCATCTTGCCTCATCTGTCTACCCCAAGTGAGTTGCTAACACCCTCCTCAGCTTGTAAGTATGGCCACACTTTCTGCTTTATATATTATACATTGAAAAATTGAAATCTATCTTAATTTAAAATTGATTAATGGGTGAATACAGGCCTTTCAAGGCTAATCCCATACCATATAGGCATCTCAGAGGCAGGGGTGATATGAGGTGATATAACAGCCCCCAAATGCTATTTCTGTGACCTCGTTAGTGATGAATGGGCTCAAGACAAAGATATGAATCTCAGTATTTTCATGAAAGGGAAATTGTTTTGGTAATACAGGGAGGAAATTGAGAAAAAATGTAGTGAAGTATGTACTCTATACTTAGAGAAAGTGGTAGTGTGTGACATCAGGAAAATAAAACCTCCTACACTTTTTCTGAGACCAACAGACTTGATATTAGCTTCTCCGCAGTATTGAAGAAGCCCCAGAGGCCCAGCTAAAGGAGAGGGGAGGGTATGTGACTTCGAGTCTGTTCTAATGATAGGAAAAATCTTCTGTTATGATAAGAAAATAGCATCAAATTAAAATCATATTCTGGTGACACAATGAAGTAGATTATCTTTCTAATCTCTATTCCAGTCAGGCACAGTTTTCTCAACTCTAAAACTAGGGAATAATAATTCTACCATCATTGACTGTTGAGGGTGGATGACTGAGTTCACAGCTGCATAGCACTGAGTGCTGCTGCTGCTGCTAAGTCGCTTCAGTCGCGTCGGACTCTGTGCGACCCCATAGACAGCAGCCCACCAGGCTCCCCCGTCCCTGGGATTCTCCAGGCAAGAACACTGGAGTGGGTTGCCAGTTCCTTCTCCAATGCATGAAAGTGAAAAGTGAAAGTGAAGTCACTCAGTCGTGTCCAACTCTTGGCGACCCCATGGACTGCAGCCCACCAGGCTCCCCCGTCCCTGGGATTCTCCAGGCAAGAGGACTGGAGTGGGGTGCCATTGCCTTCTCTGGCTCTGAATACTACCAGTCCCCAAATGCTAAGTGTCAGCTTTTAATACTGGTATTATAATTTGTAATGAATAATATAATTTCTGATCAAAAGCCTCAATCATAAAAGTTGAGATTTGAATTTTGTTTTATCCATGGATGGCTTGAGAGTTTAATATAGCATTTTGACTTTCTTTTTTTCCCTGAAACTAGAAATTATATCCAGTTTCTATTATGACATAATGGAATACCAGGACAACATTATAATGCTTTCTATTTGAGAAATCTAAGCTAGAGACTTTCTTGAGGAGGCAGAGTTACCACAAGAATAGTCAGGACTCAAACCCCAGTCTTCTGACAAATTGCTATAAACCAAGACAAACTATGGTGGTTGCTGAGTCACGTCCAACACTTGCAACCCCTTGGACTGTAGCCTGCCAGGCTCCTCTGTCCATCCATGGGATTTCCCAAGCAAGAGTACTGGAGTGGGTTGCTGTTTCCTTCTCCACCTTCTCCAAGGAATCTTCCTGACTCAGGGATTGAACCTGGATCTCCTGCATTGTAGGTAGGTTTTTTCTACTGACTGAACCACAGATAAAGCCTAAATAATGGAGGGATATATTCTATGATGGTTCAGATGAACAAAGGGAGATATTTTATTGGAAGTTGGGCTAAGGACAGGGTATCATTGAAATTCTGTTAATTTGCTCAAATTTTGCCTGGATGTTTTCATAGATTTCTCTGAGTTAGTGAGCTTCAATATTTGGGGTCTCAGATGACCGTGAGACTTGGCCCTAGAGCCATTTCTTCCTAATCCAGTTAGAATTGGCCTCATCCTTTTCCCTTACATGATAAATTAGGCTTCACCTTGCCCTCGGCATGAATGGCGGCTTGGAATGGGTTCTAATTCAAAATAAGACCAATTCACTGCATGTGGGCAACTCAATTGTGATTGTCTCTGCTGTAGCTGCCAAACCAATGCTGGGTACATTTCAGGGTATAATTTAATGGCCTTAAAATCCTCGATCAACCAAACTTCATTTTATTAAAATTCCTCTGCTCTCTCTTTGGTAGTTTTTGCCCTGTGTCAAAGACAGAGAGCCTGGAAGTACTTGGGCAAGTTTTGGACAATTTGAGATTGTTTCCCTGCTTGTCTTTTGTCAGTAAAGACTAGACCTGTGTCTTTTATGCAGAGAAGAGTTCTGTGATCACTCCTAAAAATAAAATGCTATGTATAGGCTTGTTCATTCAAAATGGCAGAATTCTTTATTACGACTATCCATCTTGGTGATCCTCCACAGCATGGCTCTTGGCTTCATTGAGTTACACAAGTCACTTCACTATGACAAAGCTGTGATCCATGAAACATCTACTTCCGTTTCACTGGTTATGCTAAACCTTTTAACTGTGTGCATTATAGCAAACTGTGGAAAATTCTTAAAAGAATGGGAGTACCAAACCACCTTACCTATCTCCTGAGAAACCTGTATGTGGATCAAGACACAACAGTTAGAATCAGACATGGAACAACTGACTGGTTCAAAATTGGGAAAGGTATACTATAAAACTGTATATTGTCATCCTGCTTAATTTGTATGCAGAGTATAGCATGCAAAATATTGGGCTGAATGAATCACAAACTGGAATCCAGATTGCCAGGAAAAATATCAACAACCTCAGATATGCAGATAATACCATTATAATAGCAGAAAGTGAAGAGGAACTATAGAGCCTCTTGATGACTGTGAAAGAAGAGAGTGAAAAAGCTGGCTTAAAACTCAACATTCAAAAAATTAAGATCATGGCATCCAGTCCCATCCCTTCATGGCAACTAGCTGGGGAAAAAGTGGAAGCAGTGAAGATTTTATATGTGGATGGTGACTGCAGCCATGAAATTAAAAGACTCTTGCTCCTTGGAAAGGAAAGTTATGACAAACCTAGACAGCTTTAATAAGCTTTAATAAGCTTTAATAAGCTTTAATAAGCTTTAAAAGCAGAGACATCACTCTGCAGACAAAGATTTGTATAGTCAAAGCTATGGTTTTTCTAGTAATCACGTGTGGATGTGAGAGTTGGACCATAAAGAAGGCTAATCAGTGAAAAAAATGACACTTTCAAACTGTGGTGCTGAAGAAGACTGTTGAGGTTCCCTTGCACTGCAAGGAGATCAAACCATCAATCCTAAGGGTAATCAATTCTGAATATTCATTGGAAGGACTGATGCTGAAGCTGAAGCTTCAGTACTTTGGTCAACTGATGCTAAAAGCTGACTCACTGGAAAAGACTCTGATGCTGGGAAAGATTAAAGGCAAAAAGAGAAGGGGATGGTGGAAGATGAGACAGTTAGCATCATTGACTCAATGGACCTGAATTTAACCAAAATCCAGGAGACAGTATGGAGAAGAGATACGCAGCCCACTCCAGTATTCTTGGGCTTCCCTGGTGTCTCAGATAATAAAGAATCCACCTGCAGAAGACCTGGGATCAACCGCTGGGTTGGAAAGATCCCCTGGAGGAGGGCATGACACTCCAGGGCAGGATACTCCAGTATTCTTGCCTGGAGAATCCCCATGGAGTAGCAAAGAGTAGGACATGACTGAGCTACTGAAAAAGAATTCAAAATTAGCATCATAGGACCAGGGCCAAGGTAAGCTGAATGAAGCCCTCATCTTGGGCCTAAAACTTAAATAAGTACCAAAAATAATCAAGACAAAAATAATAAAATATTAGTTAAAAGTCAACTTTAATGCAAAAAATCCATAATAAATACTAAATCAAAACTGCAAATGAAATTAGAATTCAGTACTACATTTCACAGCCCTTCCTCACTCACCTCACTAGACTATCATTTACTGATTTTTTTTTCTAAATATTTCCTTCAAATATTTCTCAATTACTGACTTTTTGTGCCTGTTGAAATTTCACTCAAATAGCATGTACCTCTCTTTCCTTAGTCTGGCCCAAATTAGATTCTTATTAATCTTGCAGTGGAGATGGTTAAATAATGAGGTCCAACCTCCTGCACATTTTTCACAATAGCTTATAAAACTCAAGTTCTAGAAAAGACTTATTGTGGAAAATTTCAGAGAATTTTGAAAGAATAAAGAATAATGATGCTATTCATTTCATGCTCTCAACAATCATATGAAATGGGCATTTAAACAAAAAATTGAGTCCGTGTGTCATCAGGGATTGAACCTGCAATATAGTAAGTTCATTTGCCCAGGATAAAAGAGTAAGGGAGGAGACTGAGTTTCAGAGTCAGGTGGGCTGAGTAGAGTGTCAGGAGGCAGAAATGAGAACCCATATAGTCCCAGAAAAGGGCAGGAGCTGTGAGATGTGGGACGAGTGTTTCCTATGGGCATTCTGGTTCCTAGTTCTATACTCTGTGAAGCCAACTATACTCCTGCCCTTGGGTTCCATGAAATTCTTCTGTATCCTTTAAAGAAATTGCCATCATCAGCTTGGTTAGAAAAGGTAAAGTAAAAGACTAACTGGTTGAAGTTTGATTCTTCCAAATCTCTACCCTGACATTATCCATCTCAGTTTTTACTTGGATAACTCCATTAGCTTTCATCACTTAGCAATTATTCCATTTTCATTAAATGTTTACAATTTTTCAACAGAATGTTTTACAGTTATTTTCTTTTTTATAATAAATGTTTATAGAAGTGCACACATATTGCTTCAATTTTTTAACTGAATTATAGTTGTGATGCACTAATTTTTAGCTCCCACAGTTTCCAGTTGTACTGTGTACACAGGTGTCACACAATAAATATTTTAGGAAGAACAAAATCTATCTATTGACTATTTTTATTTTTACCAAGATACAAGGACAAATATTGCTCCAACAGTGTTAATATGCAATCGTATATTATAAGCATAAAAAGATGTTCTCTTTCTGTGCTGTTAACCCTGGAATAAACAAGCCTGAATTATGAGATACTGTAACTCCTCAGAGAGCCACCAACGACAATAGAAAACATGAGTGCAAAGCTCAAATGGTTTGTGTGTTCACCAGAAACTCAATTCAAAATTATGGCCCAATAATTCAACTTTCTCCCTATGAGGTTGTTTTATTTTTAATTTTATATCCTACCTAGATAGAGTACCAAGCACAAAATATATACAGAAAAACAAACAAACAGGGCCTAGGAAAATTAAGTATTCATAAACCCATTATAACTGAGTGGTATAAGAATTAGTTTATTTTCATAATCTGGGCAGTGCTGTGTGCATCTGCATTTTTTTAATTATAATTTTTATTAACATACTTTCAAGTTCCCTGATTCTTAACATGTTTTATTCTTCTGATAATCCTACTGAAGGAATTGTTTGTCAATGATAGATTGCTTTTATTTCTAGCCTTTTCATTTAACTTTTTATAATTTTTGTTGTTATTTATTTATTTGGGGCTGCACTCTGTCTTCACTGCTGCATGGGCTTTTCTCTAGTTGTGGCAAGTAGTGGCTACTCTCTTCTTGCATTGCAATGGTTCCTTATTGTGGTGGCTTCTTTTGTTACAGAGCAGTGTCACTGGGACGCGTGGGCTTCAGTAGTTGTGGTTCGGCAGGCTCCAGAGCACAGGCTCAATACTTGTGGCACAGGGGCTTAGCTGACCCATGGCATGTGGGATCACCTCGCTTCCCAGATCAGGAATCAAACCCCTGTCCCTTGCATTAGCAGGCGAATTCTTTACCACTGAGCTACGAGGGAAGTCCTGCATCAGTTTTAGATAGCATTTCCTAGAGTTGTGTTTTGAGGCAAGTGATGAACATGTATTAAAAATATCAACGCATGTTTCTGAACCCTCTTTTTGAATTTCCATATCCTCTAAGTTTACCAAGTCCAAAGCAAACATATTGAAGCCAAGCTGGCCAAAAAAAAGAAAAAAAAGAAAGTGTGACCTCAGGCAGAGTTACTGGTAATTCAAATGCAGATCCTAATAGCTAGAAATCACTAAATGGCCACTGCTTGAAAAAATAGTTAAAATTATTGTGCTGAGTCATGCTTAGAGCCTATGAAGCAGGCTATTTTCTCTCTACTGATGCAAAATCCCAGGAAGACTCTTAGCTGTCCCTCTATGATATCAGCCTTTAAGGATTATAAATACATCCTTTAAAAATTTAGCATAATTCCATTAAATTACTGAGACTCAGTTTCCTCACTTGTAAATTGGCAGTGACAGTATCAGTTCTGAAAGAGTATTATGAGAATTTAAACAGTTAATGTATAAGGGTGTTTTGTTATACCCTCTGTGTAATGTTGCTCCAATAGTACAATGTTGCTGTTTTTATGGTTGTTATGATTTTACTCTTACAGTTTATTTCCCTGTCATTAATCTTCAAAACTGTATTATGAACCTTGCTTTAAACATATAACATCTTTGGGGATAACCAAGATATCCTTAGGTTTATTATTTGCTATATAAGAAAGACATAGTTCAAAGATCTTCCTTTCAAGTTTCAGAAGGTACATTTTACTCACTGTGTACTCTATCTGGTGAAAAATGGGTTTTGCTTTCCTGTATCAGCATTTTCTCATGACTGGGATTTCCTGGGTCATGGTGCAGTTGTATGTCCCCCTGGAAAGACTTTTTCTTTGACTTGATTACTGCAGCCCTTATTTTTTATTTGACTGGGACACTTCCTTCAAGATCGAATGTTAAGCATCAGTCACCTATTTGGAAAGACATTTGGCAACAACTTGCCATCAAACTAAGGATGTCTGTCTTATTTTCACTCTGCCCTTCTCTGACTTTCCAGCTAGAATCTAAGTTCCTTCATGACTGCACTATTTCATTAAATTTTGTAGCCCTTAGAAAACATCAATATCCAGATACTAGGTTTTAAATGAATGAATGTAAATATGTGTAAGATATGTAAAAAAAATGCAATAGAGTTCTTAATTTTTACAGTCACTTGGCTACTCTCTTCTTTAAAATAGAACATTTTGAAAGATTTTGTTATGCAGATGTTTTTCACTTAGTGGCTCTCTTTTACCAAAAGGGATCCTGATTTCCTGAAAGAATGAATGTAAAACTCAGAGGTGGCAATGGGATTCTAGGCACTAGGAAAATCTGACTTAGCCCTGTTGTCAATAATTGCAACAACTATGGGAATGAAGCATGAAAAAATTATTTATTCTTGTCAATTTCTAAAAAAATAAGCAGATGACAAAATTCTTCTAGTTGTTTATTGATTCTGTTTGGTTGTAATGAATTCAGATATGTTTCGTGTAGACATGTTCAGCAATTTTGAATATTGGGTAAGTGTTAGAATGACAGATAGTATGTGGATGGGCTTGATATATATTCTTATGTCAGCCAGTAGCTGTTTAGTTTCTGTAAAATTATAGAAAATTTGCATTCATGTCAGGGAACTCTATCAAAGCAAAAAAGATAACATGAAATTTCAGAGTGTAATGTACAAATATTTTTCTAGATTCTCTTTCATGACCTTTTCTTAGTTATAGAATCTTTTTCCTAAAATAAATTCAAATCACAAAGGCTGTATTCACTGATAATTCTGGTCCTGTGTGCAATGAAAAACACTACATTTGACACTAACAAACTGGAGCAGCTTTATGATTATTTTTCATCTAATTTGTTGTGTTTGCATAGACATAACTTATCCAAGAATAATATAATTAAAATGCTAAAATTGTGCCAGCTATATTTAATTCTACTGATATTAAAGATCCTATTTCTGATCAAATATAAAAAGAACCAGCAGCAGCATCTTGTTTCTTTTTTTTTTTAATTTATTTTTATTAGTTGGAGGCTAATTACTTTACAATATTGTAGTGGGTTTTGTCATACATTGACATGAATCAGCCATGGACTTACATGTATTCCCCATCCCGATCCCCCCTCCCACCTCCCTCTCTACCTGCTCCCTCTGGGTCTTCCCAGTGCACCAGGCCAGAGCACTTGTCTCATGCATCCAACCTGGGCTGGTGATCTGTTTCACTATAGATAATATACATGTTTCGATGCTGTTCTCTTGAAACATCCCACCCTCGCCTTCTCCCACAGAGTCCAAAAGTCTGTTCTGTACATCTGTGTCTCTTTTTCTGTTTTGCATATAGGATATCATTACCATCTTTCTAAATCCCATATATATGTGTTAGTATGCTGTAATGTTCTTTATCTTTCTGGCTTACTTCACTCTGTATAATGGGCTCCAGTTTCATCCACCTCATTAGAACTGATTCAAATGAATTCTTTTTAATGGATGAGTAATATTCCATGGTGTATCTGTACCACAGCTTCCTTATCCATTCATCTGCTGTTGGACATCTAGGTTGCTTCCATGTCCTGGCTATTATAAACAGTGCTGCGATGAACATTGGGGTGCACGTGTCTCTTTCAGATCTGGTTTCCTCAGTGTGTATACCCAGGAGTGGGATTGCTGGGTCATATGGCAGTTCTATTTCCAGTTTTTTTAAGGAATCTCCACACTGTTCTCCATAGCAGCTGTACTAGTTTGCATTCCCACCAACAGTGTAAGAGGGTTCCCTTTTCTCCACACCCTCTCCAGCATTTATTGCTTGTAGACTTTTGGATAGCAGCCATCCTGTCTGGTGTGTAATGGTACCTCACTGTGGTTTTGATTTGCATTTCTCTGATAATGAGTGATGTTGAGCATCTTTTCATATGTTTGTTAGCCATCTGTATGTCTTCTTTGGAGAAATGTCTGTTGAGTTCTTTGGCCCATTTTTTGATTGGGTCATTTATTTTTCTGGAATTGAGTTGCAGGAGTTGCTTGTATACTTTTGAGATTAATCCTTTGTCTGTTTCTTCGTTTGCTATTATTTTCTCCCAATCTGAGGGCTGTCTTTTCACCTTGCTTATAGTTTACTTTGTTTTGCAAAAGCTTTTAAGTTTCATTAGGTCCCATTTGTTTATTTTTGCTTTTATTTCTAAAATTCTGGGATGTGGGTCATAGAGGATCCTGCTTTGATTTATGTCGGAGATTGTTTTGCCTATGTTCTCCTCTAGGAGTTTCATAGTTTCTGGTCTTACATTGAGATCTTTAATCCATCTTGAGTTTATTTTTGTGTATGGTGTTAGAAAGTGTTCTAGTTTCATTCTTTTGCAGGTGGTTGACCAGTTTTCCCAGCACCACTTGTTAAAGAGCTTGTCCTTTTTCCATTGTATCTCCTTGCCTCCTTTGTCAAAGATAAGGTGTCCGTAGGTTCGTGGACTTATCTCTTGGCTTTCTATTCTGTTCCATTGATCTCTATTTCTGTCTTTGTGCCAGTACCATACTGTCTTGATGACTGTGGCTTTGTAGTATAGTCTGAAGTCAGGCAGGTTGATTCCTCCAGTTCCATTCTTCTTTCTCAAGATTACTTTGGCTATTCGAGGGTTTTTGTATTTCCATACAAATTGTGAAATTATTTGTTCTAGTTCTCTGAAAAATACCGTTGGTAGCTTGATAGGGATTGCATTGAATCTATAGATTGCTTTGGGTAGTATAGCCATTTTGGCAATATTGATTCTTCCAATCAATGAACACGGTATGTTTCTCCATCTGTTTGTGTCCTCTTTGATTTCTTTCATCAGTGTTTTATAGTTTTCTATGTATAGGTCTTTTATTTCTTTAGGTAGATATACTCCTAAGCATTAAAATTCTAGCAAACAGAATCCAACAACATATCAAAAATATCATACACCATGACCAAGTGGGCTTTATTCCAGGAATGCAAGGATTCTTTAATATCTGCAAATCAATCAATGTAATACACCACATTAACAAATTGAAAGATAAAAACCATATGATTATCTCAATAGATGCAGAGAAAGCCTTTAACAAAATTCAACACCCATTTATGATTAAAACTCTCCAGAAAGCAGGAATAGAAGGAACATACCTCAACATAATAAAAGCTATATATGACAAACCCACAGCAAGCATTACCCTCAATGGTGAAAAATTGAAAGCATTTCCCCTAAAATCAGGAACAAGACAAGGGTGCCCACTCTCACCACTACTATTCAACATAGTTTTGGAAGTGTTGGCCACAGCAATCAGAGCAGAAAAAGAAGTAAAAGGAATCCAGATAGGAAAAGAAGAAGTAAAACTCTCGCTGTTTGCAGATGACATGATCCTCTACATAGAAAACCCTAAAGACTCTACCAGAAAATTACTAGAGCTAATCAACGAATATAGTAAAGTTGCAGGATATAAAATTAACACACAGAAATCCCTTGCATTCCTATACACTAACAATGAGAAAACAGAAAGAGAAATTAAGGAAACAATACCATTCACCATTGCAACAAAAAGAAAAAAAAAAAAAAGCATCTTGTTTCTTGATGTACTTTGGGCATATGTCTATGATATTAATCACCTGAGATGTCATGACCAAATGTCTAATAAATAACTGCCAAATTCACAGGATTTAAAAAATGAAATTTCCAGAGAATTGGGTGATAATTTGGTTTACAACATTATTTGTCATTATGTATGCCAAATTGTGTGTTTTTTGGTTTTTTTCTTTCTCATGTTATCTAATAGTTGAGCTGTGTACCAAGTCACTTCAGTTGTGTTTGACTCTTTGCTGCCATATGGACTGTAGCCCATCAAGCTCCTCTGTCCATGGGATTCTCCAGACAAATACTGGAATGGGTTGCCATTTCATCCTCCAGGGGATCTTCCTGACCTAGGGATCCAACTCCTATCTATGTCTCCTGCTTTGGCAGGCAGGTTCTTTACCACTAGCACCACCTAAAGACCAATGAGAACTAGAAATCATTTGAATCCCCCTTTTTTAAAAAAAATGTATGATATTTATAACACATCTTAAAATAGGTGGAAAACACTTCTGGATGGTCTTTTATTCACTGAGTTAATCTGAAGAATGCTTTTTTTTCCTGCATATATAATCTATTACTTAGTGATTCCAGATAAATTTTATGCACTGGTATATTTAAATTAGGAAGTGACCAGATTATTGCCCTTATTATTAAATCCCAACAGACTACTCTGTCCATGGGATTTCCCAAATACTGGAGTGGGTTGCCATTTCCTCCTACAGGGGATCTTCAGGCCCAGGGATTGCACCCACATCTGCTGCATCTGCTGCAATGGCAGGCAAATTCTTTACCACTAGTGCCACCTGGGAAGCCCCTTTATAGTTACTAACATCTAGTAAATATGATGCTCAATATGATGCACAGATGATCAAGAAAGCACTCAAAATAGTGTATCAAATCTAGAAGAAGGAAGTTTGTGCTTCTTCATTAATCATGATTATAATTTAACTAGTTTTAGGGATCCAGAATTGAGTTTAATTCTAAAATTTAGGAGCAAGGACGTCAGCTTTGAATGTTTTCCAAACATCCCATGACCGCAGGTTTGTAGAATGGAAATGCTGTTCCTCATGCAGAGAATACCCTCACTGTCAATCAGTCCCAATCATGCTTGTCTTTAAGAAAAAAATCATCCCAGTCATTTAGAACTCAAAATAACTTCCAGAGGGAAATACTGTAACTTTAACACAAGCCTAATCCGCAAATCCCCAGCCCGAATAATTCTGGTTTAATATCTTGAAAATGAAACCATCACCCAGAACGTTTTATTTCCCGCTGCCCATTTGCAGTCTCATTCCAGCCAAAGTTACAAGATTTGGATGTGCTCATTTTTAAAGTCAAGGGAGGTATGTAGTTTGTTGTAGCAGAACATTTTTGTGTTTCTCTAAAGATTATGTACACAGTCTTTAAGACCATTTTGGAAAGAGCAGGAACTTCAAACTCACATGTATTTTTCATTACTTTCTAGTTACTATTTCTTAGATTGTTAGAAATGGGATAATAACCTGAAGACTATCCTCCTGTGCTTTGCTGAAAGGGTAGATGGGATTGCCACCAAATCCCTAATTGAGAGCAAATTAGAATAAATGGTTGTTAAGCTCTCCAACCTAATTGTGGATAGTGTGTATTTGACATTCGCTAAGATATAAATTAAAATAAAAAGAGCATTTTCAGAGGTATTGGAGGAGCTTTGCATTAATGATGGCCTCCTTTGCACAGCTGAAGCTTTGCATTATTCATAATGTCATTATCAGGACTATTCAGTGTTGAATGATTTCTTCACCCAGAAATTGTACAGCCTGACCAGATAAGTAATATCTGTAGTTTGTATTTATTCTTATGACTGCTTACTGGGGTATGGCTTCTTTTATCTCTGCTGTGAGCTTACTTACTGCTGCTCAGCGGGATGTACCATCAGTGACATAAGCTTTATTCTTTTACAGATGCAGAGCGCTGCACCAAAGTATTAAATCCTGCAAATGTGGGGGGAAATTCAAAGGCTTTAATCCTTGGACTGGCAATAGTCATTGTATCGCTGCCATATGTCAACGCTGAAGTCAAGTTTCGAGTCTGCTCCTAGTCAGGCAGGCATGCGGGCATGTGCTGCCTGCTTGTTTGTTTAAGATAGAGTCTTCCCTGCCACTGCAATAACTTTGCATCCAAAACCTTTTCATCTGCACAAAACGAAGCAACCAGAGTCACACAATGAAATGCCAACGGGTCCTTTCAGAACTGATTTGTCTATTTCACAATCCCTTTCTTATTCTAATTAAACTTAGGAGAGAATTATGTTTTAACAACTTGGGCTGTGGAAAGACAAGGAATGGCAGGAGGGAATCAGAGCATTTAGAGAGCTCTCTGCTGTGAAAGCAAGGTTTAACGGTCTAGAGGGTTTTCTTTTTTTTTCCTCAGCAAAGAGATCATCTTTTGAAATCTTCTCCATCAGTTCCCCTCCACACATACCAATTTCAGTTTTATAACACCCCTTGCTGTGCATCTCTTGGCAGGAAACTTGCCCATCTTGCAGAGTCTTGCATGAATAATTCATTGAAGTGTCATGCTGACTCTCAAAAGCCTGGATTACTGCTTTGGAGGAAATGTTTAATAGGATTCTTCCAAACAATCCAAAATATAGTTCTGAGTTCTATTTGTCCTATCTCTTAGAAGGTCTGAGTGCAATGAAAGAATGAATTGCTGAAAGCCCAAACACACCTGAGGCCATTCAACCTGTGTCCACTTGGATGGTAACCCATTGTTTTAAATTAGGGTCCCAGCTTTTCAGACATATGAGTCTTGAGTACAGGATTTGAGTTCAAGACATTGGCTCAATTACTTTTTGTTAGATCTTGAGGTTTCAGCTACTCTTAGATAACACTGAAGCATCTTGGAGAACCAGGCAGATAAGGAGCTGAGAGAAAGGACTGAAATGGATGTGGGCAAACAAACCCTATGCAGAGTGGTCACTGTGATCTCTTGCTGTTACCTGTCGATAGTGTTCTTTAAACAGTAGTCCTAATGTGCTGTTGGCCAAACTAAAACATTTAAAGATTTTCTTTAGACTCAGAAATGTATGTCTTTTAATCCCTGTCTGGTGATTTCATTGTATCTCTTCACCTTTATCTCCTCTTCCTCTCACCATGAAGCCTTCCTTTGGAATTGCATCAAAGCCTGCCTTCAGCAAAGTCTTTAAAAATATTCATATTACCCCATGAAGGACTGATGTCCTAAATTTTAACCCAAGCTCACTCTCCCAGGATAATTTGCATTTTAAATCAAGAAAAGCATCACAAACTTGAAAATACTCTCTGTTGAGACTTTATTTTTTGCTTAATGACTTTGAGAAGGACAAAAGTTGTACTTGCTCATTGTAGAAAAGCAAAACAGATAAAGCCAAAGAAAGAAAATTTTTAAATGGTAATCATCAATCACATCTTGACACTATGATATAATAATCTATATATTTATATTTTATATCTATAATAGATCTACCTATAGGTCTATAGATCCATATGTCCATGCACATCACTTTACAAAGATTAGATAATCTACAGCAGAATTTTAAACAGCGATGAAATTCTGGAGGAGTATCTACTCCATAGGTGTGCCCTATCTAGGTCATTGGATTTTAAATTGTTTCATGGAGCCATGCAGATTAGTTGAAGGAGTTTGAGTTGGATATCATTTTTTAAATTTGTCCTCAAGATCTGTGACACTTTTTCCCACTTCTCTTTGCCTCTTGAGGCTAATGTGAATGGATTATATGAATAGGCACCCTTACCCTCTGGCTTCCCATTGGGTCCAGTCAATGACAGAATCAACAGGAAGGAGCTGATTAGGAGGGAAGATGAGTTTAGGGTGTTTATTTTTCCAGTTTCCTCTCTTGGGAGGAACCATTAATAGCACACACTTCTTTCTGATTCTTAGTTTTAGTCACCAAAACTTCTGCTGTCTACCTCAGGCTTAAGGATAGTAGTGACTTCTTGATTCAGTTATTATTGCAAAGCAGGCTATCCCAACACAGAGACTGAGAACTACAGTCAGTTCTTTGACACAAGATTCTGCGATTTTCGCAGGGCTTGGTAGAGAAGGCTCATTTCTTTCTCTTACCAGTAGAGAATCTACTTCTAAGATGGCTCCCTCACACAAATGGCAAGTTGGTACTGACTATGGCCTTGGAGTTCAGCTTAGACGGGGGGTCAGAGAGTCCGGGTTCCTCTTCACAGAGGCCTTTCCAGGGCTACGTGCTGCACATGCTTAGTCACTCAGGCGTGCCCAAACCTTGGCCACCCCATGGACTGTAGCCTGCCAGGCTCCTCTCTTCCAGGGCTATCCTGCCTCAATTTCCAAAATTCCTAGTATGGTGGCTGGATTCCAAGAGCAAGCGTCTCAGAGAAAACCAAACATGTAAATGGTATCACCTTCTGTGATGCAGCTCTAGACATTGCATGGCATCATTTTCTACTGTAGTTACAAATACTCCCACATTCAAGGGAAGGGAATAGAGGCACCACCTCTCAGCCAGAAGAATCAAAGGATACTGTATAAAGAACAACCGGGCTAAGAAATATTGTAGCCATTTTTATTTTGATGCAAAGCATCAAACTGTTTCAGACCATTATTAACTCTAGGCTGTTGTGCTGTCTTTGGGGATTTTATACCCTGTCTATTCTTTATAAATAATCTCTATTAATTCCAAAATTTGAAGATGCTATGTTTTCCTACTGGGGCAGTACCCAGTAAGGGCTGAAAGGTGATGTGTCAGGAAGGTAGGGGAAGATGGTTCCAGTTAGCAGGTGCCAGGAATCAACTTTAACTTCAACTACTGCAATACTGTCTTTAATTGTAATATATCTATTTTGTACTTCATAAGCTCTCACTCAAATCAAATGTCATTCTGCTGAAAAAATGCTTTACACCACTGTTTGTGTCCTTGAGGACACTGATACCACTTTTCAAAGTTGTGTCCTGCCTTCTAATAAGTCTTAAAACCTTTACTAGCCAGTGGTTCTTGCCATGAAAATTTGTTCTTCTTCTTGCTTAATCACTAGATATATACAAAACATGTGCAGTATTCATTGTACTGTCAGATACTTTAACAAAACACTATCATCACTAAATCCCCAGACCTCTCCATTTTGACAGTCCTGATGTCATTAACCCAATCTTGAGCAGCCTGTTCAAACAGCAGACTCATACAGAAAAGGACTCATATAGAATAGTTGCTTTAAAAAACAAAAAGGTTCAACAGGACTTTTTTCTCTGTTTATACTGTTCATCTCTTCTCAGGTGAAACTCTCCAAATGCCTATTGAACCCACAAAAGGAAATGAAATAGCAGAAGCTAGGATATATTCTACTTGTGAACACAAGTAGAATAGAAGGGAGCCACAGGCCTTTTCAGCTGGTGGTACTGAATTCTCCTGTAAAATAAAAATATAAAAAGTCAATATTTTGGCTAGGAGGTAATCAGGTGAAGGGAATATGTTTTTCTCGTTTTCTCTTCTGGCCTTTGGAGCTTTTTCCTATCTGAAACCGAAAACTGTAGAATTGCTAAAGATAAAGAAGCAGAAAAAAATGAAGAGTTAAAGTCATTGGAAAATTTAAACTTCAGGTTAATTATGCACATATTTGTCTATTTTGAAGTGCACGGAAGATTCATAGTCACTATAAATTATAATACAGATCAACAATCTACATAGCCCTTCAATTTTTAAAAAATGCCAATTGTCACTTAATCATTAATAGTCTGTGTTAGAATAACCAATATTCTGGTTGATCCTCAGCAATATGTGTGTTGACTGGCATTTATTTTGACCAAACGGATGTTCGTTCTGATTTGTCTAGGCTTGAATTTAACCAGTTGTTAAATATTTTGAATACCATTCCTAGAAATAGGTATTATTATTGTTCTCACTTCACAGATATTGAATGTGAGGTTTCCAGAATTCAATTCCTTCCTCATATAAATGCCATAACTGAGCTTGGAACTCAAAACCTTTCAGTAATCATGCTATTATATTCTTTACTATAGTCAGTTTTAAGTTCATCACTTAGGAAAGTAAACTGGCATCACACCAATATCAAACATGTTTCTACATGACTAAGTTTCAGTAACATATGAAATGTAAAAGGTTCTTTTAAAGCTAACTTGATGTTTGGAGCCCAAGGAACAGATTGTATCATTAGAAAGATTAGAATCTTATTTCACCCTTGTGTTTAAAGAGCAGAGCCCATACTTCAGATAAAGAACTTATCTCGTTTTGAAGAAGACTTTCTACATTACTGTTTTCTTTCTGGTTTATATAACATTTGAAGTTAAGGTTTAAGGAAATAACCCTCTCTTCAAATATTTATTTTATGAGTGTCATTTCCATAGAGCTACACTGAGAGTGATGGGGATAGGAGTTCCATAGATTTGTATCCCCTCTCCCACAAGAAAAGGACTCCATTCTGTTTATTAAAATTATCAAATAAAACTAGTTGACAAAATGCATGGCAACTTAACCAATGCTTTCTATTTTCACGTAGATACTAAGCATGTCATATAAGAATTATTTTCTTACATAGTATGTTTTCTTGTCATTTAATGCTCTTTGATTAGCTCAAACCCAGCCTTCAGGCAGCACTTATATGAAATGCTTACTATCTGTGTGAAAGTAGTAAATGGGCTTCCCAGGTGGAGCTGGTGGTAAAGAACCTGCTTGCCAGTGCAGGAGACATGAGATGTGGGTTCAATCCCTGAGTTGGGAAGATCTCCTGCAGAAGGAAATGGCAAGGAAATCTTGCTTGGAGAATCCCATGGACAGAGGATCCTGGCAGGCTACAGTTCATAGGGTCACAAATAGTTGGACACAACACAATAAATATAATCCCTTTACTTTCAAAACATGAATTTGTGCATAAGAAGAATAAATGCAAGTTAAATAGCCATGATTTTAAATAGTCCCTAATTTAGGTAACATTTATAAAGGCCAAGTGAAATTGAAGCTAAATCTATTAGTCAGTTATAAGCTCAAGGCGAACCCCCAACACTTTGCTGTTGTTTGTCAAAACTAACTATGCTCACCCCCACTCCCCAAATATATCAGAGTCTCTTTGGCTTTAGAGTAATGTAAATTAAGACAAAACCTATGTGGTTTGCATAAGCTTTGGTTATTTGATTAGTCATATGGCATTCCCCAAAATATGGAAATCAAGCTCTGCCCAGAGCCAGGTCTCAGAAAAATAGGCTATCACACTATTTAAATAATCTCATGCATTTAAAAAATCATCTCCAATCTGCTTTCATTTTTTTCATTTCCTGACTAATAACAACAACTCCCACACTGAAAAGCAGGCGGGCTGGTGCCAAAATCTTCTTCTTCTTCTTTTTTTTTTTTTTCTTTTCAGAGAAAAATGTATTCAGTTAGGCCATAAGTAAAGACTGTGGCCCAAGCCGACCAGAGCAAGTGGGGAAAAAAATATCTAGTCTATTTTTCCTGTCTCCCCCTATGCCTTAGTGGCTTTTTCTAGAGCCATAGTCCAGACACTTCCTAGCCTACAAAAGTCTAATTCAATTATGTATGAAGGAAAATATCAAAGGAAAGTCATTGTGGAGATGTCAAGTTAGAATTGTATAATCTGAAGTTTTCTGTCTAAATTAAATTTCAGTTAGATGTAATACCCCATTTCCTTCTGTTATTAAAAGTAATTTGCACATTTTTTTTTTAAATTAATGTTACCCTGCACTACCCTTGCTAGCTCTGTACATTGACATGCATGCTCAATTGTGTCCAACTCTTTGTGACCCCATGGACTGTCGCCCATCAGGCTCCCCTGTCAATGGGATTTTCCAGGCAAGAATACTGGAGTGGGTTGCCATTCCCTCGAGGGATCTTTCTGACCCCTAAGTCCATCATCAAATTTGCTGTCATGCTGCAATCTTTAGTGTCTTTGTAGATAAGCTTTTAATCAAAAATTATATTCTGTTCTTTAAAGTGTAACATTCTGAAGCTAAGTTTATAAAATGAGAAACTTCCTTATGCAAGCTTTGTAAATTAGGCTCTTCTTAACCTCTAGTTTAAGACCAGTGTGTTCTGCAAACAAAGGAAAAATGTGAAAAGTGGTTTGTAAATTATAATAACTTTCTCCTTTTACTTCTTCTAGTGATGATTTAAGTTTACATGTTGCTCAACAGGACATGATTATTGTCGATTTCTATGATATATTTTCTGGATAACACAATAAGTAGGCCTCTCTTGGGGAAAAAGAAGGTACACGGTTCTTCACACTGGGCTGGCTAAAAAGCTCATTTAGGTTTTTGTAAAATGTTATGGAAAACCCCAAACGACCTTTTTGGTCAACCCAATATTTAAATCAGCATGCAACATTAAGAAAGTGATAAATTTAAAAACCACAAATAGAATAACTGTGGTACATCTATATGTTGCTGTTTCTAAAGTTTTGACCATCTTTATAGCAATTGAATTAACTCAGTCTCTTTTGACTTTTAGGGCAAATAGGTTTGATTTTTTTCCTCCAAATGGTTGCTAGTAGTTACCAGTAGTGCTATAATGAGGACTCTCAGACTGACTGAAGTTATTGGAAAGATTGTCGTGACCAACTAAGGATATCAGTCATGAGTTTGAGAGGGAAAGGTGCTAGCAAATATTTTGTAAGACATTTTGCCTTTCTCGTGTATATAAAGTCAAAGAGCAAGACCGACTAATTTTTCCTGTTATTTAATTTTGGGACTCAAGGGAAATATTATATTGCCCATGCTTATAGAATTAAAACTATCCCTACTGGTGTTTGGGAATGAAAACTTTCCAAAACTTCCAAAGTTACTCTAGTGAGAGTCCAAAGTTTGGGAGCCATTATTTTAAGAACTAGAGTTAGATCAAACATACTCTGCAGTTCAGAGATAAATGGTAATTTGTGAGCTGAGTATATGCGTGCATGTGGCAGGTGGGAAGGGGTAGTACAGGAAATCAAGCAATGAAATTCTTGTCTTACAATAGACACATAGGATCACTTTCAGGCTTTGCAGTTTTTTTGCATGTGTGTTTTTGTTTTTGTGAAGATAAATTCAAGGAAAACCAAAAGAATAGATATAGATTCATCCAGGAAAATAAGGACAAGGTAGAGTATAATCTTTATTAGGGTCATACATGCTTCTTGTTTCTCTCTAATTTAGATTGGCTCACCTGCTTTTAAACACAGTGGAAGTGGAAAACTCTGGCAATTGTTTTGAAATTCATTGAATTACTTGATGATTTCTTCTAGTTTCCATTTCAGTGAGAGTGTGGAGACCTAACCATAATTTACTTCCTGGTTGAGTGATCCTAACAATGCTTTCTCTTAATACTGTACAACGTTATCACAAACCAAAGTGACATAAATAAGGAAACACATGAATTCCCTTACCTCTTCTCATATATTTAAAAAATTTATTAGCTTGTAAATACATGAGGCAATAAATACCTAAATGTTTTCACAAGCATGTTCCTTTCTCCATCTTTTCCCTCTCTCACACACACATGCTATGTAGCTATTTCTGTTAATGCATTCTAATAAAGGAAAACTTTGGAAAAGTCTACAGAAATTAAAGTTTCTCAAGATGAATCATGATTTAATGATTAAAAATAACAATGTTTAGTAACATGCAAAATTACAACATATTGCAAAAGATAATTGAAATGCCTACATATGCGTAGGATATTAATATTTTTCCCTGCTTTTTTCTAATTAGATAGATGTGCATATTTAAAAATCTGCTCCCCACATGTGCTGAAGGATGCCAGGTTTTTCCTGAGTCATTCTGCCAATTCAGATACTGTGTTTAAATGTCCTCTATTTCACTGGTAATATATACACATGTGATATTTTAACATCATTGGAACATACTGGTGTGCTGGGGGTGTCAGCACAGATGTAGAAACATGTTATCATTATGAGAAAATAATTCATTTATTGGCCACATTCATCTTTCTATTGTCAGAAGTGGCCCTTAAAATGCAATATGATTTACAGTAGAGTCTCAACATGAGTTGCCAAAAATGATAGGCTTCCAGAACATGAAAAAGTTTTGAGAGGTGCTGTTATCAACTGAATATCTGTGTCCCGTAACTTCATATTGTCGACTTAAAAAATGTACAATGTAAGAGTTGCGAGTTAAGTTTTACTTGGGGCAAAATGAAAACCGCAGCCTGAGAGACAACACCTCAGCTCTGAAAAACTGCTCCAAGGAGGTGGGGGGAAAGGCAGTATTCACATGATTTTGGTGAAGGTGGAATACATGTAATCAAAAACACATTTTTCTAGAAGCTTTCTGCTAGTCTCATGAAACTTTCTGCTAGTCACGAGGAAAAGGGTCATTACCATGAAAGATTTTAGTGCTTTCCTAGATATGAAGAGATATGAGAATTGGGCACATAAAATAGGCTCCTGAAAATGTCTATCTGAAAACTCATCCTTCCGGTTTTTCCCCAGAGCACAGAGTGCCTCATTTCCATCCTCCACTCTAAACTCTTTTCAGGGGGTGTTGAAGGTCAGCAGCTATAATAGTGTGTGATTTAATCCTTGTAGAGGTAGACGGCAAGTGCTCATGCCAAGTGCCAATTTGTAGTTGACAGTATGCTAAAACCTAGCCCCATTATTATGGTATTTCTAGATGGGGATTTTGGAAGGTGCTTGGGTCATGAGGATGGAGTCCTCTGGAGCTAGATTAGTGCCCTTATGAAAGACAGTCCAAGGACCTCCCTTGCTTCTTCTACCAGAGGAGGATACAGTAACCATTTGGTCATCTTTGAGTCAAAAAATGGACCCTGACCATATACTCAATCTGCTAATGCCATAATCTTGGATTTCCCAGTCTTCCGTAATATAATAAATAAATTTCTGTTATTTAAGCCATGCAGTCTCTGGTTGACTGTTATAGCAGCTGGAGCAGATTAAAAGAAGTGTAGACCTTCTTTTAGAGCCAATTCTCGATAAGCAGAACATGACCCAGGGATTTGGATGCACTTGACGTATTGAGGGAGGTCTCTCAGAAGGAAAGACATGAGGGAAGCAAGATAAGAAGGGGATGGAATTAGTATGAGTTTCTCCACCTTGAGGCAAGAGGGTCAGCATCTTGTGCCTCACTTTATTAGTTGCTAGAATTGCTGTCACAAAATGTCACAAGCTGGGTGTCTTAAATGATGGAAATATGTTGCCTCATAGATCTGGAGGCTGGAAGTCCAAGATCAAGGTGCCAACAGGCTTGGTTTCCTATAGGACCATAAAGGAAGGATCTGGTCCATGCCTCTCTCCTTGGCTTGCAGATGGCTGACCTCTTGCTGCCTCTTCACATGGCCATCTCTGTGCATTCAAATCCCCGGTGTCTCTTTCTATGTCCCAACATCCTCTTATTTTAAGGACACCAGTCAGTTTGGATGAGGGTCTATCCATGGGGTCTCATTTTGGTGAATCACCAATTAAAGACCCAGTCTCCAAATAAAATCATATTTTGAGGCACTGGGATCAGGGCTCCATTGTATGAATTTAAGGGATGGTAAACCATCCAGCCCATAACATACATCCATCACTCATGCAGTGGCTGTAGGCCACCTCTGGGAGAAGGGTGGGGAGTAATCTTGTGTTTGTGTCTAGAGAGCACTTAGAGCAGGTGGGGTTGGATAGATGTACTGGCTGGGGAAGGGGATCTGGGCCGAGCTCCACACGGTGTTCGCTGCAGAAGTGATCGTCAGTAACAACAGCTGGTATTTCCTAAGATTTAATAATATATCTCATCAAATTTAGAACGCCACCAGTTATAAGATATGCTTTTATTTTAAGTACTATAAAGAAAGAAAAAAGTGTCCAGGACGAGGATCTAATAGAAAACCACCACCTAAAGTTGGTACACCTAAGAGAGAAATCGTCATCATCAGAGGAAATGGGTTAAAAAGTCACCAGGCAGGAAAGGGCAGTAAGAGACTTTCATATTTCGATCTTGGCATGGGATGGAAGGAAGAAAAAGACAATTTCCACAAGAGTTAGAACCACAGGCTCTTACTACCATTGTTTTTGTGTCGTTTAGTCACTAAGTCGTGTCTGACCATTTGTGACTCCGTGGACTGTAGCCCACCAGGCTCATCTGTCCATGGAATTTCCCAGGCAAGAATATTGGAGTGGGTTGCCATTTTAGTCTCCACTTACTACCATGGTTTTTTTTATTTGCATTCATACCATCAAATTGGCCCAAAAACCTTGAAGAGACACTTCAAAGTGCTCTCAGGCCATGGTGCTCCCAAATGACTGGCAGAAATGCATACAAATCTGGCTAAAAAGTCAAGTAAGTGCCACTGATTATAAAACATTTCCTCCAAAAGTATAAAATAATGATAATGATAACAATAGATAGAAGTTTATATGTTCCATGGCGTGTTCTCTGGGTGTTGGAAAGTTTTATATAGTCTGTGGTCTAGATGTGGCGGCAACCTTTTTTGGTAAATAAATTTTATTGGAACATAGTCACACCCATTCACTTATATTGTCAGTCTATGGCTGCTTTTACATAGCTGATTCATTGCATCAGAGACTGTATGATATAGAAAGCCAGGAGTTTTTTTTTCCCCCATTTATTTTTATTCATTGGAGGCTAATTACTTTACAGTATTGTAGTGGTTTTTGCCATACATCAACATGAATCAGCCATGGATTTACATGTGTTCCCCATCCCGATTCCCCCTCCCGCCTCTCCCCATCCCATCCCTCTGGGTCTTCCCAGTGCACCAGCCCTGAGCACCCGTCTCATGCATCCAACCTGGGCTGGTGGTCTGTTTCACCCTTGATAGTACACTTGTTTCAGTGGAAAGCCAGGAGTTATTATCTGACCCATTACAGAAAAGGTGTGATGACCCTGAG
The DNA here is from genome assembly GCF_023699985.2 of Odocoileus virginianus. Lineage (NCBI taxonomy): Eukaryota > Metazoa > Chordata > Mammalia > Artiodactyla > Cervidae > Odocoileus > Odocoileus virginianus. Next base: position 23,116,821 of record NC_069699.1, read on the forward strand.
TACTTCCGCCTATCCACTGTTTAATTTTCATAATGACCTTATATGGGAGGTGGTGTTATATCCCCATTTTATAGACATGGAAATAGAGGCCAAAGTCATATATAGCCTGATAAGTAGTATAAGAAAGATTTGATCATAGGTGTGCCATTCTTATTCCTGATGTTTGCTTACAGAGAAGTCAAGATGAACAAAGAAGGGGATAGGCTGATGGTAGGAGACTCATCGAAAAGTTGTGGCATGAGTGAATGAATATGGCTGGGAAGTCAAAGTGTGAAAGTCGCTCAGTTGTGTCCGACTCTTTGCGACCCCATGGACTATAACTTCTCCAGGGGATCTTCCCAACCCAGAGATCGAACCCAGGTCTCCTACGTTGCAGGCAGATTCTTTACCAGCTGAACCACAAGGGAAGCCCAAGAATACTGGAGTGGGTAGCCCATCCCTTCTCCAGTGGATCTTCCTAACCCAGGGATCAAACTGGGGCCTCCTGCATCGCAGGCAAATTCTTTACCAGCTGAGCCGTCAGGGAAGCCAAAGGCTGGGAAGTGGCAGAAGCAAAATTTGAAGCCAGGTCACTCTGAATCCAAATCCCATTCTCCCTTGGAAACTAGATTTTACAATGTAATTAAAAAGGCTCTCTCAATCTCTCCAGCTAACTAACTTGCCAGAGTAATTCGTACCATTGCCTCTGATAAAAATATGCTGACTAATACACCCAACACGCTGCGCTCAAGTACTTTTACTCCCAGCAGTTGAGGTGGATGAGTCTTATTTGAATTCTTATTTTAATTAACTGACTTACTATTGCCCTGATTTCACTGAGGTAGTGGTCATTCATTGTACCTGATACAGAACTTTCTGTGAGTTAACAGACATTCTAAAGACAGAAAAAATTTTCCTTGACAAATTATTTAGTTGTTTCCTCATGTAGATAAAGAAAAATTATTATTTTTGAAAACAATTAAAATTAAATTATTTAAAGTCCTAGCTGTTTGAATTTAATGTGCAGTATAAGTCTTAAAATTATCAGAACTTGAGGTAGTTATTAATACATATGTGCATATAAATCTTACTAAAAATATTCCACATAAACTCTTTTTTAAAGGATTATTTTTTTTTAAATAATGGAAAAATAGGAAATAACTCTAGGAAATATTAGGAAAATAATTCAAAAACATTTTTAAACTATTAAAACCATTAAAAGATATATTTTCAGGACTTGGTATTAATGAGAAGAAGGCAAGGTCTTCTGTTCAGTGAGGGAGCCTGTGTTGAACTAAATCTGGTCTTATTCCAGCGTACTTGCCTTTAACCACTACCTTTTATTTGCTGTTTTCTGGAACATGCCATTCTGCACAAAGTTCTTAAATAACTTTCTGATTGGGACAGATAGGAGAAGACATCTGAACTGAGTTTTGAATGGTTCATGCTGCTGCTCCTGCTAAGTCGCTTCAGTCATGTCCGGCTCTCTGTGACCCCATAGACGGCAGCCCACCAGGCTCCCCCGTCCCTGGGATTCTCCAGGCAAGAATACTGGAGTGGGTTGTCATTTCCTTCTCCAGTGCATGAAAGTGAAAAGGGAAAGTGAAGTCGCTCAGGTGCGTCTGACTCTCAGCGACCCCAGGGACTGCAGCCCACCAGGCTCCTCCGTCCATGGGATTTTCCAGGGAAGAGGACTGGAGTGGGGTGCCATTGCCTTCTCCAGAATGGCTCATGGGAGCTCAGCAAAAGAACGAAAAGAGAGAAAGGGAAGGTGATGTAAGTCAAAGGAAAACATGTGCAGAGACCAAAGGCATGAAACAGCATAAAAAGTACCGAGAGTTTAAAATGGTCCAGAACTAGCAGAGGGTCTGGTGGATGTTGGGACACAGCGAAAGGTTGTAGTCAGGTTAAAAATGCGTTCAGCCTCTGTAGTGGGAAGCTTCCGCCAAGGAACAGTGAGGAGCCACTGAAGAATTTAGACAGTAGACAAAGGAATTCATATTTTCATTATTGCACAGTCATCATCATGGCAGAGGTATATACAACGACCTGGAATGGGAATGGATAGGGTATCTCTGAAACTTCCTAATCAGCATTGCTTGCTGGCTTCTCCCTTGTCCACGAATTCCATACCACTGAGATGCAAGAGCCAGTCCTTGGCCCCTTCTTCTCACTCTCCACATTCCCTTGGTGAAACTTCTCCATTCCCATGACTCATAGATTGCTGCAAGCAAAGTGGGTCCCTCTCCAGAGAAACAGTCTAAAGCTGCCCACTAACAGCAGCTTGAAGCTGAGAAACTTCAAACTCTGTGTATCCACATCTGTCTCATAATCCTCTAGCCCATATTATGACCTCATTCAGCAATGACCTTCCTATTCCATCAGATAGGAAGGCAGAAAATCAGAAGATTTCCCAGATCCCTCTCTTGCTTTTCCTTTTTAAAAATGATGATAAGGACACTTGTCACAAGATGTACCTTTTGAAAATGTAAAGTGAGAATACAGCATCGTGAACTATGGGCAGATGTGGTACAGCAGATCTCTAGAGCTCATTCAGCTCACACAAATGAAATGTTACACTGGTTGAAAAGCAGCTTCCTATTCCCCCTCCCCCTGCCCAGCCCCTGGAGCCCCCATTCCACTCTGTTTCTGCGAGTTTGATTAGTTAAGAAACCTCATGTAAGTGTAATCATGCATATTTGTCCTCTAAATTCCTTTTTTTCCCATCACTCTCCATTTTATTGTTTCAAAATTGAACTTGAATTCTGTGAACTCAACCCCATCTCTGCTTTAGGTGTAGGTTCTCACTGTTTCTCCCCTGAGATGTGTGTCCTGGTCATCTCCTAATAGAAGGGGGCTCTCTGTGCCCAGTCTTGCCTCTCTCCCATCTATTTTTCATCCTCTGATAAACACCATTCTAAAATATCAAGCTGCCTCTTGCATAATTCTTCTCTGTTTCCCCACTGCCTGCAAGATGCAGTCAGCACAGTTCTCAATTCTAAGGGTAAACTGGAATCTCATGAGGAGCTGTCAAAACCTGTAGACGTCATAGTCCTGATGCCTTGGGGGTGAGGCACAGAAGTACTTCTAAGTTTGTAAAAGCTCCCAGGTGATTCTGATGTGCAGCTTGAGTAAGGATTACCAATAAGAGCCACAGAAGCTGTCAGGGATTTGCCCATTGCTTATGTTTCCCCCTTCTCTTCCACCCTCACCCCACTTTCAGCCCATTGCTTGTCCTTCACCATGTTAAAAGAATGATAAATTCTCCAATATATCAACCTATTAATATATTTGGATTGGCAAAAAAGTGTGTTCAGGTTTTTATGTAGCATCTTAAAGAAAAACCCCAAATTTTGACCAGCCCAATATTTCAAGCGCTGTGGTTTTGATGTATGCTATTCTCTGCGTCTGCAGAGCTCATCTTTCCTCCTCAATGTTTGTCTGACTCTTCCTTCCTTTGGCCCCCAAGCCATCAGGTTTCTCCTCGCATTTTAGAGCCTCTACATTTTATTGCATTTGTTGTTTACCTATCTGCCTTCCCCCATAGAAGTAGCTCCTTGAGTTGAGACTTTGGGTCTCATTTTGTTGCTAGTGTTATCCCAGGACCTTACATCTAGAACAGTCTCTCAACTTTGGCACTCTTGCTATTTTGGACTAGATAACCCAGCCATGGGGGCTGTCCTGCACGTTGTAGGAGGCCTGGGGTCCACAGTCTGACACCCACTAGATGCCAAGAGCACATCTCCTGCCGCTTGTGGCAAGCAAAACTCTCTCCTCTGGGTGGGGCTGGAAAGGCAATATTAGCCCTGACTGAAGACACCTGAGTTGCTAAAGCTGACTAGAGGAGGGAATTCATCTAAGGCCAATACTGCTGGCCCCTGTGAACCAAGTGTCCACACCTGTGGCGTCCCCTCCCCCATACTGATACCGGCTTGGTCATGTGACTTGCTTTGGCCAATAGTCGTCAACAAGCGCGATGCCCGTGGAGGCTTAGAAAGCGCTTGGTGAATCCAAGCTTGCGTCTTGCGGTTTAGGCTTGGGGTATGGAAGTCAGGTTAGCCTCCGTCAGGATGAGAGACCACGCAAAAAGAGAGACACCCAGACATTTAAGAGAAAGAAGTCATCTCTCCCAACATCCCAACCAAGCTCCAGCTTCTAGTTTCCCTACCGTGTGGATAAGCCCAGGTAAGGCCAGAGTCAGAGCCTCCCAGCTCAGCCACAGAATCCTGAGAAGTAATAAATCATTTTCTAAGCCACTCACTTTGGGGTGACTTGTTAGGCCGGAATGCTGAGGTTACTGTAAAGGTCCAGTGGAAAAAATTGGAGACTCTGAAGTAGGTCAGTGGTAGAGGAAATAAGGAACGTGGGAGTTAATTTACTTTTTACATTTTTTATGCTGGAAATCTACTAACTATCCTGAAGGATTCAAATTTATAAATAATTAATGACTTGTACATATCTTTAAGTATTTGAAAACCCTTATGTATCTTGGTTCTTTTTTCTTAAATATTTGTTTACATTGAACACTTTAAAGCATCTTTCATTTAGCTTTCATAACACTGTTAGGCCAGTCATAATATCCTATTTCATAGATGAGGGAGCTGAGGTTCATAAAGCCTCAGACCCATCAAACAGGTAGTAAGTTGTGGAACTGGGATTCAACTTGAGCTACATGTGGCTTCCAAGACATTACTTTTAAACCCTTCACTGTGTTTCCACAGAAGCCTTTGGTGTAATTTAAGATCTTCTGTATTTGTTCTTGATGACATGAAAGAAAAGCTTTTCCCCATCGCTTTTATCTGCAACAGTTCCTTTTCCTGGTACATCCCTGGTTCATCACTGGTACCTCTTCACTTCCTGAGCCATAAAACCTTTAGGAAGATGGATGTGGGCAGTCTGTTTTAGGAGCCAAGAAAGATTATTTGCTGTCAGTTGATCAGCCCCTTAGTTCTCTCCCCTCCTTGCACATCTAAGGGAAATTCAGTCTTTGCCAGCTGACCCTAGGGCTTTTCATGATGCAGAATTAAGAGCTCAGGTAGAAAGGCAACAGGAGTGGTCAGAAGCCAGAGGTGTGCTTCTGCTGAAGGCTGGGATTTGAGGGGAGAGATAGAGGGTGGACTTCAAAAGGGAAATAAGTTCAGTCGTTGCCTTTTGATAAGTCAAGGATACACATTCGCTTGTGAATGTTGCTTAAATCATCTGAAACCTCTTAACGAAGGGTCATGAACTTTCTTGAGGAAAAACTCGAGAAGAAAATTTTTCCCAAAACTTGGTAAAGGACCGGCCCCTACTTAGCCATTCTTATGATTCCCACAGGTGTGGGGCTCTCTGTTGAGACTGTCTTCTCCCCCATTGCCAGAAGCAGGATTGGGAAATCTCACCTGAGAAACTGTAACTGATGAGCTATCAATTGAAATATGAAATCTGTGATTTCATACAAAGAGCACCAAGCAGTCTTGAGTGCTCCTAGAGACAAAGGTATATAAAAGGTCCAGTCAACTTTTAGTCTGAATGTTCCTTTTCATGTTTAAATCTTTTATGGTTACATAGACATTAAGATTTGCTGAATTGGAAACAGCTGTCTATCCATTTGTTTTCCCAAAGAAGGGACTAACTTTCTTCTGACACCGCGGCTGTGGTACAGGCAAGTTCTAGTTAACCAACTGCATACATCTAAGTTGAAAGTTTTCTGGGAAATAAAAATTCCTTGGTACTCAAGTCTAAGCCAATGTCAATGATGATAGAACTTTTCTCTCTTTGCTAGTTAATCTGGCACATACCCAGCAGGGGGCACTGGTTTAAAACCAGAGGGCTTGCTCACCGGTTTCAATGCTAGTAGATTTTTCTTTTCAAGCCATTTTCTAACTAAAACAAAGGTTTGAAAATGAGTGTATTGGCCTTTCCTGATAGCTCAGTTGGTAAAGAATCCTCCTGCAATGCAAGAGACCCCAGTTCAATTCCTGGGTCGGGAATAATCTCTGGCGAAGGGATAGGTTACCCACTCCATTATTCTTGGGCTTCCTTTGTGGCTCAGCTGGTAAAGAATCCGCCTGCAATGCAGGAGGCCTGGGTGTGATCCTTGGGTTGGGAAGATCCCCTGGAGAAGGGAAAGGCTACCAACTCCAGTAATCTGGCCTGAAGAATTCCATGGAATGTATAGTCCACGGGGTCACAAAGAGTTGGACTCAACTGAGCAACTTTCACATTGGTCTTGGGCTTCCCGGGTGGCCCAGTGGTAGAGAATCCTCCTCCAATGCAGGAGACACAGTTTTGATCCCTAGGTTGGGAAGGCCTCCTGGAGGAGAAAATGGCAACCCAATGCAGTATTCTTGGCCGGGAAATCCCATGGACAGAGTAGCCTGGTGAGCTGCGGTCAGTGGGGTTGCAAAGAGCAGCGGGGAACATAGCAGAGCACCACCACCACCACCACGTTGGTTTTGTAAATGGCTTATGACTTTAAAATAATCATTTTCAACACAGCTCCAGACTGTGTGCCATACCAGGCCTGTCAGTACAGTAGCCGCTTGCCATGAGTGTTATTGAGCTCATAAAACATGGCTTTTTTTTTTTTCCCAGAGACGATAATTGTAAATGATTCGGACTTGGATAGATGAAGAAAAGATAAAGGGATTTTTTTTCTTTTTTTATGCATTACAGAAGCTGCTTTTCACACTAGAATGGCTATAATTTTTTTTAAATTTTACTGGAGCATGGTTGCTTTATAATATTATGTTAGTTTCTGCTATAGAGTAAAGTAAATCAGTTATAAATATACATATATCCCCTCCCCCTTTTCTTTAGATTTGTTTTCCATTTAGGTCACCATAGAGTATTGAGAGTTCCTGGTGATCTACAGTAGGTTCTTATTAGTTATCTATCTTATACATAGTAGTATATATACGTCCATCCCATATGGCCAATTCTTCCACCTTCTCTATCTCCTCTTGTTATGTATAAGTTAGTTCTCTACATCTGTGCCTCTATTTTTGCCAGTAAATTCATCTGTATCATTTTTTTAGATTCCACATAGAAGCAATGATATACAATGCTTGTTTTTCTTCCTGACTTTCCTCTGTATGCCAGTCTCTAGGTCTACCCTCATCTCTGCAAATGGCACTATTTTTTTTCTTTTTATGGCTACTATCTCATTTAATATACACACACACACATTTATATATATATATATATATATATTTATTACATCTTCTTTATCCACTCCTCTGTGATTGGACATTTAGATTGCCTCCAGGTCCTGGCTGTTGTAAATAGTGCTGCACTGAACATTAGATTGCATGCATCTTTTTTTAAATTAATTTTCTCTGAGTATATGTCCAGGAGTGGGATTTTTAGGCCATATGGTAGTTTTTAGTTTTCAGCGGAACCTCCATAGTGACTTTGCCAGTTTACATTCCAACCAAAGGTTTCAGAGGGATCCCTTTTCCCCACACCCTCTCCAGCATCTATTGTTTGTAGACTTTTTGATGATGCTCACTGACTGCTGTTGAGGTGATACCTCACAGTAGTTTTGCTTTGCTTTTCTCTAATAATCAGTGATGTTGAGCATCTTCTCCTGTATTTGTTGACCATCTGTATGTTTTCTTTGGAGAAAAGTCTACTTAGGTCATCTACCTATTTTTTCATTTTTTTAAGTGAGATACATAAGCTGTTTGTATATTTTGGGGATTAATCCCTTCTCATTTACTTCATTTGCAAATATTTTCTCCTATTGTAAAGAGTTGTCTTTTTTTTTTATTTATGGTTCCCTTTACTGTGCAGATTGGACTTCCCTGGTGGCTCAGATGGTCAAGTGTCTGCCTACAATGGGGGAGACCTGGGTTCGAACCCTGGGTCGGGAAGATCCCCTGGAGAAGGAAATGGCAACCCACTCCAGTACTCTTGCCTGGAAAATCCCATGGACAGAGGAGCTTGGTAGTCTGCAGTCCATGGGGTCACAAAAAGTTGGACCGACTGAGCAACTTCACTTTCGCTTTCACTTTCTTTGACTTTACTATGCAAAAGCTTTTAAGCTTAATCGGGTCCCATTTATTTTTGTTTTCATTAGGAGGTGTGCCAAAAAGATCTCACTGTGATTTAGAGCATTCTGCCTATGTTTATTTCCCTCTAAGAGTTTTGTAGTGTCTGGCCTTACATTTAAGTCATTAATCCACAGTGAGTTTATTCTTGTGTACAATGTTAGGGAGTGTTCTAATTTCATTCTTTTACATGTAGCTGTCCAATGTTCCCAACACTACATTCCCATTTTCACCATTGTATATTCTTGTCTCCTTTTTCAAAGGTGACCATAGGAGCATGGATTTGTCACTGGGCTTTCTATCCTTCTCCATTGAGCTGTATTTCTGTTTTTGTGCCCGTACTATACTTTCTTGATTACTATAGGTTGTAGTGAAGTCTGAAGTCAGTGAATATGATTCCTTCAACCCTGTTTTTCTTTCTCAAGATTCCTTTGGCTATTCAGGGTCTCTAGTGCTTCCATACAAACTGTAAATTTTCTTGTTCTAATTCTGTGAAAAATGCCTTTGGTAATTTGATAAATATTGCACTGAATCTGTGTATAGCTTTGATTGCTATAGTCATTTCCCCAATATTCTCCCCATTTAAGAACATGATGGGTCTCTCCATCTGCCTGTGTCAGCTTTGATTTCTTTCATCAGTATCTTATAGTTTTTCTGAGTGTAGGTCTTTTGTTTCTTTAGGTGGGTTTATTCCTAAAGGTTCCTGTTTTTGTTGTTGTAATGGTAAATGGATTTTTTTAAAAAATTTCTCTCTCATCTTTCATTGTTGGTGTATAGTGAAAGTGAAAGTTGCTCAGTCGTGTCCCACTCTTTGCCACCCCATGGACTGTACAGTCCATGGAATTCTCCAGGCCAGAATACTGGAGTAGGTAGACTTTCCCTTCTCCAGGGTATCTTTCCAGGAATGCAAGAGATTTCTGTAGATTAATTTTGTATTCTTCAAGTTCACCAAGTTCGTTGACAAACTCTAGTAGTTTTCTGGTGGCTTCTTTAGGATTTTCTAGGTACAGTATCATGTCATCTGCGAACAGTGACACATCTGCTGCTGCTTTTCCAATTCGGATTCCTTTTCTTTCTTTTTCTTCTGATTGCTGTGACTAGGACTTCCAAACCTATGTTGCATAACAGTTGCAGGAATGGACTTCCTTTCTTGATCTTAGGAGAAATGCTTTCAGTTTTTCACCACTGATAATGTTATCTGCTGCAGGTTTGTTGCCAATGGCTTTTATTATGTTGAGGTGCCATCTTTGCCTACTTTTTTGAGTTTTTATTATAAATTGGTGTTGAATTTTGAAAAAGCTTTTTTACATCTATTGGGATGATCATATGGTTTTTATTGAATTTGCTAATAAAAACATGGATATTTTTAATTGAGATGTGCTTAAAGTATAAAATGCATACCAGATTTTGAAGATTTAGTACCAGAAAGTAATGTAAAATGCCTCACTATTTTTTATATTAATTACCCATTGAAATAATATTTGAGATATTTCAGATTAAATAAAAGTTGAGCTCTTCATTCTCATTTTTTAAAAATATGGCTGCTCTAAAAAAATTGGATTATAGGTGTAGCTTGTGTTATATTTCTGTTAGACAGCACTACATTTTTTATATGAGCAAGTATTTTTTAATCATACTATCTTTTTTGGATTCAGTCTGTAGTTTCAGTTTCTCTCAACACTTCTCATTTTCCCAGATGATTCCAGAAACCACAAGTCCAAATGGGACAGTGGCATTAAGGGAGTTACCTGAAAACTATTCTTAAAAAACATAAGGCAACTCTGAGAGCTCTTGTTACCTTGCGAGTGTGTTTTAAACTTGGAGAAAGGAGTCTTATGCACCCAATAGTGTATAGCAAGAAACAGGAAAGTTCTATTTGACTTTAAAAAAAAAAAGAGGTAAGATGGTTTTTGGTGAAATGCTAGGGTTTTCAAATAAAAACTTCATGCTGCACAGTCACTAAGCCCCTACTTCATGCCAGAAACTTTTACAAAATTACTTCATTTGACTCTTGCAAGAAAGCTTGGCGAGTCAAAATTCATCCTATGCTACAGATGAAAAACTGAAACTCAGAGAGGTGAAGCAGCTGCTCTGAGATCACACAGCTGGGAAGTGACAGCGGTAGCTTTGGAACTCCTATTTGTTGAGTCTGCTGGGTCCTCTCTCTAAGTCTCTGGCAGATGAAGAGCACCCTGGGTTTGGGGACTGGCAGGTAATATGTGAGGGGGCTCTGCTTGTTCCCAGGTGGTCATGAGCTGTATGGATAAGCAGAGCAGGGCGCTGACTGTTTGAGAGCAGGGACGTCACCATCGACGGCCACAGGCTGCTGAATAAATGAGTAATCGCTCCGACAGCGAGAGTGTGCTCGAAACAGAAAGCAGTGCCTCCTTCTGTGATCTTAATAAGATAAATGTTCCATTGTTCTCACCTCTGGCTGGGGCCTATTTTCAGCAACCGAAGAACTGCTTTTAGAACTATAAATATTCTGCTGATTAGACAAACTGGGTTCATTAGAAAGATCAGGCAGAGAAGAAAAGTTAGAGGGAAAGCAGAATTCGTCAGCACAGTTCAGACTCTGGGGCTTAGTGAGGTGTCATTTTCTCCACAACTGGATTCCTGAGAACAGCAAAGCCATCTCTCCTGTCATCACCCCTCCTGTTTTCTCATGTGGAAACCAGGGAAGTGTCACGGTAATTGCGTTCGTGGCATCTTTGTCATTTTCTGGGCAGTAAATGAGCCAGCCTCAAAGCAGTGCAGATCAAGTTGGGTTAGGCAAAGTGAAACTCAGTCTGCCAAGAAAAATACATTTTTGTGTAAAGGCTGAGCTGCTGATAATATTGATTGAATACAGACTATTTGACAGATGGGTTACCAGCACTATTCTACTAAATCTAATTCATATTAAGAGAGCAGCACAATAGGCAGCCCTGTGTTCCTGAAGAGGACACAGAGGTTCAAAGTTGATGTAACCTGTACCCAGACTCAAGAGGCTGTTCTAAGCTAGAACACCCACTGTCGAGTGGCCGTGACACTATCCTGCCTTTCTCAGAGAAAGTCTTCCTGTCATGAAAAAAAGTGATTTTTTTCTGACCCCTTTATTGAAGAAAGTACGCAAATCTATAATGAAGGCGCATGCAGCACCCTGAATGCTTTTCTCCATTTTCAGTCTCCAGTAAAAAATGGATACCAGATGTAAGTCCATGTATTTATGAAGGCGGTTGCTTTCTGCTCACCTCATTTTGCCATTTGCTTTGACTCGAAGGAAGAAATAGCTAAGAGCAACCTTACAGCTATAATTGGATTTTTGCCATCAGCAATCGCTTGGTACAGTTGTATCCTAGAAGAAATAATACACATTTTGGGTTTAGTTTTATAGAACCTATTTACTGTAACCTTAGAGGTCTTAAATTTTATCTAGCAATGCATTTTGTTCAATACTTGCAACTTGCTTGTAACCCACTAGGAGGGAAAAAAGGCTAATTTAAGATCGCTCTGATCTTGTCTTCCAACCTTCGCAGTGGACATATCCATCTGAAATTTACATTTTTGGTAATCACAAACTCTACATAAAAGTCCCCAAAACAGCCTTATCTACAAACTGCAGGAACCATAAGGATAATTTGGTCTCCAAAAGCATTACTGAAGCACTTTGGTACCCTTCGTGTTGTTGAGAGATTTTGTCATTTCTTCAGTTATGTGGCTTTTATAGAAAATCTTTGTTTAAGGTATTACATATCATACGTACAATATTAGATGAAAGGGAAAAATTGGGGGGGAAACATTATTTTATTAAAAACAATGTGGAGCCTGCGTTTTAAAGGACTTTTCAGTCGAGTAAAGTTGAGAAATTAAAACTTTTCAACTTGTGTTGGAAAAGTAAAAAGGATGTTTAGTACGGTTTGAGAATTGAAACAGAGAAGGGTAATAGGCCATTTTGCTGCTGGCTTACCGCTTCCTCATGAAAATAGAATGTCTGCTAACTATAGAAATTTAAAGTTATTTGGAGCGTTATGAAATTATATCAATGCTATGTTCTTTTCTTAGAGAAAACCCAAAACCAAACATGTAATTCAAGACCAGGACTCTAAATACACTTTTTCAGGAAGACCTGAGTCCTTAAAAAAAAAAAAAAAGTGACAGAGAATCCCCGCAAGGAATGATGGTAGAATATACTAGTAGTAGAGAATAGTATTTCTATTGTTTGCTGTTGTTCGGTCACTAAGTCGTGTCCAATTCTTTGTGACCTCATGGACTGTAGCACACCAGGCTCCTCTGTCCTCATGTATCTCCTGGAGTTTACTCAAATACACGTCCATTGAGTCGGTGATGCTATTTAACCCTCTCATCCTGTCACCCCCTTTTCCTTTTGCCTTCAATCTTTTGCAGCATCAGGGCTTTTTCCAATGAGTTGGCTCTTTGTATCAGGTGGCTAAAGTGTTGGAGCTTCAGCATAAGTCCTTCCAGTGAATATTCAGGGTTGATTTCCTTTAGGATTGACTGGTTTGATCTCCTTGCAGTCCAAGTATTTCTATTACAAATTACCAAACAGGAATTTTGTGGGGTTTGTCCTATCTTAATAATTTGAATCAAAGCCTGTTTATTTTTCCCTATTTTGAAAAAAATAAATGTCCAGTCCTGTCTGATCTTCTTAGGTTCAGCTTTAAGAACCAGCATCTTACTTGACATAGCCATGTCTTAAACAGTGCTTTTCAAACTTTGATCTGCATGTGAATTATATGAGCACATTGTGAAAATGCAGATTCTGGTTTAATGGGACTGGGATGGGATCTGAGACTGATCACTTCTAACAAGCTCTTCAGTGCCACCCCTGCTCCTAAATGGCATAGGAAGGCAGATGGAGCCCCCCGCCCCCCACATCTGGACTCACTTTCTTTGTCCCCATTTAATCCGGTTGCAAGCCTGTTGGTTCTGCTGTCGAACACTATGTCTGATAGACCCTGATAAAACCACATCTCCCCCTATTGCATAAGTAAGACCCTAAACTTAAGGCACTGTCCTGTCCTTCCTGATGACTGTCCTTGCTTCCTAGGGTCCTAAATGACTTTCTCTCTTTGATTCTTGCCCCTGCCCCCAGAATATCCTTCCCTCAAATGGCTGAGAGATACTTTTTCAAACATAAATCATGTCAAACTTTCTGTAATTATCTTCCAGTTTTTCCGTAGCCCATTACAAAGTAATCTAAACTGTGCCAACAGTGAGACTTTCCGTTGTCTGTTCTGATTTCCTCTTCCACTTTCTCCTACTTTTCCCTTCCTATTCACTTGATGCCAGCTATACTAGCAGAGTCATACTCCTTCACAATACCAAGCACATGCTCACCTCAGGGCCTTTGCACTTGTTTTTCCTTCTTCCTGATGTTTGTCTTCCAAATCTTTGAATGGAACATTACCTTACATTATTCAATTCACTGTTCCAATATCTGCTCTTCATGTGAACTTCCCACATACCTTGTTTTAATTTCTCCTATTCCAGTTATTTTGAGTGCTTAAATAATCACCAAACACTATATAGCTTCATACAGAAACAGTTCTGTTCTCTAATTTATAGTCGGGCTGGGGTTGCGGTGAGTAGCTTATTTCTGTTGCACTCATCTTGTGGCTGAGGTGGCTCAAAACCTGAGCACTAGCATCATCTGAAGGCTCATTCTCACACATGCCTGACACCTGGCCTGAAAAGACTCAGCAGCTGGGCTCAGGCATTGTCTGTATCTCTTGTGGTATCACCACATGGTCCCTTTCTCTAAGCTGCTTCAGGTTAGCCAGACTCTAAAACACTGGGGAACAGAGGGAGCCAGGTGGAAGTAAAATGGCCATTTGTGACCTACCTTCAAATCTGCCAGATTCTATTTGTTGGAAGCAAGTTATGAAGGATGCCCCATATGCAAGGGGAGAAAAATTAAATTCCACCTTTTGGAGCAGAAATGTCAGAAACTTTGTTAAACCTTTTGTAAAAAACCATCACATATTCCAATTGCTCATCCTGTGTCTTTCTTAGCACTATTCACAAGGTGAAATCACACTCTTTTTGGTCCCTCTTACTAGAACATAAGTTCCATGAGAGAAGCTACTTGGTCTTCTTTACTGCTCTATCGCCAGCAACTCAAACTGCTAGACTAAACGTCTTTTCACATAGGCGATGATTTGTTTATTTAATAAAACTATTTTCTCTGCAGAACTCAGTTTAGTTCCCATGTACTGTTGTTACTAATTGAGTTCATGCAGGAAATTACAGAAGGGCAGCTCAAGTGGTTTATGCTTAGTCAATACTGGGTGACATTCCTAATAATAGCTAACTTTGGTATGCTTCATACACACTTAATTCTTCAAATAGGTTACTTTATTTACTCTCCCAAGAAATCTCCGAGATGGTACTGTTACTGAAAGTCTACTTAGTGGCAGAACTGGAATTCAAAACCAATCCTGCCTGATTGCAAAAGAAATTTCTGGCTATTCTATTTCACTTTTATGAGTCTTTAATAGGTGGAGTCCTGCAAGCCTCAAATGAGTTATCTGTGAGAGTGACTTGCCAAAAGTACACTGCTAATGAATTGTAATATAATGTTTCATATTATGTGTTTCAATCATTTGGATAGATCTTTGTATGCATATTTCACCCTAATTTGTAAGATTTTACTTTCAGGAAATGACTCACTGTACTGGTCTATCCTACAGTGCCTGAGACAGATGAAGAGTTTGATAACTAATTGAGGAACTAATGAGTATAGTATAGAAGTCCTGATAGGGAGAATGATCTTAAAAATTTTAAGTGCATATATTTTTATATGCATTCATTTTATGCATAGTTCACTATTTGGAACTCAAAAGCCACAATTTCTTTGAGAGGTAGATGAAGTAATTGTCATAAAATAACCAGTTAGCTTCCATATGTGGAATCATGAAGTGGGAACATGGAAAGAAGACAAGAGAAGGTTCAAAATTCTGATGCACCTCTTCATAGAGTGGGGAGACTCCTAAATGTTTGTTTTTAAGCTTTCTTTTCCTTATCTCTAAAATGGAGATCATACCAGCCTCAGGTGATTGATGAAATGGTATAACTTAAGTGCTTTGTAGTATACAATGTATTTTGAAAATATAAGTCATCATCTATTCTGAGTCTAGGCTAATTTCTATTTATATGAGAAAATGAGTGGTATAAATTAGCTATACTTCAAAAAGTCACTACAGGTCTTTCATTTATTTTATTTACTTTGTATTTAGATATAATTGATGTAACATTGAATAAGCTTAAGGTGTACAACATGTCGATTTGATCTACTTATTTATTGTAATTGGATTGCCACTGTGGCATTAGCTAACTCAAACACATCCCATAATTATCATTTATTTTTTGTGGTGAGAATAATGTTTAGTCTTGGCACTTTTTAAATGTATTATAAAATATTGCTGACTATAGTCATGAGGCTATGCATTAAATCTCTTGTTGCAAATTTGTACCCTTAAACAATATATGCATAATTCCTCTTGCCTGTGTGACACTGCTCTACTGTTTTTCTGAGTTTGGCTTTTTGAGGTTCTACATGTAAGTGAAGAATTTACAGTATTTGTCTTTGTCTGACTTACCTCACTTAGCATAATGACTTAGAGGTCTTATCTGTGTTATGGATGGCAGTTGTTTTTTTTTTTTTTTTTTTGGCTGAGTGATATCCCACTATATATACACATCACCTGTTGATACAGTCATCCATTGATGCATACTTAGCTTGTTTCTATATCTGAGCTATTATGTTTATTGCAGCATTATTCATAAGAGGGCAGATAACTTTTAATGTCTTGTTTTCATTACCTTTGGATATATGCCCAGAAGTAGGATTGATGGATCATTTGGTAGTTGATTTTTTACTTTTCTTCAGGAACCTTCATAAGGTTTTCCGTACTGATTGAGCCAATTTATATATATAAAATTTGGTTTCTCTACATCTTTGCCAACACTTGTTTTTTTAATGATGGTCTTTCTAATAGGTCTGAGGACATAACTATATTTTTGATCTGCATTTCCCTGGTGATTAGTGGCTTTGAACATCTTTTTGTGTACCTGTTGGCCTTTTAGGAATTATTAAAAACTTATGTCTTAAAATTATAAAGTTTATTATAGAATGCACATTGTTTTTGTTGTACAGGAAATTGTTCTTAAGTGAATATGTTACCCACAAATATTGTGATGGAGACATTCCAAACTCTTGATCCCTGTCACCAGGGAGAAATAGGGGATGGCTGGTGATGAGTCCTTTGTCTCCCGGGTGTCATCCTTCAATTTCTTCCTTTCGAAAAGGTGTTTGATTTTGTTTGGAGTGGCAATATGACAAGCCTCAAGGGGAAATCAATGATGGATTTTAGGCCACTGTGTCTATTCTACTTTCCTGTGATAGGTATATACCCAGTCATGTGTTGTTAGAATGATCCATGAAATAAAATTACATGAATATAGTGAAATGAAAAACAAATAGAAGTTTACGCCAGGACTACTAGGGAAGGGGTACTTTTCTGATAAGGTGAAGTCCTGTTGTTCCACTTTTTTCCAACCCTTTCTGCTTGAACCATTGATGACTTCCTCATATTACATTTGCAGCAATGCAAAATAGACCAATAAAATTTTGAAATGCATCCTAGTCTAAAAGAATCAGATAAAACTGAACCTCAATAACCTGGGTATAGTCTACCTACAGATTTCTTAAGCAATAAAAATTATATGAGTACAGCCACTTTTGATTTGGTTACTGTTGGGATTACTTGAAGTTCCTTGCATTGTAACTGACCTATGGTATATTATCTCAAAAATCTAGGAAAGAATAATCATAAAGCAAGGCTTTTATTTACCATGTTCAAACAGTAGCATCTTGAAAGAAGCAAGTTTGAGTCTAGCAGAAAGAGAAGCAAGCAAACAAAAACCACAAACAAAATTTAAGTTCAACAAAAAAAGCACAATTCTAATTTTCTCAGTCTTAAGGCAGCCAAACATCCAGAACTGATCCTTCTCATAAGATAGCAAAAAAAAATTTCACTTAAATTTAGTTAAATGTAGGGTGACCAGTTGAGAAAAAGGACAATGAAGAGTTTTCATACAATTAGCTGTTAGTCCTACTGACATAAATTTTTATCTTCTGTTCCCTGTTAGCAATCTTACTTTTTGTATGAATTGTCCCTTTGAAATTCTGTGAAGGAACTGAAAATGTGAAGGAACTGAAAGAATCTCAGGGCATCTGGATCCAAGAGAGAAAAGTCAGGTCGCAAAGCCACCCAAGGGTAAGGTATGTGAAGCCAACTTGAAGAGTGAAGATACTGTAAGAAGTTAGGTGGGGCAAGATGGAAGATGATGAGGGAGAGAGTGTGACCCTCAGTGGGTTATGTAACATAGGCAAAAATAATGGTAGCCTAAATAGGAGCTGCAGAGAAAGGACAGTGTGTGAAAGGAGTTTAGGAAAGTATGTAAAAATTAGACAGAGACACACAGGGAATAGGAAGTGTTATAATGACAGGAACATGTGGATTTCATATTTAAGAAAACCAGACCGAAGACAGAGGAGCTGTTTCCCGGGAATGTCAGATTGGACCAAATGCTGCAGACAAATAACATTCAAAGGCAAAGGTATTGATGACATTGAATGTTAAGAATATGATCACTATGGAGGAAGCCAGACAGTTGTGGGTTGAAGAAGTGGGTGGACAGCGAACTTCAGAGATAGTAAAGGCACACAAATATTGAAGGAGTGGTCCAAAGAGGGGTTAACTGAAAGGAAATGGAAATGAAGGTGGAAGGGAAAAGTCTTTATTTGAATAGGAGCGAGCTGAGTAATGTTCAAGGATCCATCTTGAACAGTGACAACCTTTTTTCTCACCTCTTGCAAATTATATACTAAATCACCTCTTGCAAATTATACACTAAAGCGAACAGAGTTCTTTTGTTTTCCTTTCTTTTGGCAATACAGATAATATAACGGAAATTGTCAAAAACTGTGAGGATGCAATTCCCAGAGGTAGCATTGTCACACAGAAGCCAAAAGAGACTTTTAAATTTGAAAACAACAATGAAAATGCATTCTCACTGGGATTACAATGCTTCCAGCAGCCTTTCGGAGCAGACACTCCTCCCAGGCTGCTGGTGCTACCAGAGTGCCTTCCCTTGACCTTCAGCTCCTCCTGAAGGAATCTCCAGTGTGCAGCCTGCCTTCTCATGGGGCCTCCTGTTTCCTTTCTGTTCTCAGAGAAAGCATTTCAGCTTTTGTTTAACTTGCTTTTGTTGAAGATAGTTCCATTTCTACAAACAAGGTGCTAAATAGCTCATGCGTGGAGTTGTCTATCAGCCTTGGAAAACCGACTGTGCTTGTGGCAGAGATGCCTTGCTATTCCCAAAATACATTTCTTGTGTCCTGGGTACTCAGCTAGACTACATTTCCCAGCCACCCTCCCAGTTAAGTGTGCTTATGTGCAATGTGGATTGTGGACTGAAATGAAAAAAAAGGTCTGTCACTAAGCTGTGTCCAACTCTTTGCAACCTCATGGACAGTAGCCTGCCAGTCTCCTCTGTTCTTGAGATTTTCAGGCAAGAATACTAGAGTGGATTGCCATTTCCTTCTCCTGGGCACCTTGCGAACCCAGGGATCGAACCCTTGTCTGTTGCTTGGCAGGTGGATTCTTTACTACTGAGCTACTAGGGAAGTCCTGTCACTTAAAACCTTCAAGTGATTTTTATATATTCTTTTTCTTTTCGACTACCTAAAATGGACACAAAGCCCAGAGGAAACTTGTAAGCGACTTATTGAGGATAACATTTTCAGAAGGTAGAAGTCTGTGTCCCTGATTTAGCCCTGAGATGAGACTTATCTGACAAGCAACAGCTTTTAATCAGTGAGACATAAACTTGGATTAAGCTATGGAATTTCAAAGGCTTAATACAATATATTTAAAACAACCAAAATAGTAACAAATACTTCATTCATTCATTCATTCATTCATTGATTCATGGTAATAGCATATGCCATGCATTAATTTGTATACCACTCACTATATAACTATAGTCTTACTTAATTCTCCACAAAATAAATTCTCTCTATAAAATAAATGCTATGATCCCCATTTTACAGATCAAAGAGTTTATGCTTCAGAGCAATTACCAAATCATCCCAACAGTGACTGTCTAAAATCCATATAGGGGCTTGTAATATCTTCATCTAAAACATTATTATGGGACAGATTCTAGGGATGTTTGGCTATTCTGCATAGCTCCTGCTTCAAAGTAAACATAAGCTCTTAATTAATTTTGAAATCTATATGCATGAAACGTCTGAAGAATGCATAGCTGTTATTTACAGCATAATAATTCACAGTAACACTTTAATTACCTGAAAAAGATATTCTAACATACTTAAGCAAGGTCAAATTCTAGAGTCCCTTTTAAAATAACAAAAAAGGGAAACATTCTCTCCTGTTAAAGTTAAGTTCAAGATACAGAAGTATAGCCTCATAAAAATTTGTCAGACAGACACACTTTTCACTTGGCATAACCTATTTAAAATGAACAACTCAAGATCAGCCTGGCTTGACCTAAGTATATATGCACTGTCTTGAATATTCACATTATGGTTCATTGAAAAGGCAATGGGCTTTGCAACAAGATTGACAACAAAAGGGAAAGTGATGAGGAAAATTGCCTTACTTATCTTCTACAGTACTCTTGATTGCCTACTGTAATTTTACGGTTCATTATAAGAGGGGGAAAAAGTTTGACCGTCAACTTGAGTACTTGTATATCATATTGCTACAAAGAATAAGTTGCTTGAAACTCTCTTTAATGAAGCCACCATAATTGTGTGTTTTTGAAGCATCAATTTTCATCAGTTTTACCCCTAATGGAGTTATGTAGGTGAAATACTTAAAGGTCATCAGACACTGTGGGATGCGAATCAAGTGTAGAAAACTGAAGATGTTAAAAAATTACATAGGGGTGACACAGCCTATTTTCTGAGTCATCGCTTGATATAGCAAGAGGTTTGACTGGATAATTGAAGTAAATAGCAGTGCTTTCATAGATGGTCAGCACAGATCAGGTTGGGGTCAGAAAACATAACAACTTTAATCATCCTTTAACATAAGTGAATGCCACTCTGTAGTACTGTGGGTATGCTCCTATTTAAAGCTATTTCCCCATTCTACTAAAAGTACTAAACTTCACTTCTTCAAAGGATACTTCCTAACTTAAAACACTTGAATACCTTGGTGTTAGTTTCTCAGCCATGTCCAACTCCTTATGGTCTCATGGACTGTAGCCCACCAGGCTCCTCTGTCCATGGGGATTCTCCAGGCAAGAATACTGGAGCAGGTTGCCATTCCCTTCTCCAGGGGGATCTTCCCAATGCAGGAATCCAGCCTGGGTCTCCTGCATTGCAAGCAGATTCTTTGCCATCTGAGTCACCAGGGAAGCGCCCCCCCCCCACCATTATCTAGAATGGTGCTATTGAATACTACAGACACTAGACATATGTGGCTGTTTAAATTTAAACTAAAAGTAAAATTAAAAAATTCAGATCTCAGTCCCAGTAGTCAAAGTTCAAGCATTCAGTGGCTTCATGGGGCTTATGACTATGGCCTTAGACAATACGACTCTACATTTCTATCAGCTCTGAGAACTCTGATCTAAAACTAGATTACCTGATAGGATACCCACAAGCCAGATACGGATATTAAGACCTTGAGATGTGGCTAGTCCATGTTGAGACTTGTTTTTGAGGCTTCAGAATACACAGCAGGTTTGGAAGACATATTTCTAAAAATATACTGTATAATCTCAGCAATTTGTTTGCTAATTAAATGTTGAAACAATGATAGGTAAAATATGTTATTAAATCATTTGTTTATTTTCATTACTTAAAACGTGACTATCAGGAAATTCAAATTTACACACGTGCCTTGCATTATAGTTGTACTGCACAGTGTCAGTCTATAGGAATCAAGCCTGCTTGGTAAAGACTTCCCAGGTGGCACTCGTGGTAAAGAACCCAGCTGTCAATGCAGGAGACTTAAGAGATGCAGATTTGATCCCTGTGTTGGGAAGGTCCACTGGTAAAGGAAATGGCATCCAATTCCAGTGCTCTTGCCTAGAGAATCCCATGAACAGAGGAGCCTTGATGGCTATGGCTCATCGGGTTGCAAAGAGTTGGACACAAGTGAACTGACTTCGCACCAAATGCAAGTCTGAACTACCCAGTAGCTCAGTGAAGTTCAGCGTACTCCCTTGCGTCAGGGAGTCAGCATACCTGCAGTCATGGGGGTGCTTACCACACTGAGGAAGAGAGATGGTTCTAGGCGGGACCTGAGGAAGGAGAATTTAGGTACCATTTAAATGATATAGTGTTTTGATAAGGCACAGAGCAAAGAAGGGCTGTTTGCCAAGGATTTAACTGCAAGCCTGAGGTTGAAAAGCTTACATTTATTTTATTTTTTTTTGAAACTAACAAAGTCAAGATACATGCAGAATGTATTCAAAACCCCCTTATTTAAAGTCCTGCAACAAGATGAGAAGTTGAGTCTGTATCAAGGGCTTCCCTGGTGGCTCAGATGGTGAAGAATCCACCTTCAGTACAGGAAACCCAGGTTTGATCCCTGGGTCAGGAAGGTGCCCTAGAGAAGAGAATGGCTACCCACTCTAGTATTCTCGCCTGGGAAATGACAGAGGAGCCTGGTGAGCTAGAGTCCATGAGGTCAAAAAGAGACAGGACTGAGCGACTTTCGCTTTCACTTTTTTTTTCACCTGTATCAAGGGGACTCGGTTCAGTCAAAGGTGGTAGGATTCATTCTTGGTAATATTATTCCTTAATGTTACATCCTCTTGTTAATTACCAAAAGCTATTTTTACAAGCTAATAATAAACTTGAATACTTCTTGACCTAGCATTAAAGTTCATCCATGGTCTCTGCCATTCCCAGGAATATCCCTTATTCTTCATATATACTGTGATTATGCAAAAATGTCCTCAAAATGCCCTTCTCTTTCCACCTCCTTGGCTCATATTCTCTGTGCTTAGAATGTTCTTCTCACTCCTTCTGTTGAAATCCTTCATGGCTTAGTTCACATGTCATAGCTTCCAAAGGCTGCCCAGCTTTTACCTGCCACAGTCAAACTAGCATGAAACAAATATGCCAAAACTTGATTTTGCCCTTCCTTGGGCAAATGATGGACTCATTTTCACTTGGTGTGTAATCATTTGTACATGAGCCCTCTCTGCCCCCTACTTGACCAGCTTTTAGAAAGGAGTGAACATGCTTTGACTTTATATTCCTCTTAAAACAGTCTATTTTACATAGTACATTCTCAAAATATATGATGAAGGAATATTTATTTGCGATAATGGGAAAATGCAATTAGTAATGAAAAAAAAATTCCTTGGAGACAGATGGTATGACCTGACATTTTCAAGCTTCGCTTTATCTTTGGCTACATTTTCATGACTGTCTTTAGCTTTTTAGGTGTCTCATAGCCCCACTTCCTTTCACCTCTTTAGAAACATACACATACATGCAGTCTAAATCTGTGCTTGCTAGAAAGAGAGAGAGAAATGTATGACCATTGTTTTAGAGAGTTAGTTCACAGAATAGCTGCTCAGTTCCTAGTATACCACCCTGCCTATTTCTAATTTAGTGATAGTTAACCATCATCTGTACTCATATCAGGTTGAATCAAAGACTCCCTTCCTTCTTCAGTCATTTCCACCCAGCTAATTGATACCAGACATTTCTAGGCAATGAGTGTATATGATGAAAGATTATCCTAAATATACTTTGAAGACTATAGGTGAAATAGGAGATAAATGGATAGTATTCTTTGAGGAGATTTTATATAATTGTTGATCTTATAGCTCTGGCATAGTATAAGAAAGTAATTTTTCTTGGCAAGAATAAAATACATCCTACATAGGAAATGCTATACCTCTGAAAAAGCAAAAGCATTTTGCTAGGGAGCAAAAACCTGGTGCCTTGCCTGACTTGCTAGTTAGGTGATGCAACAACTAGGCACCAGGGATACAAAAGCATCTTGTGTCTGCTTCCTTTTCAGGCAAAATAAATAAAAATACTGGTCTCTAAATTTTTTTCATAAGAATCACAAAAGAAAAACAATTCCCAGGACTGGTCCCCAGGGATTATGACTAGTGGGTTTAGAGAGGTCTGAAATCTATTATGTTTTGCTGTTATGAAGCATGCTAGTAATTACAAGTTTGAAAAACTCAATCTGATTGCAGCCTAGCTTCACACTTCACAGTGTACAAGAATCACTGGGAGGCTTGTTAAAAATTGCAAATTGTGCCACCTGGCTTCTCACAATCCTGATTCAGCAGATCTGAGGTGGCACTCAGGAATCCAAAATTTTAATGAGCATCTCCTGGTAATTCTGACTCAGGTTCATAGACCACAGTTGGAGAAATACAGGATTCAGCTATGACTTAGGAGAGTTGATGGCTATCACTCCAGCAACCAGAGCAAATCTGGGGCTCAGTTACTGTTGCTGAATCAAGTGGAAATGCCTTGTGATGCGTTGTTATTTTATCTAGCTAGAGAGTTCATTATTTGAAAGCGAAAAGTGAACTAATTTACTCCTTGCAACTCCATGGGCTGTAGAACATCAAGCTCCTCTATCCATGGGATCATCTAGGCAAAAATACTGAAGTGGGTTGCTATTTCCTCATCCATGGGATCTTCCAGACCCAGGGATCGAACCCATGCCTCCTGCATTGGCTCTCTAATGCTGAGGCATCTGGGAAGCCCAGTGAGATAACCAAGATTGAATTATCACTTCGAGTCCCCCGTCTCGTCAGTACATGGATGTTTCCAATTCATTTTTGGTTTATTCAATAAATGTTTCTTGAAGTCCTATGATAGGCCAGGCAGCCTGTGAGGAACTGATGATATAGCCGTGAACAAGAAGAAATATTTTCTCTCCCACTGAAACCCAAGGTGTAGGAGGGTTTTATGGTTATCTATTGCTGGGTGACAAACCATGTCAAAACGTACTGGCTTACAACCAACAATCATTTACTTCACTCACAATCAGCAGTTTGAATAGAGGCAGTGAAGCATCTGTGTTTTCCATGTGACATCAACTTGCACAACTACCATACCTGGGAGATCCCGTTTCAAGATACTACCTGTCCATTGACAGTGGCTGTCACAGCAGGGGCCGGGTCTCTCTGTATGTGGCCTTCCCAGGGGCTGCTTGGGGTCCACACAGCATAGGTGTCTGAGGGTAGGTGGACATTTTACATGGAGGCTGGCTTTCCTCAGTGTTGTAGTGCAACAAGATATAGGCTGCAAAGCATCTTCCTAGCCAGCTTCGCAAGTCACAGAGGGTAACTCTACTGAACTCTGTTGGCAGTCCAAATCGCTAAGGCAGTCATCGGTTTATAGGGTGTGAAATTTTCTTGCAACTCCCAATAGGAGTAACAAAGAATTTGCTGCTGTTTTTAATTGTTCACGGGGTGAGACAGATATTTAACAATGAACTAAATACACTTGCAATGAGTACTACTAAGAAAACGGATCTGGTGCTATGAAAACATAAAACAGAGGGAGGCAATTAGGAAGAGACCCCCTAAGGAAGTAATATTACAGATAAGGCGAGCTCCAAGTCAGAGTGCTACATAAAATGTGAAGAGATAATAATCAGAAGCAGGTAAAATAATTAGGTGGGAAAAAAAAAAGGGTAAAAATGGTAAGAGCTAGTCTTAATTACTTGCTTGCTCTGTGCCAGGCGCTATTTCCCGACTTTACATGTATTATCTCATTGAACTCATAACAATCCTAGATAGTGAGTAATCATATTCCCATTTTGCACCTACTGAGAAATAAAGAGTTCCTCAAGATTGCAAAGCTGATGAGTGGCATTGCCAGGGTTTTAGGGTCTCGTCGTATTTTAGAAGTTTGAGCATATGGGCATCCTTGTACCAAAGGTTATCACAGCAAGGAGCTGTGAGTAGCTGAGAAATTCCAATGGGAGAGCTGACACCCAAGGAGGAAGTTATGCAGAAAGTAAGAGTGAGCAAGCAGCGGAAATAAACTTCATCTCCTGTACCCCTGGCTCTGGTGAAGGGTTGTAATTTTCTCTCACCGCAGCATTTTAGAAAGAGATTGAAAAATAACAGCTGGATTCCCATTTTTAAGTAGGGAAGGCAAGTCATTCACTTTGATTTGGCTCCATTTTCCAACTTAGATTTTTTTTAAGTCCTAGACGACCTTAGTAACTACCTCTTCTCCAGGTAGAGTGGAAATGGATGATCTTGTAGCACTGGACAGAATTTGCTAAGTAAGTAATATCCCTTTAAATAAACCTTGCAAGTTGTAAGTCACTTGTCTGGGTTCCCCCAGTCCAGATGACAGTGCAGTGAGAATGCATCACCTGAGTGACGTGGTTCTTATGCCGTTCAGATGTAATACTTCATCTAGACCAGCATGATATACTATCGGCTCTGTGTTGCTCTGATGATGTATTACTTGGTAAAATAAGGTTAGCTGTCAAAAACTCATTCCAAGGAACTGAAAGTTTGGCTGGGGGAAAAAATTCATTTCAGGTCTTAAAAAAATACATTTTTCATTGGAGTGGAGGGAAAGATGACATGGTTAGAAGTCAAAAGGCTTGAGGGCCTTCTGAACCCTGGTGAAAAAAAAATATTTTTCAATACAGACAACTCAGGGAAAAGTGAGGGGCAAATCAATGAAGCCAGTGCCTTCCTATTTTGCAGGAGCCAATCATATACAATTGCAGAATAGTACAACTTGGGGGATTTTTTTTGTAACTTCCACAACTATGTCCTTGAGACAGCAGAGGATGGAGAAATTATTTGGGTAGGTGTTTCAGGAGAATAAGTTGCTATAACAAACATCTGGAATTAGTGTTCTGTACATGGGCTAGAAATGTCTTATTATTGAGCATAGTCCTATTTATGGATACCTTAACAACTGTTGTTTTTTATAGAGTGATAATGTATTCTAAAATGATCTTTAATACTGATATTTCAAAATCTGTTCTTAAATATGTGTGTGTCATATGAAATTTTAAACAGTCTTCCAACGTTTTATTTGGTTTCAGATGTGCTGACTAATCTTGAAACTGGATTTATATTTATCACAAAAGTCAGCTTTTAGCCCCACCTATTTTTAATTTCTACCAGATATTTTCATGATAAAGTTAGAGAAAATAAGTACCTAAAAAAAGAAAGTAAAATGAAAAGTACCAACCAAACAAAACCTCTAAGGGAGCCAAATGGAAGAAGTATTTCTTTTAGGTAAACCAAGCAAGTCCTTAAGTTCTGAGGTTCTAGAGCTGGACTCTGATTTTTTAACAGTTGGTTCTTTTCACTTGTCTAGAATATGAAAGAGTTAGAAAACTCATGTATTCATTGAGATGAATGTCACTTTCTGCTATTAAGAAAAAACAAGTATCTAACTAAAAACTATCAGGCTAAAACAAAATAGCCAAACAGTGATTATGAAGCATATTCTTCGCTTATTCTCTATTCTCTCTCTTCTAAATAAGGTAGAGATAGAGAGTGCCATGTTATTTCGTTTTCCAGCTTTACAGCATATTTCAAAATATTTTCAGATCTTGTCTGCCACAGTTTGTCCTAATTAATTAGAACATGTAATTATATCTACATGACTCCAAAATATCTTGGTATTGTGACAAGTTGGAGTGGACTAAGGTATGGTAGGTAATCAATCCAAATGCTTATCTGGAAAATAGATGTAAAGAACAGTCACAAATTCAATAATAGTTTTAAAACCAGTTCATGTATTATTAGTTTTGGCCTTAAAATAACTTCTCAGTGAATAAGCACATAAACAGTCATTTTATCATCAAATAAAAATTGCAACTGTTTATAGAGCTCTCATCACTTGTTTGACAAAAGAAAATACAGCCTTGCAAGAGGGAGACATCTATCAACTGATACATATTTCTAAATTTCTTCTTTAATTTAGATACATTTCTACTTTGTTTAAAAAAATCTTAAGAATTTTAGAAGTATTTTTGAAGGAATGATTCAAGAGTTTATAATACATATCACAACATTTTAAAATGTTGTTATGGACATTTTAATTTAGTATTATTTTTGATAAGTTTAAGACTGGTGATTTATTACCGGAGCAACTTATAATAATTAAATTTGATTTATATAGATGATGATCAGATGTAATAATTGGGTTTATTTTTGGAAAAAAGGCAATTCAAAATCAATTTGTTGTTTATGTACCCAAACCCAATTTTAATGACAAAGCTGAGACAAAGGAAATATGAAATATATGTGTAAATATATATGGATATCTGTATAAATAACTATACGTATATATTTCTTGCCATCTAAGGAAAAAGATAATGTCAAATTCTACGTCAAAAGTCTTATAACTAAACAAAGGTGTTAAGGTTGTAGGGAAATATATTTAAATTGTGAAAAATGTGTAAGAACTAAAGAATTTTAAACTAGTTGGGTTCTCTACTGTTGGAGGCAGAGATCTTGTAGGAGATTGGAGTGGGTGACATGAGAAAACATAGGACATCCTTTTAGCTGGGAAAGAAATTTTGAATGACATGGAAAAGAAAGGAATAAATACATCGAAGAAAGGGAGAGTAGCTTACATTTAGCTGGTTACATGATACCTGGTAGGCATTTTTTACAAAGTAATATCGTGAAAATATTTAAATTTCCAGACCTAGATCTTGGATGATGTGTTGTCCAGTAGGAAACAGCAACCCACTCCAGTGTTCTTACCTGGAGAATTCCACGGACAGACGAGCCTAGCAGACTGTAGTCCATGGGGTCGCAAAGAGACAGACGTGACTGAAGCAGTGAACACACACACACACGTTGTCCAGTAGAGTGGGGCATGCACGTTCTGAATGTTTAGCTAAGACTTATGTGATCAGTAGAGCGGGAACTTGAGTGTCTCATTACAGCAGCCTGTTACCTGGAGGAATGCACACAGGTTAGAATGCATAGTTAGATAAGGACAGGACAGAAAGTTATAGGGGCTTGATGAGGAAACAGTGCAGAGGACATTTCAAGGAGATATGATG
Source organism: Odocoileus virginianus (assembly GCF_023699985.2). Taxonomy (NCBI): domain Eukaryota; kingdom Metazoa; phylum Chordata; class Mammalia; order Artiodactyla; family Cervidae; genus Odocoileus; species Odocoileus virginianus. The sequence goes on from NC_069699.1 coordinate 23,144,923, forward strand.
CTTTGCTCCATCTTCCATGGAGCAAATCCTCATTAAGGGATTTGATAGTTCCCTTGACAGAGAAAGCTTCAAATACATATTCCTTTCCTTACATGTCTCAGTGTTTCTCCAAAGCATAGTAAGCCTAGTCTTGGCAATATTCAGAATGATTTTAGAGAGTATGCCATAGACATTTGTTTCTAAAGTTATTCATTTAAATAAATAAATTAGAAAAAGCATGGTTGAGTCATGAAACTGATGATATTGCAATATCATTGCTTAAGGGTAAGATCAAATCAGTGTTTAAGTAAATTTAGAAAAAGAAAATAGTTTATGTTCAGTAAGAATGTTTAGGAAAGTCACAAATGCAGAAAACTCTACATGTTAAGTGAAAGACTGAGATTGGAAAAAAGCCTGGTTCTCTGTTTTTCCTTTCATAGCTATTTATGTCTCTGATACAGTCTAGATTTATCCCTTTCATCATTCTCTACCCATCCTCTGTCTCGTAACTGACCACATCATTTGTGAGACTCAGTGCAAACTAAAAAGCCAGGGCTCCTTTTTGAAGAGTTATAAGTAATTTCCAGATGGTGACAGGAGAGTCTTAAATCAAGCGTGGGGTGCTTGTGAGTTTGAGGCCCAGCGCAGTTGGTCCTGCTGCCTCTCTGTGTAAAGGAATGGGATGACTTGGGATCTGCAACAAACCGGGGAAATTCTTCAAGAGATGGGAATACCAGACCACCTGACCTGCCTCCTGAGAAACCTGTATGCAGGTCAGGAAGCAACAGTTAGAACTGGACATGGAACAACAGGCTGGCTCCAAATAGGAAAAGGAGTACGTCAAGGCTTTATATTGTCACCCTGTTTATTTAACTTATATGCATAGTACATCATGAGAAATGCTGGGTTGGATGAAGCACAAGTTTTAATCAAGATTGCCAGGAGAAATATCAATAACCTCAGATATGCAAATGACATGACCTATGGCAGAAAGTGAAGAGGAACTTAAGAGCCTCTTGATGAAAGTGAAAGAGGAGAGGGAGAAAGTCAGTTTAAAGCTCGACATTCAGAAAACTAAGATCATGGCATCCGGTCCCATCACTTCATGGCAAATAGATGGGGAAACAGTGGAAACAGTGGCTGACTTTATTTTTCTGGGCTCCAAAATCACTGTAGATGGTGACTGCAGCCATGAAATTAAAAGACGCTTACTCCTTTGGAAGGAAAGTTATGGCCAACCTAGACAGCATATTAAAAAGCAGAGACATTACTTTGCCAACAAAGGTCTGTCTAGTCAAGGCTATGTTTTTTCCAGTTTTCATGTATGGATGTGAGAGTTGGGCTATAAAGAAAGCTGAGCACTGAAGAATTGATGCTTTTGAACTGTGGTGTTGGAGAAGACTCTTGAGAGTCCCTTGGACTACAAGGAGATCCAAAAAGTCCATCCTAAAGGAGATCAATCCTGAGTCTTCATTGGAAGGACTGATGTTGAAGCTGAAACTCCAGTACTTTGGCCACCTGATGCAAAGAACTGACTCATTTGAAAAGACCCTGATGCTGGGAAAGATTGAGGGCAGGAGAAGGGGACGACAGAGGATGAGATGGTTGGATGGCATCACCGACTCAATGGACATGAGTTTGGGTGGACTCCGGGAGTTGGTGATGGACAGGGAGGCCTGGCGTGCTGCGGTTCATGGGGTTGAAAAGAGTCAGACACTACTGAGTGAACTGAAAGTTTCATGTTCATCTTTGTTGCAGGAAATCTGAGATGCAGAGTCAAATTTTATGGAAATGTTTGTGTAGCTGTGTATGTTTGGGTATTGTTTCCAGTGGAAAACCAGACTATATCTAAGACAATTCTGGAAAAGCAAACATCAAGACTTTCTCTGTTGGTACATAGGTGGGAGAACATGTAATCATGTGAGTTACAGAAAGCAGGGTCTCACTGGCCTCCTTGGATGGTCTTAGGGCTACATATTGGTCTCTGCTGTGAAATGTCTTATTTTATATAGATAATTAAATACCCCAAGTTACTTTTTTAGGTTAACCTGGGAAAAAAGTTTTATGTTCAGTAAGAATGTTTAGGAAACTCACAGATGCAGAAAAGTCCTCGTGTGAAGTGAAAGACTGAGAGTGGAGAAAAACCCTGGTTCCCTATTTTTCCTTGTACAGCTTTTTATTTCTCTGATACAATCTCAGTTCAGTTCAGTAGCTTAGTTGTGTCGGACTCTTTGTGACCCCATGAATCACAGCATACCAGGCCTCCCTGTCCACCACCAACTCCTGGAGTCCACCCAAACCCATGTCCATTGAGTCGGTGATGTCATCCAGCCATCTCATCCTCTGTCGTCCCCTTCTCCTCCTGCCCCCAGTCCTTACCAGGATCAGGGTCTTTTCCAATGAGTCAGCTCTTCGCATCAGGTGGCCAAAGTATTGGAGTTGCAGCTTCAACATCAGTCCTTCCAATGAACACCCAGGACTGATCTCCTTTAAGATGGACTGGTTGGATCTCCCTGCAGGCTAAGGGACTCTCCAGAGTCTTCTCCAACACCACAGTTCAAAAGCATCAATTCTTCGGCGCTCAGCTTTCTTTATAGTCCAACTCTCTCATCCATACATGACCACTGGAAAAACCATAGCCTTGACTAGATGAACCTTTTTATCATTATGCAGCCATCCTCTGTCTCATGACTGGCCACATGATTTGTGAAACCTAGTGCAAAAATAAGCACCCAGGGCTCTTTTTTCAAAAGTCATAAGTAATATCCAGGTGATGACAGGAGAGCCTCCCTTTGGGAAGAATGACATTTCAGCCTTTAGGGCATGAAATGGGAAATCAGTTGCTTTTCTCTTCAGGTTCATCTTAAGTCTTCCCAGGCCTGCAAAAATTGAAATATTTTTCTCTGTCTTCCCCTCCCTCCTCATGCTTTTGCCATCCTGAAACTTTTATTTTTGCCTTTGGGTTTCAGCTTACAGGACATCTCCCCGTCATGAGTTTCTGAAGCCTGTGTGTGTTGGTCCTGCTCTGGGATGCCAGATTGCTTTGCTCTCCTTAAGGCCTTCCTCTAGCCCCTAGAGGAGTGCTTCAGAGGGTTTCTGGAAGTTGCTTGCTTGTCTGTCTTCCTTCCAGATTCTGCAATGGGTGAAGTCAGGACTTCATCGTTTTGACAGCTTATTCTCTATTCTGCCAAAGATCCTGGCACATAACACACTCTCCATATTTGGTGAATGAATGATTGAATGACTTAATGCATCAGTTAAAATACATGAAAGGCCTGAGAGCACTAAAAATATCTACAAGAAGACTCAAATGAACTGGCCTAAATGATATTTTAACTGCTTATGACATATGCATCGTGGTCTCCATATGGGCTCCTAGGCATGCATAAGTATCTCCACCCTTACATTGTTTTTTTCAAATAAAGGGTTGCTTTTAGAAATACTTTCAATATTCATTTAATGTCTAGCTTCAAAACATTTCATATTGAAAGCCTGTGCAACCAAACCAATAATTTTGTCAAATTTTTCGTAGTAAATGTGAATCATAAGTAACTTTTTAAAATCACCAATATTTACTCTCTAAACATTTGAACCATGTTTGTGGTTCATTGTTTTCATATATGAATCTACTCTTCTACCGCATGTAAAAGCAGTTTTACTTATGTAAAATTGTCTTTTAGTAGGGACACGTGGTAATTCATGTGATAAACCATTTCTGATTCTTAAATATGTCACAGAGAACTTTGAAAATGAAAAAATTTTTATCTTCTAGCTCTAGAGTTTATTGGCTTAGATGTTAGGTGCTATATTTCTTTAAAAAAAAAAAAACCTATTCCTGAGTTTCTTAATTCTGTAAACTCTGGACTTAGATTCAGTTATGAGCTAAAGATCAATAAGTTAGTAGTCTCAAAAGTCTGTATGCGTATGTGTATTAAATTTATACACTGTTTGATTATATTTAAAGCTCATGTGCAAAACTCGGTTAATTTCCAGTTGTCTTATAGAAGTGTTCTATCATTAAGAAATTTTGCAGTAAAATGTATAATGGCTTAAGACATCTGAGCTATATACAAATGAAGTAGAAAAACTAAACTTTGTAGAAAGATATTTTTGCCAATGAAGTATCTTATCAGAAAGTTTTAGACAATTTGGTAAGGGGATGAATAATTTGGATCTTTTGGTGAAAAAATGTAAAAAAAAAATTGCTGAGATTTATCAGAAATTCACCTACCTTTCTCTGTGGGAAGTAATGGACTGGAATTGCTATAGTAAGAAGAGTGAGTTCTCTTCCTAAGTGGGAATTAATAGGGACTCATAGAAGGTGATGTTGGACTTCCTCTCCGCACAATTCATTTCTCTCATCTTGTCTACATCAATAGTCAAACTATGCTAGAGATAAATACTTAACATACATAAATATATTTTCTCGCTGTTTTCTCTCCAGTGTTGCTGTTAAGTGCAGAGTATGTTCTCTAAAAGGCTGTTCTTTGCATAAGAAGGTCAAACATATGGACTTTCTGTTTCCAAAGAGGGAGCATACTGTTACAGGTATGGTGCTTTGATTTTAAAACCTCCTTCATGTTCTGGCACCACTGTGAACAAACTGAGACCTTCATCAATAGCTTATCTTCTATTTTTAAAAAAAGTAATTTATTGTTAAGCTATTTTAGTCAAGCAAAATTGAGAGGAAGAAAGATACCCCACATGCTCCCATCCCCCAAACAAGCATAAATGCTCCACACCACCCACTGTCAATATCACTCACCAGAATGATACTTTTTTCTTTTAACCAAGAAATTACATTGATACAGGGCTTCCCTTGTGGCTCAGATGGTAAAGAATCTGCAGTGCAGGAGACCCGGATTCAATCCCTGGGTTGGGAAGGTTCCCTGGAGGAGGGCATGGCAACCCACACCAGTATTCTTGCCGGGAGAATTCCATAGACCAAGGAGCCTGGCATGAAGTTGCAAAGAGTTGGACATGACTGAGCGACTAACACTTTGACTACATTGACACAGCATTGTCACTCAAAGTCCACTGTTTACCTTAGGTTTATTTTTCAGCACCCTTCTACAGTGCAATTTGGCTGTTTTCCTCACAAAGCCTTTTCTTTTCAATTATAAGCATGCACTTATTCATAGATAAAGTCCTTTAACATAAACATTACCATCTTGGGAAACATTTCTATTCCTCCATGATCACTTGGGGACTATGTCCCTTGAGATGTGACATTGTCTTAGCTATGCAAAAATGGACAGGACTGAAATTATTTTATGTTACCTAAATGTTAGTCTTCTTGAGATGTGGGGGACAGTTTAGCCTCATCAGCAATATCCTAGGGAGAGGCGTGCTTCTCCAGATGGCTGCTGTCAGCTATTTTCTGTTGATTCTTACTGGGAGTTGTCATCCCTGTAAAGAAAATTAATGGTGCTAAATTCTGAAGGTATACCTACTTGGAAGGGGCTTCCCAGGTGGTGCTAGTGGTAAAGAACCCCCTGCCAATGCAGGAGACATAAGAGATGCAGGTTTGATACCTGGGTCAGGAAGATCCCCTGGTGAAGGGCATGGCAACCCACTCTAGTACTCTTGCCTGGAAAGTCCCATGGACAGAGGAGCCTGGTGGTCTGTAGTCCATGGGGTCGCAAAGAGTCAGACACAACTGAAGCGACTTAGCATGCATGCATGCATTACTTCCAGCACTTTGTGTTTTAGGACATATATCTGTCACTATAATATCAGAGTATTTTCACTTCCCTAAAAAATCATTCATACTCTGCCTATCCATCCTTTCCTCACCTCTGCCCTGAAAACCTCAGCTCTTTTTATTTTCTTCATAGTTTTGTTCTTTCCAGAATGTTACATGGTTGAAATCATACACTACATAGACTTTTCAGATTGACTCTTTCCTTTTATTATGTGCCATGTTTTTTCACAGCCTAATTTTTCTCTTTTTGGGGGGGGGAAATATATGTTTTAAAAAAATATTTCACTTGCATTTCTGAATAAGTGACACATACCCAACATTCAAAGCATGCAGAAGGGTATGTTCAATGCCTACCTTGAATGTATTGCTCAGTGACATTGTCCCATCACCTTCCAGTAACTTTTGTTGAAAATAGTACATTTACTAGTTTTTGTATATATTCCAGACAGTTTATGCATTTATAAAAAATACATATAGGTGTTTTTCCTCACACAGATTGTAGCAGTAATGTCATGCACGTGGTTCCACACCTTGACATTCTCATGCAGTCACTCTTGGAATAATTCCATATCATTACATAGAAAACTACCTAATTATTTTTAATGGCTATGATGTTTTATTGTGTGAATTTATCATAATTTTTTAACCATTCTGTATTCATGTGCATTTAGGCTTGTTCCAATCTTTTGCAATTTGAAATATGTTCCTGACAAAAGCTAGACTGATTCATTTAAAGTTAAAATAATTTGAAGATAGCATTATAAAGTTAGAATTTTCCCCTTCATCTCTCCATAAGCCTTTGCAAGGTAAAAAGAACAGGAAATATAAACACAGAAACCAGTAACATTTTCTTTGTTTGACAGCTTTTCTTTTTAATTTTAGTGCTGAATAATATTTCATTGTGTGGATATACCATGTTTTATTTATCCATTCACCTGCTGAAATTACATCTTCGTTGCTTTCAAGTTTTGGCAGTTATGAATAAAAGTACTGTAAACTGCAGTTAATAGACCTTTGTCAGCAAAGTAATATCTTTGCTTTTTAATACGCTGTCTAGGTTGGTCATAGCTTTTCTTCCAAGGAGCAAGTGCCTTTTAATTTCATGGCTGCAGTCACCATCTGCAGTGATTTTGGAGCTCAAAAAAATAAAGTCCCTCATTGTTTCCATTGTTTCTCCATGTATTTTCCATGAAGTGATGGGACCAGATGCCATGATCTTAGTTTTCTGAATGTTGAGTTTTAAGCCAGCTTTTTCACTCTCCTCTTTCACTTTCATCAAGAGGCTCTTTAGTTCTTCACTTTCTGCCATAAGGGTGGTGGTATCTGCATATGATACAAAGCATCTTTTCATATGATTTCTTGGCACCAGTGTACCTTTTTTGCGGACCTTTTCTTTAACATGTGATTTAAAAGTTCCTGTTTCAATTCCTTTGAGGTATTAGAGTGAGATAAATAGGTAAATAGCTCATAATACAGCATATAGTAAATGTACAAAACGTACTGGCTGTTTTTGTTATTCACTGTCATAATAAAAAGGGTTTCAAATAAGTGTTGCCATAAAACCAATTATTTTGGCTCAATTATTACAGTAAGAAGCGAAAGTATTAAAACATTACAAATTATTTTAAATTTTGAATTTTTGAAAATGTGCTGTGTGAAAACTGTCTAGATCTTCAGGAGCTAACTTCAAGTTAAAAAGAAAATGGAAACTAAAATGTACTCTCAGATAGTGTAGGCTGTTTAGAATCTTCATCCCTAGTCATTTTTATCTAATACATTAGTACAGCCTGTGTGTGTTGAACACTGGACATTCAAACTACTTTTACATTTATGAAAAGGCAATTGAAATTTGTTCTCCCTAGGCCAAAACCATAAGTCAGTGTGAAGGGTGAGACAGTAGACTATTTGATCAAACCATTGATTCCTCTTTAAGGTAACACATACGTGGGCTAAAATTTTCACTTTTTTATTTGGCTGTTACATGTTGGAAGCTAAAGGAACTTATTTTCTGTTTATTTTCTGCGACCACTCTTATTTCAGTGGACAGTTCCAGTCAGCATGTCTCTGAGACTAATTCATGCCCTCTGATAGATATAAACAAGAAGACTTGCCTCAGACTGAAGTCTCCAACTTAAGCTATCATGGGTGTCCTGTATAAATTGCTTTGATTAATTGCCAGGTAATCATATATTAGGGGTTCCCCAGTGGCTCAGTAGCTAAAGAATTCGCCTGCAATGCAGGAGACACAGGAGATGCTGGTTTGATCCCTGGGTCAGGAAGATCACCTGGAGAAGGAAACGGCAACCCACTCCAGTATTCTTGCTTGGAAGATTCCATGGACAGAGGAGCCTGGGGAGCGATAGTCCAAAGGGTCACAGAGTTGGACCTGACTGTCTAAGCACAAGCACAATCATATATTAACATATGAAAAGATATAAGGCATAATGAGTTAGATTATCAGATTAGAGAAAATTCAGGTAGTGTGTATTAAATATTGGTGAAGACATTTTAAGGGGGATGACCTCTGTTGTACTGCTGTTTTCCCTTTGACCTAGTGAACTGAATTTCTGTTGACTAGAGGATGAGGTAGCACCTGTTGCAGACATTCCCAGAAAACCTCTCCTCTGAATTTATTGACTCAGTGAGCACCTCTGTTCTTGAGCCAGTAATTGGCAAGGGCAATAAAGCTGTGTTAATTGGTTTTAAGTATATCATAGTCCTTTTGGATCTGAGGTCAATCCCACATAAATGTTATGCCTGCTACAAATTGTGAAATGGTTGAAGAGGATGCTGGGCAAGAACCTCACAACATCCACCACTTGAGAGCACTTTGCTCTTGGATTGTTTCTGAGTGTATCCAGCCTGTCCCCACCCATATGACGTCATTGGGCAGCTGAGGACAGATGTCACCAAACTGCCTAACTAGTTAGTTAATTTAGAAATGGACAAATGTATCCCTGATTACAGTCAAGATTCCTTCCTGCAATTGGGAATTGTGATAAAGAGGCTCATCTCCCCTGATGCTTCTTAAGAAGTCAGATAAACATGTAACAGCTCAAAGCATTGGCTACTTGCTACTCTTGTCAACTAGGTGACAGAGAAAGCTACTATTCACCAAGACAAAAGAATAAATCACATGTACAGAAAAAAATTAAAAATACACAAAGATTATTTTCATGATTCTTTATAGCACTCCCATCCTTTACTCTAGTTCATTCTTGATTCATCCCAGTATCTTTCTTGCTTAAATTAAACTCAGGCAGGTTTTCATATTTTGCAACCACAAGAATCTTTAGGAAAATGGGCATCCTTTCCTTAGGTAAGATTTACTCTTCTGTTCTATAAATTACACTTTTCCCCCTATGGATAGAGATATGTATATGCTCACGGATAGAGATATGTATATGCTCACACACACACACTCGCATACACAATGTCCAAAGTATGTGTAAAGTAATTTTTAAAATGTATTTGTTTTTAACTGAAGGATAATTGCTTTGCAATGTTGTGTTGCTTTCTGCTATACATCAGCATGAATCAGCCACAGGTACACATATGTCCACTCCTTGACCCTCCCTCCCCTCCCCCACCTCCTACCCCATCCCACCCTCTCTAGGTTATCAGAGACCTAGTTGAGTTCCTTGAATTACACAGCAAATTTCCACTACCTATCTATTTTACATATGGTATTATATATGTTTCCATGCCACTCTCTCCATTTATCACAGGGTCTGAAAGGCTTGGCAACATTTGGAATATATACTATCAATTTGAAGGACTATTGTAATACTTGGAATGAAGAAAAGACTAAAAGCCAAGTTTTCTTTTTCTTTTTTTTTTTCTGTTATGGAATGTGGTTTGGTATGGTGATAAAAGACAGATTTTGGAGAATATTGGCAGTGATATTAAAATAATAACTTGTACTCATCTACAAAATTCTTTATAAAACTTTACCTTGTGAGTGAAACTTGTGCTTTTTTCTGCCTCCATCCTTAAGGCAAACTTAGCTCCTGAGTCTGCTCCCCAGAAGAACGTTTGGCTTCTTGACATTGTCCCATTCTCTCAAGAGAGTCCCAACAGGCAGGAGAGGAAGGTAAGAGTTGTTAACACTCCAGGCACATAATACATAATCAACAGTATGCTGTGGATTAACAAATAAGCAAATCAAATTGTTGTGTACTATAAATCTTATATTCTGAATTTGATGTCATAGGAAATTTTTTCCTGAGCTTTTAAGCACCAGTACTTTCATTTACAGAACATAAAATTACTGTATTTTAAAATTACAAGTACTCACATGGGATCTTTTAGATCCCTGCTACTAGAGGTATGATCCAGAGATCAGTAGTATTTGCATCATCTGGGGATTTGTTGACGCATAGGATCTCAAGCCCTAGTTTTAACAGTCAAGTGTAAATTTGTATTTTAACAAAACCCCTGAGTAATGCAGCTGCACATTACAGTTCAAGAAGCACTGGGTTACATGATTATTTTTTGTGTTGTTTTGACATGGACGGGGAAGCCTGGCGTACTGCAGTCCGTGGACACACATGGACACCATGGACACTGACTTGAGCGACTAAACTGACATTATGAAATAGAATAACCCTAACTTTGATTTTAAAAATGTTATATTTTCCACTTATACTGCATTATTTGTTTCCTGTCATAGATATTCATAACTAATCTACTAAGCTAAATCACAGGAGTTGGTAATCAAATGAGATTGGCTCTAAACCCAAACATTAATGAAACTGGTATTTGAAAATATCTTTTAAAGAGATAATGTTCAATTTTGGGTGGTATTTAGATAGTTTTATGTTACAGGATTTATTTTCAGGAGAAGTATGATTCCTAAAATAAATGAATTCTAGAGATTGAGAAAGCTACCTTGTAGCTTTATTATTATTACATTTGTTGATGTTGGGATGTGACATTATTATTCAGAGACTATCAATTGGTTTTGAAGATTTTAAGATGTATACTCTATTGAAAATATCTATTGATCTTTTATTGAAAATTCAGATTGTTTGGTACTTGTTAATGTCAAACCCAAAAATATTCTGCCACAACAGCTAATGCAGTTGGTGATACTCTATTGTTTTGAATCTGGAAGTCATAAGATATTTTCTTTCAGAATGAGTATTGTATATTATGCTACATGACTGTTTATAACTTTAAGGGAAAATTGGTGTTTACATATCATTTAATTACAATGAATTGAAGTATATATTTAATCAACTACATTGTATTAAAACTGAACTGAAGGTTTACAAGAAATTCTAGGTGAAATATTACTATTGACTTTGCAAACCAAATTGATTACACAGATGTCTCAATTACTTCTTTTACTGCAACAAATTAACTCTTTCTAATAAACTCTGTAAGGTTTGCTGAAGTAAAAATTATTCTGGTAAATTTGAAGGGAATTTTATTACATTATTTAAAATTTGTATTGAGGTATAGTTGCTGTATACTATATAAGTTACAGGTGTACAACACAGTGATACACAATTTTTTTAGGTTAAACTTCATTTATGGTTATAATAAAATACTGGCTATATTTGCATTTCTCCGATGATTAGCATTGTTGAGCATCATTTTGTCTGTTGACAATTAGTATGTTCTTTGAAAAATTGTCTACTCAGGTCTTTTGCCATTTTTAAAATGGGTTTGTTTTGTTTTTTATGTGGAGTTCTATGAGCTGTCTATATATATTGGATATTAACCTTTTTGGTCATATCATTAACAGATATATTCTCACCTTCAGTAAGTTGTCTTTTTGTTGAAGATTTGCTTTTCTGTTCAAAAGCTCTTCAGTCTCATTAGGTCCTTATTTTTATTTTGGGTTTTTGTTTGCTTTTCACTTTTACTTGCTTAAGGAGACACATCCAAAAAAGATCACTATGATTCATGTTAAAAGAGTGCCATGTTCTTCTATGAGTTTTATGGTTTCCAGGCTTGCTTTTAGATTTTAAACCATTTTGAGTTTACTTTTGTATATGGTGAGAGAAAATGTTCTAATTCCATTCTTCTTCAGGTAGTTGTGCAGTTTTCCCAGCACCACTTACTGAAGAGACTGTATTTCCTCCATTTTATGTTCTTGCCTACTTTGTCATAGATTAACTGAGCATAATCACGTGGGCTTCTTTATGGTCTCTCTACTCTGTTCCGCTGATCCAGATGTCTGTTTTTGTGCCAGTACCAAACAATGCTGATTACTGTAGCTTTGTATTGTAGCCTGAATTCACGGAATGTGATTCCTCGAGGTCTGTTCTTTCCCGAGATTTTTTTTTTTTTTTACAATTCAGGGTCTTTTGTGTTTTCACAAAAATTTTAAAGTGTTCTACTTCTGAGAAAAAATACCTTTTATATTTAATAGGGATTGCATTGAATATGTAGATTGCCTTGAGTAGTATAATTATTTTAACAGTACTATTTCTTCCAATCCATAAAAAGAGTCTATGTTTCTTGTTTTTTTTTTTTATTTGAAGTATAATTGCTTTACAGAATTTTGTTGTTTTCTGCCAGATATCAACATCAATCAGCCATATATCTACCAGTGTATGTTTCTGTGTCATCCTCAATTTATTTCATTACTGCCATAAAGTTTTCCAAGTACAGTTCTTGTACCTGCTTTGGTAGGTTTATTCATAGGGTTTTTTTTTTTTCCTTTTCGGTATGATTGTAGGGTTGTTTCCTTAATTTCTCTTATTGACAGTTGATTGTTGGTGACTATTGTGTAGAAATTCAACAGATTTATATATATTGCTTCTGTACTACAACTGTACCAAATTCATTGAGTTTTAGTAGTTTCTGGTGGCACCTTTAGGGTTTTCTATGTATATTATCTTAACATCTACAAACAGTTTAAGTTTTATTCTGTCCTTTATAATTTGGAATTCTCTTTTTGTCTGATTTCTGTGGCAAGGACTTCCAATATTATGTTGAAAAACAAGTAGCAAGAGTTGACCTCTTTGTCTTGTTTGTTAGAGGAAACGCATTCAGCTTTTCACCATTGAGTATGATGTTAGCTGTGGATTTGTCATATATGGCCTTTATTATGTTGAGGTATGTTCCCTCTTTGTCCACTTTCTGGACAGTTTTTTCATAAATGGATGCTAAGTTTTGTCAAAAGCTTTTTGCATCTGTTGAGATGATCATATGGTTCTTCTTCAATTTCTAATGTGATGTATCCTCTGATTGACTTGTAGATATGTAGATATTGGAAAATCCTTCAGTGTCACATTTTATTTAGAAACAAAGAACCAATAGGTTCTTTGAACTTAAATTATTTCTCTCAACAAGTATTTATTGATCCTTTACGAGAAGACTGTTGTTCTGAGTTCTGTGTGGAAAAGAAGCAAATCACAAAGAAACAGTTTCAGCATCACAAGCAGAATATATATTTATGTGTCCATCTTTGTGCATGTGGTCATCATTGAAAAGAAAGTTTATTGATTATGTCTAATTATTTTTCATATGTTCCAGGCACTAGATATGATTAAAAGTATGTAATAGTAACAGTAGGCCTTAGTAACCGTGACAGTACATCAGCAACTTTGCTAAACATTTCAATTTCATTATTTCTTTGAACTTATCAAAAATCCTATGAATTGGATATATGTAGTCCTTCATTTTGCACATAAAAAACAGGCTTTGCAATGTTTTGGATATGCTGTTCAAGATCACAGAGATAATAGTGTTCAATCCAGAAATAATAGCCAGTGTTCAGGGTGTTTGTGTGTGTTTATGAGGGTTCATTGTAAGCTTCTGATTATTGAATAACTCTAAACAAGCACCAGATAAATACACTTTCTAAAACAATAGGGCAAATTCATTCTGTGAATGCTGTTCTTCACTAAGAAGCAGATGGCCACTATCAAGGTGAAAGAAATGAGATCCAACAGTACTGCTTCTCATCATGCGCAAGGTCTCTAGTTTCACCTCTTATGAGAAAAAAGATTTACCATAGGCAATGCCAGTCCATGAGTATAAGTTACTCTCCTAGGATGGTATAAAAATTAATTTTCCAAAAAGGATAGTGAATAAAAAGAAAGTTGAGTATGTGTATAAGGTCTGTCAGGATGCAACCAGTACCATTTTACATCATTCCCTTCTTGGTACTTTTTCCCAAAGGTCCAATAGTACAGGATATTTATTTTTTTCCATTGTAGTTTTATGTTTTTAACTTTTTATTTTGCATTGAAGTATAGCTGATTAACAATGTTGTGATCATCTCAGGTAGACAGCAAAGGAGTTCAATCATACAAATACATGTATCCATTCTCCCTCAAGCTCCCCGCCCCCCATCCCGGCTGCCACATAACATTGAGTGCAGTTCCCTGTGCTATACAGTAGGACCTTGTTGGTTATCCATTTTAAATATAGCAGTGTGTGCATGTCCATCCCAACTCCCTAACTATCTATTCCCCCAATCCTTCCTCCTTGGCAACCTTAAATTCATTCTCTGAGTCTGTGTCTTTTTCTGTTTTGTAAATAAGTTCATTTGTAGCATTTCTTTTTAGACTCTCCATATAAAGGATGTCCTAGATATTTTTCTTTCTGTATGACTTACAGAAGTACAGAATAGTTCTGAATGGTAGTTTTCTGACTTGAGGATTCCCCTTGAAAAACTAGCAATACCGTTTCATGGCAAAGATAAAAGATGTCTGCCTGACAGTAGCCAGTGGTACCAGATACTCAGGTTTTTTCCATTTTTCCACAGCAAAATTTTGAAGGAGAAAATGGAAAGCATGCAAACTTGTTTGCCCTCTGAGTGCCTTTAAAGTAACTAATGTATACTTTGGTTTGCAGTTACATGGCACCTGTTAAAACAGAAGAGTGACTATTTTTATCTAGTTGGGTTAGAGTTGAACTCCCCAAAGAGCTTTAAAGAGTGGGAATGTAGACCATCATTTTGGAGGTAGTTTCAATTGAAAGAACATTAGTGCTAGAGGTTAGAGCAAGAGTCTTCTTTGTATCAAGGAATTAGAATCTTCTGCAAGGGTTCTGCATTAAAGACCCACTATAACTATGTTGTGGTTATTGTTGTTAAGGAATGCAAAGACCATATTGATTTTTTCTTTTTTTATTGTAGTATAATGAGGTTATATTTGTTCTGATTTTATATTTGTAAAAGTGAATAGTCTCTACAATTCTGGACAGTTTAATACATTATATATTTAGACTTAATCATCCACTCTCCATCACCTCTTTTTAATACATTTATAATTGGGAGGAACCAGTTCATTTAAACCAAATTAATCACATTCTGCCTGAATTAATATTTATTAGCATGATTTATATTGATGGCTACTTCACATTTTTTCTCTCTCCTCTCCTTTTTTTAACCTGTTCATTAAGCCTCAGTTCAGTTCAGCTCAGTCACTCAGTCATGTCTGACTCTTTGCAACCCCATGGACTGTAGCACGCCACACTTCCCTGTCCATCACCAACTCCTGGAGCTTGCTCAAACTCATGTCCATCCAACCATCTCATCCTCTGTCATCCCCTCCTCTTCCTGCATTCAATCTTTCCCAGCATCAGGGTCTTTTCCAATAAGTCAGTTCTTCGCATCAGGTGGCCAAAGTATTGGAGTTTCAGCTTCAGCATCAGTCCTTCCATTGACTATTCAGGACTGATTTCCTTTGGGATTGACTGGCTTGATCTCCTTGCAGTCCAAAGGACTCTCAAGAGTCATCTCCAGCACCATAGTTCAAAAGCATCAATGCTCTTTATCTTATTGTAAGAAGAGAAACTAAAGAAAAAGAAAGGGAAAAATATCTCAGCCCAGGGCTCTGTGTTGAAGATAATAACAGCTAAGAAACACAGTGCTGACATTTTTCCTGATAAAATAACAGATGCCTTAGTTAAACACCTTCTTTTAAAATTAACAGGTTTATTTTGCTTCTGAGTGTTAATGAAATGATAAAAACTGTACTGTATATAATAAAGATCAACAGTTGGAAATAGCCATGCCCATATTAAGTCTCATCACAGAAATGATAAAGCCTAAAGGTCAGTTCCAGAAAAACATCTATTTCACCTTTATTGAATGTGCCAAATCCTTTGACTGTGTGGATCACAACAAACTGTGGAAAATTCTGAAAGAGATGGGAATTCCAGACCACCTGACCTGTCTCTTGAGAAATCTGTATGCAGGTCAGGAAGCAACAGTTAGAACTGGACATGGAACAACAGACTGGTTCCAAATAGGAAAAGGAGTATGTCAAGGCTGTATATTGTCACCCTGCTTATTTAACTTATATGCAGAGTACATCAAGAGAAATGCTGGGCTGAATGAAGAACAAGCTGGAATCAAGATTGCCAGGAAAAATATCAATAGCCTCAGATATGCAGATGACACCACCCTTATGGCACAAAGTGAAGAAGAAATAAAGAGCCTCATGATGAAAGTGAAAGAGGCGAGTGAAAAAGTTGGCTTAAAGCTCAACATTCAGAAAACTAAGATCATGGCATCTGGTCCCATCACTTCATGGCAAATAGATGGGGAAACAGTGGCAACACTAGCTGACTTTATTTTTGGGGGTTCCAAATCCCTGCAGATGGTGATGGCAGCCATGAAATTAAAAGGCACTTACTCCTTTGGAAGGAAAGTTATGACCAACCTAGATAGCATATTAAAAAGTAGAGACATTACTTTGCCAACAAAGGTCCATCTAGTCAAGGCTATGGTTTTTTCCAGTAGTCATGTATGGATGTGAGAGCTGGACTATAAAGAAAGCTAAGAGCTGAAGAATTGATGCTTCTGAACTGTGGTGTTGGAGAAGACTCTTGAGAGTCCCTTGGACAGGAAGGAGATCAACTAGTCCACCCTAAACGAAATCAGTCCTCAGTATTCATTGGAAAGACTGATATTGAAGCTGAAACTTTAATACTTTGGCCACCTGATGCGAAGAACTGACTCATTTGAAAAGACCCTGATGCTGGGAAGGATTGAAGGCTGGAGGAGAAGGGGCCGACAGAGGATGAGATGGTTGGTTGGCGTCACCAACTCAATGGACATGAGTTTGGGTAAACTCTCGGAGTTGATGATGGACAGGGAGGCCTGGCGTGCTGCGGTTCTTGGGGTTGCAAAGAGTCAGACACAACTGAGCAACTGAACTGAACTGAAAGGTCAGTTATGGATTTAGGGCTTATTTAAGAACTATGCATTGTCAACTCAGATGCCATCCAGTGGTGTGCTAGAGACAGCTTGTACAATATTTGTGTATTTACCCAACTCCATGTTTAGTGATGTCACATGGTTGACTGGAAATGGGTCATAAAAGGAGTATTTACACCATGGGAATCAGTAAATGCTGTAAATTAGACCTCCATTTTTTTCCCCACCCATGGAGAAGTTCTTAAACATTTTCCAATACAGCACTACACATGCACATAGAATTGTTTTTAACCAGTATCATCTATAGTCATTTATTCCTTTACAAATGCATGGTGTTATCCATAGGCTAACCACACATCAGTCTGGATAAACTGAACATTTTTGGCATAAATTTGGACCTTAGTCAACATTTGCTGAGTGAATATATCACCATAAGTAGTAAAATAAAAGCCTTGCCTATTTGAATACAAAGTTCTTTTCATAAACAGGTGCATTTAATGTAGACTAACTTGTTAGAAATTGTAATGTACTAATTTATAATTATTGAGGGAAAATTTCATATAAAAGAGAAAAAATATTAAATAGGATTGGATTAAAAATCCAGCTCACCTACTTGCTAAATAGACCACTTATTCAAATTCTACTTTACAGTTTCTCATATGAAAGTAGAGACAATAATAACCATAGGTTTATTTTAAAGATTCTAACAATGTGAAGTATTTGTTATATAACATGCTTAAAGTTGGCAATAGATATTGCTCATATAACAAAGTCAACAATAATTATTCTTCTTAAATATAATCTTCTGAGGATAAGTAACTTTTTAAAGTAGTATGTAATGAGATTTAGAAAAAAAAAAACCATGATTTTTCAGCTACGGATTCACTGGTAATTCCTTTAACTGTGCTGGAAATAAATCTCAATGAGTAGAATCTTTCATGAAGATTCTGTGAAGATTTCATGAAGGCTGAGAGTTCATAAAGATCTTGCCAAAGCTATTTCTTTACCAAATAGTAAAATTCATTTTCAGTTATCTAGCTAAAATTGGCAGTTAAATTTACCTAAATAAGAAACTTAAGTTAGTAG
This sequence comes from Odocoileus virginianus, assembly GCF_023699985.2. NCBI lineage: Eukaryota > Metazoa > Chordata > Mammalia > Artiodactyla > Cervidae > Odocoileus > Odocoileus virginianus. Next base: position 23,162,820 of record NC_069699.1, read on the forward strand.
TATATTTCTAAGATCAAAAAGAAACAAATCCCCAGAAATCTGAGAACTGGGACATAGGCCTCTCCTGGCCTTTATCCTCTAGGAAAATAGGAAAATGATTGGTGATGCAACAGTTTTGTTATAACTCTGGTTTTCAAACATAATATGCAGAACAGTCAATAGAGAAGCCTGTGGCAAAAATGCAGATTATTGATACGCCTTTTACTAACTCACTACCCAGGGAGGAAAGGTAGAGAGGGGAGAAGAGGAGGAGGAGACAGAGGGAAGAAACGGAGAGAGGGAGGAAAGAGAGGAATGAATGGATGAGAGAAGAGAAAAGAGATGGGAAGAAGGAAAGAAAAGCAGGAAGAATATTTTTGGAAAAGATTAATATTTACCTCTTAATGTCTTCTAATATTCTAAAGTTTCAGCACTAGGCTTGTATACTTTTTTATTTTTTCAGAGTTCTGATATTTGGGGAGAAGATCGGAAGTTTGTATTGATGTAACTTAGGTAGATTTATAACTTAGAGTAATTCATCTTACTGGAAATGGTGTCATAAGTCAGAATGATATTAAGTCAAAACTGATTTTCTCAATGGAACAATGGTATGGTCCAGAGCAACTTCCCAGACACATCATGAGATGAGAGCAAGCATCCTCTTTAATCAACTGCAGGTGATAGATGTATACAACATAAAGCTTTCTCAAGGGATGTAAATTTACTTAGCTATAATTCAGTCATCAGTAATATAAAATTGCACTTGATAGGATACTGCATCTCACTGTAGTGGATTAGAGTTATTATATTCTTCATAATCCATATCCTATTATTAATGCAACAAGGCATAAATAAAAGAAAGTCATTGGTGTCCTGGAAATTCACAGGATTGTACTCCTTGAGGAAATTTGTTCCAAACATTTTTTTTTCTTTTGGTAGCTATGGTATGATTACAATTTCCTAATAATCATTTTGACTTGTGGGTATCTTTCTTGATGTCTTTTTTCATAATATAAATGTTAATAGACCAAATTACCATCACTGAACCTCAATTTATTGATCTTTCTGCTAAACTGCAAACAAGTTCTTTGTTTTTTTAAAAACTAGTGTTATCAACAGCAATAATCAACATTGATAATGTCTCAACACTATCACCTATATATCACCTGTGTTGGATGAATACATACTACCTTGAAAGTGCATATGTTGATATATTTGCATATTTGTCCCCAAATTTTCAGTATTGGATTCTTTTTACAAATACTTTTCATGAGATTAAAAATGTAAGTTTCAATAGGAGTCAGATTTAAATGCAATTTGGGCTGAATTTTGTCTCCATAGAATAAAAAATTCTTTCTTAAAATGATTGCTTTTAAGAATAATAGACACACAGATCCAAAATTGCTTCAGTGAACCACCTTTCAACATATTAAATTTTCAATATAAATATGATTATAGATTAATGCAATTGGTATTATTGAAAAAAAATGGATCAAACTTATATCAGCTGGGATCCAGTAAGTATATAGTAATTATTTTAACAAATTTAAACAGATAATTGAGTATCGGGGCTTGATGACACAAGTGACATAAAAGCTTACAAATCAAAAAGAGAATGGGGATGCAGCACAATTTGAAAGTGAAAGTGTTAGTTACTCAGTCATGTCAGACTCTTTGTGACTCCATGGACTGTAGCCCACCAGGCTCCCTGCAACCTGCCAGGCTCCTTTGTCCATGGAGTTCTCCAGAAAAGAATACTGGGGTGGGTAGCCATTCCCTTCTTCGGGGGCTCTTCCCAACCCAGGGATCTAACCTGGGTCTCCCTCGCTGGGCAGATTGTTGACTGTCTGAGCCTCCAGGGAGCCCAGTTTAGTAACAGTTCCCAGGTGCTTAGTCACCCAGTCGTATCTGACTCTTTGCGTCTCTATGGACTGCAGCCTGCCAGGCTCCTCTACCCATGGGGATTCTCCAGGCAAGAAGACTGGAGTGGGTTGCCATGTCCTCAGGGGTCTTCCTAACCCAGGGATCGAAACCAGGGCTCCCACATTTCATGACATGTGGCACTAGTGTAGTGGTAAAGAACCCACCTGCCAAATGCAGGAGACATAAGAGATGCGGATTCAATCCCTGGTCGAGAAGATCCCCTGGAGGAGGGCATGGCAACCCACTCCAGTATCCTTGCCTGGAGAATCCCATGGACAGAGGAGCCTGGAGGCCTAGAGTCCAAACAGTCATAAAGAGTCGCACATGACTGAAGAGACTTAGCATGCACACACACACACAGGCAACTAAGCTACCGTTCCTGAGCCCCAAGAGAAAAGGATTTTATCAAATCCCAGGGAGCTGTCCAGCAGATAGCCTGACAAGCGCTTCAGCTACCCAGAAGTGCAGACATTGCCCACAAACATGACACGGCAGAGCAAGAGAGGAACAAAGACCCTAATTTCTATCTGCCTGGGAAAGGTTCTTTGCAGAATACGTCGAATGCATCTGAGAATTAAATAGAAAAGGAACAGCTCAGATAAATATCTTCATATGTATTCTTTATAAAGTTATCTTCATGAAAGATTCCAAGCTCACTCAAATGATGCTATTGCACAGTATATTTTTACATTTCCATTTGTAGAGATTTTACTACTCTCAAAAGAAAATCTGTCTTCCTCAGAGCCCATGAATAGCGTAAGTTCACTTACGTCCTGGCTTACTGTTATAATTACTGCACACGACAACATGCCTGTAATTTGCCTGTGCTGCAAAATGTGAATCACCAGATGTTGATTGCTAGGAAATGAGATCTGTCTGTGCTAGCAAGTTTTAAGAGCTTTCCCATTAAGGAAGTGAAGGATGATGTAGTTCTGAGTATATATATTATCATAAAACTCATTTTGTGATAGCCAAGTAGGAATTCTGAACACTCTTATTATTTTTAAATGATTAACCTTTAATGAGGCTGTATATCAAGAGTTTTAAGTCCAGTTAATGGTAGCATAGGGAGAGTTAAGATTTATTGAGTACCTACTATGAACTGAGCACTATATAGGAACTTTGTAAACATTACCTTATGGTGTTATGAGGTAGGTAGTCTGTTTAATGTAATCTAATATTCATTGTCTCTTCCCTACAAATCTGTATCACAAATATTTTGAACTCACCTGTGACTTTATTTTAGGTGACCTAAATTTATTTGTCTCCTTCTCCCACTTACTTTCAGTTCATTCATTTGTGTATTTTGTGAGCAACTTTCAAACTTTGAGGGAACAAGACAAGCTTTGTATAAATAAATATCTTTTTACTTGAAATAGAATTGTGCATTCTATGTTAAGTTTTGAATTTAGAACACAGACTATCGTACTAACCATTGTTCTCTGATGCTAACTACCAGACAAGAGAATGACTCTGGGATATTTTTGTGTTTCTCCAGTTAAGCTTATTTGACTCTATAACCAATGATATGCCACACAGACATTTCTGTAGTAATAACTGACTTTTCCTCTGTTTTTGATCCTTGTAAGTATACATGACTGTTGTTGGTTTTTAAATGTGTTTTTCCAATTTGCTTTTTCCTGGGTCCCTGCTTAAGAATGAGATCTGATTGACTTTAATGTTACAGTCGTTTTCATTTCACTGTAACACTTTTAGTTTGAAAAGACTTTTCCTAACTACTAAGAAGGATTAACAAAGATGAAGTTTATTAATTTTTTCCATATTTATGTTTTGCTGTAACTTTTCTATAATTCTATTGCATTCTTCAGTCTATGAAACAATAAATACAAGTTGTAGGATAAAACAATCATCTGAATACCACTGGGATGTTTCATAGCAGAGAAGTCTGACAATTCTGACAACTCCCCTCACATAGTTTTTAATAAAGTAGGTCTCTAATTTTAATCTTCCTTTGTCTTGGAAAAATAAGTTTGTTAGTAATGTCAGCATGGTCTCTCAACAATTCTTGTCAGTGAAAAATGTTTGTGTGTTGCTAGTAACACTAAAAATCATTCACTGGGGACCTATGCAGATGACAATGAGATTTACTGCCTGAGTCTTGACAATTATTTTACTTGTTAAAATAACTTGGCTTGGGAACATGCTAACAAACAACTGCTGAGAGCTGTTTTGCTTTGGTAATTTTGTGTTGTTAAAATCACATGGAGAAGCAGGCAGTTCTGCAACCTATGGAACAATGAGATAGCATGTGTAAAGCTAAGCTGATACCTTGAGGTAATTCTCCTTTGTGAACTAAGAATATTCAGTAATCAGCTATAACTAATGTGTCTCCATGATAATATATTCTTGTCTTGAACACAGTAATTTTTTTCCTGTTAACATATTCCTTTCAGCACTTACATCTCTATCTACCACTCAATTATATATGCATGGGTTCATGTTTTCACATTGTGTATTGTATTCACACCTTCTTCTGCACTTGGAACACTTGATCCAACAGTGTATTATTTATCTCTGTCAAGCATTGTTTTCATACGGATACAGGCTTATCTAAGAACTTCCCAAACACCACATAATCACAAGTCAATGAATCCACTGGTTTTGGATACATCTGACAAAATTACTATTTATTTCAATGGAAGTAAATGGCAATCAAACAGCTTTTAAAAAATCTAATTGAGTATGTGATTGACGTCTCCATTGAGCTTGGTCAAAATACCACTCAGTAGAAAGAGAACTGGGGAGACAAATATACTAAAATAGTCCATTTGGAAAAGCATTTTTCAATTGGCAGGTGAAGCTCCTCTTTGCAGATACTCAGTGCAAAGTCATAGTCTGGTATGTCCATGTGATGAGGTCTTGTTTTTGAACTTAGTATGCTCTGCCTACTTAAAAATTTGCAGCTGGATATCGACCAAAATGGGTGTGTTTATGAGAGGAGAGATTGTGCTACTCTCTCCTTCATGCTTCCCATATTAGTCTTTTCACTGTCAGGAGACCTGGGGCTCTGCAATTTCAAAGTGGAATGTCTTAGTGGCTTCTCTGAAACATGACACTGACTTGCTTTTCCTTGAAGTAGGAAATAGGCCCAGGGATACTTACCCTGGGATAAGTTCAAGTTCAAGCCCATGCTGCTTGCCACATGACAGACCAATACATTGAGAGACAGGTGGGGCAAGAATATGTGACTTTATTTGCAAAGCCAGCAGACCAAGAAGATGATGGACTAGTGTCCCAAATAACTATCTTATCCAAGTTAGAATTCAGGCTTTTTTTTTTTTTTTTTTTTTTAATACTGAAAAGGGAGGGAGTGTGACCTTGGTATAGGAATCCTTTGCTCTTGAAGCTGCCCAACTATTAAATCTGGTCACAGTGTTCCAGTAAACATCCTGCAAGACTGTTACTTTCTGTTTCTGTTTTTATAAGGGTCAGATCCTTGAGAATGGGCTATCATGTTTATTTCATGCTGTAACCAGCATTCTTTTACAAAGGTGCAGAACCAGTCTGACTAAACACGGGCAACAGATCACAAGGGTTGGAGCTAAAGTAATAGACCTAATATGGAGTTAGGATTTTCCTTTTCTGTTACACCATCTCTTCCTGTCTTTGGGCAAGCACTACTGTGGCAACTCATGGTGGTTCTTACTAGTTCTTAGAGCTTACTTTTTTTTAACCTCATGAAAGTAAAATTTCTAGAACTTTTGGTAATATATCATCACCAAAATTGAATGAAGGAGGAAAATAACTTATCTGTGTAATTTAGTAATATTCTTCTTCTTTCTAATCAAGGATTAAATCTTTTGTAACCTCCTTAAACTTTTGTTACCTTTCTCATTTAAAGTGACAAGTTAAATGCTAATGCAATTGATAGGGGTGAGCAACTGGTCAATGACCAGCCTGATCAGACTGCATAATGTAGCTGAAATTGCTAAAATATGCAGGCCCATTGTAATTTTGACAGAAAACAGTTTTCTACAGGCCTTTATATCTCCCTAGGTGATATTAAAAGCCAGGAATGTTTTAAGTACCACATTTCTTTCAAAGAAAGTTGGGAGAATTCAGCAACCTTAACTTCAAGCTAAAAATATGTGCATAAATTTCCAAGTATCATGAGATTTTTACCTGTGTCTATTTTGAATGGGAAATTTGATGGTAAATTATGTTGAAAACATGAATACAGCCTAAATTGGGATGACTTGTGCTACGTTCCATGTCACCAAAATAAAACTTGACTTAACTACAGTTTCAGCTTTCCCCAAAATGGAATCTTAAGCCAGCCATTCAGGAATTGCCTGATCAGTACTAATTAGGTAATGTTTCTGATAGACCCCTGCCATGCCCTAAGGAACAGTAAAACTTGCAGTCACCACCCAACTATTTTGTCTCCTGTAGGTTCTTTGTCCCTGCTCCCTAAGGCTTGTAAAACTTTTTTGTTTAATACATCTCATGGGAGCTCCTTTTTATCTGTTAGATTGAATGTTGCCTCATTCAAATAGATTTTTGCTTAAATAAGGCCTTAAAGATTTTAATATAAACTCAGTTTATCTTTTAACAAATACAATATTACAGTTAAAAAGCCTTGTCCACTTTGTTCCCACAATCAAAAGTGTGAGTTATAGTAACTAAGAGGCTGCTTTTTCCACTTAGCTCTAGGTTTTCTAAGGCAAAATGAATTAGGTATTTTTAGTAGTTATTTGATGATGTAGGCATAGGCAATGGGAGTGGAGGAAGACTGCATGCAAGTTAGTGTGGGTCGTTTAAAGACCTACATTAACGTTTATTTCAATAACTTTGGTTACTGAAAGTTATTGAAATAAACGTTGGTGGATCCAGGATGTTTGTAAATGGTTGGCATGATGAGTATACATCTGTTAGCATTTGATGTCTGGAAACTCATTTTGGGGGGCTATATCCTTTTTATATGTATTTGGTGACCCTTGTTTTTTGCAGTATTGAACTAGGTTGCTGTTAGCCTATATTGTACTTTGGTACATAAAGGAAAAAAGGCCCCACTTCTGGTATATTCAGAATTTGCAGGAACCAGTTCAAAATGAAAATGTGGAGTTTTAAAAAAAATATATTAATAATTTCAAGACTGTGTCATGGAACATTAAACCAAATGCAGAACCCTTCTAAGTTTGGGTCTGTCCAACTGTTTAGGCTACATGCCCATGAAACTGGCCTTTTGTCAGTGCAGAAAAAGCTAGATTTTTAATCACATTTGTCCTTTCATGGCCAGATACTATCATTCCGGAAGAAAGTAGGGCCTTGTTAACTAGGCTGTGATGAATTTTGTCATCAATAAGAATGGGCATGCATGCGTGCGTGCTAAGTTGCTTTAGTTGTGTCCAACTCTGTACAACCCAATGGACTGTATCCCACCAGGTTCCTCTGATACTAATGCCAGTTCATACTTTTAGATGGAGTATTTTTCTGGATAGTACTGGATGTAGGTTGGTAAGTGGTGAATGGGGCACTGAATAACTTTTCTTGCTCATCCAGTTAAGCACCTACTCAAAATTAGGAATGGTCCATTTATTTGTAATCCGTTTTCATTTCTTAGTCATAAAGTAAGGGATAGTATACTTTAGTAGATTAGACGTGAGAAATATCTGAGTGTGAATTCAGACAACATCAGTTCTTAGTTGGGAATATGTAGCCAACTTACTTACATCATTAAGTTCCTCATTTGTAGAATGGGAAACATATCTGCAACCTAGAAAGTACAATTTTAACAAGAAAAAAATTCTCTTGCTTTTTCAATGATCCTCTCATTCACTAAGTAATATCTCTGATTATGATAAAATAAGATCAGATTTTTTTCTCTTAAGGGCAAAGAATCTGTATTAATGACTATAAACTTTGATTAAGAACATCTTAAGTTATCATAAATGATACTTTGTAAATCTGAAATGCAATCTAAAAGTAAATTGAATTAGAACTCTATTTAGTGGGAGAAAAGGTTATGAAATCAGTGTGATAAAATCAAACCTAAAATAATGGCATAAAGGTTTTTTTTTAGTAATACTGTAATGGAAGCTTAAGTGGAAATTTTAATCAAATCCTCTGTGTGTGTGTTTTATAGAAGATATTTTTCATGCTAAAATTGTACTTTTATTTATTTAGACAACCAATAATTTAAATATACGTCACCAAAGAAATTACGAGATTGCCCATGAATGAACAACTCAATACAAAGGTAAATAACTAATACTCTATGGAAAGAAAGCAAGAATTTAATCTGGAAAACTTTGAGTGCTAATCAGTTAAAATATTTGCATTGTGCAAAATGATTTCCATAGCAATGGGAATTTAGAGGTCTCAAAACAATTTAATTCTAACATTTCATCTCATTTCCTAATATATTTCATGTTGATGAGAGGCCAAAATTTCTTGCGATATCAAAAAATATAAATATCAGTAGATAATTTTTTGCCAGAAAAACACATTTTAGAAGACATGGTATATTGGACATAGCACAGGATTTGGATCCAAACAGACCTTGTTCAAATTCCAGCTACCAACATTAAATAATATTTCTGTAACTTGGCAAATCATTTAACCTTGCTGACCCTAGATTCTTTATTTTTTAAATTAAGGTACTAACTCCCATTTTACAAAAATAAAGAATGGAGTGTGATAGATGTAAGTGACCTTCCAATATGGTTCTTTCTTAATTGATTATTATTGATAGTTATTAACATTAATAATATTTGTGAAACACATCTTATTTTTATATTTTCATCTTATTTTTCTTTGTGAGTGGTTCAGTTCAGTTCAGTCGCTCAGTCGTGTCCGACTCTTTGTGACCCCGTGAACTGCAGCACACCAGGCCTCCCTGTCCATCACCAACTCCCGGAGTCTACCCAAACTCATGTCCATTGAGTCAGTGATGCCATCCAACCATCTCATCCTCTGTCAACCCCTTCTCCTCCTGCCCTCAATCTTTCCCAGCATCAGGGTCTTTTCCAAATGAGTCAGCTCTTCGCATCAGGTTACATAGTAAAATGCTTTTGCTTTCTTCAAAACCAACAACAAAACTTTGACCAGTTAGTTCCATAGTAAAGAACTGCTAGAAAAAGATATATTCTATTCAACAATTAAGTATTCTCTTTTAGATCAGGACTGAAAATTCAGATGCCAAAAAACAAGACAGAGCACACCCTGGAATATTTTCTTATGAAATATTGCACTGTATTTTTTTGAATGAGACACACATTGTTTGCATGTGAAACTTAGATGAGTATTTTCCTCTGTTTTTGTAAATTCAGAGACTTCTTTCTTTTTTACATTTAAAAGTCATAGACTCAAAAGTATTTTTTTCTCTTAACTCTAAGCTTAAACAAGTGTATAAGTATAATGATAAATAACCAGATTGCCTATCTCAGTGTGAGGCATCACCATGATATAGCAGTGACTATTACAAATGGAAAAGTTTATTCCCCATCCAAAAGAACAGCTACAGTTTATCCTTACCCAATTACTAGTAGTGAGATATGGCCCAGTATTGCTAGATGATTTTATCTTTCAAGAAAGCATAAAATTCCATTTCTTGTGAAATTTTAAAAATTGGACACTACTGTGTTTTTTGACATGATTACTAGCATTATGTAGACAAAGCCAAACATTTCATGGACTGGTTGCACATAATAGTTCACCATTTTACATTACCTGCTTCAAGTAGGTAGCAGATCTTTGTTGAGATCTGTAATCAAACCTCCTGAACATATGACTGCATAGCCAGTTGGTTGGACTAACGCTCCAGCAAACATTGCTACCTATAGGATGGAGTAGGAATGAAAAATTCAGTATACACTTTCTTATTTCTGAATAGAGACCCTAGCATAAGTACGTCAATTCTCAACTATATTGAGAAAAATAGTTAATGATTATTGGATAACTGAAAAGAACTAGAGACCTATAACCCACTTACTACCAGTTCCATTGCAAATCTGTCTTTTCTCTTCATTGCAAACAACTCCATATGCTACCTTCACTTTCAAAATTAGAAACAGGTGAAAAAAAAAATGGAAGAGTCAGAATATAGCATAAGTTACTTTCTGATAATAGTTTTGACTTGCTTTCCTAATTAGCCTGACTATATCTGGATTTCTGTGATCAACTGACTGGCTAAAATTAGTCAAAATAGTAGTGATTAATGCATCCTTTAGGCCTTTCCTGATCACAAGGAATAAAAAAACTCCTGCTTTCATTTCTGAAAAAAATGAATCTGTCTTGCAAAGATACATGAGGAGGTAAGGAAGACAAGAATGGGCTTCAGCAGCCAAGAAGTAATGCTGTACAGAGGAATAGAATGCTGCTCTTGTGGTTCAGAAAGAAAGGTCTGTCAGCACCACTGGTGAGTCAACACCTCTTTTAGCATTTGCCTCCTGAAACAGGTATTCAGGTCTCCTCATTAGGGTTATGCCAACCCTGTTAGTCTCTCTGCTTTATTCTCTACATGTTTATGTGTTATTATTGAATTTTTCTATGTTTTGCTCTCTGTCTCATAATTGCTACTGCACTACTGGCTTCCCGTGACCCATAACTTCCACTTGTTTCATGGTTTTAGCCGCTTACCCCTTCACTCAAGCTCCTACAGAGGGACAATCTTACTGAGTCTGTCAATCACCACCCAATTTATATGGTGTTCTTGGTAGAGTTTTTCAGATCAGTCGTTGCTTATCCTGCATCTCACCAATCTGTGGACAGATATCTCAAAAGCAGGTCTCCATTTTGGTCTAATGATTTGTGACCAAGGCTGGTGGGGTCACATGTTGTGAAGTGCAGATGCTCATCTATAAGGAATTCCTTCCAGGAGGGATGAGATCATGACAGAAGCTCTGAGGCTTCTCAGAAAGATATACTCTAGTTCGTAGCATCCTGGGTGCCCAGAACAAATTATGAACTTAGCCCTACACCCTCAGCATAACTACAGATTGCCAAAAATATTCAATAATTCAAACACAACTTCAACTCAGTAAAGCAATGTATTATTCAGTGTTCAGTTCAGTAGTCATATGACTTCTAAATTTAAACGGGTTCGCAAAATCTGTTCTGCCCATGTAAGTTTATGAGAATTTTTGATGCTGAAATATTATTAAAAATTTGTAAAGTTTTAAGACAAGGTTATAAATTTTCAAACTGCATTCCACAAAGCTTCTGTACATAAAAGTGCACTGATATCCTGAACTTGGCAAGTCTGAAACTGCTTGTGCCCATAATTCTGAAAAGTGGATTAGTAAAATACTACATCAGCTATTCAGAGGGATTTATATAAAGTTTCCTTTCTGATAGGTAACTGCAGTATCTGTCCTGAATGGTTGATTTCTAATTAGCTATAAAATTCTAAAACTATGGAATTAATTATGCAAAGATTGAGATAGAGTATTGTTTGAAATAGACAATAGAACTTGAGGGTAAATGATGCCTTTCAAGCATTCATTTCTCCATTTTGGTCTACATCTATATCTACAAGTGCCTGTTCCTTTCAGTATAATAGAGAGTTCAGGGGTTTGAAAAAATATTTTTAATTTTGAACCTTTATATTTGTGAAGCCACCTTATTTCTTATTCAAATCTAAAATCCTCTGTTGATAATGAGGTCCATTTCCTCCTTTAGAAGGGGAGTTGCTTCTCATATTTCAGTTGCTTCTCATATATTTAGGTCATGTGCACACATGTGCACACACCTGTACTTAATGCACACCATACAAGAAGCAATAAATTGAAATTTTATGATTACAAATGATTAAATATTCCTTAAAATAATTTATTTTTGACTCAAATCTTACTCTAGTAAGTTTCTGTATTGAAACTCTTGTCTGTGGTTCTTAGGAAGCTTAGCAAAAAGTTATAGTTAGGGGGGAAAAAAGAACAAAACAACTGTCATTGGGTGATCTCTATAGACTATATTAACGTAAATGTCAATATTAACAGAAAGACTACTGACTTTTCATATATTTTTCTTCTGCTTTACTTTGATCTTCAGTCAACTTTGAACATAATAAAAATGATCAATTTTGTGTAAAGCCTAAACCTCAAAGAGAACTTTTTATTTTGGTTTTTCCTTCTAATAAATTGCTGTAACAAACATGAAATCTAATCTCCTAACAGATTTTTAAATACATTTTTAACTTGAAGGCCATTGTTGTATACCAATGATGTTGTTGAACAAGTTTTTCATTTTGTATCACTTCAGCTTTATACCCATTGAATATAAAATTCTGATATCTCCCTCCCCTCTTCACTGAGCAACCACCATTTACTTTATGCATTGATAACTTTGACTGCTTAAGATAGCTCATATGAGTGGAATCATGCAATATTTATTCTGCTGGGATTGCCTTACTTTCCTTAGCATAATGTCTTCAAGTTTCATCCATGATATAGCGTATAAATGAAGTTCTATATTTTACACTTGAATAATATTCCACTATAAATGTGTATAATTCACACTTTTAATCTGTTCATCCACTGTAGGACATTTAGTATGTCAACTTATTGGTTCTTGGGAATGATACTGCAATGAGCATGGGAGAACAGATATCTCTTTGAGAACCTGTTTCTATTTTTTGGACAGATAACCAGGGATGAGATTGCTGGATCATATGGTCGTTCAATTTTTAATTTTTTTTATGAACCTTTATGTTGTGCTCCATTGTAGCTACACCATTTCATTTTCCAAAGAACATTGCACAAGAATTCCAGTATCTGCACAGCCAACCCTTACTTCTTGTTTTTGTATTTTATTTAATAAATAGACAAGCATCTTAAAGGGTGAGTTGTAATATCTCATTGTGCTGTTTTGATTTACATTTCCTTGGTCTTTTCATATATCTGTTGGCTGTTTGGATGACTTCTTTGGAAAAATGTCTACTTGTTTTTTTTTCCCCCATTTTTAATGGATTATATTTTTGCTACTGTGTTGTAAGAAGTTATTATATGTTTCAATATTAACTCCTTATTAGATATATGACTTGCAAATATTTTCTTCTACTCTGCTGGTTATGTTTTCACTCTATTGATTGTTTGCTGTAAAGAAGCTTTTAGTCTAGTGCAGTCCGACTTGTCTATTTTTGCTTTTGTCGATTGTGATATTGATGTCATATAAAGGAAATCCCTCCCAAGAGCAATGTCACAAAGCTTTTCTCCTACGTCTCCTTCTAGTAGCTTTTGAGTTGGTTCAATTTTTGTGTAGGGTGTAAGTTTAAAACCCAACTTCACCCTTTTGTTTGTGGATGTCCAGTTTTCCCAATAATAATTGTTGACAAGACTGTTTTTCCCTATTGAGCATTCATGGCACCATTGTCAAAGATTATTTGACTGTATATACATAGGACTGTTTGGGGACTCTCTCTTCTCTTCTGTTTATCCAAATGTCTGTCTTAATGCCAATGCAAGACATTAATTATTGCGACTTTATAATATGTTTTGAAATTAAGAAGTGTGAGATTTCCAGCTTTGTCATCCTTCTCATGGTCGCTCTGTTTATTTATTTTTTTCTGTAGTTCCATATGAATTTTAGGATGAGCTATACTATTTCTATAAAAACTACCATTAAGACTTTGATAGGAATTTAATCTGTAAATCACTTCAGAAGGTAAGGACCATCTTTTTAACAATATCCAGTTTTCTGATCCATGAACATGGAACATCTTTTCATTGATTTGTATCTTTCATTTTTTCAGCAATGTTTTATAGCTTGCAGTATACAGGTCTTTTGCTTCCTTGGTTAAGGTTATTCTGAAGTATCTTACTATTTATAATGCTATTGTAGAAGAAATTATTTTCTCAATTTGCGTTCCAGATTATTGTTAGTGTACAGACATGTAAGTGATTTTTGTTAATTTTTAATGATGCAACTTTGCTGAATTTATTTTTAACAATTTTCTGTTTTGTTGTGGAATCTTTAGAATTTTATACACATAAGATCATGTCAGCTCTAATTTACTTCTTCCTCTCTGATTTTGGTGTCTTTTGTCTCTCTTTCTGACCTAATTCCTCTGGCTAGATTATCTAGTACTATATTGAATGGAAATGATGAGAGTCATGGTTATTGCCTTGTTGTTGATCTTAAAAGCTTTCAAGTTTTTATTGTTGGATATAATGTTAGGTTTGGGTTTTTTTTTAATATGGCCTTAATTATTTGAGGTACTTCTCCTCCCAATTTTATGTTTTTTAATCAGAATCATAAAGGGATATTGAATACTGTTAAATGCTTTAAACATCTATTGATAATACATAGTTTTATTTTTCTCTGTCAACATGGTATAACACATTGGTTAATAATAATATGTTGCACCATCCTTGCATTCCAGGGAGAAATCCAAGTTGATCATATTTTATGATCCTTTACTGTGCTCTTAAATTGAGTTTGCTGTGTTTATGTTGAGGATTGTTGCATTAATGTTCATAAGGAATGTTGGTTTGCAGTTTTATTTTCTTATACTATTTTTGTTTGACTCTGGCATCAAGGTAATTTTGGGCTCATAAGTTTGCGAATGTTCCCTCCTCTTTATTATTTTGGAAAAGTTTAAGAAGGAATGACATTAATTTTTCTTTGAATGTCTGGTGGACTTCACCAATGAAGCCATCCAGTCCTGGCTTTTCTTTGTTTAGAGATTGTTAATTAGTGATTCAATTTCCTTAGTAGAACTGTTCAGTTTTCTCTTCTTTGTGGTTCAGTCTTCATGGGTTCTAAGTTTCTAGATATCCATCCATTTCTTCTGTATTTTTAGTGTATTACCATAAAATCATTTATAGCAGTCACTTGTAATCCTTTTTACTACTGTGGCATGAGCTGTGATAGCTCCCCTTTGATTTCTGATTTTTTTTATTGGAATCTCTATGTTTTTGTTAGTCTATCTAAAGATAGATCAGTTTTGTTCATCTTTTCATAAAAATCAGCTCTTAGTTTTCTCAATTTTTGTAATTCTCTAATTTGCTTATTACTATCTCAATCTTTATTATTTCCTTCCTTCCACTAACTTAGGAATGTTCTTACATCATGTCCTTAGACATACTCCTTGCTGTCTAAACTCTATAACAACCTTATAGTTTCTTCATACTTTCTCAAACTGTTTCCAAAGTCACAATAATTCACTGAGCCTTTAGTATCTTTCTAGTGTACTTCCTTTTTACCTGAAAATTCAGTCATATCCTGTCACCTCAAATCAAGAACCAGGATGTTTTTGAGCAACAACTGCTAATTAGATCTTTACCTGTATTAAACTCTGTTGTTGAGGTAGATTGATGACATTAATGGCCAATTCTTCCCATTGTATACACATCCTTTGTAAAGTAATCCTAGAGTTATTCTCCAAAAGAGAGTATATTCCCTACCATAAGAAATTTATTTTGCCCAGTGGTATTTGATGGAAGTGATGATGTGCCAGTTCCAAAACTAGGCATCAGGAGACTTTGAGTGCTTCCATTTGGTTTCTTTACTTCTGACAACATTCCCAGAGCTTCTGCTGATCCTGTGTGATGGATGACAGGTACATGGAACAGAACTGAGTTACCTGAAGTTCAGCCCAGATGAGGTCCCTAAATGAGCCCAGACTACATCAGCTAAATGACTTAGACATAAGAAAGTAAATTCTTGTCGTGATATGCCAAAACATATTGTTGTTTTACACAGCAAAAATAACCAATTCAATTATATTGTGTTATTAACCCCAAATTTTGAAATGAGATACAGAAGCTTGAAAAAATTAAGGAGTTGTTACATAAAAGTTAAATAGCTGGTAAATAGAAGAACCAGGATTAAAAATTGACTTTGGCTGCTAAAAAGTACATGATATTCCACTATTCTATGAGAAATCTAATACAGCAGTATTTTTACATGTTCAGTAGCCAACATTTAAAATGGGATCCAGCAAGAGATATTAAATTTATCTTTTTATGATTTGAATTCTTTTCTGTGACTATGAATATAAGCAGCTTCTCTTTTATTCATGCTATAAATAAGAAACAACTATAGGAAATATCTGATTTTGACTTTCTATCAGACATAGCTTTCAATCTTGTTTTTAAAGTTGTATATCAGTTAGGGGACTTGACACATCATTGAGCATTACTGCCACAAATAGCATGATGCTTGAAATGAATAGTACTACTATGGAGACAGTTATTTGCTTACAAAGATAGATTGCTAGGTAGATACAAGATTTTCCCACATAGGAAAATACAGCTCATAATTTTACCACCATGAAAATCTATTAAACTTTGCAAAACAACCAAAGAAGAAGAAGAATTTTTAAAAATCAATCTATATTAAAAAGGTAAAATAATACTAGTGAATAAAAGTGTTTCCTACTAAAATCTGTCTCTCTAAAAACAACTGTTAACATTTTCTTTTGTTTTACCCAAGGAAAAATTTTATTCATTTATCGCAATATACCATGTGCCTACATAGGCTTTTTCCCACCAACTATTTTCAGCAAACCCGTAGTGAGGAGCATAGTTATTTCCATTTTTAAAATGTTTGTAAACATATCTTTGAGTACTTATGTAATGATTTATTTGCAGGGCAATGCCAAGCTGAGTTAATAATGAAAGGAAAGTTTTGCTAAATAGTGTCAAAATTGTTTCCTAGTAATTTGCCCCAATTTATGCTCTTACACATACAAAATTTACTCCAATTAGCAGTGCTCTACACACACATGCAAACACACACACACACACACAATTCCTCATCCTTGGAAACCCTAGTTTTTGATAGATTTTTAAAAAGAAGTATTTTGGTCATATTTCACCTCCACACAGTAGCAATTACCGATCCCAGGCCTCCAGTTCTGTGGCAGAGAGGCTGAGCCTGCATTACCAGAGGAGCTAACACTGAACTTTAGGAGTCAAGGTGGGCAGAAGGGAACCTGTGTTCCCAACACTGGGTCACCGTACTCCAGTTTCTTGTCGTTGCTTCAGATCACAGAGGCACAGAAAGGTTGGCAGTCATTATTGTTGCATCTCACCCCATTAATGCAAATCCATGCCCCTCTAGCCGAAATATCTTCAGAAGACTTAAAGAGCCAGTACTTTGTCATTTCCCTTCATTTTTCTTTCTTCTCACTTTCAAGAGCTGGATATTAAGACTAAGATATTCAAGTGAAACTGCATATATAGGAAAAATTAAAAGTCTCTGTGCATGGCCAGGGGAAGGCAGAGTAGAAGACCTACATATGTCTTAAGTTTATACCTTAAGTTGACCTTCGGCACAGAAATGGTATATACCAATTAAATAAACAAAAGCAAAAACAGAAAACTGTGGGGAAGAGTAAGAACCTAACTTCCATAATTATCACACTCCTAGATTTCAATGTACAGTTTTCAAAAACAAAACCACAAGACATACAAAGAAACAGAAAAGTATGACTGACTTAGAGGAAAAAGCAAATCAACAAAGACTGAAACAGACTTGATGGGGACTTCCCTGGTGGTTAAGAATCTGCCTTCCAATGCATGGGACATAGATTGGATCCCTGGCCTGCGAAGGTCCCACCTTCTGCAGAGCAGCTAACCCCATGAGCCACAAGTACAGAACCTTTGCTCTAGAGCCCATGAGCCACAACTACTGAACTCATGTGCCTAGAGATTGTGCTCAGGAACAAGAGAAACCACCACGGAAGCCTGCACACCTCAGTGAGGAGTAGCACATCCCACTCACCACAACTAGAGAAAGCTACATGCAGCAACAAAGGGCTGGAACAGCCGAAAATAAATAAGTAAATTCTTTTTAAAAGAGAAGAGAGACCTGATGAATGACATGACTGCTAGGTAAGGCTTTAAAACAATTGCAGAGATCCTCAAAGCACTAAGGAAGACATAGAGAAAGTCAGGAAAACCAGATATCAACAAAATGGAAGCATCACCAAAGAGATAGAAAACCTAGAAAGAAACCAAAAGGAAATTCAGAAGCTGAAAACTATAGCAATTGAAATTTACAAAGTCACTAGAGAGGATTCAGAGGCAGATTTGTGCAGACAGAAGAATGAACCACTAAACCTGAAGGCAGAATGATGAAAAATAATGAAGTCTGAGGAACACAAAGAAAAAAGGTTGAACAAAAATGAACAAAGCCCAGAAGAGTCTTTTAGAATATAAAAAAAGTTAAAAAGATATCCTTTATTAATAAAATGTTCAACAGCTCAATAAAATGCAATAATTACAAATATTTACACAGCCAATAATATGCCATCAAGATATATAATACAGAATTTGACAAAATTGAAGAAGTAGACTATCACTCAATAGTTGGAGACTTCAGTACTCCACTCTCAATGGGTAGAACAATAACTGATAGAACAATAGATAGAAAATAGGAAAATAACTTGAACAAGGCAATAATCTAACGAGATATGACTAGACATCTATAGAACACTCTACTCAACAATAGTATGCATATTCAAGTGTTCATGGACCATCTCTTAGGATAGGACATATGTTAGATTACAAATTGAGTTTCAATAGGTTTTAAAAGGAAGACATAATAGAAAGTAAAATTTTATCAAACAGCAGTGGATGAAGTTAGAAATCAATAACAAAAGGAAACTGGAAAACTTAACGAAGTTCTTGAAAATTAAAAAACCACATTCTTAAAACTCCAGTGGATACCTATAAGGGAAAATATCTGAAAAAGAACATCTTACATATATCTGAATCACTTTGATATGCTCCTGAAACTATTACAACATTGTAAATAAACTATACTTGAATAAAAAAATGTTTAAAAAGTCCATTGAATCAAAGAAGAAATCACAAGCAAAATAAAATACTTAGAGAAAAATAAAAAGTACAACAAACCAAAACATATCAGTTCAGTTCAGTTGCTCAGTCGTGTCTGACTATTTGCATCCCCATGGACTGCAGCACTCCAGGCTTCCCTGTCCATCACCAACTCCCAGAGCTTGCTCAAACTCATGTCCATCAAGTTGGTGATGCCATCCAACCATCTTGTCCTCTGCCGTCCCCTTCTCCTCCTGCCTTCAGTCTTCCCCAGCATCAGGGTCTTTTCAAATGAGTCAGTTCTTCGCATCAGGTGGCCAAACTATTGGAGTTTCAGCTTCAGTCCTTCTAGTGAATATTCAGAATGGATTTCCTTTAGGATTGACTGGTTGGATCACCTTGCAGTCTGAGGGACTCTCAAGAGTCTTCTCCAACACCACAGTTCAAAACCATCAATTCTTCAGTGCTCAGCTTTCTTTACAGTCCAACTCCCACATCCATACATGACTACTGGAAAAACCATAACTTTGACTAGACAAACCTTCATTGGCAAAGTAATGACTCTGCTTTTTAATATGCTGTCTAGGTTTGTCATAGCTTTTTCTCCAAGGAACAAGCATCTTTTAATTCCATGACTGCAGTCTCCATCCACAATGATTTTGGAGCCCAAGAAAATAAAGTCTGTCACTCTTTCCACTGTTTCTCCATCTGTTTGCCATGGAATGATGGGATTGAATGCCAACATCTTGGTTTTTTGAATGATAAGTTTTAAGCCAGCTTTTTCACTCTCCTCTTTCACTTTCATCAAGAGGCTCTTCAGTTCCTCTTCACTTTTTCTGCCATAAGGGTGATGTCATCTGTATATATGAGATTATTGATAATTCTCCCAGCAATCTTGATTCTAGTTTGTGCTTCCTCCAGCCCAACGTTTCTCATGATGTACTCTGCATACAAGTTAAATAAGCAGGGTGACAATACACAGCCTTGACGTATTCCTTTCTCAATTTGGAACCAGTCTGTTGTTCCACGTCTGATTCTAACTGTTGCTTCTTGTCCTGCATACAGATTTCTCAGGAGGCAGGTAAGGTGACCTGGTATTCCCATCTCTTGAAGTATTTTCCCACAGTTTGTTGCGATCCACACAGTCAAAGACTTTGGCATAATCAGTAAAGCAGAAGTAGATGTTTTTCTGGAGTTCTCTTGCTTTTTCTGTGATCCAGCAGATGTTGGCAATTTGATTTCTGGTTCCTCTGCCTTTTCTAAATCCAGCTTGAACATCTGGAAGTTCACGGTTCACGCACTGTTAAAGCCTAGGTTGGAGAATTTTGAGCATTACTTTGCTAGCATGTGAGATGAGTGCAATTGTGCGATAGTTTGAACATTCTTTGGCATTTCCCTTCTTTGAGATTAAAATGAAAACTGACCTTTTCCAGTCCTGTGCCCACCACTGCGTTTCCCATATTTGCTGGCATATTGAATGCAGTACTTTAACAGCATCATATTTAAGATTTGAAATAACTGGACCAAAACACATATAATACAGCAAAGAAATGCCAGTGGAGAAATGTATAGCTATAAGCACTTTCATAAAAAAAAATAAGAAACCAACTTTACAACTAAGGGACTAGAAAAAGAAGAAACTCAGCCCAAAATTAGTAGCAGGAAGAGAGTAATGAAGACTAGAATAGAGATACATGACATAGAGAATAGAAAAGCAATAAAAATATCAATAAGATCAAGAGTTGATTCTTTGAATAGGAAAACAAAACTGACAAACCTTTAGCTAATTAGATTTTTAAAAAATACTCAAATTGCTAAAATCAGAAACAAAAGTCCAGGCATTACTGCTGTTCTGGGGAAAATTAAAAGGTTTATAACAGTACAGTAGACCTCTGGATCTCTGAGCTTGCTTCTCACAGCTTAAGTTAACCACAATCAACTGCAGTTTGAAAACATTAAATGGAAGATTTCAGAAATAAGCAATTCATAAGTTTTAAGTGTGTGCATGTCATTATGAATAGAGTAATGAAATCTTGGAGTGTCATAGACTCTCGTTTTCCATACCATTTGTGGTTCCCAGCCATCAGCATCATCATGGCTTAGTGGCTGGCGATCACATGAAGAAGATTCTCCTGACACATCCTCAGAAGGTCAGTAGTAGCCAGTGCTGTGTCATAATGCCTACGATATTGGCTTCATTTTCTCACATAGGGATTTTGTCATCTCACATTATGACATGATACTAATGCTACCTGGCTATTTTTAAAAGCTGGATTTGTTTGTTTTTTTCCCTTACTGATCTGAAGGAAGTATCCTTAAACTTATAAAGAAATAGTCCTTTGTCTGACATTTCTATATAAAACTTTAAAGTAGAAGGTTTGAACATTATTTTGGATCTCAGGGTAATTAAAATTGTTCTGAGGGAAGGGCACAGCTGAAGTAATAAGCTGTGAATTGGTGGCAGTCTTACTTTTTGAGTGGACTATCCCCTTGTCTCTCAAACTTTGACAGTTTTTAAACCTATAATTTCTATTCCATTGAGATTACATTATTATTTCAAAATAACTTTCTGTATATAAAATCAAATGTTTCTATATCCCTGCAAACTACAGTCCCAGTAAGGCTTTTAAAGTTTTATTTTCCCATAAATTAGATTTGTGATGGTGTGTTTAGCTTTTATTCTGGGAGACTTTTTATTCCTAAAAGATCTTATAAAAATAAATGAGTTGATTTATTAAAAATGCAATGCATATTTTGTTACTTTATTCTCATATTGCTCATTTTCCTTAGATTCCTTGAATTAATTCTCTGCATACATTGTTTGATTTTAATTTGTTGAACAGCATTATCCATAAATAGTAAAATAAATAATTGCATGTTAGAAAGCTAATTCTAAAATGCATCTAATTTTCAGCATGGCTTGATGTTTATCATCTAGAATATTTGAACCTTCAACAAACTCATATTTTTCGAAGGCTTTAGAGCATTTCTGTCATTATGCCCTGGAAATAACATATTGTAACAGAGAACTTAAACTGTCCTAGAAGCCGTGAAACTATCTTCACTAAAAATATTTAAATTAACACACTTAAACTCTCACAATTTAAATGAAATTTTAGCTGCTGTTACTTAATATGGGAAGATTCAGTTGTAATGGCATTACATAAAACTGGTGTTTGATATCTCAAATAATTAAAAAAGAAAACCTTCAAAATGGACCAAAAGTTGTTGATTTACCTACGGATTTTTAATAGCTCATTGCTTTTCGATATTCAGTGATCAGAGATGGCTACTTTCAAGAGTTTCCTTTGTCCATGGACAGAGGAGCCTGGTGGGCTACAGTCCCTGGGGTCAGAAAGAGTCGGACACGACTGAGTGATTAACGCTTTCACTTTACACTTTCCCACTTAGAAGGAAGCCATGTGGGATATGCATTGTTCCTCATAGGGAAGTTGAAGAAATCATGTATATAAAACCCAATATTAAGTATGTTAAGAGTGTGATACTGTCGACTTAAAAAAATAGTCACAACATAAAATTTAAGAGCTATGTTTCATTTAGTGGGAATTTTTAGTACTTCAAGCCTGAGAGAGCATCTCAAGTAACCCTGAAAGAACTGTTCCTTGAGGCAGGGAGAAGAGTCAGCTTGTACAGAAGTTTGCCATGAAGAGCAGGTAGTCTGAACAGCAGAACAGTACTGTTAATTAAGGAAAACCATATCTCAAGTTAAGGAATTTGAGTTTCATCTTCAACATCAGTCCTTCCAATGACTATTCAGGACTGATTTCCTTTAGGATCAACTGATGTGATCTACTTGCAGTCCAAGGGACTCTCAAGAGTCTTCTCCAACACCACAGTTCAAAAGCATGAGTTCTTCAGTGCTCAGCTTTCTTTTTAGTCCAACTCTAACATCCATACATGACTACTGGAAAAACCATAGCTTTGACTACACAGACATTTGTTAGAAAAGTAATGTCTCTGCCTTTTAATATGCTCTCTAGGTTGGTCATAGCTTTTCTTTTCTTTTTTTAATTTTTAAGCAGTTGTTTTATTTATTTATTTATTTTTTAATTGTAGTGGTTTTTGTCATACATTGACATGAATCAGCCATGGATAGCTTTTCTTCCAAGTAACAAATGTCTTTTAGTTTCATGGCTGCAATCGAGATCTGCAGTGATTTTGGAGCCCCCCCAAAATTGTCACTGTTTCCATTCTTTCCCCATCTATTTGCCATGGAGTGATGGGACCGGATGTCATGATCTTTGTTTTCTAAATGTTGAGTTTTAAGCCAAACTTTTCACTCTCCTCTTTCACTTTCATCAAGAGACTCTTCAGTTCTTTGCTTTCACTGTAAGAGTGGTGTCATCTGCGTTTCTGAGGTTACTGATATTTTTCCTGGAAATCTTGATTCCAGCTTGTGCTTCACCCAGCCCAGCATTTCACATGATATACTTTGTATATAAGTTAAATAAGCAGGATGACAATATACAACCTTGACATACTCCTTTCCCAATTTGGAACCAGTCTGTTGTTCCATGTCTGATTCTAACTGTTGCCTCTTGACCTATATACAGATTTCCCAGGAGACAGGTAAGGTGGCCTGGTATTCCCATCTCTTTCAGAATTTTCCCACAGTTTGTTGTGATCTACACATTCAAAGGCTTTGGTGTAGTCAGTAAAGCAGAAGGAAATGTTTTTCTGGAGTTCTCTTGCTTTTTCTGTGATGCAGCGAATGTTGGCAATGTGATCTCTGATTCCTCTGCCTTTTCTAAATCCAGCTTGAACATCTGGAAGTTCACGGTTCACATACTGTTGAAGCCTGGCTTGGAGAATTTTGAGCATTACTTTGCTAGTGTGTGAGATGAGTGTATTGTGCAGTAGTTTGAACATTCTTTGGCATTGTCCTCCTTTGGGATTGGAATAAAAACTGACCTTTACCAGTCCTGTGGCCACTGCTGCTTTTTCCAAATTTGCTGGCATATTGAGTGTAGCACTTTCACAGCATCATCTTCTAGGATTTGAAGTAGCTCAACTCGAATTCCATCACCTCCACTAGCTTTGTTCATAGTGATGCTTCCTAAGGCCCCCTTGACTTTGCATTCCAGGATGTCTGGCTCTAGGTGAGTGATCACACCATAATGGTTATCTGGGTCATGAAGATCTTTTTGTATGGTTCTTCTGTGTATTCTTGCCACCTCTTCCTTTTATCTTCTGCTTCTTTTAGGTCCATACCATTTCTGTCCTTTATCGAGCCCATCTTTGCATGAAATGTTACCTTGGTATCTCTAATTTTCTTGAAGAGATCTCTAATCTTTCCCATTCTATTGTTTTCTCTCTATTTCTTTGCACTGATCACTAAGGAAGGCTTTCTTATCTCTCCTTGCTATTCTTTGGAATTCTGGATTCAAATGGGTATATCTTTCCTTTTCTCCTTTGCTTTTCACTTCTCTTCTTTCCGAGCTATTTGTAAGGCCTCCTCAGACAGCCGTTTTGGTGTTTTGCATTTCTTTTTTCTTGAGGATGGTCTTGTTCCCCGTCTCCTGTACAATGTCACGAACCTCTGTCCATAGTTCATCGGGCACTCTGCTTATCAGATCTAGTCCCTTAAATCTATTTCTCACTTCCACTGTATAATTGTAAGGGATTGATTTAGGTCGGACCTGAATGGTCTAGTGGTTTTCCCTACTTTATTCAATTTAAGTCTGAATTTGGCAATAAGAAGTTCATGATAAGAATTCTGGGAGAAATATCAATAACCTCAGATATGCAGATAACACCACCCTTATGCAGAGAGTGAAGAAGAACTAAAGGGCCTCTTGATGAAAGTGAAAGAGGAGAGTGAAAAAGCTGGTTTAAAGCTCAACATTCAGAAAATTAAGATCATGGCATCCAGTCCCATCACTTCATGGCAAATAGATGGAGCAAGAGTGGAAACAGTGGCTGACTTTATTTTTGGGGGCTCCAAAATCACTGCAGATGGTGACTGCAGCCATGAAATTAAAAGATGCTTATTCCTTGGAAGGAAAGTTGTGAACAAACTAGACAGCATATTGAAAAGCAGAGACATTACTTTGTTCAACAAAGGTCCATCTAGTGAAGGCTATGGTTTTTCCAGTAGTCATGTATGGATGTGAGAGTTGGACTATAAAGAAAGCTGAGCGCTAAAGAATTGATGCTTTTGAACTGTGGTATTGGAGAACACTCTTGAGAGTTCCTTGGACTGCAAGTAGATCCAAACAGTCCATCCTGAAAGAGATCAGTCCTGAGTGCTCATTGGAAGGACTGATGATAAAGCTGAAACTCCAATACTTTGGCCACCTGATGTGCAGAACTGACTCATTTGAAAAGACCCTGATGCTGGGAAAGATTGAAGGCAGGAGGAGAAGGGGATGACAGAGGATGAGCTAGTTGGATGGCATCACTGACTCTGTGGACTTAAGTTTGAGTAAACTCCAGGAGTGGTGATGGACAGGGAGGCCTGGCATGCTGCAGTTGATGGGGTTGCAAAGAGTCGGACATGACTGAGTGTCTGAACTGAACTGATCTTCATTGATCACTGAGGAAGGCTTTCTTATCTCTCCTTGCTATTCTTTGGAACTCTGCATTCAAATTGGTATATCTTTCCTTTTCTCCTTTGCTTTTAGCTTCTCCTGTTCTCAGCTATTTGTAAGTCATAAGAGCCAGAGGTTATTCTCAACCCTAGCTCTGCCTAAGTGGATGAAAATATGGCCAACATTTAGTGTTTTTGACTTTTGTTCTTCATCCTTATAAAAAATGATTGTTATTACAGAGGCATTTATTGTGAAGCTTTTGAAGTTTCAGTTTCAAGGATTCTCACTTGGATAGGTCACTTCCAAAACCCCAGGTGGGCTGAGTATTCATATTTAATTTATTTTTTTCCACTTAAGAGGGACCTCCCTAATGAAGGTGCTTCTGGTTTCCTAAAGCCTGGATTGGAATGCATTCTGGAATATATTCTCCTGAGTTTGTCCTCCAGTTCTTCAATTAAGTAATATTTTATGAATGTTCAGTAATTGTTCATAGAGTTACTCAGAACTCTTTGTCACTCAGTGTTTTCTGTTATAAGACTTTTCTGCTTTTCCTACAACACTGTACAGCTGTTAGGAAGAATGACTTTCAATGGAATGTTAAAAAAAAAAAAAAAGAAAACTTTGAGATCTGTGTTCTTAATTCTTTAATTTTTCTGACTTCTTTTAAACTTCTTAGTACAGTGATTCTCCCTGGGTCGGGAAGATCC
This sequence comes from Odocoileus virginianus, assembly GCF_023699985.2. NCBI lineage: Eukaryota > Metazoa > Chordata > Mammalia > Artiodactyla > Cervidae > Odocoileus > Odocoileus virginianus. The sequence goes on from NC_069699.1 coordinate 23,188,725, forward strand.
CCTGGAGAAAGAAACGGCAACATACTCCAATATTCTTGCCTGGAAAATCCCATGAGCAGAGGGCCTGATGGGCTACAATCCATTGAGTTGCAAGAGTTGGGTATGATTTATTAGCTGAACAACAAAAAATAGTGATTCTGTTGTGATTACATGTCAGGTATGTGAGAATCAGCAAGTTTTTTTTGTTTTGTTTTTAATGCAGATTCCTAGAGTTGCAACCTAGATTTACTGAGTAATGAAAGAAGGAAAGGGTTGCTGATGTCAGAAATCAGCATTTCAAAGAAGCCCTTCAAATGTTCCTGTGTCCACTAGTCTTAAGAGCCATCTACTTATTTGCATGTTCGGGAAGGCTTCTGTGTTTCCTCGAAATTAAGACCATATGGCAAAGAGAATAAGAATACAAGAAAAGCTGAAAGCAGGTGAAAATGTGTGCCCCTTTCTCCCAACAAAAATGGAAGAGATTAGCACATTTTATTGTATTAATATTATATATCTCTTCTCCCAATTTATACCCACCCCCAACTTTTTTGTTTGCCTTTTTCTCCTTCCACTTGTCAGTGGTCACAGAGCTGGAGTAAAGAGAGGAAAGAGAAAAACTGCAAAGGAAAGCTGCCTTAGATTCATTCCCTTGTCCATCTTCTTGCTTGGAGGCTTAGAACCTAGCATGCCCGAGGGGGTGCTTGTAAATAGATGGAGTGGATTGGGGTGGGGTGGGGGGAGCACTAGGGAAGCCTTCATCTTACCACTTCCCTAATACATAACGGATAATCTGTGTACTGTCCTCTTAACACTTTAAGAAGTTGCTTCAACAAAGGTTAAAGAGTGGAGCAGCATACACGTAGAGAAAGAAAGGCAACCCTGAGCCTTTGAGTTTCACGCCTGCTTAATTCTGAGTTGAGAGCCTGTTACACACCATGAGGGAACCAAGATGATCCCTAGCAGGGCAGACATGCAGGCCGGTATCCATGTGGAATAAGCAGAAGAAGTTCTGAGGACTCCGACATATACTGCAAAAAGGGACCATCTTACTATGTTTCATCATCATGGGCTTCCCTGGGGGCAGAGTTGGTAAAGAATCCACCTGCAAAGCAGAAGACCTGGGTTCAGTCCCTGGTTAGGAAGATCCCCTGGAGGAGGGCATGGCAACTCACTCCAGTATTCTTGCCTGGAGAATCTGCATGGATTCTGTAGCTCCTCCAGAAGGACTACAGTCTGTGAGGTTGCAAAGAGTCGGACATGACTGAGCAACTAAGCATAGCACAGCATGCCATAATAAATGGCCTATCTCTCAGAAGATCCTGAGAAACAGCTACGAACACATTGTGGAAATGCATTTTCCATTGTGAGAAACAGAAGAGCACAAAAAAATGGAAAACAGAATATTTACAGAGACCTTTTTTTTTTTTAGCCTCCCTGCAACACCTTTCTTGATCCAGTGTTTTAGGATGATAGTTTGCTTGAGTGTGTCTGGCAATTAGGGAAGCACAAAAGGAAAAATAAAGACAAAAATTATTTGCGAATGACCTCAGTTTTTCTGCTGTGCCTGAATTTTGTGATAAGGCTGGGATTCCCTGGTGGGCTTTAGAGAACATAGTCACTTGTATGTGATTAGCAGGAGTATGAACACGGAAAGTGTGTGTTTGTGTGTGTGTGCACGCGCATGCGTGTGTGTGTGTGTGTGTGTGCCACAGAGAATTGGATACTTCATTTGGCCTGGTGTGTTGCTCAGTTGAAATGTTTAAGCTGCACCATCAATTCAGATTGTTCATCCCCTTTTCAGTAGCCATGATTTGCACCGTGCATTTAAAAATGAAAACTTGCCTCAAATTTTTTAGGAAATGAAAGTTCCTACAGTTATTTGAAAACTACATGAAAAAAAAAGTTGATGTTCTTTGTTTTTTTTCCTTTACTTCTATTTATTGACCAGAGAATAGAATATGGTTGAAGACAAAGTATAAATGAATATTAGCAAGGAGGATAAATGAAAAGGTTGGAAGGGGCAAGAATTTTTAAGGCAACTTTTTTGAAAGAAATATATTTAAGGAAAATAAGGCAAATCCATCTATTTGTTTGTAGAATGTAAATTCTGAATATCATAAAAACTGGTAGGAAAATATAAAATGTAAGTGATCGCATATATTTTCATTAATTAGTTATCATGAATGTTCATGCTACTTAAAATCTTCCTTATAATAGCTCAACCACAACTTAAATCTTTAGGGCCACATTTAAAGACATGAAGGATCTATTAATTTGAGGCTTGGCATTGACCATCGTATCTAGTAGAAACTTTTCCTAATCATAATTTTCCTTTTAACCGTCTTTGCAATTTAATCTCAAACATGGTGCTCTTGTTAAAGGTAATTGAACATTTAACAAAAAGAAATACGAAAAATATGTGAAGTATTTATAGACATGCTGTTAAAACACATTTTTTATTCCAGCCTGCTTTTCTATGTCATAATTAACATTTATTGAAATCTTACTGTAAGTGCTTCAGAAAGATGCAAAGGAATGCACACAAAATGGCATATATTATTGTCATTGACTCTTTTAAACATAGCTTTGAGATTTAAAGTCATTCCTTCAGGGTGTTTATCAGAGGGAAAATTAGCCTTAGGAAAGAGGCTCAACTGCTCTATAAAGTTATTTGAAGGAATCTGCTTAGGAGGTTACTTCTATAAGAAGACTTTTCTGTTGATAGAGAGTAGTTGTTCATTATCTTGAAGGTTGGCCAATTGATTAGTTGTTGCTGTGTTCGATAGCATGGCAAAAATAAGTTCAATGTTATGGGATCAATTCTGATTGTAAAGAGTTAGTTTCGCATTACTGCCTTATTGAGCTCAGCCAAGATCCCAGGAACTATTAGGAAATGCTGGGATGCTTATCACAAATCTATTCCCATTACTCCAGATGCACTTTTGTCTGCAAGTCAGTGGTTTCAATGACTAATGCTGAGCATACAGCAAAAGATGGAGTAGCTCTTACCAGAAACTCTTACTCATTTCATTTCTTTTAAGCAATATGATTCTTAAAAGTCATGGGAGCATAGTATTCAATCTAATTCAGGAAATGACTTCCAAATTATATTATGATCCTTGGGCTTCCCAGGTGGTGCTAGTGGTAAGGAAATCCAGCAGACATAAGAGACGCAAGTTCAATCCCTGGGTCAGGAAGATCTCCTGGAGGAGGGTGTGGCAACCTATGCCAGTATTCTTGGCTGGATAATTCTACAGAAGAAGGAGTCTGGTGGGCTACAATTCGTGGAGTTGCAGATGGTCAGAAACAAATGAAGCAACTTAGCACAGCACAGCTCATTATGATCCTTACCAATGCCCCCTTATGAAAATGTAATGTCTATTAAACTTTCCATATTATATCTTCTCCCATGATTTCTAATTCCCTTATTGCTTATTCTAGCTGACATTTCTTAATATCAGATTTTTTTCAACGGAGTACTTATAATAATACTAAGCATTATTGTTATTATTAAGTATTGTAATTCATACTTAAAATACTTAATAAGTGTTATTATATAAAAATAATAGTTCATATTATTACTAAATGCTTATTTGGCAGTGTGTATTTCTTTCTTTTTTTTTTTTCTTCATTCATTTTTATTAGTTGAAGGCTAATTACTTTACAGTATCGTAGTGGTTTTTGCCATACATTGACATGAACCAGCCGTGGATTTACATGTGTTCCCCATCCTGAACCCACCTCCCACCCCCCTCCCCATCCCATCCCTCTGGGTAATCCCAGTGCACCAGCCCCGAGCACTTGTATCATGCATTCAACCTGGACTGGTGATCTGTTTCACACTTGATAATATATATGTTTCAATGCTCTTCTCTCAGATCATCCCACCCTCACCTTCTCCCATAGAGTCCAAAAGTCTGTTCTATACATCTGTGTCTCTTTTTCTGTCTTGCATATAGGGTTATCAAGATGGTAATCCATCTTTCTAAATTCCATATATATGTGTTAGTATACTGTGTTGGTCTTTATCTTTCTGGCTTACTTCACTCTGTATAATGGGCTCCAGTTTGATCCATCTCATTAGAACTGATTCAAATGAATTCTTTTTAATGGATGAGTAATATTCCATTGTGTATATGTACCACAGCTTTCTTATCCATTCATCTGCTGTTGGGCATCTAGGTTGCTTCCATGTCCTGGCTATTATAAACAGTGCTGCGATGAACATTGGGGTGCACGTGTCTCTTTCAGATCTGGTTTCCTCAGTGGGTATGCCCAGCAGTGGGATTGCTGGGTCATATGGCAGTTCTATTTCCAGTTTTTTAAGGAATCTCCACACTGTTCTCCATAGCGGCTGTAGTAGTTTGCATTCCCACCAACAGTGTAAGAGGGTTCCCTTTTCTCCACACCCTCTCCAGCATTTATTGCTTGTAGACTTTTGGATAGCAGCCATCCTGACTGGCGTGTAATGGTACCTCATTGTGGTTTTGATTTGCATTTCTCTGATAATGAGTGATGTTGAGCATCTTTTCATGTGTTTGTTAGCCATCTGTATGTCTTCTTTGGAGAAATGTCTGTTGAGTTCTTTGGCCCATTTTTTGATTGGGTCATTTATTTTTCTGGAATTGAGCTGCAGGAGTTGCTTGTATATTTTTGAGATTACTCCTTTGTCTGTTGCTTTGTTTGCTATTATTTTCTCCCATTCCAAGGGCTGTCTTTTCACCTTGCTTATAGTTTCCTTTGTTGTGCAAAAGCTTTTAAGTTTCATTAGGTCCCATTTGTTTATTTTTGCTTTTGTTTCCAATATTCTGGGAGGTGGGTCATAAAGGATCCTGCTGTGATTTATGTCAGAGTGTTTTGCCTCTGTTCTCCTCTAGGGGTTTTATAATTTCTGGTCTTACACTTAGATCTTTAATCCATTTTTAATTTATTTTTGTGTATGGTGTTAGAAAGTGTTCTAGTTTCATTCTTTTACAAGTGGTTGACCAATTTTCCCAGCACCGCTTGTTAAAGAGGCTGTCTTTTTTCCATTCTATAGTCTTGCCTCCTTTGTCAAAGATAAGATGTCCATAGGTACGTGGATTTATCTCTGGGCTTTCTATGTTGTTCCATTGATCTATATGTCTGTCTTTGTGCCAGTACCATACTGTCTTGATGACTGTGGCTTTGTAGTATAGTCTGAAGTCAGGCAGGTTGATTCCTCCAGGTCCATTCTTCTTTTTCAAGATTGCTTTGGCTATTCAAGGTTTTTTGTATTTCCATACAAATTGTGAAATTATTTGTTCTAGTTCTGTGAAAAATACCGTTGGTAGCTTGGTAGGGATTGCATTGAATCTATAGATTGCTTTGGATAGCATAGTCATTTTCGGCTGTGTGTATTTCTAACTAACCTCTTCAAAGACAAGTATCATCTCTATTGGCCAATGTTATTATTCTTAATGATACAAATGGCTTACCATTTGATAAGTATGGCAACTTGAGTCACAGTGAGAAAAATACTAGTAATGATTGCACCTTCTAGGTTCTGTCTGTTGTGTTACTATCTGCTCATTTCTTATATATAAAAAATAGTATAATTTACTTAGTACTGACTTTTCCCTCATGACTGAGGAAGAATTAAACCCTCAAGAGAAGAATAAAGTAACGTAGCTACATATTTCTATAGAAATGGGGAAAAATCAAACTATAATAAAAACTATAAATTCAGATATTTCTTCAATGGCTGAGGAATATATTTGGTGCTGTGATAGCTATTAAATGCATTTTAGCATCCATAATAATTGAGAATAGTAGCAAAGTAATCATTATGAATAGTGAAACAAATATAAACTAAAAAGGAATCACTATTCATTATGTTTTGTTGCTTTTTCTAGTGCCAGAGTTTTCTTTCCTACTGTGATAATGGTATAAAGCATCAATGTAAGCTATAAAATATGAAGCAGTTTTCAGAATATTTTCATAATTATTTCATCCTGTATGCTCTCATTTTCCAAAATATCTCAAAATAAGCCAATACTATAGTTGAGTCAATGAAATTAGACCTTCCAAGAAGGAGATTGAACTTGATTTCATAAAATGTTGTTTCAGTAATGTTTATTGTGGACTTACTGTGTGCAAGGCTTATTACTAAGTTATAGAATAGAGATTAATAAAATGTGTCTTATTTCAAGAAGTTATGAACTAATGATGGAGAAAAATGTTAATAGAGAAATGTACAAGAAATTGTAGCAGAAGATACCTGAGATTCCTTGGGAAGGATCAAAAAAAAAACTACTGCCCCCGATGTTGCTACCCACCCCTGCAAGTAATAAAAGCTTCAGTTGCCTTTGTCAGTCAAAAGTATGACTCCTTTCCCCCCAAATGCTTAGTATTTATTTCTTCTCCCCTCTTCTCCGACACTTTCTCTTTGAGAGAGGAGTTGAAAAAGAAAGAGTACGTGTCACATGTGTATATAAAATGTCCCCTGTTGGATTTTGCAGGAGTGATGGATTTTCCAGTGATGTATCTGGTTACCTGGGATCTGCGTGTGCCGTGCTCAGTTATGTCCGACTCTTTGCAACCCTTAACTGTAGCTCGCCAGATTCCTGTGTCCTTGGGATTCTCCAGGCAAGAACACTGGAGTGGGCTGCCATGACCTGCACCAGGGGATCTTCCTGACCCAGAGATCAAACCTACATCTCTGGCATTGCAGGCAGATTCATTACCCACTGAGCCATGATATATCTAGAAAATAGTAACTTGCCTGGTTTAATTTAAGTCATGAAAGCATAAGTTCTGTGGTAGAAGTAAACCTTAAGTTTAGTATGCAGAGCTCGTTGACTGGTACAGCCAAATAGACTTGCACTAGGGCCTGCCTGCACTGGAGACAGGGTAACTGAGTCCATAGATCTGTGGTCCACGATCTGCAGGGCTGGCAGTTAATTCTCTACCTGGTGCATCAATAAACTTCAAAATTAACATTCATGAGAACTTAAGGAAAACTACCTAGCCGAAAAGATTTAGACTTGATCTATATTTGTCTTCTATGTGAAGGAAACAAGTTTATAAAACACCCAAGTGTTCTAAAATATTGATAGCCCAGCAGTATCTTGGAATTAAAATTATTTAGCTGTTTCTTGGATATTTTGAATGAGGACATTAGATCATTCTTGGTACTTATGGCTACACAGCAGAAGTAATATCTGGAAAGGAAATAAGTCATTTAAAGTGATTTTAGACATCTGTTTTCTAATATAAAACTTCTCCCTTTCTGTAAAATATTTTATTGTAATAAGAAATAATAGTGTCTTTGTTTGTGTAGAAATCTGTTTATCTTTGTTTGCTTGCTTTTAACTTGAGGCCACAGAATTTACCTAAATAATTCTTACTTGGAATATTCTACCCTTTTAGAGCATTTTGTTTGATGGCAAGTTTCAGCCTTTGTAAGGACAGCGGCAGCTGATAAGTATGATACACTGTGGTTTTGGTGTCAGAAATACATTAATTCAGATCTCAGCATGTATAACAGAGACTCTTAAATTCTCTTTGGATGGGGAAATGTGCAACTTTTTCTATCCCTGTATCTACTCTTTTCTGAGGAGAGGAAAGCCAGCCATGCTGTTCTTAAACCCAACTCCATAATTTAATCAATAAAAAAGAGACTTCTTCTCTGGCACCCAACGGTCCTAAAGTGGAAAAAGGTAGATTAGAAATGACTGCAGTGGGAAACATTGACCACAGTGATATGGTATTAGGTGGTGGACAAAGGAGAAAGCCAGTAAAAAATTGCTGAGGGCACAAGTTGCCTGATCTTAAAAATGTTGGGTCTTTGCAGCTATTGTCTGTTATTATCAACAAATTATCTGTTGTTTGATGTTGAGGGCTCAGTGTAACTCAAACTAGCTTTTCTATTTGCATTTTTTCCCATTGCTTCTTTACCACCACTTTTGCACCCAACACCCTGATATCTTCTTATCCTCCCTCCTAAGAATCACATGCATGCAATGAACTTTCATCCATCCATCACTGTTCTCCACCTTCATGTTACACTTTCTAAAACCTTTCAAAAGGTGCTGATGACTGAGGCTTTTAGCAATGCCATATTCCTGAGAGGTTCTTCATGACCTCAGCTTTATCTCCCTCTTCAGCTTACATTTGTGCCATTTACTTTCCTATTACTCCACACCAAAGTCACTTGGAATTTAGCACTTCTGGTAGCTATTCACAAAAGGCATGTTCATTCCAAGCTAGGAGTAGCTCTCCTGCTCCTTCCATCTGCCATATTATTCTGCCCTTCATAGTGCAACTGAAATGCTACTTTCTTACAATGACCTTTCCTGACTTTGGAAGCTACAATTCTCCCTGTTGTAAGCTTTCATAGAATCCTATATTTTTCTTTATATCAAGCTTTTCTATATTAATTTTTAAAAAATCACAGTTACTTAATGTGTTGGCTTTCCACTCACAAGTCCCATGAAACTGAAAACCATTTTATCTCTGTTCATATTATATCCTCAGCACTAAATAGAGTACATTTAAGTAGCGTAGCCAAAATGAAGACTTGATTATTGATGAAATGGTAATAATGCTGATAATCTGTTCAGAAATTAGCCACCAATACTAATTTACTCTATTTGGCATTGTCGAATAATCAGAGACATTGATTAGGATATTCAGTTCAGTCACTCAGTCAAGGCCAACTCTCTGTGACCCCATGGACTGCAGCACGCCAGGCCTCCCTATCTATCACCAATCTGGAGTTTATCCAAACTCATGTCCATTGAGTCGGTGATGCCATCCAACCATCTCATCCTCTGTTGTCCCCTTCTCCTCCCATCTTCAATCTTTCCCAGCATTAGGGTCTTTTCAGATGAGTCAGTCCTTTGCATCAGGTGGCCAAAGTATTGGAATTTCAGCTTCAACATTAGTTCTTCCAATGAACACCCAGGACTGATCTCCTTTAGGATGGACAGGATGGATCTCCTTGCAGTCCAAAGGACTCTCAAGAGTCTTATCCAACACCACAGTTTAAAAGCATCAATTCTCTGGTGCTCAGCTTGTTTTATAGTCCAACTCTCACATCCATACATGACTACTGGAAAAAACATAGCCTTCACTAGATGAACCTTTGTTGGCAAAGTAATGTCTCTGCTTTTTAATATGCTAAGTTGGTCATAACTTTTCTATCAAGGAGCAAGTGTCTTTTAATTTCATGGCTGCAGTTACCATCTGCAGTGATTTTGGAGCCAAAAAAATAAAGTCTTACGCTGTTTCCCTATCTATTTGGTATGAAGTGATGGGACCAGATGCCATGATCTTAGTTTTCTGAATGTTGAGCTTTAAGCCAACTTTTTCACTCTCCTCTTTCACTTTCCTCAAGAGGCTTTTTAGTTCTTCACTTTCTGCCATAAGGATGGTGTCATCTGCATATCTGAGGTTATTGATATTTCTCCCAGCAATCTTGATTCCAGCTTGTGCTTCCTCCAGCCCGGCATTTCTCATGATGTACTCTGCATACAAGTTAAATAAGCAGGGTGACAATGTACAGCGTTGATGTACTCCTTTACCTATTTGGAACCAGTCTGTTGTTCCATATCCAGTTTTAACTGTTGCTTCCTGATCTGCATACAGATTTCTCAAGAGGCAGGTCAGGTGGTCTGGTATTCCTATCTCTTTCAGAATTTTCCACAGTTTGTTGTGATCAACACAGTCAAAGGCTTTGGCATAATCAATAAAACATAAATAGATGTTTTTCTGGAATTCTCTTTTTCGATGATCCAGCAGATGTTGGCAATTTGATTTTTGGTTCCTCTGCCTTTTCTAAAACTAGTTTGAACATCTGGAAGTTCACAGTTCATGTACTGTTGAAGCCTGGCTTGGAGGATTTAGAGCATTACTTTGCTAGTGTGTTAGATGAGTGTAATTGTGCAATAGTTTGAACATTCTTTGGCATTGTCCTTCTTTGGGATTGGAGTGAAAACTGACCTTTACCAGTCCTGTGGCCACTGCTGAGTTTTCCAAATTTGTTGGCATATTGAGTGCAGCACTTTCACAGCATCATCTTTCAGGGTTTGAAATAGCTCAACTGGAATTCCATCACCTCCACTAGCTTTATTCGTAGTGATGCTTCCTAAGGCCCACTTGACTTCACATTCCACGATGTCTGGCTCTAGGTGAGTGATCACACCATCATGATCATCTGGGTCATGAAGATCTTTTTTGTATCATTCTTCTGTGTATTCTTGACACCTCTTCTTAATATCTTCTGCTTCTGTTAGGTCCATACCATTTCTGTCCTTTATTGAGCCCATCTTTGCATGAAATATTCCCTCAGAAGTTCTAATTTTCTTGAATAGATCTCTATTCTTTCCCATTCTATTGTTTTTCTCTATTACAAATGATTTAAATCATTATATTTATTGGGGTCAATTATTTTTTATCATTCAGTTCAAATTAAATTACGTAAATAATTTTAATCCCCTAAAAGGAGTATTATGTCAGAACTGTTCTGAAATGTATAAATTTGCCAGTGGAGATAGCTTACAATATTATTAATTCTGTGAGTTTGGTTTTAAAGGGCCTTAATTTTAGAATTCATTGTGCTAAATTAGATTAATATTAAAAATATTAATGTCCTATCCTTGTATATTCATGACATAAGTATATTTCTCCTTTTGACTTTGAATTTAGCCAAGTCATTTGTTTGGCCGTGGATTGCTAGCAGACATGACTTGTGATACAAGCAGAGCTTTGATATGTGTTTTTGCAGTGGACATTGAACAATTTTGCTTCTTCTCTCTGCAGAGCTTTTCCCTGAAAGATGTGATCTCATTCAAATGGGATCTCAAATGCAAGGCTGTGGAGAAACTTTGTACACTATCAGTGGGAATAAAAATTGCTAGTCATTGTAACACTATGAAGGTTCATCAAAAATTTTAAAATATAATTACCTGATGATTCAGAAACCCCTCTTCTGAGTTCATACCCAAAGGAAATTAAATTCTGAAAGATATCTGTGCTTCTATGTTAATTGCAGCATTATTCACAATAGCCAAGACATGGAAATACTTTGTGTCCATTGACAGATGAGTGGATAAAGAAATTCTGATAGCATTAAAAAAGGAAGTCCTACTACTTGCCAGAACATGGATGAACCTAGAGGACATTATGCTAAGTGAAATAAGTCAGACCCAGAAATTTAAAAAACCTTCATGATAGCATTTATATGTGTAATCTAAAAAAGTCAAGTAGAGAGTAGAATGGTGATTACCAGCAATCTAAAAATGTTAAATAGAGAGTACAGTGGAGATTACCAGGGACGAGGAGATGGGAGGAAAGGGGAGATGTTAGTCAAAGGATAAAATGTTGCAGCTATGTAAGAGGCATCCCTCGAGATACATACGGTACTGCATGATAACTGTAATTAATAATACTGTTGTTGCTGTTTACTTGCTCAGTCATGTCCAACTCTGCAACCCCAAGGACATTATAGCCTGCCAGCTTCTCTGTCCATGGTATTGGACGCTAAAATTTTGCTAGGAAAGCAGATTTCAAGTGCTCTCATCACATACACAAGATCTGTTAAATAACTTTGCTGTTGTAACCATATCACTGTGTATATGTATATCAAATCATTATACCCTCCCCCTTAAATATATACAATTTTTTTTATTTTTTAAAAGGCCCTTAAAAAATAGAATATCAGAGAATTGAATGGGTTTGTTCAATTGTTGCTGAGCTAACATGTTCATGAATAATAAATTTTAATTGTTGGTTTCCAAGTTAAAAAAAAATAATCTTAATTGAATATACAGGGAACGGAGATGACTCAGTTGAACTGTAGACCCATGAGAAAGATACATGGTCATTGGTGAAGGCCATTGAGAGTGTCAGGTTGTTTATTAGTGGCGATGGTTAATTTTTACCTGTAATACACAAAAATTTGTGGGGAAGATGGTGTAAGGCAGAGGGCAGTTGCTGCCTTGGCAAATCACCATAAGTGAAACTTCTTTAATTACGTGAGTGTAATATAAATGACTAAAGGCTATTAATAATAGGATATAAAGTTGTCCAAGCAGGCTGAAAGACCTGAAATATCACATGAGTAAATACAAAAGACATTCAGTGATGGTTATATAGCTTCCACACACTAGCTACAGCTCACTCTAGGTTAGTTTCCTTGCATCCTAAAAATCTAGTTTCTGTTTCTTACATGTGTGTGTCTGTATATTTTCTAGTCACTTGAAATGGTCTGAAGACCAGTGCATCCTTAACTAATACTAAAAGCTAACTAGATTTTTTCCAAAATTATTACTGTGAAACATGCAGAGATTTTTGTCAAGACTGCAACTAATCATTAAAATACAGAGGTATGATCCATTTTTCACCGTCATCAAGCATCAAAAGGCATTTTTAACATGATGCCATAATTCATAATCAGTTAACATTTCTAGTATGTTGAAAGCTGAAGTATGCTTTCAAAATTGAAATTGGTACCCTAGTCTCATTAATGAGTGGTTTGGAATACGTATGGAAATAGTTCTCATTTTCAGTAATTCTTCTTGTTCATTATAGCATTTAAAGGGGGGTAGAGGGTGGGGATTAAAAATACCATTTTGCAGGCACACAAATTTTAACTAGCAGCAGATGGTAAGACTGTAAAGAAACTGCTCCTCAAGCCAAGTTTACAGAAATTGGTCTCTTTTCCTTATAGTCACACATCATTTAGTACTAGAATCAGGGGTCAGAGCAATACTTGCCACATGTTAACCCTCGTATATCTACCTCTTGCTGGTGTAGATGCTGCATTTCAAGGAATTTGATTTGAGTCAAAAAGCATGCTGTAATTTTTATTATAATAAGCCATGACCTTTGATGATATTTTGCTACTGCCCAGTAATGAATTCTCTGGAGAACTTGAATCTCTTCTTTTAGTTGAAATAAAGCTTTGTCTTACTTAAATGCTTTGTGGAACTGTAAAGCTGTATTCTTCTTACATTCAATCTAGGGGGAGCTTTTTTGAGGCAAAGGAAAGATAGGGGAAATATGTGTGTTGGTGTGTAAGTATGTGTGTGTATGTCTTGATGTGGAAACAGGGAATTCATGGAGGGGAAAATGGTAGGCTGGAAGTTAGCAGGGACAGAAAGATCCTTTACAGTCCTATGGTAATTTTTTTTTAAATATATATCCTGTAAATTCTTGGATGTGCTTCTCTTCTAAAGTTCTAGGCTAATTCCCCTCCCTCTGAATATAAGTTGGGCTTTTTGAGTTGTTACTACTGAATGGAATGAGGTAAAAGTGATGCTACATAGTTTCCAAGAACAGATGGTAAAAAAGGATAGCTTTTATCTGACTCTGTTGTTCGCTCAAAGCTTCAGATGACTTCAGCTCTGACACATAAGACCAAACCTCATGAAGCCAGAAATGCCCAGCAAAACCATTCTTACAGTCCTGACCCTGTGTTATTGTGAGAAGTTGTGAAACTTTATTACTATTTTGAGCCATTAAGTTTTAGAGTAATTTGTTACTCAGCAATAAATTGCTAATATGTATAAGTTTAAATTTATTGATTTCATTTTATAATGATACTTTAGATAATATTGGTATCTCCTTTTTATTTAAGAAAATTATTTTTTGTTTAAAAAATTGTATGTTAGAAGTGAAAGAAAAGTGAAGTGAAAATGCTAGTCACTCAGCCGTGTCCAGCTCTTTGCGATCCCATGGACTATAGCCTGCCAGGCAAGAATGCTGGAGTGGATTGCCATTCCCTTCTCCAGGAGATTTTCCCAGCCCAGGAATCGAACACGGGTCTTCCTCATTGCAGGACTCTCTTTTCTAAAAGCACTAATCCCAATCATGAGGTTCCATCCTCATGATGTAAAGTGCTTCCCAAAGCCCCCACCTTCTAATATCACACTGGATGTTAGGGTTTCAACTTAGGGATTTGGGGAGGACACAAATAATCAGACTACAGAGACATTTGTTCATCCTGCTTCTTCACGCCCCTATCATTCCTGTCTCTGGAACCTGGCCTTGACTCCCACAATATGACTTCAGTCATCTTCACAGATGTACAAGACTTCTTTGTTTTGTCTTCATCTTAGATGGCTTTTCAGCAACTCTGAGCTACATCCTTCTTTCTTTACCTCGCTGTTGCTAATTTCTATTTGAATGTTCCTTAAATAGCTCGGTGTTAAACTTTCCAAAATGGAACAATATCTTTCTCCTTGTTGTTCCGTGGTCTAAGCGGTTGAGCCTTCCAACTTCTTTTTCAACCTTATGTACTAATAGCTCTCTCTCCTTAGTGGCTAAGTCGTCTCCGACTCTTGTGACCCCATGGACTGCAGCCTGCCGGGCTCCTCTGTAAATGGGATTCTCCAGGCAAGAACACTGGAGTGCGTTGCGATTTACTTCTCCAGGGGATCTTCCTGACCCAGGGATCAAACCCAGGTCTCCTGCACCGCAGGCAGATTCTTTACCACCTGAGCTACAAGGGAAGCCCATTAAAGTCAATGCTATCCCCTAGATATTTTTTTCTAATCTAACCATTTCTCTCTGTCCATGTATCCTTATTATAGTCAAGACTAGTTTTAGCTTTTGCCTAGATTGTGGTCATGCCTTTCTAACTAATCATTTTGTCTATGTTCTTTTTCTAATCCACTCCATTCTCCGTATCATAAACAATCTTATTCAAAAATGAATTGTACAAACATGTAGTGCGTATATGGAGAAGGAAATAGCAATCCACTCAGTATTCTTGCCTAGAGAATCCTGTGGACAGATAAGCCTGGTGGGCTGCCGTCTATGAGGTCGCACAGAGTCAGACACTACTGAAGTGACTTAGCAGCACCAGCAGCAGTAGTATGTATAAACATATGTGTGAATATATGTATACATTTTGTGTGTGAAAGTGTATGTGTGCACATGTATGTATGTGTGTAATTCCACAGCCTTGGTTCCTCTCAGTGTGACATTCCAAATATTCTGACATTCCAAATACTTATTCTGGTTTATAAAGATCGTGTGTAGCTTTGGCTATCTCTTCTTATATCTGTTTACTTATTCAGCCCCCATCTCTCATTATATCATCCTCACATTTAACTATTGAACTATTTTCAGTTCCAGCGTGATGACGAGTTTTCTTCTTACTTTAGGGTTTTTAAAGCACCCTTTTCCTTCTGTTCACAACTTTTTAATTCTCAATGTTCTACTACATTCCTGCTCCTACTTCTGAATAACTCTAAAAGTGTCTGTAGCTGGTTCTCATATTTCTTTTGGCCTCCTGGACAAAGGAGTATTGCCATCAATTTTTCTTGAACTATCAACTCAAGGACTTTCTGAGAATAGACTTGTATTAGATCAAAGTAAGTGACAATCCAGTTGGTGACTATAGGACTAGCTGCAGCACCTATTTTTTAAGTATGTAGCGTTGATTATGAGATAGAGATAGCTGAGAATATGCACATGAGCCCATAGCCCTGAGTGAATGCCTAGAATACTAAACATAAAAATTGAAATAAGCTTAGGGCTGGGACCTTTCAAACCTGAAGTTCTGCACATGCTTAGCTTGCCTTTCATGACTATGCTTCTCTCAAGTGCGGAGTGACATGAAGTGTGCCTGGGAGTCATGGAAAGTCTGCAAAGCTGCTGTTGTGGCATTCTCAATTGTTTCCTTTCTGTATCTTTCTAGAGATCAGTCAGCCTGATGCTAGTTGAAGTATATTGTGTCTTATGAGTTACATTGTCAGTCTAAACCTAAGATCACTGCTGTTGATAGAGAGGCACTTGAATCTCTATTCATTAAATTTAGGTACTGGGTCATTTCCTCCAGGAAGTATTCCCTAACTGACTAGGTAAGTCAAGAATTGAAGTCCTACTATCCTCATAAAGCAGATGCACTTCTCTCCTCAATAGTTATTAAGCTATATAATTATTTATTCATCGATAAATTATATGTACACTTTCTTTTACTCATTGGTGTGTTCCAAATATATGATACAATGTCTGACACTTGGTAGCTTTTGAATAAATTTATTAAATAAACAAATGGCTGTGGCTAAAGAACAGAAATCTGTCCCTGCCATGGAGAATAGGGAACTGGTAAATAAGGTTTAGGTAAATAAAGCTCAGTTTTCTGTTTATTCCTCCATTGTATCAATTGATTCTTGCTATGTAACAGACCTTCAAAACTGGCTTAAAATGATAATAATCATGTATTACTGAGCATGTGTCTGCAGGTTGGCTGGGAAGTGGCTGGTCAGGGTTCGGTGTTAGGATGCCCTGCTTTAGACTGCAGTAACTGGCTATCTCTCTCTCTTACTGTAGGACTATGGGTCTAGTCCACAGGTCTCTCATGGTTCTCGGACCAGCAGGATGAGTAGACCAAACTTATATGGCAGTGGCAGAGGTGCAAAAGAGAAAGTAAATGTACGCCAGTCCTCTTTCAACACGCTCTTGGCAGTGACATGGTGTTACTTCTGCCCACCTATCATTGACCAAAGCAAATGATAAAATCACATCCAAAGTCAAGGGCCAGGAAAATACATTTCGGGCCATGGCACAGCAAGTGAAACAACAATGTAAAAAAAACCTGTAACTATGTGATGAATGTGTTAACTGACCTTATTATAGCAATAGCAATGATAGCAATATATCCATATATCAAATCACTACTCCGTATACCTTAAATGTTCGCAATGTTATATGTCTGTTTTGAGGGCTTCCCAGGTGGCAGTAAAGAATCTGCCTGCCAATTCAGGAGACGCAAAAGAGGTGGATTCAATCCCTGGGTCAGGAAGATTCCCTGGAGAAGGGAATGGCTACCCACTCCAGTATTCTTGAATTTCATGAATAGAGAAGCCTGATGGGTTACAATCCATGGGGTTGCAAAGAGTTAGACACAACTGAGTGTAGAACATGCCTGTTTTAGCTCAAGAAAGCTGGAGGAAAAAATCAGATTACATACTGAGCCAAATTTCAACTAATTTGTATGGGAGGTATGAAACCAGCCTGCCAGGCTTGTCTGCCCATGGGATTTCCCAAGCAAGAGTCCTGGAATGGATTGCCATTCCTTCTCCAGGGGATCTTCCTGACCCAGGAATCAAACCCAAGTCCCAAGTCTCTCTCATAGCAGGCATATTACTTACCATCTGAGTCACCAGGGAAGCCCACAACTTTAATAAATATAATTTCTCTAAGTTAGGTGGTCTGGGCTTCTCCTTATGATTATAGAAAGAAGTAGATATAGAAATATATATATGTATTCTTAAGACCAAGTTTGTTTCTCCTGAAGAATGGCTACTTTAAATGTAGAAGCTCTGTTGCTCAGTTCTTCAGGTCCAACTATTGTTTTTGCTGTTTTTACTTGAATTATGTGGATAATTTCCTTGAGTATTAATTGGTCTTGGCCTGCAAATATCTGACTTAAATTGCATTGCTTTCTGCTGAACAGTTGAGATTGTCATTAGCATTACTGAACATATTTCCACAGTTTTGTAATTTATTTTAGTCAAAGGAAAGATCAATTGCATTTTGAAAATACTGTTCACATTGTTAGGATCCTTCCAATCAATTCAGGCAAGGAAGGTGTAGATTCATTATTTTATAATCTAGGTAGCATTGAAGGTAGTGATAAATGCTTTCCTCAGAGTAAAAACACACCTTTATTTCTTTTTTAACCTACCAATCACTTGTATAACTCGATAGTTTAGTCTGCTTCCAATGTTTAAAAAGTAGATGATTTAAGGTCAATCAGTGAATTCATTCCTCTTGACTTTAAATGTGTCTTCATTATATGCATTCCAAAGAAAAAATAGTACCTAGTCTGCAAAGATATATTTTAATCTCTAAATAATCTCTTGGATACATTTACAACTATAATTTTGTGTATTGTGAAGCACTCTAATTGCTCAATGTGAATTCTAGTCTAATGTTTAGCAAAAAAAAAAAAAGGTGCAAAAGTATGCATAACGTAGACTGACTGCAGATAAACAAATGCACTGAGGAGCAGAAGGAAATAGCAGTGCTTTAAAGGCATTCGGATTCCTAGTTCTTAAGCCACTAATGCTAGTTCTAAAGTTGGTTAAGATAGGCTTGGGGAGAAAATATTTGAGAAGAGGTTATAAAACATCATGGAGTTTTGATATTTATTTCTCTTATTCTAAAATATCTGTCTCGACAGTAGTTGTACTGGGATGGGAACTATTGAGATCTGATCCATATTGCCAGAATGTCATGAAGAAAGGTGCCATGCTCAATAAATATTACACATCAATGATTGCAATAGACTGAGTGAGTGTGTCTCCACGCCCTGCTGATTCATAAGTTGAAATCCTAATGCCTAAGGTGATTGTATCAGGAGGTGAGTTCTTTGGGACATGATTCAGGAGACTGGAGGTCTCATGAATAGGATCAGTGACCTTATGAATGGGGCCCCAGAGAGCTCTCTTGCCCCCTCCAGGTGTGAGAACATTGAGAAATCAGCCACCTATTAACCAGGAAGCATCCTCCCACCAGACCCTTATCTTGGACTTTCCAAGCTCTTGAACGATGAGAAATAAGTTTCATTGCTTATAAGCCACAAAGTCCATCATGCTTGTTACAGCAGTCTGAATGGCGTATAAAAGTGACTTTTATAAATCTTTGTTTCGTTTTACTGAGTATGTAGTTAGGTGATTGTAGAGTGTTTTTTACCAGAGGGTACACTTTCTGTTTTTTGCACTTACTGCTTTATAAGATTGGTCTGTACTTTCGTCTTTATGTATTCATAACCATGTGTTTGCTTAATAACCTTATGACTAAGGTCTCCACATTTGGAGGGCTAGAATAAGAAAAACACATGGTATAAGGCAATGATGATGTTGGATCTGTGAATGTGTGCATTCCTATAGTTTTTTGATAACCTCAAAAAAAAGTATATGCATTTTTTTCTGATACATGATGTTTCAAAGAGAAAGCATGTTGATTCACATGTGAACTTTAGAACAGTGGTATTACATATAATTAGAACCTGCGGGACAAGAGACAAAAAATTAATAGATCTGTTTCAGTCTTATTTATCTTGGTATTTTCCTATTTTATATATGGCAAACACTTGATATTCTACTGTGAATAAGTGGTAGAGGAGTCAAGAACTGTGCATTAAAAGTGTAGTATATAAATTGAATAAAAGGATTAATATTGTAAGGTGGGTGGATGGGTGAGAAGGCAAAAAGTAAAACCTGAATGAAGAAACTAAAAATGGGGATTTCCCTGGCAATCCTGTGGTTAAAACTCCATGTTCCCAATGCAGGAGGTGTGGGTTTGATCCCTGGTCAGGGAACTAAGATCCCACATGCTGCACAGTGCCTAAAAAACAAACAACAACCAAAAGAAAAAAGAAAAATCTAGACATACTGGGAAAGATACAACCTTTAAGTATAGAGAACAGAGTCTTCATGGGACCTGGTTTGACCTGAACTGAGCATCTAAAGACAGACAGAAATTGAGATTGAATGTTGGAGTCAAGAGGAAAAATACATAGATTAGTTAGGCAGAAACTAAAATTTAGCCTTGGACTGAAGTTCCAGGATCGTAGTCAGAGATGATTGCCTAATAAGATCCCAAATTTATAGATTCTCCCTCTTTTCTAAACTATAAAACATCTTACATGAAATATTTTATTCATTTCTTACAACATTCCTAGAATAATTATTTTTTATCAGTCTTTTGCAAAGGAAGTAGTCGAGATGCTAGAGGTTAATCTACCCAAAGGCCCCATAGCTGGGAGTAGGGGAAGCCAGGATGGAAACCCAGGCTTCACTCTAGGAGCTCATGCTCTTACCCTGGAAGGGTCCCTGGAGAAAGAAGGAAGTGAAGGGTTATGGCTTCTCACCATTCAGCTGGAGTTCAGAGCACACTGTGATGAGATGTGTGAGTGGAAATGTCCTGGTAAGGTGTAGGCCTGCAAGCAAGGTAGCACTTCCATCAGCCAGTCTCAGCAGATGTAAAAGCAGCAGCAGCAGCCGTGTCAATACAGATTTCCAAGGCATCAGGAGAGACAGACCTGGAACTTTGTTCATCAGGAGGCTAGAATGGGAACAGTTCTGATTACGGCATCAAGGCCAGAATGATATTCAGTGTTTGGAGTTCCCTGGGGAAAGGAACCAAAAAAAAAAAAAAAAAAAAATCTCACTAACCCTTTTAAAATCATAGATAAAAGCCAGTTACATCTCTAAACATTTCAGAGGACATTGGTGCCTAGATTGAAACTGCCAAATGTAATCATTTTGCACCATCCACCTTTATAACAAAGGTTTATATGTTTTCACTTCTTTGGGAAACAGGCTGGTGACCACAGAACGAAATTTTTTTTTTTTTTCCCAGCATGTTTTTTGCTTGAAAGGATTCTAGGCCTCAGGGGTATTATGCTAGGTACTCACAGACAATAAAATAAATTGAAATAGAGACACCAGACACTATTAAGTTATAAGAGGTTACTAATAGGCAGTTTTGCAGTGAAGGACTGAATATGGAATTGCACATTGAATTCTACCACAATAACTACTAGCTGTAAAATAAGGGCATTATGTTCCTTGTGATTTCAGACTTTTTTGAGCATTTATTGCATTTTTTCTGGATTTTTTATAACTGGACTCATGGCTTTAAATTGAGAGATGCTGTCCTAAAGATATTTGAAAAAAAAAATCTTGAGCATATTATTTGAAAATACAATTAATATCCCTTTACAAATAAGACTCTCTTGTCTTTTCCAGTTTTTCAGATACTCTGACATATATATGTAGCATGTGTTCAGTAAATGGTAACTATTTTGCTTTTCATATCTGAGTTAAAAAACAAAAAAACAGCTTGTGATTTATTTGCTGAGAGGTTTTGTGCTATTCTCATAGGATATCTTTGTTTTCCAAGTCACTGGATGAAGGTTGTCATAGGGCCATAAGGAGGAGGCTGGGTCTCCAGACCTCTTATCTCAAGAAATAGCTGTTTTCTCGGCTGGAACTTCTCTTCATTCCCTTGGGCCCCAGAATGAGGACAGATGTGAAAAGGAAGAATCCTTGCTGATAATTTTATCAGACCTTTTAATCCTCTGACTTTCAATAAACTCTGCAGTGGAACTTGAGGAAATGTGATGTAGTGTGGTGGAGTTTGAATTGCATAGAGCAGAAAAGGAAGGTTGTACAGCATTTTATGCAGGTGTGCAAGTATTTATGTGGTTGCCTCAGAATTCAGTCATATCCACTGTCTCCAGGTCATGCAGCCCTCTTTCCTTTGAAAACAGCCTCCATATTTCACGTTGGTCCTGGTGGAGCCAGGGAGGCCATAGAGCATAAGGATCTGGGCTGGGCTGAGCTCACTGGTTTTGCATCCAGGTTTTAATACTTACTGTGTGTGAAATTGATGCTTTTGAACTGTGGTGTTGGAGAAGACTCTTGAGAGTCCCTTGGACTGCAAGGAGATCCAACCAGTCCATCCTAGAGGAGATCAGTCCTGGGTGTTCATTGGAAGGACTGATGCCGAAGCTGAAACTCCAGTACTTTGGCCACCTCATGCGAAGAGTTGACTCATTGGAAAAGACCCTGATGCTGGGAAGGATTGGGAGCAGGAGGAGAAGGTGATGACAGAGGATGAGATGGCTGGATGGCATCACTGACTCGATGGACATGAGTTTGAGTAAACTCCGGGAGTTGGTGATGGACAGGGAGGCCTTGCATGCTGTGATTCATGGGGTCGCAAAGAGTCGGGCACAACTAAGCAACTGAACTGTGTGACCTTGGGCAAGTTACTTAACCTCTCTGCATGTCCCTGTCTTCATCTTAAAATAGGGTTAATATGAAACCTTCCATATTAGGTCATTATATATTAGGATTTGTATAACCTGGATTTCCCTAAGAGCAGAGTCTAAGATATAGGATTGGGTGCCGTTGGTTTGTTGTAGGAGGTGATCACATGCAGTTGGGTCCTGGGAAGAGTGAAGACACAAGAGTTAATTTAGAGCTCTGTCCCAAGCTGGTCACTGCTGTGATCACTGGGGTTCAACCCTGCTGCAAGTCCTTTGAGGCCTGTGCAGACTTTCCCAGAGAGAGGTCTACCAAGAAACTGAGGAGTGGAAAATTCACAGCAGACCTCCCTCCCCCAGTGTGTGCCCCGTGGGGTGTTAACCCTGACACACCTTGAGGTTTGCACACGTGTGTCCGAAGAGTTCCGCAGGAGTCTCTCCCGGCTCTGGGACAGAGGTCAGGGCGGGAGGTTTGTTGCCACACAGAGGCAAGATATTGTCAGAATATGCCTGGTGGCTGCCACTAACCAGCTGAACTTAAAAAGACTCACTAGGAGATATATGAGGGGAGGTGTCGTTTTGGGATTAAACGGGGAAAAAAATGTGTGCAAAATGTCTAGACCATCATCTGGACCATGGTAAGCACTCAATACCTGTTAACTAGCGAACAGACATATTGTTCTGGGCAGAGGTATGTAAGTATTTTACAGAAAATCTTGTCTCTAGGTTTCCTTCTCTTCTTATAACATGTATATATTATGTTGTAGAATAATACTGTCAGAGCTTTTACTGTACCACATTCCAGTAACAATAGTAAAATGTTGGTTACTCCCCTCTCTTCTCAGGGGAAGGAATAATTAATTGTAACTTGAACAATATCCAAAGAATCCCTAGTCTTTAAGAAAGACTATCCAAGGGACAGAAACGTGAACAAATTCCTGTGGACACAAAGACATCTGATCAGCGTATGTGCTTAAATAGGATGTTTTCCCAACCTCAATACATACATGCAAACATACACTCACACACACACACGTATGTACACAGAGTTCAGCTGCTAGAAAATATGAATATGAGCTACTTCTCAGGGAACTCTTAGATCTGTCTCAATACAGAAATGAGGCAAGCAATTTGAGTTGAAAGTGAGACCTATATATTTTCTTAATTCCCAGTTGCTTCACTGAGAACATTGAACTTTTTCTCATCATTGTAGATAATGAATTAGCAAGCTTAGCTTTAGATCATTCATACTTTTTTCTTAATCTGTAATTGAAAAAATGTGCTTCCTTTTGTCTTTCTTTCCTTTGATGCTTCCTTGTGATACTTAAATTTTTATTTCTTTATGCTGATAAAATATGGAGAAGCATGTAGGCAGACTGTTCAGCAAGATACCTATCTATAAGTGAAGACTATTTTAAAGTTATAGAAGTTAGGGAAATTGGATAGATTTTCTAAGGAGATAAGTAAATGTAATGAATATAGAATATAGGGTTTTTTTTTTAATTAAAAGCAAAAAGGATTGCTTGGGAGAAAAGTAAAAATGTAAATAATCGTCAGCCTTTTTTTTTGTCCACAATTGTGCTCACATAGGTCAAGATGTCTTTTTAAATATTTAACATTTGTTTTTAAGTCTAAAAG
Source organism: Odocoileus virginianus (assembly GCF_023699985.2). Lineage (NCBI taxonomy): Eukaryota > Metazoa > Chordata > Mammalia > Artiodactyla > Cervidae > Odocoileus > Odocoileus virginianus. Next base: position 23,212,093 of record NC_069699.1, read on the forward strand.
TTATTTATACATTTTCTGAAATGTCTATCCACTATGTGTTAAACATTCTTTAAAACATTATTGAAATTATAACTACTGATACACTTTTAACAGATCTGTTTGGGTTTATTAAATCCAACACTTTGACTTATTTGTGGGTGACCTCAAAAATCCTAGCACTGAGTGTGCAAATGAAATCACTGGGTTAACTTGTGCTCTTTCACAGAAAACGGTGAAGAGCTCAGATGAGTACCCCATAATGGATTTACCTTGGCTCCTCACAATGCATTTAACTACAGCAGTGATAATGAATGGCCACAAATCTAGGCATAAATTTAAGACTTGGGAAGTTTAGGTCTGGTGTTAGGAGTGCCTTACTATAAATAAGGACTGGCTGCCCTTGAACATTTTTAAAGCATGTGTGGATCTGGTGTTAAAACTAGCAAAATTCATTGCTCATTTTTCCTTTGCTGGTAGAAGAATTTACAGTATATCTCTTGGGTCTCTTGAGCTATGTGGGAATACACAAATCTCAGCTTTAGTGAGAGCCATGCAGTGCCTTTATTAGTCTTAGGGGAACCAGAATCAGCTCCATTGATTTGGAGATTTGCTCCTTTTAGAAAATTACATGGACTTCTGTATTTAGGATGCCCTATATTACCTTAATTGTGACTCTTTTAGCACTCTTACTGCTTAATGTATGACTTTTCTTTGCAACTTTTATCACCTTAATTCTGCTGGTTGGATTTGAAGATTAGAGCAATTAGCAGAAGACAGTTGACCTTCCCCAGGGTCACCACAGAGAGCCTCTGCCAACCACTGAGATATTTGGATTATTTTAGGCAGTGATGATTTAGATTATTTAAAGTAGTAGTAATAAAAGTTAATAGAGAGTTAGGAAAATGGTTTATTGTTCAGTTTCTCATTTTATATAAGGTGTATGTTTTCCAATGGATTATATGCACTAACATGTTCTGCTAATAATAATTTATATTTTTGCTATGAACAGTGTACTCAAGGTGCTAGGAATGAAGGAAAGGAGAGAAATTGCCCTAAAGATGCTTACAACCTAATATGGGCAATGAGGCAATTTTAAAAATAGCTACATACCTGAAAGAAATATATATTTACACACATATATATGTATATACATATACTTATGAATTAATATATATATGTCTATATAATAATTAAAATACCAATTGCAGCACTATCATGTTAGTCAAAATTTGGAAATTACCCAAAGTTCCCTCAGCAGTAGAATGAATTACTAATCTGTCTCATAGTTGCATGGTAGAATATAATATAGCCCCAAGAATATTATCACAACTGTGTGTAGAAACATGGATGAATATAATGTTGAGTATGTTAGGTAGTCAACAGACTGGTTCTTGGACTGCAAGGAGATCCAACCAGTCCATCCTAAAAGGAAATCAGTCCTAGGTGTTCATTGGAAGGACAGATGCTGAAGCTGAAACTCCAATACTTTGGCCACCTCATGCGAAGAGTTGGCTCATTGGAAAAGACCCTGATGCTGGGAGGGATTGGGGGCAGGAGGAGAAGGGGACGACAGAGGATGAGATGGCTGGATGGCATCACCGACTCGATGGACATGAGTCTGAGTAAACTCCAGGAGTTCATAATGGACAGGGAGGCCTGGTGTGCTGAGATTCATGGGGTCGGAAAGAGTCGGACACGACTGAGCGACTGAACTGAACTGAATGGATGTTAGGTAGTTAGAATAGGAAAAAGGAGTCTAGAATGACGATGGCTAAAAGACAAGGAAGGGAAAAGCTTGTGAAAACGAAGCACACCACATTCCATGGCCATTCTTGACTCGTTTTTCCTATTCTAACTTCCTAACAAAAAGAAGCCAGACACAAAAAAGTACATACCGTATGATTCTGTTTATGTAAAGTACAGACAAATGCCTCTGTGCTGTTGGAAGTCAGGCAAGTTACCAATAACTAGTGACTATAATGATAGAAGGGGACATGAAGTGGCCCTCTGTGGTTCTCACTGCATCATTATGCTGCTTTGAACTGTGTGCTATGTACAGTTCATGAAAATTCATAAACCATACATATATGATGCATGCATTTTTCTATATATATATATATATATACTTTAATTGAGTTTTTTTTTTAAATGAGCAGTTTTAAGTAGAAGAAATAAGACCTTTGCAGAAGAAATGTTTTAAGAGTGGGCTATATCTACTAGGTACCGCTGCTTTAGTTTTCTTGATGTATTGACAGGGTTTAGAGATCTGGAGATAGCTTTTTATGAAGGAAGAAGAAACGCAAGCCAAGGCAAAGAGGTGGGAAAGCATCAGGTCACCTACTAAGTGAAATTTTAAGTCCTTGAGAAGTAGGACAAGTACAAAGAGAAAAATACTACGTTTGGGTAGGCCAGACAGTGAAAAAAATTAATATTATGAAAAAGTTTTCTATTTTTCTTTACATGATGGCAGTCAATGAAATTTTTGAGCAATAAGATGGCATAGTTGTGCTTTTGAAATGTAGTGATTGCATTAGGGATGACAGATTGAAAGGCAGGGTGACTGAAGGAGAGAAGATTGAACTATGCCTGCAGTATTAACAGTGGAACTTCGTATGGGTCTGTGCTGGGTGACAGTGGTGGGACGGTGACTGGCACTCAGGAATTATTCACTGGGCGAACACTACTGTAAAGCAGTAAGTGAAGGAATGGGATTTTGCATTAGATTCTGTAAACAGGCTTTCTTGAAGAATGAGTTTGTTTTCTCAGTGGCTCATCATTCCAAAGCACGATCTATTTTTCACAACGTGATGCCATTTGAAATTGGGATTGCAGCACATGGTAAACTCTCCCACACTTTTAGGTGACAATCAGATCACTGAATCTTAACTGCCTCAAGTGCAAATTGTATATAGAATGCAGTGGTGGGCTGGGTTGTATTATCCATCTGTTAATTCTGCTAAAATGCATTTTGAAGTAAAATACAAGTTTCCCTCAAGCAGTATATTGCAGCTCTTTCTCAGTAATTTTCCTAAATGAAAGATCAACAACAGCAGTGTATTTTGGGGGATTTGGTTAGGAAATCATTTTACACTATAAATTCTTTAGTGGTTCTTATCTTGAAGGTCATTAATTCCAGCATTCTGAGAGGCAGATCAATGGTAGTAAGTGCAACATCTTTGTTTTCTCTTAGAATTCTGACCACAGATAAACTTACTAGGTTTGAGGTCAGTTTTTAAGGAAAAGCTATAGATTTGTGTTGAATTACATTTTTTTTTTTCATTTAGTTTTGCTTGTGTATCTTGGCAAGAACTTTGGGATAGTTGGTGGCAGTTGGCTCTAAGCATTTATATATGAGGAGGAAAGAAGAGTGGTCTAGCTCTAGATCCAAGCAAGGATGTGTGGCAGGATCAGGGAGACACTTTATCAGCAAAGTATGTGGGTGAGAAGGCCTAGATCATTTAATTCTTTCCAGTGAGTGTTGGATGAACTGAATCTACTAGATAATTAATCTTCACTTTCTCTTTACTCTTCTCAACACAGTTTAATTGTAGAGGAATTAAGAAGATAGAAAACATGGCTGATTCACTGTATATTAATGAACAGCTTCAATTCCAACTTGTATTTCTAAACTTCTCATTCTTTCTCTTACTGCTTTCCTAGTTCCAATCCATCTTTCACATTCTCACTAATGCTGTCAATAAATTTGTTTTTATTTGATCATGCCACATGTCTATTGAAAAAGTCTGATGTGACAACATAGAAGGTACTAACTCCTTTAACTGGCTTTTTGTAGGTATTAATGGTCTGTTTGTTGAATCAACACTCATTGAGAAAAAGAAAAAAACAATCTATCATTATGGTAAACTCAGATATAATATGACCCTAAAAAGATTTTAGCTTAGTTTTGTCTTGCTGATTTTATTTTAAATTATCCATCTTATGTCAAGATCTTCAGTAGCAATAATGAATTAGTTATCTCTGAAGCATGTTATGGAGTTCATTGTAAGTAAATACTATTGCAGTTTAAATATTGATTCAGGAATAATTGAGTTTACAACACGTGTTTTATAAACAATGCTGTTGTTCTTGTTTGTTTATGGAAAGAAAAAAAATCTTTGAATTTCAATTAATATATAAAAGATCCAAGAAGTTTATCCCCTCTCCGAAAATATATATTCAGAATTTATAAAGGGAACACAGTGATTAGAAGAAATATAAGGATCAGTACATGTAAATTATGAAATGAATCATATTTATTTCTGAAATCTAAGGGAATTATTATATTTTAACATAGCACATTTGTATGGAAATTCTTATACCATGTTAAAGAAACTTCCACTATTCATATCACATTCAATCCATAAACCCATAAACATTGTAACATTTTTTAATGTGTCATTATTTAGAATTTTTAAATAATAAGTCCATCAGAAATAAAGTTTTACTTGTTTATTGCAATAGTAAACTGAGACACAAGTTTAGAAGATGACATACGCCAAATGTGAAATGGGATATTGAATCAAGGTAATGTTTTCATTAATGTTTTTAATATATGATTTTTTCATAAGAAAACAGTGTATGCTGGGTTCATAGTATCCCTCTTTCAAGGTAAATTTTGCTCTTTCTCTTGGTATCTATCTTGGCAAAGGGAGAGCCACAAAGTCGTGTATAAGTCATGGCTCCATAAGATACAATTATCAAAATCAGCAACACAAATCCGATGCATCTTGTTTTTCTTTACCTTCAAAAAAAATTTCCTTTTGCCTCCACAGATTTACTTTCTTACAGGCTATCTAAAAATATTTTTCGTTTAAGAAGGAGAAAAAGTGCCTCGTGACAATTTGCATAATATGTTAATGCAGATATGCATCTAGACATCTGGATGGCATTTTAATACCTCATTCTCATTCAAGGAACTAGACCTCACACAGATGGTAGAGACAATTTTAAGAGCATTGTTGTAAACAAATAAGGCAGCCAGGAAACCAAACACACTCCAAGATAGGCTTTGCCGCCAAAGAAGCTTTTTAGTGAGATGTTTTGACTACAAGTTTGTACAGCCCTTATCAGTCTCTGACAAAAGCAGAGGGACCAGCAAGCAGTTTTCCTAGGCAAAGGAAAGGAGAAAAAACCCACACTACTGACATGCATTTTCAGCTTTGAATATTTGCAAGATTAAATGTATTTTTATACTTATGCAGAATATATGTGTGCATATACCCATACACACATACATATGTACATATAACATGTGTATGCATATATACTTTTTTTATATATAAAGAGGCATATAGGATTTAACAGTAAGTTTATCTCTTTCTTCCTTCTCTCCCTAGTGATATGTACAGTCAAATCTTGAGCTATTAAAAGCTGGTAGTCTGGAATCTTCTTGCCTAAGTTTAAACTCTGAGTTTAGATCTACAATTAACAAGCATTGTTGTTTTGAGAAAGTGACTTAGTCTCTTGTTGCATCTGTTTTGTCATGTGGGATAATGGTGGTCCCTGTCTTAAAGGATGGATAAGAAGATTAAATGGATCCAATACTTAGCACATGCCCAGATCTCGCAATCATTCAACAAATGTTAGCAGTTATCATCATTGTTTTGTTTATTTTCTGTTATATTCTGAAGCTTCACAAAAAAAGATTTGAAGCAACGGACATTAAAGCTCTCGGCACATCACAGCTCTTGGACAGACCATGTTATAGCTCTTACACAGATCAGTGTTACAGCTCCGTGTTACAGCTCGGTTTTATTTAGAAAATAGCAGGAAAATACATCCTTGAGGGGTGAGGGAAAGCTGACGCAAAGACATGAAGGGGGGGGGGGGGGGAGAGAGCACGGGAGAGAGAGAGACCTGGCCCTTTTGCTCCTCTTTTTATATGTTTTTTCCTTCCCCCTGGGCCTGCCCTGTGTAAGTTGGTCTAGCTAGGAGTGCTGTTTGTTCTCCTCAAGGTTCTTACTCCCGTCCTCAGACCTTCCTTTGTTCTATTTTCGCGGGCTTTTCCCTTCCTTGTCTTTTAGCCACCGCCATTTTGGACTCTTGTTTCCTATTCTACCTACCTAACAAAACCACTGAACTTGTTCTCTCATGTAATAATAGGTTACCTGGAGATGTGACAGGGGTCTGCCACATCCTGGAGATGTGACAGGGATCTGGCTCTGGAATCAGCCAAACTGTGTCTTAAACCTGAGTCTTTTTCTTACTGACTGGCGTGTCAGGGTTAATTTCTTTATATGGTAGGTGGGAGGCAATTTATAGTTGTTTTTCCTGTGTAAGGATGCATTTGAAGTAAAAGCTTTTGGGAACAGCTATACAGGTGACATAACTTGTTACTGAGGTTGCATGCCTGCTGCTGCTGCTAAGTCACTTCAGTCGTGTCCGACTGTGCGACCCCATAGATGGCGGCCCACGAGGCTCCCCCGTCCCTGGGATTCTCCAGGCAAGACACTGGAGTGGGTTGCCATTTCCTTCTCCAATGCATGAAAGTGAAAAGTGAAAGTGAAGTCACTCAGTCGTGTCCAACTCTTCACGACCCCATGGATTGCAGCCTACCAGGCTCCTCCGGCCATGGGATTTTCCAGGCAAGAGGACTAGAGTGGGGTGCCATTGCCTTCTCCGTGCATGCCTACTATTATCCAAAGAAAAGGAAACTCAGCAATCATGTTTCTCCTTATTGTATCTCTCTGGTGGACGTTGCTTAATTTAGGCCAATTTGGATTTGGGATTGAGTGACATTTGTGAGTTGATGCTTAACTTTTAAAATAATGGCATTTCACCTATGGCTGATTAATGTTGATGTTTGGTAGAAACCAATGCAATACTGCAAAGCAATTATCCTTCAATTAAAGATAAATAAATAAAATAATGGCATTTCATTTGAGGAGCTATGTATTTGTCAGGTTTGTTCTTGGTTATACCTAAAGTAGTAACAGTTTTTCAGTAGAGAAAATGAGAAATGGTATTAGAGAAGTAAAAGTCCCATCTAGAAGAGAGAGAGAAGACCCTCAGAATGAAACAGATATGAGATAAATAGAGACTGTGATTTCCTCAGTTCTATAGCATATCAGATCCATTCAAGCTGCTTTTTCTTAATTTACCCTGTATGTGATAGATTTCTTTTGCTAGCAATTAAAATATTCCTGATTAAGATAACACATAATTTGCCTTTCACTATTAGATCAACTTTGGGATTATAGTGTCCTAATATACTACCACATTATATTAATTGAGAACATTCATAAAGTAAAATGTGCCAATTTTTAACAAACATACTTTGCATGGTTCTTTTATTTAAAAATTTATTGCAGATAGAAGTTTAATCATCATATAATAAGTGTAGCCAAATTATGGTATAAAAAAACTTTTTGAAAATAGAAAAAAGTAGTTTAAAAATTTTAGACATTATAAATCTATTTCTTAATGCTAATATTGTAAATTTTTTCATATTACCCTGAAGACTTCTTGTAGATAACATTCTGTGGCTATAGCTCACTTTCACAATTACCCTGAATATAGCAGACTTCTAGTTAGTTCCATAACCAAGTAACATTTTGTAGAATCTCCAAGCTTGTCACTTTTATCCTTTAATTTAGAGATACAACACCTTTTGTTTATTTCACTATAACACAGAAATACCTACATTAAGCTCAAGTAGGAGAAATAAAATGGAAAAAATCCAAAAACCACAATTTGAAGTTGGTTAGAAGTTTGTCCAGATGACATTTAACATAGTGTTGGGAAATACAGATGCTTATCTTGGAATCAGCAAGCAAATTATGCTCATGGTAAAATTATAAATTTCTGACTTTACAGGTTTGCCCTGTATGTCCAGTGAAGTATAAGCTCAAGAATAAGAGGTAAAAAGCAGGGTTCAAATATGAAACCTGTTTGTTTAGCTTCTCTCAGCGTGAGTTTCTCAGTCTGTGAGATGATAATAAAATATGAACCTCACAGGTTATCAAAAAAGAAATGACATAACATATATTAAATTCTTACACAATGTCTAACACAAAGCATAACAAATATAGTTACTTCCAGATTGTAACAGAGCTATAGACCAATCTCTGCAGTCATCATCATGCAAGTGTAGTGAAACTGAACATGAAAAACTGTTGTAATTTCAGTCTAATACCCAATATTTATGGAAATGCCAATATTTATGGAAATACATGGCATGTTTTTCTCTCTCAAACATTTTTTTAGGTCATCTATAACCACTAAATGTGTCAATAACCTCTTTTCTATTGTAAAATTTAATCTGTATTATCAGTAAAAATATAAAGATTTTTATCCTCCTTTATCCTTCTTATGCACATAAGAGATTCATGCATGTCACACTTGAGTGTATAGCGATAAGTAGGGTCATGTGAATGTTGTTCACATAAAAGTTTTCTATCCTAGCCATTGAGATCCTGGCATTAATCTAGATTGTAGATCTTAAATTTGTGTTCGTTGAAAATTCACCAAGCAAGGGATAGTTCAGTACAGTTTCCATTTTTATTATCAGTCTCTATTTTAATTATGGGTAAGATAAATAATAGGAATAAAGCAGCATGAGTCAAAGCATAGTAATTATCTATATTCCTTGTGAAAAACAGAACTGAAAAGTTATGAATAAAGTTGACACCTGCTTAAAAAATTGCTTGAATCTGGCTGGTATAAAATATAGTTAAAACTATTGCTATGAAAAGAAATCACACTAACTTTAATATTTTGGTATGTTTTCTTTCTAATGGAGTAACAGCATAGCTTGAAAGCATGCTTCATTTATCCTTACCTCTTGGTATAGATGAGACCTCCTTTTCCATTTTTGGAACGCTTTGGAGAAGTGTATGCCATATTAGAAATTTATTAGATTTCATCAGAAAGCAGGTGGTTATGAATTTTTGTTTCCAAAAAGGAGACCTGAGGGATATTCCATATTAAAGGTGTTATTCCCTTTTGGTAGAAACATGCAAATCACTGTTTTTGCTACAAAAATAAAACAGTTCCTCTCGTTGTTTCCCTTGGGAATAACAGTTCCCTATTATTCATAATTATAAAGGCAAATTGAAATTTGATGTTTATGTTCACAATAAGATATTGGGGACATTTTAAAGACATCAAGCCTAGAAAAATTACATTTTATTTGGAATTCATACATATATACATAACATTAATTGGACCAACATAAAGGCTACCTCACAGAGGAGCCTGGTGGGATACAATCCACAGGGTCACAGAGAGTTGGACATGACTAAAGTAACTTAGCATACACAAAGGCTAATTTAAATTTGGCTCTGTTATTCATCTTTTGAGGGACAAAGATTGGGAAGTAAATTTAAGCAGCAGAGCAATTGAATCTTCACTGAAATTAAGATACACTTGAAGAATAAAGACATATATGAATAGAGAAATAATTTGTGAAGTAAAACATCTTTAAATAGATAAGCTATTGCCATCATAAGGTAGAAAATGTCTGAAACAGGAATGATCTGTACTTTCAGTTAAAGTGACAATGAATGACAGCAAAAAATCAGTACTGTCTATGCAAGGCTGACTGTTTCTGTGATGCCCTAGTCTTTATTTATCTGCTGTGTAGTTAGCTGGTGTTAATACTGATAGACACATCTGTAATGCTGGAAGAGAACTTTTGAGTCTACTACAGTCCACTTATGATGCTGGAACTAGGACATCTTCTCTCCCTAGTCAAATTTCACTGGGGAAAAAGGAGTCCTCTATGTATGAATCACACAAGTGCTGAAATATATGAGTCATCTAACTACTTCTGATGAATTGGCTAACTTCACCCACCTGTATCATCAACATATAGGCATTCTGTGCCACCACACACTCTCCACAAGCAATGATTGTCTGGAGTTGGGGAAAAAAAAAAAATGAAAGTGTTGGTCTCTTACTTGAGTCAGACTTTTTGTGAGTCTGTAGCCAGTGGACTGTAGCCCACCAGGCTCCTCTGTCCATGGAATTCCTCAGGCATGGAGGAATTGGAGTGGGTTGCCATTCCCTTCTCCAGGGGATCTTCCCAACCCAGGGATCAAACCCTGGGTCTCCTGCATTGCAGGCAGATTCTTTACTGTCTGACCCATAGGAGTTGCCAAATGAATAACTGCACTATGATGAGACACTGCTCTTTGAACACTGCCAAGGGGAGGGGTAAAAAATGAGGCGCAGCCGTGAAAGGTAAGTGAAGGCTGCAATGTATTATGAATTCCACCTAGGAATGCAGGTGGGCCAGCAGAATTGGCCTTTAATGGAGGGATTGCAACTACTTTCAATCCTTACTTCTCTAACCTCTTTTTCCCCCAGCCTCTAACACACCCTAGGCGAACAGACTCACAGCTGTATGTGCTTGGCAACTTGCTACCCATTTCATTGTTCAGTGGTTCTGGAAGGGCACAGAATGCAACTCTAGCCTGGAAACATTTGGAAAATATAATGCTGTTCATAATATATCTTTGTTTCTCCCTCTGAGTGATGGTTGAAGGTGACTTTCCTGATTGCTGTTAGCAATTTTCCAAAATTAAATACCATATTTTTTGCATTTGATAGGCACAGCTGTGTCTGTTACCAAGGGCAAGCCCACCTGCACAACACTCTGTGTTCATTTAATATACTGAGAACTTTATTTAGAACCCAGTTTCATGGGGGAAAAATTTTCAAATTGTGAGAACCAGTTTGTGGGTGATGAGTTCTTGAATTCTACATTGAGTTGTGAAAAGGGCAAATTAATTTGTTTCCAGTAGAAGTAATATAGGCCTCACCAAAATCTTAGCCATGAAGCAAGTGGGATCCCTGTCTCCGTTTGTTAGCTTTGTATGTATATGTTTATGAAGCTAGTTTTTAATTTTTTATGTTTGTTTGTTTTTTTATTTGGCTATGCTGGGTCTTAGTTATGGCATGTGGAGTGTAGTTCCTTGATCAGACATCAAACCCAGGTTTCTTCCTTTGTGAGTGTGGAGTCTTAATGACTGGACCACCAGGAAAGTTCCTGAATTAAATTTTTCAGAACTCCGTGGTATTCTAAATCTGATAAACACAAATAGAAAGTGACAAGACCAAGTTTAGAGACTGATGTGAGAGTTCTAATTCTGATATCTGATCAGGTGACTCCATTTCTCAAAGTCTCTATTATTTTGGTGCCGATTGCACTGGCCGAGTGGATTAAACCCACGGTCATCTAGGACTCTAAAAAAGTTCTACAATTCGGGAAATGTGGAAGTAGAGTATGTGATCTTTCCCAATGAAAATAATTTATCTCTCAACTACAATGAGGTATGACCTCACACCAGTCAGAATGGCCATCATCAAAAAGTCTACAAATAATAAATGCTGGAGAGGGTGTGGAGAAAAGGAACCCTCTTGCATTACTGGTGGGAATGTAACTTGATACAGATACAGCCACGATGGAAGACAGTATGGAGATTCCTTAAAAACCTAGGAATAAAACCACCATAAGGCCCAGCAATCCCACTCATAGCCATGTACCCTGAGGAAACCAAAATTGAAAAAGACACATGTACCCCAAAGTTCATTGCAGCACTATTTAAAACAGCTATAACATGGAAGCAACATAGATGTCCATCGACAGATGATGGATAAAGCAGCTGTAGTACACATATACAATGGAATATTACTCAGCCATGAAAAGGAGCACATTTGAGTCAGTTTTAATGAGGTGCATGAACATAGAGCCTATTAGGCAGAGTGGAGTAAGTCAGAAAAAGAAAGACAAATATCGTATACTAACACATATACATGGAATCTAGAAAGATGGTACCAATGAATTTATTTGCAGGGCAGCAATGGAGAAACAGATGTAGACAACAGATTTCTGGACACAGCAGGGGTGGAAGGAGGAGAGGGTGAGATGTATATAGAGAGTAATATGGACACTTACATTACCATATGTAAAATAGATAGCTAGTGGGAATTTGCCATATGAGTCAGGAAACTCAAAGAGGGGCTCTATAACAACCTAGAGGGGTGGGAAGGGGAGGGAAATGGGAGTGAGATTCAAGAGGGAGGGGACATATGTGTACCCATAACTGATTCATGTTGCTATTTGACAGAAAACAACAAAATTCTGTAAAGCAATTATCCTTCAATTTAAAATTTTTAAAAAAAGATCGTATCTCTCCAGGCAAAATTAATTTAATATTTAAGGTAACAATGGTTGCCTCGTTATTTATGAGGGACCACAATTTCCAAAGTGTGTCCAATGGGACGCTCCTCTCTCAAGGTGTTCTACAAAAGCAGACGTTTCCGTGGTAACTACATTTGGCATGCTCCACACACTTTTTCCCTCTTCCTGGAGGAGTCATAAATCACATTAGCATTTAAAGACTTTCAGAAATCCCACAGAAAAGAAAAAATTTTAACTCTGTTTGACCCCATCTTTCTCAAACCTAGTTGACCTTACGTGTTGGGTCACCTTTCCTGATTTGACATCTTTCCTTTGCCCCTCGGATTTACTCTTCAACCTTCACACTGCGCTGTGGGTTGTAACACTGGGTTTCCTTTCCACTGTCCTGAATTTGTGCAGCAGAGAGGAGCACAGTTATTGAAAGTTCTGTTTGTTGTTGTTAGAGAGAACTAAGAGCTCTTTACTGTCCATGTTCTCTTGTACAAGTCATGGTGAAAATTTCTTTTCATTTCTAGCATGCAGGATATTTCTTTAACACAAGTGTGCTTTTATATTAAGTCTTATCATTCCCTGGCAGCAACTGGTTCACAACCCTGATGAATGTGCAATGGTTTCCCAGAAAGACATCCTTCTAAGAGTATGTTGTCTCAAACTTAGCAAAAATTGCTTTTTATACTATATCAGGGATCAGGTGCTTTCAAGGACTGTTTCTTGCTTCCCTGATAATGTTCACAAGCAGAGTAAACTAAATGTTTCATTTTTTCCAAGTTCTGAAAAATACCCTTTGTAGTGCTCAGAATGAACATAGCAAACAAATCACTCCTGAAAACCTCAAGTGTCTGGACATTGAAAGGACTATAGAGGACAAGTGACTCATTTCAGAAGTAGGAGTTTCCTATGATCTTACCCCTTTGCATGCTAAGGGCAGAGGAAAGGCACTGAACTGTCCCCCACCCTCGCCTTTTACAGTTGGCCTGGTGTGTGAAGAAGGGAACAAGGGTGAGGGACAAGGTGGCAGAGAAAAGTCCCAAAGATACCTGCATTACCTTGGATCGCCTTGGCAGGAACATCATGGTTTCTCAAGAATCAGGTTCATTCTACAGAAGTTTTGTTTTTGTTTACTCACTTAGTTGTGTCTGACTCTTTGAGACACCATGGACTGCAGCATGCCAGGCTTCCCTGTCCTTCACCATCTCCCAGAATTTGCTAAAATTCATATCCATTGTTAGGGCTTAAACCATCTCATCAGTATTCCATAAGGACCACACCCACTGAGCAAAGGAACCCCGCAACAAGAGCAGGGAGGGTAGATTCTTCGGCGGCCAAGAGTGTGTTACAGAGTGCTTGCTGCTGGGGGCTTGGAGACAGGAGTGCAGAGTTTTCATACTTTGATTGCACCACAAAAATACTCATCACTGAGCTTCATTTTTCTCTAAAAATGAATGAAAAAAAAAATATGTCTGCTCTAGGCAGATGGAGGAAGAGGCTGCTCTAGACCCAGAATGTTAGATGCAGATTTACCATGTAGCAAGATTCATGTGTGTACATAGCTGCATTGAGATTTCTGGTTGGAATTGGCTACCTTATCGAAAGGTGAAGTTTGGAGCCTGCTTGTATTAATAAAATGGTTTAGTGTGATGTACTGTTGCAGACTGATTATGGGCCACTGGTCTAGAGTTTTCTAGAAGGGAAAAAATGTTCTTTATCTATAAATAACTCAATGTAAGAAATGTATCTCAAAAACAAGTGCTAAAAAAAAGAGCAACAAATTTTCCTTCCGAAGAAACACGTGTTTCTTTTCATATTTAATAAAATTCTCACTTTGGGCACCTAGAAAGTTTTGATTCAGACTTCTTTATACTCTGTCACAGCAACTATAATGGTTGGTATATTTGGTTTTTTTTTTTTCCATTTATTTTTATTAGTTGGAGGCTAATTACTTTACAACATTGCAGTGGTTTTTGTCATACATTGAAATGAATTAGCCATGGGTTTACATGTATTCCCCATCCCGGTCCCCCCTCCCACCTCCCTCTCCACTCAATCCCTCTGGGTCTTCCCAGTGCACCAGGCCTGAGCACTTGTCTCATGCATCCATCCTGGGCTGGTGATCTGTTTCACCTTAGATACTATACATGTTTCGATGCTGTTCTCTTGAAACATCCCACCCTCGCCTTCTCCCACAGAGTCCACAAGTCTGTTCTATACATCTGAGTCTCTTTTTCTGTTTTGCATATAGGGTTATCATTACCATCTTTCTAAATTCCATATATATGTGTTAGTATGCTGTAATATATATTTGTTTTTTAATGCAACAACTTTTTTACATTTTGGGTTAATTTTTTTCTGCCTATTAATATTTATCATGTTCAATTTGTTCGCTATCTCTCCATCTGCATATCTATGCATGTATCTGTCTATTACACCAAAATCTTCTTAGAAGTGTTGCTATCTAAATTTAATAATGTTTGTTAAATACACTTCATTTTTTCTTGACTTGTTCATGTCTTTTATCATAAATACAATTTGGAAGTAGAAATTTATAGATTAAAGTTATAAATGTATTTATCATGAGGTTTGTAAAAGTATACATGTAAATATATATGAAACTCTGATCTTCTGTATACATATACATCCACATATGGGACTTTTGGTAAATTTCTTTTGGCTTTTTATTTTTATCTGTAAACAAAAAGAACTGGTGATAATGGCATCTGAATCTGTTGCCTCTATTATAATCTCTCAACTCTAAGCTTCCCACACAGTTGGAAACACCATTTATCTACAGAATTCTTATGCTGGTGTTGTGCTTACAGGGAAGCAGAGAAAATAAAGAGTTCAGCGCCTTTAATATTTCTGTTTTTTATGTCCATCATAGTGTCTACATTTAGCAAACACCCCCTCACATTAAAAGTTTCTTCATATTTAACCTTAGGAATTTCCTTCGGTAGGCCTTTCCTAAACACTTGCCCCAGAATTACGCAAATGCCTATTATAGGTCCTAATCATTTATTCATGCCTTTCTTTCCTTTTTTTGTTAAATTTTCAACTGAAAGTATATGCTTCCTATAAACTGCACGATTGCAATTGGCATATGTTACAGATGGCAGAAATAAATTTTGATACAAATTCATATATTGTTCTTGTATGTGGTGAAATGACAGCCTTTCAGAAATCATGTACCCAAAATTCTCCAGAGAATCTCAGATCTATTATTGATTTTATGCTTTGTGAAACTTTTATCTTAGTGTCCCCATCTCTCATTTTTGGATGTTTTCAGTCCGCCAGTATTATCCATGCCCTTTGGATCAACCAGGAGTTCATCTAAGACTCCTCCTCCTGAGTAAATGACATGCTCACATGTGACCATATAATTGAATTTTGACTTATGCAAAAAAAAAAAACAAGTTGTAAAGTAGATAAGAGAAAAAGTACTGTAAATAGATATTTAAAAGAAGGGAACAGATGGCCTCTTTGTGAATATGTTCAGACACAGCCAAAATATGGCAAACAGATGGTTTACACGTATGGTAGGTTGGTGATGGAGCCTGGAGTTTGTGAGGTGGAATGGACAGAGCTCTGACATTTCCTAAAACACTGAAATTTGTATCATCAGAGGAAAGCATTACAGACTACATGAACACACAGACAACCTATTAAAAATGCAGCCTATGCCATTTCATCTTCCTGGAAACCCCTTTTGCATTTCATCATTCCATCATTAAGTAAATAACTTACACTAAACTGTTGAGGAAGAAAATTTTAAATGTGAGGATGACAGTGCAGATGAAATACAAATACCTCAACTTGTTCACCCCTATTTAGTGCTGACTTATTAGATTTACTTCTTTTTCACTGTTGGCTTATCCTTGTTTATTTTGCAAGTCAAATCTTAAGAACATTCAAAATACACCAGCTTATTTCCCATGCATATGTTACTAGTTATTTCTATTTAGAAGGGACTACATACATACACAGTGTATGTATATATATATATGTATGTTAGAACAAAAGGTCAGTGATCTCTCTCCTATCTTATGCAGCACTTTCTGTGTTAGATAATTCTCCAGACAAAGAAACAGATGAACCACTTTCTTTTTTAAAAAAAATTACACAAGCAATGTTTAAATGCTACAGCTTAAACAATGCGGAATTATATAGATTGAAAAGTGTACCCCTACATCATTGTTGTTACTCAGTCATGTCCGACTCTTTGTGACCCCATAGGCTGCAGCATGCCAGGCTTCCCTGTCCTTCACCATCTCCCAGAGCTTTCTCAAACTCTTGTCCATGGAGTCGGTGATGCCATCCAACCATCTCATCCTCTGTTGTCCCATTCTCTTCCTGCCTTTAATCTTTCCCAGCACCAGGGTCTTTTCCAATGAGTCAGTGTCTTCCTATTTAAAATCTGTATTCTAATCTTTTATGGTAACCACCGTTATCATCACAGTACATATTTTATTCTGTAATTTTCTATTAAGTTATATATATGTATGTGTCTCCAAATTCACATATATGAATTTTATTAAATCCTAAATTCCATCATTTCCATTCATGAGATGTTTTTCTTTTAATCATATCTTAGAATCATACATAAAAATAAAACTCATTTTCAGAAAGTTTGCATATTTCATAAAATGATAGAATTATAGTCTTTGTGGAATATCTGACGTAAATCTATTTAAGAAAATTTATTACCAAATACACTTCCTTGAGAAAACACAAACAGAAGAATTTATGATCACATGTGGAAAATGAAAGCAGAATTTCTAGGTAAATCCCAAAACTGTATCTCTTAACTTCTTTCCATGGATAGATTGGCCTTTTTCATTTTTGTTTCTCTCCTGTGTATGTATTCTAAGGTTTTTGTGTAATGTGAAAAAATTATATTCAGAAACAGAAAGTAGTCACATGGAAAAAGACTTGCAGTTGACAGATTCCTACCTAAAGAGCAACTGTGGTTGTACTACTGTCTTCTACTGAAATGCTTACTCATCTACAAGGAATTTGAATAATATGGGACAAATTTTAAAGAGTTACATTTTTCCCCCTAAGAACTAATCTGTGTATCCATGCATGTTGTTTGCCCAATTGGGGCAAAAAGATTGATGCTCAATAGATTGATACTGTTCTGTGCCCCCCGGCCCCACTTGAATATATATTCCCCTGGGAACTTGCTACATTAATTGGGCATAGGGATTAAAATCACCAGATTTTATTTCAGTTTTACTTTACTTGACCTATGGAGGCACAGCTTTCCTTTTACCTCTCCATCCTCTGGCTTCTTCCTAGCTACTGTCCCATATCTTTTTTCTATTAATCTCCATATTATCCATGGTCTTTATGGTGCCAGTCCTCTGTTATTAATTTCTCTGGGTTCTAAAAAAGAGCAGATTTATCTTTGGTTTCATTTAGATATGCTTTGTCCGTAAGTAGCACAACTCTTGATAAGATAGATTTGGTTGATTTGTTTGAAAATGAAATCATAATTCTTTGCAGTAAACATGCCTGATTCTCATTCTTAAAGCTCCTTTATTTCAGAAGATTCCAATTGAATTCTAAAACAAATCTTAGATGTGATGGATATTTTAGGGAGTGTCTGCTTTGGATCAAGCACAGTGCCAAAAACTTTCACAATGCATTGTTTTGCTAGTAAAACTTAGTAAACATATGAAGGTGAAACTAAAATGATAGCTATGCTTTCTATCAGAGGAAGAAGAAAGAGCTCATATCTTAAGTCTAAATCTATATAAAAAAATAATACCAACATTTTATATATACATACTGGTTTCCAATTTTAAAATACTTCTATACGCTAGCTCAAGTGATAGGAGTGACAATACGGTGGAATGTTAATATTTTAATTTTTAAAAAAGACAAAAGTAGCGCTCTTCAGATGCTCTTGGACTTGCCATTGTCCCATAGCTAGCTCCCCTCACATTCTGCTGTTTTCCTCTGTCTTCTAACAGACTACGACCCATTTCGTAGTTTTAATTGCCTTATTCCCAGAGTGTCAGTAATCAACAGAAGCAGCAACTGTTCCCTACTTATTGGTTCGTATAAGTTCATATCATTTTTAATGAATTGGTTTTATGACTTTTTCAAACTTCTTTGTAGTTTTCTTCAGTAAATCATGAAAGGAAACATATGTGGCTTTTTTGCCCAAATAGTCCTGTATTAAAGTTGACTTACTTTCAGTGGATACTGTGTTTACACACTCAACTTCTTTGTTAAATAAATAAATATAGGATTTCTATAGTATTTGAATCATTTTGTCAGTGATTTCTAACTGACCTGTCTATATGTTATCACCTAAAGCTCCAGTATTTTGAGAGCATTTGTTAAATATCCATTTGAATATAGATACATATTTCCTGAATAAACACTTCAGTGTAAAACTTTGTGCACTGGAGGAAAAAATGAATGTGCTTTAATATTCATTTAATATTCATTCATTCAAATGTGCCTGAAAAATCCACTGCAGTATTCCCATGGACAGAGGAGCCTGGTGGGCTAGTTCATGGGGTTGCAAAGAGTCAGACATGACTGAGAGACTATACTGATATAGTTCATGCCGGTATAAAGTCTAATAGCTACATTACATACTTTTGCATTCTACTGATAAACTATAGTTCAATTCAAAATTTTACCATTATTGAACTTCTTAGTTGTTTTTTTTTTAACAGCAGGGGCTCCTCAAAGTTTTGCATTTTCATTAAAGGGTGCTACGTGCAGTTTCTTCTTTGCTTTTTTGTAGCTCCTTAGATGAACAGTTCTTATCTGTTTAATCTCTACAAACTTGTGTGTGACTTAAGTATTTATAAATTAACAACAGTGGTACTATCGTACAAGCTTTTAGGGAAGAATACATTTTCTATCCTTAGTACTTGTTTCATTTCCTCTTGTTTGTGGTCTTTAAAAAATGCTCTCAAAAAAATAAACACTTGGTCAATATATCTGAAAGCACTTTACATTTTGTTGGAATACCACTTCTCAATTGTGCTAGGGGCAGTTTTAGAGAGCTGGGACTTCTGTTCAGTCAGAATAGTTGTCCTCCATTTCCTTAGTTGCGGTTCCCACACCAATAGAAAGTCCCACTTCTTTTGATACATTTCTTAACCACAAGTTGAATCATTCTGTTTCTGAAATCTATAAGCTTCTTTTGCATGAATAAACTATAGTTAAGTCAATTTTCAGTTTGCTGTCCTAACATACATGCTGTATAACAGAGGAGTTTTTCCCTGTCACATGAAGTATCCCTTTTGCAAGTATCATTGATATTTTTCTTGGGAATTCCTTACTTTACCACAGCCTTTATTTATTATTTTGTATTCTATTTTCAGTGGTCATTGTTTCTTCTTTTATATTTTAATTATGATTTAAAAAAAAAAGAATTTCTCCAGAGTGAATATCTTTGATAGATTTTGTTAATTTCTCCTTTTTGTGTATGTGTTCATTGTTTTATTTGGATATAACATTTCCCACCCTTACTTTGCCAATAATTTTTTAAATTTATCACTGATGTTTAATATTTTTATTCATTATATGATTATTTTTCATATTATTTTCTTGAGTTTTCTTAGGAAGTGACAAAGTGTACTCATTTATATATATTCCATGTCTTTCAATTTCAGGAACATTTATGCTTATTAATAATTTTCTTTTCCTATATCACTGGCAATGGAATAAAACCAGACATCTGTTTCTTTGCACTATCAGCATATTTAGGCATTGGAAGAACAGTTTGATTGAAGTTTTTCTAAATATGATCACAGTACTTTATAGATTTTCATCTTTTTTTTATAACAACATAAATATGGATTACATTTGCTCTTTAATCAA
The DNA here is from genome assembly GCF_023699985.2 of Odocoileus virginianus. NCBI lineage: Eukaryota > Metazoa > Chordata > Mammalia > Artiodactyla > Cervidae > Odocoileus > Odocoileus virginianus. Next base: position 23,232,059 of record NC_069699.1, read on the forward strand.
GTGTTTGTGATTCAAGAAGACTTACCAAGATCAGATAGTTATGAGGAAAGATTGCATTTCTCAGACTAGTATAGAAAAAAGGAAGTTAAACTATTGGGAGGAAGAAAAAATGTCTTCCATACCCAATGTCATGTATATTCTTCATGGTTTCCAGGATTTTCTTAATCTTTAAAATCGGGATATTACTTTTCTTTCCAAGCTGCAAGAGAGGGTTGTTAGGAGAATCAGATGAAATAATATGTTAAATATTTTACTTCATGGCTTATCTACTGTTTCAATTAAGTTCAGTTCAGTCACTTAGTCATGTCCGACTCTTTGTGACTGCAGCACACCAGGCTGCCCTGTCCATCACCAAGCCCCGGAGCTTGCTCAAGCTCATGTCCATCAAGTCAGTGATGTCATCCAACCATCTCATCCTCTGTTGCTCCCTTCTCCTCCCAATTTCAATCTTTCCCAGCATCAGGGTCTTTTCCAATGAATCAGTCCTTCTCATTAGGTAGCCAAAGTATTGGAGCTTCAGTATCAGTCTTTCCAATGAATATCCAGGACTGATTTCCTTTAGGATTGACTGGTTGGATCTCCCTACAGTCCAAGGGACTCTCAAGAGTCTTCTCCAACACCACAGTTCAAAAACATCAATTCTTTGACACTCAGCTTTCTTTATGGTGCAACTCTCATGTCCATACATGACTACTGGAAAAACCATAGCTTTGACTTAGACAGACCTTTGTTGGCAAAGTAATGTCTCTGCTTTTTAATATGCTGTCTAGGTTGGTCATAGCTTTTCTTCCAAGGAGCAAGCATCTTTTAATTTCATGGATGCAGTCACCATCTGCAGTGAGTTTGGAGCCCAAAAAAATGAAGTCTGTGTTTCCATTGTTTCCCCATCTATTTGCCATGAAGTGATGGGACTGGATGCCATGCCCCCAGCCTTAAACCAGGCCACTGCCAACCCATGCCTCTGCTGGAGACTCCTGGACGCTCACGGGCAAGCCTGGGCCAGTCTCTTGTGCTCACTGCTCCTTTCTTCTGGGTCCTCGTGTGCACAGTTCTGTTTGTGCCCTTCAAGAGTCTGTTTGCTCAGTCCGCTGTAAGTTCTGGTAGCTCTGTGGTGGGGTTAATGGCTCCCTCCTCCAAGAGGGCTTATGCCGTACCCAGGTATGCTGCATAATTTATTGCTCTTAGTTGTTAAAGTGTGTCTGACTCTTTGAGACCCCCCATGAATTATAGCCCACTAGGATCCTCTGTTCATTGGATTCTCCAGGCAAGAATACTGGAGTGGGTTGCCATTTCCTTCTCCAGGGGATCTTCCCAACTGAGGGATCAAACCTGCATCTCCTGCATTATAAGCAGATTCTTTACCACTGAGCCATAGGGGAAGCAGTAATATGATTATTTTTTGTGTGTAATATATATTATGTGATAGAATTTCATAGAACTATATCATATATATGCATGTATGTATATATAATCATTATCTTACAGTGAAAAAAATGCAACAGTGGTGGCTGTAGATTTTGAGAGATGATTTGTTATATTGGTGGTCTTTAATGATTTCTCCAGCCCATGACAAAGTACACAGTGAGTAGAAAAACAAATGTCATCCATTCTTTTGACAGAGTACCCAGGCTTCTGTTAATCTGGGGAAACTCTTCAATCATTACTGGCTTTCTAATTCCCCTTCAGTTATTGTCATATTACAGTTTTCTTCGAAAGAATTGTTCGCATTAGTTTCTAAAAGTTAAAATGGCTTTGGATTTGGTCTTGCTCTCAGTGTGAACTAGTCTATGGATCAGAGGTTAATTATCAGCAGTTTTCCTAAAAACATTCTGAAAATAATTTTGAGAAAAATACTCTACTTAATATAACAGATCTTTGTTTTTCTGTCATACAATGTGATCACTTTGAATCATATTTTTCACCACTCAATTAGCCAGATATTTTGGTATGCTCTATAAATGACTCAATATTAATATGGCCAAAAAAAAAATCTCTAAACTTTTTTCTCCCTCCAAGCTGTTTTCTCTACATTATTTTTAATTATGCTTATTTAATATCTACTCACTATTTATAGTTTAAAATCTTAGAATTATCATTGACTGCTTTCTTTATCATTCTCATAAGTCCTTTTGATCCTACTTTCGAATGCTTCTCAAAGCAGATCTCTCCCTTTCCTGCCCTTTGTCACTGCTTTATTTTAGGTAAACTTTGTCTCATACTGGACATCATCTGAACATCCAGCTTGTCTCCCTATCCCCTATTGTCAGTTTTCCCTTAGCCTTCCATCCCTGGAAATTTCATTCTATCCTCTAGATAGCTCCCCAAATTACTTAACCATTATATGTTGACATCATTTTAGTATGTTTAAAGGTTTCTGATGCACAATTGTTAGCCATTAGGGAAATGCAAATTAAACTACAGTAACATCAGTTCAGATCAGTCACTCAGTCGTGTCCGACTCTTTGTGATCCCATGGACTGCCGTGTGCCAGGCTTCCCTGTCCATCGCCAACTCCCACAGCTTGCTTAAACATGTCCATCAAGTCAGTGATGCATCCAACCATCTCAGCCTCAGTCATCCCTTTCTCTTCCTGCCTTCTATCTTTCCCAGTATCAGGGTCTTTTCCAATGAGTCAGTTCTTCGAATCAGGTGGCCAAAGTATTAGAGCTTCAGCATCAGTCCTTCCAGTGAATATTCAGGGTTGATTTCCTTTATGATTGACTGGTTTGATCTCCTTGCAATCCAAGGGACTCTCAAGAGTCTTCTCCAACACCACAGTTCAAAAGCATCAATTTTTCGGCACTCATCTTTCTTTATAACCCAACTCTTACATCCATTTGTGACTACTGGTAAAACCATAGCTTTGACTAGACAGACCTTTTTCAGTAACATCTATGCTTTTTAATATGCTATCTAGGTTGGTCATAGCTTTTCTTCCAAAAAGCAACTGTCTTTTAATTTCATGGCTGCAGTCACCATCTGCAATCATTTTTGAGCCCAAGAAAATAAGGTCTGTCACTGTTTACATTTTTTCTCCATATATTTGCAGTGAAGTGATGGGACCAGATGCCATAATCTTAGTTTTTTGAATGTTGAGTTTTAAGCCAGAGTTTTCACTTTCCTCTTTCAAATTCATCAAGAGACTCTTTAGTTCTAATTCGCTTTCTGCCATAAGAGTGGTGACATCGGCATATCTGAGGTTGTTGATATTTCTCCCAGCAATCTTGATTCCAGCTTTTACTTTATCCAGCCCAGCATTTCACATGATGTACCCTGCATATAAGTTAAATAATGAAGGTGACAATATACAGGTTAGATGTACTCCTTTCTCAATTTGGAAACAGTCTGTGGTTCCATGTCCCATTCTAACTGTTGCTTCTTGACCTGCATACAGATTTCTCAGGAGACAGGAAAGGTGATCTAGTATTCCCATCTCTTGAAGAATTTTCCAGTTTGTTGTGATCCACATAGTCAAACGTTTAGCATAGCCAATGAAGCAGAAGTAGATGATTTTCTGGAATTCTGTTCTTTTTCTATGATCCTGGATGTTGGCAACTCGATCTCTGGTTCCTCTGCCTTTTCTAAATCCATCTTGAATATCAGGAAGTTCTTGGTTCATGTATTGTTGAAGTCTAGCTTGGAGAATTTTGAGCATGACTTTGCTAGCATGTGAGATGAGTGCTATTGTGCAGTAGTTTGAGCATTCTTTGGCATTGCCTTTCTTTGGGATTGGAATGAAAACTGACCTTTTCCAGTCCTGTGGCCACTGCTGAGTTTTCCAAATTTGCTGGCATGTTGAGTACAACACTTTCACAGCATCATCTTTTAGGATTTGAAATAGCTCAGCTGGAATTCCATCACCTCCACTACTTTTGTTCGTGGGGTTGCTTCCCAGGCCCATTTGACTTCACACTTCAGGATGTTTGGCTCTAGGTGAGTGATCACACCATTGTGGTTATCTGGGTTGCAAAGATCTTTTTTGTATAGTGCTTCTGCATGTTCTTGCCACCTCATCTTAATCTATTCTGCTTCTGTTAGGTCCATAATGTTTCTGTCCTTTATTGTGCTCATCTTTGCATGAAATATTCCCTTGGTGTCTCTCATTTTCTGGAAGAGCTCTTGCCTCTTCCATTCTGTTGTTTTCCTCTATTTCTTTGCATTGATCACTGAGGAAGGCTTTCTTATCTCTCCTTGCTATTCTTTGGAACTCTGAATTCAGATAGGTATATCTTTCCTTTTTTCCTTTGCCTTTCACTGCTACTGTTTTCTCAGCTATTTGTAAGTCCTCATCGTTCAACCATTTTACCTTTTTGCATTTCTTTGTCTTGAGGACGGTTTTGATCACCGCCTCCTATACAATGTGGCAAACCTCTGGCCAAGTTCTTCAGGTATTCTATCAGACGTGATCCCTTGAATCTCTTTATCACTTCCACTGTACAGTCTTAAGGGATTTGATTTAGGTCATACCTAAATGATCTAATGGCTTTCCCTACTTTCTTCAATTTAAGTCTGAATTTTGCAGTAAGAAGTTCATGATCTGAGCCACAGTCAACTCCCGGTCTTGTTTTTGCTGACTGTATAGAGCTTCTCCATCTTTGGCTGCAGAGAATACAATCAGTCTGATTTCGGTGTTGCCCATCTGGTGAAGTCCACGTGTAGAGGCTTCTCTTGTGTTGTTGGAAGAGGGTGTTTGCTATGAGCAGTGTGTTCTCTTGGTAAAACTCTGTTAGCCTTTGCCTGGCTTAATTTTCTACTCCAAGGCCAAACTTTGTTACTCCATGTATCTCTTGACTTGCTACTTTTGCATTCCAGTCCCCTTTGCTGAGAAGGACATCTCTTTTCTGATGTTAGTTCTAGAAGGTCTTTTAGGTCTTCTTAGAACCATTTAGCTTCTTTGGCATTAGTGGTTGGGGCATAGACTTGGATTACTGTGATGCTGAATTGTTTGCCTTGGAAATGAACAGAGATCATTGTGTCATTTTTGAGATTGCACCCAAGCACTGTGTTTTGGGCTCTTTTGTTGGCGATGAGGGCTAGTCCATTTCTCCAAGGGATTCTTTGCCTCAGTAGTAGATAAAATGGTCATCTGATTTAAATTTGCCCATTCTGGTGAATTTTAGTTCACTTATTCCAAAATATGTTGATGTTCACTCTTGCCATCTCCTGTTTGTCCACTTCCAATTTACCTTGATTCGTGGGCCTAACATTCCAGGTTCCTATGCAGTATTGTTCTTTATATCATCAGACTTAATTCTGTCACCTGTCACAACCACAACTGGAAGTTGTTTTCACTTTGGCTCAGCCTCTTAGTTCTTTCTGGAGCTATATTTCCACTCTTCTCTGGTAACATAATGGGCACCTACCGACCTGGGGAGTTCATCTTTCAGTGTCCTATCCTTTTGCCTCTTCATGCTGTTCATGGGGTTCTCAAGGCAAGAATACTGAAGTGGTTTGCCATTCCCCTCTCTAGGGGACCACGTTTTGTCAGAACTCTCCACAATGACCTATCCTTGGGTGCCCATACATTGGGTGGCATGTCTCATAGTTTCATTGAGTCAGACAAGGCTGTGATCCAAGTGATCAGTTTGGTTAGTTTTCTGTAACTGTGGTTTACATTCTGTCTGCCCTCTGCTGGATAGGGATGAGAGGCTTATGGAAGCTTCCTGATGGGAGGGACTAGCTGTGGGGGAATCTGGGTCTTGCTTTGATAGGCGGGGCCATGCTCAGTAAATCTTTAATTTTCTTTTGATGGGTAGGGGTGTGTTCTCTCTCTCTATTTTGGCCTGAGGCCAAACTATAGTAGGGGTAATGGTGACCTCGTTCAAAAGGACTTATGCCAGGAGTGTTGTATTCAGTGCCCCTGACCCCACGGGATGTCACTGTCACACATCTGCCGGAGGCATCTGGACACTCACAGGCAAGTCTGGCTCAGCCTCCTGTGGGGTCACTGCTCCTTTCTTCTGGGTCCTGGTGCTCACAAGCTTTTGCTCGAGCCCTCCAAGCTTCTCTGGCGGTTATGGGGTTTGGTTCTAAATGTGATTTCACCCCTCCTACTGTCTTGTTGGGGCTTCTCCTTTGCCCTTGGACATGGGGTATCTTATTTTGGTGGGATCCAGCATTGTCCTGTCGATGGTTCAGTGGTTACTTGCAATTTTGGAGTTCTCGCAAGAGAAAATGAGTGCCCTTCCTTCCACTCTGCCGTCTTGTGGATAACATACAACAACGTACTACTCCACATTTATTAGAATAGGAGAACATATTGACAATAGCAAGTGCTGGCAAGGATGAAGGACAGTTGGATCTTCTCTACCTTGCTGCTGAGAATATAAATCAGTGTCTCAATTCTGAAAAAATAGTTTAATAGTCTTTTATAAAGTTAACTATACACTTACCATATGAGGCAGCAATCACATTCTTGGGTATTTATCTCAAAGAAATTAAAAGTTATTTTCACATGTAATTAGAAAAACCTGTACACAGATATTCATAGCTGCCCCAAACTAGCATAGTCCAATTTTCCTTTAATAATTAAATGGATAAACACACCATGGTACATCAGTACAACAGAATACATGTTAGCAATAAAAAGGAACTATGGAGACACACAGCTTGGGTATACCTCAAGGCTGTATGATAAGTGGATAAAAGGCCAATCACAAAAGATTGCCTACTATATGATTCCATTTATAGGAAAGTCTGAAAGTGACAAATTGTAATGATGAAGGACAAATCAATGATCACTCGGGGTTATGATGGAGAGTGTGACTATTAAGGAAAAACATGAGGGAGTTTCTTTATGGTGATGGAACAGTTTTGTATCCTGATTACAGTGGCGGTTATCTGTATATCTGATAGAATTCTGTAGCACTGTACACTGAGAGATGAAATAGGGCTGATAAAAGCTGATGACATCTGCATCAGGTCTGTAGTCTAGCTACCAGTATTGTGCCAGTGTTAATTTTCTAGTTTGGGCAGTGTTATTTGGTTACACAGGTATATGAGACTTCATACTGAGATTGTGTTCTGCTCATTTATTTTTTAAAAGCTGCACTATTTTAAAACGTGTTCAACTTAGGCTCTTTTGAAGGAAACTATTATTAAAGAGAAAAGGCTTCTGCTTAATCCTCAAAGCCAAGAGAGATAAAACTCAGACTCTTAACGAGGCATACAGTGCTAATCCAAATTATTTTTAAACTCCGTAAACATCACTCCTCTTTATTCTTGCAAGAAGTTTCTATGTTGACCATCCTGAAGCTTTCAAAGGTTTATGTGGGACTCCTCCTTCCACCCTCTTAGTGGCAAATTCCTATTCATATTTCAGTGAAGGGTTGATCTCTTGGTTGTGGTCTTTCTCAAACCTCAGTTGCTGCTCCTTCTCTGTGCTTCTGTCACATACTGTCACGCTTCTATTGAGAACTGACCACATTCGCTAGGATTTTTGTTTCCTTGTTTGTTTATTCATGGGTTTTCTCCACTAGACTATAAAGGTGTAGTACCTTGCTATTCTACTTTCAATCTGACAAACTCTACATACTCAGTCCACTGAATTCATAAACACAATATGTAACTGAGTTGATCATTTAGCCCCAAATAAATGAATGTTTCCTGTGTTGTTAACAAACTTCCACCCTTAGACTTTGTTAAGAGAAATGTTTTTATTTTCTCCCACCCACAGTGCGAGTCTACTTTGCATTGTTGTCTCTGACCTTCCTCTTCTGGCTCAATTGGCAGAACTTCAGTGTGTTTCAGATACATTTTTAAAAGCAACCTTTGTGGGTCTAATAAACATTAATACCATCTGTGCTTTTCTATAGCCCAGGGAAATTCTATCTAGAGTTACAGAACAGTTTTGAATAGAGTTAGAAATAACTACAGTTCCCTTGGAATCCATAACATTTTATTTGCCAGACATTATGTCCATAGCATCTAATGCCTGCTGTTATGAGCTACCATTGCCACAATTTAGAAAACATTTGTTTTATATGTAATCTCTTAGGTCAAGCTCTCAGGAAGTCATTTTAGATGATGTCATTTTGATAGGATAGAATCACTTTTCAGAAATGACAGTAGTGATAACGTGAAAGACAGTAGGACTCTGCTGTAGAAAATAAAAGCAGAAACAATAAATCTTGCCTAAAACAAATTTTGTGTTAAGTGGGACAGCACAATTAGTAATATTATGATGATAGTTATAAATGTCAAACTTTTATTCAGCCTAATTCCCAAACATTTTCTCATATTCCTTCCATCATCAAACAGCTAAGGTCTCTCCTTCCCTTTTTCTGACTGTAACTATAGACAGTATAGCATGAAAGCACAAGTTTTAATCAAGACAATATGGTGGAGATTTTCCAGACTTTACAACTGCATTTCTTACCCTACATTATGAGGCTCAACATAAAGGCTTCAGCTGTATCTTTCCTTTGCTCCTTACAGTCCAGACTCATTGGTCTTCTTTTTGTTCTACCATCACTTGGAGCTTGGACTGGCTTTGGGACTTGACACTGGCTGTTTTCTCTGCTTGGAATGCAGATCCTGTAGCTCAACGCATGTCTTTTCTTCTGGTTAGTCAAAGCAACGTAACATTGTAAAGCAATTACCCTCCAGTTAGAAAATTTGAAATAAATATAAAAGGGGGAAAAAAGACAATGTTTGCAGAGCATTAAAAAAGAAAAAAAAAAAAGCTTTAAGTGTCATTTTCTGAGAGAGAGCTGTTGAGTCTGAAGTAGCTTCATCACATTATGCTGGGCTTTCCCAGGATAGTTCACTAGGACTGATGATACACATCTCTTTCCAACTTGATATTCAAAGGTGTTACCTTGTAGCTTGAAATCATGTTTGGGTTAATTTACCCCACCGAAAACAGCAAATACTGCAACTGGGGGCTTTGTCTGTTTTTTTGTTTTTTGAGAGCTGATTATTAAGCATTTACCAACATACATCGCCTCCACCACCAATCAGTATATAACTCTTTTAATTCATTTATTTTTAAATAATCATTTGTCTTTTTAAAAAATCTGTATTCATGCATGTGTCTTTGCTTCTGGTAGAACATGAGCATTTTGCTTCCCAGTGCCTAGAACAGTGAACTCCGCAGGACCGGTGTATAGCAAGTACTTGTTGAATGAGTGAATCATTAGGCTTGATCTATTACTTTTAAAAAGTGAATTTATTAACCCTAACACCTATCAGTTGATATTTTTCCTACAAAACTTATATTACTACGTGAATGATTTCCTCAAATAATGCTACATTTAATGTATGCTGTATTACTGTAGTTTCTTTCAAGCAAAGTCGAACACTGGCTAAATTTTGGGAGGGCTAGTTAGACCTGGTTTATGCTCAATATGAACTTGACTCAGAAGAGAGAACTTTTAAATCCTTAAACCATCTAAGTAATCACTCCAATTCTTTCTTGTCATTGTTAATAATTAAATGTTTAAAACTTCTTTAAGCTATTAAGCTAGGAATAAAAATGCAATATTTTAACCCAATTTACTCAGCAAAAGAACAATCCCAGATGTTATTTAACATGAAGATTAGCAGTGATCTGCATTTCATTAAAATCTGAGTACTAGAAAGAGAATTTTTAACATATTATGTAAAGAAGTTAATTTAACTCTATTAAATAAGGGAATATTATCTTCAGTTCCCTGAAAGCATGTTAATTAGATCCTGAGTCTGCCTCAATGGACAAGAATTTGAGCAAACTCCAAGAGATAGTGAAGGACAGGGAAGCCTGGAATGCTGCAGCCCATGGGGTCACAACGAGTCTGATACAACTTAGTGATTGAACACAACACACACATATACCTAATATGAATTGTTGGGGTTTTTTTGCTTCTGTGTAGCTGTGTACCCATAAGTGTTACATAACCCACTATCAGGTGAAATTTAAGTGCAGGTTTCTATTATTCTTTTTTTTTTCCACTGAATTTACAATGTTAGTTTTTATTTATTCACTTATTTTTACTCAAATAATCATTACCTTTACATTAGCATCTATAACTTATTTGGAAAATTTATTTGGAATGCTATCATTATAATTCAGTTCTGAAAATGTATGTTCAAATAACTAAAGAAAATGTTAAATATTATTCTTTGTTAAGCTATTTTAAATTTTACTAAAAGATGAGCCAGTGTGGTAAAAAATGTAGCAAAGGTGAAAATTTCCTTTAAGTGTGTTGAGGAGACTTCTTAGTGTCTTCTACTCTCATTATAAACAAAGTTAATATGTCATTTTTTTATTTTTTAAAAATTGAGTAATCCAATTATTTAATGATCTTAGAGTTTAAAGAGAAATATATATATATATAGAAAATCAGATGCCCTGGATGTTGTCTCTTAAAAAGCTAGTTCACTTTTTATGTTAATTACCATCAAGAATGATACTGTTAAATTGAACAGCTATGGCATTGCTTTCTGTTGGTCATTGTGCACAGAGTCAAATCTGCAATATAGTGTTACAACTACCTTTGGATCCTAAGACCTGGGTTAGCTGAAAAAGTAAAACTGTGACTAAATGACATTCACTTTTATTGTTCAGCATCTAATAAACTTGTTTACCATTTGTGTTTAGGTCCACGGTTGCTAAAATGTAATTGCTCTGGGGGCAATACTTGTCACCAGGAAGTAATTGTTCTTTATGGCAAGTCAACCACAGCATAAAGCTGCAAATAATCATTGAGCCTTTATGTAGTAATAATACACTCTAATAGATACTGTGCAGAATTCAGATGTTGGTAGGAGGGTCCTTCATCACAGGGAAAAATCAGGGTAGTTTAGACAGCCTTAAATTCCTATGGGTAATAACAAAAGGAAGAAGGAGATGAATGAAACTTGAGAACAAAATAGTAAATAGTAAAGATTCTTTGGGAAAACCATTATATCCATACACGGCAAACAGGGCTTCCTAAAGTGAAAGAGAAAATGAGAGAAGAATTTCTTGATTGGAGATCGCTGTTTTGTTGTAAAGCCAAGCTAAATCTAGATTCTAGCTTGTATAAAACTAGGAGGAAAGGAATGACTAATGTATTCATGGAGTATATTCCTCAAGAGACCACCAGTCTCTATGTATGGGGGATCCAAAAAGGAGACAACCTCCTAACAATTACAGAGATGGTTTATTTCCTTGATAGATTGTTTCTTATATATGTAGTGATCAAGAACAAGAATGCAAGCTTTTGTTTGTTTGTTTGCTTTTTTTGCTGTTTTCTATATCTGTAAGTCTATTTTTTTTATATAAATTTCTTTTTTAAAGTTAGAATAACATTTCATGGTGAAGGGCCTCTTATTTAACTCACCTGTTACCAGTTAGCATTTATCCCATGGTTCCAGTAAAGGTAAGTACCTCTCCTATTATGCCTCTCTTCTCAAGTTTATCCACCCAAAAGCCAAAACAACTTAGATGGTCTCTTAAGAATTTTCTGTTACATGATTTATTCCCCACCACTTTTGACATTCAGAAAGCAACACTGAATTATAAGTTCTACTTTGTAAAGAGTGAAAAAGATAACATATTTTAGAGTTAAGAATAGATTCATTTGACATAGATTTTTCTGTATTTATCCCTCCTTTCAATGAGTATTCAAAGCGTTTATTCTGCTCTACATACAGACCTATGTTACAAGAACATTCTTTCCCAGACCCTGAAATAAATGCTTAGCAAGGTAATCTCACAGTTTTATGAGGAGGAGTAGCTATCTTTCTGTCATCACAGACCAGTCACAGGTCCTATCTCAACTTTTTTATTAATAACGAGTCATGGATAGTGCTCAGAATCCTTTGTCTGCAATTTTCTCTCCACAAATTGGTGTTTAATTATCTGCAAGAAAAGGCAGTGCATTTGTTTTGTGACTAAGTGTAAACTCATTGATTCTCATCTCAGAAAACAATTACAGAGATGGTTTATTTCCTTGATAGATTGTTTCTTTTATATGTAGTGATCAAGAACAAGAATGCAAATGAATATGTAATTATGACTGCTGTGCAGTGTTTTGTTTGCTTTTCCTTTAAAAAATTTTTCATTAATTGTCAAATCAAACAGTCTGTCAAACTGGGAGAATTTCATTAGTGAGGGTACAGGTTAAATTGTCTGTGGGAAACTAATGATGGCAGCAGCTTCTTTCTCACTCTCTGCATTGAAAGGTGGAGTTTATTTCCTCTCTCCTTGAACTTGAGTTTGCCCTGTGACTGTAGAGTCAGAAAATGTAATAGAAGTGACACTGTGCCAATTCCAGGAGAGTATCAGCTCCCATTTCCCATTGTTTGGAATGCTTGCTCTGGGGTAAACCAGCTGTCGCATGACAAGTAGGTACTGCAAGATTGCTATACTGTGAGGAAGCCCAAATTGACCATATCCTTATATCATTTAAACATCATGCATTTTCATTGACTAGTCTCCTTTTCTGATGCTCTCTTAAAAAAAAAAAAAGAACAAATATGTCTTATTTATTTTCATTAATTTTTACAGTACACAGAGATGGAGTGCAATTAGAGAGTTACAGGGGTAAAAGATAGTATGTTTACTTAGAAGGAATCATATGACTACAAACATTCTGAGAGACAAGAGAAGTGAACATACCAACATAATAAAATTCACAGGTGATGTGACAGAAAAATGAACAGTGTGCAAATTGGGATGCTAGACTAAGAATGCTAATTCTATCCAGAAGTCTACTTTTCGCACTTTATTTTGCTATTATTATATTTTATGTGCGACATAGTAATAGCAACTCTTCAATTTTTTGATTTATTTTTATTGAAGTATAGTTGATTTACAATGTGCTAATTTCTGCTGTGATTCAGTTATACATATATTGGCATTCTTCTTTAATATTCTTTTCCATTATGGTTTATCATAATGTACTGAATATAGTTCACTGCACTAAGCAGTGGACATTGTGTATCCATTCCTAATGTAATAGCTTATATGTGCTATACCTGACTTCCCAGTCCATTCCCTCCCCCACCCTGCTCCCCCTGGGTACCCACAAGTTTCTTCTCTATGTTTATGAGTCTGTATCTGTTTTGTAGGTTGGTTCATTTGTGCTGTATCTTAGATTCTGCATGTAAGTGATATCATATGGTACTTGTCCTTCTCTCTCTGACCGACTTCACTTAGTATGAGCATCTCTAGTTGCACCTGTGTGTCCATGTTCAATCCCTCAGTCATGTCCGACCCTGTGACTTCATGGACAGTAGCCTGCCAGACTCCTCTGTCCATGGATCTTCCCAGGCAAGGATACTGGAAGGGGTTGCGTCTCCTTCTCCAGGGGATCGTCCTGACCAGGGATTGAACCTGAGTCGCCTGCCTTTGCAGGTGGATTCTTCACCACTGAGCCACCTGGTAAGCCCCTACTTGCTGCAAATGGCATTATTTCATCCTTTTTTTTTTTTTATGGCTGAGCTCCTCTTCAATTATTAAGCACAAATCAAATGATAGGCATTATGGAAGTGATACATTGCTCTGAGAAAGAGACAAGAAATTATGAATGATATAGTTCTATAAGTTTTCATTGCAAATTGATCTCAAAAATAGTAAGACACTTAAGTAAGTTCAGTTTATCAGGAAAAGGAAACAACTAGACTCTAAAATGGGATTTGTTGTTGTTTACCAGCTAAGTTATGTCTGACTCTTCTGTGACCCCATGGACTGTAGCCCACCAGGCTCCTCTCTCCACTCAAGAATACTAGAGTGCATTGCCATGCCCTCCCCTAGGGGATCTTCCTGACCCACAAGTCGAACCTGCATCTCCTGTGTCTCCTGCATTTCAGGCAGATTATTTACCCACTGGACCATCAGGGAAGCCCCCATAAATGGGACACCTTTTCAACATGCAGACTCATCAGTGATACTTCCCTGAAGTGCTATATCTGAAGATAAAAATATTTAAGATTCATCCTTGACCTCTTGATGCCAATGTCAGGAAGGACAACATTGCGTTCCAAAAAAATTTATTTTATTCTTGTAACTGATAGAAATACGTGTGGAAAGAGCTTGTTTCATTAAGGCAGTTCTTATAATAATGTATAACAACTGCTGACAAATGTCTCTGAGTAGGATCTCTCTTCAGATCAGCCTTACTGAAGGGAATAATTTATAATCTCAGTTTAATTGTTTGCATGAAGATGTCAGTACTGGAAATGGGACTCTTAAAACGCTTGAAAATAATTTGAACCCTTTAGTTTTTGAAATTTCACTTCAAATTTGCTTTCTTTTCTCAGAGATAATTAATACAAATATAAATCTTTAGCCTAGCACTTTGGGAGATTATTTCAAAATTGAAATTAATAGTCAGAATTCAGCGTATCTATCTTACTTAAATTGCTTCATGAGTAGAGTTGAGTTCCAGATCCACCACTTTATAGCAGCATGGTCTCATGCCAGTCATTCATCTACCTCACATCACCTTGTGAAGATGGACGGACAGAATACATGCTATGGTTTTCAAAGTGCCTTTGGCAGAGACACCCATTCTTTAAATCAATGCCTACTAAGAAGTCAAATATGAAAAGCATATAATAGGGTTACTTGAAGGAGCGCCAGTCAGTCCAATTTTGCAGTTTTAATGTGTAATAAAGAGATTTGCAGCAATATAAAATCATCATAATCATTATTTTCTTTGCCAAAATAAACTTTTGTTACATTCCTTTTTCATCTTTTCTTTCCACGTTACTGGCTAACATCAGTTCCTACAGATGGCAGGGGTTTCAAAACTCTGTTAGATGTCTAATTAAAATTTTTAAAATTAAAAATCATCCCATGGGGAGAAGAAATAAACAGGGTAGGATAAAATGAATGAATAGATAGAAATGTGTTAGGTAGTAAATTTGTTGTAGATGTTACACAGGAAAAGTCTCATTGTCAAATAAGTTTGAAAGACAGTGATAGGTAGCAGATAGATTTATTTATTGTAGGTTTCTCAGAAGTCACAGCTGCTGATATGCATTAGTGAATTCTCCAGGAAATGGTATTATTCTTCAAAGTTAGGCAACAAACCACTGAAATTTAGGAAACACAGAAATGTGTTTTCTTCATCATTTTATCCCCAGTGCCTATTATGATATCTGACACATACTTGACACGCAGTCCATAACAGTTGATTGAATTGAAATTATCTCTGAGTTTTAGTTCCCGGGTCACTATTAAGTAGCTTTTTGACTGGAAATACATAATCTTTTCTCTCTGGCACTATTTCTGTTGTATTAGAGAGTTTTAAAAACATAGAAAAAAGCACAAAAAAACAGAAGCTCGGAAACTGTACCCATTGAACTGCCAATAAGCTCCATTTAGATTTTTTAATATTCTGAAATCTAGAGAGGAGTGGTATGCTCAGATTGGAAAGTTGTGTCCAATACAGGAAGACAAACACATTTATCTATGTCAGTGTTTTACCACATCTGTTTTATTATTATTGCTTTCCATGTTATTTACACTTAATGTACTCTTGCCCAACTTAATGAACTTCATTCTTGTAGGGTTATTCTGTTAAATTTAGTTTTTATGCTTATTTGAAGTAAGTTGCAAATTTCTTTCTATATGTGCATTGCAATTAAAAATAAATATAGGAAAAGATTCTTATAATTATGAAATGCTTATATATCAGATGCTATTCTAAATATAATACATTTGTCATAAAAATCCAATTTTATTTAATTCTCCCACTATTGCCTGAGATAAGAATTACTGTCTGTTTTCTGAATGAGTAAGAAATTTTGAGGATAAGAAACTTCAAGGGCTTTTTCAAATATATGGCTAGAAAATTACAGAGTTGAAGTATAGGCTCAGTTTTGTCTGATTCAGAATCACATACTTAGTCAATAACAGAAATTTAAAATACAGAAATTAAGTTCCACTCCCCTCGTGGCTTTCCTGGAAGTTCATTCCTCTGAGACATCAGTGGAAGGAAGAAAATGCCTTGTATATTAAACCTCCTCACCTCATCATGAATTTGTGCACTATCCTAGGTTTATCCCCAAACTGAAGGATAAGTTCAAACAGGCAGAAGGTGAGAGATTGAAATATTAATATTGGAGGTCTCAAGTGATTTTCTCCCTCCTATGATGGCACTGAATGAACTTAAATCTAATGTTAGCATGGTGGTGGTTTAGTTGCGTCCAACTCTTGCGACCCCATGGACAGTAGCCTGCCAGGCTCCTCTGTCCAAGGGATTCTCCAGGCAAGAATGCTGGAGTGGATTGCCATTTCCTTCTCCAGGGAATCTTCCCAACCCAGGAATCGAATCCAGGTCTCCTGCACTGCAGGCATATTCTTTACCCTTTTAGTTCAATGTTAGCATCAAGATCTTCAAAACATCATTCATCATGGGGGAAAAGGGAATCAATATTAACATCAGGGTCTTCCCTCTTACTTAATGCTTTTATTCAGTTTTATGTAAAACTAACATAACCCCAAAGAGCTAATACATTTTATTTTATAATATTGCCCATAAATTTTACACATTCATTCTTTATTGTTCCATCTGTCATCACTGCATTCCTGCCTCTATTCATTTAACAAATATTTACTGAAGACTTGTCATGTACTGGCACTGTTGTAGGCTCAGCTATACATTGGTAAAGAAAAAAGACAAAAATCCGTGACATGATAGAACTCAGATTTTGACAGGGTAGAGACAACCATAAATGAAATGAGCATGTTATTATTTATGTAATAAGGAATACCATAAGGACTATGGGGAAATAACTCAGGGAAGGCAGATGAGTTTTGGAGAGCAGAGTTCAAATAAGGAATTAATGGAAAGGTGACATTTAAGCAAGTATATAAAGGAGGTTAGCAATGAGTCAGCTGGATGGCTGGCTAAAGGAAGAGCATTCCAGGTGGAGGGTCCAGCAAGGTGGCAGATTAGAAGGATATCAGTGAGGAAAGGAGTACGAGGGAGATGGAAAACCCATCACAGCTGCAGAGTAAAAACTATCATAGACGTGAGTCAGCCACGGGTGTAATGTGTTCCCCGTCCTGAACCCCCCTCCCCATCCCATCCCTCAGGGTCATCCCAGTGCACTTGGCCCTGAGCACCCTGTCTAATGCGTCGAACCTGGACTGGCGATCTATTTCACATGTGGTAATATACATGTTTCAATGCTATTCTCTCAAATCATCCCACCCTTGCCTTCACCTGAACTCCCTGCTATTTCTTGTAAGTTAAGCAAACATCTTAATTTGTCTTGTGTAATTTGAGCAGATATCTATGTCATGGAAGTAATGCCTGAGGCAGAAATTCAGACACACAGGTGCTTGATGTGGGAGGTTGTCAGTGATGGCACAGAACTCAGGAGTAGATGGAAGAATGGGATGTCAATAGCATCAGTTAACAGTCCAGGTGGGCTTCCAAGAGACTTCATCCTTGTGATCACAAAAATCCAACATTCTTTTGTCTTCCTCCTCCTTTTATCTTTGCCAACTTCTCTACAGTCTCTACACTCCTCTTCATTCACCTACTTAACATATTTCTACTGCTAACTCACATACAATTTCCTTATTAAATAGAATATAATCCCCTTTGATCAATATTCTCCAAAAATAAAAGAAACTTTACTTGGTTAAAAAAAAAAAAAAACAACAACGACAACCTATCACAGACAGTGTGTCTGACTGGTGGCTCTACCTCTCACCTTTAATTTTGGGGGGTTTTTCACCAGTAGGACACGGTGGAAATGATGCTATGTGATGTCTGAGCATAGGTCTTAAAGGGCATGCAACTTCCATTTGGGATCACCGTGCCAGAGGAATGTCCACTGCCAAGTAGGAAATCTGTAGGAAATCTAACTATCCTCAGGCTGCTGTATTGGAGAGACCACGTGGAAAGATCTCATAAGTGAGTCAGAGACGTGCCTGATGAGTCTTCAGATGTTTATGTCATCCCAGTTCAGGCACCAAACCTGTAAATGAAGAAGACTTCAAGATATGTCTGCCGCAGCCCCCATCAGATGGCAGTCGTAGGAGAAATGCCAAGTCAGAATAACCCAGCTGAGCCTCACTGGTCCCAGAGCTCTTGAGAGGCAACAGTAAATGATTATTAGTTTTTTAGAGCCTCTCTGTTTTGGAATTATTTGTTACACATAAGTGGATAACTGCAATTTGTAGCCTTTTGAGTATTTTGAACAAAGGAATGATATTATTCTGGATTTGTGGAGTGGGGGAAGAGAGAATAAGAGATTATTTTAATAGTACAAACAGAAATATTAGTTGCTTGTGGAGGCTCAGGAGGGAGGATGTGCATATATATTTATTTATTTATTTATGGCTGATTCACGTTGTTGTATAGCAGAAAACAGCACAACCTTGTAAGGCAATTATCCTTCAATTAAAAACTTAAAATATATTAGTGCCCTGAACCAGAATGGTTGCAGTGCAGGTAATGAGAAAGAGTATTTAAATGTACTTTGAAGATGTAGGGAATAACTTCACCTGAGTGATTAGATGTAGGGTATAAGATAAAGCATTGAATAAAAATGTTTACAAAGTTCTTAAGCATCTGGCTGAATCTTAGCTCTCATTTATTGGCTGTGGGCAGAGCATGGGAGGAGCTGGTTTGAAGGTAAAATTCAGGACCCAAGTTTGGGTTTGTTAAGATGTATATGTCAATTTGACATCATTAAGATGTATATGTCAATTTGACATCACAATAGAGAAAGTAAGGAATTAGCTACATGTAAGAGCCTCGTGTTCCTAGGAGACAACCTATCTGAAGAGATAAATGTGGGAGACGGTAACATATAGAAAATATTTAGCCAAGAAAATTAATGAAAGTGTAAAAGGAGAAAAGAAAGACCAAAAACTCAGAGCACTTCAGTTTTCAGAAGCCAGACAGATGACTTGGTGCTAGCAAGGGTGTTCAAGAGAAAAGGGCCAAAGAAGTAAAAGAAAAATTAGGAGTGATGTTCAAGGCAGCCAAGTGGGAATAATTCTGAACTAAGACCAGTATTCTTTATGCAGCTGTAAAAAGAGTGTAAAGTTTTAAAAGCCATTTTGCCTCTATTCATCAAACCGTGACAACCAATATTGGCATCTTGAGTCCATTCTGTGTGTAAACATCAGTAAAACTTGAGCGCATATTCTCAGTTGCAAGTATAACTTCAGAACCTGGTGGAGAATTGGGAGGAAATTAATACTTTTTTCTAGGCATGATACCAAATCATAATAAATAAGAGGGATGGTTAGGGCAGGGTGTTTTAGCCTCTTCTCCGTTTGTTGAGTGTCAGGGGGCATCCACCACAATAACTCTTTGATTTTAAGCGCAAATTTTCCTGCAGGACACTGAGGCTATATCAGTCTTACTATTCATATTAAGAGCTCAAATGATCATTAATGATGCCATGTTCTCTCACATGATACACGTTGTCACAAGTTTAAATATATAAGCTGAAGAAATAAATTAGTCCAACCATCCTATAAGATGGGCTTTTCTTTCCAGGAGGCACAATTAAGCTTCATTCTGCTGATTTTTCTCGTCTATATTTCCCATGTGTTTATTTTCATCACAATACAAATGTCACAGTCCTGTTATTTTATCCCTTAAGGATGCTGGTATTAAACATAATGTAAAAATCTCAAAGAAATTCACAGTAATATACACATATAACTAGTTTCATAAGTGAAGGGTTGAAATGAACTCTCCAAGGATTGTATTCGCTATTAAATGTTCCCTGTTGAAATGAACAGATAATTAATATGCCTCATGGTTAGAATGTAAAATCTGCTTCATTACACAAAAACCTAGGGAATTAAAGCCATCCTTTTCTAATTTATGAAAGATAAATTTAACTTTTAAATTCCATGTTTTACTCATTATTAAGGACTGATAATATGCACAATGTATGTGAAAGCCAATTATCTAAGAGCAATTTTAGGTTCACAGAAAAATTAAGATGAAAGCATCGGCATTTCCTATATGTCTCCTTCCCCCATGTATGCATAGTCTCCATTATGCATCAACTTCTTCACCAAAGTGACACATCTGTTCCAGTTACTGAGCGTGCACTGACACCTTATAATCACTAAGAAGCACAGTTTACCTGGAGGATTCACTCTAGGTGTTGCCAGTGCAGGAGATGTGGATTCAGTCCCTGCATGGGGAAGATCCCCTGGAGAAGGAAATGGCCCCCCACTTCAGTATTCTTGGGAATATCCCATTAAACAGGAGCTGGAGGGGCTGCAGTCCATAGAATCACAAAGAGTCAGACAAGACTGAACAGCAACAGCAGATAATGACATGTATTCATTATTATAGTATGAAGCAGAGTATTTTCACCACCCTAAAAATCCACTGCGCTCTACCTATTCATGATCTTTAGTTTTGAAGGATAATTTTGCAAGGCTAAGAATTCTAGGTGGATATTGTTTGTCTTACCACTTTAAATATTTTACTTCACTCTTACTGATTGCATAATTTATGAAAAGTTGGATGTTTCAAAGTTCTTCTCTTTGCCCCTGTATGAAAGGTGAAGGTATCACATCCAACTCTTTGAGACCCCACGGACTGTAGCCCACCAGGCTCCTCTGGCCATGGAATTCTCCAGGCAAGAATAGTACAGTAGGTAGCCACTTGCTTCTCCAGGGGATCTTTCTAACCCAGAGATTAAACCCGAGTCCCCTACATTGCAGACAGATTGTTCCCATGTGAGCCACCAGGGAAACTATCTACCCTCTGGCTTATTCCAGGATTTTTTAAATTTTGGTTTTCTGCAGTTTGAGTATAATAGACCTAGGTGCAATTTTTTTGAGCATTTACTTTTCTTTGTGTTCTCCAAGCTTCCTGGATCTGTGGCTTGCTTGTCTGACATTGACTTGGGGAAATTCTTAGTCAATAGTACCTTAAACATCTCTTCTGTTCCTTTCTCTCTTTCTTCTCCTTCCAGTATTCTCATTACATGTTATGTTAAACCTTTTGTAGTAACCCCACAGTTCTTGCATATTCTGCTTTTTAATTGTCTTTCCTCTTCATTATTAAGTTTGGGTAATTTCTACTGAGATACGCTTAAACTCAGAAATTCTTCAGCTGTGTCCATTGAAGGCATTTTCATTTCTGTTAGAATGGTTTTTGTTATCTAGCATTTCTTTTTTGGTTCTTTATTGGGATTTCCATCTCTGTTTCCATTGCCTATCAGTTGTTTGCATAATATCTACATTATCCCTTAGATCCTTTAGCTTATTCGTAATTTTTTTTTTTAATTTGCAGTCTGGTAATTCCAGTGGCCCTGACAAATCTGTGTTTAGTTCTGACGCTTGCTCTCTCTGTCTCTTCATATTGTCTTTTCTGTCTTTTAGTACACCTTGTAACATTTTCTTGATGATTGGCCCTGATGTATCAGGAAAAAGCAACTGCTATAAATACTTATGTGGCAGGGGCATGTAGGAGGAGGGGAAGGGCTCTACATTTCTATGACTGTGGCTAAAGTTGAGTATTACCCTTTCCCCAGATTGGTTAATATCTGGTAAAAATAGATTTGCTTGAGAGCAGACTAGCTTGAGGAAAAAAGAAAGCTCTGAGGTATTTCAAAATTGTTCCTTTTCCCCTCCATCTGCCAGAAGCATAAGGGATTTTTCTCTGATATTTAGTGTGAGAAGCTAGTTTAGGTCCTACAAATAAAACTCACAAATGTGCAGGTGCCCCCAGTGACCAAACTCCCTGGAGCTTTTGACTCAGACGTGGCCACACAGACTCTCCTGCAGTTTATCGTTATAGTTGAGGTTTTCCTACCCTGGCACTAGTTCCTATGGAGGGTTCTGCTTACGGGTTTTTGTGATTCTCTGAATTTGACCTGTTTCTTTCTAATCTGAGAGTCAGTCATTTACCCTGTGCCCTCCTGTCTCATAGATTTAAAAAGAGTTGTTGTTCATTCACTTTGTTCAGCTTTTTACTAGTTTTTATACTAGAGTGAAAATTTCTAAGCTACTTGCATGCCAGCAAATAGTAGTTCTTTTAAGACCAGAGAACAGAGCCTTCTAATTATTATTTGAATAAGCATTCACATTATTATCACAAAATTCAAACAAAATTTCCTTCAGTTTATAGGTCATTTTTGTATCTTATATTAAATGCATGTATGTATATAAGTACTGCCCACATTTCTATAATATTTAGTTATATTATTGATTTGGAAAACTCATACACAAGATACTATTTTTTATATATATTTTTACATATACTGCAGATATTCTTTTCAGACTACTATCCTTCAGGCTTAAACACTAGTGTAGCCCACCAGGCTCCTCTGTCCATGGGATTTTTGAGGCAAGAACATTGGGGTGGGTTGCCATTTCCTCCTCCAGGGGATCTTGCCCAACCCAAGATCAAACCAGAGTCTCCTGTTTCTCCTGCATTGGCAGACAGATTCTTTGCCACTGTACCACCTGGAAAGCCCTAATATTTTTTATAGTAGTGCATAGTAAATATGATGTAAAATATCTCACATTTTTTCATTAGTTTAAAATATTAAAAAGATCTTCTTCACCCAATTTTTCAATTGCTTGAAACAGTATATACACACCTGTACACACATAGGTGTATATACATATGTTTGTATATACAGTTGACCCATAAAAATGTGGGGGTTAATGGTACTAATATCCCCCTACAGCTGAAAATATTTGTATTGCCTTTATATTTTTTCCTTGATATCTGAGGGGGATTGGTTCCAGGACTGGCCTTGGACACCAAAATTAGCTCAAAGCCCATAGTCAGCCCCTTATCTGCATTTTCACATCTGGAGCTTCAACCACAGATCATGCAGTATATACTGAAAATGAAATCTGCATTAATGGACCGACACAGTTCAAACCTGAGTTGTTCAAGGCTCGACAACAGACGTAGATATGTGCTTGTATCTGTGTTCCATATTTGGAACTGCTCTGTGTAAGCATTGGTATGAATTGGAGACTTCTGTTTTCAAGAGCATAGTTAAGTGTTCCAACACTATTGAAGGCTTACTGAATAGTGCAGCTTTCCCACCACTCATTTGAAATGTCTTATTGGTCATAAACAAATCCTTCTGTGAGGAGATCCTCAAACACATGGTGGTTACAGATACCTCCTTGCCTTTGCTGGTCCTCAGATACATCCAATGTCCATCTTTCCATTTTAAAGTATTTAATTTATCTGTTTGACTGTGTTGAGTCTTGCTTGTAGCACAGATTCTCTAGTTGTGGCATGAGGACTCAGTAGTTGAGGTGCACGGGCTTAGTTCCTCTGTGGCATGTAGGATCTTAGCAAACCTGCCACCCTTCCCTTGCAAGGCGAATTGTTAATCACTGGGTCAGCAGGGCAATCTCCCCATCTTTCCTTTTGGTACACGGTGTATACTTCTACTAATTTTTGACCTTCTCAGTTTAAGTGTCATGAATTGTACTTGGTTTGTGCTTTCACTCCACTTGTTATACCTTATACTGAGTAATAATCAGTTGGTATTGGTAGAATGTCTGATACACCTCTGGGTAAATTTGATCCATATACCCTGTAAGTAAGTAAGTGTTAGTCGCCCAGTCATGCAGACTCTTTGCGACCCCATGGACTGCAGCCCACCAGGCTCTTTTGTCCATGAGCTTTTCCAGGCAAGGATACTGGAGTGGGTTGCCATTTCCTTCTCCAGGCGATATACCCTGTAATATGTAGGAATAGATACATTGTTTTATTTCTAGAAGGATGAAGATTAGAAACAGGTACATGTGTTGTTTAGCATGCATAAAAGCTAACTGTTTAAATTTTTATCTCATCACATCATTTACATACTGGGATTGTCCCTTTACTAGAAAGACTATTTTAATATGTGTTTGTTTTATTGAAATATATGTTTTTAAACATATATATATATATAAAGAGCATAGTTAACTGTTTCAACACTACTGAACACTATAGTAATTGAACACAATTGAACATAATAATATGGTTTAGTCACTAAGTCGTATCTGACTCTTGACAACCCCATGGACTATAGCGCACCAGTCTCCTCTGTCCATGGAATTCTCCAGGTAAGAATACTAGAGTGGGTTGCCATTTCCTTCTCCAGGGGATCTTCCCAACCCAGAGATCAAACCCACATCTCCTGCAGTGCAAGCGGATTCTTTACCAGTGAGTCACCCAAGAAGATCTATATAGTGTGTGTGTGTGTGAGTGAGTTTGTTGTGTATGTAAGTTATTTATCCTTCAAGAAAATTAGGGTTGCCTTTTTAGGAGTGTGGCCAAATCAAAGTCAACCTTTAGTGTTTTAAAGTTTCTTTATTATAGGCATACAGTTTGGCACATTGCAAGCATGTAGGAAAGTCTATAGGAAATGGAAAAATGGTAATGACTTTATATCAGGCAAAACTTGCAGCCTGGAAGGGCAAGATATATCCGTGCTAATAATTTTGCCAGTTCAGTCTTTGTCTTCTTTGTGGAAAAAAATTGAAGGGATGTCCATTGATGCCAGTGCACATTACAGAAAGTACAAACCACAAATGATCCCTTTTAAAGTCTGATATTAATTTGACACTTCATTAGTTGGAAAGTCTCTCCTCTGGTTCTAGTTACCACTTTTCCAGTTGAAATCCAGAAAACAACAGCAGAGGCATCTTTGCCAGCTAACTTGAACAGTGTAACTCAGTTTGGGGGGAAGGTGATAGCTGTGGTACAAATTCATCTTTTGAGCCTCTTCTTGAGGGTAGTTACTAGTAATTGGGCAACTGCTTTGTGCAAAATCTGTGGGTGAGCACCCCCACTCTGATGGAAGGAACCTGGAGTTTTCTGGCTAGTTAGCAAGTGTAAAATTAGTCAGTTTTCTGGGGAAGTAAATATGTACAGTTAAGTGTGTGTGACTATTATGCAGCCACAGAAAAATCCACATGCCAGTTTATTTGCTTATGGTATTTTGGAAAATGGATCCTTTAGAGAGTGAGAAAGTATAAACTTTCAACTCCACTGATTTTAATTAAGCTAACTGTAGACTGGTGAACACTGCAAAATTCAATAACCTGATGAGACAGTAGAGACTATATAGTAGGTACTGTGACCAATGGCTAGTCTTCCTTAATTACCTGAAACTGACAAGACAATGACCTGTCAAATTCATGGAAATTATTTTCCATAAGACCTGAATATGGCAGTGTAATATTTATTTTTTATGTGCTCTGTTTTCTTTATTTTTTATTGAAGCTTAGTTGATTTACAACATTGTGTTCATTTCAGGTGTATAGCAAAATGAGTCAGTTACATGTTTTTCAATGATTTTCTATTATAGGTTATTACAAGATATTGAATATAGTTTCCTGTGCTATACAGTATTTCCTTTTTGTCATTTTTATGTATAGTAGTTTGTATCTGCTAATTGCATATTCCTAATTTATACCCTGTTCTTTCCCCTTTGATAACCATACATACATTATCTTTGTGACTCTGTTACTATTTTATGCATGTATTTATGTGTATCATTTTTTTAGATTCCATATACTGGTATCATATTATGTTTGTGTTTTTTCTGACTTAATTCACATAATATTATAAGCTGTAGATTCATCCATATTCTTGCAAATGGTGAGATTTCATTCTTTTTTAAGCACATTATAAAGTTTTAGAGCAAAAAAGAAGTCTAGACTAAAAAGAAGTTACCTGTCATTAAAAATGAATATGTGTGAAAAGAGAAACATGAGAATGTTGATGATATGATATATTAAGTGAAAAAAATAAAACAATATAGCCAGTGTGCTTCCATCTTGCTGAAAGTTAAGTACACCAAACCATTTTAATCTGTTCCACTAATGCAGAAAGAATATATCGTCACTTTTTTTTTCCATTTCTTAATCATTAGAACACCTTATCCTCCTTGATATGAAGCATTTATTAGTGCTTCTCTGTCTTTCTGCCCAAAGCAGAGAAACCTTGAATCTTAACAGTGCACCAGTGATGTTCTTCTAAAAGTCACACAATGTTACTGTCAGAGGCTGGTCATGGAAAACATCACACATGGCCACTGCTACTGGAATACCTTTGACAGTTGAAACCTTGATGGAGTGGTGCCCATAAGGCACCAGGGACAGAGTCTATTTTAGGTCACACTCTCATGATCTATTTTTCTTCCACAGCACATAATAATAGAGCTGGTAAGACAGGGGTTAGAGGCTTCTTATCTAGAAAACTCTGCTAACCCAGGCTCTACAAATCTAAGTCTCCTGAACTGATCCCACGTCACCAGGCTATTGCTTTAATATGTATCCTTCATTCCACATCCAAGGAGTAGCGGTTAACGTTTTATTCCATTTTCTCTTCTGTCTCCAACAGGCCAGGTTTCTACCTATATTGACTACTTTTTGCTTTTCAGTCAGGTAGATCTAATTCCAGGGTTAATAAATAGTCAACAGTCTTAATTATGTATACTAGGGATGGCAAACTTTCACATCCAGAAGATGTACCTTTCTATGGTCATATGAAAATATGCTTAAATATACCAAGATACTGATTGTAATTAATTTATTCTAATGTTTATTGCTTCCTATCATTTTTTTTCACTAGCATATGCATGCATTATTTCTGTCATAATGAGTTATGCTTATATGCTTATAACTGCTTGCAGTTATAAGAAGATTGCCATTTTTATGTCCTCTCTATATCAAATATTTTCATTGATCAGCTTCTATGGAGAAACTTCTACATCTAATATGGAAGCCTTGAAAACACACAAAGTTGGCAATTGGTAATGAGAAAGATTGTCAGTGTGAGAAACACACAGATTCTGAAATCTGTTGTTCAGTTGCTGAGTCATGCCTGACTCTTTGCAACCCCATGAACTGCAGCACACCAGGATTCCTTGTCCTTCACTATCTCCCAGAGTTTGCTCAAACATGTGTCTATTGAATTGGAGATGCCATCCAACCATCTCATCCTCTTTCACCCCCTTCTCCTCCTGCCCTCAATCTTTCCCAGCATCAGGGTCTTTTCCAGTCAGTCAACTCAACCCATCAGGTGGCCAAATCTTGGAGCTTCAGCATCAGTCCTTCCAATGAATATTCAGGGTTGATCTCCTTTACGACTGACTGATTTTATATCCTTGCAGTCTGAGGGACTCTCAAGAATCTTCTCCAGCACCACAATTTGAAAGCTTTATTTCTTCGATGCTGAGCCTTCTTAATGGTCCAACTCTCACATCTGCACATGACTACTGGAAAAACCATAGCTTTGACCACACGGACCTTTGTTGGCAAAGTTTTCCTTCCAAGGAGCAAGAGTCTTTTAATTTGGTGGCTGCAGTCACCATCTGCAGTGAGTTGGAGCCCAAGAAAATAAAATCTTGTCACTGCTTCCACTTCTCCTCCTATTTGTCATGAAGTGATGAGGCCAGAGGCCATGATATTAGTTTTTTTGAATGTTGATTTTTAAGCCAGTTTTCGCTCTCCTCTTTCACCCTCATTAAGAGGCTCTTTAGTTCCTGTTTGCTTTCTGCCTTTAGAATGGTATCATCTGCATATTGAGGTTGTTGATATTTCTCCTGGCAATCTTGATTCTAGCTTGTGATTCATCCAGCCTGGCATTTTGCATGATGTACTCTGCATAGAAGTTAAACAGGGTGACAATATACCACCTTGTCGTCCCAATTTTGAACCAGTCCATTGTTCCATGTCCTGTACTGTTGTTTCTTGAAAGTTGCAGTTTACTAAACATTCCCTTTTGTCCATCTGTTTCTCCAGATTTGCAAAATTTAAAATAAAGTCCCTCTGGGACTTCCCAGGTGGTCCAGTGGCTAAGACTCCATACTCCCAATGCAGCGGAGCCAGGTTCAAATCCTGGATAGGATTTGAACTAGATCCTAGTTCTAGGGAACTAGATCCCACATGCTGCAACTAAGATCTGGTGCAGCCAAATAAAGAAAAATAAGTTTTAAAAAATTTAAAAAAGCAAAGTCCCTCTGCATGAACACTCAAGTTTCTCTTAACATATAGCTCAGGACAGTGAGAACAGAGATAATCATGTAAAACTCTCCAAAATACTGTTCTCTGAAGTGTATCTAGGCATTTGAAGATCAAAAATATCTTTAGCTTCAATTATCCAGAAAATGGCTTTCATTGCAGGCTCAAACTTGGTTTGTTTTGTCCATTACAGAAATTCCCTCAAACTGAATATAATAAAAAGCAGACAGGATGTCATTTAAACAAACTTTCTATTTTACTTCAGTACCTGAATCTCCAGGGCAATGATCATGAGAGTCTGGGAGCCTTTGTCCCCCCCTATTTTTTTCTGTCTTTGCCACTAAACATCCTGGACATTCAGTAGCAGAGGAGGAATAGAGGAGAAGTAGTAATTGATCGGTAAAGAATCTTCCTGCACTGCGGGAGACCTGGGTTTAATGCCTGGGTTGGGAACATTCCCTGGAGGAGGGCATGACAACCCACTCCAGTATTCTTGCCTGGAGAATCCCATGGACAGAGGAGCCTAGTGAGCTACAGTCCATGGGGTCGCAAAGAGTTGAACGTGACAGGACTAAGCACACACATGCAGTTGATAAAATTAGTTATAATGTTAATCCCATGTGAAACTTCTTACCAAGACAGTCAGTCACATCTCACACAAAGCAACTTAATATTTGACTCTTGGCTACACAGGAAAATAATGCACACAGTAAATTAGAGCACATTTGCTTAAATGTGTCATGAACATTCATCTTATTTATAGATTCATCCCAATGAAAGAGGTAAATTTGGACTTTCTGGAAAAGCAAGGGAGTGAAGAAGGAAAAATGGAAGAAAGGAAGGGCAGAAGGAAATTTTTAAAAAACCGTCTGTGCCATCCTGGTTACAAGTGTCCTGAAGTCCATCTTTTCATTTTTAGAAAGTCACCAAACTTATGTTCGATAAATGTAAACGAAGTTTTTTATCCTGTCATTTTAAATGCTTTGGGAAATGCTCTTAGTTTATTTCCTTTTTTCTGATGTTGCTCCTATCTTTCACGCTTTGCTTATCTTTTGGAACTGTCTGTCCTACTTGAGCTCTGCCAAGAAGATATTTTGCAAGGACATCTTCTGCTCCCAGGTATAAAAATAAGTCAAACACCACTATTATTTTTACCCTTCAGGAAAAAACTTCTGTGAAAATCCTGATTGCATTTCCTTTCATAAGATTCCCTCTCATTTATTGACTGAAAGGTTTGGGTCAAATCAGCCACATGTACTTTCTGTAGTTTATCAGCAGAAGGATTCTTTGAAAGATTAAATTGCATAGGACTGACTTCTAAAGAGAAGTAGAAGAAAAAATAAATCACCTAGTAAAAATGCTAAAACTGTGATTTTCTTGGGGAATGTTGTAAAATTTTAGCAAATTAAATATATTACATTTAAACCCATTTGTACTTTGGACTGGATTGTTTATTGATGCTTGAAAGAACTGTCATTCGTGTGTAGAGATAAGCAAATGGAAGCACCGTAATTACCCATAAATGTGTTTTGTGTTTCCTGGAATTTTAAAGTAGTCAAAAAATATCAGTGAAATCAAGCATAGGGAAAGTATTGCATTATTAATAGTGTATTTAAAAGTAAATAAGATCTCAAATGTCTTTATAAATCATTTTTAGTCAACATAATCCTTCAAGCATCAATTCACTGTATTTTTAAATGCACATTTATTATCTCTCTATGTGGTTTTCCCCATCTCTCATTTTTCTTGTCTGCATTTCTGGTTGGGGAAGAATGTAAAATGTAGAAGCAGGCTCTCAGAAATGCATGTCTCCTCTCCCTTAAAGTCAACATTTATGGTTAAATAATGATTTGAAAATTCTAATTGCTCTCCCATTAGCCCCTCTGACTCCATTTTCTTCTAATCTCAATGGTTAAGAGAAATATACACCATCTTCTTGCATCTGCTGACACCAGACCCTAGTTGGTTTCCTGAGTAGGGCCTCAACCTCTCAGCCCCCCGTGACACCCACTTCACTTATCACTACCCTCACCCGTGCCTCCTTAGATTATTTCAGTAGCCGTTTGACTTCATCCTCTTGCATCATCTCTCTCTTTACCATCATAACAATAGCTATTTTATTTCACATTGGATTTTTCCAGGTGGCACTACTGGTAAAGAACCCGCCTGCCAATGCGGGAGACGTAAGAGACACAAGTGTGATCCCTGGGTTGGGAAGATCCCCTGGAGAAGGATATGGCAACCCACTCCAGTATTCTTGCCTGGGAAAGCCCATGGACGGAGGAGCCTGGTGGGCTCCATAGGGTCGCAAAAGAGGAGACATGGCTGAGCACCTGAGAGTGTTACGAAGCAGGTCCAGTGCTAAGAGTATACACAACCCATTTAAAATGTGAGGCTAGAAGGAAATGGCAATGCACTCCAGTGTTCTTGCCTGGAGAATCCCAGGGATGGGGGAGCCTGGTGGGCTGACATCTACGGGGTCACACAGAGTCGGACACGACTGAAGTGACTTAGCATGGGCACAGATAATAGTATCCAGCTTTTCATGTGACCAAACTGGAGGTAGCTTAGCGTTTAGTTTTAAGTTAAGGCTCTGGTGCAGATTCACTTCTGTCTGAATCTAAAGCATAAGCTCTTAAATGCCACTATACTCCCCCCTCCATTTTTATAAACTATGAATCTATTTCATTATCTTATGCAAAACTCTTTAGTGGATCCCAAAAAGAGTTGGTAGAAGTACGAATTCCTTAATATGACATCAATATCCTTAATTATCTAATTTCTGATTCTCCCCTGCATTTCTAGCCTAGTCTGTCTTCAACCACTTTCCCAGTTGTTCCATATATTTCTGGTTAATCAGGAACATGAACTCAGTTTGTAGATCCCACCTAGAGCATGACTCTCTGCTTTTGCCTGTGCCAGCCTTTCTGCCTCAAAACCATTAACTTAACCTTTATCTTCCTATCCTATACCCTCAGCTCTGAAGACCTGTCTCACTTTCAGGGAGAGTTGGTTTCTCCCTCCTCTGGGCCCATTCACACCGTCAAGCCTTAAAATGAGGAATAAAACTGCCATATGACCACCCAGCAATCCCACTACTGGGCATATACCCTAAGGAAACCACAAGTGACTAAGACACATGTACCCGAGTGTTCATGGCAGCACTATTTACAAAATCTAGGACTTGAGCTTTCATGGTGGCTCAGTCAGTAAACACTCCGCCTGCAATGCAGGAGACTGAGATTCGATCCTTCGGTTGGGAAGATCCTCTGGAGAAGGAAATGGCAATCCACTCCACTATTTTTGCCTGGGAAATTCCATGGACAGAGGAGCCTGGAAGACTACAGTCCATGGGGTGGGAAAGAGTCGAACATGACTTAGCAACTACACCACCATCAGGACATGGAAGAAACTTAGACTTCCATTAGCAGATGATAAGGAAGTTATTGTACATATACATAATGAAATAGTTCTCAGCTATAAGAAGGAACACAATTGAGTCAGTTCTAAAAAATTGGTATAAGTAGTTGGTGTAAGTTGGTATAATTTGATATAAATGCATTCTAATGAGGTGGATGAACCTAGAGCCTATTATACAGATGAAGTAAGTCTGAAAGAGAAGGACAAATATTGTATGTTAATGCATGTATATGGAATCTAGGAAGATGGTACTGAGAATCCTATATACAAGGCAGCAAATGAGTTCAGTTCAGTCGCTCAGTCGTGTCCGACTCTTTGCAACCCCGTGGACCGCAACACCCCAGCCCTCCCTGTCCATCACCAACTCCCAGAGTTTACCCAAACTGATGTCCATTCAGTTGGTGATGCCATCCAGCCATCTCATCCTCTGTCGTCCCCTTCTCCTCCTGCCTTCAATCTTTCCCAGCATCAGGGTCTTTTCAAATGAGTCAGCTCTTCACATCAGGTGGCCAAAGTATTGGAGTTTCAGCTTCAGCATCAGTCCTTCCAATGAACACCCAGGACTGATCTCCTTTATGATTGACTGGTTGGATCTCCTTGCAGTCCAAGGGACTCTCAAGAGTCTTCTCCAACACCACAGTTCAAAAGCATCAATTCTTCGGTGCTCAGGTTTCTTTATTATTCCAACTCTCGCATCCATACATGACTACTGGAAAAATCATAGCCTTGACTAGACAAGGCTAAGTAATTACTTGCCGGCCAAGTAATGTCTCTGTTTTTTAATATGCTGTCTTGGTTGGTCATAACTTCCCTCCGAGGAGTAAGCATCTTTTAGTTTCATGGCTGCAGTCACCATCTGCAGTGATTTTGGAGCCCCAAAAATATAATCAACCAGTATTGCCACTGTTTCCCCATATATTTGCCAGGAAGTGGTGGGACCAGATGCCATGGTCTTAGTTTTCTGAATGTTGAGCTTTAACCCAACTTTTTCACTCTCCTCTTTCACTTTCATCAAGAGGCTCTTTAGTTCTTCTTCACTTTCTGCCATAGGGTGGTGTTATCTGCATATCTGAGGTTATTGATACTTCTCCTGACAATCTTGATTCCAGCTTGTGCTTCATCCAGCCCAGCATTTCTCATGATGTGCTCTGCATATAAGTTAAACAAGCAGGGTGACAATATACAGCCTTGACATACTCCTTTTCCTATTTGGAACCAGTCTGTTGTTCCATGTTCAGTTCTAACTGTTGCTTCCTGACCTGCATACATAGGAGACACAGATATAAATAACAAATTTTTTAACACAGTGGGGAAAAGAAAGAGTGGGATGATTTGACAGAATAGCATTGAAACATGTACATACATGTGAAATAGACAGGCAATGGGAGTTTAATGTAAGATGCAGGGAGCCCACTGTCAGTGCTCTGTGACAAGCTGGAGGGATGGGGAGAGGAAGGAGGCAGGAGAGGGGTTCAGGAGGGCGGGCTCATATGTGTGCTTATGGCCAGTTCATGTTGATATATGGCAGAGGCCAGCACAATATTGTAAAGCAATTATCCTCCAATTAAAGTAAATTTTTTAAAAGGTGATAGCAAAAAAAGTCTAAATGAACTCAGGGAAAGATCCTGGGTGTTTTCTGTCTTTGTTCTCTAGGATCTGGTATCGTGCTTTGTTCATCCTGGGATTAAACACATATTGTTTAAATCGAAGGTAAGCACCTTTCCCGCATACAGGAATTTTTGAATCATTAACTCCCTGAATAGCCCCTAGTCTCTTTTCTCTTTTTTTTTTTTTTCCATTTATTTTTATTCGTTGGAGGCTAATTACTTTACAATATTGTAGTGGTTTTTGCCATACATTGACATGAATCAGCTATGGATTTACATGTGTTCCCCATCCCGATCCCCCCTCCTGCCTCTTTTCTCTTTTTGGAGAGAAGATAGAGTTTTCCAAAATGGTTTGATCTATATAACCAGTTCATTGATTTAAAGCGTTTGGACTGGCTTCATGCGAGAAGAAACATCATGCAAGTTTTCCTTTATGGAGCTATGCCAAGAGCTAAGTACTAGGTTATTGAATCCTCTGTTTCAAAGCCACCCTTGAGTTATTTCCAAGATTATTTTTTCCCAGTTACACTGATTCTTTATGTGTATTCCTTGCCCTTGGCCATGTTTAAAATTGAATTGCTTATGTCTCCTCCCTTGACTTCTCTTTTAAACCTATTATGATTTAGTTCATTTTTTCTTAGCTCCTTATTTGAAAATTTCTGGCTGTAACACTTTCTTATAACTTCTATTGCTATCCCAGCTTTTTGCTTAAGCTCGGTGGTGCATTAATAAGGTTGGGCAGAGTTTCAACAGCATTTAATCTTACATTTTTAATTATTCCTCACATTTTGCTGTCTTGACACATTTACTGTAATAAAGGAAATCATTAATTCACTTAGAAATATGTGTGTGAAAACTATATTTTTCCTTTTGATTAATTTCCATATTCATCATTACTTTGCTGTTAATTTACTATGCATTCACAAGAATGAGGGGGAGGAGCACAAGTTTTTCCTTTTTGTTCAGAACTGTCTTAGAAATCAAATGGAGCTGAAAATTAATTTGCATTTTGGCTGGCAAATGGGAAGAGAATACTTCTTCTTAAAAGATGTGTCTTGGTCCCATCCTCATGTTTCTTCTATATCTAAATACACCACACCCTTCTCTGTTTTCCTCTATAAAAATACCATAAACTGGGTGGCTTATAAGCAACAGAAATTAGTTTCTCATGGTTCTGGGGTCTAGGAAGTCCAAGATCAAGGCACTAGCACATTCAGTGTCTGGTGAGAAACCATGTCCTGGTTGGTAAATTGCATCTTCTCCCTTCACCCCCACATTACAAAAGGAGAAAGAGGACTCTCTGGGGTCTCATTTTTAAAGACACAGATCTCATTCAGGAGGGCTCTCCTTTCATAACCTAATCATCTCCCAAAGGAACCCACCTCCTAAAACGATCACGTTGGAGATGTGGTTTCAACACATGAATTTCAGGGGGACAAATATTCAGTTTATAGGATTTCTACCTTCCTATCCATTTCTAAAATGCTTTCTCATCCTTTATGAAAAGAAAATAAACCTGATTTCCCTTTGGATAAAGGAAGACAATATAGTCAATATAGATGGTATAGTCAAGGCTATGGTCTTCCCACTGGTACTTATATGGTTGTGAGAGGTAGACCGTAAAGAAGGCGGAGCACTGAAAAACTGATGCCTTCGAACTGTGGTTCTGGAGAAGACTCCTGAGAGTCCCTTGGACAGCACAGAGATCAAACTAGTCAATCATAAGGGAAATCAACCCTGAATACTCCTTGAAAGGATTGATGATAAAGTTGAAACGCCAGTGTTTTGGTCATCTCATGTGAATAACTGATTCACTGGAAAAATCCCTGATGCTGGGAAAGATTGAGGGTAGAAGGATAGGACATCAGAGGATGAGATGCCTGGATGGTATCACTGATGCAGAAGACATGAACTTGGGCAAACTTCGGCAGATGATGAGGGACAGGGAGGCCTGGCGTGCTGCAGTCCGTGGGGTCACAAATGGTCAGACATGACCAAGCAACTGAACAACAACCAAAACAAAGTAAGACAATAATCGAAAATAAAGTTAGAAAGCGAGGTTTAACTTAAACAGTATTTGAATGATTCCCTCTGTCAGAAAACGAGAACCATGCTAGGTGGGGAGGTCAAGTATCTTATCCAGAATTAGAAGCAAAGGATGGAGTCCTGGAATAAAGGGAAAGTCTTGAATTGTGTCTGTACATGGAGTGAATTGATAGTGGTAATGAGTCCTAAAATTAATGAGAAGGAATCTATTGTTTTTATACAAGTGATTAAAGTAGCCATCTTGGGAAGATACCAAATTTACAGTTGTGAAATGAGAACCAAAGTATGAAGACAGGAAATAGCTAAAATTTACAGATGACTATACATGCCACATACTATTCTTAGACCTTTTTAAATCTGTAAAGAGTCCTCACAATAACACAGAGAGGATTTCTACTATGTACGTTTTACAGAGGAGAAAATTGAGGTTTACAAAAGTTAAATAAGTACCCCTAGTTTGTTATTAATAAGTGGAAGGACTTGCAGTTTGAACTCAGGCAAACTAAACTCTGGAGCCCACATTATTAACTTCAACACAATTCTGCTGTTTACCAAATAAAACCTGGGCAATTCATATTGTTTCTCTGAATCCAGATTTTACTTTTAAAATACCCCTTCTGTGCAGGAGTGGAAGGTAGAGGATTATAATGGCTTTGAAAATGGCCATTGTCTTGGTTTCCTTCTGGGTTTGAAATCTGGGTTTTCCCTGTATGGCAAGTTATCATAGATGGTCATACATCCATTTGCTTATCTCTAAAGGGGCATAGGAACACAGGATGCAAAGGATTTGGAGGGAAGATGAATAAGAGGTGATGTGTGTATAAATAGCTCAGCACAGTATCTGGGATATACTCAGCTCTCAATAAATGATTCTTAATTTAAAGCATCCTTTATAGTAACACCTACTGGAGGAGGAGAATAAAAACATATGTCAGAGTTGTAGAGAATGTAACCCCCAAACAAAATTTTCTTGTTTTATTTTACACATTCATGTAGACTTTGCATTCTGCTCTATTATGTACGTGTGTATATGTTTGTGTACATGTGTGCATATATGCATATGTATATACACATGTATGTATGCATGCATATGTGTATATATCCTACATACATACATCATATATGTACATATAAATGTATGCTGGATGGCATCACTGATGCAATGAGCATGAACTTGGGCAAACTCCCAGAGATGGTGAGGGACAAGGAGGCTTGGTGTGCCACAGTCCATGGGGTCGCAAATAGTCAGACATGACTGGGTGACTGAACAAGAACAGTATGTGTGTGTGTGTGTGTGTGTGTGTGTATGCATATATATTGCATGTTAAAAACGTTTGCTACTACTTATTTCCAGGACTTAATTTTTAAGTGTGTTTTAAGTGTGCTTGGCTAATGCTCAAGATTGTGTGCCAGTGAATCTATATCCATTTTGAAAACTTAGATTGTAACATAAAGCCAGATGCAATAGAATCATAATAATTTGCTCATAAATAGGTGTAAAAAAGACTTTGAAGGCAGCAAAACTTTGGTAGCATTTAGTTAGCTTTTCCTGTGTCATGGGCACAGATGGTGTCACACACAAATCGCCTGTCCCTCTTTAGTGAAAGTGAAGGTTGCTCAGTCTTGTCCAGGACAGTCCATAGAATTCTCCAGGCCATACTGGAGTGGGTAGCCTTTCCCTTCTCCAGGGGATCTTCCCAACCAAGGGATCAAACCCAGGTCTCCCGCGTTGCAGGCAGATGGATTCTTTACCAGCTGAGCCACAAGGAAAGCCCAAGAATACTGGAGTGGTAACTCTTCAAGTGTTGGATAATAATTCACAGCTGCTCGGCTGATAAGCTTCGCTCCCACTGCCTGGCCGGCCCATCTGCTCTGCGGCAGAGACTCACTGGCACTGCTTTGCCTCCAGGGGGCGCTAACCGAGGTGCCTGGCTTTCATTTCCCATCCATGAGTTAGATCTAAGCTAGTCTCATGCCCTATTGTGCTTCTTTCCTTCATTCTCAAAGAGCAACTCTTCTCCCCACCCCACTCCCCCCAAAACTTCTTGTACCAGAATTCTCAATTTCAGCTCTACTTCTAAGGGAAGTGAACTTAAAACTTAGAGATTTAGTATTCAAACAGAATGCTGTGAACTCCACAAGAAAGACAAAACAGAGTTTAAACATTTTAAAGCAGAATGATTTAAATGCTCAGATTTTTTTTTTTTTTTTGAGTATTATTTATCTCAGTGTTTCAAAATGTAGTTCTATAGTGCTGGGGGAGTTAAATGGTTTTAAGTAACAAATTGTTTAATTACTGTAGTTTTGTGTTTATGTTAATATCAATTAGTAAAAATATGTGTGTGTGTTTATGATTGCTTAGAAAAACTTGGAAGTTATATTTAAATTTGATTTTTAAAACATTAATTATGGATACTAATTGGATATGGCAAATATATCAAATGTGTAAGTTGGTGGGTAAAATGCTAGGAAACCCTTCTAATCTGCCAAGTTCTTCAGTCTGTAGCCATCTATCATCTAAATAACTAGAATCTATTTTTTTGTCTTGAGTAAATGAATTTTACTGAGATTTTTTGGGGGGGTTTCCATGTGACAGTGCTGTCCAGCATGGTGACATCTGGCAAAATATTATAGTAATTTCTAAGTGATGGCCGAGTGTTAGATGGTTGGCAAAGTCTTGGTAACCAGCTTCTGTCATGAAGACTTCCTCTATTATTTGGAGTGACTTGTAGTATACTACACCTTCCCCACAATGCAAGTGTGTATTTTCCCACCATCTCATTTTAGACATGATCCATTGGGGGGAAAATTCATCATCAGATTTCAGGGGTTAGGACATGATCTTTAATTATTTGAATACGGTACACATGCTTAGGGGCTCTTGTCTTTTTGAATCCAGTAGATTTCTGCACTGAATGGTTAATATTTGTGAGTTTTGTAGAAAGAGATTCTATGGATGATAGTAGATTCTAAGAATTTTCCTGTTTCCCAAAAGGTCAAGAACTACTAGAAAACATAGAAAACTTGTGAAATAGAAGATTTAGAGAAAGTGGGAATAGTTACATTGTTACCTGTAAAATATATAATCTTAAAAATCAAACAGATTTTATGTTAATCATAATTTTTTGTTGGTAATTCTGACTTTTAAAACCAATATCTAGTAAGCACATCTCTCTTAACAGTAGCAATTGTTTAGTTCAGTTCAGTTCAGTTGCTCAGTCGTGTCCGACTCTTTGCGACCCCATGAATTGCAGCACGCCAGGCCTCCCTGTCCATCACCAACTCCCGGATACTACCCAAACCCATGTCCATCAAGTCGGTGATGCCATCCAGCCATCTCATCCTCTGTCGTCCCCTTCTCCTCCTGCCCCCAATCCTTCCCAGCATTAGTTCTGTATCTTCTAAACCATGACTGTTTTTTTTAATATGGTGATAAATATGTGTAACATAGAATTTATCATGTTAGCCATTTTAAGTGTTTAGTGGAATTAAGTAGAGTTCCATTGTTGGACAACCATCACCAGTATTCATTTCCAGAATGTTTTCATTATCCCAAACTAAAACTCTGTACACATTCAATAATGATTCCCCATTTCACCCTTCCCCATTCCAGCCCTGTTAATCTCTAGTCTACTTTCTGCCTCTAAGAATTTGATGATTCTAGCTACTTCATGTCAGTGGAATCATACAGCATCAGTCCTTTTGTGTCTAGCTAAACCATGATAATGTCAATTCTGTTATACTCAGTAGGGTTCATGATGACCAGAATTGTTTTTACTAAGTATTTTCTATTTGACTTTAGCATCCAGATATATGTAATGGTTTCCAAATATATATATAGATATAGAAAACAAACTAGTCGTTACCAAGAGAAACAGGGCAAGAAGAAGAGGCAAATTAGGGATATGAGACTGAGATACAAACTAATACATATAAAGTATGTAAGAAACAGGATATGTACACCTGAAACTAACATAATATTGTAAATCAACTGTACTTCAATGAAAATAAATAAAAATTTTTGAAAAGAAAAAAGTGACAGCTATCTTGCTGTGTAGTAGATTTATTTGCATAAATGTTGCAGGAACAAATTTTAAATCCTAGGTAATAATAATTTTTACTATTTCCTTATGTACTAATATTTCAGTAAACAATCTGTGACATCTAAAAAGAACAGCATCCACATAATATAGTTTATAAGTTTTTAAACTCATATTGTCTCTTGTGAGTTGTGGAAATTAAAAAACAGTATGGCATAGAGATGGAAAATAGTTTTTTGGATACAGACATGAGTTCTAGTCCTAACAAAGACACTAAGTAGTCATGTAACTTCGGACACGTTTCATACTTGCAAAGATTCAGTTACCTCATGTTAAAGATGAGGAATATAATCTAACTCAGAAGTGGGTATGAGTCTTAGGTGAGGTCTTGCCTCCATATACTCAATGAGTATTTATTATATGCTTATTATAAGCCAGACAATGCATTAAGTGCTGGCTGGGCTATGATGAATAATACAGAAAAAGCACCTGCCTTCATGGAGTTTATAGTTCCTGGCACACATCCATGCTCAAAAGTATTAGTTGCAATTATTAACATTACCCAGTATTTGATCCCGAGTTTGGAGGAAAAAAAACTGCTTTATCATATCTACCCATATGTTAACACATTTCAAGCATTTTATCCAACCATAAATACTTGACACAAGTAAGAATGCTAAGCATTTTTTGAAAGTTGATAATTGCCTTATTAACCAGACAGGAACTTGCTAGAATGGCAAATATTGCTGAGTTAACAATATTGAGTAATAAGATGGTAAAAGAGCATCAGCATGAGTCCCTATATTGAAGGGTTATGAAGAAATGTAATTTGAAGATATTTGAGTGACCCAGAGAAGCTACATTTCACTTAGCAGTGTTGAAAATGCTTTGACAAATCAGTTTATATCTGAGAACTTGAATGAGTCTAAGATGGTCCTCATCTTTTAGGAAAGAACAAACGTGAAATAAGACTGCTATTATTTCTTTAGGTCTTACTGAGATTATTTTTTGCAAGAGGATGTGAATATGTGAGTTTTCTATAATAACATCATACCTTGTGTTGGATCACTAGGTAGTTATGGGATAATCTAGGGCTCAGGGAGAGATTTTTATGACAAGCTTTATAATAGACTTTCAATGTTTTCAAGAAGAAAATCCCACTGAGGATAGAAGGTTTATATTTTTCTCTGGCTATAACACATCTCCATAAAGATGATATTCTGCTGATATTTGAGATTCATGTTTTCTGCACAAAAAATGTTGTGTTTTGTTCTGTATGACAGTGAAACTGTCTAGGAATGCTAAGGGAAGGCGGGGAATGGCATTTAGGTAATATTTACAGAAATAGCTAAGAAAATTTAAGCCTAGGAGAGCGAAAGTAAATTGATAATTACTACCCAGTGTTTCATCTTTTCCCTTGAGTCTTCAGTTTCAAGTGATTTTGGCACTGTTTACAAAATGATTTTTCTTTATATTTCATCAACTTCTGATTTGAATTAAAAACATTTTTAGACAATCAATGGGTTATTTAAAATACACAAATCCAATTCTTTGTGAAGAAACTATTGATTGTTCTTTGCCACCCATAGTCCATTCTTCTGTGATGGTTACTATGTCAATTTGGCTAGGGCATGGTATCTAGCTATTTGGTCAAATCACTGGTCTGAAGGTTATTGTAAAGGAATTTTTTCCTAGATGACATTAACATTTTAATCAGCAGCAGGTTACTTTCCATAAATGTGAATGGGCCTCATCCAGTCAGTTGAAGGACTTAATAGACCAAAAAAAAAAACCCCACCCATCTCCCCAGAGAAAGAGGGAATTCTACCAGCAGACTGCCTTTGGACTGCAGCAGTAACATTATCTCTTCCCTGGCTGTCAGTCCTACCAACTCACCCTGCAGTTTTGGACTTATCAGTTCTCACAATCACAAGTCAGTTCCTTAAAATAAATCTTTCTCTTCTATTTACCCATATGTCTTACTGGTTTTGTTTTTCTAGAGAACACTAACTAACACACCTTGTATGCACAAATCATTCTTTCTTAATATTTGTTTTTATTTATTTATTGTGGCACACCAGATCTTTAGATGCAGCATGCAAAGCCTTTTAGTTGTGGCAGGTGGGATCTTCTAGTTGGGGCACATGAGTGAATTTTTCTTGAATCAGACATTTCTACCTAGCCATTCACCTTGGACAATTGATTGGGAAGTCTTTTTGCCAGGTCTGTATGAGACAGAGTTCAAGTATATTTGGGAGCCTGGTTTTGCAAAAAGCATCAGATTTTAAAAATAGAACTATATTATCTAATTCTACACTGATATTTCTGGTTTTACCTGTGTGTGTATTGATGTTTTCATCTTCCACATCCATACATTCTTCCTATTGTTGATATAAGGTAACATAAAACAGAGTCTTGGAAAATTTGTTTTTATCCATCAGATGAAAACAGGTACTCTTTCAGTCTAAAAGGGACAAATGCTAGCAATAAGTTAACCTCATTATTAAAATTCCAGTTATCTTTTAAAACCGCCAACATGAGGGCAGTGAATTTGTTATAAAAAAGGCAATAGAAAACTCTTTGACAGAGAAAAGGTTATGAGAGCATAAAACAGCTGGTTCCTCAAATATGTTTTTGTGCGGTAATGGGGACAGCCATTTGAATGGTGAGTATAAACTGAATAAGCTAAAGAAACCATACTTGATTTCTGCATTTCTGGAAATACAAATTAGAGTATTAGGATTGAACCTGAAATGAAGAAGTGAAGTAAAGATTATTCCCTGGATTCCAGTTGATAGTGATGAAATAATAAAAATATCCAGCTGTTATAGACTATATCACTTATCCCTTTCATGCCCAGTTGGAATCATGCAACAGAAAATATAGGCTGGATATGAAAGATGTGATGGTAAAGATATCCGTCTTGGCTTTCACAGTCTTTAAAAACTTATGATAGCCTTCTATTTATTGCAACTATTTTCATCCATCCCCTTCTTCAAAGTATTAGCTCGTTGCAGTCAGTGGACAATGAATTTATATATCTTTATATACTTCACAGTTTTGAACATATATACAAGCATACCCACACACATAGCTGTTTCAATTTGCTATTGCCACAAAATTCTGCTTAGCGGATCTCCTCACACTCATTAGCTTAAAGCAATAAGCATGTATTAAATCTCACATATCTCTGAATTGCCCGTGGATTGACTTTTTTGTAGGCCAGGCAGGACATAGCTCTCCTGATCTAAGCTAGGCTTGGCTGGGCAGTTTGGTTTCATTTATGTGTTTGCTTTTACTCTCAGAGAGATAGTTTGGCATGTTCTCACCACAGAGGCAGAGATACAGGAGGTCAAGCCCAATCAGAGAAGCATTTCAAACCTCTACTCTGCCTTATAAACCAAATTCACATTGGTCAGATAGCAAGTTACCAATCTCTATCCAGGGATGAGTGGGATCAGAGATGCTGCAGAGTTACTGGACAAGATTTTGGTGTATAATTCCTTTGCTGGGAGAGGGGAAATAAAGCATTGAAATAGTCTACCACAGATATACTTAAGGAATTCTAAGTGTACATGTGTTTTTCCAAGCTATGTATGTTTATGGATTCTTAATAATAACTTATAAAAGTGACATTTGTGGGCTTTGTTATTACATTGAGTATGCTCATATGCAGAGTTTCAAAGTTATCTTTAAGATAAGAACCTTTAACATATTTTAGTGAAAAGGAAAAGGAGTACACATACATCATGAAAGGTTGAACAACTTTTATAGGAATGCAGTAATTCAGAGCTTTGTGGAGTAACAAAACTGTTCTTATGCGCCTTCTAGGATGGATTAGGTTTTCTTTGATGTAGAATATCTTCAGAGTGAATCCAGATCAAGAGAGAAACTGTCCCCACAGCTCTTAGTGAAATATACTACAGCAAATCCACTTTTATGACCAATAACTTGGTTTTAAACCTCAATTTGTGAACTGCACATCTGGCAACCAATATGACTTAGAAAAGGAAAAAAACAAAAAAACCTAAAAATTATTTTATAAAATAGAATGTCATCTGAGAGTAACTTGATTCCTAAAAGAAAAATAAATTTGTTTTATTTTGGTCACATAATAGTGCCATACATTCTTTACAGTATTTTAGAAAGTAGAATTGACCCTTAAACAACACCGGTGTTAGGAGCATGGGCCCTCTGCAAAGTTGAAAATCCACATATAATTTACAGTTGACTGTTTGCATATGTGGTTCCTCAGTGTTCACAGGTTTGCATCCACAGAGTTAGCTAACTACAGATTGTGTAGTACTGTAGTATTTACTATTTCAAAAAATCTACCTGTAAGTGGACCCACATAGTTTAAATACATATCATTCAAGGGTGTATGTCTGGTTGGATATTCCTATAATATTATTAATATAGACAGACAAATGTATCCTCATTTGACATATGATTTGGAAGACATATCAAGTAATATATTACAGGTACATTTCCTCTGAAGATTGTTCTTCCATGTCAGCAAATGCACATTTTGTTGGGAATAAATCATCAAAATGTGGCTACATATATGTTATATTTGAAACGTTGCTAATGGCTCATCTTCACACCAGTACGGTTTTATGCTGGACAGTGTAAGAACAGTTTCCAGTCCAAAGCCTTTGGTCATTTCTCAGAGGCTCCATTAAATTTTCCAGGCTACTTAGAATACCATTTAGTAAATTGCTGCCTCAGGGCACTAGATAATGATTTT
Organism: Odocoileus virginianus; assembly: GCF_023699985.2. Taxonomy (NCBI): domain Eukaryota; kingdom Metazoa; phylum Chordata; class Mammalia; order Artiodactyla; family Cervidae; genus Odocoileus; species Odocoileus virginianus. The sequence continues at coordinate 23,275,817 of NC_069699.1, forward strand.
ATGGTTTAAAGAGTTAATATACCTGAATTGCCTGACTTAACAAAAATGCCTCATTACACCACACACACATACACAAACACACACACACATATACACAGATTTACTATAACTTTAGCCACTAAGTTATACTGCTAGTGTTCCCAGGATGTTAGAAAAATAATAATTCAATTTTCAACATTGGAGGTACCCTAGAGACCTTGTTATTAAACTTCCTCATTGTCAAGAGAGCATGATGGTGTCCCTGGATTTATCTGTCTTCTTGCTACTCCAGTACTTGAGAAGACTGTAGCTATCTGAACTCCAAAACACGCATAATTTGAGGAGTAATTATTTCTATGTTTTCACCAAAAATATTCCCAAATTGTGTTTGGGGATGAAAGAATAACAAACCATCAGCCAAGGAAAGCTAACATCAATCTTTGTGGGGAAAGAATAACATTTCCCAGATCTCTACAGTTTTTTAACAAGAAAAGGTGTGGTTATTGCACATGCTATAGTTCTCCAAGCTAAAAAGATCCGAATGTCTTAAAAAAAAAAAAAAAAAAAATCTAGGAAGGGGTGATTCCAGTGGATTGTAATTGGGCTGACTTGAGTTTAGGTTTAATATTCCTCCTCGCCCCTAGCATCCCCCTTGGCTATTTCCAGGCATTGTCCTTTCCTTTCACAGACTTGACATTTTCTTTTGACCTTAACTTCTTAATGTTCCTTCACGTTCTAAATGCTTCCTTTTTCATGCATCTGAAAATGGAGTCTTTTAAATAAGGACACCTGTCTTACTGTCAGTTACAAGGTGAAATCAGCACCATGACCCAAATGTCACATTTCTCTGTCTGGTTACAGTAATGTTGTGTATTTAAAACAATAACATTTAGTGTTGCTCCTGTGAGTCTCAGAATGCAATTTTTTGGCTTCTCCCATATTACGTGCTCTTTTTCAACGTTTTAACAATCTTGTCTCTCGTATCACTAAAAATAGATAAATATATTCAACCTTTCTGTCCCACATACCTATCTAGCTACCTCCCTTTTGATTCCCTTCATATTTTGTTTTTTAAGAATTAATCAGTGTTCTCTTCCTCATTGCAGTTCATTTCTGCCCTCACCAATCCACTTAAACTGGACTCATTGAGTTAATAATGATCTTTTATCTCTCATATCAGTGGAGACTTAAGGTATTCCATCTCTAGAACAAATGACTCCTTCCTGAAACTCTTTGACTGTTAGAAAGAAATTGTTTGCTTGGTCTCTCTCCTACCTCTTAGGTTGAATTTCTTTCACTTCCTCATCTCCTGCCATACTTACCCTATAAATATATATGTATTTTTGTATCTCATAATTCTTTACAGATTTAACTTTCTCACTGGCTTCAACAACACCCACCAGCTGTGATTCACCCATTTCTGTATCCAGACCAGTGGTTCTCAGCCAGGGTGATTTCACACACACACACACACACACACACACACACACACTCCCCATGACACTCACTGGAGACATTTTTGGTGGATGCAGCTAGAGGAGTGAACGTGTTATTGGAATCTAGTATGCAGAAATCGAGGATGCTGTAATATCCTACATCCATGGGAGACCCTCTTATATCAAGGGAATATCCAGCTAAAAGTATCAGTAGCATCAAGGGTAATAAGCTCTCATCTAGACCATACCTTTCCTCAATTTCCAATTTACATTCAGTTGCTTAGCTGATGTCTCTACAACACAGATGTTCCTTAGAGGCTCTGAACTTAACGTTACCAAGAAATTCAGCATAATCTGTGCTCAGTTAATTCTCTCATGTTGCCTGCTTTTTGATTTTAGATTTAAAGAGTTTCTCTTTTCAACTCTTCAAAATGTATAGTGTATGTGTGTGTGTATATATATGTATATAGTGAGTACGTGTGTGTATATATGTATATACATATATATAGTGTATATCAAATTGCCAACATCCATTGGATCATAGAAAAAACAAGAGAGTTCCAGAAAAACATCTATTTCTGCTTTATTGACTATGCCAAAGCCTTTGACTGCGTGGATCACAACAAACTGTGGAAAATTCTTAAAGAGATGGAAATACCAGACCACCTGACCTGCCTCCTGTGTCAAGAAGCCACAGTTAGAACTGGAAATGGAACAACAGACTTGTTCCAAATCAGGAAAGGAGTACGTCAAGGCTGTATATGGTCACCCTGCTTATTTAACTTATATGCAGAGTACATCATGAGAAACGCTGGGCTGGAAGAAGCACAAGCTGGAATCAAGATTGCTGAGAGAAATATCAATAACCTCAGATATGCAGATGACACCACCCTTATGGCAGAACATGAAGAAGAACTAAAGAGCCTCTTGATGAAAGTGAAAAAGGAAAGTGAAAAAGTTGGGTTAAAACTCAACATTCAGAAAACTAAGACCATGGCATCTGATCCCATCTCTTCATGATAAATAGATGGGGGAACAATGGAAACAGTGACAGACTTTATTTTGGGGGTCTCCAAAATCACTGCAGATGGTCACTGCAGCCATGAAATTAAAAGATGCTTGTTTCTCGGAAGAAAAGCTATGACCAACCTAGACAGCATATTAAAAAACAGAGACATTACTTTGCCAACAATGGTCCATTTAATCAAAGCTGTGGCTTTTCCAGTAGTCATGTACGGATGTGAGAGTTGAACTATAAAGAAAACTGAGCACCAAAGAATTGATGCTTTTGAATTGTGGTGTTGGAGAAGACTCTTGAGAGTCCCTTGGACTGCAAGGAGTTCAAACCAGTTGATCCTAAAGGAGATCAGTCCTGGGTGTTCATTGGAAGGACTGATGCTGAAGCTGAAACTCCAATACTTTGGCCACCTGATGCGAAAAACTGACTCATTAGAAAAGACCCTGATGCTGGGAAGGATTGAAGGCAGGAGAAGGGGACGACAGAGGATGAGATGGTTGGATGGCATCACCGACTTTATGGACATGAGTTTGAGTAAGCTCCAAGAGTTGGTGATGGACAGGGTGGCCTGGCGTGCTCCAGTCCATGGGATCACAAAGAGTCGAACACAACGGAGCTACTGAACTGAACTGAGCATATATAAGTAACACATTTCGTTGCTGTAAAATTCTTATTTAGTGTTATAATTGTAATCTATGTTGATTTCTTCTGTTTATGATAGCAACTATTTGATCGTTTATAAACTTTTGGTCACCTTTCAGAGAGTGGAGGTCCAGACAAACTCATTATGGGATGGAAATCACACATATACATATTTATGTGTGTGACTCAATTGTGAATTCATTTGGAAAAGTGTTGTCTACTCCATCATTTTATTTTCATAGTGTCAATTAGGCAAATTACAATTCATAATAATTAGTTTAAATGATTCAGCTCTTTTACAAACAAAGGCTTTTTACAAGTTATTAATGAAGCCAGGATCACAAACCTTTTGTCCTTGAGTACACATACACACGTGTGTGTATATATTTGAAATGTATATATGAAAATATATATGTATGCATGCTTAGTTGTGTCAAATTCTTTGCAACCCCATGAACTGTAGCCCGTCAGGCTCCTCCGTCCATGGGATTTCCCAGGCAAGAATACTGGAGTGGGTTGCCGTTTCCTTCTCCAGGGATATGTGTATGCATGACATGATTTGCAATGATGCTGTGTGTATGCAAGATTGAAATGAACAGCTTTAGAATAATACTTCTCAAAGGCTCCTTGGCTATACAGAACTAGGATCTAATAATCTGGAAATCTGCATCTTTAAACAAGGTGATTTTATGTGAATTCATGCTAAAGAACCAATTCCTTTGCCAAGGTCCAGGCCAATCACAAAACAGTCTATTCCATTTACTAGTTATGCCTTTCTGTTGCCTCTGTTGAAGAGCAGCCATGTCCCTTCTATCCATGCAGTAGAGCTGTTGGCAGGAGGTGGCAAATAAGTAATGTGTAGACTTTTAGACCAATGGTTTGGACACTGGGCTTCTAAGCTGAGTGTTCTCCTGAGACCATATTGAAAAAATTTGGCATCACCCAGACTCAAACCCTCTTTTGCTAATAGTAGTACTTGCTTTAGGTGGTCACAGAATTAATCACAGTCTCAAGGAATCAGTATAAGGTTTGATGCTAAAGGACTTTGTTGGGTGGAGAGGGACATCTTCTGATCAGAAAGCGCATCACTTATCAACCAAGGTGATTTTTTTTTCTCAGCCCTTTTGCTTCTTCTATCAATATGTATCCCTATTTTAACTTTCTTGATTTGTATACTTGACTGCTATTTAATTCATTCATCGCAGCCCTTGAGGCTTCTGGGAACATGTGCATATCAGTGTATGATGGTCATGTGACAGCAGGAAAGGCACCCTTGACCAGGAAGCTGGGTACTTTTTTTTCCAGCTCTGACAACAACCAGCCATACATGTCCAGATTGCATTTTACCATTTTTTTTAAATGGAGAGAGTTATGGCACATTCATCTCCAGCTTTTTCTTAAGTGTTCTGAAGTCTCATTGACCTCTGGGGGAAGGAGCCAAGTTATAAATGGCATCTGGCAATAGGTGTGCTTATTTTTTTATTTTTTTTTTCCATACATGACCTGGAATTTTTTAATTGTATATTATAAACAACTTGTATACGTATGTGTGTGTGTGTGTGTATATATATATGTGTATGTGTGTGTGTATATATATAAAAGCAATTGTATAGTATAAAAAGATGTTATGTGTTTTTTTGCATGTGTATATATGTGTGTGTGTGTGTGTATTTATATGCTCAGTACTAGAAAGTATTGAGGGGAAAGGTCAACCGTTTCTAATGAAAATATTTGAAATGAATTTAAAGAAACAGACCCACCTATGCACGTGTGTAAATACAAATACATGTATATTTAGGTGTGTGTATATATACATAACCTGGAGGAGGGTGTGGCAACCCACTTCAGTATTCTTGAGGGAAGAAGCCCCATGGACAGAAGAGCCTGGTGCGCTGCAGCCCGTGGGGTCTCAAAGAGTCAGACACAACTGAGCGACTACACACGGCACTTATATACATAAGGGGCTTCCCCTGTGGCTCACAGGTAAGAAATCCATCTGCCAATGCAGGAAACATGGGTTCCATCCCTGCGTTGGGAAGATCCCCTGGAGAAGGGAATGGCTACCCACTCCAGTATTCTCGCCTGGAGAATTCCATGGACAGAGGAGTCTGCCTGAGCCACTAACCATCAACAACAAATACATACATAATCACTGGACTTCGTTTCTAGAGAGTGTTAGTTTTGAGTGAAAAGGTGACAACATAAGAAGTTCCTTATGAAGATTGTTCTGGCCACACTATGTGAGATAGATATGAGGGATAAAGGTTTGAGAGGAAGACATCTGTCAGCGATGCTTAAAAATAGCTCAGAAAGCAAGAGTCTCAACAGGGTAGTAGCTTTGGGAATGAAGAGGAGGAAGTAGATGGGTCAGGGTGTGGGTCAGAGTGGTGGTTCATAAAATCAACTTCTTTGACCAGTTTCGGATTCAGACTTACCTTAGGGAAGTCCCAAAACATTGTTCTTAAGCAATCAAATACCTTCTCAGAGAACTAACCAGATTCTTTCGTAGGTGCTGCAAGGCTTTAATTAAACTCAACCAACTTATAAAAGAAGTAAAAGTTGAGTAGTTGACTTAATTAGGCCATGAGAGGGCTCTCCCTTTAAGATCAGAACTTCCCATTTAAAGTACAACACTCCCAATGCGGTGTTTGTACTACATTTGGAAATAGGAATCTTTGAACAATTCCACCAATTCCTCTAATTGGCTGCCGCTACCTACATTAATAGATACACTGCAGTCTTTTTCCTGTGAGTTCGAGACGTATGTGGCAACATTACACAAGGTGCGTGAATTGCCAGCAATGCCAGGGAAACTTATGGCTCATGTCAAGGTAGTGGCTGGATTATTATTATTATTGATCCACTTGGCTGCCTCTTGTCACTATGTCACAGCTGGCTTACAGTCCTAGAGAAGACCTATTACACATGCTGAATCTTGAAGGCTAAGGGGGAAAAATGAGGGGGAAATAAATAGTATTAACCACTCAATGTCCTGCTGTGCTTTGGTTCAGAGTGTTGGCACGAAAGTAGAATTCATAGTTTGGTGGAGAGAGTGTTGGCAGTTAGAGAAAAAATTTTATTTAAATTTTAATGAACGGTGGCTAAGTGCTTTAGATTATGTGAACATTCAATTTATAAGTTAATTTTGGAGTGCCTACCCCAGAAATCACATAATCTAAAATCACTCTAATAGGAGTTTGGCTGTGACTAAATTCACAGTCAAAGGAGAGACGTTACTCTAAATTTAGCCTCATTTTTGGATCATGAAAATTGTTAGATTGGGTCATACACACCATGGTGCCGAGTGGTGCTTAATTAACTTAATGGGCCAAGACTTCATTTTGCATGATCTTTATGGTATTTGTGGAACTATTAGCTGTGGAGCTAGCAGGCGCCAAAGCCAAGAGCTGCCACTGGGGGGCACTTAAGTACTTTCTTTCTCTGCAAGTCAATCAAATCAGGACTTCCTGATGCCTGGAAGAAACATGAGAGTAGACAGTGATTTCCAGAAGGGTAGCATTAAACTTCCTTAAATACATTAGAAAAATAAACTGGTTCTAATGATAGGATTTAGTCTATTTAGTGAACCAGACCACACAATACACACACAAAAAGGAGACACGTTTTCAAATCACAGTGCGTATATGGAAAGATACAGTTCCTTAACTTCTTTTATTATCTCAATTCTCACAACATTATCTCATGTTAAGTATCTCAGTTCTCACAACAGTATTATGAAGCAGGTACTATTATTATCATTTCTTTTGTAGAAGGGGAAATGGCAACTCTAAGAAGTTAATAGAGGTTACATGATTGATTGCTTGCAGAGCTGGTATTGTAATGCAACAAACACTTAATTTTTAATTGATGTGTCCATTTGCCTCTGAAATCAACACCCTTGGATTTGGCCAAAGTCCAGAGGTTTGTCAAAATTTTGAACAAATGGTATTTAAAATTTAGGGGAGGTTGAAAAGTTTTAGTTGACCTCAGTGTTACATTGAATTTCCTTCATGGTAAGAGAAAAAGACAAAAAGAGAATGGACAGTAGCATTCGGTAATAAACACAGAAACACTATAATAGTAATATAATACACTTGAACTGCTTTGTGAATTAATTTTAAAATAGTTGCATGCCTGAAATTGCTTAATATGAACTTTCCAATAGAAGAATCTCTGACTTCGCTTTCTTGTTAACAGGATTGTCACTTTTTTTCTCTCTGACTCTGAACAACAGATAACATTATATAAAATTTATCCCAATAGGCTCCAAATCAGCAGAGGAGGGAAAATACACACTATTCAGAGGCCTGTTTTCTTTGTTTTGCAAAAACCAGTGGGGAAGAAGGTTAATCACAAAGAGAGATGTAATTCAGTCCAGGGAGGAGTACCTTCCCTACTCTGACAATGGCCTTAATCTTAATTACGTGGTTTACTCCAAGGAAAAGTCAGATTAATGTACCTGTTAGAACACCACCCAGTTTGTCTAATTAATGTAAATTGTAAAATGTTCAAGAGGTGTCAGGAAGCAGAATGTGGTCTGTTCCTCTAATTTGAAAACACTCTAATTAGGATGTATTCTTGGAGAGAGGATGCCTTGTGTACCACCTTCAGGAAAATCGGGAAGATTTCCAAGAAAAAACAAGAAGACTTGGACTGAAGTCACATAGGAGATGCATTGCCTTTCTGAACAAAGACATATGAAATAATGGACTCCATGACTGCACGTGTGTTGGTCTCAGGTTGGATCAACTCCTCTGAAGTGTCTAAGTCTGAGAAGGCACAGTTAGAAGTGCAATTCATGGAGAAGAAAATGTCAACCCACTCCAGTATTCTTGCCTGGGAAATCCCATGGACAGAGAAGCCTGGTGGACTAAGTCCATGGGGTCGCAAAGAGTCAGACACGACTGAGCAACTGAAGATGAAGATGCTTTTTATTATTGTGAACTTTGGTTTAGTAGGTTCAGAGGTCCCAGTGCCCCAGGGAAGAATATTCCAAAGGGAACATAGCTAAGATTGGCCTCTGACAACTTTGAGCTCTTCATATTGCTGAATCAGTAAATGGAAAAGGGCTTGCCTCTGACAATTGTGGTAACTAGGGATACACTGAAAATGGAAGCTCATAAGCCATATATTATAACATTTGAAGATTATAAATCAAAGAAACAAAATCTTCAGTGCAGTGTGCTCTATCCTTCAGCGTTGATAAATGTAAATATGTTGTTTCCAAAAAAAAAAAAAAAAGAAGTGCAATTCATGCTTTGAGAATACTCTGATCATTAGGACAACACTGAGAAGAGCTGGAGAAAAGAGAATTTTCTGTCTCCTAAAATTTTATGTCAATGTCCTTATGTTAGTTTAATATAAGTTTGATAACTCAGTAGAACATGTCCAACAATAACTTTAAGATCATGCGATTCTATTCAGTTTTACCTCTAGACAAGAGGTACACACAGTGATTCAAATATCTCAATTTCAATCAATGACAATAGTCAAAATATTTTTAAAAGGTACAGATGTCCTGATGAATCGAAACAGTTAATGACTATAAACAATATGTATGACCCCACTGCTGTTATCAACTGAATAGCCACTTGGTATGAATTGATTTGTGTCCCCAAAAATTTCTTACTGAAGCTCTAAGCTACATTTTGATTATGTTAGGAGACAGGCCTTTTAAGAAATAATTACTAAGGTCCCAAGGGTGGGACCCAAATCTGATAGGATTGGTAGCCTTACAAGAAGAGGAAGATGGCTTTGTCTCCTTCCCGCTCTCCCCACTTTTGCTCAGAGGAAGCCATCTTCAAGCCAGAGAGCCCTTACCAGAAAATAAACCCTGCAAAACCTTGTGAGCTTGGACTTTCCAGGCTCTGAAACCATAAGGATATAAATCTCTGACTTTTAAGCTGCCCAATCTATGGTGTTTTGTTATGGCAGCCCTAGCAGACTAATATGCAGCTCTGAATAATTACAGCAATCTTCCTGCTGAGAATCAGGTATACTTATAACACAGAGATTGGCCTTGGGTTTATCTTTAAAAGCTGCTAGATAGATTTGACAGTTTTTTGTAGCACTACTTAAAACCTGAAAATCCATTCATATGAATACTCCTCTGGACATAGCTTTCTGCAATAGTAATAAATTATTTTTTGCAATATCTGTATCCTGGGAAAACCAGTGTGGTTAATTTTATTTCATAAAGAAAAGCATCACTTATTACAGGAATTTACTATTTCCAGAAATGGTGCAATATGCCACTTACCATAATGAAGTTTTTAAAGGGTAATTATCTAAGATGCTCCAAAAAGGTTACATTAAAAAAAAAAAGAAAAAACCTCTAGGTTAATCAAGTGTGAAAAATGATGCTTTGTTAAAACAAAGTTCAGTGTGGTTATTTTATTGCTGGACTTGTAGACACTTCCGCATGCCAGTGTGTTGAATGATCAATAAGGTTCATCATGATTTTCAAGAATGAGATACAAATGCAGATTTTCCCAGCACATCTGACAAAAGGACCCTTATTTCATTTAGTACAAATTAAAAACCTATGGAACTGATATCTGCAAGACACATAGCCTCTCAGCAAATCCTATTTTAAAATGAAGAATTCTTTTGCAAAGAAAAGAATTGCTGTATCAGTAGATTTCAGAACAGGTAAAGAAAAGAATATTAACTATTTCAAACAGCACAGAATTTCACACTTGGAATTAGGTGGGAGGTAGGTGGGAAATACTGCTGCTGAATCTTTAGGTCACATCCTGTAAACTCCATTAACATCAGAAAGGTGCTGCCAAAGGTGAGAACTGTCAGGGGATATGGAGTCAGGCCAGACCCTGCAGATGCTCTTGCCTTCTGAAATCAACACTGTCAGCCTCCACTGCTGGAGGAAGGTGCCCTATTCTGCCTCTTACATCTTCCTCTGCGCACACAAGCATGTCTCATTGGCACAGGTAGATTGAATCCAGAGATACAAGAGTCTGTGGAATGTAACACGCAGGCTTCCAGCCTCAGAGATACAGACCTATGAATCATATAGTCTGGATTTCCACTTATTTTGTCAGTGAAGCATCTCTAAACAGATGTTCTGAGATTTTTAAGTCCTGTTTCCAATTCTCTTGTCATGTTCCTATGGAAAATGGACACCAAATCGGTCCTTTTTTATAATTGGTTATTTTTGCCTGTGCTGGGTGTTAATTGCTATATGCAGACTTTCTCTAGTTGTGGAGAGTTGAGGCTACTGTCTAGATGTGGTGCACAGGCTTCTCATAGTGGTGACTTCTCTTGAAGATCACAGACTCTGGCATGGGGCCTTCAGTAGCTGCAGCACACAGGCTCGGTCATTGTGACACCTCAGCATGTGGAATCTTCCCGGCCCAGAAGTCGAACCCATGTCTCCACGTTGGCAAGCAGGTTCATATCCACGCACCACCAGGGAAATCCTGAGAACAAATCTCTTTAACCTTCTTTTACATGCTTGAAGAATCACAAGCATGATTTCAGAAATATTTATTGTGTGGATAAATGGATAAAAGACATCTATGCTTTTTATGTGATTGATGTAAGAGGAAAACACGGTGAAATGAGAAGATTGTTAATAAATGGATGCTTCTCCTGTGGAATCTACAGGCAAGCTTCGAGTAGTGCTTTATGACTTAACTTCATTTAATAATGACTTATTTCAGTTATCGTAAGCATAGCTACACAGTAAAATTGAGTGAAGTAATACTTACTACAGGGCATGCATGAAAAGAGAAAAGCACGTTTACTGAATATGAGGACATGGAAGATAAGATAGAGCAACGATCCATCTGACTCTCCTCTTTCTCTCCTCTTTGCCACAGTGGTCAGAGCCTTGCAAAGGACGTGACACAGTTCTCTGGCATAGAGATGGCTTACAGTTGATGGAGCATCAGTGCTGCTCCCCGGGACGTGGCTCAGATATACAGCTTCTCATCTGTCTTTCTACGGAAAAGTCAGAGATCAGTATTGTGGCTCGGATTTCCCTGGCAGTGCAGTGGGTAAGATTGCACACTCCTACTGCAGGGGGCACAGGGTCTATCCCTGGTCAGGAAACTAATACCCACATGCCACACACGTGGCCAAATATAAAGTTGGGGCTTGAAGTACCATGTAAATAGTATCAATTCCTGTGTGTGTGTATTAAGGAGGGAGAGTTTTTCTCTCAATATGCTATTTTATTTGTTTTATTGTAATATCCAAGCAAAAGAGGGAGATTCTAATCAGCTAAGATATTTTCTTTAACTCAGGTGGACATTCTACAAAATCAGAGCATTTTTGTGAATAAATCCTCTTAAGCAGCAGAAAGTCTATTTTTCTTTTTTTGAAGAAAAAATCAGCCCTTTACCTAAATTCTTTCTCCGTCTCTCCATGAAAAGTTACAGCCCAGGGAGATAGTAGACCCCAAACCTAACAAGAAGATCAGACACCAGACAAAATATTATCAGACACCAAATCTGATAATACACGTCAAATATCAGTCACTCTGTCATTGTCTTATTTCTCTTACAGGTGGATTTGAACCACATTAATAGGTCTATAAACAAAACTGGCATCAGCATCACGGCCTGGGGTGATGGATTTACAGTGCGGCCTGCCATCAGCTTCTCTGTTCCTTTATTGTCACCTTGGACCCACACGTTCTTCCAAGTGCCTGCCTGCACATCAGACCTGGTAAGAAAACATAAAACACAGATACACACATACAAGATTGTGTTATGCTGCTAAGACTTCAGGACTCGTCTCTTGCAGGAGCTAGTATCTGCAGCCTGACAAATGGGAAGAGGGCATCCTTTGTACTAAAAGTCCCATAAATGGGGGACCTCATTTCACCTTTTTCATCCCAAACCCCTGGTAAGATCAACAGAAATAGAATTTCAGAAATATTCACTACCATTTCCTGGGAATTGCAGGCCACGCCCCATGCTTATGTGCTTTACTTTTCCCTGGAAAGAGAATAAATAACGTATATTCAGGGTTCTGGAAGGCCTAGAGTCCAGAGAAATCAAGGACTGTCAGCTGAAAAGTTGAGGGAATTTTGAACTTCTGTGAAGTTCTCAAATCACAGAGACAGTTATCCACAAGGCAAGAAGTCTGCTTAATCTGAGCAATCCTCTTTAGGCTATTGCCCTCCAGGGACTCAGAAGCCTGGCATTTGGACTTGGGTTTGCAAGAACCAGGAGTGTGGCAGGTGATGGGAGCATTAGTGATTAGGGAGAATAGTCTGGAGCCAAGAGGCTTGTTCAATAATGTAACACAAAGGGATTTAAAAGGAAAGAGGCAAGCGAGCGCTGAGCTGTTAGTCTACGTGGTCGGAAGTCTTTTGTTTTCCTCTAATCTCCTTAAAGGTGATTGCTGCGGTGGCGAAGGCTCTTATATTTAGTAGACTCTCGAGTTATTTCATTTTGGAGATGAAACATATTTTACACTTACATAAAACATACTTTATACCGCAACACAGATGCTACAACCGGTACCCCCTCGCTCCAAGAGAGCATTGCACAAAGGGTCCCCAAATATTTCCGGGCTGCACTTACCATGTATAAAGAACAGATTACAATAATGCTAACCTTCAGGATTAACGGCACAGAAACACAGAAGATGGGGCTACTTATTAGTTTCCCTCTTGGGGAGTTAGCAGCCCAAAAAAAAATATTTTTTTTTTTTTTTTTTTAATGCAGTTAACCCTGGCGAGGATAACTGTTCCAGGTATATAGATTTTCAGTAACCGTTCAGGTTGTCGATACATTGCACTCACTGCTCAGTAGGTGCCCTGAATTGTGAATTTTGTTAATGAAGAATTGTCAAGAAGGATTGGCTTCATTTATAAAGCAATATTCTTCTCAGTAGCCTCAGTCTCGTTTTAGGAAATTCACAGGGAATACATAATGCAAGACTTCAGAGCACAAAGCATCGTATTATTATTTCCCAAATCTTTGCAAGTGTCCCCCAAAGCAGAAAAGGATTAAATTGTAGGGTTTTGATTTCTCTACTGTTTCAAAGCACAAACCTATAAAAGGGGAGCACTGACACTTTTTTTCAAGGACATAAAACCACCTTTGACTTTACATGAAATACTTCGAGTTGATATAATTGCTCCTCAGATCTCAAAGCACTTTGTCGTGTTTCATTGAACTTGACTCTTCCCTTTGGGCAAGAAAGGTTGACAAAAAAAAAAAAAAAATCTTACTCTGTTTGCTTTCTCAACCTACTCCGGGATTAAAGGGAAACACAGCATGTCTTTATGTCTTTGTGGCCTCATGATTCTTAGCAGGGAGATTTTCTGTGTATCCCATCTATGGGGATAAGTAAGAGTCGTCTGTATATACAGAGATAAAGAGAATAGAAAGTGGTGTGATTTTAAAATTGGAGCTGTTCCTTTTCCAAATCTTCCATTTCAAGATGGTGTCAGGAATCTATAATTCAAAAAAGACCAAAGACTGTCCTGCTAAAAGTTGCTTTTACTTTAGAGAATCGTGACCTCCTATGCTGCCATGAAAACACAGAGGCAGTTAGCAAAAAGTCTTAGTAGTACTTTACCCAGATGCTCTCTGAAATGGTAAATGGGGGTAATAAAAGTTACTGCTGCATCCATGTATTTTGAAGGCTGAATAGGATGAAACTTGTAAAGAACTTAATATAGGGCAGAAAGTAAACTCCATAAATGTTAACAAGCAATACTAATAGTAATCATAGTTGTAAAGCATTTTAGTTGTTCCCTCTAACCCGTTTGTACATGTTACCACATTTATAGAGTTTAATTTATAAAATATGACAGTATTTTCTAGAGTTAAGTTTATAAAATCTGATAGTTACCGATTATTTGTCCCCCTTCTTCCTTTTATCCCTGCTCTCCTCTCTTCTTCCCTTTCTTTCTTCGTTCCTTGCTTTATTATTTAATTCATCCAGCCAGTAATATTTAGTGAACACCAATTTGTAAACACTGCAGATAAACTGAGGACCAAGCTAAATATAGCTGAAATATGAAATTTATATTTTAGAGGATAAGAGGCAAATATTAAACCCAAAATTTCAGAAACGCTTAATGCCAATTGTGACAGGTATTTTACCAGAGATAGTATAGGAGATATTAATAGATTGTAACCTGGGTATCTATCCACAGTAGCAGCAGACTCATCACTGTCAGAAGCACTAATTTAATTGTTTCTTAAGTATATTGCTATGGGATGAACATATAGTAGAAGTAAAAATTTAACAGATCTTTTCCTTCATGAAACCCTCATTTTCATTTTGAATTGTGTGCGAAGAAACTCGAAGGGTCTTAGAAATGCAAGACCCTAAATGCCCACTGGACCACATTAGAGAGAGGGCATGCTCTAAAACTTCATTACTGCACGGGCACTTCAGTCAGGGTATGAGTAGCCTCGCTTTGCCCAGCACCATATTAACACAAATGTGTGCCCGTGTTTACGTGGAACTCAGTCCTTGCTTAAGCGGGTCCCACATGTGTGAATATGCACTAATGTCAGTTACCTGGGATCATGTAAAGTGAGGTCTGCATGGGTGTCCTCGTACGTGTGTTTGAGAAAGGTCATATAGCCAACAGCAAGTCATTGCCAACTGTTTCTAGTCTTGAACATGGTTTTCCAGTTCAAGATTTCTTTGAAGAATATATAACTCCAAGGAACTATCTTATTCCACTGAGCTAGAAATCTCATTCTCTTGACTTTTTCTCTTAGGAATCAGCACGGTTACTGTTGCTACCCCAGTCACCTCTTTGAGCACATACTAGTTTGCCACCATTCCTCTTCATTCTTGGGACTCAAAACTGAATATCAAGTGTGTTATGTAATGGGGTGTTTACTTTTTTAATTGTATGTATTTGATCTTGTTGGTTGCACTTGGTCTTCCGTTGCGGCACACAGGCTTTCTCTAGTTGCCGTGTGCAGGCTTCTGCTTTCACTGACTTGCCTTGTGGAGCATGGACTCTAGGGTGTGTGACCACACAGTAGTTGTGTCAGAGTGTGCTCGGTATTTGCAACTCATGGGCTCAGTGGTTGTGGCACACGGATTAGTTGCCCCATGGCATGTGGGATCTTCCTGGACCAGGGATCGAACCGGCATCCCCTGCATTGCAAGGTGGACTCTTAACTACTGGACCACCAGGGGAGCCCTGCAGTGAGACATTTGTTTGTGATCTCTGGAGAGAGTGAGCTCTATCAAAGTAGGCACATGTATTTGCAATTCATCTTTGTAACCCCAGTACCCTAGCAGAGGACCTGATAGCTAATTGGCACTTAATAGTTGTTTCGTTAATAAATACAGTAAATACGGCACGGTCCTTCATAGTATAGATACCTACTTCAGTAACTGTGGTTTCCCTGGTGGCTCAAACGGTTCGGCCCCTGGGTCAGGAAGATCCCCTCTGAAGAAGGGGATGGCTACCCACTCCAGTGTTCTTGCCTGGAGAATTCCATGAACAGAGGAGCCTCACGGGCTATAGTCCTTAGGACTGCAAAGTCTCAGACATGACTGAGCAACTAACACTTTACTTTCGATAACTATAACATGAGCTTTGCTGGTAGTCACATCACACAGTTGACTGATTCTGTATTTCTTGCTGATTTCTCAAATGAGTTACTTTTCATTTGTGAAGGTCCTGAGGGACCTGACATGAGGCAGGTAAATTTTGTTGGGGAAGGATTGCTAGGACAAAAGTCAGATCTGAGTGGGATCCTAAAGTGGAAAGGAACTTGTTAAGAATATCATGATCTCTCTCCCATAAATGCTTTGTGTTTAGAGGCTGAAAAGAACAAGGAAATCAGAAATAAAACTTTCACATCATTCTAGAAATGCCAAGGCATAATGTAGAAGTTTTATGGTTTTATATTTTAAAGGTTCTGCATTATAGTATTGATTCGAATGATCTGAAATTTCATACAAAATTTCATTACCTCTTAACTTGATGAAAGTCACCAAAGAAAGAAATGTTACAGAAATGGGCTGTTCCATAATGCCTTTCTTATTCATGTCAGATTGTCAGCACAGATAATTGGCACTTCAAATGGTGTGGGGGAAAGTACAGTTGAATATCATATCCGGGCAAAGCAACTTGGCATTTATGTGACTAAGCTTAAAATATTCACACTGAAATTAGAAATCATACTTTTGGAAATCTAATCTAAGGAAATAGTGAGAGGATAGGCAAAGATGTATGCATGAAATACATATCGTAGCTTTTTCTTGTATAATAGAAGAAAAAAGAAACACTGCTCTTTGACATGGACATATTAAGACAAAATTATGGTTAAACCTACCTGACAGAAATTAAAACCATTATACTTCCAGAAAGATGCAGAACAGTATATATTATAAGTTATCTTTAAACTGAGATAAAAAGATGGAAAGTAAAACAAAAACTAATAATAATGGTTACCTATAAGAGAAAGAAGGAAAAAATAAAGTAGAAAACAGAGTTTGGATTACTTTAGTTTTGAATTTGGAAGCAGGAATATGTTTTATGTAACGTGTAATATAGAAAACAAATCCTTAAATTCTAAAGGAAAATAAAGAACCTGAGTGTGAAGTTAGTTAAAGATGTAAAGAAGAAACTTTGCATTCTAATAATTTGTGTAAGTTTTTTGGAATATATCTCAATAATAAAGATATGGCAAAAGAATCTTTATTTCTTTTAAATTGAAGTATAGTCAATTTATAATATTATTTTAGTTTCAGCTGTACAGCCTGGTGATTCAGTATTTTTGTACATTATATTCCATTAAAAGTTATTATCAAATAACAGCTATAGTTCCCTGTGCTATACAGCGTATTCTTGGTATGGTAGTTTGTAGCTCTCAGTCCCACACCCTTAAACTGTCCCTCCCTTGGCAAAAAAAAAAGAAGAAGAAATCTTAAAATGCTACCTGTAATCATATTTTAATAATACTGATATTGTTACTGTAACATATTACCTACCTATTTTGGAATAAATCAAATATGTGTTTTTATGTCATCAGGAGACATGACTTTAATTATTAGAAAAATACAAATGGAAATTCAAAGAAGTTAAGCAAAAGCTTTTTCATCTAATATTTGAATTGAAATTATCAAAATAAACTCATACTTTATTTTGACATGATATTTTCCATATCTCTCCACTAAAATGTCTAGAAATAATGACTATACCAGTACTAGTGAATAGTCCCAGCACACAGATCATGGTCTCTAAAAGTCTTTCCTCATCAAAGAAAACAGGATGCCTTGGAGAGATGACTAATAATAGGTTTGGGGCAGAAAAAAATATATACAAACCTGAAACATTTGGTTAAACTTCCCAAGGAGGGAAGGGACACTACTGTCCTTACATTGAAAGGAAATCAGAGTAATAATGGCAATGAATTGAAATGTACCAAGATGTAAAACATGTGGCTACATAATGATACAAAAAAAAAATGGTAAAAAGAGAATCATGTACTTTTCTATTCAGACTACCTCAATGTAGCCCAAGAGTTTATATAGACATATTTCAAGATAATAGATGTGGAATTTTGTAACCACTGTTGAAAAGAAGAATGATGATTAATAGCTAGTAAAACCAAAACCCAAAAATGAATACCTAGTGGGAAGCTTCATAACAGATAGATCAGTTCGTTAACATCTTTCAGTCTTAGTACCACACACACATGCACACACACTCATACAAACACACACCCACAAAACAGAAAAAGATTTGATGTGCATATTTGATGTGATACAATAGGAATTATTCAGCCTCACCTACAGCTATAAATTATCCATGTCACGATGTTGAACCCAAACTTTAAGACTTACTTACCAGTTTGTAGGACAATACACAGGTAGAAGAGTGTGTTGAAAACACCACAGAGAAACTATCTGCAAAATTCAGGGTGTGAGAAATTCTTCAGGACAAATAACTGATTTCTTCAACAAGTCAGTGGCATGAAAATAAATAAGGAAAGAAAAGGGACCAGTAGATTAATAAGAGACTTAACAGATATCTCAACCAAATGGTACATGTTGGATATTTTTTTAATCCCAGTTTAAGCATACAAAATAGTAAAAACACTTTGAAAAATAATTGTGAAAGCTTAAACACTGGAAAAGACCCTGATGCTGGGAAAGATTGAGGGCAGGGGGAGAAGGGAGAGACAGAGGATGAGATGGTTGGATGGCGTCACCAGCTTGACAGGCATGAGTTGACCAAACTCTGGGAGATAGTGAAGGACAGGGAAGCCTTGCATGCTTCAGTCCATGGGGTCTCAAAGAGCTGGACACGACTGAGCGAGTGAACAACAAAGGTGATACTGAACACATTTTCAAATACATCAAGTGCAATAATGGTATTTTAATTACGTTACAAAATAGAATCATCATAGTTTAGAAATACAAACTGAACTGTTCGTGGACAAAATTACATGCTGTCTTAGATTTGATTTAAAATATGCTAGTGGAATGATAAAATAATGGGTGGTATTGTAGGTGAATCAAGATTGGCCACATGTTGATAACTGTCTAAGTGGCGGGTATAAGGTGTTTTAATATAATATTCTCCCTAATTTTATCTGTTTGTGACATTTCACATAATAAAAAGTTAAAATTAATATTTTTAGATAATATTAACAACAGCTCTGTGTTATAGGGTTTATAAATTCTTTACTTTTCTTGATTTAGTGCATAACTTTTTTTTTAGTAAGAGTGTGTGACTTTCATTAAAACAAAAAAAGTATATAAATTTTAGGTGAAGTCAAGACCAAATTTGACCTGATATATCCAGGTTCAAATTCCCTAATACGTCAAGAGTCAAAGTATTGTTTTCCAAGGGCTACCTTAACAAAGTACCACAACTCAGTGCCTTAAGAGGATGGAAGTTTAATCTCTTGCAGTTCTGGAGGCTGGAAGTCCAAAATCAAGGTCTCAGGAGGCCCTTGTTCTTTCTGAAAACTATACAGGGGAATCACTTCTTGCCCCCTCTAGCTTCTGGTAGTGGCCGTCAGGCCTTGGCTTAGAGCTGGTATCACTCCAGCCTCTGCTTCTGTGTTACACAGTATTCTCCTTGCGTTTGTCTGTCTTTTCCTCTTATAAGGATGTCAGCTGGATTAAGGGTCCATCTGACTCCAATATGACATTATCTTATAACTAACTATAAACATCTAACCAGTTATATCTACAATGACCTTATTCCGAAATAAGGCCACCTTCTGAGGTACAAGGATTAAAATTTCAACGTATCTTTGGGGCCACAGAATTCAATCCATAGCAGCCACAAATGCTGCCTATGGTTCTTGAAATAGCTGGGATTTATCAGGCAAATATCCTACATAAATTTGGCCCAATTTCAAATCTCAGATAAGCTCCTTATTAGTTCCGTGACCTCAGATTTAATTTTTGTATCATATTTCCCTTGGCTGATGATACTAACAACAATAATAATAGTTTGTGTTAGGTCAGGTTCTCTACAAGACACCCTAAGGTAGAATTTGTGTGCTAACCCTTAGGTGGAGTGAGTACAATCACACAACAAGAAGAGTAACGGAGAAGATGGCAAAGAGGCCAAAAATCACTAGAAGCAAATATGGTGGGCCCTCCCGACCAGTTGTTCAGCGTCTGCAGATATAACCAGCATTGGATCCAAAGTTAACTAAATCTCAGAAAGTGGTAACCGCAGATACAGAGGGTCAACTGTACTATGTCATTTTATGTAAGGAACTTGAGCATCTCCAATTTTGGCATCCTCCGGGGCCCTGAAACTAATGCCGCCCGGGTACTGGAGGTGACTGTGCAGGCTAGTACACTATCACCAAGGTGGTCACAGCTTCACAAGAACAGTGGCAGCTGCAAGATTATCTAGGCATTTCCAGACAGGCTTGTGGAACCACCGTAGCTCAGCGCCGTTCAATGGGATAAAGACAAGAAATATGTATCTGCCAGCTCCTTCTTATTGCCTCTTTCTCCTTGTTCCTACTTAAGCCTTTGAACCCTTAACTCTCCAGCTCTCCCCATATCCCACGCTTGGTTTTGTCACCCAGTCCACCTAGGCATTCAAGAAGCCACATCCCACACCAAGTGTGGAAGGGCTTCCCTGAACTCAGAAGTAGGAAGACTAGAGAGAGTGTCTGGTAGGTAGGATTGGGGTGGATTAATGGCAGGTAAAATGGAAGCTGTATCCAAACTGAGCTTTTATCCTGGAAATGATTTATGGAGATCAGCAGATGAGGCCATATGCTGAAATTTTCAGTGGAAAGCAGTGGAGGCCCAGGGGCAGATAAACGGGAAATCCAGGTTGGCATGGAAACCATCTCCAAAGAACACTCACCAACTTACAGATCAGTTGTGATGTGTACATGAGAAAGTACCGGTAGCTCAGCTGGTTGAGAATCCACCTGCAATGCAGGAGACCTGGGTTCAGTCCCTGGGTTGGAAAGAGACCCTGGAGAAGGGAACAGCTACCCACTCCAGTATTCTTGCCTGGAGAATCCCATGGTCAGAGGAGCCTGGTGGGCTACAGTCCATGGGGTCGCAAAGAGTCGGACACGACTGGGCGACTAACACTTTCACTTCCTGTTTATTTGGAAGAGACCTATTTCGGCATTCAAAGAGCTTATTGTAAAAATAATTTTAAACTTATTTTAAGAGGGCCACATGAATTTGAGAGGAAGAGGCCAAACTATGTTTAATTGAGGAAGAGGCCACTGTGATGTTAAACTCAGCCTCTGAATTACTTGTAATGAAAAGGAACTAGCCCCACAAAATAATATGAGCATGGAAGAAAGGGTGTCTTAAAGTCAACTTTTGAACTATTGTAAATAGGAGTTCAGACTATGGCCTGATGAACTTTTATTTTACTACACTGTTTTTTTGTTTTGTTTTGTTTTGCCATGAAACGACACTCCTTTTATTGATCTTCCCATCTTCATTCCACCTTCCACTCCTACCCCTCCATCCTCCTCAATACTTCTTGCAGCCAAAAGTCTGGGCTACAGGAAAAAAGTTTAAGAATTCACATACCAGCTTTGGAACTCAAAAGCTATTGATAGAAGCAAATAGCTTAACTTTTTAAACTTTGGTTTCCTTAATTGTAACTAACAAATTGAAATGGTTAAGCCAAATCACATACATCAGGTGCTTAGCACTTGCTGTCTATTGACATTGTCCAGTTTTCACCCACACCGTCTTCGTCCTCTCCAGACCTGACCACAGCAGATGCCTAACTTCCTCATCCACCTTTACTTGCCCAACTCTGCCTGCCAGCCTCTCTTCACTCTCTCTTTATACCATAACTGGAGGACTCCTGCTCAGAGGGAATTCTTTTCAGCACCCTCTCACCAACAAAGATAAACACGAGATGCCCAAGTCTGCTCTCACCTCTCTGCTCAGCTTCATTCCTCACCACACACACACCGTTTCCCACGTGCACTGTACCCTAGACTTTTACCTCTGTGATATCCTTCTTCTGACACACAGCTAATTTCTGCTTGTCATTCAGGCCTCAGTTGAAGTTCTTCTTCAAACCAAAAAAAAGCTTCTGTACAGCACAGGAAACCATCAACAAAATGAAAAGGCCACATATAGAATGGGAGAAAATATTTGCAACCATGCATTGGCTAAGGGGTTAATATCCAAAATATACAAGAGATTCCTACAACTTGGTAGTAAAAAATAACCCAATGAAAAAAGAGCAAAGGACCTGAGTAGATATTTTTCTAAGGAAGACATATACCTGGCCAACAGGTACCTGAAAAGACACCCAAGATCACTAATTATCATTGAAATGCAAATCAAAGCCACAATATTACTTTACACTGGCTAGTATGTCTTTTTATGAAAAAGACAAGAGTGAATAAATATTGGCAAGGATGTAGAGAAAACTGAATCCTTATACACCATTGGTGGGAATGAAAATAGGTGTAGCCACTATAGAAAACAGTATGAGATTTGTCAAGAAATTAAAAATAGAACTTCTATATGATCCAGCAATTCCAATTCTAAATACATACCCATTAGAAATGTGGAATCACCATCACAAATAGATACCTGCATTCACATGTTCATTTCAGCAGTATTCACAATAGCCAAGATACAGAGACAATGTAAGTGTCCATCAACTGACAGATAAAAAAAATATAGTATGTATTCACACTGAAAAATATTCAGCCTTCAACAAAAAGAAAATCCTGCCATTTGAAACAACAGAGATGAATGTGGAAGGCAGTAACCTAAGTAAAATAACCAAAAAAAGACAAATATTGCATAGTGTCACTTGCATGCATAATCTTAAAAAATAGTGATAGCTTAGAGTGAACAGTGTCCAATTCGTGATCTCTGAAGATTTAATTTTGGGACCAGGGACCAGGCTTGATCACTCAAGAGCTTTTGTGTAGCAGAGTTTTATTAAAGTGAAAAAGGGCAGAGAAAGCTTCTGACCCAGACATCAGAAGGGGGACGGAGAGTGCCCCCCTCAATAGTCTAAGCAAAGGAGTTATATACTTGTTAATTAGTTATTATAATCAATCAAAAGAATGTCTCAAGGTTGTAAAGATCTTACTAGACCCACTACCATAATTTACATTTTAAGATTACAGGATTAGCCTGAAGGTTTTCAGGAAGGTGAAACTGTCCTCAAGCAGGATAGATTGTTGTTATATAATCCTTAGTACAGTTTAAAGGGAGTTTGTTGTATAATCATCAGTTCTGGGCTTTTATGTGACTAAGACTAAGGAATATAGAGAGAAAGAAAAAGATGTTTGTCCTTTCCTCCTCTTTGAAAATTCCAAACCCCTATCTCTGCTTCGAGAGCCCCAGCCCCTTTCTCCTTCTTGGGGACCTTGGACTTCTTATCAACCTGCCTAGGAATTGACTCTCTCATTCCCCCCTTTTCTTTTAGGAGAATTATGTTGCCAAGGGAAAGGGGCATCATTTTCATTTTATAACTGCTTCCTGCTGTTGAGGGGTGTTGTCCCTAAATTGTTGCGGCATCATATTCTCCTAACCCTCATATTGAGGGTCTCTGATCCAGGGACCCTGAGTAATAGTTGGAGGAGGTTGTGGCACTCGAAGGAACCTGGACAACCATTTGTTACTTAAAACCTTTTAGACAGTTAGAAACAAACCCCATTATACAATTACAGATGTAGGCAAAATAGTCATTAAATCAAATTAAAATATAATCAAAATTAAAAGTCATATTATGTGCATAGTTACATCAGTCTATCCTAGAATTGTTAGATGTCATCAAATCAAGAAGAGGCATCACATATGATTGTTACTGGTGAAGGTATTCTCAGAGTTGAACAAAATCCTTTCCTTAAAGTGGAGAAACCCACAATGGGAAGCCTTTAATCGATGAGGAGGTTGAAAAGCTGAAAGCTGAGCCAAATAGTTAATTCTAAGGCTTCAGGATGTATGACAATATCTGTGCACAAAAAATGTCTGCCATAGAGACAGTCCCTTCTTCTTAGGGGCAGTTTGAGCCTTCATTAAAGCTATGGGTAAAACTTTAAACCAACTATCTTGTGTTTCCTGAGTTAGCTTACACGGGTGTCTTTTAATAATGTCATTAGCTTTTTCAGCTTTTTCTAAAGATTGGGGTCTCCAGGAACAGGGTAAGTGATAGTCTATTCCTAGAGCTTTTGACACCCTTTGAGTTACAGCAGCTTTAAAGATGGAGCCATTGTTACTCTGAACTGTAGAGTTTAAGATCCCACTTAACATCATGAGAAGTCAGTACAATAAGATTTTGCCCATTCATTAACTTCAGACTTTAGTGAATACTGCTTTTGATGTGAAACTAGGTGAGGATCGTTGAGTTTGATAATGACAGGAATGGTATTTTGTTCTCGACCCATAGTTTTTCCATCAGCCCACACTCTAGGATTTACATCTTGTTCAATTAATGGGAGAGAAAGAGCAGGCTCCATATTCATGAAAAACAGAGGCCTGGACCTTGTTCAGTATATCCCTTCCCAGAAGGGGTGAGGGAGACTCCAGCATGAGTAGAAACTTATGAGAAAATAGTACAGAGTCCCAGTTGCACCTTAAAGGATGACTGAAATAATAACATTTGGCTCATGCGGACAGTCCCATTATGCTGGTGGATCTGGAGGGAAGTGGACCAGGAGCTTCAGTGAGCACAGAGAAATTTGCCTGAGTATCCAAAAGAAATGGATTGATTGGCCCTCCACAGTTACTAATACCTGGGATTCCTTGCGTGTTATTAGGATGAAGACTTGTGTGGGGACCCCCAGGCACATTTAGTCCTGATTGTCCTGAGAGTCCAACCCCTGGGGTCTATGCCTCAGAGGGCTGTCTCTTCTCCAGTGTGGTCCTTTACAGATTGGGCATGGAGCCAGGGACAGCTTAGATGCCTGAGGGCAATCCCACTTGAGATGCCCCTCCTTTCCACAGTAATAACAAGTCCCTCCCTTTTCACCTGGGTCCCTTTGGGCATTTTTCCTCAGGCTATTTCAGAGCAGGTTTAACAGCCATTGTTGGGGCTTCAGTCTTTTGCCTGGTTCTTTTTTGCCTCTATTTTCCTCCTCATATTCTCTACTGTAATATAATAATAAATAATAAATATAATAATAAAACTTGGCTGAGCCAAGTGCAACAGTTTTTCTAAAGACTGGTTTGGTCCAAATGCCTGTTTTAGGAATGTGCAGCAAATATCTGTAGTCAACTGAGTGAGTAAGTAAGTAAGTGTTAGTCGCTCAGTCGTGCCCGACTGTTTGCGACCCCATTGACTGCAGCCCACCAGGCTCCTATGTCCATGAGATTTTCCAGGCAAGGATACTGGAGTGGGTTGCCACTTCGTTCTCTAGGGGATCTTCCCAACCTGGGATCAAACCCTGGTCTCCTGCACTGCAGGCAGATTCTTTACCAATTGAGCTACAAGGGAAGCCTTGAACTGAGTGAGAAATCTCTCTTTTAAGATCATTTCTCCCTCTGCACTTTCAGGATCAATGTCAGTAAACTTGCGAAGAGCCTCCCGTACTCTATACTAGGAGTTTATCAGAAATTTCCTTCTCTCCCTGTTCTATGTCAGCAAACTTAGCATCAAGTCTCAGCATGCACTCGCTGGAGTCCTTTAAGAATACATTCAGCAAAGCAGCTCTGTTATAGGAACTGCTTGACTTCCAGTAGGGAGGAGGGCTGTTTTGTGCTCCCTCTTTCCCCTTGTCTCATGTTCAAGCCAGGCATCCCTCCCTGCTCTAGATGGAGGTGTAGACAGACTCTCCACCAAAGCTTTCCTTACCTGGTGAGACTCAGTCTGTCCCTTACTGACTCAGGCACCTTACTTGTCCCTCCCAGTTCTACCATCGAGGTGGGATGGAGATGCACCAGGGATGGACTTGATGGCATCGCAGATTGATGTCCAGTTCCTCACCATTAAGACCTTTCTCTGATTTTTGCTCCTTTTTCTCTGATGCCACCCGGGGTGGAGCAGAGTAGCTTTTTGGATGTTTCCCAGGCAGGGACTACTAGGGGAAGCATCCATGTTCCGTGAGGCCATGTGCATTCGTGAGTATAGTCCTGACTGCAGTAGAGATCGTGAGTCATGTCACATCAGTACCTGTGATAGTGAAAGGGTCAGCCAGTGAGGAAAAAGTGATCTTTGTCCTCAAGCTTCTAGGGCCAGTCCTTCCAGTTCATTCCCACAGAAAGACTATCTAGGGAGTTGAGACAGAAACCATCAGAGACCCCCTCTGATCTGCTAAGAGCTAGCACTACCAGAGGAAGAAGCCCATTGCACTTCCAATCTGACCAGATCCTGCAGTTCCAGATCTGTGTCCTCAAAAACCTCATGGTCACCAGCAGGGCCTTTATCCACATAGATGAGGCATAGCCATGACAAAGACTCACTTTCAGGTCTCTGGCTCCTGAGGGAGGCAGCCATGAGAGTAACCTCTAGCCTGAGAGACATTCCTGGAGCTAGAGTTCCACCTCGCTCCGTACATGCTCCTGGTAACTACCTAGCAAGGCTTGCCCAGTCTAGCAAGGCTAAGCACTTTCATACATGGGGTCTAAGTAAAAGTGCACAATAACAGCATGATCACAAGTCCCTTGAAGGTCTGTGATCCAACAGATTATGTTAGTAGTACTTAATTCCCCACACAATTATGAAATGGTCAAAGAGACCAGGAAAAGGTGACCGAGAAAGGAAACTTCGGTCCACACACTTTGCCCATCTGTGGCTACTCCCCTTGCAGGGATGTTGGATATCTTGGCATTGGCAGGTCTATATAAACGCCTGACAAGATCCCCCTTTCTGGGCTACCTCCAGTTACTATGAGGCACCGCAAAACTGCAGAGCAGGGCTCATCACTTGCTTCATGCAGGGCATGTCATTCTTTCACACGAGCACACCATACAGTTAGTCAAGAAAAGCAGAAAACGTGTATACTGAGAAAGCAGAGAGTCTAGAGATCTGAGTGTTCTTGCCTTGTCCTAAAGATCCCGGTTGAGCCCCCAAGAAGATAGTGTACAGTGAATAGTGTCAGATTCGTGATCTCCAAAGAAGATTTAACTTTGGGACCAGGGACCAGGCTTGATCACTCAACAGCTTTTGTGTAGCAGAGTTTTATTAAAGAGAAAAAGGACAGGAAAGCTTCTGACAGAGACATCAGAAGGGGGACGGAGAGTGCCCCCCCTCAATAGTCTAAGCAAGGGAGTTATATACTTTTTAAATTAGTTAATACAATAAATCAACAGAATGTCTCAAGGTTGTATAGATCTTGAGACCCACTCCCATAATTTACATTTTAAGATAACATGATTAGCCAGAAGGTTTTCAGGAAGGAGAAAGTGTCCTCAAGCGGGATACATTGTTGTTATATAATCCTTAGTACAGAGTTTACTGTACTAAGTAAGGGAAAATAACTAAGGGAATATTTCATGCAAAGATGGGCACAATAAAGGACACAGATGGTATGGACCTAAGAGAAGCAGAAGATATTAAGAAGAGTGGCAAGAATACACAGAAGAACTATACAAAAAAGATCTTCATGACCAGATAGTCATGAAGGTATGATCACTCACCTAGAGCCAGACACCTAGAGCAGGTCATCCTGGAATGCAATGTCAAGTGGGCCTTATGAAGCATCACTATGAACAAAGCTAGTGGAGGTGATGGAATTCCAGTTGAGCTATTTCAAATCCTAAAAGATGATGCTGTGAAAGTGCTGCACTCAATATGCCAGCAAATTTGGAAAACTCAGCAGTGGCCAGAGGACTGGAAAACATCAGTTTTCATTCCAATCCCAAAGAAAGGCAATGCCAAAGAATGCTCAGACTACCACACAGTTGCATTCATCTCACAGGCTAGTAAAGTAATGCTCAGAATTCTCCAAGCTAGGCAGGCTCCAACAGTATGTGAACCATGAACTTCCAGATATTCAAGCTGCTTTTAGAAAAGGCAAAGGAACCAGAGATCAAATTGCCAACATCCATTGGATCATTGAAAAAGCAAGAGAGTTCCAGAAAGACATGTATTTCTGCTTTATTGAATATGCCAAAGCCTTTGACTGTGTGGATCACAACAAACTGTGGAAAAGTCTTCAAGAGATGGGAATACCAGACCACCTGAGCTGCCTCTTGAGAAACCTGTATGCAGGTCAGGAAGCAACAGTTAGAACTGGACATGGAACAACAGACTGGTTCCAAATAGGAAAAGGAGTACGTCAAGGCTGTATATTGTCACCCTGCTTATTTAACTTATATGCAGAGTACATCATGAGAAACGCTGGACTGGAAGAAGCACAAGCTGGAATCAAGATTGCCAGGAGAAATGTTAATAACCTCAGATATGCAGATGACACCACCCTTATGGCAGAAAGTGAAGAGGAACTGAAGATCTTCTTGATGAAAGTGAAAGAGGAGAGTGAAAAAGCTGGCTTGAAACTCAGCGTTCAAAAAACAAAGATCATGGCATGTGGTCCCATCACTTCATGGAAAATAGATGGGGAAACAATGGAAACAGTGACAGACTTTATTTTCTTGGACTCCAAAATCACTGGAGATGGTGGCTGCAGCCATGAAATTAAAAGATGCTTGCTCCTTGGAAGAAGAATTATGAGCAACTTAGACAGCATATTATAAAGCAGAGATGTTACTTTGCCAAGAAAGGTCCATCTAGTCAAGGCTATGGTTTTTACAGTAGTCATGTATGGAGTGAGAGTTGGACTATAAAGAAAGCTGAGTGATGAAGAATTGATGCTTTTGAACTGTGGTGTTGGAGAAGACTCTTGAGAGTCCCTTGGACTGCAAGGAGATCCAACCAGTCCATCCTAAAGGAAATCAGTCCTAAATATTCATTGGAAGGACTGATGCTGAAACTGAAACTTCAGTACTTTGGCCACCTGATGCAAAGAAATAGGCCTGTAAATAGGCCTTAGGAATGTGGTAGTGAAGTGTGGGTGGAAGGGAAGCTTTTGTGATCCTAAAATTTCTGTCCTTTTATGGGCCTCTGCCTCTGTAGTGTGACCTTCACAACAGAGTCTTAGGTTTGGGAGATGTTTGTTGTTCATTGTTGTTGTTTTTCCCTTCTACACGGGAAAGAATGGCTTCAGTGGGCTGGAGTGGGTATTTCCATTCCCTCAGGACAGCTTGCTGTTGTTGTTTAGTCATTCAGTTGTATCTGACTCTTTTTGTGACCCCATGGACTGTAATCTGCCAGACTCCTCTGTCCATGGGATTTCCCAGGTAAGAACCCTGGGGTTGGTTATCATTTCCTTCTCCAGGCTATCTCGCCCATCCAGGGATTGAACCTGAGTCTCTTGCATGGACAGGTGGATTCTTTACCACTGAGCCACCAGGGAAGCCCCTGAAGGCAGCTGTGTGCTCCTAATTCTTGACCAGGCTCTGATAAGTCGTTTCCTTCAGGGCAAGCCATCTGTGCTTTGCTAGTGTCTCAGTCAGTAAAGAATCAGCCTGCAATGTGGGGGACCTGGGTTCAAGCCCTAGGTTGGAAAGATCCCCTGGAGGAGGGCATGGCAACCCACTCCAGTATTCTTGCCTGGAGAATGCCCAGAGACAGAGGGTCCTAGCGGGCTTCTGTCCATGAGTTCGCAAAGAGTCCGCCATGACCAAGTGACTAAGGCCAGCACAGCACAGGCTGTGAAAGAACGGAGTTCTCTGATGTATTTAAACAGTTGCCGTTCCCCTCCCTCTGCCAGGGCACAATGAGAATGTTCTCTGGCCGTGACTTTAGGAATCCGTTGAAGGCTTCCGGAGGTATAAACTCACAAGCCTGTGGGTGTCCCCTGGTGGGTGGGTTCCCCCCCCCGGAGTGTTTAGCCCTGAGTTGCCCACACTGAATCTCCAGCAGTCTGTCACTCACAGTTAAGGTTTCTAATACAGCACTAATTCCTGCCTCAGTCTCTGCCAGTGAATTTCTGCTCCAGGAAACTATGATGCCCTGTTTTTCCCTGTCTGTCTCAATCTTTGGGGCAGTGGTGTATCCTATTTTCCTCTCTCATGGATCCAAGAAGGGTTGTTGATGTTTTTGTTTCTTGAGTTTGTATTTCTTGTTGAGGCTGAGTTTCTTACACATGGAACAGGAAACTGGGAACTCACAGTTATATGATACTCTGCACTCTCCCCGAAACTGAGGTCTCATCAGACAGGGGTTGACTGTGAAAGAGAATTCTGCCCTTCCTGAAATCTACTTCTGAGGCATTTATCCAGAGTTTCCAATGTATGTCATCTAAATCATGTGTGTAGCGGAGTCATACAGATGCTTTCCAGCCTTTTATAGATGTATCGATTTTGAATGATAATCTTAAACCTTATTTTCAAGGTGTCTCCTCTCCTTGAATATTGCATAGCACTGACAACCGCATTCAGGCATGTTGTTTTCTTGTTTTTGTTTTTGGTGAAAAAATTTGAATGCATGATGCATGCCGGTTTGAGGATACCGCATTTCTTCTATTTCACTAGGAGCTTAGAAAATAATTAAAGATTTAGGGGTTTAAACCCATTCTGAGTGAGCCTGTCTATTAAAAATGTCATCACCACCTCACACACCTTACCCCAGCCTTCAGTCAAGTGCTTCTATAATTACACTGTAAGTAGCTAATTAAAAAGAAGGTGTTTAATGTACTGGAGTTAAGAGTGCTTTCTATTCAGGAAATTAGTTCTACTCCTTATTAGGAGGTGCAAATAAGCAGTTCAATAATGTGAATCCACTCGGAACAAAATACTGACCAGGAATCTTCCTGAAGGTATAATTCCAGCCAGAATAAAGGTGTCTGGGAGAATTGCTTCCCCCACCCCACCCCCACCACCTCCCACCCACACCCCTCCCCACCCCCGCTTCCCTCTTCTTCACATTATTGTTATCTAGTTCCACAAGACAGAGATAAGGAACAGTACTTCCGCATTTCTCAGATGGCCAATCTCTTTATCCTGCCTTGGAAGAGTGACACTCATTTTCTTGCCAGTAGCATTGCTGCCACCATCACAGCTGGATCTTTATTTCTTTTTCAAATAAATAAAATTAAAGGTGCTCAGCAGGGCACAGTTCAGCTGTATATCTCCTAGTTGCACACAAATTGAAGCTGCTTTTAACTTGTATTTTTAAACTTCTTTGCCAGCCTGCAATGATAAAAGTAAAGAGTCAGACAATGTAGTCCATTTACCTGCCTGCTTTCCCTGTAAAGAGACAGGAGTTGGTTGTGAACATGTTACTAGGGCAATTTTATGGCAAAGAACTCTTTTCTTAAAAGGTGATGGAAATAGCTGGAGAAGAAGACAAATTTTGTTTTCCTTTCAAAATTTCTCAGGCATCTGCAAGGTCAGAGTTGATGATGAATAAAGTTGAGATAATTTAATGAAACTTTTGTCGTGAGTAGGTGGGAGACAGGAGGAAACTATATTTATTGCAAGATATATAAGGCACTACTTTGCATTCAACAGTCATAGCATTCATTTTTTTTTTTAAACTGAAGTATAGTTGATATACAATGTTGTGTTAATTTCTGCTGTGTAGAAAAATGATTCAGATATATACATACAAGCATTCTTTTTAAAGAAAAAAAAATGATTGGAGTATAGTTGCTTTATGGGGCTTCCCAAGTAGCTTAGTGGTCAAGATCCACCTGCCAGTGCAGGAGATGCAGGAGACAGAGGTTTGATCCCCTGGAGGAGGAAATGTCAACCCACTCTAGTATTCTTGCTGAGAAATCCCATGGGCAGAGGAGGCTGGCGGGCTACAGTCCATGGGTTGCAAAGAATCAGGCATGACTGAGCATGCGCACACGAGGTGTGAGAGATAGTTGCTTTAGCATGCTGTGTTAGTTTCTAGTGAATCAGCTATATGTATACATGTACCCTCCCTTTTGTGCATTTCCTTCCCGTGTAGGACACCACAGAACTCCAGGTTCTCGTTAGTTACCTACGTCTCTATTTCTGTTTTGCAAATAAGATCATCTGGACCATGTTCTAGATGCCATATATATCATTAATACAATATTTGTTTGGAAATTGAGTCCTTGATTGTAGATGCAGTCAAGTTAAGATGAGGTCATACAGCCTCACCTTACCTGAGATGAGGTCATATAGCCTCGTCTTACCTGTGATGAGGTCAGCAACATGAAATTGTTGTTCAGTCGCTCAGTTGTGTCCGACTCTTTGCGACCCCGTAGACTGCAGCACGCCAGCCTTCCCTGTCCTTTGCTATCTCCTGGGGTTTGCTCAAACTCAGGTCCATTGGGTCAGTGATGCCATCCAACCATCTCATCCTCTGTCGTCCCCTTCTCCTCCTGCCCTCAATCTTTCCCAGCATCAGGGTCTTTTCCAATGAGTCAGCTCTTCACATCAGGTGGCCAGAGTATTAGAGCTTCAGCTTCAGCATCAGTCCTTCTAATGAACACCCAGGACTGATTTCCTTTAGGATGGACTGGTTGGATCTCCTTGCAGTCCAAGGGCCTCTCAAGAGTCTTCTGCAGCATGAGATTAGAGTGGCCCTCATGCAGTATAGATGGACAGACGTAGAGGTAGGACAGTCATGTGAAGACAGACACAGAGGTTGCTGTTATGCTTGCACAAACCACAACATGCCTGAGGCTACCATAAGGTAGAAGAGGCAAGAAAGGACCTTTCTCTGGAGGATTTGGAGGGTAGAGCCCTTCTTCCACCTTGCTTTGGACTTCTGGACTGCAAAACCATGAGAAATGAAATTTCCCTTGTTTTAAGTAACCTGGCCTGTGATCATTTGTTCCATCAGCTCTAGGAAACTAGTATACCTTTCTTTTGCTCCTGCTTTGATCTACTAAGATGCCCCATTTCTGGTTCCAAGCTCATCAGTTTCTCCTTTGTTATTTAAGTTACCTCATATTTGGAGCAAACTCCTGGAAACAGTGAAGGACAGGAAAGCCTGTCACGCTGTAGTCCATGGGGTCGCAAAGAAGCAGGCATGACTTAGCAAATGAACAATCCCAAAATAGTCTTTCCAATAAATTCCCTTCAAACATAGGTTAACCTACATGAATGCTGTTGTTTCCATCCAACTGTCCTAGTTAATAAACACACATGTCCTGCTTCCATCTTAGGTGTCTTTTCATATTGGTAGTCAATCAGACATAGTTTATTAAGAAAAATGAATCAAACTTGTCAATCAGGCAAAGGCAGGGTCATGCATACTTCTATAGACATATTAGGTTAGAATATTGCTTATCAGACCAACACAAAGGTTTTTAAATTCTCTGTATTTTGGGAATGTACCACTGATCAACTTAATACTTACTGTAAAAGTACATATTCTATGAAGTTGCAAGTTAACTTCTAGACTTTTGCCTGGTAGAGATGTAAATCATTATTTTCTGATAGAAAATGTAACTAAAAGGTTTGGGTTTTCTTGCCCTGTAGAGCATTAACCAGTTTTATAGCTAATCTAGCAATGTTATGCCCACATTCTTTTCCCCAGTACTATACAAACTTTGTTCTAACAATTATCCTTTGAATCATCTTTGCCTTCCTGCTGATTACTGCATTAATGAGAATTGGTCCTGATGTATTTGTATGAAAATCATATTTTCAGCTTCTGGTAATTATCTTCTGACATGCCACATGCACAGATAGAATTATTAGAGAATGTTGATACTTTCAGATTAGCTGAATGACCTTGTGCAAATGTATTCACAAGGCAGAAGTTAGGATTTGATACAAATGGAAAATGTGAATGTCATTTTGCTTAGACAAAAGAATGATTTTCATTTTATCCCTTAAGATTAAAAAAATGAATTTCTTTAGACTTAAAAATATATATTCCTATAATATATTTGTAGAATTATATATGTATTTCTAAATCTGGAAAGCTAGTTTGCTCATATATATTGACTGAGTGATGACTAAGGGTCTCTTACAGTCTAAGATAAATTTTCACTGAAGATCTGTTCTTTAGAGTTATATTAAATATCTTCAAGTCCATGTTATTTCACCCAGTTCTTTGGGTGTAACTAAACTGGACATAGAAGCATAATAATATAAAGTAAACTGAAAACCCAAAGCAGAAAGTTACATGAAACTGATGAGAAAATTAGGCAATTTCCATACCAATATCCAATTTTTATTTTCACTGCAATCTTGAAACGTCAGAGTAAAAGTAAAAAATGACAAAGAATGATTGCAACGAAATCCTGCAACATTTGTAATGTAGGAACAATATGACATTTTTGAAAAGAACTGGACATCTTCCTAATGGAAAGGGAGTGTGTGCGTGTGTGTGTGTGTGTGTACACCCGCAATCCGGTGCACATACCACAGAGTTATAAGCTGGGAAAGAATAAAGGGTAGGACAGGAAATAAGGATACCACCATTTCCTGAGTGTTATTATATGCCCTACTCCACCACCCTTATGGCAGAAAGTGAAGAGGAACTAAAAAGCCTCCTGATGAAAGTGAAGGAAGAGAATGAAAAAGTTGGCTTAAAGCTCAACATTCAGAAAACTAAGATCTTGGCATCTGGTCCCATCACTTCATGGGACATAGATGGGGAAACAGTGGAAACAGTGAGAGACTTTATTTTGGGGGGCTCCAAAATTACTGCAGATGGTGATTGCAGCCATGAAATTAAAAGATGATTGTTCCTTCGAAAGAAACTTATTACCAACCTGGACAGCATATTTAAAAGCAGAGACATTACTTTGCCAACAAAGGTCCGTCTAGTCAAGGCTATGGTTTTTCCAGTGGTCATGTATGGATGTGAGACTTGGATGGTGAAGAAAGCTGAGCACCAAAGAATTGATGCTTTTGAACTATGGTGTTGGAGAAGACTCTTGAGAGTCTCTTGGACTTCAAGGAGATCCAACCAGTCCATCCTAAAGGAGATCAGTCCTGGGTGTTCATTGGAAGGACTGATGCTGAAGCTGAAACTCCAATACTTTGGCCACCTCAAGTGAGGAGTTGACTCATTGGAAAAGACCCTAATGCTGGGAGGGATTGGGGGCAGGAGGAGGAGGGGACGACAAAGGATGAGATGGCTGGATGGCATCACTGACTCGATGGACATGGGTTTGTGTAAACGTTGGGAGCTGGTGATGGACAGGGAGGCCTGGCATGCTGCAATTCATGGGGTCGCCGAGAGTCGGACATGACTGAGTGACTGTACTGAACTGAAAAGTCTGTTTAAAAATTGAAGTTTTTAATTCTTGCGATATGAGAGCATATCATTCCCATTAGAAAATGAAATAGGGTGATTACCTTTCTGATGGTCATGCAGAAACAAGGTTTGAGTTCATTTCTAACTCCAATCCTCTTTATTTTGGATTTTCTGATAAAGAACATTGCATTATTCCAGTGAAAACACTTGTTAAAGCATATAATAAGACTAAGTCTGAGATTTTATTATTTGAGAGATTACCATTATTTTATGTCCCATTGAGAAAGACTAAAATGTTAAAGTGACACTGTGTTTTGTTACGAAGTAGTATATAATTTTCTAGGTATTGAAAAATCATTTTTTCTTATTTAGAAATGGATGTTTTTATCATATGTCACAAAAAAATATAAGCAAAGTAAATTTTTAGCATGTTCCTTAATTTTTTCCTCATTCTGTGTTTAATTTTTCCAGATAACATTTATACTCACAGTTATATATTTTTTCCACATACAACTGCTAATTAATATCTACAAGTGCTTCAAAACTAATGATAATGAAATTTTTTTTAAACAAATGATTGATTGCTACCCCTGGGGGTTTCTTCAAAGCCAGTGATACTTTTTTTTAAATTTGCTGGCAAACATACACAAGTAAGTATCTGTATTTATTTGCCAGTATGTCTGTGTGTGTGCACATGTGTGTACACTCATATAATTAAATATGTGAATTTTACAAATATGCATATATACTCTCTAGTTTTTTTTTTAGGTTATAAAAACCTATCAGGAAACACTTAAATATTACTCATTTTGATAGTCCCTTCAACATCCATTTTGTTGTCTTTCATAGAAAAACTCAGAAAATATTTATCAACATGAAGTGGACCTAAAGTATTTGACTCTGATTTTTACAACTTTCAAGTTATTTAGCTTCATGTGTAATAAGGAAATCCCTTGACTAGAGTGAATTTTCTAGATACACTGAAAATATATTCCTAAATGTTTACCACTTATTAGCAATAGAAAACCCATCAAGATAGTAAATTGCAAAATATATCAATGAAGGCAAATTTTTCCTTAGAAAAGTTCATTTAAAATTATAGTATTTCAAGGAGTTCTGCAGTGTTATTTGTTGATTTCTGCCTAATTAAATGCAGATTATAAAGTAAACATCTGCTAGGCTTATCCAACCGAGTTGAGTAGCTAAAGGTAGCAAAATTGCCATGTTTGGTTTTCTATCTAACACAGGATTTCTTTTATTAGCAGCATTTTAAAATTGGATTTTTATTACCATTTTATGTGACTTATAATTTGTACATTAAAAATAAAAATTTCAAAAATGGTCACTTTGCATCTTATTCAACAAAAATGTAGGGTATGAAATCTTGCTTTGATTGAATACTTACATTCCAAACTTCTAAGTGCCCCTATCTATCAGCCAGTCTTTCCAAATACTCATATGTAATTTTGAGTTAAATTTTAAAAAATTTATTTAAACATGTCATACAGATAAGTTTGTATATTCTATAACCAGCTGTTCCTAACAGCAGTACTTCAGTGTATCAAAAAGGTTATTTCTCTAAGCTACTAGTTTCTAACTAGAAAGCTAGGTTGGCTTTTTAGCTGATGTGTCTGCTGTCATTCTCCCTCCAGTTTTAGGGAATTTTGCAATTATTCTTCTAACCTGAATGCCACATGCAGATACCGACACACATACACAGAGTTTTTAATGAAATAACATAGCGTAAAAATCCAATGGCCAGAATAATATAACATGGTAGCTAAGAATACAGATTTTTTTGCAGTGAATTGGTAGGTTCAAATCCTGTCTCAACCCCTGCTAGCTTAGAGCCTTCAGGAGTGATTTCGCCTCTCTGTTCTCATTTCTTCACCTGTAAAGTGGGATAATTAGTGGTACCTAATACGTACAAAGGCTTCGAGGAAAAAGTAATATTTGAAATGAACTGAGAATTCTACCTGCCACATACTAAATCATACAAGTGTTTGCTAAATTTTAAAAAATGAAACTATTTCTATTAGTAGTCACAGCACATACTGAAGGATTTTGTAAATCTTTGAAAATGTGATGCAGTGTCCACCGATTTTTGATATTTACTTCTCCCCTTGCCTCACCATAAATACATTTGCTTTTTGCTATTACACTCTCAAAAACTTTATCAGAATGAGTAACCATATCTAAAATGCCTCTGTAAGTGTTAGTTGCTCAGTCATGTCAATTCTTTGCCACCTTATGGACTGTAACCACCACGTTCTTCTGTCCATGTGATTCTCCAGGAAAGAATACTGGAGGGGTCGCCATTTCCTTCTCCCAGGGAATCTTTCTGACCCAGGGATAGAACCTGGATCTCCTGCATTGCAGGCAGCTTCTTTACTCTCTGAGCCAACAGGGAAGCCCATAAAATGCCCATCAGTTCAGTTCAGTTCAGTCGTCAGTCGTGTCCAACTCTTTGCGACCCCATGAATCGCAGCACGCCAGGCCTCCCTGTCCATCACCAACTCCCGGAGTTTACTCAAACCCATGCCCGTTGAGTCGGTGATGCCATCTAGCCATCTCATCCTCTGTGGCCCCCTTCTCCTCCTGCCCCCAGTCCCTCCCAGCATCAGGGTCTTTTCCAATGAGTCAACTCTTTGCATGAGGTGGCCAAAGTACTGGAGTTTCAGCTTCAGCATCAGTCCTTCCAATGAACACCCAGGACTGATCTTCTTTAGGATGGACTGGTTGGAATGCCCATAGAGCTGGTTAATTCCCTGAAACATAGAATTAGCTCCAGTCCTACACCCCTCAAATGATTAAACTGTTCTTTGTTGGAAATGAGTAGAATTGGGTTGATTTCACCAAGCAGAGTTTCCAAATTTTAATAAGGCTGATACTATAGAGCAGCCAATGCTACTTCTGGCTCATAGACTCTTACTGAGGAGTTTTGTGGAAGGAGACAGGAATACAAACATTTGTGAAGTCATAATGTGATGCCCATGATTTGCTAGTATTAGTGATCACCATCTTCATGTACTAAGTCAAGTTCCTCCTGAGTAAGGAGCACTGTCTTTGAAGCCTGAAAGGAACTCACAGTGAAGTTGTACAGATGTTTCAAACTGAATAGTATCCAAATAAAGTCATCTGTTCTGCCTGCCTGTCTGTGCATTTAAAGAATCAAAATAGCTCTCTGCCTCTCCTAGGAGTCTGAAACTTGCTTCTTTTTACAAATAGGATTTGTTTCATGCAAGTATGATTTTCATCTGTCTTTGTTCCTTTAATTATCTTATACTAAGCATGAATTAGATTCCATTAAGAGTTGTACACGTTATTAGGAAGTAAAGATAGTTATTTGATAGATGAGGGTACTTGGTATTCTTATTGACCTCAAATTGTCTGATTAGCTCCCTTTAGACTCTCACTTGGTTAAAGTAATGGAAACAATGTGATTATTTTGCATTAGGACAGCTCCCTTGCAAAAGTTCAGCTGTCCATTTTATTAATACTATTCTATTTTCATGCAAAATTACACATTAACTTGTACAATAGTCTATGTTCCTGACATTGCATGGGCTGGAATATTAATTTTGTATAAAATTAAGAAATATTAGAAGGGAAATTTTTGCAGTAAATTTGTTTGAAAAACAGTAACTTAAATCAAAAGACATTCTTTACCACCAGACTTCTCAGAACCATGTTAATATGCATCACCTTCAACAGAGATGCAAGATGCTGTGTCTGCCCAACATTTCCACCACTTTTTCTAATTTAAAATACCTCCCATAATTCGCATTATGTGACGCACCATTTGGGAATGGCTTCTTGGTACCTCTTTTTATTTCTGAAAAATTGGGGTTAAAGTAAGTATCTGTTTCGGTTCAGTTCAATTCAGTTGCTCAGTCGTGTCCGACTCTTTGCGTCCCCGTGAATCGCAGCACACCAGGCCTCCTTGTCCATCACCAACTCCCGGAGTTTAGTCAAACTCATGTCCATCCAGTTGGTGATGCCATCCAGCCATCTCATCCTCTGTCGCCCCCTTCTCCTCCTGCCCCCAATCCCTCCCAGCATCAGGGTCTTTTCCAATGAGTCAACTCTTTGCATGAGGCGGCCAAAGTATTGGAGTTTCAGCTTCAGCATCAGTCCTTCCAATGAACACCTAGGACTGATCTCCTTTAGGATGGACTGGTTGGATCTCCTTGCAGTCCAAGGGACTCTCAAGAGTCTTCTCCAACACCATAGTTCGAAAGCATCAATTTTTCAGCGCTCAGCTTTCCTCACAGTCCAACTCTTACATCCATACATGACCACTGGAAAAACCATAGCCTTGACCAGACAGACCTTTGTTGGCAAAGTAATGTCTCTGCTTTTTAATATGCTGTCTGTTTACCATCACTTAAATTCTTTTATCAGTTAGTCCTCCTTCATGTTCCCAAGTAGTGGAGAGTTAAGCAGGGCAGTTGTGAATAACACTAAACGACAAATATACACCACTTAGCTCATTCCTCCCCTGGGAGAGGCAAAGTGCAGCTTTGGAATTTACCATTTCTATCACCAATGTAGAAATTGAGAGTATTGAGCATATTTATAAAGAAAAGCTATTAGCAAGACCAGCTAGGTCTGCAGTGGTACTAGTGAGCCTCCAACTGTTTCCACAGTCTACTGCCAACCCATGGCTTAAGCAACTCTTCAGTGGCGGTGAAAAACAAATGAACATTTCCCATCAAAACTCCAGTGAGAATCAGTGGATAGATACTCTGGAAAACCAGCTTTGGGTTTACTATGAGGAAGAACATGGTCATACAGAAGGATCAACATGGTAGGATGTGTAACAGAATAAATACATGCTATGAATGCATGACCCAAAGCCAGTCCACCTGTACCCATGGTCCTAGAGATTGTTCCTATTTGGAACACAACTTAGAGTGATAGTAGGTGGATTTCACCTCCTACATCGTCTTAATCCCTTTG
Organism: Odocoileus virginianus; assembly: GCF_023699985.2. Classification (NCBI taxonomy): domain Eukaryota; kingdom Metazoa; phylum Chordata; class Mammalia; order Artiodactyla; family Cervidae; genus Odocoileus; species Odocoileus virginianus. The sequence goes on from NC_069699.1 coordinate 23,315,439, forward strand.
GTTTGCTGTTACAGGATATTATAGACTGGGTGGCTTACAAACAGAGATTTATTTCTCACACTTCTAGAGACTGAGAAATTGAAGATGCGGATGCTGGCTGATTCACTGTCTAGCAAGAGCATGCTTGGTGTTTCTTTTCTTTTTTTTTTTTTTTATGTTTGGTGTTTCATAGATGACTCTCATATGTGTCCTCAGATGGCAGAAGGGGTGAAGGAGCTCTCCGGGGCCTCTTTATAAGGGCAGTAGTACCATTCACAAGGGCGCCACCCTTATGACCTAATCACCTCATCACCTCCAAGGTCCTTACGTCCAAGTAGCATCACACTGGGGATTAGGATTTCAATTTATGAATTTTGGAGGTATAAAACATGGCACATACCAAATCCAAGTAACTTGTTGTGGCTTTCTGAGCTGTATGTGGAGGAAAATTCAAATGTCTATGTTATAATGTAACATGAAGAATTAACAAAAGATCAAATTATTAAGAATTGTTTTGACAGTGTATAGGTCACCTGCTGGGCATTGGAAGCAGGTGATTGCATCCTAAGTCATCTGTCAGAATAGACTTTGCTGCAGTTTTTCACCCGTGTGTGTGCATGCTCAGTTGCTTCAGTCGTGTCTGATACTTTGCAACCTGATGGATGGGAGCCCACCAGATCCTCTGTCCATGGGGTCTCTCCAGGCAAGAATATTGGAGTGGGTTGCCACATGTTCCTCCGGGGGATCTTCCTGACCTAGGGATTCAACTCATGACTCCTGAAACAGCCATTATTGCCTTCCTTGTCATTTAAAATCTTAAATAAGATATTCAATTACACATCAATAATATTCACTCACTACAGTTAGAGTTATTGAAATTTTGAGAACATTTTTTCATACAACCCATTTGGGTCTGAAAGTATTCACAGAGCTATAGGCTCAATAAAAGGGAAAGAGTTATCATTCCAACTTGTAGAGCAAACCAAGTTGGAAAATCAGGCATGTTGTTATTGGTAAAGAAGCAAGTAGGGAAGAAGAGAGAAATAACCTTGTATAGAAAATTTACATAGCATGATTCTTCTTTTAACTTAGTGCAGCCTTTAAAATCACTGTCTCTTGACCACACAATATAAAATGAAGTCTGGGGTTTCCCTGGTGGCTCAGTGATAAAGAATCTTCCTGCCAGTGCAGAAGATGTGAGTCCGATCCCTGGTCTGGGGAGATCCCACGTGTTGCATAGCAGCTAAGCCCATGAGTCACCACTGTTGAATCTGTGCTCTGGAGCCCGGGAACCCCAGCTACTGAAGCCTTAGTGCCCAAGAACCTGTGTTCTGCAACAAGAGAAGCCCCTAAAATGAGAAGCCTTGCATCGCCAGCTGGAGAAGTGGCCCCTGCTAGCCACAACTAGAGTAAAGCCCATACAGCAATGAAGATTCAGCACAACCAAAAAAAGTAATTTTTAAAAAATTATCAACTCTACACACCGCACAGCATCAGAATCCTCATACAAAAGCTATTTGAAATATGTAATGAAAAGCTTTCTTTGCACTGTTTCTTTTCCTCTTTACTTTCAGCTTTGTCTTCAGGCTTAAACAGAATGTCAACCATCTAATTTTATGGAATTTCCTGTGAATTGGACTTTTGGTAAAAGATAAAAACAGAATTGTAGGTTTTCATCATAGAGTGAAAAGCATGGCGAATAACATATACATGTTCTAAAATCTAAATGTCTTACATATCAGAATACAGTGCTGACTCAACATTAATATTAATAGAATGTGCTTTGCATCTTTTCCAGATTCCGAGGAACTAGAATCTTGAATGTTCACGATGACTGGGATTGTCTCTGGTCATGGAATTGAAAATGTGGTTGGAACCTCATTAACACTGTAGTCACTCTTGTACTGATAGGATACAAGGTGTATGGTATAAGGAAAGCAGAAATGTATCACATATAAATATCAGAAGACCTTATCCATAAGATTCAAGAAACTTAGAACTGTAACAAATTGTTGTAGACTAATTTTAACTTCCTTTTTCCAAATAAGGAAAGAGACCCCAAGAAATATAGCCATGTGTGCTAAGCACTTGGTTCAGTATGATGGGGACGAAGCTAAAACTCAGACTGGAATATTTTATCATCTTAGTCTTCTTCCCACTTACCCAATAGAAATGATTTTAAAATGATAAAATCTTAAACTGGTATAAGCAAATTCCCTTCTCAACTGGCATTTGCAATGATGATAATTTGGAAGGTCAGAACCACATTTTACCCCCCATTATTCTGCAAGGAATGTGCAGTGAAACAATTTGAAAACTTTATGGGATGTAGGCCTTTCTATTACAATTGCCGGAATAGTGGAACATTCAGATTGTTAATTTTTGAAGACACAGCTATTTCCAAACTGTTTTTATTTTCACTATGTTTTATCTCTTACTTTCTTACATTTCATGAAGATTAAGAGCTTTGTAATTTAAAAATTATGCAACAGCTGCTGCGAACTGCTTTTTACACTGGAACATGAAATTTATATTGGGAAAATACCGATTACTAGCTATAAAATATGTATGAGCCTCCGCAGCCAACTTTGTAAAATGGAATTTCTCTTCACAGCAAAATGGAATGGTTACTTTGCTTGGGGGATTCTCTATTAAAGGAGAATTGTATTGATATGTGTTAAGTATTGTTCTACTACATGAATAATGCAACCATCCATTGTGATACTCACTATTTTGGAATTATTTCTGTGCCAATTTATTATTTAGACACTTACCTATTATATGCTGCTGCCTTTTGTAGTGAACCTTATTTTGTTTGATAGAAGGCATAACTGTATACCTATAGATGACAAATGTGTGAAAGTGAAAGTCACTCAGTCGTGTCTGACTCTTTGTGACCCCATGGACTATACAATCCATGGAATTCTCCAGGCCAGAATACTGGAGTGAGTAGCTGTTCCCTTCTCCATGGGATCTTCCCAACCCAGGGATTGAACCCAGGTCTCCCACATTGCAGGTAGATTCTTTACCAGCTGAGCTACCAGGGAAGCCCAAGAATACTGGAGTGGGTGGCCCATCCCTTCTCCATCGGATCATCCCAACCCAGGAATCGAAGCGGGGTCTCCTGCATGGCAGGCGGGTTCTTTACCAGCTGAGCTGACAAATGTATTTGTAATTAATTTTGATTCTGTGTGTTTTCATGGCTAATGAGACAGGCATGTTTTATATTTTAATACTATATACACTATACATATCATCCAGAAAAAAGCCATAATATTTGAGGGAGAGTTATGTTTATGATGAGTGACAGAAAGTAAGCTGTCAGTGATTTATTTTAAAAATTGTTTCCCCGAGCATTTTGAGCTTTTCACAGAGGTAGTGCTTTGATCTTATTTTATTCTCTTAATCATGTAAGTCTCACAGTTATTATCCCTGTTTTCAAACTTAAGACTTGTGGTTACTGTCTACAAGAGACCCACCTCAAAGCAAGGGACACATACAGACTAAAAGTGAAGGGCTGGAAAAAAATATTCCACGCAAACGGAGACCAAAAGAAAGCAGGAGTCACAATACTCATATCAGATAAAATAGACTTTCAAATAAAGGCTGTGAAAAGAGACAAAGATGGACACTACATAATGATCAAAGGATCAATCCAAGAAGAAGATATAACAATTATAAATATATATGCACCCAACACAGGAGCACCGCAATATGTAAGGCAAACGCTAACGAGTATGAAAGAGGAAATTAATAGCAACACAATAATAGTAGGAGACTTTAATACCCCACTCACAAGTATGGATAGATCAACTAAACAGAAAATGAACAAGGAAACACAAACTTTAAAGGACACAATGGACCAGCTAGACCTTATTGACATCTATAGGACGTTTCACCCCAAAACAATCAACTTCACCTTTTTCTCAAGTGCACACGGAACCTTCTCCAGAATAGATCATATCCTGGGCCATAAATCTAGTCTTGGTAAATTCAAAAAAATTGAAATCATTCCAGTCATCTTTTCTGACCACAGTGCAGTAAGATTAGATCTCAATTACAGGAAAAAAATTATTAAAAATTCAAACATATGGAGGCTAAACAACACGCTTCTGAATAACCAACAAATCATAGAAGAAATCAAAAAAGAAATCAAAACATGCATAGAAATGAATGAAAATGAAAACACAACAACCCAAAACCTATGGGACACTGTAAAAGCAGTGCTAAGGGGAAGATTCATAGCATTACAGGCCTACCTCAAGAAACAAGAAAAAAGTCAAATAAATAACCTAACTCTACACCTAAAGCAACTAGAGAAGGAAGAAATGAAGAACCCCAGGGTTAGTAGAAGGAAAGAAATCTTAAAAATTAGGGCAGAAATAAATGCAAAAGAAACAAAAGAGACCATAGCAAAAATCAACAAAGCTAAAAGCTTGTTTTTTGAAAAAATAAACAAAATTGACAAACCATTAGCAAGACTCATTAAGAAACAAAGAGAGAAGAACCAAATTAACAAAATTAGAAACGAAAATGGAGAGATCACAACAGACAACACTGAAATACAAAGGATCATAAGAGACTACTACCAGCAGCTCTATGCCAATAAAATGGACAACTTGGAAGAAATGGACAAGTTCTTAGAGAAGTATAACTTTCCAAAACTGAATCAGGAAGAAATAGAAGATCTTAACAAACCCATCACAAACAAGGAAATCGAAACTGTAATCAGAAATCTTCCAGCAAACAAAAGCCCAGGACCAGATGGCTTCACAGCTGAATTCTACCAAAAATTCAGGCAAGAGCTAACACTTATCTTACTCAAACTCTTCCAGAAAATTGCAGAAGAAGGTAAACTTCCAAACTCATTCTATGAGGCCACCATCACCCTAATTCCAAAATCAGACAAAGATGCCACCAAAAAAGAGAACTACAGGCCAATATCACTGATGAACATAGATGCAAAAATCCTTAACAAAATTCTAGCAAACAGAATCCAACAACATATTAAAAAAATCATACACCATGACCAAGTGGGCTTTATCCCAGGAATGCAAGGATTCTTTAATATCCGCAAATCAATCAATGTAATATGATTATCTCAATAGATGCAGAAAAAGCCTTTGACAAAATTCAACATCCATTTATGATTAAAACTCTCCAGAAAGCAGGAATAGAAGGAACATACCTCAACATAATAAAAGCTATATACGACAAACCCACAGCAAACATCACCCTCAATGGTGAAAAATTGAAACCATTTCCCCTGAAATCAGGAACAAGACAAGGGTGCCCACTCTCACCACTACTATTCAACATCGTTTTGGAAGTGTTGGCCACAGCAATCAGGGCAGAAAAAGAAGTAAAAGGAATCCAGATAGGAAAAGAAGAAGTGAAACTCTCTCTGTTTGCAGATGACATGATCCTCTACATAGAAAACCCTAAAGACTCTACCAGAAAATTACTAGAGCTAATCAATGAATACAGTCAAGTTGCAGGATATAAAATTAACACACAGAAATCTCTTGCATTCCTATACACTAACAATGAGAAAACAGAAAGAGAAATTAAGGAATCGATACCATTCACCATTGCAACAAAAAGAATAAAATACTTAGGAGTATATCTACCTAAAGAAACAAAAGACCTATACATAGAAAACTATAAAACACTGATGAAAGAAATCAAAGAGGACACAAACAGATGGAGAAATATACCGTGTTCATGGATTGGAAGAATCAATATTGTCAAAATGGCTATTCTACCCAAAGCAATCTATAGATTCAATGCAATCCCTATCAAACTACCAACGGTATTTTTTCACAGAACTAGAACAAATAATTTCACAGTTTGTATGGAAATACAAAAAACCTCGAATAGCCAAAGTAACCTTGAGAAAGAAGAATGGAACTGAGGAATCAACCTGCCTGACTTCGGACTATACTACAAAGCCACAGTCATCAAGACAGTATGGTACTGGCACAAAGACAGAAATATAGATCAATGGAACAGAATAGAAAGCCCAGAGATAAATCCACGAACCTATGGTCACCTTATCTTCGACAAAGGAGGCAAGGATATACAATGGAAAAAAGACAACCTCTTTAACAAGTGTGCTGGGAAAGCTGGTCAACACCTGTAAAAGAATGAAAACTAGCAACTTTTCTACACCAATTACACTAAAATAATCAACATATTATTAAGAATCTTCTGTGAAGGACCTTTGGAAAAGATAAAAACAGAATTGAGGTTCACCATAGAGTGAAAAGCATGCCGAATAACAATACATGTTCTAAAATCAAATGCTCTTACATATCCAGAATACAGTGCTGACCAAAACAATTAAATAAACAAATGGTTTGATCTTTTCAATTCAAGAACTAAAACTTGAATTCACGGTACTGAAGTGCTCTGTCATGGAATTGAAAATGTGGTTGGAACTCATAACACGTGTCCTCTGTATTGATAGAAAAATGCATTATGAAGCAAAGGAAAAGCAGAATTAATCACATATAAATATAAAGACCTTATCCATAAATTCAAGAAACTAAGACCTGTAAACGAAATGGTGATAGAACAATTAAACATCCCTTTTCCAAATAAGAAAAGGACCCGCAAAAATATACACATGTGATGCTAAGCACTTGTTCAGTATGATGGGGACGAATGCAAACTCAACGAAGATTTTATCATCTTAGTTTACACCACTTACAATAGAAATGTGTTTAAATGAAAAATCTAAACTGTATAACAAATTCCCTTCTCAAGGCGTTTGCAATGAGATAATTTGGAAGTAGAACCACATTTTACCCCATTATTCGCAATGCAATTGCAGTGAAGCACAATTTGAAAACTTGTATGGGATGTAGCCTTTCATTAACAATTGCCGATAGGGAAATTCAGATTTTATTTTGAGACACAGCTATTCCAACTGTTGTTATTTTCACTAGGTTTAATCCTTATTTCTACATTCTGAAGATAAGAGCTGCTAATTTACAATATGCAAAGCTGCTGCGACTGCTTTTACATGACCAGAAATTTAATTGGGAAAATACCGAGTTACTAGCCATAGCAGAATATGGATGGAAGCCTCCGGTACAACTATGTACACCATGGAATATTCATCTCACCATCAAAAAGAATGTTACATTGCTGGGATTCTCTATTAAGAGAATTGTATTGAAAGTGCTAAGTATTGTCCTACTACATGAATAATGAGCCACATGTGAACCATATTTGAATTATTTACTGGCCAATTATTAGTTTAACACTACCTATTATATGCTGCTAGCTTTGTAGAACCTATTTGTTGATAGAAGGCATAACCTGTATACCTATAATGAAAATGTAAATGAAAGTGACTCAGTCGTGTTGACTTTTGTGACCTCTGGACTATAAGCCAGAATTCAGGCCAGAATACTGGAGTGGGAGTGTTCCTCCAAGGACTTCCAACCCAGGCATTGAACACAGTCTCCACATTGCAGGTAGATTCTTAACAGTGAGCCGCCAGGTGGAGCCCAGAGAATACTGAGGTGGTGGCCATCCCTCGCCATCGATCATCCCAACCAGAATCGAAGCGGGGTCTCGCATGCAGGGGTCTTTACAGTGAGCTGACAAATGTATATGTAATATTGATCTGGTGTTCATGGTATGAGACAGGCATTTTTTTAATACATTAACACTCAACATCCGGAAAACCATAATAATTGGAGATTATGTTTCATGTATGACAAAGTAACCTGCAGTGATTACTATAAAATGTTCCCGAGCATTTGAGCCTATCACAAGTAGTGCTTTGATCTTATTTTATTCTCTTAGCCATGTAAGTCTCACAGTTATTATCCCTGTTTTCAAACTTAAGACTGTGTGGTTAAACATCTTTTGCCAATGCTACCCCCAAATAACCAAGTTATTAATCTTCGCAAAGCACTTGTCATAAAATATTGTCAAGAAGCTTTAAAATCAACATTTTTTGGTCCCTTGAATGGAGTACAAGGAGAAAGCTATTCTTCACATTCCAAGTCTTTTTGAGAAGGGCGGCCCAGTTACTTTGCAACCCTTTCAAACCCCCTCTCTAAACACACCTTATACACCATAATCCTGCCAGGCCTTATTTTTTCTGTTTCATTCCATGGCTCAGACCCCTCCAAAGTAAACTCTTAACAGTTCTCACCATCCTTTCAAACACAACACTACGGCCGTTATTCTTTGACAGTCCGATTGCCTCTCGTTCTGTGTGACTAGACTTGGGAGTGGGGGTGGGAATGGCGGCCTATGTACTCCTGATCATTTTCCCCCATCCTGAATTCCAGTAAAATGTACAGGTCAGTATGTGAGAGGTAGAGCTACACTGCCTGGGTTTCAATTCCAAATATACTATTTCCTAGCTGTGTGCTTTAGGGTAAGTTATTTAACCTCTTGTTACATATCTTAGCTTGTAGCTGCTATAACAGAGTACCATAGACTGTGTAACTCCTGGTTCTGCAGACTGGTGAGTCCAAGCTCAGGGTACCAGCATGATTGAATGAGGTCATGTTTCCTAGTTCAGTGCTGGACCTGTTTTACTGTGTCCTCACATGATGACTCAGATAGTAAAGGTTCTCCTTGCAATACAGGAGACCGGGTTTGACCCTTGGGTCAGGAAGATCCCCTGAAAGAAGGGAATGGCAACCCACTCCAGTGTTCCTGCCTGGAGAATTCCATGGACAAAGCCTGGCGGGCTACAGTCCATGAGTTTGAAAGCATCACATAGGACTGAATGACTAACACTTTCAGATGGAGGAAGGAGCCGGGGAATTCTTGGGCATCTCTCTTACAAGACCGTTCATGTCATTCATGCCATTCATGAGGATTTCAGTGTATAATTATGGGGAGACGTTAGTGTTAAAGCCACAGTAACGACTCAGTCACTTCGTATAGACAGAGGCATTACTAATAGCATCTATTTCACTCATTTGATTTTTTAATTAAGATATAGTTATGTACAGTATTGTATGTTATAAGTGTACAACATAGTGATTTATAATTTTTAAAGATTATGCTCATTTTTATAGTTATAAATTATTGGCTATATTCCCTGTGGCTATAACAGTATATCTTTGTAGTATATTTATTTTAAGTATAATAGTTTGTACCTCTTAATCTCCTACTGCTCTCTTGCCCCTCTCCCCACTAGTAACCACTGGTTTGTTCTCTGTATCTGTGAGACTGTTTACTTTTTGTTCTGTTCAGTGCTTTTATTTATTAGGTTTCAGGTATAAGTGATGTCATATAGTATCTGCCTTGCTCTGATTTATTCCTCATAGGATATCTTCCAAGGTAATTCATGTTGCTGAAAATGGCAAAATGTCCTTCTTTTTTTGGCTGAGTACTATTCTGTTGTATGTTTGTATGTGCCACCTCTTATAGATCTGTGGATGAACGCTTAGCTCATTTCTGTATCTTGGCAATTGTAGATAATGCTGCTATGAACATTGGCTGCATGTATCTTTTTGAATGCAGTGTTTGTTTTCATTTTTTTCAGATATATACCCAGGAGCAGAATGACTACATTACATGGCTGTTCTATTTTTAGTTTTTTGAGAAACTGCCATACTGTTTTCCACAGTGGCTGCACTAATTTAGCTTATCACTAACAATGTACAAGGGTACTTCTTTCTCCAGATCCTTTTAATACATTTGATTTTTGTGGTCTTTTTGGTAATGACCATCTGGCAGGTATAAGATGATATTTCATTGCAGTATTAATTTGCATTTCTCTGATTAATAATGTTGAGCATCTTTATATGTGCCTGCTGATCATCTGTATATCTTCTTTGAAAAATGTCTATTCAGATCTTCTGTCCATTTTTAAAAATCAGATTGTTGGTTTTTTAAATTTTTGATGGTGGGTTGTATGAATATTTTATATATGTAGGATATTAACCCATTATTAGTTATATTATTTGCAAATATATTCTCTAATTCAGTAGGTTGTCTTTTTTGTCAGTGGTTTCCTTTATTATACAAAATCTTTTAAGTCAAGTTATGTCCCATCTGTTTATCTTTGTTTTTAATTCCTTTGCTTTAAAAGACAAATCCCAAAAACTATAGCTGTGATTTATGTCAAAGACTATTCTGCCTATGTTTTACTCTAGGAGTTATATAGTTTCATGTCTTACGTTTAGGTCTTTAATTGATTTCAGTTTATTTTTGTATATTTTATGAGAGAATGTTCTAATTTCATTCTTTTACATGCACCAAGTTTTCCCAGCACCACTTATTGAAGAGACTGTCTTTTCTCCCTTGTATTTGTACCTCCTTTATCATAGATTAATTGCCCATAAGTGCTTGATTTATTTCCGTGCTTTCTCCGCTTCATTGAGCTATGTTTCTGTTTTTGTGACAGCACCATATTTCTTTGATTTAGTAGTTTTCTAGTAGAGTCTGCAGTCAGGAGTGTGATTCCTCCAGTCTTCTTTGTCAACATTGTGTTGAATATTCTGGGTCTTTTCTGTATCCTTAAAACTTTTTAGTTGATTTGTTCCAGTTTTGTAAGAAATACCATTCATATTCTAATAGGAATTGCATTGAACCTGTAGATTGCCTTGGGTGGTATGGTTATTTTAACAATATTAATTCTTCCTTTCCAAGAACACTGTATATCTTGACACCTGTTTGTGCCATCCTCAGTTACTTCCATCAATGTTATGGTTTTCTGAGTACAGGTCTTTTACCTTCTTAGATAGGTTTATTCCTAGGTATTTTATTCTTTTTGATGCAATGGTAAATGGGATTATTTCTTTTTCTGATCTTTCATTGTTAGTGTTTTGAAGTGCAACAGATTTCTGTGTGTTAATTTTGTAGCCTGCAACTAAGTGAATTAATTGATGAGCTCTAGTAGTTTCTCAGTGACTTCTTTAGATTGATCTTTGCATAGTATCATGTCATCTGCAACCAGTGACATTTCTGCATGTTCCATTCTGCTTTGGATTCTTTTTATTTATTAATTTTTCAATTGCTATGGCTAGAATTTTCAATACTGTGTTGAATCATAATGGTCGGAGTGAGCATCCTTGTCTTGTTCCTGATCTTTCAGGAGACTTTCAGCTTTTCTCTGTTGAATATGATCTTAGCTATGAGTTTGCCATATATGGCCCTTATTATGTTGATCTATGTTCCCTCTGTGCCCACTTTCTACAGACTTTTTTTATCTTAAAGGGAGTTCAATTTTGTCAAAAGCCTTTACTGCATCTATTGAGATGATCATATGGTTATTATTCTTCAACTAAAAAAATTTCTTATAGTTTATTTGTCTGTGTCTTAGTTGACACTCATGGGATCTGCATTGCAGCATGGTCTATCCATGTTGCTAAAATGGTGTTATTTCATACTATCTCATGGCTAGGAGATGTCCTGGTGTATGTATGTACCACATGTTTTTTAATCATTCATCTGTCAACGGACATTTTGATTCCTTCCGAGTCTTGAATATTGTAAATAGTGCTGTGGTGAATACTGAGGTGCAGTTATCTTCACAAAATATTATTTGTGTGCTTATTGACTCATAGTAAAATTGGCCCCTCATACGGTTTCTGTCTTCATTGATTCGTGAAGAACCTCTATGTTGCTCTCTATAGAGGAGTACCAGATTACATTGCTCCAACAGTGTAGGAGGGTTCTCTTTTTTCCATAACCTGTGCAGCTTTATTTCTCTGTAGTCCTTTGGGTGATGATATTGCATTAAAAAACAGTTTTCTGAGACATGAAATCATGTTGCTGTTGTTGTTTTTTTAAACTGTGGGCTGACTATAGACCAGTTGCGACAATATACCAGTTGAAGTGCGTGTTTGACAGAGGGGGATCAGAAAATGGTGATGGTTTAGTTGCTAAGTCATGTCCAACTCTTGGGACCCCATGGGCTGGAGCTTGTCAGGTTCCTCTGTCCATGGGATTTCTCAAGCAAGAATACTGGAGTGGGTTGCCGTTTCCTTCTCCAGGGGATCTTCCTGACCCAGGAATCGAACCCAGGTCTCCTGAATTCCAGGTGGATTCTTTACCGACTGAGCTAGAAGAACCCTCTTTCAAACTCGTAGCCCAGTACATTTCTTCAGGTAGGTGCTGTTTCCAGCCTCACAGGCCTTGTGAGTACGTGACCACAAGCTGCCCTGTGTAAGTTGCAGTTGCAGAAAGTGGCCACAGGAGGCAGCACTTCCTCCTACCCCACTCTGAGGCTTCAACCAGAGCCTTAGGGAAAGTCCTGTCCTGGATGGAAGTTAGAGTGGAATGTGCCTGTACAAAGACCCAAGGACTTGGGTCTCAGTACTTCACCCCTCTTACCATTAACAGCCCAGATTAACGAATGTCTGCCAAAACTGGATCCTCAGGGTGATTGGTGTGTGGGTGAATGACTGAAAAAGCAGAAGGTGAGAACCCGACCCTTGGAACCTGTGGAGACCAGGGGACAGTTTAAAGCTCTTTCAACCCACAGTGTGCACCGTCCTTTGGATACACGAGGCTTTGTACGGGTGTCGGAAGGCCCAGTTGGATCCCAGCTCCTGTTGCCTTCCAGAGAGAGGGGCAGTCAGGGTTGGAGGGGGCTTCATTTGTGAGCACCTCTAACCATCTCCTTAGCATTAGAACTCTCCAGCTTTGGGACTGGAGCGTGCATGGGGTCCAGGCTTGGACAAAAGTAGAGGTCCCCAGTGCCTCAGTGGAACACAATTGCCATTTCCACCTCTTTCTTTGAATTTTTATTTCACTTTGGGGTATCATTGATTTCGAAGGTTGTGTATTTTGAAGTGCACAGCCACGTGATTCAGTTGTAGATGTGCTTACGACTGTTCTTATTTGAATCTTTACACATGTGGATGAATGCACATGGATTGTTAATTGTGTTTCCTGTGCTCCACAATGGGTCCTTGCTGATTATGGATTCCCAGTATACTTGTGTGTATATGTTAATGCCAAACTTCCGAATTGTCCTTGCATCCGTGTTTCATCTTTGTGGATTGTCATTTCTTTGTTGTTGTTGTCGCTCCAACTCTGTGAGTCTGTTTCTGTCTTGGAAATTCATTTATTCTATGAAATTCTACATTCTGCCTATAGGTGATATCCTAAGCTTGTATCTTTCTCTGTCCCAGTCAGTGACCAAGCATGGCTAGATGCATTCATATTGTAAACTGGCGCTATTTCATGGTGTCTCATGGCTGAGAGGTATTACACTGTAAAATGTACCAAACATTTTTTAATCAGTCATCTGTCAGTGGACATTTTGATTCATTTTGGGTCTTGAATATTGTAAATCATGCTGCAGTGAATATTGAGGTGCAGTTATCCTGCACAATATTGTGATTTTGTGTGCAGATTGGTCTGTAGTTGAATTGGCCCTCATAGGGTTCCTCTCTTCATAGATTTGTGAGGAACCTCTATACTACTCTCCACAGGGGGACTGCCAGTTCACATTCTTCCAACACTGTAGGAGGGTTCTCTCTATTCCATGGCCTGTGCAGAAGTATTTCTCTGTAGCCCTTTGGATGATGACCACTTTGAGGAGTGTGAGGGAATCCTCATTGACATTTTTATTTGCAATGCAAAATAAAGTAGTGGTTTGAGGCATGAAATCACGGGTTTGTTTTTTTGTTTTTTGGTTTTTTTTTTTTGTCTATTTTAAACCTCGGGCCAACAGTATACCAGTTGAAAGTGCCTCCTTGACAGTGGGAGTGTTGTAGGGCTCTCTTGCAAATGCATAGCCCAGGACGTTTCATCCAGCAGTTACGGTGTACAGACCCACAGGCCTTGTGAATCGTGAATCACAAGTGCAGACAAGCTACCCTTTGTAAGCTGCAGTTGCAAGACGCCTCCACAGGCGGCAGCCCTTCCTCCTTCCCCTCTCTGGTTACTGGATCAACCAGAGCCTTAGGGCAAGCTGGGACCTGACTGATAGTTATGAGTGGAAAGTGCCAGCACAAAGACCCCAGGGCTTAGGTCTCATTACTTCATCCCTCTTAAGACCCCAGACTAACACCAATCCCTGCTAACACTCTATCCTCAGGGTGCTGTAGGATGTGCCTGGAATGCCTGTGAAAAAGGAGATCAGGCTGGAGACCAGGGCAAAGTTTAAAGCTCTTTCAGCCCAGAGTGTGCACCATCCTTTGGATACACTAGGCTTGGTATGGGTGTAGGCAGGCCCAGCAAGATCCACAGCTCATGTTGCCAACCAGAGAGTGGCCAGGCCCTCGGGGTCCAAGGAGGTTTATTTGCTGGCAACTCCTCCCCATCTCCTTAGCATTAAAACAATTCAGCTTTGGGACTGGAACTGCATGGAGTCCAGGCTTGTGACACAAGCAGAGGTCCCCAAGACCTGAGTGGAATACAGTCACTTTTTCTCTCTTTTAATTGAATTTTTTATTTTGTTTATTGGTATAATCCATTTAGAAGGTTGTATATTTTGAGATGCACAGTCACATTATTCAGTTATAGGTTTACACATGACTGTTGTTGTGTAGTTGCTAAGTCGTGTCTGGCTCTTCTGTCCACCAGACTCTGCTGTCCATGGGATTTCCCAGGCAGGCATATTGAAATAGGTTGCCATCTCCTTCTCTAGGGGATTTTCCCAGCCCAGGGATCGAACCGTCACCTCCTGTACTGGCAGGCAGATTCATTAGCGCTGAGCCAACAAGGAAGCCCCTGGTCTATGACTATTGTTATTTGAAACTTTTCACATATAAATTAATATACAGTGTTAACTGAGGATCACTGTGCCCTACAATAGGCCTTTGTTGACTATGTATCTCCAGTATATGTGTGTATATAGAAGTTAATACCAACCTCCTAAATTATCCTTTCCGCCATGTGTCCTCTTTGAGAGCCATCAGTTTTCTACATCTCTAAGTCTTTTTCTGTTTGGAATATTCATTCATTCCTATGAAAATCTAGATTCTAAGTATAAGGGATAACCTAAGCTATTTATACCTCTCTATCTCACAACATTTAGCATCTGAGCATGTCTGTGTCCTTCCATGTTACTAAAATGTCATTATTTCATGCAATCTCATGGCTGAGAGATAATCCATTGTATATGTGTACTATTGGTTTTTTAATCATTCATCTGTCAATGGACATTCTGATTCCTTCTAAGTGAGATATTGTAAATAGTTCTGCAGTGAATATTCAGGTGCAGTTATCTTTGCAAAATACGATCCCATATGGGATTGCCCCCCTCGTTGGGTACCACTCTTCATAGATTTGTGAGGAGCTTCTATACCGCTGTCCATGATGGGAGTGCCAGCAACAGTGTAGGAGGGTTCCCTTTCTTCCAGGCCCTATCCAGCATTTATTTGTCTGTAGGCCTTTTGAGGATAACCACTTTGATTTGTGTGAGGGAATCCTCATTGTCATCTTGTTTTGCATTGCATTAAAAAGTAGACTTTTGAGGCATGAAGTCATGTGGGTTTTTTTGTTGTTGTTTTGTTTTTTAAGCTGTGTGCTCACAATAAACCAGTGGAAAGTGACTCTTGACAGTGGACCCACTTTAGAGCTCTGTTTCAAATCCTTGCCCAGATCATTTCTCCAAGCAGGTATTGTTTGCAAACCCGAGGCCTCGAAGTAGCAAGGGCTGACAATCTGCCCTCTGTAAGTTGCAGTTGTGGGAAGTGTCCACGAGGCGGCAGCACTTACTCCTGCCCCACTTGTAACTGCAACCACCAGCGCCTTGGGGAAAGTCATGTTGGGGGGAAGTCTCGCCCGAGTGCTTGAGTCTCATTACTTCATCCCTGTTACCCTTCGGAGCCAGCTGAGGCTTGGTATGAATGTAGGAAGGATTGGACCCCAGCTCCTGATGCCATCCAGAGATTGACCGGGCAAACAGGGTTTGAGGGGGATTTATTTGCTGGCACCTCTTCCCCATCTCCTTCGCCTTAGAAATACCTAGCTTTGGGACTGGAGCGTGCACGGGTTCCAGGCTTGGGACAAAAATAGAGTTCCCCAGTGCCTCAGTGGAATACAATCGCCATTTCTCTCTCTTTTCTTAAATTTAACTTTTATTTTATTTGCGAGTATAAATGATTTAGAAGGTTGTGTATTTTGAGGTGTACAGCTATGTGATTCAGTTGTAGATGTATGTATGACCATTTTGTTTGAATATTTGCACATGTGGATGAAGGCACATTGTTAATTGGAGTTTCCTGGCCCAATAGTAGGTCCTTGCTGATGATGTATTTCCCATATACTTATGTATATATGTTAATGCCAACCTCCTAAAATTATTTTTGCATCCATGTTTCATCTTTGGGGATTGTTGTTTTTTTCCCAAGTCTGTAATTCTATTTCTGTGTTGAAATTCATTCATTCCTATGAAATTATAGATTCAGCCTATGTGATATTCTAAGCTTGTATCTTTCTCTCTCTCAGATAAGTTAGCGACTAAGCATGACTACATCCATCCATGTTGCGAAAATGGCATTGTTTCATGATATCTCATAGCTGAGAGATAATCCACTGTATAATGTACCACATATTTTTTAATCATTTATCTGTCACTGGACATCTTGATTCCTTCTCGGTGGGATGCTGTAAATAGTGCTGCAGTGAATATCCAGGTGCAGTTATCTTTGCAAAACTATTGTTTTCTGTACATGTTGACCCCATGGTGGAATTGCCCCCCACATAGGGTCCCACTCTTCATAGATTTGTGAGGAATCTCCATATCATAGAGGTAGTACCAGTTTCCATTTTCACCAGCAGATTAGGGGGGTTCTCTTTCTTCCGGGCCCTAGCCAGCATTTATTTCTCAGTAGGCTTTTGGATTGTGACCACTTTGACTTTTGTGAGGAAATCCTCATTCATGTGTTCATTTACATTCCATTAAAAAGCAGCGATTTGAGACATGAAATCATTTGCTTTTTTCTTTCAAACCGTGGTCTGACAGTATCCAGATGAAGTGCCTGCTTGACAGTGGGCCTGGTTTAGAACTCTCTTTCAAATGCCTAGCCCAGGACATTTCTTTGGGCAGGTATTGTTTCAGCTCATAATGTAAAAATGTTAGTCATTGAGTCGTGTCCGACTTTTCACGACCCCACGGACTGTGGCCACCAGGCTTCTGTCCGTGGGATTTTCCGGGCAAGAATACTGGAGTGGGTTACCGTGCCCTTCTCCAGGGGATCTTCCCGACCCAGGGATCGAACCTGGGTCTCTCACATTGCAGGCGGATTCTTTACCAGCTGAGCCACCGGGGAAAGCAAGAGCTGACACGTTTCTCTGGAAGTTGCAGTTGAGGGAAGCGTCCACAAGGGGGCAGCACATCGCCCTGCCCAACTCGCTGCTGCGTCAGCCAGAGCTTTAGGGCCAGTCGTGTCCTGGGTGGAAGTTAGAGGGCAGTGCGCCAGTACAAAGACCGGTGCGCCAGTACAAAGACCGGAGTGCTTGAGTCGCGTTACTTCATCCTTCTCACCCTTAATAGCTCAGACTAACTCCATTCCCTGTCAAAACTCCACCCTCAGGGTGCAGTAGTATGTGGCTTGGGTGACTGCGTAAAAGGAGGCTGGGCTGGGGTGGAGACCTGGAGACCAGGGGACATTGGAAAGCTCTTCCAGCCCAGAGTGTGCACCATCCTTTGAGCGCTGTAGGCTTGATTGTGTCTGGGCAGGGCCAGCTAGCTCCGTACACCCTAATGCTCTCCAGAGAGTGACTGGGCACTCATGGTCCAAGCGGCCTTCATTTGCTGCCGCCTCCTCCCTATTTTCTTGCCTTAAAACCGTCCACCTGTGGGACAGGAGCCTGCGTATGGTCCAGGATTCTCACAAGCAGCGATCCCCAATGCCTCAGTGGAATACAGTCGCCTTTTCTCTTTTTTAACTGAACTTTTGCGTATAATTGATACAGAAGGTGGTGTATTCTGAGGTTCAGCCAAGTAATTCATTTCTAAATGTACATATGACTATTTTTGTTTGAATTTTTTCACATATAAACTAGTGCATAGTGTTGTTTTATCTTCCTGTGAACTATACTAGGCTCTTACTGACAATGTATTTCCAGTATTTTTCTGTATGTGTATGTATATGCAAAACTCCCAAATTAACCTTGACCCCATTCATCTTTGGAAAGCATCGGTTTTTTCCTTTTTCTAAGTTGTGTGTTCTGTTTTGGATATTCATTCATTCCTATGAAATTCCAGATTCTACCTGCCTGAGGTCCACCCATGTTGCTAAAAGGATATTATTTCATACTACCCCATGGCCAAGGGATATTCTTTTGTGCATACGTACCACATGTTTTTTAATCATTCATCTGTCAGTGGACATTTTGATTCCTTCTGAGTCTTGGATGGTATAAATAGTGCTGCAGTGGATATTGAGGTGTAATTACCTTGCAAAATATTTTTTGTATGCATATTGGCCCCGTGGTAAATTTGGCCCTTCATAGGGCACCTGTCTTCATCGTTTCCTAAAGAACCTCTATACTGCTCTCCATAGAGGCAGTACCAGGTTACATTGCTCCAACAGTGTAGGAGGGTTCTCTTTCTTCCATGATCTACCCAGCATTATTTCATTGCAGCCCTTTTGTTGATGACCTCTTTGACTGTTGTGGAGGAATCCTCATTGTCGTTTCGATTTGCGTTGCATTAAAAAGCAGAGATTTGAGGCATGGAATCACGTGTTTTTTTCTTTTTAACCCATGAGCTAACAATACACCAGTTGAAAGGTGCTGCTTTAAGGTGGGCCTGGTTTAGAACTCTCTTTCAAATGTATGGCCCAGGACGTTTGTTTGGGCAGGTACTGTTTCCACTCTAGGGGTCCTAGTGAATTTCAAGTGCTGACAAGCTGCCCTTTGTTGTAGTTTCAGAAAGTGTCCACAAGGAGGCAGCACTTCCCCTCCCTCCACTCTGGTTAGTGCTTCAACCAGGGCCTTAGTCCTGTCCTGGGTGGAAGCTACAGTGGCGTGCGCCTGCACAAAAACCTGCAGGCTAGACTCATTCCTTCATCCCTTTTACCTTTAAGAGCCCAGACTAACAGCAGCCTCTTTCAAAACTCGATCCATAGGGTGCTCTAGTATGTGGACTGTGAAAATATAGGCTGGAGCTGGGAACCTCACCCCCAGGCAGTGTGGAGAAGATGGGACTTTTTATAGCTCTTTCAGCCCAGAGTGTGCACCATCCTTTGGGTGCACTAGGCTCAGAGTGGGTGTTTAGGAAGGCCCAGCTGTATCCACAGGTTCTGGCGCCTTCCAGAGTGTGACCCAGCGTCAGGGCTTCAGGGGGCTTCATTTGCTGGTGCCTCTTCCCCCATCTCTGCAGTCTTAGAGCTGTCCAGCTCTGGGACTGCAGTGTGCGCGGATTTCAAGCTTGGGACAGAAGTAGTGGTCTCCCATTCCTCAATGGAACACAGTCACCTTTTCTGTTTCTTTTTTATTTGAATTTTTATGTTACAAATATAATTGATTTTGAAGGTGGTGTATTTTGAGGTGCGCAACCACACGAATCAGTTGTAGATGTGCATAAGCTATATTATTTGAATCTTTGCATATGTGGATGAATGCACATTGTTAATTGGAGTTTCCTGTGCCCAGCAGTAGGTTCTTGCTGGTTATATACTTCCAATTTACTTGTGTATATATGTTAATGCCAACCTTCTAAGTTATCTTTGCATCCTGTTTTGTCTTTGGGAACACTGGTTTGTTTTCCAAGTCTATGAGTCTGTTTCTGTTTTGGAAATTCATTTGTTCCTATGACATTCTCAATTCAATTTATAAGTGATGGCCTAAGCTTTCTCTGTCCCACACTAGTTAGCGTCTAAGCATGCCTGTGTCCATCCATGTTGCTAAAATGGCATTATTTCATGATATCTCATGACTGAGAGCTAATTCACTGTATGTATGTACCACATGCTTTATAATCATTCATCTGTTAATGGACATTTTGATTCCTTTTGAGCTTTGGAGGTGGTAAATAGTGCTGCAGTGAATACTGAGGAGCAGTTATCTTTGCAAAATGTTGTTTTCTATGCATATTGGCCCAGATTTGAATTGCCCACTCATAGGGTCCCTCTCTTCATAGATTTGTGAGGAACCTCAATATTGCTGTCCACAGAGCAACTACCAGTTCACATTGTTCCAACAGTGTAGGAGGGATCTTTCTTCCACGACATACACAGCATTATTTCTCTGTAGTCTTTTGGATAATGACCACTTTGAGGGGTGTGAGGGAATCCTCACTGGCATTTTTATTTGCATTGCATAAAACAGCTGCAGTTTGAGGCATGAAATCATGTTTTTGTTTTGTTCTAAACCTTGGGCTGACAGTATACCAGTTGAAAATTCCTGCTTGACACTGGGCCTGTTTTAGAACTCTCTTTCAAATCCCTGCCCAGGATATTTCTTTGGGCAGGTATTTTCAGCCCCACAGGCCTCCTGAGTCCCAAGTACAGACAAGCTGACATTTGTAAGTTTCAGGAAGCATCCAGAAGGTGGCAGCACTTCCTCCCACCCCACTCTGGTTACTTGCTTCGATCAGAGCCTGAGGGAAGTGCAGTCCTCAGGGGAGGTTAGAGTGGAATTCAGTTCAGCGGCTCAGTCGTATCCAGCTCTTCGCGACCCTGTGGACTGCAGCATGCTCTCCATCACCAACTTTCGGAGCTTGCTCAAACTCATGTCTATCGAGTCCGTGATGCCAGCCAACAGTCTCATCCTCTGTCATCCCCTTCTCCTGACTTCAGTCTTTTCAAGCATCAGGTCTTTTTCAATGAGTCAGCTCTTCCCATCAGGTGGCCAAAGCATTGGAGTTTCAGTTTCAGCATCAGTCCTTCCAATGAACACTCAGGACTGATTTCCTTTAGGATGGACTGGTTGGATCTCCTTCCTGTCCAAGGACTCTCAAGAGTCTTCTCCAACACCATAGTTCAAAAGCATCAATTCTTCAGTGCTCAGCTTTCTTCACAGTCCAACTCTCACATCCATACATGACTACTGGAAAAACCATAGCTTTCACTAGACTGACGTTTATAGGCAAACTAATGTCTCTGCTTTTTAATATAGTATCTAAGTTGGTCATAATTTTTCTTCCAAGGAGCAAGTGTCTTTTAATTTCATGGCTGCAATCACCATCTGCAGTGATATTAGAACCTCGAAAAATAGAGTCTCTTACTGTTTCCATTATTTCCCTATCTATTTGCCATGGAGTGATGGGACTGGATGCCATAATCTTCATTTTTTGAATGTTGAGTTTTAATCCAACTTTTTCACTCTCCTCTCACTTTCATCAAGAGGTTATTTGGTTTTTCTTCATTTTCTGCCATAAGGGTGATGTCATCTGTGTATCTGAGGTTATTGATATTTCTCCTGGCAATCTTGTTTCCTGCTTGGGCTTCATCCAGCCCAGCATTTCTCATGATGTACTCTGCATATAAGTTAAATAAGCAGGGTGACAGATTACCACCTTGACGTACTCCTTTTCCTATTTGGAACCAGTCTGTCGTTCCACATCCAGTACTGTTTCTTCTTGACCTGCATACAGATAATGCAGGAGGCAGGTCAGGTGGTCTGGTATTCCCATCTCTTGAAGAATTTTCCACAGTTTGTTGTGATCCACACAGTCAAAGGCTTTGGCATAGTCAATGAAGCAGAAGTAGATGTTTTTCTGGAACTCCCTTGCTTTTTCAATGATCCAACAGATGTTGGCAATTTGATCTCTGGTTCCTCTGCCTTTTCTAAATCCAGCTTGAACATCTGGAAATTCACAGTTCACGTACTGTTGAAGCCTGGCTTGGAGAATTTTGAGCATTACTTTGCTAGCGTGTGAGATGAGTGCAATTGTGTGGTAGTTTGAACATTCTTTGGCATTGCCTTTTTTGGGGATTGGAATTAAAACTGATGTTTTCCAGTCCTGCGGCCACTGCTGAGTTGTCCAAATTTGCTGGCATATTGAGTGAGCACTTTCACAGCATCATCATTTAGGATTTGAAATAGCTCAACGGGAATTCTATCACCTCCACCAGCTTTGTTCATAGTGATATTCCCTAAAGCCCACTTGACTTTGCATTCCAGGATGTCTGACTCTAGGTGAGTAATCACACCATTGTGATTATCTGGGTTGTGAAGATATTTTTTGTATTGTTCTTCTGTGTATTCCTGCCAGCCCTTCTTAATATCTTCTGCTTCTGTTAGGTCCATACCATTTCTGTCCTTTATTGTGCCCATCTTTACATGAAATTTTCCCTTCATATCTCTAACTTTCTTGAAAAGATCTCTAGTCTTTCCCATTCTGTTGTTTTCCTCTATGTCTTTGCATTGATCACTGAGGAAGGCTTTCTTATCTCTCCTTGCTATTCTTTGGAACTCTGCATTCAAATGGGAATATCTTTCCTTTTCTCCTTTTCCTTTTGCTTCTTTTCTTTTCTCAGCTATTTGTAAGGCCTCCTCAGACAACCATTTTGCCCTTTTGCATTTCTTTTTCTTGGGGATGGTCTTGATCACTGCCCCCTGTACAATGTCAGGAACCTCCATCTGTGTTCCTCAGGCACTCTGTCTATCGGATCTAATCCCTTGAATCTATTTGTCACTTCCACTGTATAATCATAAGGAATTTGATTTAGGTCATACCTGGATGATCTAGTGGTTTTGCCTACTCTCTTCAATTTAAGTCTGAATTTGGCAATATGGAGTTCATGATCTGAGCCACAGTCAGCTCCAGGTCTTGTTTTTGCTGACTGTATAGAGCTTCTCCATCTTTGGCTGCAAAGAATGCAATCAATCTGATTTCAGTGTTGACCATCTGATGATGTCCATGTGTAGAGTCTTCTCTTGTGTTGTTGGAAGAGGGTGTTTGCTATGACCAGTGCGTTCTCTTGGCAGAACTCTATTAGCCTTTTGCCCTGCTTCATTCTGTACTCCCAGGCCAAATTTGCCTGTGACTCCAGGTATCTCTTGACTTCCTACTTTTGCATTCCAGTCCCCTATCATGAAAAGGACATCTGTTTTGGGTGTTAGTTCTAGAATGTCCTGTAGGTCTTCATAGAACTGGCTGTACCACAAGGGGGAATGCCAGAACCAAACAGGAGGCTTGAATCTCACTTCTTCCCCCCTCTTAACCTTAAAAGGCTTCCCTGGAGGCTTAAATGATAAAGAGTCCGCCTGCAGTGTGGGAGACCTGGCTTCAATCCCTGGGTCTAACCCACTGCAGTGTCCTTGCCTGAAAAATTCTGCAAACAAAGAGCCTGGCAGGCTATAGTGCATGGTATCACAAGAGTCAGGCACAACTGAGCGACTTCACTTTCTTTCTTTCTCAATCTTAAGACCTCAGACTAATGCCTGTTTCTGCCAAAACTCAATCCTCACTTTGCTGTAGTATGTGGGTTGAAGGACTGTGAAAAAGCAGATTGGAGCTGGGAACCCCACCCGCAGGAGATGTGGAGACCAGGGGACAGTTTAAAGCTCTTTCAGTCCAGAGTGAACACCATCCTTGGATGCACCAGGTTTGCTATGGGTGTAGGGAGGCCTGGCTGGATCCCAGCTCCTGGTCCATCCAGAGTGTGACTGGGCAGTCAAGGTTTGAGGGGGCTTCATTTGCTGGCATCTCTTCCCCATCTCCTTTCTGTAGCTGTTCAGTCACCACGTCATGTCCAATTCTTTGTGACCCCATGGACTGCAGCATGCCAGGCTTCCCTGTCCTTCACCATCTCCCAGAGTTTGTACAAGTCCGTGTCCATTGAGAGTTGGAGATACCGTCCAACCATCTCATCCTCTTCGTCCCCTTCTCCTCCCACCTTCAATCTTTCCCAGCATCAGGGTCTTTTCCAGTGAGTCAGCTGTTTGCATCAAGTGTCCAAAGTACTGGAGCTTCAGCATCAGTCCTTCCAAAGAATATTCAGGGTTGATTTCCTCTAAGAGTTTGATTTACTTGCTTTCCAAGGGGCTCTCAAGAGTCTTTTCCAGCACTACAGTTCGATAGCATCATTTTTTTGGCACTGTCATCTTTATTGTCCAACTTTTGCATCCGTACATGACTACTGGAAAGACTATAGCCTTGACTATATGGATCTTTGTCGGCAAAGTGATGTCTTTGCTTTTTAATACATTGTCTAGGTTTGTCATAGCTCGCCTGCCAAGAAGCAATTGTCTTTTAATTTCATGGCTGTGAAATCACCTGCAAGGTGATTTTAGAGCCTAAGAAGAGGAAATTTGTCACTGCTTCCACCTTTTTCCCCTTCTATTGGCCATGAAGTGTTGAGGTCGAATGCCATGACCTTAACTTTTTGATTATTGAGTTCTAATGAGGCAGGAGGAGCCAGCTTTTTCACTCTCCTCCTTCATGTTCATCAAGAGGTCTTTAGTTCCTTTTTTGCTTTCTGCCATTAGAATGTTATCTCCTTAGCCTTAGAACTATCCAGCACTGGCACTGGAGTGTGAATGGCTTCCAGGCTTGGGACAAAAGTAGAGGTCCTCAGTGCCTCAATAGAATACAATCAGCTGGTTCCTCTGCCTTTTCTAAATCCAGCTTGAACATCTGGAATTTCTCAGTTCACCTACTATTGAAGCCTGGCTTGGAGGATTTTGAGATGACCTTGCTAGCAAGTGAAATGAGTGCAGTTGTGCCATAGTTTGAACATTCTTTGGCATTGCTTTTCTTTCAGACTGAAATGAAAATTGACCCTTTCCAGTCCTGTGACCACTGCTGACTTTTCCAAATTTGCTGGCATATTGAGTGCAGCACTTCAACAGCATCGTCTTTTAAGATTTGAAATGGCTCAGCTGGAATCCATGACCTCTGCTACCTTGGTTCGTACCGACGCTTCCTAAGGCCCGCTTGACTTTGCAGCCCAGGATGTCTGACGCTAGGTGAGTGATCACACCAGTGTTGTTAACCAGGTAATTAAAATCTTTTTTGTACAATTCTTCTGTGTATTCTTGCCAGCTCTTCTTCATCTCTTCTGCTTCTGTTTGATCCATACTATTTCTGTCATTTAATGTGTCCATCTTTGCATGAAATGTTCTCTCAGTATCTCTGATTTTCTTTTTTGTTGTTGTTGCTTTTTCCATTTATTTTTATTAGTTGGAGGCTAATTACTTTACAGTATTGTAGTGGTTTTTGTCATACATTGACATGAGTCAGCCATGGATTTACACGTGTTCCCCTTCCCGATCCCCCCTCCCATCCTCCCCATCCCATCCCTCTGGGTCTTCCCAGTGCACCAGCCCTGAGCACCCGTCTCATGCATCCAACCTGGGCTGGTGATGTGTTTCACCCTTGATAGTATACTTGTTTCAATGCTGTTCTCTCTGAACATCCCACCCTCACCTTCTCCCACAGAGTCCAAAAGTCTGTTCTGTACATCTGTGTCTCTTTTTCTGTTTTGCATATAGGGTTATCGTTACCATCTTTTTAAATTCTGTATATATGCGTTAGTATACTGTATTGGTATTTATCTTTCTGGCTTACTTCACTCTGTATAATGGGCTCCAGTTTCATCCATCTCATTAGAACTGATTCAAATGTATTCTTTTTAATGGCTGAGTAATATTCCATGGTGTATATGTACCACAGCTTTCTTATCCATTTGTCTGCTGATGGGCATCTAGGTTGCTTCCATGTCCTGGCTATTATAAAAGTATCTCTGATTTTCTTGAAGAGATCTCTAGTCTTTCCCATTCTATTGTTGACCTCCATTTCTTTGCATTGTTCACATAGGAAGGTTTCTTATCTCTTCTTGCTATTCTTTGGAACTCTGCATTAAAATGCATTGCATTACAAAGCTGCAATGTGAGGCAAAACATGATAGATTTGTTTCTTTAAACATTGTGCTGACAGTATACTAGTTGAAGTGCCTGTTTGACAGTGGGCCTGGTTTAGAAATCTCTTTGAAATGTCTCGCCCCGGACTTTTCTTGGGCAGGTATTGTTTCTGCCCCATGAATTCAAAGTGTTAGTCACTCAGTTGTATCTGACTTTTTGCGACCCCCATGGACTGTTGCCCGCCAGGTTACTCTCTTTGGGATTCCCCAGACAAGAATACTGCAGTGGATTGCCATTCCCTTCTCCAGGGGATCTTCCCAACCCAGGGATCAAACCCTGGTCTCCCGCATTTCAGGTGGACTCAGGTGCCTGAGCCACCGGAAGCAAGTAAGTGCTGACAAGTGTCTCTCTTCAAGTTGCAGTTGCGATAAGTGTCCACAAGGCGGCAGCACTTCCTCCTGCCCCATTGTGCTCAGGGCATCGACCAGAGCCTTAGGGAACGGTGCCTCCTGGGTGGGAGTCGCTGCGGAATAGGCCAGCACATGCCCTGAGACCCCGAGTCTCATTACTTTCTCTCTCTTAGCCTTAAGAGCTCAGACTAACACTGCCCCAGATAAACTGTCAGGGTGCTGTAGTGTGTGGGGTGAATGGCTGTGAGAAAGTAGACTGAAGCTGGAAACCCCACCCCCAGGACACGTGGAGACCAGGGACATTTTAAAGCTCTCTCAGCCCAGTAAGTGCACCATTCTTCGGCTTGGTGTTGGTGTAGGAAGGTCCAGCCCCTGGCGCCATCCAGAGAGTTACTGGGCAGTCAGGATTTGCGGGGATGTCGTTTGCTGACACCTCTTCCCCATCTCCTTCGCCTTAGTCCAGCTTTGGGACTGGAGCGTGCGTGGGGTCCAGGTTTCAGACAAGAGTAGAGGTCCCCAGTGCCTCAGTGGGACACAGTCAACTTTTCTCTTTATTTTTTTAATATGAATTTTTATCTTACTTATGAGTATAATTGATTTAGGAGCTTGTATATTTTGAGGTGTACAACCAGGTGATTCAGTTGTAGATGTGCTTATGACTGTTCCTATTTGATTCTTTTCACATATGGATCAATGCACATTGTTAATTGGAGTTCCCTCTGCAGGTCGTACGCTCTTGCTGATTACTGATTTCCAGTATATTTGAGTGTATATGTTAGTGCCAACCTCCTGTATTATCCTTGCCTACATGTTTCCTCTTTGGAAACCACAGTTTTTGTTTTTGTTTTTCCTTTTTTCTAAGTCTTTGTGTCTGTTTCCCATTTTGAAAATGCATTCATCCTATGAAATTCTCAATTCAGCCTTTAAGTTATATCCTAAGCTTGTGTCTTTCTCTTTCAACACTTAATGTCTGAACATGGTTAGGCCCATCCCTGTTGCTAAAATGGCATTATTTTATAATATCTCATGGCTGAGAGGTACTCCATTGTGTAGAGGTACCACATGGTTTTTAACTGTTCACCTCTCAGTGACCATTTTGATTTATTTGAAATCTTGTGTGTTACAAATAGCAATGTTGTGACTATGAAGGTACAGTTACCTTCACAAAATTTTGTTTTCTGTGTGGATTGGCTACATAGTGAAACTGCCCTCAGGTTACCTGTCTTGATGACGTTGACCACTCTGACAGGTATGAGAGAATCCTCATTGTCATTTGCATTTGCATTGCATTAAAAAGCAGCAACTTGAGGCAGGAAATCAATTGTTTTGTCTTTTAAACTGTGTGCTGACTATATACCAGTTGAAATTGCCTGCTAAATGTGGGTTCGCTTTAGAGATCTCTTGTGATTGCCTAGCTTAGTACATTTATTTGGTCAGGTCAGGGGTTTTATGTTTTTTTGTTTTGTTTTGTTTTTAATTAATGCAGACCTCAGGCCTTGTGAAGAGCAAGTGCTGACAAGCTGCCCTTTGTAAGTTGCAGTTTCAGGCAGCGTCCACAAGGCGGCAGCACTTTCTCCCATCCCACTCTGGTTCCTGCCTCAATCAGAGCCTTAGGGAAAAGTTGTATCCAGGGTGGAAGTTAGAGTGGAATGCGCCCCGCACAAAGGCCTGAGAGCCTCTCGTTACTTCCTCCCTCTTACCCTTAACACCAAACTCTGCCAAAACTCGATCCTCAGGGTGCTGTGGCATGTGGGGTGAACCCCTGTGAAATGGCAGACCAGCTGGGAACCACACCTCAGGACGTGCAGCGACCAGGGTAGGTTTTAAAGCTCTTCCAGCCCAGAGAGCGCACCATCTTTGGGTGCACTAGGTTAGGTGTGGGTGTGGGAAGGCCCGGCTGTATTCACAGATCCTGCTGCCATCCAGAGAGGGGGCAATCAGGGTTGAGAGGGTTTCACCAGATGTTAACTTCTCCTCATCTCCTTAGCCTTAGAAATACCCAGTTTCCAAACGAAGCCTGCATGAGTTACAGGCTTGGATAGTAGAGGTCCCCAGTGCCTTGGTGGAATACAGTGGCTTCTTCTACCCTTTTAAAAATTGAATTTCTATTTTATGCATGGTTATAATTGATTTAGAACGCTGAATACTTTGAGTTTGTCTACCACAGGGTGGTTCCCTTGTCGATGTACATATGACTATCCTTATTTGAACCTATGTACATCTGGATTGATGCACATGGTTGATTAGAGTTTCTTGTGCCCAGCAATAGGCCCTTGCTGATTTTGTACTTCCAATATACTTGTACATATATATTAATGCAAAAAAACTGAATTATCCTTGCTTCCATGTTTCATCTTTGGGAACTATCATTTTTCCCCCCAAGTCTGGAGTCTGTTTTTGTTTTGGAAATTCATTTGTTCCTATGAAATTGTAAACTCCACCTGTAAGTGATCTCCTAAACTTGAATCTCTCTCTCTCACACAACAGTTAGTGGCTGAGCATGCTTAGTTCTATCCATGTTGCTAAAAATGGCCTTATTTCATTCTGTCTCATGGCTGAGAAATACTCCATTGTATTTATGTGCCACATGTTTTAAATCATTCATCTGTCAGTGGACATTTTGATTCCTTTTGAGTCTCAGATGTTATAAATAGTGCTGCAGTGACTATAGAGGTGCAGTTATTCTTGCAAAATATTGATTTCTGTGCAGATTGGCCCAGAGTTGAATTGGCCCTTCTCTTCACAGGTTTGTGAGGAACCTCTGTACTGATCTCCATAGCAGGAGTACCGGGGCACAGTGATCCAGCAGTGTAGAAGGGATCTATTTCTTCCACGAGCTACCAAGCATTATTTCTCTATGGTCCTTTGGATGATGACCACTTTGACTGGTATGTGAGAAGTCTTACTTGCATTTTCATTTACATTGCATTAAAAAGCAGCAGTTTGAGGTATGAAATCATGTTTGTTTTTCCTTTTAAGCCGCAGGCTTATAATACACCTGTTTGACAGTGGGCCTGGTTTAGAACTCCCTTTCAAATGCCTGGCTCAGGACACTTATTTGGCCAGGTATTTTTTTTATTAATACAGACCTATAGGCCTTTTGTGGTGAAGGAAATGGCAACCCACTAAAGTTCTCTTGCCTGGAAAATCCCATGGATGGAGGAGCCTGGTAGGCTGCAGTCCATGGGGTCGCGAAGCGTTGGACATGACTGAGCGACTTCACTTTCACTTTTCACTTTCCTGCATTGGAGAAGGAAATGGCAACCCACTCCAGTGTTCTTGCCTGGAGAATCCCAGGGACGGGGAGCCTGGTGGGCTGCTGTCTATGGGTTTGCACAGAGTCGGACACGACTGAAGCGACTCAGCAGCAGCAGCAGCGTAGGCCTTATGAATAACAAGTGCCCACAAGCTGCCCTTTGTAAGTTAGAGTTGCTGAAAGCCTTTGCAAGGCGGCAGCACTCCCTCCCCCTCTGGCTTTCCCAGAGCCTTAGGGAAAGTTGTGTCCTGGGTTGAAGGGAAGTGAAAGTCTCTCAGTTGTGTCCGACTCTTTGCAACTCCATGGACTATACAGTCCACGGAATTCTCCAGGCCACAGTACTGGAGTGGGTAGCCTTTTCCTTCTCCGGGGGATCTTCCCAACCCAGGGACTGAACCCAGGTCTCCCGCGTTGCGGGCGGATTCTTCACCAGCTGAGCCTCCAGGGAGGCCCTTCTGGGTGGAAGTTAGAGTGGCGTGGCAGCGCACAGACCGAGGATGACTCTCGTTACCTGATCCCTGTTACCCTTCGGAGCCCAGATTAACACCAGTGTCTGTCACAAGGTACTCCCGCTGGTGCCCCAGGATGTGAGTGGGTCAACTCTGAGCAAGGAGGCTGGGTGTGTGGACCGGGGCTTCTCAGACTCTTCCAGCCCAGAGGGGACCGCATCCTCTGGGGGCACTGGGCTTAGTATAGTTACTTGAATGCCCAGCTGAATTTGGAGTGTGTGGGGCCATCACCAGGGGACCAGTCACTCCTGGCCCCAGGGAGGGTCATTTGTTGGCACATCCTCCTTAGCTCTGCTGCTGCCGCTAAGTCGCTTCAGTCGTGTCCGACTCTGTGCGACCCCACAGACGGCAGCCCACCAGGCTCCCCGTCCCGGGATTCTCCAGGCAAGACACTGGAGTGGGTTGCCATTTCCTTCTCCTCCTTAGCTCCTTTAGCCCCTGGCTAATTCAGTTTTGAGACTGAAGCCTGCTCAGATTCCATGGATGTGGCAGCTGCCCAGATTCCAGGGTGTGTTGGGGAATGTCTGAGGCAGTTCCCTAAATTAGCTGATGATGATGATGATGATGATGATGTTGCAGTGTATGTTTTTACATTTTGTTTCTTTGAGGTATACAGTAACAGATTCAGCACATAAGTATTTTTTTTTTATTGTTTTTCAGAATCTTTCCCTATATAAGTTATGACAGAATGTTGAGTAGAATTACCTTTAGGATACATTAAGTCCTGGTTGATTTATAATTTTCTATATATTACATTGTATATATTAATTTCTATCCTTTAATTTATCCATCTTGCCCATGTGGATGGTGTTGTCCACAATGTCGGTTCAGCTTGTCAAGCTTCTGCTGATGTAATAGAGAACACAGCTGCTCAAGGGTTTAGAGTGACACTGATTTTTCTCCTGTGCTCCAAATTTCAACCAAGTTTGTAGCAACTTTGCCTTTCACTGTTACTCAGTGGGGCTGGGCTGATGAAGCCCCTACATTTGCTTCCAGGAATACCTGGTTTGAGGCACAGAACTGGAAAGTCCTGCCCTGGCTTTTAGAGGTTTCATGGGAGGTGACTGACAGTAGCCAGCCCTGTGTCTGAAACTAACTTTCATGAGAAATACAGTGCTAACCCATAATTGCAAGGGGATAGAAATGCTTGAAAATATATAGAAATGAGCCTTAAAAAGTATTTTTCAAAACTTCTGTCATCGAATTCAAGTTTTAGGAATTCCGTAGCATTTCTGCCCCAAGTAGTGAGAAAGAAAAATGGATGATACCTGTATCACACAAAGGGGAAGTGTGAAGATAAAAAAGGGCGAATCTTCATGTTCAAATTGAGAAGATATCCTAAGTCTGTATAAGCAGAGATATTTCATCTGTGGTAACTATTGTAACAGGAGGCAATGTAGAAAGTTGGCATCAAAGTATATCTGATGGGAATATTTAAACAAACAATAAGACATCATTGTGTTGACTTTTTTAAATGGATAAAATTTGTGTGTGTGTGTGTATATATTTTTATTTATGAAGATAAATATATATATGTGTATATATAATCAAAATATTAAAATCCCAGGGAACAAATTGGAGATACACATTTGACTTTTCTCCAGGTCCTTACAGGGACCTCCATAAAAGGATAAAGACGAACTTAACATTCCATATCCATGTCCTACACAAGGTTTGCTCTGTCTGAGGCCCTTCCATGAAGCTAGAAAATTGAACAGTGCTATTTTTATTCATTCCCATCCTCATAAATCAACTTCTCATCTTTTTTTTTTTTCTTTTTAAAAATATATCCATGATGTGCAGTTTAGCTAGAGGTTGCCAGGTTAAATAAAATTTATTTTCTTTCCTTTCCCCCAAAAATGTTAGCAGCACATGTGCAAATCAGTGAAAGATGTCATTTGGATTTCACTAAAGGGCACGCAGGGCGCCTCGTGGATCCCACTCAGATCCCATGTGTAAGGAAAACTCAGGGGTCGACAGAGCCAAGCTTCTAATAAACACATGAATATTGTCCCGAGATGCACCGCTCATTTTTTTTTTTTTTTTGCAGTGCCCTCTTATCCAATTACTGAAGCATCTGTTTTCCTTTAAAAACAAAATAGCCTGGAGAAGGAAATGGCAACCCACTCCAGTATTCTTGCCTGGAAAAATCCACGGACAGAGGAGTCTGGCGGGCTGAAGTCCATGGGATTACATGACTGAGCATGTGTGCACGAGGGTGGAGGGAGATGGGTTGGTAGCAATAAACTGGTAGAACTAAAAAAAAAATAAAAATAAAATAGCCATTGATGTGTTATTTTGAACTGATGCTTGGAAACCACTGGTATCTTTACCATTAAATGCATGTAAACAATACCAATCTAAGTGCTTATCAAAGAATTGCATCTATTACTTGAGGGATCTCTGCACTGACAGATAGATACTGTCATATAGAAGAGATGATTGTGCACCATAAGAATATTTTTGGCTAGAAAGAAAAAAAAAAAAAACTATGGCTAAAATTGACCTGAACAAATAGGTTATTTTCCTAAATTCCAAGAAGTTTATAAAACAAGACAGTATTTGCTGGGTTGTTTCAGCACCTCCTCCATGGCCATGGCTGGCGTGTTTGTGATTATTTTCACTTGTTGTGAAGTCACAAGATGGCTACAGCACCTCTAACCATCACATCACACTTTCCATCACAATCAAAGATACGGGTGGGAGATGGTTCAGAGAAGAGCATTTCTTCTTAGCGCCTTCCTTCATGAAGAAGTGAAGGAGTTTTTCCCGGAATCCATTCCGTGTATTTCCCTTTATCTATCACTGGCCATACCAGCCTCGGCAATACCCTCAGTATTAGAAGAGGGGTCTGCTCTGCCCACCCTCTGCCCTAACATCAGTGCCCCCCATCCCAAAACAGAAAAAAGAAAAAATGCTCAAAGACTTTGGGAAAAAATAATGAGGCGAGGTGGCATCAGTGTCCCTAAGAGTGAGTCCTTATGGTGATAAGCCCTACCCTTGTCCAGGTTTTGTTCTAGGCCTTTTACAAACGGTAGCTAATTTACTCCTCAAAATAGGTGTGTAAGCGGGGGACTGTTATTATTCCCGTGTATTCTGGGGTATTGTGGATATGGATGCTGGGGAGTGGAGAAGGAAAATAACTGCACAGTTAATAACTGCACAGTTAATAACTGCAGAGTTTTTATTGTTGTTGTTGATTGTTTTTTGCAGTGAGTGTTTTGAACCAGGATTTGAACACTGGTTTGGAGAGTTGCTAATCATTGTGCTAAACAGTTGCTCCAGGTAGCAGCAGAATGATGACCAAAAATGAAGGCCGGTGGAGGCTTCTGACCGGTTGTGTGAAACAGGGGGCCAAGTCTTACCCAGAACTTCCAGACCACCCTCAAAAAGGTGTCACTCAGTTATAAGTGAAAACAAAAATGAGAGGACATGTAGATATGAAGAATTAAAGGAAGTTACTTTTATTCGGAGGGCTTCCCTCGTGGCTCAGGTGGTGAAGAATCTACCTTCAGTGCAGGAGACCCAGGTTCGACCCCTGGGTCAGGACGATCTCCTGGAGGAAGGCATGGCGACCCACTGCAGGATTCTTGCCTGGAGAATCCCATGGACAGAGGAGCCTGGTGGGCTTCAGTCCACGGGGTCACAGAGAGTCAGACAGGACTGAGCACACACATGCACTCACCGTTATTTATAAAAAGTAACACAAGTGAAACCCAGAAAGGTAAAAAAGGTAAGAAAAGGGGAGGAAGTAACTTAAGAGAAAACCAAGAAACCTACAGATAATGACGCGCCGGTGTGATCTGGGGACACAGTGGTTCTGGTCACAGCCAGTTTCTCCCTCCCAGAACCACAGACACAATGGTGAGCGGGAGATAGAGACTCGTCAGAGGGAAGGATCGAGGAGTCAAGAGGAAGTGCCTCCCCTTCTTCCTCCTTTAGTATCTGTCAGGGAAGGCTCTGTGATTCTGTCCTCACAGGAGCTGCAGGGAGAAATCAAACATCATATCCCAATCATATCTCCCTGCTGAGGGCTGTGACTGAAGTTACCTAACCCCAGGGGCCGTTAGACCATACACGATGTCTTAGCAGATATACCCCATCATTTTGAAAACCACCTCTAACCTTCTGACCCATGTCACAAATAAGAGAAACTGAATTTAACAAGGCACAACATTAAGCCAGACCGTCCCTAACTTAAGTCAAGAAAATGTTAACACATTCACTGGATCATGTAGACTGAAAACTTGCATGTGTAATTTTATTCCCATGCAAAATAACCCTCCACTTTTAAGAACCAGTTAAGATAATTATTTTAATTTATATCATTTGTTTTAGGTTAAGGGCTAATTGCTATTCCTTTCATTTATAGAAATAGACAAAAAAAATGTATTCCTTTCTCATCATCTCAGCAGCCAACAATCTGATGCTTGAAAATAGGAAGCTGTGTGTGCACACCTCCAGTGTCCATAGGCAAAAAAAAAAAAAAATTGTTTTGGCTTTTTAAAAATTTTGACTTCTTACCTATTTACAATGTGCCCTGCAATTGTTTCTTTTAAATTGCCATCACTGTATTAATTGTTTTAGTATTATGACTGTTTTTCTTGCACTGTAGACTAATTTTTATTTTCTCTCGGGGTCATTCTAGTATTTCAGAACTCCAAAAAGAGGATGCTGTTTTACTGAGCTTGATTATATTGACCTGAGGTCAGCCAACTTTTTCTGTAAAGGGCCAGACAATAAATACTTTAGGCTTTGTGGACCATGTCCTCTGTCAACACTATTCAGCTCTACCGTTGTATGAGAACAGTCCAAGACAATTTGTAAACGAGCATAGCTGTGTTTCAGTACAACTTTGTAAAAAGAGGAGGAACCTGGCTTGGCCCAGGAGTAGTAATTTGCTGACCTCTGATGGGAAACTCTAGCTCTTTAATGCTTGAAAAATTGTAACATGTCTATGTCTGTGCAGTTTTAAAGCACTTTAAATAGAGTAATAAATGTATCCTAATATGTATGAAGTGTCAACTGCTATCGTGTTTGCATACTTTTTGTAATTTGAAATTACTGATTTGCCTTATTTTTAGCAAATTGTGGATGACTGATGGCAAAGATGGAGAAAAATAATTCATAATTGCATGTTTTAACTAGGAAATAATGCTGCGACGCCCACTGAAACAATCATGGAATTCCAAAACCTAAAGACAGCAGTGAATCAAAATCATACATTTTCATGCTGCCCTGACTTCTTAGCCACTTCTCCTCAAGGTAACCAGCTTCCTTCCCTGACTTCCTCATGCAGCATCCCAGAATAGACTGCAATTCTCATGAACATTTTGTGTGTGAAAATACAATGCTAGTAAAGGTTGAATAACTGGTCCACCATTCTGAAACCTACATAGTCGCCAAGCTGGGACTGGAACCCCAATGTACAGTACTGTTTCTACCACATCTCTCCTCTTCTTCTTGGTAGAAACAAATTCCTATAGGTCCTCGGGGCTGAGTGATCCTGTAGGTTTTTAGCAGAACTTCCAAGAAAAGCATCCAGATTTGGGGAACTGAGAGAGGCTAGTCTTTAGATAATGTCAGTGCCGACCAGACATTTTAGACACAATGCTGAGTGGTACAGAGCTGGTGGCCTGAGTTGTTTTTTGGTTTTATTTTTTTCTTCTTCTCTGTTTAATTTTTATTTATTTATTTATTTGACTGTTCCAGGTCTTAGTTGTGGCATGAGGGATCTTGAGCGGCGGCATGTAAACACTTAGTTGCAACATGTGGGATCTAGTTGTCATATCAGGGATTGAAGCTGAGTCCTCTGTGTTGGAAGGGTGGAGTCTCAGCCACTGGACCGTCTGGGAAGTCCTTCTGGCCTGTGTCTCAGCAGCAGCATTCCATGTCTTTGGTAGTTAACAGCTGGAGGTTCATCTCCAAGGATGTGTTGGGCTGTTACCCAGGACTTTAGTGGATATCCCAGTCCTTATGCATTAGCGTCATCTGCCTAATTAACACTCAAGTCAGGGATGCTCTGTAAGTGACATGAGCCATTGATTAAAGTGATTTATGTGCCTGGAATTTCCTGCCCACGTCATGACCAACATTACTCACCGATCACGGAAACCTTGACACCAGCACTCTCTGAGTCTTGAAGAGAACACCCTCATGGACTCTACAGGTGAATCTAAATTTTTACAGCTGAAATCTTATTGCCTCTGTGGTCCTAGATGACCGTATTGTTTCCTGCAGTTCAGATCTGAGGCAGGCATTGGTTCCAGTGTCTCACAGAGGTATGTGGGTTTTTTTGAGAAGCAGCAACTTTGGTCCCAGACTGAGTCAACTAGCAGTGTTTCAAGTTGAGAACTAGACCATCGGTGCCTTTAGGAATGTAACTTACAGTGGGGTCTCAGGAAGTGGCGGAAGTTTAAAAGGGCATTTATGTCTTGAGCATCAAATCGTAGTAGAGGAAGGAGAAGAGAAAAATAAGCAAAAGGGAATGAGTAGATGAGAAGGGGAAAAGGAGGTGCAACCAACATCCACTGTGGTGAGTGGAAGCTTCTGGAGAATGGTGGAGCCAGGAGACTTTCTGCTTTTCCTACTGAGGTTTGTTGACCTCTTTTTGGAATAAAGGTCATTCTTCAGTGTTGCATAGGGAAGTCATTTGTCTTATTCTGTCTTTTTTTTTCCATTTGTCTTATTCTCTGAATAATCACTAGTGTTCAACAAGTTTTGTGTAATTTTGGGTCTTTCAGTTAAGCTTATTCATTTATCTATGTCTTTTGTGGCTTACTGCCAACCTCTTTATCTAATATACAGTTAATGTGTTCATGTTTTATGAAAATGTTATGTATCTACATTTGAAATATGGTGATGTAAACCATAAAAAATTATTTGTGCAACACCCTTCTATGTTCAAAAGTTTATTTGATTTGATACCTACTTACCTAGTTGTATAAATTATAACCAATGTATGCTTTTTTTTTTTCAACTGGTACTACTTTATTAGAAAGCCGTTTTATCAAGATGAGTTTTGACTTATACAAGTCTGGAGTTATATTAGGGTGTTAGGAACATACTCTGACATGAAGTGGAGTGCCGTGAAAATCAGAGTATATGAGCTAGGGTTTCAGAATGTGAGTTACTAGAGATAGGTTAAATATCTCAAGAGGTCTGAAAAACTATTAGCTATATGAAAGCTTGTGAACTCGAAAGGGACTGGAACAATGATGAACACAGGCTTTATAGCAATGAGCAATCTTGTAGTACCTTCCCTAACTATCTGGGAAAATGAAAATATCACGTAAGGAAGGAAAGTATGCTTTCTTGCTAATTGAACCAATAACCAACATTTGTGTCTGTAGTTCCAGGACTGTGCTCTCACTGAAATACATTTGACAGTGGATAGAGGATAATTGTGGGCAATTACTGACAATAAAGACTCAATGATCATGGCAAAAATTAATCTGCATTTTCCATTGCAAAGAAATCTGTCTGTCAGATAATTTTACTGGTTATTATCCTGATAATATGAACAAAAGAAATTACTATACTCTTGCCAAACTGTCCAGAATGTGAACATAGAATGTGGGTGGAGAAAAGAGATATGATGACTATCAGCCAATCCATTAAAATCAAGAATTTAAAGTTGACTCCAATTTATGTCATGTTTATTCAGGATAAAGTTTAATTTCATCTCTTTCATTTCACTTTTACCTGCCTGTTTACCTCACAGTGTTTGTAAATTGCTCTGCTTTGAAATTCCCTTTTCTACCCTTATGATTTGGAATTTATTTGACAAATTCTTTCTTTCTTTGTTGTTTCTTTTTTGAGGCAGATATTCCCCCCTAGCAAAATAATGTACAACAAATGACTAAGCAATTTTTTTAAATGAGTTTTTTTCTGCAGTTGGAGTCTTGCTACTTAGCTTTGATGTAGAGACCCATACCCAAACAGTGTGTCTTAAATCACATGGAGAAAATAGAAAAAATTAAATTAGAAAGCCAAAAATATCTATTACATAGGCCACTAGGTATTACCCACCCCCTAAACACAATATTCATCAAATGTGAGTGAAACTTTCTTTTCTAGAAAGGTATATAAAGTGGAATTATTGGTAAAATTCACAGATACATGATTTTGGAACTGTGTCAGACTTGAAGTCAGACAGCTGGATATGGATAAGCTAACAGGATGAATGTTAGGAGGTGAAATGTGAAAATGGTTCACAGTGGGTTCTGGCTCATGCTTTTATTCAAAGAAACTCTCTGTATATAATGTCTGAAATTTAGCACACTAAAGTTACCATCCTATAACCTTTCCAGTTATTCTAAGGAAAGTTAAATTAATAGTTATTAGCCTTTTTAAAAATTTATTTTTAATTTCTTAAAAAATGTATGGCCATATGGAACCACATGAAGGCATCTCATTTCCCCAACTAGGGATTGAACCTGCTCTCCCTGCTTTAGAAGGGCAGTCTTAACAACCACTGGACCACTAGGAAAGTCCCTTAAAAAATTATTTTTTTAATGTTTTGGAGTTATTGGTCTTTTAGTCTCCATGCTTTATATGTTGTTAGGGACTTAATGTGTGTTGATGAAAACTTCATCAGTCGATCTTAGAAATGGAAAATTTTGTTTGAGCCAAATTTGAGCATCTCAGAAATCTCTGAGAAATGTTTTACCTGTTAGAAGTCAAGGGACAGGTTACGTAAGGGTTTTGAGACAGAGGGCTGTACATGAAATTACGCATTATTGACAGTCTACACAATCCAGATCATCGTGGCCCCAAACAACATCAAGGAGGAATGTTACCTTTTAAGGAATTATCTTGTTGATGTTGGGAGAACATGCTTTTATGGTTGAGCAGGTATTTCTGCTGATGGAGGAGGTTTGGTTGATGCATAATGCACATAAGTCAGGGGAGAGAGCAGGAAAAAGGGCAGAGACAATGTTTTATGTTTCAGTTTTTCTTATCTTGCCCTAAGATTTGAATTCTATGTCACATGAGTATGCTCTCTGAGAATTCCTCATGTTGAAACCCAACCCTCAATGCAACTGTATTTGGGGAAATGATCTATAAGGAAATGATTAAATTTAAATGAAGTCCTAAGGATGGGGCCTTCATCCTATCGAATCACTGTTTTTATTAAAAGAAGAGCTATCTTGCTGTCTCTTTCTGCCACATGAGGACACAGGAAGGCTGCCATCTACAAGCCAGAAAGATGTTCTTACCACAAATCAAGTAAGCCAGCACCCTGTTTTTGGACTTTCCAGCCTCCTGAACTGTGAGAAATAACTTTCTGCTATTTAAGTGACTCAGTCTTGTATTTTGTTAGAGCCGCCCACGTCACCCCTGACACCTGGGAAGTATTATTAGCGTTGTCTCTATTAATGTTCAGAGGAAGAAGCAGACTGATGAGTGTGGCTGAGGCTCCGCGTCAATCGTGTTGAGCTGTGGCATTAAACAAAACTGACAGGCTGATGATATTTGGAAATTAATTGTAGACCTTTTCTAAAACACATTTGCTTCTGACTCTGTAACGTAGTTTGGTGCTTCCCTACAAATAGATATTTAAGGTCACAATGTTGAATTTCACTGAGTCCCATGCTTCTGGGAAATAGCCAGGACTGAGAAATCTTCCCACCGTTTTGCGTTCTGGAAAATGGCGCATGGGCGCACGCATGCACACGCACACACGCACACGCATGCACACGCACACACGCACACGCACGCACGCACACGCACGCACACACGCAACCTTTCCCCAAATGACTTAGATAAGAATCAAGGCACCTCCCTCAGTTTACACATGACTAGGATGGAGACAGATACTCCAAATTCCCATTCTTTGCCTCTTACATGAAAATCTGAACTGTTGTGTTCCTGCTGACCAAGATTTGAACAAGATTTGATCCTTGTTTGAACAAACTTTGGTTAGTCTTCTCCCCTTCCTCCAGGACTCTGAGTTTTGACCCATCCTCAGCCGGAGCCAGCATACAGCGCCGCTGTAATGGCCCTTACAGGGAATAGGCTACTGTTCAGCCACTCAATCATGTCCTTCTCGTTGAGACTCCATGGCCCACAGCACACCAGGCTTCCCCGTCCTTCACCATCTCCCAAAGCTTGCTCAATCTCATGTCCATGGAGTCAGTGATGCCGTCCAACCATCTGGTCCTCTGTTGTCCCCTCCTCCTCCTGCTTCTGACTTTTCCAGCATCAGGGGCTTTTCCAATGATTTGGCTCTTTGTATCAAGTGGTCAAAATATTGGAACTTCAGCTTCATCATCAGTCCTTCAAATGAATATTCAGGACTGATCTCCTTTAGGATTGACCGATTTGATCTCCTTGCAGTCCAAGGGACTCTCAAGAGTCTTCTCCAACACCACAGTTCAAAAGCATCAATTCTTTGGTGCTCAGCCTTCTTTATGGTCCAACTCTCACATCCATACACGACTACTGGAAAAAAACATAGCTTTGACTCTACAGACCTTTGTTGGCAAAGTGATGTCTCTGCTTTTTAATATGCTGTGTAGGTTTGTCATAGCTTTTGTTCCAGGGAGCAAGCACCTTTTTTCATGGTTGCAGTCACCATCTGCAGTGATTTTGGATCGCAAGAAAATTAAGTTGGTCACTGCATCCATTGTTCGCCCATCTATTTGTCATGAGGTCATGGGACCAGATGCCATGATCTTCATTTTTTTGAATATTGAGTCTTAAGCCAGCTTTTTCTCTCTCCTCTTTCGCATTCATCAAGAGGCTCTTTTAGTTCCTCTTCGCTTTCTGCCATAAGGGTGGTGTCATCTACATATCAGAGGTTATTGATATTTCTTCAGGCAATCTTGATTCCAGCTTGTGCTTCATCCAGCCTGACATTTCGTATGATGTACTCTGCATTTAAGTTAAATAAGCAGGGTGACAATCAGTTCAGTTCAATCACTCAGTTGTGTCTGACTCTTGTGACCCTAGGGACTGTAGCACCCCAGGCTTCCCTTTCTATCACTAACTCCCAGAGCTTACTCAAACCCATGTCCATTGAGTCAGTGATGCCATCCAACCATCTCATCCTCTGTTGTCCCCTTCTCCTCCCACCTTCCATTTTTCCCAGCATCAGTGTTTTCAAATGAGTCAGTTCTTTGCGTCAGATGGCCAAAGTATTGGAGTTTCAGCTTCAGCATCAGTCCTTCCAATGAATATTCAGGACTGATTTCCTTTAG
The DNA here is from genome assembly GCF_023699985.2 of Odocoileus virginianus. Classification (NCBI taxonomy): domain Eukaryota; kingdom Metazoa; phylum Chordata; class Mammalia; order Artiodactyla; family Cervidae; genus Odocoileus; species Odocoileus virginianus. The sequence goes on from NC_069699.1 coordinate 23,356,495, forward strand.
GATGGACTGGTTGGGTCTCCTTGGAATCCAAGGGACTCTCAAGAGTCTTCTCCAACATCACAGTTCAAGCTTTCTTTATAGTCCAACTCTCACATCCATACATGACTACTGGAAAAGCCATAACTTTGGCTAGATGGACAATATATAGCTTTAATGTACTCCTTTCCCAATTTTTAACCAGACCATTGTTCCATGTAAGGTTCTAACTTTTGCTTCTTGTCTTGCATACAGGTTTCTCAGGAGACAGGTAAGGTGGTCTGGTATTCCCACCTATTTAGGAATTTTCCACAGTTTGTTGTGATTCACACAATGGCTTTTAGCATGAAGCAGATGTTTTTCTGGAATTCTCTTACTTTTTCTATGATCCAACAGATGTTGGCAATTTGATCTCTGGTCCCTCTGCCTTTTCTAAATCCAGCTTGAATATCTGGGAGTTCACAGTTCATGTACTGTTGAATCCTGGCTTGGAAGATTTTGAGCATAACCTTGCTAGCGTGTGAAATGAGTGCAGTTGTGTGGTAGTTTGAAAATTCTTTGGTATTGCCCTTCTTTGTGATTGGAATGAAAACTGACCTTTTGCTGTCCTGGGGACACCTCTGAGTTTTCTATATTTGCTGGCATATTGAGTGCAGCATCATCTTTTAGGATTTGAAATAGCTCAGCTGAATTCCATCACCTCTACTAGCTATGTTCATAGTGATGCTTCCTAAAGCTCACTTGACTTCGTACTGCAGGACGTCTGGCTCTAGGTGAGAGATCACACCATCTCGGTTATCTGAGAATAGGTTGGAGGCTGCAATTAGGACAAATATTCTCCTCACTCATCTCACTTTCCCACACCAGGTGCTGCCTGAAAACTGGCTTCACCTCTTGGTGGGTGTTGAGCCACAAGGAACAACGAAGCCAAAGATGGGGAAGGATTTATTATTTGCAGAAAGTGAGGGGACCACTAGGGAAGCAGTGTCTCACCTACGACAAAATTGGGGAAGTTTTAAGATAAGGGGACATGCATATTCATGAAGTGGCTCAGGGTGTAGGCAGAGTCCAAGCTTTAGTTGATTGAAATCCTGAGGGTCAGAAAATGTCAACATCAGCATCGTCATCTCTCGGACTCCAGTTGATCCGGTGAGAGCAGGGATTGAAATTCTGCACAATAACTCAGGACAGCACTGTAGGCTCATCTTGGCCTTTGATACAGCCGAGGGCCTTTACAATTGCTTTGTTATTTTTGCTATTGTTACTTCTCTTGTCTTACGTTTACTAAGTTTGTCCTTTTGTTCTCTTAAGATCCTTATTACTGAGGCATGCTTGAGGGCTAGCATTGTGACCAGGCTTAGACCCTAAAATGACTTGGGCCCAAAATGGCTTCTCTCATGTTAAGAAAGCCACACCTGATTCTCATTCTCTGGGGACCCTCACCCCATGATCTTCCACTGGCACTTCCTAGCCTTGCTCACCCCTCCTCAGGAAAGCTGCCTTGCCTGACCTCAGAGACCCTGGTTGTGCTTCTGATCCCAGCACCCCCCACCCCAAACCCCTGCAGTGATCCCATTCACCACTCTCTATGTCCAGATTTATTTTTCATTTGATGAAGGAAGCCTGAATTAAAGCAAATTTGTCAGGAGGCTCTGGGAGTCTTAGATGAACTGGCTCCTCACACTATTCTCTCTCCTTTCCCAGTGACGGCCACGGTTTTGGTTTCTGCTGCTATAATTGAACATTGATGGGTGAAATAATTCATGATAAAACTAGGGAGCTTTACCTTCCTTTTAGGAAGATCTCCTCTAGAGTATTTTGTATCTAATTCAACCTAAGTATTTTAATAAAGTTCCCTGCTGTTCAGGTTCTTCAGTAGACCTGGAAATGGAGCTGTTGTACCAAATCTGACTCAGGGGATTTTTATGAGATACGTTAGAAAATGTAAACCACCTCCACTCTAAAAATTGTTGAATATGGTCTGCATATTAAAATGATTGGGTTCTCTATAGAGTGATATTTTCTGCTTAGAGGTAAGTTGGGTTTGAGTTTGTGATATTCTGGTTAGAACTCTGGTTTAGAATCATACAGGTTGAGATCCTGATTTCAGTTAGCTATTATATAGCAGCAAACTAACTGATTTGGGATCTCAGCTGTTTCTTTTGAAAATCATAAAAAAAAGAAATATATCTCACTTGGTTGCTGGTATCATTGAATGTGGGCAAAGTGCTTAGCAAAGTGACTGGGGCTGGTTAAAGCAAGGAATACTATTATAATAATTAATAAGGTACTAAAAAAAACTTGTCTATTTATGTTTTTATGTTTCTTTATGATTTTCAGTCCTTTCTCTCTCAATTTATTTTTTAAATTGTTAGCCACACCCCATGACATGAGGGATTTTAGTTCCCCAACCAGGGATCAAACCCACACCCCTCATTAAAAGCATAGAACCTACCAAGCGTAGAACGACTTGACCACCCGGAAAGTCCCAATAAGGTACTTGTTTTCAGTCTTCTGCTGCTGCTTTGCTCAATGGCTGTCTAAATCCAGGAAATCTTGATTATATAGTAAGCCAGCATATGGGATCTGGGTAAAGAATATATGGACTATCTGATTTGTGTTTCTTTTTCTTCATCTCTAAGCCTGGCAGGTGTTTGTTGGAAATTCTTCCTGTCCTGGAGGATTTTGTTGGTTCTTTGGGCACCAATGGCTTCCCAGGTAGCTCAAACAGTAAAAATCTGCCTGCAATGTGGGGTACCTGGGTTTAATCCCTGGGTCAGGAAGATCCCCTGGAGAAGGTAATGGCAACCCACTCCAGTAATCTCACCTGGAGAATTCCATCGATAGAGAAGCCTGGTGGGCTACAGTCCATGGAGTTGCAAAAAGGCGGACACAAGAACCCTGTCCTGCTGTTGGGGAACTTTCTCCTCCAGCTCCATTTCTGCTAGTAAGTGGATTTCCATTTCTGCTGGGCATTTCCTTCTGGAGCAGTTCCTTTAGAAACTGGAAGCCCACAGCCAGCTTGTCTCTGATGTATCTCCTCCGAGAGAGTCTTCTTGGATAAAATTTGACCAGTAACCCTTGCCCCTCCACTCCGTGTTATCTCTCACAACCTTGTGATCCCACAAGAACCACAGAAAAGACCTGCCCACCCTTGACCCCTACAGACACTTGTAATGCAAAGTAATTCCAAAGCAGTTTGCTCTTTTCCAGCCTCCATGCCCTAAATCTTTTGCTCTTCAGATATCAGATAGAAGCCAGACACTAGCCTCCTGTGTCCTTTAAACCTCAGGTGACCCATTTCAAGGTCTGTGTGATTCTGTTGAAGTTATTTCCTCTAGAACCAAGGGAGAGACACTCTAAGGCTTTCCCTCAATGCTGGTGAGCCATTCAAAGACATAAAGCTGGTTCTAGGCCACAAAGCTTGCAACTTCCACCAGGTAAGTTCTTTTACTGAATTCTCAGATATCTGGCATCTGACAACCCACAGATTTGAGCCCATTTTAATGCCCTCTTCCATCACTATTTATTAGCTATTCAGCTCAGTAAAAATATACATAGATTATACATGTAATCATTAAAAACATGAGCTCGGCACCTGAAATGATTCTGTCAGGTGATGTAAGAAACTTCCAAAAGACTCAGGGCGGGAAGTAAATTAAGTGAAAGGAAAATTAAAGGGTGAGTTTTAACACCCAGTTCAATCATGAGGCCAGTATCAGCATCATGGATATTAGTGAAGCAGGCAGGACCAGCTTTAGTGAAAAGTTTAGCTTCCTTCTAAACTCATATTGTCAGCGATAGAATACAAACAGTAGCCACTAGTGGAATAGGCTTTCTTAGCAGACATTGTGCTACACACTTTTTAATTCTTTATCTCCTTTAATCTGCAACGTCATTCATGAAAAGTTTAGCTTCCTTCTAAACTCATATTGTCAGTGATAGAATACAAACAGTAGCCACTAGTGGAATAGGCTTTCTTAGCAGACATTGTGCTACACACTTTTTAATTCTTTATCTCCTTTAATCCGCAACGTCATTCATAATGTCAGAGAAATGTAATAATGTGTCCAGGATCACGTGACTAACAAACTTAGAGGCAGAAAGTTCATATCAGCTCTGTCTGGATCCATAACCTGAGCTCTTAAACACAGCACGGGTTGATGTTATTTGAAACCCTTTCCCAAGTTTTGCAGGAAATTTGTCAAAGGTCTTGTGTCACAATTATGCCCTCGGCAGGCTCAGTGAGGAGGAAACCATGTTCTGAGAGTTTGTTCAGTAGTTTTTCTTACGTTTGGCTGGAGAAGTATCATGTCATGTCATCCATTTAGAGAACAATATGAAGTTTGTCAGCTGGTCCATCAAGGACACAGTCAAAATCAATATTTTGGTAATAGATTCAAAAGGTACATTTTGTAAACATAAACAGCAGAAAATAACGTTTTACATCTTCTTTGGGAAGAATCAGACAGCCTAACATTAACTAGAGGGGTAGAGATTATGCAGTAAACATCTAAGTTTACAGAGAGGAAAAAGTGGGAGAGAGAAGGAAGGATGGAAAAAGAGAGGGGGGGGGAGAGGGGGAGAGAGAGAAGGCCACAAATTTAGGAGTTGGAGAGAAAATGACTGAGGTCATCATTCCTAGATTCTGCTTTTCACAAGGTCCCACCTGATGTTAATGCGGGTCTGTGATAGAGTTCTAAGAACACACGTTTGTGAAACACTGGATTAAACCCTGGGAGACGGTGAAGGACAGTGAAGCCTGGCATGCTGCAGTCCGAGGGTCTGCAAAGAGTCAGACACGACTGAGCGACTGAACGCCCAGCCTCCAGTGTCTCAGTCTTGAACACGTGGTTCAACTCTCTAAGCAGGGGACACAGTTTGCGCTCGTTTCACACTCGTCTGATCATAGAGGCCTTCTGTTCCCGCCATCCACCCGCCACTCAGAAGGAGCAGACGTCACCACGGGTCAGGGCTCCAGGGCCGCTTCTTTGAGAAAGGGTGTCTTTGTGATCACAGGAAGGAAGCCAGTGCTCTCACCAAGCTTTGTTAATTGTGACTGTTGGAAAAGAGATTGAGTCAGAACCGCAGGGGTCTTTTCTCCTAAAGAAACAAAGTCCAAGTGGTTTTCTGGTGAGAGAGAGTGTGCTTAAGTCAGATGTGTCACCCGCAGGAACGCTGCATAATGAGGCCGCACGTTCAAACCCACCATCTGATGTGCGTACCCTGATGGCAAGACTCAGGCTTCTCTTTGAAAGTTTTAAGTGACAAATGCTTATTTTTGGCACCAAAAGTCACGGTCTTTTTTAGATACTGATTTCTCAGCTGAAATAACTCACCATAATGATATGCGCAGACCGTACCCCACAGATCAGCTTCCTTCTGCCATCTGCAAATGGAGCGTAAACAGTAGGAGAGCATTGAGGTCACCACATGCAGCTCCTTTCAGGAGGGAGCAGAGGAGAACAGATGTTCGCACGGGGACGTCGGGGGGCTTTCTAATTTACCCATCACGTTACGTCGCGCAGTGTTAAAGCAGTGATACTGATCTCATTTTGCATTGGAGGATAAGGAGTAAGCTTCTGGTAGAAGGCAGTTCTTCATGCTGCTTCGGTGAAAGTGTAATGAAGGTCTTCCGCAGAAACTGACTTTACTGGGTTCCAAGCCTTTATTCCTAGATCCTCTTTTCACGTGGCTGAGCCCAACAAAATTGTCATGTCTTGGATTCACGCTGATAGCTCAGAGTGAACAACCTTTTGCTGTGACCCTTATAAGCTACCTCTGAAGTCACTGGGCCATCCCCCATCTTCTCAGAGAACCCTACTGTTTGGGCAAACCCTGAAACCATTAGCTTTCAAAGCTCTCGTTAATTCTATGTGGAAGTAGTTCCTGGGATTTCTTCTGAGCATCAGTGCTTCAGCCCTGAATCTGAGAGATTCCAACCAAAGGAATTAAGTTCTGTTTAAATAAGTAACAATATAGTCTCAAGTAAGTGATATTAACATTGATAATCTCAGATATTGGGTAAATGGGTGGCATACTATTCCTTGTTTTTCTCTGAATTTTTAAATGACATTAAAAGTCCATTATTTTACATAGGTATAGTATTTTTTAATTTAGCAATTGCCTTTGCTTGCTGTATCACAGCTAAATCTTAGGAGAAGCTGGTGAGGAAGGTGGGGTGAGTATTTGAAGCCCAGCCATGTGATTGGCCCTAAAGCACTGGCAAAAATGGCAGAGCCTGGGTCCCCCTTGAAGCCATAATGTTTCAAAAGTCAGCTCACCCTCCATGGTGCACGGCGTCTCCTGCAAAGTTTATGCTTCCAGGCATTTAGTTTCATTACTGCTTGAAAGGCGGGACTTCGGAAAAATAGGAGGACAGATAAGGGATTCCTGTGAATTCTTAGTATATCTGTGGTCTGGTTACTTCTTCAGTGTGTGATGAACCTGTGAAAATATTCTTTCTTTAAAATATTATTAGTAAAAGCAGTGATAGTACTACCTGGTTTTATGGAATATTTGGCCGTATGCCTGGTGCCGCCTTGCATGCCTTTAAAAATCTTAACCATCAAGGCAGAGAGTGAGGTGGGAAGGGAGAGAAGGAGAAAATATTAGTTTCCTCAATTACAGTTGATTAAACTGATACAGACTCTGAGAGATTAAACAACTCCCGTAAGGCCATTTAGTTACTTGTGAGTGGTGATGCCAGCAACAAAATCTAAGAATTTGTTCTCACTGACTCTTTTTTTTTTTTAATCTGAAAAAATACAAGCATTTTATTTATTTATTTATTTTTCATTTATTTTTATTAGTTGGAGGCTAATTACTTTACAGTGTAGTAGGTTTTGTCATACGTTGACATGAATCAGCCATGGATTAACATGTATTCCTCCATCCCGATCCCCCCTCCCACCTCCCTCTCCACCCGATCCCTCTGGGTCTTCCCAGTGCACCAGGCCCAAGCACTTGTCTCATGCATCCAACCTGGGCTGGTGATCTGTTTCACTATAGATAATATACATGTTTTGATGCTGTTTTCTCTAAACATCCCACCCTCACCTTCTCCCACAGAGTCCACAAGTCTGTTCTGTACATCTGTGTCTCTTTTTCTGTTTTGCATATAGGGTTATTGGCAAAATACTCTCCGACATGAATCACAGCAGGATACTCTATGACCCACCTCCCAGAATATTGGAAATAAAAGCAAAAATAAACAAATGGGACCTAATGAAACTTAAAAGCTTTTGCACAACAGAGGAAACTATAAGCAAGGTGAAAAGACAGCCCTCAGATTGGGAGAAAATAATAGCAAATGAAGCAACAGACAAAGGATTAATCTCACTGACTCTTAAAGCCTAGAGTTCATAACCAGAAACCCAGGAAAGACAAATACCCTGCATCCAGGCTGCCAGTCCCTATTCCTGCATCCATGGCAGGCGTTGTTAGTCTGTTCTGGCCCTTTTTTCTGGACCACCTCCTTGGTCTTATCTTTCCCACACAGCTATTAGTATATAATTGGAGTTGGTGTGCAGTGTGAGTTGCCGTTCTCCCATCAACTATACTGACTTCAAAATTCATACTCTAAACCATTGAGATACACTTTGAGGAGAAAAACTAGCTAATGCATTTCATCATCAATTATTATTACCGTGTCACTATTAATATCACATAAGGATGTCTATATATGTATTTTAGTTGGTAACAGGTCAGAAAAGAAGTGAAGGACTGTTAATTTGGACTGCAGTGCATATTGCCCCAGTGATGATCACAGAATTTTTTTAGTGTAGAATACGCATTTTTAATTATTTGGGCAAGTGACTCATTGTCACCAGTTCCAAAGTATAAACAGCACTTTAGATACCATGTGTCCAACCATCTGCAGGGTTCCAGTATAATGTGTGTTGCCGTGAACTTAACTGTACAGTTGGGAGTTGGGCAAGCAATTAATTGCTGTCTGTTTGGCCTTTGATTTCACCAAGACTGGCAGAGAAAGGAAGAACTTTGTGAGGGAAAAGGATAAACACAGATATGTACTTCTCTTGGGTGGGGTCATGAATGCTATGTTCATTTGCCCACAGACCCAAAGAAAGTGTAAGTGTCCTGACATCTTTAAAAGGAGGTTCAGGTCTTCTGTGTTTCATTAGTTTCCTCAAAATCCTTAAATTATAAAAGGTGGAGAACTATCCACGCAAGTGAAGCCCAGCAGTGGACTGCAATTAGAAGTGAGTGTGCAGAATTCTCCACCACTTGTTTCACTTATAATGAGTCCCAGTCGCTTTTGTGAGAAAGGCTGAGCCCAGTTAAGATTTTTGACGTGGTGACTTCAGTGGGAGATGGAGGAGGTTGCGATGGCCATTAGGAAAGCTTTGTGTCTGGCAGGCTAGAAAGATGTGAGACCTCTGGTGAGATGAAAAGCTCAATAGTTCCACTCAAAAGCTGTTTTCCTATAACTCGTGGTACAGATAGTAGTTAAGACCTTGAGATATTTTATAAATATCCATACCATAAATCATCAGTTCACTTTAGTCACTCAGTCATGTCCGACTCTTTGTGACCCCAGGGACTGCAGCACGCCAGGCCTTCCTGTCCATCACCGCTCCAGCGTTGCACAACCACCGACATCAATCATAAAGGATTTTTGTTTATTGTAAGCAATTATGGTTATTTCTATGCTGACAATCCTAGCCACCATCTTACTTGCTTTCACACATGATGATCATCATATCTTACAGATACTTACATTTGGTTTTACATGTCCGGCAACCATTTGTCAAGAACCTATTTGTTCCTTGTTATTTTAGTTTAAATCTTTGTTTTCATTCCTTCCCACAAACCTGAAAGTTAGATATCATTCCAGATGAGAAAACTGAACTTCAAGGGACTCAGTAGATCATACACTTGGAAAGCAGGAGAGCCAGGTTGTGAAATCTGAAAGACCAGACGCCTACCTGTCTACGGTATTGAAGGCTGCCTGTTGCCTTCACTACAGGTATGTGATGTGATCTTGGGCAAGAATCTTTCCCTGCATCCATTATATAAAATAATGATTTCTCAACTAGATAATTTTTTTTTTAACCAAAGGATTCTAACCCTGAACAGTGACAAATGTAAGGGCACATACAAACCACATTAAAGAGATTACACACACACATTATATCCACAGTTGCATACACACATGTTAAATACATACATGTACAGATACATGGATTAAGTATAGACAGGAAACTAGGCTGTGTCTATATACTTTAACCTTATGCTGTAACTAACATGGTGACTTTGTGGAACTTATTGTCATAGATTTCAGTTTCTTCTTGAATTAAATGTGAGGTGACTAGATCAGAAGTTCCTAAGAATGGTGAATAAACCGGGTTTCAGCAAATTCTCCAAACCTCTGTTTAAATGCAAAATTGTGTATGTGAGCCACTTTGAGAATTTGATTAAAGCTATTGCAGATTTTTCCCAAAAATAAACCTATGCAAACAGATGCTAGGCTTTTATATAGGTCAGAATCTTAACTTCTGGAATATGAACTCCAAAGGTTTGACATTCTATCACTATAAAGTGCTATCTTCAAAATGGGTTTATTTGAAAATGACCATTTTAAAAATTACAGTTATACTGCTATTTTTTTCCTTTATAGTTTAATATAAATTGTAGGAAATACAGTATTCTTAATATTTGTAGAGTATATTTTGGGACCTTTTATACATTTGACACATACTGCCAAATTGCTTTTAAAATGTTTTACCAGTTAGTGTTAGCAGGAGTTATAAACAGTTGGGCATCCCCCCTGCCAATTCTAAATATGATGATCATTCATCTTTACCAATTCTTTGGAGATTAATTGCACTCTTTCACTGTATTTTAATTTTACTATTATTGCACACTGTTCGCCTGTCAAAGATTTGAATTTACCAAAGCTACAACCTCAGTTGTAAATATTTCTAACATCATGGCAAAAGCTGAGAAAGAATAATATTATCCCTCTGAAAAGTTACAGTTTCAGGAAAAAGTAGGAATGTAGATGCTTTCTCTCCGGAAGTAACTCTCTCTTGTGTAGCTCTAACAAAGTTCTATGTTGGTACAATCTGCATATACACTGGATGTCCCCATTAACTAAAAATCTTCCTAAAGATCTGTGAAACAAGAGGCTTGGAGGATCCTGAGAAGTAGGAGAGTTTAGAAATGATCCATAGTAATCAGCTGTACACATACTCTTCTGTGGTTGCTGAGAAGATAAAGAAATGGCATATAGCTTGGGTTAGAAACGGATCAAGGATTTTGAAGGATTTGTGAAAGTCTCGTGTTACTTATTCCAGTGCATAGAGACTTTCTGTTTAGACTTGGAGAGAGCAAAGAACTGTGAGATTGCTCTGCCACAGAACCAGAACGGATGCTGAAGCAATTTTCCAACCATTTTAGAACTTCTTAGAGGCCATCAAGATTAGCTGTTTCATTTGCCTAATTAATATATATATATATAAAATAGAAAGTAGAGCAATTTTTCCTAGATCAGCATTTCCTGGTGTAAAAAAAACAACAACTGTATGATAATATAAAACATTGAAATTTTATATTACTGTGTTGTGGATTTGAGACCATAAATCATCAAGGGGGTATGTTATTCTTATTCTGAAAGTCAGTTTGGTACTATGAAAAGCATATTCAGAGAAATGACTGATGTGATTTTATTATTTCTGATTTTTTCTCAATTTTAATAGGTTGTATTCAAATTTCGGCATTGTTGTGGGTCTGTTATTCTTCAGGTGGCATCACCTGACTAGCAGGTGAAGCAGCAGCATCTGGGAACTTTTAAAAATGCAAATTCTTAGGCCCAGCCCCAGATCTGCAGAGCACAAAACTCCAACGATGGAATCCAGGACTCATGTGCTGACAACGCCCTTCTGGAGTGCCACAGGTTGACACTAATAATATGAGAGGTGGCAAAGTCCATTAAGGTATTTAACTGTTGTGTACTGAAGGTAAAGTTTAACCTGAGTTTGAAATTGTTTTATGTGTATTAGATGTCAACTCAGGTTTCACCTTGTCATCTTTATTAAAAAAATCATTTGTTTCAAATGACACCTTACCTTTTACTGCAGAATCACCAACATGATCATAAGTACATCTTTTCAGTTAATACTTTTTTAAAAGTGTTTAATGATGTTATAGTGTGGTTTGTACTTTGCATATTGGCTATTTACATAGTTAAAGTCATTTTTATCTTCACAACAGACTGATGACAGGTATTATTAATTTAGCTATGCAGATATTCACTAGAAAATATTTATCCTTATACCGGGGGTATTTCTATTTACAGAAAAAAGGAAGAGCTATCAGTTTGTTTGGTGGTGGTTTAGTTGCTAAGTTGTGCCCGACTCCTGTGACCCCATGGACTGCAGCCTGCCAGGCTGCTCTGTCCTTGGGATTTCCCAGGCAAGAATACTGGAGTGGGCTGTCATTTCTTTCTCCGGGGGTCTTCCTTACCCAGAGGCAGAACCCCAGTCTTCTGATTGCAGGCAGATTCTTCACCAACTGAGCCACCAGGGAAGCCCATTAAAAAAAATATCAATTTGTTTAGAAATTGATAATAATACAAACAATTCAGAAGTCACTCCTCTTTCTACCAAAAAGGAAAAAATGAAAATAAGCTATTTTTCCCCATGCCCTAAGTATTTATTGTAATTTTATCATAAATTAAGATTTGAAAAATACCAATCCCTTAGAAAATACCTATGTAATTGACAAAGCTTGAATTAATGAAGTTCAGTAATGACTATGATTTAGAAGTGAAAGAGTAAAGAAGTAAAAGAAGTGAAAGCGTAAAATCTAAGTAATACATATACAGTACATGTTCCAATCTCAAAACATGTTTCAATCTTGAAAACTGCCTTCAAGGAAAAAAAGATACCCTGGTTCTATAAAGCATGGGCTTTGTACACAGTTTATATCCTTGTAAAACACTCCCATCTAGTGGTTGACTCTTTTAATTACATCTTTTATTAAAATAGCACAATTATAAGATGCTTCCACTGTTTAACATCGAAGAAGTATGTGTTGGTATTTTACAAATTAAATTGAAGTTATTTTTTACATTTTATATTGAAATGTATTATAAATATTTGCCACATGAAATTGTAAAATAAATATCTTCATCATGAAAATCATTCTAATACAGATGGTAATGCAGTTAACTTCTTTGTATGTAACTTGCTGAAATTTACCTTCCCTCCCCCAAAATTTGTATTCTCTTTCATAACTGGAATTACTGAGTTAATGATTATTTAGCTACATACAAAACAACTTCTTTTCCTGAAAGCAGAAGGGAGGAGGACCTGGTATCAGCTTTGAAAAAGATTTGTTTTTCCATAATCAGGCCTGCTGTGTGCAAGTCTGTATTTTTATTGAGATACCTGTATATTATTTCTTTAAATTGAGATATAATTGACATGACATTATTTTCATATACAAAATATCTGACTTAGCTTTATATGTATATTGAAATTATCACCAAAATAAGCTGAACATATTATAAATGTATGCATGTTTACAAAATGTAAACAGGTTTTTTTTTTAAGTATAGTTGACATATAATGCTTTTGAAGAAAAAGCAAAATGGCTGTTTGAGGAGGCCTTACAAATAGCTGTGAAAAGAAGAGAAGCGAAAAGCAAAGGAGAAAAGGAAGGATATTCCCATCTGAATGCAGAGTCCCAAAGAATAGCCAAGAGTGATAAGAAAGCCTTCCTCAGCAATCAGTGCAAAGAAATAGAGGAAAACAATAGAATGGGAAAGACTAGAGATCTCTTCAAGAAAATTAGAGATACCAAGGGAACATTTCATGCAAAGATGGGCTTGATAAAGGAAAGAAATGGTATGGACCTAACAGAAGCAGAAGATATTAAGAAGAGGTGGCAAGAATACACGCATTGTACAAAAAAGATCTTCACAACCCAGATAATCACGATGGTGTGATCGCTCACCTAGAGCCAGACATCCTGGAATGTGAAGTCAACTGGGCCTTAGAAAGCATCACACAACAAAGCTAGTGGAGGTGATGGAATTCCTGCTGAGCTATTTCAAATCCTAAGAGATGATGCTGTGAAAGTACTGCACTCAATGTGCCAGCAAATTTGGAAAATTCAGCAGTGGCCACGGGACCAGAAAAGGTCAGTTTTTATTCCAATCCCAAAGAAAGGCAATCCCAAAGAATGCTCAAACTACCGCACAATTGCTCTCATCTCACACGCTAGTAAAGTAATGCTCAAAATTCTCCAAGCCAGGCTTCAGCAATATGTGAACTGTGAACTTCCAGATGTTCAAGCTGGTTTTAGAAAAGGCAGAGGAACCAGAGATCAAATTGCCAACATCTGCTGGATCATTGAAAAAGCAACAGAGTTCCAGAAAAAACATGTATTTCTGCTTTATTGACTATGCCAAAGCCTTTGACTGTGTGGATCACAATAAACTATGGAAAATTCTGAAAGAGATGGGCATACCAGACCACCTGACCTGCCTCTTGAGAAACCTATATGCAGGTCAGGAAGCGACAGTTAGAACTGGACATGAAACAACAGACTGGTTCCAAATAGGAAAAGGAGTACGTCAAGGCTGTATATTGTCACCCTGTTTATTTAACTTTTATGCAGAGTACATCATGAGAAACGCTGGACTGGAAGAAGCACAAGCTGGAATCAAGATTGCTGGCAGAAGTATCAATAACCTCAGATATGCAGATGACACCACCCTTATGACAGAAAGTGAAGAGGAACTAAAAACCTCTTGATGAAGGAGGAGAGTGAAAGAGTTGGCTTAAAGCTCAACATTCAGGAAACTAAGATCATGGCATCTGGTCCCATCACCTCATGGGAAATAGATGGGGAAACAGTGGAAACAGTGTCAGACTTTATTTTGGGGGGCTCCAAAATCACTGCAGATAGTGATCGCAGCCATGAAATTAAAAGACGCTTACTCCTTGGATGGAAAGTTATGACCAACCTAGGTAGCATATTTAAAAGCAGAGACATTACTTTGCCAAGAAAGGTCCACCTAGTCAAGGCTATGGTTTTTCCACTAGTCGTGTACAGATGTCAGAGTTGGATGGTGAAGAAAGCTGAGTGCTGAAGAGTTGATGCTTTTGAACTGGGGTGTTGGAGAAGACTCTTGAGAATCCCTTGGACTGCAAGGAGATCCAACTAGACCAGCCTAAAGAAGATTAGTCCTGAGTGTTCTTTGGAAGGACTGATGCTGAAGCTGAAACTCCAATACTTCGGCCACCTGATGCGAAGAACTGACGTATTTGAAAATACCCTGATGCTGGGAATGATTTAAGGCAGGAGGAGAAGGGGATGACAGAAGATGAGATGGTTGGATGGCATCACCAAGTCAATGGACATAAATTTGAGTAAACTCCAGGACTTGGTGATGGACAGGGAGGCCTGGCGTGCTGCAGTCCATGGGGTCACAAAGAGTTTGACACGACTAAGCAACTGAACTGAACTGACATATAATGCTAAGTAAGTTATAGGTATACAACATTGATATCCACAATTTTTAAATGGTAAATGCCATCTATAGCTATTATAAAATAATGGCCACCTTCCCTGTATTGTATATATCCTCAAAGCTTCTTTATTTTGTGCATGATAGTTTGTAACTCTGAATATCCTATTCCTAGGTTGCTTCTCCCCAAGGTAACCACTAGTACATTTGTTAATATGTGAATTTTTGTTTCCTTTCTGGTATATTAACTAATTTGTTCCATAGATGCTACATGTAAGTGATCCCATACATTGTTTGCCTTTCTCTGACTTAGTTCACTCAGCACAATGCCCTCCAAGTCCTTCCATGTTGCTGCAAATGGCAAAAAAAAAAAAAAAAGTGTAGTTTGTTTGTTTGTTTGCAATGTAATTACTCTAATCTATGGGTCACCCACTCAGGAATATGGGACTTGACTATATCACCAGTCCACCCTTCCCACCCACTCCTTGAGGTGTATAGTTTGTCTTCAGTTGTAGTTTTTTTTTTTTTCTTGAAGGTTCCAGTCTTTCATCGTTGGCAATTCTGCAAATGTTTGTGATTTTGATGTGACCTTGTGAGAAGGTGAGCCCAGGGTCTTTCTACTCCTCCGTCTTGTCCAATCTCTCACAGATCAGTAAGTTTTAATATGCAGATTACTCTGGTTTTTTTGCTTGCTTTTATTTGCTGTTTCCCATGTGTTGCTTAAGCTCATTCAGTTACTCAGCCACTATTTTTTGAGAACTGTTTCATGGTGGGGCCAATTCTGGGTGTCAGAGCAGGGAACAAGATAGGCAAAGTTTCTTTTCTCATGGAACTCACATTGTAGTAGGTGCAGAGAAGACAAAAATTATATAAGGACATCAATTAGTAATGACTGCTTTGAAGAAATAAGGAGTAATGTAACAGCCCCTGACTACTTCAGAGTTAGTAATCAGAAACATCTCCAAACAAGTGGCCTTTAAATAGATATAAGCCAGTTTATAGAAGATTTGGAGGAACATTTCAGACAGAAAAACAGTAGGCAGGCTGGTAAAGTACCTCACATATGGTCATGTGTTTCAGAGTTTGGAATCTTGGCTGAATTCACTGAGAAACCGTTAATATAATCTGATTTATACTTTGTGAGGCTTCCTGGGATTGTTCAACAGATTTCAGAGGACCACAAAAATGAAGCAAGACCAGCCCTAGGAAATAGAGGTCTTGGTTTAGAGTGGTAGCAAGAGTGGTGAACTATGAGTTATAAAGTATTTTGGAGTTACAGTTGATAGGAGATGATGTGAAACCCTGAGAAACAGTGGGCCCAGGAGTGCCTTTCAGGCTTTTGGTTTGAGTGACATAGTGGATAACAGGGTCATTTATTAAGATAGAGAACCCAGAGAAAGAACAGTTTAGAGGTACTAATGGAGTCTGTTTCATGTATCTGGACTAGCATTTTCTCAAATACATTCATTATTTGGAATATCTCCTGTGACTATTTAACAAAAATTTTAAAAATGTCCCTCAGATGCCAGAGATTATGCTAGACAGTTGATGCTTCATAAAAAAGAAGATGCCCTTATAAAATTTCTGGACTAATCAGTGTAATAGACAAGGTAATTACTATAAAACTGCAACAGTGAGTAGTGCAAATATTGAGAGGTAAGTAATAATCTGATACAATAAAAAAGTGTGATTTGACTGAGTTATGAAAGTTTTGGGAGGTTTCTCTAAATAAATGACATTAAACTTTGAAACAGATCAGTGATTTTGTGAAGTAAGTTTAAAAGGCTCATGACAGGAAGAAATTGACCAAATACTTGGAGCTGATAAAAGCTGAGTCTTAGCCTGAATTCCTTAAAAGAGCCTGCAGCAGTCAGTATATGGACCACTAATTTATTAGGGAGGGCAGTCCCCGTAAACTAGTATTAGGCACAAGGGAAAGGGAGAATGAGGCGGGGAAAGAAAAGAAAACAAAACAATTAACAGATTCTATTCAATTGGCCCCTGTTGAATGCAAATGATTGATCTAATCCATGGGACGATCTTGTATAAGGGATGTGGGAAGGGCCAAGAGAGCAGGCTGGAATTTACCTACCCATTTCCCTCTATCACTGTAAAACCCTTACTCTTAATTCCTCCAGGAGCAGGAATAGGGACCAGGCGGGGTTCCCTGGCATCTCATGCCATAGTGGCAAGGTAAGAGCTTTCTGGAAGAGTTCCATCATGAGCACTCCCCTTCATTTCCACCTGGATTTAGTCTGTCATTCATGGAGAGCCACTCACTCCAACTGCGGCTGGTCCAAGCCTGAGGGCACCTCAGGAATCCGAAGCAGGGCTTGAGAAGCATGTGATAATCACTGTAACAGGAAGGAGGAAGGAAGGAAGGGGACGATATAAACGATGGGATTCAGGGCCTGAGGAGGAGTCTGACCCTGCTGGATAATGAGGAGCTATTAAAGACTTTTTGCTGTCTCCTAACAATGGAAAGTCATTTGGGGGGAGCAGAGTAGGGATGAAGTTGGTTTAGCTGAAGTGCTCCTGGGCAAATCCAGGACATTCACAAGCAATAACATCAACAGAATTTAGTGACAGGTTGAGCGCGGGGAACAGGAGAAGACTGAGTATGAAGGGTCATGGTTTGTGGCTTGAGTCCTTACTGTTGCTTAAAATCACTGAGCTGTCCAGTGTGGTAGGGGGTGGGAGTTGAACAGCTTTAGCAGGGGAAAATTATGCATCCACTTTCGAAACATTTTTCCTCCTGTCATCAGAGGGCAGACATCAAGTAAGGAGTCATCTATGAAAAAACTTCAGATGTAAGAATTTTGGAATAGAAAATACTTCAAAGGTGTCAGTCCGCATGTGACAATCAAAGTCTTGGAGGTACGAGATACTTTAGGGAGACGACAGAGTGATTTGAGTCTGCCAGGAACTTCAGGATCCAGTAAGCTTGGATACCATATTTTCTTGCTGGAGAACCGCATTGTAGCAGATTTACCAACTTTTCAATGACTGCTTTTTAGGTTGTATACATTGAACTGTTTTATAGACACAGTTTTGCCTGTTTTCCCTTAGTATACATTCTGACCATACTATATGAAAACCAAGAAGTTTCTAAACATGATTAAGTCAGCTTTAAACTCAAACCCACCTTTCTAAAGCATTTCTAAGAGGACTGAGGAAATAAAAAAGTATATACTATATGTAAACTGCTTAGTACACAGAAAATGCTTTTTAGAAATCACAATTTTCAGTAGATTTTCTGCTGAGCCAGATCAAGTGTTCCAATTACCCACGAGCCTTGGTGGAAAGTACAGCCTGCTGGATGTTTTCTTGCAAAGGAACACTTCCACATTGTCCTAAAACCAATCAGATGAATATATGTTCATCGTAATGTTACATTTATCATAACTATAGAGTTTACTGGCATATTATAGTTTGTAGATATGGATGATATTAAATAGTCTATTTGTAAAAATTATCATTCAGATCAAAATACCTTACTTATACATTTATGCTCTACTAATTTATACTTCATTTACAGATATCCCAGGATCAGAGGCAACTGAAGGTAAGATACGTAAATTCTGACTTTCCTTATGTGGATAGAAAAAAAGCAAACATTTTTAGAGTACATGAAGCTGAACATTTATTGGGAAAGTTGAATTTCTTGTATACTGAAAATATGTTTAAACCATACATATTCATAAGCATAATACAAACACCACCTACAATACAAACACATTTTAATAAGGTTCTACTATGAATATTAATTCTAGCCAGGAGAAAATCAGGTAAACCAGTTCTGCATATCTTTTATCTGCCTTGATGATGTAATCCAACAATTTAAGATATAAACAAAGTAAGCTTTGGCACAACCCTACTTATTTCACTATGGGAACTAGGATACATACTACCACAGATTACAAACCCAATCCATTCATAATCAATTTAAAATTATTACAAGAATCAAACCTTAATGACATGTAAACATTTTTAGGGTTTCAATTGGCAAGTATGTCTTAAATGCTTAGAAAAACACACCACCATTTCTCATTATTGTTCTCTCTTTAGCTCATCTCTTCCATGAATATAAAGTAGGAAAAATATTATTTGAGACTTCCAGCATAATTCCATTGTGCTTTACACTTTTATAAATATGGATACATCTAAAATATCAGATGCCTTTTTACCAACAGAATAAATCCACCAAATTCACATTTTCTTATAAACACATGCAAAATTAGTGAAAAACACTTTTGTATAGCAAAGACCCTGCTTAATTTCCTTCTGATTAATAATTTTGGATGGCATGTGCAAACCATACTGCTCATTGAACAGTAGATTTATTTCCTGTAGATTTTTCTATAAAAATATATTTATGTGTTCACAGGAAAAAAGTTGGTATGTGTGGAGTGACTTTTTGACGTATCATTAGATTATAGGTTTGTTTATGAAGTTAGAAGGCATCTTAGCTTTTATCATTTTCAAATTTTTCTTCATACAAAAGAACACCCTGTGACAGAGATAAGGTAACTGAGATAATCGTTAGCACTTTAAAGTTGAGACAGTTTGAAGCGAAGGGGTCAAGCAACTTGCCTAAGGTTTACATACAACATCAGTGCTGGAACCAGGAAGAGAACTTGCATTTTCCTAACCCTTGAACAGCTCCCTAGGAACTGACCCCACCATCAATCCTGGAGATTATATACAATCTATTACATTGAAATAATATTGGCTGTAGGCTAGAGAAAGTTAGTCATAGACCTATTCCTTCTGTGCAGATTCCCAGTAGAAGCCAAATGCTATTGAAACAGGGTAATGAAGAGTCATAGCTAAAGGCAATCTTAAAGCAATCTCGTTTTTCAAATCCATATGTTTGGGACATTCAGAAAATATGAGCAGGAACATGCTTATTGCTCACAAGTTAAAGGACTCTATGATCCAGGAAAATAAAACATCATTTGTGTTCATTTCTAATTGAAAGGTGATTAAATTTATATTAATCCTAATGCATTTTTGAGACTATGTCCAACCTGCAGAAACCTTTTCAGCTGATGACAAAGATGAGGAACCGGGATACTAGAGGAACTAAACTCAGGGAGAACTCCTAACCTTGGCCTCATTGATAGCTGAGTACCAGAAATTCCCCCCAGGTAAGTCAGAACATGATGATTCTTCCTTGAGAAAAGCTCTGCCTTAAAATTAGATGGGGATCAAGCTCAAGGTGCTGGATGGGTATGTGGCTCCTCACACCCAGCTTGAGGACCACAGAGCCTTCCCACTTTGGAAATCCTTACATCAGAAGTGTGGTCAAGTCCTGAGCCCACCAAGTATTGTTGTAAGTAAGACATTCTTTTTTGCTGCCTATCCATTTGGGAGGACACACAAGGTTTAAAATGATAATTAGATATTCAGCGTGGATTACTGCTTGATTATTATACACAATCCCTCATTTTGGTCCACAAGAAAGAGAGTGGGCTACAGGAATAAAAGTCAAGGCTTGAACAATATATACCAGTGGGTCGAGTTCAAAATGAAAGTAAAACCTATGAGCAGGTTTCACGTAAACATAATTCAGAAATATACTTAAGGATTTAATGGTAACGTTAAGAAATATTTCCATAAAATGAGAATTTTATTCAACACTGAATTTTACCGACACACATGCACAGCCCTTCATAGTATTTCTAAACCGCTCTCATGTATAATTTTAGAAGGACAAGTAGCCACATGCCAGGAAATAAATTCTCTGAATTTGTACTAGCTTTGACAGAAGGAGAACACAGAAAAATATCCCACCCTGAAGATTCTTAAAATGTGATATAGGCAAACGTATGTATAGGAATTTATGCTATAAACGGATTTTCTTTTTGGCAGGCTGGGGTACGAGTACACTCAACAACAAAAATTTACTTTAAAAAATATGAAAGCATTCCCCTCAATATTTATAGGATATTTTATTTTGAGATTGTTGGAAAAGCATATAAGAACAAAATCCAGATGCTTTGTACAAAGTCTTCAGTTTGGGAATCTCATGTTATTGGTCATAGCTGTGGATTGATGAAAAAATGGCATATTACTATATACTCTAGCTGTACAGACATGCCTGTTAATGTTCTTTTTCTCACTTCAAAATAAAACAATCTCTATTTTAAACTGTGTAAATATTAACATAATATGTACAATGCATTCACGAAATATATGGAACATACCATTATACAAACATAGAAAAAAGGTAAAAGCAGTCAATTTAGGAATGGAGATATCAAATAGATACGGTTATCAGACCCCAGCATCACGGACACCTCTCTTGCCTGTTCTTTCGTAAGATCACCTTCTGACCACTGCTTCTTTTGCAGCTGAATTGAGTCCAAAAAAACCATAAAAAACAAAGATGTTTTTAGGTGTCATAACTGACAGAAACTGAGTTCATGTTGAAACTGAAAGAATTCTGTTTAAGCAAGACCATCTCTGGGCAAAGAGTTAGGAGCTCAATAAATACTAGTTGATTGTTCACCTAAGACTTCTGCTAGTAACATTTTAAATAATAAATTTAGACTATATATATTCAACGAAGTGTTACTTAATAAGACATTCATATTCCTCTTTACAGCTTAAATAACCAGGTGGCTTACCATCTTTTAACCTGTCATGAACTGAAGTCACGGACAGTTCTCCGAGACTGAGTACACATGTGCATATGCAGAAAACCCAGAAGGCAGCAACATCTATGCAAACACAGTGAAGAGTGGAACCAGGCAGGTATGCATTTCACTGGATAGAGACTTTGGATTCAGTTGAGGTGAACCTAAATACAGGATTTGTTTTTGTGGTTTGCATTTTGAGCACCTAAAAAAAAAAAAAACTACAGGCCTATAAGTGCTAGATATTTTCACTTTTTCAAGGCAGTGCTCTTTTTCTTAACAGAGTTGCAGGATGTTTGAATTCTGGGTGAAAGCTTCTGCCAGAATGTTTCTATTCTGTAAGGAAGTTCTTGTTCGCTTGAACAGTTAAATCTGGAAGGTTGGTGTGAACCACTGGTTTGTTGCCACGCGCTCTGTCTATGCCCGGAGTGGAAACGTTGTGGTGGAACTTCCATTGCTTTCCACAGATCCTTTCTCCTTAGACCCAGCATAGGCGCCAATAAAAGAGCCATCCTCATTGAAGAGGCCGTGGTCACCTTCTCCGTACTCCACTAAGCTGTCGGCACTCTCTGTGGCCGGCATGTCCCTGGCAAGGGACCGAAGGCTGCCTTTGAGAGGTTTTTCGTCACTGTCACTAGAAAATCAAAAAGAATAGTTTGACAAAATCTGAGATATTCATGAAAATCATGACTCATGCTAAAATGCTAATAGGTTTTAAAATTTTCCAGACAGTCATGTTAGCACTGAAGACAGATCCTAAATGACCCTTTCATAATGAAATGTTTAGGAAGTCATTATCAGTTTGTGTTACGCTGAATAACAAAGTTTTCTGTTATTCACAACACTCCTGCTTCCCTTTAAAACTGAGACATGCAGATATTCAATCTGCTTACGTACATAGAGAACAAAAGTTATTTCCTTCACTTTCAGGAACTTTTAGAACTGCTGGTCATCAAAGCTTGATCTCTGCCCTCTACCTTTGATCCTCTATATTTTTCCAGATCCTTCCAAAAATGTCTCTCTCATCCAGGTTAATCAATCAAATTCCATTTCTTGTAACCGAAGAACTTCAATACAGTTACAAACTCAAGGTTGTTAAATTAGAAAAAGAATAGCTGGCATTTTTAGAACAGGAACGCTATAAATATCCTGCATTTATGCTCTGAGTTTTATTCTTTAACAAATCCAACTCTAAGTTAGTAAAATGTCTTTCAAATGATAGTTTTCTTAATTTCTAGCTGAGGATTTTTTTTTTAAATACTAACTTCATTCACATTATAAAGCTGTGTACCAAATTAGAAGATTTTATAAAATTCTAAGAAGGAAAAATTGGGGGAAAATGTAATTAGCACACGTTGAGCACTTCATAGAATGGGGTAGCAGCTGGTGGGGTCCATCAAATCGTTCCATTATCTCAATTTTTCTAGAAGCAGGGCAGGATGGTACTTCACTGCCCTCTGTGTTAGGCAGTGCCATATGATTTGCTTCGGCCGAAGAAAAGTGAGCAGGGGTGACATGTCACTTTAGAGCTGGTGCTCCACGCGCCATATTCCAGTCCCACTGGTGCGGTGACCCTGCATCCTCACCTACCAGCCGTGCACCTCACTGACCAAGACGGCCAGAGCCTCTCTGGTGCACACAAGGATGGGGACACACAGCGTGAGAAAGAAAAATATTTGGAGTTGTTTTCACTAGCAGCATAACTCAGATTGCCCTGACTCTTCCAAGTGTTTCCCGACCTAGGATGCTCCAGTTACAACAACAAATAAGAAGAAAACTAAAAGACCAAACGTGGCATTACCTTACAGACCACGCAACGGGATAGCGAAGAAACTATTACCAGAAGCTGGAAAGTTGAGAATTCACGTATGTTACTGTCCCCTGGAATAATCTTCCTGATAAACACGTAGTTTTGAGGAAAGGTGATGAAAACTATTAAGTAGTTTTGAGGAAAGGTGATGAAAACTATTAACTACTCTAAACAAGATGCCAGGTGAAATAGTGCAGGGGGTGGTTTAGAGCAGCCGCAAAACATGAGGGAATAAGTTTTGAATAAGGCATGTCCTCAGTGTTTTTCCTTGTAAAATTGAACAAGTAATATATCTTTCAAAAGCATTTTAAACAGTTGCCATAGATCCTCAATGACCCTTGCCTTGTGGGATTTGAGGCACAGTTTTCTAGTTTGTAAAATTTAAAGTTTTCTTTCTCCCTCCTTTCACACTTTAATGCTCCTTTTCCTAGAAAGTATCTAGAGTCATTTACCAAGAAATATCAAAGTATAAAGAGTATTTACTAAATGGAGGAAAGAAAAATAAGTATAGAGCCGAGCAGAGCTTACCATGAGGTTCAGAGGTACATCAGTTAATGTGTGCGCGCGCGCGTGCGTTCTTAGTCTCTGAATCGTGTCTGAGTCTTTTGCAACACCCGTGGACTATACCTCTCCAGGCTCCTCTGTCCGTGGAATTCTCCAGGCGAGAATACTGGAATGGGTTGTCATATCCTTCTCCAGGGGATCCTCCCAACCCGGGGACTGAACCCACGTCTCCTGCATTGGCAGGCAGATTCTTTACCATCTGAGCAAGCTGGGAAGCCCCCATAAGTTAATGCAGGATAGATAATGAGAATATTCCGTATCTTTGTTTATAATGATGGATCCAGGGCAGGGGCCCGTCAGAGGCAACTGAGTCTGCTCTGTGATAGGGATCCTGTTCTTGTGTGCTAAAGGGCATATATGCTTGGAAGCTGCACCAGCCCCTTGTGTGCAGTATACAGAGCTCCTGACTGAAAATAGCAGTGTCCTCAGCAAGAACAGGTAAGTAAAGAAGAGGGTGACGGAAAGGTGGAGATGCGCAGTGACAGCGAGAGAGTGAGCGTAACACCCCGTCCAGAGGCACTTCGCTCCGACCAGATCTCTTCAGTTTTTCCCATTTGGGTGCACTTGTGTGAGTTTGGTCCAGGGGTTAAGAGTGACACAATCTTTTTCATCCTTTCAAGGCTATCTTAACCTTCTTCGGATGAACTCTTAGCAGAGCTCATCTTAGGAACAGTTGCTCCCTTTTTTGCTCCTATTCTCTTTAATTAATTACAGTCATTTGCATAGATAATTCCCCCCACACACACAGACTAGGTTCATCTTGAGGACATGGTTTGCGACTTAATCACCTTTGTAGGTACACAAAATACATGTTTATGGGTATACACTGAATACAACCTGAGTTTACCATGGCTACGGTGAGGAGTGACTACGAGATATTTTACCTATTTTATATAGATAATCTCTAAATAACAATACTCTCATTTGCATAACACCTTTCAAGGAAAGTGTCCTAGCACACAGAGTCTACCTAGACAGCAACCAAATGTGTGTGTGAGGAGGTCTGAGTCGTAACTCCTGTCAAGCACTTGTATCACTATTCTTTATAGGGGTGTTAAAATGTAGTGCTTTAAGGAGAAATGCTTCTTTATATTTTCAAGTTTATTTAACCTTATGGATATATGCTTTGATACATTTTTAAATAGAGTGTAATGTTTACCTGTATTCTCCAAAGGTTTCATCTTTTGCTGACTGAACTTCAGGGTCTGGATGAAGATCCTCCTTTTCTTTCACTAAAAAAAAAAAAAAAAAACACACAAACAGGTGGAGGAGTAATACGAATCATTTTTAAAGACAGAGATTCTCAAAGCACCGTTAATAAGTCGAGTGTTTTGTGTTTGATAACAAAGAGGTAAAACATGAGTGAATAGGTACAGAGTTACAGCCTGGTGCAGTTACACATGGATTTAGTATTATGTGGGCAACATGTCTCAAGGAAAGAGTCAAACCTAGTTACAATCTCTTAATGAAGACCAAATGACCATAGTACATTTTACTATGCTAAATTGTTTGAAAATGTCATTGGCTGATATCAGATCTATGTTCTTAAACTAAAGAACTAAAAAGTCAATCATTTGATTGTTCTCTTCTTACTCCAAACTGCCTCAATAATCTACTCAAGTCTGTAATACCATAGGTTAAATTAGATTTATTCTAAACAGTGGGAGATAGAACACAAAGATTGTTGCCTCACTGTGCTCAGAAAACTCGAACTAAAATCTCTTATCATGGCACCTTTTACTACTTACTTGCAGAGAGATGAGAATTTCTCTTGGTTTTCCTACAGTGTGAAATGCTGACTTGTGGTTAAGAGCACAATTTGAAGAAACTCCTTCAGAATCTGGATAAGGTAACACTTCACAAAGAACAGTTTGTTGCATATATTCAAAGGGAAATGCTATGTCTCTTTACAGTTTTCAGTTACTTACCTAGAATATCCATTAGTCATTGAAACTCTAATTCATAAGAATTCAGTGTTCACAAGAAAAGAGGTATTAATTGCATAAGCATTCTATGTAATGTTACAACAATTTAGTAATTATTCTCTGGTTTGATTGTTCAATATACCTAATGGGCTCCCCAAAACATATACTAGATGAATCAGAAGCCAGTAAAGAATTTCATACTGATCTGATCAACAACAAACAAATAGCACTGGGATGTAAATCTTTCCCCCTCTATAAAAGCATCATGAATACTCAGAAAAAATAATAGTAACAACAAAATATGTATATATCAGAGGAATAAGGGATGAATTCCCAGAAATGGTTAAGTTAACACAGTTGACTAGTGAAGCCACTACTATTAGAATGTACTAGTGCAAAATATCTCTGGGTCATGAATTTGTAGAGAGGCATACTATTAAAATATATGTGTGTGATTTAGTAACAAGTCTCCCTAACATCTGTGATATTTTGCAGATAGAAAATAGAAGCATGGAAGTATTATATGCCTCACTAAAGCTTATTTTATATACTAGAAATGAATAGTTCATTTTAAAAAAGATGAAATACTTTCATTCATAAAACAAGTAACTACCTAGAAATAATTTTCTTGACCATACATACACCCTTTGGTTAGTTAATAGAAAAAATTTCTTTTCCTTTCAGTACACTATATAACTAATGTATATATAGTATATATACATTATACTATCATTATACTATAGTATATCCCTATAGTATATATATCATTATATGGTATATAGTATATATACTATAGTATATCTGTCATTATACCACCATTATATATATAGTATAACTAATGTACTAATATAAATAGACTTTAATGTGTAATTAAAACAATTGAAGATGTCTCTTACGAAGGTCTAGAAATTAAATATAAAGTGTGAAAGTGTTAATTGCTCAGCCGTGTCTGAGTCTTTGCGACCCCATGGACTGAAGCCCGCCAGGCTCCTCGGTCCATGGGATTCTCCAGGCAAGAATACTGGGGTGGGTTGCCATTTCCTTCTCCAGGGGGATCTTCCCAACCCTGGAATCAAACCCAGGTCTCCTGCATTCCAGGCAGATTCTTTACCGTCTAAGCTACCTGGGATGTCCTAAGCAGGTAAGTAGAATTTACTTGGTAAAATTTAAAGTCACAGTAAGAAACAAGTTTACCTGAGTACTTCCCACCTCTGTTCCTCTTCACAAAGCAAACAGTTAACAATATTAGAGTGAGCAGAGCAACTGCACACATCAGGCCAATAAACCAGCCTTGAGTGGAGATGTCCTCGTACAGACCAGCATATTCTGTTGTACAAAGAGAAGGCACGCTGAGTACGAGGAACAGTCTTTGAAATTAAGCCCCTTTTGGGAACATTAAACATACAAAATAGCATCACTTTTGTCCTTGGAGTGGCCCTAGAGGGTATGTGATTTGAAGTACAGTTCATCAGGAGAATCCTGATAAATTGTTAATTCATTGCATTTGATTCTGAGGATGAAAACCAAAGAGAAACAGTAGAGACAGATCAAGATAAGCAGAGTAGCAGAACAAGCGAGCAAAAGCACAAGCTGCCTTGGTCACATGCAGATTGCAAGGAGACGCTGGGGGCTTGTTTGTGGTTTTTGTTATTAATACATGTTAATTAGCTGCAGACATTTTTAGGCAACTACTCTGGTAAAAACAATTAAGAGGTAAGTCTGGATGTTGGTGAGACATTTTTCCTTTCGATAATTTTAAAACACTGTGCCAACACAAATGGAAACTATGGTTTTCAGAGCTAACGTACTTCGTATTTTCAGCACAGGAAGTATGTAAAAGTACACCATCTGCAGGGCACCGATGAAGTGTCTAAACTGGCTCCGAACGGGATCTGTTTCTCACCTGTCCCTCTTGTCTCAATGACATCTTCAAAAATGCTATTGTTAGCAACCCAACTCTTAGTCAAAAGGCGGACTACATGTTCAGCTCCCGGCTCAAATGCCTCTACTGGGTGAATCTTTTGAGTAAGATTTACTCCTTCTGATATCTTCCCGACACTTTTACCTAAGAAATGTACACAGTTAATTCATATGAATTGTAATCGCTGAAAACTAGGACATGAAAAGTACTGTTATTTGAGATGAATAAGAGAGCCATTTGTAGCATTTTTTTCTCAGTTCTGAATTATCAGAAGATGAAGAAAATGAACATTCCAAGATTTTCTTTTTTAATATGCTGAAATGGAGTAAATGAACTTAATTCATGTCCTTTAAAAATGACACACTTGTTGATGAAGTGATGCTATAAATTTGCGTGGTCATATGAATGGTTTAAAACCAAACACAGACTTCAAAAAATTGTACAATGTCATTTTGTGCAATTTGGACTTTAACAAACCTAGTAGGAACCAGATTTGGAGATTTTGGCTTATAAATGAAAGCATATGGCATTTAAATCTTTAATTTACATTACTTCCTTTGCCTTGGTAATTTTCATAAGTATTGACAGAATAGCATAATATGCTCATATACTAAATGTTTGAAATTTCTACAAACTTAAGCTACATCAAAGTACAGGTTTATAGGTTCTTTTAAATGAAACATTGAAATTTTTGAAGTGTACATCAATGTATTAATTGTAGAATATTGTAGCAGATAAAAATATGACAAGTATAATTAAAATATACATTTAATTTATGATATTATAACAAAATATCTACAATAATTTTGCTGTTGATCCATAATGTTGCTAAGAATTAACTTTAATGTTTAAAGGCTTTAAGTGAAAATGTGTCACATGTTAAAATTTAGGTATAACTTTTCACCACAGAGTAAACATTATATAGTTACTGATAACATGAAGACATTAAAAATGGCACCGTGAGAAAAATAAGACCAGTTAAATTAGTTGAAGAAAACCTTCAAGACTGAACAATATTGAAACAAAACACAATTAATTTTGCCTTTGAAAAACAGAAATTTAGTGTTCTGTTAAGTAGCACAAGCTTTTGAAAAATAGAGCAAAGCAAGTATTTTAATCCAACCAGTAAAGACACAAAAAAGATTGTTTTCCCCCTTTTAGATTATGGAATGCGAGCCACCTGAAAATCAGAGTGACAACCAGAAAATTATGGGGAAAAATGCTTGTGTATCAAATCCCATTCTCTGATTTAATGCCAGATGACCTTAAAATGTGCCATCCAGACAGAGCAAAGAAAAGAAAGATACACAGAAACAGATTCCAATTTGCACAAAAGTTAACATTTTTAGAGTATTTAGTGATAGCAAGATGGATATTCTCAATAAAAATATACATTTTTTTCTTTTTCAAAGATCGTGCTGAAATCAAGTGGAAAAGACAGTTTTTTCTGTAAATATGGCAATATAGGCCTATAGAAGAGAATTCAGTGTCAACAGGGGAAGGGGACAGTAGCTGACATTGCAGAATCCTGAAAAAGAGCACAAACATACTAGTAAGAAACACTTTCAAATCATGACATGAGAATGAAGAAATATGCTGTCAGATGCTCAAGCACATTAGTTATAAATTGAATTTGCAGAAGAGAGTAGCATCATTTATATAGTCACATAAACAGCATTTTCCACCCTCTGAAAACAACTTGTCAATGCAACCAGCCCAAATTTGCCAATATCTTCATATATACAAGAATGCAGGACTATTATAAGGTAAATTTGTGATTTTTTTTCTTACATGTTGCTAATCGCTAGAAATGGGACTAGCATTTCTGATATATATTATAGTGTTGGTCCTTAAATAAAAGTAACCCTCCCCAGGCCTTAAACTCTGTTTTAGAAAATACTACAGTTGCATATTTAGATTCCACTATTCTGCCTTATTTTCTTGGTGTCAGACACTTGTTAACCATTTCAACTCTTGATGAATAAGAACCTTTTAGTTACTAGAGTGTTTTCAACCACCATCTTTAAGCCTACCACTTAAAAGTAGGTAAAAACGTTCTTCAATTCACTTGGTGTCCAATTCATCCTTGGAAACAATTTGAAGTTTTGAGAGAAACTATTTTGGGTATGTATATGTGTGTGTGTATACATATGTACATATACACATTTCCCCATATAAGAAAGTACTGAGTATATAGGAACTCTTAGGAAAACATAAGCTCTTCAGTATTTACCTTGAATAGTAACAAAATGAGAGGAAGAATCAAACTGGCAAAGGTCACAGCAAAACCACACAAATACATTCATTTCATAGTGATTGATGAACTTAAGTACACTGCAATATATGTCTTATATAAATGATAGTTCAAGTTTCTTCATTACTATTTTTGCTTTTTTCCCATGGATTCTACCTTTCATTTAATCTAAAATTTGGGAAAGCATCCAGAACAGTGGATGCATAGTACATGATACATACCTGACTTGTTTATATTTCCCTTCCTGCTCTCTCCCATTCCCTTTGGCCTGTCTCCAATACCCCTCTAGGTCTCATCAACTTGAATTCTATGCAAGGCCCTCTTTTTTTAAGTTTAAAAGTGTGTATATCCTTTCCCCCAATCCACTTCCCTTTCGTGTTTTACCTTCTTATTTTCTCTCCTAATGCCCCGTTGATAACATAGAAAGCTTAGTAAAAATACTTCTAAAATCATAATTGGACATATAATTTTGGAAGGGAAATGGCCTGAGTTGGGAAAAAAAAAATAGAAAAGTGAAATTGAATTAGGCAAACTATACAAATTATACAAATGAAACCATAAAGTTATGAGCCATTTTCAAGCTAATTACTTGGCATCATCCAGTAGACAGTAAAATAAAATTGATATATGAATCATTGTATAGATGAGTCATGACATGGAGGTGAAATGTGTTAGATCAGTGTTGCAAAATGTCTACCAGTGCAAGAGGCAAACATTTTTCTGGGTGGAAACATTTCCAAAAGAAAAATACCTGCTCTACTAACCTTATGATTTACTTTGTGACCTTATATCCCCCTAGTTTAATTAAAATTATAGTTCCTGACCTTGTATACACTGAAGCTATAGTTTGATTACAATTGTGCAGAAATCTATAAATTGAGTCAATGTGAATTTTAGAAACAAGAGAAATAAATTCTGTACATCAGTGGAAAACAGAAGGTCAGAGAGATTGAGAGCACAATCATTTCTGATTTATAGTGACTACCATGGCGCCTTCCTTTCAGAGCAGTTAAAAACACAGCATGTATAAACCTCCTGTACTTACTGGCTTCTCCTAATGTAGCACTCTCCTCAGTGACTGGTTTCCCACAGCCCTTTGACGTGCAAGCCCTCAGGTAGAATTTGTACTTGGTGGTTGCATTGAGGTTCAAGAGACGCCAGCTGGGCTTTGATGGAGTTGTAATGTTGATATCATTTAGCTCTCCAATTTCGTCAGTGTCATTTACTGAAGAAAGAAACATGCATATCAACACCTCAGATTTTGTAGTCTTAACAATTCAACTTATGTTATGCCTGTTTCTGCTTCTATTTATGCTTGTGGCCTGCTGTCTTAATTATTCATAGTTATCAACTCAATTCTATGAGGTAGATACAATTATTCTGACATATTATCCATGGGTAATTTAAGATCTGGCAAGAATAAACACACTGCCTAGATCTAGAGCCACTAACTGGCAAACCAGGATTTGAATCTAAACCACAGCCTTTTAACTCCAAAGCCCATGCTCTTAATCACTGTGCTACCCCGGACAACCCCTCCAGCTTTGCCATACCTATTAACCATGATGAGCTTCCCCCACTGGTATATTTTCATTGTATCCTTGACGTGTGTGTGTGTGTGTGTGTTAGTAGCTTAGTCATGTCTGACTGTTTGCGACTGTTTGTGGAGTTTAGCCCGCCAGACTCCTCTGCCCACCGGATGTCCCAGGCAAGAATACGGGAGTGGGTTGCTGCCACTTCCTTCTTCAGAGGATCTTCCCGACTCAGGGATCGAACCCAGATCTCCTACATTGCAGGCAGATTCTCTACCATCTGAGCTAAGTACTTTTTAAAGTTTTATTGTAAAAATTTGAACAGTGATTTACTGGAGTCTTCCATAGTTTCTGGTTTAATATGCAGCACTGAACAAGTACTCAGATATAAAGAAACTGATATATTAATGTATTTTAAAATGTCTACTGTATACTTAGCACTATGTAAAGTGCTGTATGGAAAAATAAGATTTAGATAGTGCCTTTCAAAGAACCTGCAGCACAGGCAAGATCTTGATATTCAAGCAAGAGCATAAAGTGCTATAAGACTACCAACAGAATAATCTGAGATGAAATGGTATGTTCAAGATTGTGCAACCATTAGTGGTAAGAAAAGGGCTAGAATAAACACTCCTCAAACTTGGTCCAAGAGACCATAAAAATATAGTTACTCTTTAACTTAAAACTGCTTTCATTGTAGATACAATGCAATCAGATAAATGGAAATGAAAAATTACGAATCCAAGCACAAGGAAAGAAGTAAAATAATCACTCTTGGTAGATTACTTGAGAGCACTCCTGTAAATACCACCAAGTCAATTGAAAAACTACCACAATCAATGTAAGAATTCAGCAAAGTACATAGAGAGCGCTCAGATACACACTTTACAACTATTTAGAACATATAGCCACAAAAATAGATAAGCCATCTAAGAATATTTCAGTCACTTAATAGATAGCTAAATAAGTATAGATATCTCTAGAGATCTCTTCAAGAAAATTAGAGATACCAAGGGAACATTTCATGCCAAGATGGGCACAATAAAGGACAGAAATGGTATGGACCTAACAGAAGCAGAAGATATTAAGAAGAGGTGGCAAGAATACACAGAAGAACTGTGCAAAAAAGATCTTCACAACCCAGATAATCACAATGGTGTGCTCACTCACCTAGAGCCAGACATCCTGGAATGCTAAGTCAAGTGGGCCTAAGGAAGCATCACAACGAACAAAGCTAGTGGAGGTGATGGAATTCCTGCTGAGCTATTTCAAATCCTAAAAGATGATGCTGTGAAAGTGCTGCACTCAATATGCCAGCAAGTTTGGAAAATTCAGTAGTGGGCCCAGGACTGGAAAAGGTCAGTTTTCATTCCAATCCAAAGAATGCTCAAACTACCACACAATTGCACTCATCTCACATGCTACTTACATAATGCTTAAAATTCTCCAAGCCAGACTTCAACAGTATGTGAACTGTGAACTTCCAGATGTTCCAGCTGGGTTTAGAAAAGGCAGACGAATCAGAGATCAAATTGCCAACATCCATAGGATCATCAAAAAAGCAAGAGAGTTCCAGAAAAGTATCTACTTCTGCTTTATTGACTATGCCAAAGCCTTTGACTGTGTGGACCACAATAAACTGTGGAAAATTCTGAAGGAGATGGGAATACCAGACCACCTGACCTGCCTCTCGAGAAACCTGTATGCAGGTCAGGAAGCAACAGTTAGAACTGGACATGGAACAACAGACTGGTTCCAAATCAGGAAAGGAGAACATCAAGGCTGTATAATTTGCAGAGTACATCATGAGAAACACTGGGCTGGATGAAGCACAAACTGGAATCAAGATTGCTGGGAGTAATAACAATAACCTCAGATACGCAGATGACACCACCATTATGGCAGAGAGTGAAGAGGAACTAAAGAGCCTCTTGATGAAAATGAGAGAGTAGAGGGAAATGTTGGCTTAAAGCTCAACATTCAGAAAACTAAGATCTTGGCATCTGGTCCCATCACTTTACATGGCAAATAGATGGAGAAATAATGGAAACAGTGACAGACTTTATTTTTTTGGCTCTAAAATCACTGCAGATGGTGACTGAAGTCATGAAATTAAAAGACGCCTGCTCCCTGGAAAAAAAAAGTTATGACCAACCTAGACAGCATATTAAAAAGCAGAGACATTACTTTGCCAACAAAGGTCCATCTAGTCAAGGCTATGGTTTTTCCAGTAGTCATGTATGGATGTGAGAGTAGGACTATAAAGAAAGCTGAGCACCAAAGAATTGATGCTTTTGAACTGTGGTGTTGGAGAAGACTCTTGAGAGTCCCTTGGACAGCAAAGAGATTCAACCAGTCCATCCTAAAGGAGATCAGTCCTGGGTGTTCATTGGAAGGACTGATGCTGAAGCTGAAACTCCAATACTTCGGCCACCTGATGCAAAGAACTGACTCATTGGAAAAGACTCTGATGCTGGGAAATATTGAAGGCGGGAGGAAAAGGGGGATAACAGAGGATGAGATGGCTGGATGGCATCACCGACTCGATGGACATGAGTTTGAGTAAACTCCGGGAGTTGGTGATGGACAGGGAGGCCTGGCACGCTGCAGTACATCAGGTTGCAAAGAGTTGGATGCAACTGAACTGAAGTAAATATAAAGTCGTTATTTTATTAAAAGCCCCCATATCAAGTAGTACAGTAACCACAGCTATTGTTAATATTTCAGCTTTTTCTCTATATATTCTAAGCACTTGTTTTTAAAACAAGTTTAGATATTATATACAGTTCAACATGAAGGTAGGAATTTAATATTCAGGTTTTCTATTATTAGAATAAAGGTAAGATCTATCTTTACCAAATAAAGTTGACATTGAAAAGTTCTCAAGTGTTTCTTCAGTGCTTCCTACATGTTTGAAATCCAGTTCATGGACTTAAGAGACTTAAAGTCTTCCCTGGCAGCTCAGCTGGTAAAGAATCTGCCTGCAATATGGGAGACCAGGGTTAGATCCCTGAGTTGGGAAGATCCCATGGTGAAGGAAATAGCTACTCACTCCATTATTCTGACCTGGAGAATTCCATGGACTACTCCATGGGGTTGCAAAGAATCAGACAGCATGACTGAGCAACTCACTTTCAAGAGCTCAGCATCTGGAATGGCTGAGCTGGGTTTCAATCTTTTCGTAACACTTGTTTTACTGCATGGCTCTTTGTAAGTGAATCCTATATACTTCTCATCCATAAATCAGTGATGGTTCATACCTCATAAACTTCCTGTTTTCACGAAAAATGAAGGGAGAGTACTTAATTTTTACTGATCCTGCTAACTAGCCAATACTCAAAAATGCCAAACCGCTGCCTTTATTAGGGTTATGCCTCTACCTGTTTAATCGTAGGAACTCAAAGCAGAAACAGAAGCTCAAGCTGATACCTGACCTGAACTGCTGCAAGCCTTGAAGGGACTGATGGCAGTTCAGGGTTATGATCCAGTTGACCTGTGCAAGCAGTGTAGACTGGGCTTCCATAGACCTGATGTTTCTGCTGTTTAGAAATTCATGCCTTCGAAGTTTAACATTTTCCTATGAGCTCAGTCCCCTAGTCTCCATGTTGAGCTGATACTTAAGATTTGAAGACTGTAACAGGTGGGAGGTGCTGTGATTCAAATAATCTGCTTTCATCTAAACATGTTGTTTTTAACTTAGTGGCCCAGCAGCACATGGGGAGAGCCTGTAGGTGGTCCAGATGACGTGACTGCAGCAGTGGGCTACAGGAGGAGGATCCACAAACACAACTACATGCAGAGTTGAGACTGGAAACATGCCTCAGAGACAGGAGAGGCAGGGTAGGGTAGAAGTTAGTGTGCTCTGAATCTCCACTACAGCATTTCTTTCTCTGTTTACAATGTTTACATTTAATTTACTTAAACTAAAAATAGAAACAAACTATTCACCCATTTCTCCTACCCCTCCCCAACTTCCAAGTCTGGGGCCACCCACCACCACCACCAATCTATTCTCTATCCACTACATCATTTACTGACTTTTTTCTTTGCATATTCCTAATTCTCAAGGTATCTTATATAGAT
Source organism: Odocoileus virginianus (assembly GCF_023699985.2). Lineage (NCBI taxonomy): Eukaryota > Metazoa > Chordata > Mammalia > Artiodactyla > Cervidae > Odocoileus > Odocoileus virginianus. The sequence goes on from NC_069699.1 coordinate 23,391,701, forward strand.
GAGTGTGTGCGTGCTCAATCGTTTCTGACACTTTGTGATCCTGTGGACTAAAGCCCGCCATGCTCCTCTGTCCATGGGATTCTCCAGGGGATCTACCCAACCCAGGGACCAAACTCGTGTCTCCTGCATCTCCTGCATTATCACTGAGCCACCTGGGAATACCTATGTAAATGTTAAAATGCATATTTTCTGGTGTCTATTAATTTACTGCTTTTCCCCCCTCAAAACAAGAATTGGCAAACCTTTCTGTTAAGGACTAGATTGTAAATATTTTAGCCTTCGTGGGCTATGTGATGTCTTTTGCAACTACTCAGCTCTGCCACTGCAGCTATAGAAAAATATAAGTTAGTGGGCATGGCCATGTTCCAATAAAACTTGTAAGAACAGGGAGCAGGCTTGATTTGATCTGCAAGCCAGTTTACAAACCCCTGTGATATAAGTAAGTATGCCAGCCTACAAACCATGAATTAGATTCTCAGCATGGGAAACCAAATACTCAACCAAAAAAAAAAAAAAAAAAAAAAAGAAACATTAATAGGTGAATCTAATTCAAATATGTACTCACTTATCTGGTACTGCAGTAGATATCCAGTTAAATTTCCATTCAATTTCTTGGGTAGCCCCCAGGACAAAGTAGCAGTGTCTTTATCAACTTTGATGACTTTGAGAAAAGTTGGTTGTTCAGGTACTGGAAAACATGAAACCAACAATAGACACTCCAATCAGTCAATTTGTTTAAAAAATTACAGTTTTTTTTTAATTAAATTGAAGAGCTAACTCATGACATCTGTACAACTTAACTAATAAGGGAGGAAATGTTTTGACCATTGGGATATTTGTTATTTTAAATTGTTGTTTATAAACTAGATATTAATCCTAAACTGTCTCACCTCCTTCTGGTGTTTGAAATATAAAAGGCTCACTCTCTGGACCAGCTCCTTTGGAATTATAGGCTAAGACTGTTAAGTGAAATTCGCTAAAGGCATCCAGAGAAGGAACCATTCCATAGTTTCTTTGTCCTGAAAATCTCAGAATGTTTACTTCTTTGGGATGTGCCCTTCCATCCAACAGGCTTTTTGTCTTCCACCAGTTTACCTGCAATGAGATTAGGAACCCTTTAACATATCACCGACTCAATGGACACGAATGTGAAGGACAGAGAGACCTGGCGTGCTGTAGTCCATGGGGCAGCGAAGAGCTGGACACGGCTTAGGGACTGAACCGCAGAGTATCACCAGCGGTAGCAGATTTCTCTTTCAGCTTCTGAAATCAGTTCTTATTTGCAGGAAATATATTAACTTGACAATGAGCAGAAAAGCTATGATAAAAACCTGATATCCTTTCAGATGTCCATGTACTCTTTCCTTTGGAACTGTTGACCAGGTGACTTTAACTAATGAGCTGTTTATAACCTCCACCCCTTGGATCACTGGAGCTGTATCAGGATCTGTTGGGCACATAAGAAGGATTAGCTTTCAAATCATCCAAACACGATTATTAGGATCCTTTTCTAAAGGTGATCCTTCTTTTTTTTATTTTTTAATCTGAGGAAAGCACTTTTCTCAAGTCAATTTCAAATGGAATGAAGAGTTTCTCATTACAGAAGAGTTTCAGGGCCCCAATATTAATAGGTTCCTAGAGAAGAGGGCCTGTACCACACAGAAAAGCCCCTGTCCAGATGGATATGGTGTGAGCAATTGTAACTGAAAACAGTGGACAATGAAATCCTCCATGGGCACCTTGCCTTGGAAACATGTTAACTAGACTAATATTATAACTCAAATGACTTGGGAGTTTGATGAACATGAATAAAATTGAGCATATTAATGTTCAACATTAATTGAGCACAGTCTATGTGTCAGACACGGTTCTAAGAGCCTATCCTGGATTGGCTCACATAATCCTTACAACAGTCCCATAAAATGGTATTATCATCATCCCCATTCTTCAGGGGAGCTAACTACAGAGAAGTCAACCAAACCCACCACAGTCAAGGCTAATGTATCAGTTCCCAGTGAGGAGACCTGAGTAGTGAGAACACAGGTGGCAGGTAAATAAGGAGCTAGTCGTTTCACATTCCTGCCCTTCTTCTCTTCTTGAATCAAAAGATTACTTTGGATACTGTAAGAACAATGAGAATAATGCCTACTATCTAGTTATTTGCAATGCAGTGTCTTTCCTTTTTCCAAAAATTTATTTGCAGCAGTTCTTATGGTATAAATATCTAATAATAAAATCATGTCATTAGTACCTCAAAATTCTGCGTGTGAGGGATTCTATATGAAATCTGGGCCTGCACCTCACCTTCCTTAGGAAGGCTCCAGCCTTGAGGCCGGGGTGTGGCAGCAGGCAGCTGCTAGGAGGTCCTTGACAAGTCAGGGCACGTCTGACTGGACACCTGTGTGCACTGACGGTTCCAGGTCTTCAATGTTCATTATGGAAGTAGCATTTTTGGGAGAAACTGAATAAAATTAGACCTTTCAATGTTCTTCCTCACCACTATCCTGACAGCTCTCCTGCAGTCAGCTCTAAAGTAGAACCCATGTGTCCAGTTTCTTTTTATCTCCCACTGTAAGTACAGCCTCTTTGCATGCAGTCCTTGCTCAAAAATGCTCCTCGACAGGGGTGCAGTCTACTTGAGAAGAAGCTATTTCAGAAGTGGTGGGGTGTCGGGTACAGCACTTACAGTCTTCTCCGGAATAGAGAACCACTGGCTGTGGCTCAGGGCCAGAGCCCAGGTGATTGATGGCTTGGACCTGGACATCGTATGGCGCGTAGACAGCAGGTGTCATCACCCGCAGGCTGTGGTTGGTGACTGTCTCTTCCTCCCACTCCACCGGGGCCCCCTGCGGCTTCCAGGTCACCCTATACTCCAGTCCGGGTCCATTCTGCTCCATGGCTTTCAAAGGCTAAGACAGAAGGTCGGCATGATCACAGATATGCTGAGTCAGGGGGCAGAGAAGCCACCCTAAGTGGCACAAGAAATGTGGCAATAAAGGGATCATTTGGGGGGAGATCTTTAATCCCCCTCTTTGGTTTGGAAATGCTTGTGAAAATTTTTGTCATTCTGTTCATTTAAGCTTTAGAGTTTCTCCATCCCCTCCCCAAGTAGAAAGAATCCCCCAATTTAGATGTCTGGAGTATGCCCTTGTGAATTCTAACTGTTCATATATGAAAGAACTTACTAAGAAATTTCATAGAGGGTTTTAGCTTTTCTTGACACTTTCTTCCATATTCTATTTTTTTCATTCCTAAAGAACTGGCAGAAATGAAAAGGACATGGCTATGAGTTCGCCAAGTATAGTGTAAGTCACTCTTTGCAACCCCAGGGACTGTAGCCCGCCAGGCTCCTGTCCATGGAGTTCTCCAGGCAAGAATACCAGAGGGGGTTGCCATTTCCTACTCCAGGATCCCTAAATAGTTGTGGGATTTTTTTCATGGCTTTTCAGTCAAAACTCTTTCCATCTGACTCCATCCATTATCCCCCATCTTCCTTCCAAGAGAAGACAGAAAGCAAGTAAATATTTTTGGATAATATGTATTTGCATGCACTAGTACCCATAACTTATAGCTCCTCTTTACCATACAATAGTTCCCAGATCCTTGCCCATTCTGTTTCTTTCTCTTTTATCAGAAAGTGCTCCCATCCTCCAGTTTATTTTGCTGTATAGAAATATTTACTGGAGGAATTTCTCGAATAAGAGATTGGTTATTTCTACTGTAGCTTTTAAATTAAATACTTTAATTAAAAAACATTAATGTGATTTAAACCATCTACATAATATCACAAAAATGGGAATATGCATTTAAATGAATTATATACAATACATAAAAATTTGATTTTAGCCATAGATTTAAAAGGGTCACTTGTATAACTAATAATTTTGCCTGTATATGCAAGTGATTCAATAACCATATGTAATGTTTTTATAGAATTTGCAATACTTCTTGACTCAGATTAATTTATCAGTACTTAATAGAGGGATTGGATGGAATAAAATTGAAAGAAGAGTAGTCTATCAGCACAATAATTTCAAGGCTGGTGCTTATTCGAGGGGTAATAGTTAAGTTCTGTAAGAGGAAAAAATATGAAATCAAAAGCTTTCTGAGATTTTCACAGTCATTGTTTATATTTTGCTTTCAAACTTTTGCCCCAAGATATTTCCTACTCTCATATAGATAAACTTACCAGAGGCTGTCACATTGACCAGATAAGTCAGGTCACAAGCTTTTAGTTCCATTCTACAATCTGGAATTACAATTACCTTCAGTCCCAACTGACAATAAGTATGTACAAATACTATTATTCAGTTTACGCATGTTTTGCTTTGAGAAAAATCGTTGCATTTGATAAAGCTCTCTGAAAAATTTTAAAACAAACTGTGCCACCCTAGGTAACACTGTTAAGAAAAAATCTTACCTAAATCGCCAGCCTCCTTGGCGCCTAGACTCCCAAAGAAACTGCAGGAATATCTCGTATTTGGCTTTCAGACAGTGGACAACGAAACCTCAACAAATTCACAAATAGATCCCAAACAAAGATAACAAACCACAATAGCCAGGGATGTGGGGTGGGGAGCGGGGGAAAATCAGCAGCATTCCTTCCCCTCATGCAGCTGCTCATAAGAAAGGCATCTCTATAAAAGAGGTTAATTTGGCATCTAGGCATCTCTAGATGGGGTCTGTGGATGCCCTTCAAAGGATCTGAAAACCCATGGAACTGCTAGTAAAACTTTCTATGTATAATTTCTTAGAACAAAACTGTACTTCTATTGTATTTTCAAAGAGATCTATGAACAAAGCAAGATTATACTGACTGATCTACAAACTGGACAGATTTTTTTGCACTGCCTAAATTCATTTTAAAGCTGGTGGTTTTCTGATTACAATTGTAGTAGAAATAGTAAGTCCTACATCCTTTAGAGGGCTTAAACCACTTGGCTGTGATCATATAACCAGGGTATTGAGAAGTTGCTATTTCCCAAACATTAATGAAATGGGTTCTTGTTTGTTTTGATCATTTTCTGCAATCTGTGAGATTAGCTATTTGCTATTTTATTGAAGTCCAAATGTAACATAAATACATTTATACTTAAGAATAAAGTATAAACTCATCATTATCTTAGAAAATAATGTTAACTAAAAAGAGTAGTTCCATCATTAAGTTAAAATTTAATGTCACTTTTTAAAAAAGTGAGTCCTTAATATTTAATGTGCCAAATTGATAAACATAATGTATATACAATAGAACATGAGTTAAATAAGATAACTGACATCCATTTTGACTGTAAAATAAGGTTCACCTGTCAATGAATAAACGCACATTCACTAATAAGTTACAAATAAAAGTTGGTATATTATTTTTCTCCATTGAATGTTTCATAATGATATATTTTATTTCTCCTGTATTTGCCTATTGTCTGTCCCACCCACTAGATTATACATTCAGGAAAACAAAGACTATTTTTGACTGCCATATATAAACCAAGGGCCTGATAATACTTTTATTCATAGTTAATGCTAAAAAGAAAACATAAACCAAAAGAGAATTAGGGACAATCAGTCTGTTCCTATTTAATCCTTTTGTGAGGATCAACGTTTTCTTCCTTTTTTTTAAGACAAATTGCTCCTCTCTGATCATTATCTTGGAGATAGGAATTATTTTGTAAGTCAGTCTTTGGAGGGGATCTGGTAATCAATTTATTCTGTATGCTTGTCAGCTTGGGGAAATAGCTGGCATTTAACTCCAGTTTACAAGATAATTCATGCAAAAGAATAACTGATGAGTAAATGTTCTTAAATTTCACTGGTTATGCTTATAGTTATTAGGCCTCTGACATTTCAAAATGACATGAAACACAATGGAATATATTATGAAGGTAATTGTCAGCTTAGTTTCAAATCTCTATTTCTTTCCTCTGGTCAGTTAATTACTAAATTACCTGTCATTTACTTTTCAAAGAAACTGTAAACACTTTCATAGTTTAAACCCATTCTTCCAAGTAGAAAGCACTAGAATTAGTCTTGTGTACCTCTGCGGGTGGGGACAGAGTGACTTATGAATAGAATGGTCAGTAGGAAGGACTGCAGATCCCAGCCCTCTTTTCATCACTGACTCAGGGCATGCATCTGGGTAAGATCACAAAACTGTAGCCCCAGCTTCTCTTTACTGAACGTAATGCTGACAGCACGGAGCTACTAGAGCCCTCCCAGAGGAGTCGTGACAATTAATGAACTAACGTTAGTGGAAAATGGTGCACTTCTCTGAGCAAGTGACCTGATAATTATACACTATTATTGTCATCTAATCCAGTTATATCATCTACCTAATAGAAATTTCTATGGAACTTAAAAGACAATAGATACTCTAAAAGGATAAGATGCTAACATAATTTTAAATGTGGTAGTAGCTATGTGTGGCCATATATTCAAGAAAACAACACTATTCTTGACTATATTTAACTTCTGTATATTGCCAATTATTTTTCAAATTTTAAGTTTGCAAAGCTTACTCTCACTGAAATGGAAATAAAGGGTTAGTTTTACATAAAAATTTTGACTACATATTTTGTAGGTATGGGCAATGTTATCGTATAAGATCAATGATGAAGAAAAAAGGAAATCAAAACTTTGTACATTTAAAATTCTTCCAAAAATCACATCTGGAATGAGTTGTGGAAATAAATTAATATATTCCAGCATACATTAAAAAATGCTTGTAAAATTCAGTGACTTCAATATCAGAAATCTGTTATTACTCAGAATCGCTAAATGGTAACCTACTTTCAAGTAAGTTAAAATACTTGTTCAGGAAACATGTCAAACAGAGGATAGAAAAAGTTTTCCACTGTTACAGAAGAAATTTAGAAATGGCATTAAAAAAAATTAGTGTTATCTGAACAGATACAAACTTTTGTGCAAAATTCAAAGAGGAAAGTCTATTTTAGTAACTCTTATCAAATTATATATACATATACACACACACACACACACACATATATATATATGTGTGTGTGTGTGTGTGTGTATATATAAAAGAGAAAATGAGTAGAGCTTGAAGTTCAAAGATATCCATGTGGAAATCCTAGTTTTGTTGATTTCTAATTGTATGGTAATGGGCCAGTCTATCCATGGACCCGTTTCTGTATCTAGGACACAGTATTAATGATGCTCTCTTGACAACATTGGTCTCAGAATTTGATGAGTTCACAGAATGCTTAATAGTGCTTAGTAAGTGGTGACTGTTCCGTAGAGGTCATACTTTTGATGTGCTTAATCTTTATTGGCCATGTACCAAAAGACAGTGAAAGATTATCAGTATTTTTTTTTGAATGGGGGAGGATTAAGAATATTGGTAATAAAAATATTAGGAATCATAAACTTTGGGGGATGGATTATAATGAAATCAGCCTATAAAAACTTTCTTAAATTATCTACAATAGTTAAAATCTATTTTACAACATATTAACATATTAATAAAAGATACTGTTCTATCATTATACTTAGCATGTGGACCTAAAAAAAGTAAAAAGAATACAAAGGTAATAAATAACACATGAAGAATCCTTACCTCCCATTTTATAATCATTTCCTTGGGTTGAGAAGCTTGAACTCTTATGTTTTGTGGATTCTTGTCTGGAGCTGAAAAAGTATAAATATGGAAATTACTTTTCCCTATTCTATGATCTATAGATATATCATCCCTCTGCCCATAAAAAAACAGATTTTTACATAACTTTGATTATATTTGTTTATATCTGGCTCAGTTTGTAAAAAGATTCACAGCACTTTTATATAATGATTTTAGAGTGTATATATTTCACATATAATATTTATACATATATATTATGAAATGATCACAATAGTTAACACATCTCACCTCACATAAAGCAGTGTGTATATATATATATATATATATACCCACCCACACACACACATATATATAAAAGGAGTAAAGTCATGTTCACAGAGTGATATAATTATTATTCATTGGAGAATAGAAAGCTTACTTTACCTGTCTTCATTTTAAACCTGCTCTTATATACAGATGGCTAACAAACATATGAAAAGATGCTCAACATCACTCATTATCAGAGAAATGCAAATCAATACCTCAAAGAGGTACCATTACACGCCAATCAGGATGGCTGCTATCCAAAAGTCTACAAGCAATAAATGCTGGAGAGGGTGTGGAGAAAAGGGAACCCTCTTACACTGTTGGTGGGAATGCAAATTAGTACAGCCACTATGGAGAACAGTGTGGAGATTTCTTAAAAAACTGGAAATAGAACTGCCATATAATCCCACTCCTGGGGATACACACCAAAGAAACTAGATCTGAAAGAGACACGCGCACCCCAATGTTCATCACAGCACTGTTTATAATAGCCAGGACATGGAAGCAACCTAGATGCCCATCAGCAGACGAATGGATAAGGAAGCTATGGTACATATACACCATGGAATATTACTCAGCCATTAAAAAGAATTCATTTGTGGGAAGACCCAGAGGGATCGGGTGGAGAGGGAGGTGGGAGCGGGGACTGGGATGGGGAATACATGTAAATCCATGGCTAATTCATTTCAATGTATAACAAAAACTACTGTAATGATGTAAAGTAATTAGCCTCCAACTAATAAAAATTAAAAAAAAAAAAATGAAAAAAAAAAAGAATTCATTTGAATCAGTTCTTTTTTTTTTTTTTTTTAAAGGCCACAGAGGCCAGGGAGGAGAAGGAGAGGCCTACTCTAGGCCAGGCGGGCAGAGCCCGGGTCTGGACTTCCTCATTGCCTAGGACACACGGAGATGTTAACCCCCACGCGGCGGCTGGGCCTGCTGCTGGTCACCATCCAGGCCTCCTGCTCCTTCCCTCACTCACACCTGCACCTGCATCCTCTTTTTTTTTTTTGCTGTCCTGTGGATCGCACAATCCAGAGATCTCTTTCGCTTTAAGTTTAAAAGGGAGGGCATCCTGGAACCACCCCTCCTTGCCTCTGCCCACTTCCATTTCCGGTCTGGTCGGCCTCCTGGGGACCCTCGTCCTTCCCTCCTCGCAGGCCGGCTTCCTGAATCAGTTCTAATGAGATGGATGAAACTGGAGCCCATTATACAGAGTGAAGTAAGCCAGAAAGATAAAGACCATTACAGTATACTAACACATATATATGGAATTTAGAAGATGGTAACGATAACCCTATATGCAAAACAGAAAAAGAGACACAGATGTACAGAACAGACTTTTGGACTCTGTGGGAGAAGGCGAGGGTGGGATCCTCTGAGAGAACAGCATTGAAACAAGTATACTACCAAGGGTGAAACAGATCACCAGCCCAGGCTGGATGCATGAGACAAGTGCTCGGGGCTGGTGCACTGGGAAGACCCAGAGGAATCTGGTGGAGAGGGAGGTGGGAGGGGGGATCAGGATGGGGAATACATGTAAATCCATGGCTGATTCATGTCAATGTATGGCAAAAACCACTACAATATTGTAAAGTAATTAGCCTCCAACTAATAAAAATAAATGAAAAAATAAATAAAAAACATTGGGATAAATCCTTGAAAAAAAAAAAAATAAACCTGCTCTTAAAATTCTAAACACACTATTTAAATATACATTTTAGTTTTAAATCTGCTTTACTTTTTTAGAATTATTATTAGAAATGTGAATGTTTGCCTCTAAGTGAATAAAATTAAAGGTCATATATTAATATCAAAAGATAAGTTTTAGGGGCATCAAATAGGAAACAGCAGGTAATGTCCCCATGAAATATATTCGGATGAATCTATTTTATAAGAAGGGTTAAGTATGGAGTTTAGTGCCAAGATGAACTTATATTAAAATCATACAAGTACCTGATTAAGTTATTATCTCTGCTTATATTTTCTCAATCCCCAAAGGGAATTACATCCTAGCATATTTATTTCAGACAGAGAGGGAAAAAATACCATGCTATTACCACATTGTTAATCATTTCCAATTCAGTAATACAAATTATTACAGCACTATCAATATTTTGCTTTATTGGTTTATAATATCATATAAGGCTCATGTTTACAATATTGTATATTGAATTCTGTATATACTACAGCATGTTGGTTCTTGAGAAAGTTTTTTTAAGGCATCTTGAGATTTTAGGTAGAGATTAAATATATATTTAGCTATTGAGATAGAAAAATTACACTAAATGCATAAAATGGCACTACATGCAATAAAAATGAATGCACTGTCTATAACATGTCAAGAGTTTTACTTCAGAAAGTTGAAATGAGGAGAAAAATAAAGAGAAAGTTGACTTTTATATTGAACTTTAGTTTACAACTTATTTATGGTATCTGATTTTAACATAATACTTAGCTATCAGAAATTGCTCAGAATAATGCTTGTTCATGTACCTCAAATATTTATATACAACTTACAAGACTGATGTCCTTTGACTATTTTCCATGTTCTTAGTTCTCTACTGGAGGAAATCTAAAATCCTACACCATGTCATCAATCTTTTCTTTTTAAAGATGCTCAAGGATGCGGCAAACTAAAATATTTGTTAGAAACTTGAGGTGTGAGCGTCCATACCTGCTGGGGGCGTTTCATGATGGCCTGATGGGTGGCTGGGCTGGCTTCTCCCAACTTCATTCATGGCTATGACCCTGAACTGGTATCTCACATATGGAGCCAAAGACAGCACGGCTGTTGTCGCCTTTCCTTGGACTCGAGTCAGTTCTTCCCACCTTCCAGGCTCCTCTTTGTTTCCTTCAAATTCTACAATATACTCTGGCAGTGGGAACACAGGAAAACACATTAGAAATGACTGAGAATGTTTAAGTTCTGCTGAGGTTTATATATAACATTAAATGTTTTAAAGGATGTTTTATGGATAATCCACTCATGCACCGGTGGCTTCAATATTAATTTTAACTCTGGAGGGCACAGCTACCCCGTCTTCCCTACCGCTGATATTGCTATTGTGGTCATCTCCAGCCTCCCACGTCAGTCGAACACTTCTGTTCTGTCTCTCCGACAAGTGAAGGTTTTCTGGTGGATCTGGAACATCTGATTAGTAATGAAAAATAAAGGTAAGGAGAAGGCAGACCGTTGCCTTGTCAATCCCACTTCCTCACTCAGGCACGCTGCAACCCCTGCTTCCCCTCCATGCCCCTGCCTCCACTCTGACCTGCCAAATCTCACCTGACCTTCTGGTTCTATTTCAAACGCAGGTCCATCCACATCTGCTCCCAACTGTATTACCTCCCTTTACTGTGACTAATACAGCTAATATACTTATTTATATGCTTGCTTCATCTCTTGTATGAGACTAAACAGATCTTCCAGAGTAGTGACCATACTTTATTCACCTTTTACATCCCCAGTGCCTTGAAGATAGTTTTGGGACCAAGTAAACAGTGTATTATCACTTAAATCATGCATGTAATTATCATATTAGAATGATAAACTTAGGTCCTATAAGTACAGGAAAATAAGAACATGAATTTAGGCTTTCTTTTCTACAGTAGGCTTTGGATTTTTCATTTATAACAATGAATTATCAGTATATTATACCTGAAGTTCTAAAGAAGAGTAGGAAAGGGATTTATATTGGAAGAAGATATTGAGCTCATAAATGTTGTGATAGAGACTAGAAACCTGAGTAGGCAATGACAAATTTTAAGCGTGTTAAAGTACACGGAAATTTCTGGTACTTTAAACTTAAAAGGAACAGGAAAAGAAAAAAAAATTGTATCACTAATGATCCTGACTTCTAAAATTTGATTTCACTTCTCTTGTGAATTCAAGGACACATTTTTTTCAGAGGAGACAATCAAAGTCATGTCTAATGGCAACTTCTTAGGCGAGTTTTCTTCTCCAAGTGGGAAAAAACATGCATTATCCCTGTATTTAACAACTATTGGGAACTTATACTGACAAACATTGTTTTCACTTCAGAAGATAACATGTTTATTTTTAAAATGTTCCCACTGTAGAATCCTAAATGATAATTTACTGTAGAACCTTAAATTTATTTCCTCCACAGGCTTGAGGATATCTGAACTCAGAGAACTTAAGCTTCTCTTCAGCATGTACTAAGTCTATTATTTCTCAAGTTTCTTGAAACAACCAGTCAACCTGTTTTGTCTGACATTAAAATCTGCTCTTTCTGAGAATCAGATGGAACTACGATAGATGGACTGCAACTGAGACCTAAAAGAATGTTGCTGTTAAAGGATGCTTCTGGCAAGGCTTTTGAAAGTAACTTCTGATTGAAAAGGGTCGACCATATGCTTTAAAATACTACTTTCCGGGAAAGAGAGTCTTTTAGAAACTATACATGGATTTGACATTTGTTACTGTCAGTTATGGGGATATGCTTCTTAAAATCAGAGACTGACCTGAAAAATGAGGGTATAAACTCCAAGAAGTGGTAAGAGGATGCCCCCTATCTCATTAAATATTTATTTTATTTTCACTTCAAAAGCATTTGGCAATTGTTTCATCAGTAAACAGTACATATAGCCACTATTTAAAATTATCAAACTTTAATAATTCTAGAAGATGACAGCCTAATTACAAGACTGGCATATCAAATTTCACAGGAAAATTTAGATGGCATGTATCAGGTGGTAGGGATGCCAATCTCCTTGCTATTGCTCAAAATACTTGAGGGCAAAGCCCATGGATCCTGACATTGACATTTAAAATTGTACTTGAGACAAACTCCAGTTTACCTGAATTTTAACCATTTTATCTGGTGAATCACTTACTGGAATGATGACTAAGGACTGAACCTTTCTGCTTTTAGCTGCCTGAAGTAGCTGAAATACATCTCCTAAAAAGGTTTCTTTTGAACCAAGTCTATACCACCTATCACCTGACAGGTAAAAACCTAACATTTGGGGGCATTTTTAGGTGGTCATTTGCTTCACTGGCAACATGGTAGTCATTTATCTCACTTGAAATAAAGTGGTCATTGGCTTCACTAGTAAAGATCCAGCCTCTTTACTCATTTTCCACCAGTCTGCCTCAAAAGGGACTGAATACTTTCCTCTCGTTCTGTACCCATGGGAGGCAACCTCCCTGTGAATCCCAGTGACCAGAGTGCTAAGGATACAAATGCCTGTTACTTGTAAGGATTTATCTAGACACATGATCAAGGCATTTAAGATACTTCCCTGGTGGCTTGAGACACTAAAGAATCTGCCTGCAATGCAGGAGACGTGGGTTCAATCCCTGGGTTGCGAAGATCCCCTGGAGAAGGGAATGGCAACCCACTCCAGTATTCTTGCCTGGAGAATTCCATGGACAGAGGAGCCTGGCAGGCTACAGTCTATGGGGTCGCAAAGAGTTGGATGCGACTGAGTGATTAACACTTTCTCCTCTCACCAAACCACTTTTAAGGACTGCCAGCAAGCTAAAGGAAAACTAAGTGGTACCCACTGAAATACAGCAATAAGAGAAAACTAAAAATGTCTTTGTCAGGCTCCCAGCAGAAAGTAAACAGTTCACACAACTTAAGGTAATTCAGTGAGTTTGTAATCAAAGACTCAAAAGATATGAGCAGAATATCCGGGGTGAAGGGTGGGGGGCGGGGAGTGGGCAGTGACCAGAATCCCATCAGGGAGAGCTGTGCGGACAAAGCCTCCCTGGGAGCGCAGATGACTGCGGCAGAGGGACACAGCCAGCCGGCAGGGAGGCAGTATCCGGAGAACACACCCTCCACCCACAAGGCTCCCCGCCGGCTGAAGCAAAGGAAAGCTGAGGGTAAGCGGTTTATCCATGTCTATCGCTTTCCGGATTCAGAGAGCAGGTGAGACTGAATCCAGAAGGGAAACTAGGAGAGCTATCCAACAGTCTATGAGCTGCAAACATGGACGACTGCAAGCATAATTGCACTGATTATACCAAAGGGGCATGCACATCGCTTTCTAATTAGCATTATTATTTTTAAAAAAATCAGAAGACTTTTTCTGCATAAGAACCCTTCAAGTCCCTCCCTCTCCTTTCAAATAGGGCCGTGGGAATTGAGCTTAGTCTGGCCTCTGGTTTAGATCAGGACCACTGTTTAATCACCACTGGACCCCACCCTGACCTCTGCACACTAGCCCACCTCTATCCCTCAGCCACATTTGTCTGTGTACGGCTCAAGGGTCCTGGAAACTCAAGCGTACTTCAGTTTTCTTTCTGCTGGTAGCATCACCTACCTCCCACTGCTTCTGGCAACATTACCCAAGCAGAAAAAAGAAATTAAGCATTAATTAACTTCTTCAGAATAAGAAGAGGTAAAAGCATTTGAAAGTAGGGTAACTAATTGAAAAATTCAAACTAACAAACATGCACAGGCTTAAATAATCATTGGCTTAATTGCCAAGAACAGTGGAATTTAATCAGTAACGGAAAAAAAAAATGAACAAAGATTTCTCTATTAGTTAGTGCACTTACCAAGGACAGTCACTTGCGTCATATCAGCAACGCTGTCCAGAGCAGTGTGAGCGGAACATGAGTATATACCTTCATCTTCCATGGTGACATTAGATATCGTCAGATTAGCTCCATCAATAATTATCCTACCAGGAAAAAAGTGAGGCTGTGATGAGGATGAAAATAATAGAAAGAAAAGAAATGTAATCCTTTCATTCCCATGAATGAAATATTCCCCATGGAAAATATTTCAAGGAAGAATTTTTCTAAAAAGTCTGTCACATAATGCATTTTATTGGAGAATTCAACAGTTGAAAACTGGGGATAAAACATTATTCAAACACACAAAAATGTCTACAAGTCATGAAAGGGATCAGGTTTGTTTGCTTTTAATTTATGAAATCCAACCATCTGTGATTCGTGGGTCAGTGATGAAACTGTCTTGCCTAGTATGTCTAAAGACTGTACAATAATACAGAATTTGTACAATAATAAGAATTTGAATAATTCTTAATGCATGTTTGGGAAACCACCTACATAGGATCAACTAGGATGCTTCTTACAAAGATGGATTCCTGAATGCCACTTCAGTTCTACGGAGCCAGCATATCTCTGATGAGGTGTGGTAATCTGTCTTTGACAACTTTCTCTTTTCTCCATCCTTCCACCTCCCACACAGAATGCACATTAAGATCTGATCCCAATTAAACTGTGACTTATTCGAACACTAGATGGCAGAGTAGGACTTCTTTTTGGAAATTATTTGATGCTTTTTTATTTGCCAATTTTTAATTGAGCTTACATGATTTTTTAAATAAATTATACCTTTTATTCTATGCCTATGAATTATTAGCCTAATTATTCAAGTGATTTTTTAAAAAATAAAGTTCCATTAAATCTGAGATATGTTCACAGCAGTTTGTTATTTGGTTGAAATAAACAATGTCTTCCTTGTGGAGAAGGAGAGAAAATCTTACATAGTTTTTTTTAATATAAAACTCATATAAACTGTTGAAAATTCTGAGTTAAAAGAAACCACTTAAAACCGTAGTAAAGTGAAATATGATTCTGCTTTTTGATTTTAGACAAAGTCAGCCCCTTAGCTTTATGCCAATAACTGAACGATCTGCCACTTGATACTACCTGGTATTGCTAGCCAAGAAACTCACTATAATTCTAATGAAGAAGCTTTGACATAAATCAGTTTCTCATTTCATGTTAGCTATGTGTCCATTCGGTACAAATATCCGAATATTAAATACATTTACAACCTTGCAGTTTATCTGCTTGGATGAAGAAATATGATTTAATAACCTCTTCAGAAGGGCCGTTTGAGCCCTGCACATCCACAGGGCCCAGAGGAGCAGGAATCTAGCCTACAATCTTCTTGCCGAGATTTATCCCCTGGTGCGCGGCTGCTTCAGGCCAGAAACAAATGGTAGCTTTTCTGTAATGCTCTGTGTTTTAAGAACTCAGAAATGTGCCTCTTTTTAATCAAGGTAGAATGACCCACCGGTTCTTGAAATTTGGTAGCTATGATGTACCAAGGGAAGCTATTAAAATTCCATGCATTGGCCTCAGTCCAGGTTCTGAATCAGAACTTCTGGGAACAGGGTAAGGGCCTCTGCATTTGAACAAGATACCTAGGGACTTCTCGCTCACATCAAAATTTGACTATTTGTGTTAGCAAGGATGCTCTCTGCTATGCAGAAATAAGAAATAGCTCCTATTTCTCAGTGCTTAAGAACACAACCCTTTAGGTCTCTCTTATGTTTCCATCAGAGGTCAACTGTATTCTGCTTGAAGAAGTCCTTTCATTACATTTGTTAAGCATATTATACATTTTAAAAATGGATTCTACTCTACCTATAGCACCTGCTCTCTGGCTTCCTCTCTGTCCCTCCTAGTCTTTGCCCCTGTTTTTACCTGTTTAATTATCTTCCTTGACAACCCTGCCATCACCTGCAGTGTCTCACCTCCCTCATCTGAAACATCTAGCTTGCTAGTCCCCAACCCATGTTAACCTCCATTGTTTTCTTGCTCCATTCTGTCTGTGTAACAGCCAACTTCACTCCAGGCAACATGAAAGCATGCTTCTCTCTTTGGAGACCTATGTTAGAGGCTCCAACTATGACTGTGTAATCTTGAACAAAACTTGGAGCCATGTTATCTAAGAAATGGGTATAGCAATATTTTCTTTCTCTTCAGGAGAAGTAAATGAGGGAAAACACACAAAATGACTGGTGTACAGAGCCTGGCTTAGTACGTGCTCAGAGAGTGTTACTAATAATATTAATCAAATCGATTCAATTCATTGTTGGCTCATAACTCATCACATTTCTTAATGTCCCCAGCTCCCATTCCTTCTGCCTTTCTGCTTGAACAAACTACCTTAGTTCTTCATTTCTTAGGAAGGGACCCTTCTATCCTTATAATCTCTGCCTAATCTAATGCCTTATAGCTCTGAATCCTTATCTTCCACCCACTAAGCTCTACCCCATTCATTTGCTGCAATTTCCGAGGAGAAAAAGTACCCCTTCCGTGATGCCAAGATAAAGCCTTCCCACTTGTGCTCCTGATATCTCTTCCCTCTCATCCTCCTGTTCACAGACATATAGACACATCGCAAACCCCACTGCAATCTCCCCTGCAGGACAGTCCTTCACTCTGTCATCATGATAGTCTGCATTACATTTGTTAAGCACATTCTAAATTTTACAAATGGTTTGATGTCACATCCATTTTCCATTTCATTTTTCGATGTTAACAACATTGTATTGTCTAGAGCCACCTGCAGGACAGAAATCCACAGAAAATCCCTTGAGATCTTTCTAGCCTTCCTAACAGGTTTGCTGTGAGGATAATCAAGAGAAAGCAAAGATGAGAGGCACTAAAATAACATGAGGCATCTGGCAGGTATAAAGGCCCAGGGTGGCAGTTTTCAACACTCATCACACCACTGTACGTGACAGGAGACAGGAAGGAAGAGAAGCAGGTATTTTCACTTCTTTTTTCCCCCTCTATGTGCCTTTGGATCAGAAATTTAACCACTTTCTAGGTAAAAAGCTCTGGCTCTCAGCCTAGTGATGAAATGGCAGCCCAGCAGAAGGCGAGAGAGAGGAGCATATTAATGGTTCTACAGAAATTTAGCAGACACCTGTGACCTCAACTTCCTGCTAAAATTTCACTCCTGCTCTGGCTCTAGTCAACACTAGCCAGCAACAGTCACTCCCAGCCCTTCCCACCCCAGGTATCCCTTCTATGTTAAGGTTATTGTCCTTCCCCCTACCAAGTATTTAAAGAAAATCAGAATATCTGCACGACTTCGGTGACCAGACAGTCAAAGCCAGCATCCTGCAGAAGCTATTAAACTGAATCACAGAAAGAGGCTTTTTTGAATGTGTGGATTCACGGCCTAAATATGCAGGTAACATCGCCAACAAGCCGTGAGTCTAATTTCCTCTTCAGCTATAACCCAGAGATTATATGGAAGATCCCAGATAATTAGACAGAGGGAGAATTTGGGGATATCTGAGCATCTGACAAATCAATGGACACCTAACCAAAGGTTAAAGATCTCTGCTGCAATGTGTGGCCTATTAGGTATCAGCGTTATTCTCCTTTTGTGTCCCTGACAACTGGCTGCAGTAGGTATGCTGTCTTTCCACAAACATTACATACACAGGAAAGATGCGATGGAATAAGCTAAGTACCTAGGCTGAGACCAATCAATACCTTTAGAGAAAGGTGGCACGCAGACCCACAAATACCCAAAGTGACCAGCCAGGTAACAGAAAGGAGAAAAGACTACTGGAGAAATGAGTAGAATGAATCGTCACAGCTATGGACTGAGTAGTGAGTATATTCTAAGTACACAGTGTTAATGCACGATAATCCTATGATGAACTTACCCTGAAAAACCTTTTTGAACTAAACTATGTTACAGAATATAAAACTAAGGCACAGACAAGTTAGGCAAGCCGGAGAAAAGCATAATTCCAAAAGATATTCCATGAAGCCCAGTGTTCACTGAAGCACTATCTACCATAGCCAGGACGTGGAAGCAAGCTTACTGTTCACCGACAGAGGCATGGATGCAGATGTGCCACATGCTCACAATGGAATATTACTCAGCCATGAACAGGAATGAAACTGTGCCATTCGCAGAGATGTGGATGGACCCAGAGACTCTCATACAGAGTAAAGTAAGTCAGAAATACTAACACATTTAAGTGGAATATAGAAAAAGTTGGTACAGATGAACCTATTTGCAAAACAGACATAGAGACAGATTATGTCGAGAACAAATGTATGGATACAAAGGTGGGGTGGTGGTGGGATGAACTGGGAAACTGGGGCTGCGGTGTACACAGTATTATGTGTAAAACAACTAATAATGTAAATATTAAAAAATTATGTAAATATAATAATGTAAATATAAAAATAATGTAAAAATAACTAATGATGACCTACTGGAGAGCACAGGGGACTCTACTCAATGCCCTGCGGTGACCTCATGGGAAGGAAATCCAAAAAAAACCCCAAAAACTGGGATATATGTACACGGCTGGCTCATTCACTTTGCCATAGAACAGAAAGTAACACAACACTGTAAAAGTTTTACTTCAATAAAAATTTTTTAAATACAGAAAAAGTTAGGGACCTTGTCTAAGATCACAAACCCAGTCAGTGATAAAGCTGGGATTCCAACCCAGGCCTCTGGGCTCCAGAGCCCATGCTCTTAATAATGACATTGCCACCACCTCGTGTAGAAAAGCAAGTCCTGTCTACGGATCTTCAGATTTAGACATTCAGAATGATAGACTACAAAATAAGCCTGCAGGTGAGACTTGGATCGAACATGGTCAATGTTTAATACCTCACTCAGCAACAATGCAAAAGAAAGAATTGTTCTCTGCTTTCAAAAGACAGCATATGTATTCAGTAAATAATATTTTCCTTGATGTACTTAATAATGTTTAGAACTAGTCAGCATCTATTCATACATTATTCTATATTCTCTTCTCTATTTTTATATATTCTCGACAAAGAAAGTGGAAGGCTCAAAAATGCACTTGTTCATAGCTAACTAATGGGAAGGTTCACGGTATGATTTAGGTTCTGCCCGTGAGCTAGACTCCTGTGAGACCGCGAGGCAGAAGGTAAAGGACACCGTCTCCACCTCTGGGCCTTTGTGAGCCACAGGGTCGTGTCCTGATCTTTGCGACCCCATGGATTATAGTCCATCAGACTCCTCTGTCCATGGGATTCTCCAGGCAAGAATACTGCAGTGGGTTGCCATTCCCTTCTCCAGGAGAATCCTCCTGACCCAGGGATGGAACCCAGGTCTCCTGCATTGCAGGCAGATTCTTTGCTGTCTGAGCTCCCAGGGCCCTGGGAGCAGAGACTCTGGCACGTGTCAGAACTGTCGGTGCTGGATTCACCAGGAGCACCAACGGGCTGCGGGGGCAGTGAAGGCAGCAGCGATATCGGCCGTGTGAACTGCAGCCGCAGTACCACCCCCCTGAGAACCCCAGAGCTCAGGAAGCGGCGCCCTAAGTCTTGCCACGGCTTGGTGAGCACCCAAGCCCGTGCACAGTGTTCCTCAAAAACAGGAATACGTGTTTCCTGCACTTACAGGACGGTACACATTATATGAAAAACAGCTAGCAAAAATGAAAAGACTGATGTTTGAGGGCAAAGCGAAAGAAGTACATTATATGACCTTTTAAATAGTGCCTTAAAGGCTGAAATGTAATAATCAGTTTTTATATCTTAATGCAGTGTAAATACTTTCACCACTGTTTTTCTTTCAAACGCAAGGTTTAATCCCAAGCCAATATCATGAGATACGGTAATAGTTTACCTACCTGCCATCCTCGGTGCCATTAACTTCGAAGGCTTCTCCGTCTTTACTCCAGGACAACGTCAAACTGTGTTTCAGATGTGAGTCACATTTGCTATCACAGTGTAATTCCAGTGTATGTGATTTGGGGACCCGAGGATTCTTAGGAGAAACTCTAAGGTTTGTAGCATCTGTTTTTATAAAACAAAGATACCAGTCAGAAGTACAGAACAGCTTACTTTATTGTCAAAGTGAAAGTAAGTCACTCAGTTGTGTCCAACACTTTGGGGCCCCATGGACTATGGAATTCTCTAGCCAGAAATACTGTGAGTGGGTAGCCTTTCCCTTCTCCAGGGGATCTTCCCAACTCAGGGATCAAACCCAGGTTTCCCACATTGTAGGCAGATTCTTTACCAACTGAGCCACAAGGGAAGCCCAAGAAAACTGGAGTGGGTAGCCCATCCCTTCTCTAGCAGATCTTCCAGACCCAGGAACTGAACCAGGGTCTCCTGTTTGCAGGCAGATTCTTTACCAACTTAGCTCTCAGGGAAGACTTAAGTTTTCAGGAAGTTGGCACCAGTGGGATTATTGTCAAGTGCCTATCATTTAATCAGCCAAAATGGTCAACAGTTATTGTCAAATCTTCATGCACTAGTTCTCACACTGTCATTTCTTAACATCACGTATCATTACTAATTTTGTTCCATCCCGGCCAGGGCACCTCAGTGGAAGTATTAATTAATAGCACTACCCCTTTCTACTTCCTAGACAAAGGGAATAAGAAGAAAGCAAGGAAGGAAATGCATCCAGATGTTGAAAATAATATAAATTCTCCTTCTAGCGCTTCTGGATATGTGATAAAAATAACATAAAGAGGAAAATCAGATAATTTCCTATTACCATGCTTATTATCAGCTCAAGCCTGAGGTTAAATGGTGCAGCCTATGCACAGATGAACTAACTCCATGAAGGTGTGGAATGTGAACCTAAGCCCCATGAAGGCAGAGGCTGTGTCTATTTTGTTACTACACTCAAGAAGGGAGTGTATATGTAGGGAGCCTGTATATAGTAGGTACTGAATATGTATTTGTTGAATGAGTTACAGTGAGTCATATTTTGAAAATAAACTAGTAATATCAACACTATAAAGCTCAAACATTGGTACCAGGGCTGTACTGAAAAATGTTTTATTATAAGTGTTTCAAAAGTATAATCCTTACTCTTAAGGACCATAATAAGGCAGATATGTTTTACCAGAATGTGGTACTTGCTAAGCCTCTCAGAAGCTGACTTCCAACTTCAATATCAGTCCCTAGTATTTGCTATCTATATGTTACTCAAAAAGCTGATTAAAATGTGAAAATGTTAGTAAAATTATTTGATATCCCAAGCATGAAATTTGAAGAGATTGTCAAACTGAATTAATTCCAAGTAAATGACTGAACATCCTATTCCTAATTTGAAAGTCAGAAATCTATTGAATGATAACCAATACTGTTTGATAAGCACTTGTTTAACAAGACTCTGAAGTTCACATTCATTGTGACATTTTATAATTATAACAATTCTATGAAAATATCTCTGCCTTACAAAGAAGATAAAGACTAAAATGAAATTAAGTAATGATACTAATATTTTCTAATTAGTAAGGGACTGAACTATAATTAGAACTCAAGACTGGAAGAGACCAAAACTCATACTTTCATGGCTAATAAACACATGAAAAGATGCTCAACATCACTCATTATTAGGGAAATGCAAATCAAAATCACAATGAGGTATCATCTCATGCCAGTTAGAATGGCCACCATCGAAAAGTCTACAAGCAATAAATGTTGGAGAGGGTGTGGAGAAAAGGGAACCCTCTTACACTGTTGGTGGGAATGCAAACTAGTACAGCCACTATGGAGAACAGTGTGGAGAGTCCTTATAAAAAACAGAAATTGAACTGACATAGGACCCAGCAATCCACTGCTGGGCACACACAACAAGGAAACCATAACTGAAAGAGACACGTGTACCCCAGTGTTCAGTGCAGCACTATTTACAATAGCTAGGACATGGAAGCAGCCTAGATGTCCATCGGCAGACGAATCTATAAGGAAGCTGTGAAGTCACTCAGTCGTGTCCGACTCTTTGCGGCCCCATGGACTGTAGCCCACCAGGCTCCTCCGTCCATGGGATTTTCTAGGCAAGGATACTGGAGTGGGGTGCCATTGCCTTCTCCAGGAGATCTTCCCGACCCAGGGATTGAACCCGGGTCTTTGGCATTGTAGGCAGACGCTTTACCATCTGAGCCCCCAGGGAAATCTCAAGGAAGCTGTACACATACACAGTGGAATCTTACTCAGCTAGAAAATAGAACACATTTGAGGTGTTGAGGTGGATGAAACTGGAGCCTATTATACAAAGTGAAGTAAGTCAGAAAGAGAAACAGTACAGTATATTAACGCATATATATGGAATTCAGAAAGATGGTAATGACAATCCCATATGCAAGGCATCAAGAGAGACACAGATGTGAAGAACAGACTTTTGGACTATGTGGGAGAAGATGAAGGTGGGATGACTTGAGAGACTAGGGAAAAAAAAACCTCATGCTCTTAATCAGTCTGCTGTAGAGCCTCTTAATCAATTCCACTCCTGACATCATTTTTTCATTTGTAACAATTACGCTCTTAATGTGGTGTATTACACTGACCGACTTGCTCATGCTGAAGAATCCTGTGTCCCTGGGATAAAGCCCACTTGATCATGATGCTTTTAAATTGTTGTTGGGTTAAAAAAAAATATGCCCTTAACTCTCATGGATATGGTTCCTATATACCCCTGACATACACAATGGACATTAGAGCAGACCAAAAGTTTATGAACTTGGCCTTCTCTCTGGCCACTAGCAGTTTTGAGGTCCACTTTGGGCCAAGCACTGTGTTGGGCAGTAGGGAGGTGAAGGTTTATTTGGATACCAGACTTCACTCTCATTACCTTTCACCTGGCAGAGTTGCTCAACTTTGATTCAGGTTGGTTTTACAATGTATAAAGGGCTCCCCAGGTGGCGTGGCATAGTGGTAAAGAATCTGCCTGCAGGATCCTCTATGACCCACATCCCAGAATTTTAGAAACAAAAGCAAAAATAAACAAATGGGACCTAATGAAACTTAAAAGCTTTTGCACAACAAAGGATACTATAAGTAAGGTGAAAAGACAGCCCTCAGATTGGGAGAAAATAATAGCAAATGAAGCAACAGACAAAGGATTAATCTCAAATATATACAAGCAACTCCTCCAGCTCAACTGCAGAAAAATAAATGACCCAATCAAAAAATGGACCAAAGAACTAAACAGACATTTCTCCAAGGAAGACATACGGGTGGCAAAAAAACACATGAAAAGATGCTCAACATCACTCATTATCAGAGAAATGCAAATCAAAACCACAATGAGGTACCATTATACACCAGTCAGGATGGCTGCTATCCAAAAGTCTACAAGCAATAAATGCTGGAGAGGGTGTGGAGAAAAGGGAACCCTCTTACACTGTTGGTGGGAATGCAAATTAGTACAGCCACTATGGAAAACAGTGTGGAGATTCCTTAAAAAGCTGGAAATAGATCTGCCATATGACCCAGCAATCCCACTTCTGGGCATACACACCAAGGAAACCAGATCTGAAAGAGACACGTGCACCCCAATGTTCATCGCAGCACTGTTTATAATAGCCAGGTCATGGAAGCAACCTAGATGCCCATCAGCAGACGAATGGATGAGGAAGCTGTGGTACATATACACCATGGAATATTACTCAGCCATCAAAAAGAATTCATTTGAATCAGTTCTAATGAGATGGGTGAAACTGGAACCCATTATACAGAGCGAAGTAAGCCAGAAAGATAAAGACCATTACAGTATACTAACACATATATATGGAATTTAGAAAGATGGTAACAATAACCTTATATGGAAAAAAAGAAAAAGAGACTCAGATGTATAGAACAGACTTGTGGACTCTGTGGGAGAAGGCGAGGGCGGGATGTTTCAAGAGAACAGCATCGAAACATGTATATCTAGGGTGAAACAGATCACCAGCCCAGGTTGGATGCATGAGACAAGTGCTCAGGCCTGGTGCACTGGGAAGACCCAGAGGGATGGGGTGGAGAGGGAGGTGGGAGGGGGGACCGGGATGGGGAATACATGTAAATCCATGGCTAATTCATTTCAATGTATGACAAAAACCACTGCAATGTTGTAAAGTAATTAGCCTCCAACAAATAAAAATAAATGGAAGGAAAAAAAAAAAAAAACAATTGTATATAACTCTCAAAAAAAAAAAAAAAGAATCTGCCTGCAATGCAGGAGATGCAGGTTTGATCCCTCAGTTGGAAAGATCTCCTGGAGGAGGAAATGGTTACCCACTCCCGTATCCTTGCTTGGGAAATCCCATGGATAGAGGACTTGGGCAGGCTACAGTCCATGGGACTGCAAAAGAGCTGGACGTGACTCAGTGACTAAACAACGACCACAAATAATGTACAAGAAGAACCACCTTCATTGACATTATCAGAGTATTTTAAAAATCACATGTATCATTTGTAGAGGCAGAGAGACATCCAGTATAAGTTGACATCACAGAATATTAATGTTCCTTAAAAATATAGTCCCTGGGGTTGGCAGGTTGGGTAACTTTGGGTACAGAAAAAAAAATACAAGGAAAGAATAAAAAAAATAAGATACAGATGAACCTAGAAAGCGTCATACTAAGTGAAACCAGTCAGAGAAGAAGTATTGTGTGACATCCCTTATAGGTGGAATCTAAAAACAAATGACACGAATGAACTTACTTACAAAACAGCAACAGACTCACAGACTTAGAGAATGAGTCTGTGGTTGCCAGCGGGAAGGATGGGGGGATAGTTATGGAGTTTGGGGAGGACATGTACACACTGCTCTATTTAAAATGGGTAATCATCAGGGACCTACTATATAGCACAAGGAACCCTGCTCAATGTTATATGGCAGTCTGGATGGGAGGGAATTTGGAGGAGAATGGATACATGTATATGGATGGCTTACTCCCTCCATAGTTCATCTGAAACTATATCAACATTGTTTGTTAATCAGCTATAATAAATAGAAAACAAAATACAAAATGAAAAGGTAAGAAAATATAAGACAGCAAAGAAGTAATGACAGAATAAGAGAAGGAAAGGAGTGTGTGTGTGACAGAGAGAAATGCCAAGGTAACACTTAACACAGATGATTACACAAATATGCACCCTGTCACCTAAGTACAGGTAGCAGCTGGTCATGACAGTGACCTGCCACAAGAAACATAAGCCCTCCCTACATTTACTATACACACTTATGTGCAAGCTCAGTCGTGTCTGACTTTACGACCCCATGGATTGTAGCCCGCCAAGTTCCTCCGTCCATGGAATTCTCCAGGCAAGAATACTGTAGTGGTTTGCCATTTCCACCTCCAGGGGATCTTCCCAACTCAGGGATCAAACCCACGTCTCCTGTGTCTCCTCCACCGACAGGCAGTTTCTTTACCATTGAGCCACCATTCTCTCTGTTTTTCTGAAAAGGGTTCTCTGAGCAATTTTAAAATCAAAATATTGATGATGCCTGTGGGTCTGGGTTCCAATTAGCCTGAGTCTAGGTGCAGAGATGCTCCTCTTTGGGACACTGATATATTTTGGCACATACTTAACTCTTGTGAGCACTTAGAAATAAAATAGGCTGCTTGGACAAGAGAAAAAACAAAAAGCTGTTTAAGATCTAAAAACAGGATGAAAACCTTTGCCATTATGTCATGCCTTAGTCTTTACAAAACGGATCCCTGATGAATTTGTGAAAGGTTTAGTTCTATGAGTTGAATACTGATGACATTTCATTGAGTGGTTATTGAAATAAAACAGTTACAGAAATATACCAAAATAGGGGATTTAAAGTGTTGCTGGTCATCCATCACCAAGAACAGCTACCTCTCTCTTATAATTGTATAAAGCTATGGACACATCACTGACATAGCCTCTAATTCTTGTGATGGTCTTTTAGATGAAATCTGACCTAGGGAAAAGGGAAAACTGAAGCCGTGTGACAGTTCATGCAAAGTAAAATGAAAATAAAATTACTTCTGATATCCAGGTTGGCTGTGACTGCTGTTTTTCCTTTAGCGTTTTCTACCCAACAAGAGTAGGAACCAGCATCTTCTTCTGTGGTCTCGGTGATCTGTAATGTGCCATTCTCATGGACATGATACCTTCTGCCATCGAGAGGTTTTGCTTCTTCCACTTTCTGCCTATGGACATAGAAAGCATGAATCAATTCGGGCTATGATTGAATTGTATCTTTTTCTTTCAAACTGGCCACTGGTGTCATTCAATCATCCCTTCTTCACAAACTTAGCAAACCTTACGAAATTTTCCATTATACTTAACAATTCTTTAAAATATTATGTATTTGGTTGTACTGGGTTGCTGGGTCTTAGTTGTGGCACGTGGGATCTAGTTCCCTGACCAGGCATTGAACCCACTGAACCCCTGCCTTGGGAGCGCAGATCTCAACCACTGGACCACCAGGGAAGTCCTTACAATTTTTTTTGTTAATAGTTGATAGGTGCATATCTTACCTGCCCAAATAGACTGTAACTGGAGGAAATTTGAGCTCTGTGCCTCTACTTTATTTATAATAGCTCTCAGTACCACTTTGCATCTGTCCTCAGAGTTTAATAAATTGTTTCTGCCTTATTGATGGTGAACTCTTTAGTTAATAATTGCTGCGGGGTACTAAATGGGAAAGCTAGTAATTGAAAGAGATAATGAACCTTCTGAACCTCCAGCTGTCCAGAGGGAACACTGGTCATTCAGAAATATTATAGGCCAGGAAGTCGTCCCTGTCCTGCGGACATGGATTACATTTACCCTTATCAACCCAAAGTCATTTTCTCCAACCTTCATCCATTTTCCAAGCATTTTGCTGCCACAACTTGATTCACCTTCTACATTTCACAATAAGAGGCTGCAGGAGAGGAAGCAGCCAAAGGACAAATTCTGGCTGCTGGTCACACGAGATGCTACAGGGCTGGGACTAGGGTAAGGCTAGAGAGACTTACCTAAGAGACAAAATTTAAGGGTTGACCCCTGCCCCACCCCAAATCTCAGTAATCCAGATACTTTTTTCAAAGTATTTTTCCTTTTGTTTTTGATGTGGACTATTTCTAAAGTCTTAATGGAATTTGTTACAATATCGCTTCTGTTTAATGTTTTGGTTTTTTGGCAGCAGGGCATGTGGGATTTTGTTTCCCCAACCATAGATGGAATCTATACCCCTTGTCTTGGAAGGCAAAGACCGGGATTCCCATGTTGAAAATGTTTTAAACATAGGCATTTGTAATGAAATGCAGGCTTAATAATAATGTAGATAATATCCAAAACAAAACAACGCATGACTTATATACACTTATAATGAAAACCTAAATCTACTCGTAGAATTGTCTTTGTCATGGCTTCAATGCTTTACTTTCCTTTGTAAGCAAAAATGGCTCTCCATATTTCCCCATGTGGGAGAATCCAGAATTTTGTCAATCATTCCAGGAGAGGTAGGAAAATAAGTTTGCGACTTTACTTCTCAGAGGCACTTGCTACATGTAATAACACTGACACAATGCAGCCTGTCAAATGATGGATGGAGGAACATGGGAAATCTACAACTGATGTTCTCTTAAGAAAACTGTGTAACAGCTTACCAGGACACTATTGCCTCGGGTGAAGCAAAGAACTCACAGTGTAAGAAAGCACTGTATCCAACCACTGTAGCATAATTTTCTTCATCTGCCGTTTGTATCAGTGGACGAACATCTATGTGAAAATAATATAAATACAATTTTAAACTTTTGTGTAAGAAATAATATAAGAAAGTTAATTTTTTTTCAATATCCCAGTCATATTAATAAAAATGGAAAACAGCTGAGTATCACAGCATTGCTATTTAGTCACTATTGTGCCTGATTCTTTGCACCCCCATGGACTGTAGCCTGTCAGGCTCCTCTGTCTAAGGGATTTTCCAGCCAAGAATACAGGAGTGGGTTGCCATTCCCTTCTCCAATCACAGCATACATTCCTGAACTAGGAAGTATCCCAATGCAGTACCTTTCTGAAAGTCTGGTATGGGGTCTAACACTCAAATGTAAGGCAAAAGGTACTTTGATCCCCTCCGCCCTCCCCCCACCTCCTTTTATTTTTGGCTATGCTGCATGGTTTGCAGGATCTTGGTTCCTTGACTAAGAATCGAACTGGGGGTCATGGCAGTGAAGGTGCTGAGTCCAACTTGAACATTTTCTTGAAGATAAGAGCAGACAGATAGCTTGCTCCCGTGTATGCTTACCTACAGTCCATCGGGTCGCAAAGAGCAGGACGTGACCCAAGTGACTAAGCACGCATGCATGCTTACCTACAACATCGATATTGGCATTGGCGAGGATAGTGCCATGGACATTTGAAGCTTCACACTGGTACACAGCGGTGTGATTCGGTTGTACGTTGGTAAAACTGATTTCCCCGGGAGAGATGACATCACCAGAAAATGGATTTCCTACAAGGGATGAAAAGAAATGTCAGCTTGATTAAAAAATAGAACCTGAAATATTTATATGCCATTCATTAAACGTGTCACACAGTATTTATATTTTAAGACCAGTTTAGGGTGAATAATAGTTCATCAAAGCCAATCCTTTAAAATTTCTTAACATGAACCATGGAGTTTTCTTTCCAGCCCTTCTGCAGTTTCAGTCTTCCTCCAAATGAGTATTTATGGCAACATATCTGTTGATCTCTAGCCCAAAGTCTCTCCATACCTACAAGATTCCAGATTTTCTGTTTAGCGCTGAAATCCCACTGGAAACTGAATCTCACTTACTCTTATAAATTGAGGTCCGGCTACTGGCCAGCATAACCAGATGATCAACACAGCTGGATCCCCCAGTCCACCAATACTGGCTGCTGTTTTCCCCTTGACATGTTGCTCCTTTGTTTCACTTTCCTGCCCTTCTGCAATTTTCCATCTACACCATTCCTTTCAATTGCCTTCCTTTGCTATTAAACCACCAGATAAATAGCTCGTGTATTTCACTTTCCCAGGAAGACTCAGTTCTTCTTGAGAGCACAGGCCAGCTTTTTTCTCCTTTCTTGGCAATAAATCCCTATCCCATTGGTTATCCATGTGTAATTCTGGAAATATCTTTTGGAAATGAGAAAATCTAACATTTATGCTACTTTAATGAAGGGCCAAGGAACTCTGCTGGATACGCCACATGTGCTATCTCATTAACTCTGCTCAGTATCTGCTAGATCAGCACCAGCATGGCTGCTGAGCAGGCCAGGGGGACGGTCTTTCAGAAAATACCACATCCCACAGCGACTGGCCATGTGCCAAATCACATGTCTTACTCAGACACTTGAAAGAAGCAGTGGGAAGAAAAAAATATATTAGCTAGGGATGCTGAATGAGGAGCACACGTGGTAAAATGTTTCATTTAAATGACATTACAAAGTTAGTCATATATCTAATTTTTAAAACTAGTACCATATACTAATGCATATATGTGGAATCTAGAAAAATGGTACAGATGAACTTATTCCCAAAATGGGAATACAGATGTAGTTGTAGAGAAGTAATACATGTGGACACAGGGAGGGAAGAGGCGGGTGGGCCAGACTGGTAGACCGGGACTGACATTTATACACGACCATGTGTAAAATAGCTAGCTAGCGGGAAGCTGCCGTAAGGCAGAGGAAGCTCCGCTCAGTGCTCTGTGATGGCCTAGATGGGTGAGATGGGCGGGAGGTCCAAGGATGGGATACGCGTATGCATACGGCTGACTCACTTCCTTGTACAGCAGAAATCAACACAGCATTGTAAAGCAGTCATATTCCAGTACTTTCTTTTTTTTTCTCTCATGGTGTCTCCATTATAGAAAATAGTCTCACTATACTAAGTACGGGGTTATAGAAAACACTGAATAATAAAATAGAAGCTTTTTTCTTAGGCGTCATTTGTCCCTCTGGGAGTGAGAAAGGAATACATTTTTACACTTGGCAGTGAGCTCTGTGGTAGCAAGATCTTGTGTGCCCTAGAGTTTCAATCACTATGTCTGAAAAGTAGCCGTCGTGGAGGAGACGATCAGTGAACATCTTTTGGGAAGACTGAAAAACAGTTTTGTTGTGTGGCATTTTATCCCTGGAAGGTCCCTGGGGTAGGCAGAATAATGAGCCCCTGAAAGACAGCCACAGACTCATCTCTACAACTTGTGAACAGTTTCCTTTTTGTGGCGAAAGGAATTTTGCACATGTGACTAAGGTCAAGCACTCAAGATTGGACAGTTATCCTGGATTCTCCAAGGTGGCCCAATGGAATGACATGGCTGTTTATAATCAGAGAACCTTTCACAGCTGTGACCAACCAGAGGGAGATGTGACTATGAAAAAATGATCAGAGAGATGTAGCATTGCTGATTTGAAGTTTGGAGGAAGGGAGTTGTGACTGAAGGAAAGTGGGTACCATCTAGGAGCTGGAAAAGACAAGAAAAGAGCTTCCCCTTGCCCACAGAAAGAACCACAGCGCTGGGCACACCTTGGTTTTAGCCGAGGGAGACTTGCACTGGACTTCCCACAAACAGGATTGTAAAGTAATAAACATATACTGTTTATTTTTGATATATGATACAGGGAACCCAAATGCAGTGCTCTGTGACAACCTGGAGGATGGGTGGGGAGGGAGGTGGAAGACGGGTTCAGGAGGACGGGGACACATATATGCCTGTGGCCAACTCATGTTGCTGTAGGCAGAGGCCATCTCAACATTATAAATTATCCTCCAATTAAAATAAAACTTTTAAAAAAGTATACTGTTTTAAGCCACTAAATTTGTGGTCATTTGTTATAGCAACAATAGAAATTTGATAGAGTCCTGCAGAACAGTGTTATCTGTCAAGAATCATCAGGATGAGTAGTGCTTCCAAGTTTTTAAGGCTACACAGAATCAAGTCTCTGATCTCATTCCGCAGTCTCACACTCTACATCAAGTTTTAAAAGCTTCAGCCTGTTCAGTTCTCCTTATACCATCTGCCCTGTGGGAAATTCTGAGTCTACACTGCACTACAAAAAGAATAAATGGAACTATGGCCTCATGCTTCAGTGACAAACTCTGCTCAAAGCTGCCTTCTGGGATAGGTATGTAAACTGTGGAGCCCTTGTGGCAAACAGGCTACCAGGAGCTTCCAGAATTCTAAAAACTCAAGTTATTAATCAAATAAAAACCACTCTTCCTGACTCAGGTTGTCTTTGATCAGTTCAAAGGGCAAAAATGAAATATAGGGGGAGAAACGTCAGCTCTGGACTTTTGCATTTCAGTTCCATTTATGTCTCTAAATTCACTTGGGGTATGTCCTCAAGTACGTAACGCAATCTCTCTGGGCCTCATTTGACATATTTACAAACTGGAGAA
The DNA here is from genome assembly GCF_023699985.2 of Odocoileus virginianus. Taxonomy (NCBI): domain Eukaryota; kingdom Metazoa; phylum Chordata; class Mammalia; order Artiodactyla; family Cervidae; genus Odocoileus; species Odocoileus virginianus. The sequence continues at coordinate 23,423,459 of NC_069699.1, forward strand.
TAAAAAAATATATATCCCTTTCAGGGCCAGAAATATTGGATGCAAAGCATTTGAAGAAGGTTAGGCTTGCAATCAATAATAGCAATCATTTTGATTTGATTTAAAAATATTACATATAAAGAATATTTAATTGCTAAAAATGGATGCTTACAGAGATTCCAAACCCTTCAGTATCTCACAGTCATCGACATCCCAGTTATAAATGGTTATGACCTGTTGGCAGGGGGACAAGGAAAACTGTATAAAGAAAACAGCATGGTCTCCGAGGACGAGGATGAGGCTTTGGTTCCAGGGCTGCCAATTCTCAGCCATGCTCTCCCGTGTTACTTTATTTTCAGCTATCATGTGGTCATCCACCAACAAACCTATTAGCTTATTGTGGATATAAATCCATAACCTAACCTAACTACCGCCAACCTAGCCCAAGGGCCCAGTATCTTTAAGGCAGCTCTTACTTGGAGTCCTACAACTCCTTCTCCATTCAGAGTCCGGAAGAAGTCTTTCTTAATAAATTAGAGCCTGTCTCTGTTCTGCTCTAAATACTTCAAGAGCTGCGTATCTGATTCACAACAATATTCCGAGTCCCTTTGGGACCTTCCCTTTGACATGCGACATGGCCCCGGCACCCCCAGACCAGTCTCTCTCAGCACAGCCTCCCCACTCACTCAGCTTGGCTACACTGTGGTCCCCGAATCCCGCAACCCTCCAAACACACCTCGGGTCTCTATAGTCACTGACTGCTCCACCCCGGAAGCTCTTTCACTGGTGCTGGCATGTCTGTATCACTCACCTCTTTCAAATCTCTACTCAAAGGTAAATAACTACAAGGGTCTTGTTGGTATTATCCTAAAATCTGATAGCAACTGTAGGTTCTGGACTTCTCCTACACCCACCCCCTTCCCCAGCTAGTTCTCACTTTGCCACATCTATATGATTATCTACTGCCTGTCTCTCCACACTAGAATGTCCGGTTTATGAGAAAAGGAATTGTTCATTTTATTCACTGCTCTGTCCCAAGCAACAAGGCGAACGCTTGTCTCTTAAGATGAAGGTATTCAATAAATATTATTGGATGAAATGATTTGTTAATAATGAATAATTGTACTTCCTTTAAAAGCTCATTTGGGGACAAAGCAGTATGTGAATGTTCTTCATGTACAGCCAGCCAGGTGCCATTCAAATATAAAATTTTATGATTTTATGTTCCAGAGATTCTGCATTCTTTTAGTGCATTAACATTCTTTTATAAAAAAACTGTTTTAATTTCCCTCAGATATACCTTAAGTCTTATTTTTCATTTCCTATTTTGTTCTCTAAAGAGATGAGGAAAAAGTATCAAATTGAGGACATTAATAATGAGGGCGAAAGTGTCATCAACATATGGATAAAGAAAATGTGATATATATGTGTGTGTATATATGCATACACATATATTCCATTATATAGATAATGAGAATCACTCAGTCATGTATGACTCTTTGCGACTCCACAGACTGTAGCCCACCAGGCTCCTCTGTCCACGGAATTCTCCAGGCCAGAATACTGGAGTGGGTAGCCTATCCCTTCTCCAGGGGATCTTCCTGACCCAGGAATCGAACCAGGGTCTCCCGCATTGCAGGCAGATTCTTTACCAGCTGAGCTACCAGGGAGGCTCCCATGGAATATTACTCAGCTATAAAAATGTGAAAACCATGTCATTCATGAGAGTATGGATGGACGCTGAGGGCATTATGCTAAGTGACATAAGTCAGAAAAAGACAAACACTATAGGATCATACTTATATGTGAAATATAGGAAACAAAACAAGATCATAGATAAGAGAACAGTTAATGGTTGCCACAGACTGGAGGACAGGGGGATGGGCCAAATGGGCAAGGTAGGTACAAAAGGCATAAACTTCCAGTTATAAAATGAGTAAGTCATGGAGATATAATGCACGGCATAGCAATAATAGTTAATAATACTGTATTATATATTTGACAAAACACAGTCAAATATTTTGGCAATGGCAAACCACTTCAGTATTCTTGCCTTGAGAACCCCATGAACATATGAAAAGGCAAAATGATAGGATACTGAAAGATGAACTCCCCAGGTCGGTAGGTGCCCAATATGCTACTGGAGATCAGTGGAGAAATAACTCCAGAAAGAATGAAGAGACGGAGCAAAAGCAAAATCAACACCCAGCTGAGGATGTGACTGGTGATGGAAGTAAAGTCTGATGCTGTAAAGAGCAATACTACATAGGAACCTGGAATATTAGGTCCATGAATCAAGGAAAATTGGAAGTGGTCAAAAGGGAGATGGCCAGAGTGAACACTGACATTTTAGGAATCACTGAACTAAAATGGACTGGAATAGGTGAATTTAACCCAGATGACCATATATCTACTACTGTGGGCAAGAATCCCTTAGAAGAAATGGAGTAGCCCTCATTGTAAACAAAAATATTCTGAAATGCAGTACTTGGATGCAATCTCAAAAAGGAAAGAATGATCTCTGTTCATTTCCAAGGCAAACCATTCAATATCACAGAAATCCAAGTCTATGTCCCGACCAGTAATGCTGAAGAAGCTGAACAGTTTTATGAAGACCAATAAGACCTTCTAGAACTAATACTCAAAAAAGATTTCCTTTTTATTATAGGGGACTGGAATGCAAAAGTCAAGAGATACCTGGAGTAATAGGCAAACTTGGCCTTGGAATACAAAACAAAAGAGGTCAAAGGCTAACAGAGTTTTGCTAAGAGAACACACTGGTCATGGCAAACATCGTCTTCCAACAGTACAAAGGACTCTATACATGGACATCATGAGATGGTCAATATCGACATCAGATTGATTATATTCTTTGCAGCCAAAGATGGAGATGCTCTATACAGTCAGCAAAAACAAGACTGAGAGCTGACTGTGGCTCAGATCATGAACTCCTTATTTCCAAATTCAGACTTAAATTGAATAAAGTAGGGAAAACCACTAGACCATTCAGGTATGACCTAAATCAAATTCCTTACAATTATACAGTGGAAGTAACAAATAGATTCAAGGGATTAGATCTGATAGAGTGCCTGAAGAACTATGGAAGGAGTTTCATGACACAGTACAGGAGGGCAGGGATGAAGACCATCCCCAAAAAAATGAAATGCAAAAAGGCCAAATGGTTGTCTAAGGAGCCCTTAAAAATAGCTGAAAAAGGAAGAGAAGCTGGCGTCAAAGGAGAAAAGGAAAGATAAAACCATCTGAATGCAGAGTTCCAAAGAATAGCAAGGAGAGATAAGAAAGCCTTCCTCAGTAATCAATGCAAAGAAGTAGAGGAAAACAGAATGGGAAAGACTAGAGATCTCATCAAGAAAACTAGAGATCAAGGGAACATTTCATGCAAAGATGGGCACAATAAATGACAGAAATGGTATGGACCTAACAGAAGCAGAAGATATTAAGAAGAGGTGGCAAGAATACATAGAAGAACTATACAAAAAAGATCTTCATGGCCCAGATAATCACCATGGTGTGATCACTCACCTAGAGCCAGACATCCTAGAATATGAAGTCAAGTGGTCCTTAGGAAGCATCACAATGAACAAAGCTAGTACAGGTGATAGAATTCCAGTTGAGCTATTTCAAATCCTAAGAGATGATGCTGTGAAAGTGCTGCACTCAACGTGCCAGCAAATTAGGAAAACTCAGCAGTGGCCACAGGACTTGAAAATGTCAGTTTTCATTCAAATCCCCCCAAAAGGCAATGCCAAAGAATGCTCAAACTACCACGCAACTGCACTCATCTCACACACTAGCAAAGTAGTGCTCAAAATTCTCCAAGCCAGTCTTCAACAGTGTGAACCGTGAACTTCCAGATGTTCAAGCTGGTTTTAGAAAAGGCAGAGGAACCAGAGATCAAATTGCCAACATCTGCTGGATCATCAAAAAAGCAAGAGAGTTCCAAAATAACATCTACTTCTGCTTTTTTGACTACTCCAAAGCCTTTAACTGTGTGAATCACAACAAAGTGTAGAAAATGCAAGAGATGGGAATACCAGACCACCTGACCTGCCTCCTGAGAAATCTGTATGCAGGTCAGGAAGCAACAGTTAGAACGGTCAAGGAGTATGTCAAGGCTGTATATTGTCACCGTTATTTAACTTATATGCAGAGTACATCATGCGAAATGCTGGGCTGGTGAAGCCCAATCTGGAATCAAGATTTCTGGGAAAAATATCAATAACCTCAGATATGCAGATGACACTGCCCTTACAGCAGAAAGCGAAGAAGAACTAAAGAGCCTCTTGATGAAAGTGAAAGAGAAGAGTGAAAAAGTTGGCTTAAAACTCAACATTCAGAAAACTAAGATGATGGCATCCCAACACTTCACGGCAAATAGATGTGGAAACAATGGAAAACCGTGACAGACTTTATTTTTTGAGCTCCAAAATCACTGCAGATGGTGACTGCAGCCATGAAATTAAAAGATGCTTCCTCCTTGGATTAAAAGTTATGACCAGTCTAGACAGTGTATTAAAAAGCAGAGACATTATTTTGCCAACAGCGGTCTGTCTAGTCAAAGCTATGGTTTTTCTAGTAGTCATGTATGGATGTGAGAGTTGGACTATAAAGATAGCAGATTGCCAAAGAATGGATGCTTTTGAACTGTGGTCTCGGAGAAGACTCTTGAGAGTCCCTTGAACAGCAAGGAGATCCAACCAGTCCATCCTAAAGGAGATCAGTCCTGGGTGTTCATTGGAAGGACTGATGCTGAAGCTGAAACTCCAATACTTTGGCCACTTGATGCAAAGAACCAACTCATTGGAAAAAAACCCTGATACTGCAAAGATTGAAGGCAGGAGAAGAAGGGGAGACAGAGGATGAGATGGTTGGATGGCAACACTGACTCGATGGACATGAGTTTGAGTAAACTCTGAGAGTTGGTGATAGACAGGGAAGCCTGACATGCTGAAGTCCACAGAGTCACAAAGAGTCTAACACGACTGAGCAACTGAACTGAACTGAAAGTGGAATTTCCTAACGGTCCAGTAGATAGTTGCTAAGAGGGAACTTCCTGGAAGTCTGGTGGTTGCAACTCCAATCTTTCACTGCCAAGGGCCCATGTTCGATCCCTGGTTGGGGAATTAAATCTCACAAGCCACACAGCACAGCCAAAATAAAAAAAAACATGCTAAGAGAGTAGATCTTGAAAGTTCTCATCACAAGAAGAAAAATTATATAAGAAAATTCTGTAAGAAAAACTCTGTTAGGTAACAGATGTTAACTAGACATATTGTGGTGATCATTGTACAATGCATATAAATATCAAACTATGATGCTGTACACCTCAACTTAATATAAAGCACACCTCAATATAAAAAGGAAAGAAAAATAACTTTCAAAACCATTCAATGTTTTGCCAAAGAATTTGTATTTTCAATAAGCAGGCACATTGAAAGCTATAACAATTTCAAAATTGAAAGCAATTTTGTTTAGTTACTTTCTCAAAGAGTAGATATGGCCATACTGTTATTTGAGCAATTCTAGATTAATAGTCAAGCCTATGTAATAGGTAGTTTTAAATAATTATTTTAATTTTCAATCTCATTGTCAAATGTGTTCAGTCAGTTTATCTGCTTGTCATTGACACTGTACTTATGATCATACAAAGGAAAAAAAAAACAGATGTGTTTCTCAAAAATAATAGTAATAAGCAGTAAAGTTTCCTGAGTATTTGCCGTGTGAAAACAATACTAAACAGTATTTTGGGAGTATTCTTTGTGTGGTAGCCCCTGTGATAAGCGTTCTCCATGTGTGCCTCCTTTAATCTATATAACAATCCCAGTGGTCAGTGGTATTTCCATCTTCTTTTTACGGACGATGAAACAAGTTGAAAGAGGGTCAGTAATAATGGGATGAATAGAGAGAGTAGCATTGACATACACACTACCATGTGCAAAATAGATAGCTGGTGGGAAGCTGCCACAGAGCACAATAATATACCAAATCACACAGACAGTAAATGCTAGAGCCTGAATGCAAACATAGACCCTCTGGATACACAGTTTATAAACTGTGACAATATTCTACAGATAAGTATTATCCTAGGTGGTAGACTATATTGATCTCATTCAATTACAATCAACTACCATTAGCACCATTTTGTAATTTAAAACTTAAGTTTCAGGAGATTCCCAGCTGTACTGGAGTTGCCTGATCAATCTCCCCAAGCTTGAGTACACAGCCTGGTTGGGACCCCAGATCCACATGTCACTAGGATGCCCACCCTGATATGAGTGGGTCCAAGGCAAAAGGAACTAACAAAAGCATCACACATACATCTCAATATTGCAAATGCTCTAAATTAAGCTAATCAATTGACAAACAAGACTTGCTCTATTATCCAACCTTTACAAAGACATTCAAGATGACCAGAGCTCTAGGTTCAAATTGAGGATTTGGGACTTCTTGGAGCCCTAGTCTAGAACATGCTGGAGTGGGGAGATTAGGCCCATCTCTGCTTTTCCACGCCAAGCCCATCTGGGAAGGGCTCAGAGCTGACTGACTGCACAGAGGATTCTTTTGGCCTTGGGGACCCAGGCTTGGTTGAGAACATGCAGTGAGCCAGGTTCTGGCTTTGCATGTCTCTTTGGCCCTGTGGATTTCTCAGATTATGGAGAGAGGTATGCCAGAACGGGTCCTTGTAAAGAGCAGAACTCAGTGAGGAGTTACTACTGCCTGGATCCAAGGCAAGTCCTGAATTTCAGCTGCACGCTCAACCACTGGGTCCCTGTACCTTTTCTTTCTCAGGCAGAGAAACCTTCTTCCTTGGATGCATCCTCTATGTCATTCAATTGTCTTATTTCCAACTAATATAACGGCCAAACAAACGTATCCATGGCTTTTCCATAAATGTAAGCATAAACAGAATTTCTTTGAAAGATGCAATTCTGGATTCTCTGGTCAGATCTGTCTGACAGTAAGGACCACTTACCAACTCCACTTTAGCCATAACAAGGGTGTCTAACCATTACGTGTCCCAGCCAAACACTGCCTTCAGCATTGCCGCATGATAGGGGTTTTCACTTACTCTCAATTGGTAAGCCATTGACTCTCCACTTGATCGTGGGTTCAGGCTCTCCTTCAGCCTCACACAACAGGATACCGCTGCTACCAGTGCTGTATACGTCACTCTGAGGTTTCTTGGTCCAGCGAGGGGGCTCTGGAAATAAAGTGAAGAGCTCATCAGTGCTTTATCTGTTACAGGTTCAAAAACGTTAAGGGTTGCTTTTCCATTATGCACCAGCAGATGGCAGACACACACAAGGTGTTTCACATTAAGCCTTCTCTAAGGAAAGATAGGCATTGTTTTTGCCTGGGATGGGGTTTGTGTGTGGGTATGCATTTTTATGAGTGTGTGTATTGTAATTCGGAATCTTAGCATGTATAGCAAAATCAACACACTAAAAACAGTTATCTACATTCAACTTTACCTAGCTACACCAGTATCTATCTCATTACAGAAAAATGAAGGGAGGGTGAAGCTTAAGAGTGCTGACCACAGCTAATTTCAGGCTGAAGCAAGGCATCCAAAATGGCTGATTTTCAAGTAACATATTTTGAAAATTTTTTAATGAAATTAAAACATTCAGCCCTTATTTTAAATATTTCTTAATTAATGACTTTATAGCATTTTATATGTCCATATCCAAAAGTCCATCTTAGGAATTTGTAAGACATTATTTCCTAGATAAATTCTTTTTGCAAGGGGGAGGAGAAGGAATCCTAAAAGCAACATTTACCATTTTGCCCTCAAAACAATGGAGGAAAAGATATACTCAAATTACTTGCATCTTTCTGTGTCCTAATACACCAATATTATAGTGTTGAGTGGTATTTCAGTATTTTTCTCTAAGTGCAAACATCACTGTCATGATTTGTCACCTTAAGTATATTACTATGTCAGGAGCAAATAAAAGATTCATATTAAAGTATGGGTGGTTTGGATAACTTGATTTCAGAGAAAACTGCACATACCTGCAGGTAATAATTCCCATCAAGTGTTGCTTGGTTATTTCCCCCAAGACAGTTTTGGATTTACATTTTTAGTCAAAAAGGAAAGTCTTTAAGATACAGATATGTGTAAAACAAAAGTATCATTTGAAGAATTTGTTACAAAACAAAGGAGGAAAAGGGGGGTTATGTGGGGAAAAATGTCCATAAACTCATCAGGAAAAACAAAGAAATACAAATATCCCTGGCAAGTTCAAGTCTGAGCAAGAGACATGCCTTTGTAATTATTCGACAGGATACAGATTTGTTAAATTCCAAGTTAAACACGTGTGTTCATAATCTACATCATGTAAAAATTTATTCATATAGTTTAAAATGCAGCAGTCCAAGTTATAAACTGCATATGAGCTTTTAAGGTGAAAGAGTTTTACTTCTGTGTGTATGTCTACATTTTTACATCGTTGTTACTTTCTTCTGATCTTTTCATATAGCCACTGTAAAATAAAACACTTGAGTTACAGAAAAACCATGAAAGATTTCTTATTTACAGTAGAAAACTAAGATTACTGCTTTTAGAACATGCAAAAATCAAAGAAATCATGGCAATGCAATATACAACATGATGGCTATAATTTATGAATAATACTGTATAACCTATTTGAAAGTTGCTAAGACTATATCTGAAAAGTTCTGATCAGAAAAAAATTGTAACTATGTACTGTATAAACTACACTACTTGTGGTGATTGCTTTACAATACATACCAATATCAAATCATTATACTGGATAACTGAAACTAATGATGTAATGTCAATTATATCTCCATAACAATAATAAAGGGTATCATACAATAATGACCCTTCTCTAAATCTTTCTGAGTAATAAAATCAAGATTTCTATTTCTATTCTCATCTTACAAATTTCATTAATTCTTTGGTACCAGCATTAAGATATACTACTGTTAGATATTGCTTCCCAGCTGATGCGGTGATAAAGAAACCGCCTGCCAATGCAGGAAATGCAGGTTCATCTGCATCCCCTGGAGATCCCCTGGAGAAGGAAATGGCAACCCACTCCAGTATTCTTGCCTGGGAAATCCCATGGACAGAAGAGCCTGGCAGGCTACAGTTTATGGGGTCGCAAGAGTCGGACAGTACCCAGTGACTGAGCATGCACACACTGTCACATCTTAGCTAAAAGGTACATCAGTGACCACCTTAATCAACCCTTCAACCTTACAGATGGAGGACTGAGCTTTGGAGAAGTCATTCCTCTTGCCCAGGGTCACCAGTAACAGAAGCCTCTCCTTCTGCTCTTGCCACTCCAGGGGCCAGCAGACCTGCTGAGTGACAAGCACTGAGACTCCCAAGTAAATGTGGCATTATTTCTAACTCGTTACTATTTCATTCATTTGGATCACAGGAACGAAGGCCAAACAGTTGTACCAACTTTCATTTTGTACTTCCGGATCCAAGCTCTCCAACATTTATCATCTGTGTACATTCACTAGAAATCATCAATCAACTTTGTTCTTGTTAAGTGCTCAGTCGTGTCTGACTCTTTTGCGACCCCATGGACTGTAGCCCACCAGACTTTTCTGCCCATGGGATTCTCCAGGCAAGAATACTGGAGTCAGTGGCCATTTTCCTTCTCCAGGAAACTTCCCAACTCAAGGATCGAACCTACATCTCCTGCATAGGCAGGCAGATTCCTTATGGCTGAGCTACTTGGGAAGCCCCCACTAAACTTCACCTGAACCCTTTCTGATAAGCTTTCTTTATAAATGCTTAGACATTTGTTTTTATGCTTCTCATCCCTGTTTTTCCTGGAGAAGTAAGCTAGTCCTGAGCAAAGGTACGTTTGGTCATGCAATTTGAAAGGGATTTCAGACCTGTTTTTAGAAGCATATTCTTCCTGGGTCTGTTGTGTCACTGCTCTCAATAACTACCCAGGCTGAGATTTTCACAACTGGCATCTGCAGTGAGAGCACCTAGACTATATCACTTAGGTTAGTGATCTATGAAGAGCCAGAGCAGAATTGCTCTCTTTCTGATGTCTCCTCTGCTTAGTATGGGGAAGCAAAAGGTTGCCACCCCAAAACATCTCTTTGGCATGGAGATTATTTTGAGCTGAAAATAATCAAGGTCCAAAAGATTCAGGAAGAAACTCTGATCTCGCCACTAACTGCATAAAATAGTTTAGTTAGAAGGCCTGTTTCTGGAATAGAGCTATTGCAGAAATACGTGCCAAGAACAGCTAGCATAGTGGCTCAGATGGTAAAGAATCTGCCTGCAACGCGGGAGACCCAAGTTCGATCCCTGGGTCAGGAAGATCCCCTATTGAAGGGATGGCAGCTGTCTCCAGTATTCTTGCCTGGAGACTCCTATGGCTAGGTCTGGTGGAGGAAACTGCAGGGCCTAGACATTACAGTCCACACTGTATCCCCCTGTCTGCCCGGCCCTGCAAACACAGACAAATCCAATGTTGGCTCTTCCGTCTCCAGTCTTTCTTGGAGATGCTGTCCTCTCCTCTGAAGCCCCAAACATCCTCTTTAGTCTTTAGCTGAAGATGTGGTTTAAGCTCTGGCCTTTTGGTGAGTTACTCAGTTTTCCTGGCTTGCTCCCATGTATACGGGTTACTAACATAGTCAGCCTGAGGACATTGGCGAGGGAACAGGAAATGTCTGGAGGTGGCAAGGAGGCTATGGGCAAGCAGGAACACCAGAACAGATTTTTTTCAAAGGTTGGAACATGCAACAGTATTCCTGACCGGTAAGACCTATTTGAAAGGATAGGGGGGGGAAGGCTTAAGAGAGAAGAAAGAATAATTAAAATGGCAATTTCTGAGAGAAAGCATCATCACTGAATCCCAGTCTTTCATCTATTATCCATAAATCTCTGGTAACTGATGAAAATGACTTATGTTGAAATTTTACTCATTTAGTCATAACTGTAAACAAAAAAATAAGATGATAAATTTCTCTCACGATGCTCAAAACTGAGATGCAAATGTCTGAATGTTTACAATGTAATAAGCAAGCTAATTAGAGATGTTTACCACTAGAAGGAAAACAAAACAGAAAACTTGGTACCTATGAAATATACAACACAGAGGTAATTTTCTTAGTAACAGATTTCTATTCAATATCTATATTCCTACAAATCAAAAATTATTAGGTTCAGCAAACTTGGATTTCACTGCAACTTTTTAAAAGTATATTTGTTACTTGAAAATGAGACTTTCTCAAATAGGTCGATTACTGAATTGTGTTTAAATTCATGACATCTTTTTAAAAGGCAGCACAATTATGGTTATATAACTATGTATAAATACTTGCCTATTACACTTACTAAATTTCAAAAGCCCTACATGATGCAAAAGTTTACAACACAAACACTGTTAGCTGGACGCAGTTGAAGCACATCTGTGATCATACTCTGATTTTTGTATTTAGAAAATTTGAGATGCCATTTTGGTTTCCTAGGTGGCGCAGTAAAGAATCTGCCTGCCATTGCAGGAGACGAAAGAGATGCCAGTTGGACTCCTGGGTCAGTGACCCGCTGGGACCCACTCCAGTCTTCTTGCCTGGAAAATTCCATGGACAGAGCAGCGTGGCGGGCTTGTGAGAGTTTAGTTCCCCAACCTAGTGATGACAGAGTTTGCTTGTGTTTATTACATTAATAAAGAATAAATATCACAGATATAGAGAATACAGTAAAATACAATGTGCTTTTGCCTAAGCACATTGAATGTTTTCAGAATGGGCTACACCGTCAAAGTTTACAGTAACACTGCTCTTTTCTCATATGACTAATCCTGTTATTTAATTAGTTTCCAAGCAAGAGACAAAGTAAGGGAAAGAAGAAGGTGCAGGAAGGCGGAATAAAATTGAGTGAAAGTGAACTTATCCATCCATATGATTAATGAAGGATGTATTCACTGCCTTCACACTTAAAAGAAAGACTTCTTCAGCTGGGCTTGCTTTTCACTTGCATGGGTGAAGAGAAACTCCTAAAACATACAGCTGAGGGCACATTTAGTAGTTTCTCATTAAGGATAAAGGATTAAATGTCCCTCATAAAAACATTATTTACATTTCAATACTGCTAATAGCTGTTTTATGAATAGCGAGGACAATTTGTTCAGGAAACCTATATTCCTTTGGAGCCCTATAGTCAACATTTTAAATTGCGTAATTAATTTTACATCCTTGATTTATTTTTTCTTTTTGCAACCTTTGCAGTTCTTCTGAAAGCTTCAGTCTCACAGTCAAGAAATCCATGGCCAGATTGTTAAAATATTCAGCTACCGTAGCGATGTTCCAGCCATCTGGAAGGATTTCTAATAGTCAGCAACTTGGAGTAAGAGCAGCTAACAATTAGACCTGTCTGGCTCATGGGTCTGTGTTGGTGCTGGGATTGGAGGGGGCGGGGTGGGCAAAGGGTTTCAGAAAAACATCCTTGTTGTATGGTATAGCTGTATTATGCAGAGGCATCAAACACTGACTAAAATTACGGAAAAATCTCTCAAACTCTTCCTCTCTGCATTTCTTGGTGAATAATGTCAGAGGAATATGTCACTATTGGCAACTGTTGATATTTATGCATAACAACAGACTTTCTTTTATAACAGGTTTTGTTTTTGTTGAACTAAGGGGAATGATCCTCTCATCTTTGGTTTTCCTTTCTTCCTAACTTAGCTAATCACACACATTGTGAGATGTGCCAAGTAGCTTCAGTCCTGCCCAACTCTTTGTGACCCTATGGACTGTAGCCTGCCAGGCTCCTCTGTCCATGGGATCCTCCAGGCAAGAATACTGCAGTAGGTTGCCATTTCCTTCTCCAGGGGATCTTCCCAACCCAGGGATTGAACCAGTGTCTCTTGCATCTCCTGCACTGGCAGGCAAATTTTTTACCACTAATGCCACTTGGGAAGCCCACACTGAGAGACGGGTTTTGGAAATACGCCGCTATTCCAAACAGCAACATGATTAAAAGTTATCTTAACATTTACTTGTTAATATAACTTGCATCTGATACTTTTTTTTTTCCATTACTTAAAACAATGGGCCTTTACTTAGGTATTCCTTGTGCAGAATGAAGCTTTAAAAGGTGAACTTCACTGGAATATAAATGAAAGCCTTAGAGCACCAGTTCACTGAATAGAAAGCTGAAAGAGATCATTTCTTTCAATAGTTAAGCCCGCACAGCACTAAAAAAGCACAAATGCAGTAATCATGCCATTAATTTGATCAATACATCAACCAAATCATACATAAAAACTGCAGTGTTATCAGGACCACAGAAATAGGTCTGCATCAATCAAATTCACAGGATGACTAGGTAACCTTTACATTTGCCCAGCAATGAGAGCCCTGATAACTAATACTGTGGCTCACCGTTTTCAGTGGTGACATCACTGCCTACTTATTTCTGTGAATACAACAAACAATATACCAGGCTCTACTGATCAAAAAGCTTGAGTTTACAGAAAGAGGATATGAATATAATGGGTTTTTTTGCACCTTTTGGCAGAGAAATAACACTTACATCATACTATTTTTCTTTCCCCATCAGCAATAGACTAAATATCATCTGCACCCAAGAGATGGATCTCCCCCAAATAGGAAACAGTTAAGATCATAATCTGTCTGACTCCCTCATTTCATTGGTAAGAAATGGAGATACAGAAAGGTGAAGTAAATTGGTCAAGGACCCGGGAAGTTAATGTCAGGACTGGGAAACTCCAAGCTTCTGTCAGGCCTATTATAATAGTTTTTATGATGGTAATGCTTTCTTCTTTTAAGATTTCATATTATGCAGTGTTACACACATATTACAGTAAATGTTTTCTCATAATAAGATGATATAAGAGATTAGGTTTAGTGACCAAACAGTCAATGTCATCTGTGTTCAATCCCTAACCAGAGATCTTTTCTTGTCATTTGTCCCTTCTGTGTGGTTTTGTGGAATAAATGACAAACCTGATTAACTGAAGTCTAATATATTCCACTGCTCACTCTACAATTAAATGCTGAAGCAGCTTATTCATTTTAATATATATGCATTTGAGGTTTGACTATACATATGAATTCACCTTTTTTAAATAATAGAAAAATAATTCAACATGGGAAATGTACCTTCTACTATAACGTGAAAATCATGAGTGGCTGATCCCAAGAAATTGTTGGCTGTGCAGCGATAGTTTCCTTTGTCCCGATAGGAGACATTCTCTATCTTCAATGTTTTGCCATAATTTTCTTTTGTTTCTCTTCCCTTTGGTAAATCACCTCCCATTTTGTTCCAATCAACTTGTGGAGTTGGCCTGTGAAACAATACGTAAATGGTAAACATTTTTTAAAGTGAAAAATAAAATATAAAGAAATCCACAGGGTGCTTCCCTCACTGTGCTGCTTTTAGGTCTGCACTCAAGAGTCCCACTGAAAAACATCAGCCTTCCCAATGCACAGACTTGCACACCAACATCTACCATCCATGGTGAAGATCAGGGTTGGATGATGTCTCCTTCATTGCAAGCTCCTTTAATAGGCTACCACTTCAGAAATCTTCTGTTTCCTCTACTAAGAGGGCTAGCTCCATCGAAGTGTTGAATATGGATGGTTAGATGAAGGATGGATGACTGGACCCATAGAAATGTACAAGATTTTTTTTCCAAGTATGCTATCTCCCTGTGGGTGGTTTTCAAGGGGCCAGAAATAACAGCCCTCTTCCCCATATGAGTTTGAAAAACACCATAAAGTAAGACCCAACACTCAGCAGAGGGTAGCTGTGACACCCCTCTTAATCCTTAAGAGGCTGCTATTGGAGAATAAGACTCAAATGTGGGTGCCCAGTGTACTGGCTGGACCTGGGAATAGCTCATTTTAGGCGAACGTGGGCTCTGAAGCATAGACTGGGTCATCCAGGCAGACTGTCACCCTAGTAGGGAATACAGGATTCAAGGAATGAACCAAATCTCTCTTGCTTAGAAAACTGAGATCACCCAACATAAACAACAAGTGAGAAAAGCAAGAACAAAACAAATCCCAAATTGATAGCTTGTCACACACCAACACAATGACATTTTCCACCTTATCTGGGTGGAAAACAAGACTGAGGAACCAAGCCAGCTAGGTTTAAAACAGAAAAATTCCATCTGTTGGGATTTTTGAAATTAAAATTTTTGAATGCAAACCAGACAAGTGGAGAAGTGGGATGCTCTATGACTTTTGTGATTTAAAAATGATGTGAAGAACAGTGATGCCTGATTTTAACTGATGGATGATTTTTTTTCCCTCCTCTTCACTTGAGCTGTATGACTGAGTGGAAGAAGTATTTCTGCTGTTTTTACTGATGACTTTTTTCTTCTCACTACATTTCTTTTTATCATTAATACCTGAAAGTTACTGAGTATGTTCTAAATGGGAGCATCATTATCATCATTTTACCAGTGAGGATTTTAAAGTTCAAGAAGTTAATTTGCTTAAAGTCACTGGGGTAATAAATGATACATTAGAACTTGAAATTGTCTGACTAAACTTGTTCTTTTGACCAGTGTCTTCTATTTTATTTGCGCTTTTCCCATTTTTTTTCCCCTTCCTAACCATGAATTCTGAGAATATGTGCTTATAGGCAAATTAATTAGTTATTAGTTAATAAGCAAACAATTCATACTGTTTGCATCAATTTTCTTAAATTGTATTGTTTGGCAATGGTTAAAATAATTCAGTTATTATGCAAAAAAACAGAGGTAAAAAAGATGATTTTTACACACATCTAGTCTCCTCCCTCACTGCACACGTACTTGTCTGGAACCACCACTACCGTTCATTTCACCAGGCTTAAAATACAGGATATACTACTGACTTGTGTAGGAAATAGTAAGGATGCTCAGATAGGTAGCTATGACAGTGTATTAGCTGTTGGCTTCCTGAGCACACCACCCAACAGGATGCATAACCCGTACCTCCTAACTGCTTGCTTTGCACTCCATCTGTCAAAACGGCAATTTGCCAAAGTGCAGGCTGCTCTGGACCTTAGTTCTTCCAAATCAGGGGATTTCTGTAAGCCCATACTTCAATGATACAAGCATCTCACCTGCTGTAAAATCTTTTTTTTTATTTTTTCTTTTTGCCAGTCCTTGGAAACCAGCCTAATCTTCTAATACCTATTCTTTGAAAGAACAGGATAAAAGGATTATCTAATAAGTATCATATTACTATGAGACAAATTTATCTGGGGACACATCTGTACCACTGCTAGAACATCCAGCTATTGTCTTGCTAATATTTTTCTTTTCTTTCTCAAAAATTTAGTAAACATTTACTAACAGCACTTGAATAATAAATTTTTGAAGGAAAATATATTGCTTAATCCATTTTTAGACATAAATCCACACCATACCATCATCTCAAAGTTTTCTTTAGGTCCTTGCCCAGTCAACTTTAATTCTTAAACTTCCTTTGTTTGCAAGAGAATTGTATCTAGCTTCAACCCATGAATTCAGAAAACATAGAAAAGACAAAGAAAATTTGAGCCCAACAGTCAGCAGAGGGAATTTGCCTTTAAGCCCAACAAAGCTTTCACAGGATGTAAGTGAGTGTGAACTGGTCCATTAGTGTGCTCTCCACGGAGGGGCTCACCGTCTGCACTCCTTTTGGGGAGTGAACACTTTTCTCTTCTGAATGAAACTCACAATGTTGTTTTTAGCTATTCTTAGTTTTCACCTTACAGAATCTGAACCCCTCAACCTTTCCCTCTGAAAGCTTTCCCATTTTACTTAATGGTATCCACATTTTCATTAGTACCAGCCGTTTTCTGAAACATCTACTATATCCCGCTCCTTTAGACTCAGGCACAGTGCCATCCTCTGTCCACCCTGCCTTTAACTGAACACATCAGTTCATTTGGTTGAAATATGCTGCAGAAGTTCAATTTAGAGGTAGTTTAGGGTTCTGGAGACAGACAGGATGGAATCCCAGCCTCCGCTGCATACTAAGTGTAGAGAGGTAAAGTCAACTGTCTGGCCTGCCCTTGCCTAACTACAATAAGAATGCGTCATGAGATGCGTGTGGCGAGCATAAAATGAGTTAATGTATGTAAAGTGCAAGACACAGTGCCTGACACATAATAAAGAGGACAATATCTTCATTAAGTTCGTGGTTTAAAACTTCTTAGAGGGCCTCCCTGGTAGTTCAGTGGTAAAGAATTTGCCTGCCAATGCAGAAGACATGGGTTCAATCCCGGGTCTGGGAAGATCCCACATACCATAGAGCAGCTAAACCCGAGCACCACAACTATTGACCCGGTGTTCTAGGGCCCAGGAAGACAACTACTGAAGCCTGAGATCCACAGCAAGAGGATGCACTGCAATGAGAAGCCTGCACCCCACAACTAGAGAAGTCCATGTAGCAATGAAGACCCAGAGCTGTCAAAAGTAAATAATTAAATAAATTACAGTTTAAAACAAAACTTCTTAGAATACATTTTTTTTCAAGTACTCTAAAAATTTTACAATCTATCACATTCACTTGGAAGAGAACTAGTCTATCTAGACTAGGATTCTTAGCCTAAACCTATGAAAACCCTTCAGATGAACTTTTCTGACAAGGCCTTAGGAATCCTCAAGTCCCAAAGACAACACATGTCAGTGCTCACTTTTTCTCTACTGGCTCACGACACTGCATTTTCTGAAAAGTCCACAGAGTCTATTATATGGAAAACCATCCATGCAGTTGGCAGCCCACTCAAGAGGTAAGTTATGGCATTTGTGGGAAACAGGAGAAATGAGTTACTGACATGTTTTCCCTGCCCAAAGAGTCAACCAAGAATAGTGATGAACCATGGAAGAATGTAATTTCTACCACTATAAACACATACAAATAAGAGCAAAGATGCAGGCAGTTACCAACATGATCCAAATGAACCTGACGCTTTCATCTCCTCATATAATACAGACATAAAATTCCTGAACAGAGGCCATGTCACTGCACATCTAAGTACCTTATGGCAATATACTTGGGCAGTTTAATACAGATAAGCAACCTGAATATTTTGCAGGATGGAAAGAGAAATTTACAAAGCTTAGGGGTTATAAAACCATTAAAATCTTCTCCTTTGCTTCACAGACCAATTTAAAACCACTCATTCAGAATATACAGTGAAGTATGAATTTCAAATTCTAGTCCATGAACCAGATGACCAGCTATAAAAAACCCTGAGTTTACAAACTGAGTAAGTAAACTCAGGTGCTAGGAAGGTGGGATGTATTTTCCCACGGGATTCCCAGTGGCAGGGATGGGTATGTGGTGGTAAAGAAGGGTGATGATTGCGAAGAGACAATCTTGTATGATCAGGTATTAAATAAGATGATCCTTGTTTACATAGACTTATGATAGCTACTCAACAAGCATCACAATTTCAAGAGGTGACCAAGTGAAGTCTTTTCTTGGAGGACTTGCTCAACTGTACTTTAGGTGTGAAAAAAAGTTTGATTCATTGTTTCTGATGTGAAACTCTTAAATTGCATGATCTGGGACTTCTCTGGTGATCCAGTGGTTGAGAACCCGCCTGCCAATGCAGGAGACATGGGTTTGATCCCTGGTCCAGAAAGATTTCACAACGCCACAGGACAATTACGCTCACGTGTCCCAACTATTAAGCATGTGCTCGAGCGCCCGGAAGACACAACTGCTGAGCTCACACGGCGTCACTACTGAAGCCTGCGTGCCCAGAGCCCATGCATTGCTGCAGGAGAAGCCCCTGCAATGAGAAGCCTGCACACGGTAACTAGAGAAAGCTTACGCACAGCAACAAAGATCCAGTGCAGACAAAAAAAAAATTTTTTTTTAATTTAACTTGCATGATCTAGATCTGCTTGTGTGCAAAGGACAGGTGGGTAAAATAATAAATAGAGATCCATCGAACCTGGGGAAATGTAACAAGCAGAAGCAGGACAAATAACAGCAGCAGAAAGACATAACCCTGGCACCAACAGTGACGGGCTGACTCTTCACAACCTCATGCCCTAAGGATGCATCCCCGTGTTGACTGAGGTCAGGAGAACACAGTCACTGACACCCCCATTCACACTTTCACCAACTGACAGAGCTATCTAATTATAAATCAATCTCGGTCACAGCCTGAAATCTGCAGAGAGAAGTGCAAATTACTTTCCCCAGAAATGTAGTAACAGGATTCTCTCTTCTAAAAGAAATCATTTTTTAAAGATGCATACAGGCACACTCTTCACTGCTATCTCATTCTTTACAGGACAGAATGGAAAAAGTCATGAACAGGGTCAAGTTACTCACAGGCCTTCAGCAAAACACTCGAGCAGTAGGGTCTCCCCTTTGAGGATGGTAACAGAAGACTCACTGCCACTTTCAGGAGGAGGCAACAATAGTCTGGGTTTTCTCTGCTTGATTGAATTTGCTACAGAACAGAACAGAACTGAGTCAGATTTTGTTCAAACTAAGAAACTCCTTTGGCACTCGATCCTTCCTAAAACATATTTAACCATATGGACCTATGTGTGTGTGTGTATATTTACACACACATTTTAATTTATTTTCACACATTTATTTCACATATATTTCGCACATTTTAATATATTCCTACTTAAATAGATTCCACTCTTACCAGGAAGCATGGGTCGCCCTTCAGATACATTAACTAAGTGCTGCATTAAGTTTTATAAAGATTATGATGCAAACCACATCTTCAAATTCAGAAGTTCAAACAGTGTTCAAGATAATTAGTTTCTTGATGAAAGCCTTAAGTTCATTGTCAGTCAACAGTTTTATATTCCACATTTTAATCATACTTGGTCATGTTTGATGGCTCTGCATATTTTTCTTGAATTGAATGTGCCCAAGTATCTGACAAGATTCCTCTTATAATACAGTTTCCTGGTCCCTACACTCAGAAACTCTGATTCAAGAAGCCTGTGGTGCACAACCAGGCATCTATGAATTTATCAATTAGGTGACTCTACTTTCAGTCTTATATCCTCAAAGACAAACACTGTCGTACAAAAAGATTCACAAGCCATCTCAGTAACTGGGGAGGAAATATTCCATTTCTTATTTTCCTAAAGTGAGTCACTCAGTCCTGTCTGACTCTTTGCGACCCCAGGGACTGCAGCCCACCAGGCTCTTCTGTCCATGGAATTCTCCAGGCCAGAATACTGGCGTGGGTAGCTGTTTCCTTTTCCAGGGGATCTTCCCAACCCAGGGAACGAACCCAGGTCTCCCACATTGCAGGCAGATTCTTTACTGTCTCAGCCACCAGAGAAGCCCCATTTTCCTAAGAAACCTTTTAAATACAATGGAAAATGAGGAAGCTTCCCTTTTCAATGCAAATTCTGGTTTCTGTTCCAAGTGTTCACACAAATTATGTTTCACATCCAGTGTCAATGTGATTTGATGTGATATGCAAAGTGTCGAGGTAAGGGCTGCTATCAGAGTGGAGGATGAAAGGTACTGACAGCAGTACATACCTTGCCATAGCTTCCTTACAAGCATTTGTTTATTTTTTGAAAAATAATTTTTGAACATGTATTATATGGTGTGATTTTTTTTTACACTTTTATATTGGAGTACAGCCTATTATATCCATTCTCCCCCAAACTCCCCTCCCATCCATGTGTAATGGTTTTATTGAGTGCTGAAAAGATATAACACTATATGTTTGTGTTATTGACCTCAAAGGAAATGATGTTGCCTATATATACCTAATCAGTCCATTTTCAAACTGAAGGTACACCAAGGGGAACCCTCATCCAGCCCTGGTGATATTATCAGTATATTAGATTACCAAAGTTATCATGGAGGGTTCATTGCTGGTGCCAATTATAAAAGAAATATTTATTGCATTCAGACAAATGATTCTTTTCTCTGTAGAAAAACTACTTACTATATAATTTGGTTAAATGTTCTATGGGAAAAAAATTTTAAATAATAAAAACCATTTCATAGACAAGTGAGCTTGGAAAATGCTGCAACTTATATTCTTTCTCACTGAATCATAATGGACAGTTGTGTCGTAAGTACTTCAAGAGGTCTAGGAAGGAAAATAACCATTTGACTTTCTTACACTTAACGCTTTCTCTACTTCTGTTACACCCTGTTACAAAAACCATTGCTTTTTCCTTTCTTCATGTAACAGCTCTCTGCCAAACTGCAGGCATTTTGGGAGATCCATAATAATTACTCCATGAAAAACATAATTTTATATATGTATATGTATTTACTTATGGTAATTAAACCATCAATAAGTATATAGGTGCATTTATATAGTTATGCATTTGTAAATGTTAACCCCTATTACATACATTTAACGGGGATGGGAGAAAATAGAACCCTCTGTGTTAAGGGTTCCTGTTAACCCTCTATGTTAACCCTCTGCTTACTAAGAGTATCAGTATATTAATAAACTCAGAAGGTATTAAATTTCAAATTCTGAAATGACAATGAGTGACCACAGGTGAAAATAAATGTCAACATTCTACATGTCATCAACTTACCCTTGGAAACAATTTCTGTGGATGAACTTGAGTCATTAACATGCTTTACTGAAATAAAAAAAATGGAAGAAAAAACTCACAAACATAATGGTAGATGCTGACATCAAAACAATGAAAAGCCATAGTTTTCTCCTACAAAAATTACAAAATGAAGTATAAGCATGCTTCACTAGAACAGCGTCTTTGGGAACATAGTTGTAAAATATTCATGAAGAGCTTAATCTTGAGCTACCATAGATGAAATCTGGGTGGAAAGGACACAAACTAGAGCTCCATTAAAGAGAACTGAGGGTGCTGAAGGGTACTATAGTGAAGCCCTGGCCTAGAGAATCAACACACAACAAACTGATGAACCAAATTATGAAAAAATTATGAACCACATTAGACAATGGAATGGTCATGCCAACTTTTGACTCTACCAGAGCCAGTTATTCAGTCAATGAATTTCTGGAGACTATCTCTGCCCTTTGAATACTGGTTCTTTCTTGCACTAATAATGACAGTTTTCAAATTTAAGAACCCAGAATGCCATCTGCAGAATCAAGTAGGAAAGAGAAGCAATTCAAATAACTTTGCCAATTTGGGAAACACAAAAAAAGTTTGATGTGGTAAAAATGATATTACTTCCTGTTATTTTTGACTCTGTGCTTTTCTCCCAGATTTTCAGCCTTGCCAGTTTATCTGAAATCACAGAGATTCTAAGCCTGAGACTTGCTGAGAAAACCCTGGAATTTTGTTCTGTATTTCACGCAAGGAAAATGACTCGACTCTCTAGTCATCCAGTGAAATACACTTGTCCTGTGAATTGAGATTTGATTTTCTGGCTGCAGAAGACGGAGCTACTGTCAGTGTGCAGCTGCAGATGTCTCTTTCATCTGGAAGGAAGTCTCCAGAGTTAAACTAAACAATGCTGGAAAATGTCAACCCAGCTTTAACTGGCTTCAACCAGAATAAAATTACAGACACATTTGTCTCCCACATTCATGCTGGCACAATAAAATTATTTCAACTTACAACTGTTAACTGTTAGTTTCATTGGCATTTTCTGCACAATAGTCCTCAATCTCGGGAACGCAGCAAAGCAGCAGTAATCATTCCGACTGTCCTTTTCCTCCACATTTGCGAAGTACAGATCTCCCTTTTGGCTCATGTATACTCTCTCATCTTGCTCAATGTGTTCTAATTCTGGAAGAGAAATATCTTGTTACTAAAAGGGGCAATTGTCCTTTATTATGCCTCGTTGCCTCTTTTTCAGGATCCTTTCTTTCATATTATTTTATTTTTCATGTAGGCTCTTCCTATTCCTCCCACGTCTGGTCTTACTATAGAAGCAATTAATGAGTAAGAAAAAAAATGAGTAAGAAAAAAAATGAGTAAGAAAAAAAACACACAAAAAAAACAAGAAAATCATTGAGAATGCTTATCACCATTAACTGGTCACTGATGGACAACTAGTCTGGGCATTTGACCTCTCCTGACCATTTAGGATTCTACTTCTGCTCTATGGGTCTGCTCTGACTTATTTGAAAACTAGTCCAAATGGATAATGGCCTAATTATTACTCTTATTATATTAGGATCATATTTGTTAAAAACAGATTTTCACAAAATTGTGTCTGAGATATTAATCCCTCTTCCAAAATGCAGCCTAGTTAAGTTTTATGATGGATGGAATCTGCAACTCTGGCTATAATCACGAGTAGCTTCTTTTGCTTTCTTCCAAATACTGTACAATTATTACTTTACTCTGGGGGTCACAATGAGAAAAGATTTAGATAGACCTGCTAAGACACATGCCAGAAGTAGGGTTTACAAGAAGCTGGAATCCCAACGCAAGAGCTGATGATAGCTTTTGGAAAATTAAACGCAGAAGTCAATACTCATTTCTTTGTGCATCACTGTATTAAGTAGGTGCAACATATTAAAAGAGAAATATAAAGCTAGCAACACAGATACAAGCCATTCTCAACTTTGACGTGGATAATAGTGCCAAGGTAAGTAAGATGTTTGGAAAATAAGTATTTCCTTCATAGACATATTGTATCTTATTAACAGACTCTACTCTTTCCAGATATGACAAAATCAAGACATATTTAGTGGTTTTCTAGTGCTTTCATGTATATTCAGGACTTAGAGCAGACTATAGATGGAAATAGTTTTTAAACTATACTTGATTTCACATTCATAAGGTCATATTAATTTTGTATCCTTTGTTTCAGTATGTCGTTTGACACAATGCATGAAATTAAAATGTGCCCTTATTGATAGAACAGAATATTACTTACCAATATTCATCCAATAAATGTGTAATGGTGGCAGACCTTTGGGAGGGTTGCATGGAAGGACAATTGGATCACCTTCCTCCACTTCAAGAGGATCGATTTTTTCTTTGGGGAATTTTGGAGCATCTGATATAAAAAAATCATTTAAAGACACCATTCAAAATTTTTAACCTTACAAGTAATGCTTAATGTTACAAGTATTATCTTAAAGCATTCTTCTTTTAGAAATTGGAACATTTTTAGTAAATTCAACACCCTAAATCTTCTTGTCTATGTCCTTCAGAGGAAAATACTGTTAACAATCTGTGCTGCATCATTATACAACCTTAAAAATATTTCTGCATTCTGTAACTGTAGATAACAAATATTTTTGCTTTGACATCAATAAGGCAACAATATGCTTGTGCATATTTCTCAGAGAAGAGGTATAAGCTCTGAGTCATAGGAGTTGCTCGTTTTAAATTTTCATAGATTTGGAATCATTTTTCTCCAAACGTTGTGATTTATTTTTAGGCAGACACTTGTTTTCTATCTTTTGCTTTATTTTGAAGCCCTTGAATGTGACTGGCAAATATTCCATTCAGATCATAATCAAACAAAATACATAATTCAAAGCCCACATGGGAAAAAATGGTATGAATACAATGAAAAGGCAAACATGACCACTAGAAGTTGCAAAGAGAGCCATCCACACTGGAATCACTCCCAGTAAATAAAATTTTAAGTGAAATGAAATGGATGTAGGACAGGAGACTGCAGTATTTCAACATATTGTTTCTCTCCCTTGCTGGAATCAATTTCCTTAAAAAGGTCAATGCAATTACTGAGAATGTAAGTCACAACAGTGCAGAATTTGAAATACAACACCGAAGTTTGACATTTTATGAAGTTATTTATAAAATAGTTTTAAGAATATTCAAAATAAATTCCACCTCAACATTATTTGTACCTTTCAACTTTGGTAGGGGAATCTGCACAGTAGAATTACTTAGGGTTTGATAGAAAAGTCTTATATGAGGTATTTATAGCCTTCCTGACCTGATGGAATTTATTAGCAGTTTTCCATCTCTATATTTCATTCTTAAAATATGGCTCACAAAAGATTATTATTATTCTTGAGAGTCTAAAGATATACTCATTTACTGTCAATTTTCCTCTTGAGAAGCTTTGTGCTGTTCCCTTGCTCCTCACCCCATCCCCTACTCTAACTCCTTAGTGAGTGAGGGAATTGGCTGACATTTCTTATCGATGCACTAGCTACAGTGAATTGCTTTTTGTCTAAATTCAAGGACCTTTCACGGCTTAACATCAGAGGGGGCAGTGCCATTACTACACTGCCTTTGCCAGTTCAAAAGACAGGCGTTGGCATGGGACAGTTATCAGGATTCCCTTGTGGTCTACTCATTTAAGATTTCTCTTGGCAAGTCTGGAAATAAAATTTGAGATGGGAACCATCTTGGACATGAATTTGGTATATATTCTGCAAAATGACTTGTATAACATTTGCTGTCTGTCAAAGCTAAGGCTTGATCGATATGAGTTTGAGCAAGCTCCGGGAGTTGGTGTTGGACAGGGAAGCCTGGAGCGCTGCAGTCCATGGGGTCGCAAAGAGTCGGACACGACTGAGGGACTGAACTGAAGCATCTTGGAATCATGCTTTTGCTCTAGGTAGAATGAAACTTCCAACAAAAGACAGAAGAACATCTGAGTATATCCCCTACATGTACCTTGTTGATCAACTATCAATACCACCTATTTGGTAAAGCCTTAGCTTTGACTGACAGCAAATGTTATACAAGTCATTTTGCAGAAATATACCAAGTAAAGTGCAGTAACTTACAGAACTAGTATGTACCCTAAGCTCCAAATTCAAATCACTTGTTTAGTGAAACTTGCTCTAACTAAACCTCAGTATTTATTGTTAATGAAGTTAGCAATGTTGTTTGGTAGTTATTGAATCTATTTATCTGTTTATACTCAGATCATAGAAGCAAAAGAGGAAAGGAAACAGATTAGGAAATGAAAGACGCATGTAATCCTGTTTTGCAACTAGCAAACTTTACAGTGCCAAATATGAACACACAGTTCCCTGGGTGGTATCTATTGTAAAGTCGCTAATTAAGTTGTATAAAGTCCTAATTGGAGAGCTGTCTCTTTAGAAAAAATTTAATAATTCAAACAGATAGTATCACCAGTGAATCACTATCATCCTTGCATTAATTAAATCTAGATTGTAAAATTCTAATTACAAAAGTGGAACTCTGTTACTCAACTGGCTTCCAAGGCATTCATAATAAAAAAGATAAAATAAGATTTAGAAGTCTACCAAAGCCTTTATCACATACCATAAATCTGGAACAGCTTTAACCAAAGATGAAATTAATACCTGGAAACCGGGAAGAATATTTATATATTTAATAGTTTAAGGCCCGAGAATAAACACTGTAAAGGATATAAATTTGTCAGGTTAGATCTTACTCTTCAACTTTCAAACTTTGCAAATTTGATGCAAAGCAAAAAAATGACTATTTTAACATTCACAGATAAATGTGAAATTTAATTATTATAACAACTGCAAGCATGACATCTACCTCAATTCAATTTAAAAAATGACTATTTAAAAATAACTCCAACCAATGACTTCTGCTAATTGTATTTCTCTGGTGATAAACATTAGCATTGTTGAGTTAGGACAGATGCAATACTTTAAAAACATGAATTGTAAACAGTCATTTTTCTTTTGTGTAAGGCAACTACACTGCTGGAACTCACCAACACATGTCAAATAAGTGCTCTATTAACACCAAAAACAAAATCACTTAATTGTGTATCACTTAATTGTGACTGGGCTTGACCATGGAATGGTGTCTTTGCAAAGGGATCAGCGTCCACTTCTACATTAGCATCTACATAAGCAGGATTTGAAGAATGTTTGGAAATCCTGTAATAATCAAGTCTAGATAGATCCATAAACATTTAGTCCCTATCAGTCTACCTCATAAGAAAACCAAGCAAAGCATAACACCCATCCTTCACTATTTTTCAACAGGCTTCTGCATTCATTACTCAGTATAGCAGACAAACTTCTAGTAATAACTCCAAGGGTGCAATTCCCTAAAAACCCACCTAACATGAAAAGCGTGTCTGAGAGGCAAATTAGCTACATGCTAATATTCTTATTGAGGCTATCAGCACACAGAAAACCTGCCAATACAAAATCTCTAGGGGCTCTACACTTGAGGTACTGACAGATTAGTTTTGGAACTCATCATCTTAACTCTTTCAACTGATACACTAAAAAAATAACATCTTTGTACTTGAAATATAGCAGACTTGTGAAAAACAATTTTTTTTAATCTATAGACTAGCCTATAAACGGCTCTGGCCTAGACGCTAAAATTAACTGGCTGTTTTGCTTCAGACCACTATCCTTCCTTTCTGTGCCCCCTTTTGACTTTTCTCTGGTATCTTAGAATCCTTTAAAGTCATCTCTTTGGGCTCCTCAAAAGCCTCCATCAGAGGCTTTTCTTAAGGACAAGTTGCACAGTCCCACATGGCAAACAACCGTAAAGAACTGGTAATGAAATGTCATCAGAGAAGTTTAATGAAATACAAATAATTCTGACTAACCATGTCCATGAAAAGGTTCTGGTGACTTAACTATTATCAAGTTACATTACCTACATATTATCTTTATGTTACCTACAGGTTATCTTTCTCTGATACCCAAAGAAAAAAATCCAATCTCCCTATATTCTCTGAGTCTGATAAGCTATTGCCAAGGTTATTTTCAACAAAGAAGGATAAATGCTTTTTAGCTCATCCAGAGGATGTGTTAACAGAATGATGAAAGCATAGGCAACAATGTATAGCATTGGATTATACACATGTGCTCTGGGGCCAGCTGCTTAGGGCTGAATCATGGCTTCATGTGTTTCAGTTTCTTCATTCATAAAATGGAATTCGACATGACACCTAATTCATTGATTTGTGGCAAAGTTTAAATAAACTCTTTCATATAAATCAATTAACATAGTGCCGGGCACTTAAAAATCACTCAATATGTTGGCTCTTATTCAAATATTTTCACTTTACATGGGAAACCCAGCCACATTATGTAGAGATGGGCAAAGGGACAAAGAGCTTTCCTTCGCTATTGTTTTTGATCTTTCATGTAGCCTATATCATAACAACTTCCACATTTTATACAGCTATTCGGAATTAACTTTATCAAAGAAAGTAGGTAGGGCACCTGAGGGATGAAAGACTGTATTTCATAGAGAATCTATGGGTTGTTTAATGAATTATTCTGTCCCCGTTCCTATGCCAAAGAGTTTTTATCTATTTTGACTTCTCACTTTGTTTAGAGGACTGGGCTGGGGAGCTCTGGAGTGCCTTCCATTTCCCTTGAATGTGCTCAGCAAATTGCTGACAGTCTGGCATCATTATCATGAATGCAAGCCACTGCGCTCACATGCTGCATCACCCTGAACTCCAGTTTCTGTCTGCAAAGAGATTTAATTGATTCCCATTTCCTGTAGAGTACCCTATTAACCCACTTAGAAGTACAGAGAAATAGCACTGCCTTTCAGTCTATGAACTGGTAATGAATTCACACTAAGGAAGGACAGCCCAATGCAGTCCATTTCATTCTAGTCATTCACATACCGGGACGCATGAGAGCAAAATCCTCGGTCTTAATCAAACCTTTAAAACTCTTAAGTTTACTCTCTACTGAACAAATTAATCCTCCTAAGGTTAGCCTGCCTATATTAAAAGAAGAAATTAGTGTATTCCACTGGACCCCTACTTCTGCTATTCTATCCTTCCCAAATGAAAGCAGTAAATAGCCAAGATATGTCTCAAGGAAACTGACCTGAGGAGTTCATACAAATGTAGAAACCCAGCACACTAGAAATTCTAGGTAGTTTCTAGTAAAACAATATACAGATGATTTCACTGCTAAACCTGCTATACCTTGCATTACTTTAAGAGTAATGCATACTGCATTTTTACCTTTATTCATTCTTTTAATCTTTAGCCAGTAAATCAATCACTGATAATATGAATTCACGCAGCATTTATAAGAAAATATAGAGAAGGAAGAATAGGACAGGATAATATCATTCTTGCCTTTGATTAATATATTTGACAGTCAAAGTCTCTTTCAAACAACAAAAAATGCTTTTAAAATTACACAGAATTTACACATGGATATTCCTAACATTACTGATTATTACTAATTTTTCTTTATAATAGTCAAAAGTTAGAAACAATCCAAATGGACATCAACTGGTGAATGGATAAACAAAATGTGGTATATCTGTATCATTATTATATGAATATTATTCAGCAATAAAAATGAACAAACTACTGATTTATCCTAGAACATGAATGAATCACAAAAATCAGGCTAAGTGGAAAGAAGCTAGATGGAAAAGATCACATATTGTATGATTTCATTTATATGAAATATTCAGAAAAAAACATTTCTAGAGGCAAGCGTCAGACTGGCGAGTGCCTGGGCATGAGGAGAGAGAGTGCCTAATCTTTCAGGGATGAGGGAAATGCTCTAATACTGGCTTCTAATGACAGTTGAACTGAAAATTTTTATGATGAAAGGAACCACTGTGTACATAAGCTGGTAAAATTTATGATGTGTAAATAATACACAGAATCTGTAAGAAAAATTAGTATAGGCTAAGATAGACTAAGAACGTTAAGTGGAGAAGGCTGATCTGTGCCCTCAAGGGTAAGTAAAACTGAACAGTCAAAATAGAATTATTTACATCATCATTCTAACTTCACTGATATCTGTCATAATGAAGGCAAGAAAATAGCTTACCTTCTCTCCAGACTCACTGACCACACCCACAGGATTTAGGTTTCTTGGGTACAGTCTTTCTCTTGTTCACTGCTGTATCTCAAATTACTAGAAAAGTGTCTGACACATGAAGGGAGTTTAATGAAGATCTGTTGAATAATTCACGGCCTAACTTAGCATGCCATATCTTAGAAAATCCATTCAGTTGAATGATTTTCTCCATATTTGAAAACAGTACATTGTGTTTGGTTGTTTATTTTTTAGTTTACTCTTTCTTTTCCTGGCAAAGTCAACTGCAATTTTGTTAAAAGTAGATAACTAAACACAGTGTATAAAGTTTTCTGTCTGTAGGGGGTAATGACCAAATTTTCAGCTACTGTACCTATGTTCAAACTTAGAATCAAGCCTTTAAGTTTGTTCTAAAGAAAAGTTTAAGAAATGAGAGTTAACAGAAAGAGAGACACACATGTATAGAACAGACTTTTGGGCTCTGTGGGAGAAGGCGAGGGTGGGATGTTCTGAGAGAATAGCACTGAAACAAGTATACTATCAAGTGTGAAACAGATCGCCAGCCCAGGTTGGATGCATGAGACAAGTGCTCTGGGCTGGTGCACTGGGAAGACCCAGAGGGATGGGATGGGGAGGGAGGGGGGGACGGGGATTGGGATGGGGAACACATGTAAATCCATGGCTGACTCATGTCAATGTATGGCAAAACCCACTACAATACTGTAAAGTAATTAGCCTTCAACTAATAAAAATAAATGGAAAAAAAAGAAAAAACAAACAAAGAAATGAGAGTTAAAACTTTAAAGTTTTACAAACTTTAAAACTCATATCACAGAGTATAATATAAATGAAGAATCAATTCTCTACACCTTAAGAGATGAATCAATTGATAAAACTTGTAGGAAGCCTTAAATGGTCTCTGATTTATAAACTCCTAAGAACTGGGCTGATGGTCCTATTCAACATATAAATAAGTGCAGAAAGGTGTTAGATGATGAAGTAATTTTAGGAGGAGCTGGAAATGATGCATGAGAAACCTAATTTACTTTCCTCTTTTCTACAGCACCAGAAAAAATGGTGCAATTATCCACTACATAGCTCAGATTCAACTCTCATCTCTTAATTACAATACTAGCCATTTCTGCTAGTTCATGCCTTCACTTGGTCTGCTTTGATAATGACAGAAAACATTTTCTTTTCAAAATCCTTTAATTGCAGAACCTTATACTAAAATGTACCATTTCTCTGCTATAGGTCTAGCAACTGCCTGTCCTTTGTGTCTCCATAGCAACCACTAGACTTCAGGTTAGGGATCAGCCTAATGCCTTGTCTTGTACAACAGATTTTTTTTTATATCTTTCTTTCCTCTCCCTCGGTCTCCTACTTCCTCATCTTACTTCAGTTAATTATCTTATATACTTATCAATCTATATTATACACTATAATTTGTAATAATATAAATGATGCAATATAGTCTATAATATAGAACTATAACTATGGCTGTATAGTTATATCTATGTGACTTTATGATTTTCAATCACAGTTTTCTGACCCAGAATTCATGAACATTCCCTACTGTCATTTCAAACCCAAACTCCAGAGGCCAGTTTTCAAGTCTGTATGTCACTACTCTGCCCACTACTATGCTCTAACATCACATTTAATAATTCAGTATATCTAAGACAAATCAGTATACTACATACTAATTAATTTTGTATATATAAAGACCACATAAAATAAATGTAAAGAATAAAAAGAAAGACATGCAACACTCTTTACCCACCACCCATCACAAGAGAAACATAAAAGCACCGTTACCTTTCTATCTAGTGTAGATAGATTATTATAGTAATAATCCTACCTGTTCCACATTCCATTAGAGGTAACTACCATCCTAAATTTTCTTTTCATCATTCTCTTGTTATGCATATTGATTTTACCACATGAAATTATAATCCTAAACAATATTATATTAATTTTTACATATACTGACCTTATATAAGTGAAATCACATTTTATGTTTCTTTTAGAGATTTGTTTTCATTGTTCAGCACATCTCTAAGGTTCATCAGTCTTCACTGCTGAGTAATTTTTGTATGAATATGCCACAATTATTTCATCATATCACAAATGAACTTGTGTTTCTGTTCAGTATATTTCTAAAACACAAACAATGTTGCCACAGCTATTCCTGGCGCACACGGGTAAGGGGCACATGTACATGAGCAAAGAAGAGGAATTTCTGGGCATTGGTGAGAGTATCTTTAACTAAGTAGGCAGCGACCAATATGCTCCACAGTCCAAGCAGTAAACTGTACTCTCCATGATGGATACATGTTATGCTGCCCACAGTTCAGTTCAGTCGCTCAGTCGTGTCCGACTCTTTGCGACCCCATGAATCGCAGCACGCCAGGCCTCCCTGTCCATCACCAACTCCCAGAGTTTACTCAGACTCATGCCCATCAAGTCAGTGATGCCATCCAGCCATCTCATCCTCTGTCGTCCCCTTCTCCTCCTGCCCACAAAGTACCACGTAAAACTGCTACTTTCAGATTCTGCTGTATTTCCCAATTTTGTAGGAATCAAATGCTTTTATTATTTAGGTTACAATAGCTCTATTTCTTATTACTAATTATATTAAGCACATTTTTATATTTGTATTGAGTATTTCAGTCTGAGGTGCAAGTTTATATCTTTTGCCACTTTCTTTTTTGCTTTTTACTGGTGGTGGTGGTTTAGTCGCTAAGTTGTATCTGATTCTTTGTGACCCCATGGACAATAGCCTGCCAGGCTTCTCTGTCCATGGGATTCTCTAGGCAAGAATACTGGACTGGGTTGCCATTTCCTTCTCCAAATTAGAGATCTGTAAAATTATTTATAAATACATTAATATTATCTTCAGTTATATTCACTTGCAATGTTTTTTCTGGATTTTTAAAAATACCCATTTCTGAATTGTATTTTGGTCATATTCGCTTCATAGCTAATGTATCATCAAATACTGAAAAACAATCTGAAGTTTCAGGTATAATGTTCCATACATGCTGATTAGCTAGAGCTCGTCACTGGGTTCTTTTAATCCTCAACGCGCTTTTCTAAGTGCCTCTGCTTGAGCTCCTAAATAATGAAACACACTTACATCTTTCATCACTATGGTAGATTTGTCTATTTCTCTTTGTACTTCTATTTCTGCTCCATACTCCTTCATATTATGTATGCCTGGTACATTAATCTCCAGGGAGCCTTTATAAAATAAAGCCTATTATGATTGATATTAATAGAGCTATATGTACTTTTCTTTTGAACAGTATTTATTCAATATATCAATCTATTAAAAAGATGAAACATCTCTTCCCCCTTTTAGTTTCAACAATCTTATTTTCTCATGATTTAGATGTGTAATGTGGTAAATAGCTTATAACTTTTTAAATTTTGGAGCATTTAGTTTATTTACTTTCATCTTTAATTAATGATATGTTTAGATTTATTTCTATAGTTCTTTTTCTCTCTTTTCTTGCCTTTTTCTTTTTCTTCTTGAAGCAGAGCTTGATAATCACTCACATTTTGTTCTATATGTATACTGTAATTATTCTATACATTTTAAGACACATACTTGTTAAGATTTTGAATTTGAGTTGTAGTCTCTCCTCTAGAACAATACAGAAAACTTAAAAAATTTAACCCAGTTTCCTGTCCCAACTTTAAGGATAACACACACACATTTTTCACTATTTGTTCTCCCCAGGTTTATGTACAGTCTACTCCCCCAACATAAGGTGTCCATATCCTGAAAGGTCAAGAACTTTGCAAGAAGAAATTATAAAACTGTCAAGAGTTTCTGTTTTGCATCTAAGAATTTTTTCTTCAAAGCCTTTGGTTAGAATTAAGTAGTATTGGATACCATAAAATTCAGGAAAATAAATGACCAAATGTGAAAGTCAGTATTCAGAGATCCCATGCTACAGAGATCAGATCTGGTAATAAATAAGTATTCAAATGGGTATATCTTTCCTTTTCTCTTTTGCTTTTCACTTCTCTTCTTTTCACAGCTATTTGTAAGGCCTCCTCAGACAGCCATTTTGCTTTCTTGCATTTATTTTTCTTGGGGATGCTCTTGACTCCTGTATACTGTACAATATCACGAACCTCCATCCATAGTTCATCAGGCACTCTGTCTATCAGATCTAGTCCCTTAACCTATTTCTTACTTCCACTGTATAGTCATAATTTGATTTAGGTCATACCTGAATGGACTAGTGGTTTTCCACACTCTCTTCAATTTAAGTCTGAATTTGGCAATAAGGAGTTCATGGTCTGAGCCACAGTCAGCTCCTGGTCTTGTTTTTGCTGACTGTATAGAGCTTCTCCATCTTTGGCTGCAAAGAATATAATCGATCTGATTTCAGTATTGACCATCTGGTGATGTCCAAGTGTAGAGTCTTCTCTTGAGTTGTTGGAAGAGGGTGTTTGCTATGACCAGTACATTTTCTTGGCAGAACTCTATTAGCCTTTGCCCTGCTGCATTCTGTACTCCAAGGCCAAATTGGCCTGTCACTCCAGGTGTTTCTTGACTTCCTACTTTTGCATTCCAGTACCCTATAGTGAAAAGGACATCTTTTTTGGGTGTTAGTT
Organism: Odocoileus virginianus; assembly: GCF_023699985.2. Taxonomy (NCBI): domain Eukaryota; kingdom Metazoa; phylum Chordata; class Mammalia; order Artiodactyla; family Cervidae; genus Odocoileus; species Odocoileus virginianus. The sequence goes on from NC_069699.1 coordinate 23,457,720, forward strand.
CTAGAAGGTCTTGTACGTCTTCATAGAACCGTTCAACTTCAGCTTCTTCAGCATTACTGGTCAGGGCATAGACTTGGATTACTGTGATACTGAATGGTTTACCTTGGAAACGAACAGAGATCATTCTGTCATTTTTGAGATTGCATCCAAGTCCTGCATTTTGGACTCTTTCGTTGACCATGATGGCTACTCCTTTTCTTCTAAGGGATTCCTGCCCACAGTAGTAGATATAATGGTCATCTGAGTTAAATTCACCCATTCCAGTCCATTTTAGTTCAATGATTCCTAGAATGTTGATGTTCACTCTTGCCATCTCTATGTTTGACCACTTCCAATTTGTATTGATTCATGGATATTCCAGGTTCCTATGCAGTATTGCTCTTCTCAGCACCAGACCTTGCTTCTATTACCAGTCCCATCCACAACTGGGTGTTGTTTTTGCTTTGGCTCCATCCCTTCATTCTCTCTGGAATTATTTCTCCATGATCTCCAGTAGCATACTGGTGTCTGTGATGGTGCAGGAGCATGTGGATCACAATAAATTGTTGAAAATTCTGAAGGAGATGGGAATACCAGAAAACCTCACCTGCCTGTTAAGAAATCTGAATGTAGGTCAGGAAGCAACAGTTAGAAGTGGACATGGAACAACAGACCGGTTCCAAATAGGAAAAGGAGTATTTCAAGGCTGCATATTGTCACCCTGCTTATTTCACTTATATGCAGAGTACATCATGGGAAATGCTGGGCTGGAGGAAGCACAAGCTGGAATCAAGATTGTCAGGAGAAATATCAATAACCTCAGATATGCAGATGACACCACCCTTATGGCAGTGAAGAAGAACTGAAGAGCCTCTTAATGAGAGTCAAAGAGGAGACTGAAAAAGTTGGCTTAAAGTTCAACACTCAGAAAACTAAGATCGTGGCATCCGGTCCCATCACTTCATGGCAAATAGATGGGGAAACAGTGGAAACAATGGCTGACTTTATTTTGGAGGGCTTCAAAATCACTGCAGATGGTGACTACAGGCATGAAACCGAAAGACGCTTACTCCTTGGAAGGAAAGTTACGACCAACCTAGACAGCATATTAAAACGCAGAGACACTACTTTGTCCACAAAGGTCCGTCTAGTCAAGGCTATGGTTTTTCCAGTGGTCATGTATGGATGTGAGAGTTGGACTATAAAGAAAGCTGAGCACCAAAGAATTGCTACTTTTGAACTATGGTGTTGGAGAAGACTCTTGAGAGTCCCTTGGACTGCAAGGAGATCCAACCAGTTCATCCTAAAGGAGATCAGTCCTGAGTGTTCATTGGAAGGACTGATGATGAAGCTGAAACTCCAATACTTCGGCCACCTGATGCGGAGAGCTGACTCATTAGAAAAAGACCCTGATGCTGGGAAAGATTGAGGGCAGGAGGAGAAGGGGATGACAGAGGATGAGATGTTTGGATGGCATCACCAACTCAGTGCACATGGGTTTAGGTAGACTCTGGCAGTTGGTGATGGACAGGGAGGCCGGGCTTGCTGCGGTTCATGGGGTCGCAAAGAGTCGGACACGACTGAGCGACTGAACTGAACTGAATAAAGAAGTTGCTTACTTCTGGGGATAATTATGATAAATAACAGCTTTAATGGTAAGGGAGCTTGTAGTTTTCCATGGTTATGATGTTTGGAAGATATTACTAACATATACTAATGTCACTGGGCACTCATACTGAGGTTAGGTGGGGCTATGCCATCTGTTCTGCTCCACCTAACAAGGTGAGTAGAAGCTGCCTGTGTAACTTCTTGTGGGAAGCAGTGTTCTATACCCCCACTCTCTGACCCAGATGGTACAAGTTTCACATGGTGCAGAGACAGGATGATGGTATACCCATCAGTTAGGATCTCTGATAAGCTACATGGAGAACAGTTGCTCTGAAGAGCTGCCAGACCTACAGCAAACTGCCTCATCAAGGAACAACCCTATATTAACACAAGGGCTTGGGGATTACTTGTGACTGAAGCATAACCTAGCCAAATCTAACTAATATATTTAACTTCACTCGATGAAGCAAAACAAATACTATTTTTCCCCATGTTACATGTATTATTAGTGAAACGCAGTGAAAGAATGTCACTTTCAAGGTCATCAACTTCTAAATATCAAGACCTGGAAGATAATTTCCCTTATAAATAAAATATAAAGCAATTAAAAGCTGATTAAACTAATAATCTTATTTCATTGCAGCCTAGTATAACTCCTACTAAACTTAACTAAAATATTAAATGAAATCTCTGTAAGAGTTACTGTTGCTGCCTGTTTAGTTGCTAAGTTGTATATGACTCTTTTGCAACCGCATGGACTGTAGCCCAACCAGGTTCCTCTCTCCATGGAATTCTCCAGGCAAGAAGACTGGAGTGGGTTGCCATTTCCTTCTCTAGGGGATCTTCCCCAACCAGGGACTGAACCCACATCTCCTGAATTGGCAAGTGGCTTCTTTACCACTCTGCCACCTGGGAAGCACCGAAATACTTACTAGGAACTATAAACTCGATTTCTTCTGACATAGCAATCCCCAGCTTATTAGAAGCAAAGCAGCGGTATTTTCCTTGAAAGTGAGATATGTGCCCGTCATTTGGTATCCTGAAAGTCCCCCCATTGTTAGATACAATTATCCGAGGGTCAGAGAGATTAAAAGGCTTGTCATCCTTATTCCACAAGAATCTGTAAGATAAAACTAAAGTTAGCAACCCTGAAAAAAATCATAATTTTCAAACAAATATACAGAAAAAAGAAAACTGAGACATTTGAAAATAAAAAGTGTATATGCACATCTATTTAACTGAATATAACAATACAAAAAAGATATCTAAAATAATCTAAGAAATCTTATAAACTGCTGTAGATTTAATTTATGTCTCCCTAAAATTCACATGTTGAAGTCTATTTCCCAATGTATTGTAATAGTATTTGAGGGTAGGGCCTTGGAGTGGTGATTATGTCATGAGGGTAAAGTCCTCACAAATGGGATTGGTGTCCTTATAAAAGAGATCCCATTCTTGCTCCCTTCTGCCATGTGAGGTTCCAAGAAGATGACTGGCTGTGAACAGCAAGCAGGTCATCACCAGACATCAAAGCTGTCAGTGATACTAAATCTGTCAGTGACTTGGTCTTGACCTTCTCACCACCAGAGCTGTGAGAAATATGTGTCTGTTGTTTAAGCCATTCAGTCCATGATATTTTTATTGTAGCAGCCAAAACTGATCGAGACACAAGCCATGAAAAAGCTGTGACAATTGGAAGGGGAAAAGAGGATAGGTTTCATTCTGTTCTTTTAAAATTAAAGATATATTTTAAAACTTATCCAATTGAAAAGATAATGTAGGATCTTTACTGATATTTCAGATATTACAGTATTTGGAGACTAAAAATTATAAATATACAATATGTCTGTGTGTGTGTGTGTGTGTGTATTTGAGAAGAGCTCACTCAAAATTCAAAAACACACAAGCAATTACTATCAAATTGGCTTATATAGTCTATCAATATTTTTAGACATATTTGTAACATAATTGAGACCACAATGAATGTGTAATTTTTCCATTTGAGTTTTTCCAATTATTACAATGCTCTAAAGATAGATTTTCGGGCTATATTATCTTCTGTCTTATGGTTACTAATTAATTTACCTAACCATTTTCACTTTTTCTCTTTTATGAACAATATTGTTACAAAAACTCTACTTATTTATTTTGGGAGGTACTTTTCCAAATATTTTATTAGGCTAATTCCTTAAAAGTGAGATTGATAAACCAATAACATAGGAAATATTTCATCACTTTTGATAAGCACTGAAGAATGATATTTCAGAAAAAACATACACAATTTAATTCCCACTCCCATATGTAACAGTGTCAGTTCAATGGACATGGTTATAAAAAGATTTTTTTGTTTTTAATCTTTAAAATCGAATAGATATATAGTGACTTCCCAATTAGATTTTATTTTATATATTAATAATACATACCAATTTGAATACGCTCCAGGATGACATAGTCTTATATAATCTGACGCTTATTCAAAAAGAATAACAAAATCTTATGATACACAATTTTCTTAGGAGCATGCCTGTCTCCTGACAACTTCTCTTACTTCTTTTCTCTCTGAATATTTTATTTTTTTTGGTTTTAGGTACAAATAACATATAGAATCATTTCTTTAAAATTCTAATACCTTGACTAGGATAACTCTGTATATTCAAAATTAAACATTTCCAATTTGTGTCATGTTATATCTTTTCATTCATTCAAGTTTTCTTTAATTCTACTACCTAGTATACATGCTACATAATTGATGTTACATAGTTTTGCTATCACTTTTGGTGATATTGCTGTTACTAACAAATGGAATTTCTGGATTTGTTCCTTTTACTATTATGATGGGATTTTTTTTTCTTTCTTGTTTTCTAATTATTTTCTGTTTTAAATAATAAGGCATTTAATTACACCTTTAAAAAAAGAAAAACTGACCACTTATTTCATATGTATAAAACTTTGTTTTTGTCCATTGAATTTTATTGAGTTTTCAGATAGAATATCAATTATCTAATGAAGACAAGAATTATGTAGTATTAAATATTCTTTTTGTATCTATAGTCATTAAAAAATAACGATAACCCTATATGCAAAACAGAAAAAGAGACTCAGATGTATGGAACAGACTTGTGGACTCTGGGAGAAGGCGAGGGTGGGATGTTTCAGGAGAACAGCATTGAAACATGTTATTATCTAGGGTGAAACAGATCACCAGCCCAGGTTGGATGCATGAGACAAGTGCTCGGGCCTGGTGCACTGGGAAGACCCAGAGGGATCGGGTGGAGAGGGAGGTGGGAGGGGGGACTGGGATGGGGAGTACATGTAAATCCATGGCTAATTCATATCAATGTATAACAAAAACTACTGTAATGATGTAAAGTAATTAGCCTCCAACTAATAAAAATTTAAAAAAAAAAAAAGATCCTAAAAAAAAAAAAAATTCTTACATAACTATATTAGATATGACTTGAGAAGAATAAATAGTGCTAATAGCCGATACTTTATTCATGATTTTGAATTTGTTCATAATTAAACTTGATACTGGATATTGACATGATAAATATAGCTCATCATTAACAATCTCCCATGACTGTATGGTCTTATCTCTTGATACAATCAAGCTAACCAATGTTTATATATAATAATATTGATTGATTCATATTTGCAGTGATTAATAACATTCTCCTTCATTCCATTATAATTTACCCATATTCACATATATGAAATATAGTCGGTAAAAGACAGAAAAATGACAATTAAGAATATTAATGATTCACTAATAATTTTTAAAAATATCAAATTATCAGGCAATATAAATGTTATTCACAACACAATTTAAAATAATTTCCATTCTTTCATCCTTGATGAATGTAAAATGATCAGGTAAATCAATAAAAGTCTGTAGGTTTGCTTCTCATTCTAGAATCATTTAGAACCTTAAAAATCTTGAATTCTCTTCATATCTTTTTCCTCCTTAATTTCAGTACTCACACAGTTCTTTCTCTCCAAACTAGTAGGTACTTAGAAAAAACTTTCAGGGATTATAATTACCTATAGTAACAATTTTTTCATTAATAATAAAATACTAGATAAAATATACCATGTCATTTGTATTTTGCCATCTGAGTTAACATCTCTATAACAAATTTTAAAATATCATGTAACGAACTATTCACTGAACATATGTGTGACATTTAAGACATGCAATAATAAATATGTATAGAATAACATTTATAAATATATTAACTCTGGTTTAATAAATGCAACCTTTCAATAAGTAGAATAAAGTATTTTCTGTTTTCTATGTAGCTTCTTCACCGATAAATAACTGGTGTATGTTTCCAGAGTACCAAAGTGTATGCTAAATATTTAACATTAGATGATTTATGATAAAAATAATTTTAACTGGCTAAAGAACATGTGTAAAATAACCAAGCTTTGTTTTTATAGACACAGCTATCATTCACTTGGAATAAATTTTTACTTTCAATAATGTGTAGATTTATAGTCCAATAAGCTTATAAAGACTAGAATAAAATTTAGTATAAAGGATTGTATACTTTTAAACAACTACTTAATTTGAAAAAAAATACTCACTTTGGTTCTGGATTTCCTTTAGCTACACATTCAATTTGAAAATATTCATCAAAAGGAAAGGCAACTTGCACTGTTGACTGCTTCACGATTGTTGGAACCTGTTGAACTGAATATTAAAATATGTACTTAAACAATGTGCTCTCCAAAAACTGATTGAAGTTAGTTTAGCTACAACAAAAATAATTTAAGTGCTCTTACTATATTAGTAAGTACAATTAGAGAACAACTCTGACCTCCTCTTTGCAAAATGTCATTAGCTGTAGGTAATATACTTCACTGCATCCATTTATATTGTCATATATTTTTATAAACCCAGAATAATGTAACAATGTAATTTTAAAACATCTAAGTTTATATTGGCATTTCATCTATGTTGATGTGTTTATGCATTTTTACTTGGTTTGGTCATTGACAATTGTCAGTGTTTGGTCACTGACCATTGACAATGTTTGGTCACTGACCATTATTTGATAACTTACCTAATAATTTTATTTTTGGAAATTGACTATTTTTTCTTTCCTCAAGTATATAGATTTTTCCTTTATTGAATTAGTTACCTATGATAAATTTATAGGCATGGATACAAATGGTAATGACCCTGGATAAATGTAAACATGTCAAAGAGGATATTTACCACAAACAACCTACAAGTATAGTGGTTTCCCACAGTCATGCCATGAATGAATAACAGCATATTTAAATGATGAAATATTTTGCTAATTATTACCAAAAAATAACCCTCTCCTCTTTATTTTTATTTCCATTTATTGATTTTGTTATATTTCCCCTGAGCTTGTTTTTTATTTGTTCACTTCCAATTTATAAATTTTTTAATATATTTTTCCACCTTGGGAGCTTGAGGGTATTCTCATAGAATTTAACACTAATGATCGTTAGGCTAAAAATAATATCTAATATATAACAGTTTCTTTAAAGAGGATTCCACAAATTCAGATACTCCTTCATCCTGTGATAATTTTTTTTTTCATTTTGACATGTTAAATACCTTCCAGACAAATATAAAAAGGAGAGGATAGCTTTGTAGCTCACCAGTTCAAGCAGAGGGATGGCATTTCTGAGAATTATGACCATAAAATAAATGACCTAATGCTGAAGATTCAAACTTGGATTAAGTTTTAAAACAGGACACCAATCATGATATATGTTAAAAATCTGTCATGGAGCATTCAATAGCTTTCAAAGGAAGACACTACAATTTTAGTACATCTGTAACAAGCTTTGTAAGAAAACAGGATTGAATTCATAAGAAAGCATAAATGGTTCAGTAGCTTAAATCTGACTTTGGCAAACAGGCTCTGAGAAAGCATTTTCTCAGTGTGATACACACAGGTGGTATTCCACAGTGGAATACAAACAGGTCCCAAACCCTGTGACCCTAAGCCAGGTTCGGAGCTACACTCTACTTTTCTCATTTGTACAATTAGAGACTCAAGCCAAGTAAACAGACTTTTTGGTCATTAGATCCCTTTGCATTCTTAAATATTATATCTTCAAGTGGTTTTGTAAAGGTATGTTGTATTTAATAATATTTACCATATTATAATTAAAAGTGAAAAATCTTCTAAATATTTATTCACTTAAAACAATCCTATTATTTGTTAAAGTAAATAACATTCCATCAAAAATACTGAATGTAGTGAGAAAAGTGGCATTGTTTTACATTATTACAAATCTCTAATATCTTAATGGACAACGGTTGGATTCTTGTATCTACCTGTGTACTCCATATGTTACAGTAAGCTGTTTTGTTGCAATAAATGAAGAAAAGCCAGCCTTACATAGATGTGCACCTAAAAAAAGGCTGAAATATTTTATAGTTCTTTCTGATTTTTGTGGGCTTCCCTTGTGGCTCAGCTGGTAAAGAATCTGACTGCAATGCAGGAGACCAGGCTTCGATCCCTGAGTTGGGAAGATCCCACGGAGAAAGGAAAGGTTACCCACTCCTGTATTCTGGCCTGGAGAATTCTACAGACTACATTCCATGGGACCTCAAAGAGTCAGACATGACTGAGCGACTTTCACTTTCACTTTCTGATTTTTGTGGAACTGTTTTGGATAGTACCCCAAAACTCACCAAGTATAGTTTCTTAAAGGTTTCTTGCAATATGAAATCTGAAACCCTATGGATTTATTTTCATATTCTGTCATATTAAAATGTTTTATCCACAGGTGCTTTTTAAATCATGCATGATTTTGTGACATGTAATATTCATCTGGAAAAACTATCAGTGAACTGAGTTATGTAAATCTTCCAAATACTGACACATGTCATTACACAATATTAAAATTTCACATTTGTTAATATCATTGATCGTAGAAATGCCTTAATGTGGAGATGCTGTCAGTCTCACAGTACAGGATGCAAGCTTTCCACATTCTAATACTTGCCTAAACACGCATATTTTATCACTGACAATACATATTATCAGTTATTTCTGTTGAAGTGACAGGCTCCCATGGTTCATTTTGGGGAAAATATCCATCAAAGTAATGCAATTTTGCCTATCAGTAAAAATGATATCTGGCTTGGCACTCACATAATGAAATAATCAAGGAAGGCAGACTGTCATAGTACTTTGTAACATAGCAGAATTATTTTATATTTATTTCCAAATTCACCCTACAGAATATTAAGAAGAATGTACTCAAGGATGAAGATTTAATAAAATCAATAACGCTTAACTGTTTCAACAAGGACAGTTCAGTTCAGTTGTTCAGTCGTGTCCGACTCTTTGTGACCCCATGAATCACAGCACGCCAGGCCTCCCTGTCCATCACCAACTCCCAGAGTTTACTCAAACTCATGTCCATCGAGTCAGTGATGCCATCCAGCCATCTCATCCTCTGTCATCCCCTTCTCCTCCTGCCCTCAATCCCTCCCAGCATCAGGGTCTTTTCCAGTGAGTCAACCCTTTGCATGAGGTGGCCGAAGTACTGGAGTTTCAGCTTCAGTGTCAGTCCTTCCAATGAGCACCCAGGACTGATCTCCTTTAGGATGGACTGGTTGGACCTCCTTGCAGTCCAAGGGACTCTCAAGAGTCTTCTCCAGCACCACAGTTCAAAAGCATCAACAAGGACGGTCTTAAGCAAAACTTTACTTTTTGTTTTCTTTTTAGAATTTTTGTTGTTGCTATTTTAATGTAAGTATATGGTCCTGGGGAATCCCATAAGTTTGGTGTCAATGCCTTGATCTGTGCTGGGCAAGTGTCTTTCTAGCACCATTGCTTTTGGAACAACAGTGCAGAGTGGAATATCAACATGGTGAAAAAGTAAAAAGTGACATCTTGGTATTATTATGAAACATTTGATCAAATGGACTGCCTGAACAAATCTCTGTGACCCTGAGTGGTCCATGAATCACATTTTGAACACCAATGGCCAGCCTAGTATAACAACTCAGCCATTTTCAATTCTAAAATTCAATTTTCATTACTTTTGCGTAATGAATCTGATAACTGAATTTTACCAGTTTAGTGGCAATAGCCCAAGTTCAGGCTTTATCCACTGGATATTTATAAACACTTTAATAACAAGCAGAAAACATTCATAACTTCATTGACATTTACCTTGTTTCTGACTACCACCTCTTTCTGTGTAGAGCAGGTCTTGAGCATGTTGCAAATTCATATTATTTAAATGTTGTTACAGTTATAAATGATGAGGGGTGATACACAATAGCAATGGTCCCTAAGATATCACCTAGTAACTTGTGAACAACTTGTTTATTAGAACATTATTCTTTGTTAAATTTGCTAAGGTTGTAAAGTCTCAGCCATAACTAATTATTCAGGGAATGAAGCTAATAACCTTTGGGTGTTTATAAGAATATATATTCTACATTATAAATCTTTTCCTCCATAATTAGGCCAATTACAGAGACACCAAACTCGTTGACATTCAAACTGAATACCTGCCTTACTTCATTTGCCTGTGAGAACTCTAGAGTACTGAAATAAATGGGTAATTTTCAGATGTTCTGAAAACATGACATTAATATTTTATAACAACTGTTGTCTAAGGACACTACAGCATGAAAATGCATAAGTAACTGAGACAACCAGAAATTTAAAAAAAAATGTGTCTTATGTACTAATACAAAATTTCCTATCACCACTGATGAACTGAATGAAAAAGATGGAAGGAAAATGTATAGTCTCTGCTCAGAAATCTGAATCAGGAAGCCCAGTATCCCAGTACATCTTTGGCACTACTGGGAAGAAAATGTAAAATTATTAACCTCTTTTCCATAAGGATCACTAAGAACCTTGCTCTTAATTTGGCACTGCATATTCAAACCCAAAGAATCAACTAAAGATGTATCATTTCAGGTTTTCAACCAGAGTTTGTACATATAGGCCAATATATATGATGTGTAGGCTAACAGATTTTCACTTTGAATAAAACAGAACTTCAAATTTGTACATCTGTACAATAGGTCTGAGGTCAAGACTAATCCTTTGATGTTTAGATGATCTGCAAAGAATATTTCCAATGCTAAGACTATAATGATCAATATATCTTATATTATGACTCTCCAAATTAGGTATAAAAGAGACAGTAGGGATCAATACGTGAACTAAATGGATAAAAATATGAAAATAATCCCAAGTGCTTATAAACAAGAGAAATTCTCCTAAATTGTACTTTAAATAATTTGATACATTATTACATAAATTGTGTTTCCAGATATGCTATTTTTCAACTTCTAGTTACTATTTATAATGGTTAAAGATTTACATCCATTTATATTGATACCAACATATACTAAGATACATATACCCCCAAATGACTAACATTTTGATATGCATTCACCCCACAGAATGCTTTAAATTTGCAGAGGTGTTATCATATTACACTTTTAGTTGTGTACTATGAAAATGCATTTTCAATATTTTTCTAATTATTTTCACTCTTGAATAGATAATTATTGTGAAAAACAATACAACGTTCATTCAGCTTCTCTTTTGTTCTGATTGGTTGAATGCCATTAACTTCTGAGTCACAACTCTCTCTAAAATAAACTAATCAAATACATAAAAGAAATAACTGCTGCTAACATTGCAGATTACCTTACATGGTAAAATACCACCTGATCTATAAGTTATATTTCTTGTTATGTGCCAAGTTTGCCTAAGAGTATAAAATCCTGAGCTGCAAAATTAATTAATTATAGCAAGCAGCCAAGTATAAGCCTTCTGAAAAATTTAAAAGGAAAACATGAATTCCATGTAGATTGCTGTAAGATTGGTAGAAATAAGGCAGAAAAATCACATGTTCAATATATAATTATTCAACTTGAAAATCAAAATGCAAATATGGGCTTCCAAAGTAGGTATTGAATGTTGTCACTCTACCTGAAAGTGGTATATCAACAGCTGTTGAGAATTTTAACAGGAAGAAAATCAGAGATGTGATTAATCCTCTTCCACTTAACAATGCCTCCATTGCTCTTCAGGAAGGAAGCAGCCCAGAAAGAATGAAAATCGTAATGTCTTCTCTTACTTTTGATGGGAAGCTGGCTACAAACAAACAAACCTGGAAACAAAGAAACAAAAAGACTAACATGTACTCTAAGTTCATATACTGTAAATGGTCAACATAACAGCAGTTGAATATACTTTTCTCTAGGCAATTATTTCCTCTTTATGGAACTGTTCTCAAATAACTGCACACAAATGTAAGTTTTTCCTCTTTGTATTTAAAATAAAGGACAGTTGATATGGTAAACCATAAACTACTCCCATGATTTTTTTTTTTTTTTTGATCAGAGGAATTTTTACTTGGAATGTACTCTAGTACACTCTAATGAATGTCAGTGGCTTTGAGAGTAACTTCAGCTAGGTAATTTCATTCAAAAGGTGACTGCTTTTCAATCTTTATTTTAAGCATATAACCTCATTTGAGTTGTTCACTGTCAGAAATTTAATATTTTATTTTCCTAGCAAAAGAACTTTTCATGTTCAAAATTATCACAGTAATAGAAAGTGAATAGCAGGATACAGGGAAGGGAATAAGGAAGAATGAATGGATAAGGACCAGCCACTACAACTAAAATTCATGAATCCAGACTTGCCTCAAGAAAAACATAAGAGCATCAGTTAATTTCCACTTCAGCAGAAAGTTTATTCATTCCAGGTTGACAAATATGCTAAGGGTTAAAATATAAATTTCTCCTTACTTTTGTGGTTTTGTTTTTATTCTGACACATGATAATAGATATTTAAACATTATTTATCATGTATTTTATTATACTTTACTGTTTTATAACATATTTTATTGTATAATATTCATAATATATTACATATTATTTAATAGTTTATAATAATGTACTGTTTTATTATACCATTAGACCATTCAGGGATGACCTAAAAAATCCCTTATGATTATATAGTGGAAGTGAGAAATAGATTCAAGGGATTAGATCTGATAGAGTGCCTGAAGAACTACCGACAGAGGTTCATGACATTGTACAGGAGGCAGGGATCAAGACCATCTTCAAGAAAAAGAAATGCAAAAAGGCAAAATGATTGTCAGAGGAGGCCTTACAAATAGCTGGGAAAAGAAGAGAAGTGAAAGGCAAAGGAGAAAAGGAAAGATATACCCATTTGAATGCAGAGTTCCAAAGAAAAGCAAGGAGAAATAAGAAAGACTTCCTCAGGGATCACTGCAAACAAATAGAGGAAAACAATAGAATGGGAAAGACTAGATATCTCTTCAAGAAAACCAGAGAGATCAAGGGAACATTTCATGCAAAGATAGGCACAATAAAGGACAGAAACTGTATGAACCTAACAGAAGCAGAAGATATTAAGAAAAGGTCGCAAAAAAAAAAAGTGGCAAGAATACACAGAACTGTACAAAAAAGATCTTCATGACCCAGATAACCATGATGGTGCGATCACTCACCTCGAGCCAGACATCCTGGAATGTGAAGACAAGTGGGTCTTAGGAAGCATCACTACAAACAAAGCTAGTGGAGGTGATGGCATTCCACTTGAGCTATTTCAAATCCTAAAAGATGATGCTGTGAAAGTGCTGCACTCAATATGCCAGCAAATGTGGAACACCCAGCAGTGGCCACAGGACTGGAAAAGGTCACTTTTCATTCCAATCCCCAAGAAAGGCAATGCCAAAGAATGTTCAAACTACCGCACAATTGCACTCATCTCACATGTTAGCAAAGTAATGCTCAAAATTCTACAAGACTGGCTTCAACAATACATGAACCCTGAACTTCCAGACGTTCAAGCTGGATTTAGAAAAGGCGGAGAAAGCAGAGATCAAGTTGTCAACATCTGGTGGATCACTGAAAAAGCAAGAGAGTTCCAGAAAAACATCTATTTCTGCTTTATTGATTACACCAAAGCCTTTGATTGTGTGGATCACAACAACCTGTGGAAAATTCTTAAAGAGATGGGAATACCAGACCCCCTGACCTGCCTCCTGAGAAATCTGTATGCAGGTCAAGAAGCAACAGCTAGAATCAGAGATGGAACAATGGACTGGTTCCAAATTCGGAAAGGAGTACGTCAAGGCTGTATATCATCACCTTGCTTATTTAACTTATATGCAGAGTATATCATGTGAAATGCTGGTCTGGATGAAGCCCAAGCTGGAATCAAGATTGACAGAGGAAATATCAATGACCTCAGACATGCAGATGACACCACCCTTATGGCAGAAAGTGAAGAGGAACTAAAAAGCCTCTTGATAAAAGTTAAAGAGGAGACTGAAAAAATTGGCTTTAAGCTCAACATTCAGAAAACTAAGATCATGGCATCTGGTCCTATCATTTCATAGGAAACAGATGGGGAAATAGTGGAAAGAGTGTCAGACTTTATTTTTTGGGGCTCCAAAATCACTGCAGATGGTGACTGCAGCCATGAAATTAAAAGACACTTACTCCTTGGAAGGAAAGTTATGACCAACCTAGACAGCATATTAAAAAGCAGAGACATTACTTTGCCTACAAAGGTCTATCTAGTCGAGGCTATGGTTTTTCCAGTAGTCATGTATGGATGTGAGAGTTGGACTGTGAAGAAAGCTGAGCACTGAAAAACTGATGCTTTTGAACTGTGGTGTTGAAGAAGACTCTTTAGAGTCCCATGGACTGCAAGGAGATCCAACCAGTCCATCCCAGGGGAGATCAGTCCTGGGTGTTCACTGGAAGGACTGATGCTGAAGCTGAAACTCCAATACTTAGGCCACTTCACATGAAGAGTTGACTCATTGGAAAAGATCCTGATGCTGGGAGGGATTAGGGACAGGAGGAGAAGGGGATGACAGAGGATGAGATGGCTGGATGGCATCACCGACTCAATGGACATGAATTTGAGTAAACTCCAGGAGTTGGTGATGGACAGGGAGGCTTGACGTGCTGTGATACATGGGGTCACAGAGTCGGACATGACTGAGCACCTGAACTGAACTGAGTAGTCCATTGTGTGTATGTATGTTTGTGTGTATATGTGTGTGTACCACATCTTTATCCATTCATTTGTTGGTGGATACTTAGGTTGCTTCCATACCCTGGCAACTGTAAACAATGCTGCAATGAAAGTTTGGAGTGCATGTGTCTTTTCAAATTAGTCTTTTGTGGTTATTAAGGATACATACCCAGGAGCGGAAAACTGAGTCATATGCTAGTTCTATTTTTATCTTTTTGAGAAATCTTCATACTGTTTTCCACAGTGGTTGCACCAATTTATATTCCTACCAACAGTATATGAGGGTTCCCCTTTTTCCACATCTTCGTCAATATATGTCATTTGTGTTCTTTTTTGGTGACAGACATCCTGACATAATGAAGGCCATATATATATGACCATCTCATGGTCTTCCCTGACGGCCCAGATGGTAAAGAATTTGCCTGCAATGCAGGAGATCCTGGTTCAATCCCTAGGTTGGGAAGATCACCTGCGGAAGGGATGACTACCCACTCCAGTATTCTTGCCTGGACAATTCCATGGACACAGGAGCCTGGCAGGCTACAGTCCATGGGGAAGCAAAGAATTGGACATGACCGAGAGACTGAACACCAACAGGAGGTAAAAGACCTGACTTGGAAAACTAAGACACTGATGAAAGAAATTAAAGATGAAACAAACAAATGGAAAGATACACTGTGTTCTTGAATCAGGAGAATTAATATTGTTAAAATGACCACAGTACCCAAGGCAATATACAGATTCAATTCAATCTCTATCAAAATACCAAGTGCATTTTTTTGTGGAACTAGAATGAATAATTTTAAAATTTGTATGCAAACGCAAACACCCCGAATAGCCAAAGCAATCTTGAGGGGAAAGAACAGAGCTGGAGGACTCTCACTCCCTGACTTCAGAGTGTACTACAAAGCTACATAAATCAAAGCAGTATGGGACTGGAACAAAATCCAAACACAGGTCACTGAAACAGGATAGAAAGCCCAGAGTAAGCCCACACACTTAAGGTCAATTAATCTACAACCAAGAAGGCAAAAAGACATGATAAGCAGGCAAGAATACTCAATAAGTGGTCCTGGGAAAACTGGACAGCTATGTGTAAAACAATGAACTTATATTTTTCATATATAAAAATAAACTCAAAATGGATTAAAGACTTACATGTTAAGACCAGACACTATGCAATTTCTAAAGGGAAACATCAGCAGAACATTCTCTGACATAAATTGTTAAAATAAATTTTTGGATCTGTCTCTTAAATGAAACAAAAGTGAAATTAAACAAATGGGGCCTAATTAAAGTTAAAAGCTTTTACACAGCAAAGGAAACCACTGACACAATGAAAAGGCAGTCTATTAAATGGGAGAGGAAACTTGCAAATGCCATAATGTATCCCTAAAAATGAATTTGCTTTAAAATGTGATAATTATTTTCTCCAGGTACTTTATTTTTTATTTAAAAATAATTTACTTATTTATTCATTATAACTAGTAGAAAAATAAATGTAAGTAGAGCCAGGTAAGTAATTTAATTTATATTTAACCCCAATACCTTGACTTTTTTTATTTCCTGTCAAGTTGTACCTCAAGATATTATGCACTAGAGCTTTTCATACATTTATGCAAGTAGGTAAAATCCAAAGTAGTAACTAATACCACTGTGTTACTATTATAAAATAGAAAGTCTAAAAAGACAACAACCCATCTATATTTTGACTAAAGTTATGTTTATCATGAAGGAAAATACTCCCAACCTCCCTATAAATGTCGTGAATCTTTGTTCTTAGAGTAATGCCAATTTTACTTTGTCTTATTTCATTTGACCCATTTGTAAAATGAAAAAAAAGAAGAAAGAAAGAAAACTAGCCTTGTGTGGTTCAGAATATTTCCTAAAATTAAAAATAACTTCCGTTGGTAATTAAAAGTATTTTCAAATAGGTTATTATGTTAAATGACACCATTTTCCTGGTGAAATGAATTATCCCAGTCAACAAAATAAAATGTGGAAAAAAATTGATTCCATTATAAAAAGCAGAACATTGCCTGAGGACAAAAACTTAGTTCTACATTATTTGGAGACAGAGAATGAATCATTTAACTATTTCTAAGGTAAAAAAGTAAGATGAAAATGTTAATTCCTTGGCCTTTGAATTTTCCTTTTCCTTTTCTCAAAACACTGTGATAATGGTAATCTAAATTCATTGTTTATAGTTATATATAAGTATTTACCTGCAATTTATTATTTAATATTCTGTTCCATTAATAGTCAATACTGATTTAATAGTCAATGATGATTTATTTATTTGAGCGGCCCTCTATCTGTAGGGAGTAAGGCTTTCAAATGCTATTAAGAGACCAAATTTCCAGGTTAATCTATCATCCTACCCTGAAATAGTGAATAAAAATACTAGACAGTCAAATAAGTGAGAACAGGCTTATTTTCAATTAATTACTGATTTAGGTTAGTGATCTCAACGGTCTCTAATTGCCATAGTAAAGTATCTCATAGATATGAATTGTTCTACAGTGACAGTATGACTTTTGGAATTTTAACAATTTTAACCACATGGTCTTGATCCAATAAATTCTCTCTCATAAAAGCATGCTGCATCGAAGCCCTGGCTTAAAATAAGCATATAAATTCAGCCCCATAACAAACAATGATGACATCCTTAGTTTCCAGAATAGGGGTAATGGTTAGTTTTATATCTGACCTATCACCTGCAGGGATTAGCTTCAATTTACCTGAGACTTATATGTTAAGAGGCTGTTACATAAAAGTCACTGGAAGTTAAAATAAGACCCCCTGCAAGCAACACTCCATTACGTGATGATGATGACAGCCCCAAACATCTTTCATACTGAAAAGGGAAAGTCAGTCATAATCTCACAGTCAGAAGGCATAAAAGGGCATACTACTTAGTAATTAGGTTTTACAACAGTACAATAACAATAAAAACACATTCTCATTTATCTTTATCCAAAGAATACAAATTTAGAGAATCACTGATGGCTCAACAGTAAAGAATCCGCCTGTCAATGAAAAAGACACAGGTCTGATCTGTGGTCCGGGAAGATCCCACACGCCCCAGAGCAGCTAAGCCACAGATGTTGTGTCTGAACTGGGAACTGCAACTGCTGAGCCACCGGCTGCAGCTACTGAAGCCTGCGTGCCCCTGCAATGGGAAGCCTGCACACTGCAACTAGACAGTAGCCCTGGCTGTCTGCATCTAGAGAAATGCCTACGCAGCAACAAAGACCCAGCACAGCCATCAGTTAAAAGAAAAAAATTTTTTTTTTAAAGAATATGAATTTAACACCTTACATCAGAACTCAAAATAAAAGTCATTATTGGAACTCAGGATGGTGCTGACACTAAGACAATAAAAAAATACTACTAAACTATTTGTGAGGCATACTTACATAAAGCTGATTAAATGACATTAACTCAGATCCAAAAAAGAACCAACGAATTTTCATGAATATGGACCAACTGGACTATATCTTCCTGCCATACTAGATCCTGCTCAGAAAGAAACAAAATATTCATGACATCTCACTCAAAAGGAAACGGATGTCTCACTGTTATTAAATTGACCCTTCCTGACTTCCTTAACTTTTCCAGAATGACTAGCGGTGACAACAACTAGGAACACATTGGTTTCAACAGAAACATGGATAGGCATGCATACCACATGAGCCACTTCTAACAGAGCAAGAAGAAAATGAAGGTCTTTGTTTCTCCAAAACAGCAGCATCTAACATACACACATCAACAATGTTAGAAAGTGAACCCGTAGATCTGTCTCATGTTCTTAACACAGCTTCACTATGGTAAATCTGTGAACAACTTACTCCCTTACCTTAAATTCACTTTCTGCTCTGGGAACCGGAGGAGAGGTGGCTTAACCCTCTCATTCCACCTGGCCTCCGTAAGTAAATGTCAAGATACTGTGGCCTGCTGACCAGCCACAAAAGAGAATAATATGTAGTAAACAAGAATATGGAGAATGGAGTCAGTTTATTGTGACTTCAAAGCAATCACTCACTAACTATGTAGCCGTGGGCACTTCACTTAACCTTTACCATTCACCTCTATAAACGAATATGAGTTAACACCTTGTAAGCATCCTTAGCTAGTGTTAAGTGAGAGAATATATGTTTAGCATACATGAGTGAGTGAGTGAAAGTTGCTCAGCCGTGTCCGACTCTTTGTGACCCCATGGACTATATAGTACATGGAATTCTCCAGGCTGGAATACTGGAGTGGGTAGCCTTTCCCTTCTCCAGGGGATCTTCCCAACCCAGGGATCGAACCCAGGTCTGCTGCATTGCAGGCGGAGTCTTTACCAGCTGAGCCACAACTGACGCCCAAGAACACTGGAGTGGGTAGTCTATCCCTTTCTCCAGCGGATCTAGGAATCGAACCAGGGTCTTCTGCACTGTAGGCGGATTCTTTACCAAATGAGCTATGAGGGAAGCCCTAGCACACATGACAGGATAATAAATGCAATTTATTACTAGTGACCCTGACAGTAACTTTGTTGTTAGTGGTAATTAGGATATAGTCTCTGGTAATAATATTTTGATTCAAAGAGTACAGATAACCTGTAGGGCTTTTATTAGAGTAATAAAGTCATATTGACTTAAAACACTTTCACTTAACTATCTACTTCAGTTCAGTTGCTCAGTCACGTCTGACTCTGAGTGACCCCATGGTCTGCAGCACCCCAGGCTTCCCTTGTCCATCACCAACTCCCAGAGCTTACTCAAACTCATGTCATTGAGTCAGTGAAGTCATCCAACAATCTCATCCTCTGTCATTCCCTTCTCCTCCTGCCTTCAATCTTTCCCAGCATCAGGGTCTTTTCAAATCAGTCAGTTCTTCGCATCAGGTGGCCAAAGTATTGGAGTTTCAGCTTCAACATCAGTCCTTCCAATGTATACTCAGGACTGATCTCCTTTAGGATGGACTGGTTGGATTTCCTTGCAGTCCAAGAGACTCTTAAGAGTCTTCTCCAACACCACAGTTCAACAGCATCAATTCTTTGGTGCTCAGCTTTCTTAATAGTCCAACTCTCACATCCATACATGACTACTGGAAAAATGAAAGCTTTGACTAGACCAACATTTGTAGGCAAAGTAATGTCTGCTTTTTAGTATGCTGATCATGGCTTTCCACTAAGGAGCAAGCGTCTTTTAATTTCATGGCTGTCATCACCAACTGCAGTGATTTTGGAGCCCCAAAAAATAGTCTCTCACTGTTTCCATGTTTCCCCATCCATTTGCCATGAAGTAATGGGACAAGATGCCATGATCTTAGTTTTCTGAATGCTGAGTTTTAAGCCAACCTTTTCATTTTCCTCTTTCAATTTCATCAAGAGTCTCTTCAGTTCTTCATTTTCTGCCATAAGAGTGGTGCCATCTGCATATCTGAGGTTATCGATACGTCTCCCAGCAATCTTGATCCCAGCTTGGGCTTCATCCAGCATGGCATTTAGCATGACGTACTCTGCATAGAAGTTAAATAAGCAGGGTGACAATACACAGCCTTGACATACTCCTTTCCCATTTGGAACCAGTCTGTAGTTCCATGTCCAGTTCTAACTGTTGCTTCTTGACCTGCATACAGATTTCTCAGGAGGCAGGTCAGGGGGTCTGGTATTCCCATCTCTTTAAGAACTTTCCACAGTTTGCTGTGATCCACACAGTCAAAGGCTTTGGCATAGTCAATAAAGCAGAAGTAGATGTTTTTCTGGAACTCTCTTGCTTTTTCAGTGATCCACCAGATGTTGACAACTTGATCTCTGCTTTCTGACTTTTCTAAATCCAGCTCAAACATCTGGAAGTTCAGGGTTCATGTACTATTGAAGCCAGGCTTGTAGATTTTGAGTATTACTTTGCTATCATGTGAGATGAGTGCAATTGTGTGGTAGTTTGAGCATTCTTTGACACTGCCTTTCTTGGGGATTGGAATGAAAAGTGACCATTTCCAGTCCTGTGGCCACTGCTGAGTGTTCCACATTTGCTGGCATATTGAGTGCAGCACTTTCACAGCATCATCTTTTAGGATTTGAAATAGCTCAAGTGGAATGCCATCACCTCCACTAGCTTTGTTTGTAGTGATGCTTCCTAAGGCCCACTTGTCTTTACATTCTAGGATGTCTGGCTCTAGTTGAGTGATCACACTATCATGGTCATCTGGGTCATGAAGATCTTTTTTTGTACAGTTCTTCTGTGTATTTTGCCACCTCCTCTTAATATCTTCTGCTTCTGTTAGGTTCATACAGTTTCTGTCCTTTACTGCACCTATCTTTGCATGAAGTGTTCCCTTGGTATCTCTAATTTTCTTGAAAAGATCTCTAATCTTTCCCATTCTATTGTTTTCCTCCTTTTCTTTGCATTGATCACTGAGGAAGGCTTTCTTATCTCCTTGCTATTCTTTGGAACCCCGCATTCACATGGGTGTATCTTTCCTTTTCTCCTTTGCCTTTCTCTTCTCTTCTTTTCTCTGCTATTTGTAAGGCCTCCTCAGACAACCATTTTGCCTTTTTGCATTTCTTTTTCTTGGCGATGGTCTTATCATTGCCTCCTATACACTGTCACAAACCTCCATCCACAGTTCTTCAGGCACTCTGTCTATCATATCAAATCCCTTGAATCTACTTGTCACTTCTACTGTATAATTGTAAGGCGTTTGATTTAGGTCATTCCTGAATGCAGAGTGCATCATGAGAAACGCTGGGCTGGAAGAAGCACAAGCTGGAATCAAGTTTGCCGGGAGAAATATCAATAACCTCAGATATGCAGATGACACCACTCTTATGGCAGAAAGTGAAGAGGAACTAAAAAGCCTCTTGATGAAAGTGAAAGAGGAGAATGAAAAAGTTGGCTTAAAGCTCAACATTCAGAAAACTAAGATCATGGCATCTGGTCCAATCACTTCATGGGATATAGATGGGGAATCAGTGGAAACAGTGGCTGACTTTGTTTTTTGGGGCTTCAAGATCACTACAGATGGTGATTGCAGCCATGAAATTAAAAGACACTTACTCCTTGAAAGGAAAGTTATGACCAACCTTGACAGCATATTTAAAAGCAGAGACATTACTTTGCCAACAAAGGTCCATCTAGTCAAGGCTATGGTTTTTCCAGTAGTCATGTATGGATGTGAGAGTTGGACTGTGAAGAAAGCTGAGTGCTGAAAAATTGATGCTTTTGAACTGTGGTGTTGGAGAAGACTCTTGAGAGTCCCTTGGACTGCAAGAAGACCCAATGAGTCCATCCTAAAGGAGATCAGTCTTGGGTATTCATTGGAAGGACTGATGCTGAAGCTGAAACTTCAATAGTTTGGCCACCTCATGCATAGAGTTGACTCACTGGAGAAGACCCTGATGCTGGGAGGGATTGGGGGCAGGAGGAGAAGGGGACAACAGAGGATGAGATGGCTGGATGGCATCACTGACTCGGTGGACATAAGTTTGTGTAAACTCCGGGACTTGGTGATGGACAGGGAGGCCTCATGTGCTATGATTCATGGGGTTGCAAAGAGTTTGACACAACTGAGTAACTGAACTGAACTGAATGATCTAGTGGTTTCCCTACTTTCTTCAATTTAAATCTGAATTTTGCAACAAGGAGTTCATGATCTGAGCCACAGTCAGCTCCCGGTCTTGTTTTTGCTGACTGTATTTACTGGTGAAATGATATTAATAGATTTTAAACATTCTACTAAATAGGAGAGTTGTTTTTTTTGGTGTGGGTGGGCCACGGTAGATTGATAACAAAGTCTTCCATTCTCATGCACCCACATGCTTTGCCAGATGACTTTACATGTATTTCCTCACTTCTTCAATCTGGTCGGCTTTTGACCAACAGTGTGAACTCTGAGTTGAGGCTTCAAGAACTCACGCATGTTTTATTCTCTCCTTTGAAACTCTGCTCAGTATAGACTGCACTCGCCTACCGGAAGATGAGCGACATCTCCGCATCACCCTCTATGATCCTGGCCAACAGCCATCCAGCCACCAATGTGGGAGGACAGCCACCCTAGATGAGCCAGCCCCAGATGCCCTGCCAGTTGGACATACATGTAGGAGCCAGCCTGATCAGTATCCACCAAGACTGGTCAAGATCAGCAGAACTGCCTGTGTCCTGCCTGGGGTTCAGGACACACTACCCTCAAACATGCACTTTGACAGATTGAGTATTTTAAGCTGAAGGAGTTTTAGGAATGGGAAGGCCTGAAGGACTCTTTGACCTTCCCCTGAAGCAAACTCATAACACCTTCACGAAGAGCTGCCCTCCCTGTACCAAGAGGAAACGGAACATCCTTATCTCTGAAGATGGAGGGATGCTGCCGAGAATCTAAATAAACAGACCTTGCCAAGTTTCCCGCAGGTCACTACACTTAGCTCAGAAGCCATTTCTTCTACCACATTTCTACAACTTCCTGCTCTTTCTCAAATGTAGCATGAAAAAAACTCTGGTGTAACCACTTGTTCAGGTCTTTATTTCCTTATGAGGGCTCCCATATCACATAAAACTTGGATTAACAGAAACATGCACCTTTATTTAATATGCTTTTGTTTCAGAGACCCACTCAAGAGGAGTAGAAGAGTAGAAGGAAAAAATATATATTTATATTTCATCCTCTATATACCGAAAAAAAGGGTAGACTAAGCCACAATAATAAATGTTTCTTATATGAAATCAATCTGTTTTAGCATGGCTGCAAAGCAGAAAGGGCTAACTGACATAGTGCAGAAAGAATAAAAGAATCAATACAGTATTGATAAATGCTGAAGCTATGCAATAGCTATATATGGAAATTATTTATTTTGAGGTATATTTTAATATTTCCATAATAAAGACATTTTTAATGTTTATTCGATCAATGAAAAATCAGAGATTACCCTGAAGTATTCCAATAGTAGTAAGTAGATTCCTTAAGGCAAAACAGGCTTGAGAACTTGCACTAGCTTCCTTGTAGCACAAAAAACAATAGGAAGATTCTGTTATGGCTACCATGCTACCCAGACCACTTCTGCTTGAACTAGATTCATAAAATTTCGAGTTCCTTTGAGCATGAGTGTATCTGTCCCACACATTATAGAACACAATGCTTGTTTCTTATTGCTTTATGAGTTTGTAATGTCATAGTCCAACTAAAGAAAATATAAACCCAAAATATAGTAATTATTTTAATCTGGGTAGCTGTTAGAATACTTGATGCCTTTTGGTATTTCTTTCACGCTTTGAGTCTGAACTCACTGATTTTTCATTGTTTCTATTGGAGTCTGCTTTAAATTCCATTAATGAAGGATAAGAAAGGCAAAAAGGAATAGAATAAATCAAGATTACATTGTCACACTGAACTATTGTATGCTACCTTTCTACATTGAAGAGAAACACAAGTATTTTAAAATTAAATGTCTTGTTGCTTTTGTTAATATATTCTGAATAATACTCATTCCTAACAGCCACTTGTTTTTTACACTTAACAGTAATGGTGTCATGTTTACTCAAAAATCTCTGACACTATTGTTCTCCAAAGGTCCTATTGAATTACAAACACTTTCTTCCTTGAAGGAAATAATGTAAAACAAATTCATATAACTTAATCTCAAAATAAAGACATTCCTACTTCCTTTTAAAATGAACCAGAATCTGACCAGTGAGGTAATGGATCAAAAACAGCTTAGAAGGCAGCTAGTTCAAGATACTAAAATTTATTTTGGTGGTATTTTTCACATTCTTGCTATTTTCTGTTAATAATTTTTCACAAACATGCTCGGGTCAAATTTCTAAAGAGAAAATATAATAAATCAGTTTCAAAAGAAAAAAAAAACCCTCTGGTGATCACTGTTTCTAAAAGCCTTATTTCTACTGCAGCGGCTATACAAAGCAGCCATGTCAGCGGCTGTCCATCTGCCATTTCTAAAGAAGGCATAGAAGGTAATCAGCCCCCAAAAGTGCTGTGTTGACGTTCCTCTTTCCTGGGAAACAGCATGAAGTTGCTGCTGCCACCATGATTTCTAGGGGTCGGAATTAATTTCATGCATGCTAAATCATTAAATAACATTTTTCAACTAAGAAGCTTGAAATAGATCGGCAACTTTTATTATAATCAGCAGGAAGAGATATATTATGACACTGGTATCCAAATTGCAGCTTTAAAAATAACTCAATGGATTTGTGTAAAACAGTCTGGATTGGTGTCATATCATAGAATTATGTAAATCGCATTTTCTTTTCAAAAATAAGGGCTTGAGATAACACAAAGTGTTTTATATAAAGCCATCTGACATTGTCAGGATGGGGTGGATGTCACCCTCACCTCCCCAGGACCTCAAGTGCCCCTTCACGCAACTCCATTTTATGTGCTTGTCAAGCTAAACGAGTCCCTTCATTCCAAAATTAGGTCTTATAGGGAAGAAGTCCAGCATATTTTCATAAGCCTAAAGTGTGATCTGATTCACTCAACACCTTGAAACTGGAAAACAATAAACACAAAGAAAATGAAAAGGCTTTTGTTCACTCACATGCTTGGCTAATACCATAAATCAATTTACAAGTGTCATAAACACGGTAATCCTGAAATAACTGTTAATGGGCTTTTTGCTCTGAAAACAAAGGAAATATTGTACATTACAGCTAAATCCACTCAAACTGTTTCATGTCACTGAAGTGACAAGACAAAAGAATTGTTTGGAGTTACAATTCACCCTCCCTGCAGGAGATGAAAGAAATGTAGATTTTTACTATGAGCAAATTGATTTTATCAGGAAAATGTTACCATTAATTAATTAATAATTATATTGGATAAACTAATATCATTAATATAATACCATTTGTTTAATTAAATAGCAAAATACTGTGCTTGAACACTGATAGGAATAGAACTGAATCTAACATTTTTTTGCCTGTCTGTTTTCCCTTTATTTACCTACAGATCCCAAATTCTTACCAAGCAGTATTCGGAGACAATATCTAATTCAAATCCTTTCAAAATGGAGAAAAAGAAAAGAACCAGATCTCAAGGTCACTTGACTACAGCGATGGAGAAAATGATGTATCTTACACCTCCATATGTAAGTCATGCACTGAGTCATTTCTCACAAAACTCTTACACAGTGATAATCAACTAGTGAACTTTTTAAAAACTGAGGAATAACACAGATGTTCTAAAGTACACAAAACTTAGGTGTACAGCTCAGTGAATTTTTGCATATGTATAAATTTGTGTCACCACTTTTCAAACCATATAAGGAGTTCTAGTGACACAAAGCATTACATTAGCTTCCTTCCTAGAGGGACTCCAGATGACTAGTTCACAAGAGAGCAAACCAGTTTGTGTTCCTCTAGCCTACTGCATCCAAATGAGGGTGACACCTGGGTTACATGGTGTGGGGGGCATGTATAATTGTAATTTTTTAAAGAATAAATTATATATAATATTTATTATAACAATTATTACATTTTTAAAAAGGAAAATTTATTAAAAACATACCTAGGTTTTAGATGGTTTTCATACACTTTTTTTACTTTCCTGTATTACTCAAATGTTTCTCATGTGCATGCTCTACTTATAAAACTAAAATAAGGGTTCTCAAGTTATTTTTTGAACTTGCTTCATGCACATATTTGTAAGAGATTTTCTACTCCTCAGGGCACATATCAGATCCTATCCATCCTTATGCTGCATGTCAAAACCATAGGAGACACTCAATAAACCTTTATAAATAAATGAATGAATGAATTTCATACACTCATTCACAAAAGAATATATTCTGCATAAATGTACAGTGTTAATAAAACTCTGAATACAATGTTTTTGTTGTTTGTCCAAAGACAACTCAGAAATTAAATTTTCCTAATTACTCATTAAAGTAAGCAAGGATTTTTATATGTAAAATATTGATGTAAACATTGCTAGGCTTGTTTCAATAACAACTGCTAATAGAAGTACAACTTTCAACGAACATGATTAATTTTTATCACAGTTTATTTGAAGCCAACTATTTGAATAGCTTTTAGTGGTTCTGACAATTGCCAACAGAAGTGAAGTACTGCATTTTCTAAAATTTACTTTAGAATACTTCAACATAAACTATGCTAGAGTTGCTTAGATATGATGTGTGTGTCTGTGTGTGTGCTAAGTTGCTTCAGTTGTATCCGACTCTGCAATCCCATAAGCTGTAGCCTGCCAGGTTCCTCTGTCCACGGGATGCTCCAGGCAAGAAGACTGGAGTGGGTTGCCACGCCCTCCTTCCAAGGGATCTTCCCAACCCAGGGACTGAACTGGAGTCTCTCCTGACTCCTGCACTGGCAGATGGGGCCTTTACCATAGTGCCACCTCTGACCCATAATCTTCCCAGATGGCCCAGTGATAAAGAATCTGTACAATGCAGGAGGTGCAGGTTCAATCCCTGGGCCAGGAAGATCCCCTGGAGAGAGGAGCCTGGCGGGCTAGGGGTCACAAAGAGTCAGACACAACTAACCGACTAAGCATGCATGCATGCATAGTTTAGGTAATATTTGAAAGGTTTTCATCAAAACTCTTCAATTTCTAATCAAATGTAGAATTGGCTATTACAAGTGCTTCAGCTATCTTTATTTTTTTAAGTATCAGATGGCTTGTTCATCACCAGGAAAAATGTTACGAGAATGTTCCATGGTAAAACAAATAGTGTTCAAGATACAGAAGGACTCGCTTGAAATATCTGTCCAGAAACAAGCACCCCTACATAAATAGGATATACAAATCAAGCAAGCCCTACAGCCTACAATTCCACTGTCCTCTTGGCTAAGAATCCTACTCATTCCTGCATTGACAGTGTTTTCCTCTTTCCAATGTGAAGACTAGCTGAAGATAGTGACTAGAACAGCAACTCAACACCTCTATGGAACCTTCCTGCAGAATTCTATCACAATGCCTTGGAGGTATAGTGCCCAGGACTCCACTGAGCTACATATATATGAACACATGTGTACATTTGATAATAAATATTTATTTTCCTGGGAAACTTCATCTTAAGATTGTCCATGTCCCAAAGCACCTGATAACCATGTTGTGAGAGAGAAGAGTGAAAACCCTCATCTTCTTTTAAGTCCTGGAAACTACCGGTATCTACAAGAAATGATGAAAAAAAATGGATTGGGTCAAGATGCAAACATCAAGAAATTATTATATGATATGAACTTCCTATATGGAGGCACTTTCAACAAAGATACTCATAAATCTGAAGAAGCTATGGTATCATTAACCTTAACCTTGGCTTCTTTCAAAGGTATAAAGAATACATTCCAACCACTGGCACTTCGGTATGGTCTTATTTTTCTTTAGTATTCAAAAAGCACTTAAGGTTCTTATACTGACTGGGAGGGCCATCGCTGTTAACTATTAATAATGACTATCAAGTGCATGAACCAGTCACTACTAAGTCATTCACAGAGGACAGACTGGATGATGATGACTAGACCACGATTTGGGTTATCTTGCTTCTGATTTTCTTTCTATATTATTTCACAGTTCAGTTCAGCTCAATTCAGTCATTCAGCCATGTCCAACTCTTTGCGACCCCATGGACTGCAGCATTCCAGGCTTCCCTGTCCATCACCAACTCCTGGAGCTCACTCAAACTCATGTCCACTGAGTTGGTGATGCCATCCAACCATCTCACAAGCGCTTGTTAATTGTTTGCATCTTTTCTGTTGTGCTCCCACATTTCTTTTTCCATTTTCTGAGGCAAAAGCATCCAAGGCAATTTATTGGTTAAAAATGCTAAAGATCATATAGTAATACTATCACTTTCAACTTATTTTCTCTTTAAAATTGTAGTTCATAAAGTATTCTTGTCAATTCAAAACTTTCAGGTACAATATAATGAAGCAAATCAACTATGATCAGTGAGTTCTGGGACACATTAAATAATATTTATGCCTTGTCACAGTCTAGGGGTTGTCAAAATGGGATTTCTTTATTCAAGTTTATAAAAAGGTGTAAGTATTTTTTAAAATCGTCTAATAGATGTACAAATGGCTAGTTATGTTAGAAATTTAAAGCTGGTCACTAAACAAGTCCTAAAAAGCAATCCTATTCTTCCAGTTATAAAATTCAAAGTATGATTCTGAGGTACTGAAGAGAAATTTATAAAAAGCTTGCATTTCCTTTGGTTCATCAATTACTCTTAGGATGGCACTATAAGCATTATATGGCATTAGAGCTGACAAAGCTGACTGATAATTCTTTGTACTCCTGTGAGAAGAATTAATGCAGCATCCTGGGCTGATGACCTAGATCTCTAACTCCTTTTTATTTTGTACTTGCTTCCCATGAACAAGAAATAAGAACAAGAAAACATCATCACCTTACACATCATTCAGAACTGATTACCTTGTTTATCTGTACTATAACTAGTTAGATACAACTTTCTGTGGTAGAGTTATATGGTTTCCGTAACACATACGTTAACAATGTGAAATAATCTTACGCTGTTTGATTCTAATATTAATACTTTTTAAATTGTATTCAGTGGGTATACCATTTTAAAGTTTTTGTTTTTTGCCTTTTTTATAACAAAAATATACCCTTATGAAATTCTTATAGAAAATTATTAAATATGATACATATTAAAATGACAATTAGATTAATATGTAATTATAATAATTAGATGAAAAGATTACACATGTCTCTTCTTCCTCACCCCAGCCAACACTTAAGGTATGACCACTTCCAGACATTTTTCTATGGAAACATGTATTATATAAGAATATATAATTTATCTATTTTAAAACAAATGCTATCATGTATCTGACCTTCTGTTAAGTAAAAAGGCAAGTTGTGAACAAAGAAGAACCCAAGAACGTGGGTTTACCAACCAGTTCCAAAGGGTTAAGTCATATCCTACTGCCTTTGCCCACCTGCCGTGCAACCAAAAGGAATTCAGGATGAACAGGAGGATAAGTCACTCTGCGTTTTGGGTACACAGGCCCTTAGACAGTTAGATGCATGGGCTCCCCAAGAGGCACAGTGGTAAAGAATCTGCCTGCCAATACAGGAGACAGGAGATGCAGTTTCAATCCCTGGGTCAAGAAGATGCCCTGAAGAAGGGAAATGGTAACCCATCCCAGTATTCTTGCCTGAGAAATCCGGTAGGCAGGGGAGCCTGGTAGGCCACAGTCCACGTGGTTGCAAAGAGTCAGACACAACTGAAATTGTATGCACACGATATATATACAGGGGGAGAGAGAGAGAGAGAGAGAGAGAGAGACTTGCTACTTCTCTGCCTCATCAGAGAAGTTTTCTCATAGCTAAGTGAGTGGCTGCCTAATGGCTATAGTCCTCAGTAAGGTCGCTGAATAAAACTTAAATCCAAGAGTCTTATCTTGTGTGTCTTTAAGGCAACAAAATTATAAAGTCCTATTTATAGAATTAACAACTAAAGACCATGAGGCCTTTCCTGGGCAAGCCATCTCTGCTCCTTTCTGTTAAGGAAAAAATGATTGAAGGAAAAATTGAAAGATTTTAAACTTCTCTGGCTAAAAATTGTACTTAGGACCTGTGTTGCTGCCAGTTTTATGAACGTTTTTAAGTTCATCAACATTCCCAACTTTAATTCTTTTGTTGGATATTTCCAAGTACAAAGAACATTCTCTCTACTATAGAAATTTTCTTTTATATTATATTATTTTGTGACTCCAAAGACAATACTATATGTATTGTGCCAACTTAAAATTGGTACTTGCCTTCTGCCTTTACAAGGATTAAATCACAAGCTGCTGTGACCACTGACCTCCAACACACCCTGATTGCCACCTCAGCGTAGAGATCAGAAATGAGGCACTCTGTGCTCTGGGGAAAACTGACAGAATAGGGCTTCAGGTAGTTAGACACTTTCAGGAGATTTTATGAGCCCAGTTTTTGTATCCCTTCATATCTAAAAAAGCACTAAAATGATAAATGGTGACATCTGCTTCTCGTGACTAGCAATAACCTGCAAAAATGTGGACTTGATTGCATGTACCATTTTCACTAAAACCACATGCATATATTGAATTTCCCCTTGAACTCTTCAGAGTGACTTCTCAGAACTGACATCTTGTCTCCCAGGCCGTTGTCCTCATTTTGCTCCAAATAAAACTTAACCCTTACATTGTACACTTTTTCTCAATCAACAATTGCTGCTGCTGCTGCTGCTACTAAGTCGCTTCAGTCGTGTCCAACTCTGTGCGACCCCATAGATGGCAGCCCACCAGGCTCCGCTATCCCTGGGATTCTCCAGGCAAGAACACTGGAGTGGGTTGCCATTGCCTTCTCCAATGCATGAAAGTGAAAAGTGAAAGTGAAGTCGCTCAGTCGTGTCCAACTCTTAGTGATCCCATGGACTATAGCCCACCAGGCTCTGCCATCCCTGGGATTCTCCAGGCAAGAACACTGGAGTGGGTTGCCATTTCCTTCTCCAGGAGATCTTCCTGACCCAGGGATTGAACCCGGGTCTCCCACATTGTAGGCAGACGCTTTACTATCTGAGCCACCAGGGAAGCCCATGAACACTGGAGTGAGGAGCCCATCCCTTCTCCAGGGGATCTTCCTGACTCAGGAATTGGCCAGGGTCTCCTGCATGGCAGGATGATTCTTTACCAACTGAGCTACCAGGGAGGCCCCTGGTGACTCTGCTTCAGATCAGATTCTTGCCTACCTAGAAACTATCTGTATCAGAAAGACTCAAACCTCAACATTTAGACACCTTAAACAGCAAATCCACAGGTGCATTCATTTTCCTCTTATGGCAATTTCCATCTCAGCACCACCATCCCTTCAACACAAGCCACCATGATCAGAGCTAAAATCTTGAGTCCTCTCAGCGTCCTCAACACATCTTATTCATTTTTGTTGCTGTCTTTAAATCTATGATTGCCTCTCTAGATTCATTAATTTCACTTGCTATATTATGGCGGGCTTCCAAAAATTTTCTCTAACCATATGTTCTCTAAGCTTTCAGTTGTTTCTTCAAATTCTTGACCAGTTTATCTTTCTGAAACCCAGTAATGATCTTGTCCTTCCCGTACTGAAATCATATAGAAGTGGTTAAATACTTTGTGTTAAAGTGGGGCCAGGAGCTGCAACCTGGATAGAAGGGAAAGGGAAGTGGAGTTTTTATGGTATCTCCAAGCAAACTCACTATTCATAGGTATCTGTGTTACCCTGTTTGTAGACACACACAGATACAAACTATAGATGGGGGCTAATTGTCCTGAAGCCACCCATAAGTGCTGATGTGGTTTCATTGCTTCCCCATCAGGTTAGTATTAGGTGCAAACCTTCAAGCTTATGGGAACATAATATACAAACCCATCTTTTCTCCTTGTGCAAACTCATGTAAGGAGAATGGGTTTTCATAAGATAGTTCTATATATTTTATAAATAACTAGATTGATAATTATAAAATCAAGATATTACATCTTCCAAATATGTTATGAGAATTCAGTGTGCAACATTTCTACCTAAAATTGTACCTAGAACATCACAAGATCTTAAAAATTGGTAGCAATGGTGTGGGTTTGTTTTTGGTGTAATTTACTACTATCCTACCCACCATTTTCTCCCCTCATCACCCAAAAAGGAACCAGTGGTATTTACAACTCCTTGGCCCACTGTTTTCCTTATGTTTTGCCCATCTAACTCTCTCTCCCTGAAAAGCTTTATCTTCCTACTTTAGCCAGTAATGGCTTACTCATGTCTCATGATTTTAACTTATAAATTGACTTTACATTTCTAGAGACTCTGTTGCTTTCCTGAAAGCTAAAGCACACATATCATAATGTATGTGTATTTTTTTAACACCCCCAACACCTCAAATAATTACCGAATTTTTGTGGGGTGTTAACATTTAACATCTAATCTCTTAACTTGCAAGTTTATTATATGGTATTGGTAACTATAATCACCATGCTTTATGTGAGATCCCCAGAGCTTACTCACCTTTCACTGGAAGTTTCTACCCTTTGACCAGCATCCCCCCATTGCATCCACACCTCGGCCCCTCTTCTACTCTTCATTTCTGTGAGTTCAGTTTTATTAGGTTCCACAGATAAGTGAGAAAATACACATTTAAGTAAGAATAGCATTTGCCTTTGTCTTATTTCATGTAATGTCACAACATGTTATTTACTTACCAGGCTATATTCCCTCCAAAATTGAAAGTTCACAGGAACCAGGAATGCTGTCTCATTTACCCTCCTATAGTGTCTGGCACATAGGAAATTACTCATTAAATGTCAGCAGAATGAGTAAACCTGAAACATGTACCAAATGCATTATCCACTAAAACCTTACCCTTCTTATAGTATTCAACTATGTTGTAGCATTTCATCATTGCACTGTTCATACTATCTATAATTTTTAAATTCTGCCATCTATAGAGAGACTTTACTCAATGCCATGTGCCATATTTAGGGTTTTAGATTCATTATCTGTGATGTTAGTCTTGTATTCCTCTCATTGTGCTAAGTCACTTCAGTCGTCCGACTCTTTGCGACCCCATGGACTGCAGTCTGCCGGGCTCCTTTGTCCATGGGATTCTCCAGGCATCAATACTGGAGTGGGTTGCCATTTCCTTCTCCAATTCCTCTCATTAGATTGTAAAAATATCTAAGATCAGGGGCTGTTTCACTAATCTCTGTATTCACATCACTGAGGGAAAAAATTAGGAAGAATAAATACTTAAGTATTTCACCCAAAGATGGGCACAATAAATAGTAGAGACTTAGTAGATGCCGAAGAGATGAAAAGGATACGTGGAAGAACTATACAAAAAAAGATCTTAATGAACCAGATTACTATGATGGTGTGGTCAGCCACCCAGAGCCAGACATTCTGGAGTGTGAAGTCAAATGAGCCTTAGGAAGCACTAGTAAAGCTAGTCGATGCGATGGAATTCCAGTACAGCTATTCACAACCCAAAAGGATGATGTCATCAAGGTGTTGCACTCAGTATGCCGGCAAACCTGGAAGACCCAACAGTGGCCACAGGACTGGCCAAGGTCAATCCTCATCCCAATTCCCAAAAACGGTATTACTAAAGAATGTGCTAGCCATGGGACAATTGCACTCATCTCTCATGCTAGTCAGTGAAGTGAAGTTGCTCAGTTGTGTCCGACTCTTTGTGACCCCATGGACTGTAGCCCACCAGGCTCCTCTGTTCATGGAATTCTCCAGGCAAGAATACTGGAGTGGGTTGCCATTTCCTTCTCCAGGGGATCTTCCCGACCCAAGGATCGAACCCAGGTCTCCCACATTGCAGGAAGACGCTTTAGCCTCTGAGCCACCAGGGAAGCCCCATGTAGTAAGGTCATGCTTAAAACCTTGCATGCTAGGCTTCAGCATTATGTGAACCAAGAACTGCCAGATATCCAAGCTGGGTTTAGAAAAAGGCTGAGGAACCAGAGATCAAGTTGCCAACATTTGCTGGATCACAGAGAAAGCAAGAGAATTCCAGAAAAACATCTACCTCTGTTTCATCGACTATGCCAAAGCCTTTGACTGTGTGCAATATAGCAAACTGTGGAAAGTACTTAGAGAGACTGGGACACCAGACCATCTTACCTGTCTCCTGAGAAACCTATATGCAGGTCAAGACAGCAAAAGATAGAACCCTGTACAGAACAACGGATTGGTTCAAGAATGAGAATGGAATATGGCAGGGCTGTCTGCGGTCACCCTGTTTGTCTAACCTATATGCTGAGCACATCATGAAAAATAATGGGCTGGATGAGTTACAAGCTAGAATCAAGACAGGCAGGAGAAACATCAACCACCTCAGATATGCAGATGACACCACTCTAATAGCAGAAAGCAAAGAGGAACTAAAGAGCCTCTTGATAAAGTTGAAGGAGGAGAGTGAAACAGCCAGCTTAAGACTAAATATTATAAAAAAAACTAAGATCATGGCATTCGGCCCCATTACTTCATAGCAAACAGAGGGAGAAAATGTGGAAGTAGTGATAGATTTCCTCTTCTTGGGCTCTAAAATCACTGCAGATGGTGACTGCAGCCAAGAAATCAGAAGACAATTGCTTCTTGGGAGGGAAGCTATGACAAACCTACACAGTGTGTTGAAAGGCAGAGACATTACTCTGCCAACAAAGATTCATACAGTCAAGGCTATGGTCTTCCCAGTGGTCAAGTATGACTGTGAGACCTGGACCATAAAGAAGGCAGAGCACCAAGAATTGATGCCTTCAAACTGTGGTGTGGCAGAAGACTCCTAAAAGTGCTATAGACAGCAAAGAGATCAAATCAGTGAATCTTAAGGAAAATCAACTCTAAATACTCGTTGGAAGGAGTGATGCTGAAGCTGAAGCTCCAGTATTTTGGTCATTTTGTAAACAGCTGACTCATTGGAAAAGTCCCTGATGCTGGCAAACATTGAGGGCAGAAGGAGAAGAGGGCATCAGAGGATGAGATGACTGGATGGCATCACCGATGCAATGGACATGAACTTGGGCAAACTTCAGGAGATGGAGAGGGACAGGAAGGCCTGGCATGCGGCAGTCCATGGGGTCGCAGAGTCAGACACGACTGGGCAACTGAACAACAACAGGCTTAAACAGCAGATCTGCCATTCAAATTCTTTCCCTTCACCAAGAGGCCACGCCTCAGAAATAAAAACAGTGATCCAGTCAAATCTCTGGTTAAACATGTAGTAACAGACTTCCTGGCAA
Organism: Odocoileus virginianus; assembly: GCF_023699985.2. Lineage (NCBI taxonomy): Eukaryota > Metazoa > Chordata > Mammalia > Artiodactyla > Cervidae > Odocoileus > Odocoileus virginianus. Next base: position 23,493,085 of record NC_069699.1, read on the forward strand.
GTAAGTTAATAGCATTGACTAGTGAGAGCCCTTGTCTATGAAGTGACTGTCTTCAGCAAATCTCTGGTTAAACATGTAGTAACAGACTTCCTGGCAAGTAAGTTAATAGCGTGGACTAGCGAGAGCCCTCGTCTACGAAGTGACTGTCTTCAGCACTGCCTGTGGCAAAACTTCCCTGGTGGCTCAGGCAGTAAAACATCTGCCCGCAATGCAGGAGGCCTGGGTTCGATCCCTGGGTTGGGAAGATCCCCTGGAGAAGGAAATGGCAACCCACTCCAGTACTCCATCCCAAGGATGGAGGAGCCCGGTAGGCTATAGTCCATGGGGTCGCAAAGAGTCAGACACGACCGAGTGACTTCACTTCACTTCACAGTAAAACAACCCAGAATCTAACATTAGTGGGGCCTAGTCTATTGAAAAAAGCTATATTATGTGAACATAAAATGCAGATTTTTATGATCTAAATATTGCTTTGCAGAAGTAATGAAAATAGCACACACCACTTAGAGACTCCCTACATGAAACTGGGCCCCATGTATGCTCCGAAGCAGCATGAAAGGACTTTAGAACTTCAGAGGTCAAGTACGTCTCCCTCAGGAAATGACGGGGGTGCAGGAAGAAGTCCTTGACCTCCAGTGACGTTCCCAAGTCCTTTCTTGCTGCCTCAGAGCAATCAAGGGGTCCAGTTTTACAAAAGGTTTCACCTGTGCCCTAGGACTATATGTACCCTTAAAATTATTAGTCACAAGAAAGAAGTCCTGAAACATGTCACAATGTGGATAAGGCTTGAGAATTTCATGCTAAGTGAAAACAGTCAAATACAAAAATATTGTATGGTTATTGTATAATTCCACTTACATGATATGTCCAAAATATTTAAATTCGGATACAGAAAGTAGATTCCTGATTGCCAGGGCGCAGGTAAGGGAGGAATGGGGAGTGACTATTAGCAACTACAAAGTTTCTTTTTGTGGAGATGAAAATGTTCTGGAATTAGAGCTGATTCCTGATCATTGCACAACTCTGAATATATTAAAAACCACTAAATTGCACACTTCAAAGATTAAAGTGTGTGATATGTGAATTAGATCTCCAGAAAGCTGTTTTTTCCTTTTAAGAAGTAACAAATATATAAAAATGTTAAAAAAAATTATTAGTCAAGCTATATTGGGTCAGATCTGTGATTATCTGTTTGTCCCTCTATGTTATCTCAACCTCCAATAGGTTTATCTCCTAAAATAACATATTTTTATGTCTATTGAGCATAATGGGACTGAAATTCTGAGAGAGGTCTCACTGAATTTATTCAACCAATACACATATGCTGACATATTGTTTCATTCTGGGGAGTTATAAGCACAGAAAACAGTCAAGAAGTTTGGTTTTATACACTTAGATGGAAATAAATCCACTCAGGAGCCCATTAACATAATCACAGATGATTTTCAAGTAAGCCAGCTAATACACTACCTCTGTACCTTACAACTATGCAAGACCTACAGAGTTAGTTTATATTTGAAATTCAGCTCTAATCTGAAATTCAGTCTCATTCAGCTCCATAACCACTAGCCCACTGTGATGGTCTAGAAACATTTCCTGCATCAGAGTAAAGAATTCACAATATTAAAATCAATGTGGTTTCCTGTTGTTAACCAAGAGTCTGTTTCTTCAGCCCTGCAGAGATGAGGCAAGAACTAAGCTCTCTTTGAAGCTAACAAATGCTTAAGGTCAGATCATCTCCATGGGATACAAAGCAAACCCAGGGAGAAATAACAGCCAAATGGTATTTGAAATGTTCTGTCAGAATGAGGATTGCTATAATATACACCATTCATGCATGACTGGGAACAGTTTTGTTCTCTCTTCAGTTTCTGAAGTACTGTACAATTTAAAAATATAGTGTTCTATTTCCCATTGATTAAAAGTACCACTATTTGAAAATTGTCATTACATTGGTTCACATCATACTGAAAGGCATTTTACAAGTATGAAATCAATGTTACCCACAGTTCCCTAAGTATAATATGCCTAATAATGCTGAAATGTTCTACTCAGCAAAAAAGAGCAAATACAAAGACGATATCACTAATTTTCTTAACCACAAATTATGTTCTTAGGACCTCTTCTCTCTTCCCCTGTGTCAACCTTTAGTCCTTTTCTCTCATTATCTTTGTGTTTCTCCCTTATTTTTATCTCTCCATCCTCTAACCAGCTCTCTGTGCTAGTCCTTTCAGTTGGTACCTCTCCCATCTGTGCCCTCCTCACTTACTAACTTCAGGACTCCCCACACCTCTTTCTGTTCTTCCCCAATGCACATTTTCTCCTCCCCACACTTCCTATCATTCACCCTTCCCCCTTGACTTCACCATGCACTTTAGTGATGTCATTATGCATGTATATTTCAACCTAAAAAATGTTATGTACATTAGCTTATTTATTCTGCTCTAAAGTCTACAAACCCCTCTTACACAGTTTTGTTGTTGTTCATGATATGATAAATAGCTACCATGGGTTGCATCCCACCTTTTTTTTTTTTTTTTTTTTTACTTACTTCCCACCCATTTTGTGTCAGGTATGGGCTCATGGTCTAAGGTGGGGCATCCCCAACATCTAACCTCTCCAGATCATTGTCATACGTGAATGTGTGACCCAAGTAGGTAATGAAAACAATAGCCTGAGAATGTCCAAAGCCTCTCTTCCTCCTCTGTGGTTATGAATTTATTAAAGCATGGGTCAAAAACAGTGATCATGGTAACAAATTCATGGGGAAAGTAATTTAAAGAAAAAAAATGAAACATAAACACGAAGAGAAATATAGACAGAAATAAGAAACATGAGAGCATTTGAGTCTTTGTACCAGTATCTGTGAGGCCAGATCCATCCATGTTTTCACATAGTTTTCACATAGAAAATAATAAATTTCTTATATTATATTAAGTAATGTGAGTTTGGGCTTCCCTGGTGGCTCCGTGGTAAAGAATCCACCTGTCAATGCAGGAAACACAGCTTTGATCGCTGGGTTGGAAAGATCCCGTGGAGAAGGAAATGGTAACTTATTCCTGTATTCTGGAAAATCACATGGACAGAGGGGCTGATAGGCTACAGTCCATGGGGTCACAAAGAGTCAGACATGACTCAGCGACTAAACAAGAACAATGTTAGCTCAGTTTTTGCCACTTGCAATTTATCTGTAAAAATATGTAAATCTATATATTGGAGTATAGATCTGAATGCAGTGATAGGACACGTATAATTTCCAGTTTGGAGAAAAACTAAGTAAGTATTCACCAAGTAATAAGTAAGTGCATAAAGAGTTGCTAAAATAGAAATTCCAGGTGCCAAGAGACTCTAGAAATATATTCCAAAGAATATGATAAAGCATAGCATTCACTAAGAAGGGGCCTAACCTCTTCATGACATCAAAGACAAAGACAGAGAGCTTGATGGAAATTAGAAATTATTTCTCTGGAACGACTTGGGCAGTGATTTCCATTTCCATTCTCCCCCAGGTAGGAAGCATGCTATGGCTCCATCTTCTAAATTCAAACCGAATGAGGAAGAATTAGAGTTAGCAGATGATTGTGCAAATAGACTTCCAGCAACCATTTAAAACCTAAGCCTCAATCAGTAGAACAGAGCATACCTCTTCACTAGATAAGCAGTCTGCCATTTGACAAAAAGTGTGTGTGTGTGTGTGTGTGCATGTGAGCATGCACGCGCACACACACACTCTCAAGTGTGTCGAACTCTTTGTGGCCCCATGAACTGCAGCACACCAATGTGTCTCTCGTATCAGCAAGCAGATTCTTTACCACTAGTGCCACCTCGAACAGCAAACACTTACTAGTAAATACACAACTTTCCGCGAATGAACACATACACACAGTAAATGCAGAAGAAAGGCCACCACCACTGCTTTGCTTTACAGGCCTTTTTCATGTTCTTGTCTAACTACTTTTAACTGACTTTATGTGCTCAGTCACGGCTGACTCTTTGCAACCCCATGGGCTGTAGCCCACCAGGCTACTCTGTCCCTGGAATTTTCTGGGCAAGAACACTGGATATCCAGAAGCAGAAAACTTTTTTTTTTCCCCCCATTGTCTTAGAATAGAGCTAACACTTTCATTTATTTTTTATTCAGGAACTCTGGTAGAGATGGATGATTCAGAACAAAAGAAAAAAAAAAAACACAAAAAAACTTCCTTTTGAAGGGGAGAATTTGCCAGCCCCAAATATGGCTCTCTGGAATAAGGATTATTTTAGGATGATTATTTTTAAGAACTAGCAGATACAGGAAAAGTTCTGAACACTGATAAGTTATTCATCTGTGAGAGATGTTTACACTGTTTATACTTATGAGGCAAATCTCCATTTCTAAGGGTGTCTCCCTCTCCATACCAGGAAGAGAAAGATGACTCTAAATCTCTAGAAACTATTAGTCATCGAGAAGGCAATGATTTAAATAGACATGATAACCTTACCCTTGTTTACTATGATTTTTCTTGATAAACTTCCTTAATTGGCCTCCTCTCCTGCCACCAAATATCTTTATTTTGTCTTTGATGAATAATGTTTTTCAGTTGATCACTTGGGCCACTTTGGAGAGTTATTCAGTTTTCCTGGGCATTTGCCATATATACAGGAAATATGTGTACACAGGTGCTCAGTTGTGTCCAACTTCACAACCCCATGGACTGTAGCCCGCCAGGCTCCTCAGTCCATGGGATTCTCCAGACAGAAACACGGCAGTGGGTTGCCATTTCCTCCTCCAGGGAATCTCCCCAACCCAGGGATCGAACCTGCATCGGTTGCATTGACAGGAGGTTCTTTACCAACTGCACCACCTGGGAAGCTCATAGGTAGGTTACCAAAGCCTGAAAGAACCTTTCTTGTTTATGTACTCTTTGTCTTGCCTTTAAAACAGTTTCCTTTCTGTAGTATGTAGCTCTTCTCTATAGACCACACGGGATACTGCCTGATTCATGAACCATTTATTAAAGCCAAATAGATTTTTAAAATTTACTCAGTTGAATTTTCAAGTTAAAAAGGAAGGAAGGAAAAAAAGTCAAAGCTTCATCTATCTTTATAGTATCATTTTAGTAAGCATAATTACAATAAGTAGCCTAAAATATCATAGAACAGCACCTACAGTCTGGCACACAGTAAGCATCCCATAAATATCTATGAAATCAACAAAAAAGAATACATCTATGGCATCGACTCCCTCCCATTTAGACATATACGGTCATGCATTTCCACCATGAGTAGTTTGCAAGCTGAATTCTGGTCAACTTCACTTCTAAAAGTCAAGATGTGTTCCATCCTGGAATGTGGTGAATTGAACTTATTAACTATTCTGCCTTTAGTTTCTATTTTGTGTACTATTATTAATATATTAAATCCTTATTTAGAAAGAAAGAGTATTCACATCCCTGGGTTCACTGCAGTATTACTTATATTAAGCATGACATGGAAACTACCTAAAGGTTCATCAAAGGATGAATGGATAAAATTTGTGTATGTATGTATCTATCTATACACACACACACACACACACATATATACACACAATGAAGTATTATTCAGCCCACAAAGAAATGAAATCTTATTTTTTGTGACAACATAGGTGGACCTCAAGAGAATAATGCTAAATGAAATAATTCAAATAGGAAAAGACAAATATTGTGTGGTCTCTCATGGGTGGAATCTTAAAAATAACAAGCTCATAGATATGGAGAATATGAGGAAATTGGTAAACTGGTTTTTTTTTTGGGGGGGGTTAAGTTTTGATATGTTGATTTTTTTAAAAATATTATTATTTAATTTTTTATTTTAAACATACAGTAACAATAGTGAACATGAAGGAGAAAAAAAACAAAAGAAAACAGAAGAGCTTATCTTAGATGCCAAATCTATCAGGAAGAATCTTGGTTTCAGTTGGTTTCGATCACTGTTTTTAGAGTCAAAAAATATAATTTGAGTTTGCTTTTCTAAGCATATGTAGTTATGCAATATTACATGAGTAAGGTGAATTCTGATACATTTCTTTTTCTAATTGAAGTCAGTGGATTCAAAAATGACTTCCTGGATTCTATGCTTATTGTTAAAAATCATGTATAGCCTTTCCCCTAACAACATTAGAATGCACAATGTAACACACACATGAATGATATATTCAATGATATCTTCAAGCCAGAATCATCATCTGGAATCTTTGACAGGAGTGCATAGGAGAAAGATGAAGAGGACTGGCCAGTATCTCACACATGAGAACATATCTTGCTTGACCTTTTATTTCTAAATAAATATCCAGTATTTACTGACTTATATTTTACATTTGTTACTTTTTCTTTCTTCAGAAAAACAGGGGGATGAACCATCCAATTATATATCCATTTCTCTTCCAGCTAAAAAGTTTCCAAGTTTCTACCTCAGCATTTCTAAATTTTAATAATCAATAGTTCATTATTTAAAGGCAATATTTGTTTTATAAACCAACCTATAGCACTATGCTGTACCTATATTTTTATATACAAATAACCAGTCAATAAATATTTATCAAGTTTTACCATACACCCATAAGTCAGGCTGATACAAATCATTAAAAAACATTGGTATTTCATACCAAAATATCATTTTTTTTCCCCCAAGAAGACTTATCTCCTGGGGCATAGTGAATCAAACTTACTAATTATGTTCACTGCATTAATTTCTACTACAGTACTGTAGGCAATGCTTCTAATATAAAAATTTTATATTTAGAAAAAATTATTTTAAAAGGATGTACTGAATTAATAACTTAAAAGGACAACTATTTCTGTAAGCAAAATAGCAATACGTAAGTACATTATGGTGACAGTTTAGTGGCTAAGTTGTGTCCAATTCTTTGTGACCCCACACACTACAGGCCACCAGGCTCCTCTGTCCATGGGATTTTCCAGGCACAGATACTGGAGTCAGTTGCCATTTCCTTCTCTAGGGGATATTCCCGAGCCAGTGATTGAACCTGGCTCTCCTGCATTGCAAGCGGATTCTTTATGGACTGAGCTACCAGGGAAGCCCAAGTATACAGTGAAGTGAAGTGAAGTCGCTCAGTCGTGTCCGACTCTTTGCGACCCCGTGGAACGTAGCCCACCAGGCTCCTCCGTCCATGGGACTCTCCAGGCGGGCTGCCACTTCCTTCTCCAAGTATACAGAGAGGCAAGCAAAACTTTGTAATTAAATAAGTACACATATCACCACCCCTCAGCGCCTAAAATTATTAGCACTCATTCAAGCAACATTTTCCCTGTCTGCAGAAACAATACAAGATTTTACAGTCCTGACTTAAAAGCATCTTTAATGAAAACGGTATGTCAGTGGCATAGATAGGTTTATGAGACTTAACATAGAGTCAGTACTTAGGGATTTTGAATTTGTAAGAAATACCTTTCTCACTTCCAGAGCTTGTACACAGCTAAAAATGCAATAAAGAGTTACATACAAATAACAGTTTTAACATTTATGAAAAATGCAAGATGAATCATCATGAGCCTTTCTCCTGTGTTTAACAACTGATATTAACATAACAACTTTTATTCAAAGCTAAGTATATATGTCCTGCCTCAGAAGGACTATTTCCAAACATGCAAAGGCTTCATAAGCCCAGGTGCAAGAGACAATTTTCCTGCTGTGACACTCAACAGGACCAGCACAGTCAGCAGGATGCTAAGAATCCTTCTGTAGACATGTGTTAACCAAAGCTACTGGATTGGTAACTGGTCCAAGGCTCATTACTGGTTAACAATCATTTTGAAAAAGCATTGGTCAAACCCTTCTGAGGCAGCTAATGCAAATACAAAGCAGTCATCATTTCAAAAAAGAAACAAGAGGTGTCCTTTAAAAATCTCCAATTTGCAGAAGAATGATTATTAATTGAAAATATCAATATTCAAAAAATGTCTTACTTGACAGCATAAATAAACCAATTACATATTCTATAAGTTTGTATCAGTGGCCTTAAATACAGTTATAAGAAAGCCAAGTGGACGGCCAGAATGATAGGGCCATCTTTCCAATGCAAGAATATTTAATTTCCTGAGGAAGAAAATAAAAAAATGAAACCAAATTCAGCATGAAGAAAATTACACAGCTTATTTGTTCAATTTGTAAGGAACTCAAAAATAAAGAGACGCAGGCAGAATATATTTTTAAAAACCAGAGAAACAGAATTAGGCTGATGTGTATGACACCATTATAAGTTTACATTTACATTTTCAGGGGATTTGTTGTTGTTGAGTCGCTCAGTCATGTCTGACTCTTTGTGACCCCACAGACTGCAGCACGCCAGGCATCCCTGTCCTTCCTTCACTCTCTCCCAGAGTTTGCTCAAACTCATGTCCATTGAGCCAGTGATGCCATCCAACCATCTCATCCTCTGTCGTCCCCTTCTCTTCCTGCCTTCAATCTTTCCTAGCATCAGGGTCCTTTCTAATGAGTCAGCTCTTCGCATCAGGTCGCCAAAGTTCTGGAGTTTCAGCATCAGTCCTTCCAGTGAATATTCACGGTTGATTTCCTTTAGGATGGACTGGTTCGATCTCCTTGCAGTCCAGAGGACTCTCAAGAGTCCTCCAACACCACAGTTTGAAAACATCAATTCTTTATCACTCAGCCTTCTTTATGGTCCAACTCTTGCATCCATACATGACTACTGGAAAAACCATAGCTTTGACTATATGGACCTCTGTCAGCAAAGTTATGTCTTTGCTTTTTAATATGCTGTCTAGGTTGGTCATAGCTTTTCTTTCAAGGAGCAAGCCTCTTTTAACTGCATGGTTGCAGTCACCATTTGCAGTGACTTCAGAGCCCAAGAAAATAAAGTCTATCACTGTTTCCATTGTTTCCCCATCTATTTGCCCTGAATTGATGGGACCAGATATCATAATCTCTGTTTTTTAAATGTTGAGTTTTAAGCCAACTTTTGGGCTTCCCTGCTAGCTCAGCTGGTAAAGAATCCGCCTGTTAATTCAGGAGACCTGGATTCAATTCCTGGGTTGGGAAGACCCTCCGGAGAAGGGATAGCTGCCCAATCTTGTACTTCTCTGGTGGCTCAGACGGTAAAGAATCTGCCTACAATGCGAGAGACCTGGGTTTGATCCCTGGTTTGGGAAGATCCTCTGGAGGAAGGCATGGCAACCCACTCCAGTATTCTTGTGTGGAGAATCCCCATGGACAGAGGAGCCTGGTGGGCTACAGCCCATGGGGTTGCAAAGAGTTGGACAGGACTGAATGACTAAGCATAGCACAGCATACTCCAGAAATAGGGCTATGTGTTGGGAAGGAAAAAGCGATGAACACACGGCTCCTTCCAAAATTCTCTTATCAAGGATGGTGAGTTAGAATTTGTCACTCAATTAAGCAAAAAAAGAACCCAGAGATGGAAATACTAAACCAAAGTATTTCAGGGGCTCATTAAATGACTAACGGAACTAATTTTTTCCTTTTCTAAGCTAACAAGCATATGCAGGTGGCCCCCATTATTGGCAGACTCTATCTGCAAATTAACATACTTACTAAAATTTATCTGTAGCCCTCAAATCAACACAGTACTTTTGCAGTCATTCACAAACATACACAAAGCATGAAAAGATTCCAGTTGCTTGATACACTTGTTTCTAGCTGCCTTGAATGAGTTTCTCTGCCTTCTTGTCACAGTTTTCAGACTGTGGAAAGGACACTCCAGTATATTTAGTTTTTCTCATTTTTATACCTTTTGTTTTTGGCTTTTTTTTTTTTTTTTTTTTGCTGTGCCATGCAGCTTGCTTGCTGGATCTTAGTTTTCCAACTAAGGACTGAGCTCGTGTCCTCGGCAGTGAAAGCAGAGTCCTAACCACTGGACCACTGGGGAACTGCCTCATTTTTATGCTTTCACTATATAAAATGGTTCACTATTTAAAAGCATGGGGCTTCCCAAGTGGACTGGCGGTAACGAATCCACCTGCAATCCAGGTGGTATAGGAGACTCCAGTTCACTCCCTGGTTCGAGAAGATCCCCTGGTGGAGGAAATGCCAACCCATTCCAGTATCCTTGCCTGGAGAATCCTATGGACAGAGGAGTCTGGAGGGCTACAGTCCAGAGGATCACAAAGACTCAGACATAGCTGGAGTGACCGAGTATGTATTTGAAAGTGTACTGTCTACCAATCCTAAATTCAAAAAGGCTGTGATAAGCTTCACAGGGAAAACACATGTATTAGGTAAGTTTCACTTAGGAATAAGTTACAGTGATGCTGACCCTGAGATCAATGTTAATGAATAAACTGTATATTCTAAGAAATAGCAAGGGAATTCCAGAAAAACATCTACTACTGCTTCCTCGACTGTGCTAAAGTCTTTCACTATGTGGACCAAAACAAACTGTGGAAAATTCTTAAAGAGATGTGAATACCAGATCACCTTACCTGCTTCCTGAGAAACTTGTATAAGAAGTCAAGAAGCAACAATTAGAGCCAGACGTTGAACAAAAGACGGGTTCAAAACTGCGAAAGGAGAACATCAAGGCTGTATATTGTCACCCTGCTTATTTAATTTACATGCAGAGTACATCATGCAAAAGGCCAAGCTCAATGAATCACAAGCTGGAATCAAGATTGCTGGGAGAAATATCAACAACCTCAGATATGCAGATGATACCACGCTAAAAGCAGGAAGTGAAGAGGAACTATAGAGTTTCTTGATGATGGTGAAAGAGGAGAGTGAAAAATTTGGTTTAAAATACTCATTGAAAAAATTAAGATCATGGCACCCGGTCCCATCACTTACTGGCAAGTAGATGGGGAAACAATGGAAACAGTGACAGATCTTATTTTCTTGGGCTCTAAAATCACTGCAGACAGTGAGTGTAGCCATGAAATTAAAAAATGCTTGCTCCTTGGAAGGAGAGCTATGACAAACCTACGCAGCATATTAAAAAGCAGAGCATCACTTTGCTGACAAAACTGCTTGTAGTCAAAGCTGTGGTTTTTCCAGCAGTCATGTATAAATGTGAGCCTTGGATCATAAAGAAGGCTGAGTGCCAAAGAACTGATGCTTCTGAATTGTGGTTCTTGAGAAGACTCCTGAGAGTCGCTTGGACAGGAGATCCAAGGAGCAAGGAGATCAAACTAGTCAATCCTAAAGGAAATCAAACCTGAATATTCATTGGAAGGACTGATGCTGAAGCTCCAATACTCTGGTCACCTGATTTGAAGACCAGCTCATTGAAAAAAACCCTGATGCTGGGAAAGATTGAGGGCAAAAGGAGAAGGGGGTGGGTGGGGGAGGATGAAATGGTCATATAGCATCACGAACTCAATGGACATGAATCTGAGCAGACTCCAGGAGACAGCCAAGGACAGGAGAGCCTAGCGTGCTGCAGGCTATGGGGTCACAAAGAGTCGGACATGATTTAGTGACTGAACAACAACAAGGTCTTTGAACAGAAACATACATACAGCAAAGTTATGCATTGATTAGTTAATGAAAATTTTGTAATCAGAAGCTCTAAGAAACCTAACCCTGTGGTTCCCCTTAGGAACAATGGTTCATATTCACTCAGTATTTGTGGCAACTTTATAGAATGTAACTACCTTAAATAATTAAAATCAGTTGTAAATGTTACTGTTTTAGTTAGATTTTTATACCATCTCTCATATTTAATTTAGTTTCAGAATAATCCTAATCCATAATGAAAGATTAAACCAAAAAAAATCCAAGGACCAAGTAACATATTTTCCATGATTTCATTCATGGTACTAACTATACCAAGTTTTTGTATCTTTAGGTAAAAAGAAATGAACTTTGCAGCAGTGAATTTTTAATCTCCAAAGTATCACATAAACACATGTTTTACAAAACTCCTTAAATGAAAAAAATGTTTCAGCCACAAAATTAATGCAAAATAAGTGATGCCTGCACACGTGTGTGTGTGTGTGTGTGTGTGTGTGTGTATGTATATATATATATATATATATATAGAGAGAGAGAGAGAGAGACCTGAATTCTAGACTTTCAGTTCACATATTTCCCCTAGATTGCACTTCAGTATAATTTGATCTGTGTCACAACGGAAGAGAGATTGATTAAAGGTAGTCAAAAGAATGGAATAGGGAAATGAAATAGGGAATAGGGAAATGCCTCTCTGTTTTGCAATTGAGCTTATCCCCAGCTCTTTTTAATAAGCTGTCTTCTCCATATAAAGATGGTGTTCATGGTCCTGTTGATTTTAAAAAAACAAAACTTAAAGGGACATCCCTATGAACAAAACCTGACACACAGAAAATGCAAAGATGGAAGACAACTCCCTCCGTCCCCCACTGCCTGGTTGCCCACATGCCATTTGTCGGGAAAATGGTGAGAGCCGTGACCAGGAGAGGTGGAGGGTGGGCAGGGAACTGCTCACATCTCCGACGTGGTCCCCTCTGGTGACAAACAGCATTTGTGAAACAGCCGCCCAGGGGTCAGGGTGAAATCTGTGGCAATGGAACTAGGCCAAAAAATAGACTCAGAGGAACACTAAATCTGTAACCTTGACCTCATTAGCAGTAAACCGTAACCAATTGCTAATTACCTTATGGCTATATTGTAAACTGATAATGTGTGTATGTAAATTGTGTATGTTTGTATATAAATCGTGTATGTGTGTAAACTTGGACACACTTGGTATGTGTTTGGCACCTAAAATTTGAAAGGATTTAATATGATTTAAGTTAGGGAGACAAGATACTAGATTAACCAACGCCCTCTAATGGAAAACAAGGGTTAAATCTTAAAGTAGTGATGAAGTTTCTGGTGGAAAATATACTAACTGTACAAAGCATATTGACTTAGTCGCCTTAATTTAGCTTTGTTCTATCCTGTACTCTGAAGAAGAGGTAATTCAATCAGAATCAAAGTAAAATGAAGCTAGATAAATGATATCAGTTAAATACAAGATATCATGTTGTTCTACAAGAACAGAACTTTTTAATTTATCTGGCATTTGGAGGCACATCACAATAAAAGGGTGCTGTAAGTAAATAAATAATTTCTTATTAAACCCAATTAGTTTCATGCATTGAAAATATTACCAAAAGGATTAATTATATCAAATTAGAGGGTAGCACTTATAATCTCTACAGAAGAAACTTTAGAACAGATTCTAGATTACAAAGAGTAGTCTCCCTCTTCTTCCACAAAGCAGAGTTTTATTGTAGCAAATAATTACAGAGCCACATGCTTTTTTATTTTTATTTTTTTTCATTTATTTTTATTAGCTGGAGGCTAATTACTTTACAACATTGCAGTGGTTTTTGTCATACACATGCTTTTTTAATATCTCTGTTCAAGTTTATGTAAGAGAAGGTAATAAAGTAATCCAAGATATAAATCTGCCAAGTGGGAAATATGGTTTGAAGGAAAAGCAAAGATCTTTAACCCCTAATAGAAGACTCTTGAGAGTCGCTCGGACTGCAAGGAGATTCAACCAGTCCATTCTAAAGGAGATCAGTCCTGAGTGTTCATTGGAAGGACTGATGTTTAAGCTGAAACTCCAAAAATTTGGCCACCTGATGCAAAGAGCTGACTCATTTGAAAAGACCCTGATGCTGGGAAAGATTGAAGGCAGGAGGAGAAGGGGACAACAGAGGTTGAGATGGTTGGATGGCATCACCGACTCAATGGACATGAGTTTGGGTGGACTCCGGGAGTTGGTGATGGACAGGGAGGCCTGATGTGCTGTGGTTCATGGGGTTGCAGAGTCAGACAACTGGGTGATTGAACTGAACTGAATGTATTGAGTGTCTATGAGTGCCAGGCACAGAGCTAGCATCCAGAGATACAACGATAACCAAGACAGATTTGATCAGTGATCTATTCTAATTTATATTTTAATGATGGCAAAAAGAAACACATATGAAAATAATGGTCATGGTAAGTGCCATGCAAGAGACAAACTGGGTGATAGAACGGATAAGAGTGAGCATGGACATCTTAGGGGGCTTAAAGGAGCTCTCCCTTGGGATATTTATCTTGGAACCAGAATTCTGAAAAGGAGGGTAATGAGTTTTATGAATTATGTTCATTGTGAATTTCGCTCATGTGCTGCTCATTATTATAATTATGTTCAATTATAAAAGTGCAAGGAGAAAAACTTGCCAAAGCAAAACATAATGAGGGAAACTAAACAAAAAACATCACGAATCTGAAAACACCACTTCCTCTCCTGGCAACCTCTTTTCTTCCCTACCTCAAGGGTCAACGCAGAGTCACACAGGTTCATAATTAACAGTGACCATAAAAGCAAGGGGAAAAAAAATCCCAGGGTTTCTGTTGTTCCTGTTCTTATCACTTCTGCAGAAAATTGCTAATAATAAAGCTATTATTTACTAAGTCTTGGTTATGTTATATGCATGCTATTACGTATAATACTTCATTTAATCCTCACAAATCAAGAAGGTAAGTGTTATTAACTTCATTTTTCAGTTCAGTAAACTAGCATAGAGTCTAAATAATTTGTCTATGATTACACAGCTGTGGAGGAGTCGGGTTGTACTCTGAAGCACAGTTGAACCTGTCAGACTGTGATTTTTAAGTACTAGGGTAGAAAGTAAAATTAAGGGAAGAATTGAAATGATTATCTTCTCTCTGGCTTTCCTTTATTCATCCAGTCATGTTCCCACCGACTATACTGAATTTTGTACTCAATTACTTAATTGCAGTATAAAAATAGACTTTGGAGTCTCTGGCGACACAACTTTTACATGCCAATGATACTTATAGAGAAAATAGTGGGAGGGACTTCAGATTTCTCTGAAATGCCCAGAATCACACAGCTGTAACCATATCTTGCTCAAATAAGAACTATCTTGTCGTTTGCAAAGAATTCCACATTTCCTCAAATGTTTGGCAGCTGCAGTTTTGACTTGATTTAGCATTTAGTATAAAAGGTAAAGATGTGGTAATGAACTCATGGTTCTAATTAATACGTCAATCATGCCTGCAAACAACCTTCTACTTCCAATAGATAAACCTGTTTCTAAAAGGCAAGTATACCCTAAAAGATTTATCAAGGATTTTTCTTCAAACAGGAAATAGGACCACAAAAATCAGACTACATTATTATGACTGGTCAAAGAATGACAACAGATTCTACAATATTTTAGACTTAATTTCATTTTCTCCACCAATGGAATTATGAATGGATCCACACACAGGTCCATAGTTTTCTATTACTACAAGTACACATAATTATCTAAAATACAATCAACTTATTCAGTTATGCCTATTTTAAAATGGATATCTCAGTACAAGTCAAATTTAAAGAAAAATTAGGGAGGGGCTAATGAAGTTAGAAGCCATTCAAGATAAGTATTATTTTCTGCTTTCTTATAAATCTATCAGACCAGGATTTTCTTTTAGCAGTTTTCTCTAGTCACTCCCATCTCCCCAGTTATATACAATAACATGAACACAGAAACTGTATTTATCATGTTCTCTGAATAATTTCCAGCTCTTGTCACAGGATGTTTTAAAATCTAAATATCTCCCATTTGCTTTTTAATGGTCCAGTGTTCAGGGCATTGCTGTGAGAGTGACTATCTTTACACTGGTAGGGCTACACAGTTTCATTTAGAAATGAGCCAGACTTCAATTCATTTGCAATAGCGTATAAAATTTCCATACAAACATTCTAGTGTTGTTCACACCTATATGTAAGTCAACATGCCAGCAAGTGATCGTCTCTTTACACTCCTAACATAAACCTTGTGTGGATAGAAATAAGTCAACATGAATGAATAATTCATTCACATCTTTGCTTTGCTGTCCTGGACTACTAAGGTCTCACGTTAATGCCACGTCAGAATCCTTCTTAGTTCACTAATCTAATGTAACCCCGTCATTCTCTCACAACCTTCTGCTTTGACCCACAGAACACTTAGCAGCAATACCTTTTATTTAGACATTCTTTTTTTCCTGGTTCTAACCAAAGCCACCAAGTGCCATATGAACAGAGACTTATATTTCACTAATGTATCCCCAGTACTTGGTAAAGTACTTGGCACATAAAAGGTAACCAATAAATGCTTGTGGAATGATATGTGAGTGGATAAACCAATGTGTGAGAGAATGTAAACCTGAGAAACACAGAAATTCATTCATGCATCCAAATAAATATCCCATCTTTTTGATGCACATTTCCTAAGCCCAAGGCTTAATCCTTAAAGCATTGCGCCACCTTCCCACCCTGGCCTCTAGAGGGCACCACACTCCCCCTAAGGGTGTTAGTGGCTCAGTGCTACATCGCTTCAGTTGGGTCCAACTCTTGGCAACCCCATGGACTGTAGCCCACCGGGCTCCTCTGTCCACGGGATTCTCCAGGTAAGAATCCTGGAATGGGTTTCCATTCCCTTCTCCAGCAGATCTTCCCGACCCAGGGATCGAACCTGAGTCTCCTGCATTGCAGGTGGATTCCTTACCCTCTGAGCCACCAGGGAAGACCCCCATCTTTAGGCATTGTTAAATACTGATTTTAAAAAACATATATATTATGATGAAAGAAATAATGTCTTTTATACCAGTGGTTCTCACCTGAGTGGCGAGGGGGGAGGACACGTCAAAACATCTGAAGGTGTTTTGACTTATCACAACTGGTGGGGTAGTACTGGCATCTCCTGGAAGGCCAGGGATACTGATGCTAAGCATCCAACATTGCAGGAGATAGCCCCCTACAGAAAAGAATTACCCAGTCCCAAATGCTAAGAATGAGAATGCTGTACACTACTCTCTATTTCTTGTAAGGATTCAACATGACACATTTATTAGGTAACTACCATATGCTAGTATCAAATTGAATTCTTATGAACAGACAGACATATTATAGATGAATTACAAGTGGATTGATTAATAGATAGTTGACTTACTAGATGGATGGATGAAGGGGTATAGATGGGTGAATGGATACTTTATTTACATATATGCATATATAAGTCAAACTACAGCAGTCATAATGCTCTATGTAGGAGTAAAATAAATCACATGTAAATGCTAATTTCAGGACATTTAAATTCTTGTTTTTCATCTTACTGCATCTCCACAGAACTTGTTCTTTTTAACAGTAAAATACTGGACTGAATAGAAAGCTACTCATGAATTTGGGGAAAGACTGTATGGTCATTTTGGCCTTAAATGGTAATGATATTTGTGGATAGATTGGCTGTAAGTGAGAATTGATTACCAGATTTTAGTTAAGTGCCTCATGAAATAAATATAATAATGCCTTCTTCAAATGAAAGACATGTGTCTCTTTCCCAAAAGTGAGAATCATTGTGACAAGTGAGAAATCCATTAACTATGTAGATAGAATCACTCTGCATATGAGGAGGTATCAAACTGAAACCCAGGAAAAGAGTGTGAGTGGAGGCTTTTTGAAACAAGAGGCTCAAATAGTGGGGATTGTGCTTAGATCCCTGAACAGAAAATAAAAATTTTATTTCCCTGGAGGTCCTACTTTTTACATAGCATAGCCCATAGATCAGACTGTAAGTAGCAAAGGCAGGATTTATGAGAAAACAGGGAGCAGAAGCAGCTCCCACCAAGTCTCCCTCATTTCCACCGTAGTATGCTGGGATCCATAGTGTGTACTTTGGAAGCACACAAATTAAAACAACACAGAGATTACCATGGCCCCTGTATATAGATAACATGCAAATGTATGAAGTTTTCCATGTTTTACAGTGGGATGACATATTCAAAGTGCTAATGGTCAACCAAAACGTTTAAGTCACTCAAAACAATTCTGCAAAACTGAGGAGAAATTAAGACATTCCCAGGTTAACAAAAACTGATTTGTTGCTAGCATATCTGTCCTACAAGAAATATTACTGACTCCTTCAAACTGAAGTGAAACGACACTAGATGTTAGCTTGAATTTACATAATGAAATAAAGAACACCAGTAAAAGAAAATATGTAAGACACTATATGTATTTTTGTAAACTTTTTTCTCTTGATGAAAAGATAATGGCATAAAACAATAATTATAAAACTGTACCGATGAGCTTACACTGTATAAAGATGTAATTTGTATGACAATAACAGCACAGAGAAGAGGAACTCAAGATGGATTAAAGACTTGAGTATAACGCCAGAGACTATAAAACTTTCAGAGGAAAATATCGGTAGAACTCTCTATGACAAATCGCAGCAGAATTTTTTTTGACCCACTTTCCAGAGTAATGAAAACAACAACAAAGATTAACAAGAGGGATCTAATTAAATTTAAAGGCTTTTTCACAGCAAAGAAAACCATAAACTAGACGAAAAGACAAGTTTTAGGACGACAGAAAATATTTGCAACTGACAAAAGGTGAATCTCCAAAATAAGCAAACATCTCATTTGGTAGCTGAATACCAAAAAAATAAACAAGAGGGGAATTCATTAGTGGCTCAGTGGTAAAGAATCTGCCTGCCAATGCAGCAAACACAGGTTCAATTATTGATACCAAAGATCCCACCACTACTAGAGAGTAGCCCCTGCTTGCCACACCTAGAGAAAAGCTCATGCAACAACCAAGAGCCAGCATAAGCAAAAGTAAATAAATTTTAAAAATTAAAAAATGGGCAGAAGACCGAAATAGATATTTCTCCAAAGAAGACATACAGATGGCGAGCAAACACAAGAAAAGATGCTCAATACCAGTAACTGCTAGATAAATGCAAATAAAAAACACAATAAGGTATCACCTCACACCTGTCAGAATTGACATCATTAAAAATCTACAAACAATAAATGCGAGAGAAGGTGTGGAGGAAAGGGAACCCTCTTGCAAGGTCGGAGGGAACATAAATTGATATAGCCACTGTTCTTCATTCTGAATAACAGAATGGAGGTTACTTAAAAAACTTAAAATAGAACTACCATTATGACCAGCAGTCCCACCACTGGGCATATAGCGAGAGAAAACCATAGATCAAAAAGACGCATGAACCGCAATGTTCCATGCAGCATTATTTAACAAGAGCCAGGACACTGAAGAAACCTAAATGTCCATCAACAGAAGAATGGATAAAAACAATGTGTACATATATACAATGGAATATTACTCAGCTATAAAAAGGAACAAAATTGGTCATTTGTGACATGTGGATGGACCTAGACTATAATACAGAGTGAAATTAATCAGAGAAAAATATTGCATATTAAAATAATCATAAATTTAAAATACTGCATATTAAACATTAAAAAAAAACAAATATGGCATATGTGGAATCTTGGAAAATGGTACAGATGATCTTATTTGAAAAGCAGAAATAGAGACACATAAATAAGGAATAAATGTGTGGACACCAAGGGTGGAAGGGGGGGATAGGATAAATTGGGAGATTGGGATTGATATACACATACTATCACTACCACATATAAAATAGATAACTAATGAGAACCAACACCCAGTTGTGGACAGTATCAGCAAAGTCTGATACTGTAAAGAGCAATATTGCATAGGAACCTGGAATGTTAGGTCCATGAATCAAGGCAAATTGGAAGCAGTCAAACAGGAGGTTGCAAGAGTGAAAGTCGACATTTTAGGAATCAGTGAACTAAAATGGACTGGAATGGGTGAATTTAACTCAGATGACCATTATATCACTGCGGGCAAGAATCCCTTAGAAGAAATGGAGTAGCCATCATAGTTGACAAAAGAGTCTGAAATGCAGTACTTGGATGCAATCTCAAAAACAACAGAATGATTTCTATTAATTTCCAAGGCAAACCATTCAATATCACAACAATCCAATTCTATGCCCCGACCAGTAATGCTGAAGAAGCTGAAGTTGAACGGTTCTATGAAGACCTAAAAGACCTTCTAGAACTAACACCCAAAAAAGATGTCCTTTTCATTACAGGGGACTCGAATGTAAAAGTAGGAAGTCAAGAAATACCTGGAGTAACAGGCAAATTTAGCTTTGGAGTACAGAATGCAGCAGGGCAAAGGCTAATAGAGTTTTGCAAAGAGTATGCACTTGTCATAGCAAACACCCTCTTCCAACAACACAAGAAAAGACTTTACACATGGACATCACCAGATGGTCAATACCAAAATCAGATTGATTATATTCTTCGAAGCCAAAGTCAGAGAAGCTCTATATAGTCAGCAAAAACAAGACTGTGAGCTGACCCTGGCTCAGACCATGAACTCCTTGATTGCCAAATTCAGACTTAAATTGAAGAAAGTAGGGAAAACCACTAGACCATTCAGGTAAGACCTAAATCAAATCCCTTACAATTATACAGTGGAAGTGAGAAATAGATTTAAGGGATTAGATCCAATAGACAGAGTGCCTGAAGAACTATGGACAGCAGTTCGTGACACTGTACAGGAGACAGGGATCAAGACCATCCCCAAGAAAAAGAAATGCAAGAAAGCCAAATGGTTGTCTGAGGAGGTCTTACAAATAGGTGTGAAAAGAAGAGAAGTGAAAAGCAAAGGAGAAAAGGAAAGATATACTCATTTGAATGCAGAGTTCCAAAGAATAGCAAGAAGACATAAGAAAGCCTTCCTCAGCGATCAATGCAAAGAAAAAGAGGAAAACAATAGAATGGGAAAGACTAGAGATCTCTTAAAGAAAATGAGAGATACCAAGGGAACATTTCATGCAAAGATGGACACAATAAAGGACAGAAATGATATGGACCTATCAGAAGCAGAAGATACTAAAAAGAGGTGGCAAGAATACATGGAAGAATTATACAAAAAAGATCTTCATGACTCAGATATCTGTGATGGTGTGATCATTCACCTAGAGCCAGGCATCCTGGAATGTGAAGTCAAGTGGGCCTTAGGAAGCATCACTACAAACAAAGCAAGTGGAGGTGATGGAATTCCAGCTGAGCTATTTCAAATCCTAAAAGATAATGCTGTGAAAGTGCTGCACTCAATAAGTCAGAAAATTTGGAAAACTCAGCAGTGGCCACAGAACTGGAAAACAACAGTTTTCATTCCAATCCCAAAGAAAGGCAGTGCCAAAGAATGCTCAAATTACTGCACAGTTGCACTCATCTCACACACTAGCAAAGTAATGCTCAAAATTCTCCAAGCCAGACTTCAATAGTATGTGAACCATGAACTTCCAGATGTTCAAGCTGGTTTTAAAAAAGGCAGAGGAACCAGAGATCAAGTTGCCAACATCTGTTTGAAAAAGGAAGAGAGTTCCAGAAAAAATCTAGTTCTGCTTTATTGACTATGCCAAAGCCTGTGACTGTGTGGATCACAATAAACTGTGGGAAATTCTTAAAGAGATGGGAATGCCAGACCACCTGACCTGCCTCTTGAGAAATCTGTATGCAGGTCAAGAAGGAACAGTTAGAACTGGACATGGAACAGACCTGTTCCAAATTGGGAAAGAAGTACATCAAGGCCGTATATTGTCACCCTGTTTATTTAACTTATATGCAGTGTACATCATGAGAAATGCTGGTCTGGATGAAGCACAAGCTGGAATCAAGTTTGCAGAGAGAAATAGCAATAACCTCAGATATACAGATGACACCACCCTTATGGCAGAAAGTGAAGAAGAACTAAAGAACCTCTTGATGAAAGTGAAAGAGGAGAGTGAAAATGTTGGTTTAAAACTCAACATTCAGAAAACTAAGATCATGGCATCCAGTCCCATCACTTCATGGCAAATAGATGGGGAAACAGTGACAGCCTTTATTTTTTTGGGCCCAAAATCACTGCAGATGGTGAGTGCAGCCATGAAATTAAAAGACACTTGCTCCTTGGAAGAAAAGTTATGACCAACCTTGACAGCATATTAAAAAGCAGAGGCATTACGTTGCCAACAAAGGTCCATCTCATCAAAGCTATCGTTTTTCCGGTAGTCATGTATGCATGTGAGAATTGGACTATTAAGAAAGCTAAGTGCCTAAGAATTGATGTTTTTGAACTGTGGTGTTGGAGAAGACTCTTGAGAGTTCCTCGGACTGCAAGGAGATCCAACCAGTCCATCCTAAAGGAAATTAGTCCTGAATATTCATCGGAAGGATTGATGTTGAAGCTGAAACTCCAATCCTTTGGACACCTGATGCAAAGAACTGACTCACTGGAAAAGACCCTGATGCTGGGAAAGACTGAAGGCAGGAGGAGATGACAGAGGATGAGATGGTTGGATGGCATCAGCGATTCAATGGACATGAGTTTGAGTAAACTCCAGGAGTTGGTAGTAGACAGGGAGGCCTGGCGTGCTGCAGTCCATGGGGTCACAAAGAGTCGGCCACGACTGAGCCACTGAAGTGAGCTGAACTGAAAACCTGCTGTCAGCACGTGAACTCTAGTCAGTGCTCTGTGGTGACCTTTATGGGAAGAAAACCTAAGAAACAGGGGATATATCTATACATGCAGGTGATTCACTTTGCTGTATAGTAGGAACTAACGATGTTATAAAGCAACTATACTCAATAAAAAATTAAAAAACAAAAAATAAAATATGGTACCACTTTTAAAAAAAGATTAAAGAAGTAGCAGGAATGCATCAGGATCTTTAATTCGTATTAAGTTAGTATTAATCTGATAAGTTGTTTTAGGTCAGATGCTAATTGTAATCCTCAAGGCAACCTCTAAAAAAAATAAAATTTAAAACACAGAAAATAGAACAAGGGAAGTAAAATGGTACACTGCCAATTATTTAACACAGAAGAAGTTACTAAGGGAGGGATAAAGACAAACAGAAAAAAAACAGACATGTAGAAAAATAGCAAAATGCTAGATGTCAATTCTACTGTATCAGTAATTACATTAGATGTATATGGAATGAACACTAATTTCAAAGCAAAGATCGGCGAAAGAGTTTAAAGAAAACTTTCCAACTATATGGTGTTCAGAAGTGCATAATTTCAGATTCAAGATTCTTACAGGCTGAAAGTAAAAGGAAAAATCAATACCCTGAAGAAAGTAACCAAAATAGATCTTAGGTGGCTATACTACCATTAGACAAAAGAGACTTTAAGTAAAACATTGTTACTTTAAAGAGAAAGAGGGAAAATTTTAACACAAGGCCAGCAAGTCAACCCAGCAGAAGATGAAACAATCATGAACATAAATGTACCTTAAACCATTCTCAAACATACAAGATTAAAAATGGATGAAATGAAGGGAGAAATAGAGAATTCAATAATAACAGCTGGAAATTTCAACACTTCATTTTCAATAATGGATAAAACAACTAGGCAGAAGACAAATAAGGAAATTAAGGATCCAGAAGTTTCCATGGGCTTTTGTTTGAGGACACAGAAATGGCTGAACAGAAAACTACAGAGCCACTATACCAAGATGGAATAGACCTATATATTACTAAGACCTTTCCAGAGAAACAAAACCAACAAGATATGTATATATGTGTATAGTTGTAGATATAGAAATTTATTTTGAGGAACTGGTTCACACAGTTGCAGGGTTTCTTCAATCTAGTATGTGCAGACCAAACTAAGAGGCTGGACACTGAGGAAGGAGTTGCCGTTTTAGTCCACGGGAAGACTTGCTGGCAGACTTCCTTCTTGGCATTAGGTAAAGTAGACTCTATTCCATAAAAAACCTTCAACTGACTGTATGAGGCCCACCAACATCACAGAAGCTAATCTGCTTTACTCAATGTGTCCAATTTAAATGCTAATCTAACCCAAAAAGGCTTCAAGATGGCTCAGGAGTAAAGAATCCGCCTGCAATGCAGGAGATGTGGGTTCGATGTGTGTATCGGGAAGATCCCCTGGAGAAGAAAATGGCAACCCACTCCAGTATTCTTGTCTGGGAAACCCCATGGACAGAGCACCTGGCGGGTTACAGTCCATAGGGCTGCAAAGAGTCAGACATGATTGAGTGACTGAGCATGTATGATACATGCAAAAAAATATCCTCACAGAAACACCTACAATAATGTCTGACCAAATATCTAGGCACTGTGCTTAGCCAAGGTGTCACATAAAATTAACTACTACAGGCTCCAGTGATTAGATAGATAAGGTGGCTAAGTCTCAGAGGGGCCCAGCACCACATATGGCTGTTGGCAGAGCTGATGTCATCTTGGGCCCTGACATTTTTTGTGACCTTCCACTGACCCTACCTAGGACTGTGCATACATGTGACTTCTGTTATCAAGGGCTTTGTAGGTAATAGATATGGCTTAGTAATCATTAGGACCAGACAGCCTCTCTGCTGGTTAGTCCCATTAGTTCCCACGTAAGAATAACAGTTTTCCCTGACTATTCCTTCCATCCACAAAAAAAGTTATCCATTCAAAAATCTAGACTTAAGAATGCATGTCCTGTTTCCTCGCATCTATTCTTATACCCTAGGTCAACAATCAAATTGGCCCAGTGGCCCCGAGGCAGTGTGGAATGCAGCTGCCAATGCTTCCAGATCTTTGTCTGCCAATCCCACCCTGTGCCTAAATTACCCTGTAATAACTGAGGGCCTCATTGTTCAGTCTTACCATGCATGCCCAGTTTGGTGGGCACTTTTTGTTCCCAGTGCTCTCCAACACACCACTTAACAAGACTTAAGGTGGACAATCAAAACCAGAGGATTTCTGGTCCCTCGCAATGCAAAATAACCAGCAGAATCACAATTTACCAGCCCCATAATTTACAAGATGCTGGAATGTTGGTCATGACTGTGTGATTCAGATATTAAAAACTAGTCACGGGGCAGGTAAAAGCAAGAAAGGAGCCGGAAGACATCAGGCCCACTCTTCTAAGATGGAACAGACCTGTATATTAGTAAGAGTTTTTCAGAGAAACAGAAGCAAAAGGATATGTATATATGCATATAGTTGTATATATTTATTTTGAGAAACTGGTTCACATTGGGAGCTTGGAATTGCCATGTATACACTACTGCTAGGATATATAAAATAGACAACTAATGAGAACATACTGTAGGGCTCAGGGAACTCTGCTCAGGGCTCTGTGGTGTGAGCCCTTTAAACACACTCATGGCATCAGGTAAATTGCCAGGCTCCTTGGCAACTTCTTGGGGAGGAGAAGTTTTAAAAGGACTAACTCCAAAATACCGAACAAATAATAAGAAGACTAAGTTACTCAAAACAATTAAGTTTTTACAACCTGAACACTACTGAAACTTTGGATGGGTAATTCCCTGCTGTGGAAAGATGCCCTGCACATTCTAGGATGTTGAGGAGAATCGTTGACATCTGAACCACAGTAATACCCTTTCTCTTCTCCCAAAGTTTGACAATCAACCATCTCTCCAGACATTGTTAGATGCTCCCTGATGGGCAAAATCACTCCAGATGAGAACCACTAGGTTAGAGAAGGTGTTATTCTTAACTGGCCAACAGTTTTACACAAAGTCTGTGTATCTGTATACGCGTGTGCATATGTCTGCACATCTGTGTACGTCTCTTTGTCTGTATACATCTCTGTGAAATCTCTGTGTGTATACATCTATGTGTACATGTGTGCATCTTTGCAAGTATGTGTGTGCATGCATGTATGAGGGATGGGGAGGAGGGGTACTAACTAATTGTTACTGTTAAGTCACTAAGTCATGTCTGACTCATTTGCAACCCCATGGACTATAGCCCACCAGGCTCCTCTGTCCATGGGATTCTCCAGGCAAGAATACTGGAGTGGGTTGCCATTTCCTTCTCAAGGGGATCTTCCTGACGCAGGGATCAAACCCACACCTCCTGCTTGACAGGCAGATTCTTTACCACTGAGACACCTGGGAAGTCAACACTTGCTGATAGTTAACTACTAAAGCCAGGGAGAAAAAAGATCACCATGTATAACCCATGAGAAAACAGTATGTATTAAACTAACCATCCAACACCTGGAAGTTCTTGTAGTTCATTTCTTTATCCTTCACTGATCCCTCAAAGAAACAGTCATTTAGTTGACCATTTTATAGACATAGTTTAGACTACTTTATAGTTACAGTTCAGTCATTCATAGTCAAGGTGATGGTTTTTATTACCCTCCAACTCTAGCCTCTTGTGCTATTCTTGTATGCTTGCCTTTTGACAGATTAAAGTTGTGTATCTCAGATTCTGCTTGCATGCAGTAAATATACCAAAAGCAGTTTTACCAGTAATGAAAATACTATCAACATTTTATTTCTTATTTCGGAGGTTCTCCAGTTTTCCATTAATGATAAAATGATTTGCTGCAAATTATTTTCTTCTCTTAAGACTGATTTTCAATTTTCCAGATAAATTTTGTTAGAAAACACTTTATGTACCATCCATGTCAACACAACATTCTCTTGAAAAAAAAAAAAAAAAAACTGCAAAATCTCCCATTTTTTAAAGTACAAACTGTCTTCACTCTTGCTGAAATTAAAATAAATATCTTAGTCTACCAATAACATTTTGAAATCTATTTTAAAAATTTACCCTAATCCTGACTTAGTGAAGATATTCCATACACCCACATGTGTGGCATATAGACCAGTATAGACCTATTGTCGTTTCTCTTTTCTTTTTGTTTAGTGGAAATGATGATTTTATCTCAACCTGAGCATAATCAGGAGTTTAGAAAAAAATTGGACTATGTGGGGGAAAAAAAAAACACCATCTCTTTATGCAATGGTTTTATACTCAGTAGGGAAAAAAAAAACCTGCTTGCCAAGTAAAGGCATTAACACATTTTCAAGGGACTCCTCAAGTTCAATTTTTTTCCCTTGGTTCAGCATTTCATTTTTACGGCATCTATTAATCAAGTCTAAGCAGCCTTAAATCCCCAATCCCTACTTTTTCGCAAGTGCTGTCCTCTTCTCTCTCTGTCTCTAGCAGTGTCTTCCTCTTTCTCTATTGTTTTACCTCAGCCCTTCACCCTACTCCTTCCATCATCCCAATTCACCATCCTTTCAGCACAGCAGCCATCAATTTCCAAAACCATACAAGGACTAACATTTATACTTTCAAAGGAATTCACTAAGTAATGAAGATTATTTAAGAAATGTCAGGGAAAAAAATGGATCGCTCCAGAATTTAGAGCAACCAGCCCCAACTGGAGTGGGAAAAATGGAAAAAGATGACTGTTTATTGTATTTGAATATCAAAACTCAGTTAATCAAGAAAGAGACCAGCTATAGCAAATAGCCCCCCTTCAATGAAAATAAACATTTTAAGAAGCTAAATGTATGCAAAATATATGTAAGATTAAAAAAAACCAAAACAGTACAGTGGTGAAAGGAGCCAGGTATAATCTCCACTGAGAAATCTGTTGATCTTTTTTTTGTTGTTGTTCACTGAAGTGGAAAATCACAGGTAAGTGATTGGCTATTTTCTTCCCTGTCCTCATCCTTAAAAGTAACTGAAAATTGCTAAGGGTTGAAAGGTCAAACATCATTAATCTATGTTTTTCTCAGATACTCATCATAATTCTGAATGTTGTTATTGTATAGGTCTATTTTATGCATGTCCCCTTAAGAATACAAAGATCTGGGCATAAGAGATACACAGAGAAATCAGAGTAATTCCAAGTTGCTTGAAATCATTTAAAAGCCAAAGGCAAATGGAACAGAAGAGAAAGCCCAGAGATAAATCCACGAACCTATGGTCACCTTATCTTCGACAAAGGAGGCAAGGATATACAATGGAAAAAAGATAACCTCTTTAACAAGTGGTGCTGGGAAAACTGGTCAACCACCTGTAAAAGAATGAAACTAGAACACTTTCTAACACCATACACAAAAATAAACTCAAAATGGATTAAAGATCTAAAGGTAAGACCAGAAACTATCAAACTCCTAGAGGAGAACATAGGCAAAACACTCTCCGACATAAATCACAGCAGGATCCTCTATGACCCACATCCCAGAATTTCAGAAATAAAAGCAAAAATAAACAAATGGGACCTAATGAAACTTAAAAGCTTTTGCACAACAAAGTAAACTATAAGTAAGGTGAAAAGACAGCCCTCAGATTTGGAGAAAAGAATAGCAAACGAAGCAACAGACAAAGGATTAATCTCAAAAATATACAAGCAACCCCTCCAGCTCAACTCCAGAAAAATAAATGACCCAATCAAAAAATGGGCCAAAGAACTCAACAGACATTTCTCCAAGGAAGACATACAGATGGCTAACAAACACATGAAAAGATGCTCAACATCACTCATTATCAGAGAAATGCAAATCAAAACCACAATGAGGTACGATTATACACCAGTTAGGATGGCTGCTATCCAAAAGTCTACAAGCAATAAATGCTGGAGAGGGTGTGGAGAAAAGGGAACCCTCTTACACTGTTGGTGGGAATGCAAATTAGTACAGCCACTATGGAAAACAGTGTGGAGATTTCTCAAAAAGCTGGAAATAGAACTGCCATATGACCCAGCAATCCCACTTCTGGGCATACACACCGAGGAAACCAGATCTGAAAGAGACACATGCACCCCAGTGTTCATCGCAGCACTGTTTATAATAGCCAGGACATGGAAGCAACCCACATGCCCATCAGCAGACGAATGGATGAGGAAGCTGTGGTACATATACACCATGGAATATTACTCAGCCATTAAAAAGAATTCATTTGAATCAGTTCTAATGAGATGGATGAAACTGGAGCCCATTATACAGAGCGAAGTAAGCCAGAAAGATAAAGACCATTACAGTATACTAACACATGTGTATGGACTTTAGAAAGATGGTAACGATAACCCTATATGCAAAACAGAAAAAGAGACTCAGATGTATAGAACAGACTTGTGGACTCTGGGAGAAGGCGAGGCTGGGATGTTTCAAGAGAACAGCATTGAAACATGTATATTATCTAGGGTGAAACAGATCACCAGCCCAGGTTGGGTGCATGAGACAAGTGCTCGGGCCTGGTGCACTGGGAAGACCCAGAGGGATCGGATGGAGAGGGAGGTGGGAGGGGGGACTGGGATGAGGAATACATGTAAATCCATGGCTAATTCATTTCAATGTATAACAAAAACTACTGTAATGATGTAAAGTAATTAGCCTCCAACTAATAAAAAAAAAAAGAATTAAAAAAAAAAATTAAAAAAAAAAAAAAAAGCCAAAGGCAAACTTCTACCTGGAAACCAAACACCCTGCCTTTTCTTCCTTAACAAGACTCAAGCTAACATTTCTTTCTTTGTTCCTATCCTTGATAGAGTTCAGATTCTAAAACATTACTTCCTGTCTGAGATTTGCAGACTGCCGTTTATAACGTTGTAAAATACCCCTTTAATCAAGCAACTGTGTGTGTACCTCTGCCAGCAAATGGTCCATTCCTCAGGTCCAGTATCCCAAATCTACCATTATGCTTCTTGAAGTGACAGAAAATTGCTTTCAAACGCGATTTCTACTCATCCTTTTTATAGATATGGTTTTTTAAAAAAGCAGCAAATCAAAAAGGAAAACAGGTTAATTTTATGCCAATCACGAAACCTGGTGACAGGTGTTGCCATATGTTGCGACAAGATCTCCTGGCCATGGGTCATTGATTTGAAAGCAACTAACGAATGGCTTGCAGTACTGTGACACGCAGAATGGCCCCCTGGGATCTCATGCAAAGATCTCATGACGGGTGTGAAATTAACTCGTGGCATCATGCTATTTTCCAAACATGACAGCTCCCAGATCAGTATCCAGTTAGCGCAGTGGGGACTGTAGGAAGAACTTCGACATCTAGTAAATGATTTCAGTGGAGTCCCCCGTGAGCCTTAAGAAAAAACATCCCCAGAGAGAATGCCTAGAAAGGTTAAAATCAAAGAAGGCAGTGGGTAAATACATTAAGTTAAGCAAAGTAACTCTGTCTGGGATGGCCTCATAATTTCAATTTGCTTCCTGGACTAATTTTCACAAAGATAAATAAAGTACTCAGTATTATAATTTTGAAGAGCTCTTTATTTCTTCCTTGAATTAGAACAAGAGATTCAGTCATGAGTTGAGGAAGTACTGAAGTGACCACGCTTCCTCCCAACACACATACAAGCGTGCAAATGAACATACACAGACACACACTTCTCTGCCACATGGAGTAAAATACAAATGCTCACATTGGAACTTTCATGATTATGTTATATGTGCAAAAGTAAAATCTCTAGACAGTAGGAGTAAAACTTCATTACAGAAAACAAAGATGCTAAAAGAACAAAGTGAAACACTTGCATCACGTAATAAATGAATGTCACAGCCTTACTTCTGAGTTAATTCCCTTTCCTACATCAATTTCAAATGTCATATCAAAGACAACAGGTGGAAATGGGCAAATATGGAGTAAGATGAGTAAGCAAATTCAGCATTTAGAAATACAGCCATCTAAACACAGTATTCATTTTCTTTGAATTTCCAGTACAAAACCACACTTTTTGCACAATGTTCATAGTATTTTTAAGACAAAACCATAGGCACAGTGACTGCAGTTTGAAATGCAAGCAATGTTTGGTCTTAAAACCATAAAAGGAACACATGAATACAAATGTAGTAGACAGTGAGAAATTACATGGGACTGAACGCTATGTTCTTCGGCCAACAGGCAAATTAAGTGTATTAATATAATGTGCCTGTACAAATAGAGACCACTAAAATCTGGTTTCAAA
The DNA here is from genome assembly GCF_023699985.2 of Odocoileus virginianus. NCBI lineage: Eukaryota > Metazoa > Chordata > Mammalia > Artiodactyla > Cervidae > Odocoileus > Odocoileus virginianus. The sequence goes on from NC_069699.1 coordinate 23,523,646, forward strand.
ATCTGGGCACTAGTTACTAATTCCCATTTCTTCATTTTACTTTTTAAATATAAATTTTCCTCAGAATTACTTTTTGATCCTAGCATGTAGACATTACCATTTAATTCTAGGACTGGGAATACCTGAAGAATCAAATAATAACCTTCAATTTCCAAGCAGATGTTTAATACATTTTAAGATCAACAAGCATTTAACCCATTATAAACAATTTCCTTGACTGGCTATATATGCAACAAACACTATATAATACATACTGTGTGCTAGGGACTATTCTAAGAATTTTATAATAAATTCATTTAATCTTAATAAAACAATCCAATGAGGTATGTATTATTTCCAACTTTTGAATGAGGTTAACATAGAAGCAGAGAAGGTAAGTCACGTAAAACATGTCTAGGGATCTCCCTGGTGGTCCAGTGGTTAAGAATCCACCTGCCAATGAGCAGGACATGAGTTCAATCCCTGGTCCAGGAAGACCCTACATGCGGCAGAGCAACTGAGTCCGTGTGCCGCAGCTACTGAGCTCGTGCTCTGCAACAGGGGAGTCACCGCAATGAGAAGCCTGCACAACACAACTACAGGGCAGCCCCCGCTGACCACAACAGGAGAAACCCGAGGCAGCAACAAAGGCCCAGTGCAACCAAAGATAAATAGAAACCAAACCAAGAAAACATGTCTACAGTTAGTCTCTGGAATACTCTACAACTGAACCAAAATCCAGACTTAAAAAAAACATTCTGTAATTGGAAGGTACCTGCGTTACAATGTTGTGTTGATTTCTGCCATGCAACAATCTGAATCGGCCTCTGGAGTCTCCCTCCTACTGCCCACCCTATCCCACCTCTCTAGCTTGTGACAGAGCGCCAGGCTGAGCTCCCTTGTCATATAGCAAATCCCCACCGGCTATCTATTTTACATGTGGGAATGGACATGTGTCAAGGCGACTCTCTCTCCATTGATCGCACTCTCTCTTTCCCCTGTTTTGTCTCAAGTCTGTTCTCTATGTCTGCAACCCTAATGCTGTCCTTCAAACTGGTTCATCAGTACCATTTGTCTGTATTCCATACATATGTGTTAATATACATTATTTGTCTCTTTCTGACTCACTTCACTCTGTATAACAGATTCTAGGTCCATCCACATCACTAGAACTGACTCAAATTAGTTCTTTTTATGGCTGAGTAATACTCCATTGAACATATGTACTACATATATCATCATTTGATGGACATTTAGGTTGCTTCCATGTCCTAGCTATTGTATATCATGCTTCAATGAATACTGGGCAACAGGCATCTTTAGTAATTGTGGTTTTCTCAGGGTAGATGCCCAGTAGTGGGCAGAATCCAGACTCAACCTCCACACCATGAAGTTCAGAGTACAGTAGGTCTTCAGTTCTGACTACTAGTTTTTAGAACTTGCATTACTTTCTTGAACTTTCAAAATCAGATTTTTTTTACACTATAAAAAGGGAGTAATAGCATTTAAAATGTTAAGTGAGATACAATATAAAACTCTTAGAAAATGGCTAGGCACACAATATGTATATTCAATTAACAGTATCTTTATATCATTACTAATAATGTTTAAATTTCACACACATCCTTTTTTTATGTAAGCTTGTCTTTATACAAGTGTTCCTTTCAGACTAAGAACTACCCTTTTGAATAGTAGAAATGGCCTTTTTTCAACTTCAGGAAATACAGTTTCCTCATTATAAAACATTAAGTTTATTAAATGCCCCATTCAACAGTCTTATGAATACAGAAAAAAATAGACTATTGGGGAAAAAGGCAACACAGATAGTCTCCAGGTGTCTACTGTTCCCTGTTTATGACATCGTGTAAGCCATCTGCGCTCTCTGCAGCAAAATACTAATTCTACACAGCAACAACAGCAGTTCCTAAGATATGTTTCTTATGATGCAGATGAAGCAAACCTGGAGCCACTCTTGCCTTTAATACACATCAACTGAAATAAAGTAATACTGTGGAAGTTAAAAGCACTCACAACGTAGTATATTTGTTTCTATATGACCAATGAGTAGTAAGTTTAAATAACAAATTCTTTTAAGGTAGCAGAATATATTCTCAGGATATTAATGTGATGTTACATAATGAGTCATGCAGTGAGCAAGAACCTGGCTCAGTCTGGCCTCTCCATAGCTATGTAACCTTGGGCTCACTGATCCTGTCTGAAAGTGAAAGTCGTTCAGTTGTATCCAACACTTTGCGACCCTATGGAATAGTCCATGGCATTCTCCAAGCCAGAATTCTGGAGTGGGTAGCTGCTCCCTTCTCCAGGGGATCTTCCCAACCCAGGGACTGAAACCAGGTCACTCGCATTGCAGGCGGATTCTTTACCAGCTGAGCTACCAGGGAAGCCCTATCCTGCCTAATCTCCCCGAAAGAGGCAGTTTCATTATTAGCAAATGTGTAGAATTACCCCAATCAGCACCTACTGCGTGCACAGTGCATGCTAGACACTTAAGGTACAGTGGTGAACAAGACCAGCCTGGAGCCCATTTTAACAGAAGGTACTATCTAAATTGCTTAGTTAGAAAATGGAGATATTGCTTGCCTCATAAAAATGTCAATGAAAAGTTACATGGTTCACTAGAACGATAAATGAAGATGCTACAAGGATTACAGTGGTTTATATAGAAAACGTAAGAAAATAAATATTTTTTGCACATTAACAACTGGATAAATCCTCATATAAATAAAAGAAACACAGAGGAAAAACTGTGCATTGACTGAGGCAAAATATACCTTGTAATGTCCCAAACCGGGAGAAGATTTTTTTCAATTACAAATGTCTTAGATACTCCTAGAAATGGCCACAAATATTCTATTTAAAATTTGAAACCCATGGTAGGGGAACCTAAAACTAAGTAATGAGCTGTTTACAGTAAAAGGGAGCTATTGGTAGTGTGTATGTCAGCCTACCTAGAGTAAAAATAATAATAATAAATTTCACCAGAAATTTTTATTCCAGTGCCTGGCTTTAGAAGACTGTGAGTTGAACTTTAAAATCAGTTCTTTCCTCATTTAACTTAACTGAATAATGCATTCCACGGTGCATGCATGCTCAGTGGCGTCCAACTCTTTGTGACCCCATGGACCGTAGCGCACCAGGCTCCTCTGTCCATGGAATTCTCCAGGCAATAATACCAGAGTGGGTTGTCATTTCCTCCTCCATGGGATATTCCTGATCCAGGAATTGAACCCACATCTCTGGTGTCTCCTGCACTGGCAGGCGTATTCTTTACCACTGAGTCAGGAAGGCCTAGAGAAAATGAACCACCTGGGAAGTCCCATATTTAAATAGTGGGTTTATTTATTCTGCTAAGCTAAAGACAACTTTAGTTGGCTTAATAGTTTTGCATATTAATTTGAATATGGTTTAACCTAGGCAAACTCATTTACATTGGGATAGTAATATATCTAAATAGTACCCAAAATGTATGTGTATGTGTACATGTTTTATAGGGATCAGAAATGCCACGTGAGACAGTACTATGTCCAGATTTGTTCTTTCCAAAATCGCAGTTGCTAGCCACATGCTGAGATTTACATTTACATTAATTACACTGAAATAGAATTAAATATTTAGTTTCTCAGTCACACTTCAAGTACTCAACAGCCACATGTGGTTTCAGGCTAACATATTGCATCAGGCAGATATAGAACATTTCTATCATTGAAGAAAGTTTTATTGAGCAGATCTGCTATGGACATTCATGTATTTTCTTTTTTTTTTTTTTAAGAGGAGCCCACAGTAGCTGGCTTGTATTTAAAAAAAAAAGAAGAAAGAAAAATACAATTCGTCTGAAATTCATCAGTGCATTAAATGGAAAATTTTTAAACATTAAAAAAAAGATTTCCCCAAGACTTTCCAGGAATGGCCCAATTTTTATCTTAAAAGGAATTGCAAATTATTGCCTCTCTTCAAGCTTTCGTTTAGATAGTGCATACTTACATTTTGGCTTCCCATCCTAGGAAATGCAAACTACCACCATCTAATTTTCAAACAGTAATACTACGTTACATTACACTGGAAAAGCACATTTCCAAAACTGTTTCACATAATAATAATGGCTTCTATTTACTTCTGTGTACCAAAAAGCATGCTAGGCACTTAATCACATGTTGTCCAATTGTTCCAACAACCTCGTAAGGTTAACTCTATAACCCCATTTTACAATTTTAAAAATGAGTATCAGAAAGACTTTAAACTACGTACATGATCATGGAACTGCTGGGAGCTGCACGTATGTTCAAACGCGCTTCTGTCCGTTCAGCTCCCAGACTTGAGCCTTTTACACCAAATACCCTGGTTTCATCATCACAAGTAGAAAGAGCTGTGCCCGATTATCCCCATTTGCCCAGTTAAAAAGAAAAAAAAAAACACGAAGAGGTCACATGACCTGCTCCACATCCCAGAATGAGTTAGAAGGAGCCAAGATGATAGCCCACAGCCTCCCTGCCCACTCCAGGTTGTGTTAAGGACCAATCACAGTTCACATTACAAAAGCTATGCTGGTAGCAGGTACGTTGTATTGCTGGGTAAAAAAAGTCAAGTGCTCCTGACTTCTGAGACTCTTCAACATTTCTATGAATATGGCTTAACTTCAACACAGGTCTGGTGTATTTCTGTCTGTTTCAGGCCACCCAAGAATCACGTATCAGGTTTAACTACTTTATTTGCCCCAGCATCCTCTTGTTAGTTCTATAAGCCATGATGCAGAGAACAAGTAGAAACACGCAGCACTTTCCAGGCCTCTGGCCCATCCTTAGCTGCCCTGACACCATCACCAGGCAATCAGCAGGATGTCCTGATAAAGGACAGACATCAGCTTCTCCAGGATTTTTTCTTTGGACATCACCTTCTCTGGAACTTTTTTTTTATTTGTAAAATTGCAGAGCTTGTGCCATTAAGAATCAGCCAGAAGGTGTCAGCTCCATAAGAGCCTCTCTCTGGGGCCGACTCCCAGGGGCATGGATCACATCAAGTGCCAGCAGGGAGGTGCCCTCTTCTCTAAGCTGCCAACACCACATCCTTAAATCTGTATTTCTAAACCCGTGTCTTTGGATGTGTTGTGTCCGAGGAAATATGCTCAAGCAGAAGTAGACACAGCACGACTTCCTGGTGATTCTTTATTCGGCTAAGGGGGCACCACACTGTTCCTTTAGCAGCATCTCCATTATTCTAATTCCCTTCTGGACACCCTGTCTTAAAAATGTACTAGCAAAAGTCTCCAAAACACAATTGAGAAAACCAGCCCCTGTGATTGAAATCCTGCCTTTCTGAATGAACTCTGTCCAATTTGGATTTTCCATACTTTCCCTGAAGACAGATTCTTCTTTCATGGATGCATATTGTGTCCATGTAAGGCAGTGACTCCTTATAGCCATGTTCCTTTCCTGAGGATTGAGCCATGATTCCTCTTCTAACTGGATATTAGGTACCTTTAAAATGTTCACCTTCCTTAAAATTTCTGGAACCACATTCTGACAGACTGCAATCCTCTTTCTATAGATGATCCCTGTTAACACATCTTTTCTTTCCTCCACAGTTTTTACAGAGATGACATTTTTATCCATGGGGTTTGGATACTTTCGGAGGAAGCTGGCGACCACCTGCTCGAAGGGGTACTTGAACAACCTCGTGCACGTCCACGGTGACCCCCATCCCGGCGCGCCTACCACGCCTCCGCCAGCACACTGCGGCTGGAGCTCCGACTCGACATTCATGTATTTTCATCCATCCATTATTTCTTGCCCATTCATTTTTTTTTCCATTTATTTTTATTAGTTGGAGGCTAATTACTTTACATCATTGCAGTGGTTTTTGTCATACATTGAAATGAATTAGCCATGGATTTACATGTATTCCCCATCCCGGTCCCCCCTCCCACCTCCCTCTCCACCCGATCCCTCTGGGTCTTCCCAGTGCACCAGGCCTGAGCACTTGTCTCATGCACCCAACCTGGGCTGGTGATCTGTTTCACCCTAGATAATATACATGTTTAGATGCTGTTCTCTTGAAACATCCCACCCTCGCCTTCTCCCAGAGTCCACAAGTCTGTTCTATACATCTGAGTCTCTTTTTCTGTTTTGCATATAGGGTTATCGTTACCATTTTTCTAAATTCCATATATATGTGTTAGTATACTGTAATGGTCTTTATCTTTCTGGCTTACTTCGCTCTGTATAATGGGCTCCAGTTTCATCCATCTCATTAGAACTCATTGAACTGATGAATTCTTTTTAATGGCTGAGTAATATTCCATGGTGTATATGTACCACAGCTTCCTCATCCACTCGTCTGCTGATGGGCATCTAGGTTGCTTCCATGTCCTGGCTATTATAAACAGTGCTGCGATGAACATTGGGGTGCACGTGTCTCTTTCAGATCTGGTTTCCTCGGTGTGTATGCCCAGGAGTGGGACTGCTGGGTCTTATGGCAGTTCTATTTCCAGCTTTTTAAGAAATCTCCACACTGTTTTCCATAGTTTGCCCATTCATTTTTGAGTCTTCATACCACAAATATTGATCAAGTACCTACCCTACCCAGCCCAGGGCTAAGCCATGGGACACGGTGATAAGCAAATATAGATATTGTTCTAATTACCATGGGGCTTACACTCATATGGAGTAAAAGACATTAACTAATCACACAAATATAGATAAGATTGAAAATATGCTAAGCGCAAAGAAGGAGGCAAGGGGTGCTGTTTAGAGGGAGGAGATGGATGCACCCAGCAAAAATGACTAATGAAGTGACAATTGAATTGAGATAAGGGAGAAGGTGCAGCTGGGCAAAGAGGCAAGATAGTGTAGAGGGCACAGGTAGATGAGCATGTGCAAATCTCTGTGGTCAGGAAGGCCTGGAGAAAATAAGGAAGGTAAAGGTCAGTGAATGGGAGTTGGTGAAGGGTGTGTGGGGGGGGTACTGTGTTCCCAGTTGAGCCTGCAAGTTAGTTAGGTTGACATTACCGAAACTTTGTAAACTGTGTAAAGAGCTGGTCTTCATCCAAGATAATCAAAAGCAATTTTAAGGAACAGAAAGTAATTTTAAGCAGAAAGATGGTATGACCAAATTTATACTTCAGAAAGAATCTCTGGGTAGAGTATGAAACACTACCATATGGGCAAGACTAGATAAGACTAGTTAGCAGACACATCGGTGCATATTATCATCTGCCACCTGCCACCTCAAGTTTAAATATAGGCAGGCAGACTATAATTTAAACATGAGAAGCATTCAAAAATTTAACTGTTTAAGTATAAAAGTTCTTGTATCATGCTTAGCTAAATTTTTGAAGGATATTATTATAAAAGAAAACATAAACCTAACATCAAACTCAGGAAGCTGATAATTTCCTAACATACACAATTTCATCCATCTACAGACAACAGGAGAGAGAAGCACCAGGGAATAATGTGGATTGCTGAATTTAGCTCCAACGAGTATTGCTGAGGCTTAATGGCATAAATAAAGGTCCAGAGAAGACCCAGCTCCTGAATAAGATTAAAGGAGATGATGGGGGCTAAGGAGAAAATAATGAAGTTTGGGAGTGATCACTACCTCCCAGAAATTCAAGAGCTGAAATACTTGTGGAAAAAAGGCTGCCAAACTAAAACATACTAATTCAGGTTCTTGGATGAGGAACTCTGAATGTGGTCACAGGAGAAGCAATCTCTTTTTGGCCATGAAAAAGACGCTAAGCAGATTCCAGCTTGGTACACTCAGCGATACCAGAGAGACTGAAAAATGCACAGGACTTCCAGGAAGCATTTGATTTACTATGATCTCCTCACTGTTCCTAGGATACATGCCAAACTCTCTGTTCTAGAGTCTTTGCAGACGCTCTTCCTCTCAGTTCAATGGCTCCTTCCCAGATACTCACATAGCTACACTTCCTTCCCATCTCTAATCTGATGTCACCCCTTCAGAGAGGCCTCCCCAGACTATACATGAATACCACAGTGGTCCACATTCCTGCTTTTACTTCTCATAAAAGGAAATATCACCATCCGACACTTCATCTCTTCATTGGTTTGGCTGTTATTTTTTTCCCTAGCTTAGACTGTAACTCCCATAAAGGGAGAAATTTGTCTTATTCATCTCTGTAGCCCCAGTACCAACTGTCAGGCAGTCATAGGACTTCAGTAAGTACTGGGTGAATGAATGAATGGGAGGATGAATGAAGTCACAGTGCGAATCCAGCAGTAGTCACCTTTGGAACGTTTATCACAAAATGTGCTGACGGCGACTTTGAACTAGCTCAGAAAACTCTTGCCTGTTTTTGTAATGTCTTTGCCACAATGTGAACAACTGCACAGCCTTTCTAGTTACGAGCATGAAAAGACTCCCTTGCCTTAGGCTTCTTGCAATTTAAAGTATCATGGCTAAACTGCTAACTTCCTACCTAAGGTACCTGAGGGAAGAATTAGTGTCTAACTCCTCTTCCTATATGTCCACAGAGCCAAAACACAGTATCTTGTAATGAAAGGAGCTTGTCTTCTTGAAATGTTTCTGAGAGGAAAAGTGCCATGGGAAAATGAAAGAAGGCTTGAAATTTATGAATTAAAAATACATCCCTTACTATACCTAAGACTTTGAAGAAGACCATAAAGTCCATTCAAAAATGACGAAGAAGAGTGTATCGATAGGAGTAAAAACAAACTTATGAATTGGAAATACATTTATCACTACCCCTAGAGTTTGGAATAGTACTAGAGTACTCACAAATTTCACAGAAAAACAAGGTTATCAGAGAAATAAAACACCTACAGCAACAAATAAATACATTCTGATGCTTTGAAAAGAATAAATTTCCCATTTTTGGCACTGCTATAAATTCTTGTACAAATAATGTTTTAAATAACAGTAGCAATATTATGGTAAAGTAAAAAAATGGCAATTTTATAGTAATAGGTATAAAAATTTAATATTTTTATGGCAATTGGTAAAATTATTTATGTCCATATTATTTACAAATATAAAAATTTCACTTACCCAATTCTGTTGAAATTTTGCTATATTGCAGAAAATGTCTACATACGATTTCACAGTGAGCACATATCAAAACAGTATTTTATCACAATGAAATTTTTAATAGCTTGAGATATGACTACCCAATAGATATGTCACAAAAACATGATCTTCACTTAACATGAAAGATGACTTTTCATAAGAGTGCTTCGAACCCAGTGTATATATGAAAGGAAGAACCACGATGCACACCCAACACCCAATACTCTCAACCACATTTATCAGTGTTCACTTTGATTTCCCTTTCCTGTCTCCATTGCTCCTCTGAATCTCTTTGTCAGATAACATTATCATGCATTTCCTGCTTTCCACCGTGGAATGAAAATATCAGCCTTTGCAGCTCTGCATCTCTGGATTTCTATTTATGGCAATGTCCATTCAAAATTTAAAAGTGTAACAGTTTCTCCACCCTCACAAATTCCCTGTGTTTCAACGCATGGCAATTTCTCCTTGGTAAGCAGTCTTCCATAATCTGCCCGTCAACCACTCTGCCTATTACTAGAAAAAAATTTAGTGGGCACAAGGGGTTTACATGCAGGGAAAATACAATAGAGGAGGCCTCGTGGAGCTCTCTAATCCAGTTGTGACTGGTTGATCAAGGATTCTTAGCTCAGTTGGAACACTAGCCTGAAATGATTTCATTTTTTTCCTTCAAATGTTGCTTTCAACATGGTTTTGCCAAATTCTTCTTTTCCACCATTCCATGCTATTTTATTCCATAAGACTCAAGTCACTCTTTATCACTAAGTCTCAGGCTGATTTAAAATGCTCCCTTCCTCACTATTTTTGGCCAGAACTATGCTGGAAGGAGTTGGAATGAGGAGAGCAATGTTATTCCACTTCTTTTATCCACTTCTCTCTCTAGCATCCTGGAATTAGAACCCACTCTTACAGCCTGGATCTTCAGTTGGATCAGCTCCTGCGCAGTCCCCAGCTTCCACCCATAACTGCAGGGCCCAGAGCATCTTGCTCCTGCTGTCGCTGCTCTGAGAAACCCCCTAGGTGAGGTACCAGCAAGACAGCTGGAGCTGATACTTAATACCAGGTCTGCTTGATAGATGGGACATTGCAGGCACTCCTGCTGGGCCCAATAGTGAGAGTCTGGGCTGATCTACTGGCCCACTCCACTTTCTCGTTCTAATTTTCTTCTGCCCTGCTCGCATCAGCACAAGAAGTCATCACTGATTGAGGAAACAGGGAACAAACTGCCAGTCTCCCATCTTTCAGGCACCATCAATTTGTGCTAATGTTTCACTGGACTCCTTCCCCAGCGTTGCCAAGGGAAAAGAGAATCCCCTCTTATCACCAACAATGAACATGGCACAACGCCAAAACATTTCAAAAAGCCACTCTCACCTTGCTGGCCCCAAATCTTTCTGTGTACCAACTGGGCAGCTAAGGTAATGGTTGGGGTAATCTGGCTGCTTCTTTCAACTCTTGGGAACCCCTGAGATATTCTAGTGTGATCAAGTAGGACCCTATGAGGCCATCCCAGAATAGACTCCCCACCCATGTCCTCCACCTGCCTTTTGTCTGTTTAAAAAAAAAAAAAACTTTAGTTAAAGAATAAATCCAATCCGAGAAGTAAGAAAATGCAGAAAGAAAGGAAAACAGTCATGCAAGACAAAATATTTCAGCTATAAAACAAAGGTGAAGACTTTTAGTTCTTCCTCAAGGACTATAGACAATATTCTGAGCCATGCCCTTTAGCTGTTTTGCAGATACCCAAACCTGGAACAGGTGGGAGGAGTTAACTGTATGCTGCTCACAGGCACGCAGACCCCAGGCCAGCTGGACGCAGAAGCTTGATGATTAATGATGCGGACTCCCGTGGCCCTCACCACCAGCCACGAGCTGATCTCACCCTGCTCTGCGAATGCTGTCAGACTCCTCACTACCCTCTCCAGGATGGGGCACACATTTTGAAGGGCTTGAGGTTGCTGTGACCCCCTTTGCTTGGCAAAGCAATAAAGCTGTTCTTTCCTACTCCACCCAAAACTCTGTCTCCAGGTTTCTATCAGGCACCAGTGAACAAAGGCCAAGTTTCAGCACCACTAGGCTCAACTCCAATTTGGGCTGTGAGTTCCACCTACCAATCTGAGAGCAACAACAGCAATAAAAACATATCTCATTCAATACTCCTTTAAGACTCATTAGCAGTGAAGTCTAAATTAAGTTAATTTTTGGCCACCACCTTAATCACTTTTGTCTTTAAACCCTATGTTCTATAACATTTCAAGAGGAGCAGAGTGAATTGCTTCCTAAAACTGAGCCCTACTAAGGAACACAGCATCTAAATCCAAACCTGCCTAACTCCAAATATTGTTTTTTAGTTGTTTTCAGTGTGCTAAATAAAACTAAGATTCATAGCTGCATCTGAATAATTAAACTTTGCAACATATATTTATGGCATGTATAACAACCTTGGGTAAAAGAAAAGGAATGTGTATAAACAATTCCATTAACTATGAAACTGAATCCAAAGCACCAATTAGTCATCACTGAAAATACTTTTTCATATCACTGCTATAACTTCCTGAAGATCTTATACTTCATTTTTGCAAAATTAGTGTTTGACTCACTGAGATAAAACAAAACATAGATGCTTGTGGAATACACTGAAGATCTGCATGCAGAGAATTAAATCTATTGAACAGGTGTTGGGAAAAACACATTTAGAGCAAGAATAAACAAAAAACGTGACAACGTCAACAAATATGAATTGAATAAACTACCAGCTGTGATGAAAAACCAAAGCAAGTTTTTTCCCATAGGAAAGATATACCATTTTGAAATTGACCACCAACAGCGCAACTAATCAAACTCATGGTTAGAGATGAGAATACTGACAAAAGCATTTCTATGAAAATCGTTAGAACTTCTTACGAAAATGTGTTCAATTTGCTTTTATTGTCTTATCAGAATTATTTTATACTTTAAATCTATTTTCTTAACAAAATATCTCTTAAATCAGAAGTTACCAGCAAGTGATATTATATTTAGCATTTTTCTTGAGTTTTATACAACTCAATGGAGAAAATCAATATGAATCTGTCCTTGCCTTTGAGATGCACAGAAAAATTTAACTAGGTGTTAATATTAAATCACTGAAGATCATGAATAAAATATCTATAAGGTGATTTTAGGTTGTCAAGAGGGGAAATTTTACAGATGGGATACATTTAGTTTTAATTTTCTTTTGGCGAAATTAAAAAATGTAATTTCTCATAATTTAAGGTAATACCAGCCACTGGAAACTTCAAAACACTAAAAGTTCTTGGAAGTGAATACAATTTTAAGGAGAAGTAAATAAAAACTAAAATATGAACAAAAAATAGAAGAGAATGAATAATCCCAACCTAAGGCCTAAATCTCCTCATAGTGGTTAATTAGGATTTTATGCAAAGGAAGTTGCTACTAGGCCAAAGAAACAAATTCTCATTATATTTGGAGCCACAAGTCATGAGGGAAATGATAGCATGAAGCGTCTTCTTAGCGTAATTTTGAGACGAGATCTTGCTACCAAGTGAATCTGCCTTAAAAATGGTATCACTTATTTTTTTTTTCAGTTGTTTTATAGGTATTTGTTTAAAACCTGATGTATACAGGGAAGGGGCACAAACTAACAAAAACATAGTATCCTCACCACTGTGAAATATGAAAAGCATATCACAAATAGCAGAGGAAGGCAAGGAAGCAGACTCACCAATATGAAAAATAATGAGGGCAAATTATGCTGGTAAAAGCTATGGAGGCGCAGACCTGAGATTAGTCACCAACCAGCTTCCCGCAGACTGACTTCGTAGCATTTCAAATAAAGGGGCAGTGAGACGATTTCCTGGATGTCTTAGTCTGTACAGTCTGCATAACAGCACCGTAAACTGTGTGGCTTATAAACAACAGAAATTTATTTCTCACAGTTCTGGAGGCTGGGCAGTGGTCCAAGACAAGGCGCGGGCAGATTCAGCAGCTGCTAAGAACCTTCTTCGGAGTCACAGGCGGCGGTCTCCTAGCTGGGCTCTCTAAGGGCGGAAGGGGTGAATGGCTCTGTAGGGCTCTTTGAAAGAGGCGCTAATACCGTTCGTGAAGGCTCCACCCTCAAGTCCTAATTGCCTCCCAAAGCCCCACGTCCTATCACCATCTCGCTGGAGATTCAGCTTCAACTTAGCAATGTTCGAGGAGTTACAAATATTCATTCTACAGCACCAGACCCGAAGAGAATCAGGGAGCAGCTTTGATTAGTAACTATTGTTTTAATAACTAGTGATGTGGTCATATGAAGGGTAAACAACTGTGTCTCGGAGTTTTAAGATTTAAGAACCTCCCTTCCCACCTGAGAGCTTCAGGGAGCCACACTGTGCTCACAGGTGCCCCAGGACTATCCCATTTGCTGTTAGCTTATTTGCTCTAAGTGAAAATCACACTCTCATCCTAACTTCTCAATGTATGAAACCTACACAATTTCTCTGAGATAGGTTGCCGCTGAGGGGGGAGCCACATACACCACCGCCCCCCTGAGCGTGCCATTTCGTCTTGTGGATTTTTTCCAGCTGAAGCCAATTAAGACCCAGCAGACTCAGGTAAAGCCTTTTGCCTCTCCCTTAACTGCCTATAAAATTTTAGATAGAGGGCCTGTACCAAGAAAGGAGCTATTATCAGAGATATTTTTTATATCTGGAAGACGTATCTGCATGGCAGGGCAAACATCCGATTACCAAACATGCTCTTCTCACCTTCCTATGAACCGGCTTCCACATTTTTGAAGCCCAAGTTTCCTACCCCCATCTCCTTAGCTCAGGATGGTATATAAGCCCCACGTGACTGACTGACCTTGAGTCTCCTATTTTTCTCTCTCTTTTTTTAAATGGAGTTCCCTGCATCCAAAATTAAGTTTGTTTTTCTCCTGTAGTCTGTCTCACGTCAATTTAATTATTAGACCATCCAAAGAACCTAGAAGAGAAGGAGAAGTTTTGCACCCCATCAGAAAGCAAGCCTCTATCCTAATGTTACTGGCGACAAAGCCAGAGCTTAACATTTTTACAAATAAAGATGTGTGGCGCCAGCCTGCATATCAAGGAAAGGGACTAATTCTTACACAAGTTCCATCAACTCCAAGACATCCCAAAGAAACCTACAATCTGAGTAAAAATAGTCTGCGTGTCATGAAGATAGAGCTGCATGGTCAGTGCCTACCCAGCTCCTCACCACATTGCTGTTGTTGCCACAGCTGCTGGTAACATGTGCCAACTAAGCCACCTAATTTTTCAAAATGCAAAGACGAAGGCTCTTTTTCCAGGCATTTATGCTTAACCAAGGATACTGCACAACAAAGTTGGCCATGGTTACTAACCTTATCACATTGTACAGAGCTTTTCACAACTGCCACTGAGAAACTGATCTGCTCCGAGTGAACGAGGTGCAGAGACCCAGAACTGCCACCCCCTTTAAATACCTGCTGGTACCACTTATTTCTCTGCATGGAATGACTTATTCATTTTTATTTATTTTCCTTAGCAGGCTTGTTATTTTGACCAGGCACTAGAGATTGCAAGAACTTCAAATACTAAGGAGAAATCTCTTTTATTCCAGAAGATTCCTGGAATGTTTATCCAAATTTATCACCTCATTTTCCATTGCACTCCCACCTTATAGCAACCATCAAGTTTAAAAACCTTAAAATTCCACCTCATTAAACCCTCTGCTTCATTGTGCATACTTAAAAGTCCCTGCCACTGTATTTCCCACACCTCTCTCACACAGGTTTTGAATGAACATAGGGAAAATATATTATTGTATAGAAATTTGAGAAACATTCTGAGTAGGAGCTACACTCTTCCTGTCTTCCATAATGTCATCCTTCTCGTGGGCTTGGGGATGACATCAATCAGATTTTGTGTGTGTATGGGAAACTCAGTAGTTTTTGACTAAAAGAAATTCAGTGTGAACCTCAATTCCTTATCTATAAAATGAGGATACAGAAAAAGCCCTATTCTTTAGGCTATGGAAAGCAGTAAGTGATATAAAAGTATCACAATAGTAAATTTACAAAGTATCTATATCTCATTTTAAAAACAGATGAAAGTCTGTATCTCACTTGAAGTCCTTTCCCAATGTCCAAGCCAAAGTTCTTTCAAAAATGCTTGGAATCATAAACCAGGAAGCAAGGACTGGAAAGAACTGTTTACACAGAGTTGTAGATGTCTAATTCACTTAGCATTCTGGCCTTTTATGCAAATAATACATTATGCAAAAAGAAAGAAGGTCTTTGTATAACAGAATGACACATTTTCCCTACAAGCCCAAGACTATTTTATTAATCAGAATGCCCTTTGTTAAAAGAGCAAGGATCATTCATTCTGAGTTAGATAATGAGCAGTCCCCAAACCCCCAATTCAGAATATCTCAAAGATATAGGAAGTGAATATTTGTCTCTGCAGGCTTCATGTATGGCACGCAGTAGGTCCACAATATACTTCCATAGTATATGTAAATGATACAGGTCAGGGACATTGTGAAAGTGTGACAGTCCTGAGTTATCAAAGGTGCAAATGGCCAGTATTCTCATCATTGATCTTTTATAGTGTTGTTTTCAAAACTACTTCTCTCTTTCTGCACGATCTGTTTATTCGAAAGCCTATGCAATTTTACTATTGATATTACCAAGTTCTTATTTCCATTGGAATACAAATAGGACCTCTACAAGTTCATTTTCAAAATGATTCCCTGGTGTAGGAAAGAGAGCAATAAAGATGGAGGTTATTAACAGTATCATTTACTGCTTGGACTTTTTTTAAGTGCATAAAGAAATAATTCACCTGTCCTATTCATGTGGCAATGAGTTTAGTGTCATCTAAATAGAGTGCATAAAAAGAAGCGTTCAATTCATTTAACTGCTCATTGGTTATCCTTAGAGTGAGGTCTGAATGGCAGCACCAGAATGAAGCACCCAATAGAGAAAAAAACTAGAGCAAAAAACTGCAGGGCATTTCTGTAAATCCATCTACAGTGAGAGTGCAGCCTGTGGACACTATCCATCTTAGAAAAGCCGACCACTGGGCAGGAACACACAGGAAAAGGTCATTCTTTTCAAATCAATATCAGCCCTTTGCCCTACCACCGTGTGACTCTGCACATGGATATCATCAAAGTTGCCTGTGCAAGTGTATGAGGGTAAGAACAAAGCAAAAACTGGCATCCTTAAAATTACTCTTTCAACACCCACTAACCCAACACAGATGGGGTGAATGTTCTCTAAGTTCCAAGGTCTGTAAAAATCTGAAAGTAAGATATATTCAAGCAAATATATGTATAAATAAAAATAACATAACTGTTGTCTTTAAGAAGCTGACTCGATAAATCAATTATGTGAATAAATCTTAGCTAGAGGGAGCGATCTGGAGCAGTGACAAATCAAAGTGGAAACAAGGGACCTCTTACGTCTTGTCTAGCACATTTCATCGCTGGAAGCTTCTGGTAACAAATGCTCATCTCCTTTCTCTAACATTATTCCTTCTTAAAAGAAAACAAAAGAACAAACAAGAAATATGTCACAGTGGTACAATGAAGAAGTTGCTGAAATTCAGAACCATAGGATACATGACAAATTTTCAGTTAAATGTTCATTACGTCCATTGCGTTCTTTTTTTTTTTTTTTATTAACTACTCCAAGAGCTATAACCTCTTAATACATCAATACCACCACCCTGGGGATGACACTAAATTAGCTCTTTTAGATGGCGAGGAGTTCATTTGATGAATCACTACAAGTCTCAGGGCACTAGAGTGGACAAAAGCGGGTCGATGGGGCGGCTCAATCCTGTTTCTGAGAAGCTTAGCTGCTTGGGCATCTGGATTCTACTTGCGTGCAAAGCATTTAGCAGGGAAACTGACAGAAGAATCTGCTTTCCAAATTTCCCTCACTTTGCATCATGTTTTGGACTAAATATTATTCAGTCTCCATATTTCAGGACCATTCTGAACTATGGGGAGGAATACTCTTGAAATATCTAAATGAGATTATATAAAATTGTCACTAAGGATTGTCATCAAGGACTTTGGCCACCTGATATGAAGAGCCTACTCACTGGGAAAGACCCTGATGCTGGGGAGAAATGAAGCCAAAAGGAGAAAAAGGCAACGGAGGATGAGACAGCACCACTCTCAGCGGACACCAATCTGAGCAATCTCCGGGAGATGGTGAAGGACAGAGGCGCCTGCATGCTTTCTCCTCTCCCTTATCTCCCTCCTCTTTTCCTCCTTTCTTCCTTTTCCCCCTCTTTTTCCTTTCTACCTTTTATTTAAGACCCAGTAGTTTACTCGAAGGTAAAAATTAAGTAAACATCATGCTAAATAGATAATATTTCGGTGAATTGCAGCATTGAGTAATTTTTGTATGCGATTTTGTTTCACTCTGAGCGTGTTATGCAATGCCGGACCTTCTATTTGTACAATGATCAAAGGTAAAAACAGGGGTTTTGTCCAATCCAGTGACCTAGGAGGCAGAACTAAATGACCTAAACCACCATGGGATTTAACAGCTTAGCTCATCGTTCAGATGATTCTCATTTATTTCTGAAAAAGAAACAGTACAATTAATTTAATAAGTAGAAAAGGGGGCAGACAGAATGGTTTCTCAAACTGTCAAAAACCAGGCTGATTTCCAATAAGCTGGTGGTTGCAAAGCTGCTGAGACTTCATGGAAATGTCTGGGGAAAATAATTTCATTTAAAAACCATTTTGGGTTTCCTAATCTTGTTTGTTTCTTACTGCTTTTCCCCCTTATTTTATTAGCAATGAAGTTTATAGGAAAATAAGAGTGTCTCCTTCCATAGGAAGCTTTTAGGTAGCTCTTTTCTTTCTACCATCCAATGCATTGATTTTTGAGGTTAGCATCTTGAACAAGTTTCACAAACTATACCCCAGTGTCAATGAGTTAAGTTTTAAAAATGATCTACCCATCTGTCTGTCTGGTAAGTTACAGTAGCCTACAAGTTCCCATATAAGTATAGATCTTTGTTATCATAATAGCATGAGAATGTGATTTAGGAAATAAGAGTGACTCCTCAAGCTATGGTGACATTGTAGTCAAAAAGGGATTTTTTTTTTTTTTTTGGTAATTGGAGGATAATTGCTTCATAATATTGTGTTGGTTTCTACCATATAATAGCATGAATCAGCCATGAGTATATACACAGGCCCTCCCTCTTTAATCTCCCTCCCACTGCAATCCCATCCCATCCCATTAGATCATCACAGAGCATCAGGCTGAGCTCACTATGTTTATAGCAAAACAGGTTTTATTAAGTCCTTTTTACCTCTTTAAATGACAAGCATACTTTACAGCATATGTTATGGTTTGGGAGGTAGTGATCCCAAATTGGTCAGCAATATGCAAATGACTTACTTAAAAGCATAAGATGGAAATGGTTGTTTCTAATGGCTTGATACAGATTTATGTCTTTTAAGAATGTAAAAAAGAAGAACCATTTTCTGACATTTCAAAAATTTGCTTCTTGTATTTTATTTTCAGTTTTTGGTATACCGAACATTGTGTGCACTTATTCAAAAATAATCCTGCTAAAATTTTAGAACACAGATTAATTATTAGAATCCTGTGCCCCACAGTCAGAAATTCTAATTCAGCAGGTCCAGAGTGGAGCCCAGGAATCTACATATGTAATTAATATCCCAAGAAATTAGTTTACTCATTTATTCAATTATTCATTAACAAAATCTTATTGTGACAGATATTATGCTGTGTGCTCAGTTCTGTGGATACACTGGTGAAAAACAAAGTCCCTGCTTTAATCCATTGGTTACATGCATAAATAAAAAGATATAAAATGCTTGGTAGCAATAAGAGCCAGGAATAGAAATAAAATAGGGAAAAGCAATAGCAGGGTATGATGGAAGAGACAGCAAAATGGGATATTCAGGCAAGACCTCCCTGATAAGATGTTGCTGATATAAATGGTTCAAGGACCAAAGTTGGAGGAAAAACCCTTTAAACAGGCTAAGGATGGGGATATAGTATACATATAGCTATCTATACACACAACATTGTAAAGCAATTATACTCCTATTTTATATATATATATATATGGCAGGTTGCCAGTTCCTACTCCTATAACACACACGCGTGCGCACACACACACACACATACACACACACACACACACACACATGTGCTTCCCTGGTGGCTCAGTTGGTAAAGAATCTGCCTGCAATGCAGGAGACCCAGGTTCAGTCCCTGGGTCTGGAAGATCCCCTGGAGAAGGAAATGTCAAACCATTCCAGTATTCTTGCCTGGAAAATCCCAGAACAGAGGAGCCTGGCAGGCTACAGTCCATAGGGTTGCAAAGAATTGGACATAACTGAAGTGACTGAGCATGCACACACACACGTGTGTGTGTGTATGCACATATATGTATAAGTTAAAAAATAGGCTAAGGAAAAATAAAACTTCTGTCTTGCTTCTCAGCTTACACATGACGTCAGATATCTCATGTCTTCAAACTTCTTGTTTCTCTTGGTACTTAACGGTTTACTCTTACTTCCTGCAATTCCTATCTCCTCCTACATGCACACAACACAAATCACACATTATTTTTATTAAAAAGATGATTAAAATAAGTTTAAAGTTCTAAATTAAAATAAAGATTAAAATAAGTTTTAAATACAGTGTGGCACAGCTATAGTCTTTTTCTTTAAAAAGACTGGAAAAGAATGATCTGATAAAATTGCCCAAATGTTGGTAGCCCTAGAATATAGTAAAAGAAATAATGTATCTAGAATAAAGAATGTGATTTTCACACTTTACTTTTTTCCCGCAAGGGACACTTGGAAATTTTTATACAGGTCTAGGTCTTCAGTTTAAAATTGATCCATACCAACAGCTCATTCAGAAGTGAGCTCCCAAGATGGGAGGTGGGACAGACAGCAGCCCATGGAAAGAAGAGCTGAAGGACCTGGGGATGTTTTCCAATGAAAAAAGATGACTCATGTGAGATATAAAACTTCTCTTCAAACATAAGAGGGTCATAGAAAAGGAATAAGACTTTGTTGGGGGGGGGGGCCCAAAAAGGAGAACTGGAAGAAACAAAAGAAAATTCCTGGGAGAGATATTTGAGGCTTACACACAGTTCTAGGTTTGGAGTTTACACAGACATGGACCTGGAAGCCTCAGGAAGGAGCCCCCCATGTCAGAGGAGGTGAAGTAGGGGTCATGACCACTTACGGCAATGGGAATGCAAATGCCTTCAAGCCCAAAGGAATGGTTGAATTAAAGGACAGCTGAGGTCCTGCTGACTAAGAGAATCTATGACGCATGATTCAGAATTCCATGACTCAAAACAGTAGGACTGACTGCCCCATGAAACAATAGCCCCTCTTACTCTTACAGGCCTCTCAAACCAGGAGGCATGTTGGTGCTGCCCCGACAGCCAGCCACGTGGGAAGAACTGAAGGTTTGCAGTTGATGCAATTGGCCTTTAAAAGGGCACAGTGAGTCCTTCCAGGGCTTGCTCCCTCTTTTGGGTGCTACCCTCTCCCAGGCTCCATCATCTTCTCCCACGTGCTCCCACAGACATACAAACACATCCCCAGAACTTGCCGCCCCTGTCGGAACCACCCAGCCTGGAGTTCTCAAGAGTCCATCTTCCTCAAGGGGAGATACCAAATTAACAAAATAAACAAATTCAATGTTTTTCAAGTCATTCGAGGGATATGTTCATGATTTTCTTTTCATATGCATGCATTACTTGCACTTATTTTTAACTGACTTTTCAACTGAAAGTATTTTAAGATAATATGCTCTCACTACTATAAAATGGGAGATAAGTACCAGATTCCATAAAAAATAAATACACTGAAACCTCAAAAATTAAGTTCTAGACAGACATTTTAACCAGCTGAATCTTTGGATTTTGAAGTCTGGTCTCTTTATGAGAAAGAGATAGTAGAAAGTTAAAATTTATAAACTCATACAAGCACAAATCTAGGTGGTTTTTTTTTTACTTAATCTGAAGTACTGAAAGAGAATTAAAAAGGAAAAATGTTTGATGTATATGTCTGTTATTTAATCTTAAATTACCTACGATTATTTTATACTCCATCAGTGGTACTCACACCATAACTAATTAAAACTAATGTCCCCATGTTAGAAGAGAAATGAAGCCTTAACCCCTAAAGGAGCCCAGGTGGACAAAACTTTAAGGAATAATGAATTAGAGAATGCCAGGCGCCATGGAAAATCCATGGAAATATCTGTAATCACCTCCGTAGTACGTCTCCCTTGAACTGTAGTTTCCATGTAAGGACAGACCCAGGCAAGACTGTTCTTGCTTGTAATCCTTTGCCTAGATTCCAGGTCTGGCAGCACAAGGTTGTCCAGTCCAAATCGTTGACTCATTCAGTAATCCCCCAAATAACTGGGCAACCGGTTTGCCAACTGCTCTGCTAGGCACTGAGAATACAGCACTTGATAGATAAGATTCCTGCCCTCACCTCCAAATTTACATGGGAATTTTGTGGATGCAGGATAGCTACATCTCTAAGTCAGAGTTTATCCACCTCAGTATGAATGACATTTGGGGCAGAATAGTTCCTTTTTTATAGGAGGCTGTTCTGTGTGTGGCAGAATGTTTAGTGGCAGCCCCATTCTCTACCTCTGTCCCAAAGGCAACAACCAAAAATGTACAAATGTTTCCAGCTATTACTAGATGTCCCCTAAGGACAAAATTAGCCCTGGTTGAAAACCACTGCTCTAAGTCCTTCTTAAAGCAAGAGCGCCCCCTTGTACAACTTCAGGGAACACCATCCATTGTCTTCTATGTGAATTTCTTCCTTAAAGCTGTGTAACAAATGCACATCCCTCAAAAGGAGAAGCTCTGCTGCTTTACTATGTAATGGCTGAAGTTACATGCTCTGGTGATACACACGGGGCTTCCCTGGTAGCTCGGATGGTAAAGAATCTGCCTTCAAGGCAGGAGACCTGGGTTCAATCCCTGCGTTGGGAAGACTCCCTGGAGAAAGGAATGGCTACCCACTCCAGTAGTCTTGACTGGAAAATCCTATGGACAGAGGAGCCATGAATTTAGAGATTCAATAAAAGAGCAGGATATAGAATACTTATCCAAGTTCTACTGTTTTTTTTTGAAACTGCATTCATGAATATTGCTTCTCTTTTCTCGTTTCTTCTCTCTGTCATGCACACACATACACAAACTGAGGCGTGGAACTCCCTTACTTTGTCTAACATGTGATTAGTTCTAAGCAGAAGCCCAAAGAAAGTGAAGAAGCAAAAACATTAATTGATGAATGCTGCTGTAAATTCTAGGTAATTCAATGTCCTTTTGGAAACGAGAACAAAGATCCCAGAAATTGTTTTTAAAGCTGAAAATGTGACATCAGACAAAAGAAGAAATACCCTCACTTCCCAGATATCTTCCTGTTAGGTATTTTAACAGACCAGTGCTTCTCAACCCTGCTTGTCAATAAAATCATGAGTAGAAGTTGAAAAGAGCAACTACCACAGCAAAAAACAGCTATCTGAGCTTCACGTACAAAGTTAGAATAGCTGCCCAGAGAGCCTTAGATCTAAAAAGTGCCACAGGTAATTATTATGGGCACTAAATGTGCAAACTACTGTTCTAGGTTGTCAGGAAATACTGGGGGAAAACAAGACAAGAAAAATAAAGTCTGCAGCATACATAGGAATCATTTATCTCTGCATTTTCCAGATTTGAGATTTCAGATACTAAGCTTCTTCCATCAAGGAATGACACTTGCCCAAAATAAATGAAAACCTTTAGCATTTACACTTTTTTCCAGAGAGTGCCCACACATGCACACATGCCTGCCAGTTATCAAATACAAAGATGGCATAATGCCCATCTGTGCCTCTTCATGACCTAGAAGTTACTGAATTCTAGAGGTCATTTGAATGACCTCCCAATCGTAAATCAAAGTGGTATAAACTATAATCATTAAAAATGTCTAACAAGGTTTTTATAATCACACAAAACTCTAGGAAATATCTCCCATTGCCTTTGTATCATAGCAACTGGAAGTCTAGGCTTTTTAGTGGATACAGAACGACATCTCTTAAACGACACACAACTGACTAAGTCACAAATAATAGCTCAAAACATCCTTTTCCCAGAAAACAACTGCTTTTTGAGACTATAATTACAGTAGGAAGCCAGTGAAAGGTTAAGAATGAAAGGATCTATCTAAAAATAGCATTCTGAAAGAAAACACAAATTCAAGTACAATTTCATAGGACAGAAATGGGCTCTACAGGGCAGAACAGCCAGAGACAGGGGGAGGAGAATGCTGGTGCAAAAGCATAAAGAAGGGTAGAAACAATGGAAAATACAAGTCTAGCTTCTTTCTATGACTTACAAGGCCATACACTGTCTGGGGCCCACCTCTCAAGACTCTCTCCTCTCAGCTAATCGTGTTTCACCTGCAACGATCATTTTTAAGACTCTAGAGAAGAAATCTAGCTCTTTCTCTGCTCAGACTTAAGAGTTCTACTTCTCCCAAGTCTGAAGGTTTCATCCAGGTTTACCTCCTCAGAGAGGCCTCTTCTCTACTGGGGAGGGATCTTCAGAAGTTACCATAGCAGGTTGCTTTCCCTGGAAAGTTCACTCTGGTCTATGAATGAGCTACCTAAGATCAATGCATGTGGAAGAGACAGGAAGGAACCTGCAACGCCCAAAGGGAAAAGTTGAGCTGTGATATAGCTTAAAGGGAACCCTCAGCCCACCCTTCAGGGACTTGTGAAGTGGGCATGATCCCTAGAGCTGTGCTAGTTAGAACAAGCGTGCTGGGTCTTCACCCCTCTACATCAGAGAGTAGATGTCCCTCCCTGGAAAGGAGACATAACCTTCTGCAAAGGGGTATTCTCTTCATCTGAGACAACTCTGACCCTGAGTACTGATTGCTGGAAGCACCCCAAGCAACAGGAGGTATAGAAGTGAAAAAGGGTGCAAGTCGCTCATTTGTGTCCGACTCTTGGCGACCCCATGGACTATACAATCCAGAATAATGGACTCCAGGCCAGAATACTGGAGTGGGTAGCTTTTCCCTTCTCCAGGGGATTTTCCCAACCCACGGATTGAACCAAGGTCTCCCACACTGCAGACAGATTCTTTTCCAGCTGAGCCACAAGGGAAGCCCAAGAATACTGGAGTGGGTAGCCTATCCCTTCTCCAGGGGATCTTCCCAACCTAGGAATCAAACCAGGGTCTCCTGTATTACAACGAGGATTCTTTACCAACTGAACAATCAGGGAAGCCCAACAGGAGGCATAGCTGGCTCTCAAAGGCTGATCTGGGTAGAACATTATAGAATCTACCACCAAAATTATCTCACTGTTCCTCAATTTCCTCATTTGTAAAATGAAGATGACACTAACAATCTCAAAACATGTCCAACATCTCCCATGACGACTAAGCTCAACGTTAAGTTCTCAATAAAAGCTGAATATGCACCTTTACTGGCTCTATTCAGGAAAAAATGTGGATGCACTTTTGATTAGAGAGCATTTTTTCAAAATTCCCTCCTTTTTCCCTTTATCCATTGACTCAACCAATATTACCTGAGTGTCTACTAGGTATTAGGGATTTTTCAATACCTGAGGAAAGAGGGTTGAATGTTCTTGTCCAAAAGGAATTTGCTTTTTAGTAACACATGCATGCTAAGTTGCTTCAGTTGTGTCCAACTCTTTGGGACTCCATGGACTGTAGCCTGCCAGGCTCCTCTGTCCATGGGATTTCCCAGGCAAGAATACTGAAGTGCGTTGCCATTTCCTCCTCCAAGGGATCTTCCCTACCCAGGAAGATGCTTGCTTCCTGGAAGGAAAGCTATGACAAACCAAGGCAGCATATGAAAAAGCAGAGACATCGCTTTGCTGACAAAAGTCTGTAGAGTCGAAGCTATGGTCTTTCCAGTAGTCATGTATGGATGTGAAAGGTGGACCATACAGAAGGCTGAGCACTGAAAAATTGATGCTTTCGAACTGTGGTGCTGGAGAAGACTCTTGAGAGTCCCTTGGACAGCAAGGAGATCAAACCAGTCCATCCTAAAGGAAATCAAGTGTGAATATTCATTAAAGGACTGATGTTGAAGCTGGAACTCCAGTACTTGGGCCACCTGATGCAAACAGAGGAAAAGACCTTGATGTGGAAAAGACTGAAGGCAAAGGGAGAAGAGGGCGGCAAAGAATGAGATGGTTAGATAGTATCACCTCAACGGGCATGATCTTGGACAAGCTCCAGGAGTAAGCGAGGTACCAGAAGGCCTGCTATGTGACCACGGGGTTACAGACAGTCGGACACGACCGAGTGACTGAACTACAACAACAAAGGAGGAATAAATGTTAACTGAAGGATGAAGAAACGCGTTTAAGAAATTGTATTATTGGACTCATTAATGAGTCACATAAACCCAAATCAAACTAACTTAATTAAGGGAATTTATCAGCCTACAAACAAAAATATACATAAAAAGCAGAGGGGGCAGCAGCGCCAAGAGCCTCTGAATTCTGAAACCATTAAAACCATCTCGCTTCCTCATACTTCTGTCTTGCTTGTTTGCAGAATTATTCTCTGATACTAGCTCTGTTATTCTAGCTTGAGTACAATAAATCCCCAGTGAAGGATACTAAATATCATCAAATTGGCACCACCTACCCCATCCTCTAAGACCGTGGTTCCAAGGGAGGGTGACTGGATCATAATTCAATATGTACACAGTCTTGTAGTCAAGGAAATAAAAGTAATGTTGTTAATCATTACCAAGGCTTTGCCATGTATAAAATACAATGCATTTATATAATTGTATCGAATAAAAAATAAATCCTGTAAGTACTATTATCTCCTTTTACTAAAGAAGATGGAGAAGGCAATGGCAACCCACTCCAGCATTCTTGCCTGGAGAATCCCAGGGACGGCGGAGCCTGGTGGGCTGCCGTCTATGGGGTCGCACAGAGTCGGACACGACTGAAGTGACTTAGCAGCAGCAGCAGCACTAAAGAAAAAAAGCTAAGGCTCAAACAGATTAAGTAACTTACAAAAGAACGCATTATTACCAAGTACTGAAGGTCAAATTCAAACTCACTTCAATCAAAT
Organism: Odocoileus virginianus; assembly: GCF_023699985.2. Lineage (NCBI taxonomy): Eukaryota > Metazoa > Chordata > Mammalia > Artiodactyla > Cervidae > Odocoileus > Odocoileus virginianus. Next base: position 23,549,844 of record NC_069699.1, read on the forward strand.
CTCCTAAGCACATGCTCATAACCACTAGATAATTAGGCCGTGCTAATGTTGGTTACTCTATAGTTATATCATAATAAATGTAATTATTTCACTACCTTAATTAATCCATGCTGATCAGTCTTCCATCCAACATGAAGGCGTGATAATTGGACATTCACAAATGAAAAGCATAACCATACCAAGGCCAATAAAATGGGAAATAGCACAAGAAAAAACTAGCAGAAGAAATCAACATGAAATATCATTTAATGCTATAATCATTGAGGCCAATCAGACAATGATTGGCCAATTTAAGCATATCTAATTCATGTCGGGGTTTGCATGCTTCTATTAAGTTGGGAGGAGTCTATACTACATTGGAAAATCAGGGAGGAATGTAAAATGTACATTAGTCTCGAAGCTAGGAGATATAACATCTAATTGTTTTTCAGTAAATATGAATTTGACTTTTTTTAAAGATTTTTTTTGACGTGGACCATTTTAAAGTCTTTATTTAATTTGTTGCAATATTGCTTCTGTTTTTTTGACTCTGAGGCATGTGGGATCTTAGCTCTTTGACCAGGAATGGAACTCGCACCCCCTGTATTGGAAGGCAAATTCTTAACCACTGAACTGCCAGGAAAGTTCCTGCATTTGACTTTGAATGAGTCAACATCCCAGTTTTTTAACCCATAATTTAGGGACAATGGACCCTGTCCTATTTACTATGTTTAATATGTATCTCTTAAGGTTTAAGATGAAATATACATAAGCACTTAAGAGTATTTATCACACAAAACATCAGAGTGAGTTTTTAAAGTACCAAGTAGGAAAAATCATATATCTGAGTTTTCTTATACCTGTAGCACTAGAAGAAAGATTAAATGTTCAATATAACAAAGTTGAAAGTAAATTGTTTAAAGCTAAAACAGGAGTAATTTAAGTGAAACATAAACGGAGTGAAGAAGATGCTCCAATCAAACCAAATATTTCTGTATTAATACTTAAATACAAAGATACAAAATTAAGACATCCTCTAGATTTAGAAATGTTGTAGAATTTTGCTTAGACCAAAAGAATCTTATATGTATTCCTATGCATTTTATAAGAAATAAGAAAACACTATTCTGGAGGTATTTCTAGATGTTACGGCGGTTGAAAATTTTGGCCTGATGCCTCGTTTTTTTTATCATTTGATTTTACAGTCCTAGAATTTCCATTTCCAACTCAGCTTGATACTTTTAGTTGGAAAACTAAATTCATTTTAAACAGAACTGTAAAAATGTGACAATTACAAAGGGAATGATTTGAGAAACCAACTGTAATGGGAAAGTAAATGTCCCACCAAAATATGTTAAAGGCTTTTTAGCAGAAGAAATATGTGCTATAAAATTTAATCTAAGATAATAGAAACTCCTAAAATGTGGCTTACAGAAATATAAGTAAAGTTGCTAAAAGGTGGAACTGTGCTTCTTTTCAAAATTTACTTCCCCAAAACAACACTTTCTCCAACCTGTCAGCATACAAACTTCCCATATCTGGCATGAAATTTCCAGCTTTAGATTTGCCTGAAAAGTCCTGGAAATTTGCAAGAAGGAAGCTTGCAATCTTAATCCAATGCTCCCATTTTATAGAAGTATGAAGTTGAAACTCAAAGTAATGAAATGATATGTCTAAAATCATACTACAAATCAATGCTAGAACCCAAGGTGAAGATGGTGATGATGATGATGACAGCAACCACTCACTGAGATAGTTCTGTAATGTAAAGATTATGATCAGAGGCCTGAGGTTCAGAGAGGGTGGCTAATTAGCCAAACCTATTCTCTTCATCTGGAGAAGGCAATGGCAACCCATTCCAGTACTCTTGCCTGGAAAATCCCATGGACGGAGGAGCCTGGTAGGCTGCAGTCCGTGGGGTCGCCAAGAGTCGGACACGACTGAGCGACTTCACTTTCACTTTTCACTTTCATGCATTGGAGAAGGCAATGGCAACCCACTCCAGTATTCTTGCCTGGAGAATCCCAGGGCCGGCGGAGCCTGGTGGGCTGCCGTCTATGGAGCCGCAGAGTCGGACACGACTGAAGTGATTTAGCAGCAGCAGCAGCAGCATTCTCTTCATCAGTTTACTACCCACTGCACCATTCTCTGCCGTGTGCATGCGTACTAAGTCACTTCAGTCATGTTCAACTCTCTGCAACCCCATGGACTGTAGCCCACAAGACTCCTCTGTCCATGGAATTCTATAGGCAGGAATACTGGAGTGGGTTGGTTATCTGCCTTGTACCTGGACTCATTTTCCACCACAACTTCCCTCCCAAGAAAAATAAATCCATGGTGATAAAATTCTCTAATCAAATGGATTCTTCTTATTTCGCTCTTTCCCAGTTTATTTCCTACCTCTGATCAGGCCTCAGTTTCTCAAAGAGGCTTTCTCTGACCTCCCATAGGTCAAATCCCCATTTAACTCTCTTAACTAGCATTTATCAGAGGGGCAATTTCATAGTTGTTTGCATGATAATCAAATGAATATGCATCTACCATAATAGAGATAAGATTTATGAGGGTAAAAACTGCCTGTTTGTTTTCTGGTGTATCTTCAGCCAAGTGTCTCCTAATAGTTAAACAAAAATAACTGTTGAATGAATTAATTTTTTAAAAAATGTCTGTTTCCTACAAATGAATGAAGAATACTATATTAGACAAATGTAAAGTGATTTATAAGATTCATTTTCTTTTACTGTCATCTTACACGTGGCACAAGTTTAAAATATTATAAAATATGTATAATATGATGACAGGAGAATATGCTATATAGAGATATTGTACACAGTTAAGGAATGTGTTCCTATATTCACAATGTGGAATGAAATACCAAAATCACATAAGGGATGATTAACTGGTTAACAAGAAGTTAACAATTAGCATGGACTGAAATCCTTGACCAAACCCAAGGTCAGTATACAATAGTCACTCAAATATAAAATATAACATACCTGCTGTTTGTAGTTTTTAGGAAAACACTAAAATAGGCATGGAAGGATCACAAAATAAGGAAGCACTTCCTATAGTCTTTCTGCAAGAAAGTTACTCATGACAACAGTGCCAGCTACTCACTATCTCAAAAGCAGACCTCAATCATACTATTAAAAGTATTCATTTTCCCTTTTCTAATAGTGAACGCTGCCCTTAAGAAAAGAAGATTATACTGTACAGGGTTCTTAGAGAGCTTTAGTGCATTTCTCCTTTTCACTCCTTTTCTTGCTGTTTTTTTGGGCAGGGAATGTTGTGGTATCTATGGAGGCTCCAATCTTTGATCTCTGTGCACAAGACTTCCTTTCACAGTAGGATCATTTATGATGGGCTATATTAGCCTGTGATAAGAGGCTTTGATTTACTTCCTAATTCCCTGCTTCATCACCAGGCTCTCAGAAGTGCCTGCTCCATCACCCTCCCCAGTTCAGTTAGCGATAGCAGTGATGTATTTCATTGGTTTGCTTCCTCTCCAAGGAAGGCCTGAAATATTTTCACACATGTGCCATTCAATATAATCTGCTGTTTAGGGGAGATTCCTATGATTTGTGTCAATGTTATACATGGTATTTTTCCCCAACAAGGATTGCCTTAGGGCAAAAATGGCATTTTGTTGAGGGAACACAATTTTATCTGTTCATTGGATTTTACTCTGAATCATCTGTTTGCTTGTGCTACTTATGTCCACAGACATTTTATTCATGCAGTATGTTGTATTGCCACTTGAAAAGCCTTTTTAAATGACAATAAAAGATCCGTAGTATCTATTTATTAATTTAAAAGATCACCCATGTTTTGGTGGGTTTCAGTGTCTCTTTGTCTTTCTTTAATATTTTTATGGACATTTGGCTTTGGTCTTTCCTCTGCAAAGCAATAGAAACTTTTTTTTCCCACTGAAAAGAGACTCTGTCTTCTGAAAGTGCAAAAACAGAGAAAATAAGTAAATGATTAGAAAATGGCTTAGAAGACTAAACCCAATCCTGTTAAAATCTTACAAGCCAGCAGACTGGCAGTAACAACAAAACCTGCAAAATGATCACAAACCTTGGTCTTAAAAGAAAATTCTTCATTTGATGCTCATTCTACCATTTTTTGATTTTGAGATGCCATTTCTCTAGTGACTTAGAATCTACCTATAGCACTTTAACAATATATTTGCATATCTGTTTCCCTCTGGAGCCCTCACTGAGTTTTCATGCTTTAGGGATCACATTCGGAGAACACAATGGCACCCCACTCCAGTGCTCTTGCCTGGAAAATCCCATGGACGGAGGAGTCTGGTGGGCTGCAGTCCATGGGGTCGCGAAGAGTTGGACACAACTGAGCGACTTCACTTTCACTTTTCACTTTCATGCATTGGAGAAGGAAATGGCAACCCACTCCAGTGTTCTTGCCTGGAGAATCCCAGGGCTGGCGGAGCCTGGTGGGCTGCCGTCTATGGGGTCTCACAGAGTCGGACACGACTGAAGCGACTTAGTAGCAGCAGCAGTAGCAGAGATCACATTTATTTGTGTGCGTGATTTGAGTAAAAGCAACTTCAGTAAGACTCCCATTGAAACAAACATATTTTTGGCACCTCGATACCAAAATTATGTATGCAAACTGGAGGTGATCCAAAGAACAGCCACAAGAATGATGAAGGGAATGGAGTGCTTGGCTAAGGAAGAAATGCAGGGCTTCTGAATGTCTCAAGAGAACATAAACAACAATAAAGGAACAGAACAGTCCATAAATATTGAAAAGGTGTAAACATCAAATAGGGATAGGAATGATTAATTTTGGGACAAGAGCATGGAGCTAGTTTTGGTGTTCTTATATCATGGGAAGGAAAAAAGAAAAAGGACACTGCTTAATATCATCCTTTTAAAATATGCAATGTTCATTCCTTATGCAAAATATTTTAGCATCCAATGGAATCTTACCATCGCAGAATACCTCCATTTTAAAAGATACTGAAAAATTAGCCTTGTATTCAAAATAGAGGAACTTCTTTCTCAGGATATCAGTTTTACTCAGTTTCAACTTCAAATCTTTTGAGGAGAGACTTTCATTTTGGGTAAGACTCATTCAACAATTCTTCATACTTTTATTTCAGAATGGTCCTGAAGTGAATTAGACATAGGCAATGCCAACAAGACCTGGGTCTCTTAGCCAGGTGGGGATGTTAGAGAAAGGAGAGTTAAGGGAACATTAGAATTCATGAGAAATCAAGTTTTAGTGAGGCTAGAAACTACCAGCAAGATTGCTTACATTAGAGGATGCCGAAAAACAATCTGAGAATTTAAATTTAGCCCAGAAGGTGTCCAAGGAGTGAACTATCAGGAGAACTTTTCCTCCCGCTGTTCTTCCTTTCCTTTTTCCCCATGCCCCATCTTTATAAAGCATCTAGTGAGTGCTACGTTCTATGCTCAGTGGTAACAAAGCAAATATATTTCTGAACTGTACTCTGCCCTCAAAGACCTATTACTGGGACGAATGTGTAAACAAATCATTGAAACTGAGTGTAAGGCCTAAAACAGAATAAGACAGATGCAGGATCAGCCAAACAAGTTGCATCTGTGCAGTGTATTCACCAGAGATCTCCAGAGAAACAGATCCAGTAGCATACATACAGGAATAAAGAGAGAGGTACTATTAGAACTGTCTCACAAGATTAAGGATGAGAAATCCCATGACCTGTTCTCTGCAAACTGAAGAACCAGCAATGCTGGCGGAATAATTCAACATGATTTCAAAGGCCCCTGCTTCCCCAGTGGCTCAGATGGTAAAGCGTCTGCCTGCAAGGCAGGAGACCCAGGTTCGATCCCCGGGCCAGGAAGATCCCCTGGAGAAGGAAATAGCAATCCACTCCAGTACTCTTGCCTGGAAAATTCCACAGACGGAGGAGCCTGGTGGGCTCCTCCGATAGCCCATGGGGTCGCAAAGAGTCGGAAATGACTGAGTGACTTCACTTTTTCTCTTTACAAAGGCCCAAGAACCAAGAATGCTGATGCCCAAGGGCAGAAGACGGGTGTCTCAGCTGGAACAGAGAACCAGTCCACCCTCCTCTGTCTTTGGTTTATTCAAGCCCTCAGTGAACTGGATGATTCCCACTTAAGTTGGTGAGGGAAGTCTTCTTTATTCAGTCTACTAACACAAACGCTAATCTCCTCTGGAAATACCCTCACAGACAAACCTAGAAACAATGTTTCATCAGCTATCTGTGCATCCCTTAGCCTGGTCAAACCTACATTTAAAATTAACCACCACACAGAGTATATGCATCACAATGCACTGAGAATATTTCAGAAAGGACAGTTATATCTTGTCCTCCCCCAGAGTATTGGGAGTCAAGCCCTGACATAACTGAGCATGTGAAGTGCTTTCTGACAGTAGACATGGATTTCACTGGAACATAATCTATACCTTCAGGACAGCTTCACAGACCAACAAGGGAGGGTGGCTATAATCTTCTTTTAGGTGGTAACAGCATGATACTAAGATGCAAAGGAATATACTACTCTGTCTTACCTCCTCTCAGGACATGCAGCCTAGAGTCTGATTAAAAAAAAAAAATTCACTCAAATCCATAAATCAGTAGGAGGAGCCGTGTGTAGAGATAAGCACCAGCAAGCAATCTCAGCACATGACCCAATGTGGCACATCATTTTATCAGAGCACACACTTTACTGTGATCTTCCACAAAAATACAGACTCTATCAGTCAACTACTTAATCCTTCTGTGAAGATGTATAGATAGTATCATCTTTGGATAAATTATACATAGGATTGGCAATGATTGAAACATGTAAATAAAATTATGTTAATGTGCTATGCACAAACTCAAGCTCAAAGTTCTTTTTTTACGCTTAAAATGTGTGGACTGTGCTGTGAACAAGTTCAGACATGTTTGAGTGTTGAAAATATAATGGTAAAATTAGTATTCATATATTATAGTCTATCAGTGCCTTGGGGATTATTTCACCCCGTATTTTTAATCCTTGGGAGATTGTGAGGGGCTCTCTAAATCAAAGATTCTCAAAAGAAAATTAACACTAAGGTATGTTTGAATATATTTGTACATGTTTGCGCCTGTGTGTAGCCTTAGGGACGATCATTCCCTAAGCACTTCCTGGAAGCTGCACAGTTAAATTTCTCAAGCACTTAAACAGATGGACAGCAAGGGAACTTATTTTGTAGAATTAAATAATGATTTGATTGATCATCAAGAGGAACACAAGAAAACAAACATAACAATAAAATTAAATTAAGAATGTATGTCATGAGTGAGCAGTTGTTTTGTAAGTTGCTATCCTTTTCCATGATGTCAAAAGACACAATTATTAATATATCATCATGACACAACCATAGTTAAGGTTCCTCATGGCAGCATGCTAACATCTTTTTTTTTTAATTTAATACACTAGACATTGTATTTCATCCTTTAATTTCTGAAAAGATTTACCTAGGTTTCTCAGGATCTAGAAATTCATTAGGACAAAATCATGAAAGTGTTTTGACATAATAAATGTGCTCCTAATAACCATCACCATCAAAGGATTTGATTATTCATCAGATTTCAAGAAGAGTTTTTTCTAGGAATATATCCAAATGCTTTTTAATCTTCTAATAGACCAGTAGATTCACTGAAGTTAGAAAGACTGCCCAGAGTTCCAAAAGAAGGATCTTTTTGAGTAGAGGGGTAAAATCACTCACCTGAATGAGACAGAGGGCACAGGCTATTCAAAACACACACACAGTTTTCTCATAGACCTCTTCTTAGAAAAGCCCTACATTCATTTAGAAGGCCCCTCCTGGTTACCAGAAAGTAGGTAAGGAGCGATGACTCAAAAACTCAAGAAGTCCCATCTCTTTCCACACTGCCTTCCTTATAGTTACTAAGGTCCCCATATACAACCAGTTTGTAGAAAGATTTTGCATGCACCCAAATATAATTCTATAAGAGTGTATATTCTCTTGGTTACAAAATGTGCTCTTGAAAAAGTAAAAAGAGTATTATTCTTTATTGAAAAAAAAATACCATTTTTTTCCTCATACAACAAACTAGTGAATACAACAACAATAAAAAAGAAGCAGACTCACAGATATAGAGAACAAACTAGTGGTTACCAGTGGGGAGAAAATAGGAGCAGAGGCAATAAAGGAATACAGGATTAAGATGAACAAATTATTAGGTATAAAATAAGCTAAAAGGCTATATTATAAAACACGGGGAATATAGTAAGTACTTCATAATAACTATAAATGTAGTATAACCTGTATAACCTTTAAAAAGCGGGAATCACTATAACTACTATAATATATAATATAATCACTATATTTATATAATACTATATATCAACTATGGAAAAGGCGATGGCAACCCACTCCAGTATTCTTGCCTGGAAAATCCCATGGACGGAGGAGCCTGGTGGGCTGCAGTCCATGGGGTCGCCAAGAGTCAGCCACGACTGAGTGACTTTACTTTCACTTTTCACTTTCATGCATTGGAGAAGGAAATGGCAACCCACTCCAGTGTTCTTGCCTGGAGACTCCCAGGGACGGGGGAGCCTGGTGGGCTGCTGTCTATGGGGTCGCACAGAGTCGGACACGACTGAAGCGACTTAGCAGCAGCAGCAGCAGTATATATCAACTATACTTCAATAAAAAATACTATTTTTTTTCCTCAAATCACTTTGTCTTTAAAAACTTATAATGATAGTAAGGGTTAACATTAACTGAATAATACATGGACTCAACACACTGCTAATACGCATTACCAAAATAATCTGATTTAACCCACACCTACAGGAAATTACAACTATTATTCTAATTTTATGAACTAGGAAATGGAAGTTTAAAAGGGCTAAGTAACTTCTCCATAACCAGATCTGTGTGTATCTGGCCCTTAAAAGAAGACTTTTTCTCACTCTTCCAAACCCTTTGAAATTTGTTACAATTCAGCCTGGTACTGCACAAAGAGTTTGAACAAGCTCCAAAGGAGGACTCAGGTCAGATTCCACACTGATCCAAATCCAAGGGACAGTTACTAAAGCTGAAAGCCCTTCAGATCACGAAGGAGTAAGCTCTGTGTGACCGATGCTTTGAAAATGCATAAGGCACCTGATTAAAGACAATATTCTTACCAGTAAATTAAGTTCCCTCCAGTTCCACTATGGTATCTGTGGTATTAACACAGGGTCATTGTAGTTTACAGCACCTAGAGATAGATTAGAAAGTTGTCATTTTAGAGATAATCCCCATCTAAGAAACCATTTTAAACTAATTTTTTACCTTTTCCATGTTTAAGAAGGTGATTTATTTTTTGTTCCTCACTAACCCTTGAAAAAATTCCCAGATACCTAAACAACAGCATTGCTCTGTTGCTGAGGATAGATACAGCCTCCAGATTTCTATCTACGAATAAATGAAACAGAGATAGAAAAAACAGCCACAAAATTACTCTTTTTATTGACAGAATTATTGATGTGTCTTCTTTCGCAAACTCAAGTATTTTGCAACAGACCACAATTTGCGCGAATTTCTTCTTGGCAGTCCTCCATGGACTGTTTTTCACAATAGCCACTTGCTTCTGTCTGAGGCTGTGACCCATCTATCAATATAAAACTGTAAAGACTGAAACGATGAGCGCTCTATCAGGAAGCACTCTTCGAGAACAGAACTCTATGAATTAGAGTTAACATAAACCTTCCGTTCAAGAAGCCATCTCTCACCCAGGTGTGTTCCCAGCAAGCCTGCCATCTTTTAAAAAACCAACATGTGAAATGAAGGAGCTGTTTCAACCAGTACACACACTCTTTTTATTGTTAACTCCCGAATGATTTGTGGATTGGCTCCCAACCTCTAAAACATTATTTATAAGCTTTTTCCAAATGCCTTCCCAAGAGTACATCTTTGAAAAACTAAGATTTTTCTGCTGAACATAAGGACGGTCAAAATGAGTCAAAGATTTTTATCATACCAGTTGTCTTAACTTAATGAGCATCATTCTAAAGAGCTAAATTCCATTTAGTAATTTTAACTCATTTCGGTGGAAACTACTAATTAAAGAGTTTCTAAAACTACAGTATCTTTTGCCCTTAGAAGAAAGATGGCTAAAATATCCAAGCAATACACTTTGTTTCTGTGCATTATTTGACGATCTTTTTGGCCTTATTCCAAAAGCTGTTGCCAAAATGCTATAAGCAGATTGCAATGCCTCCGGAGAAAAACTGACACCAATACACTGAAAAGAAAAATTCCACCCTGGCAAGAATGAGAATAGTCCTCACTGCTTTCCAATTGACCAAGTGACATACTGCACAGACTGTGCCCTGTATACTTTTGTTTGGTGGCCTCATTTTAGTTCCTTTTGGCCGACTTCTTACCCTGTTACTGTTATAATTTTCATTATAACAAAAAGAACTATTTATGCATGGCTCACAAAGCCCAAAACAACATTTAACATGGCCCCTAACCAGTGGGTTCACGGTACAGATAGCTTGAATATAACTGTATTTATAGAGATCTACAGGCGAATGGAAACTTTTCCCCTAAATACAGGAATATAAAAACAGGCCATCATTTGTTGTATCCAGCATCCTATGTGTTTCCATAGTCACCTAGTGGGGAAAAGAAAAAATGAAATGTTTTCACATGTGGATTCCAAATGAGATTTGCTGATTGCCCTACCTCATTTACTGAGACTAAAGTTAAATGATATCCTTTATACACGCCAGTGATAAACTGGATATATTCTACAGCCAGGTTCCCACATTAAGTTGGTTTAAGACATCTCTTCAAAATCCACCCATCTCATACAGCTTCTGTAGGTAGCTCTTCCCAATGGGACTCACCGTTTTACCTCCATGAGTCCCACCCAAGACAATAGGGCTCAGTGACCATGCTGAAGTTATCCACACTTTCACTTAGCGATTTCAAAAGAGTGCCTTGGCATTAGGCATGAAGACTGTAGCTACTGATCAAACTGATTTGTATGCTCACAGCAGTAGCATATGCCTGCTGAGCTCTCATCTGCTTCATTCAACTTTGGTTGAGAAGTTACATTAATCATGGATTTAAGTTCTGTGCTGCTAATCCAATCAGTGTGTGTGAGTGTGTGTGTTTGTCTGTTTGGTATTGGTGTTTATAAAGGATTATTTCTGTGTTATTAGGTCTCCTTTCATCCCTTCATGTTGTGGGCGTATGATCTCCAAAAAGGCATACAAAGACAATTCTTTAGAATGCAACAATATTAGAACATATATATGCGTATATATATATAATTCATAATAAATACATATATATGCTGATAATAAAATATGAGCATATATGCTATTTTTATCTCATTGTATCTAATTCTTTTAAATTCGTCTGATTTTTTGTTTTCTACGGTAAATATTAGCACACCATGAATCTGTACAACTTTGGGATATACATAGGTGTGAGGTATAGGCTTAAATATTATTTTATAAGGGTTCGCACATACACGGGCTTCCCAGGTGGTTCAGTGGTAAAGAATCAGCCTGCCCATACAGGAGACACAGGTGACATGGGTTCAATTCCTGGATCAGGAAAATCCCCTGGCAAAGGAAAATGGCAATCCATTCCAGTATTCTTGCCTGGGAAATGCCATGGAAAGGGGAGCCAGGTGGGCTACAGTCCCTGGAGTCACAAAGAGTTGGACATGATTGAGTGACTGAGCATGTATGCATGCACATACACACACATACTACACTATGCAGCCTAAGGTGTCTTTCTCATCCGACTTTTATTATATTTAGCAGGATATATAATCTTTTGAATTTGTTTGTTTAAGGCCTTTACCCTTCCTCCTATCACCAGTGATACAGATTATTAGTATCTTCTTTTCCACACTTAGAGGTAAGTTGATTGTTTATTTTTCAAAATCCCTATTTTTCTACTTATGAGATATGAATAGCCACACCTACCAAATGTCATGGGAGGAATGAGGAATACTGAAAGGGAATCTGAAGAATTTAGAAGCATATTAAAGCAATATAAGCGTTTGAGCCCTTCTTGGTTGTTCGCTTTTACTTAAAAAAAAAAAGGGAGGGAGGGATGCCAAAGAAACTACGGTGTAGGCAAATCAAACTAGTCAAACTCTACTCATTTGTGGAAAAAATAACAAAGCATACTGGAGGGAGAAACAGAACTTTCTCAAAGTAAGAGGCACTTAAAGAAGTGGATCAGGGTCCACCTGGGAACAGCAAACCCATGACAAGTGTAAAACAGGAGCTCTGAGTCAGCTGAACTCAGGTTTACACGCCTTCCTGATATCAACACTTTGCTGCCCTGAGGTTATTTAGATTATGAAAAGAGTATTTTCCACACAACATGGCCTTTACAAGCAAACCTATGACTTCATAGGCACTCAGCAAAAGAAACAGTGATTTCTTCCAATGCTGGAGGAAAAACATTACTTAATAATATGCAATGCTTCTACATGACACCATCCTAGGTTATTTTTAAGGTGAATTCTCCATACCCACTGAATTTACAACAAATCCTATGTAAATTTCAAGCTGCATTTTAGATAAAATGAACCAGATCAATGGCTATCCTAAATATTTCTGATAGCTTCTACTCTATACTTAATACAGTGAATCTTGAGTTCCAAAATGGCAAAATCTTGATTGTTGCTATAATCCCAATACCACTGATTGGCAATGTAATGAAACTTAAAACATAAATTTTGGAAGAATTAGTGATTGAATGTACAAAAGCTACATGTATCAAAAATTAGTGTTACTTCAGTTCTTTAACCAGACAGTCCTAGGTATAAATGTCACTCTGATAGAACAGGGAGCACATTAACCAGTGTATCGGACAAAAGGGACACAGGAGCAGAAGGAAAAAGAGCCAGAGGAGCTAAAAGTAAAGTGACTGTGAAAAAAGAAAGTAAGGTGAGCGTGTGCACGTACTGTGTGATCTTAGGCTAGTCACAGAAACTTTCAGAACTCCAACTGTCCTGTTGGTAAATAAGGGATAAAGGTATCTACCTTGCAGAAAGTGTTGAGGGATACGACTGACATGTACGAAACACTTAGCTCAGGGACGGGACCTGGAAAATGTTCAGTGACCAGAGAGGCAGCTTAGATCTCCATCATCACCAGGAGAGAGGCAAAGGAACCGGAATGACACCTGATCAGTGTCTCCAACCCAAACTCAGTCAACAGGTGGAAACCACATGTTATCTTAAGAGGCAGCATAGGAACCTTGACAACTGTTGTATAAGTGACCTGTGTGGGCAGGTACATATATTATTCTCATGAGACAGAAGAGGACTTCTTTACAATGTGTGTATGTGTGTGTGTGTGTGTTTTCACAAGTTTGTGAGTTCCTCAAGGCCAAGACAAACACTTGTTTTATTAATTTTTGCTTCCCTAATACTCAAGTGCAGTAGCTTTCAAATTATCAAAAACTGGTTGCTTATTAAATATACACTGAATGAAAAGACATATTCTATGCATGCTTGTGGGAGGGGCAGTATATGCATTTGGAACTGTCATTGATGTTCCTTTTCCTTTTAAAATGTACCTAATTTCAATCTTTAACCACTGGAGAACTTCTAGTGACTTAAAAAACAGACTAAGAGCACTTCAGTGTTTAGTCAATATTTGGGTCCATATTCTTAAGACACTAGGATTGAAAATACGTCTTTCTGTCATCAATTGACATTTACTTGGAACGAATAAATGAGCTCTTGATTCAAGTCATGGAGTTCTATACCCTCAAAAATCTGTGCCAAGATGCTTGGTTTAATTGCATCTTTTTAAAAGGAAGTGATATAATATTCTCTAGGAAATAGTAGTTGGTGGTACAGTAAAAATGAACACCCAAGGGAAATTATTCAATATGCATAAAAAATGAAAACAAAAACAAACAGTAAATGTATGCTTTTAGAAGTTCTTTACAAGCAAAACCTTACACAAGCAATACAGAAATGCTGAATTTCTTCCTACAAACATTTCTGAAAGAATACTTGAAAAGAAGAGTTCCTATTCTTGACCACTAGCCTTAGTATTTGTTTACTAAAAACAATTGTTGACCTCCTACTAAGGATCATATGTGAATTCTTTCTAACATCAGTTGACAACATATTTTTTGCTGGATGTTGTGATAAGCAGTTTATGTATTATCTCATGAAACAGAGTGCCTCTAAGTTAGGTACCATTGACCATAATTTTATAGATGGTGAAACAAATTCATATAGGTTAGTCTGTACAAAGGCACAATGAGAATGAGTGGCAGAGTCAAGATGTGCAACCAGTCTTTCTCCAAGGCCTACTTTCTCCAGTAGCCTACTTTTCCTACCACACCATTCACGTCAAGTGCCATGAGTTTGATAGAAAGACTCCATAGTAATTATATATCTATGTTCCGCCACATTTTGAGATATACATTCAACTGTCTTAAAGAGGTTAATAGCATAATACGATGAAATCAGCGAAGAATATTCCAGGGCTACCTAATAAATATCATTCCTAGCTCTGTTACTAGCATTGCTTATAAATAGAAAGTTTCTTAACCATTTTGGGACTCAGTATATTCATCTACAACATGACAGTGTCAACAGCGATTGTGAGATTCTTTTTGCCTCAAAAGTCAATGATTACAAGAAAAAATTTCTCCAATAATGGAGCTGAAAGAGGTACACAGAAGGATAATTAAAACGTTGAAGAGGCTGAGATCATGAGACTCATAAAGAGGAAAACTAAAAAGTCTTTTGCAGGTAAAGATGAATACACAGAAAATATAGATCAAAATACATAAAACCTTGAGAATACAGAAAAGTCAACATAATATCTTTTCTACAATCTTGGATTATTAAAACTTGCAAGAGGGACCATCCCTCACAAATGAGTTGGGAAGCAATTCATACACAGTAGAATTCTACTACTACAACAGGTCATGTATGTTAAAGAAAGTTTCCAAAAAGGTCAAGACATATTTTGGGCAAGTGCACTCATAGTTTATTCACAGAAAGGAGGGTTTATATCTCACTATTTGAGAACATCATGGAGAACCAATAAACCCTCTCAAGAACCCCTTGTGGATGGCTGGTCTAGAAGGGCCTGGATTTGACCAGTGATATCAATTACACTCAGGTACTTTGGCATTTGATTCAATGCCACTAGGTAACACACAGAAAGTAATTAATAAATAAGTGTCTGAATGAATGAGCTCTGCCACTTAAGAGCTGTGTCACCTTGAGGAAACTACTTAACTCCTGTCTTCTCTACAATCACACGTGGCTGTGATTTCTTCTGTTGATGACCTGAGGAGAATCAACATTATTAAACAGTAGGAAAAATTTTAAAAGGTGAAATTTTCTGATAAAACTCCCAGCTAAGCAGCTATAGCCAAGCATCTAAGGCAGTTTGTTGTAGCAGAATCCTGAGGTGGAGGAACATGATCTGAGGCTCAGAGTGCATCTAAAAGGCACAGATTCATAATTAGCCTCCAACTAATAAAAGTAAATGAAAAAAAAATAATAAATAAATAAAAATAAAAAAAATAAAAGGCACAGATTCCTCATCATTCCCTCTGTGCTCTTCCAACCATGAACACCAACGTGGCAAAACAACCACATTCAACTACATTCCGTAGTCACACAACAAAGCTTGAACCCAAGCCCCATATGACACCAGAGGAAGAGCGGGAGCTTTTCTAAATAATATGAATTAAAAGTCCCACCTCCCAGAGGTCAGAGTCTCTCTTCTGGACCTGCTGTTCTTCTGTTTATCACCTTGGAGTGTGATATTCAGACACATTCCCCCATCGTCTCAATATGTCAAATGCATGCAAATATTAATGGAAAACGTGTTTGAAATGGTTTTGAAAGCAATAAACAAAAATGTCAATGTTTTAAGAATAAATCAAATCAATCATCTTTTAGATCTCAAACAGGATCTAGATCTGATTTTATAGTATTTCTAATTCAATTGGAGATTGTCTTCCCAGGAAGTAGGAATGTCCATTACAAATTGGCAGTAGCAATAACTGGTTGAGGAGCACTTTGCTTTTATATATGATCCAAAATGCATGTAACAATAATCTCACAGAAAAAGTGTAAGTCTCTCAGTCATGTCCAGCCCTGTGTGACCCTGTGGACTGTTGCCTATCAAGCTCCTCTGTCCATGGGATTCTCCAAGCAAGAATAATGAAGTGGGTTGCCATTCCCTTCTCCAGGGGATCTTCTTGACCCAGGGATCAAACGTGGGTCTCCTGCATTGCAGGTAGATTCTTTACGGTCTAAGCCACCAGGGAAACTCAACCTCAGATATCAGAGAAGCAAAGATCCTTTGACAAAAGCCTGAGCAAATCAGTTGACCATGGGCAAGTAAATAGCAAGAGTAAGGCCCATTTGGAGATGATAATAGGATATTTTTATGTGGGCATGCTGTAAACCAAGCACTGTTCTACTTTATATTTTATGAATTAATTTCATGCTTACAACTTTATGAGGTAGACACCTCTTTTGCTTTTAAGGTCCTCATTTTGTTTTTAAGGTCCTCATTCCAGAGATGAGGAACTAAGGCACAAAAAATTTACATACTTCGTAGGGTTACAGAACCATTTCTCCAGAATGTAGCTTTATAATTTTGATAGGCTTTAATACTGCCAAAGACTTTACTGCAGCATCAGAATGCTTTTAAAACTGACTCGTTGTTTAGAGCTGCAAGCTTAGTGACACAAACATTTCAAATCATGATTAAAGAAAGCAATTACAAACCATTAAAAGACACTGAAAAATGAATGTCTTTCAGGCATATTTAGGTAGAAGAGGAAGTTAACATAGCTATTATTAGGACTTTCTGTCCCAAAGCATTGTACAAGGAGTCTTTGTTTATTCATTCAAGTATTTACTACTTGTCTGCGTTCTGCACTGTGCTAAGTCACGCCCATGAATGGGAGCCCTATGTCCCCCAAAAAGGAACTTGTCCAAACAAATCCGATCCCAGGATGCTATTCTCAATTTCCTGCATGGGCCACACTCCACCTGCTGCTTTGGTCAGAGTATTTGCTCATGTGGCTTTCAAGCCTTGACTGGCCTTCACTGTTCTTATACCACTGGCTTGTGGATCTCAGACTGTCCACTTCCTTCTCAGCTTACTCAAAGAACACCCAGGGCTATACTCTCTAACCCCCTACGAAATAAGATGAAGATTCAATCCTCTGTCCACCTTTCCCAGATATTTTCAGTATGGTATATATTTTAGTCCACCACAGTGAACCTTAGCAGACAAAGAATTTTCAAGTGGTTTTCACTATTCCATCCATGAAAAACTCATTTTCACCCAGGAATTTCATTTTAGAAAGGCTTTGTAGGAAATGACAGTTGGTTTAAGTGGATAACTGTGTAGGGCTTTTTGCTTTATTATGAATGTAATAAATGTTCACTGTAGATTTTTGGTAAAATACTAATGTGTATGTGTGTCTGGGTGTGTGTTTATGTATGTATGTATGTGCATATACATATATACATATACATGTGCATATATGCATATATACATATAAAATAGGTATCATCTATCAAACATAAATACTATTAACATTTAGTGCATTCCTTTCCCTAATTAATATATCAATATTCAAGGACTCCCCTGGTGGTACAGTGAATAAGAATTGACGTGCCAATGTAAGGCACATGGGTTTGCTCTCTGGTCTGGCAAGATTTCACATGTCGTGGAGAAGCTAAGCCCATGGACCACAGCTCTTGGGACTATACTCTAAGGCCCATGAGCCACAACTAGTGAGCCGTGTGCTGCAACTACTGAAGACCACACACCTTAGAGTCTGCTCTACAACAAGAGAAGCCACTGCAATGAGAAGCCCACGCACCACAACGAAGGACAGTCTCCACCTGCCACAACTTGAGAAAGTCCGCACACAGCAACGAAGACCGAGCACAACAAAAAAATAAATTAATAAATAAAAATTACTTTAAAAATACATGTCAATATTCAAATAGTGATATAGCTATGCACACAAATATATGCATACACAACTATGTATATATACTAGTGAATATCTAAAAACCATAAACTGTTTAGCTATACATAACATTAAGAGCATTTTGCTTTTTTTGAATAACCTAACATCCTCTTATGTTCATATGCTTGGGCCAATATTCACATAACTGGAAATCTAGCTTGTGTATTTTTCAAATGTATTTTCAAAGAATATTGAATGCTGGAAAAACTTCTTATGTTATAACATAAGGTGAAACCAACAAAATTTTATAGAGTTTGAGCTCAATTTTACCAAAAACTGATATGTATCTATAGCTACCTGGGGAATAATACTGGGAAAAAACATATTATGAGCACTGTTTTTGTGGGAGGAAGGGATAAGGAGATATTAAAGATGATCCAATTGAATAGACATATTTTTAATAGTTATAAATTTTTTTTTGCATCAAAATAAACATTATAAGAAATGAAAACACTTTTCTCCCAAAGGCTGCATAGTTATTTGAACTAGGTAAGTAAATGGCCCAATTTATCAAGCCGAAAAGAAAGAAATTGCATTCCAGTTTTAGGGCATAGGGTGGGTATGGGAAAGCAAAAGAGGCAGCTGAGAAGTAGTCTAAGGAAACAGGGCAGTGTCAGGAAAATATATGAAGTCTGGGGAAGCTGAAGATAAAGACAGAGAAGAGATAAAAAAAGAGATGAGACTGAAACAATGTAATCATTTCACAGTACATATGTATATCAAGCCATATGTTGTACACTTTAAATATAATGTTTTTATTTGTCAATTATACCTCAGTAAAGCAGGAAAATAAAGTTATATTTCAATTAAAAAACAGAAATAATGTCTAACATGATGATCTTATTTTATATACACTCACTGGCAAATGGAAACTTTGTTCTTTTGTTCTGCAAAATAAGTCAAAGGGCAAAGACCTAACTTCTAAAACTATGTAAATAAATAACTAGCAGAGCATGGAAAAATTATTCCAATAACTGAAAAAAAAATCTAAACCTGCTACAAAGAGATGTCATAAGATGTTCAAAGATTAAAATATGCTATCATTTATTGATAGACTTCAAATGATAGTTGAACTATCAAACTACTTATTTATTATAATAAAATACTAATTCTAATTAACTGTAATGCAGAAAAACTATGCAAATTCAATGGCAACTCTCAAAATGCTTTTAATGGGGACCAACTCAAAATAATTCTGTATGAAGGGCTCCAGGGAACTGTGTACAAGCATTATAATATACAAACATAACTGTGTCACTCAAAAGACCACATTAATAATTTGTAACAATCCCCCCCAATACACAGACATAGACCCTGATTCCCCAGTGCCCCTTCATAATGAGCTCAGTAAACAGGAGATGTCAAACTTCTGAGTCAAAGAGATGAATATGTGAATTTTCAGTATAACTTTCTGGTAAAGCAGCAGTGATTGCCATGATTTCCACTCCTGCCAAAAACTGATCAGCAAATCAATCAGAAATATAAGAGCTTTTGACATGAAGAGATAGAAAGTCATTAGTGATTCTTTTAAAAATATTCATTAAAATAAAATTTATAGAGTCAAGTAAGGTGAAAGTATAGCTGAAGATCAGACCAGTACACTGAGGGTGAGATACATTTGGGGTGATAGAAAATAAGAAATAAAATTGAAAGGTACACTTTTGGTTGAAAATTTCAATTAACATTACATTTTTAAGATATTAAAAATAAACATTCAGAAAAAAATTAATGCAAACCTATTTAGCAAAATTTCAAACTTTGTTCACCTAGGGCTAGGCCTATTTCAGTTCTTTATGAAAGTGTGCATCTGCAATTACACAAGACATTTAAAGCAGAACGAAGAAAATAGCAATGGTGGTAGTGATGGTGATGGTGTTTTTGTAAAAAAAAGAGAAGGAAAGAAGGAAGGAAAGAAAAAAATTTGCCTTAATTATGGGAAATCTTCAAGGTAATTTTTTCTTTTTATAAATATTGGGGAAAGTTATTTGGATTTCCAATCTGCATTGATTTTATACCCCAGGGAATCTGAAAAAAGGGAGACAGTATAATATGCACAATTTCGGTTAGACAAAAACTCTGAGAAAAATATAAACTAATATATTAAAATCACTTTTCAGATATCTAATCCTATAGCAGGAGGACTACCATTAATGAAATGAAAATTAATGAGTTTTATGCAGTTAAGAGATTCTTAACACCATTAGGATCAAAAACATATTTGAAAATCTGGAGAAAGCTGACTCTTCTGAAATATACACACATATTCATGCATTAAATACACTGAACACAATTACAACAGTCTCAAGAGCTCCCCTGGTGGCTCAGCTGTAAAGAATCTGCCTGCAATGCAGGAATCGCAGGAGATCCCTGGGTTGGGAAGATCCCCTGGAGGAGGAAATGGCAACCCTCTCAAGTATTCTTGCCTGGAGAGTCCCATGAACAGAGGAGCCTGGTGGGCTACAGTCCATGGGGTCGCAAAGAGTTGGACACGACTGAAGCAATTTAGCATACACGCACAACAGTCTCAATGACCCCTCTGATCTGGGTCATTCAAACTATTCAAGATAAAGTTCAACATAAAAAGAGGGTTTTTCAGCCTTAAAATAGGGAATTAAAATATGTCATAATTGTTTAATCAAATTTTATTGCAAATTACCTATCTTAAAACAATATGACATCTTACATTATTTTATAGCACTATGAGATTTTTTTTTAATCTAATCCTTGAAGTAATTTTGTGTGTTAGTTTTATTAGGTTCCTTTCTAAATCAGGAAAAATACAATCCAGTGAGCTAAGTTACTTCTTTAATGTCACACACAGCAAGTGACAAAGGTCAAGTGTAGAACACCATATTGTGATTCCAGTTCTAGTCCTTTCTCAACAATGTCATAACCTAGTTTATATATATTTTTTAAAGTGGTTTTTGCTTTGTGAAGTTGCACAGTTTAAAATATCTCAAAACAAACTCAATCTTTTCCTGTGAAAGGAAAACTATTTCTTTTTTTTTTACCAAATCATCAGCTGGTGGTTTGTTATGAACCAGTGAACAAGCTGTGGACCATAGCTTCCTACTTGGGATTTTGTCAGTTTTAAGTGTTTGCTTTCATCTATTTCTGTTTAACGTGATGACACGAAAGTCGAGAGAAGCACCACTTCCTTAGTCTCTTCACATAATCTGGGCATCATACAGGAACTTAAAAGACAAGTTTTATTCTCTTCATTATATACCAAATGCTCTGAATTTATTATACAAGAGACCCTTTGATCCGTCAGAAACAAGCTTCTTTCTGAAGCCCTGGCAACATAGTGTTCAAGAGGTCTCCTCCAAGAGGGGCCAGTGGGTCACTCGGCACACATTTTAAGTACTTACTTTGTACAGCTCCTTGTTAGGGCTTTACAATACTGCAGAAATTCGGGGTAGGAGGGGGAGAGAGAAGATCCATTCAAAGCAAAACAAAACAAAAGCAGCAAACGCTAAGAAGGGTTCACCTCATTCCCTTAGTGAGCCCTGGGTGAAATGGAGACAGGAAATTTTATCGAAGGAAAGCAAGGATGGTGGACTGAGGAGGGGCACGGGCAGGTAACTAATTGGCAAGTGCAAGACCAGAAACAGATTAAGGTTAAAATCACACGCAATCAACATTATTTTCTGTTTTTTCAAAGCCACATACAAGTTTACAAAGTATAATCTGAACCCAGCTATCAGGATCCCACAGAAATCTAGAGTCGTTTTGTAATTCCAAAAAAGTGAAAAAACGAGTAGCTGAGAGCTAACTAATTATCTGGAAAATTCAAGCAAAACATCCTTTCCTCTGATCCTTCCATATTCACAAATATTTTAGGAAATACTAGGCTCTAGAGACCTACATATTCTAAAAAATGGACCAATTTCAGAATAGCTAATTCCACTGTGGACCTTCACCTTCTTTCAGTTTGAGAAATGTAATATTTGCAGGTTATTTCTTGCATGAATTACTCACTCAGTGTACCTGGAGTGGATGCCACTGAATTGCTTCTGTGTTCTAGGGCAAGATCTCAATGCACACAGGCGAAAGGACCTGGTCAGTGAACATTTTGGGAATGATGCTTTTTCCTGTAATTTTTACACATCAGTGCTCAAAATTAATGAAGTTTCTGAAGTAAGTAACAATTAGAAAAAAAGACTAGGACAGATTTTTAATAAATTGTATCAGACACAAACCATGTTGGCAGAAATTATAATTAATAAACAGTGAAATGTAACGCCATCCTAAAACAGAAAGCAGAATCTCCTTAGAATCAACACACAGGGCTAATACAAAAATCAATGTTCACTGTGCTGGTTACTTGCAAAATTACACAATTAATCCTGTGTAAACTAACCTATCAGCAATGCACACTGCAGGATTCCTGATAACTATTAGGCTGCACAATGTATTAAAGAAAGAGAACTTTAATGAGATCCCATGAGAACCTAATGATTTAAATCATGTTTTTTTCCCTCCCTAAAAGAACATTTTTACTCCACTTAACAGACACTACTTTCCATATCTGATACACATATGGTCAAATCCACCATTAAATCAAGCACCAGGAACCAGAGGACAGCCTATCTTAAGTCTAAAATATGCTATTAAGCTGATATCAAGGTAATAAGAGGATTTAGAAATCTGCATGAAAAAGATGCCACTTATATTCTTAGATTTGACAGGAATATACTGCTATCCTATGTCAGTGGGCTTTCACAGGAGCTAATGAGCTATTACAAATTTGTATTACCACAAGATATACCACATGAAGATATGTAGTCCTGTGGGGCATTGAATTTATGTAAATTATAATCTGGTTTATTTTACTACAAAAACAACTAGAAATAAAGAAACCACTTAGGTATAATCATTTTAAAGATACTGCCACTGGTGCACATGTACTCACACTTATATAACAGCACAGGTAATGAGGCTTACATTCATGTGAGAGCACTCTTTTGAAATTTAACATATAAACAAAAGTTTGCACAGTTAAATCAGAAAAACAGTTCAAAAATTTTTTGATGATTGGGGTAAGCCTTTTAGGGACTTTATTCAACTCTTAGGATTGACTGTAGTTCCATCCAAAAGTATACCACTTAGAGAGAGGCAAAGTGATTCTTCAAGCTCTCCCCTGTATCTCCAATACCTACTCAGGTAAAGTGAAATTCGCACGGTAAAGAATCCGCCGGCAATGCAGGAGACTCAGGTTCAATCCCTGCGTGGGGAAGATCATCTGGAGGAGGGCATGGCAACCCACTCCAGTATTCTTGCCTGGAGAATCTCCATGGACAGAGGCGCCTGTGGGCTACAGTCCGTGGGGTCACAGAGCTGGACACAGCTAAGCGCAGCATAGCACAGACACATTATTGTTAAATGTTCCAGTAACTTCATTAAATTTGGTCTCGACTTCTTCTGAGCCTTGATTCTGTAATCCTGACAACAATCTAGTCATAGATGAAATCCAGTTAGGCACTGTCCACCTCTATCCCTAACTGCATGCCAAAATAAACAGATGTATGGATGGATCGGTCTGTCTATCCATCTGTAGATTGATAACTACACAAGGGCATTTAACTGCAATAAGCAAAAGTGAGAAAAAAAGAAATGCTGTCAACCATTTTCCTGGAGCCCGTGTGGACATCCCAGGGAGCAACACCCGAAAACTCACAAGTATCCGCTGGTTTCCCCCCCTTTGCCTCCACTGCTGGAAGCAGACAGAGGAGAGTCCAATATCACAACAAAAGTTGTCAACAGGAGGCCAGAGCAATGAGTACAGTTTATTTTAAGGAGTAGAAAGATGGGGGAAAGTGGGGAGAGACAAAAAGAGGGAAATCCAGGAGGAGAAAAGAATGTAGGTGCGCTAAGGAGAGCCATTTGCCTGAAACACTGGAAGCCTCCTAGGCAATAAAGTCAGACAACATTTCTGCAGCGACATGGCATCGTGAAACACGTGTAGCACCATGCCACACATCACCTATTGTCTTTCAAGATGATATGAGTCTTTCAGCTCTTATTTTCATACAAGAAGAATCAAAAATGTTAAGAGAAAAGACAGGAGTTTGGTTTGCTCTTTTTATTCTCATTTAGCTCAGAAGCACCATGCTCTCCTATCTGGTCCAAGGAACTAGTACGGATAGCTCCGCAGCATCACTAACGGAGCACATGTACCCAGTGATTCTCTAGATCCCAACCTCGGCTCTAGCTTCTCAGGGCTGATATATCAATTCCTGTCTCATGTTTCTTCTCATATAGCTTCTCTAAAAACATATAGTTTTTCTAAAAACAGGCAGAAAATATTAAAAATGATTTACAAGACAGCTCCCTGCTTCTTTTTAAGAGATGGGCATTCACAGGTGGCTATTGAAGAAAAAGTAAGATGAACGTGGAGTAGAGAGGAGATGGCTAACATTTATATTCCCTATAGATCCTGGTAATATCTACACCTGCTACTTGCTTGTATGATATAAATATTAATTTTACCTCTGAAGACTCCTAGTGAAAGTATTTACCTGAAATAATAGCCATGAATTAACCTGATACGCATTCCAGTTTTCATGAAAATGTTTAATTTTCAGCAAGACAATATTTTGACAAGGACTAAGACATGGTTCTTAGGCTGTTTTCAAAACTCTCCCATGTGAAGTCTACTCAGAAAGTATTTTTCCTTAATGAATTTTCTGCTAAGTCCTGGGGAAAGGAAGAACTGTAGAAAATGAAGGGAAAGACATAAATCATGAGCATCACAGGGTAGAAATTTAATCGAAGAAGTCATAGAAATATCCCCACTTTTAAAAGAAGACAGCAAAACACTAACTCCCTCATTATACATTCTTAAGTATTGCTCTCTATTTTAGATATTAGAGAGGCACAATCATTGTTTAGTTCTTAGACTGTGGTGTTGTGTGTATGTGTTCGTGAGTGTGATTATGAGCATGTATGCAGGCGCATGTGAAATGTAATCATTTTGTGTTTGAACCAGCTTTCACTTTTGGTTTATGTGCTGTCTTAGAAGAAAAAAAAAATCCTTTGAGAATCAACTTAGGCTCCACTTTACTGGATGGTTCTCTCATTTATATTCATTATCAGGCTTCAAAGATATTAAATTTGGTTTAACTTAAGGATCAAATAAGAGACAGTCTGATAGCCTGTGCAGCCTCCATCACAGCACTTATTATTGATCTATTAATCGTGTATCTCCTGAGCTAGACTGTAGTCTCTCTGAGTGTTGGTACCCATCCAGTTGCTCGTTATTGTTCCTGAACTTCACACACAACTTAGTATACACTCAGAGCTCAATATTAAATTCGGAATGAATAGAAGCTTTAAAAATTAACCCTCAGTCAATTAGTACCTAACACAGTCCTTTTCAGTTATTTCAATTGGTTTTTTACACTTTTCTCTCCACCAAACTTTGAATGTAACCAACATGGGTTTTGATTCTTTACTGAATCTAATAATGTTCACAACTGCAGCAAATACATTTTTAGCAAATGCTTCATGCCAGTCACTGTTCTGACAGTTTTTAAAAGAGTAACTCATTTAGTAACATCGAAACCATCTTCACAGAAACCTTAACACAAGCCAGGTGGACTCTAGAAGCTGAAAAATGTAAGAAGAAACAGATTCTCCCCTAGGGGCCCTAGAGGGACACGGCATTACTGACATTTTGATTTTAGGACTTGTAGTCTACAGAACAGTAGGCCTCCAGAACAGTAAGAAAAGAAATTTAAAGCCACTAAACTGATGGCTTTCATGGCAGAAAGCAAAGAGCAACCAAAGAGCCTCTTGATGAGGTTGAAAGAGGAGAGTGAAAAAGCTGGCTTAAAACTCAGTATTAAAAAACAAAGATCATGGCATCCAATCACATCACTTCATGGCAAACAGAGGGGGAAAAGGTGGAAGCAGTGACTTCTTTGGCTCTAAAATCACTGTGGATGGTGAACTGCAGCCAGAAATTAGAAGGCGATCACTTGTTGGCAAGAAAGCTATGACAAACCTAGACAGTGTATTAAAAAGCAAAGACATCACTTTGTCAACAAAGGTTCATATAGTCAAGGCTACGGTCTTTTTCCAGTAGTCATGTACGAATGTGAGAGTTGGACCACAAAGAAGGCAGAGCACCGAAAAATTTATCCTTTCGAACTGTGGTGCTGGAAAAGATTCTTGAGAGTCCCTTGGATTGCAAGGAGATCAAATCAGTCAATCCTAAAGAAAATCAATCCTGAATACTCATTGGAAGGACTGATGCTGAAGCTGGAACTCCAGTACTTTGGCCACCTGATGTAAAGAACTGACTCACTGGAAAAGACCCTGATGCTGGGAAAGATTGAAAACAGGGGGAGAAGGGGACGACAGAGGATGAGATGGTTATATGGCATCACTGACTCGCAGAACATGAGTTTGAGCAAACTCCGGGAGTTGCTGATGGACAGGGAGGCCTGGCGTGCTGCAGTCCCAGGGGCTTCAAACAGTTGGACACAACTTGGTGACTGAACAACAACAACAAAGTAGTGATAACTGTTTAGAGCAACAATAGAAAACTAATACAGGGTGTATAATATACAAATGTGTAGATAACTCACATTTTAGAGGACCAATTTCTACTCTTCACAAAATAGCAAAAGCAATTTCTTTTTACAAACATAAATCAGATCAAGTTGTTTAATCTGCCTGAAAAACTGAATAGACATTTTTTTCCCCCCAAGGAGGAAATGCAGATGCCCAATAGGTACATGAAAAGATTTTCAACATCACTAATCATCAGGGAAATGCAAATCGAAACCACAATGAGGTATCACCACACCCCTGTCAGAACGGCTGTCATTAAAAAGAACACGCAAAACACACGCTGGTTAAGGGTGGAGGACAAAATAGAACCTCGTACATTGCTGGTGGGAATGTACATCGGTGCAGCCACTGTGGAATGTAGCATGACACTTTCTCAAAACACTACAGACAGAAATTCCATTTGACCCTACAATTCCACTCCTGGGTACATATCTGAAAAAAAAAAACACAAACACTAATTCAAAACATCAGTTCAGTTCAGTCACTCAGTCGTGTCCGACTCTTTGTGACCCCATGAACCGCAGCACGCCAGGCCTCCCTGTCCATCATAAACTCCCTGAGTTTACTCAAACTCATGCCCATCGGGTCGGTGATGCCATCCAGCCATCTCATCCTCTGTCGTCCCCTTCTCCTCCTGCCCCCAATCCCTCCCAGCATCACGGTCTTTTCCAATGAGTCAACTCTTCGAATCAGGTGGCCAAAGTATTGGAGTTTCAGCTTCAGCATCAGTCCTTCCAGTGAACACCCAGGACTGATCTCCTTCAGGATGGACTGGTTGGATCTCCTTGCAGTCCAAGGGACTCTCAAGAGTCTTCTCCAACACCATAGTTCAAAAGGATCAGTTTTTCTGTGCTCAGCTTTCTTTACAGTCCAACTCTCACATCCATACATGACCACTGGAAAAACCATAGCCTTGACCAGACGGACCTTTGTTGGCAAAGTAATGTCTCTGTTTTTCAATATGCTATCTAGGTTGGGTCATAACTTTCCTTCCAAGAAGTAAGCGTCTTTTAATTTCATGGCTGCAATCACCATCTGCAGTGATTTTGGAGCCCCCAAAAATAAAGTCTGACACTGTTTCCACTGTTTCCCCATCTATTTCCCATGAAGTGATGGGACCAGATGCCATGATCTTAGTTTTCTGAATGTTAAGCTGTAAGCCAACTTTTTCACTCTCCTCTTTCACTTTCATCAAGAGGCTTTTTAGTTCCTCTTCACTTTCTGCCATAAGGGTGGTGTCATCTGCATATCTGAGGTTATTTATATTTCTCCCGGCAACCTTGATTCCAGCTTGTGCTTCTTCCAGTCCAGCGTTTCTCATGATGTACTCTGCATATAAGTTAAATAAGCAGGATGACAATATACAGCCTTGACGTACTCCTTTTCCTATTTGAAACCAGTCTGTTGTTCCACGTCCAGTTCTAACTGTTGCTTCCTGACCTGCATACAGGTTTCTCAAGAGGCAGGTCAGGTGGTCTGGTATTCTCATCTCCTTCAGAATTTCCCAGTTTATTGTGATCCACAGAGTTGAAGGCTTTGGCATAGTCAATAAAGCAGAAATAGATGTTTTTCTGGAAATCTCTTGCTTTTTCAATGATCCAGCGGATATTGGCAATTTGATCTCTGGTTCCTCTGCCTTTTGTAAAACCAGTTTGAACATCTGGAAGTTCTCGGTTCACATATTGCTGAAGCCTGGCTTGGAGAATTTTGAGCATTACCATACTAGCATGTGAGATGAGTGCAATTGTGCAGTAGTTTGAGCATTCTTTGGGATTGCCTTTCTTAGAGATTGGGATGAAACTGACCTTTTCCAGTCCTGTGGCCACTGCTGAATATTCCAAATTTGCTGGCATATTGAGTGCAGCACTTTCACAGCATCATCTTTCAGGATTTGAAACCTACATGCACCTTAATATTCATAGCAGCATTATCTACAACCACCAAGATATGAAAACAACCTAAGTGTTCATCAACAGATGAACAGATAAAGAAGATGTGGTATATATACATGATGTAATACTACTCAGTCATAAAAAATAACAAAATTTTGCCACGTGCAGCAACATGGATAGACTTGGTGGACATTATGCTAAATGAAGTTAAGTCAGATGTGGAAAGACAAATCTTGTATGATATCACATACATGTGGAATCTAAAAAACACAACCAACTAGTGGATTTAACACAAAAGAAGCAGACTCACCGATATAGAGAATAAACTAGTGGTTACCAGTGTGTGTGTTTTTGTGGGGGCGGGGTGGAATGGGGCAGGGGAGTGGGTGGTACAAACTCTTGGGTATAAAATAGGCTCAAAAATGTTTGTACAACACAGGAAACGTAACTAATATTTCATAAAAGTTATGAATGGAAATTAACCTTTAAAAATTGTATAAAAATTTTTTTAATCAATACAAATTTTAATTTGCCTAACTGGCTGGACTCCTTTGAAGTTCCTGTATTGCATTTAAAATCCATATGCTCACACACGACCTACAAGGCCTTATATGATCTGCCCTAACCTCACCTGTGCCAAGCTCTCCCATGCTCACTGCACTCCTGATCCTAGCCTTCTGTCAGTTCCAGATGACGCCAAATTCATGACTTCTACCCTGCCTTTCCGCTCCCTGCCTCTCTGCCTGGAACTCTTGCTTTTCTGGCTCTTCTGCTATTTGCTTCTTCCCTTCCAGGCTCGGTTTGAAAGTCACCTTCTCAGAGAGCCCTTTCTAAAGTAGGTTCCTCCTCTCATTTTTCTCTATCACAGTCCTTGTTTCTTCCCTGAAATGATTTTATTGTTTACTTATTTATTGGCTGACATTTTCAGTAATGGCAAATTCTGGGAGGCAGGGAATCTGTCTTCATTTTAATGCTTAGCACAGTGCCTGCGATTTATAAACAGCTCGATGAATATTTGATGAATGAATGACTGAATGACTCCTTGAAATCAAAATTACATACACACACACACTTTGCTTGAAGACATCATTTCTTCTGTTTTCTACCTGGTAGCATAGCTATAACCTCACAGGTAAAGTTTTCTGATACTATTACTTTCCAGCATCAATCTGGTCAGATCAAATTATTCAGGAGTTGTACAGAAGGTAATTCCTCCCTCGATACACATAGGAATGAAAAGAAAAAAAAAATCAAGCTACTAAAAATTCCCTTCCTCTGCAGACTTTTAAACTGCTAATCAGCACAAGCAGCTTGTAGCAGATTGAGCTCAAAGTGTTGCTGAAATGGCACATAACTAATTTCAGGTGATTTACTATCTTACATTGCCCTAGTGAAAATATTGACACAGAAGAATATGATTTGGAGTCTTTCTGCACTGCTGAATTCGGTATTAGGTTTGGAGCCTCTATCAAGGCATTTCCATTAATCAACACTGCTGAAGAAAGGAAGTCAGGGTGTGGCATTCAGAAACCACTGCCAACTTGGGAAAATGCTAGAAAATGGGCAAATGCTAGTTATCTTGGTATGAATATTTAGAAGCCCTTTCCAAAAATATATAGTCCACTTGGTATGTTTCAAAGTCACGGCCAGCAATGTTTCTTGAATGGTCAATGGCACATATGCCTGTGGAGGAAACAGTCTCCCAAATATATTGTCAATACTCATAGGCAATTAGTTTTTTTAAGGTAAATATGATGTTAAGATTCTTCTGGCAAAATCACATCTTACTAATAGCGTCTGTTAAGTGCAAAGTTTTCTGTTTGGCTTTTGTTTTTTATAAACAGGTCTGGTATACACTAACTGGAGCTCACAGGTGGCTCAGCGGTAAAGAATCCACCTGCAATGCAGGAGACAGGGGTTCAATCCCTGGAGAAGGAAATGGCAACCCACTCCAGTTTTCTTGCCTGGGAAATCCCTTGGACAGAGGAGCCTGGCAGGGTACAGTCCTCGGGATCAGAAAGAGTCAGACACTACCTAGCAACTAAACAGCGCCATATACTGACTATTCTAGGGTTCGGAGGTCATTATTTTATTCATAAGAGCATTCTCTAGTATATTATTTCATAAATAACTCTAACTTTATGAACAAGAATAGTTAAACTCTTCTGACAACATTGAAAAGAACACAAAAAGCAAGGAGACTTTTCCAACTGTCATACAGGAAAGTCAAATTGAAATTATGGGACATCAAAAAGAAAAATTAAACTGTAGTATTTTGAATTATTGTGCCATACACCCGCAAAAATGGATTTCACCCTCACTGGGTCAAACTTCAAATACCAGTAATGCTATTTTTCTCACAGTAGTTCAGTCTAAAGCTATACCATTCGACACAGTTTTTAAATATCATTTGATCAGTAGTGCTCCTCTAAAATACAGCAGTGCTTTTTAAACCTCATATTTTCTTCATATATTCTGGCAACTAGGTCTCAGACCCTACATTCTTAGGTTTAAAATATGTCAACTACATATATTCCCACTCCAAACATGCACTATACCAATTTTCAAAGGTTTAGGCTGGAAGCTGACAAATTTGATTAAAATGACTGATTCATGGAGTCAATAAATGAAAAATGAGTGGAAACATTGGAAGTCAAACAAATTCAGAAATCATAAAATGGCAAACTCAGAAGTAAATTTCACCATTGAA
The DNA here is from genome assembly GCF_023699985.2 of Odocoileus virginianus. Classification (NCBI taxonomy): domain Eukaryota; kingdom Metazoa; phylum Chordata; class Mammalia; order Artiodactyla; family Cervidae; genus Odocoileus; species Odocoileus virginianus. The sequence continues at coordinate 23,581,038 of NC_069699.1, forward strand.
TCATTCAATAGATGTCAATGACACCTTTGTCAAAGTCAAGTTGTAAAGCTTTTGAGAGATGCTTCAATGCACAGAACAGTTTTATAATTAATCACCTAGTATGTGGCCAAGAAATAGATGTCACTTTTTGCCCTCAATAAACATGCAGTGGCAAAGGCGAATTCACTGACAATTTTAAGAGGTTTCACTTTGCTGACGAATGCTTTATGAGAAAGCATAGCCTAAGAGAGTGAATACAACATAAGTGAGGTTTTGTAGATATACAAAAGATCAATTATATACGCATGTTTGTGTGTGTGCATGTGTTTAAATGTGTTTAAATTTTCAACTTTAGTCTTTAAATTATGCCTTGCCACTGTTACTTATTAGATGTGTGTAATTAATCTTTATAAGAAGTTCCTTCAGAAGAGTTAGAATATTTCACATCACTGGAACTATTGCTTTATAAACTCTACCAATGGAAGCACTTCTTCAAATAGAACTCCGAATTTTTGTGTATTTCTAGGTATGGATGAAAAATCCATAGCAATTAATACAGGGTGTATTATTTAAAGAGCTATCAGAAGGAAGAATATCATTACTAACCAATATTGTGGGTGTTTACTTTTGTACTTTTTTTAAAAGTAAAATTACTTAAAGGTGTAAGTTTATACAAAAATATAAGCAAGAATTTAGAGAATCGTTACAGTTCATAGTCAGATCCTAATATTGGAATTCATTATCATTAATTTCCTTTCCTCTGTTTTTTCACTTCACATGCATATTAGGTATAGAAAATGGACAACAGAATGGCCATATCTGCATATCTGAGGTTGCCTAACTAAGAATGAGGTCCTAGAAAAGAGCAGAGGATACAGAAAGAGCAGTACTCTGAAACACAGAGAAGATATTAACCCAAATGGAAAAAAAAAAAATGGTAACGCTGTTTTTCTATTGGTTTTCTGGCCATATCAAAAGTGAAAATCACATCACAAGGTCACTGGTACCAAATAGCCCTGTGATGGCTCAGAATGCCCACACCCTTGACCTCTCTGCCAGTCAAGAAGGCATCTGGCTGGCTCCCTAAACACAGATGCTGTGAAGTCACCATCTTCCAACTATGCTTGGCTTTCTCTAAGCCTACTCCAAATTAGGGTTGGAAGGCCTTCCAGAGCACGAGAAAAGCATGCACATCGTACATTATCACATCAGGTTTTCTCAAACAGCACTAGATCACACTATGCTGAGGTAAACTGTGTTGATGTTACACTGATAAATACTGCTAAAAATCAAGTGCTCATTAAATAGGGTTTGAACATTTTTTATTTCAGAGAAATTATAATTGCAATGGAATTTCTTCTTCACCTTTCAAGTTCTGCCTCTTCTCTGACATCTTTTAGTAGTGCATAAGCTGGAAGTAATCTTTCTCTATTTCGACCACACATTGTAAATATATTTCAATACAATGCAATACATCCAATGCATTCCAATACATACACTGGCATTTGTGATCCTTTATTTTGCAGTGCACTTCTTTATGTACATGTCTCAGCTCTTTAATTGGACTGGAGGTTCATAACATTTCAGGAATGCAAGACACTAGAAAATGCATATATACTCACATTAATAACATTTTATGGGCATGCATTTAGTTGGAAAACTCAGCAGTGGACACAGGACTGGAAAAGGTCAGTTTTCATTCCAGTTCCAAAGAAAGGCAATGCCAAAGAATGCTCAAACTACCACACAATTGCACTCATCTCACATGCTAGTAAAGTAATGCTCAAAATTCTCCAAGCCACACTTCAGCAACATGTGAACTGTGACCCTCCAGATGTTCAAGCTGGTTTTAGAAAAGGCAGACGAACCAGAGATCAAATTGCCAACATCCGCTGGATCATCAAAAAAGAGAGTTCTAGAAAAACATCTATTTCTGCTTTATTGACTATGCCAAAGCCTTTGACTATGCGGATCACAATAAACTGTGGGAAATTCTGAAAGAGATGGGACCACCAGACCATCTGACCTGTCTCTTGAGAAACCTATATGCAGGTCAGGAAGCAACAGTTCTAACTGGACATGGAACAACAGACTGGTTCTAAATAGGAAAAGGAGTATGTCAAGGCTGTATATTGTCATCCTGCTTATTTAACTTCTATGCAGAGTACATCATGAGAAACACTGGACTGGAAGAAGCACAAGCTGGAATCAAAATTTCCGGGAGAAATATAAATAACCTCAGATATGCAGATGACACCACCCTTATGGCAGAAAGTGAAGAGGAACTAAAAAGCCTCTTGATGAAAGTGAAAGAGGAGAGTGAAAAAGTTGGCTTAAAGCTTAACATTCAGAAAACTAAGATCATGGCATCTGGTCCCATCACTTCATGACAAATAGATGGGGAAATAGTGGAAACAGTGTCAGACTTTATTTTTTTGGGCTCCAAAATCACTGCAGGTGGTGATTGCAGCCATGAAATTAAAAGACGCTTACTTCTTGGAAGGAAAGTTATGACCCACCTAGATAGCATATTGAAAAGCAGAGACATCACTTTACCAACAAAGGTCCATCTAGTCAAGGCTATGGTTTTTCCAGTGGTCATGTATGGATGTGAGAGTTGGACTATGAAGAAAGCTGAGTGCTGAAGAATTGATGCTTTTAAACTGTGGTGTTGAAGAAGACTCTTGAGAGTCTCTAGACTGCAAGGAGATCCAACCAGTCCATCCTAAAGGAGATCAGTCCTGGGTGTTCATTGGAAGGACTGATGTTGAAGCTGAAACTCCAATACTTTGGCCACCTCATGCAAAGGGTTGACTCATTGGAAAAGACCCTGATGCTGGGAGGGATTAGGGGCAGGAGGAGAAGGGGACAACAGAGGATGAGATGGCTAGATGGCATCACCGACTCGATGGGCATGAGTTTGAGTAAACTCCGGGAGTTGGTGATGGACAGGGAGGCCTGGCATGCTGCGATTCATGGGGTCACAAAGAGTCAGACACAACTGAGCGACTGAACTGAACTGTAAGCATCTTCAGGCCACCACTTGTGTCTAACGCATCTTGGAATCTGTCTATTCAACGTTGTAATTTCCACACAGTAAGAACTTCCTAAATTGTCACATAAACACTCAATGCAGAAACAGAATGAAGAGAGAACAGGACTGTGATGAATTTTTCTTAGGGATATTTTTACCCTCCTGAAGTTCAGCTGCATGTCCTAGAATAGTACTCTCAGTACTGAGAGGATCTTAGGAGGTGGCTTTGGGCATGATGTAAGTGAACATCCTTTGTCTTTTCATCCTTCTGACTACAGAAACCTGAAAGGCTCAAATAGGTCCTAATATATCATTACCAGCACTTTAACTTTACCAATCTATTTCATTTTTTTTTTTTTTTTCCAAAAAGAGGTTTTATTTACTTTGGTCCACAGTTGGTATTTTCACATTATTTCTTGGTCCTAGGGCTCCTGGGCAGGGGTTGGTCCCTGTGGGGGCCTCTGGGTGGGGGTCCCTGTGCAGTACTTGGTGGGGGAGTGGGGACAAGCGTGGGGGGTGGAGGCTGGCTTTGTCTCAAGCACTCAGAACTCCACTGTCCTGCCTGGGCCTCAGTGTCCCCACTGGGTCCCTGGGAGGGCCCAGGATTGGTGGTCTGAGAGTCCTGGGGAAATCCATGAGGTCTAAAATATTTTGGGACTGTGGCCTGACCTTCTCTCAGCAGCCCCCCCCACCCCCCACCACCATTTCCCTGAACAAAAAGTATTTTCATTTCATTAAACTGCCTGAAACTTCTGTGGGTACAGAAACCACAAACTGATGGCAGAGAAAAGAGAAGCAGGGAAGACATAACTGGAAACCACTTGGGGCCAGTTCCCCTCCCTGCCTGGGTTTCTTCTTCCCCCTAACAGCTTGGCCAAAGTCTACTGGGAAACCTGATGCCTGGAGCTGCCCTGGTGGGGACCCCCCACCCCACATGCATCTGGATATGGCCTTCATCCCTTTCCCCCAGAGTCTCAACTGCAGCATTCAGACATGTAGAAAAACAAGACAAAAAACACAGAAAGACCCGAAAACCCAGATGGGGCGATGATGGGGAGACGGCCAGCACGGGTATCTCAGTAGCCTGCCTCCTCCTGGTAGTAGGGAGGGCACTCTGAGGGCTCCCCTGGGCCTGGGCCATCTCCAGCAGCTGCCGGAGCCCCATTGGCCACTGGCCTTGAGGGCAGTACTTGGGGTCGTATATCTGCCGGCCCAGGCCAAACACCTGACCGCTCTGGTGGGCACCCCGTGTGTAGCCCACCTGCAGGGACATGGAGGAATTATCGCATTTGCCTGTCCCCAGCTTTGTGTCGCAAATGTGCCACCAGGTCCCTGGAGCCATCATGCCCACCTGGCTGGCACACTTGTTTGTACCCACCTGGCGGCTGACGGTCGAGTGGCCCATGGGGGGCAGGATGTGGTTTTTGGGGTCATGCAGATGCCGTCTGGTGCTGTAAGCTGTCATGCCGGACTGGCTGGCACATTTGTTGGTGCCCATCTGGAGCCCAATGACGCACTGGCCCGCCTTCATGGTGGCATCATCAAAGTTTCGCTCCTGCTTCTCCGAGTATTTGACGCCAATGTCCACACCACTCTGGAGCCCCTCTGTCTTGGTCTTCCCAGCCAGGGCAAGAAGAGATGCCTGCATCCGAGTCAAGTTCCCACTTTCAAACAGGTCGTTAGCCTCAAACAGGTCGACAGGATTCATGCCGCAGCTCACCATGGCCTTGATGACATTGGAGAAGTTTTCTAGCTGGTGCCAGTTCTGCATGGAGCACTTGATCTTAGGGATTGAGCCTGGCTGCAGTTTATTCATGAGTGTGCACAATATGATCCCATCCTTCAGACCCTTCTGGAAGTCTGGGCCAACGGAGAGGCCAGTGCGTCCCTCAATCCAGGTTCGGAGCGCCACCTCCTCCTGAGGGTCATATTTGGACTGCAGCCGGTTCCTGACCTCGGCCGAGAGCCCGTACAGGGCCCCTTGTTGAACTGCGTGGAGCTCATGGCTGGTGGGCGCGGCGCCGTGGGACCGGACAGACAGACCTACCAACATATTTCATGAAGAAGGAGCAGGACTGAAGCCCGAGGCCTTCAGCAGGCAACAGGATCTCGCTAGAATGTAGTGACCTTGTGTTGTTTTCACTGTATTACATTTGTCTGCACCTTTCATTACTTCCCCTGATGGTGGTGTTTCACTGATAGCAATGAAATAAAATTTGCAACAGGATCTCGCTAGAATGTAGTGACCTTCTGTTGTTTTCACTGTATTACATTTGTCTGCACCTTTCATTACTTCCTCTGATGGTGGTGTTTCACTGATAGCAATGAAATAAAATTTCCATTTTTAAGTCATTGTCTTTAGAATGAGCTAGCTAAAAATTTAAGTAAATTATGGTAGAAGGCACAAAGATAGGACAAAAACTGTGACGATGGTTACATTTCAGCGAGTACAGTCTCAGAGCTGGGGATTATTGAGTGACCTGTAACTTAAAGAAGAAAGGAGAGCAGGAAATGTATTGGGAAGACAGACAGGAACAGCGAGCTGTTCAGTAACGGGAGAGGGTCTCTAAGGATACAGGAAAACAGAGGGAATCATGAAGGCTGAGTCCGGCTGGATGTGGAAAGCAAGCGTGACAGTTACTTGGCGGTCAAAGCAGTGGGGAGCCGGGGGGAGTTTTTAGGAAGTAAGTGACACAGTGGTCAAAAGTGACAAGCGAGAAAGGGGATTTTAACTGCGACATTTAGGTCTTAGTGGAGAAGGGTGACAATAAAAGGCAGAAATCCTGTGAGAGAAAGGTTGCCGTGGTCTAGTGATTAGAAGACTGAACAAGGAATTTTCCGGAATGGCTCATGAGAAATAAATCTTAGGGTGTCAAGAAGAAAGCTGAAGCAAGTTTTACAGTTGTTTAAAGTAGAGAAAGAATACTGAGGACAGAGAATGGCAAATTGCTAAAGGGAGATGAGAGAAAAGACACTCTCAGCTACAGTAAAAATATATTTTGCTATATCAAAAGAAACTACAGGGAAACCTAGGACTGCTTGTGTTCCAGTAGTCCCAAGCATTTTTTAAAATAGAAACTCATTATAGAAACCTCAGCTTACAACTACCACCAATTTGTCATTTGTTTCATTTTTTCCCTCAAATCCAAGAGAGCAGAACTTAACATTTATAAGGCTTCAGGTTATATCATCGAAAAATGAAACCTGTTCAGAAAATTTGTATTTCTTAAATAAGGACACCTTTTATCAGTCACAAATGATTTGTCATTAAAAGACTTTTAAGACAAAATCAGACAACCTGAGTTCAAGTTCTGCATTCACACATACGAGTTTAATGAGTTTCCTTAACTTTCTGAACAGGATGAATACATACCTTGTGTAAATAATTAGCTGTTATGAGTTTCAAATTAAATGATGTACCTATACAGTGTCTTTCATTCAAAAACAATTCACAGCATTACCAGGATAGAATTAAGTTCACCATAGCACAGCATTTTAGGGTTATGTACATTGCACATTGCCTGTTGAAATAATTTTTGAAATATAAAAAATGTGGTGCAATACCTTTCAGCAAGACTTCAGGAGAAACACATCAACTCACTTTTATCAGAAGGGTGGGATTCACAGGTACAAGAAAAATAGCATTCATGGTTCCCAAGCACTTAGAGGAAAATGACATGCTATAGAAGGAAGAATGTGATGGAAAGTTTTGAGAAAATAGAGAAGCAATGAGAACACAAAATGAACCTGCATTAGGCATGGTGGTAGCTGTTGTTTAGCTACTCTCAGGGACCATCTGAAGAGAAAGAAATATCCCAAGAAAGCTCCCCTGCTGAATATTCTTCACCTGCTTCTCATTCTGTGACAGAAGATATAAGAATAATGGTCCTTGCTACCTGTTAGCATCTTCCCATCAGTCATGCTTCTGAAAGTTACAGGTAAAGGAGGGATGCAGCCAAATGTATAATCATCATTTCAGGCCAGGAAGCCTGCTTCCTTTTCCATCTGTGGCTGTAATGGACAAATAGAAGGAAATAGAGCAGCTCTTTTCTTTCCCTCCTCAAGTCTGGAGGTTTGCACAACCTAAGTAGTCTCCTTGATTCCTGGCATTCCAGTTTCACCTTGGCCCTTCTGACTCTGATGAAGAGCCTCCTGGTTCTCCCAAGCCCAAACCACTTCTAACATAAAAAGAAAGGAGTTAAGGATAAATGTAAGTGGATCAGAGGACAAAAGCACCAGAAAAGCCCATCCCACTAAAGAATCTTTAGCCAAAACTATTCTTAGCCAACTCACCCCTCTTTTCTCTCAGTTCTAGCCTCTCTCTCCAGACAAAACCATGGGTGCTTCCACGGAGCCCACGTTCATCCTCATGTCACACTTCCTTCTCAAAGTCAGGTTTCTTTCTGAGCTGAAGATATTTAGGAAGATATTTAGGTATTTAGGAAGACTTAAGATATTTAGGAAATGAGGAAGAGAACGGAGTGTCCACTTGGGACAGAGAGTGGTTGTACTTGTTCGTTTTCTTCCACTTTCTAATCAGTCATGTATGGAGTAAACAGTGTCACAGTAGGATTGATAATTCTGTTATGAGCATGACTTTTTACAGAATTTCTTCCTATCCTGTCTACTAGAATCCTCCAGCAATGTAGTTAGAGGAGTCCTCCCTTTGAAAAGGGGTTGGTCTTGATAGCTTGGACCAATGGATTACAGTAGAAGCGTTGCTCCAGGGCTGGACTTAAACAAAACTGACAGTTTTCTAAGTTGAGCTCTTGGAGCCCTGAACCATCATGTAAAGTCCAACAGCCTGTTGAAGAGACTGGTGAAAAGGCCATGTGGCTACATGAAAAGGCAAAGGAGACCAGCTGAACTCAATGCAACTGGACAAAGCAGGAGACATGCAAGCGAAGCCATCTTGGGACCACCAGCCCAGCTTAGCAACCATCTGAAAATCACCATGTGACCTCAGCTGTGATGCGGTAGAGCTGAAGAAATCACTCACAAAATCATGAGATTTCATAGAATGGAATTTTAACTTGTTTAAGTTATGGGTTAGTTTACCATGTAGCAGTAGATAAATCGAACAACGCCCCTTCACATTTTACAAATTGCTATTAATACATGATCACATTTCTGAATCAGTTTTCATCATTGCCCTTCTTAGCTACACATAAGCCTCCAGGTATTTTTCTTCCCAACAATAAGCAGCTTGCACATTTCCCCAGTAATCTCATATGCAAAACACATATCTGCTGAATTCTTAAACATATGGTGAATTCCCAGTACACAATTCAAAAAAGAAATGATGAAAATAACATGAACTCAACTTCAGAAGTCAGTGGAATGGTGATGGTACTTACAAATCAGTTTCTCTAAGTGATAGTAATAGTATACAAAAATGCACCATGATTCCCTTGCAGTGGATGATATGAAATCTTATGGGCAAACAACAGTACCTTGGATAGTTACCAGTGCATTGCTTCTAGAAGAATGTCTTGTAAAAGGTTTGGAGGTTTTATCATTGCTGTTTTGTATTTAACATTCTTAAGCAGCTGTATCATTAGTTAAGAGGGTTTTGGATGATTTTCAGATAAACGATCTCTACACCTATAGGTGATACATAAAAATGTTTCTCTGTTTTATCTCAAATTGTATTGTGGTTTCTTACTGACTCAGGACCAGCCATATACCCATAATCTCTGACTTGTCTTTTTCTAATCTTTCTATCCTTCTCCCTTGGTGAAGAGATTGTTAGCTGTGAATTCTTTTGTCTGTGAATGAATCTGCAACATTTCCTTCATCTGTTCTAACCTGCAGTTTACACTTCGTCATCCACTAAAATAAAACAGTTGAACTTATTGAGATGGTTCTAAATTAAAAGTAAACAGTCACTGAATGAGGCAGGTATTTCCATAATAAAATGTTTGCAGTTGGTGAATTTTTGCAAAGATTTAGGTTGCTATGATGTTTTTTTTTTTTTTTCTTTCGGTTTTTAGATACTAGCCTAGGATTTAAATACTGGAGGTAGCTATAAGTAAACTCTAAATGAATACGTATCATTATAGTCATTGATCTGTATTTTCAGTCTTATTTGCAGTAGTAAACCAGTATGGATAAAATGAGTATTTAATATCATTAAATACTGAATGCATCATTCAGTATTTTAGGACATCTACACAGGTCAAAATAAATTGGGATTGAAAGGATTTAAGAGCATACATTAATTACAGAATAAGAAATTACTCCTCCAATTTCATCTTGTAAATATGTATGTACTTGGAGTAGCTGCATAATCCCTTCAGTCTTCCTTCCACTTCAGTTTTACACTGAGTTGTGAACAGTGCACAGCTTTCTGCTCACCCCTTGCACGTACACACTTACAGCCACCCACATCATCTTGTTTCATTTATGGAACCAGTTTTAAATAACCAAGAACATATTGGAATGCAATCTTCAAACATACTAAAAGCATTGCAAATCCAGCTAACTAAAAATCAAGAATAGGGCTTCCGTTCCTTTCATAGGACACAGAACCAAATGTGCAGCCAAATTATCCTCCCATTAAGGACACAATCTCGTTTTTGGAGGAGAAAATCAAAAGGAGTCTACTCCAGAAGCATCCAGTCTGTTAAACCCCATTATTGAAATGAACTTAGGAAATGATGACAAACACCTTCCTGTCCCTCCTCATCAGTTCAGAATTTGGAGGGGCAAAGGAAGTGGAATGCATGCTCAATTGAGGCAGTAAATACTAGGCTGTAGCAGATTGTTTTACTGTTAAATACAGTAATGGGTTTTTAATGGCTGCTGTCCAAAATTACACTGGAGAAAAATGGTTTATTAGTAATAATAATAGCTGGCACTTCTATCTTCAAAGCACTTTCCAAATATTAGCTCATTAATCCTCTAACTGCCCCTGGGAGGGTGCGTTAATATTTTTATCCTCAGTTTACAGCTGGTGAGACAGGAAAATAGAAGGTAGAAACCGAGTTTTCAAAAGGAGGATTTGTGTATGGAGGTCAATTTCCAATTCAAACAACTCATATCAATTTTTATATATAATTGGATGGTATTCACTCTGACAACTGTCATTCCTTTTTTGAGGGGATAGTAATTAAGGTCAAATCCAATTTATTTGAACTTGATTCACATGAGATGCACCTGAATTGTTCATTCCTGGTCCTTTAGCATTATTTCAAGCAAATCAATTGTGTTCAGAATCTATTCAGCCCAAATCAATTACATGCAGAAACTTGTATGCATGGAAAAAGGTCTCTTGAGACCCTTTGAAATTTAGCTTCACTGAAAGTTGCTGGAGATCACAATGTGAAGCAGGGTCAAGGTCAAATTTAAACACCTTTATTCTGGCTTTCTATGTTTACCCATTCACTCAGATCTCCTTTCCGGAAAATACTATATGTCTCAAATTAGTGAACAATAATGAACAACCCAAACAGTCTATTATTCCTTCTGGTGCAGTCTATAGATGGTAATATTATTATTGTTTTTCTTTCTTTACTTGCCACCAAGGATAATGTTTTCAATTCTTTGCCACTGAACAATGCCTTAAGTATTTTAATTGAATAAATTATTTCCCCACTGTGTCATTAGATGCATTGTACAGAACAAATTTACAAAGTCTCTGAATTTATAATACAAAAATAAACACATTTGTTAAGGAGCCAAGTGCTATACTCTAAAGAAGCAGGCATGGATCAAACAAAAGCCTTATAGCAAACTCATTCCATATAGTCCAAGGAAATGGGATCTACTGTCTAGACAAAGCAGAAAGCAAACACATTTCTGCCACTATCTATTACATAAAAAAGTCTTTTGGAGTCAGTGTTCGAGAATGCTATTTATATTTTGCATATTAAAAAATTAACATTTTTCTAAATACCACATACCCCAAAAATCAAATACCTCTCAAAATTCCCAAATATATTGACCATGCCTAGAATAGGGTTGATTTTTCCCTCCAAAGCCTTATCTTAATTGACAGCTGCTAATAAAGACAGTGCCACCATTATGATAGGTGTCATTTTCAAAAACAGCCAGCCTAGGATATGGCATCTGCCATTGCCAACTGTGTCTATCTTAATCTGGAGTGGCAGAGACACCTTTGTGGAAATGCCAACCATATAATGCAATTGCTTACATATAATACCCAGATGTGAGGGAAATCTATACATATTGAGATTACAGAGTATCAGAAACATTTCTGCCAAGAAATATAAGATGGTAATGAAGGCAAGCTAAAGCTTTGGTGGGGGTGAAGGTTGATTTTTACATATACTGGTGCCCAGGACACATTTTAGGAGGACTCAGACATCAGACACTTTTATGACATGATTTTGAAGAAAACACAAATGTCTTTCTTTCCCAATGTATCTCCCACATAGGAGTGTCTCACCCACATGGGAGTGTCTCATAGCAAATCTTGGCAACAAGAATTTTAAATCTTCTTTTTAAATGCCACCACTCTGAGGATTAGCATTCAATATCATATAATACTTTAGGAGGAGCCCTTAATTATCTATTTTCCATATGACAAAATAATACACAGAAGAGGCAAATCTGGATGGCCCTTGACAAAGACCATAGTTAGAGAATCCTGCTTATCCCAGGGTGCCGGTACTATGGGCATTGCCCAGGTGGGAAATGAAGTCCAAGAGTGAAGAGAATGGATATGTAATGAACTGAATGTGTGTCTCTTCCAAATTCATATGTTGAAACCCTAATCTCAATGAAAAGCTATTTGGAGGTGTTGCATTTGCAAGGGAATTAGATCATGAGGGTGGGGCCCTCATGAATGTGATTAGTACCCTTATAAAAGGGATACTGGAGAACTCTTGAACTCTTTTTTTCATTCTCACCAGGAAGGTATAATGAGAAGTCAACAGTCTGCAAATCAGAAGAAGGCTTTCATGAGAACCAGACCATGCTGGAATCCTGATATCAGGCTTCCAGTCCCCAGAACTGTGAGAAACAAATTTCTACTGCTTATAAACCTCCCCTTCTGCGGTACTTTGTTACAGTAGTCTTGACTAAGATGGGGTGTTGAGGGGTCTGCTGGACTCAAAGGCAGCACAGTGTAGTAATTAAAGAGCTTGAGGCTGGAGATTAGATACTTTTGAGTTGGAGTACTGGCTTAGCCACTTCCAAGTCATGTTGCGTGACCCTGGACAAGGACACCCTATGTCTGTGACACTCAGCATTAAATGAATATTATCATAACAGTAATTTCTTCAAAACACTGATGCAGAGATTATAAAATACATCATAAACATTTAGTAAGGGACAGGTAATTTAACTGTTTGCCTGGCATAGCTTCAGTTCTGTCTCTAGCACAAAGGAGTTATTCAATAAAAGCTTTTAATGATTGGTCACTGTCAATATTTCATAGCATACCCAATAAATCAATCATTTAATCAGTCAATGTATAATGGAATTAAGGAAGCTATAAAAAAATTGAATCTCCTTATCTTTTGGTAGGGTTATATTCAACCTTGAAAAGAAAACTGGTGAATTTTTCAGTATTTCCCCTAGACTCATTGCATCCCTCAGCTTACATGTTAACTCTGAATTTGCTTTTTAAAAACAAATCAGTTATACAATATTTCTCTTTTATTTCAAAGAAGGAAATTTAAAAGCTGTAGAGTGTATTATGAACTGAGTTGCATATGACGGTATATGCACTTTTATTCTGGCTTCACCACTGCCCAGCCCACTATTCAACCTTACTTCAGTTTTTTTCCTCTATAAAATGAGCTAACAACCTATCCCTTTTTGTCTGCCCCGTTGTTGAAAACGTCAAATTAGATATGGGAAAATTCTGTCAAAACCTTAAAGTACTCAAATAATGATTTTTTTTAAATAGAAATATGCAGCAGTAATCTTCTAAATGAATGTAAATGCTGTGTTGAATGTCAAGGGTCTCAGAAAAGGTCAATACTTGTCTTCCCCTTGAACCTTTGCACAGGAGATGTGTTTTTCTTTGAACGCATCAATATGTAAGACATCCCATAGTAAGATGATATCCTGTCACATCACTTTCTTTAGTGGTCTTCTACACAGTAACAAATTTACTGTGACACAGTAAATTCACAGTCAGCTCTAATAGCAACAAATCATTAAAAATCTCCAAAATTTTCTCACCAATTTACTTTCTATTACTTTGGAAATATGTTCCTTAGCCAGGGTAAATACAAATTTCTCATATCAGGATGCTACCAATATATCTCTAATCTAGTTCCTCATCTTCTTTATCCTGATAACACTGCATCACAGAGAGGGAGCCCTTCAGAGATCCAAATATACAGGTCACAATGACTTTAGGCTATCAGAGTATTATCTGAGGGTATCTCCACTTCTTGGGCACATCTATAATCCCTAGAGTTAAAATCACCACTTACAGCAAAAGCTTTTGTTAGAGAGGAACCTCTGTTAAAAATGCAAACCTGTTACCAAAGAAGCTAGAATCCATTCTTTGCATTAGTCACTGTGCTTTACAGCTTTCTCTTGGAAGACAGAGATAATTCAAGGGAAAGGGTAAGTTGGTTTTGAAGTTTGAAGATTCAACTGAAACCCACTTCTGGCCATAAGCATGCCCACCTGGGGCAAAGAAGGAGGATCAGAGGAAGGAATAACAAAGGGGAAGAGAAAATGATGGCCTTGAATGCAGATTTCAGGATTCTCCCTTTTGTCCCGCTTTTGGCAGTTCGAGTTTTCTTCTCCCCCCTTACACAAGTTCTATAAATGTGAAGCCTTCAGGGTGTGCTGGATATTCTTCAGTAGCTCTCCAGATTCATATTTATTCTCCACCTTCCTCCAGGCTGCTCTGTGCGGAGGGAACCAACTGCAGCAGATCATTTGGACCAGGCTCCTTTGTCTGATTGCTGAGATCTTGGGGTAGAAGACCAGTGTCCTGTGAATTGACAATGGCTATGTTTCTCTAAAACCACAGGTTCTGTCGGCAACCTTCCGCAGAGCTATGGCCCCCATCTTTCAGTAACTTTTAGCTATGGGGCTATGGTCCCCATCTTTCAGTAACTTCTTTCTCCTGTTGTCCCTCTAGACTAAGGGCAGTGAGAGCCCAGGGTTGCCTCAGCAGCCTTCCTTGTTGGCTGGCCTCAACTCTGCCCCAAAAGATGTGGTTGGTCTCTTTTTTAAATTCCCTTCAATTGCCCCATTTGGGTCCCACTTATATACAAGAAAAAAAAATCAAGTGAAAGCAAGACAGTGCCAACTTTTACCCAGAGGAGATTAAAAAAAACCTCTGGGTCCTTTAACACTGCCAAGAGAACATGCTTCCCTGTTCTAGGGGATGGTACTCTGCTACCAGGGCATTCAAGTCCAATACTGCAAGATCATCATGTTTCTCAAGATAAGTCAGAAATATGAATTTTATGTGAAATCCCTGCCTTTAAAATATTGGCTTAAGTATTTTCTAAATACGTCTTAGGCCAAAGAAAACACATATGTAGGCTGGGTTCAGTTCAAGGGACATAGGGCTGGATCTTAAATAGACTACAGTGTCTCTTAAAAAAAAAACAAAACTGCTTTTCCTTATAACGCAGAATTATATCAAGAAACATAGAAATTCTCATCTATACAACTCTTTCCTACACAATTAATTAATCTAAAAATAATAACTTTCTCTCCCTCATTTGAAATCTCATTGCAAAAACTGAGAACTATCTGGAACCCAAAAGTGACGTGAATCTTGATATCTAGGATTGTTCTAAATGTATGAATCTAATCAAATCACGTAGTTTCTGCATGGCTCTCTCCATTCATCCGCAAAATCAGGATAATGACTTTTTCCTACCTTCTTCACAGGGACACTTGGCTGAAAAATGAAATAATACATAGTAAATGAAAAGCACATTTGAGCTCTTCGGAGAATAAAGTGCTGTATAAACCAAAGGGATTAGTAAGAAAAACCTCAGAGGTTTGTCAGAGCTTTTCTTCTCCAACCACATTTCATGATGCCAAGGTAACTGTAAGTCAATGCCTCAGGCCAGCACAATGTCATAGAAGATCTCCCCAAATCGAAGGCGGTGGTTCTCAACTCTGACATTACTACTTCACCGGAGGTTTTCAAAAATCCACATGCCTGTTCACCACTTCCAAGAATTTTTACTGAATTTATCTGGGTTGGCAGTTTTTAAAAAGTTCTCTAGATGATTCTCATTTCATTCAAGCATGAAAACTACTACCCAGGATTTGTCAAACATGTGAAACAATCAGTACCTGCATATGTACATCTAATTGATGTAGGTATCAACAATGTTCCATGATTTTAATAGTAACATAATGTGCTGTGCCGTGCTGTGCTGAGTAACTCAGTTATGTCTGACTCTTTGCCTGCCAGGCTCCTCTGTCCACGGGGATTCTCCAGGCAAGAATACTAGAGTGGGTTGCCATTCCCTTTTCCAGGGGATCTTCCCAATCCAGGGATCAAACTCAGGTCTCCCGAGTTTGAGAGATTCTTTACCAGCTGAGCCATCAATAAGTTCACACTTATTCATATACATAAACACACTCATGTCTTATCTTTTATCCATTCACACACTGAGCATGGAATAAAAATTATTATAATAAAAAAGCGAGAATTTATTGAGTGCTTAATGCATTCTAGTAAGTTGTCTACATAGATTGCTGCATATAGCGCTCATAATAACATACATGAGCTCGGTACTAAGCCATGTCTAAATCTGTGCATGCCAGGCTCCTCTGTCCTCCACTGTCTCCTGAGTTTGTTCAGTTTCCTGTCCACTGAGTCAGTGAGGCCATCTAACCATCTCATTCTCTGCCACCCCCTTCTCCTTTTGCCTTCCTAGCATCAGGGTCTTTCCCCATGAGTTGGCCCTCTGCATTATGTGGCCAAAGTATTGGAGTTTCAGCTTCAGCAACAGTCCTTCCAATGAATATTCAGAGTTGATTTTCTTTAGGACTGACTGGTTTGGGTATAGATAGTACGCCACATCTCCATAGACGAAATCAGTTTTAGGGAGGTTAAAATGACTTGCTCAGGACCACGCATTGAGGAATTAACAGAACTGGATTGGGAACCTTGGCAGCCTGACTCTTATAGCCATGATATTTATGTAATAACTACCACACCCTGTTTGCTTCCCATTGTGACAGAACCTGTAGTGTTTAAAAGATAAGTAAAATGAAGCATGTGGCCTCAAAAAGATTCTGCCACCTGATAAGGGAATTGCGATGCAGACTAAACTTCATAGGTTAAACAGGAAATTGGTACACTGTCGTCCCTGGAATTAGGGAGAGGTGGATTGGAAGATGGGCAATGCCTGGCTTTACTAAGCTTCTACTTTACAACTATAGAGGAAATGAGATGTACTCAGACATCTGAAAAGAGAATGTAATAAGACCACCAGGAAAAAAAAAAATCCCTGGTCAAAGAACAGACTGCATTTATGTATTAGCCATTCAGCACATTTACTGTTCTTATCACCTCCTGGTATCACTTGGAATGAATGTTTTTGCCTCCCTAAATTTACCAAATTATCATCTTAACCAGCAAATCACAACTGTTGAAGAATTCACTGCAGCTCAAAATTTATTTCTGATTCTTACTGAAAAATTGTACACAAACACAAGTGTAACACATGTACACACACACACAAACACACATACTCCTAATGTGATCTCCAAAGAGGTAAACAAGTTGCAATTTTTGGTAGTAATAAACTAATGTGAAGATTAAGTAAAAATTTTTACAGAAAAAATTTAAAAACTGAAAGCAGAATATTCCTTCTTTTTGTACTTTTATCTAAACACAATGGGAAGGTAAGCAAGACCATTTTTTTAATCCACAATACATAAAATCTCAATTAGTTATGGTCTATTTGTGCACTGACTAAAAACATTCGCTAACAAAACAGAATTTTCTAGTTTACTGGATAAATATACCAGGAGAAATTGCAGAATAATGTTAGGTTGCCAAGCAACTGCTGCTCTACCCCCTCATTCATCAAGCTTCTTATCCCAGTGCTAGAGAATTCCAACCAATTTGTTTCTTGGGAAAATTATAGTGACTTTCAGTAACACAATAACACTTTTATTCTCAGAAGATAAACTTAGATGTTCTTTTGATCAAAGGGATGTGTTAATTCATTATTCTCTACATGGTGCTAATGAGAAAGCTATAATTAACCAACTACACTATTGCGACACACATAAAATAAACTGCAGTAATTAGTAATGTTTAAGGTGTTAACCAGCCTCCAAAATTAGAAAATACAGAATCCTTCCCCCAATATAGATGCAGAGAAAGGAGAAATCACCATAGCTAATTAAACTGAGGATTGTTTCCATTCCCCAGCCTCCTCCCCCTCAAAAGTGGGAGAGGAACAGGATCTCCAAAATGTGAGAGATTTCATTTTTAAAGCAGAGAAAATGGCTCAGTGCCAAAATTTACCTGTAGGTAGACATAAATGCTGGAGAATAATGTAATCTTTTCTTTGAAAGAATGCTTAGCACAATATTTTTCCAGGAATGAATAGGAAGAATATTATGCTTTCACTCATTAGCTGTGTTAACTTAGCATATTGTATGTAAATCACCATAATAATTGCATTCTCTTCAGACTGAATCAGTTAGTTAGAATGAAGCTGTAATCAAAATGCTCATAATTGAAAATACAGTATTCTTGGTCTTGTTTTGAAAAAATAACAAGGAACACTGATTGAATCAAATAATACAGTACATCATTGAAAATAGCCTTGGTACAGAGATACGTTGTTTCTCTAGATTACACCTTAGCATGTCAATTAGCTCCCCAAATCTGGATTTGTCATGGTTTTTTACTGTTACCCTTTGTCTTCAGCCTAACTTCAGCTTTCCAGGTGCAAAATCTAAGATTGACTTTTTAGATTTTTTTTTTTTTAGGGAAAATATAAAATAGTAAAAAGCTAAATTTTGTTTCTAAAATGTATTAGATTCTATGGTACTGCTGGCTGTCATAAATCATAGGGCAAAATAATTTCCAATAAATGGAACATTTAATGCCAGTGCTCCTGGGAAAGAATATGTAAATGATCACATGAATTTCAGGCAAGCTGTCACAGTAATTCCTCAAGGTACCCTTTAAAGATGACATATTCACTGTGAAGAAGAGGGCATTGGTTGTCTTGCAAAAGTCAAACTTGAAGCAATACTCTACTATATGAACTAATACAGGGCTTCCTGACATTCATTTCTTCAAATCTGATGCCATTAGCCACGCTCTATGACTTAATTTTCTTTTATTAGATAAAAATTAGGAGAATCTGAAATCTGCCTTAAATCATTACTTTTACTTAATTTCCCCATAAAAAATGAGTCTGTCTAAAATATTTTGAAAAGCAAATTTGGGTCAAACAATCTTCAATCTTCAAAGATTTCAGAAGCTAATTATAAAAACCAAGCTCCAATCCAGCAAATATTTTCCTAGGTGAGTTCTATTTTGTAAAAGTCGTAAGAAGCTTTGTGATGGTGACATCTGTCTGGTTTCACTTGCTTCAGAGCCATCAAAATATGCCAATATTCTAAAAAGCAAGTAATTTTTAAATGAATTTAATACTAGTTCATTTAAGGAGATGAATTCACTTTAAGGTAATAAATATATTATGTGCAATATCAAATGCTAGCAGACCTGTAATTAGGTAAAGGGGACATATAACTTCCTCATTACTGGGTATGTTGGAGCACCTATACAACCAAGAGCAGTAATAAACATCCATAGCCTTTTCTTTAAAGGAAAGGACCCATAAGGTGCAACAGAGAACAATCTGGAAAACATACATTAATCATCACAGTCCCGAACTTCTGCAGTGAAGAGTGGAAACACGTCTGGAAAGAGATTTTAATGAACTGTGGTAGCCAGTACTCTTACCTGCCCAGAAATAACCATTTGTCTCCATTTATTCACTGACAATATTCAAGAGTTTGTGGGAAATGGTTATACACTATGTGCTCTGCCATTATTGGAGGGAAATCCACAGCAATATTTAAGGCCATAAAATAGAAACCCCCATTATACACCAGACTCTAGAACCAAGTTAAATTTTGAAAGTCACAGGGTGATCCATCCTAAAAATAATGAAATTAAGACAAAGCCAACTGCAACATTAGCAGACCAGAGAGGAAACATTTTTACACAGAAAGCAGGAAAGTCAACAATTTTTTGTTTTCTTGTTACTAAAAGTTTCCCTAAACAGCTTTCTAAGCTTCTTTCTCCATCCAGTTGTTAATTTATGTCTTCCAATCTGCTGGAAATCAAAGCTTTGTAGAAGATGGACTGGACAGTAATACTAATGTCAATCGATGGTCTCCAAAATTAGCAATCAGTATTTCGCCTTCAGTAAAAATGCAGAGAAAAGAGAAGACGCCTGATCTACTTAAATTGAGGATTAGTTTATAATAACAGAAACGGGGTCAGCAACCATAACTTTAGTGTTGATTACCAACATCAGACGCTGAGCTAAACTGTTTACCGGAATGATCTCACTCCACTTGCTCAAAAACCCGGAAAGGAAGGTATTGATACTATCCCTATTATTTAAAGGGGGAAACTGAGGCACAGTGTAAACGACTCGTCCAGAACCACACATCTCAGAGCTACGAGCCCACGTCAGCGCAGCGAGCCACTCTGCCTCGCACGAGCCCAGGTGCCTCACCAGTTGCCCACCTCCGCGCGCACGCGCAAACGTGCCCCCCACCGCGGGCGTTCCGTGAGCGCGCCATCGCGCACGCGCATGCCCTGGCACCACTTGCCAGCTCTGGGGGCTCTCTGGGAGCTCCCCCACCCCGGCGGAGCTGAACCCCGGCGCCACTCGCGTTTGGCTGAACCCGAGTCTTCCTCCGCGCCTTGTCGCCCTGCCGTGTCACTACACACCTGCCTTCAGTAGCTCACCTATTACCCCTTCGCTGCTCGCCCTCCGGCTGACAGCCTGACCACCCAACCCCGCGCTCGCCCCAGGATGCCACTCGGGGTGTGGGTACCTGAGCCCTCGCGGTGGCGGCTTCTTCAGCCCCTGGCTTTTCGCAGGAATTCCTCAGTCCGGCCCCCGGCTGAGAAAGTGAGGCTTGCGGTGAGCAAGAGTGGGAATGTAGGGGCTGGCTGGCGTTCCCCAGCCTCCCGGCTCCAGTCCCAGCTCTCCAGATTAATCACTTTCTCACTGCTCCCCCCAACCCCCACGCGCACACTCCCTCAAAAAAAGAAGGGAGGGAGAGAGGCACAAAGAGGAAGAAGGGACCATCCGTGACTGGCATCTCTAGCTCCCCCAGCTCCGCTACCAGGGAGCCATGGCAACCACGCCCCCGACCTGCCCCCTCATCCCCTCGGTGGTCTGGGGAGGTGGAGCCCCTAAGCCTCGCGGGTTTCTCGTCCCCCACCCCCGCCCCACCACCCCAGGTGTCCAAAATCTCCCCTTTCAAGCTGACGGCGCGTCTCCAACCCCACCGGCATGTATAATCGCCCCTTGAGAGTGGGAGCAAGACAGTGGGGCGGCGGTGTTGGCGCCCGACGACCCAAGAGATGGTAGGGGGCAGGGAAGAGTCACGCCAGGACTGACCCTCAAACCCAGCTGGACTTCGCAGCCCCCACCCGGGTGAGGCTGGAATGTCCAGGAGGGTCTGGAATCCTCTCCAAAGGGCAGCAAGAGATGCAGGTAACGGAGGCTGGAGAAAAGACAGAGAGTCAACCCACCTACCCGTGACCAGGAGGAGAAAGTGGGAGCAGGAGGATTCGAGGAGCCGCTTTGCTCCGTCCGACCGACCAGAACCTCCTGAATCCAGCCTCAGCCACCAGGGGGCGGGGCTGGGAAAGGGGGTGTCTCTAACTGGCCTAAGGCTGGGGGACCCTCGGACCACCCTACTTTGTGCAATGACGGAGCCCTGACTACGCACCATCACCGACCCAGCAGGGGTTGAATCCCGCTGGAGCAAACCCATTATCCTCCTTCTGTCTCGCTCAAAGAGTTGCGGAGCTCCCCGGGGCTAAGAAGACAAGCCCATTAACCACCGCCCCCACCCCCCGCCCCCGGCACACCTGAGTCGCTCCCAGCACCAGATCCGTTCTGTACCTTCCTTCGAGGAAACCGCTCCTTCAAGCTGGCTTGGAGCGGGAGAAGGGCGTGGAAGTCCAGCAGCTCCCGGCGGATGCACGGGAGTTTCTCGCCGGCAGCTCCCAGCCGATCTGCACGCGGGTCTGCCCGCGGAGAGGCCGCCGCGCCCCTCCCACCGCCGGCAGTGGCCGCGAGGACGCGGACCTGTTCTGGCTTGCTCTCGGATCCACACCCTCCCCGCAGAGGGAGGCTCGCGCAGCTCCTCTCTGCGGCGGTTCTGCCCACCCACCCCACACCCACGCCGCTTATTCCCCCTCCCTCTCCTCGCTCCCTTGGGACAGGGAGAGTTACAGGCTTAAGACTTTTATTTCATGGTGAAAAGCAAGGGACGAAGCCCAAACTTTGCTCGCCATTTTCCACGTCTATGGTTAAAAGAGGTAGGATCGTTGCCCCTTTTATCTGCAAAAGAGAAATTTTAAAGTCCATCTGCCTCCTGATAGCTCCACTCAGTACATACTCCAGACACAGGTCGCCAGTCTGGTTTTCTCCCAGAGCTACATGTTGAAAGGGTGTGGTGCCATGGACCTATTTAATTTTTTTTTTTTTCCTTTTTGCTCTCATTACTCATTTAGAGGCGTGATGAGGCTTGCTATTTAATTTACAAATGATGCTACTTCTGTAAACTGGCAAATTATTGGTATTTGAATGTATGCACCTTCTTCTGTTACCATTTTTTGTCATATTACTTATGATCAATAATTTTATCATATTGTTCCCTAACATTTTTTCCTACTTATTCTGTATTAATCAATTATAAAATAGAAGTCTTGGGTGCTTATCTCCACTACAAAAGGCCACTTCTGTTGCCTTATCAATTCCCCCCAAAAATGCAATTTTATTTGAAGATTCCAAAATTAATCTGGGAAAATTACAATCTTTGCAGTATAAACTGATTTTTATACCCCTTTCATTTTTTCCCTCACCATAATCGTATTTTCCAAAAATTTCACACAATACCACTTTTTAAAAAATTTTGTTGAATTTAAGTTGTCTTTGATGGTTAGAGAATCACTGACTTCTAAGTTTTACTCTACTAAGGCAGTGAGATTGACCTTACAGTCTGGTTTTGTCCATTGAACAATGAGGGCATTTAGAGATGTGAGCCCCCCTCAGAGTCGGATGCCGCTAGAGTGAGCAGCAAGGGGAAGGCAACTCAGGATTCTGCTTTAGAAGCAACTGAATCAAATATTTGGCAAATGAATAAATGGACTTTTAAATTTTAATCATTGCTAACCTTTGAGCCCCAATTCTGTCAGTTCATGTGTGGGCAAGGTTCTTACTGACTGTGTGGCAAATTGCAAATGCAAGTGAGGGCAGGATTTGTCCTGAGTTTAAACTGAACTGCTGGAGTAATTTCTTTGCCTGAGGCATCATTATTCACATGGCATGTTTTCTAAAGTAGAAACAAAGATATAACATTGAATAAAATTCCGACAGGGAAAATACTGTATCTGTAAGAAAACATTTCAGAGGTCAAGACAGAAAGCCAAGTTGATCTCCTGAGTATACCTTCTTCCTGTAAGCATCTGCTGAGCAGAAGACTCAGAACTCCATCCTGGTCAAAGCAACACAGTGCTGAAACCTTTTGCTCTTCTTAGCTTTATGGTGTGTTTGCTTGACATCTGGATCCCTATTAAAAAAAAAAAATGTTTGTTGAGCACCTACTAATTATCATTGCGCTAGGCGAGAGACTACAGTGGAAAATTCAACAGGCAAGACTAGTTGCTTGTTTTTAAATTAACTACCCAAAGATATATAAGAGAATAGCAAGGCATGATACCTGAAACAAGAAGATGATGTGTCAGTTCTTAAACATGAGTTTTTCTTGTAAGGGGAAAAAACATGATTCTGCTTGTAAATCAGGAAATAGCCCAAGAGTAAACCTATGGCTTAAGGACAAACATTGAGTCCTCCTGTACACAAAAACTTTACCCCAGGCAAGTACATTTTAAGAAAGAAGTGAGGGAGAGAGGGAAAAGGAAGGAAGGGAGGGAGGAAGGAAGACAGGCAAATGATTAACCAAGAGAGGAAAACAGAATTTGAGAGAAAGAAAGCATTTTATCCAACTAAAGGAAGTTTGTTTGTTGTTTGTTTTTTAAGGAATTCAAAATGGAAGCAGTGACTTAAACTTCCACATCCAAGAAACACTTCATAGTTATTAACCTCCAAGGATAATTTCATATTTTTAATACATGTTCAAGGACAGGCAACCAATTCAGGCTTTCCTATCCCAAGAAACTTGCAGATCTACTGCCTCTGCTTCTAGAAAGACTGGAACCTGACACCAGAAGGTAGCCTTCATCCTGAATGGATGTTTGCTGAAGATACCTTCTGCTGCTGCTCTGAAATCCTCTCTTGGCTCCCATTCTCCGGTCTGACACTCTATTCAGCACATTTCTCACTCTACAAACAATCCTCCTCTATCAGCCGTCACACCTTTGCATGTGGGTGCCGAGAGAGACTGGATACTTATGTCACATGAAAATGTGATTGCATTAGCCTTGAAAGGTGTGAATTTCTTGCTCAC
The DNA here is from genome assembly GCF_023699985.2 of Odocoileus virginianus. Taxonomy (NCBI): domain Eukaryota; kingdom Metazoa; phylum Chordata; class Mammalia; order Artiodactyla; family Cervidae; genus Odocoileus; species Odocoileus virginianus. The sequence goes on from NC_069699.1 coordinate 23,604,712, forward strand.
AATTGAAGAACGTGTAAAATAAAATTTCAGCTATCAAATCACAAATGCAGGGGAGAAAAGGAGTTCTTTCATGAACAGAAGCAGAAGGTGAGAGAGATAGGCTGGTCATCTGGAAAAAAGAGAAAGGATATTAAAAGCTGGGGTATTTTTCAGCTTTTACTGCTGATTTACTACCTACCCTCAGCCTGAACCATCATTTGGTATCATTCCCAGAGTAGGGCCATTGAAGGAATATTGGCTCTTGGCAAAGGCTAGTAGCTAGTGATATGGCATCATTCCTAGAAAAATTGTTTAGCAGAAGAGCTATAGTTTTGGAAATGGTATTTCAGTCTAGCAGTTCAGAATAGTCACAGATCGACAGAGGTTTTCCAGCCAACTGCTGTAATAAAGGAAAGCAGGATGTTTCCACTGAGGGATAAACCCTCAAAGGCAACCTTGGAAGTACAAAGCAGCCACCTTCAGCTTAGACATTAATAAAGCCAAAGAAGACCACATTAACTCTGAGGAGTTAAAATGACAAGAGTCGATACTCCTTTAACTTATCCTTTAATGTGAGAACAAAAGGACATGTATTAAAAATCAAAGGGCAATAATTCCGGAACAAATAAAAAGGTAAAATCTTGTATTTCATGCTGTGGATCATTAATATGTGTGATTCACCCTTAGGAAGTCATGGAACCAGATACTTTCATTGGATTTTAATAGGACTAAGTAATTTTATGGTCATTAATAACACTATACTTTTATAGCTAAAACATTGCTTATATCTTGTCAAATTTCAGGCTTCAAGGCATTTGTTGATTTCTTGTGGAGATCAGATTTCCTGTCCTCCAATTAGAAACACCTAACTGTCAATTATGGCTGGCTTACTTTCATATTGGTGATTCATTCCAAAGTCCTAGGCAACCAAGTTTTATCTCAAAAACCTGTGAACTGGTGTATATAGGAGGAATTCACATTTATTGGGGGAAAAACCTGATATTTAGGGAAGATGAGAATTTCATCTGAATCTGTACTCCAAACATAGTATAAAATCTTTTCAATCTGGTAAGGACCTCAGCTAACATATTCTCCTACAGCTTCTTTTTATACTTGGGTAAGGCTCAGAAATTTTCTCAAGGTGGTACAATGGGATTAGTGGCCTAGAAAATATTTTTTTTTAATCTCCTCGCTTTTAATCTTGTATCATTTTAGAATGTGACAAGCCACTGCCATTCTGGAAGATAATTTATTCCAATTTTGCTACAGCAAACAAAATGTATGCTAAATAGTGAGATAGTGAGTGATGCACAAGAATAGGACTGATCATTAAGGGAAACATAGTTCAGCTGAAGTAGCTTATCTTTTTCATCTATTCTGTCCAGTTGGTTTTGGCCAATAAGTTTTACTGCTGTCTATATGAAGTAACCATGTTAGAGAAAAAGGAGAGAACTAGTGGGTCTTCTTAATATGAGACATTATGTATGGCAGGATGTTTATTCCACTCTCTCCTCCTGCCTCACCCCTCAAATCTGTTCTTTTTTTTTAATTCCTGGTCACATGGCCACCTACTGAAAGACTGTATTTCCCAGTTTCCCTCATGACAAAGTGTAAGCCGAAGACTAGATTCTCACTAAAGGGATATAAAGAGAAATGTAGTTGGCAATTTCCAGGTCATCGACTTAAAAATAATCTAGATTCTTTTAGCTCTTTTTGCTTCTAGCTAGCCTGCAGTGGTTAAAGTCTTACATTGAAGATGACAAAAAAGCATCCAGCAACCTGAGTTCCTAATGACTTTGTAAATCAGAACCCGCTTATTACCATGAACTGACTTTATCACTTCTTTGAGCCAGTGTCTTCTGGGGTCTCTGTATTATATTTATTTAGCCTTTCTCCTAAGTAATACAACTGTTATCTCAATCATCAGAGCAATTTCAGAGCAGTAAAGTAAAATAAGAGTGGAAGGTACAGTAGATACTGCTATTTTTTTTTTAATTTCCCTGCATTTATCTGCATTAATATGGCTCCACCAGTGCTAGGGAATAACATCCCCCTATGTTTATTTGGCTGAGTGGAGGCTCAGGCCAGTGCTTCCTCTCTACTTCTGGTCCAGGTGATACAGTCAAGACCAACCAACATTTTCCATCCCTCTGCTCAGAGCAATAAAAGACAGATTCAAAGGAGTCAATCAGAAAGATATCTTGGACTTACTCTGAACAACTGGGATAAAAACTGATGATTGCTCAGCAGGTCTGATGTCAGTGAGGCTGCTTCTTATCAACACTTAGAGCATGGCTGAGAATAAAAGTACCACGGGGGAAAGAAAAGGAGAGAGACAGATACTTGATATTCTCATTTGAAGAACTTGAGCTTTAAATAAGCTCAAAGTTCAATGTTTATTAAAAGCTGAAACTGGAATAAATCTCAATTTGTAGCTAGGTGAATGGAAAAAAAATTTTACATAAAGTAATTTGCATTGGTTTCCTGTATCTTGTGATCAAAATCATTTTTTTCACTATAAATGCCCAAGTAAGATTATTATCTTGGGATAAGTTGTTTAGTAAAAGGGATGTGTGTGGCAAAAAGTCTCCTTTTCATGACATTACCTATCTGGTTGGCAATGACGGCTTGAAATACTCTGTCTAAAGGATTTCACCCTATATCTGAGTTCAGCAGGAAAGAACAAAATGATCTAATAATGATGCCTGACATTAATATTATACAGGAAGTGATTCTTATGTTCCATAGGTATTTGACATCCTTGTTTTAAGGCATTCTTAAAATTTGACATAAATCTAGATGTATGGAGGCCTTACTTTTTTAAAAAATTATGATATAATAGTACATTCTTTGGGGGCATATTTTTCACTCTTTAAAAGAGAGCCCTAGACCAATTAGTCTTCCCCGTATAGTGTTTAGGGGCCATAACTCATGCTTTCAATTGACTTTTTTCCTGCAAAATAAACAAATTAATTAGCAGAGATGTGTCTAAAGTGCAAACTGCTGTTAATAGCATGTGTTTTACTGTGTTAATCCAAACCATAATGCAATTATTTAGTCATTGCATTGGATTTATTTTCTTTCAGGGGTTAAATGAGACTTATCAATCTATTTTTTCGTGTTGTTTTCAGAACATGGTAAACAGACAAACTCAATAAGGCATTCTAAACTCTGTTCCACAGAACAGTAGGCCCACAGCAAGAATTCTGAATCCCCTGTTTGTATTGACATGAAAGATTTGCCTTAGTGTATGGGCATTAGTTCTTCTATCTTCTGCTCCATAGCAGAATTATACTCAGTAAGTTTAAGGATGTCCATAAATTTGGACACAGGATTTCCACTTCAATGACTCTATACAATTTAAATAACTTAAAACACAGGATATTTACTGTCTTTCTCACTCAGGTAGTTTTTTGCCATCTCATACTAAAACACTTAAGGGCACATAACTATAGACATGAGTAATACATATAAGTATTACATAACTTATATTGCCTATGTTTTCCTTCAAACAAGCAAAATTTACTGGCTTAGTTCTTTTTCCTATTGCTTAGTCTATACACTAATACAAATGTGAAACACATTTAAAATTTTTCCTATCTCATATAAAGAAATCATCTTAAAAGTTTCCTAAAATTAAGTAGATTTTGATATCTCAAATATACATAAAGGAGGAAATTTGACGATGAAAATCTGAAATATTCCAGGGTCCCTAAAATATTCTGGTGCAACATCCAGAGAAAATATATAGGAATTGACAAGTACAATGAATATATGCAATGTAGAGAATAGCAAACAAACACAAGGACCAATTCCAGTTAAAAACCTTGATAATATTTTTGCTAATGAAAAAACAATACAAAAAAAAAAGTAAAGCTTAAATATAATTGCATTACCCAATTTTAGGACAGATGCCACTTTAGAGGTCATTAATTCATGCAACCATTTCAGAAAAGGATAATTCATCATGTGTTATTACACTGGGCATCTCAGATGGTGCTAGTGGTAAAGAACATGGCTGCTAATGCAGGAGATGCGGGTTGACTCCCTGGGTCATGCAAATCCCCTGGGGAAGGAAATGGCAACCCAGTCCATATTTTTGCCTGGGAAACCCCATGAACAGAGGAGCCTGGTGGGCTACAGTCCACGGGGTTGCAAAGAGTCAGAAACAACTGAAGCAACTTAGCATGCACATTATTATATTAATAAATAATAAAATCAGCAATTATACTCAGTAAGTTTAAGGATGTCCATAAACTTGGACCCAGGACTTCTGCTTCTATGACTCTATAGCATGTAAATAACTTTAAATACAGGTAACTCAATATGCCCATAAATATTCAGTGATAAAATTAATTATAAATACAGGAGAACATAGTCACTAGGTTGAATCATATGAAACTGTCCCTATGCCAATCCTGCAATGATGGTGATTTCATGTTGTTCAACCTAATAGATTATTCTGCAACCCTATGATGATTAAACAGTGTTCTAAAATTGTGTTTTTAAAGATTTGTAACATAATAAATTCTTTACAATGTGAAGTTGTGGAATTCTAGTTAGGGTTCCTTTCAGGACCAACCCTCTTATAGATAAAAACTATAATGTATGGATAGAATGTAAACATAATGCCTGAAAGCACTGGAAAGTTTCCCCAAACAGGCAGATACTGGAAAGGGTAGACGCTGGAAGAAGGAGACAGCACTGGATGAGTGTCCCGTTTTATATCTTTTCACCAGAGGGCAGGACTCAGTCTGTCCGTACTAAGTGGATAAAATAAGGAAAGAAAAAATACAGACTTACTGGCTTAAAGAAGGACAGATTTTGCATAGCCAGACTGACTGGAAAATGAAAGGGAAAAACCCATCAAGGAGAAAGTCAAAGGAAGAGCCCTAAATTCTGTGTATAAACACTGCCCAGCCTCTGGCAATCCTCTGAAATATGCATTAGTAGGACAGTCTCCAAACAGCTCTGTTGAGGCTAAAAGAACTGAACTGAGATTTCAACCATCTATTGTAAAAGGGACTCTCATTTGATCTGAGCCACATTTTACTGCCTTCTAAGAAAAATAGAAATCAATATTATTTGGAGAACATACAGAATCCAGAATCTCTACAACGCTCAAAAAACAATCCAGAGCTACTGAATATTTGATAAATATATGTGAACTCTACTCAAAGACAATGGAGTTCAATCCTGAGGTGATAGATACTGGACTTAGTGGACAACGAATTTAAAACCCAATTATATTTATATTTATACTCAAGGAAATAAAAGAAGATATTCTCAAAATGAATATGAAGCTGGGAAATATAAACAGAGGAATAGAATCTTGTAAAAGAGAACAAAAAGGAAATTCTTGATTTGAAAAAATATAATAGCTGAAATTAAAAATTTTCATTTAGCTTAATAACAGTTTGAAGGTAACAATAAAGAGTCAATGAACTATAATGGAAACTTTCCAACCTCATCAATAGAAATGTTCCAACTTCAAAGACAGAAAAAAAATTGGAGGGGGAAAAATTACTACAGCTTCAAAATACTTAATATGTGTGTAATTGGAGTCCCCCCAAAAGAGAGAAAAATGAAGTGTAATAATAAATAAGAAATAACGGTAACAAAAGTTTCCCAATATTATAAAAGTCAGAAATGTATAGATTCAAGAAATTCAGCCCCATAGCAGAATAAGCACAAAGAAATCCTCACCTAGGCAACACAGTAATTAAACTGCTAAAAATTTAAATAAATAAAGATTAAAAGAGAACCTTAAAAAAAGACAGAGAGAAAAGAAACACATTACATACAATAGCAAATTAAAAATGCTAACGGAAAAAAAAAGCAAAACTAGAAGTCTAGATCCAGTGAAAATGTTCTTCCATTATGAAGGCAAAATAAAGTTAGTTCCAGATAAAAGAAAACTAAAAAGAGTTATCACCCTCAGAACTGCCCTACAAGAAGTGTTAAAAGTAGTTATTAAGGCTGAAGGGAAATGATAACAGATGAAGATAAGATCTTTAGGAAGAAATAAAGAATCTGGAAAGGGAAATATGTGAGTAAAAATAAAAGACTATTTTTTTTTCTTTTAATTTACTTAAAGTGTATGTGACTGTTTAAACTAAAAGCCCTAGCTCTTACTTCCAATAAAACAGATAATGCTCCCAACTAAAGAGAAAATGGTGGGCTTCCCACGTGGCCCAGTGGCAAAGAACCTGCCTGTCAATGTGGAAGACACGAGAGACACCGGTTTGATCCCTGAGTCAGGAAGACCTCCTGGAGAAGGAAATGGCAACCCACTCCAGCCTGGAAGGCTACAGTCCACAGGGTTGCAAAGAATCGGACACACACACACACACACACACACAAGAGAAAAGGCACATATCACATGTACATACAACCATAAAGATGTTTCAATAATTTACATTTCCTGAATAAAACTGTAGCATCTTTCATAATGTAGATTTCATCCAGAATTTATTATTAGCACAACTACAGAAGCCTGCAGAGATTTTACAGAAAGATCAACTCAATTAGATAAAAATGAGAATCTTCTTTTCAGATCTAAATTTTGCATCATTATCTCTCTAGGAAGAGATCATTAAATTATGATTTAGTCACAGAGCTGTTTACTGATTAGAATGCAGAACACTTAATCATTTGCATTTGAAATGAAGTGGAATATATATAGATAATCCACTTTAAAATGAAAGAGCTTAAAATTTATCTAAATTTGAATGAATAGGTTAAGAGGAAGTAAGAAAGAACTCTCTGCTCAATATAGTGTTATTTGTACTATATAGGCTTAAAGAAAATCTGGCTTTGGTGGAAACAGCTAGGGCCGATTAACTGACAAAAGTCTTACACCCAAGGTAATCAACAACAATTCTTAGATACCAAACAAGTTTTCTTTGCTTCATCCAATGAAAAATCCATTTGGGAGCAACTTTTGTTTTTGCTTCTCAAAATTAGACTGATGTTTATTCCAGGACCAGATACAATTATCATGAACAAAAGAAAAGTATTCTCAATATTTCATCCAGTATCTTATCATGTCTTTTCTTTCATACAATAGTTGGATATCATGAGCAGAGATATTTTTAATTTTTCATAATTATCTAAAATCAGAAGCTATAAAACATCATGTATAATGCAACTTCGAGTTTTCAAGGCACTGATAAGTATCAAGAGTCCAGTTAAAGAACAGGATATGATAGAATAAATAAAAGTTTGTTTTATATTCCTAAACTTTTTTATTTATAAAGTAAATATTTGGAGGATACCATGTTTTTAACACAAAGAAAAATACCATAAATCTAATGTACATCCAAATGCAATTTTCCACTAAATGCTACGGAAATAAATTGCAAATAAAGTTTCTGTAAACTGATATTAACTAGTAGCCTAATTATGTCTTTAATTCATGCACCCACTCCAAAATTTAGATATAGTGAAAATATAAAATGCTCACCAAGATATCTACTGAACTGTAATAATAATTTTTGAAAAACTTAAAATGCTATTGAAATATTTTTATTTTGATAATAAGTTAGCAAGTTTACTAGGGATGAATTGCAAAGCCTTTCTGACTGATTCTTACTCAAAGTATTTAAATGTCAAATTCTGTTGCCAGATTTTGAAGGTGATAGCTGGTCATTAACTTCTCTGAAAGTTAGTGAATAAAGCAAGGCATATGTTCTAGACTTGACGAATTACACACATCCATTATAACATCTAGAAAAGAAAGGCATTCCCATGCCAACCTTCAACCCTCAACAAGAATTTATTCAAGCCATAACTCCACACTGATGACAGAGCAAACCAACATAAAATGGGGACTTTACCAAAGGAATTGTTTATAGCGGGGTCAGAAGAGGTTTCCCGTAAAATGCTGTAGAAGCCCAACTGTTTTGTTCTATTTTATCCTTACCGTAATAAACTCCTGTCCTTTAAGTTATAGAATTTTCTCACCATCACGTGATCTTAAATGTAAGGTGAAACACGCCCTTGTTGGAGTTATCTCAAAGAGGGAAAATAAAAGATGTTCTCTGAAACGGTGACTATGGTTTTTGTTCATATCCTTTGGCAAATGAATTATCCTCCTTGGGAACTGGTAGTTAAATGGAATTCTAGCTGTGGGGAGCATCACCAAGTTTGTGCTTACTTCCATCAGTAGGTGTAATCGTATACTTGTTGAAGATGGATGACTTTGTTTGTGTTTTTGATTCCCAGAGACTGGATTTTAGTAAAAGGATACAGAAAGTGTTGTTAAATGGGGTATCTATGGTGCATGTTAAAGTCAAAAAAAAAAAGTACATAATAAGATCAGAAAAATAACGAGCCTTAAACACAAGCAAACATTGCTTCCCTAAGTAAGCAGGAGTAACACAGAGAGAGAAAAAGGGAAAATGTAAATCGTATAGTACATACTAAAAGTGCTTCACCTAGAAAACACATTCGATATGTTTATGTCATAAATCTTGAGAAATAAATAACCCTATCAATAAAATATGTGGTATTCTAGGGTCAAAGCAGTAAAGTGAACATTCAGAGTTTAAAGGGAATTGGAAATTAGACACAGGCTCATCACTGACAACCAGATGCATTTGTGAACCTTATACTTTGAGAGCATTTCAGAGGCCCTTCAAGTGAAGAATATGGTAAAAACTGTTTAATGATACCATTGTTCATATACATTATCTTAGGAAAAATAAAGAGCCTGTAAAGTTACTGAATTATCATCGAACACATACATATGTAATCTGCATGTGGTAAACATGAAAAACAGCTAATTTTCCAATACTTTGGAATAAATGGAACTTCAGTATGTTTTACAGACCACCTTGAGGATCTTAGAGAAGCAATAGTTCCTTTTTGTATCTAAATTTGGAGAGCTTCACTCCCTGCCTTCATAACAGCCTAATCCTTACCAAGTGATACCCTGTGGAGATTTTCAGGATCTGCTCTGATGGGGATTCCTTTCATCTCAAATGTAGCTCTGACAGCACTGCTGCTTGCAGGATACTCAGGAAGTGAATACAGGTGGAGCATCCTGCTAGGAGCTCGAAAGCACAGGCAGTAGCCTCGCCACCTTGTCAGGCCAATGCCAAGCCTCCAAAAACAAAGGGATCTTTCCTATTAGAAGGACAAACAACTCATGCCAGGTGAAATGCAGTCCCTAAGGCTGACTTGTCTTCCCTCCATGCATCACTGTGGTTATAGTCCAATTTGTCCAAGTAGGCATTTCATTAAGGCCCTTGGTAAGTACTGGCTTATCGTAGTAACTGGCCAAATTTAAAAACAAATATATTCTATTCTGAGAGGTAAACAATTTAAAATAGCTCCTGGGTGTTTACAATCACAGTATTTGATCAAAACAACAGAACCACCAAAGTAGAGCCAAATAAGATGTTTCCATCTAAATCGATATTTTCTCACGATGGGAAAAACAGGGATGATGCTCATATATAAGCATAATTCAGCAGAATAATCAAATTCTTAATCATCCTGGAGACTGTATCTCAGAATTGTAATCAGTTGGTTTTGTTCTCTAATTTTACAGCAGTGGAGATGGCTTAGCTGGTGTCTATCATATTTTTTGTCTTGTGATAAAGCACCACATGCCTTTTTAACGATAAAGTTGCCTTGATTTAATAGTACTGAAAGTAACCAAGGGACAAAATAACAAAATTAATCTATCTTCATAAAATAAAATGATTCAAATATTCCTAAAGCATTTGCTTCAAAGAAGTTATATTTCAATAAATGATCAAGCATTTGCTGAATACCTATTATGTACTAAAAATAAAAACTTTGAAATAATATATAGTTCATCCTTATTCCACATGAGGCAATGCAATGGGGATAAACTATATAATTGACCTTTATAAGGGTCATGCATACAGGAATAGGCGATAATTATAAGATTTTAAATTATTTTAAAACATTGATTCCAGGGACTTACCTAGTGGTCCAGTGGCTAAGACTCCACGTTCCCAATACAGGGGGCCCGGTTTCAATCCTTGGTCAGGGAACTAGACCCCACATGCAAAAATTGGAAAAAAAAAAATCCTGCATTTCACAACTAAAGATCCCACATGTTGCAACTAAGACCTGGTGCAGCCAAATAATTAATAAATAAATATTAAAAATCAATACTATTAAATTATTCCTCTACTCAAACATCTTTGCAACCACATGGACTGTAACCTGCCAGGCTTCTCTGTCCATGGGATTTCCCAGGCAAGAATACTGAAGCGGGTTGCCATTTCCTTCTCCAGGAGATCTTCCCGACCCAGGGATCGAACACGAAGTCTCCTGCTTGGCAAGTGGATTCTTTACCACTGAGTCACGAGGAAAGCTTGAGATAGTAATATATAACAAATTAACTATTCCTTTCCTCCTTTTCCATTTCATATAACTGCAAAATAGAAGTTTGGTAGGCCACAAGGCAGAGACTACAAAGGCTAATCAGTACTCTAGTCTCCTTTTGTTCCTTGCATACAATTGAATTGGTTTTCCCAGGATCTCTTTCATCTGGATGGAATCATTCAACTGAATTCTGGCCAGTGGAATATGGATGGAAGAAATATGCACCACTTCCAAGGATGGCCATAAAACAATCTTTCAAGTTTTCCCTCTCTTCCTCTATGTGGCTGGAAGCAAAGGAGGAAACATCTGTGCTTCAAGAGAGAAGAAACTGGGCTCTCTGGATTAACTTTAGAGAAGGGACACCCAACCTAGAGTATTTACAGTCAAGGTATGTGGATGTGGAACAGATTTTATTCTGTAGAGTCACTAGAATTTTGGAAAAGGGAAAAAAATTTTGTTATATCAGCAAGCGTCAATTGCTCTAATAACGTTCATAAGATATGTTTTCCACCAAATGGCATTAAGTTTTAACCTTTACAACATAACCATCAGATTATTACAAAATAATTATTATTGATATTTTACTAAGCCTGAGTCATGGTAACATGCTCCTGCTTATACTAATTCTCTGCCTTGATCTAAAAATGCTGTTTCTACTTTCTCTATTTCTGTCAATGGCTCTGTATTAGTTTGCTAGGGTTGCCATAACAAAATATCACAGACTGGGTCACTGAAACAATAGAAACATATTGTCTCATAGGTATAGAGGCCAGAATTCCAATAACAAGGTGTTAATAAGTTTGGTTTCTTCTGAGACCTCTCTCCTTAGCTTGCAGATGGCTGACTTCTCACCATGTCTGCACCTGATCTTTCTTCTATGTGTGCACATCCCTAGGCTCTATGTGTTTAATTTTCTTTTTCTTATAAGGACACTAGTAAGATTGGATGAGGGCTCAATCTGAGGGCCTTATGTTAATTTAATGACTTCCTTAAATGCCTTATCTCTAAATATAATCATATCCTGAGATATTGAATGTTAAAGCTTCAACATATGAATTTTAGAAGGGACACAATTCAGTCTATAGCAGGCACCAAGAATCATTCATTATTTGACCCCTGATCCTTCCCCCTGCATCACCTCATATATTTGCCAAGTCCGATTAAGTTTATCCCAGAATTATCTTTCATTTCTGTCCCTTCATCCCCATTTCTGATGCCACCTTGTCCATGACCCCATTTCTTTTAGTCTGAACTTCAGTAAATTGTCCTTCTGTATCCACTACCCTACATCTCCAAACAATCCTACTATCTGCTCAAAAATCAGCAAGGGTTTTCAACTACCTTATGAAATAAAGATCATACTTCTGGACCTATCATTCAAGAGCCTGGAAAACTGTGTGTCAAATTATGTTTCTGCCTGTCTATTTAATACTTGCTTTCATTCAAATTTGACACTTATTCCCCAAAATCACATTTTGTTTCTTAATACTCAGTATTTAATTTCTCTATTCCTTGCTCCTGGAATTCCTGTTCTATCATCTTGATCTCTCTTAACTGAATGTACCTTTTTATTCTCCAATAGACTGCTTCTGATCTCCAAAGTTATTTCATAGAAATTCCCCTCTGAGCTTCCATAGCAACTGGAATTCCACTTATACTAGTGGAACTCCATTATTACTACTGTAATAATTATTATATTAGATCCTATGCAAAATGCTTGACACATATTACTTCATTAATATCCCCATTCATCCTTAATAGCTGTAATTATTTACCCATTTTACAGATGCAAAAAATGAATATTAGAGTGTTGAATGTCTTCCTTAAGGTTACACAGCTGGAAAGTGGCAGAGCACACACTTGAATCTGAGTGTGCCTGCTCTGGTTCCAGTGATTTTAAACATACAGTATATTACCTCTGCATTTATACAGAAGTTTTTCTATCTGTGAACATTTCACTAATGTACTTTCGCAGATGTAGTCAAAACCATTTTACGAAACAGAAGCATATCAGCTCTGTCAGCTGTCAACAGGTGGCCTGTGATCTAGGGTCGCTTTCATCTCTGCCATTGTGCTTACATACAGTCCATCTTTAGAATCATTCATATTTTAGTCACCTTGTGACACACAGTGTCTACTACCTAGTGAATGTTGCGTATGTATATACTACAAAAATGATGCACAAATCAAATGGAAAAGTGAGAGACTGTCTATTTCAACCAAGACAATCGCCCTGTTCTCATGTATGATGGATAACCATCTATTAAAAAGAGAAAGGAAAGGAAGAACTATTCAAAATCAAAGTTTGTGTTATATTTTTTCTCTGAATCATTTCCTCTTACTTAGGATGTCAGACATATACAGCTTTCAGAATATATTCTGGTTTAAAAAAAAACAAACTTTTTTTTTCACAGTACTTATGAAAGTGAGTGTTAGTCATTTAGTTGAGTCCGACTCGAACTGGGGCTTGCCGGGCTCCTCTGTCCATGGAATTCTCCAGACAAGAATACGGGAGTGGGTAGCTACTCCCTTCTCCAGGGGATCTTCCTGACTCAGGGGTCAAACTTGGGTCTTCTGCATTGCAGACAGAGTCTTTATCATCTGAGCCACCAGGAAAGCCACTAGTTATATAAACTGTTTCTGTTTGGTTGATAATATATATATATATACATTTCTCAAAATATTAGAAATTTGGTGTTATCTAAGCTAAGTAGCATTGTGCATTTATTTTAAAAATCATGACCATTCACTTTAATACCATGACTTAAGTCATATCTACCCCCAGTAAACTGAATAACTGAGGTAGTAATCCAAATAATTCAGATCAAATCAATTTTAGTACAAAATAGTCAAGCAAGTTTCCTTCTTGAATTATCTATTAATTGTTTGTACTCTGAACTTCACTTTACTAGTGAAGAAACAGCATTATTTCTAAATCAATATTACTATTAAGTCTAGATCATTAATTAGTAACATATTTTCTGAGTTCAGAAGGAAATTACACATGAGGCAGTGGCTGTGGGCATAACAGGTTGACTCTATCGAAAGACTAATTTTATGATCAATGCAGTTACAAAAAGAAATCTCAGTATGGTCATCCAAATCGATTTATTTGAAGCAACAAAACTACACCTGCATAAACAAAGGCTGAATTTCACTTTTTCCATTGTGTTCTCATAGGTTAGCAAATGCAAAGGATCAATTTATAAACCTTCTTTTCCTTGGGTGTACTCTGGGCAGTCTATAGAAGGACAATTAGTCTCTGGGCCCAAAGAATCTCTACATTTCCAATACACTGTCTCAGTTTGACAAAAACACATACGGGCTATTGTAGAAAGTTCTTCAAAATGAAGATATGCTTACAATGGATTTAGAAAACATGTTGGTGACAGGCAAATGAGACCTAAATTTAGCCTGAACTGGGGTGAAGTGGATAAAGAGTGATTATGTCTGTTTTTTTCTGATGAGGTTAGTAGCTTGAATCATGACCTCTTGAGAAAAATTAGATGGAGTGTTCTAATGGATTTTTTCTTAATCTAATGTAGAAATGACATTGAATGATGGTTCCTAATTAGGATCCTCCTCTTCACCTGCATTTAGTGTTACATCCCCACGTTTGCTTTGATTATCTGAGTAATACAAAGTTAAGTTTCAAAAGATGAACTCCTCTCTGCATTGAGGACATGAGGATGACCAATTTAAATTTGTACTGTGCAAATGAAAAAGATGTTGTCTAGAATTTTCAGAAGTATCTCATATTTGTATTGCAAAGTCATAAGAATGCTGAACTATGTTACAATATAGCACATCCAATTCCTGTACAAAATTAAATTATGAATTCTTGACTCTATTATTTTTCAGATATATAACATTAAGAAACACAGAGCAGAAAAAGCATGGTGGTGGATATTGGTCATTTTCAAAGGCTTTGTGCAATACAAACCCTCAAGAGTCTATGCATAGTATTTCATCCTATATTTAATGACGAAGGAAAGAATGCCAGATTTATTTGTTCCTTACTCCTTAAAGAAACAGGGTATTGTTCAATATCCCCCTCTCTGAAACCAGAAAATTTAAAAGAATATAAGATTCTGAAAATCCCTCCTTAATTAAACTAGTGCCTGACTCCTGAATTTTGGCTAAATATCCCTCAATGAGAAGTGTTTAAATTTCTTCCAAGTTTTTCCAACAGGAAATCTAGTGAAGACCCCAGAAAAATACAGATTGTTTGGTGGTGGTGGTTAGAGGGAGCCACAGGATATGGGGGCTTGCTATTCTGACCTATGTTTTAAGATAACCTCATATCAGGAATTAAATTGAACATTCACAATCCATTCCAATGCCTTATCTTTAAAACCACCTAGAGCTGGTAATTCGGAAAAGCCGGATGGATAAATGGAAAACCAGATTCTGATTTCCTCAGGAGAATCAAGCTTGCAAATCCCTGATGAATCATGGAAATTAGGCATTTCCCCAAACCAACCTTTCCTTTTGCCCTAGGATAACCTGATCACATTTCTTGGCTTCATTTTCTCTATTGGGCTAGCAGTAATGTGAAACTGCCGAGGCCCTGTCAGATCTAAAGCCAATTTCAAAGGAAAGCCAATTCCTTGGGGGAAAGGCAGCTACGCAAAGGCAAGATTGTGCTAATAGTTAAATCTCATCTTCAAATGCCACCAACTGTCTTAAGAGAAAATGATATAGAGAGGGAGAGGAAAAGAGAGAGAGCTGACATGAGGAAATAAAGCAGCAATGAGAAGAAATAGCTGAAAAGGAGACAGAGGAGAATCAGTGGAAGAAAGTAGGGAAAATCTAAAGCTCCAACATGTTTCAGGAAATACACTATCTATCCTGGGATCTGCAACCTAAATGCAAGCTTGTTCTTCACAAATAATCTGAAACATTCTTCATGTTGATTTGTTATGTGAAAGAACTAATTCAAGGTGGTATTTCATAACACCTTTCAAGCTGCTCTGATGCTTATTTGGGTAATAAAATGAGAATCATTGGGGAAAAAAATAGGTATTTATTTATTTACTTCATGAGACTCACTTTGTAATATTTTATAATATTGACTTCAAATTTTTTGTAATTTTGGAGAAAGTTTAACTGATAAATTCTGAAAAGTATTAGGTTTTTACAGTATTGGCTATTACAGAATATTATTGTTGTGGATTATATTAAATATTGGCTATTATAGACTATGTCCAAGTATGATAAAGAGAGGTATTTGGACAAGAAATTTTGGTATTACATGTATGTTGAGTAAGATACTATTATTATTGAGAAATAACACAGGATAGAAATATTACTATTTAAGGACCTTCCTTAACTAGTAAAATTACCTTTGAATTAACAATTCATTGAGTGTATGAATACCAATCAAAACAATGTGCATTGTTAACATGGAAATTACTTAACAGCAAGTCATCTCTCTCTCCTTTTTTAACCCTGTGAGTGGCCATAAATCCAACACAAATTCAGATTAAAGTAACATTCATGTAGAAATTATTAAGAACATTGTTCATATAGGAAACTTCTGAGCATAGCTTACTTGGGTTAATTTATTCTGAAGTTTTCAAATAACAAAAGGGAAACTAAAGGCTTATTTTCGGTTGTTTAATGATCCAAGCTGTGCAATATGCAGAAGACACAAATCACAATTTCATGCCCAAAGACCACTTGCTTCCACAAGTTTAAAGCAGCGATATTAAGATTTGTAATTCTTTCTTTCGTAGTCTTAGATTTTTGTTTTGTTTTGCTTTTGTTTGCTTGACTTTTTTTTTTTAAAGAAGCTCCTGTTTCTCTGCTTTGTTTACACTGTGTGGGTATCTATTATATCAAGTCATGATGCTAGTAACTTCCCTCCCATTGGTCATTCTAGGGTTCCTAATTAGATGGAACAATTGTAATGATTCTAAATGTTCTTTTATCTCAGCATCATTTCCATTATTAATTCATTATGACCATGCAGATGGAGTCAATTATTTAACTGAAGAAATTTCCTGGATAAATTGGGCACAAGAAATCTTGTACATGCTTATGTGTGTGTTTGTGTACATGTGTGTGAGATAGAGAGAGAGAGGGAAGAAGGGGGAGAGGGAAACACATCCAGTCTGAAATATCAAGTTTATCTTGCTAACTAATTAAATTTGCCAAGAAATTTCTCACTTGCTTGCTACATGGTATGGTGGAAAGATTATTCAGTATTCTTTTGATGGAAAAGAGAAAACACAAAGCTCCTCTTAGCTTTTTGTTTGTTTTGCTTTTTTTTTTTTTAAAGGGGAATTTAGCTCTTGTGTTGGGAATTCTGATAGTATACACTGGATTTCAGGCATGGATGGCTCCATGGATCCAAGCAGTATGTCTTATCTGCCATCTCTTCCTTTATTCCTAATTTTTTTTGTTTTTGCTTCATTTTTTTCTTTAGATATTCCTTGAGCAAAATGGCCTTTGCAGCTATAAACTGTTTTTGCAATCCTGGAAGGAAGATAATATCAATAGTAGCAAAAATAATAATAGCTGATATTCAGTTATAACACACACTGATAACTTATTTTATGCTAGGGCATTTCTAAGTTCTTTAGTATTCATCTACCAATCAACATAATTGTATTAAATATTATTCTTCATATTTTGTAGATGAGGGAAGAGAAACTCTTTCTTTGCTAATTCTGTTAGAAAATTTGGGAAATTTCTGATTGATTTATTTCACCTAAATGCCCTTCCTGTTACAATCTAGACCTAAGGCAGCTTTTATATAATAGTTTCCTCAGCCTTGTTCAAATTCTACCTCTATGACCAGGGAAAAGTGTGTAACATGCTCTAAAGAAGAGAGAAAATGTGTTAAAGTTATCCATCCTTTACATGGAATATGGCACTCAGGTTATGATCCACTTCTATTAATACACTTCAAAGTTTTGAATTTAGTAATCATTCACTATCATAATTTAGACATCATAAGGAAAGCATACAATACAAGAATATAACTTTTACTCTAGGTTTGAGGAATTAAACAAGTACACAGGAGAATAATAAGTAAAACACACTGAATTTTAAAAATCCAGGAAAAAAAACAAAGATAAATGAAGATAAACAAAGAATGAGATTCCATGCAAAAAAATAACAACAATTTTAGTAATTCACATTTTTGGAGAAGCTATTATATACAGCACACAATTAACCTCTGTAGCAAATACATAGATTTCACAAACTCTTTAGAAGAAGAAACTGAGGCCGAAAGAGAATTCATGACTCAACCAAGGTGACATGGCTACAGAATTACTGGGCTTGGATTCCAGAGTCTACACCACTCTCTCTCATGAATGGCTCTAATCTCTGAATAAAGTTAGAACTGGATAAAATTTACCAAATTTGATTCATGAAAAAATACACCCTGAACTACCAAGATTCTTTATATCTTGCATATTTAAGTAATTCTTTAATAATGCCCTAAAAATTTGTAATCCCAACTTGTAATATGGAATTCCAATTTCAGAAAATGTACAGAGCCATGCAAAGTTATATCCATAAGGAAAAGGAATTTCTTCAGTATTTCACCGTAAATTAAAAAAATAAGCCCAGAACAATATTAGCTATAAATCAAATTAATGAACACATTAATAAAATCCTAGTGATATTGCTGCAGTCCAGTGTGAAATACAACCCCAGAGAGTATGGTCATATATCAAAATAAAAATACATTTTGCTAAGTTGGTAGGAATGAAATGTATACCTTATTTCAAACCTACTCTTTGAAGACCAAAAGGTCCACATTTAGATTGTGGCACGCCTCCTCTAATGTCAGATAAAATGTTAAGAACCTCACTTTGAATTTTCAAAGAGGTGTCTTGCAGTTTATCACCTCCAAATTCATTTGTTATCAGTTATGGCTTTTGCTCTATAAGCCTGGAGCTGAGAACAATTGAAGGCCATTTACTTGGCAAGTTAGCACTTGGAGTATGACATGTGGTAGACTTCAAGAATCAGTTCTGGTTCAGGTTAGAAGACTCAATAATCAGCTATGCCAGCCCACCATGCCAGAGTACACTTTATGACACTTGAGGAGTTTGTAAACTTAAATTTTACCTTTAAAATTTGCTTTCAGATGGAGTGAAATTGTCTCTGTCAGCAGTAACTTTAGTATTTTCAGTACTTTTAAAGATAATTTTAGATTTGTCTATACATGTTAGATGGAGTAGCAAATGGCAACTCACTTCAGTATTCTTGCCTGGAAAATCCCACGGTCAGAGGAGCATGGTCGGCTACAGTCCACAGGCTTGCAATGAGTCTAATATGACTAAGCAACTAAGCACATACATGTTAGATGCACCAACATCAAATGCATCCTTTAAAAATGTACCCTTCATAGTGATACTTTGCATAACATCTGTGAACCATAAACAGTTATGAAGATTCTAGGAAAAGCTTATGCGCTAAAAGTACCCAAAACAAGATTTATCTTGACTTGTTGATGCATTTGTATGGACAAGACAACCAGTCCAATATGGAACTCTTTTCCATTGCATCCTGCAGCACTGTCAACTCAGATTTGCAAAGGTAAAAGGGTAATGGCATCAGAAGGATTCAAAGGAGCTTTGCACCACTTCATTAAAAAATCAATTTGCAAGCAGAGATAGGATATCAAGGTATTGGGAACAGCCAACTCTGATTTATCAAAAAGAAATCAAGCTAAATAAATACAATGTTTTAATATCAAAGAACTGACCCTGAAAATAAGAAAGTTTTAGAAATAAGAGTTGCTTTGATTTTTCTTCTGTTTTCAACCTATACTCACATGAAGTTTTTAATCTATAAAATTGTGAAAGAGGTTAATTTTGGAACAAGAATAACTCAAAGAAACAACACAAGTGCTTATATGCTTGTATATAAGTATTAATATATAGATGCTTGTATATATGGATGCAAACAACTTCCTGGCGATTGCTGGCATTTTCACAGTTTTTTAATTCCAAATTATCTTGGACTGAAGGTGAACAAAATTTAGATATGAAAGAAATAGATTACTATAATATAACGTGCAACCCAGCGATGGGAACGCCTAGGCAAATGCACGTAGATGGGCACAATGGCAGTTGTTCATTCCACATTGAGAACAGAGTGCCATTCGGACTTAAGGAATGTATTGAAGAGTGGTAGCAGGAAGGGAGGCAGTCGACAATGAGTATTCAAAGAGAGGCAAAGGAGTTTAGATTTATTTGTATTTAGAAGTGGGAATCCATGAAGGCTTTGAGCAACAGCCAAAATGGTGTGGTTCCAGAAATGTGAGCTTCAGCAGAGAGTGGGATGGATTAGAAGGGAGAGACGAGCTGGGAAGTAAGCTAGGAAGATACGGCAGTGAGGCAAGCATGTCCTTGATAAGATGGCCAGATGGGAACGATGAGGTGGGGATGGCACTTCAGAGTTAGAATAGGGAGAACCTCGTGTCTTTACCACCCATACACAAAACCTGAACTAACGATTCAATCTGGGCATTGCAGAAAATGAAAGAAAAGTCTTTGTATCAACACAACTGTGTGATCTTAGCCTCATTATGTTTCCCTTGAGACTCAATTTCCACGTCTGCAAATAAGGTTATCAGTAGATGCTTTTTCTCAGCTCAGAAATCTATGCTTCTATAATACAGTACACTGGAAGAATGGTCAGAGTAAAATGGACTGGAATGAAACAAAGGAAAAATCAACCATGGGTAGTCGTTTGGGTCATAAAACATAATAGAGAACTTAATATGGATGAGGAATTGTGTTGGTTATCTTACATTTGTTACCTTGTTTAGGTCTCATAGCAAACCAGTAACTCAAGAGGTGGACAAAAAAGAATTAACAACAAACCTACAGAAATACTTGTCAAGGGAGGCAGCAAAGCTAAACTGATAGGGTAGAAATCTGAGGGTGTCCTGAAATGAAGACGCCTCATCAAGTCTGGCCCAAGTGGCCTGGGGTTCAGTTTAATGTGAACTCGATGATATCTCTTGTTTATTTAACTCCCAGTGGCCCATCTGAAAAGAAAGGGCAGTGACACCCATCTTAGTCTCCATTTACCAGCAGGGCTGTGAATCTTTTTTTTCCTACTTGCCAGCCTCAGATCACTAAATGCCTATGGCTGCCTCGTTACTAAGCCATTTCAGCATCAAATGCATTCCTCTTCTGCCTCTCTTGACCAGGAGCAAAGTAGAGAACAATTGTTTAGATGACACTAACACTCAAGCTTAGATTAATGATGCCAAATCTGATTTATATTGTCTTTCCTCAGCCATCTGATCGAGCATTCTCTGTGCCCTTTCTCTGCGGTTGCACATTAAGCTGCATGCTTTAGAGGTTTTCTGCAACAACTCCCAGACCACTTTCCTAATCAGTATTCGCCACTATCTTTCCTTCCAGCAGAAGCACATTACTTTCTTTTCCCTTTGTTCCTATATTTATTCCTGTAAGATTTGTTAGCATCAACTACCTCTACTATTAATTAGTCTGGTTTGAATAATGACCCAAGGGCATATAAAAATACATGTTTAAGTTGCTTGATAGAGAAATACACCAGCCTACTTATAGGAAAATTAAGAGGTAGAATTTATAAGGAATGCCTAAAAATAAGACATCTTTCTTCAATTGGATAATCAAGTTTTGACAGAATTATTAGTTTTAAGATTTATGGTAGAATCTTGTTTTAGCTCTTAAAGGTGACATATTTTATCTTACTGTGTGTAAAATCAGTTTAGTCACAATATGCATAACAGCATCAATTTGTTTTGGAAAAGAAAAAAGGAATGCATTATGAAATTATCACAAGACTTTACTTTCCCTTTAAGCTCTGGTGTGTAATTTTTTAAAAGTCAACTGATTGCAAAAATATCATCGAATCAATCTCAGATATAAATCGTTTTTGGCTTTCTTGACAGGAAAATGTGAAAAGCTTGATAAAAATCAAAGAATATGAGATGCTGGTTAAAGATAATAATCTTTTCATTCTGAGCTCACAGACTGTGCCAGGGAGAAAACACAGGCAAACAAAGGCATTAGGCCCCAGGCTTCCAAAGGAGGAACAGACATGATTTCAACCCATGGGTTTATTCAAGTGGTGGTCAGTGTGATTCACTAGCTGAATTCTGGCTCTAATTGCCATTTCTCAAACTATGCCTATTTATCCCCAGACAGGACAAAATGGCTGTCTGTGTAGCCCACTCTATAGCAGCGCATTTGCAGCAATCAACGCTTGCAATTGTTCTCTATTCATGCCTCCAAGAATACAAATTGCTGAACTAGGAGAAATAACAAGATGAGTAAAACATATGTTTTAAGTCAATCAGATTATGCATTCATTTACTCATTCACACACAAATATACATACTAGACATGGTGCTAAATGCTGTGACTAAATGGTGAAGAAAAGCAGACAGTCTCTACCTGCAAGGAGCTTATAGTCTAGTGGGGAGGGGGGTTGGAAAAGGAGACATTAATCAAAACATCACACAAATATATGAATGACATAGGCAGTGAGGGAGAGAACAAGTGCTACCAGAGCCCATAAGAGGAGATTATATCCCATGGCCAAAGATCTTAGAGAAATGGTCCCAGAGGGAGTAACATAGCATTGTGATAATATGAAACAAGGGAGTAAATTAGCAAGGTGAAAAAGGCAAAAAATCAGCCCAGGCAGAAGGAATGGAATGGTTAAACCTCTGATGTGAGGGGAGCTTGATGAATAAAAAAGAACTAAAAGGGCAGCTTTGTTGGAGCACAGATTGAGAAGATTTTAGCATCACAGGAAGAATCCAGATTCAGAAGAGTCCTCTGGGCCATAACTTGGAGTTTTGTTTTATGCTGTATGAAATGGGAAAATACTAAACTGTTTTAAGTAGGAGAGGCATAATCAGATTTGCATTATGAAAGGATCGCCCTGGCTTCAAAGTGGAGAATAGATTATAAGAGAAAATCAGAAAATCCCCAGTATGTTTCATGGTCTGCAGTGCAAACAAATTGTGAGGCAATTCCATTCCCACATTGGCTGGACTGAAATTAGAAGGATGGTAGAGAAGATGTACTTGGACTGAGCTGATGGGTGAGATTCTGACCCAGTGACTCTGCCAAGCATGATCTCATTTTAGAAACCAAAAGAGACTAGAAACCAAGATCTCTATCAGTGTCTTTACTCCCATGACCTCAACTGTACAATCTGCTATCCAAGCTGTCCAACCAGGAAATTTCTCTTTCAAGCATTTTGTTTCTAAGTCAGTTTATTTGTTCTCTAATTAGATTGTGTCCTCTCCATATCAGCTACTGTTTAAAAAATTTGTTTCTCCATTCAAGATGTATTAATGCAACTAGAATTTAGAGTTTCAACTATGAGATGTACTCCACATGCTATGCTGGGAATATAATCAAAATATATATATTTGACCCTCACATATCCCACTCCAGAAGATAACTTATATATAGGTCACAATACAGAGTATTGGACTTCCCGGGTGGGCTCAGTGATAAAGCATCTGTCTGTGAAGCAGACGACACAGGGGATTTGATCTCTGGGTTGGGAAGATCCCCTGTAGGAGGGCATGGCTACCCACTCTAGTATTCTTGCCTGGAGAATCCCACGGACACAGAAGGTTGGAGGGCTATAGCCCATAGGGTCGCAAAGAGTCGGACATGACTGAAGCGACTTAGCATACACACACACACACACACACAAAATAGCACATTTCATATTAAAATCTAGATCTCTAATTACTCTAGGAAAAAATATTTTAAGGAAATAGAGGATATCATTGTACTATAGTTATATCCCGCGTGGCAGTGATGAGCCTAGGCTGATCATTCCATTTTTTATCAAAATAAGACCAAAAAATGATCAACAATGGAGAAAATGTTGAGAAAAATGGAATAAAACACATCTCTTGTTGCAAGTGTGATTTCTATGTGTTTAATATGCAACTACCAGCACATTTCCCCCTCATTTACATTATTTCCCTGGTCCCTGTAGGCATCTGAAATTGTATGATGTGATGTAGACCTTGAAAGATGAGTCGAGAAGGGCATTGCAGGCAGAGGAAGCAGGGCGGTAGAGAAGAGGATGTGAGCGAGAGAAAAGCATGTAGAAGCAGCAAATGGGAGCAAGGCCAGAGGCCATAATCTGTGGCCAGATTATAAAAGTTCTTTTATGAAATGCTAAAATGTTGAGATTACCCTACGGAGAAAAACTGAGGCAAATGTGTTTTTCAAGCTGTTGAATGAATTATTCATTAATCCTGTTATGGCTATGAATTTAAAAGGAATAAATAAAATTGAAAATGAAGATCTGAGGAATTTTCTGTAAATTTAGCTCCATGAACTTGAGTACCATTCTTTCAGTGAGTCGAAGTGATTTGCTACTTTTCAGTCCATGAGTGTATTGTGCTAAGTTTGAAGTTATGGGAAATAAAATCTCCAGAGGAGATCTAGTCTTTATATTAAATTGATCGTACTTGCAGGACTCATAATGTGATTTATAAACGTGAATTAAGATACAGTAGAGAGTAAGACACAAAGAACTGTATGCGCTGGGTGCACACACTAGTGACATGAACTCCAAATCTACAGTCAGCCCCAACCTCCCCTGCTGCTCATATGCTGACGTTGCAGCTAAATACCTACCACCCACCTGCACTTCCAATTAGGACAGACCAAGTGACCCATGATGGCTCAAGAGACCAAAACAGAATCTTCCAGCGGTACTTCAGAGAAAATATTTGCTTTCCTAATGAAAGGGAAAGGCCTGTCTGGCATAGATCTCATTTCTTGTTTTCTCTCCTCTTCGTATCAGATGCCAACAGCTAACTACCATTCTGCTCCCCTCTTGGCAGCCCTGAACATTTTCACTACTGAACCCCTTTCTGGCTGCTTGTTTTGTGAGAGGATAAAACTTCTTTAAATCAGTTCTCATTCCTGGTTGTCTTAGGCTACCTCTAAGAAGACCCTCAACGATCCCCCTTCCTGGTATTCAAATCCTTGTGTAATCTCCTCCTCTTAAGGATGTGGGAGACCTAAGTGCTTGCTTCTCAAGAATAGAATATATCATAAGTGATGGGATGTTGCTTCCAAGATTAGTTTACACATGATGGCAAGGGCCATTTGGCTCTCTCTCTTGCTCTCTTGATCACTTTACTCTAAGAGAAACCAGCTGTCATAATGAGGGGTGCTCTTTGGAGAGACTTACATGGGAAAAACAGTGGTGTCTCTGGCTAGAGAATGAGACTACCCAACAAGCACACGAGTGGGCTCAGGAGCAGATATTCCCCCAGTGGAGGCTGGAGATGACTGCAGTCTCAGCTGACAACCAGATTAGTCTTGGGAGAGAACTTGTGCCTGAGATTCCCAGCTCAGCTACACCTACATGCCTTCCCCTTACCTGTGAGATAATAAATGTCTGTTGTTCTTAGTTGCTAAATTTTGAAGTTACTATGTAGCGATAGAGAATAACACACGAGCAGCCATTAGAATGCCTGAGAAAGCTTTTTTAAAAATACCCCTATGCAATGGCCCTGAAAGAGAACAATTTCATCAGAAACAGAGAGGGCTGGGGCCCAGGAAGCCATTATTTTAAATAATGTCTGGGTGATTCCAGCCATACTTTAAAAATAACTGCTTCAAGCTATTTCTGGTTGGTTTCCCTGTGTCTTTCAGCTGAACAGACTCCTGTTATGACTTCTAATGTCAACTATATAAATATTGTGTTACCCATGATTTCTTAACCTAATTCTGGTTTTTCTCGTTGCATTTAGCAAAATGCTGAATTTAATCTTGGTTGTTGCCATATATCGTTACAAGCATATCAATTTTCTTTACCTATTATTAATTTTAACATGTCAATTTGGGGAGGAAGAGGAAACCTATTGCCTTCTTCTAACAACCGTAGTTGTCAATGTTCTTATCCTTCTTCTTTCAAAATAGATATAGAAATAAATGTCATATAATGGGACTATATCAAGCACTCCTTAAAACAGCATTAAAAACCCTGTCTCTACCTTCCACTCTGTGAAAAGACACCATAGAAGTCACATCGATTCTTGGCCCCACGTTTGTCCTCAATAAACAAGTCACTGATTTTGTGGTTTATGGATTTTTACAAAGGATTCAGGCAAAGTTGATTTGTTTAAATTTAAATAATTTTTACATACTTGATGTAGCACTTACTGAAAGTATGTGAACTGTGGACCCAGAAAGAAACAGTTTTGAATGCTTATTCATTTACCAACTTATTCATGTTAAATAAATCTACTTACATACTATTCAATTTCTTCATGTATAAATAGAAGTAATAGTAAATACATTATAGAATTATTATGAAATTTACACATAAAAATATACATCTCAAAAACATTCGAAACAGTGCTTGGTAAATGCTAATTGCTATTGCTATTGTTGATATCTTTGTTTTTAATAAACAAAAGAACAGTTACATAAAATATAATGTCATGGTTAGCTCTCCAAGGAAAACAATAATAATAACTCTATATCTAAGTTTCTGGAAAGCACATAAAAGAGGAGGATAAAATGTTTTTAAAATTCATGTCTGTAGAAATTATTACCCTATAAAAATGTTCTAGGGCATAAACCTTGAAGAATTTTGGAGGTGGTATATAACCAATATATATAGTTTTAGGTGAGAATTCATGGGCACTTTAAAGCTTGAAAGAACCTAGTAGGAATTAACAGGTGTAATATATTTAAGTGAGGCAAGGGAGCTGGTCTAATGAGTCTAATGAGTCCCATGAATACATTGTATTAGGATTTATGTTCATTCTGTTTGGATCCTGCCAAAGCAAGATTCCCATAGTAGAGAGTAAGATGTTAGATTACAAAGTAATAGCAAAACCACTGGAGCTTTTTCAGGCAACAATCTAGGAGTTCCCTGAATTCAGTTTATACTGCATCATGAAATTAGTCATAATCATAATGAATCTAGAAATAAGGGTTATGAACATTAGGTAGTAATAAAAATCAAAGGAAGAACTAATTGAAAGAAACTTGAAAATACTGACATTTTATGGGGTTCAAAATAGGCTTTAGATATTAGCAAAAAGGACCAAAATTAGGATTATCCTTGGCACAGGCAGATCAGTAAAAGCATCCAACTTGATACCATCATGAGACTTAGAGTCTAATGAGAAGGTATAAGTGAAATGAATAATGCAAATGTGTTCACTGTAACTGTGAAGAGATATGGGGTGTTGGCTACAGGGGCAGATATTAACCAGACCTAATCAAGGTGGGGCATTAGCATAGGCTTTCTGAAGAATGAGCTTTAAATTTAGATCTAAAGACAGGAATAGTAGTAATATGTACGTATGAAAGTCACAAGTGTCATGACCGCCTTTTGCTATACGAAGGATTACTAAAATTAAAGGCACTTTGATTGGAAGAAATCTTAGATATTATCCCTTGTAGATGAGAATCATGAATGATATGTCTGGACTCAGATGAAATTGTCTGATGACAGAGTTCATGCTGTGAACATAGTTATAGAAAGTGACTTAGAGTGTCAAAGAATCCTCTTAGAGCGGCCCAAGAATCCTCTTGCTCAGCCCCTGGGGTAACTAGGAAAAAATAGTAGGAAGACATCGTCTGTGAACTTGGTAACGAGGTTGTTCCTCCAAAGCCCTTCCCATGACAGTAGTCTGACTTTATGACAGCATCTGGTCTCTGTCTCAAACTCTTTGGTTTCAAGAATATTATTACTGGCTAAGAACTTTGTCTTTCAACTCACTGAAGTTTTGTCCAGGTGGTATGAAAAGATATATAAACGTAGACACCAGAATGATGTGTAGATGGGCATGATATGGACTTAGGGAATATGATGATTTACATCTTGGCACCTGCTACAAATTGCTATGAAAGCTTGAAAGTAAAAGTGTTCGTCGGTCAATCGTGTCCAACTCTTTGAGATCCTATGGACTGTAGCCCGCCATGCTCCTCTGTCCATGAGATTTCCCAGGCAAGAATACTGGAGTGGATTGTCATTTCCTTCTCCAGGGGATCTTCTGGACCCAGAGATCAAACCCGGGTCTCCAACATTGCAAGCAGACTCTTTACCACGTGAGCAACCGGGGAAGCACAAATTGCTATATAGTCCCCCAAGTCACCGAGCTTCCAGTAGCACATACGTGTGCTGTGCTTACAAGAGTACCAGGTACTTACAGTGCACCAAGAATTATTTTAAAATCTTCATGCATGTTAACTAGATTAAGCCTAGGTTGGTAAACTGGGGTTAAATAAATTGTCCAAGGTCACACAATTAGTCATTGTGAGAGCCAGAACAGGAAACCAGAGGTCTCACCGCAGCATCTACGTTCTTAAGCATCTTGAAGGACAGGTTTTGTTGTTGACTGTACTGTGCTTGCTTTTCTTTTCTAAATAGGTAGATAAGCCCCAGGAGATGGTGAAGGACAGGGAAGCCTGGCGTGCTGCAGTCCATGGGGTCACAAAGAATCGGATACCACTGAGCGACTGAATGACAACAGCAGCGGATAAAATGTGGTCTGAACAAGTGATGTAATAACTATCTATGGTGATATCAGGGGCACTCGAGGGGTGCGTCATTTCAGGATTGTGTCGACATCTTTGAGCTCCTTTAGATGCCTGTGCAGAGCTGATGTCTGTCTGCAAATTCAACCCCTCCTGGTCCAAGACAGAATTTAACTTCTGTAGCTATGTCTCTGCAAAGTAGAGCTGCCAAAGGAAGCCAATGACTGTGAGGATCGAGGGGTTATGTAGGGCCAGGTCTCTAGAACAGGTGGGACTACTATTAAAATATATGGCCAAAGTCTATCCTTGATTATGTTCCATTATAAATTTTAGGGGTGGATTTAAGAGGCACAATTTTAACATCCCTTGAGAAAACAAACCCCGGGGTGTATGGTGCTGTTATTCTTATTATTATTTATACAGTTATGTCAGTCAGTATAATTATTATCATTATTCTGGATGTTTTGATCCTCACTCCATCACAGATTCTGCGCTTCCATGAGCAGGAATGCATCTGCTTTGCTCAACACTTGCAGACACAGTGTCTCACAGAGTTCAAGTTTAAAAAATATTTGTAAAATAAGTGTATCTTAGTTGAGAGAAATATTTACTTTAAGTCCACATTAATTCTGATGGGTTATTTATAATACATGATAAAGTTAAACACTCAAAAACATAAAATATGAATAAAAAAGGTGTCCAACATACACACTTAAAAAACACACCAAGAGGAGATAGAGAGTTGTTTAGTGGGTTTGGAATTTCAGTTTTGTAAGATGAATTAGTTCTAAAAGCATTGGTTGCACAACAGTGTGAATATCCTTATCATTACTGAACTGTACACTTAAAGATGGTTATGATGGTAAATTTTCTTTTTTTAGAACAATTACAAACTTTTAAAAAATTGTCATAAAGAACATTTGCAGAGTAAAATAAAGACCCTGGTGAGTGAGTGAAGTTGCTCGGTCGTGTCCGACTCTTTGTGACCCCATAGCCTGCCAGGCTCCTCCATCCATGGGATTTTCCAGGCAAGAATACTGGAGTGGTTTGCCATTTCCTTCTCCAAAAGACCCTGGTAAATTAAAGCAAAAACATATAGATTGCTTAAAAAAAAAACATATGTAAGACTTTATGAGTTATGACTCCTTGATATGCTGATAGTAATTTCTTTTGCTCCTCTTTCCTGCTACATTTTTGCTGCTAGAATTTCCCTTGCCTACTCTCAGATCCTCCATCTATGAAAAGTGATCTATAATTGCAAAAACTTTGTCCATTATTCTTAGGAGAAAAGCTCTTTATCATTGTAAGTATTTATGATGCTTTTAGGAAAAAAAACTGTCTTGTCTGTTTAATTGTAGAATCTTTACAAGACTGTGTTTCTGCATCTACAACTCTTCCTTACTTAGACCATAAACTAAAGTCATGCTAATGCAGGCAACACAAGAGACACAGGTTCGATCCCTGAGTCAGGAAGATCCCCTGGAGAAGGAAATGGCAATCCACTCCAGTATTTTTGCCTGGAAAACTCCATGGACAGAGGAGTCTGGTGGGCTACAGTCCATGGGGTCCCAAAGAATTGGACATGACCGAGCACACACACATAATGGTTAATTTGGGTATGTTCAAGACTATTCTCTATATGTGGTGCCAAGGACATTTTTGCCACTGATGACCTGCTCTGGGAGAAATACCTTGCTGTGTAAGTGTTGTTCATTCAGAAAAGATTAAAAATAAAACAAACTGCTATAGATGTAGTGTTTGTGTTCTTCTAAAATTTGTATGTTGTAAACATACTGCCCAGGGTGGTGGTAGTAATAGGTGGGGCCTAGGTCTTGAAGGTGGAGCCCTCATGAGTCGGATTGTGTGTGTACTTAGTCATTCAGTTGCTTCCAACTCTTTGCAAGCCCATGGACTGTAGCCTGCCAGGGTCCTCTGCCCCTGGAATCCTCCAGGCAAGAATACTGGAGTGGGTAGCCATTTCCTACTCCAGGGGATCTTCTCGAACCAGGGATTGAACCTGGGTTTCCTGCTTTGCAGGCAGAGGATTCTTTACTGGCTGAGCCACCAGGGAAACCCCATGAATGGGATTAACGCCCTTCAATGAGGCCCCAGAAAGCTCCTTCCCTTCTCCCACCATGTTGGACCACGATAAGTCTGAGATCTGAAAGACATGCTGTACCCTGACCTACTATTTCCAGGCTCCAGGACTGTAAGACATAAATTACTGTGGTTTATAAACTATCCAATCTGCGGTATTTTGTTACAGCAGCCCAGACAGACCAAAACATAAATAATAAGCTAACAAACCAAGTATGATGCTGCTGAATAGGCAAGACCACTGAACTTGGAAGCAAACCATCTGCATTAACATCCAGTTAGGTTTATGAACTGGTTCATATTCTTGCTTAATCTCACTTTTCCCCCTAAACAGACGAGCTCTTCAAACCAGATTCTATTGTTTCTCTGACAAATGTATTCTGACATCCAAAGCAACTGCCAAGAAATTTTCAAGGTTTCATTTCTCATTTTGCCAAAAGAGCTTTTTTATTCTTTTGCTTTTTTTTGGCACACACACCAATCCATTGCTTATGTGTCATGCACTCACAAATACATATAGGTGCTTTTGTATACACAAAATGTATGTGCACTATGTGAGAAGTTGTCTATACACTGAGATTTCAAGAACTGTAAGAAGGGCCCTGAACTCCTGGTGTCATGACCTGAAATGCCTTCTTGCTCTTGATACTGCCTTTGTCAGAACCCAGACAATTAAGTAAATCACATTTCTTCCATCTCCATTATTCCTCATGGTCTGGGCTATGTCTTTGGTAAAGTGGCTCAAGGTAAGGAAGGCTAGGAAATAGAAATCTACAGGTGACATTATATAAAAATTCCAGTAGGAAGCAGAGTCCAATCATGTAAGGAAGGAAGTATCTGCAGATGTACAGACAGGTTAAAGGAAATAACAGTGCTGGCTGAGGCCTAGAGTATAGCAATAATAGGACACCATTAGCACACTTGAGCTCCAGGTGAGGGGAGGAGGAAATAATGTTGCTGGAGACAAAACGGAGATACAACCATGCAGCAATATATGAGCTGTAATTATGGCAGCATGCAGGCTCTGGCAGAAAACGCAGCCTGGACAAAGAAGCAACCACTGAAAAAAGAAACTGCTACTCTTTCTGTCCGTGTATAGGTCTCCGGTCAGTGCCTCAAAGTGAAAGTTGCTCAGTTGTGTCTGACTCTTTGCAATACCATGGACTATACAGTCTATGGAATTCTCCAGGCCGGAATACTGGAGTGGGTAGACTTTTCCTTCTCCAGGGGATCTTCCCAACCCAGGGATCAAACTCAGGTCTCCTGCATTGCAGGCAGATTTCTTTATCAGCTGTGCCACAAGGGAAGCCCAAGAATACAGGAGTGGGTAGCCTATCCCTTCTCCAGAAGATCTTACCAACCCAGGAATCAAACCGGGGTTTCCTGCATTGCAGGCAGATTCTTTACCAACTGAGCTATCAGGGAAGCCAGTGCTTGCCACCAGCCAAACGCTGTGGCACAGCCTCTCACAGGATGGTGATGTGGCTGGTGTAAGGTCGCTACTCTGAGAAGCACAGATGTACAAGATGCCAGCTAGCAAGAAAGCCCAGGAAATGCCGTGCACAAGCCATCACGCTCCCTGAACGGGCAGAGCAGAGAAGGAGGGAGTGCGAGTCTAAGGATGGGAATGGGAAATAGTCAGCACAGGGAGGGGCCATCAACACGCAGGGAAGAAACCCAGAAGGCAAGAGCAATATAAAGTGGGTGGGACGTGTCCGTGAGCTGTGCAGTAGACAGCGGGAAGGTTTTCAAGAGTAAATGGAAGGCTTAGTTCTTCTACTTAACTTGGGGAACAAGGCAAGATCCCAGCTCCTACACTGGAAACAGGGGTAAGGATCAGCTCTACCAAGAATAAAAGAACCTCATGGTAAGATATGGAGGAGGGGGTTGCGCAATGAGTTATAAGCAACGAAGCAAGAGCTTATAGTAGGAATGGAATCAAGGATTCCATGATGCTCAGCTTAGAGTAACTAACTTGAACTTATTCTTTCCCACAAGAATGTAGAGTAGGGAGGGTCCAACTGTTCCAATCTGTAGTAGAACTAATAAACTAGGAAGAGAGAGCCAAACAAGTAATTAGAAGCTATTTTAATAATATACATTTGTACTGTGGCTTATATTAACATACTCTAAATGTAGAGGCAAAAATTGTAGCATCAACCTCACCTGGGAGGATGTTAAAATTGTGAGGAATCAGCCTCCCCACAACAGAGGTATTGAATCAATATCTCTGGGGTTGGGGTTCACAAATCTGTAGTTTTGCAAGTCAAAATCACTGGTCCTCAACCTGGTTGCTTCTCAGAGTTACCTAATGCGTTTCTTTAAAGTGTCACTGTCTGTGTTCTACCTCCAGAAAATCTGGTTAAGTTGGAATGAGAGGTATCGTAGATTGTTCTAAAAGACAGCTTTATTAATCTCCCATAGCCCTGTGCACACTACTTACCACTCCACCTATCATGAGGTGGAGTTTATTTCTTCACCCATAAAATCAGGCTTCATGATGTGACTTGTTTTGTCCAGTCAACTAATAGGAGCAAGACACAAGAGGTGAGTTAGAAAGACATGTACATTAGGGCTTAACTCTTTTTGGCTATTTTTGGAAGCCTGAGCTCATATTGTGAATAAACCCAAGTGAGGCTATTAGACATGCCAAAAGGGAAATGAGCACCCTTGTTCTGATGATTTGCCAACTGCCAGATATGTCAGTGAGTCCATATTTAGTCACTCAGCCAGACGACTACACCAGTGACCACAGGTGAGAAGAGCAGAAGAACCAGCTGGCTGGGCCCAGCTCAAATGGTAAACAAGTATGGTTTTTAAGATGCTAAGCTACAGGAGGGGTTATTTGTTATGTAGCAGTAAGTGCTGATACAAGGCATGAGGTTTTAAAATGATGATTTTTATGTGTAGTGGCTGATATTAAATCACCTGTTCTTCTACATGATTGTAATTGAAATCATCTGGAGAGCTTTTAATATTCACGGCAAGGCTTCACCCCAAAAATGTCTGATATAATCGATAAGAGATATCCAAGTCATCAGAATTTTTTAAAACTTCCCAGGTGATTCAAGTTTTCAGCAGAAGTTGATGATCAGTGCCCTTATATTTTTGTTGATATGG
Source organism: Odocoileus virginianus (assembly GCF_023699985.2). Lineage (NCBI taxonomy): Eukaryota > Metazoa > Chordata > Mammalia > Artiodactyla > Cervidae > Odocoileus > Odocoileus virginianus. The sequence goes on from NC_069699.1 coordinate 23,637,786, forward strand.
ATACTTATAATCACTTATGCAACCATCTACTTGGGTTTAGAAAAGGCAGAGGAACCAGAGATCAAATTGCCAACATCTACTGGATCATAGAAAAAGCAAGGAGATTCCAGAAAAACATATACTTCTGCTTCATTGACTATGCTAAAGCCTTTGATTGTGTGAATCACAACAAACTGTGGAAAATTCTTACAGAGATGGAAATACCAGACCACCTTACCTGTCTCCTGAGAAACCTGTATGAAGATAAAGAAGCAAGAGTTAGAACCAGACACAGAACAATGGGCTGGTTCCCAAGTGGGAAAGGAGTATAAAAAGGCCGTGTGTTGTCACCCTGTTTAATTAACTTCTATGTAGAGTATGTCATGTGAAATTTCGGGCTGGATGAAGCACAAGCTGGAATCAAGATTGCCAGGAGAAATATCAACAACCTTAGATATGCAGATGATATCACTCTAATGGCCAAAAGCAAAGAGAAAATAAAGAGTCTCTTACTGAGGGTGAAAGAGGAGAATAAAAAAACTGGCTTAAAACTCAACAATCAAAAACTAAGATCATGGCATCTGGTCCCATCATTTCAGGGCAAATAGATGGGGAAAAAGTGGAAACTGGCAAATTTTATTTCACTGGGCTCCAAAATCACTGCGGACAGTGACTGCAGACACAAAATTAAAAGATTCTTGCTCCTTGGAAGAAAAGCTGTGAAAAACCTAGAGAACATATCAAAAAGCAGAAACATCACTTAGCTGACAAAGTTCTATACAGTCGAAGTTATGGTTTTTCCAGTAGTCATGTATGGATGTGAATTGGACCATAAAAAAGACTAAGTGCCAAAGAATTGATGCTTTTGAACTGTGGTGCTGGAGAAGACTCTTAAGAGTCCCTTGGACTGCAAGGAGATCAAACTAGTCAATCCTGAATATTCACCAGAAGGACTGATGCTGAAGCTGCAATATTTTGGCCACCTGATGCAAAGAGCTGACTCCTTGGGAAAGACTCTGATGCTGGGAAAGGTTGAAGGCAAGAGGAGAAGAGGGTGACAGAGAATGAGTTGGTTAGATGGCATCACTGACTCAACGGCCATGAGTTTGAAGGACAGAGCAACCTGGTATGTTGCAGTCCATGGGGTCACAAAGAGTTGGACATGACCTAGTGACTGAACAACAACAATAACTTCTAGAGGCACCATGAGTGCAAAGGATAGAGAAAAGGGAGATTAAGCTCTATTAGGCCAAGAAGTAACCCTCTACACACCTCATTTACATCCCTTTTACACAAGTGTTTCTAGATCCTGACCCCGTTGGCATAAACAGTACTTGATGTGAGCATGGTTGGGGCCTTCAGATCAACTTGTTAAATACCAGCCTCAAGAAACATGAATTATCTCTACTTATGGTTATCATATAAATCAAAAATTATTTACTTTTTGTTGTCTATAGATTCGGTTTTTGTTGACTGACTAAAACTGAGAACTTTCCATAAAAATCAGGAGATCCTGTGGGTCTTAAAAAAGCCCAGTCATGGCAATATCGATTCTCATTCTCAAAAGGCAATAAATTGAATGAAGCAGAATCACTTACTTGTAGACACTTTCTTCAGATGGATATTGTGGTCTTCAGTTTACAGCTGTTCTCCTCCTCCCAGCTCAGGCCTTCACCCCTTCTCCTGTCCTACCCTCCACGCCCAAGGACTGCATCTGCTTTATTGTTTAGGTTATTTGCCGACGCCCCTGTGGGCAATGGATATTTTGCATTCTTGGATCATTCTTTCCTTAATTTCCCATTAGATTACATTTTGCCATTCAGTTACTTTCTTCTTTATGTGGTATCTCCTAGCTTACATGGGAAAATCTTCGCTCTCCAACTAGACAGAAAACTTCACTCTCCAACCAAACAGCAAACTACTTGAAGCCAGAAGCACTATATAAACTTTCACATCTCTAAAGGAAACCAACATAGTGTTAAATAGATAGAAAAATACATAATAAATACTCAATGAAATATAGTTGAACAACTTGGAAGAGAGTGGTCATTAGTAACTTGAGTCAATTACATGTCCCCTTAATGTATAATTCAAGAAAGATTGAAGGCAGGAGGAGAAGCGGATGACAGAGGATGAAATGGTTGGAAGGGATCACTGACTCGATGGACATGAGTTTGAGCAAGCTCTAGGAGTTGGTGATGGACAGGGAAGCCTGGCGTGCTGCAGTCCATGGGGTCGCAAAGAGTAGGACATGACTGAGCGACTAAACTGACTGATTTAATGTATAATTACTATTGAAGATTGATCTGATGATTTTGGAGCTTCACAAAAGAACCATGTTAGAGAAGTCTGAATTTGGGAAATAAAAATCATTTCTAAAGGAGAAAAACTGATTCATGCTGGTGCTTCTTAAGGGTTGTTTGCATGTCATATGCATTGTGTTAAATACTGGTAAGGTATTCCCTGATACTAACAAAATTAATCTGGCTCTGCATCTTCTATCACTGTTTTCAAATCACACGTCTTAATATCTAGTTTCCCTGAACTTCAGGTCAAATAATAAAGAAAATTCATTAGACAGGAGCTTGGTATGCTCCTACGTGTACCTCTGCAAGAGAATTTTAATAATCAAAGAATTTGCTGATGTAGAGATATGATAAATTGCATTGCTACAGGGTAATATAAACCTTAACTAGTATGATGAATACTTCTGCTTCACGAAGAAAGCTGAAATGCTGCAAACTATTTAAATATGTGCTTCTTGATGAATGAAGACAATCATCTGCAAATATTCTAGATGAGATACAATATGACTTCCATATGAAAGTGAAATGTCTCCAGAGGAAAAAAGGCTCAAAGAAAGACATTTTGAGAAAGGAAATAGACCCACAAAAGCATTTAATATCACTAGTGTATTTTGTGGAAGCATCTTTGAATCAATGATTTTTTAAAAATTTATTTTACAATTTATAATTATCAAGCTTAATAACTGGCTTTCAAATTTCTTTTGGAATACTGATTTTCATGGCTGATAATGAAGAAAGAGCTTTAACAACAGAAATCCCCAGGGTTTAAAAGTCATTAATACACAGAACAGTTGCTTTCTAGGCTTTTCTCATATGCTGATATTAAAACATGACAAAAAATATCAGTTGAGGGGTTACCATATTTGCTTTTATGTAGAAGATACAAGACAGCAATATCCTGAAATCTCATGAAAATTTGACCAATGGCACCAACAAATTCAATAGGTGGATGAAGACATTTGATATTTTTTCCTTGTCAACGTGCAGGTGCTTTGTGGAATAGCCCGTTTTATATAGTGTAATTAATTTCTGCTTTTATGCTTATTAATACATCCCCCTATTTATTCAGGGCTTCCCAGATGGTACTAGTGGTAAAGAACCCACCTACCAACATTGGAGACATAAGAGATGTGAGTTGGATCCCTGGGTCAGGAAGATCCCATGGCAGAAGGCATGGTAATCTACTTCAGTATTCTTGCCTGGAGAATCCCATGGACAGAGGAGCCTAGAGGCCTACAGTCCATAGGATAACAGGGTCAGACACGACTGCAGTGACTTAGCAAACACGTACACCCATTTATTTGATTTTCCAATGTTGTTCTTCTACCTTCTTGAAATGTATGCTTGCTTCATTTATTTAAATTTTTTTTTCTATTTTTTGTGTTTGCTCTTAGGTTTTTTTTTTTTTTTCATTTATTTTTATTAGTTGGAGGCTAATTACTTTACATCATTGCAGTGGTTTTTGTCATACATTGAAATGAATTAGCCATGGATTTACATATATTCCCCATCCCGGTCCCCCCTCCCACCTCCCTCTCCACCTGATCCCTCTGGGTCTTCCCAGTGCACCAGGCCCGAGCACTTGTCTCATGCACCCAACCTGGGCTGGTGATCTGTTTCACCCTAGATAATATACATGTTTCGATGCTGTTCTCTTGAAACATCCCACCCTCGCCTTCTCCCAAAGTCCACAAGTCTCCTCTTAGGTTTTTAAGTGTTTCTCTTGATGTCACCATGGCTTCAGTCTTCAGGGTCCAATGTGATGTTCTTAAAACTTCACATTTCTTAATGCCATTTGCAGCAACATGCTGAGTGAAGTCAGAGGAGAAATATCATATGACATCCCTTATGTGCAGAATCAAAAAAGAAGTGATACAAATAAATTTATTTACAAAAGAGAAATAGACTGACAGACTTGGAGAACAAAATTATGGTTGCCAGGGGAAACCATGGCGGGAAAGAAAGACTTTGGGATTGACACGTATTTAAAATGGATAGCCAACAAAAGGACTTACTGTGTCACACAGGGAACTCTGTTCAATATTTTGTGGCAGCTTGCATGGGAGGGGGATTTGGGGGAAAATGGATACATGTATATGAATGATCGAGCACCTTTGCTGTCAAGCTGAAGCTATCACAGCATTGTTCATCAGTTATATTCTGATATAAAATAAAGTTTTTAGAAAATCTCCATGTTTCTAAACCATTTGCAATATAAGGAAGTCTCCAGCTTACAATGGTTCAACTTCCAATTTTTTGACTTTACAGTAGTGCAAACCAATACAAATTCAGTAGAAATTGTATTTGGAATTTTGCTCCTTTTCCAGGCTAGCAATATGCAATATGAAACTCCCTCTTGATGCTGGACAGAGGCAGAGAGTCATATTTCCCCGTCAGCCATATGATCACCAGGGGAAACAACCCACTCATTTACAACCATTCTAGTTTTTCACTTTCAGTACATTGTTCAACAAATTCCATGAGATATTCAACAATTTGTTATAAAATAGGCTCTATTTTAGATGATTTTGCTGAACTGTAGGCTAATGTGTTTTGAGTCTATTAAACAAACATTAAGCTGGGCTTCCTGGTGGCTTAGTGGTAAAGAATCCTGAAAGTGCAGGAGATGCTCGTTCAATTCCTGGGTTGAGAAGATCCCCTGAAGCGGGAAATGGGAACCCACTCCAGTATTCTTGCCTGGAAAATTCCTTGGACAAAGGAGCCTAGCGGGCTACAGTCCATGGGGTCACAAAAGAGTCAAACATGACTTAGCTACTAAAGAATAACAACAACCTAAGTTAGGCTAAGCTGTTAGTATGATGTTCAATAGGTTGAATGTATTTAAATACACTTTTGATTTACCTAGTTTTGACTTACCAGGGGTGTATCAGGATGGAACCACACTGTAAGTCGAGGAAGATTTATCTATATCTGTATTTCATACTCTCTTTTCAGGGCTTATTTAGAAGTGTGGCTTCTTACAATCTTTCAAGGAGTGATGCTTGGCTATTCTTTAATTCCTACCCATCTAACTTCATTATCTCTTGATTCAATTATTTAAGCTATATATTTTCAGCTTTGGAGACTCTATTGTGGTTTTTATCTTTGACCTAATACACAGCATTTTTTGGTTCATGTATTTAAAAATATGTGTCATGTATCTTTTTAAATTTAAAAATATCTAGATATACCTATTAATCCTATAAAATTTATTAATCATATTATTCATGTTCACTTTCTTTACTCAATGTCAACTGGATGTCAATTTTTAAAAGGAAAATGACTTTCTCTGTGATTTGGGAAGGTTCTTTTATTTCTATTAGTATTACAGAGAGTATTTCAATTTTGTGTGTTTGCAAAGATACCATATTGTCAGTGGGATATAAATTTTTTTGGTATAAAATTTTTTTCTAAAAACTTGAAAATGCTAAGAGGAAGCCAAAGGGAAATGAAATAACTCAAAAATACATCAAATGGGAGATGGTAAAAGTGATTGTAGCCCAGAAAATTCTAGTCTATAATAGACAAGACTTGGTGAGGGGATGGAAGAGGTGAGAAATAAACCGTTCATGTTCAGTCTCGTTCAACTCTTAGAGATGCCCCAAAACTGTAGCCCACCACCTCTTCTGTCCATCCAGGCAAGAGTACTGGAGTGGGTGGCCATTTCCTTCTGCAGGGGGTCTTCCTGACCCAGAGATCGAACCTACATCTCCTGCATTGGCAGGTGGATTCTGCACTGAGCTACTTTGGAAGCCCCTAGAAGTAAGCCATCCAAAACCAAATCCGTCATGCTGTCATATGGCTGTGATATGCTAGTAGCCATCTGACTCCCAGAACCATGTTTGGCCATAGAGAAATAAATTTAATAAACATTAAATTACCTTTTTTAACCACATGAAATAGGAAGCAGGATGGCACAGTGAAAAACACAGTGTACCTTGGCTTTGACAGTGCTTCCCTTACACACTAGCTGTGCGACCTTGAGCCAGTTACTCACATCCTCTGAGCCTGAGAGTCTTAAACTGAAAATAATAAAGCCTTCCTAATAAGGTTGTTATAAAGATGAATGAGATAATTTGCGTAAATAACATAGTGAAGTGAGAGCATCTGGGACATGTAGGTAGTCTATAAAGGGCAGTCTCTATTGTTATTATAGTAAAACCAACAATACTAATATAATTTAATTATTATTCATGAAGCTTCTAAAAGGGGAATTAACAGTCAGACCACGATGGGTAGTTCATTAGTTATCTATTGCTGCATAACAATTGTACCACCAATTTAGTGGCTTGAAGCAACAGACATTTATTATTTCACAGTTTTTGTAAGTCAGGAATCTGGGCACAGTTTAACTGGACCCTCTGCTTCAGGGTCTCTCACAAACTATAATGAAAGTGCTGAACAGGACTGGGGTCTCATTTCAAGGCTCAAAGGGGAAAGATCTGCTTCCAAGATCATGTTTGTTGGCGAAATCAGTTTCTTTTCGCCTGCTGGACTGAGGACCCCGATTCCATGGACTGTTGGTCACGGCTACAGTGTGGCCTTCACCATAGGGTTACCCACAACCCGGCAGGATGCTTCCTCAAAGCCAGAAAGGAAGAAAGACTTATAGCAAGACAAACATTACAATCCTACATAGCAGAACCACAGAGAGACATTTCATCACATTTTATCTGACTTCTTTTGGGTAAAGCTATAGGTAGCACTGACAATGACTGGAGGAGATTACATGAGGATATGAATCCTAGGAGGAAAGGAAGATGGAGACCATCTTAGAGTATCCTCGCCACAGGTAGAAACTGAAAAGAGGGCTGTTTGGCATCATTTAAGAAGTACAGCAAAATATTTGAAAAATGGGCTCCCCTGCTGGCTCAGACAGTAAAGAATCGACCTGTAATGCAGAAGACCCGGGTTCGATCCTCCTTTGGGAAGATCCCCTGGAGGAGGGCATGGGAACCCACTCCAGTGTTCCTGCTTTGAGAATTCCGTGGACAGAGGACGCTGGAGGGCAATAGACCATGGGGTCACAAAGAGTCGGGCATGACTGAGTGACTAACGCTATACAGTTTTAAAAAGCAAACTATTATGCTGACAAAATTGGTTTAAACAGTCTTCTTAAGTAATAAGTTTAACAAGTGTCATTCTGGTAGCTCAGCTGGTAAAGAATCTGCCTGCAATGCCAGAGACCCCAGTTCTATCCTTGGGTCAGGAAGATCTGCTGGAGAAGGGATAGGCTACCCACTCTACTATTCTGGCATGGAGAATTCTGGCCTGAAGCAATGCCTATTTAGGTTTCCCTGGTAGCTCAGATGGTAAAGGATCCACCTGCAATGCGGGAGACCAGGGCTCGATCCCTGGGTTGGAAAGACCTCCTGGAGATGGGAATGGCTACCCACTCTACTATTCTTGCCTGAAGAATCCCCATGGACAGAGGAGCCTGGTGGCCTACAGTCCATGGGGTCACAAAGAGTCGAACATGACTGAGCGACACTCACTTTTAATGCCTTGTGTAGAAAATAGTAGCTGAACTCTTTAAATACTTGTTCAATGCATAACGCATTTTACTTGAAGTCAAGAGTGAAAACTTCAAGTCAGATGGGCAGCGTTTCTAACTCCTTCTTTGATAATTACTTCTGTGTGACCTGGGACCTTACTTAATTACCACTGCCTAAGTTTCATCATCTGCAAAACTGAGGGTAATAGTACTGCTCTTTATAAAATTGTTTTGAGGATTACATACATTTATTCCTGTCAAGTTTTTAACATGATTATCCTATGTATGGAATAAATATTAGCTATCTTTATTATACTATTTAGTCAAAATGGATTAAAAGTAAGGACAGAGAGTGGCTTTTAGAAATTACACATTTTTAGCTAATAATTCTCACATTTAAGTATGTAAATAGCCATCAAAAAGTAAGCTTTCACCCTTCTATCAAGTCAAATATTTGATAATAGGGCACATATAGAACTATCCAGTTCCCATTTTGTTGCAGCTTGATTATGTTTTTGTTATTCTTAATGAGAACCTTGGATTAAATTAAAATGCAAGAAAACAGGTGGTTACTCATATTTTAATAATAGCAGGGTGATGAAGCCTTTGTCTTCCAATTTAATTAATAAATTGTCCCCTTTTGATCCAACAGCAGTATTAACTTTTGGTAAATAATCAACCTGCCAATATGTGTCAAACATTTCACACTAAATTGCTGTCATTCAGATTACAAATGTATGTGGTTCACAAACCCTCCTGGTTTTTTCCCAGGAGCAATGTGCAACTAAATGAGCTCAGAGAGAACATAAGGATTTGGAAGAACTGATCTGAATATAAGAGAAGACATTTCACAAAAGTGCTAGTTTGCATTCTTACACAGACTTGAGCAATGCTAACAAATTGCCTTAACTGAAAAAGGCTGTTTCCTTCTCTTTCCTGTTTCTTTGTATGTGGGAATTTATTGAAGAAATATTTTACATTGATGGTGAGAGAGTTTCACAATTAACCCACAGGTTGAAATAGTGCAGATTGCCAGTATATCTTCACCAACTTCAGTTTCCTGGTCACCCAGAAATAGTTTTCTTTAATCCACCTAAGCCATGCCAATTGCCATAAGGGCATAGGCGCCAATGGGGTGGACCTCACAAATATTTCTGCTAAGGACTAATTAGACACTAGTTTCTAAGAGAAACTATTTTATCCTTCATCTTTACTTTGCTGTTCTTTTAATTTGTGAGATAGGGACAAATTTTTGTACTTCAAAAATCTTTAATTTTATTCAACTAAAAATGATTTGGGATTTTCATATGTTAAACTCATATATTATTTAAAGTAAACAAATACTTGAATTCACAGTCAAGAAAATAAAAGTGCTTTCTTATTTAAGTCTCTTAATAAAATTTCATAATTTCCTAATATATACCTTTATTTCAATTGTTATTTTAAGTGAGATACAATTGACAAGTAATATAACATTAGTTTCAAGTGTACAAAATAATAATTTGTGTACATCATGAAACGATCACCATAAGTCACCATATGTAGTTGCAATTTTTTTCTTCCATTTTTTTCTTGTGATGAGGACTTTTAAGATCTACTCTCTTAGCAACTTTCAAATATTCAATACAGTTTTATTAAACATAGTCACCATGCTGTATGCTATATCCTCATGATTTATTTAGTTTATATCAGGAAGTTTGGACCTTTAACACTCTTAATCCATTTTGCCCACTGCCTACCCTCATCGTTGCACAACTACCAGTATGTTCTCTGTATCGATGAATTTATTTTCAGTTTGTTTGCTTGTTTGCTCTTTAGATTCCATATGTAACTGAGATCATACAATATTTGGCTTTCTCTGTTTGACATTTATTGTAATATATATGTCATATATATATATATATATATATATATATCAATCTTCTTTGCATTCATTGATGGACACTTGTTTCCACTTAGCTATCATAAATAACACTGCAATGAACATGGGGAGGGGCACATATATCTTTTAGAATTAGTATTTTTGTTTTCTTCAGATAAATACTCAAATGTGAAATTGCTGGATGATACAGTGGTTCTGTTTTTAATTTTTTGAGGAACCTCCATACTGTTTTCCATCAATTCAGTTCAGTTCAGTAGCTCAGTCGTGTCCGACTCTTTGCAACCCCATGGACTGCAGCACGCCACACCTCCGTGTCCATTACCAACTCCTGGAGTTTACCCAAACTCATGTTCATTGAGTTGGTGATACCATCCAACCATTTCAATCTCTGTTGTCCCCTTCTTCTCCTGCCTGCAATCTTTCCCAGCATCAGGGTCTTTTCCAATGAGTCAGTTCTTCGCATCAGGTGGCCAAAGTATTGGAGTTTCAGCTTCAACATCAGTCCTTCCAAAGAACACTCAGGACTGATCTCCTTTAGGATGAACTGGTTGGATCTCCTTGCATTCTAAGGGCCTCTCAAAAGTCTTCTCCAACGCCACAGTTCAAAAGCATCAATTCTTCGGTGCTCAGCTTTCTTTATAGTCCAAATCTCACATTTATACATGACTACTGGAAAAGCCATAGCCTTGACTAGATGGACCTTTGTTGGCAAAGTGATGTCTCTGCTTTTTAATATGCTGTCTGGTATTTACAATTTACATTCCCAACAACAGTGCAGCAAAGTTTTCTTGTTCTACATCCTTGCCAACACTTGTTATTTCCTGTCTTGTGGAAAATAAACATTCTAACAAGTGTGAAGTAATGTCTCATTTTGGTTTTGATTTGTGTTTCCTCGATGATTATTGACATTGAGGACCTTTTCATATATCTTTTGGCCGTCTTTATATCTTCTTTGGAGAAAATATCTATTCAGATTGCCTGCCCTCTTTCCAGTCTAGATTATTTACTTTTTGGCTGAATTGTTTCACATATTTTTGCACAATTAAAAATATATTAAGAAAAATAGAGATTGGAAGACAGTTTGACTGTTTCTTTACAAAACTAAACATTCTCTTACCATAGGATCAATCATAATCCTTAGTATTTACTCAAAAGGAGTTGAAGACTTATGTGCACTCAAAAGTCCACACATGAATATTTATAGCACCCTTTTCATAATTGCCAAAGCTTGGAAGCAACCGAGATGCTCTTCAGTAAGTAAATGGAAAAATAAACTGTGGTACATCCAGACGATGGAATATTATATGGCACTAAAAAGAAATGATCTCTAAACCATGAAAGCACATGGGGGAACTTTAAATACATATTGCTAAGTGAAAGAAGGCAATTTGAAAGGCTACATGTACAATTTCACCTATATGACATTCTGGAAAAGCAGAAGTGTGGAGACAACAGAATGATCAGTGGTTGCCAGGAGTTGTGGGGTGGGGGAGAGAGAGATGAATAGGCAGAGCACAGATTTTTAGGGCAGTGGAAATACTTCATATGGCATTATAATAACGGCTATATGCCATTATAAATTTACCCAAACCCATAGAATATAAACATTAAGAGTTAACCATATAAAGCAATCTAAGATTTTGAATGATTATGATGAGTCCGAGGCTTCCCTTATAGGTCATTTGGGAAAGCATCTGCCTGCAATGCAGGAGACCTGAATTCGATTCCTGGGTTGGGAAGATCTCCTGGAGAAGGAAATGGCAACCCACTCCAGTATTTTTGTCTGAAGAATCTCAGGCAAGAGATTCTCAGGAGGAGAGAGGAGCCTGATGGGCTACAGTCCATGGGGTCGCAAGAGTCGAACACGACTTAGCGACTAAATCACCACCATCACCATGATGTGTCCGTGAATGTTTGTCCCTGGTGAGCAGAGAATGTACCATTCTGGTAAATGATGTTGATAGTGGAGGAGGCTATGCATGTATGGGACTAGGGGGAATATGGGGAATTGCTTACCTTCCTTTCAATTTATATTTAAACCTAAAAATGCTTTGAAAAATAAAGACTTTAAGAAAGCAAAAAAGAAAAATACAGACACAATCTCTCTACATCGAAAAGAATAGCAGCCTTATTCCACTAACCCATAACTCCAAACAACAGAGACCTCTGCTAAGGGTGAAGGTTTTTTATTTACCTTTCTTCCCTTCTTCCTATTGCCTGCTAACTTAAATGCCCGTTAAGTCTGTACCACTATATATTTGTAATATTAGAACCCGCATCTCAGCTACTAGACCAAGCCCGCCGGCTGACTTCACATACCATTGAATAGCAAACAGACAACATGGTTGTTTCAAGATATAAATTTTACTCATACATACACACATCCACACACAGTGCGTTTGTCCAAGTAGAAGAGGGAAAAAATCCTTGAGGACGATGTCTTTTCTCAAAATTCACCAACTTTAACATAGACAAGTAATAATAACAAAAGAATGCTCTGGAGACAGACTGCCTGATTTTCTATCATGGGACTTTGGGGCAAGGTATTCAGTGCTGCAGTTCTAGGGACACAGTTTTTATAGAGAAGACCCCAAAGCAAAGCAAAAGAAGTATTGAATTGGTTATAGTTATAGTTTAAGTGGTTGCCGTGTTTGGGAATCCTGGTTGGCTGTGGATTGGTTGTTCTTGAGTTTCGCTTTCTAAGATTCAAGTGCATTGACTCTGGCTTAGGTTTCGGTTTGCTTTCATAGGCTACCAAGGCATTAGAGCAACCTCAGTTTAATGGCCCCCTTGTTTAAATACTTGAACAGAATGTAATGTTTCAGCTATTACTAGAGCTATACAAACTCATTCTGGCAGAGAATCCATAGTGCTTTGCATGTGGTCTTTTTTGATTAAAGCCACATTTCCCACCTGTGAACACAACATATGTAAAAAGACTTACCATTAGCCCTTTCAGAACCAGTTCTGAAATTAATGCATTTTGAACAAATTCACATTTATTTTTCCTCGTCAATATTGCTGTTGTTGTAAATGCCTTTTACATTAAAAAGAGTTATACACATGACTCATCTTTGTTTTAGAAAAATTTTAAAAAGTAGAAAGTATGTCTAAAGGATAATATGTAAAACATTAACTAGAAATATTTATTATCATCCTCTGTTATATAGATTTGAAGACATTCATTATTGCAGCATATACTACTATTATTTGAATATTAGAGTTTCTAATGTTTTAGCTAATGTTTATTGAATGCCCACAATGGGACAAATGATGTTAAAGTGCTCTCAGGTGTTTCCTTAATCTTCTTGCTAACTTCAGGAGTATAATAATACTAAGCTTTACTGATGAAGAATGAGGAATCTGAAGAGGTAAGTAACTTTAATAACACCTTACATATAGTAAGTAGAGCAGCAGTCCCCAACCTCTCTGACATCAGGGACCAGTTCTGTGGAAGATAACTTTTCAATGGACTGGGGGTGGGGGTGGTTTGGGGATGATTCAAGTATATTACATTTATTGTGCACTTTATTTCTAATATTACGTCAGCTCCATCAGGTAGTAGATCCTGGAGGCTGGGGACACCTGCTGTAGTGGATGGATCAGGATTAGGATCCAGGCAGTCCTGCTCCAGTGTCTCCCTCATGCCCTCCCTTAATTATTAAACAAATACAGGTTGAGCCACTAAAAGCTAATACTTCCTAACATTATCCTTATATCATCTCCTTTTCCTATTTGTTGATTCTCCATCTTGTGAGTGTGGAAATTGAGAGACAAAAGGGTTAAGCAATTTGTTCAAAGCCATTCAGCTAGCAAAAGTGGGGAGCCAGGATTTTCAGCTAGCAAAAGTGGGGAGCCAGGATTTTCAGCTAGCAAAAGTGGGGAGCCAGGATTTTCAGCTAGCAAAAGTGGGGAGCCAGGATTTGCACCCTGGCTCTACTGCCTCAGCTGGAGGCACAACCACAGGTGCTGTTGAAAAAGAAAGTTTTTAGTTTTGAGTTTCAGATTTGCAAGATGAAAAGGAGTCTGAAGATGGACGGTGCTGATGTCTGCACAATAAGAATGTGCTTAATACCAATGTACATGTAAAGTGGTTAAAATAGTAAATTTTATGTGATGTGTATTTTATTATAAAAGAAAGAAATCTTTTTTTTAAATTCTTTTTAAAAAGTATTTTCTACTTGGCCTGGCTCTCATTACTAGTAGAGAACTTGAGTCTACCAGAAGTATCTCCTTCTATAAATGTTTGCCTTCTAGTCCATCTGGTGTTCAGTAATGATCACTATTAGTGTCCCTCTTTATATTTCAGGTAGAGTCACTTTGCACCTTACCCTGTTAATAGAGTAGCATCCATCCCTCCATCCATTAAAACACCATCAGGAATACCTGACTGCAACTTTAGAAAAGAGAGTTCCATGAAAATGGGTCATGGTACCAGTAAATTTCAACAAGTTCATGACAGAAGAAATAAGAAAGATGGAAAATAAGTTTCGACTCCTTACTAGGTCCTGAATGAGGACAGTGAAATAGGAAGAAGGGAAAGTAGCTAGGGAACCTAGGAGCGTCAGGACCAGGGATGTTCCAGCAGTAAGTGATAACAGTTTAAGTCAGCTGAATATAGAACACCACAACCTTACTCACCTCAAATCCTCACTCACTTCTACAGATTAGCAAAGCCCTACTCTTTTACAAAATACTTTCTCAGACAGTACTTTATGTTTTGTGCACTAACACTACCAACAACACAAACACAAATGAAATGTGTGATGTGCCTAAAATTTTTGCATGAGTTTAGACGGTTTGAAGAGGAGAGGGTGGTAAGTCTTGTAAGTCTTTAATTTTTTGTTTTTCTCTTTTTGGCCACACCACACGGCTTGTGGCATCCTAGTTCCCAGATCAATCTGGGGATAGCATCCACTTCCCTGCCACAGAAGTACAAAGTCTTAACCACTGGACCACTCAGTAAGTCCCACGAGTCTTTACTTTTAAAACGACAACACTTTTAAATGGAACAATAACAAGAAACTGTCTAGAAAACATATGCACAGATATGGACTCTGTTGTTTCAGGGGTTGGAGAAAAACATCGACATTTGCCCGGTGCTGTTTTACCACTTCATTAGTGACACTCTGGTCTATTGGGGGGATATGATGAAATATGGCTAATGAATCCAAAAGTAACCCAGGTAGTTGTGAAGGGGACAGAGAGGGCCATAAGAAATTGAATGTGCTCAATGATAGGGGTAAATCTTTACACTTCCCAGACACGGATTGAGAAGGAGGACAAACGTGTCAGTATTTTAGTTCTACAAATACATTTTCAATAGACTTATCCTAGGTCATTCTTTCCCCTTGTTTATGTAAGCATATAGATGTTTTGGTAGCTTAATTTAAATTGGAATGAAAACATTACTGTAGTAAAAAAGGGTTATGGATTTGAGCTTTTGTCTTTCAATTACATATTTAGTAAGTTAATTATTGCAACAGATTTACTTCACTGAAAACGCAAAAAAGGAAAACAAAGATTCTTTCAAAAGTTAAAAATGCTTGCCGAGAAGGTATCTTAATAGTTTCAAAGCTCTAATTAAAAAATGCTGTAATATAGTAAATGACCCATTTTGTAATATTACAGATTTGTTTGACATGATAAATTGCTTTGTAACATGCTAGTGTGCATTAAAAGTAAGTCAAATTGCTGTAAATCATGGCTTTATCTGTCTGTTCATTATTCTTGCTATTATTATTATTTTTACATATGACTACAAACCAGTGTTAAAAAATGAAGACTTCTTTCCTAACATTTGTAAAATAGATATCAACACAAATTGTGGAAATTGACATGTCTGTGAATAATTGCTTAGTCTTACTCTGGTGCCCTTCAATATATTTTCATGACATTATTAAAATGCACCTTGATCTCCACCATCTGATTGACTTCTTGACAATGAGCTGGACAAATAAGAGCAATGTGAGCAAGCTAAATATTCATTAATACCACAAGTTCAAGAAAAACACATATAGCTTTTTTAGGAACACATGGGAATATTCACTGTTATAGAAATTTTATACATAATGAGTTTGGTGTGTGAATACAATATGACACTGTATTTTGAAAATCTATAACAATGGAGATAAGTAGGAACTTTAAAAGATGTCTTAGGTTTTTCTTTTCTGTTTCCCTTTCCTGATTCTTTTCTATTTCTCTCCTTCCCTCCCGTTTTCTCTCTTTCTATTCTAGAACCATCTTAAAGACTTCGATAGAGTAGAGCAAAGTCAGTACTTGCACCATAAGCGGGAGGGAAGGGGAGGCATGCCTGTGTAGCAGGGTTACTCTGTAGCACACGCCGCAGATTGCCTGGGGTGAGACAGATATCCACGCAGAGGAGTGGCCTGGTGGCGATCTGAGGGTATCTCCTCAAGGGATGCCAAGTGTGAGGTGTCTCAGCACAAGTGGGCTGAGGAGGGAATTCTATGGAAGAGAGTGTGCTGGCCAAGACAGGCTATTAGGTACAGAAGGGTTGATCAGATAAGTATATAAAATGAACAGAAGCCAGGTTTCTCAATGTCAGAGAAAGGCTCATAAGGAAGATTATTCTCAAATAAAGAAGAGAATTAGGTTGAAATATGTAGTTTTAGATCGAAATTGGCAGTATTGCCATGAACTTGTTTTCTCTCTATATATGTGTATATATATTTATATATATATAATGATGCACATGTAAATAAGTATAGATGAAAATGTGAATATATACACAGACCTATACATGCTCAGTCGTGTCTGACTCTTTGCAACCCCCATGGACTGGAGCCTACCACGTTCCTCTGTCCATGGAATTTTTCAGGCAAGAGTACTGGAGTGGGTTGCCATCTCCTTCTTCAGGGGATCTTCCTGACTCAGGGATCGAACCCGGGTCTCCTGCATTGCAGGCAGACACTTTGTACCATCTGAGTCACCTGGGAAGCCCTTTCATATGTATATATTATACGCACAGATCCATATACAGTGACATATCAATAGCAAAGAGCACCCAAATCTATCATTCTGGAGCTCCTTGGAGAAATGGCTAATTCCAAGACTGAAGGAGGAAAAGAAAGTAAAATGTGATCCTGGAAAACCTTGTTATGAAAGCAAACATGGATATATTAAAATAATAATAATAATGAGAGCATTTCAAGAAGGTGCAACAGCCAGCTATAGGGAATTCCCACTGACAAAATGAGACATTAATGCATCAAAATAAACCTAACAAATAATTTTCAGCCACAGAATAAAATAGAAAACCATAAATTTATTATGAACAAGTGAGTGAGTGAAAGTCGCTCAGTCATGTACAACTCTTCACGACCCCATGGACTGAAAACCACCAGGCCCCACTGTCCATGGAATTCTCCAGGCAAGAATACTGGAATGGGTAGCCATCCTCTCCTCCAGGGAATCTACCCGACCCAGGTTTGAACCTGGGTCTCCTGAACTGCAGGCAGATTTTTACCATGTGAACCCCTGGGAAAACCTCTGAGTTCATTATATAGATATAAATAAATAAATTAGTTAATTGAAAGTATTGTAGGAAAGGGTTATGTATACAATTTCCATGTACTTAATGAAACAACCATTATTCACAAAGGATAAAAGTGTAACCTTACATTGGAGAAATATGCAATATACTCTTTTAAAAGAAGGATCAAATGAACAAATAATGAGAGAAACTGAAATCACAACCTATGTAAGGATCCAGGGAGAATATAGCAGCCTCCAGTGATATTTCTGCTAAGGATGCATTACCTAAATTTAATCCTAGCAAGTCTTCACACAACCTCAGATTGAGGGACAGTCTATAAAATAATTGGCCTATGATCTTCAAGTGTCAAGGTCATGAATTCAAGAAAAGACCAAGGGCTTGTTCTACACACAAACGTGGGTTGTGATCCCAAACTTGCTCCTTTAACTGCAAAGGATGCAGCTGGGACAACTGGTTAAATCTGAATGGGATTTCAGGACTGGATGGCAGTTAATGAATCAATTCTAATTTTCTGCTCTTGAGAGTTGTATTGTAATGAGAGGAGAATGTCTTTGTTTCTCTTTTATTGTACTTGCAATTTTTCCTGTAGTATGTGGCTGTTTCAATTTTTTTAGAAAGATAAGAAAATTTTGGATCAGAGTTTCTCATAACGTGATTTGTTATTCTCCCAATTTAAAGATAGTTGTAATAATTCTAATTGCTTTCACAATCTCTGAATTTTAATAGATGTCAGATTTTTAAAACCCTAGAGAATTTCTATAAAATTCAATTATTTTTCTAGCTCATTTTATATTTCACGGTGATGTGTTTGCACACTGTACCCTGGGACCTAAGGATAATAGGGAAAATCAATTGTTAACAAAATGAAATGTAAGCCCTGTGACAGCACATACCATCCTTAGACTTTGTTTCAAATGTGCCTATTTAATTTCATTTCAGAGTAAAATCACATGAAATTAAAATTCTATTTAGATATTCTCCAGAAGTTAAGTGAGTCCCCAAAGTGATTAGCCACAAAGCAATTTTAATTGGTTTGATGAAATCTGCCTTTCAAGTGGTTTGAAATTTGGAGATCCAAGAAAATGATCTGTTGGGTGTTTTGTTTTTGTTTTTTTCCCTTCTAAAAAACCAAACCAAAATCAAACCAAACCTGAGGAATTAAAAGGCTTTGTCTGAGAGGAACAGAGAATGGACTCCGTCAGGACGGTATAATTTGTATGCAACCGTGTTTCTCCAGTTATCTCTGTCTTTATGTGTGTGAGGGACTCCGGATTACAAAGTGGCTAAGGTAGGCATGATACTACAATGTGAATAACAGTCTTAACGCAGACAATATGGACTATTGACACTATATTTTACATAAAGCCAGATAAATCAATGAGCCTTGCATACAAATCTGTGCTGAAAATGCACTGCCTTATCACATTACCATGGATCAGTGTGAATTTCCTTTTCAAAGCGGAGTTCTGACCAGAGTCCAGAGCCAAGTTCTTTTCTAAGTGTATGCAAAGACTTCATTTCAGACACCTTGGGCTGGAGCAGCATGTAAATTGCCAGGAAAAAATATTGCTAGCCTGGAGCTACCAATAGAGGCAGTTGTACAGCCAAATGTGCAGATTTGGCAAACCAGCTGTTTTCCCTGCTCAAGGAATCTTCATGATGTGCTCCTGCTAAGCAAATCAAACAAGCAGTACGTCAGCTTTCATAGTGCATTAAAACCTGGGGCTTTTGTGGAGATTTGGACAAAGGACACTCAATATTTTCCCTTCTGATGATGATTATTTCTCTACTTTTTAAAAAGGTACAAGTTTGGGATATTGAGAACGACTAGCAGACACAAAGTTACCCTACTGATAAAAAAAAGAGGGAGAGGTAGGGACTAAGGCAGAGAGAAGGATGAGCAGGACACAAGAATATAATTTTTTGTTTGTGTGTTTTGAGAGTAACAGATCCATAAGGACAGTGATTTCTGCCTCTTTAGCTCACTATCAATAGTAATTAATTAATTCTATCAGTATTAGCAGACGGAAAAGTGCCTGATAGACTTTAGAATTTAAAACTGCCAATTTGTAGACTAGAAATAAGTGAATCATGTCAAATTCTCATCATGGATTTAGATCATCACTCAATTTGGGAGAAGGTTAATTTTGAGAGGATGAATTCTTGTAAAATGAAAAAGGAAACTTTCTCTTATTCCTACTGCCTCTGAGAATATAACTTCCTGGTGAAGTTTCCAGTCAGGCCAGAGGACAATCTAGGCCAAATATTTCTTAGTGCGTCATTTATTCTTAGTATTCAGCCATTCATTTAATACATACTTATTATGCATCTGCTATGTGTCAAGCTCTGGAGCGTGTACAGTAAAATTAAACATTTATGGATAATACCCCTTCTCTCAGGAAGCTCAGTGAGGGTAACAGAAAGAAAGAAATTCTGCAGTACAATGTGATGAGTATTACGAAATGTGAAGGATGTGGCCTTTAACCAGGTGATGCTAGTATTTATAGGGAATAAGCATAAAATAGGGCGTCCCTGATAGCTCAGTTGGTAAAGAATCTGCCTGCAATGCAGGAGACCCCAGTTCGATTCCTGGGCTGGGAATATCAGCTGGAGAAGGGATAGGCAACTTACCCACTCCAGTATTCTTGGGCTTCCCTTGTGGCTGAGCTGGTAAAGAATCCACCTGTATTGAAGAAGACCTGGGTTCGATCCCTGGGTTGGGAAGATCTCCTGGAGAAGGGAAGGGCTACCCACTCCAGTATTCTGGCCTGGAGAATTCCACGGACTGTATGGTCTATGGGGTCACAAAGAGTCGAACATGACTGAGTGACTTTCACTTCACTTCACTTTAAGCATAAAATAATATGAGATGGGTTTAATAAGACAGAAAGACAGAAAGGCTGAATGGTTATGATACTTCAATTATAAAAGCCCTCAGGTATGTTTCCTAAGTGATAGGATAGTTTCTGTCTTTATTTTAATTATTTGGGTTGTAGTCCCTGTCTTCGGACATTTTGGTTTCTACCTACCTGAAACCCCTGTCATTTAAAACTTACTGATTTACAAGCTATTCTTTAATCAGTCACTGTGCTAATCTGGGTCCTTCTAGCAAATTACTAAACTTGAAATGCAGTAAGGCTATTGGAACACTGCCTAACATTTATTTCATCGGATAGAAATATTATAATGATTTTTATCTGTTTATTAATTTAGTTTATTAATTAATTGATAAATTAATCTGTTTATTAATTTATGTTTATTAATTAGTTCATAATTTGCTAATAGAATCTTATTATATATAGAGAGAGATATATAAAGGATACACACACATGTACAGATTTATACTTATTTATATGTGTAAATTTATGTGTACATAATTGTTGCTTAATAAGGAATTTGATTGGCCTTTGCCTTTGGTTACTGGGATAAAGACTATAAATCTATGGAATTTCCCAAGTAGTAAGTGTCTCTGTTATTCATGAGCCCCCTAGATCAACCTCATCTTATGCTAACCAGATGACTAAGGATAGGGCTGTGTCCGTCAGAAGGATCAACCTTTGCTTAGAGGATTGGGGCTTTGAATCAGTCTAAACTCCAAGGAGGGATGGAAGTGGAAAGCTTGAGATTGAGTTCAGCCATGTAGCCAATGATTCCATCAAACCTGTTTATGTAATGATACTCCAGTAAGAAGCCTGGACACCAGAGTTTGGGGGAGATTCTTGGCTGATGAACATGCTAGTGTGCTAATGGAGTGACATGCCCTGGTTCCATGGGAAAAGGGCATGGAAGCTCTTCATTTGGCATGCTCCTAGACATCAACTTATTTGTCTCTTTAGGTGGCTGATCCTGATTTATATCTTTTATAATAAATGTAAGCAAAGTACTTTCCTGAGTCTCATGAGTCCTATGAGTGAATTATTGAACTTGGCTAGGGATCATGAGAACTTCCTTGTTTTGTAACCAGTTGGTCAGAAATACAGGTAGCTTGGGGACCCCCAAAATCACTGCTGGCCTCTAAATGAAGACAGCCTTTTGGGGGATCATGCCCTCTCACTTGTGGTAGTCTGATGTTAACTCCAAGTGGCTTAGCTTCAGAATCGAATGATAGTGCTTTGGTATACATTATGTGAAGGATGAAGGTCTGGAAACATGAATGACACATGGCATTCTAAGATAATACCTTGTTGCATGCCCAGTGTTTTACATAACCTTTTTTCTAAGTTATCAAGATTCTTTGAGTACAGTGTAAAATGAGGCGCAGATTGGCTCTGTCCATGGTACGGATTTTTAACCGATGGCCTTCACTTCACATGTAAGTGTTCTTACAGTTATTTTGCTGCTCATATATACACACACATCTATAAGATGCCGAGGAAAGTGATCAGTGCATGTACAATACTCAGTTCGTATCGGCTTTCTTCTTACTCAACTTTTTTGATAACTAAAAGACCTCTGAACAGGAGCAGACTCTGAAAAGGTAAATCCTCTGGTGATGAAGAAAAATTCCCTTTTTAAATACCTGCTCTGACAATACAGTCCCCTCACTGGAGGACTTTGATTAGATCAGAGGAGTTGTTATCATCACAGACACTTAGTGTAAATGGATTTATCTGTGTTCTCATTTCTGCTCTCACTCTTAAGTTCCATAGCCCCACAGCCAACAGAAAGCATTTTTTTTCTTTTTTTTTGGCATTGGGATCAGGATTTCAGAACTTATTTTATGAAGCCATTAGTGCTTCACCAACAAATAAAAGAATGGGTGTTAAAGACATGGGTTTTTGGCAGGAGGAAGGCATTGGGGATCAACACACATGAATAGGGATGGGGTGATAAATTATGACTGATATCTGGGGAAGAGCTTTAGTCATTATTTGGATTATGTTCTCTTTGTATTAGAAGACATTTCTTTTATGAGCAAAATTTGGTTTCTTTGGAATTCTCCTTGCCTTAATTTCTATCTTTGGGGCTTCTACTCATTTGCATGACTGTCCTACAGAACAATTTATCATCCCTCTTTTACGCATCTGATTTTCTAAAGGTCACCTAGTAAGTCAGGGATGACATTGGGCATATTCTCTTGGGTAACTTCTAATAATTGCACTTCCTCCCTGATGCTTTGGATGTCTGGCACATTTGTAATTGACAGAAGGATAACAATGCAATCTGGCTCGTTTCCAAGGCCACCTTCAAATAAAGCTGGATGGTTATGGGGGTGGTTAAACCACCTATATCCATCTCTTTGCCTCAAGAAGGCAGGCTGAGTGACAGAAATATTAAAAATCCAAAATAAAGAAATTATCTGATTGGATCATTGTTTATTTTTTATAAGTTTCATTTTTTGATGTGGACTATTTTTAAAGCCTTTATAGAATTCGTTACAATACTGCTTCTGTTTTATGTTTTGACTTTTTGGCCGAGAGGCATGTGGGATCCTAGCTCCCAGACCAGGAATCGAACCCGGATGACCCACATTGAAAGGTGAAGTCTTAACCATTGGAATGCCAAAGAAGACTCAGATCATTGTTTCTTTAATTTAAACAAAAAATGCATTTAATTAACAATATACCTGGATAAGTAAGCAGTAAATAGCAATAGAAATTTGAATGCTGCTTAAACTCTTTCTAGCTATCTTTACAAATGCCCAACCTGCTTCTGTCTATTATCCTATCTTTTCACAAGTGCTTTGGGGACAGAGAACTCTGCTTACAGATTAAAGCTAGTTTCTGAGTGGTGCTTAACCAGGCTGACCCAGGAGAAAATTCTGGTTTCGAGAATGATGTAGTAATGTCAAAGTGAAAAGAATTTCACCTTTCAGATACGTGATTAGAGTGGGAGAAAAGTATTAGTCTTCTTCAAAACGTGGGAAAAAAGAAAGGTGATATTTCATCAAAAGCATATGCCAGGCAGGTAATTTACTAACGATACAGGAGATTTTGTAATTGTCTTTGTCCGTTCTTTGGCAACCTTATGCTGGCCTACTAAAAACCACAAAATGTTCTATTGTTAATACCATGCATTTTTGTTTCTAAAATATAAACTGGAGATGTTACAATGATGATGAAACAGAGCAGATTATTGAACAATGTGTTGTATATACTAAAAGTTAGAACTTTTTGTTTGATGAAAGTTTGGATAAAAGATAACTACATAAATTTGACTAATTATACTTCTTTGAAATTTGATTAATCATGATATATATAATATTCAAGCAGCTTTTCAAACTTAGCAAAGTATTTTTATTTTTTAACTTATCCTAAATATGGTATATTGCATGACTAGTTCCAATTTCTCTACACCCCTCCTGGTATGCATGCTGGTCTGTATGCACTTTGCTGTGGAACCCTGAGATGACTCTGACTTGGGTCATGTGATTTGTTCTGGCCAATAGAATAAGACTGTATTGAATATATGCCTAATCTATGCCTAGATTTCAGGAGATCTCACAGGTTTCTGCTTGTACTCTTGTAGTTCAACTACCACCATGAGAAACATTCCTAGTCTGTTGGTTCCAAGAGATGGCTGAGGAACATAGGGAGCAGAACTGTCCAGAGAATCTCTCCCAACCAAGCCAAACCTAAGCAAAGTTCTCAACTGCCCAGCAACTGCAGGAACTATAACAATAAATAATTGCCTTTTTAAGCCCCTGAGCTAGGGGACGGACTGCTATGCAGCAATAGCTAAGTGACTCTGTGGTATGTCAGATTGGGGTGTTGCACAGTTCATGGTTTACTAAAGACAATACAGAGAGCCTGAATGGTTAAAAAAGGCTTTCTGAAAAGCACATGCAAATCAGCATCACATCAGGCCTTAAACACATCTCTTGATTTCAAATTCCCATGTATTTATACTCCAAAAAATTCTCCTTACTAGGTCCAGTGTCCTGTTCTCTGTAAGCACACATGTCTTGTTCAGAGCATAGCAGTTAATAATTGAATGGAACACTTACTTTTGCAAATGGCTGAGAAAGAAGTGAGTCATTGAAAGGTTGGTCATTGAAAGGCTGGTCAAGAGTCATTTAAAGATACCTCTTTAAACATTGCTCTGTTTTCACCTGAATTCAACACCTTCCTAAACTGGGATTAAGAATGATTAGCCTTGAAAGGATGAAGACAGGCCAACCTTCTCTTTAGTGTATCTGTCTTCATTGCCTGGGGCTTAGAAAGTCCCACACAACTGGATACATTAATTATGTCTGCCCTTGTAAGAAATGTTTCAAAGTCCTCTCCCAATGCCACATATAAAGTTTTTATAAGCAACAAGCCAAGATAAAGATTTGAGACAAATTGAGGCAACCTATATTCATATATGGAAGAAAACGTCCTGCAATAGAGTACTGAAAAGCCATCAGATTTCAGTTTCTATATGGGCATCATTTACGTTTGGCAGATGGGAAGGGATTGTTGTTTTATTTCCCATTTATTCTATTTTTGCTTCTCTAGGGGCATTTAGGTCAGCAGACTGTTACTTATTTCTTGTAGAGGTCTTTAGGGACACATTTAGAGACTAAAACCAATAAAGGTACTTGGGCATCTTGTAATGTATTTTGCAGATTCAGCTAACTGAGCAGACCTCAGTGGAAGAGTTTTTTTTTTCTTCTAATAATTGGGCTTCCAAAATTGTGTGTGTACTGACAGGTAATAATCATGCACATAAATTTGACAATAACAATCTCATTGCTCTCGTGTTTCAACTGCCACCTACATGCTGGTGCCGCTCAACTTTTAATTTTTTTATTTTATTTTTTTTTTCCTCTCAACTTTTAAAATCTGAATCTCAGCTTTCTATATTCAATTGCTTTTCTGCAACTGAATGCCCCAAGGCACTTCAAAATTAACATAGGCAAATCCAAATGCATCATATTCTCCTTACCACCTTTTCTTCCTGGATACCCCATCTCAGTTAATTGCCTTACCGTCTACCCAGTCACCTAAATTATTGTTCCAACTATCATCCTTGACTCACTGTATTTCTATATTCTTCAGTTTTTATGGGCCCAATGCTCTATCAGCCTTACCTAATAAGTGTTTCTGAAATCTGTCTCATTTACAATTCCTGGCTTTCCACATTTCTCAGTTGAAATCTTGCACCTCCTCTCTTTAACCTTGAATCTGCCTTTAAATGAAAGCTGACCAACTAGCTCTCACAATCAAATGGCTTCCAATAATAATCTACTTAATAAAATCCAATCTTCTCATAGGGGCTAGTAGTGTGGTCACTGCCTCTCTCTCAAACCTCATCACAGCAAAGTGGACTAAAGAGGCTAACTGGCTTCATATTCTGGCTTCACTATTCTGGATGTGCAAACTTGAGCAAATTTCTCTACAACTCTGTGCCTCAATTTCCTCGTCAGCAAAATGGGATTATACTGCTGCTTATCTCAAAATGTTGCTATGAGCATTAAATGAAGTAATATGGTGAATAAAAATACCACCTAATACAGAATAAGCCCTCTATAAATGTTTCTCAGACCCCAACTGTCTGCTTCAAACATTCTGATCTACCTGTCATTTCCTGAGTGTACCATGTTGCATCCTATGTTCACCCTTTTCTTAATGTTTCCTTGGTCTATATCAAAATTCTTCTTTCTTTGACTATCTCCAAAGCACGCTTCATTTGATTATTGAAATGAATTACTTATTCATGCCTTCATTCGTTCATGGAACTATAATTTCTTGAGTAGTGACTGTGTGTTATGCAAGCGGCATACAAAAATGGTCACAAACAATATGGCACTCTGGCTTCAAGGAGCTTGTGGTAGATAAGGTTGGGAAATCGATAAGCACACAATCACAGTCACTTAATTACAGGAGAATATGTGTGGGTGTTGAAGAAAAGACTAGAGAATATAGAAACATAGTTGAGAGGAAACTTTATTTGATGTAATACAGTCTGGAGGAAGTATTTCAGGTATCCGAGCCTCCAGGAAATGACTGAGCAACTTCACGTTCCCTTTTCACTTTCATGCATTGGAGAAGGAAATGGCAACCCACTCCAGTGTTCTTGCCTGGAGAATCCCAGGGACGGGGGAGCCTGGTGGGCTGACATCTATGGGGTCGCACAGAGTCGGACACGACTGAAGCTACTCAGCAGCAGCAGCAGCAGCCTCCAGGAAATTGTCCCTGATGTCCAGATAAGGTTAGCTTTTTGTACCCTGTGATCGGAGAACAAACCTGATGTCTAAGTCTGCTTGAGCTGCTATAACAAAATGCCACAGATCGAGTGGCTTAAACAAGAGACATTTATTTCTCACAGTTCTGGAAGCAGGAAGTCTAAGTTTAAGGTGCCAGCCGATTCCTGGTGAGGACTTCTTCCTGGCTTGCAGACAGTCACCTTCTCACTGTGTCCTCACGTGGCTGAGAGGGTGCCATCTCTGTTTCTCTCTCTTCTTATAAACTCTCTAACATCACCATGAGGGCCCCATCTTCATGATCTCAGCTAACTCCAGTTAGCAAAGGCATCATCTCTAGACACCACATTAAGGGTTAGGTTTCAATACAGGAATTTTGGAGGACACAATTCAGTCCACAGCACCTGCATAGCCTACCGCAGAGAACATCCCTTAAATGGTGAAAAGTATCTGTTTTCTTTTTCACTCTTCTTTTTTGACTACACTGACTTGAGGACAGGCACCGTATCTTTATCCAATGCTCTGTCCCTAGTAGCTGATAATTGCTCTCATAGGTTGCTAATTCCTTAGTTTCAGCTTGTGTAAGACTGAGTCACAGATTTCCACAGGTTTCCCATGCCCTGTGTTAATGACGTCCAGATAGAAAGTGTTAAAGACACCGTGCTGCTAAAATGGGGTACTGTAAGTTCATACCTGCCTGAAGCCAGTTGTCTCAGTATTGGCTCAAAAGACTTAAGACAAAAAAAAACAAAGATCTAAACTAAGATGTAAGGAACAGCTTGCTGGGGTTTCTGAAAAAAAAAAATGTTTGCTTTCTTGATAAAAAAAATCAGTGGAACTGGTTCTACCCTATTCCCTTCTGTCTTCTATTTTTTTGCCATGAAGGTAGAAATGATATCTAATAATTGTCTTGAGAACAGGAAGAGCTAGCTAGGCATGAGGGAAATGCAAGGGGAGAAGTGTAGTAGCATGCTAAGGGCGTTGAGCTATTATTGAACCAGTCCCTAACTACTATATCTGGAATTCCTATTATATAAGAAAAATAAACTACTGCTTATTAAACCAGTGTAGCTTTATTTTTGTTACTTACAGCTAATGCATTTCTGCTTCTTCTATCCAATCTGCTCATATAAGACATTGTTTTTGCATTACTATTATTATTGTTAGCTTCACTGCATCACATATTATTCTCTCCAAACTCTCACATGTAGAAATAACTCAATCATCTTCATATTTCCATCTCACATGCATTTTGCATATGTAGACAAAATAAAAGTTGCATAGATGTGAAATGGCTAAAAGTGTCACCTGCTGTGAGATATTCACTTTCAGAAATGTTTTTATAGGAAAATTTACTATAAAGAAGAATCCTTCATAATACTAAATTGGTATCTTATAGTATCCAACCCAGTAACATCATAGAAACACAGCAAATATTTCAATATTCAAAACAATTATAAAATATTTCTATACTCCCTTCTCCCAAAGATGGTCATATTTAATGTTTTATTGTATTTCTTTACAGTATTTTTTTTCTCTAGATAAAAATTCCACGGTCTGTATAGTCCATTGGCCTGCAAAGAGTCAGACATGACTGAGCAACTTTCACTTTCACTCTCATATAATATATACATTTTTCATTTGTAACAGCAAAATGTTATCCAGTTAGGATCCTATTATATTTACTGTTTTGTAAACTACCTTTTAAACAATCACTCATTATGAATATTTTTCATGACATGACACTCTTTGATAACCCAATTATAATAAGTCACAGGGCTTTGTTATTTAGCTGTACCGTGATTACATTATCTTTTGGATTTCTGGGTTGCTTCAATTCTGCTTGCTATGTTTCCTGTAGTAGATATATGTTGCTTTCATTTCCTCCTTAATATTAGTGCTTTTGGGGGGCTGCCACTCCCTTAATTCTGGAGAGATGTCAGTCATAATCTATTGCCCATCCTTGGCTATGGTGACCTTGAATAAATTAATATTTCATCTCCTGGGGAAAATGATTGGCCTAAAATTAAGAATACAGCTATACATGTACACACCACTATATTTTAAAGGGATAACCAACAAAGTCCAACTGTATAGCACAAGGAACTCTGTTCAATGTTATGTGGCAGCCTGGATGGAAGGGAATTTGGGAGAGAGTGGATACATGTATATGTATGGCTGAGTCCCTCCACCGTTCACCTGAAACTATCACAACATGGCTAATCAGTTATACACCAACACAAAATAAAAAGATTTTTTTGAAAAAAGAATAGAACTCAGGTAAGATCAGAGCCCCTTTTGGGGATTTCTAATTAGATGATGAAGATGAGTAGGAAAGGTAGGGAAGCTATCACTTTTTCTTAGTGTTACTGTGTTGATGTGGGCCATTAGTTCTCAGAAACTTTTAATAGCTCAGAATCTCTTGGGAGAAACCTACCTTTGGTTAGGGAGAATAAGCATAAGATAACAGTGAAGGCTGCTTGAGAAGTTAGTTAAAGAAGAGAGAAAAAGTGCTGTTTCTGAAGCTAGCTGTGCCTGAAGCTATTCTACTTCTGGATCTCTCCGCTTCAGGAACCAAAGTGTTCTTTTATTTTTATTATTGCTATTTTCACTTCACCTAGTTTGGGCAGGCTTTCTGATAACACCTAAGCAGTAAATCTTATAGAGTGGTCTGCTAAATCTCTTCATGAATGAGAATCTCTTCATGCCATTTTTATGGCATTATTATTTTGATGTAAACTGATAACAATATCTTTTTATCATGATAGTCATGTCCTGGAAAATTCATGGTTCATGTATTGTATTTTCTTTATATTGACTTTTCAAAATAAAATAGGTTTTACTCCTACAGACTACTCTTGCAAGAGCCTGTTGAGTTCTTCGGATGAGCACAGCACATGGTAAGTGTACAATAGAATCATGATGAGTAGATTATCAAATGATTGAATTTGCTGCCTGAGGAGCCCCAAGAGTTTCTTTTTAAAGGTGCATTGATTCCCTCAGGTTGTGATCAAACACTACATCAGACACTTTGAAATACTGTTCTCTTTGGTCTTTCAATTTTATATGGTTGTAAAAAAAAAACAAACTTCATGTGTTTGTTGCAATTTTTCAGCATGAAATGTAAGCTTAGCTTTAAGAACATGAATTTTGCTCCCCGGGGAAGGAACTATAAAAGTCCCATTGAGATTTAAACACAGATGCTAGAACTATTTGCTAGGTTTGGGGGTTTGAATTCCAGGTACTCACAAAAGTTCTGACAGTTTGATGAAATCATAATTTGAAGGCATTAGAAAGGTTTTGGTGTACAGGATCATATGTAAGGTGGTAAAGATAGCATGGCAGGCCTCAGAAAAAAAAGGATAAGGAGAAAAGCTTTCTAAGTTTTCCTCTATCACTAAATAGTGCTTGTTATGTTTTCTCTGCATCATCCTAGAAACTCTCAAGCTTTCCCAAGACTGTCCAGCTTGTCTCTGGAACTAACTAACAGGCAAAGAAAAAAATATATATATAATGTTTGGTTTAAGTCATAAGGTTTATAATTAATATTAGAATTAGCAGAATCACAACAGCTAATTAATGAGGCAAGTGTCGAAAACTAAGACAAAGTAAATTACTAAAACAGGCAGCTGGCAGGATATAATACACTATATAATTGACAGGACACTGACCAATATGCCCATCAACTATATTATCTTTTTTGCTTTAATGAATTTATTTGGGTCTATTTCTTTCTTCCTCATATTCTAATTTTTTTCCTGATGTTCTATAGTTTGTTATAACTGAATCAGATGTGCTATTGTCAAGGATTCCTTTGTAGGTTGCTACAAGCATAAGTCCAGAGAGAGGCTATGCTTGAAGGACAATCCAAGCCCCGCAGGGCTCCACTCAGCAGGTGTCTGCAATCTCAGAGGAAGACTATCTTCAGCAGGATATCTTGCCTCCAACAGCATGAATCAAATGGGAACCCCACAATTGTTCTCATTCTGGCAAGGGCCCCTTTAATCCCTCTTTTCCCTCAATGCTAGCAGCTTCTTTATCTTTCTACCTTGGAACCACTGAGGTTAATCACTATGCTTCTTGCCTGGGTTAGTTTGACCATCACAAAATGTCCATGTTTCCCACACTGTTCCTCATCCTCCAGGCTCCAGACTCTATCCCCCTTGCCTTTTGTAACCTTGATTCCTCCCTCCCTATCTCCTAACACTCTTTCGAGGAGCCTCGTGGAGTTTCAGGTCAGTCCTCAGCAAACATCTGCTGCTTCTTGATCAAATGGAAATCTCCTCCGATGGCGTCAGTTTTCCTGCAGCACTTTCAAGGGGTGACTCTCTCCTCCAGTTCTCCTCTCATGGCACCTAGAGGCAGGATTGGTGTCCTACGTTCCGCATCGACTCTTCTGGTCCATCCTTTGTGAATCTTAAACATTCAGCTTTGAAAATTATCTCATACAATACTCCTCCTTATTTTTGATTCACCCTCTTTCTTTAGAAAAATTTTCTTCTATTACAGTTTCACTTTCTTCAACACTACTGATATCAGAATGATCGATAATTTCTATATCCACACAGATGATCTTTCTAATGCCCTTCTTCTAACTTCTTAACCTCCTCTGCTCCAGTGATTTTTGTCCTACACCCTATCCTAGAGCCTCTATATCACTGGCATATGTTTGACCATTAATTGCATCACATTCCATTCTACTTTTCATTCCCTTCTTGTAGAATCTAATCTCCAATGAGACTCTGTGCTGTGTGCTGTGCTGAGTCGCTCGGTCATCCCCTCCAAAATCGCTAATGCATTGATCCCATCAACTTTTTTATTGTCCTTCACTGCCTCCCCACCAAATCTTCTCTTCCGTCCATAGTTGGTTTGAACTTCACGGTCAGGTACTATTATCTTTCATGATTTAATCTGTTATAATTATTTTCTTCTAACTGTATCACCCCTCTCTATTCTCTTGGCAAAACCACACCCCTGGTTAAATTCATGTCTTTGTATACTTCATGCCTTCACTAGCAGTCTTGAAATTGGCTGGAGAAGACACAAAATATTCTGATTGACAGTATCTTAAATTCATCAAAAACCTCAAGTTATCCTTACCACTGCCTGTCAAGCATAGTATATACCATTTGTCAGTTTTCTCTCTTGGTTTCTAGTCAGTGTCTCTCAAACTTTAATGGGCAAAACAAATCAAAACAAAATTGGGGATTCTTGTTAAAATACAGATTCTGATTTTGCAGATGTATAATGAAACCTAGGCTTCTGAATTCCTAGTAAGCTCCTAGATAAAGTCAGTTGCTACTGGTACATTAAGAAGGGAGGACAGAATGAGGCTTACGAACCTTTTTTTCCTCTCTCAAAATTTCATGATGTATTTCCCCAAAATTACTGTTAAACTTTGGCCTTGTTTCCTACTTTACCAGAAAATTTAAGCAAAATCACACTAGAAATTCTACAAGCAGTACCCATCACATCTGCCCATCTTCCTGCACTTGGGTTCATGCACTTACCCTGCATCCTACCAGTAAACACAGACTGCCTTGTGTCCACAGCAATGCCAAACCTTCTACTTACACATAATCTAGAGCTTTTCCTACTTCCTGTTCTCTCACGTTTCTCTGGCAATTTTCCCCTCTCAGTTTTAAAACAAGTTTAAAAAATCTACTGAATCATTCCCATAAACATACTGATATGTCATCATTTATCCCATATTAAATAAAACTGTCTCTCTTGATCCCACCTTCCCCTTAAACTATCACCCAATTTCTTTTCTTCCCTTGAAAGGATATCTACATTCCAAGTGACCAATTATTCCACGTCCATGTCTCTTGCCACTGCTACAGCCAGTTTTTAACCCCACTTTCCACTGTAACTGGCCTTCTGAATGTGGACAATGGCCTCAATGTTACTAAATCCCAGATCACAACTCAGTTCACACAGTACCAAACTCTCATGAGCATTCGCCACAGTTGATCTCTCTCTACTTGAAAATTTTCCTTATTTTGCTTACAAGACATTTCATTTGTCTTATTTACCTCCTACATTTCTGATCATTTTATTCTCTGATTTCTTTGACTGGTTCCTCTTCTTTTCTACAACCCCAGCATGTTGTAGGAGCTCAGGGCTCAATCCTAGGACCTCTTCTGCTTTTGATACCTATAGTCACTGCTAGGTAATCTACACCAGTGGTATCAATTTAAATACACTATGTTGATGTCTCCTAAATTCCTATCTCCATTACAACCTCTCCTCTGAAATCTATGTTTGTATATCCATCTGCCTATTTGATCACTGTTATATGAGTGCCTAAGAGGTAAGTTCAGTTTGACTGTAAGTAAAAGTGAGCTCATGATTTCTTTTTCACAAATGTTCTTTCCCCCAATCAAAACTTCTGCAAGATCCTCCTTCTTGGTTAATATCTATTCTTGTAGTTCAAACTTAAACTTTTGTATCTTCTTTAACTCTTCTCTATCTCTTACAGTCCATATCCAATCTACCAGTAAATCCCTCAATTCTAACTTCAAAACACTGACAATTCATCCTATTCTCATGGTTCCTACAGCCACCACCCTGACCAAACCACCTGGCCTGGATTTTTGCAATAATCTAGTTCATCTCCCTGCTTCCACCTTTTCCAAATCTATCTGACACACGAGCTAGAGTGATCACCTTAAAGAGTAAGATCTTGTCAATCTTCTGCTTAAGCTTTTCCAGAGTTTTCATCGCAACCAAATGAAAAGTTCTAAGTAGGCCTTTCAAGGTCCTATTTTTTTCTAACCCTTGTTATCTTTCAAATGTCATTGTCTCATCCTTTCTCCCAACTGTCCTCTGCTCCAGTCATGCAGCTTTCTGATACCAGACAGAGCCTAGGACCTTGGCATTTGCTGTCCCCTCCACTTGGAATGAAGCTTCCCCAGCCATCTGTCTGGCTCGCATCCTCACTTCCTTCACAACTTGCTCACAACTCCTCATCTCAGTAAAGCATTCCTAATGACTTCTATTGAAATGTCCTCCAACAAATCTCGATTTAAATTCTTCCTTTGCACTTATCACTATCACACATGGTGCATGTTACAGTTTTCTACTTTGTCTATCTCCTCCACTGGAATATACAATCTATGTTGTTGTTTTTTCTGTTTATCATTGCCTCCCTGGTACCTTGATCACTGTCTGATATATAGTAGAGGATTAAAAAGTGTTTGTTGAACAAAGAAATCACCTTGGAATTTTACATGATGAGCACCAACATAAATAACTTCAAGTTTTTGCACCTGTCTCTTTATTGGGTGAAGTCTGGGAAAATGGCAATTAAGGACAAAAATTTAGGCTAGTTACCTGGACTTACATGCATGTTTGCTAAGTTACTTCAGTCGTGTCCAACTCTGGGCAACCCCATGGACTGCAGCCTGCCAGGCTCCTCTGTCCATGAGATTCTTCAAGCAAGAATACTGGGGTGGGTTGCTGTGCCCTCCTCCAGGGGATCTTCCAGACCCAGATATTGAACCCGAGTCTCTTACATCTATCCACATTGGCAGGCAGGTTCTTTACCACTAGCACCACCTGGGAAACCCACCTGGACTCGAGCTAAATCTATTTTGTGCTTACCTCAATATTCTCCCGGCTTCTTTTTCTACTCTTTCCCCCTCTCCTTTCTAGAGAACAAGGTAACAGACACAAAGTAGGTGGTATGTTCATCTTTGTTGTGGGGAGGGGAAGTTGCACATGAATTTGCAACTTGAATTTGCAATGTGAATTTGCTTCAAACCCTACCTGGTATGAGTTATAAAAGTTTGTGAAAATTATTACAGTCCAGCTACTTAACCTGAAGTCATTGTCTGCCTACTACAGCCCATATCCATGTATCAACCTCACTACTATCCACCAAAGAGATCTGCTCTAACATTTCATTCCCTTACTCATGGTTCCCTGGATATGATCCTCAGCATCCTGTAAGAAGGACAGATGCTTAACAACATGGGTTTTTACATTTGTGTAAGCTTTTCCATAGTCAACAAATTATCCAGGAACTTTATTTGTTCAAAGAATCCATATGTTTGTAATGAAGTTCTTTATTAATCTCAACCTCACAAACATTTCCAAACGAAAAATCCATTAGAACCAGCAGTAGTTAAGGTCCTTATCCATTTTTTTCCAGCTCAGTTCCTAGCATTTCCATAATGCCTTGCTAAGGAGACCACAGGGCCCCCAAATTGTTGCTGAGTGCACAGTGTTTGTATAATAAATATGATTTGAGTGCTTCAAATGTGCACTGAATCATGGAATCTCAGGTCATAAAAAACATTGAATCATCTAACTGATGCTCATCCACTATTAGATTCTTTTTCTAACGTTCCCTTTTGAACACTTCTGAAGAGGGAGCAAACACTGCTGCTTCTTGAAGAAATGCAAATATAGGCCTGTTACATAACTCTCCTTGGGTTGTCATAAAGGTAATCTGTGAATCAGGACCCACAAAACGGAGACCACATCAGTGGCCCGGCCCATATTACAAATCTAAAGCTAAGTAAACCTGCACTTAATGGGAAGCAAACTGCCAAGGAAACCTACCATGTAGCAATCACAGTCTTCCAACTCAACTTTAGCTAGCTTACCTTACCCTAGAAAACAGGACCTGCTGGCCTTGTAAGTCAAGTCCTTACAATCAGTCACCAATCACCCAGTTCCCATGTTGCTTCTTCTAATGTTCTGTAGACTCACATTTGACCCAAATCCCTTGGGAACAGTGGTCCATTCTTGTGAAGCACTGCACTCCCCCAGTCCATGGATTGTTTTCTTTTGAATGAAGTACATCATCCTCATTACTATCTTAGTTTTGTCATTTTAAACTTTAATTTCTGTTCCTCTCATTTGTAGTGTTGATCCTAGTTATGTTGCAGGGCAGAGAGATACAAGAGAAAAAGATTTGGATTCAGCATGAGATGGCCTGAGTTCATCTAATTGAACCACTCGAAGCTTGCTTTTGAACTCGGCACTCATCTGTTGAGTTCCTCTTTCTCCGTCTGTTGAATGAATCGAGGTGGGCTGAAGGCTCTAACAGAAGACTTCAGTGTGTGCAATGGCCCAAACTCACTAGAAGTTGAGTTCTGTTCTGACTACATCACAGAAAACGATGGGTAAACAAGTTAACGGGCCAGCCCTGTTCCACATGCTCAGTCAGGGACCGAGGATGATGTAGGATCCATTATAATTAGCACTGGGTTCCTAGGTCTTGCTACAACTTTTTCCTGCAGCTAACCAGAGAGGAAGAGCACGTGGAAGCAGGCACACAGGATATTGTGTGTGCCAGGGGCTGAGGGGACACATGTGTGTGCATTTTTAAATATATCACATGTAGAAATGGCTCCCAACTTTTTCATTAACGTTCCTTTGACTAGAACCTATTCACAGGGCCACGTCTAACTTTCACAGGGGCTAGGATGCGTAGCTCCTGACTGGTGGCCACTTCTCAGGGATAGCACTATGAAAAGGAAAACAACCTTTTTCCTTTTTTTTTTTTAGTATGCCACACTGTCAAATAGGACAATAATAGCTCCCAGATTGAGAAGATGTGCACGTCCAGGTTTTGTGAAACACTAGTGATTATTTTCTATATTTTGCATGCAGACAGAATGAGCTCCTTTCATCTTCTGCATAGCTGTCTTAGAAATGCTTAAAGTCAACCATCATATGTCATTTGAGGATGCTTTTTCTCCTGCTTAAGTAAATCCTCTTTCATTTTACAATTCCCCATAGTACATTGTTTCAAGTCCTTTAACAGCCATACTTTTTTTCTTTGCACATGCTTCAGATGTAGCGACACACCTGGATGTAAGACTTCAGGTAGAGTATGAACAGCATAGAGAAGAGAGGCCCTGTTTCCTCTCTTGCTTGATGAGATGTAGTGTCCCTTTTATGCAAGTAATGATGGCGATAGCTTTGCAGGAAGCCTCATCATAGGGTTGATTTCTACTTACCTTGCAGTTGAATAAAGCCCTTAAGTATTGCATTGTTATGTTGCTTTGCATTTCAAAGATGTTCTACCACCTTTTGAGGGGGAAAAGTATCTGATTTTCACATCAATACAAAAAGCACTAAAAGATCAAGAGAATTTGGGGCTTATCCAATGGGCAAAGCTTTGACAAATATTTGTAGTCATAGAGCAAGTAAGTCATTGTTATCCATTGTTCTTACTGAACCAACTCTATTTTTAAAATTTGTCACTGTTAGAATTTTTTAATTATACAAATGTCACATTAGCACAATATCATTTTACAATAATAAAAAAAATAAGTAAATACCATTCTTGACTCTCCACTCAAATAGAATTCTACTCCTATTTATAAATATACATACAGCTTATAAAGTTTTGGTTTCTTTAAGGTTTCAGACATATATTAAATTATAGATAGTGCAGGGCATTTTTCATTTACCGATGTGTTGGGTTTTTTTTTTCGTGGAAGTTATTTATTTATTTTTTCCATTTATTTTTATCAGTTGGAGGCTAATTACTTTACAATATTGTAGTGGTTTTTGTCATACATTGACATGAATCAGCCATGGATTTACACGTATTCCCCATCCTGGTCCCCCCTCCCACCTCCCTCTCCACCCGATTCCTTACCAATGTGTTTTTAAATTCCATATATCTAATAGTGCATGTACACTGATATAGTCAAAATGGGTAACCAACAAGGAACCCTACTCAATGTCAAGTGGCAGCCTGAATGAGAGGGGAGTTTGGGGGAGAATGTATACATGTGTGTGTACGGCTGAGTCTGAAACTACTATAACATTGTTAGCTGACTATACCCCAATACGAACAAAAAGATTAACATTTGAAAAAAACAAACAAAAATAACAGTATGTGTAAATCTACCTTCTCCTTTTCATTAGAAGTATTTGTTACATGGATATGGATAGTCCATCTAATGAGTGTTCTATTAAGAGGCACTTAAATTTGGTCTGATTTTTTTTCCATTAAACAGGACTGCACTGAATCTCCTTATTTCTTTGTACACTTCTGTAATTTTCCTTTACATTTTAATGTGTTATTACTGAGCCATACAAATGGCACAATTCAAATTTTAAAAGATATATTGATAGAAACACTTAAAAAAAAAAAAAAAATCTAGTACCAGTTTCCATTCCTCCTCCCAACAATAATGGAAGATATCTAATTCCCTACCACTTTTCTAAGGTTTGATGTCACTTTCTAATGACTGAGATAGGTTTTCAGATAGCTTCATTGTGCTGTAATTTTTACTATGTCTTTCAGTATTTTCCCATTCTATTAAAAAAGTCATCATTTTAATTAACATTTCTTTGGTGAGCAGTGACTTAAGATCTCTTCAAATGTATATTGGCCTTTGGTCTCCTCTTTTCTATGTATAACAGGATGCTAATTACATTTCCATTCTTAGATTTTGAGTTTACCCTTTTACTAAACTTTGACCATTGAGGGAGGATCTGGCCTCTGCCTTGTTTAGGTGTCTGCGAGGATAACGCAGGGTCACCCACCGAGCAGACGCTCAGAATCTTACTTTCTCCCTTCCTCTCACTTCCCATGTCTAATCTACCAGCAAGTTCTGTTGGTTCCAATCTGTTGTAGGCTTATTATTTATCTGCTTTCACAAGGAATTTAATTTCCACACGAACAAGGGCCCTCACTCTCATGTTCACACATTTATTCTCACTAGTTAGTAAGCATTCTTATGCTTTCAGTGATATGTCTCCTGTGATTGCTTTCACTACTTCTCTTATCCCAAGTTAAAAGAGAAGATTTTAAATCTATATTTTCAAGACAATAGACAAATAAATAAATGGGTTTTCTTTCTTTTAGCTTCAAAAAAATAGTCCCCGACATTTATCTGAGCTATAACACCCCTACAGGATCACATTTCCATGTGCAGCAATATGGAAAGCAAAACAATGGCTCCCTCCAAAGATGTCCATGTCCCAAACCCCAGTATTTATGAATGTGGTACCTTACATGGCACAAGGAACTTTGAAGATTTGATGAAGTTGAGGAGCTGGAGCTGGGGAGACTGACCTAGATTATGCATGTGAATCCAGTATAATCATAGGATTCTTATAAAAGGCCATGAACCAAGGAGTGTAGGTAGCCCTGAAAAACTGGAAAAGCAAGGAAACAGATTCTCCTCTGGCTTCCAGAAGAATCACAGCCCTGCCAACTCATTTTAAACTTCTGATCCTCCACAGCAGTAAGATAATACATTTGTGTTGTTTTAAGCCAATACATTTCTGGTAATTTGATACAACAGAAATAGGAAAATAACATAGGCATAGGCCCATTTATAAGCATTCACATCCCAGTCTGCTGTACAGACAAGAGAAACCAGGGTTTTTATAAAATCTCTACTTTACTTTTCAATAGTTTCACTCCTTTGTCTTCAACAGATTCTTGTCAACTTTATAGCAGTAAGTCTAAGAACTGCGGTTTCAGAGGGCCTAATATTTATGCCAACTAGCCAGGTGACAGCGTTTGTATTAGTCAGGATTCTCCAGAGAAGCAGAATCAGCAGCACGTCTATATATAGAGAGACATATTTATTTTAAAGAATTGATTTATGATTATTGTTGCTCAGTCACTAGGTTGTGTCGGACTCTTTGCAGCCTCATGGGCTGCAGCATGCCAGGCATTCCTATCCTCCACTCTCTTCCAGAATTTGCTCAAACTCAAGTCTATTGAGTCAATGATGCTATGTAACCATCTCATCCTTTGCTGCCTTCTTCTCCTTTAGCCTTCAATCTTTCCCAGCATCAGGGTCTTTCCAACAAATCTAAAATATGCATGATATGACCAGGAGGCTGGAGATCCAGAAGAAAGCTTCAGTTTGAAATCAAAGGTAGTTTGCTGGAAAAATTTCTTCTTATTTGAAAAGGTAAGTTGTTGTTCTCTTCAGGTCTTCAACTGACTGGGTGAGGACCATCCACATTGAGGAGGGCAATCTACTTTACTCAAAGTCCACTTATTTAAATATTAATCTCCTCATGAAAATAACCTTCACAGAGACTTCCAGAATAATATACAGCTGAATAACTCAAATTACATTGATTTTCCCCCTTCCTTACTAAAATTGAATCTCCAGTCACCTATAAAGTTCTCTTTCCTCATATATTAGTTAAGCTTCTCTTGGTGGAAAACAATAAAAATTAGTTCTTTCTAGTGGTATCTGATGGAGAAGGAAATGGCAACCCATTCCAGTACTCTTGCCTGGAGAATCCCTTGGACAGAGGAGCCTGGTGGGCTATAGTCCACCCGGGGTTGCAGAGTCAGACACGACTCAGCGACTGACACACAGTGGTATTTGATGGAATAATTCTATCATTGTATTAAAAATAAAAAGAATCACTGAACAAGCCAACTTCTATAGGAGAAAGAATTAAGACATATCTAGAAAAATTCAGCAAAAAGATACTCTCTCAATAACCCTAACAATCATGTGAGGAAACTTTTGTGACTTTGAATCTGTCTCTTTATTCAACATTTTAAATTAGGTTAAATTGAATTTTAATGTAAAGCAAATCTTAATGTCATCCCAAATCATGTCAAACCCAGATAACAAATCACAAGAAGAGGTTCAGAAAGCAAAGACAGAGCCACAGATAGCCCAAATTGGGGTGTCAGGGCTACTACACATAAGCAGAACTCACCAGGAGATAGGTAGCCCCCTATGAGTGGGAACTGTAACACATTAGATAGGTTTGGTGGCTGTCAAGGTCTTGTGCAGATGCTCGCTAATATTTCAGTGATGACCTTGGAAGGTGTGCAAGGCCAGGCACTGCCATGTCAGTGATGAATTGGAACATCTGACTTGTCAAAGTTAAATGATGTT
This sequence comes from Odocoileus virginianus, assembly GCF_023699985.2. NCBI lineage: Eukaryota > Metazoa > Chordata > Mammalia > Artiodactyla > Cervidae > Odocoileus > Odocoileus virginianus. The sequence continues at coordinate 23,677,949 of NC_069699.1, forward strand.
CTCTTATGGTACGTGAGAGAAATGTGTCTTCTCACTTTAAGTTTCACTGTATGTAAATGATCTCTAAGAGCTGCTGCTTCTCCAAATTTCTTACAGGCTCTACCAGCCTTTGTTTAGAACATCCCTACCCTCCTTGCATGTGACTCATAGAAGAGGCCAAAGAGATGAAACCAGAAGAGAAATCTAATGACAGTTCTTGCACTGGTTTCATAATCATTCACTTTCGCAAGTGATCAAAGTTTGTTTTGTTTTTGTTTTTGCTGCCAGTCTTATCATCTCTTATTATGGCTTTGATTCAAGCAGGCGCCAAGGCTCTTGCGCAAACAGACTCCTGGGAGAATTGCTCCACCATTCAGTAGTCAGTTTCAGACAGGGCTGAACCCTGGTGACAGACAGGTTCCACATTCCTCGCCCCTCCCAACACTACTTCAACTTTGCATCATGCTGCCCATTTTAGAAAGTAGTCCATGTATGTTAGCTCATTTGTTTCTCAAGGTGACTCTCGGAGGGAGTCAGTCAGGATTGTTTTACCTCTATATGATAAGCTCAAAATACGTGCCTTATTCAAGCTCAGATAGCCGGTACGGGGGTTAGATCAGGTTCTTTTAACTTCAAATCCATGCCATTTCTATCACATCCTGCTATCTCCTTTAGAGCTGAACATGGATTAATTTGTTTCCACATGAGAAGCTATCAGGACAGTGAGCAGGCAGATGACAAACAATGAGGATTTGCTATTTATTATGCAGAGGAGAAGGGCAGTTTGCCTGTGAACAGCAGGATTTCAATTGTTGCTCATTCAATACCATGGAATATATATATATATATACACACATATATAATTAATATATATATGTTAAATAATGCATTGCCCCCTAAATATATAAATGCAGCATAGTATTTTAGTTACTTATCATAAAGTGTCAAGGCATCATTACAACCTGCTGAGGAACCAAAATGAAAACACTGGGCCTATATTTTGCACAAAAGCCAGATCTCAAGTGGATATCAATGAAGCCTAATAAGTAAGGTAACCAAATTACATGCCAAGATAGTCCCACAAGCAGAGTGACCACAGACCATGTGAAATCAACAGTATTGTCTTTTTTAATTATTAAAAAATGATATGAAGCAACAGGAAATTCCTGAAATTATTTCAAAGTCTATAAATTGCAGTTGTTCCTGTGTCCCTCTGCCATCTATCATTTCATTTTTCATTTTGAAGGGTTCTCAGAGAAGGCATGACATTTTAAAATCTCTTTTCAAGCTACAATTCATGTTGGACTATTTTACTGCATTTTATTAATAGTTCAGAGTCCCACAGTTGTTGAATTGGCGAGGGCAAAGGCATCAGCAATTTGCATGTCTCATTACTAACTTATCTTGGGGAAGGCTGTGAGCCATGGAGAGGGGCAGAACCTGGTATGAGAGGAGTCATTCACTGCATGAGATTTAAAAAGAACATACAAATCTTCGATTTTTTTCCCCATTCAAACACACAGACTTGTGCTAGCTTGTCTTATTCATCAGTAGCATATTTTTCCCCCCATTTATTTTTATTAGTTGGAGGCTAATTACTTTACAATATTGTAGTGGTTTTTGTCATACATTGACATGAATCAGCCATGGATTTACATGTGTTCTATCAGCAGCATATTAAAACTATTTCTGTATTAAGTCTAGTTTAAACTATAAGAATGCCTTGTATTTTAAAATACTTTTCTCAGAGTTAGATTTCTTGGATATTTCCTACAGAGATTTTGTCAGTCCTCGGTGGGATAGGGAACTCTCTGTTAATGCAAACACTTTTTCACTTTGCGTTGTGTATTCTACAAAGAATACTCACATCTCTCCACGCACATTTGGAAATCATTCAATTTAATCACAGTACTATCAATAAGAAAGAATCTGCCTTCCAATGCAGGAGCCACAGGAGACGCGGGTTAGATCCCTGGGTTAAGAAGATCCCATGGAAGAGTAAATAGCAACCCACTCCAGGATTCTTGCCTGGAGAATCCCAGGGACAGAGGAATCTGGCGGGCTTAAGTCCATGGGATTGCCAAGAGGTGGACATGACTGAGCAACTAAGCATGCACGCACTAATAAAAGCAGCAACAATATAGCACTTATTTTAGATAATGCTTTCTATATGCAAAAATTATGATCAACTACACACATCATTTCACTTCATCTTTATGTCACACTATGATTTAAGTTCAGTTTTACCCTCCACACTTCAATTATGAACACATGCTTAGAGAAGTTACCTAATAGGCCCCTGGTCACACAGATAGTAACAGAGCCAAAATTTCACCTCAGGTGATAAGATTGGATTCTGTAGATTTGTATTGAACATGCCACACTTCATAGTCATTAAACTCAGTATTACTGCCTGGAAAACTTCATGGTCTGAGAAATCTGGTCGACTACAGTCCATGGGGTCACATCGAGTCGGATATGACCGAGCATGCTTGCACAAACTCATACTATTAGCACAATTATAGCAGTCATCCAGCACAGAAAAGCAAATCCAACATCAAGAACCCCCATTACTCACCCCCTTGAAGGGGCAGACAGTTGCTACAGAAGGGAGAGGTGGTTTCTATTTGCAACACGATTGGTAATTCTAGTAAGCTAAGACAATGCAAACCTAGCTCATTTACTAGAAAATTAAGATGTAAACCCAAGCTTTACAGGAACTCAGCTGGCTACAGATAGGAAAAGAGGACAGTGTGCATGTAGGAAAACATCAAGGTTCCAGCCTGACTCAAGCCAGCTCTGCAACTCTGAGTGAATCTATCCCACCCTCAACATCTCAGGGAGCCATTCAATAATAAAAGTAGCTTATCTCTCCCCTAAAGCTCCTTTCATCTGTGTGAGCCTCTGCTGCTGTTTGGTCAATGCTGCTGGCTGACCTTTGCTGGGAATCTTTTTGATAGAAACAATGAAAGCTTAATTTAATGCTTCTCCATGTTCTGTGATTTTACTTATATACTGATACTCTGGAGCAATAATTTTCAACGTGGAGAAGGGTACTATTTCATTTCCCAGAGAACATTTGGCCAGATCTGGTGACATTTTGGATTGTCATAATGGGGGCGATGCTACGGGCATCTAATGGGTAGAGGCCAGGGATGCAGCTATACCTACATGCTACACTGCACAAGACTGGTCCCTACAGCTAAGAATTACTCAGCCCCAAACGTCAGCAGTGCTGCTGTTGGAAAACCTTGCACTAGTTGGAATTTAATATGATTGTGCATTGCAAAACGCTAAACTCAGATCACTACAGCTGATCAATGGTAACTCTAATCTCTCTTTTTTCCAGTTCTGTTTTCTATTTGCAGGATGGTGCCAGTAAAACTCCGTAATTTGCTCCTCCTGCTGCCATTGATAATGTATATCGTTTGGTCATATAATTACCATTAAGAATAGAAGTGCAAAAGATGAACAAGTCTATTGCTGCCAATTTTATTTTTCCTCCTAATAGTAAAGAGAGATAGTTAAAAAATCCCTTTGCATCTGCTGTTTTTCACACCCCGAATGTAGTTTCATTTGAAATGTGAATCCATGGTCAAAAACTACAGAGGCTTAAGCATTTCCTACTTGGAGAATTTAACACTGCAAGAAATCACAATGGTGCTGATTCCACGATACTCTATTTTATCTGTCCAAAAATGAGAAACACGGGAATAAAATACCATTAAAACAAAATACCTTATGCTTCTCAATGTGTCTCTCCATTTAAAATTGGCAGCTAAAGACCCACCGCGGTAACAAGGATGAACTCAGTTTTTCCAACATGCAGCAAATTTCAAAAAAGGTTTTGCTGTGTCTTCGCCTTTCATGGAATTCATACAGGTTAAAATGGAGGTTACTCATCACTGTTAGTAAAAATGAGCCCTCAGAAGAGGCAGAGCAAATGTTTGAAATGTGAACCATGATGTTTATAGAGGCAGAACTTATTGCAAAGAGGTACTAGTGCACCAGTTGGGCCCCAAAATGTTGCTCTCTGCTTTAAGTTTGAATCAGTGTCTATAATACAGATATCTTTCAGAGATTTCTGGGAAAACTTATATTCTAAATCTAAATTATCCCAAGCTCCTTCCATTCTGCAGAACTGTTCACCAGCCAGCCCCTTTGTTTTTTGTTATGAATGACTATTAGTCAGGCTATTTAAAGCAACTGATGCATTCAATTGTCAGTTATAAATGTCTGTGGAGGGCACCACAAATGAACCACAATGTGATTTAAATCTTTTTCCTTCTTAACCAAAATGGCAGGGTTTGAAAGAGTACAAAAAGTACATCTGTTATCATGACAAAGGCTGGAGAAACAATGAGGAGAGAGATTAGAAGGCAAAAACACCTGCAAATAGAAGTTAAAGACCTTTGAGTAAAGAGAGAATGAGACTAATGCCCTCCCGCTCATTTACTCTGTTAGGACAAAGGAAAATGGGAGTTAAATAGGAAAGCAGGCCTCTCCTGAGTTTAGTTTTCACGTATGTGGTATTGATCTCACCATGGCCTTCTTTTGTAAAGTAAACATGTTTATAATTGGCTATATTTTTTCATCTTGCTGTGATGCTACAGTTAGTCTTAGTTGTAAACGCAAGTCAATGAAATGAAGGAGTTTTCTTCAATCATCCTTCCATTCTTTAATATACCCAACAAATACTGACTGTTTGCTACGTGAGAGGCAGTGTCTCAAGAGAAGAGCCTGACAGTCACACAGCATGGATGTATTAATACGTGTTGCTGCCTAGTAAGAGACTCTGAAATTTTGCAGCACAGAGTAAAATAAATATTCATTATCTCATGATGGCTATGGGCTTCCCTGGTGGCTCAGAGGTAAAAGCATCTGCCTGCAATGCAGGAGACCTGGATTCGATCCCTGGGTCGGAAAGATCTCCTGGAGAAGGGAATGGCAACCCACTCCAGTATCTTGCCTGGAGAATTCCATGGCCAGAGAAGCCTGGTGGGTTACAGTCCTATGGGGTCACAAAGTCAGACAAGACTGAGCGATGAAGACACACACATACACACACACACACACACACACACACACACACACACACCATGATGGCTATGTGTGTCAGGAATTCAGGAGCAGACTGTGTGGTTCTGGCTCAGGGTTTCTATGATTTTGCCATCAGTATAGTGGCTGGAGAATGAACTTCCAAGATGATTGACTCCCATGGTGCTGGTTGTTAGCAGGGACCCTCAGTTCCTCCCTGTTTGGGCTTCTCCATGGTCTGCTTGAGTGAAAAGGTGCCTGACTGCCCAGAGTGAACAATTTCAAATACAGGCAGCAGTCAGAATCTATTTTATGACCCAGTCTTGTAAGTCATACATTGCAATTTCTATACTGTCCCATTGGTAACCAGGTCAGCTATATTCTGTTTGGGAGAAGATTATACAAGGGTGTGAATAGCCACATGAGAGGATTACTAGACTGGTTTATAGGTTGACTGCAAATGGCTAAAGGCTCATTTCTGTGTGCAGTGAGTAGATTTTTAGTTATGAGCCGCCAAATTCCATCTCTTATGGAGCTTGTATTCTGAAGAAGGCAGATCATAAACTCACATAAATAAGAAATTTTCACACTCAGATAGCTACTATTATCAAGAGAAAGAAGGATAGAGACTAACTGGGTGGAGACTGGGATATTTTTGATAGCACTGTTAAGTTTTCTCACAGATTGCTTTTAGACTAAGATGTAATTGACAAAAAGGATTCAAGCTTCTGAAGCTCTTTGAAGAAATATGGCAGGCACAGAGAAAACTTATGCTAAGGATTTAAATGGACACAAGCCTGACCTCTTCAAGGAGTAGAAAGAAAGTCAGTGCTCTTGGAGACTAGCATAAAAGAGAAGTGCGGACTGAGACAAAGCTACACAGACAGGCTCCCACTAACTCACGTATGCCTCATAAGTCAGAGTGAGGGATTTCCGTTTAATTCTAAGTGTGGTAGGAGGGCATGGCAGCTCACTCCAGTATTCTTGCCTGGAAACTCCTATGGACAGAGGAGCCTGGCAGGCTATGGCCCATAGGGTCACAAAGAGTCGGACATGACTGAAGCAACCTAGCATGCACACACACAGGAAAAAAAACCCATTTTTTTTCAGGGCAAAAGTATTCATCAGGATCAAAGGATACATGGTTGCTTTGATGAGTGTACATCTGGGTGTGTGTATGGGTGTGTGGGTGAGACCACTGGAAGGGAGAACCAAAGGCTTCCTTCGGCACCATGGACAGAGGCCATGAAGACTTCACTGTATGTCCCAAGGACAATGCTTCAACTCCAAATCCTACCTAATGATGTTACCTTCATGAGAAAGGCAAAAGGAGCTGGATAATAACCATCTTTCTCCATTTCTGACTCCTTCAACCAGGCAGAGTTGCAGACATGCTGCCAAATACCATTCAATATTACATACATCTCTCCTATTTTAGTTTTTAGTCATCATGATGCTTTTCTTCTCTCCTCACTCTGTTCTCTTGCTTAAAGACAAGATGATATAGAAGTCATCTGTATATTTCAAGCAACAAATACAATCTTAGCACATAATATATGCTCAGGATACATTTGTTGAATGAACAAACAAATGACTGAGTATGCATGTAAATGACTGAATGCATGTAAAAACAGAGTAATTTTTGAAAAGAAGAATGAAGTCACTTCATAAAAGTGACACCAATTATTTGAAGTATGAGAAGCAATTAAATTTGGGATGCCTATACTAGGGACTATTTACCATTTGAATCTCAGAATATTCTTAGATATGAGATACACAGGTATAAAAACTGACTCCTATGATAAGTAGCCAAGACGGAGTCTGGCTTTGATGCTGTGGCTCTCTAAATCTTAAAATCTTTTGTAAAATAAATTATTATACAAGACTCAAGTATTTCTACTAATTTGTTGCTTCTGGAAATAACTCTCACTGCCCTCTCATGCATTTTTATGGTTGGATGCTACATTTGCATTTTGCCAGTGGAGTTTATAATTAACTACACATGTCTATGTCTCCAACCTTTTCAGTTAGTTTCTTTTCCTTCCATGGTTTTGCCTCCTCTCTCAAATGATGATTTCCTTACAGAAATTTTGTTCTCTCTGCTATAAAATTTGAATTAAAAAAATAGACAATGAAAATTCTTTACAAAGCATGTTCACCTCTTTAAAGAAAACATGTCATGGAAACATAACAAATGCATAAAATAAATGAACATGATGCAGTTGCACATCAGATATATTAGTATCATTTATTTTAGATTTTAACCATCTAAGCGATAAATGTCACTGAAGGGTGGATGTGAAGGCAATTAAGGTCATTGGGATTTCCTGGGATTATTAGCTTTCCTTAAAATGGCACCATACCTAATACTGAGCTAGGACTGCAGAGTGGCAAGAGCTATTTTTAATTATTAAAAGTAATTTCACATGTGGTTTAACAGTCATAATTGGAATTTTGAGTTATGCTTTCCTTGGTAACAACCCATTTCCTTTGTTTGGATAAACCACAGGCACAGAGAGATGAAATATGATGCCCTTTAATATGTGGTACTTCAAGAAATTATGTTTCACTGGCAGGCATTTGGCATTTCTGCAGCTGAAATGCAATTTCAGTAAAATACAATAGAGACGAAGCCCCACCATTAATACATCTCCCTCACCAGCTTCTGGGACTTCAGTAAACAAAGGCGATTGACAAAATGGTGTCTGCCTGCTCTTCACAGAAATACTAAGAGCTCGGGAGGGATTGGCAATATACGGCTGCCATCCTGAGTGACTCGGTGGGTTGTAGGGAAGATGGTGCTCCTGACTAACAGCAGAAGCTCACGTGTGGTAGCTACTAGCTATTTTGGGGGGAAAGGAGGGGGCCATATCAGCTTGAAGCACAATATTCCCCTGGAAAAACCACTAGACTAGCACTGCTGCTTGAGACAACTCAGGCTTAAGAGGCTTAAGTAATTCACTCAAATCACACTGCTAATAGATAGTTAAGCTGAAATTTAAGGTCAAAATTTGTTTGACCCCAAAACCTAGATTCTTTTTTTCTCTTTGCATTTGAGCAGTTCATTTGCTCTTCATTTAAACTACTTAATTAAAATAGGAAGGACAACTGACTAAACAGGTTTGAAGACAGAGTACACTTGGCCGCTGAAAAGAAGATAGCTTAACTGGTAAGAGGTGGAGAGCATGGGAAAACTAAAGAGAAGCTTTTGGCTGAAGAAGACATCTGTATGCTGAGGGCAGCAATCCATGTGGTTAAATAGAGAATGCAGAATCAGTCACTTCAGCAGGTCAGATAAGAGGAGGCCAATACGATATAGATGACAAGACTGACTGCATTTTGAGGCCTAAAACCTAAACTCTTTTAACTAGTAGACTATATCATAGTAACATGGAATTATCATATATGATTTTACATTACACTGCATTTGAATATATATTTGTGAAAATTGTTCAGTCATGTCTGAGTCTGCAATCTCATGAATTATAGCCTGCCAGGCTCCTCTGTCCGTGGAATACTCCAGGCCAGAAACCTGGGAGTCGGAAGCCATTCCCATGCGTGGCCCAAAGGTTGAAAATACTTAATATCTGGTCCTTTGCAGAAGAATGGCATCTTCTGATATATGTTATGCTGTGCTGTGCTTAGTCGCTAACTTGTGTCCGACTCTGTGTGACACCATGGACCACGCCAGGCTCCACCGTCCATGGGATTCTCCAGGCAAGAATGCTGGAGTTGGTCGCCATGCCCTTTTCCAGGGGATCTTCCCAACCCAGGGATCAAATCCATGTCTCCTGCCCTGCAGGTGGGTTCTTTACCATCTGAACCACCAAGGGAAGCACCCCCCACCTCTCTCTCTCTCTCTCTCACACACACACACACACATATAATACACATATTTTTATATGTATGTGTATATACTAATATGACATGATCATCATAAGACACAATATAGTATAATTCAATATATGGTATGCTGAAGCTGACTGCTATTGCTTATGATTACCAATCTCTGCCCAGCTTCACATTCAGTGATGTCATGTTAGTAACACATTATCCATCATGGTCATCGTTGTTGTTCAGTCGCTAAGTTGTATCCAACTCTGCAGCACTTGAGATTCCTCTGTACCTCCACTGTCTCCCAGAGTTCACACAAACTCATGTCTATTGAGTCGGTGATGCCATTCAACCATCTCACCTTCTGCTGCCCCCTTCTTTCGTCTTCAGGCTTTCTGCCAGCATCAGGGTCTTTTCTAATGATGTGACTCTTCACATCAGGTGGCCAAAGTATTGGACCTTCAGCTTCAGCATCATCCTTCCAGTGAATATTCAGGGTAGATTCCCTTTAAGATTGACTGCTTTCATCTCCTTGCGGTCTAAGGGACCCCCAAGAGTGTTCTCCAGCACCACAATTTGAAAGCGTCAATTTTTCGATGCTCAGCCTTCTTTATGGTCCAACCCTCACATCTGAACGTGACTACTGTAAAAACCATAGCTTTGACTATATGGACTTTAGTCAGCAAAGTGTTCTCTCTACTTTTTAATATACTGTCTAGGTTTGTCATAGCTTTCCTTCCAAGGAACAAGCATCTTCTAATTTCATGGCTGAAGTCACCATCCATAGTGATTTTGAAGCCCAAGAAAATAAAATCTGTCACTGCTTCCATTTTCCCCCTTCAATTTGCCATGAAGTGATGAGACCAGATGCCATGATATTAGTTTTTTCTCATGTTGAGTTTCAGACCAGCTTTTCCACTCTCCTATTTGACCCTTATCAGAAGGCTCTTTAGTTGCTCTTCACTCTCTGCCATTAGAGTGGTATCATCTGCATATCTGAGGCGGCTGATATTTCTCCCATCAATCTTGATTCTAGCCTGTGATTCATCCAGTGCAGCATTTTGAGTAATGTACTCTGCATATAAGTTAAGTAAGCAGGGTGACAATATATAGCCTTTTCATACTCCTTTCTCAATTCGAAACCAGTCCATTGTTCCATGTTCTGTTATAACTGTGACTTCTTAACTGTGGCTTCTTGACCTGTATACAAATTTCTCAGGAAGAAGGTAAGGTGGTCTGGTACTTCCATTTCTTTAAAAAATTTCCACGGTTTGTTGTGATCCACACAGTCAAAGGCTTTATCATAGTCAGTGAAGAAGAAAGAGATGTTTTTCTGGAACTCCCTTGCTTTCTCCATGATCCAACACATGTTGGTAATTTGACCTCTGGTTCCTCTGCCTTTTTTAAACCCAGCTTGTACACCTGGAGTTTTTTAGTTCATGTACTACTAAAATCTAGCTTGAATGATTTTGAGCATAACCTAGGTAACATTCATCATGGTAAGAGTATATATTTGCAGCATGACAGTTGCAAATGATACAAATCTGAGCTGTTTTTCCTGATGAGCTGGTTCAACATTTAACAATACTATCCCCATGTGGCGCTAGTGGTAAAGAAGCTGCCTGCCGGTGCAGGAGACCTAAGCTCTGCAGGTTCCATCCCTGGGTCCTGAATATCCCCTGGGGGAGGGCACAGCAACCCACTCCAGTACTCTTGCCTGGAGAATCCCATGGACAGAGGAGCCTGGCACGGCTGTAGACCTCAGGGTCACAGAGTCGGACATGACTGACGTGACTTAGCATGCAAGCATGCACTGATTATATTATATAATTTTATAGCTAGTGGAATAAGCATCCATGTCTGATATTTAATTGTGAGTTCTCAAGTGAAAGGATTTATTTTAATGACATCTTGTTTAGAGCTTGTCTATGTGTAGCACAGTGCCTAGCACAGAGTAGGTGCTCGGTAAATTATTTTTGCATGAAGGAGCAAGTACGTTACAGCATCTTTCACAGCTTTTACAATATTTACTTCCATTAGCCTAACAGTATCAGTGTTTGTAATATCACTATAGTGGGTTGCCAAGGGATAAAACGTATAAAGTCTGAAGTGCAATTCTTTGCTTCTCAACTGAATTGCTTTACAGGGCAGAAACACACTGCATCTCAAGTACCTAACACTTATTTCTACCTAGGAGGCTGGGAAGGATGCTGGAGCTCAGGGGACAAAAGTGAAGTCTTCAGCAGTTCCAAAGTGATTAAACATACACACCTAAAATACAAATACTTGGGTTATTTATGTATGCTTGCTTTTATACTTTTTTCTTTTGTTTCCTTTTTGTCCCTTTCACTTGCTCTGCCTTGCCTTTGATGTGATCCACACGTTAAAAGCCTAGGTTCTTGTTATCAAAGATAATTCTTTTCAAAATTATAAAAACACAACCTCAAAGAGTTCTCACAAATGTGGTTGAGTCTAGGAATTTAATTTTTCATCAGAAAATACGCCAGAAACCATTTTTATCCCAGAGTAACATAGGCTTTGGCATCTGAAAGACTAATAATGCATCCTAGCTCTGTACTGACCAACTATGTGATCATGGGCCTCAGTTCTCTCTTCTGTAAAATAGATATAAAATGCCCAGCACCAAAGGATAAATCCAGATAATGTATTCAAGTACTTTTCACAATGTCTAGTCTCTAATGAGCATTTAGTAAGTGGTTAATTTTTTCAGCATCCAGCACAAGGAGCTTAAATTAATATATTTGAAAGAATGATTAAATGAGAAACCAAACAGCTACTGAAGATTTAAATATTCGTTCCTTTATTTCCAGAGCTGTCCATTAGAACTTTCTGAGAATGCTATGTATCTGCACTGTTAAATAAAGTAGTCCACATATGTGAATAAAATTTAAGAAAAAGCACTTTCGAGTTAGCTAGTATAACTGAGCATCTACATATTTAATTTTATATAAATTTAATTTAAATTCAAATGCCTACAAGTGCGTATGACTACCCTATTAAACTGAAGTTAAAGGATCAACAACAGAAAACTAGATTATATTTTGGACTCAGAACAAAATTTTCAGAAAGTGTTATTCATTGTTTGAATGACAACATAAATAATTTTTTACTTTTTTCCATCCACGGCCCTCCTTTGTCTCTTCATTATTCTGTTTTCACCCATAAAACTGGAATCGCTTGTGGGATTTTCTACTGTCGTGCGATAGCTTTGTGTATAGTGATTATATCTACCCTTCAAAGATCCTACCTGCCTGCCTGATATATTTAAACTCCAGGTGTTTCTGACAGGCACTGGGGTCACTAATCAGGGCAAGATAAGAGGTGAAAAAAGTTAGAAGGTCCTGGGTGGCCTGGTTTATAGTTGTCAAGCCTTTCTTACCATTCAGATGTAGATGCAATCAAAGGTGGTGGCAATTTTGCTGTGTTTGCTGCTGATAAAAGTGACCTAACAGCCCTACCAGCTTCATTTGTTCTTAAGTATTCTATTAGGGAGGAATACATAAATTTACTTTAGATAGTTCCTGGAGTAATGAGGAGAAAAGATGCTATATGCATTTTAATAATGTTGTGATAAAGAGGTGCTCTGAGTATATTGATATTTGCAAACACTTAAACCACTAAATCATAAAGCATAATGACCCTCAGAAGTCATCTAACTCTAATTATTTATTTTATGGTTGACAAGGCTGAAAGTGACCGGCTCAGGGACAGAAAGATAGCAGCAGAGATAAGTTTTAAACTCAGGTTTGCTGATTTCTCAGTGCTCTTTCATACTCTTTAGGTGTTGCAAATAGAAAAGGAAAAGAAGAAAAGATCTATTTTGCAAGACTGTTGGAATGCTAAAGCACTTGTAGGCTAGGAAAAGAGTTGTATGTAAATATATTGTAATGTGATATCTTGGGCAAAAGTATCATTTTGTATTTTCCCTACTTTAGCACCCCCTCCTTACCCTTAGGCACACACGGACTACAATTCTCTCAGAGGACACAATACCCGCTTGGAGTAAATTAGGCAGGTTGGAAAATTGCATTAACTCTTTTCAGTCCCCAGGGAGCACATTTGGTAAATCCCTGCTTCAGTGCACTAATTTTCCTCCTGGTGTGTGGCTAATGCACTGGGGGAAAGGGAGCTTATCGGGGGTGCCGTGAGGTCAGGGACCACATTATTGCGACTTTATTGCCAATGAGATGAGTTGAAGCCTCCCACATGTAAATCAAAGAGTTAACAATGGGGCCGGGTGGCTGCTCTGGCTTTGTCACTTCAGGGTCACAACTGGATAGGCTGCGATCTGTCTCCTTGCAGACACTTGGGTTGAACAACCACTACGTTCTGCAAACCATCAGTTATGCGTCTGCAAAGCCCATACCAGGGTATTACACAGCCTGAGATCACTCAGTCTTCAGGACTCATTCTACTCCTACCATCTAATCTTCTACAGGATTGACAAGGCAAGGTGAGATCGGAAATCTATGCGGTCATCGTTTGGCCCAGTTTTTCCAATTTCCTACCTTTAGTCATACACACTGTGCACTCTGAGCCCAGCGTTTGCTTCTGGATGAGAAACTCAAATAGCTTCGTTTCCCTCCTTACCGCAGAAGAATTCTGTCTAGATTATAAATGTATATCCCACTCTCTCCCACCCACTCTATATTTCTATACACACTCATACTTGCCTTTTTCTCAAGAAAAACAAACACAATGGAAAGTACAATTCTACTGGGGAAAAAAAATGAGACTAGCATTCACCCATCTCGATTCCTAGGGTACAGTTTTTAGAAAAGAAAATAAGAATTTACAATTCTGTGAGCAGAATTATGTGCATGGAAAACCAAACTTATGAAAGTGACTCAGTCAGGATTAACCTTCTGGAATTGTCTCCATTTTTCCAGTGGCTGCAGGCTAGCATCAAGGGATTCTATTGGGCCCAGGCTTCTGAGCATCCAAGTTCATTAGGCATGCATCTCGTTTTGGCAGGAAGCCACCCTCTTTAAGCAAAACCCAGTCACAGATAAACGGAGGGCAATCATCTCCCAAGTAATAAATGCAGGGCTGCGGAGAGCGGGCTGCCAATCTTGTGGGCTGAGGAATAAAAGGGGTGGAGGGAGCGACTGCGCTTTGTGTCCTTATGATCCCGGAGTGCACAATACAGCCGAAGCTGGAAGAAGCCCCAAGACCAGTCTCAGAGGCGAGATCAAAACCACCCGTTCAAAGAGCAGTAATGTGACATGTCTGACCTGAGAGGTGCCTTTGTTTCTGGGAACTTAGAAATCTCACAGACCCTTTCTATTAAATCTCTGTGGTGTCCTTGGCAAAAGAAATGAGCCCAAAAGCACAGAACAAATTGGGACACTGAGGCACAGGGAGGTCCGGCGATTAGAGTGAGGGTGACCTCAGTGAGGCTGTCATGCAGATAGAAGTAGAGGGTTGAGGGACCCATCACACATCTTTAAACAAGGCCACTGGGAGCTCGAATGACGCAGTTGGCACATTCCAGTATAACAAGCTGAAATATTCACCAGTGTCAGGAAGTAGCATAAAGGGACAAAGCGGGAGGGTGTACAATCATAGGGGACAATGAAGGCTTATCCAGAGCACCTAGAAAACCAGTTGTTTTTTTGGATCTCTCAATTTATATATACTGGCAATTCAATAGCTTTAAATACAGTAGAAGCCAAGCAAAGCATGTTGATAAGTTCAACCTAGTCCTAGACCAACCTTCTAGGCCCTTTGGCTTAGGAAACATATCGGCTCAAAGTTCAAACCTCTTCTGGCTGAATGGCCAGCCTCAGCTTTCTTCTGTCAGTGTTAAGCATGAAGGCATTGAAGCTCCATCTGAACACACAGCCCTGGCGGCGTTAGTGGTAAAGAACTCACCTGCCAATGCAGGAGGCATAAGAGACAGGGGTCTGATCCCTGGGTCAGGAAGATCCTATGGCGGAGGGCATGACCGTGCACTAAATTACTCTTGCTTGGAGAATCCCATGGACAGAGGAGTCTGGTGGGCTACAGTCCATGGGGTTGCAAAGAGTCAGACGCAACTGAAGTGGCTTAGAACACACACGCACTGAACATACAACTTCTAAACTTGGTTAAAATGCTGAGATAGCAGCATGATCCAGGCCACTGAAGCCAGGATTCTAAACAGAGATGGCTTGGTGAGGATGTCCTTCTTTTTAGGAAAAACAAAAGACCAGCTATCTCCTTAGAAAATCAGTAGCAAAGATCTGCTCATATCTTTCTAAGTACAAGATAAATTTTCTAATATTTTGAGGCTCTGTCTTGCCAACCAACTCTCTGCACAAACTCAACTTCTATCTCTACCCCATGACCCATGCCTTCTCCCTGCCTTCACTCCCTGCATATCCTTTTGTCAAACGGCTGTCTGGGTATTCACGTCTTTGATTATATCCTAGGGAGGCTAATCTTTGGGATTTTTATAACCCTTGGGGGTGAAAGAAGGGTAAGCTGACTGATGAAATCCCTTCTGCATTAATAGGCGATAAAGTAAAATCCGATCCCCAAGGGCCATCATACAGAAACCCTCTGGTCCTCCTTTTATGTGGGTCATATATCTTAATAGGTTTTCAAGCAATTTAGAAGACAAGACAAAGCAGCTGGTAAGGGCCAATTTACAAGGCCTTAGTTCCCAGCAACACACATGCTGCCCTGTAACAAAAGCCCACTTGGCATAAATGAGCCTTTTCCAAATAGAAGACACACACATACACACATATCTTAGAAATTCCGCTCTATCCACGCATTCACTTGCTTTATTTCATAGAAAAACATCCCTTTCTTATTTATTTGATGGCCTGCAACATCTGTTCAGTATTTATTTTTCTTCTTAGCTATTTCAAAATGGCCACTCTGAGCCCTGTAAATGCTAGCTGCTTTCTGTTTGTTATACAGGGGAGAAATAAAACTGTGGATCCCCTGAGTAAACTAGCGAGCCATGGACCACCTTCATTATATCAGTGGTTCCATGGAAACATTTTTGCCAGTCTGGAGGTAAGAAAGTGATAAGTGATTCTACATATGATAATAATTTAGCACTGCAATTTTACATTATGCAAATCTAAAGCAAGCTGTGCTTTGAGTTGTGCCAGTGGGGTACAGTAAGGCTGCCTGAATCAAGACAGGGCAATCCACAGGGGAAGAAAATGACTTTTGCTCTTCAAGGTGCCTCTGCTCTGGAATACATTCAGAAAAATTAATCAATCTCTAACATCGCCATGTTACTCTCTCTCATTACAAACCAGAGTAAACAATTACTGCATTAAGCACTCTCTGAGAGGTTTCAAAAGGCCACTGGTGCTTACCGCTGATTTTCATAAATGATCTTCAAGGAGCTCCCCTGGGGATGGGAGATCTGGGGAGGTCTAGGGAGAGGTTACTGAGGAATGCATCTCATTACCATGACGATGAGATGCAACATGCAGCTCTGGCTATAAAATCGGTTGCCTGGATGTGGGGCTGTGGGTTTCTGGTTTTCTGGGGAAATGTCAAATCTTAATTGATGGCAGACTCCTGGGGGCACTCATACTTCTTTTCTGAGCCGTGATCATAAGAGGACAAGCTTTGGAAGCTGAATCCTGGTTCCAACAATTATGAACTCTCTGACAAGTTAGTAGAAATAGGACAGTATCATCTATACCTCATAGAGTCAATGTGGGGATCTACAGATAATAAAGCATTCTGATTTAGGCCCAACCCTGCCCTGGATATAGGTTCAGTGAAGCGTTCCTATTTTATTCATTTATTTATTTTGCTAAGGTCAAACTTCCCTACCAACTGGATCATTTGGTGAAAACAGCAACAGTGCTTCTGCCTTGTATCAGTATCTTGCAAATTGTCACATACAGAGTATGTAATAACTCAACTAATATTCTGTCAGTGAATAAGCAAATGAATAGAGGATGGTTATTTTCTTTGAAAAGGGGATCCTCTTTGTCTGCTTTAGAGGCTGAGGCAGAAAACTGCGATCACGATGGTTCAACTCAAGAAATTCCAGTATTCTCCTTGATTCTACCAAGGGAAAGATGTACAGATAAGAAACAAATTATAAAAATGACAAAGCATTGAGACAACCTTGAGATAAGCAAATGAGACTGGAGAAAGAAAATGTAGTAAGTGGTCAGAGGAGGGAATTTATGGTGAAGCCACAGCTCTGTCCTATTCTCTTTCTTCAGAACATGATTGATGGCACCTATCCATTCCTTTCCTGAGGCTTGGAGCTGCAATGATTAGACAACTCTAGAACTTGGAGCCACTTGTAGAAAGAAGCTATCAAATCGATGATTTTATTTATTACTTCTGTGGCCACAGGGCACAGCTTGCTTTCAGACAAGCATGTCAGCACAGAGAGGTGAAAGAATGTGATTGGAATACTCAGTGAGTCCAGAGAACACACATTGCCTTGTTGGTGAGCATCCTTATCTCACCTACGCACACACAGTCTTGTTCTCAGCTGGATTCATAGCTTACTGACATTATTCTGTGCATGAGAACCAAGGTGTTGGGTGGGATGCCCCCAAGTTGGCACATTAATGTGCCATCATACTTGTTTAGATCCCAAGTTGACCATTGCAACTGACCATCAGACAGTACATTTTGGCCTGAGAGAGCAAAAGCTCCTTTAAAGCAACCACAGTATGTAACTAAGGCTGCCTAGAGCAGCTCATGGACAAATAATGCTCCTCCACTTCCCCATGGAACATAATGGAGATCAATGAAATGCTCAAATCAGATACTGCTTTCAGAACAGAGAAGGAGTTATCAGTAGGTTTATTTTTCCTGACCAAACTTTGTGATAACCTCTGTGTTTACTCAGTTGGGTGGTTTGTGAATCAGCGGTATTGACTAAGTATCTGCAATGTGTACCCTACTGTGTCTCATGAGAAAAAGAAGCCCACTATCAACAAATAAAATCCAATGCCTTAGCTTGTCATTCAGTGAAATTAATTATCTCTCCACTATTTAGCATTTTGGTTTCCACTCTACACTTTACTGCCCCCAGAATCCAACCTTCCAGTTGTTGAAACTACCACTGAGATAGGGCGGCCTGTTTTCAGGTTTGGGCTATCTGGGAAATATCTTTCCTCCCTTTTTGCTTCACTAATGAAAAAAAAAGAGATAAACAAAAATTATGTTCATGTATTGCTTCAAAAAATGTTCCTGACTTTCTTCACTCTCCACTTGGTAATTTTTGTGTACACACATGTACGTGTGTATGCATGTGTGTCCTTTCTGTATGTGAACACACTTCTCTAAGATGCATTGTGGAGGACTTGCTGGTGGTCCAGTGACTAAGAATCTACCCTGCAGTGCAGACACAGTTTCGATAGCTGATCGGGGAACTAAGATCCCACATGACACGAAGCAATTAAGCTCGTGTGTCACAACTACTGAGCCTGAACACCACAACTAGAGAGTATGTGAGCTGAAAGAAAGATCCCATGTGATGCAATAAAGACTCCCGTGTGCTGAAACTAAGACCTGATGCAGCCAAATAAATACGTAAATAATAAAATGCATTGTGATGGGCAGAACAAAGTGCCCTCACCACCTCGGAAGACATTCACATCCTAATTCCTGAAAACTATGAATGTGCTATTTTATGTGGTGAAAGGATCTTTGTCAATGAGATGAAGTCACACATCTTGAGATGGTGGAACTATCCTGGACTATTTGCTGTAATCTCTAGGATCCTTAAAAATGGAAGAGGGAGGAGGCAGGCGTGTCAATCAGAAAAGGTGTGATGATGGAAGCAGAGGAAACAATGACGTCATTGCTGTCTTTAAAGATGGGAGGGTCTAAAGACAAGGAAAGTAGGCAGCATTTGGATATTGGAAAAGAGAAGAAAACAGATTATTCCCTAGAGTTTCCAGAAAGAATGCAACCCTACTAAAAACATGAGTTTAACCCACTGAGACCCATTTGAGACTTCTGACCTCCAGAGTGGTAAGATAACAAATTCATGTTTTTTAAGCCACTGTGTGGTAATTTGTTACATCAGCAGTAATAGACTAATACACACTCATAACATTTTATTGGTTTTATTTGTGCCCATGTCTTTCTCCTTCCACAGGACTAACTATGTTTTTTGAAGTAGTTTAAAATAGCTACCCTATGTTAAAAGTATTCATTTCAGGCCCTGAGCTAATTACATGTATTACTTCATCTGATATTCAGATAACCGTACAACATCAGATTATAAAGAAATAGGCATTGATGTTCAGTACCTGTTATTGAGTTCAGGTTTCCTGGGTTCTTGGCTTCATTATATACTAGCTCTAGGACCTTGATAAAGCTATTTTTTCTCTGCTTCAGTTTCCATCCGAAAAATGGTGATTAAAATGATTCCTACTTTTTAGGGCAGTGGTAAGAATTACTTACCACTTCATCATTATAAGATGAATTCATATAAAGAGTTCAAAACTTATATCTGGCATATAATAAGCATTATGCAAATACTTAACTACAAAAATTATCATCCTCATCTTAAAGGTAATGAAACTAAGCCCAGAGAACATAATGCAATTGACCTATAGAACAGAGATGTAACTAAATAAAGCCTAATTACTCAACTTCAACACATAAGATTAACACATGTTTCTTGACTGAATATACCCACAATTCATAAAGTTCTCTATACAATGAGAGAAACCACACTTAAAACAACACAAAAGAAGCATTGAGAGTTTTTCTAAATGTTCTAGGACATGTAGAATAGGAGTTATGTTTTTGATCAAAATGAGAAAGTCAATCACTGGTGTAATTTGGTGGGCAAGTAGCAAGTGACCATATCACATCAGAATATAGTATATGACAGTGTCAGGAAGATTTTATGCTAAGACGACGACGATTGGCTTGGTTAGATTACTTATTGAAATAATTATTCACCCTGGATGCTGAAAGAGTCCAATATCAGAACAATAGGTAAGAGCATTTTTGCAGACTTTATAGAAAGGCATGCATTTCTTGGTTAAGCACCTCTCTATGACATAGGTTTTTAAACCTGAGAGCATCAGGTTGATGGGGGCCACCTCCAAGCACTTCACATTCAGTAAGGCTGGGGTCAGGCTACAAAATCTGTATTTCTAACAATTAGCAGGCAATGCTAATGCTTCTGGTTAGGAGACCACACTTAGAAACACACTAATCTATAGCAATTATTTCCCCACCGCCTTAGTCCAAGATTACTACCAAAAGACTCACAAAGGGAATTTAATTGTCTCAATCTAACATTTCAGGGAATTGAAAGGGAAGTCCTGTCTGAGTATTTGTAACAGCATGAAGCCCATTAAAAGTACAAGACTCCAAGAAAGCAAATCGGCTTTATTCGAGAAAGCTTTTAAAGGACTTGCAACACTGAGGAAATGATTCTAAGGCAATGGCTATGTCCATTACTCAGTTCGTAATATACAGAACAATTTCATTCTCTGTTGAGACTGTCTCCTGACTTAACTGAATCTCTTCAGGCCCTATTCCCAATACCATCCCATCAGTTTGTCCACACACCAGGATGGGATTATGTATCTGTACTTTGGCCAAGAAACATTCTCAAGTGACACAACATTGAGCCTAGGCATAGAAGGCTAATCAACCAAAGAAGCTCATTCTTAATAGAGAAGCAAAATCATATATCTTTTCTCTCAGATTGGTCAGGATCTCTCTTAGCAATATTACCATCCAATATAAGAGGAAGAGGAAAGAAAGAGAGCTGAATATTTTGCCATTTTTTTCCTTTTATTTCTTTTACTATTTCTCATCTAGCTAAGAAATAACTTTGGGCTCACACTTGGAAGTAGGGTTTAAATCAAGGGTTTAAATTAAGGATGAAATATTAAAGCACTGGTAGTTAAGAAGAAAAAGCAAGAAAAGTTATCTCTGATCTAAATTGAGGGCAGCCACTGGGCAAAACGAGTGGAAAGGAATGAGTGTATGGTCACGCAAAAATTATCTCAGTCATCTTTAAGATTAATCACTCATCAAAATGCAAAAGAAATATCACATTTGAGGATGTCGGATATGAAGAGCTATAAGAACAACCACAGGAATAAAAAATGACCTTCAAAATCTTTTAGTTATGAATAACTATACTGCTCAAAGTTTGGTAACAAAGTTTCACTATTTTAAAAGTTAATAACAAAAATTTAAGCAGTGCTTCAAAGGGAAAATTGCACGTATTTGATTTACTGGAAAAACTACCCCTTACAATTGCTTCCACCCAGCAAATTCTCAAGAGGAGGGTGTGAAAACAGGTGTAATTCAATGCCACAATGAGAACACCAACAGAATGAACTCATATATTCAGTTTAATTGTCTGCCTCTTAGCTCAAAGATGAGTTGTTGCCCACCTGTAGAGAGAAATTAATGGGCAAAGGCACATTTTCTCTCTCACTTTGCAAGGGTGGAGATTTATTTCCCACTCAGTAATATTAAAATTATGAAGCTTAAAGGAAAAACCAGACAGAGGACCATGATGCTCTTGTTTACTGGGACATATTAATGCCAGATCTCCCCGTTGGTTTACTCCTTTCTATATTCTTCAGAGCATCTTGTACAGAAGGGCCTTGCCATTGCTAGTTTTGTGATTTAAGACAAGTTACTTTATCTTATTAGTTAAAAATCTTTAACACACTCCAGTGCTTTGCAATATTAATTTAATATTTCCTTTTTAATAATGCATTGATGTAGGTAGGTTTATTATTCCTAATTTGTAGGTGGGAAAACTGAAGCACAAAGAGACTAATGAACTTGCCCATGGTTACAACACTGGCAAGTAGAGACTCCAGAATTCTTTACCTATAAAAACTCCCATAGAAGTTATAGACATTTTTGTGTCTTAATGTACACAGCTGGGTAACCTACCTTATGCAAAGACTTGATATTTTAATTTTGTAAAGCCTTGGACAAGAACATTGCCTCTGGTCATTGATGCAAATGTATTAGCTAAAAGCAGTGCTACTAAATAAGCACTTAATAAATGCTTTTTGACTGAGAAAATTGACTTTGCAATAGTGAATGAAATCATTACAAGCATAATGAAAATTAATTAAATCCCATGTAGTAGACCATCACTTTTAGCAAAGAGAAGTTCCTTTTCTCAACAGTCATCTGAGTAATGACCTCTAATAAATTTCCTACATGGTGGTGTTGAGGAGTATGTATATGTAAAGCACTGTCAGTAGAAAATGCTTTAACATATATTTTTTTAACTCATTGTGGAATCCAGACTGTTGAGAGCGAAGGTTGAAAACAATATCTGAGATTGCCAAATGGACTTTGGAATGAGCTTTGAGCAGGATAGAAGGTTGCAGGTTGAAGCAAAAGCAATTAGTTACCCATCATGTGATTATTGATCTTCCTGTCCTTTTTGTTATCAAGACCTCAAAGGCTAGATAAAAGCTGTGACTTCAATACATCACAATTTGGAGTAAATATGAATAACCTTTAGTACATAGGGGCTGTATTTTTCTGTGAGATACAGACAGTAACTAGCTTTGACCCCCACAAAGGGGAAGTAATTGTCAAATTCAGATGACATCTTTCAAAGATGGGTGATTCAAAAAATAAATTAGAAGAATGAAATGCCACTTGGAATAATTGAACTGAATTTAAAAGAACAATAAATATTCCACTTCTGCCACTCAATTTTAAAAGGCCTTTTAACCTCCATTTTCTAGTGAGGTTTGAAAACAGAAAGATCTTTTAATCAAAGGGCTCATATCAGAGTTCCAGATTCTATACCTTGCACGTTTGGAGATAAGTATTCTGAACACAGATGCTTACTGGAATTGTAATGAGGAAAAAAAAAAGATTCTAAAAAATAAAAAAGGTCATAAGTCTGCTTTTGCATTATCTTGTGAAGACTTCTTTCCTAAATAAAACACATTTTTGAGGAATTGTATGAAATAGGATCATCTATTAGCTTTGTCAGGAAGTAATTTTATAATCATGGTTATCATAAGCTGGCCAATTAAAGCTCATGCCTATTTTTTGGTAAATAAAACTTTATTTGAACAGAGCCATAATTATTCACTTATAAATTGTCTCTGCTTGGAGAAGTGTGGCCCACAAGGATGGAAACATTTACTATCTGGTCCTTTGCAGAAGAATGCCAACTGCTGATGTATGTTTTGCTGCACTGTGCTTAGTCGCCCAGTTATGTCTGACTCTCTGTGACACCACGGACTACACCAGGCTCCACTGTCCATGGGACCCTCCAGGCAAGAGTACTGGAGTCGGTTGCCATGCCCTTCTCCAGGGGATCTCCCCAATCCAGGGACTGAACCCAGTTCTCCCACATTGCAGGTGGATTCTTTACCATCTAAGCCACCAGGGAAGCCTGATATATATTATTGGGAATTATTTTTAATAAAAAAACAGGGAGCTATTTGATAGACATTGGCATATCTTGTAGAGTTACATTCCCTTTAAACAGAGCCACCATTAGTTTTATTGAGAAAAACCTTTCTTTCTGATGAGAACTAATCAATGCATTTAAAAAAAAATAGCTTTTGAGTAATGGCACCATTCACTAAAATGCTTCAGGCAAAACAAGGATTTATCCTTAATGTCTCTTCTTATTCCTGACATTCACTTCATCAGCAAATCCTTACATGGCTCGCCTTCAACATGTCTCCCTAAGCCACTTGCTGCTTCTAACTTCACTGTTGCAGTCCTAGCACAAGATCTCATCATGTCTCTCCTGGACTTCAGCAATAGTAACTTAAAACATTTACTTTTTGACCCTGCTCCAAATCATTAGTATCTAATAGCTAATGGAATCTTTAAAATTCGAGTCCAGTTATGGTATCTTCTGCTTAAAAGCCTGCCCTGTCTTGCCATTTCACTCAGAGTAAATTCCAAACTCTGTCCACATCATCTGGACCTACATGGTCCGGCTCCTTTCTGCCTGTGCATCACTACCTGCTTGCTTACTGGGATCCAGCCCTATCTACCTTACTTTCTCTCAAATAGGTCAACCTGGCCTTGCCTCAGGGACCTTGCTTTTGTCCCCTCTGCCCAAAATAATCTGCTCCTGGGTCCCTGCATGGTCTCCTTCTCATCACTTAGGTCTCATTCCAAGCATAGTCTCAACAAAAAGATTTTCTTGAATCCTGTATTTTATATGTCCTGATTTATTTACCCTCACAGTCCCTTGCAAGTACATTCCCTGGTTATTTTCCTTAAGGATTTATCATTTTCAGAAAATTTCTAACTTAGTTATTTCTCATTTCTCTTGTCTTGTTACATTTCAGGTCTATGAGAGTCGAAAGTATGCCTGTTGAGTTTACTGCTATAACCACACTCCTCGAGTAGTCTCTCGTACATAGTATGTACTCAGTTCATACTTGTTGAATAAATACTGTGGGGGTTAAGGTTACGATTTAATGGAATAGAAAGATACATGACATATTTACTTACCCACAATCTAAGAATTATATGTAAATAAAAGTCAATGAGAAACATGTTTGATAGCATCTATAGGAGATTAGAGAATGAAAAATATGTAGGTTAGCATGGGTGGAAAAGATCTTTTTGGCAGAGGAATAAGATTCCAGCTGAAGAGAGGGAGTGGGCAAACACTGAGAGAAGAACCAGTTCTTGTGAAGACAAGGTAAAAAGGGAAGAACTCCTGGAGACTAACCAGATAGGAAATTTGCAGAAATAATAGAAACTCTATGACCATAAAATAAAAATTAATGAAGTGGTTGAAAGCATAGTGCACAAGACTATTTTGAATCGAGTAACTTAAGTACTGAAAACTCTATACCAGAATGAAGAGATGAGGAAATTGTCTATCCAATGCCCTAATGGAGGTTTTTAGAGAAGGCAATGGCAACCCCACTCCAGTACTCTTGCCTGGAAAATCCCATGGACAGAGGAACCTGGTAGGCTGCAGTCCACGGGGTTGCTAAGAGTTGGACACAACTGAGGGGCTTCACTTTCACTTTCCACTTTCCACTTTCATGCATTGGAAGAGGAAATGGCAACCCACTCCAGTGTTCTTGCCTGGAGAATCCCAGGGACGGGGGAGCCTGGTGGGCTGCCGTCTATGGGGTCGCACAGAGTTGGACACGACTGAAGCGACTTAGCAGCGGCAGCAGCAATGAAGGTTTTTACAGACAGTGCACTACTGCTTCTGCAAGTGGGAAGATGTAGAGACTGGATAGCTTCTGTGGTTACCCTTTTCCTCTCTCTCTTTTCCTTTTCTCAGTTACCCCCATGATGGCACGAGCAATTTTCAATGGGCTCTTACTTTTGTGAGAGACAGAATGCCTGATATCTGATCTTTTTCTCTTTAATTTAGGTGTCTACCCTCTACCCTAGAATGGCTAAATGTTTCAGGCTACAATAAATGTTTTTTTTTCCTCAGAACTTCTAAAGCAATTCCCTTGTTTTCCATATGAAGTAACCACTTCCTTTTCTTCTGATGTCCAATCTGTTCTTCATTGTACATTCACCAATATCTCCTGTGTGTATGCAGTTCCTCCTGCTCTTATACCTGAAAACTCTTCCTCTTCTTTCCTCTGTCCTTCCTACAATCCTTTCTACCCATACCCAGACTTATTCGGAAGTTTGGAATTTGGAAGCTCATCAATTTGGAAGCTCCCATGTTACTCTCTTCCTGAAACTTTTTTCTAATTTTTACAGCCCATTTTCCTTAAATATAGCTTATAGATGCCAAGTGCTTGTTGTGGATCAAAAACCGTGCATAAGTTTAACATCTGCAAATATATTACTGTATTTGATCCTGGGTAACCAATCAAGCATCATTATTTCCACTTTCAAGATATGAAAACTGAAGCTGAGAGGGGTTAAGAAACTTACTCAAGGTCAAATAGTTGTAACTGTCAGAGTCCTGACTTGAATGCAGGTCTGTTTGATACCAAGACCTGAGCTTATAGTGACTAAATGCTAAGGCCAAGTGAGCGCTGATTACTTTCTTCCCTCAACTTAGGTTCAATTATTTAGTCTGCATGCACCCAGTACTGCATAATATGATATCCTATCTGATTTTCCAGTCTTCTGTTCTGAGTGGTCTATACCAATGCTAAATTCAACATTAAATTTCAAATATTCTCATATTTGTACTTTGTGTATCTTATTCATCTTTGTAATCTTACAATGCTTATAACAGTGCCCTGATCTGCCTATTATTTTTCCAAGGGAAAAAAATTGAATCATTAAATAAATAATATAAATTTAAATATTTAATAATTAGCATTTAAAACTTCAAGGTTGACTATAGGGTTCTTGAGAGATGTTCATTCTTTCATTCACTGACTATTTATCAAGCATTCTTCACATAAGGATCTCTTAGTTTTTGGCTGCAGGCATGTAAGTTACCAGGAAATAGCAAATAAAATAGATCTGGTCCTTGGCAGACAGAGCTTATGACCTGTATTCACACTCTTTGTTTTTCCCCGTATACGATGTTAAGCATCAACATACAGTGATTGATGGGGACTTCCCTGGTGGTCCAGTGGTTAAGAATCCACCTTCCCATGCAGGGGATTTGGGTTCGATCCTTGATCAGGGAACCAAGATCCCAAATGACCAAGGGTTACCTAAGGAACACACTGCAACCTGGAGTGCTGCAACTAATGAGCCCTCACGCCACAACAAACACTCCGCATGCCACAACTAAGACCTGATGCAACCAAAATTTAAAATAAATAAATATTTTTAAAAAGTCAAACATACAGTGACTGATGGAGAGTAACATGTCCATAGGATCTTATTGAAAGTTTGGACATGATAAAGGAAAAGCAGAGCACGCCAATATAGGGAGTAATTACAAATGCAATTAAAAAACCTTTTTTTAAAGAACTTATTAGACTAAACAGTTAACAGAAGAAATTCGTTAGATCATGGAATAAAAAATTTAACTATACATGCCTTACACATTTTTAATTTGAAACATAAAAAAAATGTAGCACCAATCTCTTGAAGACCAAGGTCTCTTCTTTATGCATGGATCATCTGATCAGTGTTTCATTTCTCTTACATAAACAACACTAATAATGGGTTGTTTGTAATTTCCATTTTCAATGTCTATAATGAGGAATGAGAATGTAAAAGTCTGTGATATATATTATTTTATGAATCATTTACAACTGTTTTGTTACCTTAGATTTAACATTCTTTGTAGCAAATTTACATTCCACTGTCAAATTAGTTTCCATAGAGATACCACTCTCCATTTTGACATGGATATTTTCTCTGTTTACATCATATTTAATTAAATTATATAATTATAACAACAAGCAAGTGATTAAACAGGTTTGGGAACAAATGCTATAACAGATTCTTGGTAAACATTCAGTTCAGTTCAGCTGGCGGGAAGAAAAGGCCATGAGTCCCCGCAGAGCTTCTTCCTGGGTAAATTCAGTGCGTTACTAGCTGTCAATGAGGGGACCTCACTGTGTTACCAGATCCAGTGAGGTGACCAACTATCTGGGTTTTCCCAACACTGATGGTTTCCTGGGTTTCAGGACTTTCAGTGCTGAAACCAAGACACTTTCAGGCAAACCACCTGGGTTGCTCACCCTAGCTATGGGTGTCAGTGACTATGCTTTACAGATGAGAAGTAGATCACTGGTAAATCTGGCAAAGTAATCAGGTGGAGTTTGATTAACAGAATCTGTGCACAGATTCATATATAATCTCAGGATCCCTTATCCAGCCATGTTCTTATTTTATCTCAACATGTCTACAGGACAAGTGACAGTTTACACATACAACTGACTGAAATCATTCTAGTTTTCCCTGAGCTTTGGAGGCTATACCAAAATAATCCATATCCCCACAAAGAAGAGATGATTATAATTTGTGTAATTCTAAAGTTAAATGCGTGTCTCCTCTTCTCCATGACCCACATCTCTATAGGATGACTGACAGGGGAACCAACAATTTCCTCATGAGAATGTACCACCCACCCCATGAGGGTGTCATCTGCCAATAGCCCCCATGAGAAAATCACACAATCTGATATCTATTCACTTCCCAAAGTAATTTTAGATATAACACGAGAGAAATTTTGGTACTTTAGGCCAGGTTGAGCTGCAGCAGACACAATCTAGTTTCCATAATATGTTTCTTCATTGAAAGATCAGTGTTGTGAGATGACGTTTTGCCCATTCTCACCCTGTAACACGTGGTTTCCGATGGAGCACAGAAGGCAGACTGTAACGGCTCTACACCCAATATTTGTATGGTTCTCGCTTTCAACAGCAAGGCTGTGAGGGTTACCTTTATAAGAATAGGAATATTCTTAGAGAGAAAGTGTTAGTCGCTCAGTCGTGTGCAACTGTGTGTGCCCCCATGGACTGTAGCCTGCCAGAATTCTCTGTCCATGGAATTCTCCAAGCAAGAATATTGGAGTGGATAGCTATTCCCTTCTCCAGGGGCTCTTCCTGATCCAGGGATCGAACCTGGGTCTCCTGCATTGCAGGCAGATTCTTTACTGCTTGAGCCACGAGGGAAGCCCATTCGTAGAAGTCCGTATCTTTGAACAATGAACTAAATATTCATTGGTTACCCCCATGATGGAACATCATATATATTTTCTAATGAACCCAGGGAGATAAATATTCTCTCTAGTCTGAAAACTAGAAAAAAGGAAAACATACAGAACCTCTAAGCACATGCTCCTTTGAGTTTTCAAAATAGGGAAACTTGCATATATTATTCAGCTGATGAAAGCTGCTCACAAGTTTAAGACATTCTTACCAAGGGCTGTCTTGGGACTTAGAGAAATCAGATAAGAGAAAGTCCTGCCGAGGACCACTAACATTTTAATAATCATAATTCTATGAATCAAGCCTTAGTTTGAAGTTGTTAAAAATGACAAATGTAAGATAATCCAGTTAAGTTAATGTTGTATCTTTCTTTTTCCCTGAAAGATGCTCACCTGGAGAGAATTACATTAGACTGTGTGTTCCTAAAGCCTGCTTCCCAGGTGTTGTACTGTAAGATTGAAGGGGGCAGTATTTTCTGGTGTGTCTTATGATGTTCTTGTTTAGTCACTAAGTTATATCAATCCTAAAAGAAATCAGTCCTGAATATTCATTGGAAGGACTGATGCTGAAGCTGAACCTCCATTACTTTGGCCACCTGCAGTGAAAAACTGACTCATTTGAAAAGACCCTGACGCTGGGAAAGACTGACTGCAGGAGGAGAAGGGGATGACAGAGAATGAGATGGTTGGATGGTATCACCAATACAATGGACATGAGTTTGAGTAGGCTCCTGGAGTTTGTGATGGACTGGGAAGCCTAGCGTGCTGCAGTCCATGGGGTCGCAAAGAATCAGACATGATTGAGTTACTGAACTGAAGTTATGTCTGACTCTTTTGCGACCCCATGGACCATAGTCTGCCAGGCGCCTCTATCCAGGAGATTTTCCAGGCAAGAATACTGGAGTGGGTGGCCATGTCCTCCTCCAGGGGATCTTCCTGACGCAGGGATCAAATCTGCATCTTGTGCATTGACTGGCAGGTTCTTTACCCTGAACTATCTGGGAAGTTGTGTCTTACGATGCAAAGTGCTGTTTTAATGGCTCTGGGTATTGCAAGCTTAGTATCAGACAATGTCTCCTCATCTTTAATATATTTGTTATTGTTCGCAATGCTCATATTATCAATAAAAATCATACACAAATCCAAGTGAGAAATGACCACCTTGGCGTATTCCTGAAAGGCTGATGGGCTCTGTCACAAGATCTGGTTGGTTGGTCATCTTTGCAGACATGAGCTGTGGGAAGAAAGCCGTAGGCAATGCAATTTTACAGGGAACATATGGGCAGAAATTTACAAGATCCTTGGGGAGGGACTTCTGTTACCCAGATGGTTGCCAAAATTCCTGATCCCTGCACTCTGGAAATGAAACTGAGAGAGTCAATCAGATTAGCATGAATGATGATGTGGGAACTTCAGTGTGTGCCACCTCCCTGGTTCGTAGTCCTCTCATGCATGCCTTCATTATGGTCTACCTCTTTTGGAAGCCTATAAAGTCATGGAAGTGTCATCCTACAGTCACCAGTTTATTCACTCATCTGTGAGAGGATCAAGAACACACAGAGATTTTAATGAGCCAAGTCCAGTGGAATAATAATTAAAACAATCGCTTCCTTCAAGGGCCTTGAATGATAATTTTTTTAAAAAGTAAGATCCTAGTTGCTATTAAATATTATGGGTAAGTAAATGTTTTTTTTATCTATAAATAAAAGTCAACAGAATCAGAACCAGTTTCGCAACTTGGTTTAAAAAAATTATCAGAGGAATTTGTGAAAGAAAAAAAAATCTGAGTAATTAGAATTTATTAGAAAATTTCTAGTAATCACTTTCTCTGTATTATTTATCACTATGAGCCCAGAATTTAGCATAATAATTGCTAAAATGTAGCAATCAATAATTTTTTAAGAAAAATTAAAATTTCTTGGACTTCAATTTGTTATTTTTGGTAGAGATCATAAAAATCAGTATTTTATTATTTTTGCACATATTTTTTTCTTTGCATTAACAAAACCAGGAACTAGAAATTACTGACAGGTTTGTTGAACTAAGAACCAGAAATCTTGGGTAGCTGTCTGCTCTCCTACTTTGCTGTGTGATCTAAAGCAACTGACCGAAATAGAGAGATCCTGGTTTGGCATTAGACAGATTCAATAAGCCACCTTAATTCTTCCCTGCCATTGGCCATTCTGAAGCTTAATATCCTCAACTGTAAAATGGCAGTGCATAATACCTATGTCGAAGAACTGATGTTAGAATTAAATAATGAGAGTAGTTTTTTTCATTGAATTAAAGAAGCAGTAATGTGAGGTAACTTGTACAAAGACTCAATATATGCCAGACACAGTTCTAAATATATTGCAGGCATTCAATTCTCATAACAATTCTATGACCTTGGTAATACTATTATCTCCATCTTATGGATGGGTGGAATGAGGACCAGAGAAGTAACTTTCCCAGAGTTACACAGCTAAGTGACAATGAGAGGATCTGAACCAGAAGTAGTTTAATTTCATAGTCGGTGCTCTTCACTTCCCTATTCACAAATAATAGATGAACACTAAAAAACTGGGTTTCCTTTAACTGTGATATTGTATCTGTTATTATTTTATCCCTAAAAGACTTTTAAAAAATATTTGTGTTCTCTGGTTATCTGGAATATGGAATATGGAGAATATGGAAAGAAATAAGGTCCTATCCAATCAGGCTTGGTATTGGTATCTAAGTTGGACAGCCTCCAGCAAAAACTTCTTTCAGAGCTATCTTCCTGGCAGATCTTCAACTCTGAAGAAATCAGGTAGAGAATGCATGTGCAGCAAATTAGTCTTGTCTGCCAAACTCTGACAGACTGGACACCAACTTCCAGTGGTTTTCAACTCTGGCCTTTCTTTCTCTTTTATCTAGGGATTCTTAGGATCATGCTCTAAGCTGAGCCCTACCCCACTGCTAAATTCAAGACTTTTCCTGACACTGGGGCTGGATGCCAACTGAGTAGTTGCTTTAGCAATAGAGACACCTGTCTCCTAGAAAACTAAATGAGATCACCAACCAATTTGCATAAACCAGCAGATGGGGAAGAGTTGCATTTGTTATCCAGTTTTGGCTGGATTTCAACCAATTATATGGATTTAAAATGTTTGGTCTTTCATTGCCAAACCTGTGAGCTATCCACTCCCC
This sequence comes from Odocoileus virginianus, assembly GCF_023699985.2. Classification (NCBI taxonomy): domain Eukaryota; kingdom Metazoa; phylum Chordata; class Mammalia; order Artiodactyla; family Cervidae; genus Odocoileus; species Odocoileus virginianus. Next base: position 23,709,522 of record NC_069699.1, read on the forward strand.
TAATGTGTTTTTCATAAACATGTTTTTATAAGATTCAAAATATTAATGGCATCTGCTTTACATTTTTTCCCCCTAACTGGGTGATACATTAGATGAGACACTAAGGCATCTAACCCTTTCTCATAAAACTTTGTAACAGTAGTTCCACCATTGATTTCTAAATATTGAGATTATGACTGCACCTTTACCATTGATTTTTTTTAAACAAACCATAGCTTAAGACATAATATATTCATATATTATGTTTTTATTTAATATTATGTTAACTTACTATTGTCCACACTTAATAATTTAATATTGTTAATATTAAACAATGATGTTCACCAGGTTAAACCTAGGGCCAAGCTCAGTGCCTAGAACATAATAGATATTCAGTGAAGATTTGTTGAATGACTGAGTGAATGAATTCAGAATGAATGCTTGAACTACCAGCATTTGAATGTCAGCTTTCAGAGTTTTGAAAGGAGACAGTGGGAATTTCAGCAACCTTGACAGGGTCTGTTTAAGGAATAGCAATTGGTTATCCACCCCAATCAATATTTACAAAGTGCACACCACTGTGAACTCCTCCAGGATGGGCCGTGGTAGCGTCTCTTTCATCTTTCCAACACTATTGTTAAGTAGGTCCACATACATGGCAGAATCTCAATAAATGCTTTTAAATGACCGCAAAAGTGTAAGATTTAACCCAACCCTCTAGGGAATGCATAGTCTATATTTCAGTGGCAGAAGGGCTATCTCCAACATCCCTCAGGTTGCTTCCTGCTACTCCTACAGGTCAAAATGAATATCAATCTAAGATTTACTGAAATTATTTTGACATTTTTAACAATCCAGGATTGCTGCTAGCTCAATTTCCCTTCAAAATGGAAAGATACTCAGGATGCGGTTCTCCTTATGACTATATTCTAAGACAGGGATTTGGAACGAAGAATCAAAAGCCCTCATCATGTGTTACTATGTAGGATATAAAGCAATTCATCTTTTGTCATTAAGTTGTGACATCTGCCTGCATGTGGCCCGAGTTCCAATGAGTTTGGCTTCCTCTAATTCCCTGGGTCATTAGTTACATAATCGTAATTATTTTCAGCTGTGCAGATTGTTTTTTTTTTTCCCATCTATTCTTCTCCTCCCCTCCTTCATCGCATTTTCACATTGATGGAAACCATGAGAGTGCCATCTGGTACAACCTGTGCATGGGGCCAGTCAAATGAAAGGGAGCCACTGAAGGGTGCCCATATTTCATTAGATGCATTTGTATGCTGCCTTCGCTCCCACAACATTTCCTGTCTCTCCAGATTTCATGAGCTCCCCAGAGATGACTGAATACAGCCCTCCTGCCCCCAATGCCAGTGACATCTGAAGAGTTGTCTCTATTGAGGACAATGCAATTGACACCAAGTTATGAATAACTATATTTGCAGGGAATTAACATTGCTTGCATGTCTACCAACTAACTTAGGCAATTATAGAGGCCACTGCCAGATGAGTATTAACATAACTGGAAAAGCTTCCCTGTGTGTGAGTCAGACTATGCAGGCAGTGTGCAACACCCTCAGTAGACTGTGTAGACTTTTATTTCCAAGAACGATCCTTTCATGTGCAGACAATACCCTATCTTGGAGCAATTGCCTGGAATCCTCCTCAGTAGAAATTATATTGCAGCTTGTGGGAAACAAATGTATTAGATAGATTGTGCCTCTACATTTTTTTAAGTCTATGCATTATCTCTAGGCAAACTGTTTGATCTTCATAAATACTAGTGAAATTGGTCCATTATTTCCTTTTGGTATTTTTAGCTGCTTTATTTAGTGTCATGAGGAAGAAAGAGTATTGAAAGGGAAGCCAGGAGACATGGGTTCTAGTTTAAACTTTGTGTTGTACAACCTGAGTATTTGACATCTACTTTTTCAGTTAGTCTCTCTGGGTTTCAGATTCATTATGCAGATAATGTTTCTCAAAGGGTAACCCATAGATCTTTGATTTAGAATCACTTGGGAGTAATTATAAAAATTACTAAGAAAAATGTATATTCCTGACTGACTTCTGCTTCAAGGAATATGGAATAGAGATGCTTTTCCGTATATTCCCACTAAGCATAACTGAACCCATGGACAATTTAGCTAAAGCAAACATAAGAAAGGTGGAGAGAGTATGATTGCTATTGATTGAATGCAGATTGATTAGAGACTTTAAGACCCAAGGAGTCCAACAACAACAACAAACAAAGACCCAAGGCATGACATGGCAGTGAGTTTCTTGGGCATACCTCAGACCTGGAGTTGAAGAAGCTGGCAACCTGAGAATTCCAATGAATGAATGAATGTAGGCCAAAAAATAAATAAATAAAAAAGGCCTAACCAAAGCTAAGGTGTGCTAGCTATAGTTAGAGGCAGGAGAAGCCTAGCAAGATAGGAAAAAAACAAAAAACAAAAAACTGCATAATCACCACTGTACACCAGCCAAACATCACAAAGAGAGCTGTGGCCTCAAGCCTAAGTGCAAAAGCCAAGGGAAGGGCCTAGGCTTTTTCCCACATGAGGCCGTGATGAGGAGCCACAACTTTCCTTTCGGCAGTGTCCAAGAAGGCAAACTTCAGAGCTGGGAGTGTCACCCCACAGGCAAATAATGGGGCTCCTGCCTCCACAGTGTCAGTGGAGACTACAGGGGAAACCAGATCTTTCACCCCAACCCAGCATTAATGAGCTCTACCCCTCTGATGACAACAGAACCTGAGTAGGGAGCTTGGACTTCTACTTGGCAGTAAGGAAACAACATCCTCTTCTTCCCAGACATGCCAGAGGATGTCAATGCAAGTCAGCTAAAGCGGAAGCTTTAAATAAAATCCATTGTCTTATACTGTTAAAATGTGCATGTTTCTATATTAAAAAAAAAAAAAAAGTACTCATCATGCCAGGAACCAGGAGGATCTCAAACTCTACAAAAATGAAAAAGAAAAGAAAACCAACAGTTCTGGATACAAGATGAATTGCTAAGAGTTCTCAAATAATTTAAAGCTGCCATGATAAAATGCTTTGGTGAGCAATCGTAAACATGCATGAAACAAACTGAAATTAGAAAGCCTCAGCAAAGGAATGAAAGTTATAAAGAAGAATCCAACTGAAATTTTAGAATTGAAGAAAACAGAAAGGAGGAGATAGAGGATAGAACTAGTGAATGGAAAGATGGAAAAACAGAAATTACCCAATTTGAACAGCAGGGAAAAAAGACAACAGAAATGAACAGCCTCATAGATCTGTTGGACTATAACTAAACATTATTCAATTTAACCCCTCTTCAAAGTACCAGAGAGAGAGAGATAAAAAAGAAGGCAAAATTGAAAAAAAGCATCCACAGAAATAATGGCTGATATGTTTCAAATCTGGCAAATGACATAATCCTATGAACTCAAAAAACTAATCAGATGCTAAACAAAATGAGCCAATAGAAATCCATGACAAGATATAATATACCTAAACTTGTGAAAACTGAAGACAAAGAGAAAAATTCTTCAAGGCAGCTGGCGGGAAATGGCAGTTACAGAAGAAAACAAATGGAATGACAACTTCTTATCAGAGGTTATATATGCCAGAAAACATGACAAAATATTTTTCTGGTCCTTAAAGAAAAGAAATGTCAAGCCAGATTTCTTTAACCAGTAAAAATATCCTTTAGAAAGGAAGGGGAAGTCAAGACATACTTAAATGAAGAAAAACCAAGAAAATTTTCATCATCGGACCTACCCTAAAAGAATGGCTAAAGGGAGTTTTCTAAAAAGAAAGGAAATAATGAAAGAATGAAACACCAGGAAGGAGGAAAAAACATGGTTAGCAAAAATATGGATAAATACATTAGACTTCTGTTTTCCTCTTGAGTTTTCTAAAGTATGTTTGATGATTGAAAGAGAAACAATGACTTTGCTGATATGATTCTAACTATATGTAGAGGAAATATTTAGACAAGTATATCCTGGGGGAGAAAAAGTTGACAGAAAGAGACCTGTAAGAGGTGGACTTTGTAACAGGAAAGCAATAGTTTTTCCTGACATTCCCCCACACCCAAAAGATTTCTCATAGCTTTTCCACTGGTAAGAATTCTACCACCCCGGCTGGAAGAGACAAAGGAATCTGGGAAGTACTTTTAGCTGAGCACATGCATTTTGTTAGGAAGAAAAAAGGGAAGAAAAACTATTTTGTGGACCACAAACAGTGTCTGATAACTAACTCTAAGAGTCAATGAAAGAATTCTATACGATGTTGTTTTTAACAGGCTTAACATAAGAGGATGAGATGGTTGGATGGCATTACCAACTCAATGGACATGAGTTTGAGTAAGCTTCAGGAGCTGGTGAAGGACAGAGAAGCCTGGTGTGCTGCAGTCCATGGGGTCTCAGAGTTGGACACGACTGAGGGAACTGAACAGAAGACTTTGCCCAATACTAACTGCTTTAATAAATGTTTCTTTCCCTCTTTCAGGGAAACAAACAAAAATGGCACAATATAATATTTCAGATATGTAGATTTGTTACACAGTAGTAGATCTAGTTTTTCATTGCCAAGAATAATTTCTGATCTTTTCACAAAGACATCAAGGGTTTGATGTACTTTCTGTTTTACTGGATAAGCATGTGGTGAAAGTTGACAGTTCAACAGTAAACAATGTATAATGATGCAGAACCATGGGTTCACTAAGTTTAGGAAGCATACAGAAAATGGCCAGCATCAATCAATCAATCTACATATGTATATAGGACAAAGGACAAGGTAGTGGTGATGCAGCAGCAAATAATCCCTAATCTTGCAATTAGAAGAGAAAGAGCTTTCCCCCCAATAAAGTAAAACATACCCACCCACAGCTCTCCCCACTAATGGCAGAAAGTGAAGAAACTCTTGATGAAAGTGAAAGAGGAGAGTGAAAATGTTGGCTTAAACCTCAACATTCAAAAAACTAAGATCATGTCATCTGGTCCCATCACTTCAGGGCAAATAGATGGGGAAACACTGGAAACAGTGACAGACTTTATTTTCTTGGGGCTCCAAAATCACCGTGGACAGTGACTACAGCCATGAAATTAAAAGATGCGTGCTCCTTGAAAGAAAAGCTATGACAAACCCAGACAGCATATTAAAAAGCAGAGAGATCACTTTACCACCAAAAGTCCAAATAGTCAAAGCTTTGTTTTTTTCAGTAGTCATGTACGGATGTGAGAGCTGGACCATAAAGAAGGCTGAGCACTGAAGAGCTGCTACTTTTGAACTGTGATGCTGGAGAAGACTCTTGAGAGTCCCGTGGACAGCAAGGAGATCAAATCAGTTAATCCTAAAGGAAATCAACCCTGAATATTCATTGGAAACACTGATGCTGAAGCTGAATTTCCAATCCTTTGGACACCTGATGCAAAGAGCTGACTCACTTCAACAGACTCCCATGCTGGGAAAGGTTGAGGGCAGAAGAAAGGGGTGACAGGGGATGATGTGGCTGGATGGCATCATCGACTCAATGGACATGAGTTTTAGCAAACTCTAGGAGATAGTGAAGGACAAGGAAGTCTGGTGCGGTGCAGTCCATGGGGTCACCACACAGCAACTGAACAACAACAACCCCTCCCCCAGATAAACACTGTGGTTTCCTGCGTCCACACTCCTCTCCCACGCCATAACTAAATATCGTATTTCAGGGAATGAAGGGAAATCACACCTGTTCTAAGTTCAGTGCTGGTTCTAGCATAGAACCTAGGGCATTCTGTGGGTTTGTGTCTTCCCTGTGCCTTCCACATTATCTCTTAAAGGAATTCCTTTCTACAAAAAGCACAGCCAAGTCTGCATTCCAGGTGTTCTGATATACCACAGAAATTCACCCAGATATTGTTCAGATATTGCATAGTCTTAGAGTATCTTTCACAAATGTGGAAAAAGGTGATGCTGGTGACACATAAGCCACCAAGGACTATGCAATGTACTGTGGCTTTACTAATATCTGGGTGAACATTTTACTTTTAAATTATGTCCTCATATCTTTGCTTTTTTCATATGCTTCCATAAAGCTTAAAATCCAAGGATTTCAGTTTAATGAGAACTGTATTAGCTGCATCTACTTACCTCACACATTCTCAGCAGCAAAGGAGCATAGTGAATGCTGAAAGCAAAAGCACATATATATTTTTGGTAAGGAAGCTATTGATTAAAGTCCATTCATCTCATTACGTACACAGAAACCAAGAGAAAGAGAGAGAGAAAAATTTGAAAAACAGGTTTGGCATATGTATATCCAGCAGATCAAAGAGAAGAGTGAATTATTTAGCATGGCACAAGTGGAAGTTAAGGTAAATTTTGACTAGAAATGAAGAAGATGCTTCCTGTCAGTAAAATAATTAGATTCTAAAATCACATCCCAGGAGAGATAGAAGGCACTTTATCTTGGATTGTTTGCAAAGGTGCAGACACACAGTGAAAATATTCTGAAAAGTCCCCATTATGGAAACAATTTCTCTTGCGGAGAACTGTTTTAATGTGGCCTAGGGATTCTATCATTTCTTTCTTTTTGAAATAAATTGGTGAAATCAGCAAAACAGTTTTAGTAAAGATATTAAGGAATAAATATGTGCTATGTTATTGTAGTGAATATGCCCATATTCAAAAATGTTAAATCATTAACAGTGACCCATGGAATGAGAAAGTTCTAGGGGCTAAAAAGAACAAAAGTCATTTGGCCCCTCATTTTACAGAAAACAGCTATCACTTACTTAGCACCTACCTCATGCCAGACACTATACAGCTTCTTTCTTAATCAGACCCAGGTTTTCCTAGTGGCTCAGATGGTAAAGAATTTGCCTGTGATGCAGGAGACTGGGTTCAATCCCTGGGTCAGGAAGATACCCTGGAGAAGGAAATGGCAACCCACTCCAGTATTCTTGCCTGAGAAATGCCATGAACAGAGGAATCTGGCTGGGTCTCAAAGAGTCGGACACAACTGAGTGACTAACACTTTTTCACTTTCACCCATTCCAGTAAAACAGGTCTTATTATCTTCCTGCAAATATGAGAAAATTAGCTCAGAGAGCTGAAATATCCACCCACAATCACACAGCTGTTGAGTCAGAATCTTAATCCAACTGTCTGACTTATAGTTGGGAAGAAACACAAAGCTTTCTCTTCACCAAAGTACATTTCTCTGGAGGCAAAGATCCTGAGGGCCAGAGGCTGAAGGACCTGGGCCCAAGCCTTGTAGCTAGTTGATGAACGGCAGTCACCCTCCTCAAGTCCCCACCCACCTCCTTCCTTCAGCGCTCTTCACGTGACATGCGCATTACCTGAACAACCACCCTGTTTAATAACCAGGTTCTAAAGTGAAAGTGAAAATGAAAGTGCAAGTCGCTCAGTCACGTCTGACTCTTTGCGACCCCATGGACTATACAGTCCATGGAATTCTCCAGGCCAGAATGGAACGGGTAGCCTTTCCCTTCTCCAGGGGATCTTCCCAACCCAGGGATCAAGCCCAGGTCTCCTGCATTGCAGGCGGATTCTTTACCAACTGACCTATCAGGGAAGCCTCAACCCAGTTCTAAGGACAGGGTAATTAGGGGCACACCAAACCTGTACCTGCTTCTCCCTTCAGTGATAAACAGCTTTTCAAAAACGTGCGTCCTTTTAGGTCACTATAGAGCAGAGGGTAGAGTTCTCTGCCCTAGACAGTAGGTTCTCATTACCAAAAGGGGGCTTGCCTGCTGGCTCAGACTGTAAAGAATCCACCTGCCATGCAGGAGACCTGGGCTTGTTCCCTGGGTCAGGAAGATCCCCTGGAGGAGGAAATGGCAACCCCCTCCAGTATTCTTGCCTGGAGAATTTCATGGACAGAGAAGCCTAGCAGGATACAGTCCACGAGGTCACAAAGAGTCAGATACAGCTGAGTGACAAAGATACATTACTTTAAAAAGAGGAAATATATGTATATGTAGAGCTGATTCACTTTTCTGTATGGCAGGAACTACCAAAACATAGCAAAGTAACTATATTTTAATAAAAATTAATTTCAAAAAATGTACCTCCCTGTGAGTACTTCCTGTATATATCTTATTTTCCTCCATCCTGTCAAGTCCTTTAATGATGGTTAAACCCTTAAAAATATAAAACCTTAGAAAGTTGGAAAAGTTACATCCTTCCCAGCCACACATTTGGAAAAAGACAGCATATTATTTGTCCTGATAAAGTGTGATCCATTTGATTTCCTTACTCTAGCTTCTTACATTCCTCTCCCTACCTCTTAGGCACCCCCCCCCCCCCCCCCCCTCCATATCCCTTTTCCTACCTTCAAGTTCCTCGTATTCCTACCACTGGCACGCACTCTGCTTCCTCCGGTGCTGAGTATTCCTGTCTCTGCCCAGAACTCTGTTGGCAAAGTCTTTTTATGTCAAAACTAGTCTGACTTCTCTTTTGAGAAGTGGGACTTCCTTCCTGTGATCCATGAAAGGTCAATCCTCACACTTGCTCTGTGGGGAGGCTAGAGATATTCTTGCTTACAAATGTAAAAGAGCCACTGGCTAAATTTTGGGTTTAAGTGACCTGGTTTATAACTTTGACTTTCAGCCACCCACAGTCAGAAGCCAAGCAGCCCATGACAGGCACTAAGCAGAGCATTTAAGAGACAATAACAATCCAAAAAATATTGCTGTCCGTAAAATCTACACAAAGCTAAAGGGGACGCTCCCGTGAGCTGCCTTCTTTAACCAACTTTTGCCCTTTCCTGTCCCTTTCATTTTGCTCTTTCCCGTCCCTTTAAAAACCACAAAGATATGGTTGTCCCTTTCAATTGCAAATGAAACTCTGGCTCTCTAAACGCAAGTTCCTTCTTGGCAGGCTTTGCAAAAGGACATTTAAAAACCGGATTCAAAGTGGCAGAGGGTTTCAATTCTGGAGACACCACAAAATGATTCCTTATTGGTAGCAACTGGTAAAACCTGAGCCCAAAGAATCCAGACTGGCCCCTTCCGGATGGTCCAGTGGAAAACGCTCTCTGAGTTTCCCTTTGAAAATGGAAATAACATGTGTTTACAAAGGTAGTGGAAATGGCTGCTTCTCTGAATTTTGATTTTAATGCGTGTCCAACATGAGGCTCTCTGGATGAAAAGAACAGGGAAGGGGAACAGGAGGGAAATCTGCTTGAGAAAGATATGGAAACTTGGAAAGCAGAACAGCCTATGCACATTTTACCATGAGTAGTGAAACAGGTTACCCATGGGGCTAAGACATAAAACTATAGGATCAACACACCCATACCCACACCCACACACAAATACACAGCAAAGTTCAACCAAATACCCAGGACGGGAATACGACATGGAAGGCTTGGTTCTAAAGAGGTTGTTTCGAGAAGAAATGTTCTTTTCTGTCATGAACTGGAATTCACTGCACAAGCACAATGCTCCCTTCAAAGATCCTGGCACAAAAACAGATAGAAGGAGCCATCCAAAAATCCTTGATAAACATACACAGCCTTTTGCACAGTGACTGGGAGCAAAGTGATTTGCAGCATGAATGAAATTTTTTGACCTCAGAACAAATGCTTCCTTGGCCAATGGTTAACTCCAGGAACTAGAGTCCATTATAGTCTCTGAGGTCTAATGTTAATTAGGTGGAAAATATATGGTAGTTTGACAATGGCCAACATTCAATATTGATTTTTTGTCCCTTTTAAGTTACTATTAATAATAGGATGAGACAAATCAAAACCAAGACATTATAATCTCTAGAAAGAAAATTTTTGGAAGTGATAAGATAAACCTAAATTTTTTTGAGGGGAAAAAAAAAGGAGCCCAAATATAAACATAAAGCATGTGTGCCTTATTCAGGAAAAGCAGGACTCCATGCAAAAGGCTATTCTCTTGATACAGCCACTTGAATCATTAATGTTGAAGATGTGTGCATTTTTTACAGCTATATTGCTGAGTGAAATTCAGTACTGACAGGGCATCCAGAGCTGTGGTATCTTTCTCAGGCAGCGATATTATAAGGAGGCTAGATGAAATTCAGGGGCAGGTTATCCAGAAGTCTGTATGTATAAATCACCTCAGTACTCTGAAGATTGCTATGATCGTCCTCACTTCATCTCTGTTGAAATTCATTCTCTACAGTTCATCCTCTATCAGTCTGAAGGCTGATTTACTAGGTGTTCTGGCCATTCAAAAGATGTGAGGGTTGTGCAGGAAGAAAGCTAGCTAGTGCATATTAAACACTCCTGCCATTTCCTCTTTCATTCATATTTGAACAAAGCTGAGATAAGGTTTTTTGTTTGTTTCCTTGTTTACTAATGTGTTTGAAGAATTTCTGTAGAAATCTGGCTAACTGATATTTCTTCATTTACTTAGAAAAATATTTGAGGGCAAAAACATACACCAGGCATATGGCATAGTAGAGGCTGGTAATATAAGTGTATAAACTTTCAGTTATAAAATAAGTCATGAGGATGTATAGTATGGTAACTATAGTTAATAATACTGTATTGTATATTCTAAAGTTACTAAGAGAGTAGATCTTAAAAGTTCTTAAAATCACAAGAAAAAATTGTATCTGTGTATGGTGACTGATGTTAACTAGACTTAATGAGATGATCATTTCACAATACAGATACTGAATACAGATATTGAATCATGTTGTATACCTGAAGTTAATTTTATACCTTATCAATTATACCTTGATAAAAAGAAAAGACAGCTATAGATCCTGTCCTCATGAAACTTGCATTCTAGTGGGAGACACAAACGCACAAAAAATATATACATCAATGAATGAATGAAAGGATGAATATAAATTCAAACTATGATCATTGTTAGGAAATCACTGATCCAGTTAGGGGCTGAGTTACAAAATGGGGAGAGAGAAAGTGACATGCTATGGGCAAGAAGATTCTTCTAAGGAAACAGTCCTTTAATGGACATCTAAGAAAGAACATAGAGGTAGTCATGCAAAGTTTTGGGGAGAACAACAGACATATAAGAGATGTAGGGAGGTCGAGAGACAAGAAAAGAGTTCATAACAAAATGCAAACAAACAAAAACCAAGCAAACGAAAACCCACATTTATATGACCAGAGTGTAGTTGACTGGAGATAAACAGCTTGAGAGGTTAGAGACAAAATAGGGACCAGATTATGCTAAACTGTAGGCTATGATTCATTGGGTTGGACATCTAGATGGCTGTCAGCCTTGGAGTTTCAGAATGGCAAATATGTGTGTGTTGGGGGCGAGGGATCCAGTGATTCAAAAGGGCACATTGACGGAGTAAGGGAATGAGTGACAGTCTTACGGCTGTGTAGTCAAAACACTGGCATCTAGTCACATATGTTAAGACAGTACTGAGTGGATTTGGTGACTTGAAAGCTATTGATCTTTTTATTACACCTGTTCCTTTATAGAAAAATTTCAAAACAGAAAATAGGAGAATGTTAGGCTTGGGAGTAACCCAGAGGTCACTTGGTCCTTTAGGTTATAGGGGAAAAATTGAGGCTGAGTGATGTCAAAAGACATAGGCAGGACTAAAAATTGAATCAACCATGGCCCTCTCCACCCCAAAGGAAATCAGTACTGAATATTCATTGGAAGGACTGATGTTGAAACTGAAACTCCAATACTTTGGCCAACTGATGCAAAGAACTGATTCATTGGAAAAGACCCTGATGCTGGGAAAGATTGAAGGCAGGAGGAGACGGAGATGACAGAGGATGAGATGGTTGGATGGCATCACCAGCTCAAAGGACATGAGTTTGAATAGACCCCAGGAGTTGGTGATGGACAGGAGGCCTGGCGTGCTGCAGCCCACAGGGTCACAAAGAGTTGGACACGACTGAGCAACTGAACTGAACTGAACTAAAAGTGTTTTGAGGTATATAACTAAGGCAAGTAGCTAAAGTAGAATGATGGAGGTGAGTAGAGCAGAGGAAATGGCACGATGAGGTTTGGGGTATTAGAAGAATCATTAATGGAAGACTGATGAACAAACCTTCATGGAGACTTGGTTACAAGAGAATGAGAGGAAACAACCTACATTTCCATTAATAGGAGGTAATTCAAGAAAATTAGATAAATTCTTGTGATAGGACTTTGTGTGACCCTTCAATATGTTATTTGTGAGGAGGTTTTCCTGATGTTTGCAATTGCTTATAATAAAAATGAGAAAAGCAGGATATAAACATATGAGTTCTGAAATGTGCTGTCACCCATACAATGAAAAAAAAATACTAGACATACATTTGTAAAATATAATATTTTACTATTCTGCCTGTTTGACATTCAATTATTATGTTCCAGGTGTTGTACTAAACCTATGTATTATCTTAATCATCCCTGCTGAACCACATGAGAAGTCCAACAACACTGGAGTAGGTAGCCTATCCCTTCTCCAGGGGATCTTCTCAACCCAGGAATTGAACCAGGGTTTCCTGCACTGCAGGCAGATTCTTTACCAACTGAGCTATCAGGGAAGCCCCTTCAAAACACTAAGAAGGCATTATGACTGTACTCATGAGTAAACTGAGGCTTAAGAAGGTTTAGTTAAGTCACATGAGGTTACAAGGTTAGAAAGATGCTGAGCCAGGTGAAAAATTACTTACTACTATATTTTAAATCATTTTAAGGTGAAAAATCACTTATTGCTATCTTTTAAATTATTACCTTTTTCTTTTCTACATTTCCCAATTTTACAGTGTGGAAATAAACTGCATTGTAATTTAAAAAATAAATTGGATGTCAAGTCAACTAAGAAGATATAATTGCAACTTGTGCTTCATTGGTGATCTGATTGTCTCTTCCCCTGTCTGGTTCTCGAATACCTCTTGATAGCTGGCTTTCTAGTCTGTTTTTAATTCATTAAATACTCATTTAGCACTTACTATGTTGCTAGTATTATTGATTCTATTTGCCCTCAGAACCACTGGGCATGAGCTGCTGAAAACACAAGTTTCCTTTCAGTGCAATTACCCTTGTGCTAAGGAAATGACTTCCTCCGCTTTCACTTGCTCCTATTTGTTAAGGCTGGGTGGTCAGAGGATTTGCACAATTGGAATTCGCTTTCTCCTTACTTGCCCTCAGCAAATTCCTTATATTTGTATGAAAATATCATTTCACAATTTCAGTGCACTCCCATCACTGCCAAGGAAATGAGAAGTATTTTGAGACCCAGAAGCTGCCAACCTGAGTTGTGTCAGAAACACTAAATGCCTCTACCTTCTGCTCTTAGCGGCTTCTAGCCTTTCTGTAACTAAGGGGGAAGCAATGGTTTGCCAAGTGTTTACATCCTTTTGTTTCCTGTGTGATGGCTTTACTAATGTCTTCACAACAGCGTACTACACATATTTTATTTCAATAAAATGTTTCTAAAGAATGTGACAATTCTTCTGAATTTATGGCACCACTTTGGTTTTGATTATTTCATGTGTTCTGCCTTGTGATGTTCTAACCCAAAAAGAAGAAACTAAAAATGATGGCTTTAATTCTATGTTCTCTAAAAATATCATCAAACATAAAAGTTCATTAATCTACAATATAAAAATTCTTAAGTGAAAGACTTTTCAAAGAACTTTTCTAAAGACATTTGCTAAGTATTTCAAAATCATGGAATGATATAAATAATAACCCTAACAAAAGTAACAATGACTGAGGTGTTACTACATGCCAGATAATGTATTAATTTTTTCAATGAAAATAATATTTATTCCATTTAACCCTCTACACAAATTATGAGTTAGGTATTATTACTGACTGTTACACTGATGGGCAGACTATGGAGAGACCAAGTAACTTGTGAGGTAACACACAACCTATAAATAGCAAAGCTCAGATTTAAGCCCAGCTCTTTCCCACTCAAAGGGATATCAATAACCATAATATACTTCATGATTGAATTTTATCTGACAAATGAGATGATGTTTATGTCCATTCATTTATGAGTAAAACCACAGCTTGGAAATCCAGGAAAGTTTTATTAACATCCATGTCATTCAGTTCAGTTTATGCTGAGTGTCCGTGAGTTAAAGGAAAGCCACTTCAGAATTATTGATCAAAACCCATATATCTTACAATGTAAGAGAAGAAACAGTAGATCTAATTTATTGACCCCAGGTCCCTAAACGCATATTGATATAATCAAGTCAATTGCCTAGTTTTAATAAACCTTGTCTCCACATCTCTAATCAATAGTATGAATTTAAATTAGCTGTCTCATATTTTTACAAGAATAAACTGCAACATGTAATTCTTCATCATCAGCATTATACATGGTCACATGGGAAACATGCCTATTTGTAATAAATGTCAAACTGAAATGCTTTAATTTAACCACCACTTGAAATGTAGTAGATGAACATGCAGTTAAGAGATTTCCATGCAGAACTTTAAGTATTAATAAAAATGACTACTCTTAATTCAGAGACCACTGGTTGCCATACCGCATCAGCACTTCACATGCTTCTCCCACTTAATCATCACTACAGTTGCATGAGATGGGGAGAATATCCAATTCAGGGCTGAAGAAATTTAACCACACAGGGGCTCATCACTTCTTCAAAAACCCACAGATATTAAAGTGTGCATAGCAATTTAAATTAAGGTATGGGGATTGTGTGCCTTCCCGGGTGGTAGAGTGGGTAAAGAATCTGCCTGTAATGCAGGAGATGCAGGAGTCACGAGTTGGATCCCTGGATCTAGAAGATCCCCTGGGGGAGGGCATGGCAACCCACTCCAGTATTCCTGCCTGGAGAATCCCATGGACAAAAAGGAGCCCCGGGGGCTATAGTGCATAGGGTCACAAAGAGTTGGACACTACTGAAGTGACTGAGTACTTCAGCATGGAGACTGTAACTGCTTCTGCTCTTTCAGCTAGATAAGACTGCCTACCTTTGCAAACACTTGGGCCTCTGTTTCCTGTGGCTTCAAAATCTTATCATTCATTTGTTGAGCTATCAAGAGGCAAGGTGGACTTAATTTAGCGAAAAGTGAAAACTATACTTTAAGATCTGTTTTTCCTATTTAAGTTACTACGATATTTTTACTAAGGCTTGACACTAGCCTCATGTATTTGTTGTTTATGCAATTACCATAAAGTCTTAATGGATGTAGAGCTACCAGAAATCCAATTATAAATTTCCTTGCAAACATTTAATAGATGGCAATAACTCCTGGGTCTTTAAAAATCCCTCCATGAATAAGGACTAGATATCAGTAATTGCTTCTCTGCATTGGTAAACAGGAACGTTGTTCAACTCTACATGCAAACAGATTATGGAAAGAAATGTGAACATTCCATCAGTCCTGCTTTCTAGATATCATTCCCTTCTGCATAGGGTGTGATGTTGGGAATTTTTGTTTTGGCCACCAGTGGTCACTAGACAAATCAGAGACAAATAAGTTAAACTTGCTGAACTTTAGTTTCTTACTTGCTTAAAAGATTATGATGATAATACAATTACTATAGCACTTCTTTAAATATCTTATTAATACTGAATGAGGTTGTGTTAGTGGAAAGAAGTGTATAAACATAAATATTAGTCAACGCTTCTGGAGATTATCACAAAATTCACCTGATTCAATCTCTCAATTTTATATACACAAAGGCCCAGATCATGAGAACAATTATGCAAGGACACAAAGTGACACTTCTAAACAGCATTCTTAGGCCAACATTTTTTGGACATTGCTCCCAAAGCAGCATATTTACAGGAGGCCTCATTGCACAACTCTAGAGGGCACCATTCATATTGTGAACTACAAACAAGGCATGCCCTGAAGCACAGCTTGAAACTGAACATGAATGGGGCCCTTGGAGTTGTGTTGCCAAGTGGCATTGTTTAATAGCTTCATCTCAACTGGCTTTTTCTTTCCTCTTTCAAATACTTATCAAGAAGCTCATTGTTCGAATATTTAGAAATTTCTGTTCATTTTAGTGATTATCCTTGCAACATCTTATTATTTTAAACTGAATAAAGGGGTCTGTGCGGCACACCCTTTTCTCAAAACACATTGCCTTTGCATAGCTCTGCATTGTAGGAGAAGCAAGGGGCTGCACACCGTAATGAAATCTACCCTTCTTCAATAATAGACTTTTTTTTTTTACCATATGTCACTCTTAATTTTTCCCTGATGATACTGTCTACTTATATTCTTTGGTTTTCAGAAATATCACATAACCTTGTATTATCTTGTCGTGTATTTCCTTGACATCCTAAAGTCTCTACTTAGTTGTTTTCCAACAGCTTTTCTTTCCATCAGTGTTGGCATCTCCCCAACATCAGTTCTAGACTCTCAGTTCTTTCCCCTCTTAGCTAATGTCTATCTTCCACTGATAAAGTGAAGGCCTTAGGAATCAGAAAAACCTATGTTTTGAATCGCAGCTCTGCTACTGATTGTATCTGTCTTCTCTGAACAGACCTTGGACTCTGTGAGTTCTGTCATAGTCTGATGAGACTGATCATACTACCTCAACGATCTGATCTGTGGAATAAACACTATCATGTGTAAAAATCACCGTGTGTCCTCACAAATTATACTCCTATTGCATTAATTTTGATGTCGTTGCCTTTTCACTGGAGTGTAAGTTCTTTGAGACCTGGAGATGATTCCAGTCTTGATTACTGCTTTATACTCAATGGCTTGTCTGCTGCTGCTTCATAGAAGGTGTGAAGTAAATGAAGCCTGAATGCAAGCTGGCACCTACCTGGTATAGTTTCTTGCTAATATTCTAGTCAAAATTATCTTGCTGGGTAAAAGCTATAGCATAAAAGCTATAGCATATCCGTTAATCTCTGTTTCTTAAGAGAAGAAAAAACAACATTATCAAGATGGCAGAAGAGAAGGATGTGTGCTCATCTCCTCCTGTCAGAACTCCAAAATTACAACTTGGTGCTGAACAACCATCAACAGGAGAATGTTAAATCTCACCAAAAAAAGATACCCCGCATGCAAGGGCAAAGAAGAAGCTCCAGCAAGACAGTAGGAGGTTTGTGACATTGTACAGGAGGCAGGGATCAAATCATCTTCAAGAAAAAGAAATGCAAAAAGGCAAAATGGCTGTTTGAGGAGGCCTTACAAGTAGCTGAGAAAAGAAGAGAAGCAAAAGACAAAGGAGAAAAGGAAAGATATATCCATCTGAATGCAGAGTTCCAAAGAATAGCAAGTAGACATAAGAAAGCCTTCCTCAGAGATCAATGCAAAGAAATAGAGGAAAACAATAGAATGGGAAAGACTAGAGATCACTTCAAGAAACTTAGAGATACTAAGGAAACATTTCATGCAAAGATGGGCATAAAAAAGGATAGAAATGGTATGGACCTAACAGAAGCAGAAGATATTAAGAAGAGGTGGCAAGAATACACAGAAGAATTATACAAAAAAAGATCTTCATGACCCAGATAACTGTGATGGTGTGATCATTCACCTAGAGCCAGACATCCTGGGATGTGAAGTCAAATGGGCCTTAGGAAGCATCACTATGAACAAAGCAAATGAAGGTGATGGAATTCCAGTTGAGCTATTTCAAATCCTAAAAAATGATGCTGTGAAAGTGCTACACTCAATAGGCCAGCAAATTTGGAAAACTCAGCAGTGGTCACAGGACTGGAAAAGATCAGTCTTCATTCCAATCTCAAAGAAAGGCAATGCCAAAGAATGTTCAAATTACTGCACAACTGTACTCATCTCACATGCTAAGAAAGTAATGCTCAAAATTCTCTCATGTCAGTACATGAACCATGAACTTCTAAATGTTTAAGCTGGACTTAGAAAAGGCAGAGGAACAAGAGATCAAGTTGCCGACATCTGTTGGATCATCAAAAAGCAAGAGAGTTCCAGAGAAATATCTACTTCTGCTCTATTAACTGCGCCAATGCCTTTGACTGTGTGGATCACAACAAACTGTGGAAAATTCTTAAAGAGATGGGAATACTAGACCACCTTATCTGCCTGCGGAGAAATCTGTATGTAGGTCAACAAGCAACAGTTAGAGCTGGACATGGAACAACAGACTGGTTCCAAAACAGGAAAGGAGTATGTCAAGGCTGTATACTGTCACCCTGCTTATTTAACTTATATGCAGAGTACATCATGAAAAATGCTGGACTGGAAAAATCACAAGCTGGAATCAAGATTTTTGGGAGAAATAGCAATAACTTCAGATATGCAGATGTCACCACTTTTAAGGCAGAAAGTGAAGAACTAAAGAGGCTCTTGATGAAAGTGAAAGAGGAGGGAGGGGGGACCGGAATGGGGAATACATGTAAATCCATGGCTAATTCATTTCAATGTATGACAAAAACCACTGCAATGATGTAAAGTAATTAGACTCCAACTAATAAAAATAAATGGAAAAAAAAAAAAAGAAAGTGAAAGAGGAGAGTGAAAAAGTTGGCTTAAATCTCCACATTGTGAAAACTAAGATCATGGCATCTGGTCCCATCACTTCATGGCAAACAGATGGGGAAACAATGGAAACAATGAGAGACTTTATTTTGGGGGGCTCCAAAATCACTGCAGATGGTGACTGCAGCCACGAAAATTAAAAGACGCTTGCTCCTTGGAAGAAAAGCTATGACCAACCTAGCTAGCATTTTGAAAGCAGAGACATTACTTTGCCAACAAACTTCCGTTTGGTGAAAGCTATAGTTTTTCTGGTAGTCATGTGTGGATGTGAGAGCTGGACCATAAAGAAAGCTGAGCACCAAATAATTGATGATTTTAAACTGTGGTGTTGAAGACTCTCGAGAGTCCCTTGGACTGCAAGATCAAACCAGTGCATCCTAAAGGAAATCAGTCCTGAATATTCATTGGAAGGACTGATGCTGAAGCTGGAACTCCAATACTTTGGCCACCTGATGCGAAGAACAGATTCATTGGGAAAGACCCTGATGCTGGGCAAGATTGAAGGCCGGAGGAGAAGTGGATGGCAGAGGATGAGATGGTTGGATGGCATCACCGAGTCCATGGGCATGAGTTTGAGCAAGCTCCAGGAGTTGGTGATGGACAGGGAAGCCTGGTGTGCTGCAGTCCATGGGGTAGCAAAGAGTCAGACATGACTGAGCAACTGAACTGAACTGAACTGAAGAAAAGAAAAGAACTGTTAATTCAAAATTCAAATAAAAACTTTATAAAATCCTCTTTCTCCTCTTCTGTCATCTTCTTATGGCTCCCATTTGTCAACTAGGTACCTTAAACTTTTCTAATAAATACTCAATTGTTTTCACTCTCTTATCCCTCCTGCCTTTGTTTCTTTCATTACTCATACTGTGTAGAAGTCCAGGAACGAGCAGGGAGCAGAGGAAAGAGGAGCCAAGGTCAGGATCTTTTTCTGCTGGCAAGGAAAGAAGTAGGGGAAGAAAGACAGTGCATGCATGAATGGCTTCTCACTCTATGTCACCTATGTTCTGAATGTATAAATGAATGAATGCCATTGATTTGGCCCCACCACCTCAAAAAATTGTAGTCCTGGTACTTCCCTGGTGGCCCAGTGGTGAAAACTCTGTGCCCCCAGTCTTCCTGGGCAGGGGGCCCAGGTTCAACCCCTGGTTAGAGAACTTGATCCGGACTGTCACAACTGAAGATCCCACGTGCCACAATGAAGATCTAAGATCCCGCCACAACTAAGACCCAGTGCAGCAAAAAAAAAAAAAAAAAAACAAAAAAAAAAACAAATAAAAAAACCCTTGCAGTCCTCTTTGCCTGTAAGTCTTTCTCATTACCTGTATCTAGCGAGTCCCGTACTGTGTTCATTTTGAAGTATATTCTTTCAACTTTCCTTAATTGTAAGTAACTGATTTATGATATTCACTCATATTCTGCAAGAGCTAATAAAGAGAGTGTGTTAGTACAACAGATAAAGAGCTGGTGCAAACCCCAGGGGATGGATATTGGATGAGAAAAAGTTCATGTTTATTCTCCAGATAGAGACAAGGAACTTGTTACAAAGCAATAGAAAGTGAGATCCGAATGGGGGACACCTCTGTCCTAAACCGACTTTCCTGTGTACTCCCTAATTATTTCATGAAGTGCTACTCTTTGCCTTTTGATTTAGGAGTTCCTTGAGAAGAGAGCCTTTATTAATTCCTTTGTTCCTTTTGCAACTCTCAAGGTGTATGAGCAGGTTCTCAATAAATTGAAAAAGTGCCTTCAATTCATAAAATGTCACTTTCTTCAGACTCATGCAAAACAGAACAAATAATCCTCTTTAAAAATGATGAAGGAGCGAATTCCCTAGTGGTACAGTGGATAGGTCTAATGGCAGAGGAAAGTGAAGAGGAACTAAAGAGTCTCTTGATGAGGATGAAGGAGGAGAGTGAAAGAACCAACTTAAGACTAACTATTAAAAAAAAAAACTGAGATCATGGCATCCAACCCCATTATTGCATGGCAAATAGAAGGGGAAAAGGTGGAAACAGTGACTTATTTCCTCTTCTTTGCCTCCAAAATCACTGCAGACGGTGACTGCAGCCATGAAATCAGAAGACGATTGCTTCTTGGCCGGAAAGCGATAACAAATCTAGACGATGTGTTGAAAAGCAGAGATATCACTCTGCTGACAAAGGTCCATATAATCAGTGCCATGGCCTTCCCAGTGGTCACCTGCGGTTTTGAGAACTGGACCGTAAAGAAGCCAGAATCCCATAGAATTGATGCCTTTGATGCCTTTGAACTGTGGTGCTGGAAAAGACTCCTGAAAGTCTCTTGGACCACAAGGATATCAAACCAGTCACTCTTAAGGACGAACAACCCTGAATAGTCACTGGAAGGACTGATGGTAAAGCTGATGCTCCAGTATTTTGGTCATATGATGTGAACAGACAGCTCATTGGAAAAGTCCCTGATGCTGGGAAAGATTGAGGGCAAAAGGAGAAGAGGAAGTCAGAGGATGAGATGACTGGATGGCATCACCAGTGCAATGAATATGAACTTGGGCAGACTCTGGGAGATGCTGAGGGACAGGGAAGCCTGGTGTGCTGCAGTCCACGGGGTCACAAAGAATCAGACATGACTGGGCAACTGAATAACAACAGTGGATTAGAATCTACCTATCAATGCAGGAGACTATGGTTCGATCCTTGGTTTGGGAAGATTCCATATGCCTCAGAGCAACTAAGCCCAGGCACCACAATTGTTGAGCTGGTGATCCCCAACCACACGAGTCCACATGTTGCAACTACTAAAGCCTGCACACCTAGAACCCATGCGCCATAACAAGAGAAGCCACTGCAATGAGAAGACCATGCATGAAAACAGAGAGTAGCCCCTGCTCACCAAAACTAGAGAAAGCCTGTGCAAAAGCAACAAAGACCCAGCACAGCCAAAAATAAATAATAATTTTAAAGTGTATAAACAATAACATAAACATACTTTGAAAAAAAAAGCTGAAGGAGGTATCTAGATATAATATGTGCTGATTGCTCTTAAAATGTTGCATTGTCTTGCTTAATTAAATTGCTTTATTATTTTACCCCACCTACATCTAAAAAGAGTGCTGGTGAGAAGTCTCCTGATCACACCTGCAACATTAAACAGGGAGTGCTAAGGAACAGATGCAGGCTCAAGCCCTGGGTTGGGGACATTCCCTGGAGGAGGGCACGGCAACCCACTCCAGTATTCTGGCCTGGAGAATCCCATGGGCAGAGGAGTCTGGCAGGCTATAGTCCATAGGGTCACAAAGAGTTGGACATGATTGAAGCTACTAAGCAACACATTAGTCATTGGTAAAGAGTAAATTTAATTTAATTTTAGTAATTTTAGTAAAAATTAGAGGATTTGACTAAGTAGCCATTAGCAAATCTAATGGAAAGATGGTAGGCCCGAAATCAACCTTAGCTTCAATGACTATAAGCTGTTTTCATTTGAAGCAAATTTTTAAAATATTTATTATATCTACACCTGACATCATTTCCTAGGATATTAGAAGTGAATATAAAATATTAAGGTAGTACCTGGCATGGAGTACTTGCTAAAAATTTGGTAGTGTATTCTCCATAGTAATGTACTCTTATCTACATAACCAGATCCTACCAGCCAAAATCTACAAACTGTAAAAAAGAGAGACATATTGAAGTTTAACCAAGTCAAATTGACTGTCACTGGCATTTAATCCTTTAAAATATGTTCTTAATATTTTGACTATTCACTGTGCATTCTGTCTATTCCTTGTCAGTTTTGCTATTCACACCCTCCTAATTCACGCTGATATTTCTCAAGTCTTGGCTTAGTCACCATTTGGATGCAACATTTAGGTTATCTAATTGGGGCTCATAAATAAACTCCTCCTGGCTTTCATTTTTCTCTCCTTGGCTTTGGGTTACCTGGGTAAGGCTCATTTGGGGTCTTGGCACCAAGTCAGATGAAGACAACAAGTCTACAGTGGAGCAGTTCCCCAGACACAGTGTTTCACCAGGGGTAGGAAGAAGGCTCAGCTCCCCGGTTATCTTGCAAAACTGTATTTGATTCGGCTGAGAGCAGACTGTCTCCCCCGCCCCTTCACTTCATAACAGGGAGAACAAAGAAGACAGCTCCTATGAGAGATAAACTATTCAGCACTGTGTGAGATGATTAAAAACAAGAAAAAGATTCCTTGTGGGTTTTGACAGGGCTTTCTCCTCCCCCTCATGGTGGAAGGCAGAGAGCTTCAGTCAACATTCTGCTACTAAGCAAGGGGTTTGCAGCAATTCTGAGTCAAGTCTAATCAAGCAAAACAAAGAATTTTTCCATGCCTTGAATAACTTGAAGTGTGTTTTTGGGGGTTGAGTAATCTCCTGCCCCAAAATGAAGTGTAAAAACGGTGTTTGTTTTAACAGGTTCATAGAATGATCTCAGGGAAATCTCATGTGTAATTTGTAAACTGACCATGTAAATATGTGGTTTTGAAAGTGGCTCTTTGCTGCTGATATGCCATTGATTAAGTTGCACTTTTAAGCTTGCTTTTGGAAAATTGTTTACCTGAAATGAGTGTTTCAAAAGGGTATTTGGGAAGAGGATAACCTTTTGAAATGTGGCCTTTGAGACTATTTTGGAAAGGTTCAAGACGCCTGTTTGCACATTCTGAAGACACACATTTCAGTCAAAAAGTGCTTACTGAGTGTATCAGAAATATCATCAGAAATGAATTATAAAGGCATAAAGACACTATCAGTAACACTTTATACTTATCTTGGGCGAATACCTTTTTCATTCTTTGATGATTGTGACGGAATAAAACAGTTCTGTTTGGTTTCGAGGCTGATGGAACAAATTACCACAAACTTGATGGCTTCAGTTCAGTTCAGTCGCTCAGTAGTGTCCGACTCTTTGAGACCCCATGAATCGCAGCACGCCAGGCCTCTCTGTCCATCACCAACTCCCGGAGTCTACCCAACCCCATGTCCATTGAGTCGGTGACTCCATCCAACCATCTCATCCTCTGTTGTCCCCTTCTCCTCCTGCCCTCAATCCCTCCCAGCATCAGGGTCTTTTCAAATGAGTCAGCTCTTCGCATCAGGTGGCCAAAGTATTGGAGTTTCAGCTTCAACATCAGTCCTTCCAATGAACACCCAGGACTGATCTCCTTTAGGATGGACTGGTTGGATCTTCTTGCAGTCCAAGGGACTCTCAAGAGTCTTCTCCCACACCGCAGTTCAAAAGCACTAATTCTTTGGCACTTAGCTTTCTTTATAGTCCAACTCTCACATTCATACATGACTACTGGAAAAAACACAGCCTTGACTAGATGGACCTTTGTTGACAAAGTAACGTCTCTGCTTTTCAATATGCTATCTAGGTTAGTCATAACTTTCCTTCCAAGTGTCTTTTAACTTCATGGCTGCAATCACCATCTGCAGTGATTTTGGAGCCCATAAAAATAAAGTCAGCCACTGTTTCCATTGTTGTCCCATCTATTTGCCATGAAGTGATGGGACCAGATGCCATGATCTTAGTTTTCTGAATGTTGAGCTTTAAGCCAACTTTTTCACTCTCCTCTTTCACTTTCATCAAGAAGCTCTTTAGTTCTTCACTTTCTGCCATAAAGGTGGTGTCATCTGCATATCTGAGGTTATTGATATTTCTCCTGGCAATCTTGATTCCAGCTTGTGCTTCTTTCAGCCCAGCGTTTCTCATGATATACCCTGCATATAAGTTAAATGAGCAGGGTGACAATATACAGGCTTGACGTACTCCTTTTCCTATTTGGAACCAGTCTGTTGTTCTTTGTCCGGTTCTAACTGTTGCTTCCTGACCTGCATACAGGTTTCTCAAGAGGCAGGTCAGGTGGTCTGGTATGCCCATCTCTTTAAGAATTTTCCACAGTTTGTTGTGATCCACACAGTCAGAGGCTTTGGCATAGTCAATAAAGCAGAAATAGATGTTTTTCTGGAACTCTCTTGCTTTTTTAATGATCCAGCAGATGTTGGCAATTTGATCTCTGATTCCTCTGCCTTTTCTAAAACTAGCTTGAACATCTGGAAGTTCACAGTTCATGTATTGCTGAAGCCTGGCTTGGAGAATTTTGAGCATTATACTTTACCAGCATGTGAGATGAGCACCATTGTGCAGTAGTTTGAGCATTTTTTGGCATTGCCTTTCTTTGGGATTGGAATGACAACTGACCTTTTGGCTTAAAACAACACAAATCCATTCTCACAATTTTGGAGGGCAGAAGTTCAAATTCAAGGTGTTGACAGGGCTAAACTTCCCCTTGAAGCTCTGGGGGAGAATCTATAGTATGCAGTCTCCTATCTTCTGGGAGCTGCCATCAATCAACCCTTCACATTCCTTGGCTGGTAGTTGCATTTCTCTATTTTCTGATGCCCTCTTTATGTGGCCTTCTTTGCTGAGTGTATCTTCTTTCTGGTGGTGTCTAGCTCTAACACCCTCATCCTTTCTTTTATAAGAGTATGTCCGATCTCATTTAAATTCCACCCAGATAATCCAGGACAAGCTCCTCTTCTCAAGATTCTCAACTTAACCACATAAATTACCTTACAAGGTAATAGTCACTGTCTTACCATAGAAGGTGATATTCTTAGGTTCTGTGGATTAGGATAGGGGTATGTCACATTTTTGGGGGGTATTTTTCAGCCTAGCAGAGTTATTATCTCTCTGGCCTCTGAAGATTTCTGTCCATTCACATGCAAAATATGTGCCTCTCATTCCAACATTCCCCAAAGTCTCAAATCATTACAGCACCAACTAAAGTCCAAAATGTCATCGAAACATATCACCTCCGAAATTTCAAATCTCAGCATTTAAATAATCTGAATCATATATGGATAACATTCTGGGTATGATTCATCCTGGGGCAAAATTCATCTCCCTCTGTGGACCTGTGAAACCTAGACAAAAAGTTATCTGTCTCCAAAACACAATGGTGGGAAAGGGATAGGATAATAATTACAGACATTCCCATTTTAGAAGGCAGAAAATAAAAGGAATAAAGGGATCACTGATCTTAAGAAAGTTCAAAATCAGGGAGACAAATTTCTTGGGGTTTCAAGGCCTGATAATTATTCTCTGTAGCTTGAAGTTATTCCCTCTGGGTCTGCAGCTCTGCCTTCAGCTCCCCACACTCTGTCCTTAGAATCATTACTGCTTTTCTAGTGCTAGGCTGAAAAGAACGAAGAAAAAAGAAGAAGAAAGGCGATGCCTTGAAGATGGAGACAGAGATTGGAGGGATTTGTCCACAAGCCAGGGAATCCCTGCACCCCCCAGAGCTGAGGAGGGAAGAAACAGAGTCTCCCCTGGAACCTCCAGAGGGAGCCCAGCCCTGCTTGATGCAACCTTGATTTCAACTCAGTGAAACGTATTTGAATTTCTGAGAGAACATGAGTTATGAGAGAGAATGCATTTCTATTGTTTTAAGTCACCAAATATGTGATATTTTGTTACCACGGCAATAAGAACTAAAACAGATTTTTCTACACCTGCTGTAATAAATTCCTAAAAATGAGGAAATAACTTTGCAATTGGACAATGGACAGAGACAAGAATTTGGAGAAGCCTGAGAGCAAATGCCTAGATTTTCTTGAAGAGACTATTGGCAGAAATTTGGACACTAAAGGAGATTCCTGTGAGAAATCAGAATAAAGTGAAGAACATGATAGAAAAGTCTTCTGTAGTTTTAGAGCCTATGTGTATGCACATCACTGCTAGCTCAGACAGTGAAGAATCTGCCTGCAATGCAGAAGATCTGGACTCAATCACTATGTTAGGAAGATCCCCTGAAGAAAGGAATGGCTACCCATTCCTGTATTCTTGCCTGGGGAAATTCCATGGACAGAGGAGCCTGGCAGGCTAGATTCTTGTAAGAGCTCGGAATAGGGTAAAGAGTGTGATAGAGACATCTTCTTTAGTTTGAGAGGCTATATGTAGGTGTGTGTATATATATAGTCATAAATAAAATGTTATCAGGAACATGAATGCAAAGGCACTGCTGGTTTGAGGTCAGGATGAAATAAGGAATTTATTATTGGAACAATGAAGGAAAGGGTATCCTAGTTATATAGTGACAGAAGATTTGGCTGCATTGTGCCCAATAGTTGTGTCAAAAGCAGGAATTCTAATCAGCAAACTTGGATAGTTAGCTGAGGAGATTTTGGTGCAAAATCTTGAAAATGCAGCCTGATTTCTTCTTGCCACTAGTGGTAAAAATCCAACAGGAAAGAAATAAATTGAAAAGGGAACTGTTAAGTAGAAATGAGCCAGAATTTAATAATTTGAGGAATTCACAGCCTATCCAGATTGGAAAAAAGCTAAAATTGGGGGTGTCACTGTTAGGAAATAATGTTTTTGAAAGAAAGCCAAGGATATGAGTGAACAACAATGTGATGAAGGCTTTACAGGTTTGTGACTCATGGATACACTCAACCATCCCAGTCAAAGCTAGGAATAGAGATAGTGGTCCAGGAAAGATCTGTGGAGGCACTCTTGCCTAGTGGTTTAACAATTCGTGACAAACATGGATGACCCACAAGGTTTTTTGAGAATGTTTTGTCAGCAGAGTAGAAATACCATTGACTGGAAAGAAGAGGATAAAAATGAGACAAAATGAAGATAGACTATTAGACTGGGCTTTTATAGGAGCAAACACCTACAACCCATTGTCCAATTGCAAAGTTATTTCCTCATTTTTAGGAATTTATTACAGCAGGTGTAGAAAAATCTGTTTTAGTTCTTATTGCCGCGGTAACAAAATATCACATATTTGGTGACTTAAAACAATAGAAATGCATTCTCTCTCATAACTCATGTTCTCTCAGAAATTCAAATACGTTTCACTGAGTTGAAATCAAGGTTGCATCAAGCAGGGCTGGGCTCCCTCTGGAGGTTCCAGGGGAGACTCTGTTTCTTCCCTCCTCAGCTCTGGGGGGTGCAGGGATTCCCTGGCTTGTGGACAAATCCCTCCAATCTCTGTCTCCATCTTCAAGTCATATCCCTTCTTCTTCTTTTTTCTTCCCCCTCTGTGTTTGCGTCCAAACTCCCTATGCCTCTCTCTTGTAAGGATACATGTGATTTTATATTAGATTCATCTGGATAATCTAGGATAAATGCCTCCTCTCAAGATCCTTGACTTAATCACATCTTTTGCTGTGTAAAATAATATTCACTCCTTTGCCATACAAGGTAATATTCAAAAGTTCTAGGGATTGGGTCATGGACATATCTATTTTTTGGGTGGGGCATACTTAGCGTGTACAACAGTTAACAATCCAATGACATCTTACTATGTGCCAGATGCTGTGTTAAACATTGTACAGTGTCTTTTCTTGTAGCCCTTAAAAATATAAAGAATGTATTATTATCTCCATTTTAAATATGAAGAAAGTAAAATCAGAGTAAAATATTCCCAAAGTCTCCCAGCTAATTTGTGACACTGAAGGTCAGAGACTTTATTTATACTGTTACACGACCTCTATGTGGCTATGGTGATTTAGAAGTTTATATTTTAATTTAAAAAAATTTTTTAAAGCTACATATACACAAAATAGTTACAGCTTTCATCATAATCCAAGACTACTCCCCTTTGTCTTTGCATCCAACACACTTAAAAAATACCCAGTAAGGAGAATGACTCAACTGCAAGCAGATGTACTATGGGGGTAGCATTGATTTTTGGATTACAAATGTCCATTAATTCTCATTCTCTGCCCCAGGTGAAAGATTCATGGTTGCCTGATGGCTGTATTAAATTCAGGCAATAAGGCAGGGGCATACTGTGTGACTCAAATCACTGCTTTGCTACATGTTTCCAATCTGGCGAAAGATTTAGAGTTAGGAATCTAGACAGATGAAGAAACGAAGTGGCCAACTGTCACCATCCGTGTCCATTAAACAGCAACAACTTGGTCTCTGACTCCCTATGAGGCACCGAGCTGAGACAAAGGAAAGAAGAGGCAGTCAGCGCTTTCCTAAATGAAAGCAGTAGGAGCTCATGCACATGTAAATGGACACACCAGAAAAATTATGCTATTGGAAAAGACACCCTGGAAAGTAGAAGGTCAAGTACCAGTAATGACCTGAAATGGAAGAAGCTACTTTGAAAAGTCAACACACACAGAAACTTCCCTAGAAGCACGTGGCTGGGCAGACAGAAAAGAGGAAGCAGATGGAGGTTATGGCAGGGCTGACAATGCCATGGATACATGTGTGATGGAGCAGAACCCAAGGATGGGATTGGAGAGGACGGCAGTTTAGAGATTTTTATCAAGACTTTGAGTCATTTTTACTTTACAAAATAACATTTATCGTTTTTACTATTATTATTACTACAAACATAATCTATTTTTATGTGAAGTACCACTTAAATCACAAAAGCACATTAGTGAACATATAGACAATAATAATCACTGATAATGACACCTTGCAGAAATAACCAGTGTTGATATTTTACTCTGAGTTCTTCCTATTGTATTTATTTATCCATATCTATACACTTTTTTTGATATTAGGATTCTGATGCACAATCTGTCCTATATACTGATTTCTTTACTTAGAAACCTGCTGTAAAGATTTTTCAAACAATTAAATATTTCACAAAAATATTATTTCAAGGGCTGTGTGTCGATTATATTGGTATATTGTTATTCATTTAATAATTCCCTAATTTGGGGTATTTAAGTTGTACCTTATTTTACCCTTTTAAAACTGCTGATCTGACAATTACTTGTGTATATATAACTTTTTTGCATATCAACTGGATATGTCAGTTTCAAATGAGGAGCAAGGGCTTCTCAGTAGTAATTCGATGTTAATATTCTCTGTCTCGTTTTCTCCTTTCCCTTACATATCTGTGTGTATTATAACACTCTCCCAAACATGTATATATATACATATGTAGACATATACACATGTACATGTTTATTTTATAGAATTATTTTATATATGTAATTTATATTAATATCACACAAAGGGTTATTACATATATATATTAGGGTTTTTGTGAGATTATTACATATATAATAACCTATATACTATATATGAAAAGTAAAAGTGTTAGTTTCTCAGTCGTGTCTGACTCTTTGCAACCCCATGGACTGTAGTCTGTCAGTCTCCTCTGTTCATTGGATTCTCCAGGCAAGAATACTGGAGTGGGTTGCCATGCCGTTCTCCAGGGGATCTTCCTGACCCAGGGATCAAACCCAGGTCTCCCTCATTGCAGGTAGATTGTTTACTGTTTGAGCTACCTGGGAAGCCCATATATTACATGTAATGATATATATTACACATAGGGTTTTATATTGTTTCACAGGATTATTAAATGTATAATAACTTATGCATACATATAAAATAACCATACAAAACAGATAACGATATACCAGCAAGGCTAGAAGGGTAGTTAAAATATGGGTGTGGAAAATCCAGGATTCAATCTTAGCACTCCCTAACATCAAAATTTAAATTATTTCCTCTACGATGATAAGCCACAAAATTAGAAGATGCTTGCTCCTTGCAAGAAAAGTTATGACCAACCTAGATGGCGTATTAGAGAGCAGAGACATTTCTTTGGCAACAAAGGTCCATAGAGTCAAAGCTGTTGGTTTTCCAGTAGTCATGTATGGATGTGGGAGTTGGACCATAAAGAAGGCCGAACACTGAAGAACTGATGCTTTTGAGCTGTGGTGTTGGAGAAGACTCTTGAGAGTCCCTTGGACTGCAAGGAGATCAAACCAGTGTATCCTAGAGGAAATCAGTCCTGAATATTCATTAGAAGGGCTGATGCTGTGGCTGAAGCTCCAGTACTTTGACCACCTGAAGTGAAGAACTGACTGATTAGAAAAGACCCTGATGCTGGGAGAGATTGAAGCCAGGAGGAGAAGGGGATAACAGAGGATGAGATGGTTGGATGGCATCACCAACTCAATGGCTATGAGCTTGAGCAAGCTCCAGGAGATGGTGAAGGACAGGGAAGTCTGGCATGCTGCAGTCCATGGGGTCACAAATAGCTGGACATGACGGAGCTACTGAACAACGACAAGGATGGTACTACTGCTGCTACCTTTATTGGGCACTAACTATATGCTAGACAAAGAAGTATTTTATAAGAACCATCTCATACAACTCTTACAACAACTCTGTGAGGTAAACAACTGTTTACTATTAAAACAACTATTTTAGAGTTAAAGAAAGAGAAATAGAATTGAGTAATCAGTGCAAGGTAACATAGCTGGTTGGGCTTCCCTCGTAGCTCCACTTCCCTGGTAAAGAATCCACCCAGGAGACCCCAGTTCGATTCCTGAGTTAGGAAGATCCCCTGGAGAAGGTATAGACTACCCACTCCAGTATTCATGGGCTTCCCTGGTGGCTCAGATGGTAAAGAATCCACCTACAATGTGGGAGACCTGGTTTTGATCCCTGGGTTGGGAAGATCCCCTGGAGGAGGGCATGGCAACCCACTCTAGTATTCTTGCCTGGAGAATTCCCATGGACAGAGGAGCCTGTAGGGTTACAGTCCATGGGGTCACAAAGAGTTGGACATGACTGAGCAATATTTGTCAAGAAGTCCCAGTGTGTGGGAACATGATATTGAAAGATGACTTTGTATTTCAAGGTGTTTGAGTCAGAACTCTCAGCCATTTCTCATAGTCCCATTGGCAAATATTTCAATGGTGGCAGTGCAGTGTACTGGTTAACAATATAGACTCTACAACTAGATGGCTCCAAATCAAATCTCAGCTCTGGCACACACTAACTGTGTGACCTTTGACAGATACTTAACATATCTGTGAAAATTTTCTCATCTGTAAATCTGAGATAATAAGTTAATACAAAAACTATATAAGTAAACAATAGAATGTAAATATTCTCTTATGATCAGGCTTCAAAAACTGCTAACTCATATCCATTCGTTGTTGTTCTTTAGCTGCTAAGTCACATCTGACTCTTTTGTGACCCAAGAACTATAGCCCGCCATAGACAGAGAAGTCCATGGGATTTTCCAGACAAGAATAACTGGAGTGGATTGCCATCTCCTTCTTCAGGGGATCTTCCCTAGCCAGGAATTAAACCTGCATATCCTGCATTGGCAGGCAGATTCTTTACCACTGAGCCACCAGGGAAGTCCAACTAACATCCACAGAGGTAATAATAATGACAGGGACTTTCCTGGTGGTCCAGTGGTTAAAAATCTGCCTTCCAATGCAGGATATGTGGGTTCCAACTCTTGTCAGGGAACTAAGGTTCCACTTGCCTTGGAGCAACTAAAACCATGGGCCACAACTAGAGAGCCCATGGGTTGCAACTACTGAAGCCTCCTCTGCTTACAGCCTATGCTGTACAACAGGAGAAGCCATTGCAATGAGAAACCTGCACAACAGAAAAATAATAATAATAATAATAATAATAATAATAAAAGATTAACTCACCTAAAAATAGAAAATTAACAGATAAGTGAAAGCATTTTTCTCTTGGATCAGGCTATAAGGAAACCCAATTTTGTTGCAAAATTCCAGTTAGATTCTTCTGTTAACTTTGAAAAACCAGTGAAAATTAGAAAATACTACAGAAACATTAAAAACAACCTAACATGACTCCTTTATACTTTGTAAAATGATTAACTATTTAGTCTTCTACTTTGGCTGAAATCAAGGGTGGCCTTAAAACCAAAGCACAGTAAAGAAATGGAATCACTTTGCAGCTTTTAGGAAAAGACACTAATGAGATGTAAAAAAAAGGCCACAAACGAGGCCCAGAGAAGGTCTGAGATATGAATAGATGATGGTGAGTTGAGGGGACCATCCTGCTCACTCCCCCAAAACAACACATACCAGTCTGTGAGCTTAATCACCTTGGCTTATTCTAAATAAGATACCTGTGCCACATCTGGTGAGACAAGACCTGGGGGACACAGAATGAGAGACTTTTATGATTTAAAGAACCACTGGTCCAAATACTAAGGTGATGGAGGACCTAAAAGCAGAAGTGAATCACTTACACAAAGTGCCTCAAACTAGGTGTTTAGACTCAAAACTCAGTGTTCTTTCATTTACTTCATTTCTGTATGTGTGTGTGTGCAGAAATATATGTGTGTCTATGCATGAGCATGCATGTATATGCACATACTTGTTTATATATGAAAACATACATGAATGTTTATGCAGAAACAAGTGTATAAATATGCATGTATATTTGTACATACATATTTCATTCTGTATATTCTATCAAATACTGTCAGCCCTGTTGCATAATTTATGTCATGAATTATTGATAATATCCATAGAGAAAGTTTAGGTTAATTTACATCAAGATTCTTCTTGAACACATTCAGCAATTTTTCACAGCTACACTGGAGCTTGCAAGGATATAGATTTAGTATTTGTGTTGCAAGGATTTCCTTTTACTGACGTGGTGTCAAACTGCAGGGACATTTTCAAGAAAGGGTTTCTTTGGAAGCAAAATCAAATGACATTGTAAGTGAAGTCCGCATTTTTGGTGAGAGCTCTCCTCTGCTTCTTTGTCACGGTGTGTAAGAAGAGCTGTACTGCACTGCTTCAGACAAAGGAATTGGCAAGAGAAAAGCTATGAGACGTTGCTGTTTCTTGTTTCTATATTCAGCAACAGTGTGCAAAGCCATGCCCAGCCTGTTTACTCTTGTAGTGATAGGCAATCACAATTAATTTCTTTAATGAAAAATATGCTATGGTTTACCTTTCCCTGAAGCAAAAAACCATTATAACAACCCCATGTATTGTTTTCCTTAGTAAAACTCACTCATTTCATCTACTATTGAGATAGCATTTCCTTGATCTTAACTCTTTCTTTCCCCCTAGATAGTAACCAAGCTCAGTGGTGATAAAGATTATGAAAGTCCCCTGCTCAAATGCCATAATCTTCTAAAGCTCCACTTGTGAGAAAGTGAGATCTGGTACATTGATTGGATTTGATCTGAAATAATTCTGCAATCCCCTCTATCACACTAGGATGCAGAAAAGTGAGGAATAATTGGCATGTGCGCTTGATCTTTATTAGTATGTGATGTTGGGAATCTACTTACTGGCAGTTTCAGCCCAGTTAGTAGGGTATGTGTCGTTGTGGTAATAAAGTAAGCAGTTCAGCTTAAAGATGAAGGCAATCTCACACCACTATGTTAAATCCATTGTGCAGTTCTGAGGTGGTGAATAATGTCAGGCAGGCAGGTCCTAAGTTACACAGCAGTGGTGCAGTGCCTAGAATATCATTGGCACTTAAGGCAGTACATAAAAAAAGTGGAAAAATTTTACCATTCCCTTGTACCACTGGGATTATTTCCTTAAAATTTTTGTCCGACATGACTTGCCTCTTTTATTTAAATAAATATGTTACAAAAGGAAAAATTTGGTAATATAGGCATCATTTGATAGTTATTCATAATACATATGTACATAAATATGGCACCATGGATATTTAGATTCACTACCTTTTTCTTTCCATATGTAAATGATAGCACATAGACTAAACTTGGGGAATGCTGAAGTTTGCATATCCTCAACTACTAATCATCATAATAATAATATAAAGCAACTATCATTTAAATACTTAGTAAATACAGTTAGCTCATTTAATTTGATCCTCATAATAACCCTAGGAGAACATTGTTTTCCTCACATTATAGACAAGAAATTGATACTAAGCAAAATGAAGATTAATGATATGATAAAACATAATAAAAATAAACTAGAAGTTATCTGTTGAGCTGTTCTTTTACACTGAGATGTATCAATAATATCTTACTTGATTCACACAACAATCCTATGAGAACTGCTCTCTTCATTAAAGACGAGGGAATCTAACCTGCCCAGCCGTGTAGCTATTAACTGAAAAAGTCAGGCTTTGAACTCCAGCATCTTGCCTCCTAGCTGTGCAACACACACCTCTATGTAGCACAATTTGCATAATCACACCTTACGAGTTAGAGTCGAAAGCATACCTTACTAAATGGAGAACGAGGAGGGTTTTAGAGAGATTCTAGTCCTTCCGGCTCACATTCTACAAATGAGGAAACTGAACCTGAAGTTGCAATGCTCAATCAGTTGGACTGTGATTTCAAATCACTGTGAAAAGAATTGAGCCATATTTTAAAAAAATTCTGTTAATTGGTGAAGCGGTACAGAATCTCTCTGCATCAGTGAAATAACCAGGAACTTTTGTACTGATAACCACGCCTTCAGAGCCGTGTGTGTATATAGTATGAGAGAGATAGTTTGCACAAACAGAAGATAACCAGCCAACTCCAACAGCAGAGGAAGGTTAACAGTTGACCTTTGCCTTCTTTCAGGAAGCAGGGAAGAGCAAGGAACAATTCAAGCTTGGGAGATGAGGATCCACAATGTACTATTTGTTTTCTTCCATTTGATTTCTTTGTTAAGATAAGCATTTCCTTGAACCTGATGCCCAGAGCTGTCATTTATCCACTTGCCATTATCACATCTAAAGCCCGCAGGCCTACTTCAAATGCAAGGGATATACCTGCAGGTTCTGAATGGGTTTCCCCAACAATGCTGCACAATCGACTTACATTTAAAAATACTTTGATCGACCCATCCCTTTGTTACAGGAGCTAGAAGCACTAGAGGAGGCTGTTGGAATAAAAAATTTGCTGCCACAGCTAAATATGTTGACTTTACCAAAAAGAGATATCTCCTGTCTCTTTAGAAGAAGGATTACATGCAATGGGAAGATTGATGCTCCTCTGTCAGAAAGCTACCTTGGAACAGGTGCTCCCAATTAATTTCCATGTGCCACATTCACCCTGTGGTTAGATAATTAAAAAAATAACCTGGATGAACCTTCTCACACCAGTAGAGCTAGTACATTTGATACAATGAAATAGCACTTAGGAACGTTCCACTAAAAATGAAATTAATCTTTATTCTGGTATATATGTTAATGAATAATACTATTGATGTTGTAGCTTTTAAAATTAAATCAAAGCTGTCCTACACAACAAGAAGAGTATAAGATTGTTCTGAAAAATGTATAAAATAGAGAAAATAACAAAGAAAATTTTCAATACACAGAGACAAGAGAATGATTCATTGCCATTCTGCTTTTGCATATGTATCAATATAAATGTAGTCAAACATTATTAGAAGTTTTACAAATTGAAAGCATATTCATTTAAAAAGTAATTAACCAAGTAATATACATAGACGTTGTAAACTAATTAGAAAAACACTATTAAGCATAACACAAGTCTCACTTTTCTATAGTAGCACAGTATTTTATCTGATATATTTTGTTTGTTTGCTTAACATTTCAAAGAATTACATTAATGTGGTAATAGATTTTTGTGGTTGTTCTGGAGCCCATGTGCCTTGGGGAGGATTTTAAATATCATGAAGCTGAGTTCCTTCCAGTTTTCTTTCTCATTAGGAGGACGAGAGAGGCCAGCCTCTTAGCAAAGATTGGACAGAGATATAAAAGAGACAATTATGTGGTCTATTACCAATTCTGATAGACCTTATGGTATTTAAATGAACAAAGCTCTCTTTGTGATTTCATTAACATGATTTCTTTTCAGAGAATGAGCGCTTCTCATCTACTTCCTCCATTTTGGAAAAACAACCCAATTTTTCTCAAGCTTATTTGAAAAAGAAGAGATTGTTGGCCTCTCAGCAATTGATTGAGAATGTGTACAGTCTCTGAGTGTACCTGAGTCCACGGCTTATCTCAGCCTACACTAGGGCAAGAAGCGGTATGTTATAGCCCAGTAGAATAAACAGAGGTTTAAAAGCACAGAACATAATAACCCTTATTGATTTATAATTCCATGGCATTTGTTAGTTTGTTTTTCCCATTCTTTCTCTTTTTCCCTCTTAGGAAAATGAGATGCATTAACATCTGTGGCCAGAACATATTGTTCTGAAAGAGTTCAAATGTAATGTGCTGGATTTCTTCATTTAAAGTTTCCCCCATTATGAAGATTTTAGTATTTGTTTATCATTTTTCCTTGTTCCCTTCTAAAAAGTAATTTTATACATTAGGTAGTGTACTGATTAAAATGTGTGCATTTGAATTTCCCATATTTAAAAAGCCATTATGAGCATAAACAAAAATAATGGACTCATGTGAACAATGGGCTTTTCTAATATTTCATTCTGGCCTATTTTAAGAATGACTAAGGCATAGAAATATTACTGCATATACACTGTTGTACATATTGTATATTATTGTATATACCTAGACAGATCCTTTTATTATTTATCATGGTGTTCAGTGTAAAAAGCTGGGGAAGATTTTTTGTTCAATTGATATCTAAGGAGACAGTGCCTCATGATCTCTTCCTTTAAGCTTCAGTGCTGCTTATAAAACATGAAAGCCCATATTCTGAGCCTGCTCTCTCTGTATGACTTCCAAAGGTAGAAGAAAGGAAGAAGTCAAGAGAAGGTGAACCGAGCATTAAATAAACCAAGGATCCAAATCTCTGCGCAATTAAGTTCTTGAGCAGAGATAGGAGCAACTTTAAATGTGATATTGCAGACATATTACTGATTTCTTGGGGATTATCCAAAGCTCTGAGCTCTTTCAACCCAGAGCTTTGGTCCAAGGTGGTATCTCTTCCTTTAAGCAGTCCATGTGGTTGCAAACAGTCGGACATGACTTAGTGACCAAACAATGACAACAAAGGCTTATTTACCAACTTCAACCCCAGGACCTCCACCTTAAATGAAAGCTATTTGTTTCAGGGGTAGAAGTAGACAGAGATTTTGTGGGACCTGAAGCTTATATAGGTTGGAGGGGCTATTTTAAGAAAAAATAAATAAAATTGTAAATACAACAGGTATATTGGAAGTGAATATTAAGAATAAGAAAATAAACCAAAACGAATAACTTCACACTTGAGATCCAGGCCACTCTCCACCAGAATCTCTCTAGACAAGTTACTAGAAATGCTAAAGTGGAAATGATATCTGACTGTCTTCTGGATTTCCTCCCCTGCTGGTACACCCCTAGAATTTCCAGGCACCTTACTAAGGGAGGGGTTGGAAAGCTGGTGCTTCCTTTGTTGTTTTTGTTCAGTCACTCAGTTGTGTCTGACTCTTTGCAACCTCATGGACTGCAGCACACCAGTCTTCCCTGTCCTTCACCATATCCTGGAGTTTGCTCAAACTCATGTCCATTGAGTTGGTGATGCCATCCAACCATCTCAACTTCTGTTGTCTCCTTCTCCTCCTACCCTCAATTTTTCCCAGCATCAGGGTCTTTTCCATCAGGGTGCTTCCTTAGCATCCTGGCAAATCTGCCTTCAAGTTACACTCAGACAGTCCTTCCCTGTAAGTCTTCCCTAAAAGCCTGCTTTCAGCACCCCTGTCTTGAGCTTCCAAAGCATCCTATATCCACCTTCATCACAGCATTTACCACCTTAACCTGTTAGTGCTTCATTCCAGGTCAAGTGCTTCATTCCTAAGGAATCTTTAGGACAGGATAGCCAAATCCCTCCCCATTTTACCCCTTGTTTCTAGCACAGTTCCTAGAACACACTATGCAGTGAATCAATCTTCTACAATAACAGCAAATAATCGTGTGCTACTTCCTATGTGCCAGGCTCTGTTCTAAGCATTTTACATATATTCACCATTACATAGCTATCATTATAATCAAAGTGAAACAAATGAGGAAGCTGAGAAGTAGAGTTTAAATAACTTGTTCAAGGGCAAATAACCAGTTCAAGTTGGAGCTTTGATTCAAACCCACGCAGTGAGCTAATGAAGTCTACACTGCTAATACTGAGCAATACTCTCTTAGAAAACATGGGTATTATGGTTTTCTCTGGGTATACGCCTCAGAGTAGGATTTCTGGCATATATGGTAGTTCTAGTCTTAGCTTTTTAAGGAAACTCCATACTGTTCTCCACAGTGGCTGCACCAGTTTACATTCCCACCAGCAATGACAACAGCCAGGACATGGAAGCAAACTAAATATCCATCAACAGAGGAATGAATAAAGTAGATGTGGTACAGATATACAATGGAATATTATTCAGTCACCAAAAAGAACAAAATATGCCATTTGCAGAAACATAGCATGGACTGAGAGTCATACTGAGTGAAGTTAAGTTGGAGAAAGACAAATATTATAGCTAATATGTGGAATCCAAAAAAGGTACAAATGAACTTATTTACAAAATAGAAGTAGAGTCACAGATGTAGAAAACAAACTTAAGGTAGCGGGGAATGGGGGGAGATGCAAATTGGGAAATTGGGATTGATTATACATACTGCTATATATAAGATAGATAAATAATAAGGAACTATGGTATACAGGGAACTCTATGCAATACTCTATAAAGGCCTATGTAGGAAGAGAATCTAAAAAAAAGAGTGGATATATGTATGTGTGTTTCCCTGGTAGCTCAATGGTAAAGAATCTGCCTGCAATGCAGGAGACATGAGTTTGATTCCTGGGTCAGGAAGATCCCCTGCAGGAGGAAATGGCAATCCACTCCGGTATTCCTGCCTGGGAAGTCCCATGGACAGGGGAGCTTGATGTGCTAACACTCCATGGGGCCTCAAAGGAGTCAGACACAACTTAGTGACTAAACCACCACTACAACTGATTCACTTTGCTGTTCTCCTGAAACTAACACAACATTTTAATCAACTATATAGGAGTGTAGTTGATTAAAATGTTGTGTGTGCATACATATATACACACACACATATATATACATATATTTTAAGGCATGAGTATAAGAATACTTGCTTCATTCTTGTTTTGAGTGGCATTTGAACTCTGCCTCAAGGCACTGTTTGTATAATGATCAGCTCCCGATTATTTAAGAATTGATAATCCAATTGATGGAATTTTGAAGCCTTTTCACGCCCTACAGCTGCTTGCCTACAGGGAGCATTTACCTGCTTGTTATAACCTCCCCAGAGAGGAAGGCCAGAGTGGGGAAGCTGTTATTGCCATCATACTGCACACTCTCCCATTATCCTTCCTGCTCCTGGTGACTGGGAAAGCTAAGTTTGCAGTGGCTTGTCAGTATGTGTGGATTTCAATACGGCACAGCTCCTAAGTATCTATATTTACCCTATTCACCTCTTGAGGGCTGATCATCCAGATCAATCCTCTTGTTGGAAAGATATGTTAAGTATACAAGTGGAAGCTCAAGGATATGCACCTTAAGTGGAGTTGAAAGATTCTGAGTAGAAGAGTGACAGGATAAAAACTGTGTTTGAAGAGGATTAAGAGAAGGATTGCAGAAGAGGAGGAAATGAAAGACAAAGAGATCAGTCACAGGCCAGCTGGCATTCCATGCAGCCAGCTTCCCTTGTGGACACTTACACTGCAAATATGTCAACCATTTTCAGCATTTTACTTGAAAATAATTATTCGCTGAAATTGATTTTATTTTAATTTTTCAACTCCAATGAATCTCATCAATTTATTTGGAAAATCTTATGAAAAACTGTACTTTAGTTTTGAAGATAAAATGTGCAAATGCAACTGGGTTCATCAAAATGGTAAATAATATTTGTGTTTCCTAGCCAGCAGACAGATAGTGCAGTGGTAAAGAATCTGCCTGCCAATACAGGAGACGCAAAAGACCCGGGTTTGATCCCTGGGTCAGGAAGATCCCCTGGAGGAGGAAATGGCAACCCACTCCAGTATCCTTGCCTGGAGAATTCCAAGGAGAGAGGAACCTGATGGGCTAGAGTCCATGGGGGTGCAAAGAATCAGACATAACTGAGCAAGCTCACAAAACAACATTTACTAAAATTTCCCTATACCAGGGTTTACGTCTACTATGCAGAATTTTCTTTTAGTAAGAGTAAGAAATATTAGGCCATAGGGAAATTTTTCTTTCAATTACAGACATCAAAAGAAGGATGACTTTTCTATTCAAGAGATAGCTTTGGTGATTCTGTAATCCAGACTGTATATGTTTTATGCAACATTAATCTACCTCGTTTTGCTCAGTTGAGAGGTTTTATATGTCATTCCCAGGCAAAATTGGTGACCATAACTGTGTAATGAAGTTGAGTTCCTAGCAGCTTATTAGGATTGGGTTCCTGAAATTTTTTAAAGCATACATGGAGCCTGGAAGAAATGAGCAGAATTATTCTGCAGTAAAATTTCATTCATTTAGAAGGCACTCATTTGGAGCTTATGATCGTGTGGCAATAGCTGCAGTGACCTTTAACAGGGCACGGTCTACTCAGTGGAGTTATATCAAACTGATCGAGGAAAGCAAACTCTTATAAAGCATCTGCTATCACTTTAGCAGCACCATTTTAAAAGCTGAAAAATCAAAATAATTATTAGCTACCCATTTAAGTAGTTCTTCTAGAATATGTTAATAATGATACTAATTTGCATTAATTTATGCTGTAAAATGCCACTTTGTTTTAATTCTTGTAATTCCAATCACTACAATTCCTTTGTTTGATGCCATTTATTCCATGTTGAGCTAATAGAATAGGTTTTGTCCATCTAAAAAAAATAGAATGGATATTTTCAAACATCCACTGACATCATCAGAAATCATTCACTGAATACTTTTCAGTTTGAGATCATTTTAGAGATTTTAAGACTGTGTTTTTATGTATAACACAGGTTTTTAGAGCTCAAGCCAGGTGGTCTTTTGGAAATTTGGAAATTAACAGTTTCCTTGCCCTTCTGTTCATTTTCCAGGTAGTTAATGCCTTCTATTGAATGGAGGATCCCCTTTTTGTAGCATGGCCTAGAACTTAATAGATGCTCATGATTTTTCTTGAAAAATGGAGTGATTAAATAATTGAGTGGTTCAGGCTTTTTTATGGAGTGCCCTAAATTTGAAGTTGATAACAGACAACACAGAATCACTTGGTCATGGAAGTCCAGGCACAAGATTCCAGCTAACTATTTCAAAGAGCAAATAGTTAGCAAAGGTCCAGGCAAGAGGGTATGTGGAAGATTCTAGGAGGAGAGTAGGCAGGCACCAAAGTACCACACATGCAGACAGGGCCCAGAGGGCCAACAAGAAAGACATCATCAAAAAACAGTCCAACTATGGGCCCATAAATGTCAGTTACATGCAAGGATCAGTGCAAGGTAAACAAGAGTTTCCATGTCTGAGAAGCCCTGCATTCCTTTATTTAGCTTTTCACTCAATGCTTGATCTTAACTATTTATTGTATACATGTTCACCCAACTGTATTAGCATCTGCTTAGAACTTACCATGGATTCCCCCACTCAACAGATGCTGATTAAATAGAATCTGTTGAAAATAAGGAGCACAAAGTAAATGAGGCTGAAGTAGGGGCTTCCCAGGTGGCAACCGGTGGTAATGGATCTGCCTGCCAATGCGGGAGACCCGGGTTCAATCTTGGGTAGGGAAGATCCCCTGGAGAAGGAAATGGCCACCCACTCCAGTACTCTTGCCTAGAAAACCCCATGGACAGAGGAGCCTGGTGGGCTACAGTTCATGGGGTCACAAAGAGTCAGGCACGACTGAACGACTGAACACAATACCCACACAAAAAGGCTGGAAAACGGAAAGACAATTTGAGGCAAGTTGCTCATATGTGTAAAAATCACTCATGGGTCTCTAAACACTTATCTCTGCATCCTATTAGTGAATGTGTCTGTCTTACCCAGGACATATCTGCAATCAGGAATGATACCCAACTTTATTGTTACAACCTTTAGTATAATTTCCAGTTGTCCTTTCCATTCCTAAAGTAGAAGAGTGAGTTTGATCAGGGAAGACTGCGTAACTCTTAAGAATTGGACTCAATGAGACACAGGGTCATGGTTCCATGTGGATGTAGTAACAATTAACAGTACAGTTAATTAGCTATGACTGAAAGAAAACAAAACACACTTACTATTAGTAATTTACTATCATTCTTGCTTTTATCAGCTAGTCTGTGTAAACATGAGCTGATATCATAAGAGTAGGCTCCCTCAAGAGCAGTGAGGTAAATGGAGACTTTCTTCATTTATTAAAAATATTTTGTTTTTATTTTTGCACTTGAGCACTCCACTGAACAACTGAGTCTTACATGAGATAACTCATGGGAAGCCGTAAACTGACTAGGATTTGTGGTTACACCTAAGGGGCTATAACTAAATTAAGTTTAGGGAAGAAAGCCGTCATTGTGTATCTTCAAAATCTGAAGCTGTTATTTTACATACAGAAACTGATCAACATCAGTTGAGTTAAACTGAGTTTGGAAAATGCATATAGATCTGAAAGGTATCCTTTAAACCATGTAGACAGTAGAGATCACCCTATCAGATTAGCTATAGGCCCAAGTGGGTAAGAAAAATGTGGGATCATGGATGAAATAATCAAAAGTAGAAGACATGAAGAAAGATAAATCAAGAAATCCGAATCATAAGAATAGAGAGAGTAGCCGTGGATCTAGAAAAATCAATCAGCTTCGTAATGGAAGTGGCCTGTTGATCAATTCTTGATCACATTATTCACATTTCTAACTTTTGGTTTTGATACTGTCACCTAAGAAACATAATCTGCCTGCATTTTCTTCAAAGAGAGAACTCATACTCCTATAGAATATGAACTAAAATGTGACCTAAACTTCTCTGCTCCTTTTGAGTAAAGTTTGAAAATCTTGTCCATTTCTAGAAACTTCAGGTAGTTAAGCAGTTTCTTATTCCTCAAATCTTGTTGCTCATAATGCCAGTAAGTACTGAATATTTACATTCTTCATAATTCTTCTTCAGAAGCAGAAAACTCACTATTTTGGGTCATGTGGAATTGAAGTATCCTGGTTCTTTGCAGAAAATCATCTACACCAACCTGTTTCAAATATAACCTGACTGAATAATAAAAGCTTTTTGAGAGTCTTCTTCATAAAATTTTAATGACAGCAAGTTTATAGCAAACTTACTACATAACTTGTTGGTGTGTGGGGTATGGTTAAAAAAAAAAGAAGAAGAAGCCAAAGCTACTCCTGTTTTTTAAAAAAAGAAAAGACACAAGGAATCATAAAACAACATATAATCTAACTCCTTATTCTACAAGGCTGACCAAAATATTGTGGGTGTTCATATGATGTCATGAATGAAAAGGTTCAAAGATTAGGGGTTTAAACAAATATGTGGTTTTTCCAGAAGGGCCCCTTTGACTGCAAAGCCATTGCCTTTAAAAAAAAAAAAAAAAATTCTTCAACTAGCAAAAGCTAATTTGGAAAGCTAGCTTAACTAGGAATGAAGAAAATTCTTTCCAAGAAGAGAACTTGCAAGCTCTATTCCGGCATTGTTGCTCAAGAAAAATTTGTTGTTGTGGTTCAATCTCTAAGTTGTGTCTGACTCTTCACGACCCCATGGACTGAGGTGCACAGGACTCCCCTGTCCCTCACTGTCTCCCAGAGTTTGCTCTATTTCATGTTCACTGAGTTGGTGATGCTATCTCACCATCTCATCCTCTGTCACCCCTTTTCTTCCTGCCTTCAATCTTTCCCAGCATCAGGGTCTTTTCCAATGAATGGGTTCTTCACATTAGGTGGCCAAAGTACTGGAGCTTCAGCTTTAGCATCAGTCCTTCTGGTGAATATTCAGGGTTGATTTCTTTTAGGATTGACTGGTTTGATCTCCCTGTGGTCCAAGGGACTCTCAAGAGTCTTTTCCAGCATCACAATTTGAAAGCATCAGTTCTTCAATGCTCAGTCTTCTTTATGGTCCACCTCTCACATCCATACATGACTACTGGAAAAACCATAGTTTTGACTAGATGGACTTTTGTTGGCAAAGTTATGTCTCTGCTTTTTAACATCCTGTATAGTTTTCTCATCGCTTTCCTTCCAAGGAGCAAGCATCTTTCAATTTCCAGGCTGCAGTCCCCATCCGCAGTGATACTGGAGCCCCGAGAAAATAAAGTCTGTCACTGTCTCCATTTTTCCCCCTTTCTATTTGCTATGTAGTAATGG
Organism: Odocoileus virginianus; assembly: GCF_023699985.2. Classification (NCBI taxonomy): domain Eukaryota; kingdom Metazoa; phylum Chordata; class Mammalia; order Artiodactyla; family Cervidae; genus Odocoileus; species Odocoileus virginianus. The sequence goes on from NC_069699.1 coordinate 23,753,855, forward strand.
GATCTGATGCCATGATCTTAGTTTTTTGAACACTGGCGTTTAAGCCAACTTTTTCACTCCCCTCTTTTACCCTCATCAAGAGGCTCTTTAGTTCCGTTTCATTTTCTGCCATTAAAGGGTATCATCTGCATATCTGAGGTTGTTGGTATTTCTCCTAGCAATCTTGATTCCAGGTTGTGATTCATCCAGTCGAGCATTTCACATGATGTACTCTGCATATAAGTTACATAGGCAGGGTGGCAACATACAGGCTTGAGGTACTCCTTCCCCAACTTGGAACCAGCCTGTTGTTCCATGGTTGGTTCTAACTGTTGCTTCTTGATCCACCTACAGGTATTTAAGGATACAAGTAAGGTGGTCTGCTAGTCCCATCTCTCTAAGAATTTTCTATATTTTGTTGTGATTCATACAAAGGCTTTAGCATAGTCAATGAAGTAGAAATAGTCTTTCTGGAATTCTCTTGCTTTTTCTATGATCCAACATATGCGAGCAATTTGATCTCTGGTTCCCCTGCCTTTTCTAAATCCAGCTTAAATATCTGGAAGTTCTTGGTTCATATACTGCTGAAGCCTAGCTTGAAAGATTTTGAGCATGACCTTGTTAGCATGTGTAATGAATGCAATTGTATAATAGTTTGAACATCCCTTGGCATTCTCCATCTTTGGGATTGGAATAAAAATTGACCTTTTCCAGTCCAGTGGTCACTGCTGAGTTTTCCAAATTTGCTGGCATATTGAGTGCAGCACTGTCACAGCATCATCTTTTAGGATTTGAAATAGCTCAGCTGGAATTCCATCACCTCCACTAGCATTGTTCATGGTAATGCTTTCTAAGGCCAACTTGACTTAACACTTCAGAGTGTCTGGCTCTAGGTGAATGAACACACCACTGTGGTTATCTGGGTCATTAAGATTTTTTTTTTTTTGGTATAGTTCTGTGTATTCTTGCCACCTCTTCTTAATCTCTTCTGCTCTTGTTAAGTCCTTACTGCTTCTTTCCTTTATCATGCCCATCCTTGCATGAAATATTCCCTTGATATCTCAGATTTTCTTGAAGAGATCTCTAGTCTTTTCCATTCTACTGTTTTCCTCTACTTCTTTGCATTGTTCTCTTAAGAAGACTTTCTTATTTCCCTTTGCTGTTCTCTGGAACTCCGCACTCAGTTGGGTATATCTTTCCCTTTCTCCCTTGCCTCTCACTTCTCTTCTTTCCTCAGCTATTTGTAAAGCATCCTCAGGCAACCACTTTGCCTTCTTGCATTTCTTTTACTTTGGGATGGTTTTAGTCATTGCCTCCTGTACAATGTTATGATCCTCTGTCCACAGTTCTTCAGGCACTCTGTCTATCAGATATAATCCCTTGGATCTATTTGTTACCTTTACTGTCTAATCATAAGGCATTCGATTTAGGTCATACCTGCATGGCCTAGTGGTTTTCCTCTCTTTGTTCAATTTAAGCCTGAATTTTGTAATAAGGATCTCATGATCTAAGCCACCATCAGCTTCAGGTCTTGTTTTTACTGACTGTATAGAGCGTCTCCATCTTTGGCTGTAAAAAATATAATCAATCTGATTTCAGTGTTGGCCATCTGATGATGTCCATGTGTGGAGTCATCTCTTGTGTTGTAAGAGGGTGTTCACTATGATCAGTGTATTCTCTTGACAAAAAACACTCAGTCTTCTTTATCAGAGAGCCATAAATCATGCTCAGATGTGTCTGACTCTGCGGATCCATGGACCCCTGGACCCTGCCAGGCTCCTTTGTCCTTGGGGTTCTCCCAGCAATGCCAGGGGACACCTCACTGTCTCACCACTGCCTCCTCCAAGGGATCTTCCTGACCCAGGGACTGAACCTGCATCTCCTGTGTCTCCTGACATAAATGGAGCCTTAAAAACATTAGCTGAAAATGTTTCTATTCAAGAGTCTGTTGAGGTTAATCCAATACTGTGTTAGTGAAATGATCAATTCAAAGGATAGCTTGCACCTTTCTTTTCTGAAGACTCACAGTTCCTCATATTACCTAAGAGCAAAAACTGTAAAATGCCAAAGTAAGACTATTAAGTAACAGAACAAATACCTTCTCCTCACCCACTGATGAATCACCTGTGTTCTTACTCTAAAGTGCTCTTAGTTTCAACCACAGATTTCACACAGCAGAAATGAAGATTAAGGGGAGGGTTGGTGGGACTTAAAATGGTTCTCACACAACATAGTAAAAAGGAGTTCCATGGTGGAAAGAGAGCAAAGGCTAAATCGGTACTAGTTCCAGCCACTAGATTTCAAAGCATTTCCTGTGAACCCAGAGATGGGTGCAGACAGCACACTACCTTCTCATGGCTCAGATAAAGGCTGAGCCACAGTAGACTGTCTAATTATGAACAGTCTAATGACAACGTCTAGTCTCTTATTCTGTACACATGTACACACATAAACACACAAATGTAATTTGAGTCTCCCTGCCTACCCCCCAAAATATCACAACTATACACAGACATGCAAATCAAGAACACACACATGTACACAAACACACATACCAGAACATACATGTGCACACACATGTGCACACATATCACGTGTGAACACACATCATATGTGAACTGACCATAATGCACACTTACCCTCACACACATGAATGCAAATACTTTGACACCTAGCACACAATGTATGTCCACGCACACACATACTTCATACAGCACACAACCAGGCACACTCACACGTGCAACACACACATGCGCACATGCAGCGCACATTAGCACCAACATGAACACACAGGTGCACGGACACGCCTTAGGCAAAGACCCACGTACACACCAAGAATGCACACATGCGCCTAGACCCCCACATAGACAAGCTCAGACACACATATGCACAAACAGTAAGGAGGAAGACTCAGAAGATTCTAGAGAAACTAAGTATATCCCTGTTAAAATGCTTGTCAATTTTTGTTATAAACAAGAGAAATGGGGGAAAAGGGGAAATCTATACAAAAAGGATAGAATAACCAGGTTTTCAAACCTCTGAGGCTTCCCTTTGCAGAATGGCAGTTACCATTTTAATTAAAAAGGACACAGTATCAATGCCATAGCAAGTTATGGTAGGTGTGTCTAACTCCAAAATGCTGGGCGGCACTGCTTAATCCTCTAGATACACAGTTCAGTTCCCAGCAGAGTTGAGCAATTTGATCAAGGTCAGTAGGAACAGTAAACAGTAGAAGCTTGACTTACCTTTGAGCATGAACCATGAGTCTACTCCCTTTAAGTTCATTTCAATACTTCATTTCAGAAACAGGAAGGGGAAATAGATTTAACATAGAGATTTCTCCATTTAAAATTCTTTTTAATTTCTCATCGTAGATTAGAAGTTTGACAGTGATGAGGTGCTTATAATTTATGTATGAATCGGTTGCATCTTAAGTGTGCCCAGACACACATATGGAAAATGGAAGAAGCGTGTTTTATGTGTGTTCTCTATATGAATCATGTCCAGTTAGCACTCTGAGGATGCAAACAGTGCTATTTTAAACATGATTAACAAAATATAAGTGAGGAAAAAAAAACATTTTTCAACGCTCCATTTTGTAACACATTCTACAAATAATTTTTGTGTTTAAAGAAAAAAAGCCATTCTGTTGTCTTGTGTAGGTAAAGCATGATTCCTTACCGCCCTCTTGTGGTAATTTTAAAGAATGACCTTCTACAAAATCCCCACGACCTTTTCCTCACCTCCCACCTCCATTGCTAAGTAATAATGGCCCTGAGCGACTGAACTGAACTGAACTGACAGGCTTTTAGGGTGAACCACAGCAAATTGCTTATATTCGACAATTTTTGTCCTATAAACATGGTGATGTCATGTGTCATAGTTATAACGAAGCCTCTACTGATTGCCAGCATGTTTTCTGAATCCCCAGGATAATTCACACACCATATACTTGGATTTGTTTTAAATTAGACCTCCCTAACTGTAAGAGTGAGCAGAACTGGATCATGCTTTCTGGCCACATTTTGATCAGTATCTACCAAAAGGATATTCCGATCAACTAGAGCCGCTTCTCGCCCTCTGTTGTATCCATGACCTCTGATTTGTCCCTCCTTTCATAAAGGTCCCTTCCTGCCTCAGCCAGTATATATCCAGTTCTTTATTGCCCAGCTCAATGTACCTTTCTTGGATGTAACCAGCTTCCAGGAATCTGCCTCTGCTATTTTTATGGCCAAAATTAAAACCTAATAAATTACTTGCTCTATACTGCCTAAATCTTGAATGTGCCCCATTCATAAAACCACTGTTACCTACCTCACAAATATGTTCTGAAGAAAGAATATCTCTCTGCTACTGATCTATGTATCAAACTATCTAATTTTATCTATCTATCCTTCCATCTATCTATTTACAGTAGGTACAATGATGTTCCCCCAGAGATGTCCATGGCCTAATTTCCAGACATAGGAATATGGTATCTTACATGGCAAAGGAAAATTAAGGGTGGTAATCAGCTAACCTTAAACTAGAAAGACTAACAACAATGATCAAGTTCTTCCAATGTATCAGAGAAAGTTGTAAATATAGAGAAAAAGGTAGAAGACAGGGAAAAAGAGATGGCAGCAGGAGAAGTACTCAGACCAGCCTGGTTGCCTTTGAAGGAGGAAGAGGGTGTGCGTGAGCCAAGGGATGTGAGTGGCCTCTAGAAGCTGGAAAAAAAAAACAGAAAAAGGGACTTCCTATATGGTGTTTAGAAATAATGGAGTCTTAAGGGGACGACAGAGGATGAGATGGTTGGATGGCATCGCCGACTCAATGGACATGGGTTTGGGTGGACTCCAGGAGTTGGTGATGGACACGGAGGCCTGGCGTGCTGCAGTTCATGGGGTCGCAAAGACGACTGAGCGACTGAACTGAACTGAAAGATACAAAATATTATATATATCACTAACTCAAAAGCAGCAATTCTTTTTTTTTTTTTTTAAAGAAGAAAGAAAAGCTCACTATATTTCACTCAGGCCTTGTGGACCTGGGCTGGTGTCACAAACTTGAGCCCATGCAGGCTTCATTCCCAAGGCTGGACTGACCTAAGGTTAAGAGACCTGGAGAGGATGTGCCAGAAAATGAATTCCCTCTTGGACATGGAGTCCCTGGTCCCCCTCCTGATGGAACCACAGGGTCCAGATCCAACTGAGTCTTCCTACACCTGGACCAAGTGTAGGGCACCTGAAGGATGGTGCACCCTCTGGAATGGAAGAGCTTTGAAAAGCTTCCTGGGCCTCACATCTGCTGTTGAGGTTCCCAGCTCCAGCCTCCTTTTTTCACAGTTGCCCACCTGGTATACAGCACCCTCAGTGGGAAGATTTGAGAGATGATGGTGTTTTTCTGGGCTGTAAAGTGTAAGAGGGATGAAGGAAAGGGACACAAAGCTTGGGTGTTTCTGCGGGCACTTCCACACGATTTTCCCTAAGTCTCCCTTTTCACCGGTAACTAGAGCAGGGTATGAGGAAGTGCTGTCTCCTTGTGGACACATCTCGCAACTGAAACTTTAAAACCGGTGCTCAGAACTTGCTATTCACCAGGCCTGTAGGGCTGTCAACATCCCCTACCCTCAAGAAACGTCTCGGGGCAGGGCTGTGGAATAAGAAGGTAAAGAAGGCGGACTTCCAAAATGCCAGTTTCAGCAGATACATTATATTTGCACCATTTTCAAAGAAGAACAGTAGATTAGATCCCCCAAATCATTAATTAATAGAGAAGTACCCATCCAAAGATCAAAGATCGAAGTGTCGCTTGGCAGCAGTCAGAATAGCCATCAACAAAAACCCTGCATGCAGTAAGTGCTGAGGAGATCATGGATGAAACACACACACACATACACACATACGCGCGCGCACACACAGACGCACACACACGCACACGTGCGCACACACACACACTCACACCAACCTCCTGCACTGTTGTTTAGAACATAAACTTGTACAGGCACTATGCAGACCAGTAGAGAGATTTCTTACAAAGCAAGAGAGGGACCTAGGATTAGATGATCCCACTTCTGGAATATATCCAGAAAAAATAATAATTCGCAAAGATAACTGCACCCCAATATTCATTATAGCACTACTGACAATAGCCATGACCCAGAAGCAACCAATGTCCATCCAAAGATGCATGTATAAGCAACCTGCGGAACATACATACAGTAGAATATTACTCAGCTACAAAATAGCACGGCATGCTGCCATGTGCAATAAGATGGGGAAACTCGAGATGATCATGCAGTAAGTGAATAGAGAGAGAGAGACAAGAAACATAATAGCTTAGGGTATCACTGATAGGTAGAATCTTAAATTTGATAGGAATGCACTCATTTCCAAAACAGAAAGAGACTCAAGGACTTAGAAACCAAGCTGATGGTTCCCAAAGACGAAACATGTGTGGAAAGGATAAATTAAGAGGTTGAGGTTAATATATACACACAACAATGTATGATATAGATAGTCAATGTGGATTTATAGGGTAGGTCAAGGGAACTATACTCAACACCGTCACAATCTCATAAGACAGCATGGTGAAATGAACAGTCACATGTCTATCTAGAAATAGTTCATTGCTGTATATCTCAAAAAAAAAAGAGCAGTGTCAGTAAACTATACTCAAGCATGAAATAAAAATGTAATTTTAAAAAGGGGGCAGAAATCAAAGCCGCCTATATTCCATCAGGCCTTGGGGGCCTGGACAGGTGTTACACACCTGGCCCCATTCAGGCTCCATTCCCAAGGCTGGACTGTCCTAGGGCTGTGAGATCTGGAGAGGATATGCCAGTAAATGAACCTCTTTTGGACCTGGAGTGCCTGGTCCCCCCTCGGGATGGCACCACAAAGTCCAGATCCGGTTGATTCTTCCTACAGCTGAACCAAGTGTAGGGCACCTGAAGGATGGTGCAGCCTCTGGAATGGAAGAGCTTTGAAAAGTCCCTGGTCTGCACATCTCCGGTTGTTGGGTTCCCAGCTCTAGGCTTTTTTCACAGTTGCTCACCTGGCATACAGCACCCTCAGGAAGGAAGTTAGGCAGCTGAAGCTATCTGTGTGGACTGTGAAGGATAAAGGGGTGAAGGAAAGGGACACAAGCCTTTCGTGTCTGTGCTAACACGTTCCACACTCACTTACACCCCAGGACAGACTATGCCTCTTTTCCTTTTCACCGGTAACAACAGTGGGGCATAGGGAAGTGCTGCCACCTTGTGGAAATATCCAACAGCTACAATTTAAAACTTTTCAGAACTTGCTGTTCACAGAGTGACGTGAAAGTCGCTCGGTCATGTCCGACACCTGGCGACCCCGTGGACTATAGAGTCCATGACATTCTCCAGGCCAGAACGCTGGAGTGGGTAGCCTTTCCCTTCTCCAGGGGATCTTCCCAACCCAGGGATTGAACCCAGGTCTCCCACATTGCACACGGAATCTTTACCGGCTGAGCCACACAATGGAAGCCCAAGAATACTGGAGCGGGTAGCCTATCCCGTCTCTAGCGGATCTTCCTGACCCAGGAATCGAACCCGTGTCTCCTGCATTGCAGGCGGATTCTTTACCAACTGAGCTCTCAGGGACGCCCTCACAGGCTGGAAAGGGCTGAAGATATCCCTTGCCCTCAAGGGCAGTAGCAGAAGAATTCGAAAAAAGGCTGACTTACAAGACGTCAGTTTCAGCAAGTACATTGTTCTCGCACCATGTCAAAGAAAAACACTAGTTTGGACACCCCTAAACCACCAGTGATAGAGATGTACCCACCCAAGGGGTTCCCTGGTGGCGCTAGCCGTAAAGAACACATCTGCCGATGCAGGAGACGTGAGGCACGGGTTCGATCCCTGGATTGGGAAGATCCCCTAGAGGAGGGCACGTGTTCTCGCCTGAAGAATCCTATGGACAGAGAAGTCTGGTGGGCTACAGTCCTTGGGGTCGCAAAGAGTCTGACATAACAGAAGCGACCAAGCATGCAGCACATCCATCCAAAGATCAGCGACGTGTCCCCTCACTGCAGTCAGAGTGACCATCAGCAAAGACCCTACATGCAATAAATGCTGCAGACGTCGTTGACGGGGGTTGGGGGGGGCGGGCACTAGGCTGATCAGTAGACAGGTTTCTTACAAAAAAAAAAAAAAGAGCTACCTTATGATCAGGTAATCCCACTCTTGGATATATCCACAGAAGACTATAATATAGGAAGACAACTGCTCCACTATTCACTGAAGCTCTATGACACCAGTCACAATCCGGAAGCAACCAAAATGTCCATCCAGAGATGAATGGGTAAACAATCTGTGGTAATACAGACAAGGGAATATTACTCAGACATAAAAAGGCCGGACACACTGCCACGTGCAGCAGTTTGGGGGAACTCAGGATGATCACGCAGTAAGTGAACCGAGTCAGACAGGAAAGATAACAGCTTAGGATATTACATACATGTAGAATGGAAAATCTGATAGGAATGCACTAATTTCCAAAAGAGAAAGAGACTCAAGGACTTAGAAACCAAGCTGATGGCTCCCAAGGAGGAAACATGTGGGGAAAAGAAGAAATTAGGAGTTTGAGATTAATATGTACACACAAATACATATGAAATAGATAATCAACATGGACCTACTGTAGGGCATAGGAACTGTACTCAACCCAATCTCATTAAAAAAAAGATTGTGAAATTAATAGTTGAATATATATCTAGAAATAAATCATGTTTGCTGACACTGCAAAGAAAAATAAATAAACTATACTCAAACATGAAATAATAACATAATTTTTTCAAAAAGGCAGAAAACAAAGCCTACTATATCCCCTCAGGCCTTGGGGACCTGGGCTGGTGTCACAAACCTGGACCCGTGCAGGCTGCAAATCAAGGTTGGACTGTCCTAAGGCTGAGAGAGCTGGGAGAATGGGCGGAAAATGAACCTCCCTTGGAGTGTTCCACCTCTGGATGGCACCACAAACTCCAGATCCATCTGGCCCTCTGACATGTGAGGGTTTCCCACGTGGAACTAATGGAAAAGAACCCACCCACCCAAGCAGGAGACATGGGACACGGGTTTGATACTTAATAGGGTCTGTTTAGTCAAGGCTATGGTCTTTCCAGTGGTCATGTATGGATGTGAGAATTGGGACGGTGAAGAAAGCTGAGCGCCAAAGAATGGATGCTTTTGAACTGTGGTGTTGGAGAAGGAGAAGACTCTTGAGAGTCCCTTGGACTGCAAGGAGATCCAACCAGTCCGTCCTAAAGGATATCAGTCCTGGGTGTTCATTGGAAGGACTAATGCTGAAGCTGAAACTCCAACACTTTGGCCACCTGATGCGAAGAGCTGACTCATTGGAAAAGACCTTGATGCTGGAAGGGATTGGGAGCAGGAGGAGAAGGGGACGACAGAGGATGAGATGGTTGGGTGGCATCACCGACTCGATGGATATGGGTTTGGGTGGACTCCAGGAGTTGGTGATGGACAGGGAGGCCTGGCGTGCTGCGATTCATGGGGTCTCAAAGAGTCGGACACGACTGAGCGACTGAACTGAACTGAACGGAAGGAAGACCCACTGGAGAAAGGAGTGGCAACTCACTCCAGTATTCTCACCTGGAGAATCCCATGGACAGAGGAGCCGGTGGGGGGCTGCAGTCCATGGGGTTGCAAAGAGTCAGGCACGACTGAAGTGACTTAGCACGCAAGCATAGCTGAACCAATCAAAAGGCACCCCAAGGGTGGTGCACACTCTAGGATGGAAGAGCTTTGAAAAGTCCCCTGGTCTTCACATCTCCAGCTGTTGGGGTTCCCAGCTCCAGCCTTCTTTTTCGTAGTGGCCGCACCCAGATTCACAGCATCCTCAGGAGGGAGGTTTGGCAGATGATGCTATTTCTGTGGACTGTGACGGGTAAGAGGAATGAAGAAAAGCGGCACAAACCTTTTGGTGTTTGTGCTAACACATTCCACACTCATTTACAACCTAGGACACGACTTTCCCTGGCTCCTTTTTCACTAGTAACCAGGGTGGGGCGTGAGGAAATTCTGCCTCCTTGTGGTTCTTCTCTGCAACTACAACTTTAAAACCACTGCCGCTCAGAACTTGCTCTTCCCAAGGCAGGCAGGGCTGTAAACATTTCCGGCCCTCAAAAAAATGTCCCTGGGCAGAGCACAGTCCCTCAAAAGACGGCCAACTTACAAGATGCCAATTTCAGCTGATACACTGTCCTCGCACCATTTCAAAGAAAACCATCAGATTAGATGCCCCAAATAACCGATTATTACAGAAGGACCCATCCAATAACAACGAGGTGTTCCCTGGCAGCAGTCAGAATGGCCCTAATGAAAAATGTTACACAGAATAAATGCCGGGAAGGTCGTGGAAGAAAGGAAACCCTTCTACACAGTTGGTGGGGATATAAACTGGTATACCTGCCTACAACAGGAGAGACCTGGGTTCGACCCCTAGGTCAGGAAGATCCCCCGGAGAAGAGAATGGCAACCCACTCCAGTGTTCTTGCCTGGAGAATCCCATGGACAGAGGAGCCTAGTGGTCTACAGTCCATGGGGCCGCAAAGAGTGGGACACGACTGAGCAGTTAACGTTACATTACCACTACAGGCCCTATACTGAGCAGGATATAGGTTTCTTATGAAAAGAAAATGAGAACTACTGTGTGATAAGGCAATCCTTCTGACTCTTTTCATGTGACCCTTCCTTCGTGAGTACACTTCTGCATAAAAGTGACCAGACATATTGGGTTAGGGCCCCGTCATGATGACTTCATTTAACCTGAATAACCTTAAGTCTCAGGACTTCCATGGTGGCCCAGTGGTTAGGAAATCACTCTGCAATGCAGGGGACACAGGTTCGATCGCTGATCTGTTACGGTACTAAGATCCCACGTGCCCATGCCCGGAACTACTGAGTCTGCTCGCTGAACAAAAGATCTCACATGATGCCACAAAAATTCCACCTGCCGCTACTAAGACCTGATGCAGACAAATAAATAAGTAAACAAATATTTTAAGAAAAGACTCTACCTCCAAAGACAAATTCTTCCTCTATATTTGCTAAGTGTTGATCTTAGGCAAGATACTTATTCTTACAGAAGCTTCTTTTCCTGATCTGTGGTGAATAGCTAACAACACTAAATGTCTCTTGTCTTCAGTTCAGTTCAGTTGTTCAGTCATATCTGACTGTTTGTAACCCCGTGGACTGCAGCACACCAGGCTTCTCTATCCATCACCAACTCCCAGACCTTGCTCAAACTCATGTCCATTGAGTTGGTGATGCCATCAACCATCTCATCCTCTGTTATCCCCTTCTGCTCCTGCCTTCAATCTTTCCCAGCATCAGGGTCTTTTCCAATGAGTCAGTTCTTCGCATCAGGTGGCTAAAGTATTGGAGTTTCAGCTTCAGCATCAGTCCTTCCAATGAATATTCAGGACTGATTTCCTTTAGAATGGACTGGTTGGATCTCCTTGAAGTCCAAGAGACTCTCAACAGTCTTCTCCAACACTGCAGTTCAAAAGTATCAATTCTTTGGCGCTCAGCTTTCTTTATGGTCCAAATCTCACAGCCATACATGACTACTAAAAAAACCATAGTTTTGGACAGACCTTTGTTGGCAAAGTAATGTCTCTGCTTTTTAATACACTATCTAGGTTGGTCCTAGCTTTTTTTTTTTTTTTTGGTCCTAGCTTTTCTTGCAAGGAGTGTCTTTTAATTTCATGGCTGCAGTCACTGTCTGCAATGATTTTTGGAGTCCAAGAAAATAAAGTCTGTCACTGTTTCCATTGTTTCCCCACCTATTTGCCATGAAGTGGGATCGATGCCATGATCTTAGTTTTCTGAATGTTGAGCTTTAAGCCAAGCTTTTCACTCTCCTCGTTCACTTTCATCAAGAGGCTCTTTAGTTCTTCTTTGATTTCTGCCATAAGGGTGATGTCATCTGCATATCTGAGGTTATTGATATTTCTCCCAGCAATCTTGATTCGAACTGTGCTTCATCTAGCCTGGCATTTCGCATGATGTATTCTGCATATAAGTTAAATAAGCAGGGTGACAATATACAGCGTTGACGTACTCCTTTCCCTATTTGGAACCAGTCTGTTGTTCCATGTCTAGTTCTAACTGTTGCTTCTTGACCTGCATGCAGATTTTTCAGGGGTCATGTCGGGTGGTCTGGTATTCCCATCTCTTTAAGAATTTTCCACAGTTTGTTGTGATCCACACAGTCAAAGGCTTTGGCATAGTCAATAAAGCAGTAGAAGTTTTTCTGGAACTCTCTTACTTTTTTGATGATCCAGTGGATGTTGGTAATTTTATCTCTGGTTCCTCTGCCTTTTCTAAAACCAGCTTGAACATCTGGAAGTTCATGGTTCATGTACTGTTGAAGCCTGGCTTGAAGAATTTTGAGCATTACTTTGCTAGCGTGTGAGATGAGTGCAATTGTGCGGAAGTTTGAACATTCTTTGGGATTGCTTTTCTTTGGGATTGGAATGATAACTGACCTTTTCCAGTCCTGTGGCCACTGCTGAGTTTTCCAATTTTGCTGGCATATTGAGTGCAGCACTTTCACAGCATCATCTCTTCATCCTATTCTTGGTAATTGCTCACATACTCAGGAATCACCTGGGCTTTCGTTAAAACATAGATTCTGATTCATCCGATCTAGGATGAACCTGAGATTCTTCATTTCTCACAGACTCCAGGTAATGCTGCTGTTACCTATTCTGTTGACCACATCTTGACAGGCAAGGTCTGAGTTAGTAGGTACAAAGCATTTAGGATACTGTCTACCACATCAGAAAATCCAAAAAACCTTGACTCTGTCAGCATTATTGCAATCGTACTGATTGTAGATCAGTAGAATATGCCTTTGTAGGAATATGATTTTCTAGTTTGTACACCATAGCCCAGCTTTGCCAACTTCTTTCAGGTCCTCAAAATATATTACTTTCGCACTTGTCCTGGCCATTGAGCTGTTTCCTCTGGTAATTTCTTTATCCTCCCCTCCCTTCAGAAATTCCAGGAAGGTAAGAGTTTATGCTTACGTACTAATGTGGCTTCCTATGGAAGGCACAGGGCTTCCCAGGCGGCACTAGAGGTGAAGGACCCACTTGCCAATGCAGGAAACATAAGAGACCCAGGGTCGATCCCTGGGCCAGGAAGATCCCCTGGAGAGGGGAATGGCTAACCACTCCAGTATTCTAGGAAGGAGAATCCCATGGACAGAGGCGGGATACAATCCATAGGGTTGCAAAGTGTAGGACACGACTGAAGCAACTTAGCATGCACATTCACATGGTTGGCATAGAATAAATACTCAATACATTTGTGTGATCTATTAATGAATGAATGCAGGGATGAGTGGGTAGGTGGATGGATGGATGTCTTGGATGGATGGATAAGAAAGCAGATGTACCCATTTTTAAGGGATTTTTGACACAGCATTGATCAGTGATAACTTGAATTAATTTTATTTAGCCTGGAATACTCAGACATACTAATCATCTCAAAATCTATAGACCCACTGTTAGGACTAGCCAACCTGTCCCCTTTGGCCCAGCTGAGAAGAATGTTTATAAATAATGGAATCCCTAATTGGGTATTAACATGTGGCAAACATCTGTCCATGATACCTTCCGTGAAGCGGTTACAGACTGAAGTTCATTTAACTTCAACTCCAGTGTAAGCCTCAGACTACAGCTTCATCAGAGTCAGCAATCTCACCCATGTAGAGTGGTACACAGAAAGAAACAAGCAAATACTGAGGACCGGATCTCAATGAACTCACCATCATTACGGGGAAGACACACTGCAGTTCTAGTGACTGATCATAGCTTGGCCACATCATCTTCACAATTCAGAGAAGAGACAGTTTATGATTATTACTAAGATAAAAATAATAACTTGTTTTCAGCTTGTAAAACATGATATCATAATTCATCAATCAATTTAAAATAAAATGGATTCTTCCTTTTTGGATTGGACAAACTGAACTCTTATCAGAAATGATGTTACATTTTCAGACAAGAGGGTTTGTATCAAGCTTGATCAATTCTCTGAAAGTATAGTATGCCTTCACAGAAATAACTTAAAAATATATTCTGAGGATTTTATCTTGGTTGGAAGTATAGCACACTCGATTATGTAGGACAGAAGCCATTCAGCATGTGCCTTGAGGCTTATTAAGTTCCCCAGGACTCTTGATAATGAAGATAAACAGTCTAACCTTTCCTCAACTTGCAACCCTGGTTATCACAATGCTCATTAGGAAGAAACTCTGTAGGAAAAACATGGATAAATGCATGCCCTCTACTTTTACACTCTAATTTTCTTTTTACTCCACAATCTGGCTATTTTCTAGAGTCAGAGAACAGTGCTTTTGTGAAAGATCTTTGCTACAAAATTCTAAGCTTAGGTTTTAAGAGTTTAAAGTTGCGGACAGGTTGACAGAGTAGCTTGTAATACATTCTATAAACTGGAATTCTTTTTAAAAAAAATTATTTATTTTCCATTTATTTTTATTAGTTGGAGGCGAATTACTTTACAATATTGTAGTGGCTTTTGCCATACATTGACATGAATCAGCCATGGATTTACATGTGTTCCCCATCCTGATCCCCCCTCCCACCTCCCTCTCCACCCGATCCCTCTGGGTCTTCCCAGTGCACCAGCCCCAAGCACTTGTCTCATGCATCCAACCTGGGCTGGCGATCTGTTTCACACTTGATAATATACATGTTTCGATGCTGCTCTCTCACAACATCTCACCCTCGCCTTCTCCCACGAGTCCACAAGTCTGTTCTGTACATCTGTGCCTCTTTTTCTGTTTTGCATATAGGTAAACTGGAATTCTTAAGGGACAAATGTTGAGATGCTTTCTAGCACTTACAATAGTTTCTAAAATTTGATATGCAATTATTCCAGGTTCCATTTTTTTAAAAAGAAAAAAAAAAGAAAGGAGAGAGAATAAAGATATCAGACTATTTATGGTTAGAAAAATCTATTACAAAGAAAAGAAAAGTAACAACATATACTGATCATTTCCATTTGATCATAATAGTAACCTAGTGCCTTGTGTTAATAAGATACAACTGCTGAACTAATAATAATTTGCCTCTGCTTCTCTTGAATAAATCATAGATGTGAATGAGCCACTGAAAAATCTTGCCTCTGTTCTCCACTTTTTGAGATTAGATGGTCCACTGAGGAACAGGCTCCTGCTTCATTGATAGGAGAAGCAAGGGGGAAGGCGATAAAGCACAGGTGTGGACAGAGAAAAAAATCATCCTTGCTATTTGCAAGAGCCACTGAAACTCCTGAACGGTATCAAGAACTCTTCTTGAGACTCAGAAGAGTTGAGTCATGATCCAACACCAGACAACATCTAGCTTTGCTCCCAAACAGGCTCTATATTTCCATGACAGAGCTGAGAATCTGCTGTGCTCCTTGGTCTCCAGGCATCTGCACACGTTGTTCTTCTGCCTGGTTCACTTCTTCTCTAGCCTTATCAGTCCCACCTCCCTTAACCTCACATTTTTTCTGGATAATCCCTATGTAGGCATCATGACTGTCCTTCTCTGTCCGTTCGGTGTCCTCTAAAATGGCACTCATCTGACTTTGCAGTGTGTGCTCAGTCACCAGGTCAAGTCCAACTCTTTGCCACCCCATGGACTGTAGCCTGCCAGGCTCCACTGACCATGGGATTTCCCAGACAAGAATACTGGAGTGGGTTGCCATTTCCTTGTGACTGCTTGTTTACATATCCGTTTCTCCCTCGAGATAGTATGCTCCTTCAGGGAACAGTGCCACTGTGCAACAGTCTAACTCTAGACACTGGTGCAGCCTCTGGAACTTGGAAGACATTCAATAAACAGAAGTAGAAGAATGAATGAATGAATGAGTGAGACTTTCTTATATTTAAAGGAAAATTGAGGTATTTCAGGATTAAGGTTATATATGCCACTTCATGTGTTCATTAACTGACAATAATTCAAAATAATAGGAAATATTTCTGATTCCTAATAAGAAATAATCAGAACAATGCAAGTTAAAACCATAGTGTTAATATATCATTTTTGGAAGTCTATTTACATTTATTTTGAGAAGGAAGCAGAGAAACTGTATTCTCATACAGTACCCTTGAGAGGTAAAGTTTACATGTTCTATTTGGAAAGATGTTTGGCAAGTAAGTAAATGGAAATTCACACATCCTTTTGCCCATTCATTTTACCATTTTACTTCTCTCTCTCTCTCTCTGTGCTCAACTTGCTTCAGTTGTGTCTGACTCTTTGTGACCCCATGGATCATAACCCACCAGGCTTCTCTGTCCATGGGATTTCACAGCTAAGATTTCTGGAGTGAGTTGTCATTTCCTTCTCCAGGGGATCTTCCAGAACCAGGGATCGAACTCCACATATATCAGTTCAGTTCAGTCGCTCAGCTGTGTCCAACTCTTTGCCTAACCCATGGGCTGCTGCACGCCAGGCTTCCCTGTCCATCACCAACCCCTGAAACTTGCTCAAATTCATGTACATTGAGTCGGAGATGCCATCCAACCATCTCATCCTCTGTCATCCCCTTCTCCTCCTTCCTTCAATCTTTCCCAGCATCAGAGTATTTTCCAATGAGTCAGTTCTTTGCATCAGGTGGCCAAAGTATTAGAGTTTCAGCTTCAGCATCAGTCCTTCCAATGAACATTCAGGACTGATTTCCTCTAGGATGGACTGGTTGGATCTCCTTGCAGTGCAAGAGACTCTCAAGAGTCTTCTCCAACACCACAACTCAAAAGCATCCATTCTTCCTCGCTCAGCTTTCTTTATAGTCCAACTCTCACATCCATACATGACTATTGGAAAAACCATAGTTTTGATTAGAAAGACCTTTGTTGGCAAAGTAATGTCTCTGCTTTTTAATATGCTATCTAGGTTGGTTCTAGCTTTTCTTCCAAGGAGCAAGCATCTTTTAATTTAATGGCTGCAGTCACCATCTGCAGTGATTTTGGAGCCAAAAAAAGTCTCTCACTGTTCCATTGTTTCCCCACCTATTTGAAATAAAGTGATGAGACCAGATGCCATGATCTTAGTTTTCACAATGCTGAGATTTAAGCCAACTTTTTCACTCTCCCCTTTCACTTTCATCAACAGGCTCTTTAGTTCTTCTTTGATTTCTGCCATAAGGATGGTGTCATCTCCATATCTGAGATTACTGATATTTCTCCCAGCAAGCTTGATTCCAGCTTGTGCTTCATCCAGCTCGGCATTTCACATGATGTACCCTGCATACAAGTTAAATAAACAGGGTGACAATATACAGTCTTGACACACTCCTTTTCCAATTTGGAACCAGTCTGTTGTTCCATGTCTAGTTCTAACTGTTGCTTCTTGACCTGCATGCAGATTTCTCAGGAGGCAGGTAAGGTGGTCTGGTATTCCCATCTCTTGAAGAATTTTCCACAATTTGTTGTGATCCACACAGTCAAAGTCTTTGGCATAGTCACTAAAGCAGAAGTAGATGTTTTTCTGGAACTCTCCTGCTTTTTTGATGATCCAGAAGATGTTGGTAGTTTGGTCTCTGGTTCATCTGGCTTTTCTAAATTCAGCTTGAACATCTGGAAGTTCATGGTTCATGTACTGTTGAAGCCTGGCTTGGAGAATTTTCAGCATTACTTTGCTAGCGTATGAGATGAGTGCAATTATGTGGTAGTTTGAGCATTCTTTGGGATTGCCTTTCTTTGGGATTGGAATGAAAACTGACCTTTTCCAGTCCTGTGGCCACTGCTGAATGTTCCACATTTGGTGGCATATTGAGAGCAGCATTTTCACAGCATCATCTTTTAGGATTTGAAATAGCTCAGCTAGAATCCCAACACCTCCACTAGCTTTGTTCATAGTGATGCTTCCTAAGGCCCCCTTGACTTCTCAGTCCAGGATGTCTGACTTTACGTGAGTGATCACACCATCATGGTTATCTCGATTATTAAGATCTTTCAATACAGTTCTTCTGTGTATTCTTGCCACCTTTTATTATCTTCTGCTTCTGCTAGATTCATACAGTTTCTGTCCTTTTTTGTGACCATCTTTGCATAAAATGTTCCCTTGGTATCACTAATTTTCTTGAAGAGATCTCTAGTCTTTCCCATTCTTTTGTTTTCCTCTATTTCTTGGCACTGATCACTGAGGAAGGCTTTCTTATCTCTCCTTGCTATTCTTTGGGAATATCTTTCCTTTTCTCCTTTGCCTTTCACTTCTCTTCTATGCACAGCTATTTGTAAGCCTTCTTCAGACAACCCTTTTGCCTTTTTGCATTTCTTTTTCTTGGGGATGGTCTTGATCATTGCCTCCTGTACAATGTCATGAAACTCTGTCCATAGTTCTTCAGGCACTCTGTCTATCAGATCAAATCCCTTGAATCTATTTGTTACTTCCACTGTATAATCATAAGCGATTGATTGAGATCATTTCTGAGTGGTCTAGTGATTTCCCCTATTTTCTTCAACTTAAGTCTGAATTTGGCAATAAGGAGTTCATGATCTGAACCACAGTCAGCTCCCAGTCTTGTTTTTGCTGACTGTATAGAGCTTCTCCATCTGTAGCTGCAGAGAATATAATCAATTTGATTTTGGTATTGACCATCTAGTGATGTCCATGTGTAGAGTCTTCTCTTGTGTTGTTGGAAGAGGGTGTTTGCTATGAGCAGTGCATTCTCTTGGCAAAACTCTGTTAGCCTTTGCCCTGATTCATTTTGTACTCCAAGGCCAAATTTGCTTGTTACACCAGGTATCTCTTGACTTCCTACTTTTGCATTCCAGTCCCCTATAATGAAAAGGACATCTTTTTTGGGTGTTATTTCTAATAGGACTTGTAGGTCTTCATAGAGCCGTTCAACAGATGGTAAAAAATCCACCTGCAATGCAGGAGATGTGGATTCAATCCCTGAGTTACGAAGATTCTCTGCAGAAGGAAAAGGCTACCCACTCCAGTATTCTGACCTGGAGAATTCCATGGACTCTATAGTTCATGGGGTCACAAAGTGTTGAACACAACTGAGCAACTTTCACTATATATATATATATATATATATATATATATATATATATATAAATCATTTACTGACATAATTAAGTATATTCACTACAGCATTTGGGGTAATAGTAAAAAATCAGAAACAGCCTGAATGTATTTCCAGATGAAAATGACTAAATAAAATTGACTATAATCACAAAAGACTGATATATATAGCAGTTAACATCTTGAAGTATTATAGATAGACCTTAAAAAGCATAATGATGTGGGGGAAAAGCAAATTGCAAGATAATAATTTCTCCATGCTACCATTTGTGTAAATAGACACCTGATAAGCCAATACAATATATATGGTTTATACAAGTGCATTTATGTTTAAAATATAGGAAGTGGGTTGCAATGATATTCAATGACCCCTTGATAGAGAATGTCTCTGGGAAGGAATATAAGTGATGAGCTTTGGGGAGTAGTCAGAGACCTTCATTTTCTCCACAGCATTTTTAACTTCTTTATTTAAAATGAAGTTTGAAGTATAACATTGGCAATGGAAATGTAAGCACTGATTGTTCAGATTATATAGTATATAACTATCTAGGTCTTCTGTGCTGTCCCCAACGATAGGATAGACAAAGTACGGGCACTAAGCAATTCTCTCAGTTTTGGAGATGCAGGTGGGAATGAAAGGCCACAGGATAGTGGAAAGGACAGTATCTAGCCCTACCTGTGAGAATGAAAGGACATCAAGTCAAGATGCCTATACATATGAGATGTCCCTCCTGTTACCCTTAGGGAATGTCATGGCAACCTTGCATTATTTAGAGAGGTTCATGAGTACTGTGAAATGAATGACTTGGGAAAAATAAAAGGAAAGTGATTACTACGGAAAGGAAGGAATACAATTGGCAAAATGATGTTGCTCTTGCTGAGATAGAGAGTGGAGAGGCAAACAAGCTGCCTCCCAGGTCTGGTTATTACAGATAACAGCTGTCTGGATGTAAGAGTCAGTGCACTGAATATGCAAACAATCAATCGGTAGTCTTAAACTGTAAAACAACAACAAAAAGGCATCCATAGCACACAGCCCACAAGACAGTCACTGTGCTACCACTATTGACAGGTTTCTTAAAAGGAGATCAAAAGAAACCATATTCCATTTTCTTACAGAGGATGAAAGTGCCAAGGATGAGAAGCATGCAGTGTGTAGTATAGATAAACAAAAAGAAGGCTTTCTAACAAGTACATGTTCTTCTGACAGAGAGAAAGAAATAAAGGAGAAAGAAGTTAGGTTGTCAATTGTAAAGAGCACATTAATTAAAATAGACTGTGAGTCAGTGCTGTGTGTGTATCAGAGTGCAGTTTTAACAAGATATGAGAAGGACTCAGAGTAGTGAATGCCTCAGTGGTTTTAAACTGGGACCTTTGAACTCTGTTAATTTATACACTGACTGTCATAAAATTCAGCAAACTGTCAATTGCTATCATAACACTATTGCTTTTACACTGACAGTCAGTGACAAGATTACCCTTCAATAGCAATAAACACGCAGAAAGGTAGAAGGCATTTTATTACAGAAAAAGCACTCGATTCAGTTCTTGCCTGCCACTGCCCCACCCATCAGTCTGAGTAAGCTGCCCAGCTAAGCGGATTCTCAGGCCTGTTACTGCAAGTAGCGAAACCAAAACAACTGCTCCACTAAATTCCTCTCTGCTCTAATATTTTAGAATCTTATTAAACCCATCTAGTATGCTGTGGAAGTTAGAAGAAAGAGAAAAGTATTTTGTGAAAGAAAAGGCATTCTTTCAGTCAGTGGTGGAAGATGCATGCTATGACATTTTATCAATTTCACAAGTAATATATGCTTTTAAAATTAGATATTGCAGAGGGACTCGTGGGTGTTGGAAAAATACTGCATTATAAATTGAATATGGAAATTTGCTGTTTGGCATCTTACTTTCCTTTCTCTGACATATTAGGAAAAAAATTACAAATAGTTCCCCTTCGAATCAGAAATGATCTGAAGATTAAACTCTCTTGGCCTTCAGAGAAATAGAAAATAATTTTGGAGTTACTGATAAATTTGATTCGTGGTTTAAAAGGATATCAAAGTTTATTTTGAAAGAACAAAAGAATTTTTATTTTCCTGAGAGGAAAATGGAATCATTGTGTGAATAGGATTTGGAGAAATGTTATAAAGAAATGGTAATACTGTTGGGGAGTGATGGGAACATAAAAGGAAGAAAGTGACTAACAGGGAAGAAAGCAGGAAGGAGAATCTCCTTGTGATTGACATGGAATCAAAGAGCAGTTGGAAGACCCAGAAGAGAAATTAGATGAAGGTTGCCCCAGAGTCCTGGAATCCACTCCAGTCAGATAATTTGCAGCTGTGATAGCTCAAAATACAGTGAATGAAATCACACAGCCCTTCTCTTATCACTATAGTGCTGAGTTTTCCAGGCTGGTGATCTATTGCATCTTTTTGCTCAGTCATCCCCTAGAGGGCTATTCTTGTGTCTGTGATCAAACCTGCCTCATGGCCACATCCAGGACTCAGCCCTCAGGAAGTTGACAAGTGAGAAGGTTAGTGGCAAACAACTTATCTTTACTTAGAAGGAGATATTGAAGGAACCTGCCTATGTATCTTCTGTTCACATTCCATTGGCCAAAGTTGGTCACATTGGCCACATCCAAGTGCAAGGAAGGCTGGGAATTGTAGTCACCAGTGGTCTAGTGGGCAGCCACGTGCCCACATAAAGCTATGCTTACGGCTGCTTCACATTGTTGTGCAGAAGGCAGAAACCAACACAACAATGTAAAGCAATTATCCTCCAATCAAAAATGAATTTGAAAAAGCCAGAAGGATAAAATGGATACTGTCTAGTAAGAAAGTTTATAAAGAAGGAAGAGGGTCCACTGCTCAAAAAGAGCTGAGTGGGAAATCTGGCAAAGAGACCTGAAGGAAATATTCTGGGTCTGCAGTAGTCCTGTGAGAGCCACTATTGCCTCAGAATTCCCTGTGACCACCGTGTCCACCTCCTACTTCTTGTTTTCAGGCACTGGCAAAATTTACCCAAGGTGGGTGCAGACTTTACTGCATCAGCAGCTAGAATCTCCCTTACTGACCCATAAGAGGTATGCCTAACTGATCCCGGGACTTTACTTGGGCTCTGATTAACTCGCCCCATGACCTAATTACTAGAAAATCCAGAAGAGAAGTCTAGGGCTCTGGGAGTGTGTGTAGTGATCTACTTGGGAAGTCACGCTGAAATGAATAAACTAAGGACTGGACCATAAGTTGGAATGAAAATTAATAACACCTTTGATACCAATATTTACATAGACATGAATGAATATCACAAAAGCTATCTTCTCATATAATTTTAATGTGATTTAAATGCAGAGTCCATAGAAGGTAGATCAAAAATTATCATAGAATATGGCAATATTTTCAAATTTCAGCCTTAAGTGGGGAATTCTATTAGTAGATGCTACTGTGATAGACATTAATTATAGGAAAGGAAATTAGTTTCCTTTGAAGTGTTTTACATATTAATCTCTGGCAAAATTTGAATAATTCTAAATGCAGATTTTTTTTTCTTACTCCAGTATTAAAATTACTGTGGATGTACATGTTGAATCAGAGAGGTATTTCTTTATGTATAAGTTCCTGTTACATTACTGGGAACAAGAAATAATTTCCTCTGACAGAATGTGTCTGAGATAAAAATGAAATTGTAGTGAGGAAAATTTATTGATAGCTATAGAGAAGTCCAAAGAATATTTCTAAGTAAAAAGACTGCTAAATTTAGGAAAAGCTACACTCTATTTTCATTCATTGTTTTGGTGTGGCAGTAATCCAACAAGAAGAATATGACATGTGTTAACCTCTCCCAAGACTGCTTGAAATTTTGTAAAAGGCCACATACAATGCATTTTATGAACGTTATATTTTTGATCTAGAGCACAGGAAGTGGGTTTTCTCTTTTAATTGGAGGAAAATTGCTTTACAATGTTGTCATGGTTTCTGCCATATAACAATGCAAATCCACCATAATTATACCTATATCACCTTCCTCCCCTCCTCCCATGCCACCCTCTAGGTCATCACAGAGTCCCTGGCTGGCCTCCCTGTGCTATAGAGCAGCTTCTCACCAGCTATCTATTTTACATATGGCAGTGTAACTATGTCTATGCTACTTTGTTCATTCATCCCATGCTCTCCTTCCCCCACTGTGTCCACAAGTCCATTCTCTATACATGCATCTCCATTCCTTCCCTGACTGAGGGCACAGGAAGTGGGGTTTCAAGGTCTGTTTTGCTATGTGATATTCCCTTTGACCGCTTTTGCTTACTAATTCCCCAGCTTAGAAGTCTGATCCTTCCCAAGGTAGGAGCCAGAAATTGATGTTCTCAACCTCTCTTGAAGCTAGACTGGAGGACTGTAACATATGATCTACCAAGCAGATACACACATATCAGTCTTCTAGTATAAAACTTTAACCTGAGTAGTAGATATCATGCTTGATCCATTTCTGCCATGATAGTTGCACATCTCATCGCCCCTGTTTCTGGCGATCCCATTAGCAGGAATTCTAGTCTCATGGGTCGGAATCCAGTGTAGTATCCATGGCCAAGGGAGCTGAGCAGTCGTGAATGTGATTTGGATGTTCCTTCCGGATCCATAAGAGAAGGGGGCGACAGATGAGATAGTTGGATGGCATCACTGGCTCATGGACATGAGTTTGAGCAAACTTTGGGAGACAGTGAAGGACAAGGCTTCCCTGGTGGCTTAGATGGTAAAGAATCTGCCTGCAATACAGGAGACCTGGATTCAGTCCCTGGGCTGGAAAGATCCCCTTGGAGAAGGGAATGGCAACCCACTCCAGTATTCTTGCTTGGAGAATCCCATGGACTGAGGATCCTGGCAGGCTACAGTCCATGGGGTTGTAAGGAGTCAGACATGACTTAATTGAACAATAACAACCTGGATCCATAGCCAGGTTTTCAGTCCCTGATATGGAAGGTGAGTTACATAGCATCTTTCTATTTAGACTAATAGCATACCTCACTCATTAGAAAAACATGGACTACTAGACCTAACTATTTACATATACATTTGGATCTGGATCTACAAATTATAAAAGGGTGAAAAGGTATTTTACACTCAGATATAATTTAAAAGGAACATTAAATATGTATGTGTGTATTATTAAGTGTGTGGACTGGTTTCCTTGTCTACAGTAGAATTATACCACAGCAGGAGCCCTGAAATTCCTAGTAAAGGGAAAATAGGTCTGATTCCTTCCACCAATACTAAGTGATACTGAGCACATCTTTTCACTTATCTAAGTGTCAATGAACTTACCTGAAAAATGAATAGATAAATAAATACACAAATAACATACCTGTCTGATTATGCTATTGCCAGCTAGCTGTGCTAGTACTTGACTCTTGGCTTCATATTTGCCCTTCTGTGGCCTTTTCTGTTTTGCAAGGGGGCCAAAAGTCTCAAAACTACATTTCCCAGATTTCTTGGTGGCTAGCTTTCATTCAGATGACAGCAAAAGGAGGAAGTGACAGGAAATTGGAAGGTGGAAGAATGAAAGAAGGAAGGCAGAGGTAGTCTCAACAGTAGCAGCAGACAGTTCTGGGGCCCTGGATTCATGAGGTTCCAGTGCCAGCAGCAGCCACAGGCCCAGCAGTAGCCAGTAACCATGGGAAAGGCGGCTCCAGGAAACTGTGAGCCTCAATACTGCAGAAGCATCAGCAGGAAAGCAGGCCCCTAACTCAACATGGGGGGACCGCAGTCATTCCAAGCAACAGTTGCAGCAACAGGTGATCCAGCAGCCCCAGGGGAACAGTGATCTTGAGCTCTGGATTGCATTCATCCCTAAGGGCAATACCAGCTTCCCATAGTTGCTCATTTATGAGTAACTTCATCTTTCCTTCTTACTCTTCAAGCCCTCCCAACACCTTTGCAAAGGTTTCTTCCTATCAGATCTCCTCTGCTCTGTAATGCTTGTGGTTCTTGTTTATCAGGCTATACATTAGTCAAAATCAGACAAAAGGAATGTTATCTATTTTGAAATTTCTATGAAGGCTTATCGTTTCAAAATTAGAGACAACCGTAGGCACTTGGAGTTTCTTACTGAATGTGTCATGACACCAACAGGGTTACATTTTGACTGTAAGGGAATACATTCTGTCAGATCAACACTCCCATCAAGACCACCTAGAAAAGCTGATAAAAGGAAACACAAAAAGTATGCCTGAAACCACTGAGAACATTGTGATGCAGTCAGGATGTCAGAAGCCAATATCTTGGAATGAAGTAAACTAATTGAGGTAAGCCTTAATTTTGCCCCAGCACCCACAGAATCTGCCAGCTCTTAAATGGCATAAAGTGAGAGATTTTGCAGTCAGTAAAAGTCTACTGGTAGAGCACCCAGCCATCTCATGAGAATGGGTAGAAAACAAGGAGGGGTCAAGAGAAAGAAGGTGCACAGAAGAGACCCCAGTATGTTTTGCCAGCGTCTCCTGGGATATCATCCAATTCATAAGAGGAGCCACGGCAAGAAGCTGGAGGCTGAGGAGAGAATGGCTAAAAGGTGATTTCAGTGTGATAGAGAGAAAAAAAAATTGGAGTTCAGGACAACCAAGCAGGGACTATTTTAGTAAACCTCTCAGGCGTTCAGCTGTAGCCCCTGTAGAGCTGACAATGACTGCAGGTCATCAAGTCACCTCAGACCCTGACTGCATTTGCAGTAATCTGTTCTTACTCTGGCTGCCTGCAGAGTTTAAAATTTTTTTTCATTCACCATGTCTGGTATTAAATAAATTGATTAATTGAATCAAGAAAAAACAAAAAAATATATACAATATCAACTAAATCATACACATTCCAGATATTAGAGTTATAACTTAGGGATTTTAGAATAATTATTATGCTCAAGAGAAAAAATGAAAGACTTTCACCAAGATATTCTGGACCCAAGTATGGAGTTAGGAAAAAAAAAAGAATGGAAAATATGGAAAGGAGAATAAAAAATAAATAAAAGGTGACATACGTAAGTACAATTGGCATTGAAAATATCCAATCCAAAGGAAAAGATACAAATGAAAAACTACAGTGACCAAGGTGTTTTCAAATCTAATGGCATCAAGAACCACTATAAACCACAAGGAAACCATGTGAAAGAGAAACCATGACTTGGCCCATCATAATAAAAAGAATGAAAATACAAATTGGTGATAAATTTAAAAAGTCTTAAATGAAGCCAGAGGGAATTAAAAAATAAAATGGATGGTATTTTCAGAGTAGCATCAATAAGGGTGCTAATTTTTCAATAGAAAAAAAAGAAGAAGAAACAGAGAAAAGTAAAAGACCAGAAGACAAACAATGACACCGTTAAAGTGCTAAAAGAAGTAACTATAACCTAGAATTCTATATGCAGAGAAAATAGAAAAATAAGGTAAAATGAATAGATATTTTGAGACAAAATTTGGAATAGTTTGTTCTCACCAGACTCCCACTAAAAAAAACTTAAGAAGAGAATTCTTTAGGCAGAAAACAAATTGTCTCAGATTACAATACAGAAAGTCAGGAAGCTATGAAGAAAAATGAAAAGTGTAAATGTTTAGTTAAATACAAAATAGTATCACATTTCCAAAATGATAATAATAATAATATTTTAATCATTTAAAATATATGCTGAATTAAAATTAAGGACCACAAACACAGAAAAGGCAGTTCATGTGTTCAATGGTCCTGTTATTGACTGAGAAATAGTAAAAGTACTATTTTATATTAGACTCTAGTAAGTCAAATATGCACATTACAATATCTAGGACAACCCACAGGAAGAATAATAAAGTATATAACTACAAGCTAACAGAGGGAGTGGATGAATAAATCCTTTTTCTAGTCTAAAAGAAGGGGAGTTAAACAGTAAAATGACAATATAGTGGGATGAACGGAACAGGAAATGACACCAAGTAGAACAGTGATTAATTAAAGTAAACAAAATAAATACTCCTGATAGATGGCAAAGATTGCCAGTTTGGATAATAAAACAAATTACATGCAATCTAAATATGAGGACATGGATGCACTGAAACTGAGAAGATATAAAAAAGTAAATGATGTAAAACATTAATTAAAAGAAAATTGATGCAGCAATACTATTATCTGACAAAGTAGTCTTTAAGCCAAAAAGTATTGGGGGAAAATTTTAAAAGCCACATTTCTTGTGATAAAAGGGTCAACATCAGCAGATACAACTGTTGTCTGATATCTATTCAAATTGCCTGGTATTTCCTCTCCTACATCTTATTTGATTTGGAGTAAACTGCGATGGGTTAGAAATGAAATTTTATTTATTTATTTAAATATGGAACGCTTCACGAATTTGCGTGTCATCCTTGCGCAAGGGCCATGCTAATCTTCTCTGTATCGTTTCAATTTTAGTATATGTGCTGCCGAAGTAAGCACATGAAATTATTTTTAAACTCCACTATTCTTTCAGAACAGAGTCAAAGATCTCAATGTCCGTCTTGAAAACAGTCTCTAGGGGGTACTTAAGGGTTTCCCTGATAGCAGTTGGTAAAGAACCCATCTGCAATGCGGGAGACCTGGATTTGATCCCTGGGTTGGGAAGATCCCCTGGTGAAGGGGAAAGGCTACCCACTACAGTACTCTAGCCTGGGGAATTCCATGGACTAGATAGTCCATAAGAGTCGGGTACTTATTACATTAAAAAATTGTTTCTTAGATGATTCTTTTTTCCTAGAAAAAATTAAAAGACTAAAAATTCATAACTTCCTTTTAGCCCTTTAACTAGTCAGAAAAGAATAAAAGGAAAAGCAAGTTAAGAGATAATAATTTTACAAAAACAGTAATCTCTTGTTCTGACTCAGAGTGGGGTATTTATTCCTTGTAGAATGATTGAAAATACAGAAGTAAAGAGAAGTATATCAAATATTAAAAGTCATCTCCAAGACAATCTTAAGCTGAACCCATGGGGTTTCCCTGGTGGCCCAATGGTAAAGAATCCATCCATCAAAGCAGGAAAGGAAGGTTCGATTCCTGGGTCAGGAAGATCCCCTGGAGAAGGAAGTGACAATCCACTCCAGTATTCTTGCCTGGGAAGTCCCATGGACAGAGGAACCTGGCGGGGTAGAGTCCATAGGTCGCAAAGAGTCGGACATTGCTTATAGACTAAACAACAACAAAGCGGAAACCATAAACATAGTTGCTGATTTTCTTCAAGATTGTTTGAGGAAGAATGTGTGTATCATATTAAATGTAGAGTTGTTTTATTTATTTTTTACTATATGGAGAGGGAACATATCTGTATTCACTAAGTCACTTTTTTTAATATATAAACTTTGAAGACTGTATTGCATTTCCCATTTGATCCTCTAACTGTGTGTCACATCTTCCTACATAGATTTCTTTCTCTGAGGCTAATCTCTGAAGAGATAAAACAGTTTCCTTAACCTCTGGATTCAGAGGGAAGGACAGCAAATAACAAAGCCAGAGCTCGTGGAATTTTATTCCACTTGTCTCTCCTTGCTGGATCAGCTCTGATTGACTGCTCTCATCAGAGACTTTCTCTCCCTCCAGATTCCCATTTATTGCTTCCTCCCCATTCCATTGTTGGATTCCTCATGGTTTACTTTCCCACACCTTTATTAGCCCCTCTTCAAATAGCTTTAACTTGTGAAAACTATCTGTTTTCTTCAGGGTCCCTGGCTGAAACAACATGACACTATTGGACTATATCTTTATTTATTACACTATTTTCCTAATACTTTGCATTTAGGCTTTTCTTGATTATTTTGAATCTAAATATTGTGGTAATGAAGGTACTTATGTGCACAGTTCTAGGGGACAGCTCTGGTTATCTTTAAATTATATTTTCTGATTGGTGATATGTAGAAATGCTTACTAACATCCACCGACACTGATAAAATCTTTTATTATTTCCAATAGTTTAACTGTGGATTTTCATACATTTTTATGAAGATAATCATATGAGCTATAATTAAGATTTTGTTTCTTTCTTTCCAATCTAGCTGCTTCTTATGCCTGTTTTGTATCTTACTGCACTGCCTAGGACATATAATAAAAAGTTGACTGCAAGCAGTATTAATGGGCAATAATTTCTTCCTGATTTCAAAGGAAATGCCTGAATTTCATCATTAAATATAAACTATTGCTTTAGGATAAATTTCTAAATGTTGAATTATTCAAGCAATAGAACTGTTTTTAGCTTTTCTGGTATATATCATGAAATTTGGTCCCAGAAAAATTACAATATCTTGCATTATTGTCAATATTTTCTGAAAATGCCCTTTTCCATACAATCATGCCAACATTGGGGGTGAATTATATTTCTTTTGTTTTTTATTACCTGATTTTTTTAAAGTTATGACTCATTATCATTGTCATAATATGTAAACATTACAGAAAAATAAAATCTCCCTTCACCCTTCCTGATATTTCCATTCTCATCTGCTAGAGATAACCATTCCCAAACTAATTTACTAATCTGTAATTATTTGTTTAAAAATAATGTCTGCATGTTATGGTACCTGTTTTAGGAGATTAAATTAGTAAAATATTATTTAGAGGGAAAATATAATTATAACCCCTAACTTCTTGATGAGTTTATAAAAAGCCTATTTGATCCATGCTAAAATGTATTTATGCAATGCTAAAATGATAGAAACTGAAAAAAAAATAATTGAGGTGCACAACTGAACATTACTCTCTCATTTTTCAAATGAAAAAAATGAGTTTCATTAACATGGGAGACATAATTCTCAATTAGACAACAGATCATACAATTAAGAATGCAGACCCAGTCCCAGTGAAGGCAAATAATCTTTGTTTGTTCCATGGTCATGCCTAAACCCAAATGTACTACAAGGAAGAAAAGGGATTAAGTTTCTGCTGATAGTCAAAAATATGATTGTATACTTGACAATGTATTTTGCTTACTGTAAAACTACTTCACTAGTTTCTAAACCCAGGAAACTATATTTTCTATTTTAAAGTATTTCAGAAACACTTTAATCATTGAGATACATTTTTCTTCCATGTATAAGTGAGAGTTGGATTGTAAAGAAGGCTGAGTGACAAAGAATTGATGCTTTTGAACTGTGGTTTTGGAGAAGACTCTTGCGAGTCCCTTGGACTGCAAGGAGGTCCAACCAGTCCATCCTAAAGGAGATCAGTCCTGGGTGTTCACTGGAAGGACTGATGCTGAAGCTGAAACTCCAACACTTTGGCCACCTCATGCGAAGAGCTGACTCACTGGAAAAGACCCTGATGCTTGGAGGGATTGGGGGCAGGAGGAGAAGGGGACAACAGAGGATGAGATGGTTGGATGGCATCACAGACTCAATGGACATGAGTTTGGGTAAACTCTGGGAGTTGTTGATAAACTGAGAGGCCTGGCGTGCTGCAGTCCATGGGGTTGCAAAGAGTTGGACATGACTGAGCGACTGAACTGAACTGATGAGCTCTTAAAATTACTTTAGAGATGAGCCCCAAGTTTGGGTCATTTTTCTCTAACATAAATGCTAGAAGCTAAACTAATATAAACTAAAACAAACCATTCCAATCTACCTGCTACATACAGTTTTCCAAAGTGAGATGTTTGTTCCCTAGCTCCATAAATGTAAGTCATAAAAAATACTAAATGTGGACAGCTTTACTCCACCTGAAATTTACATTAGGTAGTCACTGGTCTATGGAAGGTACAATGTCTATGAAAGAACTCATCAAAAATATAGATATAAAACATACACCTGCCTTTGGTCTCAGAAGGCTGCATGACTTTCATCTCATCCCATAAATAATGGAGGCATCAGCACATCTATCTGCACACAATAACAAATCTCATCCTCTTGGTAATTGTAAAAACACTGAAGCCTGTTATTGACCTTGTGTAAAATATAGGCACGGGACAAACACATGGAGAAACTTTTTGTCTGCCTGTATTCACTTCTAAAGCCCCATCACACACTTTGAAAACCATTAAACTAAAAGTCAGTGATGTGAAAAGACAGAGGAAAAATATATTATAGAATAAAGCAAAACAGACAAGCTAAATCAAAAGATGTATTCAACCACACCATGTCACTCAATGTTCCTATTTTCTTTGCTTAAGTTATTTTTGAGATATTTGCATTAGGGGGAGGCTAAAATCTTAAGATCTCAAAGCTATGACTTATATACTATTACTTCTCACATTCTTTTACTTTGCTAGCTCATTTTGCAAACGAATAGTTTCTATGGATGTATTTTCAAAGTGTGAAACTTTCCCTACATTGTAAGAGGGCACATAGTCTAGTTGCATTACATTGAAAATGATCAGCACATACTTCTTGCAAATGATCACCATTTGCAAGTAATCATTTTATCCTCATCCCGTTCTCTGTCAGGGCTCTGAAACTACAGCATTGTCCATTGCCCTGGGGAGTATAATACACATATATTATCAATAGATGACATAAAAATACTGTCATTAAATCTTCCAAAAAACAAAGTTTAATAATTACCATAATAGCCTGGAAAAGGGAGAGAGAAATATAAACTATAGCAGTGAAAATAAGCATTTTAGTGTGAAGTCGCTCAGTCGTGTCCGACTCTTTGTGACCCCAGGGACTGTAGCCCACCAGGCTCCTCCGTCCATGGGATTCCCAGGCAAGAATACTGGAGTGGGTTGCCATTTCCTTCTCCAGGGGATCTTCCCGACCTAGGGATGGAACCCAGGTCTCCTGCATTGCAGGCAGACACTTTAACCTCTGAGCCAGCAGGGAAAATAGGCATTTTAAAAGAGGTCAAATTTGAGCTGGTCCATCAAGACTGGAGTTGGAACTATGGTTGCTGTGTTGTGTTAGTTGCTCAGTCCTGTCTGACTCTTTGCGCCCCATGGACTGTAGCCCATCAGGTTCCTCTGTCCACAGAATTATCTAGGCAAGAATACTGGAGTGGAGTGCCATTTCCTTCTCCAGGGGATCTTCCCAACACAGGGGTCGAACATGCATCACTTGAGTCTCCTGCATTGGCAGGCAGATTCTTTATCACTGCATCAACTGGGAAAGATGGATGGAGAAGACAACAAAGACTCTTCCGTCCACAACAGACAAGTGGAAGAACACAGTGTAAGTGGACATGTACATGAACTTAACATGTGTTTCAAGGACAAGATGAGGGATTTTACTTGGGGGCAAAAGATATGAAAGAGGTCCAAATTTGGATAAGGAACATAGTGACCAACTATTAAAGGTTTTCAAAATAGGCTGAGTAGTCTGGATTTGACCAGAAAGGTGAGGGTGCACAGTTATTCAGAATGTGAGCCTCAACCTGCGCTTCCCTGCATGCCTGCCTGTTAAGTCACTCTCTATGCCGCCCTGTGGACTGTAGCCCACCAGGCTCCTCAGTGCATGGGATTCTCCAACAAGAATACTGAAGTGGGTGGCCATGCCCTCGTCAAGGGATCTTCCTGACCCAGGGATTGAACCTGCGTCTCTTACTTCTACACTGGCAGGTGAGTTCTTTACCACTAATGCTACCTCAGAAGTCACCCACTCTTCCACTAGGCATCACATTTTTGAAGAGTTTATTTAGAGCACTTCAAGGTTCATAGCAAAATTGATGAATTGGTACAGAGATTTCCCATATGCATGAGCAGAGGCTCCTTCATTATCAACATTACCCACCAGAGTGGTTCATTTCTTACACCTGAGGAATTTATATTGCCACATCATTTCATTCAAACACCCATCATTCCTTGGGTTTGTTCTCAGTGTCATACATCATATATGACAATTTGATCAAAGGGCTCCATCTCCCTGAGGCTAGAAAGAAACTTAGACTCTTTAATTCTTGGTACTAAGAAATTATCACAATTTTCTCATAAGGTCAAATGCCTTTTATCATCTTGGATATTGGAAGCCATTTGAACCATAAAGCCAACAGGTAAGTGATATGAAATGATATGAATGATGGGTTAGGTTATAGGAGGTAGAGTTAATTAATCAAGCAAAATATTGTTAAAATTATTGAGACAGTGGATCCTGAAAATATTTAAAGGTGAAGGATTTAATAGAAGGTGTGCTAAAGGATGGGAATAGAAAATAATGAAAAGGGCTGAAAAGGGAAATAGCATAAAGAGAGATAGAAGGGTTCACTTTAAGCAGGTGGATGAAAAATTATTTTAGCTAAAATAAATAATTCCACAAATATTTACTAGGAATCTAACATTTACCAGCATAGGGCTAGAACATTATAAAACTTATCTGAACTAATTCTTATAAAATCAGTATTATTTTTTTAAGAAAAGATGAGGAATGACTCAGAGAAATTAAAAAAAAAAACTTGTCCCATATTATTTCAGCTCTATCATGCATCTTCTCTTTCAGATAAGATGAAATATAAGAGAAAGATGAAAAAAAACTTGCTTAGTTGTATTTACATTAAAAATATTGATGAGGAGTTACTAATTAGCAGTTTAATATTATGAAGAATTTAGCATGACACAAATATTTTCATTACTCTCCTTGTTTTGAAAATTAAAATGCTTTGTACTCTAAGTATAAAAAATCTGTTAACCTTAATTAGTGATAAACCTGATACAATTAAACTTAACTTTCAAAATAAAGGAAGGTTTGAGAAAAAGTAATCTCATCTAATGTGCAGTAATAGAACATTATAAAAGGGAATGAAATACATTGTATGTGGAGCCCTCTAAACTATGTTTATAGTGCTACTTATTTGGATCATTCAGAAAATATAAATACTGAGAATTTTTTCCTGGGTATTTTTGTTTTTCTTCTTGTTGTTTCAAAAGATTGAGCCAATTGTGCCTATTTTATCAAACATTTGTCCATTCCCCATTTCACAATGTCTATAAATATGCTCAGTTAATATTTGTTGGCTGAATGACTGACTGGCAGGCTGTTGGACCAGAGATATTATTTTTTGATCTAAAATAAATAATTAGCTAAACAATTTAGAATAATGTCATTCTTTTGTTTGGGATTCTACAGGCTCACTATTTCATTAAGTACGTTCTCACATTCTTAAAAGAAGCTCAAGATCCATCCCTGTGTCTACCCACACCTTCTTTTCTGACCTCATCTCCACCTCTCTCCCTCTGTCTCTCCAGCCCAGTCACACTGGTCTTCTTGCTATCCTCAAAAGGTCACACATGTGTATATCTATGGTGGAGTTTGCTGTACCATTTTCTCTGCCTGGAACATTCTTCCCATTTTCTTTCTTCCTTTAAGTCTTTGCTCACATCTCATCTTAAAGAGACCTATAGGAGCACCTTATTTAATTGTGCTACTAGTTGCTACCTCTAGCCCTTAGCATTTCTATTATTTTTCTCTGTTCTTTTCTTTTTCCTATACCATCTGATGGATCAGATGGTAAAGAATCTGTCCGCAATGCAGGAGAGCTGGGTTTGATCCCTGGGTGGGGAAGATCCCCTGGAGAAGGGAATGGTAACCTACTCCAGTATTCTTGTTTGGAGAATCCCATGGACAGAGAAGCCTGGCAGGCTACAGTTCATGGAGTCACAAAAAGTCAGATATGACTGAGCAATTACCACTCATATTTTCACTGTCATAGCACTTATCACATTTTAATATTGCATGTAGTTCATTTAGAAATTAAATTTGTTTATTACTTTCCTATTATACTTACAAGCCCAGTGAAAGTGGGAATCTTTATCTTTCTTGTTTACTGATGTATCCTGTGTATCCTGAAGAAGCCCTATGTCCAAAAATATTTTTCAGATGAGTGAATGAATAAGTAATAATAATGGTTAGTGCTTTCCAATAGCATCTACTTTCTAAGAAAATTAAATGTTAAACTGCCTACTAAGCATGATTGTGATTTTTTTTTTCACTTAAGGAAAAAAATGAGGAAACTGAGATTTCAGTTGAATAGTATGCCCAGACTTTCATGGCCAGTAACTAAATGTCTAACTCCAAATCTCTAAATCCTCTCTACAGGTTGCTGAGACTAGAATATACCAAAAAACATGCTAGCTCTTTGCTCTTAGTGAAGACATATCACCATCCAAAGATAAGGATTAAAACATGGAAGCTATTTGCAACAGAAGGAAAGTCCTCTGGGGAATGATGCTGTCATATGATCAAATTTATATATTTTTATTCAAGATTGAATCAAGCAATATAGCAATATTCCTGGGAGGAGAATAAAGGAAATTTTTTTCTAAACTATGTGACTATTTTCTCCTCTTTCTTTTGCTGTTAATTATACTTGGATTCATAAACTAAAAACTTACTCAAAACATATATGCAAGTTTATCAATTCTTTCACACTCAGAAAAACTGCACAATGATTTCATGCAATGTCTTTATTACAATAAGGTTAATTATCATTCTAAAATATTTCAATGATTTTCTATTTTAAAGTTTGATTTTTGAGACAAATAGAGCTTTTCTGTCATACTACTCAATTATATAACCCTCTTTCTGCCTCACTCAAACTGGGTGTCAGAGGTCAGTTAAATTTTTTAAAAAATTATTTTTTAACGTTTGTTTTCGTTTATTTATTTTTAGCCGTGCTGAGTCTTCATGTTGCCCGGGCTTTCTCTAGTTTTGGTGAGTGGGGGCTCCTCTCTGGTTGCAGAGCACAGGCTCTAGGGGGCGCGGGTTAGTGAGCTCAGTCGCTGCCGCTTCTGGGCCCTAGAGCACAGACTCAGCAGCTGGGACACACAGGTTTAGTTGGCCCGAGGCATGTGGGATCTTCCTGGATCAGGGATGGAACCTGTGTCTCCTGCAATGGCAGGTGGATTCTTTACCATCGAGCCACCAAGGAAGCCCTTAAAAATGTTTTAGGAGAAGGAAATGGCAACCCACTCCAGTGTTCTTGCCTGGAGAATCCCAGGGACGGGGGAGCCTGGTGGGCTTCTGTCTATGGGGTCACACAGAGTCAGACACGACTGAAGCGACTCAGCAGCAGCAGCAGCAGATGATCACAGACGATCTAAAGGAGAAGTTCAGGACTGAGCTTTTCAATTCTCATGCAGCTGCTAGGACCTGGTGAACCACATCATTAAAACCATAATTTCCAACCTGTAACCACAGATTCTAAGCTCTTCTGAGCAACGAATGGATCATGGTGAAAGTATCTTTTTTGGTTGTAATTTATTTAACTTTAATTAGTCAATAAAAATAATCATTGCTGAAAAAAAAAATGTTTTAAACCTGTCAACAACATCCTTGAAGTTCCAGTAGCTTAGAAATCTCTTAACGGTTTAATCTTCTGACAGTAATAAAACATTTTAAAATGCAACACAACCTTCAAATGAGGTTGTAGCAAGAGAGAAAAATCTCCAACTTGTAAAAATCTCTAAACTACAAAAGTTTCCATTAAAAAGCAACAAGAAAAAAGTACATTTTAATTTGAGGCAATAGTAGCATATGACAAAATGGAAAATGGTTCCACTGTGAAAGGCAATCTTCCCTTTGTCAAAGCTCTGACAAGCCAAAGATGACTTACTTATTGATCTTTCTCTTTGTAAAATAAAAGAATTGTCTAAAGAAAGGAAAAAAGAAGGTAAAGAGTTAGGCAAGCTTCATTAAAAAAATTAATGAAGGCAAAGATAATTTACCAAAAACTTATGGTATATGATGTGCATCAAAGAAAAACACTTAAGTTTTCAGTTGTGATAAGTGGAGACATTTATTTCTGTATTTTGGAACACTGCTTCTTTCCTCTTATAGGGAGACTGTACCACCTTGAAAATACTGTTTTGGAGGGACTGCTACCAAAAACTACTTACTCTCCTTCCCTCCCCCACTAAGTATGCTCCTTCCTTCTTTCCTTCCTTCCTTCCCTCCCTTCTTTCTTTTTCATTCTTTCTCCCCTTCTTTCTTTCTCTGAGTTCATTCTTAAAATTACATAAAATAAAACTGATCATTTAAACTATTTTAAGTGTACAGTTCTGTGGCATTAAGTACACTCACATTGCTGTGTAACAATCATTTTTTTACACTTATAAATAAAATACCTTACTATCATCCCAGGCTTCCCAGGTGGCACTAGTGGTAAAGAACCAACCTGCCAATGCAGGAGACATAAAGAGACGCGGATTGGATCCCTGGATCCCTGCGCTGGGAAAATTTCCTGGAGGAGGGCATCGTAACCCACTCCAGTATTCTTGCCTGAAGAATCCCAAGGACAGAGGAACCTGGTGGGTTATGTCCATAGGATCTCAAAGAGTTGGACATGACTGAAGTGATTTAGCGTGAACACACACACTTTATCATCTCACCTGCTTTATCGTATCTTGTTCACCTGAGTCATATAATAGGAAAGTTAAGGACAGGGAGAAAGGTTTTAGGGCATTCTATAACCACATGATTTTAATTTCCCAAGTGAAGTATGTGATATAAAAACATTGATGAGCCTGGCAACTAAGACATTTTGTTTGCCTTTACTTTTTTTTTTTGCTTTTTTAGGGTAAATCCATGTAAATCCCACCACTCTATTCCAAAGTGTGTTCCTTGGATTATCAGTTCTGGGGATGTTTGTAGGTGTTGCCCAGAAAAGGAATATATGACCAGATAATTTTGGACCCACTAGGTTAGCAGATTTCCTCTGCAGGAGTTTCTTAAAACATCTCATTTGTTGATGTGCATTGTAACTCCAAATAAGAAAGGTGACCTGCACATTTTACAAAGGTATTTAACCATTGAACTGTGATATTACTTGAGAATATTTTAGGACTACTTTGCAATGGAGTATACTTTGAAAAACATGAGAATCTCTTCTACAGATGTGTCATTCAGATTTTTACAATAGCATTTGGTACTTAAAAAAATAAAGATAAAAAAACCTTTTATTTTAATGTTTACTCATTCGGAAACCTGCCATCATTTTTCACATCCACCTTCCGTCCTGAACTGCCCACTGGTTACCTCAAAACTGTATCTTTCTGCCATCTGTTCATTTAATGTTTTTACTCTTGAAATTTTGCGTGTGTGTGTGTGCTCAGTAGTGTCCGACTCTTTGAAACCCCATGGACTGTAGCTTGCCAGGCTCCTCTGTCCATGGGGTTTTGGCAAGAATACTGGAATGGGTTGCCATTTCCTAACTCCAGGGGATCTTCCCGACCCAGTGATCGAACTCGCATCTCTTGCATCTCCTGCATTGGCAGGCAGATTCGTTACTATAGAAATTGTACTTCCTTTCAAAAGTGGCTATGGCAGGAAATATATATTTATATATACACACATATATATGTGTATATAGTGAGAGAGAGAAAAGAAATTCATTATTTAAATCTTAACAAACAGAAAACCCAAAGCATATTGAGGAAAGCCTTGCAAGTGAGGTGGCTCAGGAAACTGAGCCAGGTGTCAGGAAACTCTAATGAGGCCATTTCAGCAATCCCTCTGCAGACTTTCCTCCCAGTGGCCAGCACTGGACATGTCCTCACAGGGAGGGATTGATCACTCTTCTGTTTAATACTGTGCTCACGTTGTCCTCCTCACCCACCAAAACCCACCTCTACTTTAAAGAAAAGACTGATTTTTCCAGCCCCTCGGAGGAGGTCAGAGTGTTCAGTTAAACCTCTGATTAAGGAGGAGAATGGGTCCCAGACCCCAGCCAGTGCCAACAGAACATTAGCTCCCAAGAAAAACAGTCTTCAGCCGCTTAAGATCACTGGCTTTTCTCTTAAATTTGGGTCTTCTGCAAAGTCAACACAGAACCACCAACACATAGTAAGAATAACAGAACTTTGGGCATATAACAGAACTTTTTACCTATCTTTACTTACAGCATATTCTGTGGTAGACAAAAAGACATGCAAACCCATTGGCATTGGAAAAGGGCTTCATTTTTTTAAAAAAATTATTTATCTGTTTGGTTCCACTGGGCCTTAGTTGTGGCATGTGGGATCTATCCATTCCAGTTTGGGGATTGCTCTCTCTCTCTCACTTTCTCTCTCTCCATCAAAACTTCTGTTTCTTCCCCTCTCTCCTTGGCTTAGTCCCTCTTTAAGATTCACTAACCATCCTCTCAGCATATTTTCAACAAGAAGCACAATCAGTTCTGAAAACAAAAGTGAGAATAACAGGGAAGGTGGGGTATGTAAAGGCAACATCTGCTTTGGGTGTTATGACAAAGTATTCACCAAAGACAAGTATTATGGATTGAACTGGGTCCCCAAAAGATATGCTGAAGTCCCTAATCTCCAGTACTTGTGAATATGACCTTATTTGAAAATAAGTGCTATGGAGATACAATCAAGTTAAAATTGAGGTCATAGTGGATAGTGAAAGTCACTCAGTCATGTCCAACTCTTTATACCCCAGGCCAGAATACTGGAGTGGGTAGCAAGAATACTGGCATGGTTTGCCATGTCCTACACCAGGGGATTTTCTCAACCCAAGGACTGAACCCAGATCTCCCACCTTGCAGGCGGATTCTTTACCAGCTGAGCCATCAGAGAAGCCCAAGAATACTGGAGTGGGGAGCCTATCCCTTCTCCAGCAGATCTTCTCGACTAAAATCGAACTGGGGTCTCTTGCATTGCAGGCGGATTCTTTACCAGCTGAGCTACCAGGGAAGCCCTAAATCCAATGACGCATATCCTTATAAGAAGATAGAGATTTTGGAGACACAGCGGGGAAAAGCCATGTGAAAATGGATTAAGGAATTGGAGTGATGTAACTATTAGACAAGGAACATTAAGTATTGCCAGCAACCCCTGGAAGCTCTGAAGAGCCAAGGAAGGATTCTTCAAAGAGCATTAAGAGGAAGCACAGTACTGCCCAGCCCTTGATTTCAGATTTCTAGCCTTCAGAACCATAACAGAACATGTTTCAAACCACTCACTTTATGGTAATTTGCTATAGCATTCCTAAGAAACTATTATACAAGTGAGCGCAAGAAGCTAGCTGCAAGAAGAAAAGGAAAATAAATAATTAGGGAAGAATAAAACCCAGATTAACTTCCTAATAAATTATCTGGTACATCAGGAAGTTCACACAGGGGACAGTAACATCTTACAAGTTATCAGTAACTGTGGTTACTTTCAGCTTACAAATATGTATTGAATACCTCTTCTGGGCCACTGGAAGGTAAATAGACCATGGCTTTACCCTAAAGCCATGGAGCTTGCCTGGTGGCTCAGACGGTAAAGCGTATGCCTACAATGCAGGAGCACTGGGTTCGATCCCTGGGTTGGGAAAAGCCCCTGGAGAAGGAAATGGCAACCCACTCCAGTACTCTTGCCTGGAAAATCCCATGGATGGAGAAGCCTGATAGGCTAGTCTGTGGGGTTGCAAAAGAGTTGGACATGACTGAGCGACTTCACTTTCTTACACTAGAAGGAGTAAAACGCAATGGATGAGCACTAGACATAGGACCACAAGCTCTCAGTAAGTGTGTAAGGATACTTTCAAGGTAGATAGAAGGAGAATTTAATATGAACTTGAAGGTCTGGAGAACACTTCCTCCAGAAAATCAAGCCTTGGCTGGGGTTGTGCTCGCTGAGTAGGCGTTGGACAAGGGAAGGATGGTATAGACAGCATTTCAAGCATCTACAGCATAACCAACACCAAAGGTGTAATATGGCATATGATGACCAACTGTGTGTTCTGAAAGGGTAAACTTTAATATAGAAGGTGAGCCCAGAGAGGCAAATAGAGACCGGGATGTGAAAGGTCTCATGCATCATGCTAATACAGTTGTTCAGACTTTATAGTGTGAAAACAGGAACTAATGGTGGCTTTTAAACTAAGAGGTCAGGATTTCATTGTGTGTATTTCACTTTAGTGTAGAAGATGAACTGGGGAAAGACAAGGCCTCCTGCACAAAAACTGGAGTTGGAAATTGGCTGAGCCAGGAGGGATGTCCCACAACAGGAAGGGTGAACCACACTGGGCTGAGCCCAGCATATCCTGCATCACTAGAAACCGTCTGGGGACTACTGCTTGGCTAGTGAGTGCCTCTCTCCTCTGTGCTGTGATCTGGTGACAAGCATTCATAGGCTCAGGCTGGTTTGAATTCATAGAGTCCCTATTAGTCATCTCAAAGCAGATTATACTAAAGTCTTACAGGTGTCCTCCCTTCTCTATCCTTTTATAATGGAATGGGTTATTGGTATTTGTATTTGGCCACTAATCCATATCTCTAGGAAAAGTTAAGATGTAGCACTACATTTTTCTCTAATGAATTCATCCTCATGAACTCTATCCATCATAATATTCTCAAGGAAACAGACTGAACACTGAAGGGACAGAATAGAGCTTTTCTCAGTGCCAACTATTGATTTTGAATGATCCATCAGCCCTTCTTGTGGCAGCAGGTCCCTGGGTCACAGACTGCTAGGCTGTCTGTGTACACTGGTCTTGTTGTTCTGCCATGGAGAACTTTCCCATAGCTCTGCTTCTTCACTCACAAAAATTTACACAGTGCTCTCATTTTATCTGTCCAACCTTGTACCTCCTGATGAATGTCAAGTCTTCCATTAATTTCCCTTGGGCTCCTAGTTCACATCCACATAGTATCATGATTGCCTTGTTTAGTCACTCAGTTGTGTCAGACTCTTTTGTGACCCCATGGACTGTAGCCCACCAGATTCCTCTGTCCATGGAATTTCCCATGAAAAACACTAGAGTGGGTTGCCATTTCCTTCTCCAGGGGGTCTTCCTGACCAAGGGATTAAACTTGTGTCTCCTGTATTGGCAGGCAGATTCTTTACCACTGAGCCATCAGAGAAGCCCCCATGATCTCTTTAACTATTCCTAATTTTTCCTGCTGCAGTCCATGGGGACACAAAGAGATGGACATGACTGAGCAACAGAACTGAACTGAATTTTTCTTGACTTACAACCCCTTGAAAAGACAAGTGGTTGTCCTTTGCTTTGATGGTGAGATATAGAGTAATTCTATTTTCACTGAATACAGTTTTTCTGGGACTTACGTTTACATTAGTCTCAGTCTACTTCTTACAAAAAAGGATTTGCCAGCAGGACAAATTGTGTGCGGAATTAAAGGATAAATCAATCTTAACCTGGGTGATTTGAGCTACAATAATCCATAAAGAGCCTCAAATTCAAAAACAACATTTTATCTTCTGTTAACACAATACTTTGTTTTATTCATGCTAATAAAAAGTTTATCTTTTTCTATAGCAAGGAAGAATAAGGGCTTTTGAGCAGAGTTTTATCTAGTTAAAAAAAGAAAATGTACTGTCAAAAGCATAATTTAAATAACATTAATAAAAAGGAATTAGAAAGAAACTTCTGTCTGTGACAGAAATTTAACTCCAACTAGCTTAAACAAAATAAAATCCTTACCTTATTCACAACCAGAAATTCAAGGGGTACAGATCAAACATGTTGGCTTAAAGTTCAACATTCAGAAAACTAAGATCATGGCATCTGGTCCCACCACTTCGTGGCAAATAGATGGGGAAACAATGGAAACAGTGTCTGACTATTTTTTTGGGCTCCAAGATCACTGCAGATGGTGACTGCAGCCATGAAATTAAAAGATGCTTACTCCTTGGAAGGAAAGTTATGACCAACCTAGATAGCATATTGAAAAGCAGAGACGTTGCTTTGTCAACAAAGGGCCATCTTGTCAAGGCTATGGTTTTTCCAGTGGTCATGTATGGATGTGAGAATTGGACTATAAAGAAAGCTGAGCACTGAACAATTGATGCTTTTGAACTGTGGTGTTGGAGAAGACTTTTGAGAGTCCCTTGGACTGCAAGGAGATCCGACCAGTCTATCCTGAAGGAGATCAGTCCTGGGTATTCATTGGAAGGACTGATGTTGAAGCTGAAACTCCAATACTTTGGCCACCTGATGTGATGTCTTAGGCAATCACTCCCTTACGAGCACAGGAAAACTTAGGAGAGGGAGAGAATTCTGGTCGTGCCATGCCTTTAGGCCTTAGACTGAAAGACAAGGTATTGGGGAAGGAATCTTTGAGATTAAACAATTAGTATCTTTGGGGTAATGAACCTGAGACAGAAGAGAAATTCCCCCAACTCCACTAACTTTAAGCCCCAAAAGATGTCCGAGTCCCTGGCCTGGATCACCATGAACTTGGTGATCACTTTCATATTTGCCCATTACTTTTGCCTCCAGGTTGCCTATGAAGATGTAGATACTCTCACTAAACTTCTAACCTTTCAGATAATGAATGCAAATTTAAACACAGATTTTACTTATTGAAAGGCATTAATCATTTTAAACTGCATTAATGAATAACTAATTAACGTTGGGGAAATCTTGTTAAATTTCCAAAATCAAATTTAACTTTTATATGACAATGATACTCAGTCATCCATTAAACTGGTAGTAATTGTCTATTAGTCTAGTGACATTCAGTACCACAGAAAGGTTGTATATTAAATGGCTTCTATTCTGGGGACCATCTCCAGACTAG
This sequence comes from Odocoileus virginianus, assembly GCF_023699985.2. NCBI lineage: Eukaryota > Metazoa > Chordata > Mammalia > Artiodactyla > Cervidae > Odocoileus > Odocoileus virginianus. The sequence continues at coordinate 23,797,330 of NC_069699.1, forward strand.
AAATGAAAAAAGAAAATAAAAGAATTTGAGTTATATATGTATAGACTAGATTCAAGATTGACAGCAGCAATGTAAGATGTAACATAGTTCCTTCCACAAACATTTTCTTCCTCCTCTCTCGACCATACTTCTCTCCCTACCTCCTCCTCCTGTCCTTCCTCTTTCTTTCTCTTTCTCTGTCCTTCTATTCTTCCATCCTCATTTTCCTTTTTTCCAAAAAAAAAAAAAAAAAATTAACATTTCCTTATATTATTTCCAAAATAATCCAGTAGAGGGCGAATGTTCTTTGCTTAAATTTTATAAATTGTTATGAAAGTGAGCTTAAGTAAACCCCACCTTCCTCTTTCTTTGTGTTACAACTGGAGGATTTTCACACTTTTCTGGGTTCCTGAAAGTCCCCTCTTTTCTTGCAGTAATCCGTGGTTAACAAACCTACATAAACACACCAAGAAATGATTATCTTTTTTATTAGCAATTTGTTTATTGTTTCTAAATAAAAATGTGCTCCATGAGACATATTAAAAAAAAAAAAAACAGTTAAAGATGAAGTAATCCCCATATCTAATTTTATGTTGCTATAAAACTCCTTCCAGTAAATGTGTAAGTAAACATCATATAGTAAAGTTGGAAAATCAGAGTCATAAATTAATAGTGAACAAGCAGAGACAAAGCAGCACTAAAAAAGTAGTTGCCTTAAAGCTTATGAAAGTTATGGCTCAATTTTAATAAGCATAATGTGGTTGCGTTGTATTTATGTATGAGCGGTAGTTTTACCCTATTCAGAGAATGCTTCTGGGAGATACACTGTGGAATTACATGTGAAACTGCCAGAAGCTCTGGGTCAACAAAATTCTTTTTCACTAATGCTTACATTAGAGAAAATATAGTATACCTTTATGTTTCTCGTTTAAAAAAGAATTTAAAAATTTAACTAATTTTTAGGAGAAATCACCTAGTCGTTTCACTCTCCAGGTCTCCTGGATGACTATTTCATACTTTCTCCTGTCTTTGCAAATCCCAAACATTCCTTTCCCTATGACATTAAAGCAGTCAGAAAAAAACTAGAAAAGCTCTACCCACTCCAGCCATTGCATCAACACATCTCATAAGTCTACACCCACATGTTCATTCTTACCTCCAGTTTCTATTGATCTTTTCCTCCTTCTACCAAAATCCAGCCCCTCTTTTTGTACCCTGGATTCTAAAGTGTGTGTGTGTGTGTGTGTGTGTGTGTGTGCGTGCACGCGTGTGCACATGTGTGTGTGTTAGTTGCTCAGTCACATCCAACTCTTTGCAACCCCATGGACTGTAGCTCTCCAGGTTCCTCTGCCCATGGAATTCTCCAGGTTAGAATACTGGAGAGGGTTGTCATTCCCTTTTCCAGGGGATCTTCCCGACCCAGGGATTGAACCCGGGTCTCCTGTATTGAAGGCAGATTCTTTACCCTCTTAAGCCATCAGGGAAGCCCATTCTGAAGTGTATTTCTCTCTATTTCTCAAACACTCCACACTTGTTCTTATCTCACAGGCCTAGTGTTCAGTATTGCCTTACCAAGAAATCTCCTTTTTCCAGATTACCGCACTATCCCCTGCTCACCTTGCCCCAGGTATAACCTCAGTACCCCACTTCATGTGTTGCTGCCTCCACAGAAGCAAACCTGATGTCCACTAGCTTGTATTATGTCTCCACAGCATTCTTCTATAAACTAGCATATCATTTAAAAAAAAATTTGTACATATTATATGTCACTCCACCCTAGAATAAGCTCAGTGATGACAAGTGTTATTCATTTTGTCTTTTATTCACTGATCTATGTTGCCAGTTTCTAACACAGATTGTGGACACTATGGATGGTTTAAAATATTGCTGAATGAATAAATTAGTATCCCCAAGTATTCATGTTTAATCCATACCAATGGAATTGCTGGATCTGCTGGCAGACCCATTTAAAATCTGAGAGTTTCTTATAAATTCTCTAAAATGATCAAACCATTTCAAAGTCCTATAAATAGTATGAGACTATGTGCTTCTCTGCAATTTAATAAACAGTTTTCATAGCTAAGTTTTAAAAGTCTTTGCCAGTCTAATAGCCCAAACAAATCTTAATTTGTTTTGAGTTGCATTTCCTGTATTGCTTGTTGGGTTGAGCATATTTTCCTGTCTTTGCCGGTGATTTGTATATTTTAATGAGTAGACTGATTTTCTAGGCAATCTTTAAGAATTACAGACTTACCCTTTTGTCCCTTATATATGCTAAACATGTGGCGAGTATTGAAATAAGCAGGACTCTAGGGGTTAATTCATTTTCACTCTTGCTTTCTCTTTACTGAAATGAAACTTGTTGTTGCTTGTTACTTAAATGAAACTTGTTCTTCCCTAGCTGTTGGGTGAAAAATTGGGTAACTTCATTTCTAGTCATGTTTAGGTAATACAAATAGTACAGATTTAGTAAGGTATACAAATAGTACAGATTTGGAAAACGCAAACAGTATATAGATAGTGTGGAAACAGCACAGATTTAGAAAGAGCACTTTCTCATTTGATGCTCAAAACTCTGAAACTGGCTTGAAGGTTGAGCCTATCTGGGCTCTGTCTGAGCTGTACAGGGGACCCACAGTTCAAAAAAAAGGGATGTGGCTGGCTTTTGTATTCTTTCTTCTATTCTCCCAGCTTTACTAACTTTAATTTCTAGCCCCTGTAGTGCTGAGGTATTTGAGGAAGGAGGAAGGGAATGAAGAGGGCAGGGGTTAGCACAATGCCCTTAACTGATAGATACTGCAGTAAGGTGACGTGGAGTCTTCTCTGCTCGGCAGACAATTAAAATGGACTCTCACATGGGGCTTGCATGGATCCTGTTGGGCTGTCTCATCTCTTTTCTAAAATGTTTGTTTATTTAATTTTGGTTGTGCTGGGTCTTCGTTGCTATGAGCAGGGACTACTCTCTAGCTGCGGCTTGCAGGCTTCTCACTGCAATGGTTTCTCTTCTTACAGAGCCAGAGCACTGGCTCTTGGGAGCACGGGCTTCAGTAGCTGCGGAACGTGGGTTCAGTGTTTGGGGCTCGTGGGCTCTAGAGGATGGGCTCAGTAGTTGTGCCGCATGGGTTTAGTTGCTCTGAGGCATGTGGAATCTTCCTGGACCAGGGGTCGAACCCGTGTCTCCTGTGTTAGCAGTTGGATTCTTAACCACTGACCCACCAATGAAGTCCTGGCCTTCTCATCTTTTGACCTGTGCAAATGGCTGGGAATCCTGCAGTAACTCAGCTCCAGTTACTTTCCATTAGGGTTTGATTGACCTGTGTGGACAGGTCCTGAAATGCCTTCACTCAACCTATTTCCAAACTATGACCCAGACCCTGGTCACTCATGAATCAGACACATTCTGGGAGAACAAACTAAACCTAATGCAACAGTAACTTCTGTGATGGCTCACAAGCCCACTTCTCAACCTGGACATTTCTCAGGAGAGAATCAGGCACAATTGTCACTTTTAAGTGCAATGAACATTTTGCAGGTTCTCCTCTTGAGCCACCAGTCTTCCCAGTGGTCTTGAGAAGTGTATTTTCTCACGAAGGAGACCAGAGTGGGATTTTTCAGTACTGCAAAAGTTCATTTGAGACATCCTTTTTATAAATACAAGTTTCCCTTGTGGCTCAGATAACAAAGAATCTGTCTGCAATGGATCCCTGGGTCGGGAAGATCTCCTGGAGAGGGACTGGCTACCCACTCCAGTTTTCTTGCTTGGTGAATTCCATGGACAGGGGAGCCTGGCAGACCACAGTCCATGGAGTCACAAAGATCTGAATACAACTTAGTGAGTTTCCCAAGTGGTGCTTGTGGTAAAGAACCCACCTCCAGTGCAGGAGATGTAAGAGCTGAAGGTTTCATCCCTGGGTCGAGAAGATCCCCTGGAGGAGGGCATGGCAACCCACTCTCATATTCTTGCCTGGAGAATCCCATGGACAGAGGAGCCTGGTGGGCTACAGTCCATAGGGTCACAAAATTAACTTGTCTTTTTTGCTGTATTTTCATCCCATCACATCTTAAAATTTTTATACAATTAAACGTTTCAATATTTTCCCTGTGGTGTGTATCTTGTTCAACAACACCATGCCTAACTCAAGGTACTAAAATTCCCCTATTTCCTTCTATGTATTTTATTGATTAGTCTACTTATAGATAAATATTGATTCCATCTGTGATTTATTTTGATACATTTTGTAATGTAGGTCATCTAATTTTATTTTTTCCTAAATGAAAGCCAACCACTGTCTAAATGGCTGTGCTTTCCCCATCAATGAGAAATGCCATTTTTATCATATATTTAATTCCTGAGTAGATTTCAAATCTGATCAAGCAGGTATTTTTTTCCTTAGTGAATAATGGGTATTATATATTTTAAAAGGCCAGATAGATTTTAATCTAATTACTGAACTCAGCAACATGTCTATTTTACATGTTTCCATAAATTCTACAGAACAGTCAGCAGTCATTATTCTAGGCACCTTAATCATTTTCTGGCTTTTTTATAAGCTTAAAAATAGGATAATATATAGGTTTATGCCTTTGGAAAACCATGAAATCATTTATAAATTTATACATTATTCTTTTCTATCTTCCCTTATTATGACAATATAGTTAAAAAAATTTTTAGACAACCTACAGAATGGGAGAAAATATTTGCAAACAGTGCAGCCAATAATGGGTTAATTTCTAAAAACCACAAACAGCTTAAACAGCTCAAATATAAAAAAAACATACAACCTGATAAAAAAATAGGCAGAAGACCTACATAGACATTTCTCCATAAAAGACATACTTAACGGCCAATAAGCACATGGAAAAGATGCTTAATGTTACTAATTATCAAAGAAATACAAATCAAAACTAAAACAAAGTATCATTTCACATATGTTAGAATGATCATCATCAAAAAGTCAACAAATAATAAATAATACATTTATTTAAATAATAAATAAATAAAACCTGAAGAGGTTATGGACAAAAAGGAACCTTCCTGCACCATTGGTAATAATAAATTATCAGTATGAACTGAGGGGGTGCACTATGGAGAACAGTATGGAGGTTTTTAAAAAACTAAATACAGAGTTATTATATGATTCAGAGATCCCACTCTTGGGCATATATCTGGAAGAGACAAAAATCTCTAATTCAAAGAAAATGTATGTACAGTCCACAGCAGCACTATTTGCAATAGTCAAGACATGGAAGCAACCTAAGTGTCCATGGACACATAAGTGGATAAAGAAGATGTGATTTTATGTACACACACACACACACACACACACACACACAATGGAATATTACTCAGCCATAAAAAGAATGAAAAAAAAAAAAGAATGAAATAATGTCATTTGCAGCAACATGGATGGATCTAGAGATTATCACATTAAGTGAAATAAGGCAGATAGAGAAAGACAAATATATGAAATCACTTGCATGTGGAATCTTAAAAAGTACTGATACAAATGAATTTACTTACAAAACAGAAATAGACTCACAGACATTGGAAACAAATTTATGGTTACCAAAAGGTAAAGCAGGGGGAGAGATAAATGAGGAATTTGGGATTAACAGATACACAATACTATATGTAAAAACAGAAAAGCACAAGGACCTACTGTATAGCACAGGGAACTATATTCAACATCTTGTAATAACATACAATGGAAGGATTCCGAAAAGTAATCTATCTATATAGCTAACTGAATCACTTTGCTGTATACCTAAAACATTGTAAATCAACTATACTTAGGTTAAAAAAAAAATTCTGAGCCAACTGTCATTGTAAAACATAGCCCTAATTAAAGTCTCATATCCATTTCCAAACATCATACTCAATAAGATAAAATTTATCCATTACAAGCTGCCTATTTTAAAATTAGCTTTATGTAAGAAAATTATGTATGACCTACTATTTCATCCCAAAATATTACATAGTTTAATAAATGTCAATTCTGCACTTCTTTGACATTATATCTACATTTGGTTTGAAAAGACCAAAAGGGGAAAAAAAAAACTGATTTCAACAAATTTGTCTCAAATTCAGCTGAATCTGCTGAGTTGTGATAATGGAATGACATGATGAAATGACACAAATATTGTTATAGCTGCAATAAATAGGATGTGTTTCCCCCTGAGGAGGGAAAAAACAGAGGCTAGCAATATCAGAAAATTTTATTTTTGTCAGTTTCATTCTGCAGGTAGCTTTTATATGGTTTTATATTTTAAAATATGATGCACAATGAATGTACTGAGCAGTTCATACCTAGCCTAGTAGTTAAAAAATGAAATAGCACCAATTTCCTGTTAGTAGACTACTATAAAGAAAGCTCTCCTTAGATTACAAACATAATGAGAATATTGTACAGCATGCTGTCAACTGCACATTTGTCTAATAACAAATTCTTCTAAGGATGAAGAGTTAATTAAAAATTACCTAGCAATCTGTTACCTAGAAGTTTGAGGTCAGGCCTGGAGGATAAAAACTGGAAAATTCCTCTATCATAGACTTGAATTACCATATGGTTTCAGCAGATATATATTTGACTGCTGGCTGCATATTTTTCAAAGGAAATATAAAAGAAATTTTAGGAAAGCTTTGTGTTCGACAGGAGTCAAGTCTAGTTCTTCAATAATCTCATTTAAATTAAGGTGAAAGTGCAAAGTTCAAGAGATCTTAGCTCCCTGACGAGGGATTGACCCACACCCTCAGCAGTGACAGCTCAGAGTCCTAGCTTCTGGACCACAAGGGGAATTCCAAGAGACATTGGTTTGATGATTACAGGAAGGTGAAGAAGAGAGGGGTACTGATAGTAGGCAGGCCAATTCCAAATTTTATACACATTTAAACCTGGCATGTTTTAATAAATTAAGACACTTCCTTATTGTTTCTTCTCTTTCTTTTTTAAATGAAATAAAAGCCCATCAATTCATATACAGTCTCTTCTTGTACAGAATCAGGGGAGAAATTGGTGCTTCAGAGAAACTTTGTTCATTGTTAATGGTGTTCCATGAGCTATCAGACCTCCACACACATAACAACTGTCTGCTCTCTCTGCCCTCTGACTCCTAGGCTCCAGCCAACTAGATAGCTGTCTCGGGCCTTCCTGTCAAGTTAAACTCATGGATCTGATTTGTGTTGGTCCTGCTACTTCAAATGTTTTTCACTTACTAACAGGAAGAATGCAGGTTAGAGGCAGGTATAAAAGCTATAATCCTAAGGGAAGTGGACTGATAATAGTTATTTTGTATTTAATAAATGCCAATGATTGTGCTAAGTGCTTTGTATGACTCATTACAACATCTGACGCAGTAAGCACTCTTTTTTTAAAAAATTAAATTGTCTATATATATACACACATATAAAACACTTTTAAATTTGTATTGGGGAAACAGAAGGGGAAGCAGTGGAAACAGTGTCAGACTTTATATTTTGGGGCTCCAAAATCACGGCAGATGGTGATTGCAGCCATGAAATTAAAAGACGCTTACTCCTTAGAAGGAAAGTTCTGACCAACCCAGATAGCATATTAAAAAGCAGAGACATTACATTGCCAACAAATGTCCGACTAGTCAAGGTTATGGTTTTTCCAGGGGCCATGTGTGGTTGTAAGAGTTGGACTGTGAAGAAAGCTGAGTGCCGAAAATTGATGCTTTTGAACTGTGGTGTTGGAGAAGACTCTTGAGAGTCCCTTGGACTGCAAGGAGATCCACCCAGTCCATCCTAATGGCGATCAGTCCTGGGTGTTCACCGGAAGGACTGATGCTGAAGCTGAAACTCCAGTACTTCGGCCACCTGATGTGAAGAGTTGACTCATTAGAAAAGACCCTGATGCTGAGAGGGATTGGGGGCAGGAGGAGAAGGGGACGACAGAGGATGAGGTGGCTGGATGGCGTCACCGACTCGATGGACATGAGTTTGAGTAAACTCCGGGAGTTGGTGATGGACAGGGAGGCCTGGTGTGCTGAAATTCATGGGGTTGCAAAGAGTCGGACACGGCTGAGCAACTGAACTGAACTGATAGCCAATTAACAATGTTGTGATAGTTTCACGTAGACAGCAAAGGGACTCAGCCATACACAAAAACATATACATTCTTCCCCACACTCCCCTCCTATCCAGGCTGCCACATAACATTGAGCTGTGTTCCCTAGAGGTAAGCACTCTTATTATTGCCACTTTTTGAAACTGGGGTACAGCCCAAGGTGTCACAACTTATCAGGAGGACAGCCTGGGACCCTTGATCTGAAACACACTCTCCTGCTTCTCCCATGTCCTTGGGAACTGAACTGTAACAAAAAGGATGCTACCTCCCACCTGTGTATTCTTTGAGTCAAAGTACATAGAGGCCCAGGACAAAAAGTAGGTGGTTAAATGCTACTCTCTGAAGGTAAGGACAAAGGTAAGAGTAATCATGACTCCCATTTTGTTGAAAGAAGATAGAGATGGGTGAGTAGGGGATAAACTACTTGAGCAATCTAGTAATGCTAACCAAATTACTTCATCCCTCATACCCTCAGGCATCTTATAATGCCAGGGTACTTTGCATAAAGTTCACAGACTAGACATTTTCAGAGTCCAGAAAAAGTTTCAGAGGCACTACCATTTTCACAACAAAGGCTCAGAGTCTGAGTTGAAGAATGATGGAGATAGAATTGGCACCAAATTCAAGACAGATTTGTAACTTTTCAGTATCCACCTAAATTGAGAAAATATTTGGAGTAATGTCTTATAGCATTTTGGAAAAAAAAAAGAGAAACAAAGAATAAAAAGATATGAAAAATGACATTTTATAAAATTTTGCTTTAGAAATTTTGACTAGGGATTCATCTAGAAAGGCAGAATTTGCCTGACCCTGTAGCTCTACTGGGATAAGACAGAACTTCATTATTTGGACATATTCATTCATTCCATACATATTTTTTGAGGGCTCTCTAGGTTTTGGGAATAAAATTGTAAACAAGACAGATACATTTTTTGGTTTTGCAAAATTATAGTAAGAGAGACGGGTAATAAACCAGTAATTGATGAAACAAAATATGACATGGTGGTTAGAAGATAGATAACAATAAATGCAAAGCATTGGTAGATAATAAAGGGAAACTTATTTGAGAGCTGAGGCTATCTGAGTAGGTGACATTAAAACTGAGACTTGAATAAGAAGATGGAATTAGCCCTGGGAAGCTCTGGAAGAAGACTGCTCCCAGGCAAAGAAAAGCTCTTGTGCAAAACCTCTGAGGTGAAGAATCAGAGAGCAAGCGTGATGGGAGGGGTGCAGTTCATGAGACGAAGCTAAGGAACAGGGAGGGCCAGACGACACTTCAGCACATCAAAGCTCAGAATCAGTATGTACATTTCATTTTAAGTACAATTCAAAACAAATGGAAGGTTGCAAACAGTGATCATATTTTTTTTCCCCCCAAATCAGGATATTTTTCAGAAAGAAAGGTAGTTTTCCTAGTTAAGATATCAGGGCAACAGATACAAACTGGAATCATTCTAAGCAAAGTGTGTCCAATATGTTAATCATATTTGTAAAGAGGTGGTGAGCCATGACCTGACTGCAATGTTCAAGGATTACTCTGAATGCTGAGCAGCCAAGGAGAAGGGGACAACAGAGGATGAGATGGTTGGATGGTGACATCAACTCAATGGACATGAGTTTGAGCAAACCTAGGGAGATAGTGAAAGGCAGGGAATTCTGGAATGCTGCTGTCCATGGGGTCACAAAGAATCAGGCACAGGAGAGTGATTGAACAACAACAAAGAATGGAAGGAGGGAGAATAATTAAAGTTATTTTCATTAACCTAGAAGGGAAAGAATGGTAGTGTTCATGAGTGTGGAAGTAGTGAAAATTTTATTTCACTGAGCACACACATGTGCCAGCATTGAGTGATATACTTGAATGTAGAGGCAACAGGATTTGCTAATAGGGAGCAGAAAACTTTTAGCCAAGAGGGCTCACGGACAGACAGGAAAGAACAATGACTCCTAGTTTTCTGGCCTCAGAAATTAGGTGGATGCAATTGGGTTGAGGCAGCATCCTGGGCGGGAAGGGAATGACAGTTCTCTTTTTTTCATGGTAAGTCAGTGGTCATTCTTACAGTAGTCACGTTTTTTTTTTTTTTTCCCAGTAGTCATGTACAGATGTGAGAGTTGGACCATAAAGGAGTATAAGCACTGAAGAATTGATGGTTTTGAACTGTGGTGTTGGAGAAGACTCTTGAGAGACCTTTGGACTGCAAGGACATCCAACCAGTCCATCCTAAAGGAAATCAACCCTGAATATTCATTGAAAGGACTGATGCTGAAGCTGAAGCTCCAATACTTTGGCCACCTGATGAGAAGAGCCAACTCATTGGAAAAGACTCTGATGCTGGGAAAGACTGTAGGCAAAGGAGAAGAGGGTGGCAGAAGATGAGATGGTTGGATAGCATCGCTGACATGAATCTGAGCAAACTCCATGAGATAGTGAAGGACAGAGGAGCCTGGCATGCTGCAGTCCAAAGAGCTGGGCACGGCTTGGTGACTGAACAATTAAGGGATGCTTATTCAGTTGGAGATGTCAAGTAGTCAGTTGGGATATGAGTTTTAAGTTCATGGGAAGACATGGTTAAAGGTATATATGTATGGATAAATTCTATGCATAGTATTATTGCGGTTGCCTGATCTTTGCTTTCTTAGTCTTTACTGATCCTCAGGATCCATAAACAAGTTGAAAAAGTCAAGGTCATATTTAGTACATGGTTTCCCAGAGTCTGGCCCTCCAAACAGATCAGAATCAAACTTGGTATTTGTGTATAATTCATCTTCTGATGTCCCAGTGCTAGAGACCTTTATCTGACATGGCACATGGTAGAGCCATGGGAACTGTGTTGTGAACAAGCTCTCCGGGGATTCAAGTACCCAGTAAGTTTCTGAAGCACTGCCTTCATTGTTGCCAAAACATCATATGAGTAATCAAAGAGGCGGAGAGAAGCAGGCAATTATGCTCCTTGTGCTGGAAGAGTTTTTGATGATGGGGGTGGAATGGGGGTGGAGGAATATGATTCTTTTATTAGTGTCTTAATTTTGTCATTTTATCACTGTTACTTATTTTCATCCTCTGAAATGCTATTTGACTCTATTTTGTTTCACCTCAATGCAGTATAATAGAGTGGTCCTCTAAGTTGGAAGACAGGGATCATGGCACAGGCTTTACTAAAAACATGGACTTAATGATCAATTTGGGTTCAAAAGTTATGCTCAGAATCTTTAAATTTAACAAGTACCTCAGATACTTCCAAAACTTCGATTCCCTAGGTGATTCAGCACAAATTCCTGCTCTGAGTTTCCACATGAGGGCTTCTAATCACTTGATGTGGAAACCCTATTATTTGGATATGTTCAAGTAGAGAGTTTGATTTACATTACATTACAGCTCCATCTGTTTGTTCTCTTGTTATGTTTAAAGAAAGAGATTAATGAGAGTAAACAGCTGAGTTCTACATTGACTTTCTGAAAATTAAAAAAAATATCAAACTTTAGTTGGTTTCATGGGAACCTTATTATAGTCTCAAGAAAAGAAGCTTTCTTCCTATTAATCTTTAAGTAAAATTTCCCAAAATATGCCAATGTCAAAAAGATCCCCTCAGATGAAATGTTCAAGTGAAAATATTTTTCAGCACTCCATGTTAAGCTGCTACTCATTGTTAGCTTTATGCATTGCATCAGTTTTCCAGGTTTAAATTTAATAATTCTGAGAGTATGGTAAACCTGAATAGATTATCTAAAGGGAAAAAATAGATGCAAAGATGGAAATAAGCTACTTAACATAAGTGGAAAAGCACACTTGACTATTATTGTTAATAATTCATTCTATTTTTAGGCACACCATAATTTTAAAAGCTCTTACATATCCACTACTTATTTTTCTTATAGCAGTCCTGAAAAGTAGAAGGCAATTATCATTTCCACTTTATAAGTAGAGTTCTAAGAAAATAACTGACTTTCCAGTAAGTGCTAGATCTAGGGCTTAAACTCAAGTCTCTTTTATCCAAGTCTGGAGTGTCATACAAAATACCTGCATGACCTTGTCAAAATTAATTTGGCCATTCTTTTTAGTTTGTTTCTAAGATGATGTCTCCAGATCAAATTTCTCTTTTAAAAAAACTTATTTATTTATGGCTGCGCTGGATCCTTTAGCTTTGCACATGCTTCCTCAAGGTGTGGCTAGTTCGTTGCAGTGTCAGAGCTTTCACTGCGGTGGCTTTTCTTGTTTTGGAGCACAGGCTCTAGGCACACAAGCTTCAGTATTTGCAGCTCATAGGCCCTAGAGGGTATGGGTTTCAGTTGTTGCAGCGTGCGGGCTCTCAGTAGTTCTGGCTTGCAGGCTCTAGAACACAGCATCAGTGATTGTGGCATGTGGGCTTAGTAGCTTTGCAGCATGTGGAGTCTTCCAGGACCAGGGACTGAACCCACGTCTCCTGCATTGGCAGGTGGACTCATCCACTGCGCCACCAGGGAAATCTTAAATGTGACCATCCTTTTCCTTGACATTTGAATCAGAAATTCCCCCATTTGCCAGCTGTTTGTGAAGTGCTTAGAAACAGCCTTAGACAAGCCCTCCTGAGTGCATCAGCCTCTTTTTCAATAACATTAGAAAGCATATTTTTCACGACACTTTTGATGCAAAACACACCTCAAACTGGTTTTTAAGTAGAAAGGGAAATGTGTGCGTGTGCATGTGTGTGTGAGGGGGAGGGGAATTTATTGTCTTACATGAATGAAAATTCAAGGAACAGAAAATTTTCGGGTAAAGCTAGATCCAGGATTACACATGATGCTATCCAGACCAAGCCCCTTTCCAGTGTTTGGTCAGCTCTGTTCTACCCAATGATGGGGTTCAAATATCTTTGCATGAAGGTGTCTGGAAGATTCAGGCTTTATTTTCAAATCTCCATGTCAAGGAGATATGCCTCCTCAGTTCATGATATCCCAGCAAAGTTCTAGGTGTACCTTCTGTTGACTGAATCAGTGGTCTGGGGAGGCGGATACATCACTCTGACGGCTTCTGAAGGGCAGGTCCTATCGCTGCTTCCCCATCAGCTGGAGGCTGCAGCCCACCACCCACACTGGGTACAGGGAATGGCTAGATACTTCCACTACACTGAGAACATCAAAAAAATAGTTAGCATAATTTTCTTCTAACTTAGCATTTCCTGAGAAATGTATGATACTAACTTGTTTCACCATTATGAAAAGAATTCAGGAGTTTTAGGACTTGGTAGTGTCAGTGGGCTTATGACCACCAGTCTCCTGTGTGCAAGTGGGTGACCCAAACATTTATACATTAACTGATTTACAAATTAGTTTTAGAAAAGAAAAGAAACAAACAAAAGTCACTTCAGTCATGTCTGACTCTTTGTGACCCCGTGGGCTACAGCCCTCCGGGCTCCTCTGTTCATGGAATTCTCCAGGCAAGACTAATAGAGTGGGTTGCCATTCTCTTCTCCAGGGAATCTTTCAGACCCAGGGATCAAACTCAGGTCTTCTGCATTGCAGGCAGTTTCTTTACCATCTGAACCAGCAGGGCAGCCCCCATAAATTAGTTTACTGCCATTTAAACAGGTGAAGGGGATGGAATAGGTGGAACATAGAAAGTTTTGGAAATTCCAAAAGCTCTAATGCTTTGAACTTAGACTGTGAGGGGCTATTATAGTCAATCACTGTAATACATTTTTTATACTGCGGTGCTTGAACATGTCCATCGGCAGACAAATCTCAGATTTATAGGCAATCATACATTATGTATCAGCTATAAAAAAAAGGTTTATGCTATTGCACTAAATTTCAAGAAAATAAAAAACCTGACAAAGAGGATACTACACTTAAAAAAAAGAAAACAAAAAAACCTGTAGCTTATGTTCAACCCCTTGCAGTTGCTTCAGCTTCAGCAATCAGCTATGTTTAGGTTCTCACAAAGCACATTGAGACACTAATCGTAGTTTTTAGAAGCAAAAGTGCTGTCTAGAAGGAAGAAAGCTTTTAGTTCTGAAGAAATTGAGTCCATTTTTTCATTTTAAAGTCTTGAAGGTTTTAGTGTTACTAAGCCCTAGGACCCCCCTAAGATAAGAACATCAATCCTAAATAACGGTGCATCTTGTTATTTTAGTTAGATGGCAGGGCAAGAATCAGAACCAAATTTTTAAAGAGTGATTATTATTACTAGAGAATTAAAGACTGTTGTATAATACTAACATAAGTTTTTAAATATTAGGGATTCTCACCCTTCACAAAAAGACAGTAAAACTAAGAGCAAGATGAGATTAAAGTAATACTTGTCACCGCAAATTCCTTCCTGGTGAGTCATCTTACTTGAAGAGTAAAGACAATTTAAACACTAGATAAAATATATTGCCCTGGACTACCAAATAATATGCAGCTGAAATTCAGGAAGTGCTCAAACAGGAATCTCATACAGGTGTTTTCAATAAATGGAAAATTGATTTTTAAAAGGAAGCGATCAGAATGCTAACTTTTAATGTGTCTACACACGTTTTCAATGTGAAAAGGTGTCTCCGGTATAAATAAACACACATTTATTTGTACATAATGACACAGCAGTGTTTGCTCCCTCTATCTGGTAGAGGGCTTCCTTGGTGGCTCAGTTGGTAAAGAATTCGCCTGCAACCCAGGAGACTCAGGTTCAGTCCGTGGGTGGGGAAGATCCTTTGAAGAAGGAAATGGCAGCCCACGCCAGGATTCTTGCCTGGAAAATCCCATGGACAGAGAAGCCTGGTGGACGACAGTACATGGGGTCGTGAAGACTCAGACACAACTCAGCAACTAAACCACCACCATCACCACATTTTATCTAACCAATTGTTGATAAATATTTTTTGTGCAATTTTTTCCTATTAAAAATAATGCTGCACCTAGCATCCCAATTTATATATTAAGCACACAATTGCAAATACATCTGTGGGGTAAATTCTTAGCAGAGAGATTGCTGCACTGTATAGCTGTCCGTTCTTTTTAATTGATAAAAGGCATTAAAGGTGCTCATACAAAAGAAAAAAAAATCTTTCAGGCAGTAGACAGTGTGAGTCAAATATATACCAAAGGTAATTTTCTAAAAAAATATTCAGGATTTTAGAGTATTTGGTATAAGTCTTTATCAGTCTTACTTCTTAGAAAATAAGCTATAGAGAATGGCAGGGGATTTTAATGAGCATCAGATTCTACCTATGCTTCTTGTAAAATCATGGCTTTTTTTTAGTTTAAAAATTAATGTTAATTATATGTTGCAATATATAAAAGTGAACATTATTTATTTTTGATATGTAAGATAGATGAATCTAATTCTCCTGGTAAACCCCTGAAATAGTGATTGGACAATAGAAAGTACTCAATACATTAAAGTTATTGAAATAATTTATTCATGATTCTAGACACTTGAAAACCATAGCAAGCCTCATTTGGAGATCCAAAGGGGCTTGCTTACTTCACAAGTCTGGCTTGTTCCCTCCCCCAGAGCTTCCTGGTTTATAGGTTTGTAACTAAAACCTTAGTTACCAGCAGAACATGGTAGTTCATGGGACAGAATAACAGAAGAATCAGGGAACAGATTCATAGTAATCAAACATGTGAGACTGATGTATAAAAGATGATGGCAAATATACTAGTTCACAGTGAGAGTTATAAACTTTTGGGATTGCTGAGCAATGTCTCAGGTATTCTCTACTGAGGATTCTCAGATTCCCTCCCCCATAATTTTTAGCAGAATTATGTTATTCATTTGAAATTCAGCCAACTCTCAGAAAATTTTTTCAGCTTTATTGGGATATGATTGACAGATCATAGGTTAAGGGGTAAAATGTGATGATTTGATACACATATATAGTGAGAAGATTACCTTTCAGAAAATGTGAACAGTAAGATAAATAATCTTTTAATTTCATGGCTGCAGTCACCATCTGCAGTGATTTTGAAACTAAAACATACTTGCTCCTTGGAAGAAAAACTATAACTAACATAGACAGCATATTAAAAAGCAGAGACATTACTTTGCCAACAAAATTCTGTCTAGTCAAAGCTATGGTTTTTCCAGTAGTCATGTACGGATGAAGAGTTGGACTAAAAAGAAAGCTGAGCGCAAAATTGATGTACTTGAATTGATGTCTTGAATTGATGTTTTTGAACTGTGGTGTTGGGGAAGACTCTTGAGAGTCTTGGACTGCAGGGAGATCAAACCAGTCAATCCTAAACAAAATCAGTTCTGAATATTCATTGGAAGGAATGATGCTGAAGCTGAAACTTCAATACTTTGGCCACTTGATGTGAAGAACTGACTCATAAGAAAAGACCCTGATGCTGGGAAAGATTGAAGGCAGGAGGACAAGGGGATGACAAAGTTTGTGATGGTTGGATGGCATCACTGATTCAATGGACATGAGTTTGAGCAAGCTCTGGGAGTTAGTGATGGACAGGGAAGCCTTGCATGCTACAATCCATGGGGTTGTAAAGAGTCAGACATAACTAAACAACTGAACTTACTGACAGAGGATAAACAGCAATAGTAATGGGTATAGAATAAAATAGTAATGGGCTAGAGAATAATGGGAGAAGAGTGGAGAACAAACTCCAGAAAGAATGAAGAGACGGAGCCAAAGCAAAAACAACACCCAGCTGTGGGTGTGACTGGTAATGGAATTAAAGTTGATGATGTAAAGAACAATATTGCATAGGAACCTGGAATGGAAGGTCTGTGAATCAAGGTAAATTGAAAGTGGTAAAACAGGAGATGGCAAGAGTAAATATCAACATTTTAGGAATCAGTGAACCAAAATGGACTGGAATGGGTGAATTTAACTCAGATGACCATTATATCTACTGCTGTGGGCAGGAATCCCTTAGAAGAAATGGAGTAGCCCTCATAGTCAACAGAAGAGTTCAAAATGTAGTTCTTAGGTGCAGTCTCAAAAATGACAGAATGATCTCTGTTCGTTTCCAAGGCAAACCATTCAATATCACAGTAACCGAAGTCTATGCCCCAATCACTAATGCTGAAGAAGCTGAAGTTGAATGGTTCTATGAAGGACTACAGGACCTTCTAGAACTAATACCCAAACAAGATGTCCTTTTCATTATAGGGGACTGGAATGCAAAAGTAAGAAGTCAAGAGATACCTGGAGTAACAGGCAAGTTTGGTCTTGGAGTACAAAATGAAGCAGAGAAAGGTTAACAGAGTTTTGCCAAGAGAACGCACTGGTCATAGCAAACACCCTCTTCCAACAACACAAGAAAAGTCTCTACACATGGAGATCAGCAGAAGGTCAGTACCGAAATCAGACTGATTATATTCTTTGCAGACAAAGATGGAGAAGCTCTACACAGTCAGCAAAATCAAGACCAGGAGGTGACTGTGGCTCAGATCATGAACTCCTTATTGCCAAATTCAGACTTAAACTGAAAAAAGTAGGGAAAACCACTAGACCATTCATGTATGATCTAAATCAAATCCCTTATGATTATACAATGGAAGTGAGAAATAGATTCAAGGGATTAGATCTGATAGAGTTCCTGAATAACTATGGACAGAGGTTCATGACATTTTACAGGAGGCAGTGATCAAGACCATTCCCAAGAAAAAGAAATGCAAAAAGGCAAAAGGGTTGTCTGAGGAGGCCTTACAAATAGCTGTGAATAGAAGAGAAACTAAAGGCAAAGAAGAAAAGGAAAGATATGCCCATTTAAATGCAAGTTCCAAAGAATAACAAGGAGAGATAAGAAAGCCTTCCTCAGTGATCAGTTTAAAGAAATAGAGGAAAACAAAAGAATAGGAAAGACTAGAGATCGCTTCAAGAAAATTAGAGCCATCAAGGGAACATATCATGCAAAGATGGGCACAATAAAGGACAAAATAGGTATGGACCTAACAGAAGCAGAAGATATTAAGAAGACGTGGCAAGGATACACAGAAGAACTGTACAAAAAAGATCTTCATGACCTAGATAACTACAAAGGTCTGATCACTCACTAGAGCCAGACATCCTGGAATGCGAAGTCAAGTGGGCGTTAGGAAGCATCACTATGACCAAAACCGGTGGAGGTGATAGAATTCCAGTTGAGCTATTTCAAATCATAAAAGGTGATGCTGTGAAAGTGCTCACTCAATTTGCCAGCAAATGTGGAACACTCAGCAGTGGCCACAGGATTGGAAAAGGTCAGTTTTCATTCCAATCCCAAAGAAAGGGAATGCCAAAGAATGTTCAAACTACCACACAACTGCACTCATCTCACACACCAGTAAAGTAATGCTCAGTATTCTCCAAGCCAGCCTTCAGCAGTACGTGAACTGTGAACTTCCAGATAGATGTTCAAGCTGGATTTAGAAAAGGCAGATGAATGAGAGATCAAACTGCCAACATCTGTTGAATCATTGAAAAAGCAAGAGAGTTCCAAAAAAAAAAAAAATCTACTTCTGCTTTATTGACTACGCCAAAGCCATTAACTGTGTGGATTGTAATAAACTGTGGAAAATTCTTCAAGTGATGGGAATACCAAACCTGCCTCCTGAGAAATCTGTATGCAGGTCAAGAAGCAACAGTTAGAAGTGGACATGGAATAGCAGACTGGTTCCAATTGGGAAAGGAGTACGTCAAGGCTGTATATTATCACCCTGCTTATTTAACTTCAATGCGATGTACATCATGTGAAATGCCAGGCTGGATGAAGCACAAGCTATAATCAAGCTTGCTGGGAGAAATATCAATAACCTCAGATATGCAGATGACACTACCCTTATGACAGAAAGTGAAGAAGAACTTAAGGGCCTCTTGATGAAAATGAACGAGGAGAGTGAAAATTTTGGCTTAAAACTCGACATTCATAAACTAAGATCATGGCATCCAGTCCCATCACTTCAAGGCAGATAGCTGGGGAAACAGTGGAAACAGTGAGAGACTTTATTTTTTTGGGTTCCAAAATCACTGCAAATGGTGATTGCAGCCATGAAATTAAAAAACACTTGCTCCTTGGAAGAAAAGCTAGGACCAACCTAGATAGCATATTAAAAAGCAGAGACATTACCAACAAAGGTCTGTCTAGTCAAAGCTATAGTTTTTCCTGTAGTCATGTATGGATGTGAGAGTTGGACCATAAAGAAAGGTGAGCACCGAAGAGCTGATGCTTTTGAACAGTGGTGTTGGAAAAGACTCTTGAGAGTTCCTTGGACTGCAAGGAGATCCAACCAGTCCATCCTAAAGGAAATCAGTCCTGAATATTCATTGGAAGGACTGATGCTGAAGCTGAAACTTCAATACGTTGTCCATCTGATTGAAGAACTGACTCATTTGAAAAGACCCTGATGCTGGGAAAGAATGAAGACAGAATAAGAAGGGGATGACAGAGGATGAGATGGTTGGATGGCATCACTGACTCAATGGACATGAGTTTGAGTAAGCTCCGGGAGATGGTGATAGACAGGGAAGCCTGGTGTTCTGCAGTTCATGGGGTCGCAGAGTCAGACTCAACTCAACGACTGAAATGAGAGAATAAACTATCTATGAGTCCAATATGATATAAGTAAATTAATGAATAAGGTAGAATTATTCCATGTTTTAGAATGTAAGCTAATAAACATTGAAGCAACTATGTAGTTAAAAAATCACTATTTGGCAAAACCAGGGTAAAAAATCATTTCAGAAAGAATCATCATTGTCACTAAAACTACTGGGTTAATGTGCGATGATAAACATAATATTTTCCCTAAAAAAAAAAATTAAATTCAGAGGGGAAAATAGGAATTCTATAGTGAGGAAAACTGGCAGATACCTCCTTAGACAAATGATCAGAGTTAAAATCACCATTAACAGTGATTTGCTTTCTTGAGAAGGACACATCATCCCTTCGAGGTACTCCTATGAAAAAAGCAAAGCATAATCTGAATCTATCTGCCAGACCCAAATTGTAGGACAACCTACAAAAGCAGAAACAAAAGAAAGACTTACATTCTTAAAATATGTCAAAGCCATGAAAGATAAAGCCTGAGGAACTATTCCAGATTAAAGAAAATTAAAGAAGCATGGCAACAACATGAAGTTTGTGCTATTGGATGAAATCCTGGACAGGAAAGCTTATTTTTTCTGTTGTATTTCTAATGCATACGCAACATTAGTGAGATAATTCAGAAATTTGAATTTAAAATTTGATCTGAATAATGCCTATAGATTAGAAACTAGTAAAGTTTCAATGCTGATTTCCTATTTTTAATAATTATACTGAGGTTATGTGAGAAATATTTTAGTTTCAAAGAAATACACATTGGAAAATTTAGGAGAAACGGGGTTTCATATCTCCAACTTACTCTCAGACACTTTAGAAAAAAATATAGAGAAAATGCATCTGGTAAAATGTTTATATATTAATATTCCTGAAATCTGGGTGAAAAGTGTAGTACAGTTCCTTGACTAGATCATAACTTTTCTCATGTATGAGATTGTTCCAAAATGAAAAGTTAAAAAGTGCTCTAAACCAAATATTCTGGCTACTTTATTCTTAAGCCAAATGTTATTTTTCCATATGAGGAGATGTTATCAAAATACTTTGCAGAAAATGTATTGTGTTACTTTTTGAAGATGCTTTAGTGTATGTTTGAAGCCAGCATTAAATAAATATTGCATATAGGAATAAAAATAATTTTAAAATAAAGAAAGAAGACAGGTAGAGTAAAAGGATGAGAAAAAGAGATACAGGATATGAGGGATGGAGAGAATGAAAGAAGAGAGGTTACATAGTCCTTCCCCAGCCTTTACTGACCGCTGAGCTTTCTGTGGTTTCAGTTACCTGAGGTCAATGTAGGTCCAGAAATGTTAAATGGAAAATTCCAGAAATAAATAATTGTAAGTTTTAAATTACATGCCATTCTGAGTAGCATGATGAAATCTTGCTCCAGCCTGGTCCCCTGCCCCGACATGAAGCATCCCAAATATTCCTTTGATCCAGGATTTCCCACATAGTAGTCACTTAGTATTAAAAGCTCTATAGGTTAGCAGATGGACTGGACTGTCCAAGTACTGCCATCCTTGTGTTCAAGTAACTCTTACTTTGCTCAGTAATGATCACAAAGAGCAAAGAGATGTGATGTTAGCAATTAGGATTATGCCAAAAAGAAGCCATAAGATGCTTCTTTTCTGCGAAAAGCTGAAAGTTCTCAGCTTATTAAGGAAATTCTAAAAATTATTTGCTGATTCCTAAAATCTGTGGTAAGAATGAATCTTCCATCGCTGAAATTGTGAGAAAAAAAAACCCTCATGCTAGTTTTGCTATCTCACCTCAAACTGCAAAAAT
Source organism: Odocoileus virginianus (assembly GCF_023699985.2). Taxonomy (NCBI): domain Eukaryota; kingdom Metazoa; phylum Chordata; class Mammalia; order Artiodactyla; family Cervidae; genus Odocoileus; species Odocoileus virginianus. The sequence goes on from NC_069699.1 coordinate 23,818,683, forward strand.
TATGGCCACAGTGTGAGGTAAGTGCTTAGTTAAGCTGGAAAAGGCATTAGCTTTGTACAATAAGATACTTAGAAACTACATTCACATTAATTTTATTACAGTATATAGTTATAATTGCTCTATTTTATTTTTACTTATGATTGTTCATCTCCTCCTGTGCCTAATTTATAAATAAAAATGTAAATATAGCTATGTATATATAGGAAAAAAACCTAGCATATATAGGGTCCAGTACTTTCTGTGGTTTCAGGCATCACTGGGGGTCTTGGAAAGTTTCCCTCACTGATAAGATGGGAAACTGCTGTACAGATGTTTCAACAAAATATTGTGGGTTCGCTTCCAGACAATGTCAATAAAGTGAATACTGCAATAAAGCAAGTCACACAAATCTTTCGGTTTCCCAGTGCATAGAAAGTTAACACTATACGGTAGTCTGTTAAGTCTGCAATAGCATTATGTCTTAGAAAACAATGTTCATACCTTAATTTTAAAATATTTTTTTGCTAAAAAATTCAGACCATTGTCTGAGCCTTCACTGAGTTGTAGTAACATTACAGATTATACATCATCATAACAAATATAGTAAAAATGCAAAAGTTTGAAATATTATGAAAATTATGTGACAGAGACCATGAAATGAGAAATGATATTCCAAAACAGTGCTAGTGCTATCAACCCTTGCTCGACACAGGTTTGCCAGAAACCTTCATTTTATTAAAAAACGCAGTATCTGCAAGTGTAACATAGTCAAGTGCAGTAAAACCTGCTATGCCCGTAGTGCCTAAATATTTAGACTTTTCTACCAGGTGGAAAGTGAAAGTTGCTCAGTCATGTCTGACTCTTACAACAGATAAACAAAAATGAGCTCAAACTCTTAAAAAAAAAAGTCATCTCACGAAAAAGTATTAAAACAGCAAGGGGGAGGTTAAAGGGGACTAAAAAATATCTTAAAAATGCATGACACTTGACTGAGTTTGAATTGAATTTTTAAAAGAAATAGTTCTAAATGCCACTGGGGACTACTGGGGGAAATGTAAATAAAGCCTATGTTAGATGATATTTATTGGTGCTAATCTTCCTAAGTGTGATAATGGTATGGAGGTTATGGAGGACAATGTATATTCCTTAGGATATGCACATGGAATGTTTAGAGACAAGAAGCTTAACTCCTATATATTGTTTTCTTTAGGTTTAGCAGATAAAAAAAAAGGTGTGTCTCGGTAGATAAAGTATTAGATAGACAAATATGCAGAGGGTGTGGTTTAATAGCCATTAATATAAGGGAAAGTGCATGCAATGTTATACTACTTCAGCATTTCTGTAGGTATGAAAATTTTGAAACCAAAAATATTTGGAAAGACTGATTGTTGAAGAAAACATTCTGTATGATATAAAAGATTATGTTCTTTGTAGTATTTTGCTTAGTTACAAATTGTTATGTTCAATGAGAACTTTCTAGTTAAAATAATAAGGCAAAAAAATACTAATAATAAAGTGGACCAGTGTAAAAAGTGCTATCATATATCTTCTGCACAACATAATTTCAGTCAGTATTTTTGTCTGATGTTTATAGTCACCAAGTCATAATCCATCTATAAGTCTAGAATTTGTTACCTTAGATTCTATGTTTCTCTATGCTTGAAAAAGCTCATTAAATAAGAAATATTTATAGTTGCTGACTTAATAAGAATATACATATTGAAAAATACTTGTGTAAGTAACTAAGGCATGTGACCAGAATTTTTTTAGGGGAATGAAAAACAAAAGGCCAATCTTAAGGAAAGTAACTGTTATTTAATTTCTGCCAATGGTCTAACTCACTCTAAAAAGTCCTGGGAGTTTTTTTAATCTACAACCTTGTGTGAACAATCCTCTTAGGCCGGGGAAAATACTTGCGCAATAAGAGCCACAGGAACTTGGGAAGCCCCGATGTTCTCAGAGAAGTCACACATCTTAGTTCCCAGGAACCCCACACTTGGTTACACAACAGAAATACCAAAGGAGCTTATTCTATAGATAGAATGTTGGGCTCCACCCAACATTTGCCTCAGAATCTATAGGATTCATCCCTAGGAATTTTTACTATTTTTTGTTAAGTTCCTTTAACTGATTCCAAAGCCCTGCTAAGTCTAGGAATCAACGAGAAATTTACTTTCATAGGACTGAAAAAGTTTCCCTAGAAAGAGCTTATTTCTGTATGTTTAAATTCTTTCATTAAAATTAAAAATTATTCACAATTTGACTAAGAAAATAGTGAATATCTAATGCATTTGAAAATTGAAGAGCTACATTTGAATTACCTTTTTACAATTTACAATTCATGTAACATAGGAAGAATAATGTTATTTCTCAGCGCTCCCCTGTGAAAAGGGAATAACCATGTCTATGAGTCAGTACTGAGTTATGTCACCGTATTTATGCTTGTGAAACAGTCACTTCTAAGACTTTATATTTGGAAAACCTGCCTCAACAAGTCTCATACAATACTAATCAATATTAGTATGCAGAATCAGCAGGCACAGTGCTATAACATAAAAGGAATCAAAATTTAAATCTGCTTGTAAAATTTGGCACAAATAAATGGAAACTGTTACATTTGACCTTCTTTCTTCTTCCTTTCATTTCAGGGTAAAAGAACACGCTAGAATGTCTGTATAATACTGAAGGAAATTCATCTAATATTAAGCACATCAGAATATGCTCAAATCCACTTCTCTGTGATTTACTTAGTGTAAGTCTTCAATGAATATCATCACAAAAATTTGGCAGGGACCTCTTGCCATATCTGCCTGTGCAAGTTGACATCTGTGGGAACTTGCATTACTATTAGATGTGATATAAAATTTCATTTATTTAAAATACTGAAATAAGAATGAGTTTTGGAATTTAAATAAATTTTCACTAGGGAATTAAGGAGGGGTTTTCGAGCCCAATCACTTTGGAACTTCCCTGGTGGCTCAGATGGTAAGCGTCTGCCTGTAAGGCAGAAGACCTGGGTTCAATCCCAGGTCAGGAAGATCCCCTGGAGAAGGAAATGGCAACCCACTCCAGTACTCTTGCCTTGAAAATCCTATGGACAGAGGAGCCTGGTAGGCTACAGTCCATGGGGGTCGCAAAGAGTCAGACATGACTGACCGGCTTCACTTTCACTTTTCACTTTTCTTTATAAGAAGATGATCTTAATCAGAGCCCAGGTATCACTGGTTTAAATACTAAAGTTATTTATATTTTGCAGCAATTTCCCAAAGTTACATCCTATGTTATTACCCCAAATTCCTACAATTTAAGGAATCTAAGATAATTCTTGTGCAATTAACTTCCAGGCATGCATAAATGTTGAACAAAATAAATCAAATTTCTTAAACACTCAATGTATTTATTAAGGAGTCATCACAGCGCTAGGGATTCAAACCTAACTTTGATAGAAAGCCAGGTGCCAGAGGAGTGCATTTTTGACTATAAGATTTGCTGTATTTTGTAACACCGTGAAAACACATGTTGAACAATCAAGTATAAATGATAAAGTCTTAATGTGCCCACTCATTAGAATAAACTGCTCATTAAATTAAAAAAATGAAATAAGTGCTTAGAGGCTAAGTTGTGGGGAAAGGAATTGTCTAATCTTGTAAATACTGTGTAATGCTGATACAAGTCAATAATTCTCAGCACGATTAAATGTAGAAGACATGAAATTTCCTGTTTTGTACAGTGTTTCCTTTATATCCCTCCCACTGCAACTTATGGTAAGGCATACACATTCTCCTCCTTGCGCCTTTTGTGGTTTATGTACCTCATCTTAGCAGATGCTTCACCAATCATAAATTAAAGGAAGACTTTATTGCCTCTCATTTCTCTGACATTATTAGGCTTGTCACAGCACTGGATGTAGCATTTTATGAGACCTACTAAATCCCTCTTGGTGTTTTGTTGCATGTAACTATTTCTTTGCCATCAGTAATTTCTTAACATACACACACACACACACACACACACACACACACCTTTATGATTAGAACAGCTATTCCAGAGCCTATACTTAAAGAGCTAGTTCAAAGCATTACATTGAAGTCTGAGGGAAAAAAATCTGATTATCTTTGATCATGTTGAAATTGTTAAGTGAATGCCAACTGTCCCTGTGAAAATGCAAATAGTTCAATCATACATATTACACTGTTTCTCTTAAAGTATAATAAATGTCAGCATTTATAATTATTAAAACTTTTCAATTATTAGATTTATTGGAGTCTAAAAAAGAACAAAGAGAATGCATTTCCTTTTGAAAAGATTAGTGTTCAAAAACAGTGGCAAAAGATATTCTGTTTCAGTACTGAACCCTAGTAGAATGGCACAGAATAAGATTTGTGTAAACCTTTAACTTGAAATATGCGTGTTTTTTATTCAACCAGTCAAGTGCTTTTAAGAGACCTGGAGTATGAATTATTATTATTGACCTAAGAGGGTCAAGTATTTTAAATCCAATCAATGCATGATTATTCATTTGTGAACTCTCCAAGCTAGTTGCTTTCTCAATCATATATCCCAGCTGCTTCAATTCTTTGCTGTTGATTTTTTTTTCTTTTTTTATTAAATGGTTGATGGAAACAGAAACCCATCCTTGTCTTTATTCCAGGGTCTTTTAGCACAGTTATGCCATGATCTATGTATTGAAATTCATTAAGACATTCCACATTGACTTATAATAGGAGTTGTTCATTCATGATACAGTTTTACCTGTCACAGTTGCTTCATATTTGTGTGTACACATATTTTCAATTCTCTAAGGTAAATAGCAGGAAGCAACAGTTAGAACTGGATATGGAACAACAGACTGGTTCCAAATAGGAAAAGGGAGTATGTCAAGGCTGTGTATTGTCACCCTGCTTATTTAACTTATATGCAGAGTACATCATGAGAAACCCTGGGCTGAAAGAAGCACAGGCTGAAATCAAGATTGCCGGGAGAAATATCAATAACCTCAGATATGCAGATGACACCACCCTTATGGCAGAAAGTGAAGAGGAACTAAAAAGCCTCTTGATGACAGTGAAACAGGAGAGTGAAAAAGTTGGCTTAAAACTCAACATTCAGAAAATTAAGATCATGGCATCTGGTCCCATCACTTCATGGAAAATAGATGGGGAGACAGTGGAAACAGTGTCAGACTTTATTTTTTTGGGCTCCAAAATTACTGCAGATGGTGACTGCAGTCATGAAATTAAAAAACGCTTACTCCTTGGAAGGAAAGTTATGACCAACCTAGACAGCGTATTAAAAAGCAGAGATATTACTTTGCCAACAAAGGTCCATCTGGTCATGGCTATGGTTTTTCCAGTGGTCATGTATGGATGTGAGAGTTGGACTGTGAAGAAAGCTGAGCACCGAAAAATTGATGCTTTTGAACTGTGGTGTTGGAGAAGACTCTTGGGAGTCCCTTGGACTGCAAGGAGATCCAACCAGTCTATCCTGAAGGAGATCAGTCCTGGGTATTCACTGGAAGGACTGATGTTGAAGCTGAAACTCCAATACTTTGGCCACCTCATGCGAAGAGTTGACTCATTGGAAAAGCCCTGATGCTGGGAGGGATTGGGGGCAGGAGGAGAAGGGGACGACAGAGGATGAGACGGCTGGATGGCATCACCGACTCGCTGGACATGAGTTTGAGTAAACTCCGGGAGTTTGTGATGGACAGGGAGGCCTGGCGTGCTGCGATTCATGGGGTCGCAAAGAGTCGGACACGGCTGAGCAACTGAACTGAACTGAACTGAAAGTAAATACCAAACATCAAGCTGATGGGAAAATGTATAGTTTAAAGAAACTGACCATCTGTTTTCCAGAGTAGTTGTGAATTTTCACATTCCCAGCTGCAAGGTCTGGGAGGTCCAAGGGCTCCACAATCTCCACAGCCCTTGGTGTGGTAATTCTTCTAAATCTGAGTCATGAAAGTGAATGTGTAGTGGCAACTTTTAACGGTTTTCATCTGCATATGTACTAACAATGTCGAGACTTTTGGCCTGTATTTGTTTACCACTCATAGATTTTCTTTTACCTTTTGCCCAATATTTTCATTTTGTCTTCTTAGTATAAAGATGTAAGAGTTTTTATATATCTTAGACATAAGCCTTTGAAATATGTTTTGAAATATCTATTTCCCAAGTCTATGGCTTGAGTTTTCATTTTGCTAGCAGTGTTTTTCAGAGCAAAATTTCAAATTTTGATGAACTTCCAAATAATCAATAATTTCATTTGGTGGCTCATTCTTAATGTTCCATATCTAAAAATATTTGCCTAACCTATAAAATTTTAATAATAATGAGCTCTTATGTTTAGGCCTCCTATTCATTTCTTTTAATATGATATGCAATAAGGGTCTAATTTCAATATATACACATTAAATATATATCATATCTAATTGTTTCAGCAGCCTTTGTGGAAAAATTGTCTTTTTCTCATTGAGTTTCCTTCACAGCTTGGTTGAAAATCAAATGACAAGATATGTGCTGTGCTGTGCTAAATCACTTCAGTGGTGTCTGACTCTTTGCAACGCCATGGACTGTACCTGGCTAGGCTCCCTTGTCTTTGTGATTTTTCAAGGCAAGGATACTGGAGTGGGTTGCCATGGCCTCCTCCAGGGAATCTTCCCGACCCAGGGATCAAACCCACATCTCTTACATCTCCTGCACTGGCTGACGGGTTCTTTACGACTATTACCACATGGGAAGCCCTGACAAGATATATGTGGGTCTATATTTAGATGCTCTATTTCAGTACATTAACCTTTTCATGCTAATACCACAATGTCTTGATTAATGTAGCTTCTTTTGCTATAATTTTGCTTTATCTAAAATTTTACAGAATGAAATTATATAGTATGCGTTATGAAGTCCTTTATTCTCGTCTTCCTTTTTCTCCCTGACTTCCTTCATTTGACATTCTCCTTTCAAGGGTAATCCATACATATGCCTGTGTTTTGTTTCTTTAAATTTCTGAATATACTGCCAACTGTTCAGTAGTAAGAGAATTCTCTCTTATTGTCAAACTACCCCTATGTAGTTGAAAGAATTAGAAAGCAGATGAAAACGGCAAAGTAGATTGCACAATTTCTAGAAGAGTCCTCTAGGAAATTTACTCATAAATAAAAGAATAATGAAAAAAGTACTGTTGGGCAAGCAGCAAAAACTTGGTTGATAACTGAATTGCATGTATCTATAGTGAATTACATATTCAAGACACTGTGAGCATTTTCAGTGAAAGTTTGGTTAAAGGTGATAGTGAAATATCTAGACAATGAGGATATCAATACGGGTCTGTCAGTTTTGACATTCTTTTTTCCCTTTGTGTCAATCAAAATTTCCACATGGAATCATTTTCTTTTTGCCTGAAAAAAAATTTAACATTTCTAGGATTTCAGATTTGCTGGCAATGAATCCTCTCAGCTTTTGTTTGAGAATGTATTTATATCACTTACATTTTTGAAACATATTCTACTTAAAAATTCCTAGATGAAGTTTCTTTTTTAAGTTCTTCACAAATCTCTGTTGTTTTCTACCTTGCATGGTTTCAGGTAAGAAGTCCTCTATAACTGTCTTTTTTATCTAGCTGCTTTTTGTAATCTTTTTTTTTTCTTGGTCTGGCTGCTTTTAAGAATTTTTTTAATCACTTGTTTTTAGTAATTCGATTGTTGTTCAAGTTGGTGTGGTGTTCTCTATATTGCTTCTGTCTGGGTTTGTTAAAATTTTTGATTTTGTGGTTTTAGTTTTCATCAGAATTGCAAATATAGATTGATATTGCCTCACAGTTCATTATTTATGTACCTTTTTTGGTTCAGTCCTTTTTCCAGGTGCTTAATTTTGGAAATTTTCTATTACTAGGCTTTCGATTCCTCTGATCTTTTTTTCTGGGGTATCTACTTTTCCATTAATCTTATCCGGTGTCATTTTTATATTTCTGATATTGAGTTGTTCATCTCTAGAAGTTCATTTGGATCTTTCTGAGGTTTTCTATTTCTCTCTTAATATAGTCATATTATTTCTCACATCTTTGAACATATTTTAGATTTATGTATGTGCTTAGTCGCTCAGCCATGTCCGACTCTTTGTGACCGTATGGACTGTAGCCTGCCATGGGAATTCTCCAGGCAAGAATACTGGAGTGGGTTGCCATGACCCTCTCCAGGGGATCTTCCCAACCCAGGGATCAAACTCAGGTCTCCCACATTGCAGGTAGATTCTTTACCAGCTGAGCCACCAGGGAAGCCCATGAATACTGGAGTGAGTGGCCTATCTCTTCTCCAGGGGATCTTTCCAACCCAGGAATCGAACCAGGGTCTCCCAGCATTGCAGGCAGAATTTTTACCAGCTGAGCTACCAGGGAAGCCATAACTATTTCAAAATTCTTCTTTATATTTGGGCCTATTTCTATAGAAATACCTGGTAATGTTTTGTTTAGTTTTAAGCATTGTTGGCTTATGTTGTTGAATGTTGGATTTTGTTTTATTGCTTCAAACGGTGTGTGGTTTTATTTTCCCATAGGGGTACCTACTTGTGGATAAATTTTATATTTTTGAGGCTTTCTTTTAAGCCTTGTTATGACAAATCCAGTGTAGACTTAATCTAGGACTAATTTAGCCCTGCTACTAAGGTGTGCCTCTTCGGAACACTTTAACGATTCTTCTATTAAAAGACATTTCCACTTTGACTGCTGGGAACACAAATATTTCTAGTCCTGTGTGAGTATGGAATCATTCAGTCTGTTTTTCAGTGGTTTTTTTTATAGTCTTGGAAAATTTTATCCCACTCACGTGTGGATCAATTCTCAGTCAAAGACTCAAAGGGACCCTGGGTACAAACCTCTAGAACACTCTCCTCCAGAGCTCTCTCCGATCCAAACTCAGCTTTCTATTCTCTCAACTTAACATGATTTTGAGGCTTTTTCTCCCTGCACTGTGTTCTAAGAACTACTTTTAGGCAACAGACTAGGTCAATCATAGAATTCACCTCATTTGATTTCTTTCTTCTAGTCATTACAGTCATGCACTGGCTATTGTCTGATGCCTCAAAACCATGGTTTAATCAAATAATTTTTCCCTTTTTTGAGTCCTTTCTTTGAACTCCTGGAATATATGGCAAATCATTAAAACTACAACAAATACACATTTGGCCAAATACTGAAAAGTCAAAATCAAAATTTAGTTTGAACCAAGGCTAAAGTCAGAAGCAAATATCGCTATAACAAAATGAAGTTACGCGATACATAATTAAATCTAAGTTTCAGAAAGAAATGCAATTATTAATAAATATTTTTGTAGTTAAATTTTAATACTGTGATATTAGATGACCGAAACAAATATTCTGCAGTACTAGGATTGCTCTACTACCCATTTGTAATATTAACTAGTGAGTCACTTGCACCTGAGATTGTTGGAGGCATACATTGCATAATATTTGACTAGCTCTGCCGGCATTCGATTCTGCTGATATTGATGTTCTCATCTAATTATTCAATGTTCTTTCACCTAAATAAAATGGACTTAATATAGTAGATGAACATTGATAGCTCAGTTGGTAAAGAATCCACCTGCAATGCAGGAGACCATAGTTCAATTCCTGGGTTGGGAAAATCCGATGGAGAAGGGATAGGCTGCCCACTCCAGTCTTCTTGAGCTTCCCTGTGGCTCAGCTGGTAAAGAATCCGCCTGCAATGCGGGAGACCTAGGTTCGATCCCTGGTTGGGTAGATCCCCCGGAGAAGGGAAAGGCTACCCACTCCAGCATTCTGGCCTGGAGAATACCATGGACTGTATAGTCCATGGGATTGCGAAGAGTCAGACATGACTGAGTGACTTTCACTTCACTTCAATAGTAGATGAGCACCTGGACTTTCCTCCTTTTCTCCACTTTCATTCCTACGTTTGAAGATTTGCTATGTAGTAAAGTTGAAATCTCACTGAAGGCAATCCCACAAACATTTTCTTACTGCTTGAAGAAAACTCTTTCAGCATTTTCACAAGCTGATTCAAAGTTGTTTTCGTTTTTTTTTTAAGTTGTTTTCTTTTTTTTTTTAAATTTGTAATAATCTTTCAAATACTTGCTGCTTCTCATAATCTCTTGAGGTTATTTTCCTTTTCATCTTTAATCTAGATGTTTGGCAAAGTAGCAACATTGGCTTTCTAGAAAAAAAAAATCATACATTTCCTCATTGCTTATACACCAATTTTAGCTTCATTCCAGGAATACAATGATATGAAGATCTTCAGAGCAGATGGCAAACAAAAGTACTATCTATAGTATTTTTGTTACTTCTCAGTAAGGACCAGGGGAATTCTGTCAGTGCATAAGTTCACAGTAACAGAAATTATACTAAAGTTGGCAACTGAACTTTCAAAGATTGAGACAAGAGTCCAGCTCAATAGTTGCTTTGAGCTGTTGATAAAAGAACTATCTTGATCTTGGCTGGAATTTGTTAAGACTTCTGGAAAATACTCGATGGCTGTCTTATTCTGCCATTATTAGGCCTCCCATATTAAAGGACTCTCTTGAGTATTCATTCTAGGACTCCACTTGAAAAGACAGTACTCAGAATTCCCAAGGCAGGTGACCTAGAAAGATTTCTATTTATCTCAGAATCTCATCATCTTCTCTCTAATGTTTTCTCCCATTTCCCTTTCCATGTCTCAAGTAAATAGTTTATATTTTTCACTACTTAATATTTTTCATTCATTTCTATTTTAGTTTTTATTCTTGCCAATCTGCTGAAAAAGCCCCTCAAAAAAATTTAAATTCCTTTCAGTGACTTTTCTTAAATGTCAGTGTTGGAGATGGTGCAGAGAAATAGTTCCTATGTCACTACATTGTTGTTGCTTAATTGACTATTTACAGAAGTTTCATGCACAGCACCACAGTGAGAAGATTCCTTTTCTTTCTTTCTTTTAAAATAGGTTTGATCTCTTTTGATTAATGGCCTGATCCAATTAGCACACAATTCTTACATTCATGAAAATGACAAAACCTGAAAACATTATCTGAACTAGAAAGTTACCCATTTTCTTATCTTTTGGAAATTTCAAGTAAAAGTATAACATTTAATTTAGAAAAAAAAATAAAAATGATATCAAAATTAAAATCTTAGTAGAGTTGGAAAACAAATTCCTTCACATAATAGAGATATTAAAAATGAATTTAAATGTCAATTTTGACCCCTCTCATTCTCAGAGACACTGGCAAGAGAACAAACTATATACATGAAGATTCTTTATGGTACGTATTCATGCTTACTGAAAGCTGTTAAGGAAGCATTACCCATCTCTGGTGAACTCTGCATAGAATTCCCTGCAGCAGCTGCTCCAAGTCTATTCACCCTCCTTAGTACAAAACATAAGAATGCTAAGATGTTAACACTTGGAGTTCAAAGCATTTTAGTTCCCATATCCTCTCTCTCCTCCAGTCAATAACTCTCCTTGCCTGTTTATTTGATGCCAGCCCCTGTATGCCAGCTGTTCTGCTGTGAGTGCTAGGTGCTTCAGTTGGGAGTCTACTGGACCTACTGCACTGTAAGATTTAAAAATATTTTTTAAACTTTTTTGTTTGGGTTTATGTATTCTTTGTGTAAAAAGCATTATAAGCCTATTATAGTACAGTACTATATAGTCAATCATGTTAGTTGGGTACCTAGAACAAATTGGACTTATGAGCATACTCTTGGAATGGAACTCATTCATATGTAGGACTTCAGTTCAGTTCAGTTCAGTTGCTCAGTTGTGTCTGACTCTTTGCAACCCCATGGACTGCATCACGCCAGGCCTCCCTGTCCATCACCAACTCCTGGAGTTTACTCAAACTCATGTCCATTGAGTCGGTGATGCCATCCAACCATCGCATCCTCTGTCATCCCCTTCTCCTCCCGTCTTCAATGTAGCACTTACTGTATACCAATCAGCTTTTGCTCTAAAACAAATCACTCCAAAATTCAGTGAATTAAAACAACACCCTTTATTTAGCTCACAAGTCATTGGGGACAGCTTAGTGGTTCACTGGTCTGAGTCAGCTTGGCTGGTCACTTAGGTCTCCTCATGTGTCTTTGCTCAGATGCCAGACTGGCTGGAAGCTGGGTGATATTGGCTGGTCTCACTTACATGTTTCACACTCGGTAGGCTCTCTACCAGGGTGTCTAAGTTTGTTTGTTTGTTTGTTTTTCACATGGCTTGTCATCCTGCAGCAGAACAGCTTGGGCTCCTTCGCAAGGCAGTTAAAGGATTGCAGATGGCAGCAAGAGAAAGACAGGGTATTCCTTTATTCAGGAACTCTTCAAATATATTCTTGCATTTTATTTGATATTGTGCCAATGGCCAAAGCATGTCATATGGCCAAACTCAGTCTCACTATTTGAGAGTACATCCATGGGTATGAATGAAGAAGAAAAGAATTTGTTGTGATTTTTACAATTGGCTTAATTATTGATTCCCATATTATTATACCACATATTCACAGTGACTCTGTTCTCTTTTCTAAACCCAGACTTTTAAAGAATTAATAGTTGAATCAAGGCAGATGAACTCAAGCTGGCACAACCATAATATTGTATTACTACAACAAAGAAGTAACACCAGACAGTTTATAGTATAGAAGTATACACACTCATGATCATTGTAAGAGACAAAATAAAATTAAAGCTAATTAAATGTACTAGCCTATGTAGCATAAACCCAGAGAAAGCAAGAATAGTTTTGATGGAGACGTTAGTTGGTTAAGAATACATAATGAAAAAAATTGTGACCGATTTGCTAGCCTTCAAATTCACCTTCTGCTAAGGTGCCTATTGGAAACTCCACATGGATTTGCCCGTGATATTTTATGCACATGTTCAAGATACAAATGAATTATCTTCCCTCACTCAAATCTTCTTCCCACAAGTCCCTTATTTTGATTCACTCATTGATTCATTCCACAAATATTTATCTAGTGGTTACCAGGTGCTACTTTTTTCTAAGTGTGGTGATAGAGTAAACAGTTTCTTCCCTAAAGGATCTTACGTAAAGTGCATGATGAATACATAGAAAAATTTAAAAATTAAGAAATCATAGAATATTGTTGCGAGATAAATACAAAGACAAAAACATATACAGGCAGTATTTCTTAGTAGCGAGTAAAAATTTAGCTACCTTGGGAAACAGTGTTGCATTGCTTTATAATTTGAACACTGCTCTAACCTATGACATTGAAATTCTATTTTCAAGTATATGCCCAATATACATTCTTTCATATATACCCAGACACAGACATATAAAACTGTCAAAAGCATCATTTTTCCATAAGAACAACAATCTAGGAAAAAAAAACAAATGTGTATTAATATGCAATAGAGTATTATTATATGGATTCTAAGAAGAAAAAGAAAACTGTGTTTGCTGGTAAAGTGCATACATTTTAACAGCCGCTTTGGAAAATAGCTTCACATTATATTAATAAGTGGAACAGTCATATATCTTAAAACTTAGTAGTTCTACTCCTAAGTTTTTATCCTGGAGAAATTATTACACATGCCTATCAAAACATATGCAAAAAGATTCATGTTAACTCCATTTATGTCAGCAAAAGATTTTAGAATGTTTAAGAGTGGAAGAATGGATAAATTAAATGTACTCACACAACAGATTATTTTATGCCAGTAAAAATAAATAGAACTTCATAAATCTTAGAGAATATAAAAAAATCCATCTAAATTAAAATAGTTTAAAGTATTCATAAGCTACTGAAGTTGCTGAGATTTGAGGGGTAATATTCTGAATACAACAGAAGTTCATTGAGGTGAGCACAACATTCTCCATACTGTTTTTCCCCCATAGAACATTTCATGAATTTTGGAGGACAAAAGACTAAAAAGCTGGGCAGATCCAAGCTTCTATGAGTCAGAAAAACCAGCAGTCCCTTTAGTACCCTCAATATCCTCAGGAGGCAAACATGGGTATTCTGATATGCCAAAAGGAAGGTCCAATACTTTGGCCACCTGAATATTGCAAAGAGCCAGCTCATTGGAGAAGACCCTAATGATGGGAAAAATTGAGGGCAGGAGAAGTAGGGGGCAACAGAGGATGAGATGGTTGAATGGCATCACTAACTCAATGGACATGAATTTGAGCAAACTCCAGGAAATAGTGAAGGACAGGGAAGCCTGGTATGCTACAGTCCAGAAGCTTGCAAAGAGTCAGACAAGACTTAGTGACAGAACAACAGGACAGGCGCAGGAGGGGCTAAGATTCTAGAGGAAAACACGGTCCAAATAAGTGGCATTGCCATCACAATTGTTACCCCCTTAGGGAATTTCTTGAAATGTTAGCTAAACAGTATGAAGGTCTAAGAAGCCAAGCAGAAATTATCTGAAAAGCAAAGTTCTTTTTAGAAGTTTCACATTGCTAGGGAGACCAAAACTGTAGTTTATGATATGCCAAAGGGAAGAAATCTGAGTAAACATACAAAGCTCTCATTTGGAATCCTGAAGAGCTTCACTACAGAAGTAGGAATATGTCAATGACAAAGAGAATTTAAAAACAAAAACAAAAAAACTGTAATTCAGTCTAAGATTAGTTCAGTCCTTGATTAGACACAGATGGTCTGCCCCTACTCTTATTTCAGGTCAAAGTCTTCCCTGATGGCTCAGATGGTAAAGAATCAGCTTGCAATGCAGGAGTCCCAGGTTCAATCCCTGGGTCAGGAAGATCCCCTGGAGAAGGGCATGGCGATCACTCCAGTATTCTTGCTTGGAGAATTCCATGGAGAGAGGAGCCTGGTGGGCTACAGTCCATGGGATTGCAAAGAGTTGGACATGACTGAGCAACTAACAGAACAAGATGGAGGAAATCCCAGCATCCTGAGTCTCTGCAATAGTTCATACTCAATATATGGCATTTAATAAAAAATCATGCATATGAAATGTATCAGTCAGCTATATCCACAATTATGTTGCAAAACAAGCAATCCTACAATCTCAGCATCATGAGACAATGAGTATTTCTTTGTTTCACACCTACAAGTTGGCTAGCACTGTTTTTTCCCCTAACTGTGAGTCTGCAGGTCAGCTGGGATAGTTCTGTTTTAGGTTGTGTATTTGTACATAAACAGAGGTAGTTCTGCTCTGGCTGTTCTATTCTGCAGTTCAGGATGAATGGGTGATGGTTACCCAGAATCATAAGTGTGCAAAATAGACCATGTAAGCATATCAACTGCTTTGATATCACTTCTATTAAGCACCCATTCACCAAGGCCACCTGGCAAAGTCCAAAGTGAAGGAGTTGGCAAGTACTTTCCATCATCAATGGGACCATGGGAACTATGGAATCTATGTGCAAAATTAATGCTAATTGGATGCAGAAAGTGAAGAGAAGGGTAAATAGTGCCAGGACTCAGTTTACTTTCTTGGTCAAAATTATTTGTGTCACTCCTACTCACAAAACATCTTTATATTCATGTCAAGATTCAGAAAATCTCATCCAACTATGTTATTGAGTATATATAGATATGATATCCCAAGATTTTTTATAATTTTAAAAGACCAATAGTTCTCATTAATCACATTAATATGGAGAAAAAAGTAAATGATCTTCTCAAAATATACAATAAATCAACTGATGAGATTTAATGCACATCTATGATTAAAAACTCTTATTGACCTAGGAATAGAAGGAAATTTCCTAAATCAGACAAAAGATAGGGACAAAAGCTCTGCAGTAAACATCATATTTAATGGCAAAATTTAAAAATCTTCTCCCTGAAGACCATGAATAAGACAAAAATGCTCATTCTCACTACTTTTATTCATCATTGTCCTACTGATTCAAACCAGTGGAATAAATCAAGGGGAAAATTGCATAAAGAAAGAAAAGAAAGACACAAAATTGTCATCATTCACATATGACACAACATATAAAAGTCCATAAAAAATCTGCAATACAACTATTAGATTTGATGAGTGAACTTAGCAAGTTTGTTGACTATTTAGTCAATATAAAATAAGCAAACATCTATACAGAAAGTACATAAAATAGATATTAAAATTAAAATATGTACTATAATAACATAAATGCCTTAAACATCCAGAAAAAAAAACATATAGAACCTATACACAGAAATTATTGAGATAAATTAAAGGCATAAATAAATGAAGACATATAGTGAGTTTATG
Organism: Odocoileus virginianus; assembly: GCF_023699985.2. Classification (NCBI taxonomy): domain Eukaryota; kingdom Metazoa; phylum Chordata; class Mammalia; order Artiodactyla; family Cervidae; genus Odocoileus; species Odocoileus virginianus. The sequence goes on from NC_069699.1 coordinate 23,834,852, forward strand.
GTTTGTATTTTATAGATGATTCAGTATTGTTAAGATGTCAATTGTCAAAAAATACATTAATTAAAAAATAAACTTGAAAAGGATGTCAATTGTCTTCATGTAGATCTATAGGTTCACTATAATTCTATTTAGATTGTAAACAATCTGTGTGTGAATTGACACGCTGATTTTTAAATTATACAAATACTCAAAGTCAAAACTAATAAACTCAATCTTAAAGAAAAAAGCTGGAAGATACATCTAAGTATTAAGAGAGCCCCACTGACACAGATCCCACTTACACTGCAATGGACAGAAGTCACCCACCCCACAGCAGAGGAGGCTCGGGGTGCGCACATGACTAGCGCATCTCCCTGTCCTGGCCACACTGCGCCACTCAGAAGCTACTGGCTCTATGAGTGACGAAACAGTTCTTCCATCTGCAGCTGAGATAACAGCTGGGAGAGAACTCCCTGTGAGGACAAGATGCCATCTTCCAGGATGAAGTACATGCCCTAAGTCAACTAAAATGATATGGTTCTATATCCCCAATAGATAAAGTATCCGGTCTAGACTCTAAAGGGTAAAACTTAATTCACTTAACATCATTTCAAGTTGGCCTCTGGGAATTCATGTTTCTTACTTTAGGAACTTTAGGTCTGTGGTCTGAAGGGGCAAAGTAAATGTCTCATTGAACTTACAGCCATGGCTGAGGTTTTTCACTCTGTGTCTAGAGTTAAAGAAAGAAATTAGTATACTAGCATGAGTAATAGACCCTAATCCTGGGAAGGAGATAGGGTTGCTGTTACATAAAGGGGCAGCTTAGAGTAGATTCTGTGGAGCCCTATACCAAGGTCACAGGACAAAAATCTCCAAAACTGACTGAGCCCCATAGCAACTGTTGCCATGAGCCTCTGGATCTAAACCAGCCAGCTCACTGACTCTACATTAGGTAAAATACCCACCCTATAGCATCCTAACCAATCACCTAATGCCACTTTCCAGCAGGAATTTTCTTTGTCTTGAAATTGTAAAAATTGGCTATGAGTCCACAAAAGATGTCGGCTCTCCCTTGAGATAACCAGATGTTCTAATAGCATCTCCCTTCCCACAGTGTCTCTTACTCCAATAAACTCATTCACCTCTCATTCTGCCTCATGTCTGGAAATCCTTTTCCAACCTGCACATGGATCCCCACAGGTTTGTATTTGGTGATATGGAGGGGAGACTCTAGGCACTCCATGCTGAATCTTACTGATAAATGCACAAGTGCAGCAGCTATGACCTGAGAAGGGCATGTATGGTGACCAGAAGCTCAGGTACAAGCTCCAGACCCAGAGCAGTCAGGGAGGCTCCTTCTAGTATCTTCCTCTTTCAAGTTTCAGCAGGAAAGGAGACCAACCGGAATCCCAGAGAAGTTGTTCACAGGATGAACACACATGCAAATCAAATGAATTTAAGCAAACAAGGCATGACCTATACTATATAGAACATCACCCAGATATGGCCTTCTGAAAAAAACTTACTTATGCCGCTAACTGCAGAGAATGCTGATGGCTTACAGTCATGTTCTTCTCAGGGTTTTATCCTCATGAAGGGAGCTTCATGAGATGTTCATCCATGTTTCAGTCCCCACTCTGGGGCACCAGCCCTTGCTTCAGCTTGGGACAATTCTGAAGATCATTCCCAGTCTAGACTGTGAGATGGCTATGGATAGCCTTGGGTTCATTTTACTCAGTCCTGCTTTCTTCATTTCTAAATAGCATTTGTCCCCAAACACAGTATCCAATAAATCTTCTTCATACAAATTCCCACTTTAATCTCGTTCTGGGGAACATATCCTAAGACAGTGTTCTTATTTAGGTTAAACCATAAACATCTACAGCTAGACTGTCAGCACCTTGAAGGCATGCAGAGTCTCTTTTTCCTACTGTAATTCTGGTTGTTAGTGTAGAATTTTGCACATTGCTAGTGCTTACTGGAAATGGCAACCCACTCCAGTATTCTCGTCTGGAGAATCCCATGGAAAGTGGAACCTGGCAGGCTATAGTCTATGGGGTCGCAAAGAGTCGGGCATGACTGAGTGGTATAACTGATGACCAAATCATGAGCTGTCCTTCCCACAAGACTGTAAACTTCTTGAGAACAGGACTACAACCAATTTTTAAATTTTTTTTTACATTATCACACATTCAGTAATAACATTCAGCAGAGGCTTTAAATAAATTTCCCTTGCTCTTTCAAAAGAAAGATCAACTTTTAGAGAGCTACTGCATAACAAAAGAGAAGTTAATATATTCACTTACATTGAAAAACACTTTCTTTGTTAGCCTAATAGCATCTGCTTTCCATTTTCTCTTTAGAAAATTCAGATCAGCACCTTTGATCTACTAATTGATGTGGACAGGGAAAAAAGCAACCTGACATGGTTTGCCATTCTACTCTTTTAAAAATTATTTTGACACTGATACAAAGAAAGCGCCAGACTTGTGTTCAGAGATATCAAACGTTAAAAGATAAATTTTCAGAGGAGATAATGATAGATAATGATGGAAATGAGTTCTTACCAGAGTCATCACTGGGTTTGAGCTCTTCAGCTTCAGACACTCCAAATTGGTTGAGTGCTTCTGTAGCGACGTGAACAAGGACAGTTTGAGGGAAACATCAGGGAGCCCTGATTCTATTAACTGTAATCACTGTGGTGTTTCTGCTCACTGGTACAACACATTTTCCATGTAGCAATAAATGCTGGAGCACATTTCATTAATTCGTGCTTTCCCCTAAACAGCAATGTGTTTAGCCGCAGATCAGTGTGTGACTTTATCACAGAAATGGAAGCAAGGGAAGTGCAATGAAACAAACCATTGAACCATCTTCCAGAAAAGCTGCTCTTTGCTGTGAGGTGCTTTGAACTAGGTCTACTGCCATCAGCACAGTAAGGGACCTGCTCCCCTGAGAGTCCTGGGCTCCCCAGGGAAATCTCTCAGGAACCTGAGGTTAAACCAGATTCTGCTACATTCATTCAGCTTTGCTAGTCAGCTGCAGTTTCTCTCTGGAGGCTTGTGTGGTCAATCTGTCTATGCTTAAGTCAGGAACTTGAAATTCTAATCACTGCCCGGGTGGCAGTTTGCAATATGTCTTTTGTGCAGGCCACTGACTGCCTCTGGTGATCCAGCAGTTTCTCAACTGGAGCTTTAGAGAAGGGACAGTTCTTAACTATGACTCTTCAGAGAATTAATATTGACAGAACACTTGCATGTCTGTAGATGAATAGTAAGGTGGCCTTGTAGAGACTCAGTGAAGTAGAACATTCTCATTTGTAGTTATCAATGGAATAAACACCGTTCTTCTTACAGTTATTATGTGTAAAGTGTGTAAAGAAATTAGTTCAAGACCGAGAAAGATAATATGAACTGTATTTGACATGGAATTGTAATTTTATTATCACTGGCTACTCATATCCCAATGTTATATGCTCATTCAAAAGTTAGAGGCACATATTTAGATGTTTTTGTTCAGTGCTTGCATGCATGAGGGGCTAACATCAAATAGAAGGAAATTAAAGGCAGTCCGTAGATCTCGGAAGACTGATTATTGTATGAAAGTAAGACTGCTTCTTTGCCAGATAGTTTCTATTTTCTCTTTAAGATCCCTTACTCTTTCACAGCTTGTCCTGTACAGATAATCACAAAGGACTCCTTTTCCTCTGGCTTCCTCTCAACTCAGACGACGTGCAGCCCCCAGGTAAGTCAGAGGGAAAGAGGAGGATGAGGTCAAAGTATTTATTCCCCAGGCTCCCTTCCTCCTGTGGGGTCTCTCTTGGGCTTGTGGTGAGCATTACCTGGAGGTAAGAGTTCTCAGCAACTAACCCTCTCTACACAGCTCCCTTTTCCTTCTAGGTTCCAGTTCAGCTCCTTCCTTTTAATCCTTCAGATCTAAGTGTAGATGCTCCCCAACTCATAATGGTTCTACTTATGATCTGTGATTTTACAATGGCGGGAAAGCTTTACACCTTCAGTGGAAACCATACTTTGAATTTTGACCCTTTCCCCAGTTAGGAATATACAGTACCATACCTTCTCTTGATGTTGGACAGTGGCAACGAACACAGCTGCCAGACAGCCAGGGATCATAAGAGTAAACATCCAACATGCTTAGAACCATTTTGTATCCGGATGACCACTCTGGTTTTCACTTTCAGTACATTATTCAATAAATTCCATGAGATATTCAAAATTTTATTATAAAATAGCCATTGGTGTTAGATGATTTCCCCAACTGTAGACTAATGTAATTGTACTGTGCACATTTAAGTAGGTGAGGCTAAGCTCTGATGTTTCTTTAGGTTAGTTGTGTTAAATGCATTTTCAACTTATAATACTTTTAACTTACATTGAATCTGTTGGGACATGACCTTATTGTAAGTCACAGAAGATCTGTATACTGAAAATGTCCTTAATATTTTCATACCCTCTGACCACAGTTTTGTAAATAATCCCTTTAGCAAACATCCTTTTGCTATCTTTGATAGCTTTGATGTGACATCTGCTTACCCTTCCAAACCAACTGACATACCTCCATCTCTTCCTCTTCTTCTTTCACCAAGTTCTGCTTCTTTGACATTCCTTATGATCTGGTTGCTATTCCATAATGCAACTGGATCTCTTCCATCAGAGAATTCATGTCAAATCTCATAGTTTCCAAGTCAACGCTGTCCAAGAGAAATATAACACAAACCACATATGTAATTTTCCATTTTCTAGTAGCTACATATGAAAAAGTGTTCAAAGTCTTAAATTAATCTTAATTATCTATTTCATTTTACTCAGTACATCTGAGTACTCTGCTAAACTCTTTATAAAGTTTATTTTTTCTTTTTACAATAAATTTATGAGTGTTACCCTGATATATTCCATGGTTGAGAAAGGTTCATTTCTTGATGCATTTGCTCATCAATAAATATTTATTAAATGCTACTGTGTACCAGAACCATCCTAGGCTCTGTAAGCTCAATGAACAAAGATATGCACTCATGGTGCTCCTATTCCAATGAGTGATTCCATTCATTTTGGAATCAAGGTCTTCTAAACCAGATTTTCAAATCATCTACTTAACACATGGTTGTTATGTGATTACATTACATATATCACTTCATTTATTCATCTTCTCCATTCCAAAAACATTCTATGACTTTTTATTTGTTTATTTATTTATTTTTTCTATGACTTTTTAAAAGTTACTCTGTGATAATAAAGAGAATAAACTTAACTTGGTCGCAACGTTCTTGCACAAGTGTGTTAGTTGCTTCGCCATGTCCAACTCTTTGTGACTCTGTGGACTGTAACCCACCAGGCTCCTCTGTCCATGGAATTTTCCAGGCAACAATACTGGAATGGGTTGTTATTCCTGTCTCCAGGGGATCTTCCTGACCAAGAGAAGGAACCTGGGTCTCTTGCATTGCAGGCAGATTCTTTACTGTCTGAGCCACTAGACAAGCCCATATTTAATTTACTTGCACAAATTTAATCCTTATACTCCTATCAAGAATTTCCCCAGGTCCAAATAATATCCTCTGTTCATGTTCTGTATTTTTGTACCTTTTCTGTATGTGATATGGTTCCCTGTGTTTAGCTGTTTCTTTTTCTTTGTCTAACCTTCTACGAATCAACACCTCCCTTGGCCACAGTGAGTAAGATATATTCTCTCCCCCTGTGTACATTCCAAGATTGACCTCATATTGATTATCCACATTGATTTCCCTTGGAAATTGTTTTCACAATACAGGAAGATTACTCATGAAGTCTATAATTTAAGCTGGCATATTTTTAATTCCTGTGTTGTTCTTAGTGCCTTGAAATAATAACAATCATAATAAAACTGTGATTAAGCACATGAGAAATATTCTGTTATTTGAAGACTTAAATCAGAGACCTGAAAAGAAAATTCTAATATGCTTGATAACAATTATGAAGATTCTTCAAATTATAGAACCCAAATTCAAAAAACAGATTTTCTGCTCTTGCTTTAAAGTATCTGTGCATGATGAATATAGTAATTAAGTCAATGAGGAGGATTCTTTCATTTTACATATATATATATATATATATATATATATATATATATATGGGCTTCCCTGGTGACTCAGATGGTAAAGCATCTGCCTTGCAATGTGGGAGACTCCAGTTCGATCCCTGGGTCAGGAAGATCCCCTGGAAGAGGAAATGGCAACCCACTTCAGTACTCTTGCCTGGAAAACTCCATGGACAGAGGAGCCTGGTAGGCTACAGTCCATGGGGTCACAAAGAGTCAGACACAACTGAGAGACTTCACTACGTCACTAATATATATATATCAAATCATGACACTGTACACTTTAAACATCTGACAATTTAGTTGTCAATTATTCCTAAATAAAGCTTAAAAAAAAACTATCTAAGTATGTAGGCAAGTTTCTAGTAAAAGCATAGAAACAGAAGATTAAAGATCTGCAATTTCTTCCTAGCAGTAGCTGTATGTCTTCCTTAGTCAACCCTTCTAGGCTTTTTTCATACTTAAACATCCTCATTTCTATTGTTATGGGTAAATATATTTTCTTAAGTAAAAGATTTTTTCAAAGTTTCTTTTTTCTTCTTTCTTTTTTATTTTTTTTAAATCATGAAAGTATGATAACACATTTATAGGAGACTTGGAAAATAGAGAACAAAGTTACATATAGTTTCATTATATATTTAATTATTTTTATAAATAGATAAATTAAGATTTTTAGTTGGAGTTTCAGTATCTAACCCTCAAAAATTAATAGAATGAACAGACAGAAAAGTAGAAAGATACAGTAGGCCTGAAAAGCACTATGAACCAATTCAACAGAATTAAGATTTATGCAATTTTCACACAACAGCAGGATACAAATTCTATTCAAGTTCCCATAGACTATAAACCAGGAGACATTGGAACATACCTGGGGACATAAAACAAGGTGCAAAATTTTCATGGTCTAAAGGTATTGAAGTCATACAGAGACTGTAGTCTTATCACTGTGGAATTATGTTAGAAATCAATATCAAAAGATATTTGAAAATAACCCATATATTTTCAAGTGCAATGTGACATTTACCAAGAGAGATCTTTGACTTAGCCACTGAAAGCCTCAGCAAAGTTAAAAGACTTAAAAAACACAGAGGGATTTTTTAAAAATTAAAAAATTTTTAAAGCATTTAAAAACTAATATCAAACTGAGAAATTAATATAAAGATGAGAAATAGCAAAGATATTTAAAAAATCTTATGTATTCAGAAATTAAATGTCTGCTTTTAAACAATGGGTATATCTTATAAGCTGTAACAAGGAAAAATAGAAAATATTTGCAACAGAATAAAAATGAAAAGATAATTTTACGAAATTTGTTGCATGCAACTGAAGTTGCTTAATGCAACTAAATACAATGTCAAATTTTGAATAAGTTATAAAAACAAATAATAGACACTAGCATAAAATTTTTGTAATTTGAACAAAATTTGTACTTTATAGTTAATAATGCTGTATCACAGATGAAATATTTCCTGTGTTTTTTCTTTACAACAGAGTATTTCATTATATTCTCAGAATTAAAGTAGAAGTTTCAAGCTTCATTCAAATTTATTTTTAATAATAAGCTTTTAAACTTTTAGTAGTAACACTAGATGCCAGAATAAATGGAACTATATCAAAATTTTTAGGGAATATAAATTAGAAATCTAGCATTCTATTCATACTTGGTCAAACAACTGGAACCAGAATGTCATAATTTTTTTAGCTAAGCAAAAATTCATGTTTTCTAAATTATATATATTATATTATACATACTCTATATGTATGTGTGTATGTATACAAAACTTTTCTATTATACTTGATAAAAGCTTGAGAAAGAACAACCCCCCAAAAAAACATGATGGAGAAACTGGAAAACATAAAATAAATGAGAGCACTGAATGTGAAATAGAAAAAAGTGAAACAAACTAGGATAAAGATCATCATATAGTCCAGCTGTTTTTAAACAACGCTGCTCATTAGAAACACATTTGGAGCTTTGGAGAAAAAAATAAATACCTGGGCATTTGCATTTTTTGAAACATTTTAAGATAAATCTAATGTGCATCGATATTTTAAAAAGTGATTACAGGGTTTTCTATTAAAATGGTAGTTTTAGTGATATAGAATTATATTATTTTCTGTAGACCAATCATGATACATGGTATCAAATGAATAATAGTTACATAATCAGAATAGTAAGTGTTTATCAGTTTTTACAATCAATAGTCAGACAAAAAGTAAAAGATAATTACCATCACAAGCCATAATGGGAGCATGATTAACCTAACAATGTAATTACATAAATTACATAAATTTGGGGGCTTAAGGAGAGTGATGTGGTAAGTGGAAGTGCATGCATGAACATATTTTCATCTACCCAGCCAGCCTGTCTTTTGCTTGGTGCATTTAACCCATTTAGGTAATTATCAATATGTGTGATTCTATTACCATTTTCTTAATTGTTTTAGGTTTATTTTTTTGTAGGTCTTTTTCTTGTCTTGTGTTTCCTGACCTAGAGAAATTCCTTTAGCATTTGTTGTAAAGCTGGTTTGGTGGTACTGAATTCTATTAACTGTTGCATGTCTGAAAGGTTTTGATTTCTCCATCACACCTGAATGAGATTCTTGCTAGGTAGAGTATTCTTGGTTGTAGGTTCTTTCCTTTCATCACTTTAAAAAATTGTGCCATTCCCTTCTGCTTGTAGAGTTTCTGTTGAGAAGTCAACTTATATAATCTTATGAGTTTACATGTATGTTATCTGCCATTTTTCCTTTGTTGCTTTTAATATTTTATCTTTGTCTTTAATGCTTGTTATTTTGATCACTATTGTGTCTTGGAGTGCTCCTCCTTGGGTTTATCCTGCCTGGGGCTTTCTGTACTTCCTGGGCTTGGTTGCCTACTTCCTTTCCCTGGTGAGGGAAGTTTTCAGCCTTTATCTCTTCAAATATTTTCTTAGGTCCTTTCTCTCTCTCTTCTTCTGGAACCCTATAATGTGAATGTTGGTCAAAGTTTCTTTTTTTTGAAATCAGGGTGTGTTTTATAATCTAAATCTCAAAAGAAACAAGTGAACTCTCATTTAATAAAATGCAAATACTATTAAATCAATTATGTGTCTAATTATAGATGGTCTTTCTCAAGGTATCTTATAATTAAAGAAATAAGGTGATCATCAGACTATTAGAAGGACTTGAATATATAACATAATGAAACACTATCTAGCTCAATTGTAAATTCCTCTATGGCAGGGAGAATGTAAATGAGATAAAACAGAAAGTCTTGGATTACTCATCTCCAAAAGACAATGGTGGAGTGGCAAGTGAGGGAACACCAATAAGCTCTACATTATAGTTGTTTGGCAGGGTGAAGACTGAGTTTTCAGGATAGCCTCGTTTTTTAAAGAGAAGCTAGAGATCATAACACTAGCACCAAGATGCTTACATAGTCCGTTCCTGACTTCACTGCTTCTTTTAAGAGGGACAACTAACAACTCTTCAAGAACAAGATACCATTGAGAGAATCCTAGAATGAGGGAATGAGACTGAAGCATACCTTGCTCCTCAAAGACCAAACCAGACTTCATTAGGAGATAAAAGAGTGGCTGCACAATAATCACACTGCCCATCCTCCAGACCTGCACATTATCAGCCAGAGAGGTGTTCTCTGAGCCTCTGGTGCTTCTAGTGAAAATAGAGAACTCAGTGGGGACGACCAGTCTCCTTCTGCATTATGGTCACTTTGTAAAAGCTCCTATTTTGATCTTGCACCATGGGGATCATAGGGAAATCTGCAAGACCCAAACTGAGAATCTGACTGTGAGAGAGAAAGTGAGGAAGGGGCTTCCAACGGTCAGCACGCGGATCTTAGACTGAGCTCAGAGCTGCAGCATCAAAGCAGTAATCCCAACCAGTGACTTTGCTCATCTGCAGAACCAAGTTTGGGGGATTTCCAGACCAGGAAACTCTGCAGGGTGTAGGTCTGCTTGATTTGAATCCTCAAGCGACAAGTTTTGCAGGCCCTAGAGTCCAGTTCGCCCATACCCAGGAAAGTTGCTGAGTCACAGCATCACTCAAGTGAAGAACGTCTTTTGGTCCCTCCTGACCAGAAGTGCAGCCCAGCAGCACTGGAACAGAGAGGCAGGGAGGCAGAGTTGATCTCCCCCAGAGCAAAGCCAGTATTGGGCATGGAGGCTTCGAATGCTATGCAGAGGCAGGGGGATTAATTTATAGCCAAGGAAAAGGGTAGCTCCGTGTCCCTCCAAAACAGGGAGCCTGCTTGAGAAACTGAAAGTAGCCTGGAGAAGCCCCTGTCCCTTCCTCCCAGGAAAGGGGGCTCAGTCATTGTCTCATCCACCTCGGAGTGTGTCTTCAGACCCCATCTGACAAGAAGGACTGGCAAAACACCTGAAAGCCGTGCACCCAGCAGGACTCAGGCCAAGAGATGGGCAGACAGAGTCAGTACTTTGCAGAGGAAAGCCAGTGGCCCTGTTTGGACAGGGAACTTAGGGTACAGTTCTGCTTGAATTAAGACAACAAAGAGCTAAACCAAAGGTTTTCTTCTGCTGTGTCTAGGCAGGGAATCTAAACTGTAGTCCCACTCAGGTCTGAATAAAACCTTCAGCCAGTCTGACCAGAAAACCTAACCAGCACACATGAGTAGCTGTATGGCCCATTCAATAGCCCTATGAACAAGAGATTCTTCAACAAAGAGCATATCAGTGACACGCCCCATCTTCTGAGCAAAGCTGGTGGCCTCACCTGACCAGGGAATCCAGTACACAGTCAGGCCTGATTTGAGCTGCCGATTAGTGAGCTGTAAAGGCACTGGGCCCTGGCAGACTGATTTACCAGGTCACGGAAGTTAATTCACAGTCCCATCTGCTACTGAACATTGTATCCAGTCCTGACCATCCAGAAGCCTGGCTGCAGCACTCAGACAAGGGCAGAGCCCATGTTAGAGCTCACAGGTGCAGGGATTCAACCAGTAGTTCTATCTATCTGTTCTCAGGCAGTAGCACACCCCTTATACTCCATCACTATCCTCAGAGACTAGGCAGTTGCTTCTCCCAAAATGGACTATTAATAGCAGACCCCACATGCTTAAAGGCATTACCAGCAGAGCGTCCAGAAACCTCTACTGAACTGACTGGTGAAGAACTGTTTCTGCCAAAGCAAATTTTTGAAGACTGGAGGAGGTGTTCCATTACTCAGATATGTATATATGAATGTAAAACAATTCGAGGATCAAAAACTATAAGGTAAAAATGACACCACTCAAGGAAAATTTTAAAGTTTTAATAACTGACCCTAAGGAAATGGAGATCTATGGACTTGTTAGACAAAAGTTTAGAATAGTCCTCTTAAGGAATTTTAGTAACCTACAATAGGGCTAACCAAGATACCTTATAATGAAACTATCAGAAGTCAAAAACAAAGAAAGAATTTTAAGATCAGTAGGAGAGAACTTATACAAGAGAAGAAAGTGAACACTACCTTAGCAGAAGAAAGGAAATGACACAGAATAGAGAAAAAATAAATGAAATAGAAAACAGAAAAACAAAGGAAAGACTAACCAAACTAAGAATTGGTTCTTTGAAAAGATAAAGATGACAAATGAAGGAAAATCCAGACTAATAAAGAAAAAAAGAGAAAGGACCCAGATCAACAAAATTAAAAACAAAATAGGAGGCATTATAACTAATACAACAAATTTTCAAAGGATTATACTATGAACAACTATATACCAACAAACTGGACAACCTAGAAGAAATAGAAAAATTCTTTGAAACATACAATATACCAAGACTGAGCCAGCTTCTAACCTCAGATATAAGAAATAGAGACTTTTGATTACCACAAGCAGCTGTCGATGGGGAGGAATTTGAGGAAGGTTGTTGAAAGGTACAGACTTCCAGTTATAACCATGTGGAAGGGATGTGGTATACAAACATGATGACTATAGCTAACAGTGCATGCTAAGTCACGTTAGTCATGTCCAACCCTGTGCGACCCTGTGGACTGTAGCCCACCAGGCTCCTCTGTCTATGGAATTCTCCAAACAAGAATACTGGAGTGGGTTGCCATGCCCTCCTCCAGGAGATCTTCCCAACCCAGGGTTTGAACCTGTGTCTCTTGTGTATCCTGCATTGGCAGCCGGGTTTCTTTATCACTAGCTGCACCTGTATAGGAAAGTTTTTAAGAGGGTAAATCTTAAGAACTATAATCACAAGGAGAATTTTCCCCTTTATCCTTTACGTCTTTCTTTTATCTTTATTGTACCTATATGATAAGATAGATGCTAACTGACCTATTGTGACAATCATTTCACAATATGTGAAAATCAAACCATCGTGTTGTACCCCTTAAATTTAGTGATATATGTCAACCATTTCTCAGTAAAACCAGGAAAAAGAAGCTAGAAATCTGTACATGTTTATGTATGTATTGTGTGGGAGGGCACGTGAAAACTTCTAACTCCTATATTTGGGCAGTAATTCAATTCTATTTTTGGTTTTAACAGATTATAAGCCAGCACTGCATGGCTTGAGCCAGCTTCTAACCTCAAATATAAGAAAACCAAACTCTCAGAAAATGACCTTAAAGTCACTTAGCATTTTAATTTTAATAGATATATTTATAATTTGTATAACACATTCTTGAGTAATTGAAGTTGAGGGAACTTGTTGTAAACACAATATTGGTGTAAATACAACTGTTATCATGGAGAAAAATGGATATTTTACAGATATAAGTGAAATTTTGAAATAGTATCCACACCGAGAGAGTAGTCTGGTTTATTCTAAATGATAAGCCAGTTACTGCATACTTTACACACTGTTAATTTTAAAGGTACTTTAATTATTTCTCATTGCAAATGTGCAATCATTGAAGATAAAGAGTGGTATGGCTATTATTAACTGTGACAATGCTTTCAGAAACACATTAATGAATTAATGTAATATCAAAATTTTATAGATATTATTATGAAACTTTTGTTCACTGAGGTGTTTGCAGTTATTGTGAAAATATATAAATATGCATTTTACATTGGAAAATTATGAACAGACTTTAGATAATTGATTTTCTTTTAATTCTATAGGGGTATATATTCATATAAGAAGGTATCTTTCAAAAATTGTTGTGCAATACTTGAAAATAATCAACTTAGATCTGGTTTCTCATCTTACATAGCCACTTGAACTGTCTGACAGCTGAACTAGACCCTCAAATCCAAAAAGCCTATTAATAGTTGGCAGCAAACAATAGAAATGTCCTGGATTGGTGCAAGAGCAAAAGAGCACTTTCAAATTTTAATGAATGGGTAGCCTATGATCTGTCATAGATACGACAGTAATGGCCTAGAGAAAGAAAAAACGTGGGTACTCAGGGCATAATGAGGAAGAGCAAAAAGAATCCCTACTATTGATATAGAGTATATGACTTACAGGAGAGTGTCACTACCAGGAGCAGGGAAGCAAAGGGATTATTTTACAGAGACAGTTTTATTTGTTTAAAGAAGAACTCTTTCCCAGCCACAGCATAGTCATAACTAAAGAATAATTTCCTATGTGGCACAATTTAGTTGTTGACATCCTGTAATGTAGACCCAAAGGGTAGATTAAAACGGAGGATGATAGCACTTGCAAGGAAGTCTCACTGAGAAAACCTAAGTACTGACAGTTCTTAATCATTTATATTTTAGCAAGTAAGTACTCTTTTAAACCATCAAATTAAAACTGTGTGGCTATATATCATACATTTAATTTGCTAGCACATGTAAACCAAGAAGACTGAAAGCAAATGCATTTAGAGGAAGTGGTGGCTGTTTTTATTTTTTCCAAATATCGTTTGCTTTTAGAGTAAGACCAAATATTGTTTGCTTTTAGAGTAAGATATCAATGTTTCTAAGAGACATGCAAATTCAGTAAGATTCTGCTGTACATCCACTGGCATGAATAAAAACAAAAGGACTGACAATATTTAGCATTGGGGAGTATGTGAACAAGCAGAACTCACTGCTGATGGTAAGATAAATGGGTACAACTTTGGAAAATACTTCGGAAGAATCAAGTAAGGTTAAACATGTAGACACTGTGAACCCACAAAAATATGTGCATGTGTCCATCAAATGATGTGCACAAGAATGTTCACAGCATCGTTGTTCATAATAGTCCCCAATAAAGGAAACAAAAAAGTAAATGTACATCAACCACAGAATGGATACCTGAATTGTGATGTATTCATAATGACAGAATACCACACAGCGATGAAATAGAATAAACCACTCCTATACACATTTATTGGAGAAGGCAATGGCAACCCACTCCAGTGTTCTTGCCTGGAAAATCCCATGGTTGGAGGAGCCTGGTAGGCTGCAGTCCATGGGATCGCGAAGAGTCAGCCACGACTGAGCGACTTCACCTTCACTTTCACTTTCATGCATTGGAGAAGGAAATGGCAACCCACTCCAGTGTTCTTGCCTGGAGAATCCCAGGGATGGAGAAGCCTGGTAGACTGCCGTCTATGGGGCCACACAGAGCCGGACATGACTGAAGCGACTTAGCAGCAGCAGCAGCATACATATTTATGGGTTTCCTTGGTGGCTCAGGCAGTAAAGAATCTTCCTGCAATACAGGAGACCTGGATTCAATCCCCAGGGGCTTCCCAGGTGGTGCTAGTGGTAAAGAACCCACTTACCAATGCAGGAGACATAAGAGATGAGGGTTCGATCCCTGAGGTTGGGGAAGATCCCCTGGAAGAGGGCATAGAAACTCACACCAGTCTTCTTGCCTGGAGAATCCTATGGACAGAGGAGCCTGGAGGGCTACAGAGCGTCCATAGGCTAGCACAGAGTCAGACACAACTAAAGCAACTCAGCACACATACTTCTCATAACCTGAATATTGGCTGAGAAAAGACAGACACAAATGATCCATACTCTATGATTTCAATTATATAAAGTACAACCACAGGCAAGAGGCGACTATGGTAGTAGAGGATAGAGAGATGCTGTTTCTCAAGCAGTTATAAATTGAGAAGGAACACAGGAATCCTTCTAGGTTACAATATATTTTTGTATCTTGGATCTGGGATGCAATTGCATAGGGATGCAATTCTGTATAAATTCATCAAACGGAGCACTTAATATCTCAACACTTTCCTGTATGTCAGATACCTCAAGGGGAAAAAAAAAACCCAAACAAAAATCACTGGCAAAAACCCATACCCTTTGCAAAAGGGTGTTTTAGTAGCATTGTTATGGAATATCTTGGGTATTGTGTGTTCAGTCGCATGTGACTCTTTGTGACCTTATGGCCTGTAGCCTTTCAGGATGCTCTCTTTATGGGATTTCCCAGGTAAGAATACTGGAGTGGGTTGCCATGCCCTCCTCCAGGAGATCTTCCTGATCCAGGCCTCAAGCCTGCATCCACCTGCTTCTTCTGCATTGCAGGTATGTTTTTTTTCTTTTTTTCTTTTTTTACTGCTGAGCCACTGGGGAAGTCCCTGGAAATAGCTTAGATTTTGCCAACTCTAGTAAACTGGCCCTCTATAAGGTTTATAGTTTCAAGGCATGTCAGAGAATCCATCATGAATGTATAGAGTTGGAAGGGAGCTTGGAGAACTATCAAATTTGTCTCTTTCATGTCACAGAAAATGAAACAGAAGCTGAGAGATAAAGTTCTTGCAGGAGGCCATCCAGCTAGACAGCAGCTGAGTTAAGACTCAAACATGTGATTCCTTTAAGTCAGGATTTCCTCCACTATCTGTTGCTTTGATGTTGGTTTATCCTTTGAAGTGGGTCCAGCAGGTTCTGATGACCATTCAGCATATAACTACTCAGCTCTCAGGGCAGCCCTGGGATTGCAGAACATCAGGTGGTTCTCAGTCAATCCATGGCACTCATGCTTGTGTCCCTTTTAGCTTGCCCGCAGGAGTTAGGGTTAGGGTTAGGTTAGGAATTCAGTTTTCCCTTCCCTTCTTCAAAGCAGGAGCTACCTGTGCCATTTTCTTACCTGGGACCACCTCCAGAGCAGCTAACAGTTTGCTCAGTAGCTTCTTTCCTTGGCCCTTTAAAACATGCATATGTCCTACATATATCAATGTATTACCACATATTGGGGGGGAGGGATAAAAAGAAATGTGAAAAAGGACATAAGAGGAAGCAAATCAGATTTTTGAATCTCACGAAATATTTTCTGGTGGATCCTCAGCTATTCTTCTCAAAGCATGTGCAAAAGCAAAAGGTACAATTCACAAGAGTGGAAAAGAATAAATCATACTAAAAGAATTATCCATCTATTAAAAGACTTACATTTGTGAGATAATACATAAGCTTCTTTTCTAAGACCAAGATCTGGTGGTAAGTATAATAACTATAAATACATAGTGCTTAAATAATTTGATATATCTGCCACAATTATCATATGGTATGAAAACATCTATGATTCTGTTGATAATATCATAGATATTGTCAATATTACTATGTATGGGTATTTTTTTAACCTAAATTCCAGGTGACATAGTGGTAAAGAATCTGCCTGCCAATGCAGGAGATGCAAGGAACACAGATTCAATCTCTGGGATGGGAAGATCACCTGGAGGAAGAAATGACAATACATTCCAGTATTCTTGCCTGGGAGATGACTGAGGAGCCTGGTGGGCTATAGTCCACGGGGTTACGAAGAGTCCAACACAACTGAGTATGCACACATTCATACTTAACAAAAGAAAACGCTAACCTTTGATAACATGATTTTTTTTTTTAAATTCAGGGTCACTGATCGAAGTAAAGAATGCTATTCTAAACATTGTTCCTGGAAGCTAGTTCCTATTTGTAGACAAAATTGCCTGAAATGGAAATATTCAAAAGAGAGAGGGATAAATGCTATCAACATCAGCAATAATAATAAAAGCCCAGGTCTGAGACACTCAGTGACCTTGAGAAACCCTTAGCCAGGATCTTTAGAGTGATCTAAAGTGATATTTAGAGATCCTTATCCAGGAAATCTAGAGTGCTTATAATGTTGCCTTTGCAAGAAGTCATAGTGGAGGAGGGGTTGCACATAAGCAAGTACAGAAAATGGGTGGCATAGAAGTGGCGGAGCAATAATTTGTTAGTGAGGTATGAGAAGATACCTTCCCTATTTTCAAAGATTTCCTTCCCGATGGAGGGAAAAAAAGATGAGCCATCTGGAGATAAGAAGTAAATAATTAAGTACTAAGCCACATAAATTATATTATGTCATGAAATCATTTGAAATGTGCATTTTAATAATGGATAGAAGTAAGAGTACCCTGGGCTTAATAGTATTTCTTCAGATTTAAAAAATTTCCAGGCTGTATTTTCTTTTATAAGTTTTCTAGCATAGCTTGGGAAGCTCAGAATTCTTTCTAGGACATCTTTGCCCTAAGCACCCACATCCTCTTGTGATTTGTTGCCTCTTCTCCAAGATACTTTCAACTTCCTAAAGGCAGAGCAGCGACTTATTTATTTGATCTGACTTCTCACAATTACTCAGGCTACTAATTTTATTATGCCAAATAGTATCTTGGGAAACCTTGTGTCAAGGGAGTGATGGATGGGAGCTTTGATTGATTGGTTGCTTCACATTTTGCAAACTTTTCCATGTTGAAATTCAGTTACAGTTTGATCAGAGATAATAACAGATGACAGTTATATATATATAAATTATATTTTAATTAATTTTAAGCAGGATTTTAGTGAGAGCAAAAATAAGGTGGATAAAAATATCTGCTTGTCAATTTTTTACTGACATTTACATTTTTGTTTGGTGGTACTTGAAAAGGAAAAATGCAGTTGCCTTTTGAGTATATTGCATTCAAAGTTAAAATTTTAATTAGTTTTTTTTTTTCCTTTAAGAGTGTCATTTAGGCTATATCCTACATCCTGTCCTGGTAAGGTGTACTTTATGCAAAAAAGAATGTATCATTGCAGAAACACTGAATGTGGTTTTTAAAGCAGCTTTTATCTTTTGCTGATCCATTGTCAGATATGAACCGAAATGCCCACTAGAGGTCTCTCCACCCTGAATTATTCCTGAATCCTAAAAGGATAGCATTTATTATATTTTAAATTCCTTGCCTGCTTACTATAGCTAGTGAAATTTTGCTGCATTTGACATGATAGCTAGCCATGACCTTAACAGAGGAAAGTGGCACTGACATCCAACTGCTACGCCTGTGAGTCTATTTTATTTACATACCAAAATGTTAGTTTTACTGCTCTGCTCTGTAGAGTTCATCTGACAGTTTTCATGCTTCGGAGTGAGGATGGAAAACATGAAAGCCCTTTAAGATAGTGACCACATGCTGTCATGTTCTTTGCAGCTTGCAGAAAACTCTGATAGCCTATCAACTGGAAATAATTATTATGATAGGCAATTTTTATCCTTACTCTTATCAAATTACAGAAAACAGAGATTTTAATTCAAAGGAACAACTTTTGTAGGCAAACTCTAGAGAAAACTAATTGATCTTCTGATATATTTACTTTCTTCATTATGTCAAATGAAGTTTAGGGAGCTTGTCTTATGTGTAGGCTGCATACGGAAACTTGTTACAGTGTATAATCATAAGAATAATTTGCATGTGTGTGTGTGTGTATGTGTATGTGTGTGTGGTGTGTCTGTGTGTCTAAATAAAGCAATTCTGATATCACTTTCAACAAACATTTATAAATTGTCCTTTGCTAGATGAGTCTTGAAACATGGGAATAAAATGCCAGCAAGGTTTAGTCACCTTGTAACCCTCTTCATGGCCTTTAATCCCACACGGTGGCTGGAGAGAAGACAGAGTTAGTGACCAGTGGATAGAGTATTCTATTGAGAAAAGTCAGCATTTAGGATGAGCTGTAATCACTGCCCCCACAAGGGATGGAAGTCACCCAATTTCAGAACTGATCCTTGGAAGTTTGATTAATTCTCTGATGTTGTCCAAAGAACCTGCAAGCCAAATGAAGGGGAAAAAAAACCCACAAACAGATCATCAACGAAGTGCAGTGATCCGTAAGACTGAATTTAAAATGTGGCTAAGGGAAGAGGAAATACCAAATAAACCTATTGCCTTTCAACTCATAATTATTTTTCTTTTCAAAACCAAAGCCTGCTGGGAGTAGAGACAAAAGCAGAACTACGTGTAAGAAGCCAGCGCAGCACCTACCCTAACAAAGCATACTAACAAGCGATGTAAAGACCTCTATTCTTGAATCAGCTTGCAGTCATGATTGACATGAGGACAAAGTGATCGCAAGATATCAGCTCTCTGGTCTGAGGCAATTCTAATCCCCTGGTGTCTTGCTGCTCGATTGCTGGACCAATAAACACCAGCCCAGAGAAGGGCTTGATTCAGAGTCCAAACCACCATAAGCAGACATCCAATATCATGTCTTGGAAATTGTTGCCTCCTTACTATGATCAAAGTCAATGGAAGACACTTTCCACAAGATGAGATTGGAAGGAGAATAAATATTGAAATTGGGGTGACCCCTTCCAAGTCAAAGGATGCCACTTTCTCATGAAACAGAGAGCAATAACATAAGAGAGCATGTTTTCTTAATTGATATCACACTATCTGGGGACAGATTTCCAACATAACCAGGTTATGGAACTAATGTGAGCTACATTGTTCTACTAAAATAACTGGAAGTCTATGAAAAGATGTTCACGACAGTGTTGTGTTTAATGATGAAAAATTAGAACCAACCTATTGTCCAACATATGGGATTGGCTAGTGAAACATTCAGGTAGAATTTAAAATGATAATGTGTGGCAATATTTGCTAAGAAGAAAGTGGTTCCATGAGTTCACAGTTTTAGATTAATAAATGGAAAAACAGTGGTTTTTAAGTATTTTAACTGACAATAAGAAAATCACTATGCTTTATAATCCCAGATACATTTACGCACAAACACACGCACACAAATGAAACCATATTCACCTTGATTTTGCAGTTCAGTCTATTTCTTTATATTCTATTTAAATTATTTTAATGCTGGTCATTACCACTAAATACATTTTCTGATCCACTAATTGGTCATAACTCACAGTTTGAAAATACTTGAGGTTGAGAATAACATATTGTAATAATCTGTTTTGTAAATATATACATTTCATGGAAAAGTCATGAAGATTATACATTGAAATATAAACCATAGTTCTCTCTCTGTGATGGGGTTTCTAATTATTTTCTTTCTTTCTTACCTTCATCAGCACATTTTCCTTCAGGAATTATATTTTTTGGTAACTGAAAATCATCCAAGAAATGTTTTAGATATTTTCAAATCATTTCAGTGTTTGACTGTATCCTCCTCTCTATTAGGTTTATCTACTGTGCTTTCTTCCAGAACCATAATGACATCCCTATTCTCTCATTTTCTATCTTTAAGTACCTAAAAAGGGAGAGAGAAAATACAGGCTAATACGAAGGAAACATTGAAGAAAACAAAGATGAGAGGAAAGAAGAATGAGTGATTTTCTTAGGCCTACTCTAAGATTTTCTAAATGTATTTATACCCAAGGTGTTTGTGTGCGCATGCACATGAGCGCACAGGATCGTATGCGTGTTTGTATAAAAACATGTGCGTGGATTCTGGGCCCAGAGCTTATTTTTATGTTTGCCAAGAGACCAAGACAAACTAACAAAAATCCCATTTGAACCATTAATTTCATTAATTAGCTGTCAATTTGAGAAAGGCACATCCTGCTTTTTCTGTGCCTCAGTTTCCCTATTTGTAAAATGAAGTTGCTGTGCTAAGATTTCACTTCTAGATAACATTGGTTCAGGAAGAATAAGCCGGATAGCTGATTCTTCACTTACAGGTATATTTTTTTTGGATTACTGATAACTCAAAATCCATACTTCTCGTTCTATCTTGAATTTCCGTATCAAGAGAACACTACAAACTTTCTGCCTTTATTATGTATTAAATTTAATTCAGTGGTTAAATCAGATCAGATATGCCCTTTTTATAACAAATATTAGTACCATTTTTTCACTAACTTTCATTATTTAATTACTTGAACCTCAAACTTAGCAAAATTGAAGCAAAACCTACTGACACATGGATGGTATAGTCACTCTGCTGACATAAATACATATTTATTTAAACAGCCTGTGTCTCCTATGGGCTTTCCTCTAGCTCAGTCAGTAAAGAATCTGCCTGCAGTGCAGGAGACTGGGTTGGGAATATTCCCAGGAGAAGGAAACGGCAACCCACTCCAGTATTCTTGCGTGGAGAACTTCATGGACAGAGGAGTCTGGCGGGCTACAGTCCGTGGGGTCACAAAAGTCAGACATAACTTAGCGACCAAACCACCACCACCATGTCTCCTATAGATATTGGTTTACCTAAATTTTGGTGTTAAAGAGTATGAGTTGTATTTAATAGAATGTCATGTAAAGAGCTTTGATAAGCTTTATTCATAGTCATGGAAATGCTCAAGATCTTTCCAGACCTAACTTCAATTTAAAGACGTTCACTATTGACAGTAAAAGCAAGTCTTCAAGGCAAGATTCTCTCTGGGAATCGATTACAGCAACTTTTGTACGTACTTGATTCATAGACATTTCTGAGGTCACAAGCCAGTAGTTGAGAAATGGCAGCATATGTGTCAAATCCATTTCCAAGGAATTTTTTTTTTGGCGGGGGGAGGTGTTTGGATTTAAAAATTAGTTACAAATACTATAGAGATTCCCTATAATAGATCAGAATTGTTTTTCAGCTTCTCTCAAAAACTTCTAACATTTCCAACCTGGATCCAGATTCCCGCAAAGCACCCCGTGGACTAGCGTCACCATCGCCCTTTATCATTGGCACATTGCAGTCTAGCTCTCATTCATGCAGGTTGTCTGCTCAGCCTCTCTGGGCCTTTGAACTTTAGACCTTCTATTGTAAGCAAACATATTTTAAGTCATCATGAGTCAAAAATTATATATTTGCTATAATGAACTAGAAAATAAATAAAATGAGTAGCAGGGATTAACTAAAAACAAACGTAGATATTTCCTGCAACCTTCTTATCTAAACACACTCATTTCCTATCTTATTTTCAAGCCTCATTGGCTTCATGTTGTTACATTTACATACTTTCACCCCTCTCCTTATGCTTCTGTTTCTGGGAGCTATTTTTGTAACATGAAGATAATAACGCCTGCTCAGCCCACCTTTCTGGGTTATTGTGAAGATCCAAGTGTAAAAGTGCTATATAAATGCAGAGTATTATTATATCCACTATTATGCATGCTCAGGCACTGGTGGGTTCTTTCAGGCCCTGCTGCTCCGGCTGGCTTGAAGTTGACGTCTCAGCAGTAACAGATAAAGTTAGTTAGATGCCTTTAAATCCATTTATTGCTGCACTTGACTTTTTCATCCTGGTGTTGAGGCAGCAGGATCTTTTTTCTCTGTCAGCTCAGTACTCATTTTAACAGAAAAAAAAAAAAGTGTCCTCAGTTTCTGTGACAAGAACTGAGGGTAAAAACGTACTTCTGCTTTGTCTCACGTAACTGGGTTTGTTCAAGTTCAACGTGGCTCCCACTACTGGCAGGCGCGAAGGGAGTAGCATCCCTGGGAGATCTATCTCAGTTCGTTTTACCAGAAACAGTCCACAGTTGTGTTGTCTTTTGTTTGAATGGCACACATCATTTTGTAAAACATTCATACAGTTTGACATCAAAAAATAGATGCAAAGCAATCTGTGAATCAGAGAACGTGTAAGTCTACCTATACCTGCAGAGTCTCTCTTCTCTGAGCTTCACACTCAATACACCGGCACCCATCTGACATCCCACAGGTCAGGGTGTTTTATCTGTATTTAACTGATATAATCCCCAGGCTTCCCTCATAGCTCAGTTGGTAAAGAATCCACCTGCAATGCAGGAGACCCCGGTTTGATTCCTGGGTTGAGAAGATCTGCTAGAGAAGGGATGGGCTACCCACTCCAGTATTCTTGGGCTTCCTTTGTGGCTCAGTTAGTAAAGAATCTGCCCACAATGTGGGAGACCTGAGTTTGATCCCTGGGTTGGGAAGATCCCCTGGAGAAGGGAAAAGCTACCCACTCCAGTATTATGGCCTGGAGAATTCCATGGACTGTATAGTCCAAGGGGTCGCAAAGAGTTGGACATGACTGAGCGACTTTCATTTCACTTCACAACTGATATAATCCCCAGTGCCCAGAATGATGAGTGACCTATAGTAAGTCCTCCATACATTTTGGTTTAGTTGTTGAGTAAATACCATCTAATAAGTAGCTACAACTTAGATTTTCCAGAATAAAAATGCTGATTCTTCTCTTCCAAATTCAAATTTGCTCCTCTCTTTACTCTTTCCATCTTTATAAATGGCACCACTACCCTCCCTGCTATTCAGTTGCTTTGATTCTTCTCTTTCCCTTACTTTTGTTGTTCAGTCGCTAAGTCATGTCCTACTCTTTGTAACCCCACATCAGTCTTCCCTATCCTTCACTATCTCCAGGAGTTTGCTCAAACTCACGTCCACTGAATGAGTGATGCCTTGATGCCATCCAACCATCTCATCCTCTGTAGTGCCCTCCTCCTCCTGTCTTCAATATTTCTCAGCATCAGGGTCTTTTCCAATGAATCGGCTGCTTGCATCAGGTGGCCAAAGTACTGGAGGTTCAATTTCAGCATCAGTCCTTCCAATGAATATTCTGGGTTGATTTCCTTTAGGATTGACTGATCTCCTTGCTGTCCAAGGGACTCTTAAGACTCTTAAGAGTCTTACTACTGGCTTCCAATCCTTCAGTGAGTCCTTCTAGCTCTACCTCTGTGAGGTGGCCTGACTGTCTACTTCTCACCAATATCACTGCTACCACAATACAAGTAACTCTTAGCTCTTGGATGGATAACTCCATCACCAGCCTCCTCCAGATTACTGCCTCCATCTTTCCTCCTATAATCCATTCTCCCCACAACAGCCGAAGGGAACTTTTAAAAATATAAATATGGTCATATTACCTGCATATGGTCATTACTACCTCCAATGCATGAAAGTGAAAAGTGAAAGTGAAGTCGCTCAGTCATGTCTGACTCTTCGCGACCCGATGGACTGTAGCCTACCAGGCTCCCCTGTCCCTGGGATTCTCCAGGCAAGAGCACTGGAGTGGGGTGCATCGCCTTCTCCAGCCGCAGTCTCTACCCTTCAGCAATTTCTGTGCTATAACTCCGCTATATTTCTTGCCAGCATTTAGTATGTCTCTCTCAATAGAAACCAAAAGGCGCTAAGGCAAGGACATTGCTTGCCTTCTTTATTGCTACTTCACAGTGCTAAAAGGAAAAAAAAACTTTAGTCTTTATGGGCTCTGTCCCAACTAGTCACTTGTGCCATTGTAGTATGAAAATAGCCAAAGATGTGATGTGACAGATGGGCATGGCTGTGTCCTAATAAAACCTCATTTATAGAATGAAATCTGAATTTAATTTTATAGGTAGCAAAATATTATCTCTCTTTTGATGCTTTTCAACCCTTAAAATTGTAAATATCATTACTAGTTCATACACCCATAGAGGGAAAAAAAACAAAAACAAAAAACAAACCAAAACCAAAACACACGTGGCAGGCTGAATTTGGTCCATGAGCTGTGATTTGCCAGTCTCTAAGAGTATTTGCATTTGTTTTTTAATTCGAAAGTCCAGAATTTCTTTGAGAAATACAAAGAGGCTTCCTAAAACACTATTAGCAGTGTTATCACACTATTTCCTCCTAGGGATTTCTGCATGTCTTGAACCAATTCAGAAAACATTTGGCAAGTATATATTATGCTAAATAGAATGGGATTAAGTGGCAGGCCAGGGGGCAGCTACTTAGGGTACAATCTATAACTGAAGCTAAAATATCATCATAATAAACTGGGCACACCTCTGAGCTCAGTTTCCCATAATAGTCTTTTTTTCATAAATGACAAAATACAACTTCCTAAAAATAAAGACCAGTACCAATACCCTGAGTGAATAGCTATTTAAAACAGAATCTAACTTGTACCTACCTCCATCCTCACTAAATACATATTGAGAAAATAGTTAAATAAATTTAGCATTTAAATATTTCACAGATTGTAAATTATTTTTCTGCTTCTGGATTTTATGTAACTTCAACTGACCCTAAATTGAAGACTTTGAAAGGCACCAAAATACACAGTAAATAAATAAACTCCTTGTTTTCCAGGAGCTTATTCTAGCTTTCCTCAACTTTCACCTAGTTAAACATTAATTACATATTTCACTTCAGCCCAGAGGTCACTATTTCTGGGAAGATTTCTTGATCTTGCCGACACAGATCCATCAGCTGTCCTCTATTCCCAGTATGTCCCCTTCTTTGCTGTGTTTACATGTTTGTTTTAAAAGAAATATATAAATAACAAGTATATTATATTTAAAAATGTAAATATTTATTTATGTACTTGATTTAATTGATGCCTCTTTTTCTCTTGAGACTGCCAAGCACTTGAAGCATATTTTATGGACCAGGATGGATGTTCTGCCTGGCATTCAGTTGGTACTCAACAAATAATTATTCAGTCAACTAATACAGGAATACAGGAATATGATGGACCTCAATGAAAGGCAAAATTTTTTGACTTCACAGCTACTATGACATTTCCTTCTATTTTTCTCTATAACATTTTATAATTCATTGTGCATACATTTGTTATGAATATGATAATCATTTCTGAGATTCAAACGGTCCACCTTTAGGTGAATGGAGAATAAAACAGGGAGGAAATGAAGGCGCCCCAGAGTGAAAATTCATTAGACACAGAGGTAGACTTTCCAACCACGGCATTTATCTTAAAGCTCACACGCTGGTTATTGGAGAAGAAGAAGAAAAATCAACCACGTGTATTTAAAAACACAGGGAAACACAAAGCAAATCCTTCTTTCAAAACCACAGGAAGCTTGTTTTCAATCCTGATGCTAAGAGATGAACGGCCAACTCTCCCCTTCATTATAATCCTCACTGCTGCCCTTACAATTAGGTCCTAGAATGCATGCTGGTGCTCAGACACAAAATCAAAAGCTACTGCAGACATGCATTTCCAGATACAGATGTGTATTTTTTCTGTTTCTACGGCAAGGAGCAGATTGAAGTGAAAGCTCCCACTCAGCTGGCTGTTCCTGATCAGAGTGTTCCCCTTTCTCCTTACTTCTGCAGCAGCAAGCCTATTTGTGCTGTCTCAGCTACTCCAGTCATGCCCTACTCTTTGTGACGTATGGACTGTAGCCCACCAGGCTCCTCTGTCCATGGGATTCTCCAGGCAAGAAGACTGGAGTGGCTTGCTGTACCCTCCTCCAGGGGACCTCCCAACCCAGGAATCAAACCCATTTCTCTGGCATCTCCTGCATTGCCGGCAGATTCTTTACCCACTGAGCCACCTGGGAAGCCCATCAGCACACTAAGACCCCCCTAAACCTGTTCCCGCTAGCTCATGGTATCAGAATGTGGAGAAGCGAACCTACAGACCTGTCTTCTGACTACCTCATTAGGCATGTAACTGGTCTGTTATCAACTGCACATAGGCCTCCTGAATGCATGGTTTCTCCAGCCCTGCAGAGCCCCTTAAACGCTGATGTAAGTGACATATGCAGTAAGCAAGGGCACCAGTATAAAGACAAACGCTAACAGAATAGTGTTGGAGCAGCATTTTACAAACTCCCATCAAGCACAGGATGTGAAGTAAGTGAAGAAAAGAACCAGGAGAAATCATGTCCTAGGGCAGAGATGATAGTGTCTGTTTAGAAAGTAGATGGTAGTGTCTATTTAGACACTGAAATTGTATGTATCAGATGATAATATATTTCCCACCAAAAGACATGTAGGCCAGAAGAGTTTATCACCCATGTGATCAATAGAATTCAGATTACTAATTTAGAGTCCTTAGGGTCATAAAACTGTGATGGTGGTGATGAATAACACAAGTGTGATATATGAATAAGAGATACATATTTTGGAGGAAGAACATAAGTTTGGAGCAAAGAAAGTGAATAACACTGTCCAGCAAAAGTATAATATAAAACCAAGAGTCATAGTCCTTTCAGCAATATCTAAATTCATAATTGCTTGAAACAATTTTTAAAAAAATCTCCATAGTTATGGAGTAGTGAAATGAGCACGCTATAAGACAAGATGTTTACTCTCTAACTATATAAAATTAATCTCCATGAAAACATTCCTCCCTCTTAATCCTGGCTTATATCTCTGCTGAATCTCCTATCCAAACTAAACACAGTACAAGGAAATGTTAAGGTGAAGGTGCAAATCTTGCAACAAATATACAACTTCATGAAGTTAACAAAAGTGATACTGGAGAATTTCTTTAAACCTCAAGGCATTTATAAACAGTACTTTAACATGAGTAGAGCAGTTAATAATTAAAAATGTAATCATTGTCAGTGATGATGACACAACTATCATTTCAAAAGAAAATGACTTAAATATAAAAAGATTCAGAGAAGTCCTTGGGAAATCTCAAGAAGTCCTTGAATATTTTCTGAAAATATGATATTCTGTATCATTTGCTTGAAAATTGAGAGTGAGGAACATTGTTTCACACCATGAGAAAATTTTTTCACAAAAAAATGTTCTAGGAAAAGATAAATATAACTCAAATCTTGCTTAATTTAGGTATCAGCTTTTAGTTGCCATTCCCACCAACATTTCATAAAATAAAATATAAAATTGAGAAACATAATATGAAACAACCATTCATATATATTAATAAAGTAAAAGACAAATAAAATCAATGTAAGACAAGATACAACATAAAAGAAAATAAACCTTTTCATAATCTTACCTTCTGTTTTCAAGGTAACATTCCAACAAAAACTTTTTTCAGAATTTATGTGACATACTCATCTCTACTTCAAGTGGATTCTCTTTAAGGAAACTTTTCCTGGCACCAACTTTCCTTGGCTATGGAGAATTATCTAAGTAGAGTTTTGCTTCCTACTTCTCTGGAAGTTTTTCTTAACTACCTCATGATTTCCTCTTCCTACAATCACTAGTTAAAAGTGAGGCTTTTCCAGGTTTCATTGATTTGTAAAAAGTTAATATAGTTTATTGTCCAGTGGGGACACTTTCAAATGTGAAAGGAGAAGCCACAAATAAACAACAATCACTGAGTGATTTACAATGGTTGTATCTGCTGAACTTCGATTTTTTGGTCCAAATTACTTCACATGCTCTTCTCCTTGTGAGCTAGGCCATTCCCAAATAACAACATGTAATCTCCCTATCCCATTATTTCTTTCATATTCCCAACCTCAGATTCCATCTAGTGAACCTAACTCAAAATCTCGACATGAACAAAACTTCCTTTCTCCACTCTTTTTCAACCCATTCAATCAGCCACATTTAAAATGTTTTCCCCCTTGTATATATGAATCCATCTTATATGAATAAAAAACCCTTCATACTTTCATTTGGACCTTCTGTACCAAATCCCTATCTACCTCCTGCATTTTCCTTCCCAACGGTATCTCATTTCCTGCCATATACCAACAAAAAATAGTCGGACAAGATCAGTATTTTTTAAAAAATGCTACAGGAGGGACCAATCTCCTTAGCTGCATGCGAGCAAAGCTGCAGTCTTTATGAATCCTTCCTATATAATCTTCCATCTTTTCCTTTATGGTAATGTAGTCATTTGTAACCAGAGATACAGCCACTTCCTTGACAATATGAGACATAAGATCAATGTGCAGGGTGAACAATTTTTCTGGAGTAATGATCAAATAATGCCATGACTATAAAATAGTTAAGAACCATGATATAAGGTCCTGGAAACAGTGACCATGCATTTTCAGTGGAGACAGCTGTGAGCTTGTGTAATCTCTGCTGCTCACTGTGGTAGATCATTGTGACCTTGGCCAAGTTAATTAACTTTCTAAGCATGTTTCCTCACATCTAAAAACAGGAATAATAATTTTTACCTTTCATTGTTTATCATGAGAAAGAAATGACATAATTTTTATAGAGTGCTGATATAGACTTTCAACCAATGGTAATGACAATGATGAAGAAAATGATGTTGGTAATATATCTAGCGGTTTCTTACAGCTATCCTTTTGTATCTGTTTTCCCCCTATCTAAAAATATTTTTATTCTCTCATTTTACCTGGTACAATTTTAATTAACTGTTAGGATATAGCTCAGATTTTATCTGCTTCAAGAGCATTTTCTTTACATAACCCAGGCTGAACTGAGTTCCACATTTTTATCTCTGCATATCTTTCTTTAAGGGAAAGTACTGAAATGGAGCAGGACTTTGTGGGGCTCCTGGGCTAGGAAGCCTTTCTGTGTCCCCCTTCCACTTTTGCAGGGAACAGACTTCAGCTTCCATGACCCTTCCTGAGACTCCAAATGCAGATTCAAACAGTTGCTAATCACAGAAGGAAAGGAATGCAGAGACAAGAAAGGAATAACCAGGAAATGAGAGTGCAGACCCTGGTGATAGGAAAGATTGAAGGCAGGAGAAGAAGGGGACAACAGAGGATGAGATGGATGGACGACATCACCGACTTGACGGACATGAGTTTGAGCAAGCTCTGGGAGTTGGTGATGGACAGGGAAGCCTGGCGTGCTGCAGCCCCTGGGATCGCAAAGAGTTGGGCACGACTGAGTGACTGAGTGACTGAACTGAACTGAATAGTGCAGTCTTGGGGCAGGGTCCTGTTTCCATCTTAAGGGATACACATAACAATATCTTGAGGTCTTTACAGGACTAAAACCTAGAGTTAGCATTTTTGATTCCAGAGAAGACCACTTGAGGTCAGATAAAGGAACCAGAGAAGCTCATCAGAAGATTACTTGAGGTTATTAAGGGAGTACAGTTCCTATATACATTTTAATCTTATCAGCAATCCTGCCTTTGAATTATTTCTATAAAACTCCTTACTAAATTCTCCCAGGGTTGGAACACATGATTAGGGCAGGAGCCCCCTGTGTCCCCCTTTTGCCTGGCAAAGCAATGAATCTATTCTCTTCTACTTAAACCAAAACTCTGTCTCTAAGATTTAACTTGGCATCAGTGCACAGAGGCTGAGTTTTTGGCATTAGTACATTACAATGAAATGATTAATAAAGTTGATTCCCCAGCCAGACTATACATTCTTTCAAAGTCAAAGTCACTGTGGCTCATTACCTTTTTATCTTAGGGCCTCACACAGATAGTTGGCAAATAGGTTTAGGGGGTTCAAGGGATTTGGGGTTGATCAAGGAAAGAATATGACTAGCAGAAGTGATGACACGCAACAAGGCCTATTGGGTGGCACTTAAATAAGAGAGAATTAGAGAGGAAGCCCCTTGCAACATATGACCTTCCAGGAGCTACCATTCAGAAGGGGAGGAGGGTAAGAGGTTTGCTGGGAGAAAGGTGGGAGGAGAGGTGTGGGAAGTGGGGGCTTTCAGGTGACAAATGTCAGCAGCAGGGCAGGAATCTCTGGGTCAGAGAGTGCCAAAGAATGCTAGCAGCTTGGGGCCTTATCACTACAAGACTCTATTTTATCAATGGGTGACATTCTGTAAGGCAAAATTTTCCTTAGGTATGCAAAGCAGGCATTCAAAAAACTAAGATCATGGCATCCGGCCCCATCACTTCATGGCAAATAAATGGGGAAACAAGGGAAAGAATGACAGATTTTATTTTCCTGGGCTCCAAAAGCACTGCAGATGGTGACTGCAGCCATGAAATTAAAAGACACTTGCTCCTTGGAAGAAAAGTTATGCCAAACCTCGACATCCTATTAAAAAGCAGAGATATTATTTTGCTTACAAAAGTCCATATAGTCAAAGCTATGATTTTTCCAGTAGTCACGTATGGATGTGAGAGTGGGAGGTAGACCATAAAGAAGGCTGAGCACTGAAGAATTGATGCTTTTGAACTGTGGTGTTGGAGAAGACTCTTGAGAGTCCCTTGGACTGCAAGGGAGATCAAACCAGTCAATTCTAAAGGAAATCAATCCTGAATATTCATTGGAGGGACTGATGCTGAAGCTGAAGCTCCAATACTTTGACCATCTGATGTGAAGAGCCAGCTGATTGGAAAAGTCCTTGATGCTGGTAAAGATTGAAGGCAGGAGAAGAAGGACAACAGAGGATGAGATGGATGGATGACATCACCAACTTGACGGACATGAGTTTGAGCAAGCTCCAGGAGATGGTGAAGAACGGGGAAGCCTGGCATGCTGCAGTCCATGGTTTCACAAAGAGTTGGTCACAACTGGGTGACTGAACAACAAAATGCAAAGCAGACAGCTCTAAGTGGTTCAAAAATCTACTTATTTGGGTTATTTTCTAGTACAGCCGCTATGGAGAACAGTGTGGAGATTTCTTAAAAAACTGAAAATAGAACTGCCATATGACCCAGCAATCCCACTTCTGGGCATACACACCAAGGAAACCAGATCTGAAAGAGATACATGGACCCCAATGTTCATCGCAGCACTGTTTATAATAGCCAGGACATGGAAGCAACCTAGATGCCCATCAGCAGACAAACGGATAAGAAAGCTGTGGTACATATACACCATGGAATATTATTCAGTCATTAAAAAGAATTCATTTGAATCAGTTCTAATGAGAGGGATGAAACTGGAGCCCATTATACAGAATGAAGTAAGCCAGAAAGATAAAGATCATTACAGTATACTAACACATATATATAGAATTTAGAAAGATGGTAATGATAACCCTATATGCAAAACAGAAAAAGAGACACAGGTGTACAGAACAGACTTTTGGAGTCTGTGGGAGAAGGCGAGGGTGGGATGTTTCGAGAGAACAGCATTGAAACATGTATATTATCTAGGGTGAAACAGATCACCAGCGCAGGTTGGGTGCATGAGACAAGTGCTCGGGCCTGGTGCACTGGGAAGACCCAGAGGGATCAGGTAGAGAGGGAGGTGGGAGGGGGGATCAGGATGGGGAATACATGTAAATCCATGGCTGATTCATGTCAATGTATGACAAAAACCACTACAATATTGTAAAGTAATTAGCCTCCAACTAATAAAAATAAATGGAAAAAAAAATTGGATGTGTAAAAGTTTGAGTTTGATATTAATGAGCTTTTAAGCTAAAGGGTCTTAGCCTGAAGTAAAAAAATAAACAACCTACAGGTTAATACACAGAGCCTATCTTTGGTTCATTTATATAATATTAGTAGGTACTTAGTAATTATTGGACTTACATATAAAGTTACTAACTACAATTTTGCTGTATATTCAGAATTTCCCAAGGGAATGTGGGCTTCCCAGGTGGCATTAGTGGCAAATAACCTGCCCGTTAATGCAGGATACATTGCAGACATGGGTTCAATCGCTGGATTGGGAAGATCTCCTGGAGGAGGGCATGACAACTCCAGTATTCTTGCCTGGAAAATCCAATGGACAGAGGAGACTGGGAGGCTATGGTCCATAGGGCCTCAAAGAGTCGGACATGAGTGAAGTGACAGCACACATGCACAACTATTGAACTTACGTTCAAAGCCACTAACTACAAGTTTGCGGTATATTCAGAATTTCCCAAGGGAACATCATATCTTAACTGAGTTCAGATTCAGACTCCAGAGGTAGAGGGCTTGGCTTATTTGTTTCTTTAAATATGTCCATTAATCTATTCAGCTTTAAAGTCCAAGGCATTTAAAAGAGCTCTCTGGGAGATGGATGTATCATGACTCCCCTTTATAGCTATACAGTAAGCTAATACCTTGGGTATCATGTATACTCAATAAATATTTGCTATTTAAAACAAATTAATGATCCCAAATTTCATGAAGCATATATTCTTTAAATAAGCCCCTTATAACTGAAAGCCTTTCTTCAGGCTTTGAAAAATACATATTCTTGAAGAGAAAACTCAACCCCAGCCCATTTAGAAATATTTAATTGTATCTGTTGAATTAATATGTGGATTTTTTTTAGTTGAAAAATATTGAATAAAAACTTCACACATGAGAAATGTCACCTAATGTACGCAAGTTGAGATTATCAGAAGGAAAGATGATGAGTTTTATGATGAGTTATCTTTCTTATAAAAATGCCTATTCTATGTCTCTAAATCCACAGATGGTGAGGATGAGGATGGATAGATGAATGGATGGATGGGTGGAGGGGGCAATGAAGGGGTGGATGGAGGGAGGAAGGGAGGGATAATATTTACTTCACATTTGCTATGTCCATGCATGATAAAAAAAATTTCAGCTTTCAGACTCATCCATGAAAGAGAATTGCAACCTTTTTCCATGTTAGTCTTTCAGCTTGTCTCCTTAAAATACCTTTTTTTTTTTAATTTTGAAAAGTAATTTCAAGCACACTGAAAACACAATAAAATCAATGTGGAATTGTAATTAAGTTCCAGATCAACATATTCTAGAGGAAGACAAAAGTAAGCAGCTAGAACTCTCTTATTTTATGAACTAATTGAATTATACATCATCCACTTTCTGTTCAATTAATCTAATTATGGTCAACATCAGTCTCTGTTTTTAAGATGACAGAATATAATTCTGTCACTTTTTTGGAACTAGCACTGTCAAACTGATATTAAGCAGATTTTGTGCATAATGCGTTATTTCCATCCACTTGGCAGTAGTACTATATACATAAAATGATTCAAAATAAAATAATTTTTTCAACAAATTTCTTTGGAATCTTTATTTCTTGTAGTTATTTATTTTTTATATTCCATTGTTGGTTGAATATTATATGATTTTATAATATTCATGTATCTTCATTCAACAGAAATAAAGTCAAGGCATCCAGGGCCTACTGTTCTAGGATGAATTAAAATTGTGAACATAAATCACTTAAAATAATAAGGATAATTAAGTTGACAACAAAAAATCTTGAAAATTATTTAATCAGTTCATTAAATGCAATGTCTACTTTGGCTTTGTATGAAGTAGAATTTAAACTACTTTATTGGGGCTTCCCAGTTGGCAAGAGTGGTAAAGAACCCGCCTGCTAATACAGGAGACATAAGAGACACGGGTTCTATCCCTGGGTTGAGAAGTTCCCCTAGAGGAGGGAATGGCAACCCACTTCAGTATTCTTGCCTGGAGAATCTCATGGACAGAAGTGCCTGGCTGGCTACAGTCCACAGGGTCGAAAAGAGTCGGAGACGACTGAAGCAATTGAGCGCGTGCATGCAAACACACACACACACACAAACATGCACACACACACATATAAATAGTTTCAAAGCAGTCTGAAAACTCATCGTTAGAAGTTGCGAAACCCAGAAAATTAACTATTAGATAGCAATAAGAAATCGACTTCAAACATCTTAAGTACTGGTAGTAGGGCTAACAATTTAAATCTTCTATGACTCACTCAAATGTTTGTTGTTCACATATTTAGCAAGACTAAGCTCACAAATTAAACCATAAAATAAGCCAAAACTTTGTAACAAAACACTAGGAGTTAAACACAAAACCAGAAAAGTCATCAGGATTGTGTTATTCCAGTTCAGAGGAAATCCCCCACAGCCAGACAATGGAGCAAATCCATTGAACACTCTTGTCCAATATAGTGTCTATGAAAATAATAAATGGGATGCTCCCAGATACACTTAGTTCCAGAAATATTTTCCTTTGTATGCACAATGTTTTGGTAATTTTAAAATTGGTCGCTGATTAAAAAAAATCAAGGTACTTCAAATAAAGTTCTGCAATTCAAGTTTATTGTGAAAACTTCAATGTGTCAGCACTAAACTCATGGTTCCTCAAGGCAATGATGCCCTCAGTTTGCGTGACTATGGTTACCTCAGAAGGATCATGTGCTTTTTTGAGGCCAGGGTCCCTGCCACACCCAACAATGTGGCCTGAGATCTATTTCAGCTATTCATCTTATATGCGTGAGTCTGGTAGAAAAAGTATGGGATTTAAGACTCTTGGACTCAAGGAAGAAGAAAATATGGAAAACTTGACCACTCCATGCAAGACTGAACTTAAATCCTCTGAAGAGAGATGGAAAATTTGGGTGATAATTTTCTTTCCCTAGAATCCATCATAGCATCTGGTATGTCAACTGAAGTTTGTTGAACAGACAGTGATTTGTCCAAAGGTCATCAGTAAATGTTGAGGTGAACTGGGAGTAAAATCTTCTGGGATTCAAACAAAGCAATTGGAATTTGAGGTCTATACACCTAGTCCCTGGAGAAGGAAATGGCACCCTACTCCAGTGTTCTTGCCTGGAGAATCCCAGGGATGGCGGAGCCTGGTGGGCTGCCGTCTATGGGGTCACACAGAGTCGGACACGACTGAAGTGACTTAGCAGCAGCAGCATACCTAGTCCCAAATTAATCATTAACATCTCAAATTAACTGGTTGCTCAATTAAATCAATCGAATCAATCCCATTGTTTGGTAAATCAAAGATAAGGACCTACTGTTATCTTTCTATAGGACAATAGCTGTAATCTATATAAATGATTTTCCCCCAAAGTATTTCTTGAACTAGGAGCTACTTACCAAATTTCTCTAAAATCAAACAATTATATAAAGGAGTGAAAAAATTCTCCGAAAGACAAAAGAATGATTGGAAAATAAAGAAAGTAAAAGGGGAATAGTTTTTCTTAAGGATTATATTACTTCAAAGTGTGTGCAACTAAGCATATAGTTTTTGCAATCTGTGAAAGTGTTTTATGTCAACTGGGCAATTTAATTGACTTTATTTATCCTGTGCTGTGCTTAGTCGCTCAGTCTGTCTGACGGTTGTGACCCAAGGACTGTAGCCCACCAGGCTCCTCTGTCCATGT
Organism: Odocoileus virginianus; assembly: GCF_023699985.2. NCBI lineage: Eukaryota > Metazoa > Chordata > Mammalia > Artiodactyla > Cervidae > Odocoileus > Odocoileus virginianus. The sequence goes on from NC_069699.1 coordinate 23,870,683, forward strand.
GGAAGACCGGAGTGGGTTGCCATGCCCTCCTCCAGGGGATCTTCCCAGTCCAGGGATCAAACCCATGTCTTCCACATTGCAGGTGGATTCTTTACCATCTGAGCCTCCAGGGAAGCCCAAGAATACTGCAGTGGGTAGTCTGCCCCTTCTCCAGGAGAACTTCCAGACCCAGGAATCAAACCAGGGTCTTGTGCATTGCAAGCAGATTCTTTACCAGCTGAGTTATCCAGGAAGAACAACACTATCCTAGTAAAAGCTAAAATTATGGAAAAAAAAAAAAGGTTAGAAAAAAATCTAAATCTACCTCAAGGTTAACATTAATTTTATAAACAAAGAACTGCTTTATATTGTCAAAAAATGAAAGGGAAAAAAGTGGGTAGTTACATGATTTTTCATTTATTTTTGGAGAAGCAACATGTTCCTGCCAAGTTGGATCATGATTGTCAGGAAATTTGCCCAAATAACATGTATAATAAGAAAAATTACATTGTTTCCCACCAAAGAATAAAAACATTTACCCATTAAGTTTTCTTTTTTTTTAGGAAAAAAAAAAACCAATTCTAATCAACATGCATTCCAGTACACATTGATACACTCTGCACTTGATCCCCGTTAAGCTGCTGTTGATCCTGTCTATCTAACAATAACTATCAAAATTAAAAAAGGATTAAGATGAAGTGTCAGTTTCTTTTTTGACTGCTTCCAATAAGACATTTGGAAATGCTTTACTGACTAATTTTTATAATATCTTGTGGGACTGCTATTGAGCATCCTGTAAAAGCAGTTGAAAGGAATCAAAAGAGCAAATGATTTCTTTGGAAAAAACAAGTTGTCCATATTCAGAGAAGTTGAAATGCTCTGAATACGCACAACATTCATTCATTTGAGTGTTGTTTGAAGGTCTGTTATTTCAGATCTGGCCAAAAATGCTAGACATGAGAAATAAATTGCAAGCAGAAAGGTATAGAAGATATTCTAGAACTAATTAGATGAATGAGCTATGCAAACTACAGAAAGCTTTTCTGAACCCAGAAATAAAATACCCATATGTTGTACATATATTTAAAAAATATTCCTCGTCTAATTTATCAAACTGACATACCCCCAAAAGGATTGTAGTCACTCTAAATGATTTTATCAGTAAAAGTTCTTAAGTGCTATACTGGGAAGAAGAAAAATTCAGAGAAACTAAAGTTATTCATTGTGATGACTATAATCCATGGAGTTAGATGTTGTAGATGACATCACAAGTAAGACCCTCAATATTAAATGATGTAGGAAGCATCAAAGAAGAACTCTTCCTTTGCCTTTCACTATATTTATAGTATTTCATGCTTCAAGGAAAGGCATTTTATTTGAGAGCATTCATTTTTAGCTAGAAAGCTCTTGAAAGAGGATCTGGCACATAGTAAGTGCTACATAATTGTTCAGTGATGCTGCTATTTTTGTTATTACTATTTCCATAAACTTTCTTTGTCAAATTAATTAAGCAAAGGGACTTAATAAAGTACATATGAAATATAAACTGTAAACCAATGAAAAATAAAATTCTTCCCACATAAAAATGTTCTTTAATATTTCACTACTTTTATTTGAGTAAAGTAGTCACTGTTTATAAGAAACTTCTAGATTAACTAACACCTTCTCCAATATTTAATTTACTATAAGCACTAATAAAAATAAATATACACAAAAAATAGAAAGAAATATGTCTCTTCCCTCATAGTAATTTTAGCTAGTGTGATTTTATTGAAGGACATTCCACTGTCTCAGGTTTCTTATCTAAACCATATAAATTTGCAAAATTATTAAAATGGGGCTGTTTCATAAAACAAACCCTAAGCTTCATTTATCACTTTCAGGATATTCTCCCATGGTTTTTTGATTAATACTTTTATTAGAGGCATTCAATACAGATAATGCAAAATTAAATGGATTTTGCCAGAATACATTATAGCCATTAAAATAAATCAGACTATTAAATGGAGGGAAAAAGTAAAATCTGAAAAAGAAATATAATTCCATATAACTTATGACAGAGTCAATTAATCACATAACTACAATTTGAGACTTTCTATATAGAAGGAAAGGAATAAAGGTCCATTTAATACTTCATCATTATTGTCACATCCTCTAAAGACAAGACCATGAGTCAAGCACCAATATGTACTGGACCTGAAGACAAAATTTTCTTTCTTTTTTTCCTGACTACCCTTGACTCAACTACCCCCTGCAGCACTTTCCAGAGACAATATAAAGTATGAACCAACCCAAATTTCTCTTTCAAAAACTGTTTGAAATAAGTCATTTGAGAAGAGCTCTTGTCTTCTGTCATTCCGTCTTCATTTCCACATTCTGCCTCTGAAAATTTTTCTCTAGTGTTCCATTTCACAAAATTGCCTCCAATTTCCAATTACCTTAATAACATGATAGAACATTTACTTGACTTTAATTATTGAACTTCACAAGTTTTTTGGCCTTTAAGATTTCCTCTTAAATAATAAAAAAGGCAAGATGAACATTTTTTTACAAGTGCAATTGTGCACCCAATATGAATTCATAGAATTATAATTAAGTTCATTTTTACCAAATACTAAAATCCACTATGAAGCCTTTATAATATTGTCTGAGTTTTATGTGATTTCTGAAATTTATTATTTATTGATTTAATAGATTTCTAGGTGTCAGTTATAGTTTAGTAAATTTAAGTGATAATTGAAAAACTTTTTATCTGACACTGCTTCATGACAAGTTTAATTAATCTTAAAATTCTACTTCTGACTATGTGGTTAGAGCCTATTAAGGGCACATGGAAAGCAAAAAATACATTCTTTCCCTCATAGAACTTACAAGATAGTTGGAAAGACAGGAACAACATGTAAGAGATGTTTGGAAACAACTAAAATATTCTTTGATTTTTGATGCAACAAGAATTAAGCAGGACAAAAAGGAAGGAGGAGGGGATGGAGGGGATTTGGATTTTGATAAAGAGGTGCAGAAGGAGACTTTTAAGGCAGTTTCAAGACTCCAAGGAGAAGGCAGTGGCACTCCACTACAGTACTCTTGCTGGAAAATCCCATGGACGGAGGAGCCTGGTAGGCTGCAGTCCATGGGGTCGCTAAGAGTTGGACACGACTTTTCCCTTTCATGCATTGGAGAAGGAAATGGCAACCCACTCCAGTGTTCTTGCCTGGAGAATCCCAGGGACGGGGGAGCCTGGTGGGCTGCCGTCTTTGGGTTCGCACAGGGTCGGACACGACTGAAGTGACTTTGCAGCAGCAGCAGCAGCAGCAGCAGCAAGATTCCAAAAAGATAAAACAGGATCTCTAGAACAAATATGGTCAGGAAGGAGGATTCCTCGTTAAGGAGGGAGCAGTATGCACATGAAATAGACTAAATGAGAATATTCAGGTGTTTGTTCCTAAATAGATACAGCCTGCCTTTCACTGTAAATTACATCATGCAGACATAACCCGCTGGGAAGTGGCATATTATAACACTTAAAGAGATAGGCATTATTTTTAGAAATCTGAATTTCCCACATGACTCTTGTCATTTAACTACATGTATTAAATTGAGCAAGGGACAAATTATTTAAGAATTAGCCCTTGACAAACTGATACTTGTCCTCATGCCCCACCCTCCACTTCTTGTATAATTTAGTGATCTCAACATTTTCATCTATGAGATGTTTCTCTAAAGTCCTCTTCTTTGACCTCAGCTGCTTCAACAATCCTATCCTCCACACTTCTGGTACCTACTTCTATGATTATACCTTTGATCGTATAATTAAAAATATGTATCCATCCCTGGAGGAGGGCATGGCAACCCACTCCAGTATTCTTGCCTGGAGAATCCCCAGGGACAGAGGAGCCTGGTGGGCTACAGTCCACAGGGTTACAAAGAGTCAGACATGACTGAGCAACTGAACACAGCACATCCATTCCTTAATCTGTATTTCAAACACTGTCCTCCAAATCCTCCCCCTTCTCTTTCCATTTTATTCTCCAGTATTTCCTGTATCCATAAATTCTTCCTTCTCACTGTGACTTCCAATTTATTGACCTTTCCACTTTTCCAGTTTTTATCACCCCCATTATGTCCTCACTTTTGCTCTCACCCAGCTCAATTACATGGTCAATCACAGTAATCATTCCCTTTCATATTCATCCCTCTCAACTCACTTGGTCTCTCTCCTTCCATCATCTTGCCTAGCAAGGTACCACATCTGATTTAAAGGCTTAAATCTAAGCCTTTGTCTATTCAAGGCCTATATCTAAGCAGCTGAATACTCCTGAAGAAAAACGTACAGCCAACCTGACAAGTTTTTACTTAAGTCCTTGACAGAAATCTCAAGTGGGCTCTTAGTGCTTTCCTAGCATTAAGTATATTTCCCTAGTCAATTCACTTTCTCATTCTACATGGCTCCTTTGAAACCTTTTACTCACTCTTCAGATTTTCCATATCTTTCATTCACTTGTTTTTCTCAATTAAAGGTACTGCTTAAACTTTTCCATAAAAAAAAATATATAAGATCAGAATAAGATGCCCATGTTCTTCTACTACCAACTTAGTACCTTGCATCTGTATCCATATACTTTGCCTTCTCTTTCTCCCTTGTAAGATGGAAGCAACGAGGACCAATCTACTGGTTAGAACAACCATGACATGAAAGGGTCTGGCTCCTGAAATCTTCCTCCCTCTTTCTTTCAGTTTCAAATTTTGTTCTGTAGAAGTCAGCAAACTATGGTCTGTGGGGCCAAACTTGGCTGGACACCTAAGTCAAGAATGATTCCAAAAATTTTAAATGGTTGAAAAAAAATCAAAGAATACTACTTCATGACACATAAAAGATTATATGAAATTCAAAGATTAGCATCTATAAAGAAAGTCTTATGGGAACACAGCCTAAAAGCAGGATTAAAGAGTTACAACAAAGATGTCTAGCTACAAAGCTAAAAATATGTAATGTCTAGGCCTTTATAGCAAAATTTTCCTAATCTCAGTTCTAAAAAATAATTCTCAATAACACTGAAATATGTTGGAGTCACTCACATGCTAAAAACCAAGACCACCCTTTGACTTCATTTCTCCCTCCAGCTATACCATCCCTTCAATGCTTTCATTTGCAGCAATAGTCATTACAATAATTATCAGCGCCTACAGTTGTAGTCACTCAATCGTGTCCGACTCCTTGTGACCCCACTGCAGTAGGTTGCCATTTCCCTCTCCTACAGTTTTCACTCCGTTTTTCCTGTCTGCTTTGAGGTCGCTCTGATAAGTTTCTGTATCCACCACCGAACTGAAATTAATATTTTATGCTGTAAGTAGAGCACTAATGGTCACTTCATTCACTTGGTACTCTACCTGTTAGCCGTTTGACAGGAATCACTTTCTCCTTCACTTGCATTTGGGTTTCATCCTTTCTTGATCAATTCCCTTCTAATCTGGCTGATTCTTCTTTGTTTCTTTTGCTGAATATTCTCATTTTCCCCAACATCTAAAATCTGGAGAGCTTTCAAGCTGTCATCTGACCTCTTATCTTTTCTTCATCTGCTTGCTGGGTGATCTTATCTAGCACCATGATTTTACAGGATGTGAATAAACTGATAATCCTACATGTATAATTCTGCCCCAGACCATTCCCTTCAACTCCAGATTTATATATACAAGAGCATGTTTCATATATATATATATACACATACATATATAAAAGTTTATAACCTAAAAACACACTCTTGATTTCGGCCCCCAAACCTTCACCTTCTTTGAAATCTTTCCCATCTCAGTAAAAGGCAATCTCTGTTCCTCCAAATGCTTAAAGCAAAACCTCTGCTATCATCTTTGATTTTTCTCAGTTTCTCATATTCAAATTCTATTGACTCTGATATATTTGTAACTGTAACACTCAAATACTATTAGCTCTCTCTTTAAAATAAACCAAAATATTCAAGCACTTTTCACTGCCTCCATTCCTATGTCCCTAACCCTAGTTCAAACAATCATTTTACATCTTGACTACAGTAGCAGCCTTATTTGTTCTTTCTATTCCACCCTTGTTCTCTGAGGTAACTTCCTTTTTTGTGTGGCTCTCCATTAAGCTTCCCTGGTAGCTAAGACAGTAAAGTATCTGCCTACAATGCGGGAGACAACGGTTTGAGCCCTGGGTCGGGAAGATCCCCTGGAGAAGTAAATGGCAACCCACTCCAGTATTCATGCCTGGAAAAGCCCATGGACTGAGGAGCCTGGTGGGCTACAGTCCATGGGGTCGCAGAGACATGACTGAGCGACTTCACTTCACTTCCTTTACAAAATAATTGAAATGAAAACATTGAACCATGACCTGTGGGCCCAGATTATCTTGCCTCTGTTCATTCTGCAACTTGTGTGTTGCCCACAACCTCTAAGCTCAGTTCCTGCTGCTATTCACTCTAAATGCTTTCCCTCTCTCTGCTCATCACATGCTGTTATCTAATCTTCAGATTCCAGATCAAATATCTCCTTCCCAGAGAGGCTTCTCCTGGCCACCCTGGCCATCTACCTGCTCTATCTCATCCAGCTACCCTTTAAAACTCCTACTTATTTCCTCTATTTCCTTCATAGCCCTTATCTCCATCAGTTATTACTCTACTATATGGTTCTTTTTACCCTACTAGAATATTAACTCTGTATGTATTATGTATGTCCTTTACCCTGTCTTAATTGCCACTGTATCCAAGAGTCTGAAAGAGTTGTCACTCATGAACATCTGTTGATATACTAAATGAATTAATAAATGCATTTTAAAAAATCCATTTAAAATGTATCATATATTGCCTGGCAAAATAAAATGCTAAATAAACAGAAGCTCTTAATGGAAAATAAAGATAATAAATATAAGAAAATAATAAAAATAAGAAATTTAAAAATAAAATGGAAATATAAAAATAAATACTATATTAATTTAAAACCATCAAAGTAGAAGAGTGATACACAAAACATAAATATCAATACTATAGAATAAACCTATAAAAGTACTTCAATATAGATAGATACCTCTATAATGGATCTGCAGTGCTGATACAATATTTTATTTTCTGAGGGAGTATTATACCTTTATTCAAAATGCTCAAGCCCACACACACGCAAATGATGGGCTATGCTACTGAAGTCAGAACTGGCAGCCACTGGAGAAAGAGAACTGAGCTTTCTTTTTCTTGAAGAAAAGAAATGAAGTTGCTGCGCTTCCATGCTTGTTTAAGCTTAAGTTTCAATTTGTGTTAAGTCTGATCTCTTCCAAGTTCTGAATAGAACATTAAATTAAGTACTGCACAGTCAGTGTGACTAATATTCTTTTCTCATTCTTCTAGGCCTTTGTCTCTGCCCTGGGTAACATCCTTTACAAAGCTGACTTTGATCTCTTTTCCTTGGTTCAAGAGGTATAGGGACATTTTCAACAAAATTTTAGTGTGTGGTTTCAAGTATTGAATATGCAGTGAAGCTGCCTAAGCATCTTATTAGAAAAAATAGTTGGAAAAAGTAGTTATATGTGAATACTGAACTTCCATTTCTTTTAAAATGGTAACGTTTCCACAACTTGAATGAGTTTATTTTATTTTTTTCACTTCGGTGCAATTCATTAAACAGGACTGGTGTCTATAAGGTTGAAAGCAATGTGTTGGCCACTTCAGGAGATTCCAAATGAGCCAGGTGTGGAAAATGGGTTCTATCTCCTGGGTCACTTCAGTTGAATGATTATAGTAGCCTGAGGGGCTATCTTGAGAAGGACTCTGAGGCTCTGATTAGAATTACGGGAAAGAGTGATATGATCCATGAATGATATCTGACTAAATTGGCAAAGGGGGAATCACTGCACAAACAATGAGTGTTTGCTATGTTGGAATTTTATGTTTATTGCTTTTAGATAGTTATAGTTCACTAAACAAGAAAAGAGTAAACCACATGGTTATATGGGAGGAAGTCATGTTAACAGTTTAACACAGAAATAACTCTTTTGTTTGCTTCTTTACTGGAATAGAGTTAGGAACAGAAAAAAAAAGTGAACTTTTTTATTTTCTCTACTCATAGGAAAGGTAATCAGATTCTATTGCCTTTGTGAATGTGGGATCCTTGGGTGCTGGGAAAGTTGCCTTTTGTTTGTTTCTTTCTCAGTTATGTAGGGTTGGGCTACTCTTAGTTATCACCCTCACAACGACAGATCTTTTTTTTTATTAATTCATTTAAAATAACATTAAACTACATGTCAATATAAATATTTTTAGTAAAAATACCTAAATTTTTCAAAACACAGAGTGGCTTTGTTTACATCTTTGTAAATCTCGTTAATATCTGTCTTCATGAAACTCGGCTGTATTCTCACACCCTTTGCACTCAGTCTTTTGTAGCACCACACGTCAATGACAGATCTTTAACTAGGACATTCAAGCAAGATTTTCCAAGAAGAACATAGGGATGGAATGTGATCAATGAGAGGTAAGATGGATTGGCCAAATATTTAGATGTTCAAATCAGGGCACACAGAGGAGTGAGGAATTCTGGAGAAGTCAGGATATTCAATCTGGGGTACAAGATTCCTACAGCAGGTGTGCCTGGGGGAGGGTGGAAAACCATGGACAATCACTGCTCACATTGGATGTTGCATTGAAAAGGGTCAGAGATACCTGAGAGCGAAACACAATCTTATTTTGAATAATAAAGATGGGTAGCATATGTTGCACCTGAAATGCAATATGGTAGAATTAGATGTATCAAATAGAAGCACAAAATTTAGTAATAATGGGAATTTAATAAAAGAAGAAATTTTTAAAAAACCTAATGTCTTAGAGACTTTTATGTTGAATAGTATCTAGAATAGGTTATGTTACACTCATCAGTCATGACCTTCTGCCCATATCCTGCCATCCTGCCTCCAATAAGAGGTGACAATAAGATTCAGATAAATTTCCCTGGAGTATAACACCAGACTACACTGACAGGCCAGCACCATGATAGTACTTGGCAATGAGCCATAGTTGGCTTAAATCTGGAAATAGCTCTGTAATTTTTTGGCTCTGTCTAGGGAGCTATCTGTCTTCCTCCCCTGTGTTTTTGGTTACATCCCTCAGACATTTCTCAGATTTAGGAATACATTATTATTTTTTTAAATTTATTGAGGTATAGTTGTTTTACAATTTTGTGTTAGTTCCTCCTGTAAAACAAAGCGATTCAGTTATATGTATGCATACATCCCCTTCGTCTTGGTTCTCCCTCCCACCTCCATCCCCCAAACCCATTGCTCTAGGTCACCACAGAACCCTGAGCTGAGCTCCCTGTGCCATAATACAGGTCCCCTCTAGCTATCTGTCTTATACATGGTAAGTATTTATGTCAGCCCCAGTCTCCTAATTCATTCTCCCCTCCCCACCATGTCCACATGCCCATTCTCTATGTCTGCGTCTTTATTCCTCCCTTGAAAATAGGTTAGGTTCATCTGTACCATTTTTCTAGAGTCCACATATGTGTGTTAATATACAATATTTGTTTTTTCTCTCTCTGACATACTTCACTCTCTGTTTCTATGTTACTTCACCTTGAAAATTGTATAACTTAGTTCATTTTCTCTACTATTTAATCTGACCCAACATAACCAACACTGTTGATTATTTGGTTCCAACATTCTACATGCTGTCGATCAACTAAGGAGATTCATCAAAGAATTTGGTTCTCGGACTTCCCTGGTGATCCAGTGGTTAAGGCATCATACTTCCACTGCAGGGAGCACAAGTTTGATCCCTGATTGGGGAACTAAGATCCTGCATGCCATACAGCCAAAAAAAAAAAAAAAAAAAGAAAAGAAAAAGAAAAAAACAACTAAGTGTGAAAAAATTTTGGTTCTGCGTCAAAAATTTAATTGGTTCAGTAAGTAATGTATTAATATAGGTATTATTAAAAGCAAGCTTCTATGCTAGATGTATTACCTCAGCTCTTTCAACACCTGGGAGCTAGTATCAATTCCTGAGATGCAATAACTTGTAAATATCACGTGGTTACATATGAGAAGGTACATTTCATCTGCAGAAGAGAAGATTTGTTTGTTTCTTATCTTTATATGGGACAAATTACTCAAGGAACACTAGATTTAGAGCATCAGATGATGATGGTGGTGGTATAAAGACGAGAAACAGTAAATCTGAGAATAAAATAGAATAAGTAAATTGGATTTAATAGAGAACAGAAGACACTAGACTTCTTTGAGTCATTTCGTTTTAAGTGTGTTTGTGTGTTGGGATGGAGCAAGCAATTTGATATCATCGTTATAAAGAGCTGAGTGTACTGTCTTTGAATTCAGTTAGACAAAAAAACTGATTCAAATCTCAGAGGTGACCGTTTCAGACTGTACAATCTTACGTGTATTGTTCAACCATTCTGAGGTTCAAACTCTTCATCGACTTAATAAAGGTAATGCCAAGCACATCCAATGACTATGAATAGATAAAATGCTACTTGTAAAGGGATTATAAGAAAGATATTTTCTGTATGTCAAATGAGAGCCGCTGTTTTCACATGAATATAGTATTAGAGGTAGTAGTTTTAGGAGTTGTATTAGTAAATAATGGTAGTGGTGATAGTAGGTAGTAATCAGCCTCACTATGAGTTTCCAAATGTTAAGAAAAATGTTTTTGTGGCTTTTCTTAAGATTAAACTCCTTCTCAGGAGGAATGGTCACTTTATTTACACACTGCTTATTTATACATTGCATTCATTGATGCAATATTATGGAAAACTTATCCAGGAAAATCTATTAAAGTTAAAATATAGAGACTCTCAAACTTAGAATCTCTCTTTCAAAAATAAAAGTAATGTAATATAAAGACCTGCATATAAGTGTATACATAAGGAAGCTTATTATAGAATTTTCACATGTAGCAAAAATTCTTGAGCCAATCTAAATGCCAATCAACAGGAAAATACCTGAGTAAATACTGGTGGAATGTTTTGCAACTATAAAAAAGAACAGGATATATATATATTCACATATATACATTAATATATGTAAAACTACACAGCTGAATTTGCTAATATTGGTTACCTTGGGGGGAAGACCAAGAGTAGGGTTGGGAGAGGAAGATCACTGAGCCAAAGTTTTATAAGATTAGATTTATATACAAATTTTTACTGCATTCACAAGTTTTAAAAGTTTGATGATGTAAAAAATCTTACAGATTTCAGGCTTACTGTTTATTTGCAGAAAAAAAGAGTATTGTATAAAGATCATATACCTTTTGTAGACTTCACTTTATTTAGAAAATATCTGAGAGAATGGGGAGTGGAAAACATTTAAAAGAAGAAATACTGGAAAATGGGACAAATCCTTGGCTCTAGAATACAAAAGTCCTGAGTAGGTACTTTAGTTTCAGATACAAATATGATTGAACAGGGCAGGAATAGAGGAAACTATGTTAAAAAGCCCATAGACATGTAATGCAAATTCCTGAAGTGGAAAATCTGGGAACAAGATAGAGTATTTAAAGTAGAAAAAAACTGAACCTGCATAGTCCCCACTTTAACTCATTTATGAAATTGTCCTAAATATTTGCCCAAGTGTCTTATTTGGCAAGTCAGTTCATAAAGCCATGAAGTCATTGCTACAGCAAAATTCCATTTTACATTAGAATTATTTTTCCTCTAATAACTTCTTTTTTTTCCCCATAGATTCTTAACTCAGTAAATCCTAAGTTTTGTTCTGGGAGCTTCTGCCCTCTGGTCAATGACACACTTTTAAATAGTCACCAGCCAGAAAAATAAGTTCACACTATTTCAGAATGCTTTGTATGAAAGTGAAAGTCATTCAGTCGTGTCCAACTCTTTGAGACACTGTGGACTAGAAAGTCCATGGAATTCTCCAGGCCAGAATACTGGAGTGGGCAGCCTTTCCCTTCTCCAGTGGATCTTCCTAACCCAGGGATCAAACCCAGGTCTCCCGCATTGCAGGCAGATATTTTACCAGCTGAGTCACAAGGGAAGCCCAAGAACACTGGAGTGGTAGCCTATCCCTTCTCCAGTGGATCTTCCCGACCCAAGAACAGAACCGGGATCTCCTGCATTGCAGGCGGATTCTTTACCAACTGAGCTATCAGGAAAGCCCATGCTTTGTATAGGCAGTTGAAAATATTTACCTTCATTCTGTGGTTTTGTCCATTGTAATTTGAGGATTACCCCATGTACTACTTCAGAAAATTATGGAGATAGTGGCAAATAGCCTTTTCTAAATTGCTGTTGGTTTAATTTGTTTACTTTTTAAAAGAAAATTTTGGAATTCTATGATTTTTTCCCCAAATTGGAGGGAGACATTTTACTAAACTGTGATTCCCATATCATGGTAATTATTTTTAAAACTGGACTATTCCTTAAGCTGTTTAGGCTAGATGGATAGTGAATTAGGGTGCAGTAATTGATAATTCAACATACCGACATCTTCACCTATGTTTTTAAGCAAAATCTAACCTAGTCATGGGCAGTCTTTTTAAATTATAACTCTTTTAGTTTTAGTAGAGATTTTGTGACAAGCCTATTGTAATCATAGACAATAGAAATGGAAGGTTTAGACTCATTATATATTTAATGAAGACACCCATCACTAAGTGGGTTATGATTTATTATAAGACTGATTTTAATACCAAGTATCAGAATATTAATTATGGAAATTATGGAAAATAATGTAAATCCTGATAAAAATATGTAAATATGTCAGTTTATACTTATTATTACAGCATACAGAGAAACCATATATCTTAAATATACAATCTTCCAATTTGTAGTCACATCATGAAAGAAAAGACAAAACTGTTTTTTGCTATTCCTCAGGGTTCTGCGTAAGTGCACTTCTCTATGTATTCATTTTAGTTGATCTCATCTATCCCTATGGCTTCTACAGTCATTTTCTTATTGGTAATTTCTAGACTGCCATTCAATCGGATGACCTATTTGAGCTTGGGACTCATGTCAAACTCTCTTGTGGTCACCCCTCAAAGCTCCCTCTAATTCACATTTACCTAAATGTATCATTCCTGGAGTAGGAATTGGCAACATGCTCCAGTATTCTGCCTAAAAAATTCCAGAGTGGTGGGCTATAGTTCATGAGGTCACAAGGAGTCAGGCATGACTGAGCATGTACCCACTTTTCTTAGAATTATCATATCCTTACCTCCTACCCTGCTTCTTCCACAAGTTTCCTAACATTACTATACATTCTATTTACTGGAATACGACCATTATCCAACCTCTCAAGGCATATGCTGTTGTCGCTGTTCATTTGCTCAGTCATGTCTGACTCTTTGCAACCCCATGGACTGCAGCACGCCAGGCTTCCTTGTCCATCACCAACCCCCAGAGCTTGCTCAAACTCATGTCCATCGAGTCAGTGATGCCATCCAACCATCTCATCCTGTCTTTCCCTTCTCCTCCTGCCTTCAATCTTTCCCAGCATCAGTGTCTTTTCTAATGAATCAACTCTTTGCATCAGGTGGCCAAAGTATTGGAGTTTCAGCTTCAGCATCAGTACTTCAAATGAGTACTCAGGATTGATTTCCTTTAGGATTGACTGGTTGGATCTCCTTGCAGTCCAAGGGACTCTCAAGAGTCTTCTCCAACACCAGAATTCAAGAGTGTCAATCCTTTGGTTCTCAGCCTTCTTTATGGTCCAAATCATATATGCATACATGACTACTGGGAAAACCATAGCTTTGACTATATGGACCTTTGCTGACAAACTAATGTCTTTGCTTTTTAATACACTGTCTAGGTTTGTCATAGCTTTTCTTCCAAGGAGCAAGCGTCTTTTAATTTCATGGTTGCAGTCACCATCTGCAGTGATTTTGGAGAGCAAGAAAATAAAGTCTGTCACTGTTTCCATTGTTTCCCAATCTATTTGCCATGAAGTGATGGGACTGAATGCCACGATATTTGTTTTTTGAGTGTTGAGTTTTAAGCCAACTTTTTCACTCTCCTCTTTCACCTTCATCAAGAGGCTCTTTAGTTCCTCCTCGGTTTCTGCCATAAGCGTGGTGTCATCAGCATATCAAAGGTTATTGATATTTCAAGGCATATACTAAACAGAAAAACATTCTTCATTGCCAATATTCAGCTAAAATAATCAACCACACTGATTAACCATCTTGACTAAGGGTTTCTTGAGACATGAGGGCTTCCCTTAAACTCCAGAACCTCCCAGGACTAACCTGAGAAGTTGGTCACCCTACATACAAATAGTTCTAGTCTAGTCTTAGGAGTCTTTTCTTTCCATTCTCACTCTCCTTCCCTTAGTTCAAGCCTAGATCTCTAGAACAGCATCATCATGGGTTTTCAAAGAATTCTCCACTTTGTTCTCAGGGTGATATTTCTAAAGCAAATATCCTTTGGACCACACTTTTTTTGTGTCTCAACTCCATTTCATCTACACTCACATTCAATTAACCGTGTGCTTTAAAGTTTTACAAGTCTATAAGTCTCTCTTGGTGGCTCAAACAGTAAAGAATCTGCCTGCAGTTTGGGAGACCTGAGTTCGATCCCTGGGTCAGGAAGATCCCCTGGAGGAGGGCATGGCAACCCATTCCAGTATTCTTGCCTGGAGAATGCCCCTGCACAGAGGAGCCTGGTGGGCTACAGTCCATGGGGTTGCAGAATCGGACACGACTAAGCGACTAAGTCTCTCTCTCTTACGTCTCTCAAAAGGCAGGACTATGTATTATTTATCAGTATATACCCAGCACCTTTCACAGTGACTTGTGTAAAGCACATGCTTAATAACTATTTTTTGGATGAATAAGTAAACAAAAAGTAAACATCATTCTCTGTTTAAAATCCTTCAGTGACTTACTGTAATTCTCAGTAAAAAGTACAAATATCTAACAGAGGCATGTAAAACACTCCTTACTCCAGATTACATGTGTCTCCTCAGCTCTAGCTATTCCCATTTCACATTCATCTCTCATTTACTACCTGAATTTTGTGAATAATGGTTTTGAATAGATGTTTTTTTTCTATTTTGAACTCATCTGAATCATCCCAGTTGTCCTCCTGATTCATCAGAAGTGCCACGTCTTCTAAGAGGCCAGCCCAATATCCTCACTCACTCATGTCTCTCCTCTGTTGCCCTATAACACTTTACTTGCTATTATCAGAGCATTTTAGCACATTCATTGTGAACTTCTATTTATTTATGTTTCCATTTCCCCCATAAAATTATGAATTCTGCAAGACCAAAGACTTTATATTATTTTAGTCTTGAATTCCAGTGCCTAAATAAAAAATAAAAGTAGTATTAAAAAAAAAAAGAATTCCAGTGCCTAACACAGTTACTAAATACAGAGTAGATATTAAATAAACTTGTTGAATAAGAATAGACACCAAAAATTGAACTTAAAATGTCAATAAGTAATCTCAGTGAATAAAATAACATAAATGAATGCTAAAGGAAGTCAATCCTGAATATTCATCAGAAGGACTGATGCTGAGGCTGAAGCTCCAATACTTTGTCCACCTGATGAGAAGAGTCAACTCACTGAAAAGGTTGGGAAAGGTTGAGGGCAGGAGGAGAAGGGGACAACAGAGGACGAGATGGTTGGATGGCATCACTGACTCAATGGACATAAATTTGTGCAAGCTCTGGCAGATGGTGAAGGACAGGGAAGGCTGTCAGACTGCAGTCCATGGGATTGCAAAGAGCTGGACATGACTTAGCAACTGAACAACAACAACAGCATAATGAATGCTACTTAAGTTGTACTTTGATATTCAATTGCTCTTTAAAGGATGTTTTTTATTTTATTACACTTGCGTATAAAATTAAAAAACCTTCAAATCTGGATGATTTCTGCTCTTGAGATTAATGGTCTTTACAGCTACTGTAGTTTCCTTGGTGGCTCAGCCAGTGAAGAATCCGCCTGCAGTGCGGGAGACCTGGATTTCATCCCTGGGTTGGGAAGATCCCCTGGAGAAGGGAACAACCATCCACTTCAGTATTCTGGCCTGGAGAATTCCATGGACTTCAGTCCATGGGTTCTCAAAGAGTCAGATAGGACTGAGTGACTTTCACTTTCACATTCCTTCTTTCATTCCTCCATTGATTCACTCAATTCATATATTGAAAATTATGCTCAATGTGTTTGATGTGTCAGTCATTCTTAGAGGTGCTCAGAATACAGAGGTGAACTGGATGGGCCAAAGTCCCTGCTGTCAAAGAGCTTACATTCTATAGGGGAGGAAAGAATATAAAAAGCACTTAGATACATGAAACAGGATAATTTCAAAAGTGCTATTTAAGACAATAATTTAGAGTGACTATAAACATAAGACTGTACTCATATATTTAGAGTAAAGAAAAATACCAAATTGACACATGCTATAAGAATGCTAACATCAAACAAGTTTTTCTTGGTTTCGTTGTTTTTTCTTATAAGTATGTAAAAGAAATTGTGGAATTTTTCCCTCTCTTGAACACATTTCTTTCATGATAAAGTAATTTTTGTCATAGTTCCCAAAATCTTAACATTTATTTAATAGTTTAGTACATCACCAAAATTTAGGCCCCAACACTGCTGATTTTAAAATGATTTTCTAAGGTGAATGAACATGTTTTAAAAAAAATGGAACAGAAGTTTCATTCATTCCACCAGCCATCAACCCTGATGTTGGCTGTCTGCCTTGTGCTGCTCTCTAAACATAGGCATCTGGTGCATTCTAAAAGACTAGAAATGATAAATGGGGTAGAGACTGCTTAAGGTCTTTGTAAAGTTTAATGAAAGATTTATCTCTTGAGGGTAATGTTCCTCTTTCTTTTACTGAAATGAGAGTTTGATAACCTCTCATTGTGCTTTTGATAAATTACACCTCACAGTCATAACTAAAATGACTAAGTGGAAAAAATTTTAAAAATAGCTAAGCAAGGTCTAGTTATCATCGACTGGTTTAACACTTAGTATCTACAAAACTAACTTTGGCATTTGCAATACTTTTAATTATCAAGCTGAGAAAACCTGTGATTCAGTAATTTAACAGCAATTACTGAAAGACCCTTTAATGTTTATGCCAATTATAGCCATAGGAATGGGAGATTATGACTTGGTCAACTTAGTCAAGTTAGGGCATTCTCATCTACAATCACAAAGGGTATTGTCAGAGTTTGCCATTACTGTTGTTTAAGCCATTAACATTTAATTTCAAATTTAGCAGGTTTGAATGGGTTTATATCTTTATATATCCAAATGAAGGAAAATTGAAAAGACAATTATCCAGCCCTAAAAACTCAAACAAAAACAAAACACCTCAGATATTTTATTTAACTCAAAGAAAGCTGAATATTTTTCCAAGATCCTAATACTTATCCCCATACATTAGAAATATAACTTTATTTTTAATTCAGTTTTCCAAGAGTGTCTAAGAGATATGATTAGAAAAAGGAGATCATTCTCAAGATGCCTACAGAGGTTAAAAATACATATAGTAAGTACTTAATACATTCAGACTGTAAAGACTCCACCCACAATGCGGGAGACCTGGGTTTAATCCCTGGGTTGGGAAGATCCCATGGAGGAGGGCATGGCAACCCCCTTCAGTATTCTTGACTGGAGAATCCCCATGGGCAGAGGAGCCTGGTGGGCTGTAGTCCCTGGAGTTGCAAATAGTCAGACACAACTGAGCAAATACAACACATATCTGAAAGCATGGGCTAGGAATGGAGCTGTCTGGTAGGCACAGAGAGCATTCCCCTGAGTTCTGTGTGAAGGTGGGTAAATGCCTCGCCTCATTTTTCCCAGGGGATGTTCTAGAGCTGGTTAGATTTAAATGGGAATTCCATTTCTCCTGGGAATTCTATTGTGAACAGGACATGTACAGCTACTGCTGTTCATCTTTTTAAATCTCATAGGTGATTTTTATTATGAAATAAATCCATATTTGATGTTAAAAGCAACATATAAACATATAAAGCAAGAAAGGAAATGCTTCCAACCCTCCCCACTATACCCTATCTCTACTTGTTTCCTGAAGTTCAGCCCCTCCACATTCACACAGATACACAACCTTTACTCCTATTCCTCCAGAACTAACTGTAACATATACTGCATGCAAAAACTCTAACTGTAGTATATGTACAAGACATTCAAAGGTAAATACAAATACTTATATATATAATTATATAATTAAATCTGTATCAGTATATTTGTATATGTCAAATAAAAATAAAATTAAATAATTTGTAATAAATTATACTGTATAAAATATATATAATTATAATATATTGCTATTGTTTAGTCGCTAAGTCATGTCTGACTCTTGATGATCCCGTGAACTGCAGTATGCCAGGCTTCCCTGTCCTTTATCTCCCCGAGTTTACTCAAACTCATGTCCATTGAGTCAGTGATACCATCCAACCATCTCATTTTCTGTTGCCCCCTTCTCCTACTTCCTTCAATCTTCCACAGCATCAGGGCCTTTTCCAATGAGTCGGCTCTTCGCATCAGATAGCCAAAGTATTGGATCTTCAGCTTCAGCATCATTCCTTCCAATGAATGTTCAGTGTTGATTTCCTTTAGGATTGACTGGTTTGATCTTCTTGCTGTCCAAAGGAGTCTCAGCAGTCTTCTCCAATGCACAGTTCAAAAGCATCAATTCTTCAGTGCTCAGCCTTCTTTGCAGTCCAATTCTCACATCCATACATGACTACTGGAAAAACCATAACTTTGACTAGATGGACCTTTGTAGGCAAAGTGATGTCTCTGCTTTTTAATACACTGTCTAGGTTTGTCACAGCTTTTCTTCTAAGAAGCAAGCATCTTTTAATTTAGTGGCTGCAGTCACCATCCACAGTGTTTTTAGAGCCCAAGAAAGTAAAATTTGCCACTGCTTCCAGTCTTTCCCCTTCTGTTTCCACGAAGTGATAGGACCGGAGGCCATGATCTTAGTTTTCTGAATGTTGAATTTTAAGCCAGCTTTTTCATTCTCCTCTTTTACCCTCATCCAAAGACTCTTTAGTTCCTCTTCACTTTCTACCATTAAGGTGGTATCATCTGTATATCTGAGGTTGTTGATATTTCTCCCAGCAATCTTCTTTCCAGCTTGTGAACCATCCAGTCCAGAATTAAAACATATAAGATAATGTAATTATATAGTTTAGTCATTAAATTCATACTATAGTATGGTGTACTATATATATACATATATACACACACACATATACATACATAAAATACATTTTTATAGTATACATATAAAAATGGGATCCCATTATATACACTCGACTTCATCTGTTATTGTTATGCATTCTCAGCTTTATTTTTCCTGTCAGTTCCTTCCTGAAACTCCCCCACTCTCATTATGTTTCCTCACATAGCTTGTCTTCAACTTTATGTTGTTAAACATTTATGATCTAACTAATTGTTCACCATTTCTTATTCCTTTTGTCCAATCTATTGTTCAGGTGTAGGCACATATGTCAGGGAAAATACTCCAACTATCTTTTGGCTTCTAGTGACTGATTTTTCTGCTTCCAAAATAAGGCTCTAAGGGCCTTCCCTGGTGGCTCAGTCCCTATAGAGCCTGCCTGCAGATGCAAGAGGCACTGGTTTGATCCCTGGGTCAGGAAGATCCCCTGGAGAAGGAAATGGCAACCCCCTCCAGTATTATTGCCTGGGAAATCCCATGGACAGAGAAGCCTGGTGGGCTACAGTCCTTAGGGTCACAAGAGTCAGACACAACTTAGTGACTAAACCATCACCATGGGAGGTAAAAATCTTAGGGGTAAGTTTAAAGCAATCTTTTCTTTTTCTGAGTGTTACCAACTGAAGGGGAAAGCAATCTGATTATACAAACCTGGACAAACAGCATGTCTAACAAAAGAGGTAACTATCTATGAAATAATCTGTTCGTTCTTTTTACATGGACTCTCACTTTCTATCATTCAAACCCAATTCAATATAAATGAGACACTTAAGTGAAAATAAGTTTTAAGTATTTTATTGAAACTAACCTTTTTATTTACTCTTTGAGTCGGGAATGATCCACAGATGGAGTTATTCTCAGATGCTATCTGATTATTCCTTATGAACCATTTAAGAAAAATTTTAAAAGATAAATGCAATCTTCTGTGGCAGAATCATTGATTCTTTTCACAGCCTGACTGATTGGGACAATTTTGCAATTAGCACAGGCTCTCCTCTTTCGTGAGAAGCAGAGGTGTTCTGTGCTTAGAGAAGAAAAGGGAAATCCTTACCCTCTGTAGCTATTAAAACAACACAGCTGAGAGATAATGGCTAAAGTGGACTACTCATTTCTTCTGATTCTCTGTAAGAATTAAACCAGGCCAGATGGCTCGATGGATGATAAATGAGCAAACTTCAAAAAGAATTATGATTTCTGCCAAACAGTATTGGTTCCAGAGTAATAAGTGAGATACTTGGGCTCATTATTTATCATCCTTTCCCTGCAATAATGTGGACAGAGGAATGTACAAAATAATCATTTTCCCGGTTATAATATTGCTGATGGACTCTTTTTAAAGGGCAAAATGCTGTCTTGCTATATCCACAGTGAAGAGCACTGGCTTGATTTAATGCCTTTTCCTGAGCATCATATGAAATAGATTTGTAAGTGACTTGTATTGAAAGATTTAAGTATTGAAGGATTCTCAGAGCTTATGTCAGATGACTAAAGCCACAAAGGTGGAAGGGTTTAATCCTTCCTGTGTAAACAATGCACACACACACATTAGCGGCGCTGAAATAAGAATAATAAGGAGTCATTCCCCCAGGGAATTTAAACTAGGCAACGTGCTGGCACTAGCTCTGTAGCAAGCATTCTAATGTGGCTGAGGTTGCCAAGAGGGAATATAAATAAATCCTTAATTTAAAAGATCCCTTTCTTTCTGTGCTTCTGTGAAACAACTAGACATACTGGAACATCGCCTGGGAGGCAAAGGATGGAAAAGAATGAAAAGCCAGGCAGTTTTGGTAAGGATTTTCAGCTCATACTCATCTTTTAACCAATATTTTAAAATTTTATTGATTGCATAGTTTATCCTTAGAAGTATCCACTGTGTTGAGGTGATAAGGTTCAGCATTATTGAAGACTTAGTCCCTCACCACTCTTTTTCTCTTTTTCCCTCACTCCATCATACATTCCTCCCTCCCTGTCTCTCCATCTCAATTATCGGGGCTCAACATTGACTAAATTCCCGGCATTAGATAACTATACCTTTCTGACTGTGAAATTAAACAGTAATAGTTATTTCTTACAACTGCCAGGAATGGAAATTAGAATACTCATAGACCAGAATGGGCAAACTAAGACCCAGAGGCCAAACCCAGGCTACCACATGCTTTGTATGGCCAAAAGTTAAGAATACTTTTTATTTATTTGTCTTTTTTAATGTTAGAAGGAAAGCAAAAGAACAAGTTTTGACAACATGAAAACCATGTGAAATGCAGGCTTCAGTGTCACAGATAACGTTCTATTGGAACAGGCTGCACCCATCATTTATAAACAATCTATGGTTGCTTTGCCACAGCTCTTCCTTCTTAGATAAAGGAAGGGTTTGTGAACTCTGCCATAGATAGTGTTCAATAAACGGTGATTATTGCTAGAATATCAAAAGGGCTGAGTAAAGACTGCAATACATAATCTTCAACATGCAGCTTTCAATAAGCTACAAGTCCAAACACAGATATCTCTAAGACTCAGGCAGAGAATGTGGAGTGAACCAGGTCAGGAAGACCATGGTGGGGGTTGCACAGGGCATGGTTACCTGTTTCTTTTTTTTTCCATTTATTTTTATTAGTTGGAGGCGAATTACTTTACAGTATTGTAGTGGTTTTTGCCATACATTGACATGAATCAGCCATGGATTTGCATGTGTTCCCCATCCCGATCCCCCCTCCCGCCTCCCTCCCCATCCCATCCCTCTGGGTCTTCCCAGTGCACCAGCCCTGAGCACTTGTCTCATGCATCCAACCTGGGCTGGTGATCTGTTTCATCCTTGAGAGTATACTTGTTTCAATGCTATTCTCTCAGAACATCCCACCCTCGCCTTCTCCCACCGAGTCTAAAAGTCTGTTCTTTACATCTGTGTCTCTTTTTCTGTCTTGCATATAGGGTTATCGTTACCATCTTTTAAAATTCCATATATATGCGTTAGTATACTGTATTGGTCTTTATCTTTCTGGCTTACTTCACTCTGTATAATGGGCTCCAGTTTCATCCATCTCATTAGAACTGATTCAAATGAATTCTTTTTAATGGTTGAGTAATATTCCATAGTGTATATGTACCACAGCTTCCTTATCCATTCATCTGCTGATGGGCATCTAGGTTGCTTCCATGTCCTGGCTATTATAAACAGTGCTGTGATGAACATTGGGGTACATGTGTCTCTTTCAGATCTGGTTTCCTCGGTGTGCGTGCCCAGGAGTGGGATTGCTGGGTCATATGGCAGTTCTATTTCCAGTTTTTTAAGGAATCTCCACACTGTTCTCCATAGTGGCTGTACTAGTTTGCCTTCCCACCAACAGTGGTTACCTGTTTCAATATCCACCTGTGGCAGCTGATAACACCAGCAGCTACTGTTGCAAACACAGGCTTCAGATTGTCCAAGAAGAGGAGATGGAACTTAATTTTTTATGTGAAATTTGTTGGCAACCAATTAAAATTGCTTAAATTGCTATTCAAAAAAGTGTGGAGGAAATAAAACATGTCTATGTGCCAAGTGCAAGCTAGTAGTGAAAGACAAAAATTGCAAGGTTTGATATGAAGAATAACAGCAGCCTCAAATTGACAAGAATATAATTTCTTTTCAAAATACTTTCTGGGGTCAACATAACTTTGGTCATGTGATGAGACCCAGATCATCTCTTTTTTCTTTTCTTGGACAGGCATTTTTGCTTTAGAAATAAACAAGCACAGATGGAACCATGCAGCTTTTTTTCTTTTCAGCTTTTTGAAATTCCTGCTATCTTTCTCTCATGTACGTATGAGTGTAGGTGCATTGCTTCCTGAATTCCACAATACCTAGATTAAGTGCTTGGCACATGAAATGACTATAGATGTCTGCCTAGCAAAATTTAAATGAATAATAATAACTAATGCCCACTCTCTTTATCAAAGTTTCCAATATATGTAAATCAGCCAAAAGTGTCAGGGCTGATATAAAAACACATTGACCATTATGTTGAACAGTTCTTTTGCAAATAGGTGTTTTTTGGATAACTACAGCAAGATACAGTATTAATATGTCACTTCTCTTTTTAAACAGAGTACAGAATATATGTGCAATATCTACTGGGTATATTTTCCCCCAGTGTCTAGCCTTGTAGAATATCTATGTACTGTAGATATATATAAATGTCAAACACTCACCAAGAAACAGCATGGTTCATGGAAGCATTAGGAAGAGATATGCTTTTGTACTTCAACTTTTTATTGTAATTCACTCTACAATACTACACAACACAGCTTTTCAAATTGCTAGGGAAGAAGTAATATTTTTTCTCCAAAAATAAAGGTTAGAAATGATACATTTGTAATCATCTGTGTACATAAAGGTAGTTATTCATCATAGGCATAAAATATGTGTGTACTCCTGCTTATTAAGCTCTCAAAGCCTACAGAAATCATTATGAAGGCTATTAAAAAACAGGGGAGCAACGTAGTCCAGGGCAAGGAATGGAATCGTTATCATTCTCCACTGTTTTCTTTCCTTCCCCACAAAATCTTTGATCTTAGATAAGGTTTTTCTGTCTCTGGTGAGACTTCTCTTAAGTTCTTCAAGAAGTAAGTATTTTCTAGGCTATTCTAATACTTTATTTAGTTAGATTATAGCATTTACTTTTAAGTGTGTAAAGCATTTTGAATTTTAGAGATCTGTGGCTATAACTCCTACATGTAGAGGGGAATATTTAGAAATAAAAATATATTTAGAGGCATGTGGAAATAAATTTACTCAAAGAAGTAGGAATTTGACATGTTCCAAAATTTCTAAATACTATTTAAGAACGAATCTATTAAATAAAGGGTATGTGTGAAGCTATTCCTAAATGAATTATATGGCTAAAAAGTTTTAATATTATCATTGTCAGAAATAAGTGTTGAATGGCATTTTTGTTAATGTCTTAATTTATACCATAATCATATGCCTTTAAAATGCATTTAATATACGTTGAAATGCTTTATAAATACTAACATTTACAGGGTAGTTTTCTGTGGTTATTGGAAAGAGTCTCTGCACTGTAATTTCTCAGAGCTCAGCAAGAAGTTAGAATTGTGTCTTCATAATGATATTCTGCTTCTGCATAGGATCTTTGCTTAAGGATCTCAGAGAGCTTTACTTAATATTAAGTGATTAAATCATACAGTACCCTTGAGTGACAAGTTTAATTATACCCATTTCCAGAAAGACAGTACGCTGCAAAACTATTAATCTACAAACCCAAGGTTATCCAGATAATCAAGACCAGAAGGTCATTTTCTGGGATAGCCAAGCCTCCCCCAGTGGGCTGCTCCCATATGGAAGTGAATTTTCAGGCTTGGGGTTTTGCCAATTTCTTCAGGACGTTTACAAAACTAAATGTCACCATTAGTAGCTCAGGAATCAAATCCAGGGAAGGCTATTAATGCCTCTTATCTCCTACGATTCAACAACCCTTGCATGGTTTGTCACATTGTTTTTGTTGTTGTGTGTATTGTTGTTGTTTTTTTAAGAAAACAAAAATATCAAGCTAATATTCTCTGTTTAAAAAAAATCACGAAAACGTTGTGTGCAAATTTGAGAAAGGGAATT
The DNA here is from genome assembly GCF_023699985.2 of Odocoileus virginianus. Classification (NCBI taxonomy): domain Eukaryota; kingdom Metazoa; phylum Chordata; class Mammalia; order Artiodactyla; family Cervidae; genus Odocoileus; species Odocoileus virginianus. Next base: position 23,895,485 of record NC_069699.1, read on the forward strand.
TTGAGTATACTTCTGTATGCACATTAATTTTATAATGAAACACACACACATTCACAAAGACAAACTCACAGATATCTTGTACCTTTAACTAGTCCTGTTGGTTTTACCACCCACAACTGACTGTCATCTAGATTTCTTTTTTAGACCATGAGAAAGTATTTACTATGTGTATCTGACAAAGGACTGATGCTTTCAACGTACAAAATTGGGGTCGCAAAGAGTCGGACACAACTTAGCGACTAAACCACCACCCCTACAAAGTAAAATGTATCAGTCTTTTTCTTAATGCATTCGGTGTTATTCTTAGAAAGACACAATTATTCCCAATATTAAACAAGTATTCACTTATAATTTTTGGCACTTTAAAAATGTTTTTAATTAAAATATAATTGCATTATAATATTATGTTAGTTTCTGCTGTACAACAACATGAATCAGCCCCTAGATTTTTGCCCCTGTTTTTTACTCTCTGCTTCACTCCCTGACATGAGAAGGTGTTGCTTGTAGGCATAGGAATCTTGTAATCATAAGTGGACAAGCATGAGAATCATGAGTCAATATACAAAAATAATGGGAAAGCTGGAAGTTAGCATGGCCTGAATTTTATGATATTACTGAGCAACCAACCCATTCCTGGGACCAATTACCTTTCAACTTCTTGTAAAGTAAACTATAAATAACATCATGGTTCAGATGTCTTATTTGGTAACCAGCAGCCAAACACCTTCCCAACTAATAATATTTTACCTTACTGCTCTTTTTCATTATTTTCATAACATTTCTCTCCATATGAGAATATCTTATTTATAAGTCTGCTCACTGGTTTTACTGTCTCTCTCCCTGCACGAAAAGAGTAGTTGAACAAAAGAAGGAATTATTTTTGTCTATTAATGATTATATCCACATAATGTATGTTCATGGATACATTCCAAGTTGCCATAAATAGTTTTAAAGAATGAAATAAATCCATGAGTGAACAAACATGTTAAGTGTCTTACATACATGGCCAATCACAGAAACATCAAAAAATTCCTTCAGTTTGCATCACTGTCTATCAGAATTTTACAAATATAAGCTGCTTTCTTACTACTCTATAAGGGAAAGATAATTATTTAATTTCTCCATAAAAAATTGACATGGAGCATCCTCACTAGTTTAGGTCATGTCCAACTCTTTGCAACCCCATGGACTGCAGTATGCCAGGCTTCCCTGTCCATCACCAACTACAGGAGCTTACTTAAACTCATGTCCATTCAGTCAGTGATGCCATCCAACCATCTCATCCTCTATCATCCCCTTCTCCTCCTGCCTTCAATCATTCCCAGCATCAGGGTCTTTTCAAATGAGTCAGTTCTTCACATCAGGTGGCCAAAGTATTGGAGTTTCAGCTTTAGCATCAGTCCTTCAAATGAATATTCAGGACTGATTTCTTTTAGGATGGACTGGTTGGATCTCCTTGCTATCCAAGGGACTCTCAAGAGTCTTCTCCAACACCGCAGTTCAAAAGCACCAATTCTTTAGTGCTCAACTTTCTTTTTAGTCCAACTCTCACATCCATACATGACCAGTGGGAAAACCATAGCCTTGCCAAGACAGACCTTTGTTGGCAAAGTAATATCTCTGCTTTTTAATATGGTGTCTAGGTTGGTCACAGCTTTTTTCTCAAGGAGCAAGCATCTTTTAATTTCATGGCTGCAGTCACCATCTGCAGTGATTTTGGAGGGCAAGAAAATAAAGTCTGTCACTGTCTCCATTGTTTCCCCATCTATTTCCCATGAAGTGATGGGACCAGATGTCATGATCTTAGTTTTCTGAATGTTGAGCTTTAAGCCAACTTTTTCACTCTCCTCTTTCACTTTCATCAAGAGGCTCTTTAGTTCTTCTTCACTTTTTGCTATAAGGGTCTGAGATTACTGATATTTGCCCCAGCAATCTTGATTCCTGCTTGTGATTCATCCAATCCAGCATTTCTCTTGATGTACTCTGCATATAAGTCAAATAAGCAGGGTGACAATATATAGCTTTGACGTACTCCTTTCCTGATTTGGAACCAGTCTATTGTTCCATGTCCTGTTCTGTTTCTTCTTGACTTGCATACAGATTTCTCAGGAGGCAGGTCAGATGGTCTGGTATTCCCATATCTTTAAGAATTTCCCACAGTTTGTTGTGGTCCACATAGTTAAAGGCTTTGGCATAGTCAATAAAGCAGAAGGAGATGTCTTTCTGGAACTCTCTTTCTCTTTCTGTGATCCAACAGATGTTGGTAATTTGATCTCTGGTTCCTCTGCCTTTTCTAAATCTAGCTTGAACATCTGGAATTTCATGGTTCATGTACTGTTGAAGCCTGGCTTGGAGAATTTTGAGCATTACTTTGCTAGCATGTGAGATGAGTGCAATTTTGCTGTAGTTTGAGCATTCTTTGGTATTGCCTTTCTTTGGGACTAGAGTGAAAACTGACCTTTTCCAGTTCTGTGGCCACTGTTGAGTTTTCCTCACTAAGTCTGACTTAATTTCAGTTTTCACCAGAACAAGCTTGCTTCTGAGAGCAGTGATGAAAACTACAGACTGTGAGCAGCTGCTTCTGCCAGAGTGAGGGGTCACTGCTTAGATAACAGAATGTAAAGGAACAAGGCAGAAGTAATAGGCCCCTTTCAACCGCCCCCTGCCTTCAGACTCCCTTTCTCCACTGGCAAACCAACAGAGCATTAGATGTAAAAGGAGAAGAATAAAATTTAGTATCTCATCCATAGCATCACAAAGTGTATAGAAGTGGCTGAGAGAAAACAGACAGCCTGTTGCAAAAAGAAAAAAATAATAACTTTGTCTCATGGAATCATGTCTTGTACCTTTATAATTCATTCCAGGGTGATTTTTTTCTCCCTTAAAACACAGATCTGAGCAGGTCAGTTCCCTGCTTACTATCTTTCAGAGGGTTTCCATGTCCTTTTAACAGCTTTCAGGCTACTTAGTACCATAGACACGACCCTTTATGACTTGGCCCTTGACTTCTCTACCCTTATCTTCTAGTATCCGCCTAGATTCTGAACCTAAGAAGAGTCTGGGTCAGTTCCTAAGTGGCAGGCATTCTCAAAGTCTTTGTTTCTTTATACAATCTCTTAAAAACTCTGTTACTCCATTCTTCTTTTTCTTTTTGCTAATGTTCACGGAAATCTTCGAACTGTTTAAAGTCTCACTTTCTATATTGGCTTAATGGGAATGTTAGCCTATTTCATTATATAAGAGAATGTTAGCATATTTCATTATATAAGATTGGTAGTAAATCAAATAATGCATGTAAACCACTAATACCAACCAATACATAGCTTAGACTGAATATCTATTTGCTCTCATTGTTATCATTGTCTTTCATAACTCTACCAGAATAGCCCTTTCTCTTAGAAGCCCTCTCTGATGCTCACCTGTGCATTTTCTTTGTGAACCCACAGCACCCCTACCATAACAACAGGACCTATCAAACTGTAGTAGAGTCCTTGGTTTAATCTCCTGTCTTTCTCACTAAATTACAAAATTATTGAAGGCAGGGGCAATACCTTTTATATCTTTAACTCTTGTGTTTAGCACAGTGCACAACAGGTAGTGAGTAACAGATAGTGAGTTTTCAATGACTATCAGTTCAATGAAAAAATCTTCTTTTACACAAATTTGATTTAATACTAGTTTTACTGTTTACTTTGCATAAAGACAACATTCATACACACACACACACACACACACACACACACACACACACACAGCAGGTTAATTGCTATTTAGACAATTTCCAGAGCAGGTTACTTCACCATGAGGATTCTAGCCATCCTCCAAACTTACTAACTATAAATTGTCTACTAAATTTATCAAATCAAAGTCTTCATATTTAAAATATTTAGGAGAAGGTGAAAATTATTCATCTGAGCTGTGCGGCTGTGTGTTAACCTAAGTTCCATTACCGTATCTTTCAAAGCAGAACCTAAGACAGGGTTGGGAAAGGGTACTTGTGTGGGGAAGTGACCCTGAGGAACAGGAGTGGGAGATGGAAAAAGTGATGCTGGGGAAGTGTGAAGGCCAACAGAGAATGCAGACTGGAGCTGTTGTGGACAACTGGGGCTCATTCCCTCTGGGGACCCCAGAGGAGGGATGTAAAATGCACGTCAGAATTCTTCACCTAAAAGACAACGAGAATGGCGTCTTCCATCCCTCACCGGTCAAGAGCAGACACAAGGACCACTAATGACCTCACGCTGCTTGATTCTGAATACTTCAAAATGGCTAAGAGATTTTCTACAGACATCTCAGTAAGGAGCAACAGGAGACTCCCAGGACGGAAAGCAAGAGAGATACCAAGCACAGACCGGAGTGGCGGTGCTGGTATGGCCGAGTGCAGCCTGTTGCCACAGCAATTGTTAGAGTCAAAGAGAAAAACAGCCTGAGCAAAACTGCTTGCCTCTTAATCAAGGTGAAATATAGGTCTTTTAAAATTTGTTACATTTACAAACTTCTTAGAATATACTCTTTAAAGAAATTATAAATAACTGACAGGATAAGTCAAAGTACATGCTATTTCAAATAGTAGTAGAGGAGATGGCCTACCCCATCGTATACTAACTAGCATTAACACATTAAACATTTATTTTTGTTTACAAAGATTTATTGTCTGTAAGAGAATACAACATTTGAACGAAAACTGAAAACTGAAGAAAGTTGTGTAAATATTTTATCTTTAAGCACTCAATTAACAGTTAAGACTTATCAATGTTAATTGACTTTATATTTTTTCTACCAGATTTAAATAATGTCAAGTTTTTTAAAAATATTATGAGTTTAGAATCTATTCAGTTCCTTGTTTTTTCAATTTCCAACTCAAAAAGATAAACAATTACTATGAATTTTTTTGACCTAATTTTGACTGGATTCATCCTCTTTGCTTTCATTTATTGACTTAGCCAATAATATTAGAGTTTTCTTGCTATTGCCTTTTTGAAAATTTTTAAACTTTTTAGGGAGGTATCCTTGATTTACAAAGTTTCAGGTATACAGCAAAGTGATTCATTTATGCATGCATATGTATTCCATTTCAGATTCTGTTACAAGATATTGAGCGTTGTTCCCTGTGCTATACAGGGAATGTTGTTCCTCATGTTGCCTCAGTCACTCAGTTGTGTCTGACTCTTTGAGACCCACTGACTCCTCTGTCCATGGAAATTTCCCAGGGAAGAATCCTAGGGTGGGTTGCCATTTCATACTCCAGGGGATCTTCTTGACCCAGGGACTGAACCTGTGTCTCTTGAGTCTCCAGCATTTGAAGCCATTCTTTAGCACTGTGCCACCTGGGAAGCCAGGAGGTCCTTATTTTTATCTATTGTATCCATAGTAGTGTGTATATGTTAATGCCAAATGCCAAATGTATCCCTCCCATCCCTTTCCCATTTGGTAAATGTTTATGTGTGTTTTCTATGTCTGTGAGTCTATTAGAAAAAAACTTAAACTTTACTTCAATAATTATTCTTTACTTTTCTCTGTAGAAGGAATGCATATGATTTGAACTGGTTCAATGCCACCAGACAAGAAAACACCACTGGCATGTTTAATTAAACAACAATTATAACTGCTCTTGAGAGAAAAAATAAGTTATTCAAATGTATTAATGAGAATTGAAAGGAAACATTCAACAAAATTAAAAATCTCTTTAAAAGCTACTGGTAGTTGTGCTCTTGTGTAAAACCGAGATGATAAAACTTCTATGACTTCTGGTAATTTTAATCTTTATTATTTTATATGATGTTTCCCCCAAGCTTATCCAACCTAAAGTACAGTAACTAGTCCCACATCCAAGGTTATTCTTAAACTTCTGTGTTTATCTATCCAATATGCACATAGCTACAAGGCAAGCAAAGGGAAACTTCAGCACTAAGCAATGTGCCTAACAATGATCTACGTTTTTTGTGGAGAAACATCCCCATGCATTTTAAAATTTCCATTTAATGAAAAATCATGCATTTGGGAACTGTTAACAGAACATTATCTACATCATCCTCTTAAAATAATGCCTAAAACACTGGCTCTCATCTTCTTATTCCCTGTTTACCATTTTGCTTTCAGATCATTGCTGCCAATGTTTCTATTACATGGAGAGGCCGCCTTTCCCTCCTGGCAGGAAAACTGCATTGAACAAATTTAACTCAAGAGATAGTATAAGTATTTGCCCATCTAATCAAACAGCTTGTTCTGGATTTCCATCCAGAGTGTGAGGCCCTTTGGGACATTCATACCCCTTCCCTCTCCCCCATCAGGAAACCTGTTCCTGGAAAAGGCTCTCTTCTGCTAATAAGTAGCAGCACTAAATATACAGATAAAAATCCCTGATACTCAGACTGAGACTTTTAATCTGCTTCCAATTCTTTGTGAATACTAGCCTAAGCTCATAAACCCTACTGTAATTCTTTCCAAGGTAGGGCAGATCAAATAAGAGAAGCTCTATCAAAGAATCAGAAAGAGAGTTTCTGCCATTTATTTACTTCTTTTTTAATACCAACTATATAGGGACTTACCTAAACTATCTAACTTGAAATTCAAAACCAGACCCTACAGGTAAGCAAGTTTTATTCCCACTTTAGAGGCAAGTAAATTAAAGTAGAGGGGTTTAAATAATTTTTCCACATTCACATCTAGTAAGCAGTAGAGACAAAAATATAAGTCCAGGTCTCCTAGTGCACAGTCTAATGTTATTTAATGCAGGTATATAATGAAAGGAATAGTAATCTTAAAGCTAGAAGCTCTGTAATAGCCAACTTTTACAAGCTATGAACATAACATTTCTGAATTTTAATGTTCTCATCTATTTAAAAAGATAATAATGCTTACTTATTTTATAGATATTTAAGGAATAATTTTATGTGAAATTCTATTATCAATTGCAAAATGTTGTGTTATTCCTAACATGTATCCTCAGAAAACTCTTTTTTTTTTTTTTTAGAATAAAGTACAGAGGATACCTATAGAATTATCTTCATAGCAATGGTCTTGTCAAGTTTCTAGTTACTGCCCATTTATTTTTCCCTTGCCTATTTAAATTGCTGAAGAGGAACCAATATTTTAAATGAGATTTTATTCTGATGCTAGAGTTGATTGATCCAAGACAGAATATGAATTGATCTAACCAGCAGCTTCTTTCCTAGTTTTTGAATTTGGGATTTAGGGACTTGTATATCAACTTGTCAGGAGCAAAGCCCTCCTCCATGGAGTCAACCTCAGTAAATTTGGTACCCTCTGGGCCACAGAAAGAGAGAAAGACAGTCTATGAGGAGGAGGAGAGGGAAACGGAGAGGAAGAGAGGGAGAGGGAGAGAGGAGAGGGAAGGAGGACGAGGAAGAGGAAGATAAAGAAGGAGGCGAAGGAGAGGCAGGAGGAGAAGGAGGAAGTTGTTTTTTTAAATGATGTTGATATGTACAAACAATGGGGGAAAATTAAGAGTTCAGATATGTTTGCTTTTCTGAATTTAGTTATTTTCAGTGCTGTTCCAGGGCTTTGGCCTCTTGTGGTTTTTCTATATTGTTATAATCAATTTCCCTTTTTTGATTAAGTAAACTTCCACTGGATTTCTATCACCATTAATCAATATAATCTTTAAAAAAATCATGGCATTGATAGAATGTGTTAAGCTGAGTAATGGCTCCCAACAATATTTAGGTCAAAAGCCATGGAACCTGTAAATGTTACCTTATAAAAGATGTAATTAATTAAGGATTTATAAACAGGGATATAATCTTGGATTAACCAGCAGACCCTAAATTTCTAAGGAGAAGGTAGAAGTTTTGACTATGAGGAAGGCAATGTTACAACTGAAGCAAGATGCTGCTGTGCCTTGAAGCAGAGAAACATGGAGGAAGGGTCTGAGAGCCAAGGAATGCAAGTAATGAAGCTTCAGAAGCTGGAAAAAGTGAGGGAACAGATTCTCCTCCAGTCTTCTCAAGAGAAAAAGCACCAACAGGATGCACAGATAGAGACAGTGGTAGAACTGAATATATAGAGCTAAAAATACACAGGGATGTGCATACAGGTGCTTCCCAGGTGGCACTAGTGGTAAGGAACACACCTGCCAATTCAGCAGGTAACCCCCTGGGGTCAGGAAGATCCCCCGGAGCAGGGCAACAACCCACTCCAGTATTCTTGCCAGGAAAATTCCATGGACAGAAGAGCCTGGCAGGTTGTGATCCACGTGGTCCCAAAGGGTCTGACACAACCAAAGTGACAGAACGTACACTAAAAAGCACATAAAAGATGACCTATGTAAGCTGTATTTAATCCAAGACGTGAAAGGATGTAGAGAGAAGGCACAGAATCAATATGGCAGAAAGCCCTAAAGATACGGATACTTCTGAATTCTCAGTGCGTCCATCAACTCTCTAAGTGCCAACACTTCGCACACAGCCTCTGCCATGGACACAGTTTGAGGAAATATCCTCAAAGTGTTCAAGGAGGGCAAAGTTACTACATGAAATATTTTAGTGTCTCGAGAAGGGTTCAGCTAAGGTTGATTAGGCTGTTTTTTTTTTTATTTAATGCTTGATATGTCAGCCAAAGGCTGTATTCAATTCCTTGGCGACTTGCTTTGCTAGCTCAGGCATTAGGTCGATTTCCACAGATAGAACAAACCTGTCTTTCGTCCACATGTTTGCTCAAGAGGTGACTGCATCACTTTTTACATGAGTGAAAGGTTGTTGCCCTTTATTTATAGTTTGTGGCAAGTTGCCTTTTCAAAATGTGTTTTGCTTGATACTTGATCTCAGGACATGACTGAAGCACATTTTTGCTACCCTACTGACCAGAAATTAGAATTTATTTAAGTACTCAAATGTTCATGTGATTTATTTTAAGAGGAACATTATCCCTGGTACATTTTAGAAAATGGACTCACTGTTGCTGCTTTATTCACATACCTTAATGCCAGGATGGACCACTTTTTATAACTGAGTGAAAATACATCATAAAATTTCTTGCATTTAGTGTACATTGTGCCTGCTAAGGGATATCATTAATTGAGTATTTAGAGATTCTGGAATTAAATTAAGTGTTCGGATCCTTTCTCAGAACTTTTATAAGATGAGCATTTAAATTTTGAGAAATGAGGTATTGTGTATCTCAGTTGAACCCAACCAAGGCTTAATTTTGAGAGAGCTGGTTGGCAAAAGGATGTACAAGAATCAATTAGTAATCAGTTAGTAATGCTATGACAGAATCATAAAATGAAATGACTTCTATGGAAGGAACAATCCTTTGGGACTGAAAACATGTGGCCAACTTATTTCTCTGCTCCCCTCTAGGACCGTTGGCAGAAGCAGTGAGTAAACTGCAGCAGCCACAAAGCAGTCACTGCAATTGAAGATTTCACTGACAAGAGGAAAGATGATATTTTACATGATGATTGGTTTTCTAATTAGGAAGGGAACTTCGCTGAAAGACACTAGATCACAAAATAAAGGACAATCCTAAGTCTAGAGCATATTAGAAAACAATCTGAGTTACATTTAAAATGGATTTGAAACAGGCACTGAGAGCTTAAATATGGATGAAAATAAGAATTAATTTATCATGCAAAGACAGTTTGTGAAGAGTTTGAGACTGATGCCTAAATTTATGATGGTAATGCAGAAAAAAAATGCCTTTTTAAAAAGTTTATTCCAATTTTGGGGTAATATGGTAAAAATGATTGACATATATGTTAAAAATAAATTGAAACTATTGTAAACATATTTATCAGATTTATGGGTATAAATTTTTACATTCATTTACCTAAAAACTTTTAAATGAAGTTTAAAAATAAACAAAAAAGTGCCAGCTTTACCTAAACTCTGATGCTAATAAAGCAATCTGATTGGTACACAAATGTGAAAGAAGAGGTGTTCGAATTATAATCAAACATTTTTCATCCACAGACATTATCACCAGGAAAGTAAATAACCATGAGCAATAATGGTTGTAAAAAGAATGCACTGTAAATAAGGGTGTAAAGTGCTTCAAATTTCAATTGATCAGTGCCTCCAAAACTAATTCAAGCAGCATTTTCATTAACCTAAATGATCTGCAGAAAAATAGTTTTAATTTCCATTTAATATTCTTTACCATGTCTATGACCTTCAAGCACGTAAATGGTAAAAGATGAAACATAAAATATGATATGAGAGAAAATTGTATCCTATTACTCGTTGACATAATTTCAATTACTGAAAGATCCATACAACGATAATACATTCAATACAACAATAATACATTCAACCCTTATTTTAAAAAAACCTTTCATCATCTTAGTTGGCATTATCTCACGTCCAGTGACACCTCTCTCTCCTCCCTTCCTACCCCTGCCTTTATAAAATACACAATGATATCCATTTGGGAAACAAGGGTTTATTTCTCAAGGGGAAAGAAACAATTTGCTTCTTATGAAATAGAAAATTGACAGGAAATCATAGACACATAGGTAACAAGTATTACTCAACATAAATTTGTTTCTCTTCTATTCTGTCACTACAGCTAATCATTTTTGAGGAATTTTTTAGATGGCCAGACATAGTTATTGCTTTTTTGGAAATGTTAATGTCGCTGTGTGTTTTTAAAAGAAATGTCCATACATTTTTAGAAATGCAAAGTTTGTCAGAAAGTCAATGAGAAGAAGTGGATCTATGAACAGGAAATTCCAACATTTGTTGAAAAGTACACACCAAAAGGCTGTGGGTTAATCAAATATGTATGTGGAATCGACTTTGGGCTAGAACTATACAACACAAAGACACAGCCTCACTGTGAACTGCGAACTTCAGATAATAATAATTTATTAATATTGGTCCATTAATTGTGAAAAATATACCATTCTAATGTAGCATGTTAATATTGGGGGGAAAATGGGGAGATGTAGATGGGGAGAAGACAAAGGGAGTATCTGTCTTATCTAATCAGTTTTTTTTTACAAAGCTAAAACTTCTAAAATATATAGACAGTATGTAACAAATTGAAATTAATATCATCTCACTTTCATTTTTTCTCTTAAAAAAATTTCTTTTTACTTCATTGCAGTTTTTTTTTTTTTTAAGTCATCTGTCTCTCTTATCATACCCTTTAAAATCTGTTTTAGTTCGGGGGTTGTTTTGTTTTTTGGTATTCTGCATTTCACTTTTATCTGTCTGAAAGGGAAAGTCACTCAGTCAGGTCTGACTGTGACCCCATGGACTATACAGTCCATGGAATTCTCCAGGCCAGACTTGGAGAGGGTAGCCTCTCCCTTCTCCAGGGGATCTACCCAACCCAGGATCAAACCCAGGTCTCCCACATTGCAGGCAGATTCTTTACCAGCTGAAGCCACAAGGGAAGCCCAAGAATACTGGAGTGGGTAGCCTATCCCTTCTCCAGCAGATCTTTCTGACCCAGGAATTGAACCAAGGTCTCCTGCATTGCAGGTGGATACTTTACCATAGGAACTGCTAGGGAAGCCCCTTTTATTTGTCTAGGATGGGTTTATTTTTATTTATCTGATATTTTGGAACTCTGGGATTTTAAGAATTGATGTCTCTCACCTCATCTTGATATTCTCAACAATTTCTTCTTTAATATTGCTTTGTCACTATTGCCTCCTTCAGGAACTCCAACAGACTCATTGTTAAACTTATTTTGTCCACTAGATCTCAATCTTCTTTTATATTTTATCTTTTGACTTTAAAATCCACCTTGAGTAATTCAGACCTATCTTCTGGTTTATCAATTCTTTCTTCATCATTGTTTAATCTGATGTTTAACATACCCATTGGGTTTTGTGTTTTAATTATTACAGTTTTCAAATTTTTTTTTTCAAACACCTCTGGTCAATTTTCATAATATAGCATTTGCTTCTTCTCACATATTACCTTTCATGCCTTTAAAATAATTAAACCCACTCATTTTATGTTCTATACTGAACACTCTATTATTGACACATTCTATGGGATCAATCCATTGTTTCTGCTGACTTTCAAAGTGGTTTATTTCATTATTATTTATTGCCTGTTTATTTTTAAATTCATACATGCTGTAACTCTAGCTATGAAAATTGTTTGAGAATTGTTTGGGCTAATGTTCCCTTTTTAAGAAAAAAATTGTGCTTGCTTCTCTCAAGTGTTCATGACTTTCAATCCATAACTGCTTGAAGCTAAATTTTTGCTTAAGCTTACACAAATAATATACATTTCCTGAAATTTACATGCTTTCTGACTTTTCTTTAGAAATAATCAAAAAAGCTACTGCCAAGAGAGACATATGTCTCAATAATCTACTGTGGAGGGACAAGATTTTTTTTTAGTTTACTCTCTTGGGCACCCAACTTCTGTTGGGTCCATGACACAGCATTTCTCTTTCTCAGGCTTTTATCTGCTCGTGGTTTATGAATATGAATATGACTCATTAAAATCCTGGTTTGAGATCAGACAGAAATAGGTAATTTCTGGCCCCTGAATAGTCTGCTTTATTTTATAATTAGCTTCTGTATGAAAAAGTTATCTCTTTACAAAACCTTACCAAGTGCTTTTTCATGCTGTACCCAAAACAGTCCATAAGATTATCTACCATAAATATATGTTTCTAAGAATAATCTATCATATTTGTATAAATGAAACAAATTCTCCACCTTTTCATGGTCAATAAATACTGTCATGTGACAGTAAAACAAGGGTTGGAATTTTTTTCTTTTATTCCATAGTATCAATAGAAAGGAAGTTATAAGAAAGAACATGAAACATTGTGTATACTATCAGTTCAGTCCAGTTTAGTCGCTCAGTCGGGTCCGATTCTTTGCGACCCCATGGACCGCAGCACGCCAGGCCTCCCTGTCCATCACCAACTCCCAGGGTTTACCCAAACTCATGTCCATTGAGTCATTGATGCCATCCAACCATCTCATCCTCTGTCATCCCCTTCTCCTCCTGCCTTCAGTCTTTCCCAGAATCAGGGTCTTTTCAAACGAGTCAGTTCTTAGCATCAGGTGGCCAAAGTATTGGAGTTTCAGCTTCACTATAATGCCATTTATAAAATCACCAATACATGAACAGACAAATACACATAAAAATATACCCAAATACACAGAAACACATACATTTAAATTGTAATTTATAGACTAAGTTGTTGGCATGATTTCCCTAGTAAAGTATGGCAGATAAAGGGAAGCAGGAAGTATGAGAGAATCAGAGAATGAACTGAAAAGGAAAGTCAGAGGGAAAACAGTACCCTAAAATATAATATTTAGGTTTTTAAGTAAAATACTGTGTCTATATTCAAACAAAATATATATTTTGCTCATTCCCTGGATACTAACATTACAGATGACATATATGTAGCATACTCATTTGCCAATTCATTTACTAATGGTCCAAAGAGAAATGTCATTGATGGTGGGAATAAAATTTTCAAATACAGCACAACTACTCAATGAAACTATTTAGGGGGAATCCTGAAGTGGAAGGGAAAACTGGTAAAGATAAGATGCCAACAGAGACTGAAATTCCTTGAGTGAATTACAATTCTGACAATCAATGTCCCTAAACTAGATAATCAAGTCACCTTAATAACACCATGGAAAAGTTTCATTGTATTCCTTGACTCTCAAAGCAATCTTAAAATTTATCATGCCACCTCTGTGTATTTCTACCACCACAAAGGACACATTTCACATCACAAAGGGGGTCCCACAGTGTTGTGTTAATTTAATCCCAATGACTGAACATCTGAAAACCATTGTTCTTTAAAAGGCTGTTGTGTGAGTAATTGGTGCAACGCAATTTTGCTTTGACTTTGAACAAGTCCCAATGTCACCTTTACTCTTTTACCTAGAGCTGCATTTTATTTGCCTGAGCAACCATGGAAACACTGTGCTGATGGGTTTGTCGAACAGTGTGTCTTCGTGACTTTCCACTACAGAGGATAGGTTAACTGCAGTAACTCTAGCATTATACCCTAATTTCACAGTACAGCTTTTGTATTATTAGTATAAATGTGTTTTTCCATTCCAGGGTGTGTTCCACGTGGGTTATTTCCTCATTGATGATGGTAGTAATTTAACAGGACTTGAAACTGGATTATCTTCTGTAGGAACACTGATTTAGGTCAGTATGGTTAAGAGGTGAACACAAAGAAAAAGTCTTACTGTAGAAAGTGATTAATTGCTAAAGAGTGTCTCTTTCTTTGAGTAATTTATGGATCAACAATATCACTAAGAATTTTCTATTTCTTTGAATTATTTCCAGATCAACAATACTTATCTTCAACTATCAGCTACTGCTGGAACTTTAGTACCCAATGTTGTTTTAGGAAAATATAAAGTCCTAGTATATAGTATTCCAGTGTTGACTTAAAAATTAAATACTTCTTACTAAACTGATAGGAAGCCCAGTTTAAACTTTATTTGTACTGCTGAAGTCAACTTTCCTGAGATTAAACGTAGAATCAAAGAAGAGAACAGGCATGGGCTCTCTTTCAGTCTTTTGAATGTGCCTTGCTCTCTCCTTCCATAATGACTATATATATATACATACATATATGTACTTATATGTGTGTGTGTGTATGTATGTATATATGTATATATATATATATGTAAAATTAAATAAACCATCTAGAGTCACAGCACAAAAATTATCCCTTTATCTCAATTCTTATAGCAAAATCAATCGTCTTCAACCACAGGGCAGCTATTAATTTATGTTATCAGTTGTGCTATCCAGTAGAACATTCCCTGATAATGGAAGTTCAATTCAGTTCAGTTGCTTAGTCATGTCCAACTCTTTGAGACGCCATGAACTGCAGCACGCCAGGCCTCCCTGTCCATCACCAACTGATGGAGCTTACTCAAACTCATGGTCATTGAGTTGGTGATGCCATCCTGCCATCTCATCCTCTGTCGTCCCCTTCGCCTCCCACCTTCAATCTTTCCCAGCATCAGGGTCTTTTCCAATGAGTCAGTTCCTCACATCAGGTGGCCAAAGTATTGGAGCTTCAGCTTTAGTATCAGTCCTTCCAATGAATATTCAGGACTGATTTCATTTAGGATGGATGGGCTGGATCTCCTTGCAGTCCAAGGGACTCTCAAGAGTCTTCTCCAACACCACAGTTCAAAAGCATCAATTCTTCGGTGCTCAGGTTTCTTTATAGTCCAACTCTCACATCCATACTTGACTACTGGAAAAACCATAGCTTTGACTAGATGGATTTTTGTTGGCAAAATAATGTCTCTGCTTTTTAATATACTGTCTAGGTTGGTCATAGCTTTTCTTCCAAGAAGCAAGCATCTTTTAATTTCATGGCTGCAGTCACCATATGCAGTGATTTTGGAGCCCCCCAAAATAAAGTCTCTCACTGTTTCCATTATTTCTCCATCTATTTGCCATGAAGTGATGGGACCAGATGCCATGATCTTAGTTTTCTGAATGTTGAGTTTTTAGTCAACTTTTTCACTCTCCTCTTTCACTTTCATCAAGAGGCTCTTTAGTTCTTCTTCACTTTCTGCCATAAGGGTGGTGTCATCCATGATGACAGAAATGTTCATTTAATTCCAATATCGTCCTGTAATGTCCAATACAGTAATCGCTAGCTACATACAACTAATAAGTACTTGAAATGTTGGCTAGTACAACTGTGGAAGTGAATTATATACATTATTTAGTTTTAATTAACTTTAATTTTATTAGCCATTTGTGACTAGTGGCCATTGCATTGGAAAGCATTCGGATGGTTATTAGGTCATAAAGTTGCTTTTCCTTTTGCTGAAAAATCCAGGGAAAGATTTTAGGCATGCTGAGGTGAGATAAAATTTCATGATTAGTTAAGTCAAATAAAAAAAAAATAAGACCCCTTTCAACTTTGATATATAAAACCAAATCTCATCAATACCAGGAAAGAATATCAGAAAAAAGTAATAAACATAACTCTGTTTTTGAACTTTCATTTTGTCCTCTCTCATCCTAATTAAAGTCAAACACAACTTATAAGGCACTATCCTTGCCCTTTCACAGATTTTTCATTCCCCACCCATCTTCCAAAATCTTGTTTCAACCTCATATGTTCAAGTGACCTTCTCCTGGTAATTCCAACCCACAGAGTACTCTCACTCTCTAATTTGCCTTGCATTTCCTATGCTGCTCAGAAGGACCTTTCTTTCATTAGTATATACTTTACATCGTGCAGCTGGGAAAGAACTCTTAAAGCAGATTAACCTTTGGGGTTAATAGGCTTCTTCTTATTCATAACTAACACAATGAAGGGTTAGCTCAATAACTTAAAAGGATTACTGCACTGCTGAGAAAGCCTGACCAGTACACTACTTGTTATTTACACTCTAAGAGGAACTGACCATGGATGTGACTTCAAATGCACAAGGATATATTGAATTTTATGTTCACCCTTGGCCTGTCTAAAATATGTTCACACTACTGACCATATCTTCCTTGCTTAAAATTCACTCTTCTACTGCCTTCTGTGACATACCTGATCTTACTTTCTTCCTCTCTTCTCTACATTTATCTAATTTCTTTGCTTGATTTCTATCTTTTTTGGCTAACAAAATTGAGGCATTGATCAGGTACATTTCTCTGCATCAGCCCTCATTCTCCTTCCTGTAAATAGCATATTCTGCACATATTTTCTACCACTATCAAATTTTAACATATCATATCTAAACTCCAATAATCTCTAAACCATGCATATTAGCTGATTAGAATGTCGGTCCCTGTCTTATTCATCCTAATATTGTTCCAGCATTGTCTTCTGTAAAGGCCACGCTCATCAGATCACTTCACTGTTGAAGTATTGATAGCCATTTACTAATATCTGGAATTCCAGTTTCCAACTCCACCAGGTGACCATTCAGACCCTCTAATCTTTATCCACACTCTCTGAGGAGCCAATCATGACTGCTGCTATTATTTATTAGGAATCATCCATTCACACTACATGAGTTTTTCTATAAACTACAGCACACAACACTAGCTGCTTCACCACCAAGTCTTTTCACATGCTCAGTCTCCTTCTATGTCGGTATTCCTCTATATAGACTGCCTGCCTCATTCCTCAAGGTCATGCATGGCTTACATTCTACACATAAGAGTTTTCTAATTACTTGAGATTTCAGGATATTTTTCTACCTCAACAGTTACAAAATTGAATGACTTTAAGGACAAGGCACATGACAGTGAGATGGGCAACATAATTTAAATAAAAGCATACTTTTGTATATTGAACATGTAAGACTATTCTTTCATGTCTCCCTGGAAATAGGCTCTCATTTTAATCTATTAATAAAACACAAGGTTCTGTCAAATTCTTTTTTTTTTTTTCTTTTCTTTTACTGGAGACACAAGTAGAGGAAGCACTTTGCTCTGAGTGTTGATGATCAAAGCCACTGATGCTCAGCCTTGCTGTCGGAAAGGTAGTAGGGATTGGTAAGACTGTGGCAACATGTCTCAGTCCAAAGGGCACCTTACTTCATTCGTATTAGCTAATTACCATGAGAATATACAACTAGTACCAGAAGACAGTATTTTTAGGAAAATCTAGGAATTCCCACCACCATGCAGAACAAACCAAAAGTGGCTATATGTGAGAGGTAATCTTCTTACACTAATTGCCTTCTCTCTTGATATTCAGTAGTCAGGATGCATTTAAATACTACTTAATATTACTTGACACTATAATCTACTTACTACATATGTTAGATCACCTTTCCCAAATAGATGCTAAAGTCCTTGAGAACACAGTTCATGATGTATTTATAATATTTATTTATTTATTTTTGGCTGTGCTGGGTCTTCATTGCTGCACATGGGCTATCTCTATTTTCGGTGAGTAGGGGGTACTCTAGTTGCCAGTGTGGCCTCTCACTGTGGTGTTTTCTCTTATTGCAGAGTAAGGGCTCTATGAGCATGTGAGTTTCAATAGCTGCAGCACATGGACTCCATAGTTGTGGCTCATGGTCTTAGTTGCTCCAAAGCATGTGGGATCCTCCCAGACTGGGGATCGAACTCTTAACTCCTGCATTGGGAGGAGGATTCTTTACCACTGAGACACCAGGGAAGCCCCTTATATATGTTTTTTAATCTCTCTCGGTGTGTGGAACAGTGCTAGACCCATGAAAATCAATGTGACATTTTGGTTTATTAGCTGTTTATTTTTATACTGGCTTAAATATAAGATAACCCCAAATATAACCTTGGATAAAATCACAACATTTCTACACCTATTGCATACCAATAATAAGAAAAATGTATAGGAATGGCACATTATATATGCTCAATAATTATAACTGGATGAGTGATATTCACCAGATTAAGCAGATTTATGAGTTATGAGACAGAAATGTTACAGCAGTTTCTTTAAATTTCGAAAGCTATTTTCATAGCATCACTAAGAGGATACTAAGTCACCCCCTAGTTAATGTTTGGAACTAGTCAAACAGTTAGGATCTGGTAATTAGAATCATAGCCATATTATACTGGATCTAACTAAAATGCTCTGTCATAGAAGTATAGATCTGAAATAATGATAGTCATAACAAGAGAAACATATATCACAAGTAAAAGAAACAGGAAAAACTGACTGATGCATTTAAAATGCTAAAGAAAGAAAGCATGTATAGTGTATAGTGTACCTATATATAGCCTCTATGTTATATACTTTCTGTAGTATTCATGAAGAAAGTGAGAGTGTTACTCACCCAGTCAAGTCTGACTCTTTGTGACCCCAAGGACTCTATCCTGCCAGGCTCCTTTGTCCATGGAATTCTGCAGGCAAGGATACTGAAGTGGGTAGTCATTCCTTTCTCCAGGGAATCTTTCTGACCCAGGGATGGAACCCAGGTCTCTGGCATTGTAGGCAGCTTCTTTACCATCTGAATCACCAGGGAAGCCTCATAGTATTCATAGACATTCTTAAAACTGCTCTGAATAACTAGAAAAGTAAAAATAAAAAGAGAGTCTCAGAAATTCTTTTGATCTTTTCAACTTTTTCCCTGTTCAGTGCATAAAAATTAACTTTGTAGTATCTGGGATAAGTCCCCAGTTGTTACAGGCTTAGGTACCTCTGAAAAAATTCAAAATAGCATGTATCTTAATTGTAGTAATTTTGTGCTTTAGAGAATATTTACAACTTTTAAAATGGGCTGAAAGTAAAACTATTTACTAATGTCAAAAATAGTCCAGCTCCAACTGGGCTCAGTTTAACCCTTAAGATTTCCAAAGACTTATCAATCATAAATTTACCTAATTATCATAGGCAGTGTTTGGTAGGTTAATATGTACTGTTTTATTATGCACACCCCTTCCTGGGACTCTTTGTACATATTAATATATGATGTGTTTTAAAATTATGATTAGTTTTATTTTCATTATCTACAGGAAAGTTTTCTGAGATTCCTGATTTCTCACAAGATTTATGTTCAACAAAAATTGAATATACCACATTCACTCTAGGTGAAACTCTCTCATTGTTGGAACTGTTATTTTTTTTTAATATCAGAAACTCAGATGTGGAATATTAATATCACAGATGTGGGTTTACCAATTTATAGGCATATTGAACATTACTATCTATAAAAATAGCTGCTTACAGCTTTATAATTTTATTGGAATATCTGTGCATTTGTATTCTTGGTCCAAAACTTCAGAAGTGTGCAAAATACATATATATGCAAGTAGAGTTATCAGTGGCGTAAGAATACTTTGGATGTTTTATAATGTTCTCAACTTATTTTGCTTTAAAATATGAAATAAATAGTAAAGAAAAAAATGGTAGACAGCAGAAAGAAATAAAGAGAAAAAAGTTCAGGTATGTTCCATCCGCACAAATAATCAGGACAAGCAATCGATTTTAGTTCCTGGCTATTACTAGAAATCTTGCCTCTTTCTGTTATTAATAACCCCATTTCAATCCAGTCCTCAATTATTGTACCACAATTATGAACCCTAGTGTGTGGCTTCCTAGCTCAGTCACCTTACTAGTCCCTCTATTATGACTGAATCTACCACAGTTAACCAAGTCAATCGATTTATCATCCATCCATTTATATATTCTATCTATCTACCTATCTTATCTAATCATATAGCAAAAATTTGGCCTTAGTCTCTGTTTATAATTTCTCTCATCCTCCAACTTCCATTTCTTAATTGATTTTATTTTTTTTTAATTGGTGGAAAATTGCTTTAGAGATTTGTGTTGGTTTCTGCCATACAACAACATGAATCAATATTTATGCTGTGTTGTGCTGAGTCGCTCATCTGTGTCCAACTCTTTGCAACTCCATGGACTGTAGCCTGCCAGGCTCCTCTGTTCCGGGGGGTTCTCCAGGCAAGAATACTGGAGTGGATTGCCATGTCCTCCTCCAGGTGATCTTCCAAACCCAGGGATCAAACCCAGGCCCCCCATGTTGCAGGCAGATTTTTTACCATCTGAACCACCAGGGAAGCCCAAGAATACTGGAGTGGATAGCCTATCCCTTCTTCAGAGGAACTTTCCGACCAAGGACTCGAACTGGGGTCTACTGCATTGCAGCAAGATTCTTTACCAGATGAGCTGCAATGATTAGGACCTTTCAACTTACCTTGAATTATTCTTGGTTTTCCTAGGTAATGTTTAAGCTAGTACCAGGAAGTTTTACTAGTTGTTTACATCTCTTAGCCCACACTTGACATCATGCTTACCAATAAAATACTTTTGGTATTACTATTTAGGGAGGGTAAAGAAAAGAAATCTCTATCACTAGTATGATTTAATACTATTTCAAAGATTCTGGCCAATAAAGTAGAAAAAAGAAATAAAATATAAAACATGATATGTTTATTATAAACATTTTATAAAATATAAAATCTATGTATATAAAACTCTCTTCCCTCTTTTTCCTCTGTCCCTTCTCCCTATCTCACCCCTCTAGGTCATCATAGAGCCTCAGGCTGGGCTCCCTGTTATTTAGCCACTTCCCAGTAACTATTTTACACATGATAGTTTATATATATTAATGCTGCTTTCTCATTTCTTCCCACTGTCACCTTGCCCTGCTGTATCCACAATTCCTTTCTCTATCAGGTTCATCAGTACCATTTTTCTAGATTCCATATATACGTGTTAATATATGATACTTGTTTTGCTCTTTCTGACTTAACTTCACTCTGTGTAAGAGGCTCTAGCTTCATTGACCTCACTACAACTGACTCAACTTCATTTCTTTTTATGGCTGAGTAAGATTTCATTGCATAAATGTACCCACTTCTCTACCCATTCATCTTTATCCATACATCTAGGTTGCTTTTATGTCCTGGCTATTGTAATATTGCTGCAATGAACATTGGAGTACATGTGTCTCTTAGGGGCTTCCCAGATTGTGCTAGTGATAAAGAACCTAGGCGCCAATGCAGGAGACATAAGAGATGTGGGTTCAATCTCTGGGTCAGGAAGATCCCCTGGAGGAGGGAATGACAACCCAGTCCAGTATTCTTGCCTGGAGAATCCCACAGACAAAGAAGCTGTCAGGCTACAGTCCATAGGGTCACAAAGAGTAGGACACGACTGAAGTGGCTTAGCATGCACACATGTGATTTTTAGAATTGTGGTTTTCTCAGGGTATAGGTCCAGTGATGGGATTGCTGGGGCGTATGGTAGATTTATTTCTACTTTTTAAAACAATCTCCACACTGTTTTCCATAATGGCTACATCAGTTTACACTCCCACCAGGAGTGCTGGAGAGTTCCTTTTTTTCCACATCCTCTGCAGCTTTTATTGTTTGTAGATTTTTCAATGATGAGTATTCTGACTGGTGTGATACCTAATTGTAGTTCTGATTTGCATTTCTCTAATAATGAGCAATGTTGAGCATCCTTTCATGTGTGCATTGGTCATCTGTATGTCTTTTTTGGAGAACGGTCTGTTGAGGTCTTCTGCCCATTTTTTTTTAATTGGGTTGTTTGCTTTTCTGATATTGAACTGTATGAACTGCTTATATATTTTGAAGATTAGTGCTTTGTCATGTGCTTCATTTGCAAATATTTTCTCCCATTCTGAAGAGTTTTTCACCTTGTTTATTGTTCCTTTTGCTTTGCTGTGCAAAAACTTTTGATTTTTATTACATCCCATTTGTTTATTTTTGTTTTTACTTACATTTATCTTGGAGGTGGGTCAGAGAATCTTGCTGCAATTTATGTCAAAAAGAGTACTGCCTATGTTTTCCTCTAAGAGTTTCTGGCCTTACATATAAGTTTTTAATCCATTTTGAGTTTATTTTTATGTATGGTGCTAGGATTCTAATTTCACTCTTATACAAGTAGTTGTCCAGCTTTCCCAGCACCACTTATTAAAGAGGCTGTTGTTTCTCCGTTATATATTTCTGCTTCCTTTGTCAAAGATAAGGTGTCCATACATGTGTGGGTGTAGCTGTGGGTTTTCTATCTTGTCCCATTGGTCTATATTTCTGTTTTTGTGCCAGTAACATACTGTCTTGGAGACTGTATCTTTGTAGTATAATTTGAAGTCAGGAAGGTTGATTCCTTCAGCTCTATTTTTCATTCTCAAGATTGCTTTGCCTATTCAAGGTCTTTTGTGTTTCCATACAAATTGTGACTTTTTTTTTTAGTTCTGTGAAAAATACCATCGATAATTTGATAGGGATTGCACTGAATTTGTAAAGAATCTTAGAAAAGACCTTGATGCTGGGAGGGATTGGGGCAGGAGGCAAAGGGGACAACAGAGGATGAGGTGGCTGGATGGCATCACCGACTCAATGCACATGAGTTTGAGTGAACTCCAGGAGTTGGTGATGGACAGGGAGGCCTGGTGTGCTGTGATTCATGGGGTCGCAGAGAGTCGGACATGACTGAGCAACTGAACTGACTGCACTGAATCTGTAGATTGCTTTGGGTAGTATAGTCATTTTGACAATATTGATTCTTCCAATCTAAGAACATGGTATATCTCTCCATCCGTTTGTGTAATCTTTAATTTTTTCCATCAGAGTCTTACTGCATATAGGTCTTTTGCCTCTTTAGGTAGGTTCATTCCTGGGTATTTTGTTCTTTTTGTTTCAATTTTGAATGGGATAGTTTCCTTAATTTCTCTTTCTGATTTTTCATTGTTAGTGTATAGGAATGTAAGGAATTCCTGTGTAATAATTTATGTCCTGCACATTTACTAAATTCATTGATTAGCTCTAGTAGTTTTTTTTTGTGTGTGTGGCATTTTTTACGGATTTCTAAGTATAGTGTCATGTCATCTGCAAACAGTGAGAGCTTTATTTCTTTTCCAATCTGGATTCTTTTTCTTTTTCTTCTCTGACTGCCATGGCTAGGACTTCCAAAATTATGTTGAATAATAGTGATGAGAGCGGGCACCCTTTTCTTTCTGGTCTTAGAGGAAATGCTTTCAGTTTTTCGCCACTGAGAATAATGCATTCTGTGCGTTTGTTGTATATGACCTTTATTATTTTCATGTAGTTTCTTTCTATGCTGATATTCTGGAGAGTTTTTATCATAAATGAGTGCTCTGACATTCATTTTTGAGTTTTCTGATTTCTACACTCACCATAGTTATTCCACAGGCACCATGTCATTTCACCAATCATTATTTGTTTATTCTAAACCCTCTACCTTAAATTCCATTCCATGGCTTCTTCACCTAGATAACTATGTTCTAATATCAAATACTTTGGCTATCTGATGCAAAAAGTCAACTAATTGGACAAGACCCCAATTTGGGGTCTTAGGAAAGATGGAAAGCAAAAGGAAAAGGAGGCAGCAGAGGATGAAATGTTCAGATAGCATCACTGACTCAATGGATATGCTGTTGTTGCAGTTCAGTTGCTAGGTTGTGTCCAGCTCTTTGCGAATCCATGGACTGGAAGCATGCCAGGCTTCCCTCTCCTTCACTATCTCCCAGAGTTTGCTCAGACTCATGTTCATTGAGTCTCATGCCATTCAACCATTTCATCCTCTTTTGCCTCTTTCTCCTCCTGCCCTCTGTCTTTCCCAGCATCAGAGTCTTTTCCAATGAGTCACCTATGTGCTCAGTTGTGTCTCTTCGCTGCCCCATGGACTGTAGCCTGCCAGGTATTTCTGTCCATTGAATTTTCCAGGCAAGAATACTGGAGTGAGTGGTCATTTCCTACCCCACCCAAAGTCATATAATTTGCAATAAATATTCTTTTTCATACCCAAATCTTTCTGGAGTGCTACAGCAAAGTGACAGTAATAAATTAAAAAGTAATCTAAAACACTGGAAATATATTACAACTATATGTTAATCATAATCCTTAACTCTCTGAGATAATTTTAAAGTTAGTGTGGATTTTAAAAGTTAAAGAAATAATATTACATTAAGTTTATAGAATTGAAGATGAAGCCAACAATATTTAGCTTCAACTATACTGCATTTTTTGGTACAGTGAACAGATAAAGTTTTAAGGCCTAATTTATCATAGAATGATATTAAAAGGGTATTTGAATATCAATTAAGAAAATAATTATTTTTAAAAGAAACCTTTACATCCTATCTCCCAAGGATTTTTGGTTTTGTTTTATATTATCATCTGGTTAAGGCAGCATTAATATTAGTTACTATAAAATACTTTAGATGTTCAAGGGGTTGTGCTTAGAGGTTTATTTACATTGCCATAACACAATCTTAGAAGAGTATTATTGATTTCTGTACCAACCAGAATGGGCTGGGATTTACAGTGGTAACAAGCAATCTCAAGTTTTCAAGGTCCACTGTGAGTCAGAATGGGGTTCCAGAGTTGGCTTCTTATTTCAGGACTCAAAATGACAGAACTTCTCTATTTGGAGCATTGTGATTATAAGAGAAAAAAAGATTCTGAATTTCACAAGCACTTTTCAAGACAACCACTGACATATCACTGGGCAAAGCAAGTCACATGCCCACATCTAACTCCAAGGGACCAGAGACATGCTGTGGCTGTACCACGCTCAGAGGAAAGAGGACTATGAATATCTACACAACATTAATCATCACAACATTATCCCCCTTTTACAGATAATAAATGTCACTGGATGACGGTGAATTAATCTACCCATGGTCACACTTGTAGTTTATTATAACTGGGATTTAAACTCAGATACATCAATTTTGTTAACTAACAACCACTTCCCACCAAATAAAACTTACTGGCTTAAAATAACAATTCGTTTGGTTCATGAGTCTGTGGGTTGACCATCTTGACCAGGCTCATGTCAATGATTCTTTCCATCAGGCTTGGCTAATTGGGTTAGGATCACTCATGTGTTTATGGTCAGCAGGCATATCTGCTGGGAGCTGTCTAAGATGGTTCAGTTAGGACTGCTCATCTCTGTTCCACATGATATCTCATCCTTTAACAATCCAGGCTTATTCTCATGGCTATGATGGCAGAATACTGAAAGAAGCACAAGGAGCATGCAAGACCAGTATCATATCTTTGCTTCTATCACATTCTATTGGCCAAAGCAATCACAAGGCTAACCAAGTTCAGTGGCTGAAGAAATAGATTCTACTTCCTGACAGAAGAAGCCAGGATAAATGAACTTGCAAAGGACACCAATAAAGGAGGAGGCAATTGGCTTTAAAAGTCTATGTTAACGCTATGTTAAATGCAGTGATTATTTCCCCTAATTTAGGAATATAGTTCAATGGCACTTCACCAATTTTTTATTTGTAAAAACTTATGGTCTATTCTGTGTTTTTTTTAATGGTGAATTTTCATTTAATTCTTTTATAAGACCTACAGGATAAGATCAAAGACAAATAAAACAAGCAAGCGGTACACTGCATCTAATTATTTCCCTTCAAAACAGTTGCAAAAATAGCACATCTAGTAATTATCCATATGGTGATGTTATTTCAACATTTCAAAACTCTCAACTGGAGCTCAAATATGATAAAAAGCAATCAATACCATGTCAAGCAGTGATATTAAATGGGAACTATTAACAAGATATTGAATTTGTGTTTTTCACATTTTCTGGTTGTTCATAGAAGTAAATGTTGCTAGATAAAGTCACTCTTCATTTTGAGAAATCAATTCGTCGTTAAGTCCTTCTTATTCCTGTCTTATAGAATTAAGGACTACTTCTTCAAAGTCTTTGGTAGGAGATGTGTGACAGCATAATTAGGTTAGGCAGAGTTAGGTTCTATATCCTAATATCATCATATAATTGAATGACTTCAGGCAAGTTATGGAACATCTATGACTCGTTTCCACATCTGTAAAATGGGGATTATTAAACAGTATTCTCACAGCTACTTCCTATGTTTCTTAGGAGAATAGAACAATGCACAAAGCCTTGAGAACAGTAAGTGTTTCATAAATATTTCTTCTAATTGGAACAGTCTTTTCTATTAGAATGGAAAACTTACATTTAATTTTTTCATTAAATGAAAAAATACATTTAAAAATCTAAGGTAAAAGAGAAAAAAAACATGTTTAGACCATAAAACTGTATTCCAGTTCCAAGGCAATTTTGGGAATCAACGGTTTTTAACATTAATGAGAGTGGTTCAATCAACTTTAGGATAATTTCTAGTTTCCCTCAAAAGTATAGAAATAATCATAAGAAATCTCTTTCATTTCTTGCCCCCATTTTGTTCATTTAACTCAATGAGAGAATTTTGCTTCCATCATTCCGGTTATTTTGATAGAATACATGTGCCCAAAGGACCAATTATGTACAAGTTTTCAGTACCTGACCTTTTCAAGGCAGTTAACATTTGAAAGATTTACTCCAAAGGTGTAAGTCAACAGTAGAGGACTAGGCAGTTTAGAGAGGTCCATGGAATTCAGAAAGAAATATACAGAAACTACACCCAAACAATGAAGACAAAATCACTGGCAGGAAGAAAACCAAGAAAGAGGGAGACGGAGACTCCAGACTATAAATTTGCGTCCTAGTTTCAGAAAGTAAATGGGCCCTGCTCCCCAGAAAAAGACTAATTGTTCAACTGTTACCTACATTGCCACCAGCATAAAGGATCCCAAGTAGAGGTATTTATTAAATTCAGGAAAGTGAAACATGTGGTAAATCAATTCTGTATGATTTCTCTCTCCTTCTCTTATAGCTCATTTTCCATTCCCTGCTTGCCTTGTCAAATATATATGAATGATACAAATTATCTTTCCATTATTCACTATATTCTTCAATAGGGAACTTTTTCACTAACTTTAAAAGTCTTATGATAGAACTTCCCGGAGGTAGAGTGGATAAGAATCCACTTGCCAACGCAGGGAACAAGGGTTTGATCCCTGGTCTGGGAAGACTCTACATGCTGCAGGGCAACTAAGCCCGTGGGCCACAACTATTGAGCCTGGGGCTGCAACTACCGAAGCCCGCGCACCTCGTGCCTGTGCACTGCAAGAAGAGAAGCTATTGCAGTGAGAAGCCCACGCACCGCAACGAGGAGTGGCCCTGTCTCACTGCAACTAGAGCAGGCCCACACACAGCCACGAAGACCCAGCACAAACCAAAAACAAAGAGATAAATTTAAAAGTCATTTTAAGTCTATGATAACAAGAGTAGCTAATACCTTTCTCTTTTTAACTAATGAACTGTGTTTTCTAGAGAGGTTCTAGATTCACAGAAAAATTGAGTGAGAAGCACAAAGCATTCCCATACACACCTTTGTCTGTACACATACACCACCTCCATCCCTCCTGACACCCACAGTCCAGTGGTGTAGGTGTTACAACTGATGAACCTGACACTGATACATTATTATCTCCCCAAGTCCATAGTTCACATTAGGGTTAACTCTTTGTGTTGTACCTTCTATGGGTTTTCACACAATGTAAAATGACATATATTTACATTATAATATCATATCAGATAGTTCCACCACCCTAAAAATCCTCTGTGTTCCACCTATTCATCTCTCCTTCCTTCTTTACCCTTGGGAACCAATGATCCTTTTACTGGTTCCTTAGTTTAGCCTTTTCCAGAATGGCAAACAGTTGTAATCATACAGTATGTGGACTTTTCAGAAAAGCTTCTTTCACTTAGTAATATATGTTCGAGTTTTCCTCTCTGTTTTTTCATGTATTAATAGCTTGTTTCTTCTTAGTACCAAGTAACAGTCCATAGTATGCATGTCCCACAGTTTATTTATCTACCTCCTAAGCTTTTTAAGCATATACCTATAGGGATAAATAGCCACATATTATGTAATTTAATCATCCTAATGACCATATTATCCTTATTGAACCAAGGAGATAGTTGAGTAAAGTGAAATTAAGTGACATGGCCAAGATCATTTGAATAAAAAATGGTAGACCTGAGATCTTTAAGCCTGTTTTCCCTGCTATAAATACACACAGAATGTTTTACATATGTTTCTTAAAATTGCATCAACCAAAATTAATTAAGATATTCTTTAACCAGAGTGTCCTCTGTTTATGTACCAATCTCCACCCACCTCCCTGAGTTTTTTTCCTTCACAGGATAATTTTTGATAGAAACAAAGATCACTACACTCAGGACTACTGTATTATTGTTTAAAAAAACGAAAACAACAATTGTAACAAATCACCAGTTACAATTTCTCTTCTGAGTACATCCAGGGTATAAATCTCTATAGATAATCTATCCCTATATTACACTACCTGTTGTGGAGAGATGACTGTTATATTGTCTCAACTTGAAACTAGAAAGCCCCCCATTCTTTTCATTCATAGTGAATATGAACCTCAATTTCAAATATTTCACTTGTCTTCAGATATCTGGGTTCTCACCTATCAGGCTTAAGAGTCTATAAACCAAATTGGAGGCAAAGAAAAGAGAAAACCAAATGGAGAGGCCTGTTTAAAATTCAACAGTATGCTCTGACACAGATAATGCTTTACTCTCCTCTATGTCTGTCCTTTCAAAGCAACTGCCAACTGGTCTTTTTATATCCACTTGAAAATATATCATCCACACTTCATGCTTCAGTTTTACTTGAATAATCATCTGTTCACTTTCCAGCAGAATAATCCCACAGGAGTTTTTAATTTCATGTATAAATACTGATTTTTAATTTAGAACTTTAATGGTAGCTAATACTATGGTTAAAACCACAGATATTTCCTAAAGTTTCTTATTTTTACAGTAACTGTGGTTTTTATAATAAAAGCTAAATCACTTTTCAAAAGATTGAGAAGCAAGGAAATATTAAATGGGAAATAAATTTCCAGCCAGATTTTCTAAAACAAAGAAATGTATAAATGACAAAAAAATGCTCAGTCATGACTGAATTTGTATACTTGTCCTGTTTAATGTTTGAAAAGCAGAGTCCTTAGTAGGCAAAATCAAATTTTATTTTTAATTAGAATTAATTTTATTTTTAATTTTATTTTAAATTAGATTAGTTAAAAGGAGAATGAGCTCCCTTGGGAGGAAAAAGGTAATACATTCCTTTACATCTCCTTAGAAAGTATTGGGCTGGCCAAAGGTTCATTTGAGTTTTTGGACCAACACAATACTATTTAATTGGACACTTAATGTCAGGACATGAGAAATCATAGTTAGGAGTAATAAAGTCCCCTGGAATGGAGTCCTTTGTATTTCACGTGCTTTTAGGGGTAACATACATTATGGGCCCCATCTTCCCATAAATTATACAATTGGATTCCCAAGGATCCTTTGCAAGGCACTGAGGCTTTGTAACATCTGTCCAGCCTCATCGTGTACATTCCCCATGCATAAGAAATACTTCACAAGTGAAGTCATTTGTTTAGGTGCAGTGATTTTCAGCCCTGGCTGCACAACAGAATCACCTAGAGAGATGTTTTTTTTTTTTTTTTTTTTTTAAATCTGATGCTCAGGAGCTGTCTCAGAGATGACGCCTAGACAAAACAGTTGTTAAAATTTCCCCAGATGACTATAATTTATACCTGGCTCTAAGACTCACTGCTCTAATTTAGTACTTCTCAAACTTTAAAGTGTATAACTATCATCAGGAGGTCTTGTTAAGCTAATGAATTTAATTTCGTTTATCTGGGGCACAGTGGAAGCTATGGATTGCAGCACGCCAGGCTACCCTGTCCATCACCAACTCCCACAGCTTGCTCAAACTCATGTCCATTGAGTCAATGATGCCACCCAACCATCTCGTCCTCTGTGATCCCCTTCTCCTTCTGCCTTCAGTTTTTCCCAGCCTCGAGGTCTTTTCAAATGGGTCACTTCTTTGCATCGGGTGGCCAAAGTATTGGAGTTTCAACTTCAGCATCAGCCTTTCGAATGAACATTCAGGACTGATTTCCTTTAGGATGGACTGGTTGGATCTCTTTGCAGTCCAAGAGATTCAAGAGTCTTCTCCAACACCACAGTTCAAAAGCACCAATTCTTCAGCACTTAGCTTTTTTATAGCCCAGCTCACGTCCATACATCACTACTGAAAACACCAAAGCTTTGACTAGATGGACTTTTGTCAGCAAAATAATGTCTCTGCTTTTTAATATGCTGTCTAGGTTGGTCAGAACTTTTCTTCCAAGGAGCAAGCATCTTTTAATTTCATGGCTGCAGTCACAAAATTCTCTGTTTCCATTGTCTCCCCATCTATTTGCCATGAGGTGATGGAACCGGATGCTGTGATCTTAGTTTTCTGAATGTTGAGTTTTAAGCGAAATTTTTACTCTACTCTTTCACTTTCATCAAGAGGCTCTTTAGTTCTTCTTCACTTTCTGCCATAAGGGTGGTGTCATCTGCATATCTGAGGTTACTGATATTTCTCCCAGCAATCTTGATTCCAGCTTTTGCTTCATCTAGCCTGGCATTTTGCATGATGTACTCTGCATATAAGTTAAATAAGCAGGGTGACAATATACAGCCTTGACGTACTCCTTTCCCAATTTGGAACCAGTATGTTGTTTCATGTCCTGTTCTAACTGTTGCTTTTTGACCTGCATACAGATTTCTCAGGAGGCGGACAAGGTGGTCTGGTATTCCCATTACTTGAAGAATTTTCCTGTTTGTTGTGATCCACACAGTCAAAGGCATCAGCTTAGTAAATAAAGCAGAAGTAGATGTTTTCTGGAACTCTCTTGCTTTTTCGATGACCCAACGGATGTTGACAATTTGATCTCTGGTTCCTCTTCCCTTTCTAAGTCGAGTTTGAACATCTGGAAGTTCATGGTTCACGTACTATTGAAGCCTGGCTTGGAGAATTTTGAGCATTACTTTGCTAGTCTGTGAGATGAGTGCAATTGTGCAGTAGTTTGAGTATTCTTTGGCATTGCCTTTCTTTGGGGTTGCAATGAAAACTGACCTTTTCCAGTCCTGTGGCCACTGCTGAGTTTTCCAAATTTGCTGGCATATTGAGTGCAGCAATTTCACAGCATCATATTTCAGGATTTGAAATAGCTCAACTGGAATTCCATCACCTCCACTACCTTTGTTCCTAGTGATGCTTTCCTAAGGCCCACCTGACTTCCCATTCTAGGATGTCTGGCTCTAGGTAAGTGATCACACCATCACGGTTATCTAGGTCATGAAGGTCTTTTTTGTATGGTTCTTCTGTGTATTCTTGCCTTCTCTTCTTAATATCTTCTGCTTCTGTTAGGTCCATACTATTTCTGTCCTTTATTGTGCCCTTTTTTGCATGAAATGTTCCCTTTGTATCTCTAATTTTCGTGAAGGGCTCTCTAGTCTTTCCCATTCTATTGTTTTTCTCTATTTCTTTGCATTGATCATTGAGGAAGATTTTCTTACCTCTACTTGCTATTTGTTGGAACTCTGCATTCAAATGGGTATATCTTTCCTTTTTTCCTTTGCCTTTCACTTCTCTTCTTTTTTCAGCTTTTGTAAGGCCTCCTCAGACAACCCTTTTGCCTTTTTCCATATCTTTTTCTCAGGAATGGTCTTGATCCCTGCCTCCTGTACAATGTCATGAACTTCTGTCCATAGTTCTTCAGGGACTCTATCAGATCTAATTTCTTGAATCTATTTGTCACTGTATAATCATAAGGGATTTGTTTTAGGTCATACATGAATGGTCTAGTGGTTTTCCCTACTTTTTTCAATTTAAATCTGAATTTGGCAATAAGGAGTTCATGATCTGAGCCACAGTCAGCTTCCAGTCTTTTTTTTTTTTTTTTTTTTTGCTGACTTTACAGAGCTTCTACATCCTTGACTGCAAGGAAATTATCAATTTGATTTCAGTATTGATCATCTGGTGATGTCCATGTGTAGTCTTCTCGTGTGCTGTTGGAAGTGGGTTTTTGCTATGACCAGTGTATTCTCTTGGCAAAACTCTTGTTAGCCTTTACCCTGCTTCATTTTGTACTCCAAGTCCAAATTTGCCTGTTACTTCAGGTATCTCTTGACTTCCTACTTTTGCATTCTAGTCCCCTATGATGAAAAGGACATCTCTTTTGTATGTCAGTTATAGAAGGTCCTGTAGGTCTTCATAGTAGGTATACTCTACTATATATAAACTAGAAGAACAAAAAGGGCCTACTGTATAGCACAGGAAGCTATATTCAATATCTTATAATAAACTATAATGAAAAAGAATCTAAAAAAGAATATATAAGCATATATAATATATATTCAATACATATCTGAATCCTTTTGCTGTATACCACAAGCTAAGAATACATTGTAAATGAACCATACATCTACTTTAAATAAAGAAAATAATAAATAATAGGGGGTGTCCGTAACATCTTCCAGAACATCATTTTATTTGAAATATTTTTAATTAACATTATGTTAAAAGGTAATTTTACTCTTTTACAAGTGGTTGACCAGTTTCCCCAGCACCACTTGTTAAAGAGGTTGTCTTTTTTCCATTGTATATTCTTGCCTCCTTTGTTGAAGATAAGGTGTCAATAGGTTCGTGGATTTATCTCTGGGCTTTCTATTCTGTTCCATTGATCTATATTTCTGTCTTTGTGCCAGTACCATACTGTCTTGATGACTGTGGCTTTGTAGTATAGTCTGAAGTTGGGCAGGTTGATTCCTCCAGTTCCATTCTTCATTCTCAAGATTACTTTGGCTATTCGGGGTTTTTTGTATTTCCATACAAATTGTGAAATTATTTGTTCTAGTTCTGTGAAAAATACTGTTGGTAGCTTGATCGGGATTGCATTGAATCTATAGATTGCTTTGGGTAGTATAGCTAAATCCATGGCTGATTCATGTCAATGCATGACAAAAACCACTACAATACTGTAAAGTAATTAGCCTCCAACTAATAAAAATAAATGGAAAAAAAAAAGGTAATTTTACTGACTGTATGTAAATGTTTACTCAGAAAATGGAATCTAGACTTAAATTTGAAGGAAATAGAGCTTAAAAACATGCAAGGATATTCACAAGTAACTTTTCCATAACATCATCCTTTGTTCTAAAATCTGTCTTCTTTCCACACTCAAAATATTTTTATGAGGATCTGTAATCCACCCTCAATAACAAACGTATGTGTCTTTAAAGCACATCTGTGGAAACATTAAAGAGGTAATAAGATGCAACAAAGAGAAAGGATTTTGATTTTGTTGTGGTTGTTCATGGCTCCAAACTTCTTTGTTTAGTTTCATATTTCTTTGCATTTTTTCCCTCTCAAATTGTTCAGTTCCATCATTCCTACTGTCATAACATCTGCCCCACTGCTTTTCAATATCCTGACATTTCCTATTTGAAGAACGTGATTCTTCCCCGGGAGCATCGATCTGCCCACTGATTGGCAGTGTTGGCTGGCTGGCCTGGCTGTCTCTGTGCAGATTACCACTACCACCCTCAGGCTTTGCCTGAAAGGTTACCTTCAGTCCAAATAAATAGAGAGTCTAGATAGACAGTTTTTGTCAGGCAATACAAAATGGATTCTCTAACCTGATAGAACCTTTCAAGTGGATCATGTTGGAAGGATAGGTTTAAACCCAAATAACAACAGTTACTGGGGAACAGCATAATGGAAATGCAGATTTCAGTGGCCTGGGCTGGAATCTTCACTCCATTCCTTTAGGTTGGCTTCATTTCAAGAGGGCACTGTGTCTAATGGTTAATAACATGAGTTCAGATGTCTGAACTTTCAGAATTTAAATCCTGATTTCAGCATTAACTCTTTAGGTAACTTGGGAAAATTATTTAATTTCAGTGAGCTCAGTTTCTCAACTAGTAAAATACCTCATAGTACTGTTGTAAAGAGGGAAAAATGAGATCATGAGTGACTTCATAAGTACCTAATAAATGATAGCTATTGTTCATTAGTATAGCAAATGAGTGAAAGTTGTCCTTGTAGCAAAGAGATTTAGGACATAAATAGAAGGAATTAGGCATAATGTTTTTGCAATATAGAGTTTATAAATATAAATATTTTGTAAAACTATATGCTTTTAAAGTCCTGCAGAGCAAAGGGAAAAATGGCATTTCTAAATTCCATGGATATGTATTAAAAATCAAATGCACTGATCAATAAAGTCAGAAGGAGCTGCTGAAACAGACTGTATTTTTCTGGGACAGTAGTTTTATTCTATGAATTATTTATAAGGAGAATGAAGTAGAAACAAAAGAAATATGAAAGCATAAGGCTTACCTTATCAGTCATAATCTTTCAAACATCAGCAATGAAGTTATAATCATTTGCCACATGCTGGGGCATCCAGGAACAGTGTAACATTGTGTTATGTAAAAAATGCATCATAATATGTAGAAGAAATTAATCCCTGGTGAGCTGCTAAGTGTCTATTTTGAGTTTTCCCTAATGGTGGGTTTAAAAATTAGGTGAAAATAGATTTTGGGTAGAGGACATATCAAATAAGAGCATCTTCAATATGTGATCCTTTTAGCATATGTTACATCATGGGCTTGCCAGGTGGCAGTGGAGGTAAAGAACCACCTGCCAATGTAGGAGATGTAAGAGACGATGATTCGACCCTGGGCTGGTAAGACCCCCTGGAGTAGGGCATGGCAATTCAGTTCAGTATTCCTGCATGGAGAATTCCATGGACAGCTATAATCCACTGGGTCGCAAAGAGTTGGGCATGACTGAAACAACTTAGCAGGCACACATGCATGCACATCATGAGCAGTAAAGATTTCTACAGAATTATAACCATGTAGGTCTTATTTTGGCTACAAAGAAACTGAGGCCTAAGTGACTAACCTACAAAACTGAGTAGCAGAATGTTAAGTGAGAAGCCAGGCTTTGTAATTATCAGTCCTTTATCCTTTACACTTTACACCCTGCCTAATTTACAAGACAATTTTGAGAAGTAACAACAGGAAAAAACAAGTCAGATTTCACTTTATGCTAAATTTCACTATTAGAGTAAGCAAACTTTATTAGTTCTATAATGCATAAAAATTATATGACAATTAGGTGGTATCCATGCGACTATCCATAGATAATAATAGCTAATAATTATTGAGCAGTCTGTGGTGGAGTACCTATTATGTCCCATGCCATCTTCTAAATGCTTTATGAGTATTAACTCATCTAATTCCTGATGAAGGCATTATTATTATTACTCTTAGTTTATAGATGTCTGAGTCACTGTAAGGTTAAGCCAAAGACATAATCATATCACCAAACCATATCTTTTTTCTCTCTCTTGATGGAAGCTTCAGTTCAGTTCAGTCGCTCAGTCGAGTCTGACTCTCTGTGACGCTATGAACCGTAGCACGGGCCAAGCCTCCCTGTCTATCACCTACTCCCGGAATTTACTCAAACTCATGTCCATCGAGTCGGTGATGCCATCCAGACATCTCATCCTCTGTCGTCCCCTTCTCCTCCTGCCCCCAATCCCTCCCAGCATCAGGGTCTTTTCCAATGCGTCAACTCTTTGCATGAGGTGGCCAAAGTACTGGAGTTTCAGCTTCAGCATCAGTCCTTCCAATGAAGACCCAGGACTGATCTCCTTTAGGATGGACTGGTTGGATCTCCTTGCAGTCCAAGGGACTCTCAAGAGTCTTCTGCAACACCACAGTTCAAAAGCATCAATTTTTCGGCGCTCAGCTTTCTTCACAGCTTATGTAAGATCAAAAATAATTGTGGGAAAAAATAAATGTATTATATTCTCGAGACAAACGTATTCTGTTCTTGAGATGAACTGAGAAAATATATATGTCCAAGGTAAAAATACAGAATAATTATTTATAGATGAATATATCATTGGTTCATGGGAAAATTGTAGAACGAAGTAAGTCTTGGAACAAATAATATGGATAAGCCTATACACTAAAGTATCTTTCCCAGTTGTTAAGGTCTTACACCTTGAGAACAACTCATAATTTCTTCTTTTCTCATCTTACTTCCTCATATTGGGACCAAAGGGAACTTATAGTTGTTTGGTGTTTTTTGGTTATTGATCTGTTCCAGCTATCAGTGAAGTACTGAAGCATAAAATGGTAAAATTTTTATTGAGGTAACAGGGCAAAGGTCACTTCCTCTTAATATATTTTTCTGGAATTTTTGTTTTTAAGATAACATTAGAGATCTCCCCTTTCTCTGACATCAGCATCATTGATTTGCAAGTAGAGCTTTTGGGACTGGCTGTGTGCCTCTTCAAAGAAGAAAAATATCCCTTTATAAGAAAGTATCCTGGCAGTGGGATCTTGAATTGCTAGTTTAAGAATTAGTTAGTGAAGAGAAGGTAGACACTTTTTAAATTATTAAAGTACAGTTGGTATATCACATCTCTAATGTTTCCAGGGAAGGACTACTGAAGAATTTATCATTTGTAGATTTATTTCCTTACAAAACTTGTCTCCTTTTTACTTATCTTCATGAAAATTTCAGTGGTTCAGTTCTCATAAAAATATCATTTATGCTAGTTATGATGACAGCAAGAAAGGGTTAGAAAGTTACACTGTGGTAGAGTAAGCTGCCAGTCCTACATAAAAAACCTGCAAACAGAAACACAAGGCCCTCTGTTCTCTTCATTATGTTCATGCTTTCGATGCTTTGAGGAGAGGCAACACTTCCTTAGGAAGTATAAAAAAGTTGTGAGAATGATTTCACCTATTCCCAGGCTGAATCTGAAGAAAAACTTTGAAGAGTTTGCATGCTTTTGAGTTTTCTGGGCCCAATTCTCTGTCAACTGTAATAAAGTTATTTCCCCTGAATGCTAACCAGATTCTGAATGAATTTAAATTGAGAAGTTATTTTTGTTTCTGGATGAATTATATAGTGAAACACTAGCAGTAGAAAACAGGGAAGGGGCTATTAATACAAAGATCTTTCTTTAATGCAAATTAATGATGAGTTTGAAAATAGAGCACACAACAGATGCACATAGTTTTTGTGTTTAACTTTATGAGTGAAAGAGTAAGAAATATCCAAGACAAATTCATAGAGAAGAAAGTATAGGACAATCATGGTCAAGCGGGAATGTACTCTTCCCTCATTCATTGTCTAATGGAATGCGTGTAACACTAATTTCAAACTTTAAAGTGGGGGAAACAACAAAGAATGTAAATTCCATCTAAAAATATAAAATATAATGCCAAGAAAGCTATTACTTTGACAGCTAATGAGTAGTGCACCTATTTCTGCTTTATTGACTATGCCAAAGCCTTTGACTGTGTGAATCAGAATACACTGTGGAAAATTCTGAAAGAGATGGGAATACCAGACCACCTGACCTGCCCCTTGAGGAATCTGTATGCAGGTCAGGAAGCAACAGTTTGAACTGGACATGGAACAACAGACTGGTTCCAAATAGGAAAAGGAGTATGTCAAGGCTGTATATTGTCACCCTGCTTATTTAACTTATATGCAGAGTACATCATGAGAAATGCTGGGCTGGAGGAAGCACAAGCTGGAATCAAGATTGCTGGGAGAAATACCAATAATCTCAGATATACTGATGACACCACCCTTATGGCAGAAAGTGAAGAAGAACTAAAGAGCCTCTTGATGAAGGTGAAAGGGGAGAGTGAAAAAGTTGGCTTAAAGCTCAACATTCAGAAAACTAAGATCACGGCATCTGGTCCCATTACTTCATGGAAAATAGATGGGGAAACAGTGGAAACAGTGCCTGACTTTATTTTTTGGGGGCTCCAAAATCACTGCAGATGGTGACTGCAGCCATGAAATTAAAAGACGCTTACTCCTTGGAAGGAAAGTTATGACCAACCTAGACAGCATATTGAGGAGAAGGCAATGGCAATCCACCCAAGTACTCATGCCTGGGAAATTGCATGGATGGAGGAGCCTGGTAGGCTACAATCCATGGAGTCGCTAAGAGTTGGACACGACTGAGTGACTTCACTTTCACTTTTCACTTTGATGCAATGGAGAAGGAAATGGCAACCCATTCTAGTATTCTTGCCTGGAGAATCCCAGGGACGGGAGCCTGTGGGCTGGCGTCTATGGGGTTGCACACAGTCAGACACGATTGATGTGACTTAGCAGCAGCAGCAGACAGCATATTAAAAAGCAGAGACATTACTTTGTCAACAAAGGTCCATCTAGTCAAGGCTAAGGTTTTTCCAGTGGTCATGTGTGGATGTGAGAGTTGGACTATAAAGAAAGCTGAGTGCCGAAGAATTGATGCTTTTGAACTGTGGTGTTGGAGAAGACTCTTGAGAGTCTCTTGGACTGCAAGGAGATCCAACTAGTCCATCCTAAAGGAGATCAGTCGTAAATATTCATTGGAAGGACTGATGCTAAAGCTGAAACTCCAATACTTTGGCCACCTCATGCGAAGAGGTGACTCATTGGAAAAGACCCTGATGCTGGGAAAGATTGAGGGCAGGAGGAGAAGGGGATGACAGAGGATGAGATGGTTGGATGGCATCACCAACTCAATGGACATGAGTTTGGGTGGACTCCGGGAGTTGGTGATGGACAGGGAGGCCCAGTGTGCTGTGGTTCATGGGGTCGCAAAGAGTCGGACACGACTGAGTGACTGAACTGAACTGAGTAGGGCAAAACCCTCCTAGAAGATAGGAGTAGGGGCTACAGATTCCCAAACCAAAATCATTACTAAAAGGGGTAGAAAATGGGACTATGTCCAAGAAACCTCTTTCATTCAAAAAAAAAAAAAAAATCTGCCAATCCTGTTGCATCTATTTTGTCACAAAGCAAAAAGTACTATGTGAATTTACTTCTGAAAAACATAACTATATTAGCAAATGCCAGAAGGAAATTCTCACAGAATGCATAATAATATCTGTAGGTATGAAACTGTCCTGACCACTACCTGCCCTTCATTCAAATTCAAAGGCATTGCAAGACTTAGGTGTCTGGTGCCATGCATCTTGCTGCAAGATCCCTTCAGTTGTCTCCCATTATTCTTAGGGTAAGGAATGAAACACCAGAATGGGCCTAAAATGTCCTTGACTCTCACTTTACTTCCCTAATCCTGACTCTCATTGATTTGAGCAAATTGAATACAGTCCTAAAATTTCTGTTTTGTTCCTGACTTTGGGGCTTTTGTTATTTTTGTCTGTTTGTTTGAAGAACACCCCATCCTTCCTTTTTCTTTGCTTAATCTTGTTCACATTTCCATGCCAGTGTCAGTTCCTCTGCCTAGACTTCTCTCAAGCCCTCCGCTTATAAACTTTCATAGCATACTATCAACCTCCCAGTCATATAACTGCTAAGAATGTATCTTGTTTGTAAACCACTCTGTCTAGTTTTGCATAGTCACCCAAATGAAGTAAGTCTTTCTCTGCAGGCTGTAAGGCCTGGATATACAATTATCTTCTGCACCACTGGGTTCCCGGCACCTTGGCTCAACACTTGCTTCACAGTGGTACTCAATAAATATTTAATGAATAAATAGATCCATTCATTATCCCAGAATCCTATCAGGTTGGTGCAAAAATAACTGTAGTTTGGCACTGTTGAACTTTGCTGTTTGATATTGGAATACATTCTTAAATAAATGTGATTAAGTTATATGTCATTTCTATGCAAGTTTCTTGCTTTATGTTTTTTGCTAATTACATTACTTGCCTTGTATTTTATATTTATTTTAGACTATGGAAATGATGTTAGACAAAATGAACATTCAAGTGATTTTGTTATTTGAGTTCAAAATGGGTCATAAAGCAGTGGAAACCACTTGCAATATCAACACATTTGGCCCAAGAACTGCTAACGAACACTCAGTGCAGTGGTGGTTCAAGAAGTTTTACAAAGGCGGTGAGAGCCTTGAAGATGAGGAGCACAGTGGCCG
This sequence comes from Odocoileus virginianus, assembly GCF_023699985.2. NCBI lineage: Eukaryota > Metazoa > Chordata > Mammalia > Artiodactyla > Cervidae > Odocoileus > Odocoileus virginianus. The sequence goes on from NC_069699.1 coordinate 23,935,612, forward strand.
TCGTCGGAAGTTGACAACAACCAATTGAGAGCCATCATCAAAGCTTATCCTCTTACAACTACACGAGAAATTGCCCAAGAACTCAACATCGACCATTCTACTCTCACTTGGCATGCGTGCACGTGTACTAAGTCACCTTAGTCATGTCCTACTCTTTGTGACTCTAAGGACTGTAGCCTGCCAGGGTCCTCTGTTAATCTGAAGCAAAATGGAAAGGTAAAAAAGCTTGATAAGTGGATGTCTCATGAGCGGAACACAAATTAAAAAAAAATAGTCTTTTTAAAGTGCCCTCTTATTCTATGCAACAACCAACCATTTCTCAATCATCTTGTGACGTGTGACAAAAAGCAGATTTTATCCAACAACTGGCAATGACCAGCCCAGTGGCTGGACCAAAAAAAATATATATATATATATATACTCCAAAGCACTTCCCAAGGTCAAACTTGCACCAAAAAAAGGTCAAGGTCACTGTTTGGTGGTCTTCTGCCTATCTAATCCACTACAGCTTTCTGAATCCCAGGAAAACCATTACATCCGAGCAGTATGTTAAGCAAGTTGACAAGATGCATCAAAAACTGCAAGGCTTGCAGCCAGCATTGGTCAACAGAATGGGCCCAATTCTTCTCCATGACAACATCTGACTACACATTGCACAACCAATGCTTCAAATGTTAAAAGAATTGAGCTATGGAGTTTTGCCTCATCCTTCATATTCACCTAACCTTTTGACAACTGACTACCACTTCTTCAAACATTTCTAAAACTTTTTACAGGGAATAAGCTTCCACAACCAGCAGGAGGCAGAAAATTCTTTGAAAGGGTTTGTTGATCCCAAAGCATGCATTTTTATGCTAAAGTAATAGACACACTTATTTCTCACTGACAAAAATGTGTTGATTGTAATGGCTCCTGTTTTGATTAATAGAGATATGTTTGAACCTAGTTATGATTTAAAAATCACAGTCTAAAATTGCAATTACTTTTTCACCAACCTAATAGAATATGACTTACTTCCAAGGTTTGAAGTTTATCTGTGATTAAGTCAAGGAGATTGTCTTTTTCTTGAACATGGTGGTACAGTTGGAAAGGAAACCATTATTCATGGAATAATCAGCCCATGCTCTAGCTAACTGGAAACTCTCACCTAACAAATAATGGCAAACTAATGAAGAATGTAAGTGACCTTAATGGAATTTTTCTGCCTATTCATCTAACCCACTCCATCTTGGAGACTCAGTTCATATATACCTTTCATTTAGGAGGCCTGCCTCAAATCTCTATCAACTCAGTCTTCACTTATCTCTTCCATTTTACTGTCTAAATTACCAGATGTTCTAGCTGGGTTTAGAAAAGGCAGAGGAACCAGAGATCAAATTGCCAACATTAATTGAATCATACAGAAAGTAAGGAAATTCCAGAAAAATACCTACTTCTACTTCATTGGCTATGCTAAAGCCTTTGATTGTGTGGATCACAACAAACTGTGGAAAATTCTTAAAGAGTGAGACTACCAGACCACCTTACCTGTCTCATGAGAAACCTGTAATACAGATCAAAAAGCAACAGTTAGAACCAGACATGAAACAACAGACTGATTCAAAACTGGGAAAGAAGAAAGACAAGGCTGTATACTGTCACCTCGTTACTTAGCTTATATGCAGAATATATCATGTGAAATTCCAGACTGGATGAATCACAAGCTGGAATCAAGATTGCCAGGAGAAAATTCAACAACCTCAGATAAGCAGATGATACCATTCTAATGGCAGAAAGTGAAGAGGAACTAAAGAGCCTCTTGATGAGGGTGAAAGAAGAGAGTGAAAAGGCTGGCTTAAAACTCAATATTCAAAAAACTAAGATCATGGCATCTGGTCCCATTAATTCATGGCAATTAGAAAAGGAAAAGTGGAAGCAATGACAGATTTTATTTTTTTGGGCTCCAAAATCCCTGCAAATGGTGACTGCAGTCACGTAATCATTAATTAAAGATGCCTGCTCCTTGGAAGGAAAACTATGACAAATCTCAACAGCATATTGGGCTTCCCTGGTGGGTCAGATGGTAAAGAATCTGCCTTCTATGCAAAAGACCCAGGTTCGATCCCTGGGTTGGGGAGATCCCAGGAGAAAGAAATGGCTACCCACTCCAGTATTCTTGCCTGGAGAATCCCATAGACAAGTGGAGCCCGGCAGGCTACATACAGTCCATGGGGTGGTAAAGAGTCAGACACGTCTGAGTGACTAAGCACAGGCAGCATATTAAAAAGCAAAGACATCACTTTTCTGACAAAGCTATCTATATAGTAAAAGCTATAGTTTCTCTAGTAGTCAAGTAACAATGTGAGAGTTGGACCATAAAGAAGGCTGAGTGCTAAGAACTGGGGTTTTTAAGTTTTGTGCTGGAGAAGACTCTTGAGAGTCCTTTAGACTGCAAGGAGATCAAACCAGTCAATCCTAATGGAAAGCACCCTAAATATGCATTGGAAGGACTGATGCTGCAGCGGAAGTTCCAATACTTTGGTCACCTGATGCGAAGAGCTGCCTCATTGGAAAAGACCCTGATGCTGGGGAAACATGGAACATAAAAGGAGAAAGGAACAACAGAGGATGAGATGGCTACATAGCATCAATGGACTCAATGGACATGAATCTATGTTAATTTTTGTAGATAGTGAAGAACAGGGAAGCCTGGTGTGCTGCAGTCCATGGAGTTGCAGAGTCAGACACAATTTAGTGATTGAACAACAACAAAGTTTCTAGAAGTATTTGTAATAAAGGCCCAAAAAGAGTAATCAAGGTGAATCTGCCAAAGTCAGTGGTCTGCATGTGAGGCTTTGCAGGGAATCATTTGCTTGATGAGTTCATCTTGGTCTACAACTATAATGTGATTGTATTGCAACTCTGTCTGCTCAGGATTCTGAAATAGGTATTAGGAAATGTCTTACCAGTAAGGGATTGAAGTTTATAAATCTGTAAGTCTGTTCATTAATTTATAATGAGAAGGACAAGCATTGAGTGAACCTGCCAGTGATGTTAGTCCAACCAAGTGTTTTTTTTTTTCCTGTAGATATGAAAATTATTAGAAGTTTGCTCAGTAAGCCTTGGAATCAGTCAAAGGAATAACAAATATTGAATGGCATCAGGCTTTGATGGTGTTATTTCCCTCCTACCTCAGGGCTATAAACACACTGGCAATAAAAAACTGAACCATCCTTGAGTCTTTAAAAGGACACTATTAAAATTACACTGGGACAATTGGTATGAAGATTACTCAAGGCAAATTTAGACATATTATTGTTAGGGGTATTAAATACCAGGAAGAAGGTGGTATCCACTCTTCCCTGAAGAATGTTCAAAAAGACACTTCTAATTGCTTCTCATTTTTCTGTGCCTCCGTATTTTACCAAACCGTCTTCTTGTTCAAGAGGTGTAGTAGTCAGACCTCCAAGATGACCCATGAGATTTTTCCTCATCTAGTCACATACCCTGGGGTATATAACCTGAAACTTTCATGAGACTATGATGGGAAAGTCATTCTTTTGATTAGGTTATATTTATGGGATAGTTGCTTTTGTGATTATGTTCTTTTATATTAAACTCTTTCATAGCATCCTGGAGAAAGTTTTCCCTACTGGTCCTGAGGAAATAAGCTTCTATGTTGTATATCAGGTTACATGCCTGGGAAGAAACGCTTCTAGAAGTTAAGGAGCTATACACATACACCAAGGCTTTCCTGGTGGCTCAGATGGTGAAGAATCCACCTGCAGTGCAGGAGACTTGGATTCAATCCTTGGTCAGGAAGATCCCCTGGAGAAGTGAATGGCTACTCACACCAGTATTCTTGCCTGGAGAATTCCATGGACAGGGGGGCCTGACAGGCTACAGCTCATGGAGTCACAAAGAGCTGGACATGACTGAGCGACTATCACACACACATAGACGTATAAGCCACAACTATAGGAACTGGCTTCTGCTGCAACCAGTGAGCTGAAGACCCCAAGCCTCGAATAAGACAACAGCCCTGGCTAATACCTTGATTGCAGTATATGAGAACCTGAGCAGAGGATACACCTAAGCCTTGCTGTGCCTAGTCTCCATACCCATAGAAATGGTGAGTTAGTATAGTGTGTTGTTTTAATTACCATTACACTGGTGGTACTTTGTTACTCAGTAAAATAAAACTAATACAGCAAGCTTTATCTACTCATTTCTAAATTTGGGTAATATTCATTTCCTGCTAGTAAGCATATATGTCCTTGTAAGATATATACAATTCCTGCTAGTAAGCGTATATATCCTTGTAAGATAGTAAGAGTTATATCCTTGAGAGCAAAGATAAGGTCTTATTCTTATTGATATACACCAAAGTATCCATCACAATGCTGGGTCAGTAGACCGTCTTCTAAAATAAATAAACAAATAAGCAAATGAGTAAGTAAATAAATAAATGATAACTAGCTAGCTAGATAAAATTAATTTATTAATTTATAGTAAATCATTTTTATTTTATTTTCTCTACCTCAAAAGAGAGGGTAGAACACTACTAAAAATATTGTCAAACTCTCTTGCATCAAACTACCTTGCTTGAAGTACACCCTGTTTCTCTAACATGTGGCACAGGCCTTGCATGATTTGCTTCTGATTCCTTCATCAATTTTTTCTACCCTCATATTCTTTTTTCACATGCTCCAACCACATTACATTTCATTCCAGTGATGAGCTTCTTTTTTTCTTCTAATAGAGTATTATTATTCATGCAATAGCCCTTTCATGAGAAATTGAATGAGATTACACATGTGTACTGACTCAGTCATGTCCAACTCTTTGTGACGCCATGGACTGCAGCCCGCTAGGCTCCTTTGTCCAGGAGATTTTCCTGGCAAGAATTCTGGAATGGGTTGCCATTTCCTTCTCCAGAGGATCTTCCCAACCCAGGGACTGAACCCAGGTCTTTCAAATTGCAGGCAGATTCTTTACCATCTGAGCCACCAGGGAAGCCCAAATAAGATAATATGTTAAATTAACTCAGAGCAATGTTTAGCTTCTAAAAAGCAAACGATGAATGCCACCTCTTAATAATTTTACTAAGACCTTTTCAAATGTTCTTTCATTCCACTTTTCTTACTGCTTTCTCTTTCTTTTCCCAGCTAAGTAGCTGACTCAGCCTTCAGGTTTTAGTTTAAATACATTTATTTTGGAAGTGTTTCCTGACACCACCCACCACTGTCCCTAGATTAAGCCTTCTTGTTACATCGAGCCACAGTTCATTAGACTTTCCTTTCATAGCACTTGTTATAATGCCAAGTAAAAACCATTTATATGATTTATGATTAGTTGTGTAAGGTCTGCCTCTTCTACTAAAATCACAAGGTTCATGAGGGCAAAGACCATATCTGCCTTATTAATTATTGCTTCCCTAATTCACGTATAAGGTTTGACACATAAGACCTGTTCAAAACTATTTGTAAATGGTAAATATATATATATATATATATATATATATATATATATATATATATATATAGAGAGAGAGAGAGAGAGAGAGAGAGAGATGATTATAGGAAAAGCATTCATTGAGAAAGAAAGTATCAAAACAATGGCCCTTACATTTTCCTGCTATAACCATAAGATAAATAAAAATTGAAGAGGGTCAGTGAATTATATGGAAACATAAGTATTTAAATTAGGTGAAATTAATTGTGTCAAAGGTATTTAGTTTTTCAAAAGATCACATTACATAAGAATTCAAAGAGTCACTCTAGCTGCAACTATATGCATTATTTCAGGTTTGGCTGGAAAAAAGACAGAGGTGGCAGTTTATTTCTCCATCCCTCCTGTGTTACAGGGCTAAATTTAGCTATTGTAATGAACAGACTCCCAAATTCCATAGGTCCAATGAATGTTTACTTAGGGTTGTAACAACCAATGTGGGTGTTTTAGTTAAGTGGCTTTTTGTAGGCGCAGATTCCGGAATTCCAGTCTCTTCTCATCTTATGACCCTGCCATCCTACCCCAGGAGAGGAAAGAACAAGGGGACTATGGGTAAGAGGTTTTTATGGACCATACTGGAAATGCAGCGCCTCACTCCTGCTGCCTTTCTGTGAGTAGCAACTTCGACACTGGTACACCTCAGCAGAAAGTATGCTGGAAATACTGTCTAGCTGTACCGCAGAAAGAAGAGGAAGTTGATGTGGGTGAGAGTTTAGCCAGTCTTTGCCATGACATGCCAAAAATTAAATGTGTACTCTATCCTCATACCACTCCAAAGTTTAGCAGGTTTATACAACAGTGAATGGATATTAACTTTAATATACCCAAGACAAGTCTGTAATCTTCCAACATGTAAAGATATAGGCATTATGTTATGTCAAAATGACCCCAAATGCCATGAATTTAGCATGATAACAGCAACCTTGATTAAGTCAAGTATCAAACTTTCTAGTACATAAAAACATTAATAAATTAGGCTTTTCCCCTCTCTATTTTTAACAGAATATTTGGGAATTAGATTATTACAGCCCAGTTATTTCTAAAGATGAGTAACACTTCCACAGGGCACTGCTAAAATGCACTGAGGCATTTTAATTGCCTATGAATATTCAAAACCTCATTATTGTTTCAGTTTATAATTCTCAAATTCCCTTGACAAAAATGTGTAGCATACAGTAAAAAAAAAAAAAAGGCAATCCATTTAAAAGCATTGACATCTATGTTCAACCATTTCACATTTGTTCTTAGCTTCTGAGTTTATACATCACAGTTCATTTTGTGGAGATACTAAGATTGTGTGCATTCTTCACCCTTCAAAGTACAACCTGTTGATTGTGTACATTTCCTGCTCAGAGCATATGATATTTTATATAAGACATTACATGTATAGAACTGACATAAAATTAAGACTGAAATTTGGATGAAGATAAAGATTTGTATGCAATAGAAAGCAAAATCAGAAGTTAAGAATATCTTCTCTGGTTTTGGTAGGATCATGATGGTAAAGTGGCAATGGAAAAAAATTTGTAATTCTAAGCACTAGAATACCAAGATGAAGTTCACTGAAAAAAAAAAAACAACAACAATTCTGCAAACAAGGAGACAGACATCTTTATTAGATCATCAAAACAGACTTGGAAGAAAGTCAAGGAAGCTATATAAGTCTTCCCCCACTATGAGACAGGTTTTACTTAGATGTCTGTAGACTAGCTTTTTCTTTCTATAAATATTTATGGAATTCCTGCATGTGCCAGGAACTTTGTCAGTAGGAGGAGACATATTGACACATAAAGTAAGAGTAGCATCCTCAAGTAGCTCAGAAAACATCTGTCTCCGTTTCCATGTCCACTCTCTATTAGTCATTACCAATCTCTAGTTTCTTTCCTTTTCTTTCTTCACCATCTTAATTCTCTTTAAAAAAATATATAGTCCTTCAGCAAACACTGACTGCAGACCCACTGAATGTAAGAGAATATATTAGATGATGCTACCTAGCTGCTCATGGTACATTCAGAGTGAGTGAGGTGAAGTCGCTCAGTCGTGTCCGACTCTTTGCGACCCCATGGACTGTAGCCTACCGGGATCCTCAGTCCATGGGATTTTCCAGGCAAGAGTACTGGAGTGCGTTGCCATTTCCTTCTCCAGGGGATCTTCCCAACCCAGGGATCGAACCCCAGTCTCTTGCATTGTAGGCAGATGTTTTACCATCTGAGCTACACAGACACATAAACCTACAATGATAGAACAATGTGGAAGCAGAAAAAAGAAAATAAAGGGTGTTTTAGTTTATGACCCTATCCAGCCTAAAGCATTAGGAAAACCTCCTCTAAGAAGTTGACAACTGATTTATATAATAAAAGATCAATTTAAGTCAATCAGCTAAGCAACAGTAGAACTGGGAGAGCTGGTTCAAAATTCTAGGTAAAGGTAAAAGCAAGAAAAAGGCAAAGTGAAGAGAAAGAGCAGGAATTATGTATGGAAAAAAAGTTTGGGTTTCTGGCTGCAATCCAAAGGCTGGCAATAGAGCCCTACCCAGATCACTTGTGGTCTGAAGTGAGAATTAGACCTTTTGAGGGAGACTGAGGGGGGATATTTGGAAGGCCGGTAGTCCATGTCAACATCAGCAATGACTGTGCAGTCTTAAGCTCAGCACTCTTGACAGATCAAACATATTTTAAACCATTTTTTAGAGGTAAATTCACCACATCTGTATACATAGGCTATGGGAAGTAGCCTTGAATATGCAGACTTTCTCACTGATTTCTGCTGAGTAATAGCATTGATCCCTTCCTTGTATTGCTCAGAATAATTTTATTTATCCGTTTGCTTTATGTCTGGCTGCTCTGGGCCTTCGTTCCTGTGCAGGCTTTAGTCTAGATGCGGAGAGGGGTGGCTACTCTCCACTCGTGGGGAGAGGGCTTCTCGCTGCAGCGGCTCCTCTTGTTAGGGACCGTGGGCTCCAGGGCGCCTAGACTCAGAGTTCTGGCCCCCAGGCTCTAGAGCACAGGCTCAACAGCAGTGGTGCAAGGGCCTAGCTGCTCTTTGGCATGTGGCATGCTCCCAGCCCAGGGATCAAACCCAGGTCTCTTGTGTTGGTAGGTAGATTCTTTACCACTGAGCTACCAGGGAAGCCCCCTTCCCTACAGTCTTACAAAGTTGAAATATCCTAATATTTAATAGGAAACTTAACAAAAGTAGAACTTGAGGGAATCATTTTAAAACATGACATAAAATAATTATATTTCATATGTGTTTGTGCTTAAGTCACTCACTAATGTCTAACTCTTTACAACCCCATGGACTATAGCCTGCCAGGCACCTCTGTCCATGGGGATTCTCCAGGCTAGCATATTAAAATGGGTTGCCATGCCCTCCTTTAAGAGATCTTCCCAACCCAGGGATCAAACAAAGGTCACCCTCTTTGCAGGCAGATTCTTTACAGTCTGAGGCACCATATTAGTGGATAGAAGAGAGGGAACACTATACCAGAAAAGGGGCATGTGAATTTAACAGGTAGTTTAAGAAACAACAGATATGTGTGGCTAGTAAGCATATTAAAAATCTCAAGTTTATTAACAAACACAAAGGATGAAAACTATAACTAGATGCCATTTTTTCAATATGAATCTATGCTAATATTTATTAAATATGTAATCTATAAGAGTGTGCTACATATATTAATACAGTTAATAAAACCATCTTATTTGGGTGGGTACTATTATTATAATAATTTTTATAAATGATAAAATTGAGACAAACAGAGGCTATCCATTTGTCCCTGATAGTAAGTTCTGAATCAAACTGACAAATATTTAATACACAGCAGAACACAGTGCTGGAAATGCTATAGCAGAATGGCATGCTTGCAGATACCACAAGGTTAACTTAGTACAAATTTGCTAGAGAGCAACTTCTCAGCAAAAATGAAAAGCTTTAAAATCCATTAAATCTTTAAAATGTTCCACCTCTACAAATTTTTACTGAAGGAAAAAAGTCAGAGATCAGTGATGTTCAAGGAAGTTCACAGGAATGTTACAAAGAGAGCACAATTTTATAAAAGGTGTTTGGTTACAAACAATATGGTACAGCCAGAAAGTGAAATGCTATTTTAAATCCTAATTTAAAATAACTATCAGAAGGATATAATAAGGTGGGGAAATGGCCATGATATAATGATATAAAAACAGTATTCCAGGGAGATGGTTCAAAATGGTCACACTGGGACATTCTGAACTCATATCCTCTCACTGACACTACAAATCTACAGTTACATATGGAACAATTCCCTCTGGGAAGGACCTGAAAACTAGTTGAACATCTCCTCCACAATGAAGAATAAACGGACCACATCAATATGCGTAGGAGAGGCAGAGACATGGTCTTGCCAAAAATTCCATCCCTGGTGAGACCCCCACACTGAGAGGGATTGAAAAGATATGAAGCTTCTTCAGGAGGAGGGGGGTTTTACTCCATATCAGGCACTCCAACTCTTGATGAGCCCCTGCAATGTCTGGGTTTGAAAACCAAAGGGGCTTGTGTCCAGGAGAACCAGGGAGCTCCAGTGTATGGAGAGTCTGCTCTTAAAGAGGTCACACAGACTCACTTGCCCCAGGAACCACCGCAAAAGCAACAGTCTGAATAGCACCTAGAACATATGTGAAAGAGGTTCATTCATTCGTCGTAGAGCAACTGTTGGAGGAGCATGAATTTGTTGGGATCCTTTCCATAGACAGAAGCACTGGCAGGTACCATTTGTGCATTCTCCATCTACCTCGCTAGTATTGCACTGGTGAGTACCATTTTTGCAATTTCTATTGCTAGTGGACACATCCATCCCCTATTTTGCCCCTGCTGTCCCACCAAAGTCAGCTGGGCATGCACAGCTCACACAGCAGACACCACTAGGGCACCTGGCTCTATGGGTCTGAAACTTTTTAAGAAACAATGCTGTATTTATATAACATTATATACATATATATTTATTTAACATCTTATATATAGTGTTATATAAATACAACATTGCCCCATATATACATATGGCTTCCCTGGTGGCTCAGTGGTAAAGAATCTGCCTGTAATGTATAAGGCCCAGGTTTGATCCCTGGATTGGGAAGATCCCCTTGGGAAGGGAAAGGTTACCCACTCCAGTATTCTTCTCTGGAAAATTCCATAGACAGTGGATCCTGGCAGGCTACAATCCATGGGGTTGCAAAGAGTTGGATATAACTGAGTGACTAACACTTTCACTTTTCATATAGATAGACAGATAAAATAGAAGGAAATGCTTACAAACTCAGTTTATGAAGTCAGCATAACTCATATATGTAAACTATACAAAGACAACACAAAAAAGAAAATTAAAGGTCAATATTTCTGATGAACATAGATGCAAAAATCTCTCAACAAAATATTAGCAAATCAAGTGCAACAGTGTATTAAAAGAATCATATACCTTGATCAAGTGTGATACACTATAGGAGATCAAGAATGGTTTAGCGAATTAGAATCAATGTGATGCACCAGATTAACAAAATAAAAGCTAGAAATCATATGATCATCTCAATAGACACATGAAAAAGCATTCGGAGGAGTTTAGGAAAAAATTTCCATTTACAACAGCACCAAAAATAATTAAATATTTAGGAATAAATTTAGGCAAGGGGGTGAATGGATTGTACACTGAAAACTATAAAAGTTTGGTACAACAAATTGAGGAGGACAGAAATAAATGGGAGGATTTTTTGTATTCATCGATAGAAAAATTAATATTATTAAAATTCCCTGCTCCAAAGCATTCCATAAATTCAATGCAGTCCCTATAAAAAATTTAATAGTGTTTTTCACAAAAATAGAAAAATAATTCTGAAATTTGTGTAGAATCACAAAATAACACAGTCAAAAAAATATTGAAAAAGGAAAACAAAGCTGGAGATATCGTGCTTCTTGATTTCAAATTATATTACAAACTATCATGACACTATCATAAAAGTAGATACAGAAATCAGCAGAACAGAATAGAGATCCCAGAAATAAACCCATGCATATACAGTCAATTAATTTACAACAAAGGCAAAAATAAAGAAAAGAGAAAGGATAGTCTCTTCAATAAATGATGCTGGGAAAACTGGACGAGAGTATGTGGAAGACTGATTCGGGGTCACTACCTTACACCAAACAAAAAATTAACTCAAAATGGATTAAAGACTTGAATGTAAGACCAGAAACATAAAACTTCTAGAAGAAACCATAGGTGGTAAGCTCCTTAACATCATTCTAAGTGGTTTTATTTTTTTCCTCCAAAGGCAATAGAGCTTCCCTGGTGGCTTAGATGGTAAAGAATCTGCCTGCAATGAAGGAGACCAGGGTTCAATCCCTGGGTCGCGAAGATCCCCTGGAGTAGGAAATGGCAACCCACTCCAGTAGTGCTTGCCTGGAGAATTCTGTGAACAGAGGAGCCTGGTGGGCTACAGTCCATGGGATCACAAAGAGTCGGACACAACTGAGTGACTAACACACAACCAAAGGCAATGGCAATAAAAACAAAAATAAAGCAATGGGACTATACACTAGAAACAAACAACAACAACAACCAAAAAAAACCCCTCTGCACAGCAAAGAAAAGTGTAGAAAGAAAGTGTTTGTTGCTTAGTCGTGTCTGACTCTTTGCAACTCCATGGATAGTAGCCCACCAGGCTCCTCTGCCCATGGGACTTTCCAGCCAAGAATACTGGAGTGGGTTGCCATTTCCTTCTCCAGGGGATCTTCCTGGCTCGGATCGAACCTAGGTCTCCCACATTGCAGGCAGATTCTTTACCATCTGAGCCACCAGGGAAGGAAAGGAAACCACCAACAAAATCAAAAGGCAGCTAGTGAATAGAAGATATTTGAAAATTATATATTTGATAAGGGATTAATATCTAAAATATATAAAGAACTCATACAACTTAATGGCAAGATAGTCTGATTAAAAAATGGGCTGTGTATCTGAATAGACATTTTTCCAAAATATAAAGATGTCCAACAGGCACATGGAAAGATGCTCAACATCACTACTCATCAGGGAAAAGCATGATAAGGACATATTATCTCATCACATTTGTCATAAAGGACACTATCAAAAGAACAAGAAATAATGTCTTGGTGAGGATGTAGTGAAAAGGAAATGTTCACGCAATGTTGGTGAGAATTGAGAACAGTACAGAGGTTCTTCCAAAAATTAAAAGTAGCACTACCATATGATCCAGCAATTCTACTTCTCGTTATTTACCCAAAGACAATGAAAACTGAAAAAATAAATGCATTCATATGTTCACTGAAGCATTATTTATGATAGCCAAGAAATGCAAAAAATCTAATTGTCCAGAGATAGATGAATGGATAAAGAAGATGTGGTATACACATATACAGTGCAATTATATTCAGTCATAAAACAACATGAAACTTTGTCTTTTGAAACAACATGGATGGACCTTGAGTGGATTATGCTAAGCAAAATAATTCAGAGAAAGACTAATACCACATGATCTCACTTATTTGTGGAATATGAAAACACAACAAAAAAAAACAAAACAAAACAGATTTACAGATACAAAGAACAAATGGCTGGTTGCCAGAGGAGAAGGGGTATGGGGGTAGGTGAAATGTGGCAAAGGGATCATGTGGTACAAACTTCCAGGTATAAATAGCCATGGGGATGCATTATACAGCATGGGGATTATAGTAAATAATATTAGGCCAATTTTAAAGTTGCAAAGAAAGAAAACGTTGAAAATTCTTGTAAGTAAAAAATTATAACTCCGCGGTGACACATGATAAATAGATTTGTTATGGTGATCATTTCAGAATACATGCAAATGTCAAGTCATCATGATGTACACCTGAAACTGATATACTGCTCTATCAATTATACCAACAAAGAAAAAAAAGTAAATACTAGAAAGTAAAATATGTTTAACCATGCTGAATCATTTTATACACTAAAAAGAATTTTAAAAATAAATTGTTGTTTTGTAGTTGCTCACTTAAAAATAGTATTTTAAAACCTTTAAAAACTATGAATATGAATTCTGATTTTACAAACTGTGTAATTATACACATATGTTAACACACACATGGACAAATATGGTAAAATATAAGGGGAAATAAACCAAAAATAATTAACAGAGATGACCATTTAGTTGTTAGAAGGTATATTTTAGTTTTCTCCTTTACTGCATAACTTTTGCAATTAGAATATTAAATTTGTTACAAAAAAGGAGACTAATTTTTAATGTGTACATTTCATGTGTCTCAGATTTTGAGGCGTGTAAAATCAGGTTGAGTCAACACTGTCACAAAATGACAGCTGTTACCTAACATAGGGTCTCACTTAAATTAATGAGTAAATATCCTTCAGAGCAGATGTGTAAACAGGACCTTGATTAATGAATATGCTAACTGTTCTTCTCTACTACACACATTAACCTCTGGTTTTTAATTGGCACACATCCTTATGAGAAAATTTATCATTACCAGTCAAATCCTAAAGTTATAATTTCAGAACTTTTCTAACAATATTCTCCTGCCATCAAGAACTGTCTGAGATAAAGTTGACATCTAGTCTCTTGCTACCACCTGCATCTTCCATTGTTTGCCATCAGGTTTCCTGGAAAGACCTCAGGCAGATCCTGTTTAGGGAATGGTTCTTGTTTAAGATGAGAATAAAGACAACCAGCCAGCAGGTCTTTTTTTTTTTTAAGCATTTTAATTTAGTTATTTTTAATTGGAGGATAATTGCTTTACAATATTGTGTTGGTTTCTGCCATACATCAACATGCATCAACCATAGGTATAGGTATACAAAATGGTATTTTGTAAAGCCCGTTCCCTCCTCTCTGCCCTGGTGATTCCAGTGTGAAGCTAAGGCCGTGAGCTTCAAGTTTTGATCCTCTTTAAGTAAAGACTTTACTTTCTTGCACTCCAAAAATCACTATGGATGGTGACCGCAGCCATGAAATTAAAAGATGCTTGCTGCTTGGAAGAAAACCTATGACCATACTAGACAGCATATTAAAAAGCAGAGATATTACTTTTCTGACAAAGGTCCATCTAGTCAAACCTATGGTTTTTCCAGTAGTCAAGTATGGATGTGAGAGTTGGACTATAAAGAAAGTTGAGCACTGAAGAATTGACGCTTTTGAACTGTGGTGTTGGAGAAGACTCTTGAGAGTCCCTTGGACTGCAAGGAGACCAAATCAGTCAATCCTAAAGCAAATCAGCCCTGAATATTCATTGGAAGGAATGATGCTAAAGCTGAAGCTCCAATGCTTTGACCACCTGATGTGAAGAACTGACTCCTTTGAAAAGACCCTGATGCTGGGAAAGATTGAAGGCAGGAGCAGATGGTGACGACAGAAGATGATGTGGTTGGATGGCACCACCGACTTGATGGATATGAGTCTGAGCAAGCTCTGGGAGTTGGTGATGGACAGGGAAGCCTGGTGTGCTGCAGTCCATGGGGTTGCAAAGAGTTGGACACAATTGAGCAACTGAACTGAACTGAAAAGTAAGGACAATCTCAATATAGTCAGTCCTCCATTTTCTTGGGTTCTACATTGCTTGATTTGACTAAGGTGGGATTAAAAATATTCGAAAAAAATCTCAGAAAGTTTAAAAAAAATGCAACACTTCAATTTGACACATGCTGGCAACTAGTTACATAGCATTTACATTGCATTTACAAGTATTTACATAGCATTTACATTGTATTAGGTATTATAAGTAATCTAGAGATTATTTAAAGCACATGGGACAATGTACTTAGGCTATATGCAAATACTACACCATTTTATATAGGGGCCTTGATGTGCAGATTCTGGTGTTCACCAGGGTCTGTAACCAACTCCCTGCAAATACCAGAGACTGCTGCATTTTCTTCTGAGAACTCGTTTCCATTCTATTCCATTAGGGTAAATCTGAGCCTCCTCAGCAGTATCAGGGACACCTATCAAATGAAGTTAAAAGATGCCATTGCCATCAATCCAAATAAATTCATAAAAGTTAGCAAGAAAATGAACCATTTCCCTCTCTAGGCTTTTCCTGCCACAGATATGGTAACATGCAGGAGATGTAAGGCGAAGAGCAACCATGAACTACTGATATTTCATTGTTTACCACAGTAGTATTAGGAGAGAGGACAGGCAAATACTCTGCACAACACCTCCCTAAGCACACAGTTTTATTAAAGCTATACTATTACCCTCCCCTCTCCCAAACCCTTACCCAACAGATCTCACTCATGTCATCTACTCTCGGTCATCTAATTTTTTATATTATTTGTGCTTTTGTGTCCGACTCTTGGTGACCCTGTGGACTATAGCCCACCAGGCTCCTCTGTCCATGGGGTTCTCCAGGCAAGAATACTGGAATGGGCTGCCACATCCTCCTTCAGATCTAATCCCTAAACCATTTAATTTGCTCCAAGTGAAGTTCATAGGAATGTTGCTTCATACTTTCAGTTCAGTGCAGTTCAGTCCAGTCACTCAGTCGTGTCCGACTCTTTGTGACCCCATGAATCGCAGCACACCAGGCCTCCCTGTCCATCACAAACTCCCAGAGTTTACTCAAACTCATGTCTATCGAGTCAGTGATGCCATCCAGTCATCTCAGCCTCTGTTGTCCCCTTCTCCTCCTGCCCCCAATCCCTCCCAGCATCAGGGTCTTTTCCAATGAGTCAACTCTTCGCATGAGGTGGCCAAAGTATCGGAGTTTCAGCTTCAGCATCAGTCCTTCCAATGAACACCCAGGACTGATCTCCTTGAGGATGAATTGATTGGATCTCCTTGCTGTCCAAGGGACTCTCAAGAGTCTTCTCCAACACCACAGGTCAAAAGCATCCATTCTTCAGTGCTCAGTCTTCTTTATGGTCCAAATCTCACATCCATACATGACTACTGGAAAGACCACAACTTTGACTAGATGGAACTTTGTCAGAAAAGTGAAGTCTCTGCTTTTTAATACACCGTCTAGGTTGGTCATACCTTTTCTTCCAAGGAGCAAGTGTCCTTTAATTTCACGGCTGCAGTCACCATCTACAGTGATTTTGGACCCCAAGAAAATAAAATTTTCACTGTTTGCATGGTTTTCCCATCAATTTGCCACAAAGTGATGGGACTGGATGCAATGATCTATGTTTTTTGAATGTTGAGTTTTAAGCCAGCTTTTTCACTCTCCTCTTTCACTTTCATCAAGAGACTCTTTAGTTCTTCTTCACTTTCTGCCGTAAAAGTGGTGTCATCTGCATATCTGAGGTTATTGATATTTCTCCCAGCAATCTTGATTACAGTTTGTGCTTCATCCAGCCCAGCATTTCACATGATGTATTCTGCATATAAGTTAAATAAGTAGGGTGACAATATACAGTCTTTATATACTCCTTTCCCAATCTGGAACCAGTCCATTGCTCCATGTCTGGTTCTAACTGTTGCTTGTTGACTTGCATACAGATTTCTCAGGAGGCAGGTGAGGTGATCTGGTATTTTCATCTATTTAAGAATTTTCCACTCTTTGTTGTGATTCACATAGTCAAAGGCTTTAGCATAGTCAAAGAAGCAGAAGTAGATGTTTTTATGGAATTCTCTTGCTTTTTCTATGATCCAATGGTTGTTGTCAATTTGATCTCTTGTTCCTTTAAGAGGCAATTTGAGAGGAACCAGTGGTCAAATTAAGGACATGGAAACTCAGAATGTCTTCATATATATATGTGTGTCCATGTAAGTATACCTTTGTTTGGGAAAAAAAAAAGCCTTTTTGTTTATACATTTTTGAAGTTAATTCTTAACTTAGAAATCCTTTTCTTTTTTCTCCTAATAAGACCAACTGCCTATCTAAGCAATATTGTCTCTTGTCTACTTCAGTTGGTCATTAGACTGAAAGAGGGCCTGAATATCTTGTGCGTGTGTGCTAAGTCACTTTAGTTGTATCCAGCTCTTTGCA
Organism: Odocoileus virginianus; assembly: GCF_023699985.2. Classification (NCBI taxonomy): domain Eukaryota; kingdom Metazoa; phylum Chordata; class Mammalia; order Artiodactyla; family Cervidae; genus Odocoileus; species Odocoileus virginianus. The sequence goes on from NC_069699.1 coordinate 23,953,075, forward strand.
ACCCTATGGGCTGTAGCCCGCCAGACTCCTCTCTCCAGGGATTCACCAGGCAAGAATACTGGAGGGGATTGTCATGCCCTCCTCCAAGGAATCTTCCCGACCCAGGGATCGAACCTGTGTCTCCCGGGGCTCCTGTATCACAGGCAGATACTTTACTGCTGAGCGTTGGAGAAGCCCTGAATAGCTTGTAGACATTGGTAAATGTTGGCAATGGCTAGTGCTCTAAAATGTGTGAGTGACTGCTTCTGTAGGAACCCAGACCAGGTGTTGACGCTCAGCTAAATCTTCCCTTTTTAAAAAAAGTATGATTTTCTAAACTCAGCAAATGTGTATCTGCTTAATATAGCAATTCCCAGACACTTAAATGCTATGCAATTTCTCAAAAATGAAATGTCTTTGAACTGGAATAATATCCCTTCCATAACCTGAACTCATTCATTAGTTATTTCTCAACAATACTCTTAAGTTTTTTCCTTCAAATTAAGCAAAGTTATTTTGAGAATCAAATGAAAGAAAAGTAATTATGACTATGCTTCTGTTTGTATTATTTGTGGAAAAGGATGTATTTTGAAATTAACCATTGGCAAATGTATCTGAAGCTTAAATTAACTTAAGGAAAGCCTAGTAAAATACATTAGGCAAGCTTAAAAGAAATTATTGTATTATGTCTTTTCTACCACACTCCTCATTTTTTTGTTTTCACGGGGATCTAAGGCTAGGGAAGAATTCAGAATACATTAGCTGGAGCAGAGAGAACAAAAGTGAGGCAACATGGAATTTTGAAAAAACAAAAGAAGATGTGCTTAGGAAGGAAAGGAGGGGAAATACTGTCACAATTTCCAGGATCTCACTTCTTGGTTATGCCCACTGGAATTTTGGGTGTTGCAAATTTAAACACACATGAGGTTTTGTGACTGTGGAATAATCACACCATGAGAATCAGGTAAAGCTCAGTCCCATCTTAATTCAGAGAAAAGCTTTTATCCAGGTTGTATAAGTTCTAATAGTATAGCAATTCCCAAGTCCCTGCCAAGAAATCCAACACCTTCAAACTTCAGTCACTGGCCTTCTCCCTGGGGGTAATGGAGAAGGTGAAATGTCCCTTTTAGGAGAGGCAACTTGAGTCTTCCATCTTAATCTTTCTTGGACAATCTTGTTGTGTACTTTGATATACAAAAGGGTTCATTATAAGAAGCCTCGACAAACTCCCAAATCTCTAAAATTTAAGTTTTATATGCCAGAAAGTGAAGCATAAATTATACTTTTTTTTTTTTTTGGCACTAAGAGAGTTGTTTAAAGTGAGATATAATTGAGGCCAATATCTGCAGGAATGTTTATTTTAAAAAGATATTTTCACTATGATTGATTAACAAATACTAATATAGCATATAAGGCTTCCCAGGTGGAGCTGTGGTAAAGAATCTTCTTGCCAATGCAGGAGATGTCAAGAGATGTGGGTTCAATCCCTGTATCAGGAAGATCCCCTGGAGGAGGGCATGGCAACCCACTTCAGTATTCTTGCCTGGGAAATCCCAGGGACAGAGGAGCGTGGTGGCTACAGTCCATGGGGTCACAAAGGACATGACTGAGCATCTGAGAACACACATTCATACATCATTTAAGTACCAAGTACTAGTCTAACTTTTACAAATACCCAAAAAACCCTCATATTAATTCTACCTGATAGACAATATCATTACCAAACCAACTTTTTCAATGGAGAAATCTGAAGCAGAGATAGTCTTAAGGACTTGTCCAGGGTTACACAGTTATTAGAGATGGAGTCAAGGTAAAATGCAAGGGCCCTGGGGACAGGGACTGGGCACTCTGCTATGTAACCTTTAACTTACAGATGAAAGGAAGGTTTTTTGACCAATGCATGGGCATGAGAAGCCCTCCTGCCCCAGAGAGGTCTGGATTAGGCTGAGAGGAGGTCACAAATTTAAAGTTTTCTGTTTAGTTTACAATTTAACATTCATAGCAGGTGAAAATCAGATACAAATCAGAAGATTAAGTGAAATAACTGAAAATGAAATTTTGGAAAAGAAATGAAAGTATTCACAACTATTCTTTGAATACATGTTCTTGGATCCTGAACTGTAGTCTTAGCTTTTAAAATCCCCATTTTATGCTAAGATTAAATAAGGACTTACTATACGCTAGTTCAGTTCAGTCACTCAGGCATGTCCGACTCTTTGTGACCCCATGGACTGCAGCACGCCAGGCTTTCCAGTCCATCACCAACTCCCAGAGCATGCTCAAACTCATGTCCATTGAGTCGGTAATCCCATCCGACCATCTCATCCTCTGTCATCCCCTTCTCCTCCTGCTTCCAATCTTTCCCAGCATCAGGGTATTTTCCAATGAGTCAATTCTTCGCATCAGGTGGCCTAAGTATGGAGTTTCAGCTTCAGCATCATTCCTTCCAATGAATATTAGGGACTGATTTCCTTTAGAACTGACTAGTTGAATCTCCTTGCAGTCCATGGGACTCTCAAGAGTCTTCTCCAACACCACAGTTCAAAAGCATCAATTCTTTGGTGCTCAGCTTTCGTTATAGTCCAACTGACATATCCACACATGACTACTGGAAATTCCATAGCTTTGACTAGACAGAACTTTGACGGCAAAGTAATGTCTCTGCTTTTTACTATGCTGTCTAGGATGGTCATAGCTTTTCTTCCAAGGAGTGAGAATCTTTTAACTTCGTGGCTGCAGTCACCATCATCAGTGATTTTGGAACCCAAGAAAATAAAATCTGTCACTGTTTTCATTGTTTTCCCATCTACTTGCCATGAAATGATGGGACTTGATGCCATGATCTTCGTTTTTTGAGTGTTGAGTTTTAAGCCAGCCTTTTTCACTCTCTCCTGTCACTTTCATCAAGAGGCTCTTCAGTTTCTCTTTGCCTTTGCCATAAGGGTGGTGTCATCTGCATACCTGAGGTTATTAATATTTCTCCTGGAAATCTTGATTCCAGCTTGTGCTTTATCCAGACTGGCATTTCACATGATGTGCTAGGTACTTGTCAGAGTTACTTAACTCCTAAATTATAAACTGCTCATAACAAATCTTACAAGGTAGGTGCTATTACTATTTCCATGAGGAAAGTAAAGAAGAGAAATGTTAATTAATTCTTAGCAAGTGCCTTAGAGATGCTTGTTTTAAGTGGGTGACTTGGACTAGGGGTACTGGTCATGTAGACAGAGGATGTGAGTGAATTTGAAATACACACTTTGGAGCTTGAACCCACTTAGTGCTTTTACCACTTTAAGGTGAGCATGTTAATGTAAAACAAGCCTAATTGGTTGCTATTTCTTGTAACAGGCTTTTCCTTTACTATTTAGAAATATGTTCTAACATCTGTAAAGGGGCTTTCAATTTACAAAGCACATTCTTCTCAATCACAATTATAAGCAATTACAACCCTTGTACTGAGTACTCACCATGTATTAGAGGTGGGGATTCCCTGGCTTGAATTTGTTAGGTCCTAAGAACTTCAGAGATGTGTATGTTCTGATTTACTCTCTCAAATGCCTTCTTAAGAAAATAATGCTATTTTGTCTCCTATTTTACAGATGGGATTCTCAGGCTTAAGAAGCCTGGTGGTTAATAGTAGCTTCTAGGCCTGGGTTAAGGAGAAGGCAATGGCTCCCCACTCCAGTACTCTTGCCTGGAAAATCCCATGGACGGAGGAGTCTGGTAGGCTGCAGTCCATGGGGTCGCCAAGAGTCGGACATGACTGAGTGACTTCACTTTCACTTTTTACTTTCCTGAATTGGAGGAAATGGCAACCCACTCCAGTGTTCTTGCCTGGAGAATCCCAGGGATGGGGAAGCCTGGTGGGCTGCCATCTATGAGATCGCACAGAATCAGACACGACTGAAGTGACTTAGCAGCAGCAGCAGCAGCAGCAGGCCTGGGTTTGTTTCTAACACTACAATTGCCCCAGCCAAGGGTGGAATCTGGTCTGAAAAAGTTGAGAAAGTTCTTTAAAGACACAAGGACTCTTCCTTCAGTGCCCTTGAATTACCCAGATTGTCAGCATTTATAGCCACAGCCTCATTCCTAAAGGGACTCACAGTTTACTAAGTTGTATAAAATGCATTTACATACACTTTCACACTCATACATACATGTGTATTATCTCTATGGGAATACATAGGAATATGAAATGTTCTCATGTTAAACATATAAGCTAAAAATGAATATGAAATATATATTTGAATATGTATATATAAATGTATATATAGGGTCCCTAAGCATCTCTCAAAAAAAGAATACTGTCTCCTAATGTGACCAGTGTCCCTAGCTATTATTCTATAACCAAGTCTGCAATTCACAGCACTATGCAAAACCCAAAGGAAACCTTAGGACTGTCTCCTTTTACAATTTAAAAAAGTGGAAACCTATTCCCACACGCTGAGCCATAAGCCACAATAAAAAAAGAGGCACTAGCGAATATTAGGCTCCCCAGGAGTCACATCAGTAAAGAACCCACCTGCCAATGTAGGAGACGCAAGAGACACTGATTCGATCCCTGGGTTGGGAAGATTCCCTGGAGAAGGGAATGGCTACCCATTCCAGTATTCTTGCCTGGAAAACTGCATGGACAGAGGAGACTGGCGGGCTACAATCCACAGGGTCACGGAGAGTCTGATGTCAGACTGAGCGACCGAAAATAGCACACTGCAAGTTATCCTTCAAAAACATGGCAGATCTGTCAGCTATGAGCAAGCAAACATGTAAAAACTAGAGAAATAAACATATAGCCAAGCCACTCATATTTCTCTAGAGATTGAACAGAGAAATCTGTGCATGGAGATGGGCACTGATTTTCAACAATGAAAAGCAACCATGAGCTCTCTCCCCTCAACAGAATAAATTTTAAAAATCTATCACTAATCAGTCCAGACATTGCCTAGCTTGAGATGTTCTGTGTAGAGTGGCAAATATTTATATAAGCCATCATTGAAAAATCTGGGAGACTTGTCAGTCTAAATGGAGTGATTCATCTGTAAGATAAATAATCATTAATCAGGAATTTGAAATTCTATCCCTTGTAATAATTCAAAAAATGAGAAAAGTAATTAATTCAGTTTTTAGTAAATGTTTATGGTTTGCATATAAAGTATCAGGTTCAGTTCTAAGAATTAGGGAAAGATGAACCAGGCAGGTATTGATCTTGTGGTAGGGAGAATTCTAAGATGACCCCTAGTCCCTGACGACTCATGCACTTGTATAAATGTCCTCCTAATAGTAGGTGAGAACTGGAAATATGTGACAATATCATTCCTGTCATTAAGACTAATAATCAGTTGACTTTTGAGTTAATCAAAAGGGAGATGATAATACTGGCTGGTCTGACCTAATTTTGTGAGTCCTTAAAAGAAGGCAAAGCTGTAGAGAGACTTTCTGCTAGCCAGAAGGAAGAAAGCAAATAGCTCCCATGTACCTAGGGAGAGGGCAGCCTCTGAGAGCTGAGGACCTCAGTACAATAGCAAAAAGGAATTGATGTTCATCAATATCTTCAACAAGTATGGAAGACAACCCTGAGCCTCAGCTTAGAGTGACCTACTCCCTGCCACCAGCACCTTGACTTGTAGGCTTCGGAGACTATGAAGAGAATATCCTAAGCCATGTCTGGAGCCCTCACCCATGGGAACGTCACAATAATAAATGCATGTTGGTTTAAACCACTAAGTTTAGAGCTATTTGTTACACAGCAATAGAAAACTAATACAGGTTTTTGTAGGACAAATGATGAAATTCTTTAGCCTCGAAATATTTTCTCTTTCTTTTGTAATTCCCTAACCTTTCATGCCTGAGATTGTATTTCTCTGCCTCTATAAGTAAGGTGTTAGAAAGGTGAATAGAATAAGGTAAGCTAAACAAAGGGGGGAAAATATATGAATTCATCAAAGCATATGCTAGACAAAAGGAAATGGAGTCAGTAACCTCATTTTCCCCAGGATGATGAGCCCTACTACCATGGTGATCGATAACATTAGCTTCAAAGCCATCAACTGAAGAAATGCAAAACCATGGGGTAACGGACAAGACCATCCGAAACACAAGTACTCCCCCAAAAATGGGTTCCAAATAAATGAAATGACCATCTTTCAGGACAGTTACAGCAGAAACAGAACATAGCAGGTAGATATCCTGGGGCAAAAGGGCAAAAAGGCAAAAGGAAGTTCAGGCCAAGGAATGCATACTTCATCTTCCTCTGAAAAGTAGTTTAACACTGATGTATATGTTGTAACATAGGAAATTAATTGGCACCAAATATAAGAAACAATTTTTACTTCTTATTTTTATTTTACAAGAGGTTTTTTTTTTTTCTCTTTGAAATAGCCCTCTTAACTTGGAACCTCATACAACGCAGACTTCTGCTGCTGCTGCATCTAGATTTTCATTAAAACACACATGCTGTATGCAGTATTTTGATCTTGGAAATGCTTGATATGTTAATGGTCTCGCCTTCTATTTGTGAACTTGGCATCATTCTCATTTGGTGAGCGTGATGAACGAGAAAGTGTGGGTGGTGGGAGGACAGAATGCCCTTCACTGAACAAAGGCGAATGCTTCTAAACAGGCTATTATCTGTTCACTCAGCCATGGTCAGAGAACCTATATATATGAGAATTATAGTCAACTTCTGGAAGAGTAATCCTCTATTAAAAAACTCACTTGGCCCATTTTTTTCCATTGGTTCTAAAAATTCACTTGAATCTCAAACTCCTTAGGAGATCATGAACTCCTTTCTACTTAAAATCTCTATGACAGAAACCCACAACACCCTAAATAAAAAGGGAACTGAAGCTCCACTGTGATGATCATTCAAAAGCTAATCTCAGATCCCCAGGCTCTTGTAAAATAAAACCCTTTCTCAGGAGATATCTCCTATCTTCAGAATCTATTTGAACATTGATTTTAAAAAACACCCAAAGACAACTGGTTCAGGAAAAAGATATTAGCCACTGAACAATAGTTCTGATATAAGTGCAATTAAAAACCATGCCTAGTGTCTTTCATTGATAATCATTATAACCATGAAATATATATGTTCCTGCCTGTGATTATCAAGTCTTAACATTTTTTCTGAAAGTGCAACATTGGAAGAAACCTGTACTGAGAGATTTGAGAAGATACAAAATGCAAATGAACACATGAATGGATAAATATGCAAAAATAACATATTCCTTGCCTTCCAGGAACTTATAATCTATTGAGACAAAGACACAAATGAAGAATTCTGATACTCAGGTGTCCCTGGTTGGTGCTACAGAAACATTATTTGAAAAAGAGCACAACAGAAAAACAAATGGTTCCAACTGTGGAAACCAGAAAGATTTCTTGGAGAGTTTAGAACTAAGTTTCTCTTTTTAAGGCAAGGTATTCATTACTCTAGGATTCAGAAAATGATTGTTAATACCTGCCTTTCATGTCAACCATGTGTTTGATCCTATGCTTTACTTTTTGGTGCTTTACTTTTTTAAAGTTTTTATTTTGAGATAATTGCAGATTAACAAACAATTGTTAAGAAATAACATGGAGACACTGTGTACCCTTCACTCAGTTATCATAATGGTAACATCTTGCATAACTGTAGCGTAGTATCAGGCAAAAAATTGACACTGACCTTACTTCAGACCTTAATTCACCAGCTATACATGCACTCGTGTGTATGTGTATGTACTTAGTTCCGAGTAACTTTTTCCAGTGGTCATATGGATGTGAGAGTTGGACTGTGAGGAAAGCTGAGCACCGAAAAATTAATGCTCTTGAACTGTGATGTTGGAGAAGACTCTTGAGAGTCCCTTGGATTGCAAGGAGATCCAACTGGTCCATCCTAAAGGAGATCAGGCCTGGGTGTTCATTGGAAGAACTGATGCTGAAGCTGAAACTCCAATACTTTGGCCACCTCATGCGAAGAGTTGACTCATTGGAAAAGACCCTGATGCTGGGAGGGATTGGGGGCAGGAGGAGAAGGGGACGACAGAGGCTGAGATGGCTGGATGGCATCACCGACTCGATGGACATGGGTTTGAGTAAACTCCGGGAGTTGGTGATGGACAGGGAGGCCTGGCATGCTGCGATTCATGGGGTTGCAGAGTCGGACATGACTGAGCTACTGAACTGAACTTTAAAATTTATAACATGGGTAAATTTATGTGACCACCACCATCAAGATATAAAACATGCATTTTTTGGCGCATGTTCACATTAATATTTATAGATGATATTAATTGAGTTCTTACCATGTACCATCCTCAGCACTAGGTGTTTGCATTCATTGGTCATTAACTGTTTCATATGGAATAAATGGCAAAGGCATCCATTGTTTTTATAAATCAGCCTTTTCAGGTAATGTTACTCTGATAGTTCTGGGATAACCACTCTTGTCCACTGTTAGTCTTTGTGTCCTCTACCAACTCCTAACTATAGGTTCAAGGTTGAATGCAAAACTCAGATTCGTTTGTCCTGACCATGTGATAGGCACACAACTTAACTGGACTTAATAAGACTCTCCTAGGTATTTATGAAAGTCTTTACTTTTTCACAGGACTTAACCTAAAATGCTGTAGATGTGGAGATACTGGCAGCCATCTCAATACTTCATGGAAACTGACAATGATAGTAACATGGAGAGTGGGGTTGAAACCTTGAAAGAGTCAACATTCTAATGGTGTTGTTCAAACTCCTGAAAGCAGAAAGGTCCTGGCAACAGGCTACCTTTCCTTTTTTAGTTAATTAAGCCATCTTCCTATTTTCCTTGAGCCAATCTAAATCAGGTTTTCTGTCACTTGAAGTGAAAGCTATAAAGGTACTCCTGATATAAAGGTACTCTTATTACACACATATTTAAATGAGAAAACTGAGCTACAGAGATCGTAAAATAGTTTGCTATTTTAAGAAAACAGGAATAAATGAAACAGTACTGAATGGAACCAAGGTTGAAATTAGACAGCATGAGTCCAGATGCTATACTCTAAGGGCTATGTTATTATGGTATGCCATTTGGTCCAGTCAACAAGGGATTAGATTCCTCATTGTATAGATGAGGAAATAGATCTGAGATGTTTGGAAGATAATTGTAACCATTTGCTACATTAAAATAATATTTCAAAACTTACTGACTTATCATTTTATTTACTCATGATTCTTTACACCTGCATTTTGGACCCACAAAGCAAGGGAAAAAAAATCTTCATCTTTTCTCTCTTGAGGGTCTCTCATGTGGCTGCAGTTAGGTAGCAGGTAGTTTGAGTAGTGATTGGTAGGGAGGCATTAACCAGGATGGCCCATCTAGGATGCATGGGTCATTCAACCTTACAGGTAAGCAGAGTGACTGGTAGTAGAAGAGTCTCCAGCAGCAATAGAGGGGTGGCAAGCAAGTGCTTTTCAAGCATCTGCTTGTATCACATTTGCTATGTCTCATGGTCCAAAGCAAGTCGGGTGGCCAAGTCTTCTGCACCATATCATATTGGAACTCTGTCAAATACAAGAATGGGTGACTAGGCAAAAGGAATAAGGACAGGAAGGTGTTTGATAAGATTGAATACAGTGAAAGATCAGGAAGGCAACATCATGAGGAGAAAATGACGCTGAAGGTTTCAGGAAGAAAGTGAGTCCAGTGGGTCTCACAGTAGCGGTTGAACAGGGAAAGAGGAGAGGAGGAAAGAGGGTGGGTAGCTAAGAGAGAAATCCCTTTGGTTATGTAGTAAGGCTGCTTTCAGTTCCCGAAGTCATGCAGGGTGCAGTACAGAATGAATGAGAAGGACTGGCCCAAGAACAGCTTATAAAACACTCAGAAGACATGCTATAGAAGGTTAGGAGCCTTCTACCTTTCAATCAGAGGAAACAATGGATTACTTGGGCAACGTGGCATCTCAAACTCTTTGAATTTTAACATGTTCTAATTAATTGCCTTTTCAGTTGCTCTGCTCTACTGCTATCATGAAGGACTTACATTTTTTGTTAATAGATTTTTTAAATACCTTTCAAATTAAAAAAAATGAACACAAGTACTCTGAAATTATGAATATGTTTTAAAATCACAAGTTAAAGCCCTCTATGTCTACATTAAATATAAAATGTTATAGATATTTCCTATCTTTGGTCATCTCTAGAATTACCACAAATGTAATTATGCAACTGCTAATAATTATAATCTTGGTTATTTAGCTGAGAGCCATATAAATTTTATAAGGCAATAAATCTTATTAAATGTTCCCTGGAGTATCAATTGATTCATTAACTTATAATAAATGCTTTTAAAATGCAAATTAAATAATAACTGGAAACACCCCAGTTAAATGCCACCAGGATATCTATTACATACTTCTAGTAGAAATCTGCATTTTCTCTTCCTTTTAAAGCAGTGTATTCATAAACAGTCAATAAGATGGTTACTGTGGTGGGGGGATATTGTAGGGGTGTGAGGATGTGAAGAGGAGGGCTTGGTGAATTAAATTCTTACTTAAAATAATCAATCAAATCATTTAAATCAGAATCTATTTTTAGGAGTAATTCTTTGTACAGTCACTCTGAAAAGCTACTTGGCAATATATCAAAGGCGTCTTGTCCTTCTATTCATCCACTTCACTTCCAGGAAACTATTTAAGAAAATAATCAGAAAGCCACTCAAAGATATAGGTGTAAAGACATTCATCTCAGTAATACTTTAAATGTGTGACAATGTCTAAATCAATTTGATATTTTCATTTGATGAAACATTATTCAGAAATTTCCACTGGTATTTCTAAAAGATAGCTAATTACATGGGGCGAATGCATATAATGTATAACTAATGGCTGTTGTTATAATATTGATTTTTTCTGAAAAGATTTAAAATCATATTTCCAGCTTCATTTTATAAACAAACAGACCAAAGGAAGTTCACTCAGTAATGTGAGGTTATAGCTGTACAATAGTATAATTAATAATGATTTTTAATTCAGCTCCTTTTAGGACTTTTGTGACAATTTTTAAATTTTAAAACAGCCTCAAAAACTATTGGATTTCTAATTCAGAGAAATAAACATGTTACTTAAAGAAAAGAGAAAGAAAGAGAGAATCAACCTTAATTGAGCATAATAATGGCTTCAGATTGTAATAAAGAATATTCCAGTTGATGACAGAAACTTACAATCTTGAAACTAAGAGAAGGTAACCCAATCTCTTAATAAGAATGAAAGCTGACAAGTTAGACAGTAACCATTGCCAAATCTAAAAATAAGTCCCCAAGTTTAGATTTTTACATATTTACTTATCAGGTGGATAGAAACTAGACTACAGCTTTTGAAATGTTTAGGGTTTATTGCCACTGGAATCACTATATAAAGTATGGAACTAATCTATTTAAGCATGACTTCCACTCTGATTTCAGTACTTTATTACTATCATTCATTTCAACCCTTTATTCCCATAGATTTTATGTGTTCCATAAGTATATTTTTTTGTTCCAAAATTAATATAGTGTTTAGATTTCAAAAGGTACTTACACAAAAGTCCCTGTAAATTTGACTTTCCAAAGCATAAATAAATGTCAATAACTTCCGTATGTCTAAAGAGGGAGCTATTGACTAAGAATGGCTGGAATATGTCAAATTGAATAAAGATATTTCTCAATTCACAAAGAAACCCTTGTACATATTACTAACTGAATCTGACACTATTGATACTTGATTAGAAAAAGTAAATTACTTTATGAATCAATTTCAGCACTATAACCTTGAAATATTGCTTTTTCATTGACATCAATTTCCTTGCAACAGCTGCTCATTCCTACTAGTACCAAATATCCTTCCATTTTTGACAAGTAGTGTTCTTTTAAGGGTTCTATATTGAGCATTATATTTTAAGGATTTTTTATTAAACATTATGTAATTACCACATCTCTGTCATAATCTTTACAATGTTCATAAGTGACTATGTTGTCAGTATGGTTAACTATGGTTAACTATGGTTGAAAGTGGGACCAGAAACTTGGCTTTGGGAAGAATCGTGATTGTTTTAATTAATCCGTTCAGTAACTTTGAATTGCAATGGATCATAATACTCTAAAGCAGAAACTTGGTACTAAAAACTCCTGGTTGTTTAGTAACAATTTCTGAAATACCAGTTATCCATAAAATTTGTAGATACTTTTTGAAATAAAGATGGTCAACTTCAGGAACTAGTTATTCCAACCTAGTGACTCACAAGTAGTGGTAACATGTCTGACATATCCTTATTATGGAACATAATCAAGACATACACAATCTGCCACACACAATCCCAAATGCTAAGAAAGCATTCAGAGAACAATGCCAAGCACAACACAGTATGTATTTCTAAAACTTGGTTCAAACATTGTCAATGAATTTGCATGTGATGCTCAACTGAAGACAACTAATTTATGAGTATGAATCAATTGACATCATTTTCTCATCAACAAAATTAAGTGTCTTGATGGATCTTTCCTGATAAATTGTTAATACTTTAGTAATGAGGACATTTTCATAAAATAGTTATGATTGTGACATAAGATATGGATCATACCTGTGTCCCTCCAGTCTACTTTGGAAGATCTATAGGATGTGACCTGTCAGTTCAGTTCAGTCGCTCAGTCATGTCTGACTCTTTGCAACCCCATGGAATGCAGCATGTCAGGCCTCCCTGTCCATCACCAACTCCCGGAGTTTACTCAGACTCATGTCCATTGAGTCGGTGATGCCATCCAACCATCTCATCCTCTGTCGTCCCCTTCTCCTCCTGCCTTCAATCTTTCCCAGCATGAGGGTCTTTTCAAATGAGTCAGTTCTTCGCATCAGGTGGCCAAAGTATTGCAGTTTCAGCTTCAGCATCATTCCTTCCAACGAATATTCAGGACTGATTTCCTTAAGGAAGGACTGGTTGGATCTCCTTGCAGTTCAAGGGACTCTCAGGAGTCTTCCCCAACACCACAGTTCAAAAGCATCAGTTCTTTGGCACTCAGTTTACTTAACAGTTCAACTCTCACATCCATACACGACTACTGGAAATGCCATAGCTTTGACTAGATGGACCTTTGTTAGCAAAGATGTGTCTCTGCTTTTTAACATACTGTCTAGGTTGGTCAGAACTTTCCTTCCAAGGAGTAAGCGTCTTTTAATTTCATGGCTGCAGTCACCATCTGCAGTGATTTTGAAGCCCCCCAAAATAAAGTCTGTCACTGTTTCCACTGTTTCCCCATCTATTTGCCATGAAGCGATGGGACCAGATGCCAAGATGTTAGTTTTCTGAATGTTGAGTGTTTTTTTTTTGAATGTTGAGTTTTAAGCCAACTTTTTCACTCTCCTCTTTCACTTTCATCAAGAGGCTCTTTAGTTCTTCTTCAGTTTTTGCCTAAGGGTGGTGTCATCTGCATATCTGAGATTATTGATATTTCTCCCGACAGTATTGATTCCAGCTTGTGCTTCATCCAGCCCAGCATTTCTCATGATGTACTCCGCATGTAAGTTAAATAAGCAGGATGACAATATACAGCCTTGAAGTACTCCTTTCCTGATTTGGAACCAGTCTGTTGTTCCATGTCTGGTTCTAACTGTTGCTTCCTGAACTGCATACAGATTTCTCAAGAGGCAGGTCAGGTGGTCTAGTATTCCCATTTCTTGAAGAATTTTCCAGGGTTTGTTGTGATCCACACAGTCAAGGGCTTTGGCATAGTGTCCTGTGGTAATCAGCAAAATGTTCAATCTAAACCACTGCCTCTTTCAAGTTTGATTTTGACAAACCCTCAAAATCCTTTAAGGCATTCTGTTAGGATTTTAAGTTGGTTCCATGCAGTTATTCAAATATTCTTTGAGAATAATTAATGAAAATATAATAAAAGTACACTGACAATGAAACTTGAGCAGCTAAACCAATAATCAAATTATATGGAATTATTTTCATTGTTAAAAACATATAAGTAGACACATAGTACCCAAAGTAATCTACAGATTTAATGAAATGCTTATCAAATTCCTCATAACATTTTTCATAGAACTAGAGCAAATAATCCTAAAATATATATGGAACAATAAAAGGACTATAGCAATTCTGCCAAAGCAATTCTGAGGAAAAAGAAGAAAGGAGGAGGCATACCCTTCCCAGACTTTAGACAATACTACAAAACTACAATAATTAAAATAGTGTGGTATTGGCACAAACATATACATATGGATCAATGGAACAGAACTGTTTCTTGTTCAGTCGCTAAGTCCTAAATTGTGTCCAACTCTTTGCAACCATTCAGCTCAACTGTCCATAGGACTTTTCTGGCAAGAATATTGGAGTGGGTTGCCATTTTCTTCTACAATGGAACAGAATAGAGATCCCAGAAATAAACCCACACATCTATAAACAATCCCTCTTTGACAAACAGTGTCCTACTATATAGCACAGGGAACTATATTCAATATCCTGTGATAAGCCATAATGGAGAAAATATGAAACAGAATATGTGTGTGTATATATATGTGTGTGTGTGTGTGTGTGTGTGTGTGTGTGTATAACTGTGTCACTTTGCTGTAAAGCAGAAATTAACAAACACTGTAAATCAACTGCACTTCAATAAACCCTTAAAAAAATAACGTCAAAAAAAAATAGACATATACCTAAATATAAAAAGTAGTAGATCCTATGTTAAATTTATAGATATGTTTTCAAATTTTAAATTTTTAAGAGAAAAGATAATTGAAAACATATCTTTACAATGAGTAATATATGCTCTTAAATGTTGATATTTTTAATGATAGAGAATAATACATACTGATTTAGCTCTTATCTAGATGCACTATAATAATTCATTGAAAAATCATTTTTTTTGAGTTGAATCAAAAATATACCTGACAATTACTCTGTTTCTTATATCAAGTTATAGATCATTAGCTCAAAGTCACATGGATATCAGAAAGAAAAACAAAGAAGATTAATTGTTTTGCATTTGAGATCAAAATTTGCCTGAGGGAGATAGGTACTCAGAGTTTAGTATCACATCTCTAGATTGATTTCCCATAGATAAATTTATTCACTATAAAAGAGTGCATTAACTTTAGTACCAAAGCTGTCTGGGATTTGGAATTTGTAATCATTTATAATATATACCACTTTTAGAATGCTCATCAAATGTGAAGGCAACACTTTTCTGATCCAACTTTAAGTAGTATGCTTTATTATTTTTTATAATTTATGTTGATGACTTTGCATTAAGCCAGTTAAGTTCTTTACTATCTCTCTGCATTGCAGCCTCCATCTTTTGAGTTAGTGGTTTAGGATTTGAGTTGCAAACCGGTCGAGAGATTTTCTCCATGTGATTCTAACTGTCCCCATGAGAATGACTTCAATGGCCTTGACCTCTTTGCTCTCTGTAAGCAAACTAATAGTTTCAGGTATTCTCTACAATTTATGGAACAATATAAATTTTTCCTTACAAAAATAGCTATCAGCATGTTTTATTTTACAAATTGAAAGGATACAGGATTATAATTTGATATCTGCATATACTACTAAGTGATCACTACCAGAAGCCTAGCTGCCATCAGTCACCATACAGTTGACCCCCTTCACCCATTACATGCACCCCTAACCGTCTTACTCTTTGGTAACCCCAAATCCTCTCTCTGTGTCTATGAGTTTGGTTCTGCTTTATTTCTTTTGTTCACTTGTTTTGTTTTAAATTCCACATATGAGTGAAATCATATGGTATTTGTCCTTTTTCACCTGACATATTTCATGTAGTATAATATTAATACATTCAAAGTCTAACCATGTTGTTGCAGTTCACAGGATTGTATTTTTCTTATGGCTCAGTAACATACACACACACACACACACACACACCCACCCACATCATCTTTACCTATTCACCCACCAGCACGCTGTTTCCATAGCTTGTGGTAATGGACGTAGCAGTGCATGATAGTGGTTTAGCCGCTAACTCATGTCTGACTCTTGCGAACCCATGGAGTTTAGCCCACCAGGCCTCTCTGTCCACGGGATTCTCCAGGCAAGAATACTGGAATGGGTTGCCATTTCCTTCTCCAGGGGATCTTCATGACCCAGGGATTGAACCTGCATCTCTGGCACTGCAGGCAGATTCTTTACCAATGAACCTCCAGGGAAGCCCATGACGGGGTGCATATATCTTCCCAAATTAGTGTTTTTATGTTTTTTGGATAAATACTCAGAAATGGGATAGTTCTACCCTTAATTGTTTGATGACTCTCCAACATCTCTTAAAAGTACCTTTTCAAGACACTTGTATATACTGTCAGTCAACACAATAAGCATGGTAAATTTTATAATTACTATTTAAATAATGTTTTAAGCCATGATGTGCTGTGTGCTATGCTTAGTCACTTAGTCATGTCTGACTCTTTGTGACCCCATGGACTGAGGCCTGCCAGGCTCCTCTGCCCATGGGGAATCTCCAGACAGAATTGCAGGAGTAGGTTGCCACTTCCTTCTCCAGGGGCTCTTCCCAACCCACGGATGGATTGCACACTTCCTGCATTGCTAGTGGATTCTTTACTGCTGAGCCACCAGGGAAGTCAAAATAATACTTAAATATACCAATTTTAGTGGAAGATTTTTTTTTTATTCTGGGCTTTCCTGGTGGCTCAGCAGTAAACAATTTGCCTGCAACGCAGGAGATGGAGACACAGGTTTGATCCCTGGGTCGGGAAGATCCCCTGGAGGAGTGCATGGCAACTCACTTCAGTGTTCTTGCCTGGAGACTCCCATGTAAAGAGTAGCCTGGTGGGCTACAATTCATAGGATTACAAAGAGTCAGACACAAGTGAAGTGACTGAGTGTGCGCGCACATATGCGCGCACACCCACATACAGTATTTGTCCTTCACCAGACGTATTTCATGCAGTATAATATTAATACATTATATTATTAAAACACACACGAGTTTTCTAATGTAGTATTAGCTTTCTCATTGCAAACAATCAGCACTAGGGGTTAAGAAGAAATGAACCTCATGGTAGGTAACACTCAACAAAACCTACGGTTTGAAAGTTTATTCCTAATATTCATCAATGTTAACTTATTGTAGTTTTCTTCTTCAATACATAGATGATGGATAAGCACATAAGAAATCAATATGAGCAATGTCTCATTTTTAGAATTGGCAGGTTGGTTCCAAATCGCTGATTAGTTCTGCTTGAAGGGACAGGTCATTATGAACTATTAGAGAGCTCAATTATTTGTAACAGACATTTTCATGGTGAGAATGAGTAAGAGCAATAGTCCAATACTTCATAAAACAGCTGTTACAGTTTGGAAGTATATAGGGAAATAAAAATCTATAGATGTACCTTTTTGCATTTATATTTCATTTGGGGAACAGTCATCTCATTTTTTAAGAGTTGTAGCTTCATTCAGATTATTCATTTATTTAACAAGCATTTATTGAGTGTCCAGCACTAATCTGAGGGCTCAGAAATAAATAACAGTTGTCTCCTCTTAACATGCTGCATTTCTGAATCAATTTATTTTTAGCTCACACCTCATTTTTATAAAAGGGGGTTCCTATACAATTATTTAAACCTATTAAATTCTAAAGCAAATGAAACAATGTGACTAACAAAAGATAACAATATATTTTAATTACCCACATGCCTCACAACCACTAGAAAATTCTAACATGAGCTTGAGCCATCCTCTACCTCACCCCATCACAGACTCTCTTAATTAACATTTCTTGCTATGGGGCTGGAAGTCCTGTATATTTTCCAGATGTTATAAACTAAAAACTTCAAAAGTTTCTAATAAAGTAAAATAACCTCCTAGACCAGGAAACATAGATGAGAAGGATTGATTTTTTCCCCCCCTTTATTTTCTTTTTATTGTATCTATCTGAGAAGATAAGGGTAGAAGATTAGGGTAACCAAGTGTGGCAATCATTTCACAATATATGTTAATTGAACCATTATGCTATATGCCTTAAACTTATATGGTGAAATGTTAATTATTTATCAGTAAAACTGAGAAAAATGATTGCTTTTCATTTAGCATTTACTATAAAACATACTTTCAAAAAGTTATATAAAATATGTAGAAATATATCCCATTATAAAAAATCATCTTAACAATGAATGGGAATTCAAATTTTTATTTCCTCTTTAATATAAATCACACAAGGAGTAGATGATATTTTATGTTGAATAATTTATGCTAGAATATTGTTTAACAATAATTTATGCTAGAATGTTATGTTTAATAAAATTTTTTTATATATTTTAATATATATATTTATTAATATATTTATGGTAGAATATTATGTTCAATATTATAATTAATACAAAAATAACTTTAATATTTTGCCCAAATATTGTAAACTTAAAACCTTAATTTTTTTGCATCCTTCACCTAAATCAGTGGCCTTTTTATGAATTCTTCCCTTCTTCCTCTTCCCTTTTTCTTTAGAACTTATTTGAAGATCACAGTGTTTAGTATCTGTAAATCTTGTAAATGTATTTGGACAAGCAATAAATTTCTGGCTTGAAATAAAAACAGGTAAATCTGGGGTGTGGATGTGTATTTTCCTCTGGATGTTTCTCTAAATTAGAGTCCAGATAATATTGATAATGGGAGAGAACAAGGTCTTATTTGAGAGTAAAAACCTTTTTGGACATCTATAGTACTCTGATATGACTGAGGCCAAAGTAGTATCATTTGAGTTTACAGGAAAAATATGGAATCTAATATTTATTAAACACCTCCAGGTGGTGCTAGTGAAGAATATGCCTGCCAAGGCAGGAGATGCAAGAGATGCAGGTTGGATCCCTGTGGTAGGAAGATCCCTGGAATAGGAAGTTCAACCCGCTCCAGTATTCTTGCCTGGAAAGTTCCATGGACAGAGGAGCCTTGTGGACTACAGTCCATGGGAGCACAAAGAGTCTGACATGAATAAGCAATTGAGCACACATATGTCAATCATATTATTAATCTTGCCCTAAGTCCCTTGAGCCCATATTCTTTATAAGTTATCCCCTATTGTGAGATGAGAACAAGAATTTTCACACCTGGAAAAGACACATATTTTCTTTGATCTTTGTCAGTTTAAGGCAAGGGCAACTGATCAGCTCGTTTCTCTTGACAACCCACTGTTGAGTAGTAGCTAGTTCTACTGGAGGAAGCTGCTGGTGATGTCCGTGTTCCTGGTAGGAGTAGGTGACTTGAGTGCATACTATTTTCTCTGACTTAGATACTGCAAACAATGCAGTGTCTCTGCCTCTATGCTTAATTTTGTAACATAAATCCAATGAGCAGAATATACCTCCAAGATTTGGCAAACAATATAAGAACATCTATACAAACATACAATTTAGTATTACTTTGTCTCCATTTGTCTACTCTTAACCATATATTTAACAATTTACCACAGCTTTTCCTATGATGTGCTTTTAAAAATAGATATATAGAGCAATAAATAGGAAAAGGCAAATCTAAAATATTATCAAATAAGAAATGACAGATCTAAAATTAAAAATCAATATTTAATCAACTTAATGCATTATCGACAGGTAAGGCTGAGTTTACTATTTCTGTATGCTTTCATTATGAATAAAAAGAGGCTTATAATTGAGTAAGATTCATGATTTATCATAGGCCACAAGAATCCGTAACTTGTTCCAGCTTTCATATTCCCATTAAGATAAGCATTTGTGAAATACTAGACAGTTTTAGCACTGATGGTCAATAACAGAATATAGATATAGATATGAGATGAGAACTTAGAAGTTCACATCCTAAAAATACAAGTTTAAGTTGGAAGCTATAAACAGCCAAAGAACTTAGGTCTTTAACAAAAAACTGTTACTTTCACTGCCGGTCATGTTGAAAGAACTGAAAATTAAATTCAAACCTCTCCCCATGATTTTCCAGGTTCTACAAAATCCAGTCCTGCCTATCCCTCTGATGTTAGCACCCACCACTCTCCTCATTTTTACTTTGCTCCTGAAGCTCTGAAGTTATCTCCAATCTCCTGAGTCACTGAAGCTTGTTCCAGCCTCAAGGCTTGTACAATTATTTCCCATGTCTAAATGGCTCTTCCCCGAATTTTTATAAGATTGGCATATCTTGTCATCTAGGTCTCAGCTCAAATCACACATTCTCAGAAAGATCTGACCTGATGTTCCTTTGTCTCTGATAGCTTTCAATCTCATTATCATGTTAAACTCAACCACTATTTTTAAATATCTTAGTCTTTCAATTATTTATGATTATTGTCTGCCTTCATCCATCAGAAAGTAAGCTCCAGGCAGGCATGACATAATGTCAATATTGGTTATTCCTACATCACCAGAGGTAAGACCCAAGGGCTAGGAAAATACTTATTAATAAGAGTTGAGATAATAAATAAAAGAACAAAGAACTGAATATGAATACTTTCCCCATTCTATTTTAATGCCAGGTTGTTTTCTATTCTGGTAAGGTAAGGTATTAGACAACATTCCCAAGATAAAAGCAACACTGAGCTGCAACAGAGTTGATTCTTTAATAATTCTATGGTGAATTTCCTTATGTAGAATCTCAGCTCTGTATCATTGACAGCTCTTGTTGGAAGGCCCTTTTTAGACTGCCTTCCTTCTTGACTTGGTTTGTGCTAACTTCCAGAAGTTTTCTAATGCTATATCACAATAAACTCGGTTAGTGAAGAAAAGTATACATAACTATTAGAATGAAGATTTTATACAGTAATTGCTGACAGGTTCTTTACTATAATAACAACAGCTAAGACTACTGTAATAAGTGCTCTTATGGCAGAAAGTGAAGAGGAACTAAAAAGCCTCTTGATGAAAGTGAAAGAGGAGAGTGAAAAAGTTGGCTTAAAACTTAACATTCAGAAAACTAAGATCATGGCATCTGGTCCCATCACCTCATAGGAAATAGATGGGGAGACAGTGGAAACAGTGGCAGACTTTATTTTGGGGGGCTCCAAAATCACTGCAGATGGTGACTGCAGCCATGAAATTAAAAGACACTTACTCCTTGGAAGGAAAGTTATGACCAACCTAGATACCATATTAAAAAGCAGAGACATTACTTTGCCAACAAAGGTCTGTCTGGTCAAGGCTATAGTTTTTCCAGTGGTCATGTATGGATGTGAGAGTTGGACTGTGAAGAAAGCTGAGCACCAAAAAATTGATGCCTTTGAACTGTGGTGTTGGAGAAGACTCTTGAGAGTCCCTTGGACAGCAAGGAGATCCAACCAGTCCATCCTGAAGGAAATCAGTTCTGGGTGTTTATTGGAAGGACTGATGCTGAAGTTGAAACTCCAATACTTTGGCCACCTCATGCGAAGAGCTGACTCACTGGAAAAGACCCTGATGCTGGGAGGGATTGGGGCAGGAGGAGAAGGGGATGACAGAGGCTGAGATGGCTGGATGGCATCACCGACTCGATGGGCATGAGTTTGAGTAAACTCCGGGAGTTGGTGATGGACAGGGAGGCCTGGCGTGCTGCGATTCATGGGGTCACAAAGAGTCAGGCACGACTGAGCAACTGAACTGAACTGATTAAGTGCTCAGAGCTCAGTTGCTCGGTCATGTCCAATTCTTTCTGCAACCCCATGGATTGTAGCCCGCTAGGCTCCTCTGTTCAAAAGATTTTTCAGGTGAGAATACTGAGGTGGGTTGGCATTTCCTCTTCCAGGGGATCTTCATGACCCGGGGATCAAACCCTGCATTGCCTGCATTGCCAGGTAGAGATTTACCACTGAGCCAGCTGGGAAGCCACTGTAATAGAGATGACATTAATTCAGAAAGGGCATCTTTCTCTCAATGTATTTTCCTATCAGCCCTGTGAGTGTGCCCAAGTATGTATAATAGCTTTTTATCAACTTTACCATGTGTTAATATGAAAGAAGTGACTAGAGTGCCTGCAAAACAATCCAAAACTAACAGCTTCAAATATACTACAGTTTTAAATTTATGTATAATAGACCTAGATTTTCACTACTTTAGACCTCAAAGATATTTGGAATGTATAATTATCATAAAGCAATCTGATATTTATCAAGTACCTTTTAAACATTAGGAGTATTCACACTTGTATAAAAGATTCTCTTCTCTCTGAGAGTGTGTTAGGCAATATCAGAGAACAAAACCTCAAAATAACAGATATAAACACAGTAGAAACTTATGTAAAATAGGTCTAGAAAGGGTTAGTATAGGGTTGTTCAGTGCGGCACAGTGTCAAGGACTTAGGGTTCTTCTGCAGTCTTTAGCATGTGGCTTCCATATCACATGCTGCTGGCTAGTCCATTGCCAGCTCCCCAATACAACTAGGAGAGTGAAGAAAGGATCAAAGGATGATGAACATCTCCTTTTTTTTAAACTTCTCCTTTTTAAGGAGAACTTACACTGACAACTCATTACACAGACAATTCACACAGATGCACAGGAAATTTAGGACACAGGGTCATATTCATGTGCCTAGGTAATTTTAGATTCTAATTTTAAGGAAGAAAGAGAGACAAGATATTTAGTGGGAAATAGAAGCTTCAGCTATAAAGATTAAAACATAAAGAAAGTGCCAGTTAAATATCTAATATCTCAATTATTATTTTGGGTAGTAAATCAGAGTGGATAAGAGATTAGAGCCTTGGAGTTAGATCACCTGGACTTAAAGTTTGGGTCTATCTTTATTTGCATTAATGAACTTGGATAACTATTTAAGCTTTCCAAGTCTCAGTTTCTTACCCATAAATAGAGAATAATATTAGCATGTATCTTTCAGCATGCTATTGAGATAATTAACTATAATGATAGACAGAGAACTTGCTCACCTCTAGCACTCAATAAGTACTGACGATGATGACGGTGATATTAATGGGTAAAAGCAGAAGTAATGATATTAGTAGTAGTATTATAATTATAGAAACATTTATGATTATTATAATTAGTAGCAGAGAATGTTCGAGAAGCTTCATAGAATAGGAAGTACTGGAGAAAGACCAGGTTGGTCACATTGAATTTACAAAGCCAGAAAGGAAAGGGACTTCCCATGTGAGCATAATAATATACGAAGACCAGTACAAGATTAATCTGCAGTGATCAAACCTTCCATCAGTTCATCACAAAAGGAGTTAAAGCACTTTTGAGACTGAAGTTTGTTGAACTCAGATATAAGCACCGTCTAATGATTTGATTATTAACACAATTATTCAATTGCAGAAGGTTATCTGCGATGCTACTTCAGTTCAGTTCAGTCACTCAGTCGTGTCTGACTCTTTGCGACCCCATGAATCGCAGCACACCAGGCCTCCCTGTCCATCACAAACTCCTGGAGTTTACTCAAACTCATGCCCATCGAGTCGGTGATGCCATCCAGCCATCTCATCCTCTGTCGTCCCCTTCTCCTCCTGCCCCCAATCCCTCCCAGCATCAGGGTCTTTTCCAGTGAGTCAGCTCTTCGCATGAGGTGGCCAAAGTACTGGAGTTTCAGCTTCAGCATCAGTCCTTCCAATAAACACCCAGGACTGATCTTTAGGATGGACTGGTTGGATCTCCTTGCAGTCCAAGGGGCTCTCAAGAGTCTTCTCCAACACCACAGTTCAAAAGCATCAATTTTTCGGTGCTCAGCTTTCTTCACAGTCCAACTCTCACATCCATACATGACCACTGGAAAAACCATA
The DNA here is from genome assembly GCF_023699985.2 of Odocoileus virginianus. Taxonomy (NCBI): domain Eukaryota; kingdom Metazoa; phylum Chordata; class Mammalia; order Artiodactyla; family Cervidae; genus Odocoileus; species Odocoileus virginianus. The sequence continues at coordinate 23,976,737 of NC_069699.1, forward strand.
GCCTTGACCAGACAGACCTTTGTTGGCAAAGTAATGTCTCTGCTTTTTAATATGGTATCTAGGTTGGTCATAACTTTCCTTCCAAGGAGTAAGCGTCTTTTAATTTCATGGCTGCAGTCACCATCTGCAGTGATTTTGGAGCCCCCCCAAAAATAAAGTCTGCCACTGTTCCCACTGTCTCCCCATCTATTTCCTATGAGGTGATGGGACCAGATTCCATGATCTTAGTTTTCTGAATGTTAAGTTTTAAGCCAACCTTTTCACTCTCCTCTTTCACTTTCAAGAGGCTTTTTAGTTCTTCTTCACTTTCTGCCATAAGGGTGGTGTCATCTGCATATCTGAGGTTATTGATTTTTCTCCCGGCAATCTTAATTTCAGCTTGTGCTTCTTCCAGCCCAGCGTTTCTCATGATGTACTGTGCATATAAGTTAAATACGCAGGGTGACAATATACAACCTTGACGTACTCGTTTTCCTATTTGGAACCAGTTTGTTGTTCCATGTCCAGTTCTAACTGTTGCTTTCTGACCTGCATACAGGTTTCTCAAGAGGCAGGTCAGGTGGTCTGGTATTCCCATCTCTTTCAGAATTTTCCACATTTTATTGTGATCCACACAGTCAAAGACTTTGGCATAGTCAATAAAGCAGAAATAGATGCTTTTCTGGAACTCTCTTGCTCTTTCTATGATCCAGCAGATGTTGGCAATTTGATATTTGGTTCCTCTGCCTTTTCTAAAACCAGCTTGAACATCTGGAAGTTCTTGGTTCATGTATTGCTGAAGCCTGGCTTGGAAAGTTTTGAGCATTACTTTACTAACATGTGAGATGAGTGCAACTGTGCAACAGAAATGGTATGGACCTAACAGAAGCAGAAGATATTAAGAAGAGGTGGCAAGAATACACAGAAGAACTGTACAAAAAAGATCTCCATGACCCAGATAATCACAGTGGTGTGATCACTCACCTAGAGCCAGACATCCTGGAATGTGAAGTCAAGTGGGTCTTAGAAAGCATCACTACGAACAAAGCTAGTGGAGGTGATGGCATTCCAGTTGAGCTATTTAAAATCCTGAAAGATGATGCTGTGAAAGTGCTGCACTCAGTATGCCAGCAAATTTGGAAAACTCAGCAGTGGCCACAGGACTGGAAAAGGTCCATTTTCATTCCAATCCCTAAGAAAGGCAATGCCAAAGAATGCTCAAACTACCGCACTGCACTGCTACTTAGGAAAACATAAATTTTGAACTGTATTAGCAAGACTACAGCTAAGTAAAATCCTTAGATATTACCTTGCACACTGTTGGTGGGAATGCAAACTAGTACAGCCACTATGGAGAACAATGTGGAGATTCCTTAAAAAACTGGAAATAGAACTGTCATATGACCCAGCAATCTCACGCCTGGGCATACACACCAAGGAAACCAGATCTGAAAGAGACACGTGCACCCCAATGTTCATTGTAGCACTGTTTATAATTGCCAGGACATGGAAGCAACCTAGATGCCCATTAGCAGATGAATGGATAAGGAAGCTATGGTACATATACACAATGGAATATTACTCAGCCATTAAAAAGAATTCATTTGAATCAGTTCTAATGAGATGGATGAAACTGGAGCCCATTATAAAGAGTGAAGTAAGCCAGAAAGATAAACACCAATACAGTATACTAACACATATATATGGAATTTAAAAAGATGGTAACAATAACCCTATATGCAGGACAGAAAAAGAGACACAGATGTATAGAACAGACTTTTGGTCTCTGTGGGAGAAGGCGAGAGTGGGATGATCTGAAAGAATAGCATTGAAACATGTATATTATCAAGTGTGAAACAGATCACCAGCCCAGGTTGGATGCATGAGACAAGTGATTAGGGCTGGTGCACTGGGAAGACCCAAAGGGATGGGATGGGGAGATGGGAGAGGGTTCAGGATGGGGAACACAGGTAAATCTATGGCTGACTCATGTCAATGTATGGCAAAAACAACTACAGTACTGTAAAGTAATTAGCCTCCAACTAATAAAAAATAAATGAAAATAAATAAATTAATTAAATTAAATTAACAAAAACAAAACAAACAAAAAAAAAAGATAGCACCTTTTATCACATTTTTACTTTGGATATTATAACAGTAATTTCAATGCTTGCTACCAAAGAATCTAACAATCCTCACTGCTGGTAAAACATTGAGTGAAAGTATGGTCATGATACCTATTTTGAATTCGGTATTTGAGAATGTATGTGTATATATGAATGTCCCCAATCTTTTCTCTACAGTGTGGGGATCTTTGGGGATACCTTCAATTGTAATGATTTATTTTAGCCTAAAACAGTAAAATGTGCACCTGGGTATGAATGCTTCATCTTCCCACCATTGGAAATCACTTGAAAAATTCTACCCCATTAGAAAGCCTAATTTAAAATCAATATGCATGCATTTTCTTTCATCTTTAAAATATGCAAAAATAAGCTGTTTCTCAGTGATGAAGAACTAAACAGTAGCTTGAAATGTCACTTATTTGAATTTCATAAGTCAGTCTTTCCCTATACCTCTTTCCTCCCTGTGCTGTCACTCAGAGAATTTCAGGGAAACAGTTGGGAAGTAAGCAAAGTCCTCTACAAGGTCTGAGTCTTAATGACACAGTTTACTGATGTGACATGATTACCATCAATTAATGTTATTTTTATCCCTTACTTTGTGCCAGACACTCTTCTAATACGTTCACAGTTTCCCTCTCATCTAATCCTCATCAGAACCAGAAGAGGTGAACTCTATGACTGTACCGATTTCAGAGCCTGGATAACTGAGGCACAGAGAGAATAAGGACTTTGGCCAATGCCATGCCGGTGATAAATGGTGGAGATGGGATTACAAGCTACCCAGCCTGCCTCTACGTAGCACACACCTAAACCCTGAATTACTCTGCCTCTCTGCACATAGATCCACATTCATGCCCCTACAGAGAGAGAAACTTTTTCTTCCTTAGTTGAGAACTGTTTTATAACACTTTATTTCCACAAAGCTAATTGCTTTTTATATGTCATCTGTGGTTCCATTTCTCAGTTTCACAAATTATGGGCTGAAAGTATTATACATATAGGCTATACACAACATGTCGGTGAGCCCATTCACACAACAGACTTCAGTTATATCCAGAGAAATGACACAGTAACATATTTGATTTTCTCACAAAAAAACCTACTTCAGTGTCTTCACACCTGCGTGAGACAGAGTGAACTGTTTTCAAGGTAGAAGAGGAAAAATACTGGCTGTGGTGTGTGTGTGTGTGTGTGTGTGTGTGTGTGTGTGAAACTAGCTGGATTACAAGATAAATGTTGCATCTGATAAAAAGCTACGAGAGCAACACAAGTACCTAGCAGAGGGCATGCAGAGCTTCTTAAAAATCCCTTGTTGTTTTAAGAAACACACATCATCATGGACCATTTTGACAGCCAAATAGTGCCACCACCACCAAGTCAAGATTTAAAAAAAAAAAGCCCAATTGAATGTAAATGGGAAAACCCATTTAAAATATCATTCTAGAGGTAGAATAAACATATACCAATCTAATCAAGATGGTAAATAGATTTTCAGTCTCTCAAAACCTTTATGGAAAGAGGACTTGAATGTAAATGAAAGGAACAGGGAGACATTTTTCATCACAGGAAAAAAGAATTACATGTGCACATACACACGCATACACAGACATTAGATAAAGAGCACACTGACTTTATCATCTAGTTCCCAATGCAAATTCACTCCTCAGTTTATCCAAGTGGACTGCTTGAAGTTTATTATAAAGGAAGGATGATGGGTATCTCCAAAGAATGAAGTATTTTACAGTAATAGAGTAGTGTTGTATACATTTAATTAATGCCAAATATCCCTGAAAATAAAGAGAAGGTGGAACTTTCTCAAGGAGCAATCAACCTGGGAAAGGCTTTACAATTTGCCTTCATGCACCTCTTGTCCAAATAGGCACCCAAGGTAGTGTGGAAACATAGCCCACTATATCACTACTCACTTGACTCTCAATGGCTTCCTGTTGCTTTTAGAATGGAAACAATGCTTATGAGACTCTGTATATCCCTTCTCCTGCCAACCATGAGGTTCCAATTCATAACTCCTCCACCTCACACTCCCAAGCCCGTCAATCTTTTTTCAGTTGCTAAAAAAGCATGTGCTTCCTTCTACTTAAGGCCATTCACCAAGTCTCACTGCAGCGGTTACCTCAGTACCTAGTTGAATATATGATGACTGAGTGCATGCTATCTCCTTTTTCTGCTACATTCTCTCCCCTCCATTCTTTTTTATTTTTATTTTTTTCCATTCTGTTTTAAATTGGAAGATAATTGCCTTACAAGGCTGTGGTGGACTCTGTTGTACATCAGCGTGAATGAGTCATAATTATATATATTTGCACCTCCATCCCCACCCTATTCCTCCCCTCTAGGTCGCCACAGAGCACCAGGCTAGAGTCCCTGTGTTATACATCAGCTTCCTGCTAGTTATCTACTTTACACATGATCATGGATATATGTCACTGCTATTTTCTCAACCTGTCCTACCCTCTCCTTCCCCTGCTGTGTCTACCAGACCATTCTCTATGTCTGCATTTTCATTTCTTCTCTGTAATTAGGTTCATCAGTACTATGTTTCTAGATTCAATATAGATGCATTAATATATGATATTTGTTTTTCTCTTTCTGACTTACTTTACTCTATATAACAGGCTCTGGGTTCATCCACCTCACTACAATTGACTCAAATTTATTCCTTTTTATGGCTGAGTAATATTCCATTGTATATATATACCACCACTTCTTTATCCATTCATCTGCTGATGGACATCTAGGTTTCTTCCAGGTCCTAGCTATTGTAAATAGTGCTGCAATTACTCACCTCCTGGAGTAATGGGAATGAAGACAAAAATAAACAAATGAAACCTAATTAAACTTAAAAGCTTTTGCACAGCAAAGGAAAAAATTAAAAAAGGTTAAAAACAACCCTTAGAATGAGAGAAAATGATTGCAAATGAAGCAACCAACAAAGGATTAATCACCAAAATATATACGGAGCTCATACAACTACATATCAGAAAAATGACCCAATTAAAAAAAATGGGCAAAAGACCTAAACAGATATTTCTCCAAAGAAGACATACAGATGGCCAACAACCACATTAAAGTTGCTCAACCTAGCTCATTATTAGAGAAACACAAATCAAAACTACAGTGAGTTATCACCTCACACCAATGAGAAGGGCCATCAACAAAAAAACTATAAACAATTAATGCTGAAGAGAGTGTGGAGAAAAGGGAACTCTACTGCACTGTTGGTGGGAATGTAAATTGGTACAGTCACTATGGAGAATAGTACGGATATTCCTTAACAAACCAGGAATAAAACTACCATATGGCCCAGCAATCCCACTACTGGACATAAACCCTGAGAAAACCACAATTCTAAGAGACGCATGCACCCCAGTGTTCACTGCAGAACTATTTACAATAGCCAGGGCATGGAAGCAACCTAAATGTCCCCTTGCATTTTTAACTTAGGGAAGCCTTCTCTTAGTCTACCATCCAATGGTACCACATCCCTTTCTTCATGGCACTGATGAGAAGCTGTAATTCCACATTTATTTCTGTAATAGTTTGGTTAGTACCCACTTACTTTACTAAACTCTTATCTTCATGAGAAGAGCAGCCAAGCCTTTTTTTCCTCATTATGGTTTCCCCAGAGACTGACACAGCAGCTCTCAACATTTAGCAATTCATAAATGTTTGTTGAATATATGAGTGAGTAAAATAATGAATAACTGAACAACAAAAGAAAAATTATAGGAAGAGTAAAGTCCTCCAACATTTTCATAAAGTAACCCAGGTATCACATTCACAGTCAAATAAAGGAAGCAGATAGAACTCTATTGGTACCATTCATCATTACCACTGGCTAATGGTAAAATACTTGGAAGTACAGCACTTAAAATCTGCTGTGAAATCTAAATAGTTTTGGACTATTTCTCTACTAATAGTTTCAAGTAAATTATATGCTTGCTACCTGTCTTTTCTGCAGAGCATGAGGGATCTTAGTTTGCAGACCAGGCATTGAATCTGTGCCTCCTTCAGTAGAAGCACAGAGTTTGTTTTTGTTTAACTACTGGACCATCAGGGAGGTCCCACATGTCTTAATGGTTGTATTTCTGATACTTTAACTTTGGGCTAAGGAAAAAATCTCATCCATTTCCAGGAGGAGCAGTATAGCTTCTGGGTCAAAGGAATTGGTTAAAAATTATTGGGACTCCACAAAAATACAAGAAAAACAATTTTTCCATTTTATTTTATTCTGAAAATATATAGATGGATATTTGAAATGATGATTTCCAAGCATTACTTTAAAAATAGTGTCCTCAGGCAAATGTGTCGGTAGTAGTCTGCCAGTCTCCTCTGTCCATGGGATTCTCCGAGCACGAATACTGGAGTGGATTGCCATGCCCTTCTCCAGGGAACTCAGGTACTGAACCCAGGTCTCCCACATTTCAGGCAGATTCTTTACCATCTGAGCCACCAGGAAAGCTAACAGCTTGCAGTAGTAGTAGCTAAATTAATGTCTTCATAAATTAAAGAAGTCAATGAGTCAGAGACTTTAGAATTGTAAATGCACTTCAAAAAAACCCTCAAGATATAAGCTCAAATAAATTGTATAAGAACATCTTTGTTTTCCTCTTTATTTTGCATACTTCTGTAGTAATTATCTTTCTGGGAGAAACACAGATATTTGAAAAGGGCAGCCTTTATGCTATTGTCACTTAGGCAGCCAAATTCCATATTTACCTTGTGATAACAATATGGATGTTACAAAAAAGGATGAAAAACCCCATAGCTTGCATTTGCCATATGTTGTCAAATGAATCATTTTTATTTATTTCACAGGGCTTCTATGTCAACCATTAATTAAAATTAGAGTGAGCTTGTTATAAGGGTTTGTACCCTACAGCAAAATCTCATCTGAAGTGGGATTCTGACCTTTACAGAGTTCTTACTCAACTCAAACAAAAACATGTTGATACCTCAAGTTTCAAGAATACATGTTTGCTGAAATTCTTAAATATGTCAGTGATACCCATTTTAATGTTGTAGGACATATTCCCTATGTTTTAAAAGATTGTGAGGTTCATAACCATTTAAGGGAAATTAGAAAAATGATTTAGGATTTTGTAGTTTACAAAAAGAAAAAGTATCAGGAACATACAATTGATTTCTTCTGTTTGCCATTTCTTCTTTGTTCAGTTCAAAATTATATTCCCACCCCCTTTCCAGTCTTTTGAAAAGTCCATTCAACTTTCAACTCATAACTGTTTTTGTCTAATTTTTTTCTGAAAATACACTGCCTTGAGAGTTTTTCCAGAAATAAGAGAACACATTTTTAAAAGAAAAAATCCTGAACTTTATAGTCTTTTAACTGATGAAATTTTTCTATTTTATTTATTTACTTATTTTTGGAAGTGCTGATGTTTGTTTGGCTATTCAAAGATGGGAAGAAATACAGAGTTTAGCTCCTAATTTAATTTAAAAAATGGAAAGTAGGTCAAAAGTCATTACACTGCAGCTGGTTCAAATAACTTCTGATGGGTAACACAGGGATGATCATTAATCTGGCACAATTTTTGCACTTGCAGCTTTAGTATTTTGCCTACAATACACGTTCAGCAATAAGGTCAGTCTCTGATAAACAGTAATTTTTGTGTTGTCTCGCAGAGTCAGGAAATGGATTATCCTTGTTGTACAAGCATTGAGTTTAATTAAACAATCAATTATTCATTAAGGCCCTATTTAGGTTCAGCACTGTGCTGGGTGCTTTGGGGGAAAAAAGAAGTACAAGGTAATGCCTGTGCTTAAGTATGAAATATTGACTAAGGCACTCATGTTAACTAAGGGGAGAAAAAATGAGACGCGAAGTTTTGACAAAAATTAAGGACTACAGTAATTATCAAAGGCTCCAAGGAGGAGTTGGGATATGATGTGGATAGTGAGGAGTGCATGGGAAATTATTTTACTGGGAACATGTTTCAAGGAAGGAGAATGAAAGTTATTGGAAAACTAGGTTCCACAATCATGCAATGAGAATACTACAAACATGCTTACTGTTAAATGATATGGGGAAAACATCAACTTAGATAACTTAATAGTCTATTACATCTTTACATACACAAATGAAATTCATTAAAGTATTTTAAAACTCTTTGTATCTGATAGAAGGATTATTTTCTTCTCTATAATTTTAATAACAGATCTTTTAAAGATTAGATTTAGCTAAAATCTGTTGTTACCAAATTTTTCAAGGTGCATATATATATATATATATATGTTTGAAAACATACACTGGTTTTTCCTGGACATGCTTTATCTCTATTCATAACTTTACTTAACACAAATAAAACATTAATGCTTCAGCCAACAATAGTTACTTATAATGTTACCATTTTGGAATGATACTAAAACAAAGAGAAGCTAGGTCACACCCATTTAAAGCTCTTCTTCTTAGCATTACACATAATCTATTTTTGCCATTATATCACTCATTTGTTTTTGCTTACTTAAAAGGTAAACATTTTAATTGTTTCTAGGCTTGAATATTTTAAAACTTGTGATTTTGAAGTAATTTTCTACTGATAGCAATGTTGTAGAGAGAGTACAGAGAGTTTCCACATGCTCTTCAGCCATGGTATCACTATCAACATTGAGAAATTAAGACGGTACAATTTTATGAACTAAACTATAAACATTATTTGGATTTCCCCACATTTTCCACTAATGCCTTCTTTTCTTATTCCAGGATCCAATCCAGGTTATCATGTTCATTTACTCATTATATTCCCTTTGTTGTTGTTCAGTGGTTAAGTCATGTCAGACTCTTTGCAATGCTATAGACTGCAGCAGGCTTCCTTCACTATCTCCCAGAGTTTGCTCAAATTGTTATCCATTGATTCCGTGATGCTATCTAACCATCCCATTCTCTGATGCCTTCTGCTCATTTTGCCTTCAATCTTTCCCAGCATCAGGGTCTTTTCCAAAGAGCCGGTTCTTCCCATCAGGTGGCCAAACTATTAGAGCTTCAGCATCAGTCTGAGCCACCAGGTAAGCCCCTTATATTGCCTTGGTCTCTCTCCTCTAGCCTGAAATTCTTTCATCTTTCCTTGTGTTTTCATAAATTTGACACTTTAAAAGAATACTAATTAGACATTTTGTAGAATAGCCTTTGATCTGGATCTGTCTAATACTTTCTCATGGTTAAACTGAGGTTATGTAATTTTGGAAACAGTACTATCAAGTGCTCTTCTAATGAGGTTATATCAGAGGGTACACAGTATCAAGTGAAGTTGCTCAGTCCTGTCCAACTCTTCGCAACCCCATGGACTGTAGCCTACCAGGCTCCTTTATGACTAGTAATGTTAAGCTTAATCCTTTGGTTAAGATAGTTTCTCCCAGAGTTTCCAATATAAAGTTACTATTTTTCTTTTTCTATATTCTCCTTTTTAGAAGTGATACATTAACTCCATCTCACTTAAATGGAGGGAAATTAGGTAACATTTCCCAAAGAGAGAATTTCAATAAACCTGTGGACATATGTTAACACTATCACAGTGCTAATAAATTCTTTTAGTATAACACACTTTAAGACCATATAACTATGCTGATTGTCCTTGAAATTTTTCCCACTAATTTTAGCTTTCACCAGTGGACCTTGCCTGCGGCAACAATTACTATCATGGTTTAAAGGTAGCTTTTCATTTCCTTCATTCTGTCTATATTCACTAACTAGAATAATTCTATAAGGAAGAGTTAACATATTTTATTTATTTATTTATTCAGTCAATCATGTAATTATAACAATACAGATTTGTGAATATTCATTTTATTCTTTGGGTTATATTCCAAGACTATAATTATTTAATTGGTTGCTTTTATCACTCCAGCTTTGGCTATGGGAGAGTTTTCAAGTTGCTCCTGTGCCCATTTGACATGCTCTCATGCTCTTTTGTCTCTTCTCCTTCTTCCTCATTTTTAACACCTCCTCCATCTATGGCATCACAAGATGCATGAAGTTCATATCATATTTTCCCTGCTCAAGTGCTGAAATCAACAATCTCTGCAAGGAACCCTGATTTCTTTTATTGGAGGACAATTTCTAGAGACCAAGATCTGATCCCTGGGTGTGTTCACTGCTACTGTGATGTTACTGCTGTGGAAATAAATGAAACCAGCCAAATGAGAATAAGTACCCTGGTGGCTCAGACAGCATCTGCCTGCGATGTAGGAGACCTGGGGTTCAATCCCCGGGTCAGGAAGATCCCTTGGAGAAGGGAATGGCAACCCACTCCAGTATTTTTGCCTGGAGAATCCCGTGGACAGGGGAGCCTGATGGGCCACAGTCTGTGGGCTTGCAGAAGAGTCAGACACAACTTAGCAACTAAACAACAATTAGGAATTATAAAGATTTTAACTTTGACAAGGCTATAGCAAGGCTGTTTTAAAAGCTTTATCTCTGAAAATAATTACTAGCACTTGGAGGTATTTAATAACCTTAAAAAGAATTTATGACTTCTGCCATTCCTCCTAGAATATGAAAATATTAAATAAGAATATTCATGAAAACATTTAAAAATGAATACCTACAAATAATTCCTCATATTATTATTAATATTTACTGTACCACTGTTAACAAGTGAATCCAATGTTCTTCTTATAATTCAATTGGAATATCAAGAAAAAGACTATTTTGGAAAAGCAAAGCTGGTGAGGTAACAAAAATACTTCTTTCTATTGGCACATTATCCATTTAGCTTATTAATAAGGATATGGAAAACTTACATCATTAATATTACTTTGTTTTGGTAAAATAGGGAAACAATCTATTTACGTAAACTATTTTAATTAAAACTACTTAACAGATATATTATGACATTAACAAATTCTTTATGAAAGTACCATCTTAGTATAACACCCTATGCTATATGTTATTGTTTTTTTACCCCTCATTCTTCCCCAACCCCTCATTCAAATACAGATCTCCCTCAACTAACAATGGAGTTATATCCATATAAATTAATGCAAACTGAAAATATAGGCATATCTTAGAAATAGTCCAGGTTCAATTCTAGATGACCCCAATAAAGCAAATACCTTAATAAACTGAGTCACACAATTTTTTTGGTTTCCCAAAACATATGAAAGTTATGTTTACACTATAGACTATAATGTAGCCTATTACTGTTTAGCCTATTGCTGTGTTTCAACCAATGCTGAGTGCAACAGCATTATGGCAAAAATGTGCATACATTAAATAAAATGCTTTATTGCTAAAAAAAGGTTAACTATCATCTGCACCTTCAGTGAGTCATTATCTTTTTGCTGGTGTAGGATCTTGCCTCCATGTTGAAGGCTGCTGAGTGATGAGGGTGGTGTTTGCTAAAGGTTGAGGTGTCTGTGTAATTTTTCTGAAATAAGACAATAATGAAGTATGCCACATCAATTGGATCTTCCTTTCTCTTGAAAATTTAGAGGCCATTATAGGGGTATTAACTGGTCTATTTCAATATAATTGTATCTCCATGAACAGGGAGGTCCAAGCAGAGGAGACAATGAGGGGGAACAGCTCATTCATGACGGAATCAGAACACATGTAACACTTATAGATTAAGTTCCCCATCTTGCACGGGTATGTCTCATGGTGCCCCAAACAATTTCAGTAGTAACCTCAAAGATCACATATCACCATGAAAAAAAAAAGTGAAAGTTAGCTGCACAGTTGTGTCTGACTCTTTGCGATCCCATGGACTTTAGCCTGCCCGGTTCCTCTGTCCATGGAATTCTTGAGGGTAGAGTACTAGAGTGGGTTGCCATTTTCTTCTCCAGGGGATCTTCCTGACCCAGGAATTGAGGGATCGAACCTGTGTGTCCTGCAATGCAGGCAGACTAGGGAAGCCATATTATCATAACAAACTCAGTAATAATGAAAATTTTTAAATTTTGTGAGAATTACCAAAACGTGACAGAGAGACATGAAGTGAGCAAATACTGTTGGGAAAATGGCGCCAATCGACTTGCTGGATGAAGGGTTGCCACAGAGTGTCAGTTTGTAAAAAGCACAAGTTATCTGGGGAGCACAATGAAGCAAAGAACAGTAAAACAAAGGTATGCTTCTTCTGTAAGTCAATATGCATTTAATACGTCAAACTCACGAATATCATGGCTTAGCTAAGCCTACCTTACACGTGCTCAGAACATGTACAGCAGCCTAAAGTTGGACACTATCCTCTCACACAAAGACTATATTATAATAAAGTACAGAATATCTACTGTAATTTATTGAAGACTGAACTGAAAGGAGAAAATAGAATGGCTATCTGGGCCCAGAAAGTTTGTAAGTGTATTTGTTGCTTATATCCTTGTGATCACATGGCTGACTGGGAGCAGTGGCTTGCCACTCAGGATCATGAGAGAGTACCATACAATATATTGTGAGCCTGGGAAAAGATTCAAATTCGAAATCTGAAGGAGGGTTTCTACTTATTGCATATCACTAAAACATTCCCTTTATGAATTACAACCTTGTTGTAGAGATGAGGTTTGCATAACTCAATGAAACTATGAGCCATGCTATGCAGGGCCACCTGAGACAGATGGGTCATAGTGAAGAGTTCTGACAAGACATGGTCCATTGGAAGAGGAAATGCAAACTGCTCCAGTATTCTTGCTGCAGAATCCCATGATCAGTATGAAAGGCAAAAAGATACGACACCAAAAAATGAGACCCCCAAGGTCAGAAGGTGTCCAGTTTACTACTGGGGAAGAGCGAAGGGCAATTACTATTAGCTCCAGAAACAATGAAGTAGCTGGGCCAGAGCGAAAATGATATTCAGTTGTGGATGTATCTGGTAGTGAAAATAAAGTTCAATGCTGTAAAGAACAATATTGCATAGGAACCTAGAATGTTAGGTCCATGAATCAAGGTAAACTGGATGTGATCAACCAGGAGATGGCAAGAGTGAACATCAACATCTTAAGAATCAGTGAACAAAAATGGACGGGAATGGGTGAAATTAATTCACATGACCATTATATCTACTACTGTGGGCAAGAATCCCTTAGAAGGAATGGAATAGCCCTAATAGTTAACAAGAGTCCAAAATGCAGTACTTGGGTGCAATCTCAAAAATGATGGAATGATTTCATTTCTTTTCCAAGCCAAACCATTCAACCTAACAGTAATCCAACTCCACTGCATAATTGTGCTTATTTCATATGCTAGTAACGTTATGCTCAACATTCTTCAAGCTAGGCTTCAGCTGTATGTGAACTGAGAACTTCCTGATGTACAAGCTGGATTTAGAAAAGGCAGAGGAACCAGAAATCAAATTGCCAACATTCATTGGATCATAGAGAAAGAAAGGGGATTCCAGAAAAACATCTACTTTTGCTTCACTGACTATGTTAAAACTCTTGACTGTGTAGATCACACCAAACTGTGGAAAATTCTTAAAGAGATGGGAGTTCCAGACCACCTTACCTGAGAAACCTGTATGCAGGTCAAGAAGCAAGAGTTAGAACTGGACATGGAACAACAGACTGGTTCCAAATTGGGAAAGTAGTACAACAAGGCTGTATATTGTCAACCTGCTTATTTAACTTCAATGCAGAGTACATCATAAGAAATGCCTGGCTGAATGAATTACAAACTGGAATCAAGACTGCTGGTGAAAATATCAACAACCTCAGATAGGCAGATGATACCACCCTAATGGCAGAAAGTGAAGTGGAACTAAACAGCCTCTTTAGTTCCTAATGAGGATAAAAGAGGAGAGTGAAAAAGGTGGCTTAAAACTCAACATTCAAACAACTAAGATCACAGCATCCAATCCCATCACTTCACAGCAAATAGAAGGGGTAAAAGTGGGGTAAAAGTGGAAGCAGTGACAGATTTTATTTTCTTGGGCTCAAAAACTACTGCAGACAGTGGCTACAGCCATAAAATTAAAAGACACTTGCTCCTTGGAAGGAAGGCTATGATAAATTTAGACAGCATATTAAAATGCAGAGACATCACTTTGCCAACAAATATTTGTATAGTTAAAGCTATGGTTTTTCCAGTAGTCATGGATGGATGTAAGAGTTCTACCATAAAGAAGGCTGAGTGCTAAAGAACTGAGACTTCCAAATTATGGTGCTGGAGAAGACTCTGGGGAGTCTCCTGGACTGCAAGGAGATCAAACAAGTCAATCCTCAAGGAAATCAACCCTAAATATACATTGGGAGGACTGATGTTGAAGCTGAAGCTCCAATACTTTGTCCACCTGCCGTAAAGAGTTGACTCATTGGAAAAGACCTTGATGCTGAGAAATACTGAAGGCAAAAGGAGAAAGGGGAGGCAGAGGATTAGATGGTTGGATAGCATCACCGATTCAATGGACATGAATCTGAGCAAACTCCAGGAGATAGTGAAGGACAGAGGAGCCCAGCATGCTGCAGTTCATGGGATTGCGAAGAGTCAGACACCAAACACCATTTAGAGACTGAAAAACAATATCACATCACCTATAAAGTTGAAATATCATAAGCTGAAACACTGTAAGTCAGGGACTATTTGTAATTATAAATCTCATGTGTTTCAATGACAGGTGGACCTTTATCATGCTAATACTTGAAGACAGATATTATTTTTGATTGTCTAAATAACAAAGTCAATTGAGAAAAACTGTATTCCCTACTTAAAAATAGTTTCAAATACATGTTTCAGCTCTTTCTAACTGTGCTCCCTTAACTGGATTATCTAACCTCTATGAACCTTCATTTAACTTTTCAAAATATATATATAAGGATCCTCACATCTAACTTACAGGTACGTGGGGAGTGTAAAATCAGCATAATCAGTGTTACTTTGATGTTATTTGGCTTCTCTGACACTCAGATGGTAAAAAATCTGTCTGCAATATGGGAGACCTGGGTTAGATCCCTTTGTCAGGAAGATCTCCCGGAGAAGGGAATGATAACCTGGTTCACTATTCTTGCCTGGAGAATTCCACGGACAGAGGAGCTTGGCAGTCTATAATCCATGGGTTCACAATGAGTCAGACACAGTTGAGTGACTTACACTTAATGTTATTAGGGGATTTGATTCTGGTCTTCATTTTAAAAATCCTATGGCAACCACAAACATCAGGAACAGTAACTGATTAATAAAAGATACTGTAAATGTTACAAGTCTGCCATGTAAGTTAATGGTGTTTTACTAACAATGGTGAAAAAAATATAAATCTAAAACCATGATTAAGTAAGGTCCAGTTGGATAGCCTATTGGTGTTATCCAAAGTGACAGATTGCTTTTCTGAAGGTTTACTGAAACACAGCAAATCAAGATGGATACAAAGTTTTTTTTTTTTATAAAGATCAGGAAAAGATTATGAAATTTTTTAGGATGTAAGACTATATTTATAGTTATGAAAATATAATGTTTCTTGTTAATATTAAGAGCAAGTATCAATAAGAATACCAATGAAAAAATATTGAGAGATTATTGTCCATTTTATCATAAAGGAGACAGTTTGATACAGTGGATAATAACTGAGTTTTGAAATAAGAAGGAAGAATGTATCATTCAAGTCCAAATCTGCACTGATTAACAGAAAATAGCCATACCTTATCATTAATATAGGATTAATAAAATTTCTCCTTCAGAGTTGTTGTGATGTAAGACGTATGGATGAAGAGGTTAGCATGCAGTTTGGTACCTAAAAAGCCCTCAGTCCACGATTACATTTCCTAGGATGACAATGTCTTCTGCTTTTACGAGCATTCCTACCAAAAATGTAGGCAGACATTTTGATATGTATCCATTATGCATTCAATAAATGTATTCATTAATTCATTCAACACAATGTTTGAGGCACTCAGATCCACAATATGAAGGAAATCAGCACATGTGACCATAGTGCAAAGCAAGAGATCAATTATTGATGAAGAGATAGTAGCAACAGTGTGAGAAAAGGAGAGTGTTAAAATAAGTATCACTAAAGTGACAGAATTTGATTGATCATAGAAGATATATATGGTTCCTAAAATTTCAGAAGGTTGTAGAGAGAAACAGATGGTGGAAACTAGAGTAAATTCCATGTACAACCCGAAAAAAGTTCTGAGCCTCATGTGAGCCAGTCTTCAAGCAAATAGGCTCTAGTCATAATGAGAAAATAATTCCAGTTCTCTAATTGTCTCTCAAGGAACATCAAAGGGACTCAATTTGAAACCTACTTCTGCCATCCTTTTCATTTCTTTATGTTTTACCCCCTTCTGCTTCCCCTGAAGCATTCCTTCATGTTTCTCCTTCTCTACACAGCATCAAAATATACTTCATCCCAAGAGGTCTTTCCTTTTTCATTTCCTTTGCTGTATTTCTCTTTATTCTTACCCCTTGTAGAAGTTACTCTTGACACAATTCAAATTCCCTATTCTGATTTTCCCTCCACTGATTAGTATGATCTGCATAAAAAGGTTCAAGAACTAGGGCAGGGGCTCTTTTCCAAAGGATTCAAGGAGAGAACTGTATTTCAACATAATTGGTTTTCTCTTTATATGCTATGCATTTATTTTATGCATTTAGAAACATCATTCTGAGAAGTAATCCACAGGTTTCTTTAGATTGCCAAAGAAGTTTGTGGCACAAAACAAGTTTTAAAACCCTTAAAACTAGGGAGGAGGAGAAGGAGCAATGGCAGCAAATATTTATTCAGTTGAATTTTTGTCCCTATTTCACTTGAAAGGACCTGCAGTCTTGCAGGAGACAGTGAGCAGTCTACGTGGCCAAAACTTATCAGGAGGAACAGGAAGGGAAGGGAGATGAGACACTGATTTCCATGAGAAAGGAAACAAAAATGACAGACAAAACAGCCACTATCCTGCGTATAAATAGTAGCAGCCTTTTCACAAAAAAACAAATGGTGCATCCCCTCTATTTTCCTTTCTATCCTCTCTTAGATTACCCGGCTTCTTCTCTCATTAGTGTTCCCCAAATGATCCATAGTCTAAATCTAGCAACGCAATATTCGACCTTACTAAAACTTCTGATGTCAAAGCAGATTAGTTGCTTCCCCAAATTAAACGGAAATCAGCTGTCACAGTTCAAATATTTCACAGCAGGTACCCAGCCATCTAATTCGCATCTGTCTCCCCTTATACCCTCCACACCTCTCCTAATACTTTAACTGGAAATCTTCAAGGCAGTAGATTTCTGAAAGACATTCCTGTCAGCTCTTAGTTTGTTGAAAAATCAACCCACCTGCCACCAGCTATGTGACAGTTTCTCCAGTGTTGCCAGGCCCATAACGGCTCAGAGTATATGTGAATATATTATTTTTGACAGGTTCCTCTCCCAATTAAAGACCACACAACACTCTCCATTCACAGTCAAGATTCCCAATAGTTCTATCCCTTGAGAAGCTAAGGAGATTTACACCTAGGAAAAAATAAGAATCTGTAGGTTTTCAGGGGGATCTGTGGAGGGACACACATCAGCGGACAGCACATTCTTTAACATTAGCCGTCAGTCTTCAGGGGCAGTGCCGGCTGCCAATTTGCAGGATGTTAGTCACCTTCTGCCATCAGCTCCATGACAATAGCAAAACTCTCCCGTAATACCCAAACTTTCGCTTCTGTGAAAGTGGCAGAATCCCAATTATTCTCACAAATAGAAGACTCAGAACTGACTGAACCACATTTTAAGTTTTTCTCTTGAGGACAGATTGAATATGGCACCTTCTTTCAAGTAATGACCACTTGAAAGATCAAACTATTGCAGGAAACTGCATAGATAACATGAATTTAAACTTGTTCTCATGGTGGTTTACAGTCAATGGTGAATGAGAACTGATTTTCTTTTGCAGTTTAACTCCCTTGAACTTCAAAATTTACAACTAATATTATTGGTGAGAGACTTACACTAGCTGACATCTATTCTATTACCAATAATAGAAAATTCAGAAAATGTATTGAGTGAATAGTACATATCAAGCATTGCACACATATGAACCCATTTAATTTTCATTGAAATCCTTTTATTTGAATACCAAGATGATCATTTTGAAGAGGAGGAAACTGAGAACATAAGTGACCAGATGAAGCTAGTACTAGGCAGAGCCTGGATTTGAGAGTAGGCAGTCTGAATCCAGAGGCCAATTGCAAGCTTTATTCTTATGCAGGGCTCCACATATAAAAAGGCCCCATACTTAAGGTTCTTTTCTAATTGTCTTGAGATTATTAATAATTTTTGGATAAAGAGCTATGCATTTTCATGCTGCACTTCACCTTATATAGCTGGTCCTGAGCACACAATTAACCTGAATGCTACATGGACTATATTTTACCACCTAGCTCAGAGAAAGTCCAGCAAACTCCGCTGCTTTATCCTTACCCATGTTCAGAGTTCTTACTTGTCCTTATCTTAACTGAAATCTTGTTCTCAGTAGAAAACATCAGTCTTTTGGAAGGTTACCTCTCAAGTGATGGTCAGTGTTTTGTTTACCGTCTACCCACTATGTGCGTGAGGGTTAGGAGGGTCTATTTACTTCATGCTTCTCATTTCCACTTTTCGACCATTTCTCTCAGCTTCTTATAAAGTAACTCCTACTTCCTTGATTACCAAGCTATTCATTACACTGCTCTTCCCCTTTCTCATTTGGGATCATTTTTAAAGCCTCTGGTTCATTCTCCACTTGTTGACTTGATTCTTTGGAACCAGGCCGAAGCATCTTTAACATCACAGTGCCTTCAATATCCATACATAAACCCATCCTTTCACTACCTGGTCTCTCACATCTTTGACCTCTAAGTCTATGATATCAATTCAGCCACATTCTGCAAAGGTGATACATAGGAATTTGTTACTACCAGAAATGGAACCGCTTAATCATAAATTCGTATTTGCTATATTTTTGCTACTGCCATCAGCCCTTCCAGTTGAATTATTTACTCTTTTGATCTTAATTCTTGATCCTGTAGGATCTTTTCATCTTCTACACTCTGCTTTCCTTATGCCACAACGTTTATCTTTATTAATGTCTTCCCTTACTCATTGATACCACAGACCACTATTTCTATACTTATGTCAGTACCCAAACTCCACAGCACTTCTATTTTTTTCATCACAGCAATCTGGCAAAATGTCATCCTAAATTAATCCTGACCAATGATTTCTCTATGTCTGCATTTTAAAATCCAAGCTTTACTGGATTTAAACCCATACTAGATAGCTTTGAATCAGATGTACAAATGATTACCAATTTCCAATAGGTTATCAGCCCTGGCAGGCAATTCAATTCTCCAAAAATGTCCCAGTATATCTGCTCTCAGCTCAAATGCACTAGTGATATTGTTTGAGAAATGAATTCTAAGCAAGTGATTTATACAGGAGTGATGAAAGCTGGATAGGACAGGATGAGAAGTGAGGCAAAAGGCCTGGGTTCTGCTGAATTCTAGCGTCAATCTCAACCCACAAGGAGTCCAGAACACAAATGGCACTACGGAGTTGGACTACTTGAGGCAGAGACAAGAAATTCAGGATTTTGTATCAATATAGGCCCCTACTCATCCCATTCGTTAGCCCTTCATTCCCTGGAGGTAGGGAAAAACCTCCTAGGCATACATACATACAACCAAGGGCAATTTTCAGAAGACTACATGAGTTGCTTGCAGCTGACCTTAACAGCATCTGGGTGATGAATTCACTGTGGAGTACATGAGATTTGAGTGAGAGAACCATTACCATCAACTCCATTTACTTTTGCAATCTCTACAATAATTCAGTTCAGTTCACTCACTCAGTAGTGTCCAACTCTTTGCAACCCAATGGAATGCAGTACACCAGGCCTCCCTGTCCATCACCAACTCCTGGAGTTTACTGAAACTCATGTCTATTGAGTCGGTGATGCCATAAAACCATCTAATTCTCTGTCATCCCCTTCTCCTCCCACCTTCAATCTTTCCCAACATCAGGGTCTTTTCAAATGAGTCAGTTCTTCGTATCAGGTGCCCAAGGTATTGGAGTTCCAGCTTCAGCATCAGTCCTTCCAATGAACACCCAGGACAGACTTCCTTTAGGATGGACTGGTTGGAACTCCTTGCAGTCCAAGGGACTCTCAAGAGTCTTCTCCAACACCACAGTTCAAAAGCATCAGTTCTTCAGTGCTCAGCTTTCTTTATAGTCCAACTCCCACATTCATACACGACTACTCGAAAAACCATAGCTTTGAATAGATGGACCTTTAATGACAAAACAATGTCTCTGCTTTTCAATATGCTGTCTAGGTTGGTCAGAACTTTTCTTCCAAGGAGCGAGTATCTTTTAATTTCATCGCTGTATCACCATCTGCAGTGATTTTGAAGCCCCAAAATAAAGTCTGTGACTGTTTCCACTGTTTCTCCATCTATCTTCCATTAACTGATGGGACCAGATGCCATGATATTAGTTTTCTCAATGTTGAGTTTTAAGCCAACTTTTTCACTCTCCTCTCTCACTTTCATCAAGAGGCTCTTTAGTTCTTCCCTTTCGGCCATAAGGGGGGTGTTATCTGCATATCTAAGGTTATTGATAATTCTCCTGGGCAATCTTGATTCCAGCATGTGCTCCATCCAGCCCAGCATTTCTCATGATGTACTCTGCATATGAGTTAAATAAGCAGGGTGACAATATACAGCCTCGACGTACTCCTTTCCCTATTTGGAAACAGTCTGTTGTTCCAAGTCAAGTTCTAACTGTTGCTGCCTGACCTACATACAGATTTCTCAAGAGGCAGGTCAGGTGGTCTGGTATTCCCAACTCTAAGAATTTTCCACAGTTGGTTGTGATTCACACAGTCAAAGGCTTTGGCATAGTCAATAAAGCAGAAGTAGATGATTTTCTGGAACTCTCCTGGTTTTTCAATGATCCAGCAGATGTTGGCAATTTGATATTTGGTTCCACTGCCTTTTCTAAATCCAGCTTGAGCATCTGGAAGTTCACGGTTCACGTACTGTTCAAGTCTAGCTTGGAGAATTTTGAGCATTACTTCGCTAGCCTGTGAGATGAGTGCAATTGTGCAGTAGTTTGAGTATTCTTTGGCATTGCCTTTCTTTGGGATTGGAAAGAAAACTGACCTTTTCCAGTCCTGTGGTCATTGCTGAGTTTTCTAAACTTGCTGGCATATAGAGTAAAGCACTTTCACAGCATCATCTTTCAGGATTTGAAATAGCTCAACTGGAATCCCATCACCTCCACTAGCTTTGTTTGTAGTGATGCTTTCTAAGGTCCACTTGACTTCCAATTCCAGGATGTTTGGCTCTGGGTGAGTGATCACACCATCGTGATTATCTGGGTTGTGAAGATCTTTTTTGTACAGTTCTGTGTATTCTTGCCTCCCTCTTCTTAATATCTTCTGCTTCTGTTAGGTCCATACCATTTCTGTCCTTTATTGAGCCCATCTTTGTATCTCTTTGTATCCCTTTGTATCTCTACTTTTCTTGAAGACATCTCTAGTCTTTCCCATTCTATTGTTTTCCTCTATTTCTTTGCATTGATCGCTGAGGAAGGCTTTCTTATCTCTCCTGGCTATTCTTTAGAACTCTGCATTCAAATGGGTATATCTTTCCTTTTCTCCTTTGCCTCTCACTTCTTTTCTCAGCTATTTGTAAGGCCTCCTCAGACAACCCTTTTGCCTTTTTGCATTTCTTTTTATTGGGGATGGTCTTGATCCCTGCCTCCTGTGCAATGTCATGAACTTCCATCCTTAGTTCTTCAGGCACTCTATCAGATCTAATCCCTTGAATCTATTTCTCACTTCCACTGTACAACTGTAAGGGATTTTATTTAGGTCATATCTGAATGGTCTAGTGGTTTTCCCTACTTTCCTCAATTTATGTCTGAATTAGGCAATAAAGAGTTCATGATCTGAGCCACAGTCAGCTCCTGGTCTTGTTTTTGCTGACTGTTTAGAACTTCTCTATCTTTGGCTGTGAAGAATATTATCAATCTGGTTTCAGTATTGACCACCTGGTCATGTTCATGTGTAGTCTTCTCTTGTGTTGTTGGAAAATGGTGTTTGCTATGACCAGTGCATTCTCTTTGCAAAACTCTTATTAGCCTTTGCCCTGATTAATTCTGCACTCCAAGCAAAATTTGCCTGTTACTCCAGGTATTTCTTGACTTCCTAATTTGTACTCCGGCCCCCTATAATGAAAAGGACATCTTTTTTTGGGTGTCAGTTCTAGAAGGTCTTGTAGGTCTTCATACAACCATTCAACTTCAGCTTCTTCAGTATTACTTGTCGGAGCATAGACTTGGATGACTGTGATACTGAAAGTTTTACCCTGGAAAAACAGAGATCATTCTGTCGATTTTGAGATTTTTTCCAAGTACTGCATTTCGGACTCTTTCATCAACTATGATGGCTACTCCATTTCTTCTAAGGGATTCTTGCCCAAAGTAGTAGATATAATGGTCATCTGAGTTAAATTCACCCATTCCAGTCCATTTTAGTTTGCTGATTCCTAAAATGTTGATGTTCACTCTTGCCATCTCCTGTTTGACCACTTCTAATTTGCCTTGATTCATGGACCTAACATTCCAGGTTTCTATGCAATGTTGCTCTTTACAGCATTGGACTTTACTTCCGTCACAGTCATATCCACAACTGGGTGCTGTTTTTGCTTTGGGTCTGTCTCTTCAGTCTTTCTGAAGTTATTTCTCCACCCTTCTTCAGTAGCATACTGGGCACCTACCGACCTGGGGAGTTCATCTTTCAGTGTCCTATCTTTTCACCTTTTCATACTGTTCATGGGGTTCTCAAGGCAAGAATACTGAAGTGGTTTGCCATTCCCTTCTCCAGTGGACCATGTTTTTTCAGAACTCTCCACCATGACCCATCTGTCTTGCATAGCCCTACATGGCATGGCTCATAGTTTCATTGAGTTAGACAAGGTTGTGGTCCATGTGATCAGATTGGTTAGTTTCCTCTGACTGGCTTTCAGTCTGTCTGATGGAGAAGGATAAGAGGCTTATGGAAGCTTCTTGATGGGAGAGACTGACTGAGGAGAAACTGGGTCTTGTTCTGATGGGCAGGGCCAAGCTCAGTACATCTTTAATCCAATTTTCTGTTGATGGGTGGAGCTGTATTCCCTCCCTGTTATGTACCTGGGGCCAAACTATGGTGAAGCTAATGGCGACCTCCTTTAAAATGTCCCATGCAAGCACTGCTACACTCAGCACCCCCGATTCTGCCCCGACACAGACAACCCACGGCCTCCACCAGAGACTCCTACATACTCACGGGCGAGCCTGGCTCATAATCTTGTGGGGTCACTGCTCCTTTCTCCTGGGTCCTGGTGTACACAAGGTGAACATGGGGTTGCAAAGTGTCAGACATGACTGAAGATACTTAGCATGGATGTATGCACAATCCAAAGCTGGTATCACTGAAGACTCAGACTACTATAATTACTTAAACATTTTTCTATCTTCCTCCTACCTATCAACCTACTTGAACCCCCACTACTATCTAAGGCATTTTCCTTTGTTTACATACTCTCTCAGAATGGTGTTACTCAACTCCAGGGATCTTATTTCTTACATTATGTGCTTAATATTGTCTGCCCAACCAAGCTGAAAGCTCCAAGAGAACAAGGACCATTTTGATCACCAATATTATCCCTCTTGGTATAAAAGAGTGGTACACATATATTCCTTGATGAATGAATGAATGAAAACAGCTATCACTTCTATAGAACCTACTGTGTGCCACAGACTATTCCAGATGCTTTATGCATAAGTTTATTTATTAATATTTTCCATAGCAATCAGTGAACTATATGCTAATACTATTCATTTCACTGAAGATAAAAGAAATTGACATTCCGACAACTAGTAGGAAGATCTGAGATTTTAATCTAAGTAATTCCTGCTCTTATCTTTTACATTATAGGGCATTATGTTGCCTTTCAAGTGAATGATGGAATGAATAAAGTACTAATGAAATGGAGTGAGAGAAAAGGGAGGAGAATGGAGGAAGGAAAGAAGAAAGGAGGGAAAGAAGGAAAGAAGAATGCATGTGTACCTACACATATACATGCTATTATGATGTAGTGAGGAGCTTTTGAGGTTCTCTGAATAAACTGCCATTTGTTTAACCTGTATTCTTAATCAAATATCAGTTATCACTTAGTTTATAGCCACACTTCATCTCTAAAGTGTTCACTCATAATATTAATTTGAAGAGACCAAATTACCTATTTTCTCAAATACTCAGAACTAAAACACTCAGAAAATTTAACCATGCTAACCTCATCACAAGTCACCCATCACATAGTTTATGTGTTACTAACAGACACAGTTCTGATACTGGGCCCTCCACTAGGCAATATCTACAGTGATAGCAAAGCATTAAAGGAAATGTACCAGTCTCACACAGTAAATTTATCACTTTAAACATAACTGGAAGCATAGAGTACCTCAATAATGGAAGGGAAGATAATATTAATAGGTTTTTTTAAAAAAATATAGTAATAGTTTGAAACAATTTGGTCTTCTAGGAATTCAGATGGGAAATTAATAGTTGCTCAGGTTTGGAAGTAAACTTCAAGGTTATTCTACCCAAATCTTTCATGACATCTGCGCCACTCAGAGAATTTTACTTACTAATTTTCTTTCCTATAAAGATTCTCATTAATGAGTTTAATATTTTTAAGCTTAAGACTATAAATTGAGAGCTGGCTGCTTAAAAATGAAGCTGGATAAAAGATTTGTTTTGTCACATGTCTTTTTTAAATAAAATGATCGAAGATGTCTTTAGTCATCATCAGAATGTAGTTTGAGCCTTCATGTGTGTGAGAGAACATTTCCCTCAATTTATTATAATTTCTGTGATTTATGCACAACAGTGATGGAAACAGCTTGGTGTAGGTTTCCAAGGCACAGTGTGGGAGGCCCTGTGTGTGCACAATTCCTCGTTATTTGTTAATAGGATTTGTCCACATACCTTCTTCCCAATCTGTCCGGTGCTTTGAAATATTGCAGCTGCTTTTCATTTCCTGTTAAATCTGACTGGCAGCAATGCCAGAGCTGTAGCTCAACCTGGAAACAGAAGCATGACTCCAAGCAAGAATACACAGGGTGGCAAGAGGGTCATTAACGCCACCACAAAGTGAACTTCCCATCACCGGCTACCATCTGGGGACTTAGTTACAGCGCTAGGCCCACTTCTAAAGTAGGGTGTTCCGTCTGCACTGGACGCTGGTTGATGATATGGGTGACTCCAGCATGGTGGTTCTTAACTGGGCGCGATTTTGCTTCCCACAGGACATTTAGCAATGTCTGTGTTAATGGTCCCACTGAGGGCTGATTCCCATCACATGGGTGGAAGGCCAGGGACGCAGCTAAAAATCCCACAATGCACCTGGAAGTCTTCCATGACAAAGAATTATACTGTACATAATTTCAGTACTGCTGAGGTTGAGAGTCCTGTTCAAGGTATTCCAAACCACACTAAAAGCTATAAATGATAATTTCCCTTCTTTACTGCCATTTAGGATACAAACAGCAATGCTTACTAGGGAACAAGCACTTTTAAATGCATGGGAACTGACTTGGTACTACACTTCTGTATCGGTGATATTTATGAATTCATTTATTGCTATGCATTTTGACCAGGATAAAAAGAACCAACAGGCACTTCCCTGGTGGTCCACTGGCAAAGACTCTGTGCTCCCAGTGCAAGGGCTGGGGCTAGTCCCTGTTCAGGGAACTAGAACCCACAAGCCACAAACAACAGTTTGCATGCCATAACTAAAGATTCCACATGCCGCAACTAACACCCAATGCAGACAAATAAATAAATATTTAAAAATAAGTACCAACAGTCAGGAGAAAGGAAAATGAAAATTCTTAGAAATGTTATAGCTTGGGGGGACTTTTCTAGTCCAGGCTTTACAAATTCTGTTCCTTAAACAACTAGTTCCGTAAGACATATCCCATGATATGTCTTGTAGGCATCCAGGTCAAATGACACAGAGAAATGTTGGTTTAAACAGAGTGAAATGTGCCTTGATTACACACAACCATTCTAAGAGCCTTGACTGCTCACAGGCACCATGGCTCTTCAAAGCTAACTATAGTAAAAAAAAATATATGTGTATTCAAACTCATTGGACCATGAAATCTTTTACTTCTGTCATATCTATTAATACAGCTTAAACAAATGATCTAGTCCAACCAGCATGTTCCAGTAAATAAAGAAGTATGGTACAAAAGCTGGGGTTATTTGTCCAGGATTACTGACCAAGTTAGAGACAAAGAAAGGATCACATCAAAGACTACCTCACACAGTCCATTCTTTCTTCCACTATACAATGCTTCTTTATACAGCTGTTTTAAAATATGATTTAATTATATCATTACACCATGGTACATAATGCTTAGAGTAAAAATTACTTTACACAGAGGGGGCTTTCCCTGGTTGTTCAGCAGGTAAAGAATCCACTTGCAATGCAGGAGACCCAGGTTCAGTTCCTGGATTGGGAAGATCCCTAGAGAAGGGAATGGCGACCCACTCTAGTATTCTTGCCTAGAGAAATCCACGGACAGAGGAGCCTGGAGGGCGACAGTCCATAGTGTTGCAAAGAGTCAGACATGACTAAGCAACTAATACTTTCACTACACAGAGTATTTTCAAATTCATGATCCTGTTTAATTCTCACAACTCAGATCAAGTTATTTTTTCCACTTCTTTTCTTCCCTTCTTCATCTTCATCATCATCTCTCCTCTCATCATCAGTACTGCCACATCTTGAATATAAACCACTAGTTCACCATGAGGTTAGGGTCTTGTTACCCCAACACTGAAAACAAGCTGTGGCTCACTGGAGCCACTATTGTTTATTGAATTAATGGATGCCCCATTTTATAGAGAAAAAAGAGTAAGAGGCTAACTTACAGTGGAAATATTCCTGATGGTTCAGACAGTAAAGAATCTGCCTGCAATGCAAGAGACCCAGATTCAATCTCTGGGTCAGGAAAGTCCCTTGGAGAAGGGAGTGGCGACCCACTCCAGTATTCTTGCCTGGAGAATTCCATGGACAGAGGAGCCTGGTGGGCTACAGTCCATGGGGTCTTAAAGAGTCAGACATGACCAAGCAACTAACATTTTCACACATTATTTTTAAGAAACATGTTATTTACAGATGTCTTTTGACCATGTACATTTCCTTTTCAGAAAAAAGTCTATTCAGTTTAGGTACCATTTAAAAATTTTTTTTGTTTTTGTTTTTGATGTTAAGCTCTATGAGCTATTTATACATGTTGCATATTAATCCTTGATTGATCATATCATTTATAAATATTTTCTCTCATTCGGTTGGTTATCTTTTCCTTTTGTCAGTGATTTCCTTTGCTATGCAAAAGTTTTTAAGTTTAATTAGGCCCCATTTATTTATTTTTGTTTTTATTTCCTTTGCTTTAGGAGACATATACAAAAAAAAAAAAAAAGAAAAGTGCTGCAATTCATATCGAAGACTGTTCTATCTATGTTTTCCTCTGTCTTTTATGGTATCTGGTCTTATATTTAGGCCTATAATCCACTTTGAGTTTCTTTTTATATATGGTGCTAGGGAGAGTTCTAATTTTATTCTTTTATATGTAGGTGTCCAGTTTTCCCCGTACCACATATTGAAGAGATTGTCTTCTCTCCATTGTATATTCTTACTTCTTTATCATAGACTAACTACCCTTAAGTTCATGGGTTTATTTCTGGGCTCTTGATTCTGTTCCATTGCTCTATGTATCTGTTTTTTTGTGCCAAAACCATACTGTTTTGATTAATGTGGTTTTGGAAGTAATGGAGCATTACTCCTTCTCTGTTCTCTTCCTTTTAGAAGATTTCAATCTTTTTCAAGAGTGTCTGGCTATTGGGTCTTTTGAGTTTCAGCACAAATTTTTAAATTATTTGTTATAGTTCTGTGGAAAATGCAATTGGTATTTTGATAGGGATTGCCCTGAATCTGTAGATTGCCTTGGGTAGTATGAACATTTTAGTAATATTAATTTTCCCAATCTAAGAACACAGTATACCTTTCCATCTGTTTGTGCTCTCTTCAATTTCTTTCATCAGTATCTTGCAAATGAGAACCACAGTGAGATATCACTTTATACTTTATACCACAATGAGATATACTTATAAATGAGATATCAATTATCCTTGTCAGAATCACAATCATCAAAAAGAACACAAATAATAAATGTTGGTGAGAATGTAGAGAAAAGGGAGGCCTCGTACACTGTTGGTGTGAATGTAAACAGATGTGGTCACTATGGAAAACAGTATAGAGGTTTTGTCCTGGATATATATCCCCAAAACAGTAATTAGAACAATACATGCAGACTAATGTCTGCAGCAATTTTATTTACAATTGCCAACATATGGAAGCAGTCTAAGTGTCCATCAACAGGTAAATGGATAAATAAGATGATGCACACACACACACACAATGGAATACTACTAATACATAAAAAAGAACACATTTTTTCCATTTGAGGCAACATGAATGGTCATGGAAGGCATTATGCTAAGTGAAATAAGTCAGGCAGAGAAAGACAAATCTTATATGTTATCACTTATATAGGGAGTCTAAAAATACAATAAACTAGTGGATATAACCCAAAAAGCAGACTCACAAATCTAGAGAACAACCCAGTGATTACCTACGGGGAGAAGGAAAAGAGGAGGGCAATATAAGTGTAGAGGAGTAAGAGATACAAACTATTATGTATAAAAAAGCTACAAGGATATACTGTACAACACAGGGAATGTAACCAACATTTCATAATTACTCTAAATGGAGTCTAACCTTCAAAATTTGAGAATCACTATATTGTACATCTGTAACGTACAATAATGTATGGCAACTATATTTCAATTAAAAGTAATAAATAGTAAAATCACTTAATCTGCTGAAGGCACTATGCTAGTCAAATTTTCATTTCTTTGAATTAGTAACAAGTAGCGGCAACAACAAGAGATAAAGCAAAACTGACAGAGGCAAGGGGAAAAAAATCACATTCTTTAGGAAAGCATCTAATAGAAACTACAGAATAAGTGAAAGAAAATTGCAGCACTCTACTTTTTTCTTGTTTTTGCACGTTAAGAGAATGAGTAGAGGCAAGCTGGACTTATTTTATATTTCAGCATATTGACTTACATTCATTTGATTTCATGCAAAAGGCCAATGATTTTGCTAGGGAAATTTTCTCAGTGGAGCTACAAGAAGGGACAGAATAATGAGCAATGAACTTTTCATGACTATCTGGTTAAACTAGCTGAACTTAAACACTTCAGTAGTTTTATATTTTTATTTCTTGTGGTCATGGAGTCTAGTCAACTTGGTGTTTAACTCATAATTCTCAAAAAACAAAACTAAGTAGAACTCGCCCCAAAAGTAAAGAGATGAAAGATCATCTTTAATGATGAATTCCCTAAGCTTACTAAAGAACTTTGTCAGTTCTTCTCCACTAACAGAGAGACCAGCATTGCAGGGAATAGTCTGACCAGGGGATTTTTGCAGAAACCAACACCTGTGGCCAGTGATTTATTATGTAAGTGAATACTGAAATGTCTCCAATGACCTTTGAGTAACAAAAGGTGTATTAATGAAAGCACTTGTTACTAGGAAGCAACCTTTAACACTGGTATATGTTACCAATTTCCTTGGGGGAGGAAATGGCAACCCACGCCAGTATTCTTGTCTGGAGTACCCCATGAACAGAAGAGGCTGATGAGCTACAACAGTCCATGGGGTCACAAAGGTCAGACATGACTGAGCGACTAACATTTTCACACATTATTTTTAAGAAACATGTTATTTTCATATGCCTTTTGACCATGTACATTTCCTTTTTAGAAAAAAGTCTTTCAGTTCAGGTACCATTTTAAAAATTTTTTTCTGCTCAGTCATGTCCAACTCTTTGCAACCCCATGGACTATAACCTACCAGTACCCTCTGTCCATGGGATTTTCCAGGCAAGAATACTGGAGTGGGTTGCCATTTCCAATTTAAAGGTAGGCAAACATAAAAGGACATTATAACCACAAAAGAAGATAAAATCAGCTTAGTTCATTTCTAGACTTGAGACTAATGATTTTAATATCCAGTTATAGTCATATGTTTCCACATCTATTTGCCATGAAGTGATGGGACCAGATGCCATGATCTTAGCTTTCTGAATGTTGGACTTTAAGCCAACTTTTTCACTCTCCTCTTTCACTTTCATCAAGAGACTCTTTAGTTCTTCTTCATTTCTGCCATAAGGGTGGTGTCACCTGCATATCTGAGGTTATTGATATTTCTCCCAGCAATCTTGATTCCAGCTTGTGCTTCTTCCAGCCCAGCATTTCTCGTGATGTACTCTGCATATAAGTTAAATAAGCAGAGTGACAACATACAGCCTTGAGGTACTCCTTTCCCGATTTGGAATCAGTCTGTTGTTCTATGTCCAGTTCTAACTGTTACTTCCTGACCTGCATATAGGTTTCCTAAGAGGCAGGTCAGGTGGGCTCCAAAATCACGGCAGATGGTGATTGCAGCAATGAAATTAAAAGACGCTTACTCCTTGGAAGGAAAGTTATGACCAACCTGGACAAGACATTGAAAAGCAGAGACATTACTTTGTCAACAAAGGTCCATCTAGTCAAGGCAATGGTTTTTCCAGTAGTCATGTACGTATGTGAGAGTTGGACTATAAAGAAAGCTGAGCCCCGAAGAATTGATGCTTTTGAACTGTGGTGTTGGAGAAGAGTTTTGTGAGTCCCTTGCACCGCAAGGAGATCCAACCAGTCCATCCTAAAGGAGGTCAGCCCTGGGTGTTCATTGGAAGGACTGATGCTGAAGCTGAAACTCCAATACTTTGGTCACCTGATGCGAAGAACTGACTCATTTGAAAAGACCCTGATGCTGGCAAAGATTAAGGGCAGGGGGAGAAGGGGACGACAGAGGATGAGATGGCTGGATGGCATCACCAACTCAATGGACATGAGTTTGGGTAAACTCTGGGAGCTGGTGATGGACAGGGAGGCCTGGCATGCTGTGGTTTGTGGGGTGGCAAAGAGTCGGACACGACTGAGTGACTGAACTGAACTGATAGTCATATGTTTAGAAAAATCTTAAATGAGCCTGAAGCACACATAAAGCTAAACTGAAAGGCTGCCACAAGATATTTCTTTATTGACAAGTCTATTAACCCATCACTCATTCATATATCAGTATGCACATACTATGCAGAAAGTACCAAGTTCAGTGCTATGGAGGATTAAAGATAAAGACTATGATCTTAAGGAAGCCATGCACTAGAGAATCAGATATTAAAAAAGATAATCCCACACACATGTGCACAAAATTGTATTTAAAAAATGCTTGTTGCAGTTTCACATTTTTAAAAAATGCAGGGAACATAAAGGTTCATTAAGAGAGAAATGGCTAAAATAATATAAATAATTCACTATGTGTAATAATATATCAGCAGCAAGTAGCTCACAAAACAATCCCAAGATTCAGAATTTGAGTGAATAAAGCAAGTTGCTGAATAAACATGGCCACATAAATACTATATATTTAGGGTATATAACATATATAGAAATGGTTAGGGGAAAGTTCTGAAAAGACATAAATGAAATGAAAACAGTGGTTCCCTCTAGGTAAAGTACTGGAACTAGAGGAGATGGTCATAAAAATTACAGTTCAGATTTTATAATGAGAATATGTTTACTGTTTATCAAAGAATATAAACAGACAGATATAGATATAGGTTTATATTAATGTGATCAATACCATAAAGAAAATCACATAAAGTGATTAAAAAAATTTTAATGAGTGAAATGGTTTCTTCCAGGAGAAATTATGCAACATTCTGTTTAAGAGAAGCCAAATCTTCTTAGTTATAAAAAATTCAGAGGTGGACACAAACTAGTGCTATAACACACAAAAAGTAACTAAGAATGGCCACCAAGCTTTTGGAGGGAAGAAAAGAGGGATGAAGAAGTAGAGCATAGGGGATTTTTAGGGCAGTGAAAATATTCTGTATGAATTAGAATGGTGGATACTTAATATTATGCATTTGGTAAAATTAAAAGGATTATTCAACCCAAACAGTGAACCCAAATTTTTCCAGTGGATGTTAGTTAGTAATTATGCACCCATACTGGGTACTTCAATTTTAATAAATTCACCACATTGCAGCAAGATATTAATAACAGAAGAAACCGTGTGGAGATGTTGTGGAGAGGAGTACGAAGTATATGGAAATTCTCTATTTTATGTTCTCAGTACAGTTGCTCAGTCATATCTGACCCTTTGTGACCTCATGGACTACAGCATGCCAGGCTTTCCTGTCTATCACCAACTCCCAGAGCCTACTCAAACTCATGCCCATTACATCAGTGATGCCATCCAACTATCTCATCCTCGGTCATCCCCTTCTCCTCCCACCTTCAATCTTTCCCAGCATCATTATATGTTCTATTTTTCTATAAAACTTAAAATACTCTAAGAAATAAAGCCTATTTTAATTTTAAAATGTTATAATAGAGCAATGCATAAAGAACAAGAAGAACATAAATAAAAGAATAATTAATGCTTTGGGTGGGAGTCTTAGCCAGCGGTTATATGATATCCATGACATGAGTTAACACACAGAGCTCTAATGTGGCTGATACACAGAACATTCAGTGTTTTATCTATTTATTTGCTTATTTACTTAGCTTATTTATTTGTGTGCTTTGTTTATAATTTTTGATATGTCTTAAAGAAGTAGAATTGCACAAGGAAGACAAAGAATCAAAAACATTGCAAGGAAAGAAAAAAGCTAGATTGATGACATTCATATGTGAAGAAGAGTCCTTGCTGGGACTGGAATAGAATCTGAGGTGACTTGAGAGCAGGTTTATGTTAAACAGACTGGAAATGAAACAAGAACACTAAGATGAGATTAGACTGCTAAGGTATTTGGGTATGGAAATCAACATTTTTTTGCCCTAAGACAATGACCTACTCACTTCTGTTCTTCTGGAAGATTGATGAGAATGAGAAGAGATGTAGAGAGGCCAGGAAAGGGATAGAAATATGTATCAAATGTTATGGTTTGGGAATTAAAATGAGTGGGTTCAAATTTTGGTTCTGATATTTTCTAGCTTTCACAGCATCATCTTTTAGGATTTGAAATAGCTCAACTGGAATTTCATCACTTCCAGTAGCTTTGTTCATAGTGATGCTTCCTAAGGCCCACTTGACTTCCAATTCCAGGATATCTGGCTCTAGGTGAGTGATCATACCATCGTGGTTATCTGGGTCATGAAGATTTTTTTTGTACAGTTCTGCGTATTCTTGTGACCTCTCTTTAATATCTTCTGCTTCTGTTAGGTTCATGCCATTTCTGTCCTTTATTCTGCTCATCTTTGCATGAAATGATCCCTTGGTATCTCTACTTTTCTTGAAGAGATCTCTAGTCTTTCCCATTCTATTGTTTTCCTTTATTTCTTTGCATTGATCACTGAGGAAGGGTTTCTTATCTCTCCTTGCTATTCTTTGGAACTCTGCATTCAAATGGGTATATCTTTCCTTCTCTTCTTTGCCTTTCACTTGTCTTCTTTTTTTTAAATATTTTTAAGGCCTCCCCGGACAACCATTTTGCCTTTTTGCATTTCTTTTTCTTGGGGATGGTCTTGATCACTTCCTCCTATACAGTGTCAGGAGCCTCTGTCCATAGATCTTCAGGCACTGTGTCTATCAGACCTAATCCATTGAATCTATTTGTCACTTCCACTTCAGTTTGCATGGGCTGCTATAAATAAGAATACCATTGACTGAGTGGCTTAAACAACATTTATTCTCATAGTTTTAGAAACCTTGATCTTTCAAGGGCAATCACAATAGGTTTTGTTCTGAGGCCTCCTCTTGGCTTATAGGTTGCCACCAATTCAGCCTATGCTTATAAGATCTCTTTATGTCCTTGTGTAGAGAGGGAGAGAGAAAGAGAAAGGGAGAGGGAACTAGGGAGAGAACCAGGGAGGGAAGGAGGGAGAGTCAGGAGTTATCTCATATATTAGAAATAAAAGTATATATTCTTAATATGCTACAGTAAAAATATGAGGATTTATAATAGGGTTGTAATGACATACTGTGGGAAATGATAAAAGTGATGTTGAAAAGTGAATATATTTTTTGATAATTTGTCTCTTATCATAAAAATTGACCTTTGTCATGTCCTGTCCATTACTATTTTTTCACTTCATTCTTTTAATTATTAAACCAATAGACCATTGCCTATTTTTTCTAATAATTTTAAAACCACCTCTTCAACATTAATTTTGCTCACTGGCACACTATACTGCTAATTATTTTATTCAATGCATAATATTTTACCACTGTTATAGAAAGACCAAATTGAATTACAGATATGTAATTGCTATCCTGTATTGATATGTAAATGCTATCCTGTATTGCTCATTTATCAGATATTTTATTATTCTACTAATTACAGCACCAGCACTGATCATGTTCAGGGTAAAGGTGAGGGTTACTAAGGCATCAGTATTAGTTTCTAGGAACTTTAAATTTAAGTGATTCACTCTTTTCCCTAAAGCAATCTCATTGTTTCTCCATCAGGCTCAAATTACATCTTATGGTTTTATTCAGTGACTAATTAATGCCATTTTCCAGAACAAATCTCTGACAGGGTTGAGAATAAAAGCCTAATTTACAATACAAAAACAATGGACCATGTGGCCATGGTCAGTGACTTATACTCAAAAGTCAATGCCATCTAATTACAATGCTTGGAAAGTTGCACAAGGGATCAATGCCAACTTATTCTGTTTAAGTTCTTCTCATTAACAACCCAAATGTCCAAGAGTAGGACTGTCATCCTCCTAAGAAAGAACTCAGAAGGCAACCAACAACATGAAAGCAATAATGACCATGGGGCTGACCACAGTGTTGGCACAAGATAATTATTCAATAGATGCTAGCAAATGACACTAAGAGTGCTCTACTACCAGATTTAGTAATATTCTTGGTTAGAGTTCGGAGAATAAACAACATAAAAAATTAAAAGGGCTCCAACATATAAAGTATTTGATATGTAAATTTCTATGAATGTCACAAAAGCATCCTTAGCTTATTTCCTGGAAAACAGTATGTGTCTCAATCATTTCCTGAATAAGAGTATGAATCAATGCTCTTCAGAACAAACTGTGTATGTGAGCAAAGGAGGAGGCATGAGAAATTACTCTAAGAGTTGCCCTTTCATAGTCTGTTATAATGACCATGCTAGCAACTCTAACTTTGGTAAGCTAAACCCCAATAACTGTCACAGATCAAACAAAATCTGCACCTTGCCAGTTCTGCATGTCTGACAGAATCAGGACAGCTCCTTAAGAGTCAAAACATAATAATCATTAAATAAAAATCTGGAAAAATGCCAAAATAGGACTTACTTTTACTCTGTCTTTCCATACAGCATATATTAAGCCAAAATTGCTGCCAGGGGAATGTATTATTTTTTATGATAAGTCCTGAGATTCTTTATTAAATGCCTGTAACACAATAAATATCATTCTTAGTTTGAAAAATATTTAAACTCCATAGATTATTATTAGTCTGTCTTGGCAGCATCATAATTAGAGGGAAAAACACATTTTTAAAAAATTACATCTCTATAAGATTATTTTCTTGTCATCCCTTCACTAGATTTGCTCTGTATATGTAACTTTTTTTGTTGGAAGCGGGGTGAGGGGGGCACACTTCATGGCATACAGGATCTTAGTTTCCCAATCAGGGATCAAACCCACACCCTCTGCAGTGGAAGCACAGTCTTAACCACCGGACCACCAGGGAAATCTCAATAACCATTTTAACTTTCTGTTTTCCAAGCATCCTTAAAAGTGTACTTCTGCAATATCCTGGAGGAAATGCTATTCTAATTGCATTTTTAAATTATTACACATGTGTATGCTGAGTAGGACTTTCAGTTAATGTCTCTGCCTATTAGGTAATTTTACCTTGAAGTTTGAAGTAATTTGTTATTAAGCATTGTTTAAATAATCCCAAGACAACAATGTAGCCATTAATATGTCTAGCTATGATTATTTATTCATGCATAATGTCTTTCAAGTATGAGTTAGTTACAATAAGCCAGTCACTAACTCAATGTTAAATCCAAGATCTAATTCTGCCACTGTTGACTACATTTAAAAACAATTTTGAAATTTTTAATTCAGCATTATGTGGCTAAAACCAAATTGATATTATATATAGAATTATGTTAACTCTAATGGGAATTATAGGCTTTTGGTCTTGATATATGTTATTAAGCTGCAAGTATGAAACTTCACAGGTACCAAAACCTATAATTTTCTACTCTTTAGCCACAGAGCCATCCCTTCCCCCTATTTTTAAAAATATAAGTGGTAGGGGAGGGATGGAATGGGAGATTGGGGTTAGCAGACACAAATTATTATATATAGAACTGATAAACAAGGTCCTACGGTATAGCAAAAGAAATTATATTCGATATCCTGTGATAAACAACACTGTAAAAGAATATGAAAAAATAATGTGTATATATGTATATGTATAACTGAATCACTTAGCTGACAGCAGACATTAACATAACACTGTAAATCAATTATTTCAATTCAGTTCAGTTCAGCTGCTCAGTCGTGTCCAACTCTTTGTAACCCCATGGACAGCATCCCAGGCCTCCCTGTCCATCACCAATCCGGAGTTTATTCAAACTCATGTCCATTGAGTCGGTGATGCCATTCAACCATCTCATCCTCTGTCGTCCTCTTCTCCCTCCTTCAATCTTTCCCAGCATCAGGGTCTTTTCAAATGAGTCACTTCTTCGTGTCAGGTGGCCTAAGTATTGGAGTTCCAGTTTCAGCATCAGTCCTTCCAATGGATATTCAAGACTGATTTTCTTTAGGATGGACTGGTGGGATCTCCTTGCAGTACAAGGGACTCTCAAGAGTTTTCTCCAACACCACAATTCAAAAGCATTAATTCTTCAGCGCTCAGCTTTCTTTATAGTCCAACTCTCACATCCATACTTGACTACTGGAAAAACCATAGCTTTGAATAGATGGACCTTTGTTGGCACAGTAATGTCTCTGCTTTTTAATACGTTGTCTAGGTTGGTCAGAACTTTTCTTCCAAGGAGCAAACGTCTTTTAATTTCATGGCTGCAGTCACCATCTGCAGTGATTTTGAAGCCCAAAAAATAAAGTCCGTCACTGTTTCCATTGTTGTCCCATCTATTTGCCATGATGTGATGAGACCAAGTGCCATGACCTTAGTTTTCTGAATGTTGAGCTTTAAGCCAACTTTTTCACTGTCCTCTTTCACTTTCATCAAGAGGCTCTTTAGTTCTTCTTCCCTTTCAGCCATAAGGGTGGTGTCATCTGTATAACTGAGGTTATTGATATTTCTCCTGGCAATCTTGATTCCAGCTTGTGCTTCCTCCAGCCCAGTGTTTCTCATGATGTACTCTGCATAGAAGTTAAATAAGCAGGGTGACAATATACAGCCTCAACCTACTCCTTTCCCAATTTGGAACCAGTCTGTTGTTCCATGTCCTGTTCTAACTGTTGCTTCTTGACCTGCATACAGATTTCCCAAGAGGCACATCAGGTGGTCTGGTATTCCCATTTCTTGAAGAATTTTACAAAGTTTGTTGTGATCCACACAGTCAAAGCCTTTGGCTTTCATGCCTTTTGTTCCAGAATACAATTGAATTAATAAGAAATCATAAGGAGTATAATATATCCATGTGATACTAATTTATATCAATTCAATTGATCATTCAAACATCACTGTAATCTATGACACTTTTGAAGTCTTTTTGAAAATCAAATATTATATGTATGTGTGTATATATAGTAGATATATATATATATATATTTTTTTTTTTCCCCCCTATTCCTTAGCAGCCCGCAGCTTTTAAAAGTAATGTGACATTTGGCCTAGGAAGAAGTAAAGGCAGGGGCTGTTTTATTTTGTGATCAGTTTCTTTGTCAGGAATTTCTTTATTCCCTTCTGCTCCCCTCCTCACCACTCCCCTCCATCTCTCGCTCTCTCTTTCTCTCTCTCTGCCCCTTTCTCCCTTACTCTGGAAGAGGCACTAAAATTAGAGGGATTGTGCATCTAACTATAAGCTACAGCCACCTTAAATTTTTTCAAGAGTTTCTCTCTACATACCTGTGCGGTAAAACACACCAGCCCAAAACCTTTCTCACTTCTGTACATGTAGTATTTCATATATCCTGGAACTTGATTAGTAATTCAATTTTAAGATTTTAAATGTTTTCCATGGAAGCTCTTATTACATACATTCATCTTTTTCCTAAGGAAACTCTACTTTCACAAATTATTTTTCCTACTGTTTCAAATTAGCACAGACCAAAGCTTTCTTAACACAGTACCTTAAATCAAGGTCAGTGATTCTAAAACTAAAACTATCTGAGATAAATCTAGCATAAAATATATTTTACTTTGTTTAATAGTTTTGCTAAAATGTCTTTACTTTTTCATTGCATTCGACCTTTGTCAAAAATCAAAAATGACTATATGTGCATGAATTTATTTCTGATATCTCTATTCTTTTCCATTAATTTCTGCATCTATTCTTTTAACACCACCAT
This sequence comes from Odocoileus virginianus, assembly GCF_023699985.2. Classification (NCBI taxonomy): domain Eukaryota; kingdom Metazoa; phylum Chordata; class Mammalia; order Artiodactyla; family Cervidae; genus Odocoileus; species Odocoileus virginianus. The sequence continues at coordinate 24,015,498 of NC_069699.1, forward strand.
GCAATTATTGAGAGAGTTAACTCTCAGGTAGGTTGACAAGAAGTACAGGATCCCCAAGGGAAAGGAGGAGGAGGAGGAGAAGGAAGGGATCTGGGGCTCTCAAGGAGGAGAAAAGGAGAAATGTCTTTTTCTCTCCATTCCTGCATCTTAGTCACATAAAACATTTTTTTTAAAACCAAGAGCAAATGATCACACAACAAAACAACTCATCTTGCTCAAAGGTATGTTTTTCCTTAAACTCTGTGCCAATGATTATATAACAACAAATGTATCCTGCTCAGGACAGAGGACATGTTTCTCCTTCTTGAGAACCTTCTGACTAATCCTGTCATCTTAAAGTGTGTGCTGTGGGAGTGGGTCTGGCAAGATCTTTACAACCTTGAGACATTCTTTTGATTTCTTGTTAATAAGCAGTTGAAGAAGTATATAGCTGCCCCCTTGCTGAGACTAGTGGCGGGGCGCTCTCCACCCCCTTCTGATGTCTATATCAGAAGTGTTTTCTGTCCTTTTTCACTGTTATAAAACTTCTGCCACAGGAAGTCCTGAGTGTCTGAAGTCTGGTCCCTGGTCCTGAAGTTAAACCTTCCTTTTCAGAAATCACCAATCTGGCATCATTCACAGTAACCTATCAGTATGATTACTGCAGCTCTATAAATTATGAAAATTGGTTATTACAACATACATCATGGCTGAATGCCCACAAACTTCCATCACAGTTAAAACAGTTCTATGTACTTCTGAGAAAATAAGCCAGGCTTGGTTTCACATAACTTTTGACATCATTTTGACTATTCTAGTCTTTTTGTTTTTCCATAGAATTGACTTGGAAATATCTATCAACAGCAAAAAACAAACGAACAAAAAAAGTCTGTTGGGATTTTGATTGAGGTTGTATTGAATCTATAGATCAAATTAGGCAGAACTGTCATCTTAATGATACTGAGTCCTCCAATTCATGAACATGGTCTAACCCCACATTTATCTCTTTTAAAAAATATATTTAATAAATGTTTGTGGCTTTAATACAGACTACATATTCTATTAGATGTATATTTATTTCATTTTCTGGTTCTTTAAGAAATATATTGACTTTCAAATTTCCTATTTTTGTAGTTCATTGCTATTATACAGAACCTTACATTTTTGTTACTCAAAAGATCATAAAACTCACTCATTGTGAGATTTTTTAAAGATTTTTGTTATGTTTGACATAGATAATCATGTCAACTGCAAATAGAGGTGATTTTATATTTTCTTTCTCAAACTGTATGTCTGTTTTTTGTTTATTTTATAATGGCTAAAACTTTATTTGAAGTGATTTTGAATAGGAATGATGAGGCAAGATATTGTTGAGTTTTGTCTGATCTTAAGGGGAAAAAAATTCAGTCTTTCATCACTCAGTATGAGATTACCTTAGGTTTTCTGGTGTGAGAAATTTCAACTGAATATTTGATGGAGTTATCTTCTATTCATAGTTTGCTGAAATTTTTCATTTTGTTGAATTTATTATGAAAAATTACATGGATTGATTTTCTAATGTTAAGCCAGGTTTATATGCCCAAGATAAAATTCCCTGGGGCATGATATAGTATGATTATAATATAGTGATAGATTCTATTTTCAAATATTTGGTAGACAATTTCTGCAGCTACATTTATGTGAGATATTGATATGTTGGTTTTCTTTTCTAATAATATGTTACTCACATAACTGGTAGTGATTTTGGTATTACCTAAATGCTAGTGTCATGAGATAAAATAGGGAAATTTTTCTTTTCTCTGCCATTTTTGAAACAAATTATGTAGAGCTGATATGTATTCCTGAACTGTTTGAGAGAATTCAGCATTAAAAACTTCTGGGCCTATTTTCTTTTTTTTGAGATTTATAATTAAGAATCCAATTTCACTTATAGGTATCAGTTAAGTTCAGTCGCTCAGTTGTGTCCAACTCTTTGCGACACTTGGACTGTAGCATGCCAGGCCTCCCTGTCCATCAACAACTTCTGGAGTTACTCAAATTCATGACCATTGGGTTGGTGATGCCATTCAACCATCTCGTCCTCTGTCCCCTGCTTCTCCTCCTGCCTTCAATCTTTCCCAGCATCAGGGTCTTTTCTGATGAGTCACTTCTTCACATCAGGTGGCCAAAGTACTGGAGTTTCAGCTTCAGCATCAGCTCTTCCAATGAACATTCAGGACTGATTTCCTTCAGGTTGGACTGGTTGAATCTCCTTGCAGTCCAAAGGACTCTCAAGAGACCTATCCAACACCACAGTTCAAAAGTACCAATTCCATGGTGCTCAGCTTTCTTTATAGTCCAACTCTCACATCCATACATGACTATTGGAAAAAACATAGCTTTGACTAGATGAACCTTTATAGGCAAAGTAATGTCTCTGCTTTTTAATATGCTGTCTAGGTTGGTCAGAACTTTTCTTCCAAGGAGCAAATGTCTTTTAATTTCATGGCTGAACTCAACATCTACAGTGATTTTGGAGCCCCCAAAAATAAAGTCTGTCACTGTTTCCACAGCTTTCGCATCTACTTGCAATGAAGTGAGCAGACCAGATGCCATGATCTTAGTTTTCTGAATGTTGAGCTTTAAGCCAACTTTTTCACTCTCCTCTTTCACTTTCATCAAGAGGCTCTTTAGTTCTTCTTTGCTTTCTGCCATAAGGGTGGTGTCATCTGCATATCTGAGGTTACTGATATTTCTCCCAGCAGTCTTGATTCCAGCTTGTGCTTCATTCAGCCCAGCGTTTCTCAAGATGTACTCTGCATATAAGTTAAATAAGCAGGGTGATGATATATAGCCTTGACTTACTCCTTTCCCAATTTGGGACCAGTCGGTTGTTTCATATCCTGTTCTAACTGTTGCTTCTTGATCTGCATACAGATTTCTCAAGAGACAGGTCAGGTGGTCTGGTATTCCCAACACTAAGACTTTTCCACAGTTTGTTATGATCCACACAATCAAAGGTTTTGGCATAGTCAATAAAGCAGAAGTAGATGTTTTTCTGGAACTCTCTTGCTTTTTCAATGATTCAACAGATGTTGGCAATTTGATATTTTGTTCCTATGCCTTTTCTAAATCCAGCTTGAACATCTGGAAGTTCATGGTTCACATACTGATGAAGCTTGGCTTGGAGAATTTTGAACATTACTTGGCAACCATGTGAGATGAGAGCAATTGTGCAGTAGTTTGAGTATTCTTTGGGATTGGAAAGAAAACTGACCTTTTCCAGTCCTGTGGCCACTGCTGAGTTTTCCAAATTGCTGGCATAATGAGTGCAGCATTTTCACAGCATCATCTTTTAGGATTTGAAATAGCTCATTGGAATTCCATCACCTCCAGTAGCTTTGTTCATAGTGTTTCTTCCTAAGGCCCACTCATTCCAGAATATCTGTCTCTAGGCAAGTGATCACACCCTCATGGTTATCTGGGTTGTGAAGATCTTTTTTTTTCTTCTGTGTATTCTTGCCTCCTCTTCTTAATATCTTCTGCTTCTGTTAGGATCATACCATTTCTGTCCTTTATTGTGCCCATCTTTGCAAGAATAGTTCTCTTGGTATCTTTAATTTTCTGGAAGAAATCTCTAGTATTTCCCATTCTATTGTTTTCCTCTATTTCTTAACATTGATCACTGAGGAAGGCTTTTTTTTTTTTTTAATCTCTCTGTGCTATTCTTCAGAACTCTGCATTCAAATGGGTATCTTTCCTTTTCTCCTTTGCCTTTCACTTCTCTTCTTTTCTCAGCTATTTGTAAGGCCTCCTCAAACAACCCTTTTGCCTTTTTGCATTTCTTTTTCTTGGGGATGGTCTTGATCCCTGCCTCCTGTACAATGTTACGGACCTCCAGCCATAGTAATTCAGGCAGTCTGTCTATCAGATCTAATCCCTTGAATCTATTTCTCACTTCCACAGTATAATTGTAAAGGATTTAAGTCATACCTGAATGGTGGTTCAGACGGTAAAGCATCTGCCTACAATGCGGGAGAGCTGGGTTCAATCCCTGGGTTGGGAAGATCTCCTGGAGAAGGAAATGGCAACCCACTCCAGTATTCTTGCCTTGAAAATCCCATGGACAGAGGAGCCTGGTGGGTTACAGTCCATGGGGTCACAAAGAGTAGGACATGACTGAGCGACTTCACCTTCACCTGAATGGTCTAGTGGTTTTCCCTACTTTCTTCAAATTTAATTCTGAATTTGGCAATAAGGAGTTCATGATCTGAGCCACAGTAAGCTCCTGGTCTTGTTTTTGCTGACTGCATGGAGCTTCTCCATTTTTAGCTGCAAAGAATATAATCAATCTGATTTTGGTGTTGACCTTCTGGTGATGTCGATGTGTAGAGTCTTTTGTGTTGTTGCTAGAGGGTATTTGCTATAACCAGTGTGTTCTCTTGGCAAAACTCTATTAGCCTTGCCCTGCTTCATTCTGTTCTAAGGCAAAATTTGCCTATTACTCCAGGTGTTTCTTGACTTCCTACTTTTGCTTTCCAGTCCCCTATAATGAAAAGGACATCTTTTTTGGGTGTTAGTTCTAGAAGGTCTTGTAGGTCTTCAAAGAACCATTCAGCTTCTGCAGTATTACTTGTCAGGGCATAGACTTGGATTACCGTGATATTGAAAGGTTTGCCTTGAAAACAAACAGAGATCATTCTGTCGTTTTTGAGACTGCATCCAAGTATTGCATTTCAGACTCTCTTGTTGACTGTGGTGGCTACTCCATTTCTTCTAAGGGAATCTAGCCCACAGTAGTAGATATAATGGTCATCTGAGTTAAATTCACCCATTCTGGTCCATTTTAGTTCACTGATTCCTAAAGCGTTGATGTTCACTCTTGCCATCTCCTGTTTCACCACTTCCAATTTGCCTTGATTCATGGACCTAACATTCCAGGTTCCTATGCAATATTGCTCTTTACAGCATCAGACTTTACATCCATCACCAGTCACATCCACAACTGGGTGTTCTTTTGCTTTGGCTCGAATTTTTCATTCTTTGTCAAGTTATTTCTCCACTGTTCTCAGGTAGCATATTGGGCACCTACCAACCTGGGGAGTTCATATTTCAGTGTTCCTATCATTTTGCCTTTTCATACTGTTCATGGGGTTCTCGAGGCAAGAATACTGAAGTGGTTTGCCATTCTCTTCTCCAGTGGCGTGTGTTTTGTCAGAACTCTCCACCATGACCTGTCCATCTTGGGTGGCCTTACAGGGCATGGCTCATAGTTTTATTGAGTTAGACAAGGCTGTGGTCCATGTGATCACATGGCATAAGACCATTTATAGGTACAAGACCATTCATATAGCCTTTTCTCCCAGATTGTGTTTTAAAAGTGTTTTTTTTTTTTTCAAAGAATGTGTTCATTTCATCCATATTTTCACACTTATGGACATGGAGTTGTTCAGTATTCTTTTATTATCTTTTTGATGTTTGTGATGTCATGGTGATGTGTCAGCTGTCTTTCATGACATCAGTAATTTGTATTACCCTGTTTCATCTTGATCATTCTGACTAAATGTTCATCAATTATACTCACATGCGCAAAGAACTCGTTTTGGTTTCTTTAATTTTCTTGATCATTTTTCTATCTTCTTATGCTTTGAGTTTAGTATTCTTTCCTTTTCTAATTTCTTACAAGTGAAACATAGATAAGTGGTTTGAGATTTTTATTATTTTCTAAGTTAAGCTTTCAATGATACAAATGTCCCCCTAGGCACTGCTTTAGTTATATCCCACACATTTTGATTTGTTGTTTTTAAATTTCTGTATCATCTCAAAATATTTTAAAATTTCTCTTTAGGCTTTCTCAGTTGATAAAGAATCCTCGTGCAACACAGGAGACCCTGATTCTATTTCTGTGTCGGGAAGATCCCTTGGAGAAGGGATAGGCTGCCCATTCCACTGTTCTTGGGCTTCCCTTGTGGTTCAGTTGGTAAAGAATCTGCCTGCAGTGTGGGAGAGCTGGGTTCGATCCCTGGTTTGGGAAGATCCCCTGGAGAAGGGCAAAGCTACCCACTTCAGTATTCTGGCAACGAGAATTCCAAGGACTGTATAGTCCATGGGGTCGCAAAAAGTCAGACACAACTGAGCGACTTTCACTTTCACTTAGACCTTCTCTTTGAAGTGTATTAAATTTCCACATAACTAAATTTTTCTAATATCTTTTTCTTACTGATTTCTAACTGAGTTCCAATTAGAACGGAAAAGAACATTTTTGTTATGGTTTATATTCTTTAAAGTTGGCTGTATTTTTTTTTTTTTTTGGTCCAGATTATGGCCTATGTTGGTGAATTTTTCACATCTATTTAAGAGAACAATATATTCTGTTTCATTTCCCAGGTCTACCTCACAATGAAGTCTGAGGGCTCTTTCTAATCTTTTGTGTGTGAGCCTGGAAAGGACTATGAAGAAAAATCTTAAGAAGATACAAATTCAGCCAATATCTATAATCCACAAGTGCTCCCCACCATCCTTTCATAAGAATTTCCCATACTTTGCCTTCATTAATTTCTCATCTTCTCTTGCTGAAATCTAACCAGTTTGGTCGTATCTTCTTAGATGAACAAGTGCTCATTTTCCTTTCTACACTCACTTCTCTCTCCTTAGATTTTCACTTAGTTCGGTATTTGTCCAGTTGGTTCAAAAAAATCATAAAGTTAATCTACTTTGTTTTTAATTTTAAGAGTGAGAATGATGCTCCTTTCAATTCCCTACATATTAGGACAGAAATTTATTTACTGTTACTATCTGAAATGGGCACTTTTCATTTTACTTTAAAAGGAAGTTTACTGCCCATCATATAAGATAATTAGCTACTGAATATCTTCCATAAAATAAAATCCACATTATTTCTAATGATTATGAACCCTTGAAACATAACCAACTTGTGTATACTGAAAACTTTATATTTGTTTATAATTCCTATAAAATAAGACACAATTGTAATCATAAGAGAAGCAACAAGAATACACTAAAAAAACTGCATACCTCATTAATAATTAAAGCCAATTATGGTTTGCTATACTTTGCTTAAATGCATCACCAAAATTCCATAAACCTCATGAAATAAATGATAAAATTAATGAAAACATCCTGAAATGAAATGTAGTTGTAGAATCATGAAGTAATAACACTATGGATGCTGTACCTAAATAGAAAACAGAACAAAGAATCGCCTGCTTTCATTTATCATTTTTCAACGAGGGGTAGAAAGCCTCATTGAGAATCTCATATCACAGTTTAATAACAGTAACCCTTGATATTGGGCTTCATATTTCATAAATTTAACTATAAAGGCATTATAATCTGGAGATAAGAGAACAGCTTTTGGAATCAGACAGATTTGGTCCTAATCTTAAATTCAACCCCATCAGTTAACCATAGGTTATTTCAGGAATAATGAAAGAGACTTCTCAATAAAAGACTTATGCTAAAATATTTCAAGATTATTTTCAAATAGCATGGAAATTAGTGGCCTAATGAGTTTTCACTGTCAATGGATACCCAGAGAACCATCCACTTTGATCATGTGCTTGTAGTTATTTTGGTGAAATTCTGAAGTCATTTAGCATATTCTTCAGCATGACATCCTTGTTTAGTGAACAGAATGCACTGACATTTTTAGTTAACAACAATTGGAATCTAATTCCAGTCATGCCTCTATTTGGACAGCAAACTTTTTTTTTTTTGCAAACTTTTGTAAATCACTAAATTAATATGATCTACAGTATTTACACCTAAAAATGAGAATTAAAAATATCTTTCTCTTAGGGCTGTAATAAACAATGCATGCAAAATGCCTAAATCTCTGTTACTTCTATTATCATCATCATCACCATTACCACCACCATCTTCATTTTTAATATCACGAAGCTTGAGAAAACAAGTTCAAGAGTCAGTGTCAAATCTAGTTGCAAATTCTTGTCACAGCCAAGATAAGAAGCCTTACCACCTTGCAACATATTTCTGTGTTTATACTTAACAATTGTGCTTGCCAGGTGGCGCTACTGGTGAAGAACCACTTGCCAATGCAGGACTTAAGAGATGCAGATTCGATCCCTGATCCAGTAGAGAAGGGCTTGGCAACCCACTTCAGTATTCTTGCCTGGAGAATCCCATAGGGTGGGCTACAGTCCAAAGGGCCGCAAAGAGTTGAACACAACTGAAGTGACTTAGCACCCACCACCACCATACTTAACAATTAAGATAAAGAATGCAAGAAATAAAAGCCTTACGATTGTGATAAAAACAATAGTGCCCTGAGGTTTCCAAAACAACAACAACAAAAATACACTTTTCAGCTCAATTTAATTATCAGTTCAACTTTTTAAAATAATTAGGTGACCAGAAATAAGTTAGATTTCTGGTATATGAATGTTGCTATTATCAAATATCAAATTAAACAATGATATAGCAGACTGGATATCACATGATATTCCATATTTAGAGATGTTCTCAGATCTTTATACTATTTTAAACCTTTGCTGTTTTTAATGATTCATTATCTAATGCTATCTTATTGATTTGCTTTATACTGACCCTGTGAAAAGCTTATGAACTTCTCTAAATTTTGTTGTTCAGTCATTAAGTCGCGTCCAACTCCTTGTGACCCCATGGACTGCAGCACGCCAGGCTTCCCAATCCTTTGCTGTCTCTCGGAGTTTTCTCAAACTCATATCCATTGAGTTGGTAATGCTGTCTAACCATATCTATGAGAACTTATAGTTTAAGAAAACATACTCTTATTAGTGCAAGCCAAACCTTCAATTCTGATTCTAAATCTAGTAACTACTTTAGCCAAGACACTGTTCAACCACATATCTGACTACATGAATTGGATCATAAGATTTCTTCCCATGCTATTTATTTAATAACTATTAGAGCAATAACAAAGTTAGATGTTTTTCAGGTCAACACACTTATTGCAAAGATACATAAAAATAAATATTTCATGGAATATTCATGCAAATCATTATATTAAAAAGGATCTCATTTGACCCTTGGTTGAACTACAAGTAGGAAATCAAGAAAACATCACAAAGAAAGAAGAACAAAGGGTCATGTGAAACTCAGAATGATAAACCATAATATTGAATGATTATAAGTAATTTTTCCAATAAATGTACCCCTCATCTGCCATTTTGATACTTTCATATGTCATTCCTCCTAATGTTTCCTAACTAACTAAATACAATCACTGATTGCTTCATCCAGATAACTGACAATGTATTTATCCCTCCACCCTCCATTCACCAATCCATCCTTTCATCTTTACTGATTATTTACTTACATAAGCCCCCATGTTAATGCTGAGGGTGACTCCAACATGGCTAGTACAGAACAGATTGCTTGCCAGTCAGTTTAGTAAAAGGATATAGCTTACCGCTTAAGTGTAAAGACTCTGAGTCACAAAGATGCATATTCAAATCCCATCTCTGCTAACTATTAGCTATGGGTTACATGCACTTTGCTTAATCTCCCCTTGCCAAAATTTACTTATTTGTAAAAGAGAGGTTATAATATCTATATTTGATGGTAGTAGGATGTTTAAATGAGATTATCATACAACCTACTTGTTGATCTCAGTAATGGTAACTATCATTATTATTCAACAGATGGGGAAAAAAAAACACAAATAAGAACTAAGACTCATCAAATATTACTGATTGAAAGGTGCATTCAGAAACATCAGCAGAGTACAACAAGTTAAAAAGAAAGCCAAGAAATACATTTACATTTTATTAAAAGGTAGTGTCAAATGCTGGGGAAAAAACTGAGGAAAATCAGTATTTTGATCATTGGTTCTTCTTGGAAATATGTAAGAAAATATGACTGTGGACTTACTTTCAATTCTCTATAATGGTCTTCCATTTAAAATCCATTCTTTAGAACTGATTCAAATGAATCCCCCCCTTCATTTTATCTTTATGATATTACTTAATAGTTCCCATGTTATATGACCCAGCATGCTATATCAGAACGAATGATGAGCATTTGGGTTGCTTACCTTAAGTACTCTGGCACAATGATATAAACCATCTCGCTAATGAAGCTATGGGTTACTGTTTGCTATCTCCTTTGGCAATATGTTTCCTTATTTGTAGAGAAGGTTTTTAGTATCTATTCTGTGGTATTTCAGTTTTAAGAAATCTCCACACTTATTTCTCATAGTAAGCTGTCATATTTATTCAACAAAACAGTGTAAGAGGTTCACAATTTCTTCGACAGTCATCAGCATTATTGAGTAGACTTTTAATAAGCAAGCCAAATCATGTACTCTTTTAAATGGTACTGTCAATTGTGGGATGACAATCTGAGAAAATCAGTATTTTGATCCATCAGATCATGAACTCTTTATTGCCAAATTTAGACTTAGATGGAAGAATGCAGGGAAAACCACTACGACATTCAGATATGACCTAAATCAAATCCCTTATGATTATATTTAGCTTTCCTTATAGCTCAGTTGGTAAAGAATCCATCTGCAATGAAGGAGACCCCAGTGTGATTCCTGGGTCAGGAAGATCCCCTGGAGAAGGGATAGGCTACCCACTCTAGGATTCTTGGCTTCCCTTGTGACTCCGCTGCTAAAGAATCTGCCTGCAATGAGGGAGACCTGGGTTTGATCCCTGGGTTTGGAAGATCCCCTGGAGAAGGGAAAGGCTACCCACTCCAGTATTCCGGCCTGGAGGATTCCATGGCCTGTATAGTCTCTGGGGTCACAGCAAGGAGTCAACGTGATGGAGCGACTTTCACTTTATACAGTGGAAGTGACAAATAGACTCAAGAGATGAGATCTGATAGAGGAACAATGGACAGAGGTTCGTGACATTAACATAAGGTAGTGATCAAGACCATTCCCAAGGAAAAGAAACACAAAAAGGTAAAATGGTTGTCTGAGGAGGCCTTACAAATAGCTGAGAAAAGAAGAGAAGCAAAAGGCAAAGGAGAAAAGGAAAGATATACCCATTTGAATGCAGAGTTACAAAGAATAGCACAGAGAGAGAAAGACTTCCTCAGCGATCAATGCAGAAAAATAGAGGAAAACAACAAAATGGGAAAGACTAGAGATCTCTTCAAGAAAATTAAAGATACCAAGGAACATTTCATACAAAGATGGGCTCAATAAAGGACAGAAATGGTATGGACCTAACAGAAGCAGAAGATATTAAAGAGAGATGGCAAGAATACACAGAAGAATTACCCAAAAAAGATCTTCATGACCCAGATACCATAATGGTGTAATCACTCACCTAGAGACAGACATCCTGGAAATGGAACTCAAGTGGGCCTTAGGAGGTATCACAACAAACAAAGTTACTAGAAGTGATGGAATGCCAGTTGAGATATTTCAAATCCTAAAAGATGATGCTGTGAAAGTGCTCCACTCAATATGCCAGCAAATTTGGAAAACTCAGCAGTGACCACAGGACTGGAAAAGGTCAGTTTTAATTCCAATCCCAAAGAAAGGCAATGCCAAAGAATATTCAAACTACCACATGATTGCACTCATCTCACACGCTAGCAAAGTAATGCTCAAAATTCTCTAAGTCAGGCTTCAACATTACATGAACCAAGAACTTCCAGATGTCCAAGCTGGCTTTAGAAAAGGCAGAGGAACCAGAGATTGATTGCCAACATCCACTGGACCATCAAAAAAGCAAGAGAAACCAGAAAAACATCTACTTCTGCTTTACTGATGATGCCAAAACCTTTGACTGTGTGGATCACAATGAACTGTGGAAATTCTTCAAGATATGGGAACACCAGACCACCTTACCTGCTTCCTGAGGAATCTTTATGCAGGTCAAGAAGCAACAGTTAGAACTGGACATGGGACAACAGACTGATTCCAAATCGGGAAAGGAGTATGTCAAGGCTGTATATTGTCACCATGCTTATTTAACTTATATGCAGACTATATCATGAGAATTGTCAGGCTGCATGAAGCACAAGCTGGAACCAAGATTGCCAGGAAAAATACAATAACCTCAGGTACACAGATGGCACCACCCTTATGGCAGAAAGTGAAGAACTAAAGAGCCTCTTGATGAAAGTGAAAGAGGACAGTGAAAAAGCTGGCTTAAAACTCAGCATTCAAAAAAGAAGATCACGGCATCTTGTCCCATCACTTCATGGCAAATAGATGGGAAAACAATGGAAACAGTGAGAGATTTTATTTTCTTAGGCTCCAAAATCACTGCAGATTGTGACTGCAGCCATGAAATTAAAGGATGCTTGCTCCTTGGAAGAAAAGCTATGACCAACCTAGACAGCATATTAAAAAGCAGAGACATTACTTTACCAAGAAAGGTCTGTATAGTTAAAATTATGGTTTTTCCAGTAGTCGTGTATGAATGTGAGAGTTGGACCATAAAGAAAGCTGAGCACTGAAGAATGGATGTTTTTGAACTGTGGTGTTGGAGAAGACTCTTGAGAGTCCCTTGGACTGCAAGATCAAACCAGTCCATCCTAAAGGAAATTAATCCTGAATATTCATTGGAAGGACTGATGTTGAAGCTGAAACTCTAGTACTTTGGCCATCTGATGTGAAGAGCTGACTCATTAGAAAAGACCCTGATGCTGGGAAAGATCGAAGGCAGGAGGAGAAGGGGATGATGGCAGATTAGATGGTTGGATGGCATCACCGTCGATGGACAAGAGTTTTAGCAAGCTCTGGAAGTTGGTGATGGACAGGGAGGCCAGGCGAGCTGTAGTCCATGGGGTTGCAAAGAGTCAGACACAACTGAGCGACTGAACTAAACTGAACGATTGGGTTAACCTTTTTTTATTTAATGGCACTCATACCTGGAAGTAAGGGCATTGCATAAATAAGCAAAGAAAGGTATGTATGTATAGACACAGATACGTTTGTATATGTACACAGGCACATACATACTCACTATTGCAGCATACCCCTCCACAAAATTTTGTTTTAAAAGCTTACAATATACCTGAAAGATACTTTAGAATTAATTAAATATGGACAAGCTTCAAGTGAGGAACTGTTGTAAAACATTTGCTGGTGTTCTTATTTCTGATAAAAATAAAATGTACAATTTCTTTTTTGTTTTTACTTTCTTGGTATTGAATTATGTTACTCATTTCTCTAGATTCCTCATTTTGTATATGAGAGAACAAGAAAATGAAATAAGAACAGAAATATAAAGGAAGTAGAGCAATTAGCTGTGATGCCACCTTAGAGTGCAAGCATAAGTGGTCTAATTAGTGAAAACTACATGCTACACTGTATAAGCTTCAATGAAGATATAGCCTTAGAGTTTATTATATAATTTACTTCAGCCCTTATTTAGGAGTGGAAAATACAATAATAAAGAAGCCATTTGCTTCAGGTGGTCTCTACTTATAATGGAGAGTATGTAGAATTTACAGTCGGGGAAATATGGAGATTCAAATTATAGCTGACCTGAGTTCTCATGGAAAAATCACTTCATCACTTTCAATCTGTGAGAGGCAATACTGCGTGTCTGATAAAAGCATAGGTTTACTGGATTCGTACCTGACTCTACTGTATATTAGGTGAGTGGCCCTGGATGTGTAATTTAATCTTTCTCAGTGACAGTTTCCTAATGAAATGTGAATAACAGTACTAGATTCATCAGCACGATGCTAGAAGGTGTAACAAATAAATTCCAATATCTCAACATCTTAATGCAACAGAAGTTTATTTTGCTCTTATGTTACAGTCTAGGCAGGTGCTCCTAGTGGGCAGGCAGCTTACCTACACTGTGGCAGCTAGGCTCCTTAGATCCTGTGGTTCCACTAACACCAAGGGTCTTTGCAGTCAATCAGTGGGAGGGGAAAGAAATCCTGAAGAAGGCACACTCAATTCTTAAAGGCTTTGGTGCAGAGTGACACATACCATTTCCACTCAGGTTCGGTTTATAACGCAGTGTCATGTGGTCACAAGGAGCAAGGAAACCTGAGAAAGATGGTCCTTGCCTGGGCACTCACTTTGCAGCCATGACCCTACTATGGACTCGAGCACATGAACAGTGGCAGACAACTAGCCACCTCCCAGTCCATATCTTTTATGTCTGATGAGAGGTTCAGAGATGACATATGCAAAGTGCCAGTCAAACATATGCTATACAGTGAGCAATCAATAAATGATAACTGCTAATTACTAACTCCTCCAAGGTTGCCTGAGATTTTCCTGGCTGTGGCACTGAGGACCCTATGTTCCAGGAACCCTTAGCTCCAGACAACCTGGGATAGTTTGCCTAGAACTGTCCTGGTTTTAAAATTTAAAATTCCACATCACAAAAACCCCCTCAGTTATATGCAAGGCAGGACAGTTGGTTACCCTACTAGTAATGTTATTATGATGACTGCCTTGAATAAAAGAAAATATTTATTTGTGTACTGAGTATGTGTGTGTGTATATACTGATAACTGCTTTGTTGATAGGAATAAAATGTAATAAATAAAAGATGCATGCATGTTAAGTTACTTCAGTCACGTCCGACTATTTGAGACCCTTTGGACTGTAGCCCGTCAGACTCTTCTGTCCAAGGGATTCTGCAGGCAAAAACACTGAAGTGGGTTGCCATGCCCTCCTGCAGCAGACCTTCCTGACTCAGGGATGGCACTCATGTTTCTTCTATCTCCTGCATTGACAGGCAGGTTGTTTACCACTGGTGCCAACTGGGAAGTCCAAATAAAAGACATTGATACATAAAATTTCTCTTTTGAAAATGATTTGCTGGGGATGATGCAAAGATACATTTGAAATTCTTGCAAGAGTGAGAGCTGTCTTCAAACACACAGATATAAGCATGTTTAAATGTTAAGCTGTACTTTGAGTGGTTTCAGAAGCTGGAAGACATGAAAGGTAAATGATAGCTTAATATAAATAATTTTTAAAAAGAACTGTTCAATTAGGAAACAGTCTAATGTAGCATCTCCCAAGGCAGATTTGAAAAGCTAAACACACATTGTTGCTACATCCCCAAAGGATTACATTATCACTTAATACACTTTAAACGCAACATCATCCTCACCCCTCTGCATATAGGAGTCAGCCTTTTAAAACTGGTCTTTGTTCTTAGACCAATAGATAATAAGTACACATTTTAGCAATAAATGTAGAAGAGGAACACATTTTTCCCTTACTACTCCAATCTTTATAAATGCATTGTTAAGCTTAATTTTCTGTAATCACCTATTTCTTCTGCTTCTAAAGTCAAAGTTGCTCTCTGGGAGCAGAGCTAATTCAGCATTCACTGTGGTTTAAACCAGTCAGTGGAGGCTGTTGTTCAGTTGCTCAGTCGTGTCCGACTCTTTGAACCTGCAGAACACCAGGCTTCCCTGTCCTTCACCATCTCTGGAGTTTGCTCAAACTCATGTCCATTGAGTCAATGATGTCATCCAACCATCTGGTCCTCTGTCGTCCCCTTTTTCTGCCGCCTTCAACCTTTCCCAGCATCAGGGTCTTTTCTAATGAGTCAGCTCTTTGCAGCAGGTAGCCAAAGTATTGGAGCTTCAGCATCAGTCCTTCCAATGAATATTCAGGGTGGATTTCCTTTAGAATTGACTGGCTTGATCTCCTTGCTGTCCAAAAGACTCTCAAGAGTTTTCTCCAACACCATAGTTCAAAAGCCTCAATTCGTCGGCATGATCAATGAAGGTGCTTCCCCCCATTTTTATCTATCTATCTCTATGAGTTAGAGGAATGATTGAACTGTATACTTGAGCTAAAAAGAGAATACTGGCCAGAGCCCTTGTAGATGGTGATCTTCAAGTTCTACAGATGTATAGACCTGGCCACACCAAAAGAAGTTGGTTGCAGGATCCCCTTACCAACATCATTTTTGAGTTTCCCTTTCTGACATTTTTCCTGAATGCCAGCATACCCTATGATGACAAGTAAAGAGCAAGTTCTCTGTGAGATCCCCAAACTCACTGAAGCTGGAACCTTGTTTTTCTTTGATAGGACTGGCATATTTGATTAACAAATACTATCTTTCCTTTTAAGTGACCAGTGATTAGATTTGTTTCTTTTTTCCTTTGGCAAATCTAAAGAGGAAGAGAGGACCACAAGATCTGGAAAGGAGGAAATGAATCAAATGCAAAGACGCTTGTCTAGTCATTAAGTTATGTCCAACTCATTGTGACCCCATGGACTGTAGCCCACCAGGCTCCTCTGTCCATGAGATTTCCCAGGCAAGAATATACCGGGGTGGGTTTCCATTTCTCCAGGGGTTCCTCCTGATCCAGGAATCAAACCCACATCTCCTGCATTGCATGTGTATTCTTTACCACTTAGCCACAAGGAACCTGTGTAATGGTGATGTAAGGGGTGGTGCTTTTTGAAATAAGGCCCCCTTTTAGGGACCAACAAGGAACATATGAACCTTGCGAAGTGGCAAATTTCTTTTCATTTATATATGGGGTATCTATCACCAGGGCTTCCCTGGTGGCTCAGGCAGTAAAGAATCTGCCTGCAATGCAGGAGACCTGGGGTCAATCCCTGGGTTGGGAAGATTTCCTGGAGGAGGGCATGGCAACCCACTCCAGTATTCTTGCCTGGAGAATCCCCATGGACAGAGGAGCCTGGCGGGCTACAGTCCATAATGTCTCAAAGAGTCGGACACAACTGAGCGACTAAGCACAGCACACCACAGCACTACTTGACAAGGCAATGTGCTTTGGCTTACTCAAACAGAAATCAAGGAAGACTGTCAGAACACAGTCCAGTAGGGCCTTCCGTGGGACAAGATACCCTCCAAGCCTAACGTCTTAAGATTTTGCTATATAAATGTGAGTTCTTTTCTCTTGCTATTGGTATCCCAATGAAGTAAATATTATCCTGACATATTTAATGGCATTCCCAGAGTTCCCCAGAAGAAAGTAAGCAATGCACTTTTTGATGAACAAAGGAATGCTGGCTGCATGAATGATATGACTTCTAGAGAAGAAAGATAAAGAAGCAGCAACTAAGACTTCCCTGGTTGTTCAGTGGTTAGGAATCTGTGTGCCAATACAGGGAGTATGCGTTCTATCCCTGGTCGGGAAGGTCCCATATGCTACAGGACACCTAAGCCCATGTGCCACAACTATGGAGGACACTGTGCCGTGTGATGCAACTACTGAAGTTCATGCACCCAGAGCCCATGCCCAGGCTCCATGACAAGAGCAGCAACAAAGACCCAACAGCAATCAATAAATATTTCTTTAAAAAATGAATTAGCAAACAAATAGGCAAAATTTTGGTAATCATGCAGATCACTTTCAATAACTGAATGAGTCATTGACTTCCACTTGGCTTACAAATCTTATTTCAATTTAAGACACCAGAACTTACACTTCTTAATTATCACTTCAACCTTTATACTAATCCATATGACCTCTCAGAGCACACAGACAGCACTATATTATTCCTTTGGACTTTTCAATTTGGATCTCAGTGAAAACTGAAAGAAAAAGGACTGTTTTTAGAAGGACCGAATGACCTCTTGCCAATAAACTAAATGCCACTTTATTGGGAAAGTAGGGTAGAACCATGAAATGATATGAAAGCTCTAGTTCTTGTCATAGCAACTTAAACTCCCTGGGTCTCAGAATTTTAAACGATAAACTGGAGTGACAGTGAGCCCCAGGTTCTTTACATCCATTTATATTGGAGTCTTTTATTTGTATGTTTCCCCCCAGCAGATTCTGAACTTCAGAGTCATGTCTTATTCATCTATTCATAATCATAATGCTAAAATTAAAAAGAGAATTTATTGGTATAGGATGCAAAGTCTGGAGAAGCAATAGCTTCAGGCACAGCTGCATCCAGAAGCTCAATGTTCCGACACTCTTATCTCTTTCTCTTGTCTCAACTTTTGGCTTTACTTTTTGGGTACTTTTTTTCATATATTGACTTCTGACAGCTTTAGCCTTATCCTACATCTTCAGTTAACAATTCTACTGAACAGAATGCTTCTCTTTAATTAGTACCACCAAAACTCCTGGAATGTTTCATTTCCTTGGTTTGGGTTATACGTTCAGTTCAGTTCAGTTCAGTTGCTCAGTTGTGTCCGACTTTTTGAGACCCCATGAATCACAGCACGCTGGGCCTCCCTGTCCATCACCAACTCCCGGAGTTTACACAAACCCATGTCCAGCGAGTCAGTGATGCCATCCAGCCATCTCATACTCTGTCGTCCCCTTCTCTCCTGCCCCCAACCCCTCCCAGCATCAGGGTCTTTTCCAATGAGTCAACTCTTCTCATGAGGTGGCCAAAGTGTTGCAGTTTCAGCTTCAGCATCAGTCCTTCCAATGAACACCTAGGTACATGTCTTAAATATACTGTTTCTATGGCTCCTGAAGCTAAATATGCTAACTGGCCAGACATTTTTATTTACTCACCCTAAGGATTAAAAATCAGGGCAGGGTAAGATTAGCTCCATCTAAACTGGTCAGAACCATTTGGACTAAGGGTGGAACAGGAATATTTCCCTAAAAATGAACAGAGAAGAAGTAATGGATCCCAGGAAGATATTCACATTCTTGCCCACACCCTTGCCTTCCTCTGTCTCTCTGTCTTTGCCTTTGTCTCTTGCTCTCTTTCACAAACAGACAAGGCATGTGCTCTTATTAATACAATCTGACCTGCATGTTTAAGAGTAACTATATTTTAGAAGCAGTTTCCAAAATTAACAAAATAACAATGGTTATTACAAGTCCAAGAGTTTGGTTTTTAAACAGTCATTAGTAGCCTCGTAGTAAGAGTACTTGTCAGAAAACATTTAGACTACACACATATAACTAGATGAATTTAAAAAATGAAAGCAATGATAGCCAACTTCCTACATATTTATCCTACTGAATTTCACATTCTATTGAGCTTTTCCTCTTGAAAATCTTTACGCTTCAAATATTAGATTAACACAGGTTTAATGCAATTCATTTCTAGCCCAAGAGTCTATGTATTTTCTCCCTTCAAATAAGAAGCCCTAAAAATACTAGTTTTCTGCTAAATTATGAATTCTATTAAATTATAGCTCAAACTAAACAGGCTTTATCAAATCTAAAAATGATACATTTTTCAATCTCTTGAAAAACATGATAAATATCATTAAAAACACAAAAGTACAAAATAATGAACTACTCTGTCAAAATTAAAATATGGATGAAGTGTTTTGTAATTCTCTACTTGGGGTCCTCCTTGTTAACACATTTCCCTTATAATTAAATGACACTTAACAATGTTATTTCAAATAATAATTACTTTTAAGAGATCCATACATTAGTTTGAAACATGAAATTTCTATCATTGTAGGCAAAATGGCACGAAATAATAAATATTTCAAATAAAACTATAGTTTGGTAAAACAATTACCATTTTAGAATCATATCAGTGATATGGAAACATTCAGAGGTCAGTTCTACACATTCAGTGAGTTCGGTTCAATTCAGTCGCTCAGTTGTGTCTGACTCTTTGCGACCCCATGAACAGCAGCATGCCAGGCCTCCCTGTCCATCACCAACTCCTGGAGTCCACCCAAACCCATGTCCATTGAGTCATTAAATGCCATCTAACCATCTTATCCTCTGTTGTCCCCTTCTCTTCCCGCCCTCAATCTTTCCCAGCATCAGGGTCTTTTCAAATGAGTTAGCTCTTCGCATCAGGTGGCCAAAGTATTGGAGTTTCAGCTTCAACATCAGTAAATTCAACATTAATTTTAAGGATATTTTGTGCAGCCTAAACATCACTTTGAGAAGGGGTATTTACTGCTACATCTTTTCTTGAAGTGCTTAATGTCAGTCAATAATACTAACAGAAATTTTATTAATTAGTTTTTTCTTTAGGGTATTGAGCCGGAGAAAGATGAGTAGACATTAAATTATGGGTACTTTGCCTATTTCATTGCATTGTCATTTCTCTCCTATGCTAATCTCATCTCATTTGAAGAACTGAGACAAGTGTTCATTCATAATTGCCAGTATTCATTCATAATTCAATAAAGACTTTTCTTCTACTAACCTTTCTAGCTCTTTCATTCTACTTTGTACCTTATGACAAAATCTAGATATCTCTGAGATCACAGCACTTTGAATGCTTTATGTATACTCTTGTCAATGTTACTATATATGTTACAATATAATGACTGTACAGCCTGGAGAACAGGAATGGCCTTATTTTTCATCTTTGTATGCAGTATCAGAAACATACATATTAAATTACATACCTTAAAGCAAACTTGAAGACAAAGGTGACATCAAAATACTGCTAAGTGTTTTAAAACATATTAAATTCTATCACAAACAGAAATTTTTGACTGCCTATGTTTCTGGTAGCAGAAACATTTTTATAAGAATATAACTATTTTTGCATACAAATAAAGGAAAATTGTATAAAATATCACTCACTAAAATTAATTTGTAGTGAATCATCTTTCAGATACATTCAGTAAGAATTTAAATTTCTTTTGGTTTGAAACATATGAAAAAAGAGATTTATTTCTAACAAAGCTATGAATTCATAGGGCTAAAAATTTCTGACACTGCAGAAGAACTTATAATGAAAACAGTCTCCTGCTATATTTCTCCTACTCTACAACCTTCTCCACTAGAATAAAATTCCTAACTTTATTCTTTTTGGTTTTAGATTCTTCCTATAGTTGCCTACAGAAGAGTATATGACTATAGAAGATTTATAAGGTATCATTTATAGTCTTTCTGCTGTGATAGTTGAAAGTTAGCCCAAATATTTCAACACCATCTCCACCTTACCTCTCAATATATTTACACATCACTTTTTAGTTCTAACCTGGAACTTTAAACAAAAATACTATAACCTCCATTTTTCATTCCAGTAACTTACACAGAGTATTCTTTGGCTCCACTACTTTACAACATGAGGATATGCGCAATCTTACCCTAGCCTAATGATCCCCACCACCTCTGCCTACAAACTCTGATTGCTCAGTTTCATCTGTATTTTTAGTTTTATGCTATCTGAATTTAAATTTCATATTTTCTGAAACTGTAGCCACATGGTCTCTGTTTAGCCATAACCATTGATTCTAGAAGATTTAAACTATTAAAACTGCTTACATCACTATGAGCAGGAAAATAATAGTTAGGATGCTTGGAATACATTTTCTTCCCTCTTCTTATAATGTCCTAATTTTTAAATTACTTAATAGAGTGCAGTTCAAATGTATGCACTGTTTTTACACTCCATCTATCACCTCAAGAACGTTTTTAAGTTCTCGGTAACACCATCAGTTCTTTTGCTTCTCATGGGGGTCGCTGTCTTGGATGTCTTTGTGCTTCTTGACTGTTTCTACACAGTAATACAGGTTTCTTCATGTAAAATCCTTTTGGCTGCCTTTCTGCTGCTGCTGCTGCTAAGTCGTTTCAGTCCTGTCTGACTCCGTGCGACCCCATAGACGGCAGCCCACCAGGCTCCGCCGTCCCTGGGATTCTCCAGGCAAGAACACTGGAGTGGGTTGCCATTTCCTTCTCCAATGCATGAAAGTGAAAAGTGAAAGTGAAGTCGCTCAGTCGTGTCTGACTCTTGGCGACCCCATGGACGGCAGCCGACCAGGCTCCCCCGTCCCTGGGATTCTCCAGGTAAGAACACTGGAGTGGGCTGCCATTTCCTTCTCCAATGCATGAAAGTGAAAAGTGAAAGTGAAGTCGCTCAGTCGTGTCTGACTCCTAGTGACCCCATGGACTGCAGCCGACCAGGCTCCCCCGTCCCTGGGATTCTCCAGGCAAGAGCGCTGGAGTGGGTGCCATTGCCTTCTCCGTGGCTGCCTTTCTGCGCTTGCTGCTGCTAAGTCACGTCAGTCATGTCCGACTCTGTGCGACCCCATAGATGTAGCCCACTAGGCTCCCATCCGCGGGACTCTTCAGGCAAGAATACTTACCATATTCCAAAGTTTCCTGACTCTTTGCATATCTGAAATGCTTTTTTTTTTTGTCCTCACATTTGAATGACAAGTTTGTCTAGGTATAGAGTTCAAGTTTGAAAATATTCCCTCAACATTTTGAAGGAGTGTGTCTGCATATAGTAGTGTTGGTGAATCTCATGGTATTATTCATTGTTTTAATTGTGGTCTCTTCTTTTTCTCTTGAAGTTTTTAATAGCTCGCTCTCTCTTCATTTTTAGTTCCTGAAAGTTCCTGCTGCCTTGTCATTTAAAGGTCTTTATTCATTGTGACTAGCCACTTTGTGGGCCATTTTAACTTAAAATCTGATTTTAAAATTTCTAATTAGCACATGCTAATTCTGTATAAATCTGTTTTCCCTTTGGAAATCCAAGTAATCAGATATGGTATTGTATTTTCTGGTTCATCCTCTAGTTTTTGTTTTTATTTATTTGTTCTTTTCTTCTCATTCTTAGGTGTTTTCTTCAATTTTATATTTCAATCCATGTCAAGATTTTTTTGGAATCATTTATTTTTTTAAGTTCCAAGAGCTGTCTTTTCCTATTATTTCTATTTCATTTTGTTTGGCTTTTTAAAGATGAAATATATCTCTGAATCTATCTGGTAATAACAGTAGGAGTGGTTGTGGATTTTTGTTTATTTTATATGTTTATTATGTTCCTTAATTATCTCTGTGTAATCCGTGGGTATATTTTTTTCATTTTAGTTCTTAGATTCTTATTATTTATTGTTATTTAGATTTTTTACTGCTATTCTACATATTTGTTTTTGTGTTCATACATAAGAATGAAAGCAAAAAAAGCAAAAAGAAAGAGGCAAACTTGAAAGAATTAGCATTTAGTTAATAAATAACCATAGAGGCAACAGAGAAACCATGATGGGAAGTTGTACCACCTAGTAATTGAGACTATAAGCTCTAGAATCAGAATGCTAAAGATCTAATAGGAACTCCAACTTTAACAGTTGTGGGATACTGGACAATTTGTTTTCCTTCTCTGAGACTTGGTTTCCTAATAACTAAAATATGCATAATATGATAACTTTTACTAATAGGATTTTTGTTAGCAATAACTTATATATGTGACACAATAAGATAATTTAATTGCTATAAGTGTCTGGCACTGTGAGAAAACACTCTGAATAGAATCTGAAGCTGTCCATAGTCTTTTATAGATCTAAAACAATTAATTACTACCACAAAAAGTGACATTGATTTTCTACAGACAAATTTTTATAATATAATACATCTATATGAAGTATTAAATAAGAAGAAGTGAATGTAATAGGTCTAAGTTACTAAAGTTACGCAAATGACCTTTCTCAAGTAGACCATCATATTGTACCTGTTCACTGAAACACCTCCTTATTTCCTTTGTTTTTGTATGAATTTTTAAAGAGGTTATATTTTCAAAATATTTGGATACATTACACTTTCCAAAAATGTAAGTCAGAAATAAATTAACATTACGAGTACTTAGAGTACCATACAGGGAAGAAAAGAAATAAGTAAATAAATAAAGCCTTGGGAAGACATGGCTGGTGTGATGGAAAGAAGCCAGGAGCATATACTTAGAAACCTAGACCTGATTCCCCTCTTCCTTCTTTGCTCCAAGGCACCTAAGTCACACTCACAACCTGAGCATTACCTCCTCATTTGCAAATTGTTCAAATGTCCACACAAATTAAAGATTCTAGAATCATTTATCCATAAGTTAAAAACTCCCTTTTGTGTCATCTTGGATAAGATATGCAAATAAGAAATCTATTTTGATATCTTAAAAACCTCATCCAGTGTGATTCTAAGTGAGATTTCTTAATATAACTTTATATATATATCCTATCTAGTACTTTCTCTTTAGTAGTTTCTCTATCTAGTACTTTCTTTTATTACTTTCTCTATTTAGTACCTTCTTCTTCTTTATCAAGTTGTCTAAGATAAACTTCTGAAACCAGCCATAGCTAGGAGTGATAAATACCTTCCTACATGTTCCTCTAGGAAAGACTGTGAACTTGCTCCTGTAGTTTTTCTAATACACATAGGAATGGTTTTAAAAGTCAAACACACCTAGGGTTAAGTTTAAGAGTATCTTTTTATCAAACTCTCCAAAAAGTACCTTCCAGAGTTCTGTTCAATTCAGCTTCATTAGAGTTAAATCTGCTTTAAGGAATATTAACTATGATGATATTCAAGTTAATCATGAATAACTAAAAAGATTTATCTTGCTGTCAGTCTCAGCCCAGTTGAATAACTGAGCATGTGAAATGTAAGGAGTTTAAAAATAGTAAACTATGCTAATTAGAAAAGTCAATTTAGGTGTCAAACACCTTCAAACTCCTGTGGGTGTTTATATATGGATATAAATTTTCCATTTTACATGATATTATTGAAAAGGGCAATAGTGCCATGTTATTGATGATCAAAGTGATGTTTAAATAAATGAAGTTTTGCAGTTTATTCAGGGATTGATTAGTTCAATGGGTTGTGCTGTTTCCTATAATCAGATGTGAACTTTGGTTTAATATTCAAGAAAGTCTACTGTTCGGGTTCTGCTGTCGGTTACTTTCTGTCCTTAGCTTCACTGTCACTGTCTCAGGTGGCCTTCCTGGGCCACTTTGTTTTATATCATTATGCCCCTTTAATTTCCTTCAAAGCATTTTAGTAACCAGTGATTATGCTGTTTCTTTCTTCTTTACTGTCGCTCTCCCACAACAGAGTGTCAGTTCCACATATTTAAGGAGATTTTATCTGCATTTATTTTCTATTATTTATCTGTATTATCTGAATCTATATATATCTGTATTATTTCCTATTATTTTCTATCTCCAGTCTTTAGCACAATGCCTAGTGCAAAGTATAAGCTTAATACATATTTTAAATAAGTAAAGGAAGACCAGGTCACACATTTAAGCTGTTTGGGAGCTATTTTCATACTATTCTCTGACTTAAAATATAGAAATTTCTATCAATTTTTGTATATAATTCTGCTACAACATTACATTACTTAAGGGAATATTATCTCAGCACCTCAGGATTCTTCCTGTGACTCAACCATCTTTAATACTTGGCTTCCAACATCATCCCCAGAAGAGGAGAGAGCAAGAAAAATGGTACATGATAGATATACAGCATGGCTGGTAACCTTTCATTGGCCAGAATTCTGTCATATAGATTCCTGCAACTATAGGGAGGCAATAACAGGGAAATGAAGTCTATCTGTGGGCCCAGGACAAAATGTAAATGAATTGGGTGGACACATTGCAAGGATTTGCCACATGGATTAAGTTAATATATATCTATCATCAATTTTTAAAACGTGGGCTTTACTCATATATTGTATATCTAATGCAGTGACTGAAACATACTTAGCCTGTAATCAATACTTATTAAATAAATTATGTTGAGGTAGATACATTGGATTTATATTTTAAGGACATCTTATCAACTCATAATTGTATGTCAAATACATAATGCTTCAGTTCTTTTTGTCTTATAGCATCAAGTTTACACATAATACTTTCTTTTGAATTAAGGAAGAAAAAAACTTAGGTGAGATTCACTGATATTGATCATTCATCAATTCCACATATACTTTAAACTCCTTTGAAGGTCATTTGGTTACCAATATTTGACAGAATTGGATCTGGCTTAACTGCTCTACTTTTCCATGCTTGCTCAGATTTTATAATTTATTGACCCCACAAGATTTTCCTTAATCACTTCTGACAGATAAGGAAGTTAATAACAAAATCGTAAAGAAAAAAAATCTTCCTTTTCAGTCTCAAAACTTTAATCATCAGTTTTCACTGTCCCACTGTGCTGCTTTTCAAAGTCGGTTTTACAAAGTCAGGTAAACAACTGAGTAAATCTAAATGCGTGCAGACCTTGTTGTCAGAGTGTTAGCATTGAAATCTCAGCTACATAACACACAAAAAAATTATATAACTTGTCTGAGTTTTAGTGTTCTTACCTGTGAAATGGTGATCATACAACCTGTTCAGAGAAGCCAGCTTGTGTGAAAACACTGTGGAAATACAAAGCATTGTACTGAAGTCAGCTATTATTATTCTTGGTGAGCTTATTGATGCTTCACTTCTTTTTTTTTCATATCAATACTTGCTCAATAAAGTTGTAGGGAAGAATCTTTAATTAGCTAAATTTCATTGTTCATACATATAATGCAGATTATCAAGGAGATCATATTTTCTGAGTTTCAGAAACAGGACCTTTCTCATTGGACTCATTTGCATAACAACCCCAAAATTTCACCAAGAGAAGATAAAAATTCCTATAGATGAAGATGTGAAAATTAAAAAAAAAAAAGCAACAACACAGTAATATTACAGAGTCATAGGTTTATATAAAAGATCTTATGATAATAGTTTCAAGATGCAACACGGGATTGGAGTCAAATTAAAATCAAGATGAGTATAATTCACTGTAAAAATCAAAGTGATTTTTATGTTTATCATGGCATTTATAACAAGAAACAAACAATAAAGATAGTGCTAAGTCGTGTCTGACTCTTGCAACCCTACGGACTGTAGCCTGCCAGCCTCCTTTGTCCTTGGGATTTTCCAAGCAAGAATACTGGAGTGGGTTGCCATTTCTTTCTCCAGGGGATCTTCCCGACCCAAGAATTGAACCCAGGTCTCCAGCATTGCAGGCGGATTCAAACAAACAATGGGAATTTCTAAATATGGCAGCTTTTAAGATTAGATCATTCTCAGTCTGAATCTCTGCTCTGCCACTTGCTACCTAGTCTATTGAGACTTCAACCTTCTCATCCCCCAAAATTGATTAATAACTTAACATATGGCTCAAAAGATGCTAGAAAAGATGGTGTATTTACAGTGCCTAGCACAGTGCCCCAATAGATGAATCTCAAAAATAGCAACACTGACAGATGGCATCAGGAAGATAAATCCCCCAATCTCTCTCTACACTTACCACATAGTCTTTCCATTTTCTCCTGTTACTTTTTTTAGCCTCTCTATCTAGTCTGGACATACAGTGATCACGGCTGTCTTGGAAAATTTAACACTCAATTTTAACATTATCACTATCTTGCCAATTTTAAAGTCTAGATAATCACTGTTACTGAATTAACCAGTCTCATCACAGAAATTGTTGCCTGAGAATATCACATCCATTCTCAAACGTACCAAAATTACAGTGCTTTCACTAATAGTCAAAATAATCTCTTTCTAACCTTAACACACACACAGTTGCTGTTGGTTTTAGTTTTATCTGAGAGTTTTGTGATTTCTCAACAATGTTTATTTTTTTCCAGACCTAAACTGTATTCTTCCTAGTCTCTAAGCAAATCTTCTAGACTAACACACTTCCTCACTTTCCCTGATTCCCTCAGAGCGAAATAATCTCAATCTCTCCCTTTTTGTTTGTTTTCTATTGTGTGTGTGCATGAATGCATACACATATGGTTGATGTTGATACTCCTGTTATGTATTTGTGTATTTATGTTAGCAGGTATATATTTGCCTAAAAGTTTGTGTGGTACTTTTTCTGTATGTTCTTATGTGAGTGTATGCTTGTGTGTGTATTCTTGTATATCCCCTACCATTTAAACAGTGCCTAAAAAAAGAGTCCTTGCTTTTCTTATTCTTTCTATGTAACCCCACTGTAATACAAATTTTATGAATGTTCAGTAAATATTTGGATAAATAATGAAAATTTCTATCCATTAAGCACAACTATATTTTTCTTTACCACATAAATCCCAATACCTAAAAACAGTGGCAGAAAACATGATTATGCTGGATTGACTATTTTAATATGCTGTTCTTTAGATGGAAGAATGGAGTCTGGAATTCACCATGTCGTTTACATATTTTTGAGCCTCATTAATCCAGGCCAGAAATACTGAGACAGTATTTTTTCCTTAACTTGTGAATTAGAGCATGAATACAAAAATTCACATGTATTTTTCATAATAATGAAAAGTGTTCATGATATAATTGCTGGTTTATAAAATATAATAATATTTCATGCTTTATATATATATAAGGGCTTTATCATAATTTCTAAAATAAAATGACTTTTTCTATTAGCAATACCACTTTCCAAAAGCAAGAATAAACAAAAGCATGCCAACATTTTTTGGAGGGAACAGAAATATCTGTAAATTGACCAAGTGATAACTACTTGAATTCTATTTCTCAGGGACAGTAGACAACTTTTTTTAAAAATTTATTTAAAACCTGCTTTAAAAAGCTAATGGCTTTATAGAGGTATAAATCATATATCACATAATTCTTCATTTTAAGTATATAACTCATTGTTTTTACCATATTCAAAGCGCCACCACCACAGCTCATGTTAAACGTCTTCATTACTCCCTGGAGAAACACTGTCCCCATGACCCCCATAGGAAACCCCATACCTATGTCTTCCTACTTCTACCATCCAGCCCTACAAAAACCACATATTCTACCTTCTGTCTTTTCAGGATTGCTCTGTTTCTGGAATTGGTAGCCTAATCCCTGAGCAACTGAACAACAACCATGCTAGTATAGTGTCACCTTCATCACTACCTCCTATAACCCAGTCAGAAGACACCATAGTGAAGATGGTGGTTAAGAGAGGAATTAAAGTGCATGTATTTCATTATTCTCTAAAATTTAAGAGCTTCGGGGAAATACACAATTACCAGGCCCAGTCATGAAATAACAGAAGCAATAGAGACCAAAATAACCCTGGCAGTCAGATTCTGTCCTCAGATTCCAGTAAACACGCTAAAAGTGGAAGGAAGTTGGAAAGTTTCAATACAACACCATTACTTTTCTCCTTTTCTAAATATTCCCAGTAGAATGGCCTCATTTCATTAGCTTCTAGAGCTCTTATTTTCAGCCTATCTTGCTTTATACTGCCTGTTCATTGGATACAGGAATAGATGCTGGCATTCAAGGGCAAACAGGGTCATAGATTCAGAACCGTCAGGCTAACCTATAACCAAGGAGGGTAATAGAGCACAAGATTATTTCTTATTCAATCACTGTATAACTTGAGATTTTTACATTTGGAGCCGGCTTATTAGTAACAATGTATTTCCGCAAATTTCACAGTTGAGCAGATGACACAAAACACCAAGAAGAAATGGATAAAATATCTAGACAAAAAAAAGGAGGATGCACTTGAAGTCTTTTGTATGATAGACACGTGTCGTTTCCTGTCTAATAAAAGAAGTAGATGGTTATAAGAAGAGGCTGATAGTAGCTGTATTTATGCACCCCTTATATTAACTGAAGAAAAACCATCAGACAGAGGTTAGCTTCTGCTCAGAGTGAACAGCCTACACACACAGAGAATAACATTTACACTCGCCATCCTCCCCGAAGGACTTCAACTCTAGCTCGGAGGAACCACAGCTGAGGCAGGTCACCCTGAGGACGAGCAGTGACACAGGTTCACAGTGGAAAATAGAGGCTCAACACAGC
This sequence comes from Odocoileus virginianus, assembly GCF_023699985.2. NCBI lineage: Eukaryota > Metazoa > Chordata > Mammalia > Artiodactyla > Cervidae > Odocoileus > Odocoileus virginianus. The sequence goes on from NC_069699.1 coordinate 24,044,867, forward strand.
TTACCCAGTCCTATAGCATGGGCGAGTCTGAATAGTAGAAGGAAAACAGGAACATAACAATTACTAAAGAAATGTTTAAGCTGTCTTTATAATCTGGCTTTAAATTGGTATCTCAATTACACTAACTTTTTAAAAAGAAATCACAAATTTATTTGATTTATTGGTGATTTATACGGAGTTTAATTGAAGATTGGTTTCTTGTCAAAAGCCTTAAAAAAATGTTGATTATCAATAGTGCTGAAACAAAATAGGTAGTAATTACGCATGTGTGTGTGCTAAGTCACTTCAGTCATGTCTGACTCTGTGTAACCCTGTGGACTGTAGCCCACCAGGCTCCTCTGTCCACAGAATTCTCCATGCAGAAATACTGAAGTGAGTTGCCATGCCCTGCTCCACAGAATCTTCGCAACCCAGGGACTGAACCTGCATCTCCTGCATTGCAGGCAGATTCTTTTACCAGTGAGCCACTGGGGGAGCCTGGTAGTAATTACACCAGCTGAAAACTTTCATATACTAGAAATGCACCAAATGTATTTGTTGGCTGAATTACTTACAGTCAAACTTTTAAATCACTATTCAGAGCAAGTCAAAGCCAAAATTGAATAATGCTGTTATAGAATAACCTTCTAAAATAAATATGACTTCAAAAAAAAGTTACTATTTAATCATTTACTACTACTATTATTTTGTTATTTAAACTTTTAAAAAGTTGGCCTTTTTTGGAGGACCCCCTTCTCATCCTTCTTTGATCTAGATTGCTCCTATAGTTACCACAATGTGCTACTGCAATATGAATTACTTGCTTGTTCGAAACCTAGGACTGTGCAGGAATGAGGTTATTTCTGTCCAGCTCTGCCAGTAAGGGATATTAATAATGCACTGATAGTGTTTTTCTTCACTTAATAATAGTAACTGACTAAGGTAGAGCCATCTTTACTTCATTTTCTGAACTGCAATATCATTGGGGCAGATGCAATTTTTCTGAAGCAACTTACAAACTTAACTCTTCCATGCTTCCTCAAGAAGATATTTCACTTACTTTTAAAAAAATTTCTAACATTTTTGTAAATACTTCCTGCTTCACACAATCTCTTGGGGGAGAAAACATGCCTAGACCTTGAAACTGGAAATATAGCCCTAGGGCAATATAGCTAGCTTTATAGACGCGCAAATTATTTCCAAGTTTTCACTGGCATCTAAGATTTCATGTGCTCAGTCACCCAGTCATGTCCAATTCTTTGCGGACCTATGAACTGTAGCCTACCAAGGTTCCCTGTTGATGGGATTCTCCAGGCAAGAATACTGGAGTGGGTTGTGATTTCCTCCTCCAGAGGATCTTCCCAACCCAGGGACTGAACTGGTGTCTCCGGCATCTCTTGCATTGGCAGGCAGATTCTTTTATCACTGAACCACCTGGGAGGCCCTAAGATTTCATATCATCTGTACTAATTTCCAAATCTTCTCTGGAGAAGAATGTTAGAAGGTTCTTGATTAGTGAAGACTATCCCCACCCCAAAATACCTATACTTCCTAATCACATGAATTTGATTCTACCAAATAAACTAATATATTTTTTTCCTCCATGTTAACCTGATTGGACAAAATTTGGCCCATCTCTATAACATTTAAAATATTATGGTGACAATTAACTTTTAAATCTTAAGAACAGGTGATCTAAAAGACTTTCAGGATTTGAGTGTTCTTTTGAATATAAAAAAGTTGCAAATTCATATTTACTTGTATTTTTACTATTAACTTCTTAACCTAAAATTATTAACTGAGCGCATACTGTGTCCCAGACACTGTTCTAGCCACTGAGAATATCCCAAGAAATTAAGGGAAAAAATGTCTGCCCTCAGGGGCTTACATTTAGCAAGGAGAGAGAAAAATAAAAATCATTAAGTGCTTTGAGAATTACATAGTGGTGAAGATGAACAGAAGGTACTGACAAGAAAGTTTTAAAATCAAATAAATCATCATCATTCCTCTATGTTTCTGGGAGACTTTCTTTAGAAAGTTTCTTTTCTAAACTGATTTTGTTTGGACTACTATTCGAAGTGCTAACTAGATCTACTTTGGTCATTTTCTTGCCGTAAAAATTGTGCTGAGCAAATCAAATATTATAATGTCTGTAATGCTTGAGCCAATATTTTCTTTTGAAAACATTATAGCCTGTGATAAGGACAATCTGTTTTAGCATTAGATAGTATGCTAAGAAAACTATATGAAATGACTTTGGGAACATCCATTCAAATTCATTATACTTTTGAATAATACTAATAATGTTCCATAAGAATATTAAAGTATTCGAAAGTACTTTACATGTAACCTATCTCTTATGACAGGATAATTTAACTGAAAAATCAATATTTATGACACTAAACTAAATATGTTACAACATATGTTGAAAATCAAGAATAAGAAACCTTAGGAATTTTATCAAAGTATACATGCCAATAGTAACAAATTTCCAAACAATCAAAGTGAGTTTTAGTGTCACTTTTCTATCAGTTTGTATCAAGGTCAAAATATCATTCTAACCTCAGTTAACTTACGATAATGATGTAAACTTCCCCAGAACTCACTGATATATTGAGAGAGATATATGTATCTCTCAATATATATATTATATAGCTCACTGATATACTGAATATATATTTTAATATACCATTTAAATCCATTTTAGTCAATAAAGATCTTCATTTATTTAAAAAATAGCTATTGTCTCTTTCAAATCCCTTTAAAGTCACAGATGAAAATATTTCACTTTTATTTAGATGGAATTTCCATTTCTCCTGCTGAAATATTTTACTTGTTCAATTTTAAATTTGAAAATATGGTAAGTAATCTAATGATTGTGTTTAGCTTTTAAATATTACTTTTGATTCCTCTATTTTGAATCAGAACTATTATTTTTAAATACTAGGGCTATTAGAAATGAATTGTGAAATGTCATATTTTAAAGTGGTACCTGAAAAGAACCTCAAATGAAATCATCATTCTAAAAATCGTATCTAAAAGCAGATGGTCTGGAATATGATTTTTCTCAACTCCATCCTTGGCTAAATTCAATTTTGCTTTGCCACACCAAGTCTTAAAGAAGGAGAATCTTAAAATATAATGAGAAACTTGAACAGTAGACAGATGGAAATCACTATCATTTAAAGCAGCTTCAGGTGAAATTCACATCACATACAGTTGGAAAGGTAGCATGAATACTCAGGTTTTTACTACAAAAGCTTGTTTACAAGCATCATTATAACTGTTGAAAAGCTTGCTATTTTGTTCATACACTATGTGTCTGGGTTGCAAATGTATCAGTGAAAACTAATATGCATATGCTGAGAGCATAATGACCTTTAGAGCAAGAATTGGGCTAGTCATGAATGAGTTATTATGCAAACCAGGATCTAATTGATTGGGTTTATTACAATGATTATAATGATAATTATCATAAAAAGAGCAATTGCTGTTCACTGAGTACTAAGTCTGGACTAATGGGTTTCCTAAGCACTTTGGGCGCATTACCTCATGGCCTAAAGCTCAAATAATAATAAAGAAGTGGGCAGTAATTCAATTAATTCTCATAGTTTTATCAAGTAGGTACCGTTATCCTCGCTTACAGATGAAGAAATTGAGGCTTAGAAATATAACTTGTAGCAGTAATGAATCTTGGATTTGATAAAAGGCGAAGCAGGGATCAAATCCAAGTTATTTGAAGTGAAAGTGTTGTATTCCTATCTACTTTGTTTATTGTTTCCTAATAATCATTTTCCTCTTTGCTGTGACTTCTAACTGAAACTTGTATTAACTCAGATCTTGATTTCTACCTTGTATCTGAAACTTAACCATGGGTTACCTTCTTTGCTTGCCAATTTGATTTTTGTATTTGATTCTGCACTCACCCAGTTTTGATGTGCCATAATCAAACAGTTGGTTAGGTTGGTTGGACATCTCTGTTCTTGAATACTTGTTCCTGTGATATTTTAGGCATAAAACTATTGTCTGAAACTATTTGACTATTCAACTTTTCAAAAGGATGCATTATGTCAGCTCTCATACTGAGTTTTGGACATTTCCATATTTTTTAAGTAGTTGGTTAGAAATCATTGTATTCATATTTTTTAAATGAAAAATAGTATAAAAGCCATGAAACGACCTTCACTTTTTATTTTTTCACTTACTCAAATAGATTCTGAAATCTGAAGATCAATGCTTTTAAATAGGTTGATATAAATCAATTAACACATACTGAGTTTCATGTTCTCCTTCAAGGTGACAAAGTCAAAAGACATCTTCCATTTAGGTATTTCCTTTGCATTTACAATTGTATTGCATTTCAACTTGGAAAGCAAAAGCCACTGATTTTTCCAAGAGAGCTTTCTTGCCAAGAAAAAGAAGTTGGATCTATGTCTCTGGTATACAATCACACTTCAGTATCTGAGAGTATTGGTCAGGAATCTCGGTCACAAATGACAGAAATCCAAATTAGGTTGGATTAAGCACAAGTAGGTAATCTTGGCTTAAACATGGGCGCTAAATCACTTCAGTCGTGTCTGACTCTTTGCGACCCCATGGACTGTAGCCCACCAGGCTCCTCTGTCCATGGGATTCTCCAGGCAATAATACTGGAGTGGGTTGCCATGCCTCCTCCAGAGGATCTTACTGACCCAGGGATCGAATCTGAGTCTCTTCTGCCCCTGCCTTGGCAGGTGGGTTCTATTGCCACCTGGGAAGCCCCTTGGGTTGTACAGTTGGGAAATTATAAGTGATATTTTATCCTGGGTATTACTAAACTCAGGGGCTTAAATATTGTCATCCTACCTCAGTTTCTCTCTTTCCTTTCTTATTTTCTCTCTCCTGCCTTAATCCTAGATCCTACAAGGCAATTGCCAGCATGTTCAAACGTGATTATACCAGTAACAGACTATACCATTTTCTTAGTCTTCTTTTTCTCAGAAGTTTCCCCAGATTCTCCAAACTGGGGCTCATTTACATGGTTTGGGTCACATGATTATGTCTAAACTAATAATGTGGTCAAGAAAGGGACTACATCTACTGCCCACAAGCCTGGATCACATCATAATCTGGACTAATTTGTGTTCCCCTCACCACACTGACCAATGTGACTATACATTAGAGACTTTAGGAGGTAATTAAGCTTAAATGAGGTCATATGGGTAAGACACTAATCCATTAAGATTTACGCCCTTATTAGAAAAGACATCAGAGACACCCCCCCCCACCCCTTTCTCTGTCATGCAAGGACACAGCAAGACAGCCATCTGCAAGTCAAGAAAAGAGGCCTCAGGAATAGAACCCACCAGAAACTTTATTTTGGACTTTCCAGCCTCTAGAAGTGTGAGAAATAAATTTTTGTTGTTTAACCAATCAAGGCTATGGTGTTCTGATATAGTTGTTTGAGCAAACTAATACACCAGCCATAAAGAGCAAGAGAGTGAATCAGTTTTTCCCAAAGCTTACAGACTAAAGAGCAGAAAAGAAGGCATTCTGCAGAAGACAACTCAGAAGCTATTTCCAAAAAAATACTTTACCTAAAAAAGGTAAAGTAGATATTGGTAAGCATATTTATCAACCCAGTTTTAGCTAAGCTAGAGTCACTGGATACCATGACTAGACTTCTGCTAAAATGGAATTATGTGCAAAGTTTTGTGTCATTTATATCTGTGTTTGTACTTGAGCTGATTCATAGAATTCATCGGATCCTCAATTGTTATATTACTCCTCAAAACTGTGTGGATCTGAGTTCATTAGGTCCCACAGAAGATCAAGGTAGATGTGGAACCAAGGAGGAAACGGAGTAAGAGTGGATTCTGGATGTATTTTATTTAAGAGAACTGTTTCACTTTGTTTAGCAAAATCATCCTGGGAAACAGATTCACTCTGAGAGTTGTAGCATCAAGTGTTAAGTTTACTTTCACCTTGTGAGTTATTTTCTTTACCTCATGTATCTTTCCTGTATTTTTAAAGTCACCTATTAATAATAGGTAACTTAGGTATTACCTATTAACAGGCAATAATGTTACCTATTATAGGCAATTTATAATAGGTAACTTTAAAAATACAGGAAAAGTTCCAAGGTATAGCACAGGGAATTATATTCAATATCCTGTGATAAACCATAATGAAAAAGAATATAAAAAAGAATGCATATATGTATATAACTGAGTCACTTTGCTCTAAAGCAGAGATAGGCACAACATTATAAATTAATTATACTTCAGGAAGAAAAAATACAGGAATGGAACAATTCATTTCTTCCCTAGCATACATGTCTTTTCCTTTCCCATACAATCTATACCCACTCTACTTCTCTCATCTGCCTTTATCCCCAACTCTAATTTATTGGGGCAGAGAAAAGGTACCTCCTTAAGGATAATTGGCTAGGTTCTCATGGAAGAAATTTTCAAAGTATTTTCACAACAAAAGAAATGTTTATTGATAATAAGTAGAAAATATTTTAAAGTTGTATCTGTGTTATCATATGAGCTAAAGAAAAGGCTTGTATCAGAAAAGAAAAAAGAACACACCAGAGCCTATAGTGGTTGTTATAATGTGGTGAGCCATCACTCACTCATATTTTTCTTTTGTACTATACTCTGCATAAACCATAACTGAAAAAAATAACCTTCTTTATTAGAACCAATACAGACACAGACATCCTTCAGTGTTTTCCACTTACTTCTCATTGGTGCCTCAAACAGTTACTAGGCATAGATAAACAGTTTGGGTTTTATTCCCCATTCACAATTATTAAAAGTCTCATCCACTGCAGTTAGATTTCTTTTCAACCGTATATTTCTGAGTCATACACTTGTTGCTATTATCAGATTCCAGTGGCAATCCAGACTGCAAATGTTGCTGTCACTGGTCTTCACCCTTGACACCTGGTTCTATTTCAGACGTCTGGCCAGTTTTCTTGGCCAGTGTCACTGGGAGAGCAAGTTTTCTCACCAGTTTGTAAGCCTTTTCTGCTACCAACTATAATCATTGCAGGGAGGGAAATGGTAGTCACTTTTACCAAAGGTCTCTAGAGTGTTTGCTGTTTTATTGTTTAATTATATTTATAATATTTGTTACTGGTGGCAAGTGCTTTGTAAAAAAGAATGAAAAATGAAATAAAACCATCTAAAAAGTGTCATTTAATTGATGTCATGGGCATTTGAGACTGTGGTAAATTTAACTTAATATAAATTTGAAACTTTCTTTCCTCTTTGGTAGCTCATTTCTTTGGCACGTTTTCCCCACTAGACCCTACCCTAAGGAAATGAGATCTTTGTCCTTATAAGCTCTGATGTGTAGCCAGTTGATTTATTTGCATATACTTTTAAATCAACTTGGATATAAGATTGTGATAGTCTAGAAGCAATAGCATCATCTTAGAAATAAACTGGTAAAAATTCTACTTTTGTATTATGGAAATGAGATACTGATTTGATGCCAAATAAAGTATCAGAATAAAAGCAGATTTTTATTCTCTGCTTAGAAATAATAATAAGTTGTTATATTTTTAATTACTTTCATTCAGGTGACTTGGGTGTCAATTGTATTTTGGATGATTCTGATTTATGTACACAATAGAATGTTTAAAATATTTTAATGACTGGAAATTACATAATAAAATGCATTATTTTATGCAAGTTGCAAATTCTGTAGCTTCAATAATCTTGGCTAATTTTGTGAGACATATGTTCATAAAATAACAATGTGACCCAATAATTATTATTCCAAAGTTATTTTCTTCTTCATTTTTTTCTTGCTTCCTCACTAATATGAATAGATAATGATTAAGATTATTCAGATTTCAACAAACAAATAGAAGAAAGGCAACATTTCTCCCTAACACAGACCAGCTCTCCCAATCAGCACTTGCATTGCAAAGTAACCATTTTGACAGCCATATTTATTTATGAGCATATTGTTCTGGATTTTTTTTGCTTTCCTTCTCTTTGTAGAAGTGGCTGTGGGTGAAGGAATGCCTGTTTAACATGCATGCTCTAGAGAGACTTGTCATTTGAACTAAATTTTTAGACTTCTTATCACTATGCCCAATTTTTAAGGTGACGTAGTATTAATGGGCTTCCCTGATAGCTCAACTGGTAAAGAATCCACCTGCAATGCAGGAGACCCTGGTTGGATTCCTGGGTTGGGAAGATCCCCTGGAGAAGGGATAGGCTACCCACTCCAGTATTCTTGGGCTTCCCTTGTGGCTCAGCTGGTTAAGAATCTGTCTGCAATGTGGGAGACCTGGGTTTGATCCCTGGGTTGGGAAGATCCCCTGGAGAAGGGAAAGGCTACCCACTCCAGCATTCTGGCCTGGAGAATTCCATAGACTGTATAGTCCATGGGGTCGCAAAGAGTCAGATGCAACTTTCACTTTCAGTAGAGTGGGTATAGATTGTATAGGAAAGGAGAAGACATTTATAAACAAATTTTAGGAATTTCTCTTAGATACTGAGAGATGTAAAACTTGGAAGCTCTGGCTTCAAGAAAGTTTCCATTAAGATAGGCATTTTCTTATTTTCTTTCATACACTGACACAATACCCAAAGTCCATAGTTTACATTAGAATTTGTATTTTGTGTTGTATATGCTATAGGCTTTGACAAATATGTAATGACACATATCCATGATTATAGTATTATATAGAATGGCTCCACTGCCATTAAAATCCCCTGTATTCTCTATTCATCCCCCACCCCCCTTTAAGTTCACGGCAACCCACTGATCCTTTTAGTGTCTCCATAGTTTGGAGTTTTCTAGAATGTCATATAGTTGGAATCATACAGTGATTCAGTATTCAATACTGAATACAGTATTCAAACTGCCTCCTTCCATATAATAATATACATTTAAGATTCCTTCATGTCATTTCACTTGATAGTTCATTTCTTTTCAGCACTGAATGATATTTCATTGTCCGGATGTACCACAGTTTATTTACATATTCACTTACTGAAGTACATTTTGGTTGCTTGTAAGTCTTGGTAACTATGATTAAAGCTGCCATAAACATCCTTAAGCAGATTTTTTTTATATAGACAAAAAGATTTCAACTCATTGATAAATGGATAAATGCTGAATAACAAGGGGAACAACTGCTGGATTATAAAGTAAGAGTATATATAGTTTTTTTATAAAGGAGACACAGGCTCTGTCTCTGGGTTTGAAAGATCCTCTGGAGAAGAAAATGGCAACCCACTCCAGTGTTCTTGCCTGGAAAATCCCATGGACAGAGGAGTCTGGCAGGCTGTAGCCTTTGGGTCACAAGAATCAGACATGACTTACTGACTAAAGAACAACAGCTAGTATTATTCTGGTGTGAATTTTGAATTAACATTCTTTTCCTCTCCAGTAGCTTAGTCCCTCAGGGCCTTCACTCTCATGCTTTAATCAGTACATATTCTAATAAAATCTGCTTTTTTTTTTTTTTAAGGAAAAAATACAAATGTCTTTGGAGGTCCAGATGCAACTGCGTGAATTTTGGTAGAACATAATCCTATTTCATAGTCTCCCTCAATGTGATAACATCTATCAGTCTCATCAATGTACCTATACACATTATCATATTCTTAGATAAAATTGCTGTGAATCATAGCTTCATATTTTGGCTGTGATTCATGTTTAATTATATTAAGACAAGGCCTACAACCTATCTTCTCTGATAATATTGTATCATGCCTTCAAACTACTTATTGAATTTTAATTACATATGTAATTGTTTAGGACTAATGTCTGTGTTCTCAGCCTCCTCCTCCTCCTTTTTTAAATCATTTGAAAACAGTACGTAGTACATGGTAGATTTGCAGACGTTATATATAGACTTCAATGACTTTTACAAACATGTATGATACACACATCATGTAATGACCTTCCTAATCAAGATGTTGAACACAGCTTCAACCCCAGGAAGTTCCATCCAGCCTCTTTCCAGGCAATACTCATGAGCAAACTGGGAGTTATATAGGTAGCAATATTTATATAAGACTTTAGTTTACATAAACAAAAGCCAATCAACACAACAGTACTGAATCCTTTCTGCAATGTTTCAGCCAAAGCTAATTTAAAGTCATTATTCTCTTTTGAATCCACATTTTCAAGGAAAGATAATCATTGGAAATCTGTATACAACTGAGCACATTTTGGTAGAATTTAATATAAAATGAAACTGGCTTCAAAAACTTTCCTTTTTGTTGGGAATGAGAGTAGGTGAGAGGACAGTGGGAGCTCGGAAAACATTCATTATTGTTCAATATGCAGAGCAGCAGGGGAGGGAAATTAAAGTAGAGGAGTGGAGAAGAACAGCAGCAACATCCTGCAAATCAGCAACCCTCCTTCGTGGGAGTGGAAACACCCAAGGGGAACAGAATCTTAGAGTGTCCCATCTTGATCTTGCTGCACTCTGTGAGTAAATATAAAATGGCAAAGCAAATATGCTGCTAGAAATGGAGGAAAAATAGGTAAATAACTGACTGAAATACAGCCAACCTGCTGCATTGATAAAGGGGGCTGTTCTCAGCTTTACTGGGGCTTGAAACCTATTTTATGTATTAGCTTCCTCATATATAATGATAAATCTCTTTAGTTTTAAAAGACAAAGAGATTTTCCCAAAAAGGGTCAAATAGTTTAATAGGCAAAAAAAGAACAGAAATTGAATGAAAGGAGTAGCAGTTGCTTGTCAGTGAATACTAGGTAGGCATTGCACAAAAGCCCACTTCCTTAGTTATGAATATTTAAATGTGGCAAGCACATTTCAAGAAAACAATGAAGCAATCTGACAATTTAGCAAGCTCCCCCACCTAAAGATTTATAAAAACAAAGAATAAGTAGAACATGGCATTTGGCAATTGCTGTTTCTGAACTGAACTGCTATCATTTCCAAAGCAAGTAATTACTCAGAAAGCAAAGTAGAGAAAGCAAGCTAACAATCAAAATACCACCGTGATGAACCTGTATACATAAGCTGGTTTTTGAACTGAAATATAGGGGCTATCCTGCGTGATGGAAGACAAATTTGGACTGAATAATATGAGAACCAAGTCAAGCCATTATTCCAAGTCAATCTGAAATAAGTGCAAAAGTTCATTATTCATGTTTGAACAAACTTGAAGTTCTTAGTCCCAGTTGGTACCAGAAGTTGAAGAGCCAAATCAGAGAACCAAAAGACATGAGGACTTTGTGATATGCACACCTTATTTGGAAGTGTGAAACAGGAACTTTTTTATGAAAGTAAAGTTAGTAATCATTTCAGTCTATCCTTATCAGATTTAACAAACCTAATGCTGCTAATTAGAAAGTGAAAAACACTATTGTATTTCTAATAAACCAAAGTCACCACCAAAATCAATTATACACTATTCTATACAAGCCAAGCATGACTCCAAGAAGTAACATAGCTCTTCTGTCTACCGTAACTGCGAAGTTTTCTCTTGAGTTATTATATTTCTAATGTCTAGTTCCAAGTCCCATATATAGCAGGTGGTCAACACGCACTTACTGAATAAATAGCTATCACATAAATGTATTTACCACACTATGTTCAAACCAAGTTTTAATGATTCTTAAGAATCTTATATAGAAAATACATCAAAGTAAACCTGGCCTCTCAGGTGGCTCAGTGCTAAAAAATTGGCCTGACGATGCAGGAAACAAGGGCTTGATTCCTGGGAAGGGAAGATTGCCTGCAGGCAGAAAAGGCAACCCATTCCAGCATTCTTGCCTGTGAAATCCCTAGGACAGAAATGCCTGGTGGGCTCAACAAGTCAGATAAGACACAGTAACTAAACAAAAACATGACTTGGGTGTGTGTGTGTGTGTGTGTGTGTGTGTGTGTGTATTTTTTTCATTTGAAATAGGTGAAAAAGAGCAGAAATTAAAAAAAAAAATTTTTAAATATCAGAAGTCCAAAAATGTTCCATTGAAACTGAATCATGAAAGAGACTTTGTAAACTTAGAGATAACACTTATTTCTAAAACAACATCTAAGGCAGTGAAGACTGCAATAAGTCCATATTAGTTACAATAAATATATTAACTGTCGAGAAGATACACTCGAGTTTTGTATACCAAAGTAACATTTGAAATGATTCAAAGTTAAGAATATATTTGACACAAAGATAAATAGAGTATAAACCAAAATTGAGTTAAGAGATTATTACTCACTTGATTTTCTAGGGATAGCACCAATCTGTATCTAGGCATTTAGAATTTTTTAATCTTGCTCTAAATCAAGTATTCTTTTAAGTTTAATAAGCAAATTTAGATGTTTATTAAGATTTATATACATATATGCTTGATTTTGTTTTGCATATGTTAATATGTCTTCTGTCGAAAGCTTATAAAATATAGGGAATTTTTTTCAATTTAAAAATGAATTGAAGCATGCAATAATTTTATCTTGTTTATATTTCTCACACCAGAGCTTTATTAGCCACCACTCCATTATTTCTGAATTGGTTTCTCACAGTCATCCTCAATAAAAAAGTACATGTTATGACAGTGTTAAAAAATTCTATTAGGAAAAGAACTTTTTAACAAGTCTTTAAAAATTATTGGTACAATCTGTGTCACAAACTTTAGGTATATAAGATGTATTACAAAGCACTTTCTCATATGAATATGCATAATCTATTAGTTTATTCCTTTACTGAGGGATACTCAGGTATTTTTTATCTTTAAATAGTAATAATTATTATTATTAGCAATGCTGTAATGAAATTAATAACTTTGTACCAAGAATGATATTCAAAATATTTAATAGTCAGTATAATTTATGTACTATCCCAGAAGAACACATACTTTGCAACTCAGAACTATCCAGCTATAAAATAAAATAAAGTATTATAACAGAGTGTACTGGCTCAATATTAGTCCTACCTTATGGATCATGGATAGATATTTTTCTACAATAGGTCTCTAGAAGTTAAATTGCATAATCAAAATATCTACAAAATTCTAATTTTTACATACTGCCAAACTGCTATTTTAATTTCCATGTCCATGGTAATAAGTAAGATTAAACATTATAATATGTTTTTATCCAATAAGTATATATTTCTTCTTCAAACAGCTTGCTCATAAGCTTCATCCATTTTTTTTCTTTATTGGCATATCTCTATTGATTAGCAAGAGTTCTTTATATCTTCTTATTGTAAGTGTTTTACAGATATTTTCTTTCAGGCCCTCATATTTCCTTAAACTTTGTAATTATGTTTTTTTCTATAGAGACTGCACTACATCTACCTTCATTTTTTAATTAAAATGAAATATCTGTTTTTCTTGTTTAACTTGTTCTTCATTATACAAGTGAAAAACATTATACAGGCCTTCTCCTAAGACATATACTTAATTTTTAATGTATTGTGTAAACAAATTCTTGTCTTAAAAAATTCATTCCAAACTTCTCTTAAATCTGTTTATTTAAGTTTATAACATCATATTTTTGTTCTTACTGTCAAATAGTTTTCCTTCTCCCAATTTCAGGCTGCATTTTCTTCAGTACTTTCCAGTTTACTCTTACCTACTTACTCTCCCTAGCAAGTTCCTCATAATTTCTAGTCTTACTGTTTTTTCAGAATCATAGTGGATATATTTTATCTATTTTCCTTGAATTCTAAAATTTTTGGCTAGAGTTAAATAGCTCTCTGCTCAGTCCATTATCTTGATATAATCTCTCTTAGGTTTGCAAAAATATTTTTGAACACAGAAAGTAAACACCAATTGGTAAGAATATCCACATCCAGGAACTATCTAAATAAAACAACTGCAAGGTATAGAATTAAGAAGTGTGATTTCTCCATGAGGCAGATTAAACATGGGAAGAACAAGGGCAGCACTAAAGAGAGAAAATGGAGAGGAAAAGCCTGGAGGAGGTAACAATCTGTGAAGCAAGACTGACCTTGAATAAAGAAAGAAGGAAGATTAAATAAAAGAATCCTTAACTGTGTGCAATTTCAAAAAAACCTTGGCAAGGCTTTTGGGGAGTCCTGGAGCCATCAGAGGATCCCCATATCTCCTAAGAATGGATATGCTTTGGTACCCCTGTGTGCTCACTCACGCCTGCCTATAGCCACGGAGCATGAAGCTTTATTACAAGCTTGGATTTGGGAGATACTTCAGTCCATAGACTAAAATCTTTGTAACTGAAGGTCTGAGAGGCATGTTCTCATAGCCAGCAAGGTGATAGGTACTTTTTCCATGTTTTATTGAGAGTTACCTTATTTGAACTTTACCAATTTTTATTGTAAGTATGTTTTTACTTATTTGTGGTGCTGGTTTAGTCGGTAAGTCATGTCCTACTGTTGTGATCCTATGGACTGTAGCCTGCCAGGCTCCTCTGACCATGGGATTCTCCAGACAAGAATAGTGGAGTGGGTTGCCATTTCCTTCTCCAGGGGATCTTCCCTACTCAGCAATCGAACCTGGGTCTCCTGCACTGAAGGCAGATTCTTTACCAACTGAGCTGTGAGCATATAACTTTCAGAATGGCAGGCATTGACAATATATTTTGAACAATACCTGCAGGCTCTTGGCCATTCATTTTATTGTAAAAATAATGATTATTACAAATTAAAAATAATAATCATCATCTTATTCTTATCACTTTACTTGATGGAAATGTTGATACAATAGTAGAAAACACTCAATTTTTTGCTATTTCTAAATACTGAGAGAACAAAAAGGCATCTTTAATTTTCACCATTAATATGCTACATGAATATAAGTTTTTCAACTCATTCAGTAAATATATCAAAGATGAATAAATAAACAAATTACACATATAAAATAGCATACAGGCCAGTAACACTCAGGATTAGTAGCTTTTCTAAAATTTCCAAACACTAATTTTATAATTGTCACAGAATGTTTGTAAACATTTCCATCAGGTTTTTCTGTTTTCATAATTTTCTATTCATCATAAGTAGTTCTTTTCTCTTATGAGTAAAATTAAATTATTACTAATTTATTTAGTCATACTTAATTAGCTTTTAATTTTCAGTTAAGGCTTCATTTCCTCTCATACTCTTTTCTAAAACTGCTATAATTTCAGGTTTTTATTATTATGCTTTTATGAAATACATATGGTATTCCAGGTACAGTCTGTTTAACAGTAGAGACAGGCAGACAATTGCCTCTCCTTTTTGTTCATGACACAATGCCTTTTCAACCCCAAATCACATAGCAATTTTTAATTGGCAGTACAGACTTTAAATTCACATTTAATTTGCTATCCACAGTCACTTTCTTTTCATTTCTATCTCCTTTGGATGGTTAGACATTATAGGAAAATCTAACATACTTTCATTATTCCTCATTGAGATTATCCCACTTAACAAATGCCACTCTACACGGTTACCAACATGTTTCTGGAATCTGAATTTACATTCTCTACCTTAATGCTTGCTTGTAATTTAAAGCAGTATTAATATATTTATAAAAATAATATAGTTGAGTATATAGCTGGTTTTGCCATCAGTCAATAAATGCATGTGGAATTAATATGATTAACATAGGGATTTTTTTTCAACTTAACCTTTAATAAAAATGTGATATTACATGTTATGTGGCATAACTTATACTGATAACTTACTTAAGTATATCTTATACTGAATAGTAATTCTTAATTTTTAAAAGTAACACTCATTAAACAAACCAGAATATATAAAATTCACACTCAAACATACACATAAGAGAAAAATGAAAATAACTAGGTCCAAAAAATATTTACATACATATGTGTGTATGTGTGCCTATATATATGTACAGAAGAACTATACAAAAAATGATCTTCATGATCCAGATAACCATGATGGTGTGATCACTCACCTAGAGCCAGACATCCTGGAATGTGAAGTCACGTATGCCTTAGGAAGCATCACTACAAACAAAGCTAGTGGAGGTGATAGAATTCCAATAGAGCTATTTCAAATCCTAAAAGATGATGCTGTGAAAGTGTTGCACTCAATATACCAGCAAATTTGGAAAACTCAGCAGTGGCCACAGGACTGGAAACGTCAGTTTTCCTTCCAATCCCAAAGAAAGGTAATGCAAAGAATGCTCAAATACCATACAATTACACTCATCTCACTCGCTCGTAAAGTGAAAGTGAAAGTCGCTCAGTCGTGTCCAACTCTTTGCGACCTCATGGACTTCACAGTCCATGGAATTCTCCAGGCCAGAATACTGGAGTGGGTAGCCTTTCCCTTCTCCAGGGATCTTCCCAACCCAGGGATCGAGCCCAGTCTCCCGCACTGCAGGCAGATTCTTTACCAACTGAGACGTAAGGGAAGCCCCACATTGCAGAGTAATGCTCAAAACTATTCAAGCCAGGCTTCAACAATACATGAACCGTGAACTTCCAGATGTTCCAGCTCAATTTAGAAAAGGCAGAGGAACCAGAGATCAAATTGCCGACATCCTTTGGATCATCCAAAAAGCAAGAGAGTTCCAGAAAAACATCTATTTCTGCTTTACTGACTATGCCAAAGCCTTTTACTGTGTGGATCACAATACACTGTGGAAAATTCTGAAAGAGATGGGAATACCAGACCACCTGACCTGCCTCTTGAGAAATCTGTATGCAGGTCAGGAAGCAACAGTTAGAACTGAACATGGAACAACAGACTGGTCCCAAATTGGGAAAGGAGTACATCAAGGCTGTACACTGTCACCCTGCTAATTTAACGTACATGCAGAGTACATCACGAGAAACGCTGGGCTGGAGGAAGCAGAAGCTGGAATCAAGATTCCTGGGAGAAATATCAGTAGTCTCAGATATGCAGATGACACCACCCTTATGGCAGAAAGCAAAGAAGAACTAAAGGGCCTCTTGATGAAAGTGAAAGAGGAGACTGGAAATGTTGGCTTAAATCTCAGCATTCAGAAAACTAATATCATGGCATCTGGTCCCATCACTTCATGGCAAATAGATGGGAAAACAATGGAAACTGTAAGAAACTTTATTTTTGGGGGGCTCCAAAATCACTGCAAATGGTGACTGCAGCCATGAAATTAAAAGACATTTGCTCCTTGGAAGTAAAGTTCTCACCAACCTAGACAGCATATTAAAAAGCAGAGACATTACTTTGCCAACAAAGGTCCATCTAGTCAAAGCTATGGTTTTTCCAGTAGTCATGTTTGGATATGAGAGTTGGACTATAAGGAAAGCTGAGCGACAAAGAATAGAGGCTTTTGAACTGTGGTGTTAGAGAAGACTCTTCAAAGTCCCTTGGGCCACAAGGAGGTCCAACCAGTGCATCCTAAAGGAAATCAGTCCTGAATATTCATTGGAAGGACTGATACAGAAGCTGAAATTCCAATACTTTGGCCACCTGATGCGAAGAACTGACTCATTTGAAAAGACCCTGATGCTGGGAAAGATTGAAGGCAGGAGGAGAAGGGGATGACGGAGGATGAGATGGCTGGATGACATCACCAACTCAATAAACATGAGTTTGTGGTGATGGACAGGGAGGGCTGGCATGCTGCAGTACATGGGGTCTCAAAGAGTCAGACACGACTGAGTGACTGAGCTGAACTGAGCCACATGTTTAAATGTTTCATATCAGTTCAGTTCAGTTCAGTTGTTCAGTTGTGTCTGACTCTTTGTGACCCCATGAATCACAAACACAAACACCACAGTTCAAAAGCATCAATTCTTTGGTGCTCAGCTTTCTTCACCATCCAACTCTACATCCATACATGACTACCGGAAAAACCATAGCCTTGACTAGATGGACCTTTGTTGGCAAAGTAATGTCTCTGATTTTAATGTGCTATCTAGGTTGGTCATGACTTTCCTTCCAAGGAGTAAGTGTCTTTTAATTTCATGGCTGCAATCACCATCCGCAGTAATTTTGGAGCCCCCCAAAAATAAAGTCAGACACTGTTTCCACTGTTTCCCCATCTATTTCCCATGAAGTGATGGGACCAGATGCCATGATCTTAGTTTTCTGAAAGTTGAGCTTTAAGCCACCTTTTTCACTCTCCTCTTTCACTTTCATCAAGAGGCTCTTTAGCTCCTCTTCACTTTCTGCTATAAGGGTGGTGTCATCTGCATATCTGAGGTTATTGATATTTCTGCCAGCAATCTTGATTCCAGCTTGTGCTTCTTCCAGCCCAGCGTTTCTCATGATGTACTCTGCATATAAGCTAAATAAGCAGGGTGAAAATATACAGCCTATATATGTATATATATATATAAATCCCATGAGCTGCAATTACTGAGCCCGTGTGCTGCAGCCACTGAAACCTGTGTACCTAGAGCCCATGCTTTGCAACAAGAGAAGCCATACAATGAAAAGCTCACACACTGCAACAAAGACCCAGCGCAGCAAAATTAAGAAAAAAAAAAATGCATCACATAACTGGTGAGGAGTAGAGAGAGCAATCCAAGCTTCTCTCTCCAAACTCTTCTTTTACTGGAGGTTACAAACTGCAACTCCTATTTTACTTTCAGACAGGTTTTTTTTTGACTGGTGGTGTTTGCTCACAAATTGAATTATATGATAAGATTTAGATACTTAAAAATGAAAATCTGGGTAAAAATGAGAAAATCTAGCACTGTGGATCCAAGTTTCTTAAAATATCTCTGATTTAAGTAGCCCCTAACAACTTTGGGAGAGATAAGCCTTCCTGAGTACATGGCTGTCCCTGTCAGTCTTATTTGATTCAGTTGTGTCACATCTCTAGCCACAGCAGACATTTGAGTTGTTTAACTTGTGTACTGTTCCAGGTGGCTTCCCTGCTATATTATGTTAAACTGAAGATCAACTTAAGGATATATAACTTTATAACATGATTCAGGCCATCAACTCACTTTCCAACTGCTTTCATGGTGGTAGGATTTTTGTAAGGGTCCTGCTTCTAAAGTGCTTCAGGATTGAATCAATACAGTGTCTGTTGACCTGTTTACTAAATACATTTATTCTGTGAGTGGAATCTAAACTACTCTTACAAGATAGAGTACCTTTTATGCTGTACTAAATGAAGTTTAAAATCACTGTTATCCCAAAGCAATAACACAAGAATTTTCCAGTTCTGCCCCTATGGACATTCAATCGCTTTTCTCTCTTGATTCCTATTTTTTTTCTTCTTTTTCCTTTTCAATTAAGCAAGATTCTAGCATCTCTGCACCTGATCTTTTGTCATTACAAATGTGTATTGCTTAAACTATTAGTTTCTCAACATCCTTGTTGCATAGGAGAAATCACTCTCTCACCAGGAGTGAGTAAGGAGAAGCTAAGTGAATCACAGGACTTAATGTCATCCTTGCTGAACACTCCAATGGTGACCCTATGGTCCATTTCTCAGACTCTCCCCTCTTCAGAGTCTCTGAGGAATGACTTCCCAGAAGTTAGTTATATCCTCTTCAGTTTTCACTCATAATAGAGGCAAAAATGTTAATTCCTTGTACCTAGGATTGATTTTATGACATAATTCTAGGTAATGATCTGTAAACAGTATTTTCTGGATGAAGTTTCTAATAAAGGTACTTTATAACAGTTATAATGTCTAAAAGTTAGAAAGTGGATCATATCAAGTGTTGTCAAGGATGTGGAGCTATGCAACTCAGAGATTCAGCTGAAGTATAAATTAGTAAAACTTCCTAGAAAAAAACCCTTAGGTAGCATCTAATAATGTTTAGCACTAAGTATGAATTAGACCTTCCACTCCCAGGTATACCCTCAACAGAAATGCATATGTCTAATTACCAAAAACAAAAATGCACAAGACTATTTATAGCACAATTCATAGTAGTCCAATACAAAAAACAACCCAAATGTCCATTAGCAGTGAAATAGATAAATAATGAATAATCACAAAATAGAATATTGTACTACAGTGAGAATGAACAAACTATAGCTATACCCAACACTGAGGATGCATATCACAATCATAACATTTAGCAAAAGATATCAGCCATAAATGAGTATAAAGTTTACATAAAGTTCAAAACTATGAAAACCTATGCTATGCCGTTAGAAGTCAAGACAGTGACCACAGGAGGAAAAAGAGAGGAAGTCAGAGAGAGTTGAGAGTGAGGGAGAAGGGGACCTTGGCTGGCAGAGACCTTTTTCCCCTCTGGTCCTATTAGTCTATTTCCAGTTGAAATATAAATGTGAGTTATGGACATGTAACAGTCATAAAGAGACCATGAGGGTGAAACCTGTAAACCAAAGAGACCAATATGCAAAGACAGATAAAGTGCCCAGGGTCTCTGATCTCTGATGATAACACTGAACAAGTGTGCCAACTCTGGACACTGATATTCAGACTTCCTGTTGCCTGAGACAAATTAACTCTACCCTTTTTTTATCTTATCTGTCAGATATTTTTCTTAGCTGCTTTCACATCCAGTCCCTATCACTATTACACAGTTTTCTTCTAATTTTTAGCAATTTTTGAGTTAACAGTCTGATCACATGTAAATTTAACCCAAACCACTAAACCCTATTTTAGAGTCTCATAGACCAAGAGAGACTCTAATGGTGGAAAATGCTTACACTTAAATTCAAAATAAGGTGCAAAGACAAACTGGTTTCGGTTCAAGACAGCAATAGAGAAGGATCTGGGGCTCACCTCCCCCCATCCACACACACACACACACACACACACTGAATCTGTAGCTATTTATGGAACAACTTCCTCTAGGAAAAAAAACCTAAAAACCAAGCAATTCCCCTGTCTCTATCAAACAAGAGAAGGCCCACTTCAGAGCGCGTAGAAGAGGCTGGGACACAGCTGCCACCATAAACTCCATCTGCTGCACAGTGTCTCAGATAGGAAGGGACTTAAAACCCGAGCTTCTCCCTGATAAGGAAGCAGCTTGAACCCCACAGGAGACACCCCAACTTTTAAGACCTGCACCTGAGAGATGAGCCCTCCAAAACTGAAAACTAACGGGCTCACGCACAGGAGACCCACATGATGAGACCCACTCTGATGGCTATGACCGTCAGAGAAAGGCTCTCAAAGGGCTGGCATGATGGGATTCACCTGCCTTCCGGCCCAGAAAGAGGTTGTACATCCACAGGCGGCAAACTTGCTGCGAAGGAAGCTCATCCACTCTTAAAGCCCGGCCTGAGGCTCAGGCCTCCCAGGAGTCCACAGCCAACCTGCTGCCGGGGGCCACCGTCTTCATATCTCCCTCTGTCCGCGGGCACCATCTTCTATTTTTTTGTTTTCTTCTGGGCACAATCTACACACCCGCTTTCTGCGTTCTTCCAGTCAGCAGAGGCCGTCTTTGTGCTCTGGCTGGCGGGCACCATCTTCCTTTTTTCTTCCTTTTTCCTTTTCTTTTCCAGGCAGTTGCTGTCTGTCCAGCCCCTGGGCGCCGTCTTCCCACTCTCCTCTGCACACTGGTGTCTGGTTTTAGCGCGCGCCGCCCAGGAGGCGCTCTTTGAACCCCAGGGGCCCTGGAGGCCGAGGGGACGCATGTTCCCAAGTCTCGCGGGACTGTACCAACCTGAGACACCGCTCTGGGCAGGCTGACCCCGTGGAGCTCAGTGAAGACAGCAGACTGAGACACTCCCCGTCTCTCTGTGAAAGAAGCCTGTTTGTTTATCCTCATAGCTGCGGTCTGAGGAGCGGCTTCTGATTAAACAGGTGCTAAAGATGCCTGTGATCTTTTCCAGAGACCTCAGAGGCTATCTTCGGCTCTCCCACAGCTGCGCACTGGAGCGCCTCTGTCTCTTCAGGAAGCTTGTGTTCCCGGGTCCCAGGGGGACAGTAACCAACGGAGACAGTTTTCATTAGACTCTCCCATTCCAGGGCTTGGCCACAGAAAGCTGAATAAATAAAAGGTGCCCCGTCTGTCTGAGAAAGAGGCCTGTTTGGCTTGTGAGAGGCTCCAGCCTGAAGGGCAGCTCACGCCGGTCCCCGTGCAGAGGCTGTGCACAGACGCCCCTCAGGGAACTGTGTCAGCATCTTGGTGCCACCCGGCCCCCCCACAGGAGCTTCCAGGCTCTTCTGGAGCCCCAAGATTTGCCGCTGCCGCACAGGAAACACCTCCAGATGGTCTGGCTCTGGCAGCTTCTGTACCCTGCCAGCCCCACAGGACCATGTCTATGTGCTTCTAGAAGGGCAGCCACCTGAAGCCGGGCTTCCTGTCAGCCCCAGTCAGGTGCCCACCGAGATCCCCCTTCAGGACACTGACAGGTCTGGTCTCAGCCTCACCCACTGGGAGCCGGGAAGAATAAAATAGACTGTGGGCCAGTCACAAAGGCTGAGAGACGGACCAAGAGATGGGGTTGGACGGCAGGATAAGGTCCATCTGCATGAGGCGCTCCTTCCAGAGTGGAAAGACGGCTACTTCATCCAAGGCATGGAAACCAACCCCGAGAGTCAAACAACATGAAGAAATAGAGCAATGTGTTCCAAAGGAAGGAACAAGATAAAACCTGAGGGAAAAAGCTTAATAAAAAGGTATAGTTTATTTTTTGTTCTTGTTATTCATGCTTTAATAATTGGCAAAGATGTCTGATATTTTTGGTAAAAACACAATATACTTATATTTGCTGACAGACTAGATTCTGTTTCGTGTTCTCCTCCCAGCTTTGATGTGCCTTGTCGACTCTTCCACTTACCTGAAATATCATGTGTTATGATCAGTTGTTTCAATCTAGTTCCTACGGTCTTTGAATATAAGCACCTAGTTTTAATCCTAGTACTTAGCACAGTTTTGCAAAGAAAAGATGTATTACATGTATATTTGCTGTATATTACATGACTGTATTATGAGTCTATTTTATAAACATTTTTCTTTAATGTTTATTTGTTTTAATTTTGGCTGCATCAGGTCTTACTTTCGGTGTGCAGACTTCTCTCTAGTTGTGTTGTGCGTACTCCAACTTGGGCTCTGTGGTTTCCTTAAGGAAATTTATTTCCCCAACCAGGAATTGAACCTATGTCCCCTGCATTGGAAAGTGGTTTCTTTTTTTAAGAATTAATTAATTAATCAATTATTGGGGCTGCACTGAGTCTTCACTATTGCATGGGCTTTCTCTAGTTGCCGTGAGTAAGGGCTACCTCTAGTTGTGGTGTATAGGCTTCTCATTATGGCCACTTCTCTTGTTACAGAGCACAGGCTCAAGGGTAGTGGGCTTCAGTAGTTGTAGTGCACAGTCTTCGTTGCTCTGCGGCCTATGGGGTCTTCCTGGAATAGGGATCAGACACGCAGCCCCTGAACTGGCCACTGAGCCACCTGGGAAGTCCCAGGTGCAAATTTTACAGCTGCATCATATATGGCATGTGTAATGGTTCTTTCTCATTTTTTGGTACTGATTATTAATTCCCTTTTTTTCTTTCACAAGAATTTGTGAAGTTTTTCTATGAAAGGCAAGTTAATACTTATTTTCAGCTTTGCAGGCCAAGTGGTTTAGGCCCTAACTATCAACTTTACCCTTGGAGCAAAAGAGCAGCCATAGATGTTTCATACACAAACAGGGATAGTTATGCTCTAGTAAAATTTATTTACAAGAATTCCGGTGGTTCAGTGGTTAAGGCTTTTTGTTTTCACTGCTGAGGTCCTGTGTTCAATCCCTGGTTGGGGAACCAAGATCCTGGCAAGCCACCTGGCCTACCCACCCCCCAAAAATATTTACCAAAAAAAAAGGCAACAATCTGGATTGGCCATGGGTCACAGTTTGCCAAACCTTGTGTTTGAACTTGTAAGTAAAACTTTAGCTGCTTATTCTTACTAATGAAGCTAAAGAGATCAAAACCTTTTTTTACTCCATTCTCTAAGATAAATGGAAAGGGTTGAGATTATAGAATTGTTGCCAGAGTTCATCTAGACTTTGAATCTGGAGCATGTAATGCAAGGAATTAAAGAAAGTGGGAAGCCCTTCAATGTAACAGTGGGGTGTACTGATCAGATTTTTCCAGCCTTAACAACATTATGGTATTCTGGGCTTCTCACATTTCTGAAGCTTTGATCATTTTGTAATTTATTTTTATCTTTTGGCTGTGTAGCATGTGGGATCTTTGTTACTGAACCAGGGATTAAACCTGCACCCTCTGCATTGGAAGGTGGAGTCTAGCAAATTCCTTCTAATCCTTTCTTCCTGGTACATGCAGGCTTTCTCTAGTTGTGATACTCAGGCTTTTCAATGTGGCAGTGAGGCGGCATCTCTTGTTGCCGAGCATGGGCTTTAGAATGTGTGGGCCTCAGTAGTTGTTGTACATGGGCTTACTTTGCTCCGTGACATCTGGGATCCTTCCACACTAGGGATCAAATCAGTGTTCCCTGCATTGGCAGGCAGATTCTTAACCATTGGACTATCAGGAAAATCCCTCTGATCCCTTTTAAATGACGTTGTCATCTCTAGAATGCAAATTTTATATAAAATCTAAATTTTCAGAGTCTCTTGAAAAACTAAGAAAATCATAAGAACCTTACTACTGGCTCATCCACTTAGACTAAGCATGAGTTTGCCATTTCCAATCACACCCTACCACCTTCCCCATTATGAGGCTTAGTATCACTTGCCATTCTGCATCAGGTATACGCTATTATTTTTCTTAACCTGGAGTTCTTTGCTCATTTATGTTCCTTACCTAGTGTGTGTATAAATCTGCAAGTTCATCTGTTGAAATCGGTCATCATAGTATACCTTTTTTTTTTTTTTTTTTTTTTTAAGATAATGCCATGTTTAAAACTGGGTTTCCCTCTTGGCTCAGTTGGTAAAGAATCTGCCTGCAATGTGGGAGATCTGGGTTCAGTCCCTGGTTTGGGAAGATCCCCTGGAGGAGGGCATGGCAACCCACTGTAGTATCCTTGCCTGGAGAATCCCCATGGACAGAGGAGCCTTGGGAGCTACAGTCCCTAGGTTCACAAAGAGTCAGATAGGACTGAGTGACTTTCACTTTCACTTTTCTTTCATGTTTAAAACATTCTTGTCTGAATATGATTCAATAAGTAATCTTCTTAATCTAAGTTAAACACAAAAGTCCAGAAATTAAGGTAAATTGTACTATATACACTCTGAACATGTGGATTATCTCATCCCATACACTCTGAGTAGGGACATTATGGCTTTTTCTTTAACTGTAACCATAAAACAATGGATTTTAATAGTTTCCCTGGTAGTTCTGCTGGTAAAGAATCTGCCTGCAATGTAGGAGACCCTGGTTCGATTCCTGGGGAGGCAAGATCTTCTGGAGAAGCAACAGGCTACCCACTCCAGTATTTTGGCCTGGAGAATTCCATGAACTGTCCATGGGGTCACAAAGAGCAGGGCAGGACTGAGCAACTTTCACTTCACTTTAATAGTTTAGGGAGAAATAGCTCCACTCTTTGTCTCCCCTACCCTTTTCTCCCAGCTTTCTCAGAAATTATGGTTCACCACCACATTGCCTAGTTTTTAATTTGGATCTTATGTTTCTGGACACAAATTCAATAAACTTAATCCTACCTGAAGTAGCAAAATACTGTAGACAGAGCACATTATTAGGCAAACATATTCTTCTCTATTCTCTATGTTTTCCTCTGTGAGGAGACGTTATACTGTAGACAGAGCACATTATTAGGCAAACATATTCTTCTCTATTCTCTATGTTTTCCTCTGTGAGGAGACGTTCCCTTCATGTAACAAAATTAGCCCTTCTCTTCCCTTTCCCTCACTCAGTCCTAGAGGAGTAGATTTAATTTTCTGTTTTGAGGGTTGTGAAGAAGAATGTGGGAACATGCATACCAGTGCCACCCTTCCTGGGAGTAGGACTTTCCTCAGAAAGTTTTTGGTCTTTCCTACTCTGTGATTCTGCAAGTTTACAAGGGACAGCTTGGGATGGTCAACTCCTGTTTCTGGGAGGAAAGTCAGCCTAAGCCAAGGGTTCTGTATTAGAAATCTCATTTCCCTACAAACTTAAAACACATTTTCCAATATCAATTAACCAGTAAGAAAGGAGATATTTTGACCCCCATCTCCTTAACATCTTTGTCTTATTTTAAAATACATTCAGAAGCCAGGCAGAGAGGGTGGGTCATATCACTGGGCACCCTTAGGATTGCCATCACTTGTGAGTAACAAATTGTTATTAAAGGTGTTTTTTGGAGGGCATATCCCTTCACATTTTTCAATATTAATCAGTTTGATCAACAGGATTTGATTAAATCCTGACCCAAGTGATGAATGCAAATGTGTCTGTTGTTAAGATTGCCTCCATGAATCAAAATACTGCTGATAAGACCAGTTTAAAAAGTTCTGTATGTTGGAACTCATCAGACTGAGTATCAGCAGGCGGAGGAGAATCCAGGCCAACCCATGAGAGGATTTGCTGCACTTGAGACTTCACCCTGGACAGGCTTCCCAGGAGCCCTGTCTGCACTGTTCAGAACTCAACGAAACAAACACATTCACTGTTCAGCCTTGCTTTTCTGATTTCAATAATTCCTCTTGTAGGAACTTACCATGAGTGCAAAGATTATGTACGACTATGTTCCTTTCATTGTTTATAATAACTCTCCCAGCCCCACCAAAAGGAAAAGTCTGGAAACCAATCAATGGAGGGTAGGTTAAAATAAAGTATTTGTTGTTGTTTAGTCACTAAGTTGTGTCCAACTCTTCATGATCCCATGGACTGCAGCACGCCAGGTAAAGTATGGTGTCTCCATATGATGAATCATTGCATAGTCATTAAAGAGAATCATAGCGGTCTAGATTCATTGATAAGAATTCCATGACATATAGCTGAACAAAAACTTAAGAAGAGGGTGTGAAATAGCAAGTACAGAGCAACCTCACGTGCATATATTTATTTGTATGTACATGTGTAAATAAAGTTTTTGGAAGGATTGTCATCAGAATGCTAATGGTTGGTTTCTGGGTATTGGGATTTTATCAATTAAAACTTTTTCTATATTGCTTTAAAATAATTGGGGTTGCTTTCATGAGAATCCATTGATCTGTACTGATATTGTCAGCTCTCTGATGATAACTATTTAGGGGCATCAGTTTTCTGGTTACAGGATCATTAGTCTTTTCAGAAAACAGCATAATTGAACTACATTTTGTTTTATTCCTAAGTACCATGGCATTTAGTTTTTAAGGAGCTACGTGTGATTTCTGGTCACTAGAGCAGTTATTTAAGGCTCTCAGTTTGAAAAGAGCATGAGTATATCACAATGCCTCTTTCATTAAAACAGGCAAAAGGGACAATTTGCTTACACATATCCTCAAAGCCATCTTGTATCTAACATACTTTAGAGTGCTCTGGGAGCTATCATCAGAAATTCATCTCTTTCCAGCTAATAGCCCTTTCATACTGCTTTTCTTGCCAACGAACAAATTCTTTTCTCATTCCCATATTACATTTTTTAAATTGATTTTTCACACTTTGCCCTCTGGAAGTAGATTTTGGTGATTTATATGGATACTAAGAATTAGCAGTCAGCATGCATTTCATTCATGGTCCTTAAAAATCATCATTATCTAATGCATGATATAGAATACATATCACCAACTGCCAGGCTATTAAAAAGAGGAATGGGTTGTTGCAAATTACAGAATAATTTTATCATACATCTTGAAGTGCAAGTTTATGTTTTAAATATTTTTAAAAAACAGAAGGCAAAATAACATTACTTAACAGAAAAAAAGAGAAGAATGATTTTTTTATTGTTTGGAAGAGATTATTGAGTAAGTTTTCAAGTAGCATATACTCTGAAAAAGTATATATAACAAAATAGACTATTCCAGAAGGGAGGAGAAATGTGTAGTTCCATGTGACATTCTAAAATAACAACCTCTTTTTTATCTTATATTCAAATTATATAGTCAGAATGTGAAAAATAATATAAATAAGCTAATTTTAGGGATCCTAGGTGTATTAATAATTTAAAAATCTGATTCAAAATAATGTTCTTATATTTTTTCCAGCATTCTTTAAAATATGTAATTATTTTCTGTTTCTAAACTTGATATTAGGGTAAAAATGTAGTGCCCCCTGTTATTGATTCCTGTCATTTTCATTTTTTAAAAATAGTTCAGGAATTCTTAAAATCTTATTTTTCCTAAGCCACAGAAAATTTGTCATGCATATCTTATTTCAAAGGGATAAATGCAAAACTCTAATGATGCACGGAAATTGTTTGAAAGCATAAACCCAAAGCATGACACAGGAGTAGATTCTTAATAAGACTATTAGAAGACTAATAGAAATCTTTGCCACAGGTCTCTCAACAAATACTCTTTGTTGATTCATAAAAGTTTTCAGAATTCCTTGCATGCATATTTTTATTAACGACTTAACAGATAGAGAGCTTTGTGCAAGGGGTTGGGGGAAGGTAATGACTGCCTTGGAACTACTACCCATAGTACATATTTACAAACCTGCCAACCTGGCAATGATTTTTATAGACTGAATACAAACAAGAAATCTAAAGCCTATCTTCTTCCTCTGCAGGCAAATATTTTCAATCGAAAAGTTGGCCAGTATATCCAAGTAAAATGAGATGTATGCACAGTGTTTTACTGCATTATATGGTAATCCTTTCACAACAATAAAAAGATCTACAATAGAAGAAATCACAGATTTTGAAAATTTTCTTTAATTATATACCTTATGTCACTTTTATGTACACCACATTATAAACCAGTCTATATATTACAGAAATTGTATACTTAAAACTTATGAGTAAACATACTTAGTTCTACAAATTCCATTTTACAGTAGTAATAAATGCCTACATAATTTACTGAGTGTATATGAAGTAAGTAAACACCAAAGAAGTCACTTAAAATCCTCGATTCAAACCTATAATTTTAAAAGACTGCAGTTACCTATTAATATTCTTATCTTAATTCGATTTTTGCTCTAGGAAATTGAATGAGAGAGTAGATGGTCTTATGAGCTTTTTCTCCTTGGCCGGAACCATCATATACAACACACATACAAAAATCAACTCCCAGTACCATCTGTAAGAAAACAGCTTAGGGAGAGCTAAAAAGTTTTAATTTCCCACTGCCACTATCAAGCTGCAGCTGTAGGAGCAACCCTGAGCCTTTGTGAAACTACTCAGCTTGCTTTTGTTTCCAGGCATTGGCAGAGCCTACTCTTCAAGGGAGGTGAATCTAGTATCATAAATGTGAAGTGCTGTTTTATGGATCTCTCCTGCCTTTAAGCAAGATTAGGAATCAACAAGCTTTCATATATGCTAAGAGATATAACAGACTGGAGTTGCCACATGGTGCATCGCCACAGATTTTACATACCTACTCCAAGAATTTATCAACCGAACAATATGTGGGAATTTGCTTTATAATTTAATTCTAAAGGATATTTAACAGAGGGTTTGCTGCTGCTTCTCCCTTATGCCTAGCATGCAATCTGTTGGCAAGTCTGGTAGATTTTACCTCTAAAATAGCTTCTCCCTGCTTTCACTACTACAGTATTAGAAATTTTGAAATCACTCCCTATATTAGTTTGCTAGGGTGGGCCACTGTAACAAAGTACCACAGATGGGTGACTTAAAATACAGAAATTAACTTTCTCACAGTTGATGAGGTCAGAAATCCAAGATCAAGGTGTTAGGAGGCTTGATTCCTTCCTCTCTCTTTGGCTTATAGATGGACACCTTCTCACTGTGTCCTCACATGGTCTTTCCTCTGTGCACATAGGCCTCTGATGTACCTTTTTACCTGTCCAAATTTCCTCATCATAAAAATCACCTGTCAGGTTGGATTGGAAGGTACCTTAACAGCCTTTTGACATAAGCATCTCTTGAAAGGCGCTTATCATTAAATACAGTCACATTGTAAGGACATAGGGTTAAGCTTCAATTTCAAATTTTGAAGAAACAAAATTCTGCCCCAAACACTCCTCAATATTCTCCTTAATATAAACTCCTCTTACAAACAAAATTTTTTCCTTCTGTCAAATACATTCCTGACCACATCAGTATCTTACCAATTATCTTTCAATGAATTCCACTCTTTCCAAAGAAAAGTGTTAGTCGCTCAGTCGTATCTGACTCTTTGCAACCCTATGGACTGTAGCCCGCCAGGCTCCTCTGTCCATGGGATTCTCCAAACAACAATGCTGGAGTGGGTTGCCATTTCCTCCCCCAGGGAATCTTCCCAACCTAGGGATCAAACCTGGGTCTCCTGCATTGAAGGCATATTCTTTACCACCTGAGCCACAAAGAAAGCCTACTATTTCCAAAGAGAAGTTCAAAGGTATAGCTTGACACCTCATGTCCTTCTATTTCCAGCCTACCTTTGCAACCATAATATCATCTTTACATCTGATCTGCCAAACAACTATAAGAATTGGTCTAATTTCTACCCTGGCAGAAATATCTACTCTCATGATTTTGCTTATCACTGCTCCCTACTCAAATGCTAACTCTTCAACCAAATATGTCTTAGCCCTTCTTTATAGGGGATATCCTCAGAGAACATCTGTACCCCCTGTTGTTTGGGAACAGTCTCTAGTATCTGTAATATCACTCAAAATCCCACAAGTGTTTGTGGAATGGCTGTTCCCTATCTCCTGATATATGCAGTTAGGGTGGGCTGACCATAGACCTTATCACCTCAGGTATTGGCACATGACTGAAGTCTTGCCAATGATTGTATTCCACCTCTCAGGCTATAGGTGTTATTCAAAGAAAACACATTTATCTAATGACAACTAAACCCAGGACTTCTGCTAGGACACTAGAGAACAAGGAACTCTTTTAATTGAAGTTGTAAAATTAGCAAAAATAAACCTGCCACTTTATCACTCAAGTGGGATAAATAAAAATAATTTAAACCCTGGAAATAGTTTGGTTGAACCACAGAGCATCAGTAATACAGAGAAATTTTAAATGCTACTAGAGGGAATATATTATTTAGAAAGGTATGACAATTAGACTAACAGCAGAATTCTCATCAGAACAATAGAGACAGGGGACCTATATCATCAAACAAAAGAAAAAAAAAATAACTGTCTAGAACTTTTTTTTTACCAGCTAACACAGGGGTAGAGAATAAAGTTAAGAACTTGTCATGTACATAATAGTTCTTAAAGTTAAGAACTTGTCATGCAACCATAGACCTAAAAGAAATAACTACTAAAGAATGTACTTTATTCAGAGGAAGTGATCCATAAATTAAAGGAAAGAATGAAAGAGAAAATAGTAACAAAAAAAGTAATTCAGTAATATATGTTCTTAAGTCTACTTAATGTGCAACTTAAGTTATATATAGGGGCTTGCCATGTGGCTCAGACTGTAAAGAATCTGCCTGCAAATGGGGGAAACCCTGGTTCTATCCCTGGGTTGGGAAGACCCGCTGGAGAAGGGAATTGCCACCTACTCTAGTATTCTTGTCTGGAGAAATCAGTAAAGTATGTTCAGTCAAGTATGAACATATGGGAGTTAAGTGAAGTATAAAATATGTTCTGTAAAGTATGAACATAAAGTATGTTCTGTAAGGTAATTCAGTGATGTATGTTCATAAGTCTAATTACTGTGCAGCTAAAGTTACATGTATTGATATGAGAAATGGTAATCATGGGAAGATCACTTTGAATTAATGCTTGCTAAGATGTAATATTTCCAGTGACTCATTGGAAAATACCCTGATGCTGTGAAAGATTGAAGGCAGTAGGAGAAGGGGATGACAGAGGACGAGATGGTTGGATGGCATCACCGACTCAATGGACATGAGATTGAGCCAGCTCCAGGAGTTGATGATGGACAGGGAAGCCTGGCATTCTGCATCCCATGGGTTTGCAAAGAGTCAGACATGACTGAGTGATTGAACTGAACTGAAGGTATAATGTTATGCCTCCAAATGAACTAGTCAATTAATAATAATCATGTTTCCGAATATGAATTATTAACAATGAAATTTTCATATATTGCTGATTTGTTAACTGATATTTACAGCCACTTGAGAAAACTGGCAATGTTCTACTAAATCTATACATACTGTATGATCTGGCAATTTCAATCTAACATAAATTGACACACGTTTTTAAAATATAAAAGAACAATAATGTCCAGAGAAACACAATTTTTTATTTATTTATTTTTTAATTGGAGTGCAACGGCTTTAAAATATTGTGTTGTTTTCTGTTGTACGATGTGAATTGGCCATAAGTATATATAGATGTCCTCCCTCCTAAGCCTCCCCCCATCCTCCCATACTACCCTGGTCATCACAGAGCACTGAGTTGAGCTCCCTTTGCTAAACAGCAGGTTCCCACCATTCCCACTACCTATCTGTTTTACACATGGCAGTGTTTATATGTCAATGCTACTCTCTCAATTTGTTCCACACTCTCCTTTCCCTACTATGTCCACAAGTCCATTCTGCATGTCTGCAACTCTATTCCTGCCCTGCAGATAGATTCATCAGTACCATTTTTCTAGATTCCGTATGTATGCATTAATATATGACATTTGTTTTCTCTTTCTGACTTACTGCACTCTGTCTGACAGATTCTATGGTCATCCACATCACTACAAATGACCCAGTTTCAGTACATTTTACAGTTGAGGAATATTCCTCTGTAAATATGTAGCACATCTTCTTTATCCATTCATCTGTCAATGGACATTTAGGTTGCTTCCATGTCCTGGCTATTGTAAAATATTGCTGCAATAAACATTGGGGTACATGTGTATGTATATATGAAGTACATAATTTTGTTTTTGTTTTTTTTTTTTTTTTTTTTTTAATTTTTATTAGTTGGAGGCTAATTACTTTACATCATTACAGTAGTTTTTGTTATACATTGACATGAATCAGCCATGGATTTACATGTACTCCCCATCCCAATCCCCCCTCCCACCTCCCTCTCCACCCGATCCCTCTGGGTCTTCCCAGTGCACCAGGCCCGAGCACTTGTCTCATGCACCCAACCTAGGCTGGTGATCTGTTTCACCCTAGATAATAACATGTTTCAATGCTGTTCTCCTGAAACATCCCACCCTCGCCTTCTCCCAGAGTCCACAAGTCTGTTCCATACATCTGAGTCTCTTTTTCTGTTTTGCATATAGGGTTATCGTTACCATCTTTCTAAAGTCCATATATATGTGTTAGTATACTGTAATGGTCTTTATCTTTCTGGCTTACTTCGCTCTGTATAATGGGCTCCAGTTTCATCCATCTCATTAGAACTGATTCAAATGAATTCTTTTTAATGGCTGAGTAATATTCCATGGTAAATTTTGAATTATGGCTTTCTCAGAGTATATGCCCAGTAGTGGTATTGCTGGGTCATATGGCAGTTTTAGTTTTAGTTTTTTAAGGAAATTCCATACTGTTTTCCATAGTGGTTGTGTCAATTTGCATTCTCATCCACAGTGCAAGAGGGTTCCTTTTTCTCTCCACCCTCTCTAGCATTTATTGTTTGTAGTTTTTTTCTTGTTGATGGCCATTCTGACCACACCTCTGGTGTGAGGTGATCCATCATTGTAGTTTTGATTTGCATTTCCCTAATAATGAGCAACTTTCCCTGGTGGCTCAGTGGTAAAGAATCTGCCTGCTAATGCAGGAGACATTGGTCTGGGAAGATCCCATGGAGAAGGAAATAACAACCCACTCTGGTATTCTTGCCTGAAAAATCTCCCTGGACAGAGGAACCTGGAGGGGTACAGCCCAAGGAGTCACAAAGATTTGGACGCAACTGAGCGCCTGAGCAGCAACAACAACAACAATGAGCAATGTTGAGCATCTGTAGTGTGGTCATTGGTCATCTGTATGTCTCCCGTGGAGAAATGTCTGTTTAGGTCTTCCACCCATTTTTTATTGGGTTGCTCGTTTTATTTTTTATATTAAGCTGCATGAGATGCTTTTATATTTTGGAGATTAATCCTATGTCAGTTGCTTCATTTGCAAATATTTTTCTCCCATTCTGGAGGTGTCTTTTCATCTTGTTTAGTGTTTCCTTTGCTTTGCTAAAGCTTTTAGGTTTATTTAACTCCCATTTGTTTATTTTTGTTTTTATTTTTGTTACTCTAGGAGGTGGGTCAGAAAGGATGTTGCTGCAGTTTTTGTCATAAAGTGTTCTGCCTATGTTTTCCTCTAAGAAAAACACTATTTATTTTTAAAAAATCCAAGTACACCTAAGTCCATCCATAGGTAAATGGATAAATTGTGCTATATTTGTATAATTATTACACATGTATGAGAATAAATGAATTACTAATGAACATAATAGTGTGGATGAATCTCATAGATACTATGTTAAATGACTGAAGTCAAACAGTAAAGAGCACTGACTAGAAGACTGTATTGTACAGAGTTTAAGGATAGCTAAAACTAATTATATCCCAACTATATTAACTTTAAGGGGCAGGGAGAAACTGGAAGGGAGCACAAAATAGCTTCTAGTGTTCTGTGTGCTAAATCACTTCAGTGGTGTCTGACTCTTTGCAACCCTATGGACTGTAGCCTGCTAGGCTCCTCCATTCATGGGGATTTTCCAGGCAAGAATACTGGAGTCGATTGCCATGTCCTTCTCCAGGGGAATCTTCCTAACCCAGGGATCATACCCATGTCTCTTAGATCTCCTGCATTGACAGGCAGGTTCTTTACCATTAGTGCCACATAGACCCTAGTGTTCTAGGAATGTTCTATTTCTTCATCCACATGCTGGTTATACATGTGTTCACTTCATGACATTTAATGAGATGTTTCACTTATTTTGTATGTACAAGTTGGGCTTCTCTGATGATTCAGTGGGTCAAGAATCCACCTGCAATGCACAGGTTTGATCCCTGGGTTGGGAAAATCCCCTGGTGGAGGAAAATGGCAACCCACTCCAGTATTCTTGCCTGGGCAATCCCATGAACAGAGGATCCTCACGGGCTACAGTCCATGGGGTCACAGAGAGTCAGACAGACTGAGCTACTAAGAGTTAGACATGACTGAGCAACTAAGCACTCACATATGTGCAAGTCAATGTGTTTTATGTTGAAATAACAAAGATATAGAAATAACCATTTAAAATATAATTAAATCTGAAACTACCAAGCCTAAAGGGAATAAAGGAAGTTTATAAAACTATCCATTCAATAGAAAGCAAGTAAATAAGCATACCAATAAAGTATTTTGTAAGAGACTGTATGATTTATTCACTTATATGACTGCTATTTACAGAGCACCTACCAGGTTCCAGGAACTGTTATAAATATGGAGCATTCATATCAGGGAATGGAAATATGAAGTGCCAGAGGGAAAAAGTATCTATAGTAAGGTGGCCAGGGAAAGATTCAATAAATAGATGACATTATAGAAAGACTCTAAGAGATGAAGTTTCAAATCCAAAATAAGATAGTACCAAAAAGAGAAAATGGCAACTGTGAAAGTTCAAATCCAAAGGACAGAGGCAGATAAGTGTGACTGAGTAGAGTGAGGATGAGAATATTGAAGCAGAGTGAGAATAAAAGCCAAATTATACAGGGCTCTGGAGGGAGTTGTTGAGAGAATGAGTGTGGGGAATAAGAGGAAAGGAAACTGGCTCTAAGGTTGTCAGCCTAAGGAAATGGAAAATAGAGTTACCATTTACTGGCATAAGACATACTGTTGAAGAAGCAAATATGTTGATAAGGACAATAAATATAAATGGATTAAACTCTGTTGTTAAAAGAAAGAGTTAATGGATATATTCATTGGATAAGTATGATACTCTTACCTACATGAATGGGTATATATTTATGAGATAATATATGTAAATATATTTCTCTCCTTTAAATGTCAAGTTTCTTGCAATTTTCTAGGAGAGTCTCTTGAGGCAAAGAGACATTTTGTAGCACTGTAATACATGCAAACAATGCAGGGTATCTAATTAGATAACAAGAGCAGTTTAAAGAAACTTTTGGAAGAAAATTTATCTTTGAAACCCTTTTGTTATGGTTTTTATAAGCTCATAATGCAATGTAATTCAGTACCGTCAAGTTAGTAAATCCTTAATATTATTAATACATGCTTGGTAATAGTAATATTATTGTTTTTGTTTATATTGTTCATTCTCCATTTGCATACTAAAATCACAAGTTTCTGCCCTTATTATTATACTGAAACCTAGCAATAAGAATGAAATAATCACCCTCAGCTACTTTGTATAGCAAGGGTAGACGTAAATACTTTTGATCCACTTAGGTGAACAGTATAGAAAAAAGATTTTGAAACAATGGAACTGAAATCTTTAGTATTTTTTTCCTTCAGGGTTTGAGAGGATGGTTATATTAATTATATTTCTCAGTTCATGTCACAATATCAAGCTTAAGAACAATTTCTTTTATTCTTGTTCCACACTCTAATTCCCCTTTCTGTTCCCTGGTAACCATTTTATCTCAGATTTGTTCCCATATTTATATGTGTTCTTAAGAAGTTCATAGTAATGTTTTTTTCCTCTGCAGGTATACTCAATTTACATTAATGGAATTGTGCTATAGATCATATTGTTTTGTATTTTCTCACTCATCACTCTTTTCAAGGTCTTTCTATGTTACTCTAGGTATGTACTTCACTGCATTTAACTACTGCTTAGAATTTATTGCAGACACAGTGCCCTACTCATGTCCTCTATTATTCTATCAGTGTACATCTGTGAACTTCCAAATATCTGCACTGCCCCTGTATTCCATTAACTCTGGGCTTTCTCTGGCCACCAGAGACCATACTGCTGCCCACTGTATGCCTGAAGAGGTAAGGACATTATGCTTCTTGAAAACAACTCTCAATCAATGACCAGAGTTGGTGTATAAATTCTCCATCAACCTCTTCTCTTAGTTGTATGGTATTCTAGGCCAACCTCCAGGTTTCCCTAAATGGTTAAGCTTCAGTGGCTAGTTCTTAAATTAATGATTCATTCTCTTTATTGGCTGCTGTCTTCCCATTCATTTGGCACTTCTCTGCTCTCCTACCTGTTTCTTACACATCCCCAGAAAGTGTCTCCATCCCATGGTCTGCATCTAGGTGATCCCAAACTAAGAGAGTATTTCATTCACTTCATTATATTGTACTATCACTGTAGTGATGGACTTTAGTTATGAACTTCAGATAACTTCCTACTCAGCACAATATAATAAGTGTTTTCAGAGAAATCCCCTTACTGACATATGAGATAATTTCTCCAGGTAACATACGGTGTTAAGTTTGTTGGATAGTGCGGCTCCTATGTAAATAGACTAGGAACTTCTAGATATCTCTCCAAATTGATGCACATGATTTTCTAGATAGCCTTATGTTGGCCAGCCATTCTTTACACAATTAATAAGTGTTTGAAACTTACTGATAGTTTAGTTTGAATTTTTCTACTACTAAGCTTTTTCATAAGCTTTAGGTCTGTCAATTGTCTGATCAGATCCTTTTCTTATTTTTCTAATTCCATGCAGGACTTTCTTGCATTCTTGAAATCAATTTATCAAATTGAGAAATTATAAATATCATCGCCTAGTCTATCATTTGTTAACTTTTTGTAATAGTATCAAGTTTTGAATAGAAATCCTTAATTTTGGCCAATTATTACATTAATCTATTATTTTCTCTGTAATAAGGCTTTGTTGGTGTTGTTTAAGTAACCCCTTCTCACTCCTAGGTCATAAAGATACCCTCCTAAATTATCATCTATTACCTTTAGAGTATATTTCACGTGTATGAGTTTAGTTTTTTGAGTCATCCTTATTTATGGCTTTAAAAATTCCTAAATATTTTAATATAGCTATACAGATTAACTGCACATTATTAAATAAAAATGCAAAATAAATGAGAATCAACAGCAGCACAAATTGTTCTCAATGCTTCCATGCACACAGCATTTGAATCACTCTTTGAATTTCTCTCTGAAGGCCACAGTTCTAAGCTTAAGTTATGCCACACTGCTAGAGGACATTCTTGTTTCCCTAGTTCTGATCCCTGCTGCTAGGTGAATCTCTCTTAAAAAGGACACTTTTTTCTTTCACAAATTTGGAGATGCTGCATTACACATTTTGACTATTTTTTCCTTTGTTGCCTCAAATGGAGCAACTGGCTGTCTTTCTGATATTCCTCTGAAGTGCAAACTGTTTCCAAACAAAGAAAATGAGCTTCATCTGCTTGCTCTCCTTGGGTGAGCCCATCAGAAAAGCTTGGCTCTGGGGGTGTCCCACAGAGCACAGGATTCCCACCTATGCCTACCCTGCTGATTCTGTGGGACCATTGAATCGCCTCCATTTCCAAATCTATACTTTCAGCACTGAAAAAAAAAAAAGAAAGATATAGCCTCCTGAGCAATCTGTTCTCTTTGCTTTCACGGAGTTTACCTCAGCCTGCTTCTTTCTGTTAAGAGAAATAAATACTTTTCAGAGCTTGATTGTAAAGAGCTATAATCTTCTTTCAAACATCATACTATATTTCAAGATAGACCAGCCAGGATACAACAATAAATAGTGCACAATACCATTGTACAAGCTTGAAATTGTAGGGTAGCCTAGGTTGTTTAATATGGATGTTTTTATGCTTTAATAACACAATATATATAAAACAAAACAGCAGATAGTTAGAAAATTAGAATTCAGAATTACACTTAAGTGCAGGATGGGAGGGCTCCACTGGTAGCTCAGCTGATAAAGAATCTACTTGCAGTGCAGGAGACCCCCGTTCAGTTCCTGGGTTGGGAAGATCCCCTGGAGAAGGGATGGGCTGGCTGCCCACTCCAGTATTCTTGGGCTTCCCTGGTGGCTCAGGCAGGAAAGAATCTGCCTGAAGTGCAGCAGACCTGGGTTTGATCCCTGGACTGGGAAGATCTTCTGGAGGAGAGCATGGCAGCCCACTCCAGCATTCTTGCCTGGAGAATCCCCGTGGACAGAGGAGCCTGGGGGGCTACAGTCCATGGGGTTGCAAAGGGTGGAACAGGACTAAGCAAAGCACAGTACAGCACTGGATGGGAATTTAATCCTCACCTACTTAAATCCATCAAATTGGGATTATAGTGAGAATCACTGTGCATGCTAAATTGCTTGTTATGTCCAAATCTTTGCGACCCTATGGACTACAGCCCACCAGACTCCTCTGTACATGGGGTTCTGCAGGCAAGAATACTGGAGTGGGTTGCCATGTCCTCCAACAGTGGATCTTCCCCAACCCAGTTATTGAACCCACATCTCTTTTGTCTTTTGCATTGGCAGGTAGGTTCTTTACCACTAGCACCACTTGGGAAGCCTGAGAATCACTGTGGGAGTTATTAAATTTTAAAAAATTAATACATATTTATTTATTAATATTTAATAAATGTGTATTTATTAAAATACGTATTTTGACCACCAGTACTACAGATTCTGATTCAGTCGGGGATTTTGTTGGACACTAGACAGTGCAAACCACCCATGTTATAAATGAGAAAACACCAGTTAATAAAATACACTCTATAGCAGCACTGATAACTGCCTATTCAACACCCTTCCTAGCTTTCTTCCTCACTTGCAGTCACAACACTTTTATTTCTCAGTCACTCACATGTAAGGGTCATGATGTGACACAGTCCTTGTCAATGAGAAGTAACAGAAACTTCTGATACAGCGTCTAAGGAAAAAAAAAACAAATATGACAAATTTTGGCTTGTTAATCTGATTTTCTTTTCCCTTATTTCATTTTTTATCCTTTTTACCATGGACCTTTCTCTCTTTTCTTGCTTGGAACACAGCTGTGATGGCAATAGATCCAGCATCCATTAAATGAGGATGAGAATAAGCTCTAAACTGTAAGGTAAACAGAAAGACAGGTGTCTTGATACCTGATGACATAATGATGCTAACAACCATGGATGGACCGCTCCTCAAATTCTTGTTATATCAGAGTCACAGGTGAACACAGTTTCTCTTAGTTATAGACATTTATTTCCTTTGTGAAATTATACATGTGCCTGTATAGGCATTTGTGAATATGTTGTATATGGACACATAGGCCAACATGTAGATAAGTGGACCAGAGCTGAAATCAACTGTACCAAAAGAAACCAAAACATCAACTTCCATAAAGATTTAGGGACTATCAGACCGAGGTAAATGAGGGACACTATCTTAGTAAAACCTTTGGTAGTTGCAAATAATAGAAAGGCAATTAAAATTTGCCTTTCAAGGATGAGCTTGTTTAAACCATGGTTTGATTCAAGATCTTATATAATGTCATCAGGTTACTGCCTTTCCCTCTCATTTTTTCAGCCTGCTTTCCTCTATACTTTGGCACACAACCTTTCAAAGGATCAAAGATGGAAAGCAACAACTTCTTATGTACATCTACTAAGTTAAAAATCTAAGGAAAATAGAATATGCCTCTATTTTTCCTAATAGTTCCAGGCAAATGCTTGTGACTAAGCTGTATCATGACTAAGCTCAATAAGGTCATGTTCACATGTCTGAACAAATAGCCATAAACATCATAATAAGGTAATCTGACTGGGTAGATATGTAATCAATTGACCTTACCCAAGCAAAGTGGGTATCCTTAGTGTACCCTTCTATACTGAGAATATAGAAGGAGCTGTATAAAAAGAAAAGCACAGTATTGTTATCATGAAGAGCTTGTGAGGGGAAATGGGGTGGAGATTGACACTGGGCATATTTTTTTTAAAAAGGCAGATGTCCACCACATCACATGATCATTCTGTCATAAGCCCAAGGTAAATAAGAAGACCATGGACAATGTAGTCTACCAAGGTTCTACCCAGTACCTTTCTCAAATGGTACTAGTTCTTATAATTTTGGAATTCTGTTGTAGTTTAACATTGTAAAATATGAATTTCCAACCTTTGAGGATAATCATTGGAATATGCATCAGAAATACCAGACTTTAAATAAGCTCTCAAAGGGAAATGCTCAGACTTATCTTTCTTAATATATTTTTCAACGTGATGATCTTATCGGCTTCCAAGGTGGTGCAGGATAAAAGATAAGAATCTAAGATACCAGGCTAAAATTATATGTGCATTTGTGTATGTGTGTGTACAAATAAAATAAAACTATGCTAATGGATATATATGTGTATAAAATCTGTGATCATAAAATATCAGTGATTTATCTACCATGCTATCTCTAGCAACTAGCACAGAGCCTGAAAAACAGTAAAAACTGAATAAATATGTGATGGGTGAATGAACAAGTCAATGAAAGAAACTGAGGCCATTTGTCTTTATCTGATCTCTCCAGATTATGTAGGTGATACAAGCCTGCAGGAAAACAACTTTAAACAACAAGTAAACAACAAGTTTACTTTGGCAAGTGAGAGCTCTGTATTCCTCACTCAGACCCTGACTCAGCTGACAAGATGCTGTAAATAAATCAACTTAAAGGTTTTGCCTTTTTTAAACTTGGGAGACACAGGGGTAAACAAAAACATTTATCAAATACAAAGTCATAAATATCTAGGTAGCTATATTTTGCATTAATGACTCAATCCAACCTTGTCATTATAATGCTTGAATAAGTTCAATAGGAGCATGGAATCTATAAAAAGGCAGAAAAGAAATAGCAAAACAAGATATTGTAAATATAAATGGATAGTTCATCCTTTAATAATTATATTTCTCACCAGGGTCACATGAAAGACAATAATATATACAGGAAAATATACACTTGTCCAACATTCCAAAGGACAGTGCATTACCATCACTTCCAATTCATCCTTCCAAATAAGAATTAAAGTTGTACACATAACTGATCTGCTTCCTCTGGAATGCTTAGTTGCATAATCCTAATATTATTTTCTGTGAATTGCTATTTATTTTCCTTATTTTTTTAGAGATTATTTTCTATTTTCCATTAATTTAAATTTAGAGTTAATTAGGTAGACATAGGGCTTCCCTGGATGGCTCAGCGATAATCCACCAGCAATGCAGAAGATGCAGGAGATACAGGTTCAATCCTTGGGTCAGAAAGATCTCTTGGAGGAGGTCATGGCAACCCCCTCCAGTATTCTCACCTGAAGAATCACATAGACAGAGGGAGCCTGGCAGGCTACAGTCCATAGGGTCACAAAGAGTCAGACCTGACTGAGCATGCATACGTGCATGCAGGTAGATATAAGTATTAATATGGTAGTTTAGTAACATAAGGAAATCTCATTCTTTTCTATCTCTATCATCACATTGTGATAATTAAGTCAGATTTTTATTTCCAGTTATTTCATTTACTAAACCACTGCCTCATGTAAAATGTTTTAAACATGGAGATTTAGAGGATGATGAAATCCAAAAGAATAGAATACTCTTTAAAAAGTAAATAAATATACATACATATCAACAAGGCAAAATTCAAAATGTATAAAAAAGAGAAGAAAATAAATGTTTATTTGTATATGCGTATAAGAAAGATAAAAAGAAACAGTCTAAATGTGTTTTCCAGACAAAAGAAGGGAGCCTGGTAGCCTGCAGTCCGGAGTCACTAAGAGTCGGACATGACTGAGCGACTTCACTTTCACTTTTCACTTTCATGCATTGGAGAAGGAAATGGCAACCCACTCCAGTGTCCTTGCCTGGAGAATCCCAGGGATGGGGGAGCCTGGTGGGCTGCCGTCTATGGGGTCGCACAGAGTCAGACACAGCTGAAGTGACTTAGCAGCAGACAAAAGAAAGATGATCACCTCTGGGTGATGAAATTATAACTAAAGAAGCATATACTTTTTCTATTAAACTCCTTTGTTTTTCTCCCTTTTTTGGTAAAAAGTAAAATGTTTACCATGAAATGAGACAACATTTATACTGCTATATAATATGGTGAACTGAAAGTTGCTCACTCGTGTCCAACTCTTTGCAATCCCATGGATTGTAGCCTGCCAGACACCTCTGTCCATGGAATTCTCCAGGCAAGGGTACTGGAGTGTTTGCTATGCCCTCTTCCAAGAGATTTTTCCCCACCCAGGGATTGAACCCAGGTCTCCTGCTTTGCAGGCAGACTTTACCATCTGAGCCACCAGGGAAGTGGCAAAGATCAAACTGAATGACATTAGAGACCAACAAACTGTGAAAAATACTTAAAGAGATGGGAAAACCAGACCCCCATATCTGTCTCCTGAGAAATCTATACACATGTGTCAAGAAGCAACAGAACAGACATGAAACAACTGACCGGTTCAAAATTGCGAAAGGAATACAACAAGGCTATGTTGTCACTTAGACAAGGTATATTGTCACTCTGCTTATATGCAGAGTACATCATGCAAAATGCCAGGCTGGCTAAATTACAAGCTGGAATCAAGATTGCCAGGAGAAATACAAACAACCTCAGATATACAGATGATAACACTCTAATGGCAGACAGTGAACAGGTACTAAAGAGCCTCTTTATAAGGGTCAACGAGGAGAGTGAAAAAGCTGGTTTGAAG
The DNA here is from genome assembly GCF_023699985.2 of Odocoileus virginianus. Taxonomy (NCBI): domain Eukaryota; kingdom Metazoa; phylum Chordata; class Mammalia; order Artiodactyla; family Cervidae; genus Odocoileus; species Odocoileus virginianus. The sequence continues at coordinate 24,088,184 of NC_069699.1, forward strand.
CTCAACATTAAAAAAATGAAGATCCTGGCAACCAAACTCATTATTTCATGGCAAATAGAAGGTGAGAAAGTAGAAACAGTAAAAGACTTTTATTTTCTTGGACTCTAAAATCACTGCAGATGGGACTGCAGCCATGAAATTTAAAGACATGCTCCTTGGAAGGAAAGCTATGGCAAACCGAGACAGCATATTAAAAATGCAGACATTACTTTGCCAACAAAGGTCCATCTAGTCAAAGCTATGATTTTTCCAGTGGTCATGTATGGATGTGAGAGTTGGACCATAAAGAAGGCAGAACACAGAAGAATTGATGCTTTTGAATTGTGGTGTTGGAGAAGACTTGAGAAGACTTTGCAAGATCAAACAAGTCAATCCTAAGGGAAGTCAACCCTGAATATTCATTGGAAGGACTGATGCCGAAGATGAAGCTCCAATATTTTGGACACCTGATGTGAAGAGCCAACTCATTGCAAAAGACCCTGATGCTGGGAAAGATTGAGGGCAAGAGGCAAAGGGGCCACAGAGGTTGATATTGCTGGATGGCATCACTGACTTAATAGACATGAGTTTGAGCAAACTCCAAGAGGTACTGAAGTACAAGAAAACCTGATGTCCTGCAGTCCATGCAGTTGTAAAGAGGAGAACATGACTTAGTGATGAACAACCACAATAGGAAACAGGTTCTGGTGCCAAAAAGCTTGGGGACTGCTGGTATAAGGGCCTCTTTGATCTCCTGAATGATGAGTGACAATTCTAGACAACAGGTATGTGCCCAACTCTCGAGACATAGAGACCAGGGGAATGACCTGAAACACCACCTTGAAGGGTTATATAACATCATCATGGAAAGTGTTAACATATAATCATTTCAGCAAATCCTCCTAGGGTTCTAACCAATAATTCTAGACTTGGTGATTTTAGAGAGAAAGGAAGCATGTCATCTCTAAGCTCAATAGCCTACAGAACCAGTTACAATAAAAACCATATACCAGTCACCACATTAGATGGTTTACATGAATTGCATTATATAATGCTCACAGCAACTATGAAGGTGAAGTGTAATCTGTCTCATTATTTAAATGAGGAAGTCGCAGCTCAGGAGGCATGCCCCAGATCATAGAGACAGAAAGATAGGGAATACAATTTTGTCTCACTCCAAGATTAATGCTTGTAACTACCATTCTTTATGGCAGTAGATATGTTTAGAGGCCTTATAGGTATCATTTTACCCTGAGTGCTGGATTACAGGAAAATTTTCCTTTGCAAAATCCACCTCACCCTCAGGAGCATTTTACCAGGGTTGATTCCCCCAAATCTATTTCAACTCTAAGGGTTTATCAACTCAGCCTATTAACCACTGTTGGATTTTTATATTATTGTAGTAATGTTATTTCTAAGACACAATCAGTTTCTGGCTTCAAATCCAAGAAAAGGGGAAAGGTCAGTGAAACAAAGCTATGGAATATCAGAGGAAAGAAAAGAAGGAAAAAAAAAAGAATATCAGAGGAAAGACATGAACCAAAAATTGGATTTATAGAAAAAGAAATATTAAAGGAAACTCCATGGAGACTATGAGTCTACAACCTAGTCTGACAGTTTTATGTTGTGCCATAATTCAACATAATGAAGAAATGCAGGGATTAAGGTGTTCATATTAAACTATTCATGAATAATAAAATCATCTTCATTTTAGCTGGTTACATATTCTATTTAAATTATTTTTTGTTCTTCCAAATGGTGAAAGTGGCAAGGATTCGATGATGTTAATTTAAAAGCAACTGCTTAAGTTGCTTAATATTTAAATAATTCCTGTTTTGAGAGAATGAAAAAACACTGCTGACTAAATCAAGGAAGGAAGACATTTATAAAGGCATGAAACATCATAGAAATGATTGTATTCTAGTTAATGCTTCATGTAACAATTCCTATTTTAAGGGAGTTGGCTCTGTGTTTAGAGCACTATTTTGTCTATTTTATATAGAAAGTAGTATATTTAGCTGCTAAAATACTAGTGCTGTCTAAACATCCTAGCATCCCCATCACTGAAGTACATACCCACCAGTCTTCCAAACAATATGTTTATATTAATTTGCCATTGAATAAATGATAAAGCTCTATAAAAGTCATAACTTTCCTTTCTGAGGTTTGTTTTCAGATAGAGTAATATTGGGCCATATATTCTAGTATTATTACTTACATACAGTTTTCTTTTAGCATGACAATACAAGGTAAATAATAAGTTTTCTTGTGAGCTGGCATCCTCACCACTGAAGATAAACCTAATACACTGTAAAATCACATGCTGCCTAATGTAATAGATTTATTTTCCTGATAGCATTATCTTTTACCTACTTATTTCTTCCATCTTTCACCCATAGAGTTTTACATTATTTTCACTTTGTATACTGTGAGCCAGTCACACTTTATAACTAAACAACTCTGCCCTTGACAAATCCTTTAACCAAAAAAAGTAAGACCCTGCTTTAAGCTGATCATCATTGGTTCTCTTGGATATACTGTATATGTGAGTTGTGGCTCAGACTGTAAGGAATCTGCCTGCAATGCAGGAGACTTGGGTTCAATCCCTGGATCAAGAAGATCCCTGGAGAAGGGAATGGCAACCTACTCCAGTATTCTTACCTGGAGAATTCCATGGACAGAGGAGCCTGGCAGGCGACATAAAGAGTCGGACATGACTGAGTGAATAACATGGACAGATACATGCATCCTACCTAATTACACCTAATCTGGGTTTATTTTACTTTGTATCTTTTGCCCACTTTGTTTTACATTCTATTGCTTTTAGAAAGAATGTAAGAAAAACTCACAACTTTTAAAATTTTATACATATAAACTATTTTAAGTTTGCCTAACTATTCTGTGAAAATATCCCCTGCCCAGTACCCCTAAATACAAGTTTAAATCCTAATTTGCCCTTAATAGCTCCCTAATTTGTTCATTAAAAACTCTTCTCTTTAAATCATCCAACAACATATACTTCCAGCTATCGAAGTATGTAAGTATATACATAAATACACACCTCCACATACACATATACATATTACAATCATCAAATTCACCTCATTTCCTAATGCAACTCATTCCAAATTTATTTCCAGTTTAGATCAATAAAGCTCTTTTCCTCACCTGAAGTCAATAAAATGCAATAAATTTAAAGTTTCCTGCTTATAGTCCAAAAAATTATCCCATGAAAGATGACAAAGGAGTTTTACTTCACTAGAGAAAGAAACCAATCTCCAAAATAATGTCCTAGAAAATGGTTTTTCCCTGAGACTTTCTTCTTTATTTTTATAAAGGAAAAATAATATAAACAGAGGAGACATTTCAGCAAATCAAACAGTAAGAAGTTTCACATTAGGCACAGTTTTCTTTTCCTATTTAAAAAAGGAAAGTAGTTTTATCTTATGCTGTAAATATTCCAGAATATTTTAAAAGACATTTATTTGCCCTCATTTTTTTCTGACATTGTTAGTGTCTTTTCTAGGTTCAGTTATCACTTAAATGATGATAATAATCATTACTACTCCCAAAGATATTTTTAGTAGACATGAAAGAGAAAAAAATCTTTAAACTGATCTTGAAATAACTGAATCTTGAAACAAATGTTCTTGAAATGATCCTTAAAATAACTAGACTTATGTGTTTAAAGGGAAATTCAAACCCCCAACAACTTCCTCTAATATTAATTATACTGGGAAGGTCAATCAATTAATCTCAACTGAAAATGCAAACATCTGCTGGAAACAGTGTATCCATTGTTTCTGAATAGGTAATATAGACTTTGCAGCAAATAATGATACATTTAAATCTTTTCTAAAAACATGAGAGAAATAAAGATCAGCTTTCATTCTATTATCACAAAATCCATAAAATTTTCAGAAATATTCAACCCTTTTACTCACTGTGTACTAGAATGAACCTTGTTTTTAGTAACTCTAGTGTTAACAAATTCTAGGATTTGAAGTTGAGCAACCTGAGTTCAAGACCCAATTCTTGGCTGATTGAAAAATACCAAAATATTTAATGTTTTAGGCCTGCCTCAGCTTCCTATGTAAAATGGATATGATAGAGGGTTTTATGAACAGTAAATATTACCACACATGTAAAACACTTAGCACCACCCATTCCTGGCTTCTGATGTGTGCTCAATAAATAGGATTTGCTACTGTTTTACATGCTGAGGCCCTGGAACATTTGTTCTTTATGTCAGATATACAGCAGTCCCACTGGACACAGTCCAAAAGGTGTGTTTGTCTGATCAACCAAACCAGAGCATTAACTGCAGTGGCAAAAGAAACCTGATTCTCCCATCCACCGTGTTCAACCAGTGATCCTTCTTATCTTTCACTGAAACTATGCAAAGTAGATATGATTCAACCTTATCTTAGACAAAGAAATATATGTAAACGTGGTCACACAGTTTGGTAAAGGGCAGAATTTTGACTCCCATGAACTTTCCTTTGCACCATGCTACAAACACACACATTAAATTGAGAAGTACAAACACACACATTAAGTTGAGAGGAAGGAGGAAGGAACTATCAAACCCTCCCTTTCACCTGAGTCATAGACAGAAAAGAGGATGGTTTGTCTTTTATACGGTTTCACTATGTAAAGTTTTTGATGTGAGTGGAACTTGACAAGCCCCTCTGTCGAATTCACAGATGCCTGAGTATCTTGAAGTTTCTCTTAAGCTCCTGTTAAATGAAGATACTCTTTCACCCTAGATATACATGTTTCGATGCTGTTCTCTTGAAACATCCCACCCCCGGGTTCTCCCATAGAGTCCACAAGTCTGTTCTATACATCTGAGTCTCTTTTTCTTTTTTTGAGAGGGATGGGGTGGAGAGGGAGGTGGGAGGGGGGACCGGGCTGGGGAATACATGTAAATCCATGGCTAATTCAATGTATGACAAAAACCACTGCAATGCTGTAAAGTAATTAGCCTCCAACTAATAAAAATAAATGGGGGAAAAAAAAATGAAAAATAAATAAATAAATAAATAAAAATTAAAAAAAAAAAATGAAGATACTCTTTGGAGAGAATTTATCACATGATCCTGAGAAAGAGTTAGTTGACTGATATCTGAGTTTACATGGCTGACAGAATGTAAGACAGAACTGGGAAGTAGAAGGGTTGAAAGTGGAAAAAGATGGAGGAGAGGTCCAAGATAGAGTCCAACACATCAAATGAGAAGATAATCCCAATGTACTGAGTACTTATTAGGCAGAAAGAAACGTGAACTTTATAATTCATCTTTAGCTTGGCTATAGTAGCCTAATGATTAACTACTCTTAGTGTTACTAAAATCACCTTATGTGGGAAAAAGAGTGAACAAATTACGCTGGCTTAGAGGAAAATAATTCTACCTATTAGTCACAGTTCTGCTATTTAGTCCATATGTTGCATGGGGCAAGTTACTACATAGCTCTGATTGAATTTCCACACCTGTAATAATTGCCTTTCCTCCTCACAGTGTTGTTATGAAAGTTAGAGCATATGCTAAAGCTCATGGGAAATAAAATGATCTTGGATAGATACAAATTATCATCATGCAATGACTGCTTAAACAAATATATAACAGACAAGTTTTTAATGCAAGGAACTGTTTTACTACAGAGTAACTGAAGTAAGACAAATGTTCTTCTTGGCAGGAATGTCAGGTAACAAAATTATTACTAATTACCACTTATCCTTAATCCTCATATAAAAGCAAAATATAGTGCTACTAAGATGAGATTCTAAGACTATTTGAACAGAGTCACATATCAGTCGATTCCTAAGCCTAGTGCACTTATCAAGGCATGTGTGCCCCTGGTTTCCACTTCAGATCATGCTGTCATCTATGGGGAGATTCACATTCACCACATTTCATCTCTAAATTGATCTGAACTTGAACTCAGGCCTCAGGTTAATGCAAACTGGCATGGATCCAGTGGGCAAGCTCAGTGTTTGAACCCTTTCATATTCACAAAGGTTTTATCATTCCTACTTGAGTTTTAGCCTAAAAGAATAATTGAGGAGAAAAACCTATTTTTAAAATTCCAAGGAAAATATAATTAATTGCTGTTAAATTGTAACTGTTCTTGTAGTCTGCAGGGCAGATATTTTACTAGAGTCTCAGGTGAGTCCCTTGGCTGACACCAGTATATTGCATTGATCAAGGAAGTGAATTCTTCAAAGTATCTTAATCATGAAATCATAAAGCAGTTCCATTCTAGTCTTCCCTCTAGGCTGTCATCATTTCTTCTATCAGTTGTATCACCTATGAGGCATAACTTCATTTCTAAAGTGCTGTTATTCAACTGCCAAAAAGAAATCTAAATTGTAAATATTGGACCTATTTCTATTTATTTTCTTCTAATAACTTATTTCATTTTAAACACCACAGTCTTGTCCTTTGCAATCACTACATTTCTTTAATCTGTCATCTTTCTTGGACTCTGCTTGCTTACTTCCATAAATGACATTGAAAAAAAAAAAAAGGAAAGTTGAATTTGATGTTGGGTCAGTGAGGATTTGAATCTTTTATTTACTACCATAATCACAAAACAGAATTGCTTCCTTCAAATTGCACTCATAAATTATCAGCTATTATGCCTTAGTGTATTGGTGCAAAGGTTGATGCTGACTAAAGTTGTAGAGGAGCAAGAGAACTTGTAATTTATGCGTCACATGTGGTCACAACATAACTACTTGTCACTTGCTTGAGTAGCTACAGAGAGATAGAGAAAAAGAGGGCTAATATACCCATATGGATGCCAAAACTTCCCTTGCAAATCTTGTGATGTGTCCAAAAACCTAGCATGTGAGATCTGAGACCAATTTGCTTCTTTAGAGAGCTACTCAGTTTTTAATTTTCAGCTCCAGAGAACCCAGTTATTTCCCTTTAGGAAACAGAAAATATGAGGCCAAATAATGAAGCATACTCATTTTTAGGCACAGGAGATTATTGTCCTTCTAAAGCAAATCAGCAAAACAAAGCCCATAGACACATGAACAACCATTCATTTAATCCATAAGCAATAGCCTATTTATTCCTTTCCAGAGGAGGAAGGTAAAATTAACTCATGGAATATGGACAAGGGATTATTTAAATCTACTTTTCTCACTAAGCCCATCATTCAGGGTTTATAAAGACTCTTAGGCCATGGACTGATTATTCACCCTGCAGGTAACTGATCCTTAGGTGTGCAACTCTTCAAAATAAGGATAACTTATCTGCATTGTAAGTAGGACTATACAGCCATTTATGCTAGCCCCAAGATTAAGTTTTTCAGTAAAAAGTTCACCAAAGTCAAGGGTAAAATGACAAGCCACAGAGTGAGGGAATATAATTGTTAGTTCAGAAACAAAGAAACCTTACTCAAAACAAAAATAAGCCCTCTAAATAAATAAGAACATGACAGATCACCTTATAGAAAAAAATTGACAAAACAGTTAAAAAGGTATTTCATAAGGGATGAAATCCAAATGGCCAATTAACTAATTAAACTCTGCTCACCTCCTTAACAAATTAGAAAATAAATATTGAAATTGCAATGTGCTACCAATATACACCCCTCAAATGGGCAAAAATTTAAAGTGTCTGAAAGCAGCAAATGTTTGTGAACACATGAAACATCTGAGAACTCTCATATATTGTTTATACAACATATTAAATTGTGCAAATAAATTGTACTTTCAAAGTAACATTATCAATTAAGGTTGATGATATATGTACCCTGAGTTGGGACTAGTTATACACTCTAGAGATATACCTTTACATTTGTATCAGGATCTGGTAAGGTCAGTAGCAGCATTAGACATGATATTACCAAACAAGAATAACCCAAATGTCCATCACAATAGGGAGAACCTAAAAATTGTAGCATGCTCATACAAAGGAAAGCTATATAGCACTGAAAATAAATGAGCAACAGCTACACAAAACTGCATGGACATCATGTCCAGGAGTTATATTGCAAGTATTTATTAATAATAATTGATATGACATTAGTTTTGAACAAATAGGAAACATACCAGATATTAATGACTAATACATATCTGCTGGAAGAATATCAATGAGCACTGGATAAATCTAGAGGAACGTCATATTTTTCAAGAGAAAAAAAATACTTATATGATATTTATGCTATTGTTGTTTAGTTGCTAAGCCATGTCTGACTGTTTTGCAACTACATGGATTATTGCCCGTTAGGCTTCTCTGTCCATGGGATTTGCCAAGCAAGAACACTGGAGTGGGTTGCTCTTTCCTTCTGCAGGGGAACTTCCCGACCCAGGAATCAAACCCACGCCTCCTGCAGCTCCTACATTGACAGACAGATTCTTTATCTCTGAACCACCAGGGAAGCGCATATACTATTTATACTTATTTATAAATTTGTATGTGTCTATACAAGTGTGTGCTGGGCTGTGCTGTGCTTAATCGCTCAGTCATGTCCGACTCTTTGTGACCCCATGGACTGTAGCCCGCCAGGCTCCTCTGTCCATGGGATTCTCCAGGCAAGAATACTGGAGAGGGTTGCCATGCCCTCCTCCAGGGGAGCTTCCCAACCCAGGAACTGAACCCAGGTCTCCTGCATTGCAGGTGGATTCTTTATCAGCTGAGCTACCAGGGAAACCCCTATGTGAGTATACTTATGTAGAATATATGCATATGTATTCTATAAAGTTCAGGAACAAATAAAGTTAATTTCATTCTCTAGGGCAGTATCATGATTCATAAAATTAAAAATAAAAGAAAGTAATTTCCACAGAAATCAGGGTAGTGGTTACTAAGAAGGGAGAGAGTGGGTTAAAAGGTCATAAGACATAGTATTATATTATATTAGTACTCAGGGGCCTTTTAGGGAGCTATTAATATTCTATTTATTTAGTAAGTGATGAAAATCATTCACTGTATAACTATTTTCATACTTGATATGTACATTTTGATGCTGTATATTTATCAGGTGTGAAGAAAATATATGTGTATATATATACATGCATATAGATAGATATATAGATAGATAGATATGGCTTCCCAGGTGGTTCACTGCTAAAAATTCATCTGCCAATGTAGAAGACACAGGTTCAGTCCCTAGACTGGGAAGATTTCCTGGAGAATGAAATGGCAACCCACTCCAGTGTTCTTGCCAGGAAAATACCATGGACAGAGGAGTTTGGGCTTGACAGGATATAGTCCATGGAGTCACAAAAGAGTCAGACACGACTTAGTGACTAAAGGAACAAAAACATATATGTGTGTGTACACACACACACATGCACACTTGTAATAAACACACACACAAGCAACCAAAATTGAAAACAAAATCATATATATCATTTGTGGGCATTTTCTTCTAGCATTGGGTGGAAACTATTGAATCATGATGCTAAGCTATCATTTATTTTTTCAAGATTTCCAAAACTGTTACCCAATTCATACAATTATGGTTGTCTTCACAACATTCAGTTGTCACATCTACTTCAGAACTTAAGGCTGCTGCTTATCCCCTCCCCTCTTCCCAGTTCAGGCAAGAGCAAGATGCTCTTGTAATGCTATAGTAACCAGTATACTGGCACAGGCCAGGAGTAGTTCCTTCAGTTCTCACAACCATACTTTGCATCTGCCCAATGAGTGATACAGTTGCTAAATCCATTTGAAAATTCTTCTTTCTGGGACCAATTCTGATACCACTTATAAAGGCTGCAATTCTCCAAAACAAGTGCTGAGCTAATCTGTGGGGAGAATGATTCAGATAACAGGAGTGAGAAATAGGAGGGAAGGCCTACACAAAAATCCAAAACTAAGGGTGACTAATCCTCAGTCATACAGGATGCTGGGGGGTCAAAAGCATTATATGTTAGCTTCCGTCCCTCACTGATCAAGGAGGGTTAAGTCCTTTGCATCTCTGGGTTGCACATGCTTGATTGCTGAGGAGCTTATTTCAAGAATATGAAATAAGTGCATAAACTGAGGTTCCCTTAGGTTGCACCTTCATAAATGTTATTGAAGTTTGCAAGGGAACTGGTCACCACAGAAGTGACTGGAGTAACTGGCAGTGGCATACAAGTGGTATCTGTACCCTGGTATAATCTCTTTAGGGACTTTCCAGAATCTATGCACCTTCGTTTAATAATAGAATCCACATTACTTGGAGGAAATCCTCAAACTTCACTTTCAACTTCTGCGATTCATTTAGGGTTGAAGACAGAGCAAACTCTAGAAGTGTTTGTGAATCAGGCCATTCATTGTCAGTCTCCATTTGGGGACTTTTGTTGATAGCATCAAGAAAAAGGAGATTTTCTGGTGTTAAAGCTAAGAACATGTATATTTTTAGCCGCTGAGGATTACCACATGAAACTAGGCTGCTTATGAGTGAAGGCAACACAAAGGAAAGGAGGGCGCAGAGAATGAAACAGAAAAATTTCTATTAATGTCATTTGAATGTTTATATACAACCATGCAATACTGGAGAGGATAGCCATTCCCATCTCCAAGGGATCTACCTGATCCAGGGATCAACTCAGGTCTCCTGCATTGCAGGCAGATTCTTTACTATCTGATCTGCCAGGGAAGCCCCTATACAACCATCCCTGAAACCAATATACTACGATATTTTTAGAACACAAGCCAATAAATTCAAGTTCCTCTCTTTTTCTTACCAGTTCTTAGGCACCGCAAAAAAGCTATTGTGTCTAGGATTTCTAAAAATTTGTTTTCAAATAAGAATGAGATTTGAATTAACTCAAAATGGATTGAAGAGTTAAATGTAAAACTGAAATCATAAAAGTCTTGGAATAAAATAGAGGTTGTAAGCCGCTTGCCATAGCCTTGGCGATGATTTTCTGAATTTAATACCAAAAGCAAAGACAACAAAAGAAAAATAAGCAAATAAGACTACATAAAATTAAAAAGCTTTTGCAGAGCAAAAAAAACCAACAACAACAAAATGAAAAGGTGACCTACTGAATAGGAGAAAACATATGTAAATCACATATTCAATAAGTAGTTAATATCCACAATATACAAAGAGTTGTACACCTGCATATCAAAAAACCCCAAAACTCTATTAAAAACAGAGGATCAGAATAGACATTTATTCCAAATAAGACATGGTTGGAAAATGGTTGTTATCAAAAAGTTAAGAAATACAGAGTACTGGCAAGGATGTGGAGAGAAGGGAACACTTGCCCGTTGTTAGTGGGACTGTAAATTGGTGCAGCCACTATGAAACAGTATGGAAGTTCCTCAAAAAATTAAAACTGGAACTGTCCACATGCTCTGACAATTCTGGGTAGTTCACTGCAGAAACTGAAAACGCTAACTTTAACCTCCATGTTCACTGCAACATTATTTACATTAGCAAATGTACAGAAACAGCCTAAGTGTCCATGGATAGATGAATGAATAAAGAAGCTGCAGTATATACACACAAGGGAATAGTAAGCCATAAAAAGAAGAATATCTTGGGAATTCTCTGACAGTCCAGTAGTTAGAAGTTGGTGCTTTCCATGACAGGCCAGGTTTGATCCCTGATTCAGGGACTAAGATCCTGCAAGCCATCTAGCACGGCCAGCAAATAAAAACAGGATATCTTGCCATTTGAGACAACATGGATGGATGTTGAGGGCATTATACTCAGTGAAATAAATCAGACAGAGAAAAACAAATACTGTATGATTTCACTTTTTTGTGGAATCTAAAACTACAAGCTCATAGATACAGAGACAGATTGGTGGTTGCCAGAGACAGAAGATGGGCATTAGGTGAAATGGGTGAAGGAACTCAAAGGTACACACTTTCAGTTATAAAGTAAATAAGTCATGGGGGTGTAATATACATCATGACAGCTATAATTAAAATATTATAAAGTATTAGTGTTACAGAGAATAATAATAGAGAATAGATCTTAGCATTTCTCATCACTCACACACAAATTCTATAACTATGTACTTGATGGATGTTAACTAGACATGTGATCGTTTTGTGATAAAGTTGACCCTTGAACAACATAGATTTAAACTGCACAAATCCACTTCCACTCAGATTTTTAAAATAAACACTGTCTGAATCCATAGCTGTCTGAATCCAAGGATGTGAAACTGAGAATACAGAGGGTCAATTATAAAGCTATTTGAAGATTTTTTACCTAATGGGAGGCCACACCGCAACACCTGTATCATTCTGGGTCAACTGCATATTTTAAAAAAAAATCAAATAATTATGTTGTATCCCTGAAACTAACACAATGTTGTATATCAATTATACCTCAATTTTTTGAAAAAAGGAATGAGATTTGAATTTAATAGGTTGTGGATGAATCTGTGATGTTGTTTTTACACAATTATTGTAGTCATGTAGTTCATATATGTAAATTCCTGGTCCTTCTTAGCAAACCTATCAGATTCATCATAGAAGAGAAACTATCTAATAGACAGTTCTGGCACCTTATAAGAAGAGAAATATAAACAACATACATTCTAAGGATTTGGATAATTGAAAGCATAATGGGGCTTCAAGGGCTCTTCATAAGTATTTCTTTGACCAGTCTTTATTGTCTTGCATTAAAGTTAATAACTGCTTTTTAAACATTCCCCCAAACTTCAAGAATGTACAAGTCAAGGCAAGGACAAGTATATAATTACCATGGAGTGCTTTCTTATTTTCTTTAAAGGCACCATAATGCAGCTCAATCACGTTCCTGTCTGTGGAACGTGGAGCTGTTAATATACCATTTAGATGCAGTAGTTCTCTCTGGCTGAAAAGACACTTTGGTTTTATTCTCTCTTAACAGTTTTGATTTTCTGAAAAGTATGATGGAATTGACTGCAGGCAGGCTGTGAATTCATTATGTGGCATTAACTAACCAGAGGATATTGTAAAAATAGGTGTGGCATTACCTTGATACCAACTGAATATTCTGGGGAGAGAGAAAGATGAATATATGGACATAGGATAGATGTGATCTATCCACATTAATTGGAGAAGGAAATGGCAATCCACTCCAGTACTCTTGCCTATAGAATCCCTTGGACAGAGGATCCTGGTGGGCTACAGTCCATGGGGTCGCAGAGTCAGACACGACTGAGCTACTGACACACACATCACATTGATAAATATCATATACACAAAGAAAATTTGTGTACACAAATTGCTTTTATATGATTATATCATTTAATTTTCATAATCTACTCAGGAGGTAAGAGTTTTCATCCCAGCTTCAGAGATGGTTGAGTGACTTTAACCACTGATACAGACTCAGAAACAGAGCTGAGTAAGAAAATCTGTTTCTTCTTTTTTTCTTTTTCTAATGTTCTTTCATCCCACTGAAATTGAGTTTTTTGTTATTAAAGGAATGGTGTTTTGATAAAAACTTGCTAGGATTTTAGATTTGTTCAGCCTTCTGTAAATTCCTACTGTGCTTATTGTCAGTACTAATTAACTTAGCAAACAAAAAATTTTTTAAGGTTTTACCTTCTCAGATTTTTCTGAAAATTTTCAGAGGATCTTATATGTACATTTACTAAAGCATTAATCATCTTGAATTATAATTATCTCCATGTACTATACTTACAGTTGACTATAAAAATCAATTCTCTACCATTGTTTTTTTAATTTATTTTTTATTGAAGGATAATTGCTTTACAGAATTTTGCTGTTTTCTGTCAAACCTCAACATGAATCAGCCATAGGTATACATATATCCCCTCCCTTTTGAAACTCCCTCCCATCTTCCTCCCCATCCCACCCCTCTAGGGTGACACAGAGCCCCTGTTTCAGTTTCCTGAGCCATACAGTAAATTCCTATTGGCTATCTATTTTACATATGGTAGTGTACTACCATATGTTACTCTTTCCATACATCTCACCCTATCCTCCTCTCTCCTCATTTCCATAAATCTATTCTCTATGTCTGTTTCTCCACCATTGCCCTGTAAATAAATTCTTCAGTACCATTTTTCTAGATTCCGTATATATGTTAGAATATGTTATTTATCTTTCTCTTTCTGACTTACTTCACTCTATATAATAGGTTATAGGTTCATCTACCTCATTAAAAAGGACTCAAATGTGTTCCTTTTATGGCTGAGTAATATTCCATTATGTAGATGTACCACAACTTCTTTATCCGTTCATCTGTTGATGGACATCTAGGTTGCTTCCATCTTTTTTTTTTTAAGACTGTCAAAAATCAGGTAGTCATGAGCTTCAGTTGATGTTGAGTCCCAACACCATAGCAAACTCATAACATAAATATTGAGTATTGAAATTTTGGCTCTTGGAAACCAGTTCTTATTTCTATCACCCCTGTTGATGAGTTTGGAAATGGTCATAGGATACAATTCTTATCAATGAAAAATAAGGGATGTCTGCTGAGAGATGAGTGAACAATTTGTATTTACATTTTTAAAAGAACATGTGAGGATGTTATGCTTGGAAATGCTGCAGCCACTTTGATGCTATGAATGTAAAGCCTATAAGTGAAGACAGCTCACTAAGTATGGGTGAAAGAAAAGGTAAAAACAACCAACCAAACAAACAAGCCAATGAAAAGCAAATGAAGAAAAGAGCCCTGAAGCATTGCTCTCACTTTTAAGATACTGGATTTTCCAACTTTACTGTGCAGAAGTGCAGAGATTTTTTTTTTTTAATGTCAAATTCAGATTTATTGCTCTTTTCTATGCTTAGTAATGATGTTTTTAAATTAATTTGTTGATTTTAATTGGAGTATAATTACTTTATTACATTATAATATTGTGATGCTTTTTGCCATACATGAACATGAACTGGCCACAGGTATACATGTACCCCTCTCCCACATCCCTCCTCGCCCTATCCTGTGTTGTCCCAGAGCACCTGCTTCATACATTGAACGTGCACTGGCCATCTGTTTTACATATGGTAATGTACATGTTACAATGCTATTCTCTCAAATCATCCCACTGAGATTTTGTTTCTTGTAGCCAAGAGCATCACATAAGAAACATCATTAATATTTCTTTGTAACAAACTAAATTTTGAGTTACTTGAGGACATACAATCCAGGCTACTAATCTTTGTAACTAGTGTCTAGTACAATGACAAACACAGATTGAGTACTCAAACACTGATAGTTGAATGAACAACTCAAAGTAATTGAAGAGAGAACAATAATGCTAATACTGCCACATTTTCACTGATTTCTGACAAATAGCCACCAGAATTGTCATTGTAGAAGACTGTAAAGAGGTAGAAAGTCTGAGAATATTTGTTTCATAGAATTAATAATTTTTCAAGTGTGTGGTAATTGGTTTATTGAATTCACAAAGAAGCAGCTGAACGTCTTTGTGTTTAAGATGTGTCATTCATTTAAAGCAGCAATTTCTGTCATGCCATCCTTTTAGAATGATCCTATTAATATGGGTCACCTGGTAGAACAAGGGCATCAGTTTGTTCTCTGGATTTTCTCTAATCTATGGGAAAGCTCCCAATATAAGACTGACATCTAGAACAGAAAATCAAATAACAAGTGAATACATAGATGGCTTTAAAAAGAAGTCCACAAATGATTGACAAGTAAATGGAATTATTTAGAAGTTTCATCCTTAAGTTGAAAGGAGAATTTAAAATAAAAAGGAATTCAATTTTCCACATGGTGAAGGGTGTTGTTTGAGCCCCCATTCTCTCTTTTCTTCCTGTGTCACTGAACATGGGCTGACTTTTCTCAGTTAAATGTTTCTTATTCCTTTGAGCTGTCAAAGCAGTTTGTCAACATTGTTGATTAGATCATCCATCATAATTTCATTTAAAATATATACAATAATAAAATGTATCTACTTTCAAGGAAAATTTTAACTTAGTTTGTTACAGTTTTTTTAATGAAAGAAAACTTGCACAAAAATGTGTCTTTTATATTCTCTCCCTAATTTTGGGCTAATAATCATCTATAATTTATATATTTTCATCCACGCTTATATTCTTCTGCATTTTTTAAAATTATTATATAAAAAGCAGTGATTACTTGCCTATTTTTGATTAACATTATGTTTGTTTCAGGTGTATATATAATAATTCAATGTGTACACTACAAAGAAAAGAGCACAGTAAGTCTAGTTGTTATCCATCACCATAAAATAAACCCCTTCACCCATTTATCCACTTTACCATTTTCCCACTTCTCCCATGGGTCGGGAAGATTCCCTGAAAGAGGGCATGGCAGCCCACTCTAGTATTCTTGCCTCAAGATTCCCATGGAAAGAGG
Organism: Odocoileus virginianus; assembly: GCF_023699985.2. NCBI lineage: Eukaryota > Metazoa > Chordata > Mammalia > Artiodactyla > Cervidae > Odocoileus > Odocoileus virginianus. Next base: position 24,104,435 of record NC_069699.1, read on the forward strand.
AGTCTGGTGGGCTATAGTCCATAGGGCTGCAAAAAGTCAGAAACGACTGAGGCAATTTAGCACACATGCATGCGCATGCACCTCTGATAAACACCAAACTGTTCTCTGTATCTAGAAATTTTATTTGTTTTGTTTTTATATCCCACACATAAATAAATGTATATGGCATTTGTCTGATTTCACTTAGCATAGTGCACTTAAGGTCCATCTATGTTGTCACAAATGGCAAGATTGCATTTTTTTAATGGCAGAGTAGCAGTTCATTGTATATAGGTATATATCGCATGTTTATCCATTCGTCCATCTATTGACACTCAGGTTGTTTCCATATCTTGGTTACTGTAAATAATGCTGCAATAGACATAAAGGTGCACATATCTTTCAGAATTACTGTTTTCTTTTTCTTCAAATGAATACATAGAAGCAGAAGAGGTGGATTATATGGTAGTTCTATTTTTAATTTCTTTAGGCCTGTCTATACTGTTTTCCATAGTGGATGTGCCAATTTGCACTCACACCTTTTCTCCTTATCCTCTGGAACATTTGTTATTTCTTGTCTTTTTGGTAAGACAAAAAGCTACGAACAACGCTAGTGGATGTGATGGAATTCCAGTTGAGCTATTTCAAATCCTGAAAAATGATGCTGTGAAAGTGTTGCACTCAATATGCCAGCAAATTTGGAACACTCAGCAGTGGCCACGGGACTGGAAAAGGTCAGTTTTCATCCCAATCCCTAAGAAAGGCAATCCCAAAGAATGCTCAAACTACTACACAATTGCACTCATCTCACACACTAGTAAGGTAATGCTCAAAATTCTCCAAGCCAGGCTTCAGCATTATGTGAACCGTGAACTTCCAGATGTTCAAGCTGGTTTTAGAAAAGGCAGGGGAACCAGAGATCAAATTGCCAACATCTGCTGGATCATCGAAAAAGCAAGAGAGTTCCAGAAAAACATTTATTTCTGCTTTATTGACTATGCCAAAGCCTTCGACTGTGTGGATCACAATAAACTGTGGAAAATTCTGAAAGAGATGGGAATACCAGACCACCTGACCTGCCTCCTGAGAAACCTGTATGCAGGGCAGGAAGCAACAGTTACAACTGGACATGGAACAACAGACTGGTTCCAGATAGGGAAAGGAGTACATCAAGGTTGTATACTGTCACCCTGCTTATTTAACTTATATCATGAGATAAAGTACATCATGAGAAACGCTGGGCTGGAAGAAGCACAAGCTGGAGTCAAGACTGCTGGGAGAAATATCAATAACCTCAGATATGCAGATGACACCACCCTTATGGCAGAAAGTGAAGGTGAAGTAAAAAGTCTCTTGATGAAAGTGAAAGAGGAGAGTGGAAAAGTTGGCTTAAAGCTTAACTTTCAGAAAACTAAGATCATGGCATCTGGTCCCATCACTTCATGGGAAATTGATGGGGAGACAGTGGAAACAGTGTCAGACTTTATTTTTTGGGGCTCCAAAATCACTGCAGATGGTGACTGCAGCCATGACATTAAAAGACGCTTACTCCTTGGAAGGAAAGTTATGACCAACCTAGATACCATATTAAAAAGCAGAGACATTACTTTGCCAACAAAGGTCTGTCTAGTCAAGGTTATGGTTTTTCCAGTGGTCATGTATGGATGTGAGAGCTTGACTATGAAGAAAGCTGAGTGCTGAAGAATTGATGCTTTTGAACTGTGGTGTTGGAGAAGACTCTTGAGAGTCCCTTGGACTGCAAGGAGATCCAACCAGTCCATCCTAAAGGAGATCAGTCCTGGGTGTTCATTGGAAGGACTGATGCTGAAGCTGAAACTCCAATACTTTGGCCACCTCATGCAAAGAGTTGGCTCATTCGAAAAAGCCCTGATGCTGGGAGGGATTGGAGGCAGGAGGAGAAGGGGACGACAGAGGATGAGATGTTTGGATGGCATCACTGACTCGATGGACATGAGTTTGAGTAAACTCCAGGTGTTGGTGATGGACAGGGAGGCCTGGCATGCTGCGATTCATGGGGTTGCAAAGAGTCAGACATGACTGAGTGACTGAACTGAACTGAACTGATACTGTTTTCCATAGTGGATGTGCCAATTTACATTCACACCTTTTCTCCCCATCCTCTAGTACATTTGTTATTTCTTGTCTTTTTGATAACGGTCATTCTAACAGTTGGGAGGTGATAACTCATTTTGGTTTTGATTTGCATTTCTTTCATGATTAATGATCCTATTTTATATATATATATATATTTTTTTTTTTTCCTTTGGAAAAAATTGTCTGTTTAGATCCTCTGCTCATTTTATACTTAGCATTTTTTGTTTTTTGCTATTTGAGTTCTTTATTTTGAGTACTAACACATTGTTTGGATATGGCAAATATCTTCTCCCATTCAGTAGGTTACACTTTCTTAATGATTTCCTTTGGTTTTCAGAAGAGTTTTTAATTTGAAGTAGTCCCTGATTTTATTCTTGTTTTCCTTGTCTTTGCTTTTGCAGTCACATCCGTAAATTCCACACCAAATCTGATGTTAAGGAGTGTACCACCTATGTTTTCCTCTAGGACTCTTATGGTTTCAGGTCTTACATTCAATTCTTTAATCCATTTTGAGTTCATTTTTTTTTGTATAGTGTAAAATAGTGGTCTGGTCTCATTTTTAAATGTGCATCTGTCCAATTTTCTCAACACCATTTATTATAGAGACTGTATTTTCCACATTGCATATTTTTGGATGCTATGGTATAAATTAATTAACCATATATGTGTAGGTTTAATTCTTGGCTCTCTGTTCAGTTTCATTGATCTGTGTATCTGTTTTTATGCTAATACCATACCATTTAGATTAGTATAGCTTTATAATATAGTTTGAATTCAGAGATCATGATAAGTCATGCTTTTTCTTCTTTTTCAAAGTTTCTTTGGCTATTCAGGATCCTTTGTGGTTCCAAACAAATTTTAGGGTCATTTGTTCTCGTTCTGTAAAAATACCATTTTTTAGATAGGGATTGCTTTGAATTTATAGATTGACTTGTGTAGAATGAACATCTTAACAACATTAATTCTTGCAGTCCACAAGCATGGACTGTCTTTTTATTACTTTGTGTCTTCAGTTTCTTTCAACATTGTTCGTATAGTTTTCAGTGTACAGGGCTTTCCCCTCCTTAGATAAATTTATTCCTAGCTATTGTATTCTTTTTGATGCAATTGTAAATATAATTGTTTCCTTAATTCCCCCTTCTGATAGTTGATTGTTAGGCTATAAAAATGCAACAGAATTTTGTATATTGATTTTGTACCCTGAAGCTTTACTGAATGACTCTATTAGTTTTTACAGTTTTCTAGTGGAGTATTTAGGGTTTTCTATATATTAACTCTTGCTGTCCACAAGTAGTGTCATTTTCACTTTTCCATTCCAATTTGGATACATTTTCTTTCTTTTTCCTGCCTAATTGTTCTGGTTAGGACTCCCAATACTATATGCAATAAAAGTGATGAGAGCAATGAGAGTGACTGATGTTAAGGGAAAGCTTTCAGTTTTTCTCCATTGAGTAGTAAGGTAGCTGTAGGTTTGTCATATATGCCACTAATTATGGTGAGGTGTGTTCTGTCTATAGTCACTTAGTTGAGATCCTAAAAAGCTCTTTTATCTCTCTTTCAATTTTGGATGAAAACTTTGCATGTAGAGTATTCTAGGTTGAAAATTGTTTTGTTTTGTTTTTTTCTTTCTCTTCAGTACTTTGAATATATCATGCCATTCCATTCTGGTTTGCAAAGTTTCAGCTGAGATTTCTGCTGATAGTCTTATGGGAGTTCCCTTGTATGTAAACTTGTTTCTCACTTGCTGCTTTTAATATTCTCTATCTTTAACTTTTGACATTTTAATCATCATATATCTTGTCATGGATTCCTTTGAGTTCATCTTGTTTGAACCTCTCTGGATTTCCTGGACCTGAATGTCTGTTTCTTTCTCAGGTTAGAGAAGTTTACAACCATTATTTCTCCAAATATGTTTCTTGCTCACCCCCTTTCTTTTCCTGAAACATCTATAATGGAAATGTTAGTCCTTTTGATTTTGTTCCATTGGTTTGTTAAGCTATCTTCTTTCGTTTCTATTTCTCTCTCTTCTTTTTAACCCTCATGCTCTGTTTGGGTGAGTTTCACTACTCTGACTTCCAGACTGATTCTTCATGTAGCTCGTGGTTGAACCTCACACGTGTGTATTTCAGTTTAGTTGTATTTTTCTATTTTGAAACCTATTTGGTACTTTCTTAAATTTTCTATCTCTTTGTTGAAGTTTTTACTGTGTTAAATCATTCTTATCCTGAGTTTGATGAGCATCTTTACGACCATTACTTTGAACTCTTTATCAGGCATATTACTTCTCTTCATTTTTTCAAGGTGCATTTTTGTTTTTTAATGGGATTTTGTCTTTTTTTTTCATTCAGAAAATATTTCTCATTTTCCTTATTTTGCTTGTCCCTCTGTGTCTATTTCTATATACCACTGACCCTTGAACAACATGGGTTTGAACTTCATGGATCCATTTATACATGGATTCTTTCCAATAAATACATACTATACAACTAATGATCCATAGTTGTTTGAATCTGTGGTTGCAGAAGTGTGGATATGGAAAGATGACTGTAAAGTTACACGTGGATTTTTAACTACATGTGGAATTGGCACTCAGTCCACGTAATGTTCAAGGATCAACTATATAAACTTAAACAGCTTCTTCTCCCAGTCTTGAAGAAATGGTCACATGTGGACAATTAACCTTGTTATTTAACCTTGCCCTAGCTCTTAGTTCTTTCTCTCGAAACTTTGTGATTGTCTAAGCAGCCTGATTTATTCTTTATGGGTCTCAGTTGTTGAGATTATCCCAAGCCAGCACCTAGTTTCAGGCTCTCTGGAAGCCATACCTTTAAGCCAGTAGTTTTTAAAGTATGAAAATACATATAGTCCTAAGGGACCAGCATTGTAATCCCTGCCAGCCTTCTAGACTAGCTGATTTGGCTATGTTCCCTTAATGACAATTTCAAAAAATAGTGTTCCAGATGAGTGTGTAAGCTCCCTGCAGGGAGATACTGCTGAGCTGTAGCAAAATCAAAAGAAAGGGGAAAGATGACATCCCCTGGCCAATATTCCCTGAGAATTCCTTTGTAGCCTCTAAATGTGTGGTTAACATGAAACCTGATGTTTAGACTGAAGCTCTAGGACAAGGAAAAATGTATTTTTTATAGGAAAAGTAGAGTTGTTTCAGTCTGGTATAGAGTTTCCTGGGATTGGTAGTCTACTAGGAACTGTCTCAGCGACTGTTTCAGTCCCAGAAACATAGGCACCCAAACCACCAGAGACAGGCATTCAAGGGGCATGGAGTGTGTGGACTACAAGCACCTGCCAGCTTCAGCTTGGGGTTAGGGGGAGTTCTTAGGCTGCAGTGGGGTGGGTTATGCCCAACTGTGCTACCAAGGTGGAAGGAGTGCAAAAATGACGTTCACCTATGCCAGTGCTAGCAAAGAGGAGCGAGAGAGCAAAAACGGTGCCTGCTAGCACTTCTATCCCTGAAGAAAATCTGAACACGACACCTATGCCGACGGCAGATGCTTTAACATTAGCTAATTTTGTGCTGGATCCTGGGTGAGCTTCTCAGGTAGTTCCCAGGTAGTTCAGTGGTAAAGAATTTGCCTCCCACTGCAGGGGACACAAGTTTGATCCCTGAGTTGTGAAGATCCCCTGGAGTAGGAAATGTCAACCCACTCCAGTATTCTTGCCCGAGAAATCCCACGGACAGAGGAGTCTGGCAGGCTGCAGTTCACAGGATTGCAAAAGAGTTGGACATGACTTAGGAACTAAACAACAGTTTAGTGCTGGATCCTGGGGTGAGCGAGTCTGCAAATAAGTCCTTTAAAAGTGAACTTTCTGTTACCCAGGCTTTTAGGTGTCCTGAAAGTAAGCCCCTTTTGTTTTCAAATCTGGACATTTTGGGGGCTCATCTCCCTGGGGCAGCTTCCAAAGGTTGGGGTGCCTGATGTGGGGCACAAGCACCTTGCTCCTCAGGGAGTAGGTTCATATTTGTGAGATCCTTCCATCTTGAGGTTGCCTCACAGGGGGTGGTGTTTTTGCCAAGACTGGGTCTCTGTCTCTTTTATCTACCTCTATGTAGTCATTTTATCCTTTGTTCTCAAGATGTTTGGCTAACTTTCAAGTCTGTTTCAAATTTAATTGGTACATACATACTGTAGATTTGGTGTGTACGTGAGAGGGGGTGAGTTCAGGATCTTTCTATGCTGCTATACTGAACCACTTCCAAGATCTACTTACCTTTCTTCTGATTTTTGCTTCCTACAGGGTTATGACACATACTCTTTCTAATATATGACACTTAGTACTCTCTGTAAATCTTTTGTCATTCCTTTCCCAACATCAGATGCCCTCCATACCAGTCCATTAGTCTAGATATCCCCACTCAGTGAAAAAGGCCCCTTTTCAAACTATTTTTATACGATTCTTATCATCAAATTTGATAGATGCTAGGTTAGGTGGTATGGTGGGAGGGGAGGGGCACAAAGGTAAGCTAAGAAAAAGAAATATTTCCTTCATGGAGATTACACTTGGAAGATGGAGACAACCATTAAATAATGACTCACACAGATGAATGAAAGTTATAACTGTGAGTAATGCTGCAAAACAGGAATTCCCTCGTGGCTCAAATAGTAAAGAATCTGCCTGTGATACAGGAGACCCAGGTTCAGATTTGTAAAGAGAGAACTTAAGTGTGTCTGCAAGGCTGAGAAAAACTTCCTTAAAGAAGAAAGAATTACAGTAGGAAATGAGGAAATAATAGGTATCAAACAGGTAAAGGGTCAGCGAAGTTGTGGCAAAGGAGAATGCACCAAGTCAAAGATCGGATTTTAAAAAATCTCTAAAGTCAAATGGAAACTGACCTATTCAAGGAAAAGAAGAAAGCCAAAGAGGCTGAAGATCAGTGACTACTGTGGGGACAAGGACTGGGAATTTTGAATTGGTATGATATGATGGTAGAAAATTGAGCAGATGCCGAACAAATCCGAGTTTTACAAGCTATGTTAAGGATTTGATCTTTATCCAAAGAATAATTAAAAAAAACTAATGGAGTATTTTAAGCATGATCAAATTTGCATTTTAAAAAGTCCTCCAACTTCAGAGTGAAAAATTTATTAGAGAAAGGAAAGAATGGGCGCTGGTGTTGTTCCAACGATGAAGCTGTGGCAGGGGTCCAGCAATGATGATGATTGTTTGGGTTAGGGTGATAGAAATAGGGGTATGCAGCATATATGCTTGAACAAATGTTTAAGAAATAGAATTATCAAGATTTTCATGAAATGCCAGGGCAGGGAGGAGAGTGAGGGAGAAGGTATCAGTGACCACTTCCTTTCTGTGCTCTCACCAGAATGGGTGGTGGTGCTATTCATGTAGAAAGCACTGGGAGAGTGTAGTATTTGGTGGGATTTGGACTTGGGTTGATGGATTTTGGGTATGTTAACTTTGAGATGCCTTTGAGACAGACAAATAAATATGTCCAACAGGTGATTGGGTATACACTTATGTAATTCAGAAGAGAGAATTGAACAATAGATGTAAATGTGTGAACAACCTGAAGACTCAGTTATAATTTGATAGATTCTGATCCATTTTTACATGTCAGTCCCATCTGAAGAGGTTTAAAAATCAAAATGATCTTCAGAGGTCTAGGCTGAAACTTGACAGGGACATACATAAGAGGTAAGGTAGTATGATGGAAAAATGGCAGCAATTTGTGTTAGAAGACCTGGGTTCAAATCCCGGTGATGCTTCTTATGTCATTTTATCATCTTCAGCAAATCACCTTCTCAATCAGAAATTCGGTTTCCTTCTCTGGTTTATAGCAATAATGATACCTCCCTCTGATTGCTGTTTTAAGGAATAATGTGATGGTGTTCATGATGAGTCTATGTGAAAGTGCTTTGTCACTGGCTACAAACACCAGTCTTATTTTATTCTGCAAATCCTACTTATGGGTATGTATGTATAGTCTACTCAATGCTTAACCCATAGCATGAAATAAGCGCAGGGCTTTGAAGAGTCTCAGACCAAGCTGGCATGCTAGAGTATTGGTTCACTGGTTTTCTGAGGGTTATGTTAAAAAAAAATTTAAAAATACAACCTTAGTTCCCTTTAACCACCTAGACTTTTACATCATGATACAGTGTTCTCTCATTAACTATTATTAAGAATACAGAAAAGACTGTGCCAACATGGGAATTTAGTGCCTATAACAAAGTGTTTTCCAATTCCAATTAATTTCTTCACATCTCAAAAGGCAAGCACTTCTTCTCCTTCTCCTTCTTCTACTTAGGTGAACTTCTGTCCTACTCTCTTCCGGGCTGGATGTGAATAGGTATGAACTTCCATACCTATGGCTCAGATGGTAAAGCGTCTGCCTACAACCCAGGAGACTCAGGTTCAATCCCTGGGTCGGGAATTTCCCCTGGAGAAGGAAATGGCAACCCACTCCAGTACTCTTGCCTGGAAAATCCCATGGATGGAGGAGCCTGGTGGGCTGCAGTCCTTGGGTTGCAAAGAGTCAGATATGACTGAGTGACTTTCTTTCTTTTCTTTCATAGTGCAGGATGAAGAGATACAACCCCTGGGGGAACTAGGCATAGCCCTAACAAGTCTCTGAAACCATCACAAAGTAAAACTATAGAAAACAGTTTTAGAGTGCACTATGTCAATGTTCTAGAAAAAATTTCTGAGGGTCTGTTGTATGATTTGGAGGGAGATCATCAGAGATGCTAGGAGGATCAAAGAAAATGAAAGAAAATGACACTGAACAGATTAATTTTAACATCTAAAAAAATTACTGGTCATAAGTGGTATGTCTTAAAAAAGATATCCTGGCTCAGAAAACACCTTAATAAATAGCATTATAGAAAGTTTATGAACAATTATTACTCATTTGTCACTGAAATTTTAGAGAATTTTGGTTGTTTTATTGTTTTAAAATGCATGTAACATAGTTTATCCTTGTACCTATTTTAACATGTACAATTAAGTTTCACTAAGTACATTCGCAGAGCTGTGCAGTCATCGCACAAGGGTGCTCAGTTGTTCAGTTGTGTCTGACTCATTGGACTGTAACTCACCAGGCTTCTCTGTCCATGAAATTTTTCAGGCAAGAATACTGGAGTGGGTTGCCATTTCCTTCTCCAGGGGATCTTCCCAATCCAGGGATCAAACCCATATCTTCTGCATCTCCTGAATTGGCAGGAGGGTTCTTTACCACTGAGTCACCTGGGAATCCCATGCAGTCATCACCACTACCCTATTACAGAACAGACTTCAAAAGGAAACCCTGAATCCAGGAAGAAATCATTTCCTATCCCTTCTCCCCCAGTCCCTGGCAAACACCAAACTGCTCTATCCCTATGGATTTGCCTATTCTGAACATTTCATATAAATGTCATGCAGCTTTTTGGGTTGGGCTTCCTTTAATTTAATATCTTTTCTTTCCTTTCTTTTTTCTTTTTTTTTTTTTAAGAACCAGATATTTCACACACTCCTTTTTTTAATTGAAGTATAGTTGATTTACAGTATTGTGTTAGTTTCAGGTATAAACATAAGCAAATCACTTTTATATGTATATATAATTTACAACTGTGTAACAGTTGTATCTATTAATAGTATACTCCTAATTCATCCCTCCCCCAATCCCATTCATTTATATTTTTTAGATTCCACATTCCACACATACATAATATCATTTGTCTTTTTCTGTATGACTTACTTCACTAATATAACATTCTTTAAGTTCACCCATGTTGCTGCAAATGGCAAAATAGCATTCTTTTCATGGCAGAGTAATATTCCATAGTATGTAAATATTCAGTTCGTTTCAGTTCAGTTGCTCAGTTGTGTCTGACTCTTTGCGACTCCATGGACCACAGCATGCCAGGCCTCCCTGCCCATCACCAACTCCCAGAGTTTGCCCAAACTCATGTCCATTGAGTCAGTGATGCCATCCAACCATCTCATCCTCTGTCATCCCCTTCTCCTCCCACCTTCAATCTTACCAAGTGCCAGAGTCTTTTCAAATGAGTCAGTTCTTCACATCAGGTGGCCAAAGTATTGCAGTATCAGCTTCAGCATCAGTCCTTCCAATGAACACCCAGGACTGATTTCCTTTAGGATGGACTGGTTGGATCTTCTTAAAGTCTAAGGGACTCTCAAGAGTCTTCTCCAACACCACAGTTCAAAAGCATCAATTCTTTGATGCTCAGCTTTCTTTATAGTGCAACTCTCATATCCATACATGCCTACTGGAAAAACCATAGCCTTGACTAGATGGACCTTTGTTGGCAAAGTAACATCTCTGCTTTTTAATATGCTGTCTAGGTTGGTCATAACTTTCCTTCCAAGCAGTAAGCGTCTCTTAATTTCATGGCTGTAGTCACCATCTGCAGTGATTTTGGAGCCCCCCAAAATAAAGCCAGCCACTGCTTCTACTGTTTCCCCATCTGTTTGCCATGAAGTGATGGGACCAGATGCCATGATCTTAGCTTTCTGAATGTTGAGTTCTAAGCCAAGTTTTTCACTCTCTTTCACTTTCATCAAGAGGCTCTTTAGTTCTTCTTCATCCAAGTACTGCATTTCAGACTCTTTTTGTTGACTATGATGGCTACTCCATTTCTTCTAAGGGATTCTTGCCCCACGCTAGTAGATATAATGGTCATCCGAGTTAAATTCACCCATTCCAGTCCATTTTAGTTCGCTGATTCCTAAAATGTCGGTTTACTCTTGCCATCCTCTGTTTCACCACTTCCAATTTGCCTTGATTCATGGACCTGACATTCCAGGTTCCTATGCAGTATTGCTCTTTACAGCTTCGGACCTTGCTTCCATCACCAGTCACATCCACAACTGGGTGTTGTTTATGCTTCGGCTCTATCTCTTCATTCTTTCTGGAGTTATTTCTCCACTGATCAAAACGTTTGGGTAAGATGTTACAGAAAAACCCAAATGAACTTTTTGCCTAACCCAATATTAAACACATCTTCTTAATCCAGTCATCTGTTGATCAGAACATAGGTTGCTTCTATGTTTTGGCAATTGTAAATAGTGCTGCTATGACCATCAGGGTGTATGTATCTTTTTAAATCAATGTTTTCATTTTTTTAAGGCTATATACCCTTATATATAGTATATATATAGTAGTGGAATTGCAGGGTCATATGGTAGTTGTTTGTTTTTACTTTTTAAGGAACCTCCATAGTGTTTTCCATAGTAGCTACACCAATTTACATTCCTACCAATAGTGTATGAGGATTCCCTTTTCTTCACATCCTCACCAACATTCTCACCAATATTTATTTGTGTTCTTTTTGACAATAACCATGTTGACAGTTGTGAGGTGATACTTCACTATGGTTTTGATTAACATTTCTCTAATAATTATCAATGTTGAGCTTCTTTTTATATTCTTTTTAGCTATATGTATGTCTTCTTTGAGAAAATGTCTATTCCAGTCTTCAGCCAGTTTTTCTTTCATCAGATTTGTTGTTGTTTTGGATTGAGCTATATGAACTGTTTCTATATTTTGACTATTAACCCCTTATTGGTCGCAGTATTTGCAAATATTTTTCCCATTCTGTAAGTTGTTTTTGTTTTGTTGATGATTTCCTTTGATGTGCAAAAGCTTTTACATTTAATTAGGCCCCATTTTTTAAAAATTTTGGCTTTTGTATATTTTGCCTTGGAGACTGATCCAACTAAGCATTGTTACAATTTATATCAAAGAGTGTTTCACCTATGTTGTCTTCTAGGAGTTTTATGGTTTCATGTCTTACATTTAGGTCATCAAACCAAACAGCTACGCTATACACTTTGATCAGAGCATTTAGTCCCCTGACGTTTAAAATTACTGATAGATTTGTACTTATTGCCATTTTATTCCTGTTTTCCAATTGTTTTTGTAGTTTTTCTTTGTTAATTTCTTCTTTTTGTTTTTCCATTTGTAGTTTGATGATTTTCTTTTGTCGTATGCTTGAGTTCCTTTCTTCAGTCTTCATTATACATTTGCCTTTCCTGTTGGGATTTTCCCCTTTCCTATGAATTCTTGCCTCATTTTCATTTAGATAGGACCCTCAACATTCCTTTTATGTTAGGTTTAGGATTGCTTCTTGTACCTGGATATCTGTTTACAACTTTGATTTGGGAAATTTTTAGTCATAATTTCTGCATAAATATTTTTGGTCCCTTTCTCTGTCTCTTCTCTCTTTGTAACCCTTATTGCTCATATGTTTGCACATTTTATATTATCCCATAGGTCTTCTATGTTGCTTTAGGTTTGTTTTCTTTTTGTCTGTTCTGATTGTGTGATTTCCATTATTCTATCCTTCATATCAGTCATATGTTCTGTGTTGTTTAGTTAGCTTTCTTACTTAGTTGCTCAGTTGAATCTGACTCTCTGAAACTCCAGGGACTGTAGCCCGCCAGGCTCCTCTGTGCATGGGATTTTTTAGGCAAGAATACTGGAGTGGGTTGCCATTTCCTTTCTCCAGGGGATCTTTCTGACCCAAAGATTGAACCCATGTCTCTGTGTCTCCTGCATTGCAGACAGATTCTCACTGCTTTTAGATTGCCTTTTATGTTAGAAATTGAATTATCTATTTTTTGATTGGGCCATCTTCACACTTTCTAGTTCCTTGTTAAAATGATCTGTGTTTATATCATTGCTCTTGCTTAATTCAGTTAGCATTCTTATTATCATTTTCTAAAAATTAAATATCTGATAGACTAACTAATTATCTGTTTCATTATTTCTTTTTTGCCAGGTTAACTCTTGCTCTGTCAATTGGAAGTAGTTCCTCTGCATTTTTATAAACTTTCTCTGTCTCTATCAATTTAGGTGAAACAGTTACTATTTTGGTTTTGAAGAGGTTTTTTATGTTTTATCGGGACCATCCCAAGGTAGACTGCATGTGCCAGTATCTTTGGTTCAAGGGCTGGATTTGATGTGGATACAGCCATGTCTTTCCACAAGGTGTGCAGGCCACTAACATCTTGAGAGAGAGTATGGTATGTGTTGGAGTAGATAAAGCCTGCTCAGGGTGTGAGGCAGGACTTCCTCTCTACTCCATGGCTCTCTCCACCCTGTCAAAGGAAAATCTGATCCCCAGTTGCTAGAGCAGTAGCCCTGAGGAGCAGACTTGCACAGGTTCTGTCCCATTTAAGTGTGTGTGTTTCTTTCTCTTCACACTGGGGCCTTTGCAGGGGAGTGCTAAAGGAAGGGAGGCTCACCTGCTCACAGACTAGTGTCTCTGTAGGCATCTGGGCTCCACTAAGGTGTAGAGCAACGTTGTGTCCTTGCCCTGTTGTTTGTCATCCCAGATTTAGTGCATGGGCAGGAGTGGAGTGTTTGCCGGGCTTGACTGAGGATTGTGGCTTGTTGGTCACAGGGGCTTAAGTAACTATGCTGCCACTTGGGATTTGAGCTGCCTCTGTGGTGCTGTTTGAGTGTGTGCCAGTAAGGGCTGCTGCTTTCCCACCAAGACCATACCTCAGGTCCCCTTTCAACCTCTGTGTTGCGAGATCAAGTCTTTTCCCAGGATCTGGGTATCCCTAGATCTGACACTGAGCCCTGATGTGCAGTGAGTGGGACCAGGGTGTTCACCCAGTTCAGACTGGGGAGTGTGGAGAGGCAGCAGCCGCTTGTGCAGAGTACTGTCCACTCTGTCTGTTGGCAGGTTGGTGCCTGAACACCCTTGGCAAGGGGAGGCTGGACTTTTCCAGCCCTTTCATCTGTTCCAGTGGTTCTCCCAGGACCCTGTATCCTAGTATCTCCTCTGTGTAGGACCCTAGATTTGGAATGCCCAGTCTGTGGCTTGACCTACTCACTCCCCTAAGTATCTACTCGTACCTTCTTCCTTCTTCCTCTTAGACCCCTCCCAGGGACACAGTCTGGAAACAGTGCTTTTCCCCCCCCATCCTACAAGTTATGTGGGAATCTTTCTTGCAGACTTGGTTGTATAGGAATTCTTCCAGTTCCCAGTTAGTTGTCCATGAGAATTGTTCCACATGAACACTGATATATTTGTGGTGGGAGGTGAGCTCACATCCTTTTATTCCACCATCTTGATCCCCCTTTTGCAAAATCCTTTACTCTTGACCTTAACAAATGTAGTGAAACTCTATCCTAGGATACAATTCACCCCACTCCACTGCCAATCACATTTTTTTCTTGTTGGAGCCCTGCATATCCTCCATTTACTCAGTATTAGAGTGAAGGGAGGATAGAATGAACTGTCATCCTCAGAGGTTGGGACCACATAGGTCTTATTTCATAATTCTATTATGAATTGAGGTATCAGTTTGAAAAGAACTGAGTTTAAGAAAATCATAATAGATAGAAGCAAGAAAAGAGGACTGACAGATGCCACCTCCATGCAGTGCAGGTACAGTGACTCCTGGAATTATGCCATATGGTGGGAGAATATTCATTCTCCATTCTCTCTGCTCAATTTTCTTTCCTTCCTTCCACAGCCATGTATCTCTATCACTTACCATTTCAGAACTTTCTGAGTAGCGTCTTATGTAATGAAATAGCATATTATAAAAATCAAGGCCTCTCTGGCGTAACGGCATTCTCAGATAACTTCGTTTTTCCATATGGCTACTTTCAGGATGTTCTACTTTCAAGCAACTACAAGATAAATACTTACCATCCTATGCGCACCTCTGAAGCACTGAAGTATAATCTAGATTTTATGGAAGGTGTTATTAGAAGACTAAGAGGAAGGTAACCTGAACTCATAGTAGCAAAATTCATTGTCTTTCTTAATCAACTTGCCTCCCAATATTCCTCCTCCAATCACATACTCACTTCTCATCTTTTCTCCCTTGCAATCACTCTTTGCCATGACACCCTACACAGCTCCACTCATCAGAGTTCCTTTGCATTATTCAAATATATTTCCTAATAGAACAAACCCAGACCACCTTATTGTTCCTCCAGTATTTCTGTGCTCCCCCAGAGGGCTTCATTCATCTCAACATTGAATTTTAATGATTAGATCCAATATCATAATTTGCTTTAAAATAGCAAGAGGGAAACCATTCTTTTAAGACTGCTTCTGATTTTTGATGTTATTTTTTTTAAAAAGTGGTGATGCTTTCTGCATCTGTAAACTAAGAATGTAAATTCTGGTACTTTTCAGTGCCTCCACAGATCTCACTAGCTAAACATTTTGTGTCCCCAAGGCTGGAGTTTCCCCTGGAGGTAAATAGAATATACAAAATGACAGCTGATGATCCAGATTAAAACTGTAGATGATTTTAACCCTTTGTGGTACATTTTGCAAAAATCAAATGCCTTCTGTTTCCTCGACTTATGTGAAAACATATTTGACAACACTGAGAGTTCTGGCTTCTTTTAAAAAACCAGAAAGGTACTGGTACATATTCTATACACCAATACTCAACAGGGTTTGAGAAGGAGCTGCCGTATTTCTCATGTGTATCTGATCTCTCAACCTCACTCCTCTTTACTGTTTTTCGCCTGGTCCCTTTGATAGCTTACTGTGAACAGTGTCGGATTCATGATCTCTGAAGAGGAAGATTTAGCTTCAGGACCAAGGACCAAACTTGGTCACTCAAGAGCTTTTTATAGCACAGTTTTATGAAAAAGTATGAAAGGGACAGAGAAAGCTTCTGACATAGACATCAGAAGGGAGACGGAGAATGCCCCCCTCACTAGTGTTAGCAAAGGAGTTATATACTTTAATGTTATTAAATCAAAAGAATGTCTCAAGGTTGTAAAGATCTTACTAGACCCACTCTCATAGTTTACATTTTAAGATAACAGGGTTAGCCAGCAAGTTTTCAGGAAGGAGAAACTGTCCTCAGGTAGGATACATTGTTGTTATATAGTCCTTAATATAGAGTTTAAACTGAGTTGTTTGTTGTGTAACCATCAGTTTAGGGCTGAAAGAAAAAAATGTTTTATGTGACTAAGACTAAGGAATGTAAAGAAAAAAAAAAAAGATGTTTGTCCTTTCCTTCTCCTGGAGAATTCCAGACCCCTATCTCCTCCTTGGGAGCCCCAGACCCCTTTCTCCTCCTGGGGAACCCTGGACTTCTTATCAACCTGGCTAGGAATTGACTGTCTCACCTTTCACTTGCTTTCGTTGTTGGACTTGCTCCTATAGTCATTTACATTTACAACTATGGCTTAGACATAGAGGTTAATATCAGATTAGCAAAAACATTAGCAGGGAACTCTGCTCAATGTTGTGACAGCCTGGATGGGAGGGGAGTTTGGGGGAGAATGGATACATGTATATGTATGGTTGAGTCACTTTGCTGCATGCCTGAAACTATTAATAGCACAACTTTGTTAATCAGCTATATTCCAATATAAAATAAAAAGTTAAAAAAAAAATTAGAGAACTACTTACCATTAGGTTGCTGACAAAGATTTGTCTTGTCAAAGCTATGGTTTTTCCAGTAGTCATGTATGGATGTGAGAGTTGGTCTATAAAGAAAGCTGAGCACTGAAGAATTGATGCTTTTGAACTGTGGTATTGGAGAAAACTCTTGAGAGTCCCTTGGATTGCAAGGAGATCCAATCAGTCCATCCTAAAGGAAATCAGTCCTGAATATTCATTGGAAGGACTGATGCTGACTGAAGCTCCAATACTTTGGCCACCTGATAGAAAGAACTGAATCATCAGAGAAGACCCTGATGCTGGGAAAGATTGAAGGCAGGAGGAGAAGGGGATGACAGAGAATGAGATAGTTGGAAGACATCACCAACTCAATGGACATGAGTTTGAGCAAGCTCCAGGAGTTGGTGATGGACAGGGAAGCCTGGCATGCTGCAGTCCATGGGGTCACAAATAGACACAACTGAGCAACTGAAGTAAACTACCATTAGATTATGAAGACTCCATAAAGGGGTATTTATGAGGAAATGCCATATATTAGGTTGTCTTGTCTTATGTTAGTCACTCAGTCCTGTTTTACTCTTTGCTATCCCATGGACTGTAGCCTGCCAAGCTCCCCTGTCCATAGAATTCTCCAGGCAAGAATACTGGGTTGTCATTCCCTTTTCCAGGGGATGTTCCCAACCTAGACATCAAACCTGGGTCTCCTGCATTGCAATAGGTTGGTAAAAAGTAATTTCAGTTTCAGACCCTGAATTTTAAATCATTATAAGTAGACTCAATCACATCTTTACTAATTAAAACAGGAACCATTACAATCAACACATTTGGTCAACAAGCAATAAGCTTGTTTATTCCTATAATGTAAAAATCCATTCCTCCAGATTCCACAATCTCTTGGAAAGCATTTTCTGCTTTCTGCTGGTGGTGGAAGTGTTTTCCTGATGCTTAAAGATGTGGTAGTCAGTTGGCGAGAGGTCAGGTGAAAATATGGATGAGGTAAAACTTTATAGCCCAAATTTGCTCAACTTTGAAGCATTGGTTATGAGATGTATGGTTGGACATTGTCACAAAAGAGTTAGGCCCATTCTGTTGACCAGTGCTGGCTGAAGATGTTGCAGTTTTTCAGGGCTTCTCATTGATTTGCTGAATATACTTCTCAGATGTAATGGTTTTGCTGGGATTCAGAAAGCTGTAGTAGATCAGACTGGCAGCAAACCACCAAGCAGTGACCATGACCTTTTTTAGGTGCAAGTTTGGCTTTGGGAAGTGTTTTGGAGTTTCTTCTCAGTCCAAGCATTGAGCTGGTAGTCACCAGTTGTCATATAAAATCCACTTCTTATTGTGCATCACAATCCGATCAAGAAGTGGATCATTGTTGTTGCACAGAATAAGAGATGACCCTTCAAAATGAAGGACTTCCCCTGTGGCTCAGACAGTAAGGTGTCTGGCTACAATATGGGAGACCCAGGTTCAGTGCCTGAGTTGGGAAGATCCTCTGGAGAAGGACATGGCAACCCACTCCAGTACTCTTGCCTGGAAAATCCCATGGATGGAGGAGCCTGGTAGGCTACAGTACATGGGGTTGCAAAGAGTCAGACATGACTGAGTGACTAAACTTTCACTCTCACTTCAAAATGATGATTTCTTCAATTTTCGGTCAGCTCATGAGGCACCCACTTATCAAGCTTTTTACTTTTCCAGTTTGCTTCAAATGCCAAATGACCATAGACTGGTAAACCTTGAGTTCTTCGGCAACTTCTCGAGGTAGTTATAAGAGGTTCAGATTTGATGATTGCTCTCAACTGCTAGGTGTCAAATTCCGATGGCCTGCCACTATGCTCCTCACCTTCAAGGCTCTTATCTCCCTTGCAGAACTTCTTGAATCACCACTGCACCGTACGGTTGTAGCCATTCCTGAGCCAAATGCATTGTTGATGTTGTAAATTGTCTCCGCAGCTTTACAAACCATTTTGAACTTAAGAAAATCACTCAAATTTGCATTTTGTTTAACATCATTTCCAGAGTCTAAAATACATATAAAATAAACAAGTAATAAGTCATTAGCAAAAAAACATAAAGCAAGAAATGCACATTAAAATGATGTGTAACATAATTGCATTTATTTAAGAATGTATTCGAATATCAAATGGCAAATTTCAGCAATGTAAAACTGCAATTGCTTTTGCACCAAATTAATATTTACACAGAAATAGACACATGTTCCCATGAAAATTTAAGGCAAATGATATATGATATATAAAAATATGTTAATATATTTTAAAGCAATGGTACATTGCCACCTTAAATTGAATGTTATTTTACTTTAAATAAAAGCATTATATGAAATAATAAATGACTGACAAATTTAAAATTTGTTTGGGTAAAACATTAATGAACTCCATAAAATGTAAAGTAATACACAGGACACTGAATATTTTAAAAGTTTTATTTAACCAAAGATACACTTATTTTCCTTCAAGTTCAAAATATTTCTACTAATTAACATTTTTAATCAAAAAGATTATTTAGAGGGTTACAATAAAAACATTAAACTATTAGGCCTACAGATCTCTGTTGCTGCATTTCATGGATGTTCTTGTAATAAAATGGTTTAAAAGATAAATTAATTGTATGCTTCCCCTTCAAGAGATAGACATGTGTGCATTACTATAGCAACTACATACAATCACAAATTTCTTATCATAGAAAAAAAAGAATCAGCAATGACTTAGGTTATTTAAGATAATATATTGCTATTTATTTAGTCAATATTATTATAAAAAATGCTTTACTATAAAAGATCAAAGGCAAATACCTTTTTAAAAAATGAGTATGCAAGAAGTGAAGAAAGTGCTAGTAAAATCAGCTAGACTGCCCTCTTCAGTGGCTCCAACATGTGTCTAGACTAATTATCTGTAAAATATAACCCACTCTAGCCAGTCATACCTCCTGTAATTGCGCATGTTATGCTCCTAAAAAAAATACCACTAACCTTTGCAGTTTCCTTTAAAATTAAAACAGCAGTTAACTTTCTTTCAGTTCAACTAAAGGTTTATGCCCTGGGTTTTTCAGAACTGGTTCTGAATACTAAAATGTAAATCAATGAGGGCTTTTTCCAAGAAAAACTGTCCAGTGAAATGTTATTTATCATTTGGGATTTATCTAAACAAGTGCCTGATCCACATTACAACCAGAAGTGCATGTGACTCTTGTGGCTTTCTGTTTTGCCTCTTTAATTTTTGTCTCACGGATTCAAATGCTTTGTTTTACAACTGAGCAAACAGCGCATTAGGGGGAGTTAGAAGGAAGAAGCAGGAAACACAAATCTAGGTCTAGGCAATAACAACATTCTCCTCTCTTCCAATTAATTTTTGTCTATTCAATTCTAATAGCTTCTGATTATACAGGCTGAGATCTCACTGTCCCACATAGGGTTGTATTGGTTTTGAAAGAAAATTGTGTGATTGAAAAACGCTTTCCATTTTGTATTCCACCCTTACTCACTTTATTATCCAGAATATGAAACAGTCTTTTTCATAGGAAAACAAAAAACTCAGTCCAAATACTGCTTCTAATACCCTCATCTCCTTTTTCCCTTCAAGCAAGGAATCAACAAAGAAATGAAATTATTTGGCTTTTTGTTTGTTTGTTTGTAGCCAAAGGACTGAAATAAAAATGAAGCTGCATGATATTTGCTAGCCAAAAGGGTTGGTTTTATATTTCACATTGAAAATTGGTCTCATGTTTTAGATATAAAAAGAGTGTGCTATATTTTTATCTCAGTCTTCTTGTTCCACTCACTGAACAGTGGCATCAAAAATTTGCCTCAATGTGTCAAAAAATTACTTTTATTTAGCTTAAAACCAGTAACTTGTAAGACAAAAGGTAAAGCACCAGAATGTTTCATAATTCTCTGAATTCTGAGGTCTGAAAAAGCCATGACTACTTGTATTATTTTTTTAATGTAGCTGAGGTAAGATACTGAAGGAAATCAGAATGTGTCACCCCAAAAAATGCTCCTTTGGTACATTGATTATTTTGAATTAAAGGTACTTAAGAAATAGCAGGTTCAGGAAGTTCACTCTGACCCTCATTTTTCTTCCTAAAATCAATCAGGTAATAATATTCCCATGTGAAACGCACACTCCCTGTACCAGGAGAAAAGAAGACATTCTTGGTAGCCCAGAGGGAACACCAGAGGAAACAGCAGACAAATGTTGCTCCATTAGTCTCCTCCCATACTTTTATCCAAAGGTTGCCACCCTTGGAAGCCTAAAACTGCTTTCATTTGTCTTATCATTTCTTTACAAGTTTATTGTTTTTCTGTTGAAGTTGCTATATAAGCTGCAACTTTAAGTGTCATTTGAGTTCATCTCTATTTCAGTTTCTCTCATGGGACGTGTGCCGCAGGGATTAATCACTTTCTTGTTTGTTTTTGTTGTTGTTGCTGTTAATTTTTCTTTTTGTTACAGGAACCTCAGAATGGTAGGGGGAAAATTAATTTTTCTCCCCTAATGTATTGAAATAGTTCTATTGGATCCTATTTTAGCCAATTTGTTAGATAATCCCATTCGCTCTGATGCATCTGGACTCCCTTTAAATAGTAACATTGTTAGAGATGGAAGAGGCTGACCTAAATACACCTGTAGTGATTGGAGAGACTAATTTCAGACATATTGCAGTTTTCCCATTCAACTCCATTCACTTTGTGCTCATTTCAATTTCCACCTTGCTCCAGCCCCTCAATCTCCTATGTATTCATCATCTCTCTCTCACTGAATCATCAAATAAAGAAATTCAAAATAATTCTTAGCAACTAATCTAAACACATTTCAATGGCTTCTGCCACATCAAATATAGTTCCACAACTGAGAAATTCCACAATAACCACATCTAATTTGGAGATTAGGTAGGAATGGACAAATAATGTGCTCACATCTCCATACTGGATTTTTCACTTTATTGAATATGTCCTCACAAGGTCCATCAAGCAGTGTTAGCTGGGCCTTTGTCTCACATACAAGCCTGATCCACTAAGGGCAGCTTCTAATGAATGATGCTGCTAAGTCACTTCAGTCAAGTCCAATTCTGTGTGACCCCATAGACAGCAGCCCACCAGGCTCCCCCGTCCCTGGGATTCTCCAGGCAAGAACACTGGAGTGGGTTTCCATTGCCTTCTCCAATGCAGGAAAGTGAAAAGTGAAAGTGAAGTCGCTCAGTCATGTCCAACTCTTCGAGACCCCATGGACTGCAGCCTACCAGGCTCCTCCGTCCATGGGATTTTCCAGGCAAGAGTGCTGGACTGGGTTGCCATTGCCTTCTCCGTTCTAATGAATAGTGATACTCAAAACAACAACAACACCTTGCATCCTTTTTCACAATGTTAAAGCCATTTCTTTAAATATAGTTAGTGTCTCCCTGTTTTCCAATAGATATTGAATGTTTCAGTTTAGTTCAGTTCAGTCACTCAGTCGTGTCCGACTCTTTGCAACCTCATGGACTGCAGCACGCCAGGCCTCCCTGTCCATCACTGACTCGCAGAGAATACTCAAACTCATCTACATCGAGTTGGTGATGCCATCCAACCATCTCATCCTCTGTCGTCCCCGTCTCCTCCCGCCTTCAATCTTTCCCAGCATCAGGGTCTTTTCTAATGAGTCAGCTCTTTGTATCAGGTGACCAAAGTATTAGAGTTTCAACTTCAGCATCAGTCCTTCCAGTGAACATTCAGGACTAATTTCCTTTAGAATGGAATGGTTTGGTCTCCTTGCAGTCCAAGGGACTCTCACGAGTCTTCTCCAACACCACAGTTCAAAACAAGTGTGTAATAAATTTTGTAGGCAGCAAATATTACTGAGTGCATGACTGTTGAAATGTCATACCTCCTTGTACCTATTTTACTGAGTGCTGACATAAGCACTGAGTAGTAGAGAACATGATCATGTTTGTTAACAAGGTAACCTTATGTCAGATTTTAGTTAGCATATCATTTTTCAGGTCGTAATATTCTTTCTCTGAATGGTTAGTTGATTTGCTATAGGTGTAACTATTTTGATACCAAGCTCACCCTTGATCTAACAGATTTTCCCCTTGAAAGACTAGAATTCCCACCTTTCACTTGAAGACTATGATTTTTCAAAGGGGACAAATATTCACATTTGTTCAGTTAGTCTGTTTTAGATAGAGCTATATGAATTTCCAAAGCCTTCAAGAGTTGAAAGATTGTATTAATCTGTGCCCCAAATATATGAGCTGATTTCATGTAAAGCCTTCATGTAGAGCCTGCCTTCATATCAAATATATTTTTGCTTTAATTTTTAAAATTGTTATTGTGTGTTTCAAAAATTCCATGCTGTATTTCATTCATCAGCTGTACATCCTCAAGCTAGATATGGTCACTCCCAAAGCAATCGCCTTGCATTACTATTTGTCTGAAACTATTAACATGGTCATCATCTTCCTGGTTTTGGGTGGATTGGAGAAAAGCATGCCCAAAGAGTCTGGGACGCATATCCATTTCTTCATGATAAAGCAAAACCAGAAAATGAAATATTTACTTTTTTTTTTTTTGGCCAGAGAGAATGCTAGTTTTTTTATTTCACTTCTGTATCAAAGTTTCAGAAATTCATTTTTCTGTGTTAAATATTTTATTCTAATTAATTAAAAATAAATTACAATAAAATATGTATATGAGATAGCTATTCATCTAAATTACATAGATTTTTTTAAAGTGCTTTCATTTATGCTCTTCAAATAGTAAATAGGAACTGATTTGATAGTATTCATCTATAATTCCTGAATGATATTTGATACATAATTGCTTCACTGATTCATATACAGGAAAAATTGTCTTCCACTGAGGAAACTTTTATTTTTAAGTATTTTTTTACAGAAATATATTTCCTAAAATCTTTGTGCCTAATCAGAAATTTCAAACCACATCTCTCATTCATCGCCTCTCCTTTCCCCTCCCCTCTCTCTTGCTCATGTACTCCTGTTACTTCACCATAGTCTTTAGAAAAGCTACAATGTGAAACACAATGTTCCTTATGAGGGAGCACAAATAATCTATGGTTTTAAATACAGTGGTGGTCTTATGACTATATCTTTATAACAAGAAGTTGACTGAATCAAATACTGTGACACAGACTGACCTTCTCTTTCAATCTGCAACCCAACGTTATTAAGAAGGTTTTTTCTTAATAATTATTGCAAATGGAGTCACTTGTAGTAGTTAAGTAACAGGTGTGTAAAAGGCTGTGATGTCAAAAAGAAATACTAAACTGAATTTTAAATCTTCAAATACTAATGTCAGATTTCTGATAAATAGGATTAAAATCAGTTCAATCTAAAGTCATCTAGATTACTAAGATTGATAACAGACAGATGGATATTTGAAAATAATACACTCTGAAGTTTAAAAACAGAAGTGATTTGCTTACATTTTTTTTTGAGAAATTACTATTATTGAGGGTGTGTTTAAATTCAACTCTTTTTCCCATGCCTATTTTTTCTTTTTTTAACATCAATAACTCACAAATTAATTTACTTATTTCAAACTTTGTATTTATAAAAGAAACCCTTAGTTTTATGCAGTAATTCTTTTCTTTATTGTACTTTTATCATGGCTAATTTTTTGCATCAATTGGTTTGAACATTTTCATTAACATTCAACATTTCAAAAGATTACAATGGGAAAAAAAAGCCCTTGAATGGTAACAATATGGACAGATGAGAAAACTTGCAGACAGTTTTCCAAATATACGACTTTCCAGCTGTACAATGGCAATGTAATCTGCCAAAGAGTAGTTTGGTGTTTGTATAGAAACAACTTGGTGGTCACCTTCTTATAGAAAATCTTATAAGACACTTTGCTGCACACATACAGTTACATAAAACTTTGACCTGAAATGTAACTTAAACACATAACTAGCAGCTGGTTGTTTTTCCTTAAAGGAAAACAAGAGAACGACAGGAAATCTAAAACTTTCAAAAGTAACTATTAACACATTAACTGCATTTTTTTCATCCTTCATAAAATTTTATCTATTGAAAGCTAAACATTTACTTTTGAAAACATTTATTTTAAGGAATGCAAAGACTTAATGGAAGTTTATCTAGGAATAGTCCAATTCATAGGGTAAGAAAAAATACCACAGAATGCATGTGATTACTATTTCTGAGGCAGATGCATGACTACAATTTCAGAATATTATCAGTCCCTGAACTTGAACCTCAAGTTAATTCCAGAAAGGATAAGTCCATAGTGTTGGGAGTACATCTTCCTTAGACCCTTTTGAGTAGAGCTGTTTCTCAGCCTTATCCCTGCTAATATTTGGAAACTTCCTGTGCACTATTGGATGTTTAGTAGCATCCCTGCCATCTGTCCAGTGGCACCTGCCATCCGTATTTGTGACAACCAGCAATGTCTCCAGATATTGTCAATGTCCTCTGGTAGAGAAGGGCGAATCTGCCCCAGTTGAGAACCACTGAGCTAAAATGGGAAAAAGTAACAGCCATTACAAAATAAAACGTAAAAATCTAGAAATTTTAGTGATAATATTGTCTTAATTTAGGTTCTTTTCAAAGGCAACTCTGATGTAAGGATTTGATTAACATGCAAATCCTTCCCCATGTTTTGGGGAAGTAGTCCCAGAAAGTACCAAAAGAGGAAGAAAGAAAGTGAGACAGTGAAGGAAAGAAGGCAGTAGAGGTTAATGAACAGATTACTGCTGTATGCCACTGGGGCTTAATCCTGCCAGAACCCCTGAGACATGGGGAAGAACATGCCTCAGTTTCGTTCCCCTGAAAGTGAGGGACGTGAGGGTTAGAGTCACCAGCTTCCCTCCCTAGTTGCTTAAAACCACTTCTGAGGTTGTTAATTCTCTGGCATTTAAAGTCTGCCTTGTGGGAGAAGCTGGGCATTACATATGGCCAGAGAAAGCCCCCAGGGAGAGTGACAGGTGTTTATAGCAGGAAGCTTTTGGTATTTATAGCATTAGTTCTCAAAGTATGGTCCCTGCAACCACGAACATCATAATTATCTGAGAATTTATTGTGTGGATGCGTGTTAAGTTGCTTCAGTTGTGTTTGACTCTTGCCTGTAGCCTACTAGGCTCCTCTGTCCATGGGATTCTCTAGGCAACTGGGTTGCCATGACCTCCTCCAGGGATCTTCCTGATCTAGGAATGGAACTGCATCTCTTATGTCTCCTGCATTGGCAAGCGGGGTCTCTACCACTAGCACCACCTGGCATGCAGATTCTCAAGCAGCACCCAAGACCTAGAACAGGAATGCTAGGGTTGAGGTCCAGCATTCTGTATTTTACCAAGTACTCCAGATAATTCCAATGCCACTCAATGTGTTAGACACTGGTCTAGGCAGAAGTTCTCAACCAAGGAAAATTTTATTCACCAGGGGTCATTTGTCAATGTCTGCAGACATTGCTGGTTGTCATAACTTGGAGAGGGACGGTAGTACTAGCTAGTGGATAAGGTCTGGAATTCTGTGAAACACTCTACAATTAAGAAGACAGCTCCACAATACAGGTTAAATTGCATAAAATGTGAAATAGCTCCAAGGCTTTGAAAACTTGATTTAGGTGAACTAGGAATGATGAAGAAATAAGGGCAGAGCATCAACAGTGGCTCCCATATTATGAGCTTCGCTTTTTTGTATGTTTGTCTAATTTTCTTCCAAGTGCTGTTGTGTTTTCAACATTGCCAACATCAGAAACAACCAGTTAATCCATCCAAATCACATGCATATACTGTTGTTTGCTTTATGTCTTTTCACTCTGATAAGACAGTTGCACTCAGTAAGCTTCCTTTTCACTGCTCTGAGACTAATCTCCTTGGAATGCCCTTTTCTCTTGAGGGAGACAACATGCTCTTGCAGAAATCCCTTATCTTTCTTTGCTGTATATAGCTAAAATTGCTGTCACCATCCTGGTGCCTCTTGTCATGTTTTATCTAGTGATTTCTAACCTAAGGGCTCCCTTCAGGAACACAAGTTCCCTTCCCTGTGAGCAGAGTGCTGTCTAATCATCAATCCTCACAGTTTCCAACTCTTCTTAACCTCAGAAAAGGTATAAGCATTAATACTTCCTCTCTGATTTTAGTTCCTCATTTTCAGGCAAATGAAGCTGCTACTGAGATACTCTGATATTGTCCAACTTTATAACAAGGCACCTTAAATACAATCATAGTTTCTAATGTGCCTTGGAAATTACTTCAGAGTAGCATGTTCGTTTAGAATGCATAGATTCCCACATGGTAATGTAGTGTCCTCACTGTTGCTGTAAATACCAGTAGTCAACATTCATTCTGTTTCAAACAAGGTGTACTAAGTATGTAACCAACTGTGGTAGACAGATTTTTAGCCCCCACAACTTTGCCCCTGGTGTTATCTCCTGGTGTTATCTCCGTCAGTATGTACATGGCACAGTATAGTTGGCAGGTGTGATGAATGCTATTGATCAGTTGACCTTGAAACAGCTATGGTAGCCTGAATTATCCAGGAAACAACAGTATAATCGCATGAGCATTAACTTGTAGAACTGGAAGAGGAAGTCAGGGAGAGTCTGAAGAAGGGAAGTCAGAGAGATGTTGAGCACAGGAAAGCTTCCATGTGTTGCGAGCTTTTAAGATAAATGGAGCACAATCCAGGGAATGAAGGTATCCTTGCTTCTGTTAAAAATTTCATTTCACTTAGTACAAGATAACAGTATTGGTACAATAGTAGGTTTTATGGATATGGGTCTTCTTTCATTCTTTCTCTAGGTTCTTTCACATAGATCACTAGATTAATTCTTTTGAAGCAACTGATTCTCTCAAGTCAACATTAAAGACCTTCCCACAGAGATATTTTAAAAAGTGAAGCATTTGCCCTGATGTTATGCAACATTGAAGGATCTTTTTCTTCATTTCTCAGGTTCTTATTTAAATCCTCAGTTTGCACAGTGGATATCCTAAGGCCTTTTGTATAAATACAATTGTACTTAATTCAGCAGAAGAAATGTGAGAATGAATACATTAAGCACTACACATTTTTATTTCACATGTAATGCCTAGAGAAAAGGAAAGGCTACCAAAAGAGGTTAAAAAATGAAGATGAATAAAGAAAATATGTTCAAGACAGAAGAAGAGTCTGGGACCAGCTGTTGCTGAACAAACATTTATTGTTTCCATCCATCTGAGGTTTTGTAGAAAATAAAAAGACACCAAACAGGAAATGCATATCTGATAATCAAATATGCAAAGCTCTTGACTCCTGAGGATAATTCTTTCCCAGGGAAACACTTGAACCTATTTAAGTAACATAAATAACTCACAGCTTATATTGGGATAAAAGGAACAGAGCTCAGATCTCTACTCAAGCAGACCAAGAAATAAACTCCATGTTATTTTGGCAAGGACACCCACTAGTAACATCAGGATTTTTCTTGTTTGTCTTAAGCTTGAGGGTTTGAATTATTTTGCTGGTAAGCTGAGTGGTTTGGATATCTGACCCTTTCTAAGAGTCTATCCTGCCACCTCCGTGACCTGAGCCATCTCCATCTCCCACCTGGATCACTTCAGAGCCTATGCGTATATCTCCTGCTTCCACACTTGACTCTGTAAACTGGCTGCAACATACTGGCCAGAACAATTCATTTAAAATGAAAGCAAATTGGGTCATTCCTCTTAAAATCACCCACTGGATCCCCATTTCATTCAAAAGCAATGTCTAGGTCTTCAAACACACCAGTCTATCCCACCTCCTACACCCCTTGCCTCCTTAATCTCAGTCCTTACTGTTCTCTCTTTAGTCTCACTCTACTCCAGACCCCTCTGTCTCTTAGTTGTTCTTCAAACAAGTCAGGGAAGCTTCTACTTAAGGTTTTCTTACTTCCTGTGCAACTCTTCCTCTACCTGCCTGATTCTTTGTTCAAATTTCTTAAAGCAACCTGCCCTCACACTCACACTGACAAACACAACCTACCATATTACACCTGATTCCTCTTACAATGCTTTAGTTATTATTTTGCCTCATACTATTCATCAACTACCATACCATATAATTCACTTAGGTTTTTTGTTGATTGTCTCATTTCTTCCTCTAGAATTGAAAGTCCAAGAGGAGAAGGTCTTTGCAAATATATAGAACAGTGCTCTCCAATATAAATATGAGAGCCACATATATAATTTAAAGTTTTCTGCTTCCAGGAATCTTTAAAGTCTTCATTAAAAAAGTAGAAGGCAACAGGTAAAATAAATGTAAAATATATTTATTATGTGTAAAAACATAATATAGCTCTAAAATATTATGATTTCTACATGTGGCACTGGCCACATTTCAAGTGCTCAACAGTTGCACATGGCTATTGACACAGGCACTGGATAGTCCAAATTGGGAACAATCCTGACAGATAGTTACTTCTGAATATGTTGATTCAATCTGTTGGGGAGGAAATGAATAAATGAGATTCTGAGTGTCCTGTGTGAAGTTATCTGTACTGTGACAGTTGACCCCTGTTCTGTCCTTGTCTTGGTCCACCTCTCAGTATGACAGACTCAGTACTCTCTTCTGTAGTCCATCACTGGTCACACTGTGCTTGTAAGTTACTGCAAGAGGTTTCCCTTCTAAGTCCCCCAAAATGACTAAATTCTCTAACTTTATTTTCTAAGATATATCAGCAACAGTTGCTATCTGTGCCCTACCCATATTCTTGACCCTTAGCACCTATAAGAACCTATTTTCTTCTAACTGTAAAATCCTACATTTCTTTCCCTGAGGATATTTTCTTTCCACTGGAGGGCATCTTGCTACAATAAACCATATGCTGAAAGTGTTGCAGATCTGATCCCCCACTGAAAGCATCTTCAACCAATGACTCATGAGATCTGGTGTACATACTTAAGAGTATTTGTGGAAAAATCCTTGCCCATTGGGTGGTATAACTTTAGCTGTGTGTTTCATCCTGTCTCAGAATTTCCACAGAAGTGTCAAGTTCCAATTACTCATGTGATAGATGATTTGAAATGCAAACCTTTATTGGTTGCCTTTCCTTCCCTTTGATACTTCTCTACTCTTTCAGCAGTTCCTAAAATCATCTCCCAGGAGTTCAAATCCTTGTCTTGCATTCAAATCCTTGTCTTACAATCTGCTATGAAGGAATCGCATCTAAGATATACCCTCTGAAAAAGGTCTCCATGAAACAGTGATACAAATGAAAATTATTCTAGTGCCCTAGAAATAAACATTGAATTCAAGGAATAAACTTAAGAATGGGGTAAAATCTATGTTTGATACACTGATCATGTTTTCCGATTAAGAATAGCAAGTACAGGTGGGAGAACAAGATGGCAGAGGAGTAGGTGGACGTGGAGTACATCTCTCTCCATGGATACATCATGAATACACCTTGAGACACAGAAGTGCATGCAGAACACCAGCTGAGCATGAACAGGAGGACCTGACCAGTGGAAAAGAATATATAGAACCAGGCAAAACTCAGAAGGATGAAGGAACTAGGGGGGAAAAACAGGAATATTAGTAGGATTGGACCTACCCTCGGCAGGTGGGGGAAATGAAGCAGGGGTCTGATCACCACAGCGGGGCAATTGTCTGAGTCAGACAAGAAACATTTAAGACTGAGAGTGAAACAGTTGATCTGTGGCAGCTTAAATGGAATGAGAATCAGACAGTTCTTGCAGCAGCCGTACATATGCTGAGCAGAAACATGGATCTCCTGGAAGGGGCAGTGGCTGGGAGCTGGAGTTTAGGGATTGTGGAGCAATCCCAGTACAAGGACTGCTGTTGATTTCAGAGAGACGGATCAAGGGGATGTGAGGGAGGAGATCATGGTGGGAAATGCCTGTGGAGGAAAGTGGGCAGCCATGGAAGCAAGGCGATAGTGCTGAGTCACACATAGGGGGTGGAGCCATCACCATAGCCTCTCTCTCCCCACACACCAGCATAGGCAGCTGAACAATAGAGAGGCTGGCCCATCAAATGCCTGACACACCGTTCTACAGAGTAGGACCCCACCCAGGGTGCCCCTTTAAGTGCCTGATTCACCCATCTGCAGAGTAGGACCCCAGGCAAGGGATCCCTCTGAGTGCCTGAGCAGGCAGAGCTACGGAGAAAGACTGGCCAGAGGCCTTCTGATCACCAGCTATGGGAGGCTCAGAAAAAGACTCTGATAGGGCCATAACTCCTGCTGTGGAGGCAGTTTGTGTCCCTGAACACTCGGTGCTGCCAGGGTCCCTGCAAGCCCAGCAGCTGCATCACCTTCGTGCTCAACTCTCACTGGGGCAGAGCTGCCACAGGCAAAAAAAAAAAAGCAAAAAAGTCTTGTGTCTATGCACGCAGGGTCGCTTCGGTCCTGTCCAACTCTTTGGCACCCTGTAGACTGTGACCTGCCAGGCTTCTCTGTCAGAGAAGGGGTTCTCCAGGCAAGAATACTGAAGCATATTGGCCAATACTGGTTGCCATACCCTTCTGAAGCACTATATTTCCTGCTGCCCTAGTCATTAACTCAGCTGAGTACCTTGTGCTGCCAGAACGCCTGCGACCCAAGCAGCTGCACCACTTCCACACCTGACCCTCAAAGGATCAAACCCAAGCCCCCCAGGGCAGCCTTAGGAGCTAAACCCCATTGGACGACCCACATGTCGAGGTGGAAATAAAACTACAATTGAAACCCAGGAGCAGTGTGGCTAAGGAAGAAGACCCCAAACCTTCCCACCAGCTCTACAAGCTGCAGATTAAATCCACACAATCAACTAAGCAAACTCTGTGTCTATGGAATATATAAAAGGCCATTGAGAGCTCCCACAAAAGAAAACACACTAGCTCTGATAGCTGTGGACATTGGAGGCTAGAACACGCAGGGGTATGACCAGATTAGAATCTGAGCTGCCCCCACAGCAGGTTCAGAGATCAGTACAGTGTTGGAGGGCATCCTAGGGAGATAAGGTAGACTGTGATTCCCAGCATAGGAAAGGACTCTGACAACAGTGACTCAAGAAAAACACTTATTATTCTTATTTTTTGACTTGTTCTGTAGGTTCTTTTGGATTTTCTTTTTTTTTTCATTTGCCCCCCTCTCTTTTGAAGTTGTTGATTTTATTGGAACTAAGAAATGCAATTAAGCTTTTTTTTTTTTTTTTTTTTGCTCAGTCACATTTTTTATTGTTGTCATAAACCTCTGCCTCTACATTGGACTTCTGCAGTTCTGTGGAGTTTTCCTCTTTCTTCTTTTTTTTTTTTTTTATCTTTTTTTAAATTTTAATTTTTAAACCTAATATTACTTTTTCTACATTTATTCCTTTGTTTGCTTTTGCTACTGGTTTATCCCCCTAGCAGTTAATCTTTAACGTATATAAATCTTCTTTATCTACCTCTATTTAACTTTGCATATCTATTATTTCTTTCTTTTCTTTCTCTCCTTTCCTCTCAACATATTTGTTAGTTTTATTTTCATTACTTTATTCCCCACTTGGCACCTTGGTTTAGTTTTGTTTTCCAGTTTGTGCTTAACTTAGTTTTGTTCTTAATTGGTAAATAAATTTTTGATTTCCTTTGTTCGCCAGATCAATCTACTGTAATTTATTTTTGTTGGACTGTTTTCACTTTGCTCATGGGTGTGTATGTATACGTGTATATTTCCTTATTTTAATTATTATTTGCCTAATTTTTTAACTGCCATTTGTCTGGGGTTTTTCTTTGGTTTCTTGTTTTTGGCTTTTTTTTACTCTCCCTTAATGTCATAGCAAACCACTTGTGGAATCTTTGTTCCTGACCAGAGATCAAACCCTGAGCTTTTGGAGTGGGAGCACGGACTCCAAGACCCTATACTACTAGAGAACTAACCCTAGGGAGTATCAAATAGTGAGAGCTCACACAAAGGAAACCACTTGAATATAAGACCTGACATCACCCAACCAACAGTAGCAGCCTGTGCAGGATGCCTCATCTAAACACAAACTAAACAAAAATACAAACTCAACCATCAGCAAACAGGAGTCCCACCTCACCCAGCCTTGCCCATCAGAGGGAAAGCAAACAAACAAAAACTCAGCCCAAATCTCACCCTATACAAAGCTCACACAAACCACTGGACCAACCGTAGGGGGGCAGAAATGACAAGGAAGAAAGAATTGAACATTCTTCAAGGAAAGAAGTCGATTTTCCTTGAAGCCTGGGCAAAGGAGACCTCAAACACAGTAACTTAAAAAAAAAAAGAAAGACAGAGAAATACTGCACAAATGAAGGAACGAACTAGAAACACAAGTCCAAATAAATTAAGAGGACATAGGAAAATTACCTGAAAAAGAATTCAGAACAATGATAGTAAAGATGATCAAAAACCTTGAAAACAAAATAGAGAAAAAGCAAGAATCAATTAACAAAGACCTAGAAGAATTAAAGAATAAGTGTACAGAGACAAACAACACAATTACTGACACTAAAAATACTCTAGAAGGAATCAACAGCAGAATATCTGAGCAGAAGAATGAATCAATGAGCTGGAAGATAAAATGATGGAAATAACTTCTGAAGAGCAGAATAAAGTAAAAAGAATGAAAAGAACTGAGGACAATATGAGAGACCTCTGGGACCATGTCAAATGCACCAATGTTCTAATTATAGGGATCCCAGAAGAAGAAGAGAAAAAGAAAGGGTATGAGAAAATTTTTGAAGATATTATAGTTAAGAATTTCCTCACCATGGAAAAGGAAATAGCCAATCAAGTCCAAGGGGCACAAAGAATTCCATACAGGATAAACCCAAGGAGAAACATGCCAAGACACATACTAATCAAACTAACAAAGACTAAACACAAAGAAAGAATATTAAAAGCAACAAGGGAGAAGCAACCAGTAACATACAAGGGAAACACCATATGCTTAACAACTGATCTTTCAGCAGAAACTCTGCCAGCCAGAAGGGAATGGTAGGATATATTTAAAGTACTGAAAGGGGAAAATCTACAACCAAGATTACTGTACCCAGCAAGGATCTCATTCAAAATTGATGGAGAAATAAAAACATTTCTGACAAACAAAAGTTAAGAGAATTCAGTACCACCAAACCAGCTTTACAACAAATGTTAAATGGACTTATATAGTCAAGAAATACAGCAGAAGAAAAAAGATCTACAAAATCAACCCCAAACAATTAGAACATGGCAGTAGGAACATATATATCAAAAATTACTTTAAATGCAAATGGATTAAATGCTCACATCAAAAGACACAGAATGGCTGAATGGATACAAAAATAAGACCCATATATATGCTGTTTACAAGAAACCCACTTCAGACCTAAAGACACATATAGCCTGAAAGTGAGAGGATGGAAAAATATATTCCATGCAAATGGGAAGCAAAAGAAAGTTTGAAAAAATAAAGCAAAAGCAAAAGATTGCTACTGGAATAGCAATCCCCATATCAGACAAAATAGACCTTAAAATAAAGAAGATTACAAGAGATAAAAAGGACACTACATAATGATCAAGGGATCAATCCAAGAGGAAGTCAAAACAATTGTAAATATCTATGCACCTAAAATAGGAGCACCTCAATACGTAAGACAGTGAAGTTGCTCAGTGGTGTCCAACTCTTTGCGACCCCATGGACTATAGCCTACCAGGCTCCACCATGGAAGGAAAATCCACAAGGTTTTCCAGGCAAGAATACTGGAGTGGGTTGCCATTTCCTTCTCAAGGGAAGACGAACACTAACAAACATAAAAGGAGAAATTGACAGTAACACAATAATAGTAGGAGACCTTATCACCCAACTCACACCAACGGACAGATCATCAAAACAGAAAATTAATAAGGAAACACATGTCTTATATGATACATTAGATGAGATGGATCTCACTGATATCTTTAGGACATTCCATCCAAATGCAGAAAAATACACCTTCTTCTCAAGTGCACATGGAACATTCTCCAAGATAGACCACATCTTGGGTCACAAATCAAACCTCAGTAAAGTTAAGAAAATCGAAATTGCATCAAGCGTCTTCTTTGACCACAATGCTATGAGACTAGATGTCAATTACAAGAAAAAAATGTAAGAAACACAAACACATGGAGATTAAAGAAACACATTTCTAAATAACCAACAGGTTACTGAAGAAATCAAAAGGGAAATCAAAAAATTTCTAGAAACAAATGACAATGAAAACATGACAACTCAAAACCTATGGGATGCAGCAAAAGCAGTTCTAAGAAGGAAGTTTATAGCAATACAATCCTACCTCAAGAAACAAGAAAAACATCAAATAAACAACCTAACTTTACACCTAAAGCAACTGGAAAAAGAAGAAGAAAAATACCCCAAAATTAGAAGAATGAAAGAAATCATAAAGATCTGAGCAGAAATAAATGAAAAAGAAATGAAAGAAACAATAGTAAAGATTAGTAAAGCTAATAGCTGGTTCTTTGAGAAGATAAACAAAATTGACAAACCCTTAGCCAGACTCATCAAGAAAAAAAGAGAAGAGTCAAATCAACAAAATTAGAAATGAAAAAGGAGAGGTTACAACAAACAATGCAGAAATACAAAGGATTATCAGAGACTATTATGAACAACTATATGGCAATAAAATAGATAACCTGGAAGAAATGGACAGATTCTTAGGAAAGTTCAATCTTCCAAGACTGAACCAGGAAGAAATAGAAATTATGAACAACCCAATTACAAGCACTGAAATTGAAGCTGTGATCAAAAATCTCCCCAAAAACAACAGCCCAGGATCACATGGCTTCACAGGAGAATTTTATCAAACATTTAGGGAAGAGCTAATGCCTATCCTTCTAAAACTCTTTCAAAAAATTGTAGAGGAAGGAACACTTCCAAACTCATTCTATGAGGCCACATCACCCTGATACCAAAACCAGACAAAGACAACACAAAAAAAGACAAGTACAGGCCAATATCACTAATGAACATAGATGCAAAAATCCTCAACAAAATTTTAGCAAACAGAATTCAACAACACATCAAAAAGCTCATACATCATGATCAAGTTGGGTTTATTCCAGGGATGCAAGGATTCTTCAATATACAGGAATCAATCAAAGTGATGCATCATATTAACAAATTGAAAGATAAAAACCATATGATCATCTCATTTGATGCAGAAAAAGCCTTTGATGAATTTCAGCACCTATTTATGATTAAAACTCTTCAAAAAATGGGCATAGAAGGAACCTACCTGAACATAGTAAAGGCCATATATGATAAGCCTACAGCGAACATTATTCTCTATGATGAAAAACTGAAAGCATTCCCCCTAAGATCAGGAACAAGGCATGGGTGTCCACTTTCACCACTATTATTCAACATAATTCTGGATGTCCTAGCTACAGCAATCAGAGAAGAAAAAGAAATAAAAGGAATCCAGATCGGAAAAGAAGTAAAGCTCTCACAGTTTGCAGATTACATGATACTGTACATAGAAAACCCTAAAGATAGTATCAGAAAATTACTAGAGCTAATCAGTGAATTTAGCAAAGTTGTGGGATACAAAATCAATACACGAAATCACTTGCATTTCTATATGCTAATAATAAAAAATCAAAAATAGAAATTAAGGAATCAATCCCATTCACCATTGCCACAAAAAGAATTAAATATCTAGGAATAAACTTACCTATGGAGACAATAGAACTCTATACAGAAAATTATAAGACACTAATGAAAGAAATCAAAGATGACATAAACAGATGGAGATAGTTCATGTTCCTGGGTAGGAAGAATCAATATTGTGAAAATGAGTATACCACCAAATGTAATCTACAGATCTAATGCAGTCCCTATCAAATTACCAGTGGCATTTTCTCAGAACTAGAAAATTTCACAGAATAAAAAGTTTCACAATTCATATGGAAACACAAATGACCCTGAATAGCCAAAGCAGTCCTGAGAAAGAAGAATGGAGCTGTAGGAATCAAGCTTCCTGACTCAGGTTATACTACAAAGCTACAGTCATCAAGACAGTATGGTACTGGCACAAAAACAGAAATATAAACCAAGGTAACAAGATAGAAAGCCCAGAAATAAACCCATGCACCTATGGGTACCTTATCTTCTACAAAGGAGGCAAGAATATACACTGGGGCAAAGATAGCCTCTTCAATAAATGTTGCTGAGAAAACTGGACAGCTACATGTAAAAAAATGAAATTAGGATACTTCCTAACACCATACACAAAGATAAACTCAAAATGGATTAAAGACCTAAATATAAAGCCAGGAACTATAAAACTCTTAGGGGAAAACATAGGCAGGATACTCGATGACATAAAGCAAGATCATCTATGGCCCACCTCCTAGAGTAACGGAAATAAAAACAAAAGTAAACAAGTGGGACCTGATTAAACTTAAAAGCTCTTACACAGCAAAGGAAACTATAAGCGAGGTGAAAAGACAGCTCTCAGAATGGGAGAAAATAATAGCAAATGAAGCAACTGACAAAGGATTAATTTCCAAAATATACAAGCAGCTCATACAACTCAATGCCAGAAAAACAAAGAACCCAATCAAAAAGTGGGGAAAAGACCCAAACAGATATTTCTCCAAAGAAGACATACAGATGGCTAACGACCACATGAAAAGAGGCTCAACATCACTCATTATTAGAGAAATGCAAATCAAAACTACAATGAAATATCACCTCACATCAGTCAGAATGGCCGTCATCAAAAAGTCTGCAAACAATAAATACTGGAGAGGGTGTGGAGGAAAGGGAACACTTGCCCTGTTGGTGGGAATGTAAACTGATACAGCCACTATGGAAGACAGTATGGAGATTCCTTAAAAAACTAGGAATAATACCACCATATGACCCAGCAATCCCACTCCTAGGCATATACCCCGAGGAAAACAAAATTGAAAGAGACACATGTATCCCATTGTTCATTGCAGCACTATTTACAATAGCTAGAACATGGAAGCAACCTAGATATCCATCAACAGATGAATGGATAGATAAGTTGTGGTATATCTACACAATGGAATATTACTCAGCCATAAAAAGAAATGCATTTGAGACAGTTCTAAAGAGGTGGATGAACCTGGAACCTGTTATATAGAGTGAAATGAGTCAGAAAGAGAAAGATAAATACCATATTCTAACACATGTATATGGAATCTAGAAAAATGGTACTGAAAAATTTATTTACAGGGCAGCAGTGGAAAATCAGACATAGAGAATAGACTTATATAGATGGAGAGAGGAGAGGAGAGGGTGAGATGTATGAAAAGAGTAACATGGCAACTTACATTACCATATGTAAAATAGCCAACAGGAATTTGCTGTATGACTCAGGAAACTCAAACAGGGGTTCGGTATCAACCTAGAGGGGTGGGGTGGGGAGGGAGGCGGGAGGGAGTTCCAAAAGGGAGGGGATGTAAGTACACCCATGACTGATTCATCCTGAGGTTTGACAGAAAACAGCAAAATTCTGTAAAGCAATTATCCTTCAATAAAAAAAAAATTTTTTTAAAGAATAGCAAGTACAACAGAAGAAATTATTTAAGGTACTTGTAGAGAGAGGAATTGAAACCCCATTCAATAAATATATATAAAAAATTCATTGTCAATGTCAGTTAAGATAAGCAAAGATGGCAAATTATTGGTACAGCCCTATGCAATTTCCTCAAAAAATTAAAAATAGAGTACCATAAAGTAATCCCACTTCTATGAATATATATCCAAAGGAAACAAAAATAATAACTTGAAAAGACATCTGACCCCCATGTCCGTAGCAGCATTATTTACAATAACCAAGACATGGAAATAACCTAAGTGTCCACCAATGAATGGGTGGATAAAGAACCTATGGTGTGTGTATGTGTGTGTGTATATAATTCAACCATAAAAAATGAGGAAATCCTACCACTTTCAACAACATGGATGAATAGTCCTTAAATATATTATGATAAGTTGAATAAGTCAGAAAGAGAAAGGCAAATGCTGTATGATCTTATATGTGTAATCTAAAAAAACTTAAAAACAAAAAACCCACCAATATCAGAAAAAGATACATTTTTGGTTACCAGAAGTAATGTGTGAGGTCAGGGGAAACTGGAGAAAGATTGTCAAAAGGTACAGACTCCAAGTTTTCAGGTAAATAAGCACTAAGGATATAAGGTAAATCATGATGACTATAATTAACACTACTTCATGATATTTAGAAAGTTGTTAAGAGAGCAGATTCTAAGATTTCTCATCACAAGCAAAATGTTTTGTATCTATATGAGAAGATATATAAATCTACTTTGGTAATCATTTCCCAATATATGTAAATCAAGCCATCATGCTGTGCACCTTAATCTTATAAAGATGTATATCAATTATTTCTCAACAAAAGTGGAAAAAACAAAAAGAAGCAAAGACAGACAATTTCCAATTTAACAGTACCTACTCAGTATAGATTATGGGCACAGCACAAGGATAACTGAGGAAATGTAAAATATTAAGTGTGCTACTCAATTTAATTATGGTTATAACCATTGTTATAAAAATAAAAGCAGATAACATTTTTTCAGTTCCTAAGATATATAAAACATTTTACATATTTTATCTCATTTCAGCTTTTTAGTAAACATATGGACAGATAATTCCATCTCCAGTTATTTAAAAAGGACATTGAGACTCAGAAGTATTAACACATCTAAATTTAGAGAACAGATATCTAGTAGAGTCAGGAAATATATCCAGATATATCTGACGTTACTGTATTATGGTAACTTAGCATCCATTCTGCCTTCTGCTCAGTCACTTGGCAATCTGCCTCTCCTGCATTTATCATCTGT
Organism: Odocoileus virginianus; assembly: GCF_023699985.2. NCBI lineage: Eukaryota > Metazoa > Chordata > Mammalia > Artiodactyla > Cervidae > Odocoileus > Odocoileus virginianus. Next base: position 24,143,720 of record NC_069699.1, read on the forward strand.
GTAGTAGATGTGAGCTCTTCGTGGGGAGAGCCTGTGATACAGTCTCAGTGTATAAGATTGGTTCATGATCGACTGGCGTCAATAAGGTGCCATGATGGCACATATGCTAGGACACCTGGGAAGAGAATTCACATCTTTCTTTGAAGGATTTAAATCTGAGTAAAAATAAGTTTTTCACATGCCAGCATCATATGCAAACACAACAGGAACTAGATACAGGTGAGATGGATGAAGAAACTGGGTCCTGTGGGGATATCACTCAGGCCACTCCTATACCCCTACGATAACAGTTCCATGAGACAATTAATTCCATTATTGGTTAATCCAGTTTTTGTTTGGCTTTTCTCTTTCTTACAATTGAAGAGCAAATGACTAATACAGAGGCCTAAATTCTCTTTCTTAGGCTTTGTCTTCTAGAACAGCATGACTTCTTTTAAACATGCAGAGTACAACATTCTGTGGTCATTTTGTAAAAATGTTATTATATTTACCTTTCTTTCTTTTAACATTACACATAAGTTTCCCTAAATGGAAATCTATACATTCATGATTTTCATTCTATTTATTCATAGATCTTTTAACAGACAATGAAAATTTGTTTTCTATCCTACCAGAGTAGTTTAATATACTCTTCCAATTGTTATAGCTTCTACTCTTGCCTGTACAGCCTGTTCTCAACGTAACAGCCAGACTGATTTTGTTTTGGAAAAATGGCAACAAAACAATTCCACTTCATACCCACTAGGATGACTATAAAAAGAAGTAGATAGTAACAAGTGTTGGTGAGGATGTGGAGAAATTAGACATAGTAATGGTGGGGATATAAAATGATGCAGGTGTAGTGTAGGAGTTCTTCAAAAAGTTAAATATGGAATTACTGCATGATCTAGCAATTCTACTCCATGTACACTCAAAAGAATTCAAAAAAGGTACTCAAGCAAATACTTGTAAATGAAGGTAGAAACAATTGATGAATGGATCAACTGATAACTGGATAGACAAAATGCAGTCTAAACATATTCTGGAATATCATTCAGCCATGAAAGAAATGAAGCACTGATATATACTACAAAGTGGATGAACCTGTAAACATTATGCTGTGTGAAAGCAGCCAGACACGGAAGGTCATATACTGTATGATTCTACTGATATAAAATTTGTAGAACAGGTAAATCCATAGAGACAGAAAGCAGACTGGTGTTTTTCAGGTCCTGGAGGGATGGGAGATGACTGCTGAATAGAGTAGGGTTTTCTTTTGGGATGACAAAATATGTTGGACCTAGATATGGGTGGTGGTTGTATAGCATTGTGAATGCAGTAAATGCCACTGAATTCTGGACTTTGAGATGGTTATTTTATATTATTTTGATTTTAATATTCTTTAAATGGGAAAAATGGCAGTTCAAATCACTCATCTGGTCAAGCCCTCTGATGATTTCCCAACACACTTATGGTAAAAAAAAAAGTCAATATGATGCCCTGCAAAGAAGCCACACAGTCTGCTCCTCTGTCATCTCTCTCTGGCCTTTGTATTCTACTTTCATCCTTTTTTCGTTTCATACCAGTCTCCTTGCCATTCCTTAAACACTCAGGTATGCTCCCCACCAGGGTTTTGAACTTGTGGTTCCCTCTTCCTGGAATGCTTTTTCTCCAGGTATCTGAATGATTCACTTCTCTCCTTTGAACCTCTGCTCAGCTGTTACTTTTAAAGTGAGTCTTTTCTTTGTTTTTTCTTCTAACCAGAGTTCAATTACATACCCTCACTCAAAGCACTGCCTGCTCATTGCTTTCTTCCTTTAGTTTTCTGCAGGATTTATCATCATCCAGTACATCATATATTTTATTTTATTCCATTCCAGAATATAAAGTCCATGAGTACAGGACCTAAGCCAGTGGCTGGCACACTGTAAGCACTGTAGTCATTTTACAAATACTGATTTCCACCTATCTCTCTGCTCCATGAATCAGATGCTGTAGTAGAGACTGATTACAGTTAGGTGGAGAAAAAAGCAGCTGTGTACAAGTGTGACTCACCACTTGGGGCGTGTGGTTTTGGAGCTGGCAGTAAGGGAGCACCTTCTTGGTCAGGGCTCAGGCAACAGCTACTTTAGGGGCCCAATGCTATAATGAGTTTGAGAATCATTCCTGGAAGCTAAGAACAGAGTTTGTTTCTTCAGTCTTCACAAATTTTCTATCAGCTGTTGAAGCCTCTTAAGGAGTTCTTTGGTGTTTAATCTAATAAGGGTGTTTAGGTGAAGAAAATCCTGACCTTAGGCTGCATTCACTGTAATAAGCTGCCCTATTGTGCAAGGAGGCAAATATCTAATATCTCAAGAATGCATCCTCCTAAATATATATATGTGCTTAATCACTCAGTCATGTCTTGGCAACCCCAAAGACTGTAGCCCGCTTGGTTCCTCTGTCCATGGAGATTCTCCAGGCAACCAGAGTGGGTTGCCACGCCCTTCTCCAGGGGATCTTCCCAACCCAGGGATTGAACCCATGTCTCCCACAGTGCAGGCAGATTCTTGACTAAGTCACCAGGGAAGCCAAAATATATATATATACAATATATATATGTACAATATCTATACAATGTACAATATATATATAATATATACTAATAAGTAATGGCAAATAATAAATTATATAGATATATATTTTATATAAAAAGATATAAAATATGATGAGGAGAATTTCTGCTCCCAGAACTTCTAGGTACCTTTTTAAAAAGTGTACTAAATTTTTAAAATATCTACTTGTTTGTGTTAGATACCAGAATTGATATCCATGAACAGCACTATTTAGTTAGTTCCAAATATCCTCTTCTTCCGTTTTTGTACCAATTAACCTTTGTAGCTTAACCAAGAAGCATGGAGCCCTGTTGGTGACACTGAACAATTATTTATCCCACTGGGCCAGCTGGCCGATGGCTCACACATCAGAGAGAAATGAGTGTAGTCTGACTGGCTGCAAGTTAGGTCTGCCTGAGTTTGACGCCTCACTTAGGACTCCTTCCCATGAAGAGGCAAACATTTCCCAGAGAAAGATCTTTTCATCTAATTGCAGGAGAGCCAGTGCAAACAGACAAGTCTTAAAGCTTAGGTTCACAACTGGCCACGATTGCTTCTCCACATTTCCCTAGCTAAAGCAAGTCTCCTGCAATATACAGAGGCCAAGAAGTTGAAAGCCCACTCCACCTGTTTTTGGAAGAATTGCAGAGTTTTATGGCAAAGAGCAAGGATTTGGGAAGAGATGAAAAAAACTGAGCCCAAAGGCTCCATCTATCATACCATCTCTCAGTTTCATATTTGGAGGTTCACAGAAGTCAGAAATCAAATTCTAATTTTATTATTAGTCCTATTAACATACTTTTGAATAATTGGGGAGATAAATTCGATAGCTTTTGTTTTAAAAATTAGCAATTAAAATACACTTAATAATGCATGAGTTTAGTGTTTATAAATCATTTACATATACATTATAAAGAAAGTTGATAAAAACTCCTGAATACCATCAGAAAGTGCATTTCCCTTGCTTAATGAAGGACTACCTTTACCCAGCATGTAGGTTGAGTCGAATTCCGAATCTTTCAATTTCAGGAAGGCACAGATGATGACCATAAATTTATAAAATGTGACATTTTAATCAAGCCCCAAGCTGTTGGCTAATTACATTCCACTGCACTTAAAGGAAAAACAGGAGATGTCAGGTTGGTGTAGAGATGAGCACAAAATTGTCCTTAGTACTTCAGTGATCATTATGAATACCACAGTATCAAATTACCCAGAAAAGAGAGAGTAGTAAATCCTTCTAAAAGTCATATTTCCAATTTTCTTTTCAATTTCATTTTGGAGTAAATTTGGATACAGGTTTATTCAAAAGCTGACATATTCTTTCAATACATCTTTTCTGTACAAAGATATGTATAATGGATCTACTAGTAGCACTGGAGACCATTAAGTTATGGAAGCATGAAATCAACTAGAAATTATTATTTTAATTCTATGCACTTGTGCATAACAGGTTGAACACTGTGCCAAATAAACCTTCATCAGGACTCTACCTAGTATTTTACATGCTAATAGGGCTTGAAGTTTAGAATACAGATGTGTGAGGATGCAGCCAGAGAGATACACTCACAAGAGATCAGTTGTCTATCCCCAGAGAATAATTAGCTAGTGAACTAAGAACTGAGGCAAAACGTATGACACTCTGCTCTGGTCACTGGGTTTTCTCCTTTGTGATGTAATTGATCTAACCTGACCGGGTTTTCTAAGGACATAATATATGAAGCACTCAAAATCTACTGCTGTTCTACTGAAATATTTTCCCCTACAAAAATGCTTAATATACTTACTATATCTAAACACGCAAAGGTAACTGACCAAAGGTACTAGCCATTCTTTTAGTTCAAGGAAGCAATAACTGTTTTTGACATCATTCTGTTTTACTTTTTTTTTTTTCCCCACAAGGTAATCTCACTTTCCAATGAGCTATTTGCTGATATAAGTAACAACTTAAAGGGAGAGGATGGTGAAGAGAAGCAAAGTTATTATGTATTTTATTACTTTTTTGCCTCCTAGAAAGAGGAGGGTCAGTGTGGAAAGCCAGGAGAGTTGACAGAAAAGTAAAATCACTGAGGCACTTACCACAAAGCACCTATTAAAAGCAGGGCATGTTTATCTTCTTTAGACTTGTACTATGTTTAAAAATGAAAAATATCGCAGGACTGGAAAAGGCTTCAGAAGATACCATGTCTATTCTTTTATTCTCAGAGTAGACCACAAAACAAGCAAGGGAGTAATTACCATTTGAATTGCAATTCTGTATTTTTTCCTTCCTACATTCTAGAAAGCCCTAGGTTTAAAGAAATCAAATCCTAATGTTTCGTATCACTAACTGAATGTCTCAAAAAATCTGCATTTCTGATATCATCAGCTTGATATCTAATATCTGATCACAAAGAAGATGAATTAAGTATATAAGATTATGAGATAATTATTTATCCCCCCCTTTTTTTCTTTTTAAGATGGGGACTTCACTTAACTCCTTAAGGATATTAGAAGACAGAAAGATAGATAGGAAGAAAAAACTTCATCTTAAAATACTGTAATCAGGAGGAGCTAAGATGGCAGAGGAATAGGACGGGGAGACCACTTTCTCCCCCACAAATTCATCGAAAGATCATTTGAACGCTGAGTAAACTCCACAAAACAACTTCTGATCGCTAGCAGAGGACATCAGGCGCCCAGAAAAGCAGCCCATCGTCTTTGAAAGGATGTAGGACAAAATATCAAAGATAAAGAGAGAGACAAAAGATTTAGAGATCCGTCCCTGGAGAGGAGTCTTAATAGAGAAAGTTTCCAAACACCAGGAAACCCTCTCACTGGTGGGTCTAGGGGAAGTTTTCGAATCTCGGAGGGCAACCTAACTGGGAGGAAAAATAAATAAAACCCACAGATTACATGCCTAAAAGCAACTCCCAGCAGAAAAGTACCCCAGACGCTCGCATCCGCCACTAGCAAGTGGGAGCTGAACGGAGAGGAGTGGGCGGCATTGCTTAGGGTAAGGCCTGAATGCCCTGAGGGCAATCTGAGGGAGCTAACATGAGAGAGAGAGAGAGAGAGAGAGAGAGAGAGAGAGAGCTAACCTGTGAAAATACTGTAATCAACAATTTTGAAAAAAAATCATTGTTCTTTGGTTAATTGATGATAGTTCTTAGGATAGGCAATATATGTTCCAAAAAACAAACTGACCTGAGAAAAATACATTTCCCATCTAAAGGAGATTGTGTGAATTTTCCCAAAGGTATGCATCTTGCTAAGACTTTTAATGAATGATTTTATCTAGCGAAATGAGACAGCAGTGGTATGATTTTAGGTCATCTAGAAATGGTGTTTAATGAACTTCTGCCTCATATTCCAGCATTTCAAGTATCAATTCTCAGCAGAAGAAATAAATTAATATTAGAATCTTGAAAAGGAGTTGTGACCATCCTGTTGATGATAGCGTGGTTTACTAAGTTACCAATAGAAGTGAACTGAGTTCTATGACATGTGCTACAGTGAATTATACTGAATATTCTAAACCATAAACTTTTCCAAAGTTGTAATATACAGGACTGGGAAAGTGAATCTCTCAAGCTACAATTTGGGGAATTAAATCACATAGTTGCAGAGTATCATTACAAATGTAATAGTAAAATAGGGTTTTACTTTTCATGTTCTTGAATTTGCTGATAAAACTTATTCATTCTTTTTTTCTGGAATATACATTAGTTGTGTAGTTTTGTGTGTCTTAAAGTATGTCAAGCAAGTAGTTGTTAACTTCTTTTAGTTATAGATTTCTGTCAAATCGTTCAGGAAAAAATTGTGCTTGTATTTTTTGCATAAGCATGCAAATTTATTTATATTACCATTCATTATGTACTAGAAGCTATCAAAATCATGCTTAAGATTTTCAAATGCCTGGTCTAAAATGGAAATTGCATTTAGAGACACAAGAGAGAACTACTGTTTATCTGTTTGTTTGTTTGTTTTTCAATAATTTACTAAGCTAAGAAAATGCAGTGATGAAAATCCTTGGAGACATTTTGTAAACTCATTGTGTCAAATATCAGGGTAGTTTTCTATTTCCATTTGCAAATAAACAATGAGGATCACAGTTAATCCTAGCTGTAATGGCATTCTTGACTTCATCAGTTATTAAAAAGTTAGGGAGACAACCAAAGGCAGCATTGAAAGGGGCTGAAATTATTGGAAGAGATCTTCCATGCTATCGTTTAAGGATAAAGACTGAATTATAAATGAACCTGTGAGGCTTGGCAAGGTACTACTTTTAAGTTCCATGCTGCACAGTATGCCTGTGCAAAGGAAAATCCCCTTTGAAGAGATTAGCAGAAGTTGTTTGTATGTGATCACAGTGGTGGAGATGATGTGCGACTCTTCCCTAGCTTAAAGTGGATTAGCAAGACTTAAAAGATGGAAAATTGTTTTGTGTGAAGCTCACCATGCTTTTGGAAACATAAATGAAATTGCAGTCTTTGGAACTTAAATCTGATATCTATTAGTTCAATATGGTAAAAATCCCCTTCTAAAGTTTAAACAAAAAAGGGATTGTGGCTTGTCAATATTCTCAATGGCTAATGATTGTTACACATTTGAAAATAATTTCTTAGTATATTTTTAAGGTTTTGGATTCATACACGTGAATATATATCTTCTGAGAGATAGTTCTGTGAAATAGAATGTTACATAACAAATAAATAATCAAATTTGGTTCCCAGTTAACCATTGTCTGTCTGGGTGACCTTGGATAAAACAACTTAGCCTTTCTCTTTTTAAAATTTATTTTTCAATTGGAGGAAAATTGCTTTAAAATGTTGTGTTGGTTTCTGCCATAAAATAAAGCACATCAGTCATAATTATATATATGTTCCTTCCCTCTTGAGTCTCCACCACTCCCCCAAACCCAACCCTCTAGGTAATAAAACCATGCCAAGTTGGTCTCCTGTGTTATGTAGCAACTTCTCAGCAACTATTTTATACATGATGGTATATATTTGTCAATGCTACTTTCTCAATCATCTCACCCTCTCCTTCCCTCACTGTGTCAAGTCCCTTCTCTACATCTATGTCTCCATCCCTTCCCTGCAAATAGGTTCATCAGTACTATTTTTCTAGATTCCATATGTATGTGTTAATATACAGTATTTTTCTCTTTCTGACTTACTTCACTCTGTATAACAGGCTTTAGATTTATACACCTCACTACAGCTGACACCTTTCTTAGCTTTTGCACTCTTATCTGTAAAATGGGAAGATATATACCACATAGCCCTTATAATTTTTCATGGTGTATTAAATATACTGTGCATCTGAAAGTTTTTATTCATATATTTTCTTACAGCTGTTGCTAACTTCTCTTATGATCACATAATAAACCAATGAATAAAGGTATTATTTCTCTGAAAATCCTTTGATTTCATATCAAAAAGATGAAGACTCAGGATAAATTATATAGGACAAAGCAGATCATTGAAATATTGTTTTACACTCCTTCTATCAGCAAAATTTATCATTCCATCTCACTGGATAGTTTAAGTTGCCTGTAAGCTATCTGATCCCACTTCATTTTTCACAAATGTAAGAAAATAAAAGTAAAAGCACATGTTTAATAGTCACCCATGGACTATATATCTTTTCCTAAGAAACAGGGTCATAAAACAGCAGGGGGGGCCACAAAGGGCATCTGTCTGTCTTTATTTTTATTTGGCATCCAGATGTCTAGCATTTGCTGTTCTCTTTTTTGTTAGTCTTCACCAAGAGCAAGATTCTTTTCAGCAAACTATAAAAGTCGTTAAGATTATAAATATGAGTCAACCATCTGTTTTTATATCCTCTTTTTCTTCATTGACTTTTGACAGGTGCTTAGAGAAAGAAATATTTCAGAGCCTAGACATTAAAAATAAATAAATAAATAAAGAGGCCTATTGACCAAGTAGTAAAGCAATCTGGTAAAGGTTAATCTCAGATTTAAGAATTTGGAGAGTCCAATAAAATAGCACCTGGTCTGTTCTGTGCAAGCCACAGTGTTTCAATATAGAAGGAGAGTCCTCAATTAAAAAGAAAATCAAATAAAAAACAAAACAGAGTAAACTACAAAGACAGATGATAGCAAATAACAGCAAAAATAACCCATCACTCAACCACCAACATTCCTCTAAAATTATAAACTTTTTGATAGGATTCAGATTTGTACATTCGATAACTATAATGATTACAAAGTTGAAACTGTGAAGAATTCATGTATTTGAAGAAATAGTCATTGGGAAGTATGATATAAAATTAAAGCCAGAAAATAATATATACCATATTGATCCTTTTCATTCACTATCTCAATTAGTTATTTCATCCCAATAATGTTGTGACCATTTTTCTGATGACAGACATTTAGGAGATTAAGTAACTAATCTGTTTTTTGACTCCTAAAAGTCTGATTCCAAAGACTATTCAGACTCCCATAGAATACATCATGATGAAACAAAGTAGTCGGCCATCTTTACCAGCCAAAAAATAACTTACAATTATCATTAATATTATAAATACATTTTTGGCATATTAAGGGCTTCACTGGTGGCTCAGACAGTAAAAAATCGGCCTTCAATGCAGGAGACCTGGGTTCAGTCCCTGGGTCAGGAAGATCCCCTGGAGAAGGGAATGGCTACCCACTCCAGTAGAATTCCATGGACAGAGGAGTTCGGCGGGCTACAGTCCATGGGGTAGTGAAGAGTTGGGCATAACTGAGTGACTAACACGTTCACTTTTCATGAAACACTAAATGTAAAAATAAGACCATAATGAAAAATAAGAATATTATGATGTGCATATGTTATTCCTCCAATATTATAACTCAGTACACTATAATATACTGTATGTATAGTATATTATAGGATAATCAAGCCTTTCCTGATGCTACTTCCATCTACTTGTGGATTTAGAGCCTATCTAGAATCATTGGATAACTTTGGAAATCCTACTTCTTCAATGAGAAAATTTGTGTCAATGACAAAAGTCCTAACAATCTGAAAGATGAAGCTTTGGTTAGTGGATATTTGAACAAAGTCCAGCAATTCAAATGATACCTGTTACTAGACATATCACCCACTAGACCAGTATAAGTCAGACCCAAGGCCTCTGTTCAAACTTGTGAGAATGCAGCAATCTTTTTCAACAGATTTGCACATGAAAGGATGGAAGCCATGCTTTTGATGGCCATATGACTGATAATGATTTAACAGATTTGAAAAATAGGAAAGAAACCACATAACCGTGATATCTTTAGAGCACCTGATTCCAGCCATACCTGAAGACAGGAAATCTATTTCTAGGTTTATTTATTAGATGCATCAAATAAATTAACTTTGACATTTAAGATAATCTGAATTGCCAGAGGATCCTTAAGTCCTTTAAAACATTAAGAATTTATCACTAATAAGAACTGTTTAACAATGGAAAATGTAATAAACTGCTTTTGTGAATGCCATGGAAATTAAATTTGCTGTTGGGAGAAAGACTTAGATGATTTAAGGACAAACAACATAAACTGGCAGGAAGAGCTGAAATACAAATATATCATCATGAGAATAGAAACAAAAGAAAATACAAAAATATTTTTGAAATAAAAGCAATGGGTGGCAGAAAGAAATAGATCAGTAATGATTAAAATTTTCCACATTTAAGATTAAACACATTATCTTTGTAGCTGAAGAGAATAGAACTAAAAGGAAAAATACAAAGAGTAAACATGATAGCTGCCAGATTAGCAAACCTGTTAAAATGATGTGTGCCATTCTAATGTTTTTTTTTTTTCTTCTTTTTTTTTTTTTGTTGGTGATGGACAGGGATCATTCTAATGTTATGTAAAAAATATTCAAATATAATCAAACTTTAGGCTAGTTTCAGATGGAGAGAACAGAACTGAATACACTGTACAATGTTTTCTACTTTTCTCCTAAGCCCCTTGCTGAGTAGTTGTGGGTTTTCAGAATAATATCATTGAGAACACACTGTTGACCAGCCAATATTAGAGTGAAGTTAATAGATGTGGATTTTATCCCACGCCATTGTGACCCAGACAAATTGCAAACAAAATAAAAATTTGACTCCCCACTCCACCCCTCCAAAACAAGTTTTTCACAAAGATTAATAAGCCACAAATTTAGCACTTCTTAAATGTTCTCACCTTAAATTATATGTATCTTATATTGCCACATTCATTCACAGCTTGCATTGTGAACTTTCACATTTGTCTTCTATGTTTTACCTTGTTATTTTCTGTTCACTGATGCCCCATGGTAAACCTCAGAAACCGAAAATTCTTGATAGTTGTATACTAGGAGGAAAGGACACAGTTATTCTTCACTCTGCCCACTCAGTTACAACTCTTATTTACAAAGAGCTAAAAACTAAAGATCTCAAATTAAGTTCACTAAATGGGAAAAAAAAAAAAAGCAGTCAATTAGTTGGGGAAAAAGAAAAATTTTAAGCAAAAAAAAAAAAAGGTCTTACCCAGATAAACATTCAAAAGCTATCCTGCTTCAAGATAAAAAATGTTTGTACTCTTGGAAATAACTTCTAATGTTAGATTTATCATCATTACCATATCATGATCATAATAGCTTCATACAGAATTCTGATTACTACTGGGTACTGCTTTGAGCATTTTACATGTAGTAACTTGTTAAATGTTCACAACAACTCTATGGGGAAGTATTATTATTATTTCCAGTTAATGAAAGAGGAATCTGAGTTATAAACAGGTTCTATAACTTATTAATCATCACACAGCTACACTCCTGGTTCTATAGCTGAACAGTTCTACCATTATTCCCAAGTACCAAAAAATACTCATACGGTAGGTCTCTGGACTCTGTGAATAGAATCCACGTGTTATATCCAGGTAATTACATATTGCCTATACCAAGTGACCTTGATGGTACTAATTTGAATATATACTTTGGGCTTAAAATTGTTTAAAAAAAATAAAATGAAAGGTAGAGGCCAGTGTATCATATATTAAATGATATTAAGTTAATTAAAATTAATATCTGAAACATCATTTATATGCAAAGGTTTTTGTTTATGTTTGTTTTTTTCCCTCTCATTAGCATTAGCCCTTCTGAGCTTCTGAATACATCTCATTGTTTTTGCAAACTACAGCCCTTGTCTATTTATGAAATCACTAACTGTGTCAAAAGAAAAAGATGCATTCTCTCAGAAAGTTCATACTCATAGTAGATTGAGTATGTAGGCTATAGGCAACTAATAATCACATGTCTGACAACTGATCCAGAATACGAAACTTGATGATGTTTTGAGCTGCCTTTAATTCTATGGGTTACATAGCATTATTTATAGAGACATATAAATATATATATTAAATTTAAGCAAAAAAAAATGAGTTCCAAGTAAAAGATACAGGTCTTTGAATGATATTTAACAGTAAGCTAATAAATTAGTCATAAACATCACCTAAATTTTAGTGTTTTATGATTGAAGTTGAACTGTTCCTTTTCTAAAAGCGGGTAGGGAAAACTCATGCCTGCAGAAACTTATCTGTTATAATGCAGGTACTGAACTAACAACTAATTGCATATATAATTAGTGAATATGACTATTTTTATTTAAGAATCTATGCCTGGTGCTTGAAAAATGCTTTATCTCTTTAATTCATTCAGTTTATTGTGTGCCTACTGTGTGTCTGGTACTCAATCTAGGAGCTAATGATACAACTTGTGAACACAGCCGACACAGCCAAGATACAAACAGGAAACCATTAAATGGGAGACGAATTCCCCAACGCAGAGATTATGTTAAATGTTAAGAAGACACACTGGGGCTTCCCCGGTGGCTCAGTGGTAAAGAATTCACCTGCCAATACAGGAGACATGGTTCAGCCCTGATCCAGGAAGATCCCACAGGCCACAGAGCAACAAGTCCATGCGCTACAAATATTGAGCCTGTGCTCTAGAGCCCAGGAGCTGCAACTACTGAACTCACATGCCACAACTACTGAAGCCAGTGCTCCACAACAAGAGAAGCCACCGCAATGAGAAGCCCACTCACCGCAATTACAGAGTAGCCCCTGCTCACCACAACTAGAGAAAAGTTCATGCAGCAATGAAGACCCAGTGCAATCAAAAATAAACAAATAAATAATCTCTTTTTTTTTTTTTAAGAAGATTTACTAGCCTGAAGAGTGTCCCTGCCAAATTCATGTTGGCTGAGTACCTAGAAATGTGACCTTACTTGGAAATTGGGTCTCTGTACCTAGTCACGCTGCACCTAATTGATTCCAAATCTAGTATTACTGTTGATTTTATAAAATGAGGGAAATTTGGATAGAGACATGGACACACGGACATGAGACCATGCGAAGACAGAGATTGGAATGCTGTACCCATTTGCCAAGGAAAGTCAAGGAAGACCGACCAGCATCAGAAGCTAGGAAGAGGCAAGGAAGGATCCTCTCCTGAGCCTTCAAAGAGAGCTTGGCCCTGCCATCTCTTGATTTGAGAATCAAAGCTATGAAAGTACAAAGTTTTGCTGTTTTAATCTACCAGTTTACGGTACTTTTTGAAGGCAGCCATGGGAAACTAAAACAGTAGGCATGAAGGAAATAAGCAGATGAGTATAATAGAAAACAATGCCTCAGGAGCTGTTCGGACAGGGTGGTCAGGGAAAGTGCATCAGCCAGAGGGTGACTTATAGGGGGAGATTAGAAGTATAAATTAGCTTGTCAAAAAGACAGGGGAACAGCATACCAGCCACAGGGAATAGCAAGAACAAAGGTCAAGAATTAGAAAAGAGCTGCAGGAACTAAAAGGAGGGCAGTGGGGGCTGAAGGAAAGACAGGCAAAAAGAGGCCAACAGACTGAGATGCATCCTTACTGAGTCCCAGCTCTTACTGCTCACCACATGACAGGCAAGCCAAGAAGACGGTGAGGTTGTGCCCCCCAAAAGCCACTGGGCATGAACTAGAATTCAGGTGTCTTTATACTAAAAGGGAAGAGCATGTAGTCAGCCACTTCCTGGTTCCCATCAGCCTCTGCAGGGGTTGTGTTAATACCTTGCTCCCTGCAGTCATTCACAAGTGGGCCTGCTCAGGATGTTTCCTATGAGCTGAACAAAGGTATTTTAGCTTAATGCTCTTTACCTAGGAGGCAGGATTCTCAGAGATGGTCCATTATGGATAATTTAAGCTTTTAGGCAACATCCGTTTAGTGATTAACTTGTAACAGAGTACAAAAGCACTTCCCTATTACAGCATGAAAAGAAGTATTAATAGAAAGGCCACTGGCACAGATGTTACCATTTCCTCAAGGAGCACCCACTCTAGTGAGGAGCAAACCCACATTACTGATATCTCTGATTAATGATAAGAAATAATAAAATCTCTAAGGAATGTTTGGTATTCCCAGAAAGAAATTTCTTTCCTTCTCTGAGATTAGTGGAAAGGTTTGAGGACAAAGTGCCTTTTGTACTGGGTTTAAACATACAAATACAATTTGCATATGCTCTTAGGTCAGATACCCTAAAAAGAAAGCCTGAGGTGGGGATTCTTATCCTAGAAATTCCTTAATGGTGTGCTCTCTGGAGAAAGGGAGAAGCTAAGTATGGATGTGGTTTCTGGTGATGTCTCTGCCACAGTCTGATCCCACAAGGGAGTTCAATTTGCATAGGAAATCTCTTTTGCCTGGAGGCAAATAGCTGAGTTTTTCTATCTCCTGCCCAGGCAGTCATTGGCCTTGGGTCAACTGTGGGGCTTCTTTCATTCTCAAGCCCCTCCCTGGGAATCAGCTTCTGTGCCTAATAGCAATTCAGGGAAGAAGGATGTAAAGGAGAGTCCTTGGGTGGAAATTTGAGCAAAGGGCATCAGCTAGAGATGTACAGATGTGAGCTGGTCACAAAGAGTTTGAGTTATTGGAGGAGAGAGAATTATAAGGGCCAACACCCTCCTATTCAAATCAACTCCAGCTGACAGACCTCACACAATGAATGAGGAAGGAACTATCCAGACCCAATCTCATCTAACTTCCCTCATCTGTTCATCACCATCTCTTCATTCTGCTTCTATTAAAGGGTAACAGTAAAAGGAAAGAGAGGAAAACTTCACTCCTTCCTGCAATGTCTCAGAATGAGGAAATCAATGGTAAGATTTTAAAGTTTTAAAGTTGACAGCAGATGCTGGATCAAATAACATAATGGCTATTTCCAGACAGAACTACCATCAAGAAGAAAAAGACAAAGCAGGACATGCTGCCCCTTTGTTTGTCTCTGTCCCAAGAGACAGATTAATGATTAGTGGCCCCATCTTTAGGGATTGCAACACTTGTCCCAATTTCCCTTCCATGAATCCTTGAAACATCAATTTTGTTCACTTAACTCATGGTCACTGAAATTTATTTACTATCTAGCAGACATCATCAATCCCAGGGAAGTGAGATGCAGGAAAGTAAAGATAATTTCATTGAAGTGTTTTGCCAGAGTAAGGATCTGAGTAACATTAGTCCTGATATGAAATCAAGCCTATAATATAATAAAATAAAAATAGTGCCATCTTGTTTGATGTTTTTAACTTCCTGATTTATTATTGTAGTCAGGGAAATATTGAAATAATTCTTCAGTATAATATATTTGTGTACATATGTGTATATACATACATATATACATACATGTATATACACATGTATGTATACACATGCGTATATATACATATACATACATATACATGGCAATGAGAGGACAATAAGGCTAGTTCACTTCTTAGAGATAATATGTTAGAGATGGAAATATGTTGATTATCAGCATGAATACTGGTAGTTCATCAAATCCAGGGAAACTTCTGGACCAACAGAAAATCAGAATTAGGAGACTTGTTTCTTCTCCCTTTTTTGGCTGCATATCACAGCTTGTGGGATCTCAGGTCCCCCCCAGTGACACCCTCGGCAGTGAAAGCACGGAGTACTAACAGCAAGACCCAGGCCAGGGAATTCCCAAGTTTGTTTCTTAAAGTCACATTATCTGTTATTGTCTTCACTGTCTTCAGGGCACTGTCTGTAACTGTTTTAGCTTGTGTTGATTTTTCCCCACCGTTTAACAGGAGGAAATATTCAGCGCAGTAGCCAGCTGCTATTATTTTTGCCTCAGTATCAGCAATGAGCACTGTGCTATCACTGTTGGCAGTTTTCTCCTTCTAATAAATAATTTATAGTTATTTTTATACAAGCAATTATAAATAACTTCTTATACTTAAAAAGTTAACGAATTATTTTAGTTCATTTTGGAATGTCCTCCAGGATAACAAATATGATTGATTATAACATTAGAGCTAACAAATCTTTTGTGAATGCATCCAATTTCATTGGCCCTGTGTCTTTTAACGCTCCTAATTACTTGTAGATTACTTGAAGATTTTAAATAGTTTGCTTCAGTTGCAAAAGTTGTTGAAGAATACTAACTATATGTTATATGTTTCAGGTGTATCTTTATAGAAATTATTTGGTGGGAGTACACCAAAATTTATATAATGAGCACATTTATAGACATAAAATACTTTCTCTGAAAACTAGGCAATTAAGTCTTTAACAGGCTACTAAAATATAGAAATTTGATGAGTGAAAGTCCCTCAGTTGTATCTGACTTTGTGACCCCATGGACTGTAGCCTGCCACGCTCCACTATCCATGGGATTCTCCAGCCAAGAATATTGGAGTGGCTTACCACTCCTTTTTCCAGGGGATCTTCCCAACCCAGGGTTCAAATCCGATCTCCTACATTGCAGGCAGACTCTTTACCCACTGAGCCATTTGGTAAATTAATCACTATTTCATTGTTTATTATTTCATTATTCATATTAATTATTTCATCATTATTTCACTAATTATTATCATTAATCATTTGGTAACTTAATCATCATTTAAATATGTAGTTTGATTTTTATTCTATTCATAAAATATAGCACTGGTCAGTTAAATATTATTTTTTTATTTTAGAGAAATATTGTGATTAGAGTTTTGCCCATATTCTTTTTCTTAAATTCTTCTTTTAAACATTTTTATTGAAGTGTTGATTTACTATGTTTCAGGAGTACAGCAAAGTGATTCAGTTAAATATTGTATGTATGACTCTTTTACATACATACAGTATATATTCTTTTATATACGTATATTTTTTTTACAGATTCTTTTCCATTATAAGTTATTACAAAATGCTGCATATAGTTCCTTATGCTATACAATAGGACCTTGTACTATTCATTTTATATGTAATAATGTGTATCTGTTAACCGCGCTCAGTAGCTCAGTCGTTTCTGACTCTAGGCGACCCCACGGACTGTAGCCTGCCAGGTTCCTCTGTTCATGGGATTCTTCAGGCAACACTGGAGTGACTTGCCATTCCCTTCTCCAGGGGATCTTCCCTGGAGAATGAATCAAGGTCTATTGCATCGCAGGCAGATTCCTTTCTGTCTGAGCCGCTGGGGAAGCCTGTATCTGTTAATCCCAAAGTAAAAATGTATCCCTCCCCTCACCTTTCCCTTTAGGAACCATAAGCTTATTTTCTATGTCTCTGAGTCTATTTCTGTTAGGTAAATAAGTTCATTTATGTCTTACTTTTGTATTTCACATATAAATGATATCACATAGTATTTGTTTTTCTCTATCTGACTTCATTTATTATGATGACTTCTACATCCACTTGTTGCAAATGGCCTTAATTCATTCTGTTTTCTGACTGATATTCCTTTGTATATATGGATCACATCTTCTCTATCTGTTCATTTGTTGATGGACATTTATGTTTTATCCATGTCTTGGTTATTATAATAGTGCTGCTGTGAACACTGGGGTGCATGTGTCTTTTCAAGTTAGAGTTCTGTCTGGATATATGCCCAGGAGTGGCATTTGTGGATCTTATGGTAACTCTATTTTTAGTTTTTTAAGGAACCTCCATACTGTTCTCCATAGTGGTTGTACCAACCACCAATTAGTGGTTGTACCACCAATAAGGTGGTATTTTATGGTGGTTTTTTATTTGCATTTCTCTAATAATTAGCAATATTGAGCATCTTTCCATGTGTCTGTTGACCATAAGTATGTCTTCTTTGGAGAAATGTCTATTAAGTTTTCTGCTGATTTATGATTGGGTTGTTTCTTTTCTGATATTAAGCTGTATGACCTGTTTGTATACTTTGGAAATTAGTCCCTTGTTGGTTGCATCATTTGTAATATTTTCTCCCATTCCACAGGTTTCTTTGCTTTGCCCATATTCTTAAAGATCTTTAATGCTCTAGCTATTCTATTCTGGCTGAACTAAAAATTTTATTAGATTGTTATTGTTGTTCAGTCATTCAGTTGTGTCTGACTCTGTGACCCTGTGGACTGCAGCATGCCAGCCTTCCCTGTCCTCACCATCTCCCAGAGCTTGATCAAATTCATGTCCATTGAGTCGATGATGCCATCCAACCATCTTGCCCTCTGTCATCCCTTTCTCCTCGTGCCTTCAATCTTTCCCAGCATTAGAGTCTTTTCTAATGAGTCAGCACTTCATGTCAGGTGGCCAAAGTACTGGGGCTTCAGCTTCAGCATCAGTCCTTCCAATGAATATTCAAGGTTGATTTCCTTTAGGATTGACTGGTTTGATCTCCTTGTTGCCCAAGGGGCTTTCAAGAGTCTTCTCCAACACCACAGTTCAAAAGCATCCATTCTTTGGCACCCAGCCTTCTTTATGGTCCAGCTCTCACATGCGTACATGACTACTGGAAAAAAACCTAGCTTTTACATTACTTTAAATACCTAAAATTCATACATGGTCTAGTTGTGTAAATACTTAGATTGCAAGGGTCTATCTCTTAGGCAGTATAAGAAAGCCTTTAATAAATATAACTATGCCAAAAGTTTTTTTGCTGTAATTCTTACATTAAACAAATATTGATGCCTTTATTTGTGTATGTTGAGAACCACTGTAACAATTAAGATACTGGGGCTAGAACCCTCAGTTTCAGTTCAATTAATTGCTTTATCACTTATTCATCCTGTTACCTTCCTCAAAGTATTAAAGTTCTCAGTTTCAGAACACTCATTCATAAGATGAAGAAAATAATAGTGCCAAGTGTACATGGTTGTTACGGAGATTTAAAAAGATATTGTATACAAGGCATTTGGACCAATGTCTGACCTAAAATAAGGACTCAATGTTGGCCATTATTACAAATTTTAGCCAGTGTCTAAGTGCAGAACAACAAAAATATTTGTCTCAGTTAACAATTAGGAGAATGTACATAATTTAATACCTTGAAAATGTAAATGCTTATTTTCTAGTTAATATAGTATAACAAAATAGAAATGATTCAAAATTTAGTTTATTCCATCCAGAACAAAAACTTGTTTATCTTTCAAATATCTTAATCTGTAAGTCTCATGTAACCTTTTCTCTACAAAATTATTTTAATATCTTTATAAAATCCTGACACACCTTAGATAAAACCTACTTTCTCCTACTTACCCATTATATTAGTACTTGAGATTATCTACAACCATGGAATTTATACATTAAACTTTTTAATAAAATATAGCAAACATACAGAAAATGGACACAGTGATGAGTGTTCAACTCATTAAGTTTTCTACAGAGTAAAACCTCCATGTAACTGCTGTTCAGCTCAAGAAATAGAATTTTCCTAGCACCCCAGTATCTCCTACCACACCACCTCCTGGTCAGTAGCTTCTTAAAGTTAGTCACTATTCTGGCTCCTATTAGTTTTGCATATTTTTCAAACTCATGTAACTGGCAGCCCACAGTATTCTTTTATTTCTGGATTCTCTTGCTTATCATTATGCTCATGAGATGTATCCACTACTGTTGTCTTTATTTTCTTTGTGGGTACTATTTAATTGCACGACTCCATCATGATTTATTTATTCATTTGGTACTTGCAAATTTGAGCTAACTTCTAAATTTAGCTAGTATGATAATGCTGCAGTGAATATTTTTATATGTATATTTATTAGGGGACATATGTATGTACTTCTGTTGGATTTATACCTAGGAGTGGAATTCATGAGTCAGAGGGTCTTAGGAAATTTCTGAGTCAAACTGCATATATTGAGCTTAAGCAGATACTGTCAAAAGGAATATATTTTAACAGAAATGGGACTTAATGATTACCCATTTTATTGATGGGAAAACAATGACTGGTGGGTAAGAACTTGTCAATGGGTCTAAGCAGTACCAGTCATAAACATGGGAGTAAAAACAGATTAAATACCCACCATGTACGAGACATGTTGCTAGCTGTTAGGGATAAAATAGCAAGAGAAAGGAGCCTGACCTCTGCTTTCATGTTGCACAAAATATAATATAGGAGACAAATGTAAAATAAAAAATCAAACTGGCAAGTTTATAATATTAAACTTAGTTCTTTGAATAAGAGAAACATGACCCTAGGACATAATATAAACATAATATCGTTTATTCTAAATTAGGAGTTCACAGAGGTCTTCCCTTAGGAAGCATGTTGAAGCTAATTTTCATGGACTAGATAATAGTCAAGTAGGAAAAGAGGAGGCAGAAGAATCTTCCAGATATAAGATACAGTGTGTACATGGAACTGGTGATCATGTAAAGAATGGTTTTTATGACAAGACCTGGGGAGGGACTAATGAGCAAGGAGTTTGCAGAGATGGGCAATGGTAAGAACACACTTGGCCTGTAGCCATGGTTAAAGATTTGGAATTGTTTCCTAAGAATAAGAAGTCATGGAAAGGTTTTTTTTTTAAACTTCTAATTGTATATTGGAGTATCACCAATTAACAATGTGATGGTTTCAGGTGGACAGCAGAGGGACTCAGCCATACATACACATGTATCCATTCTCCCTAACTGCTCTCCCACCCAGGCTGCCAAAGCAGAGTTCCCTGTGCTATACAGTAGCTCCTTGTTAGTTACCATTTTAAATAGAATGTGTATATATCAATCCCAAAATCCCTAACTATCTCTCCCACCCCTGGAAACCATAAAAGCGGAAAGATTTAAATGTGGGAACAGGGAGAGGTACAGAAAAGATCATGATGGCTATTATATCAGGAATAGAAAAGACAAGGGCCTGCATGAATGCAGCGTACATAATCATAGAATAGATGATGCTATTTCAGACAAGGGTGAGGCAATGGAGATGATGAGAAGCTGACTGATTACAGTGATATATGTAAAACCAATAGGACTCAGCAATGGAATGGATGGGAGCTGTGCAAGTAAGCAGCACATTAAGAATGAGTCCTGTGTTTCTGGTTTGCTCAGCAGGATAGACAGGCAACTGGCTAATCCTGGGAATAAATAATCCTAGCTGTTGATATCACTAAATCTAATGTAATTTTTTTTTTCTTAAATTACTTTTAAATCCTGGAATTAAACCCCCCAAAAAATTGACTGTTTTTTGTCACCTTTGAAAATGCTGTTTCTTCTCCTGACACAGCCCCAGATGCTGCCATCAGCTTTGCATTCCTGGCATCTACCTCAGATCTTCAGTATTTTTAAATCTATTGATTGTGGATTTCAGCAAGAAACATATTTCTGGAGGTGTTTAAAGATAATATCTGTTGTACATGCATATGAAGTAGATCAATCGCAATCACCCACTCACTATCTACTGATCAATTTGAATGCTACTGAGATATTGTTATGAATTTCTTCTCATTTCATCTCCTACCATTAAACACACTCTGAATTTGTTCTGGGTTTAGTTTGTTATCATAAACCTAATAAAAACATTTCATCTACATGGAGCTGTCAAAGAGATGTCTGTGAGTGTTTTGTTTCAATATAGCAGTAGGTAAGAAGTACTTAACTGGATATATCTTCATAAACAAAAATGTCTCTAAATTATACATTGCCAATTTGAGATTCATTTAGTACATACCTTGTCATATTTAAGCTGTGAGTGATTCATATATTGTTCTAATCAGATTATGTTTTGGATGACTGAAGAGTGTTTTTAAAAAGCTGTAATAGAAATTCTTGAGAAAAGAGTTAAGCATATATTTTATTTTCCTCTCCCCAACTCCATTTTTGCTTTCAAATTAATTATGCATATCACTGCCACATTAAATTTTCTAAAAATACATTTTGCATCATGTCCCTGAGTAGGGATATAAGATAATTCCCTATTACATACTTCATGAGACCGTTTCACATTTTAGGTCTTCCATAAACTTTTCTTTGCCTAAAACCACCAATTCATTTCTTTCTACTTCTCAGAAAACTGGGTCTACCATATTCAACCAACTTCTTTGTCTCTTTTATCCTCTGAAACTTGAACTTTTGTGTGTTGCTCCCTCCCACCCTCACCAGGTCCTGAAAAAGCCAAAATGCGAGAACCACTCCAAATATACCTCCCATACCTCAAAGATAAAATTAAATATACAAAGCTACAGTCATCAAGACAGTATGGTACTGGCATAAAGACAGAAATATAGATCAATGGAACAAAATAGAAAGCCCAAGATAAATCCATGCACCTATGGACACCTTATCTTTGACAAAGGAGGCAAGAACATACAATGGAGAAAAGACAATCTCTTTAACAAGTGGTGCTGGGAAAACCAGTCAACCACTTGTAAAAGAATGAAACTAGAACACTTTCTAACACCATACACAAAAATAAACTCAAAATGGATTTAAGGTCTAAACATAAGACTAGAAACTATGAAACTCCTAGAAGAAAACATAGGCAAAACACTCTCTGACCTAAATCACAGCAGGATCCTCTATGACCCACCTCCCAGAGTAATGGAAATAAAAGCAAAAATAAACAAATGGGACCTAATTAAACTTAAAAGCTTTTGCACAACAAAGGAAACTATAAGCAAGGTGAAAAGACAGCCTTCAGAGTGGGAGAAAATAATAGCAAACAACGCAACTGACAAAAAATTAATCTCAAAAATATACCACCAGCTCCTGCAGCTCAAT
This sequence comes from Odocoileus virginianus, assembly GCF_023699985.2. Classification (NCBI taxonomy): domain Eukaryota; kingdom Metazoa; phylum Chordata; class Mammalia; order Artiodactyla; family Cervidae; genus Odocoileus; species Odocoileus virginianus. The sequence goes on from NC_069699.1 coordinate 24,166,248, forward strand.
TCCAGAAAAATAAATGACCCAATCAAAAAATGGGCCAAAGAACTAAACAGACATTTCTCCAAAGAAAACATACAGATGGCTAACAAACACATGAAAAAATGCTCAACATCACTCATTACCAGAGAAATGCAAATCAAAACTACAATGAGGTACCATCTTACACCAGTCATAATGGCTGCTATCAAAAAGTCTACAAACAATCAATGCTGGAGAGGGTGCAGAGAAAAAGGAACCCTCTTACTCTTGGTGGGAATGCAAACTAGTCCAGCGATTATGGAAAACAGTGTGGAGATTCCTTAAAAAACTGAAAATAGAATTGCCATAGGACCCAGCAATCCCACTGCTGGGCATACACACTGAGGAAACCAGAACTGAAAGAGACACGTGTACCCCAGTGTTAATTTCAGCACTGTTTACAATAGCTAGGACATGGAAGCAACCTAGATGTACATCGGCAGATTAATGGATAAGAAAGCTGTGGTACATATACACAGTGGAATATTACTCAGCCATTAAAAAGAATGCATTTGAATCAGTTCTAATGAGGTGGATGAACCTGGAGCCTATTATACAGAATGAAGTAAGTCAGAAAGAAAAACACCAATACAATATACTAATGCATATATATGGAATTTAGAAAGATGACCCTATATGCAAGATAGCAAAAGAGACGGAGAGATAAAGAACAGTCTTTTGGACTCTGTGCGAGAAGGCGAAGGTGGGATGATTTGAGAGGGTATTGTTGAAACACGTATATTATCATATGTGAAGCAGATCACTGGTCCAGGTTCAATGCATGAGACAGGGTGCTCAGGGCTGGTGCACTGGGATGACCCTGGTGGATGGGATGGGGTGGGAGGTGGGTTCTGGATGGGGAACACATGTGCACCCATGGCTGATTCATGTCGATGTTTGGCAAAAACCACTACAATAGTGTAAAGTAATTAGCCTCCAATTAAAATAAATTAATTAAAAAAATTAAATATAACTTCCATTAAGCCTTCCATCATTATTCCAGCTCACATCTATCATTCATTTTTTTAGTTATCTCAATGCACACATAATTATTACCAGTTTGCTTAAGCAATTAATTAGTTGGTTTGCAGGATGATATTTACCATGAATAGATACTATCTTCTCTAAAGCAAAGGACCTCTGTTTATATATTTCTGTGTCTGTATCACAATGCTGCCCATGTAGGGTCTCAATAAAGAGATGGTAAATTGATTACTTGATTGATTGATTAGAATACCTTGAGCTATTTATTAAACAAAATCTAGTCATTTTTGTACACTATTACATTATTATTTTCTATTATTTTCAAAGTTCTAAGTACCTCAGGTATAGAAAAGTTTACAGTTATGTTATCCAATCTTTCCTTGAAATTCTGACTTGTAATTTTGTGCAATTGGAGAAAAAGCCAAAAATGAAACCTAAAATGAAAGTAACTGAACCATTTGGAAATTCAAAGTTATTGAAAGAAAAAGTTGCAGAGATTAGTCACACTGTTATTGCAGTTCTGAAGCAGCATATGGCTGAATATTTCCTCATGAAGTTTGCTCACTAAACTCTGTAACTGAATATAAGCACCCCAAATGCACATCAAGATGTCATCCAACAACTGCCATTAACAATTGTAGGAACATGTAAAACTCTAAACTTTCAAAAGTGAAAGTGAAATTCGCTCAGTTGTGTCCAACTCTGCTGTGGCATGGGCTGTACAGTCCAATTCTCCCGGCCAGACTACTGGAGTGGGTAACCTTTCCCTTCTCCAGGGGATCTTCCCAACCCAGGGATCAAGCTTTCAAAACTGAATAACAATTTGGGAATGTGTAAACAGCAACATATATAAGTAAATATGATGTGCATCTTAGAATGTGTTTATATATGATTGATATTAAGATATATATGGGATAGTTATCTAATATATTCATTTATTGTTCAATAATTATATAGCACTTGTCATGTGACAGGAAATATACTAGTTGCTAAAGATACAAAAGTGATAAAAACAAAGACATGAACTGTGGTATGATAGAGTTTGTAGTGTAGATGTGCAGAAAGATAAATACTAAGGAAATACATGCAAAATGGATGAATATGGATTATTTCATTTATAGAAAATAAACAACTGTCATTATATAAAATGACAAGCAGAACCTGAAGAAAGGCTTCTCTGGAAAAATGAACTTTAGCTTGATCTCTGAAGAATGAGAAGGAGCTAGCAGTGCAAAAAGATCGATTTATTATTTCTTTATTAAATATGTTAGAGTTATTAGGGTAAGACATGAAGCAAATATTGTATGTCATGGGATCTTAACTTGTTCTTATGGTCCCAGATCAGAGTCTGCCCAACAATTCTATGATATGGGCAACTCCTTATATTCTGTTTAACAAAGTAATTATAGTTATAATTTCAAGAAGAAATAGAAGATTTTATGAACAAGAATATAAATCATTATGCTCATAATTCTCTTTTCTACTCAAATAGAAGTACTCTTCATAATCATTCTGATGTCACCTTATTTTTCTAAAAATGACCTAGTAATTAAAGAATCACACTAATGTGTAATAATATTTATCAAAAATAACCAGGCTTGGAGTGAAGGTGTTTGTATTCTGGTTCAATCTTTATCATTCAATGACTGTGGGCTCTCAAAAACCACTTCTTGAAATAACTTAATCTCTTCCCTGATACAATGAATACCTTGATCCTCTGAAGTTTCCCACCCATGTTCCTGAAGACCCTAGTATTTCATAGAGTGACTCAGTGACTGTCCAGCTGGGGAAGGAGTTTGAGGATAAGAGAAATATGGTAGCAGGAACAGCTTTATGTTTCTCCTACTTCAATATATATAATAAATAATGCATAAGTTGTGACATTACATGTTTTACATTTTGGGATGCTGAGTGAGCTTTAACTATAAAAGAATAGGTTCTGTCTCTAAAATGACATTGTAAATCATTGGATTAGCAGATGTGAAGACTCTGTCTTTAAGCAACAATTTAAGAATCAGTGTTCTTCAAATCTAAGATTAAAAGTATCATTTACTTAAGACAAAACAAAAATAAACTTGTAATGATAATCTCCAGATGTTCCAGCATGACTAGTTTAAATCACTAGTTAAACTATTTTAGTTAAATCACTAGTTTAAATCACTTTTAAGTAAATAAATTTATCTGAAAAAATGGGAAATAAAGGTAGAGAAAGTTCAAGGCACAAATGATAGCATTCAAGAACCAAGTTATGCTTCCCACAGTTCATTTGTGCAACATGTATCAGCTACTTTCATGAATCAAGTCACCACTACCTTCAGCCACCTCCTCAGAATATTGACCCTAAACAGAGGTGAAACTTAAGAATTTCACCTTTCCATTTCTATTCTCTCATTTTAAAGTCTCACTCAAATGAGCTGTGTGGTTATTTTTATGACATTAAAAGCAGGTAGAAATTGCAATTAGAATTTTAAAACATTGTATTTGGCCATTCATACAATGAATGAAATCCAAAGACCAGGTTGTACACAGATTCCTTGAGAATTCCCTTTTTATTGGATGTATCAGAGAAGAAAATAGCATAAATGAGGTTACTTCTATTTGGTGACTTTCTGTCAGAAACAATGGCAACAATACGAAAGAAAACCATTTCATAGCAATGAATCATTTTCAACAATATTAAAAATATATACCTATTTCCAATAAAATCCTTGTAAAGAAAGATCTAATAGAGCTTTTGAAATGAAGCCAGTTTCATTCATGCAAAGTATCTGCTGTGAAGAATATGTTATTGTTACATAACATTGAAAAAGAATTAAGATACATAGGAAAAAAAATAGAAACTGTTGATCTTTAAAAATTGAATTACTAAGAATGTTTTATGCCAACTTATTCTCTGGAAAATATAGAGAAGGTGCATTTTTCTCTCTGCTTCAAGTGATAAAATGTTCATATAAAAGATCAGAAATGTTTTCATATTTCACATGAGCCCTTAAGAAACATCCTTTCTGCAAGTGAATGTTTTCCCTATTGGCTTTAATTAAGTTTAGAATAGTGTACCTAGATACTAAAAAATGAATGCAAATCAAATTACCGTTTAGACCAAGTTCTAATATTTCCCCTCACAGTTGTACTCGGCTTTCGATGTGTTCATGAAAAGTTCCTCTTAAATCAAATTTCTGATAATCAATCACACTTTAAAAGCACTAGGAGAATTTGTTATTTAAAGAACTCTCCTTTCAGAGTGAACTGCACAACTAATAATCCTTGGAGGTGCCACACAATCTTTAATTGCTTAAACCACTACACAAATCTGATTTTATGCCTAACCCATCTGCTTTAAGTGCAAAACACTTGATGCAAATGGCTCAAATATTTCTCAGTGTTATCTAGGAAGATGGTGTCAGTTAAAATTTTAAGAGAGTTTTTCACTCCTGCCCTTACCACATGCACCATCACTCACCAAAACTGTCCAAGGCATCTGTCTGCTACCAGTGCTCTCCAGACAAAGCCCACCAGTATTACAGCTTGTCATTGAACAAGTTAGGTTTATTATCCATAGCAGTGACAGACCACACTTGCTGTGGGAACCATGGAATGACTAAATAAGAGGATGTTAGAAAGGACTTGTTACAGAACTTGTAATTATATTTAATGCCTTGGGGGAGTGTTTAAAGATATGGGACTTTGCTCTGGACTGGATACTCTTATGCAGCGAGGGTAGTTCTATGAATGGATATATTAATAAATCCTACCTAGAGGAGGAGAAGATTAAATCCTTCAGCTCTAATGGGTGAAAAAGCAATAGTCCCTTATATCATAATGGAGAATGAGGTGTTTGGTATTTCATGGTTTCAACAGTGTTAATGTTTATTTTGTGGTCAGGCATGATTGCACAGCAGTTTTATTTTTGTCTTGATCCATCGTGCTCATGGAGTTTCCATGTTTGATGTTGATGTTCTCTGAATCAGTTTGTATTCAACAGGGGAACTCTAAGGCATGACTGTGAGCATCAGATCAGTCTACAGAAGCACCAAGTTCTAGCTGCAGATCAGGGGCTAGAATTCCCTTTCTCGGTGAAAATGTGTTCAGACTTCAGCTTATTATTTGTTGTCCCATGATCATGCTTTTTTAAAGAAATTTATTTTCACTCCTCCAGAACCATCTTAAATAGATGACTTTTCAAATTGAATTCCTCTCTTATCACTCACTTTTTCCTCTTACTTAAAGTAAATCTATAAGAGAGGCTTTTTGATTAACAAGTCCTTTTTTTCAAGTTATAAATAACTCTGGAAGCTATCACCTCAGATACGCAGATAACGCCACTCTGATGGCAGAAAGTGAAGAACTAAAGAGCCTCTTGGTAAAGATGAAAAAGGAGAGTGGAAAAGCTGGCTTGAAACTCAGCGTTAAAATACTAAGATCATGGCATCCATTTCCATCACTTCATGACAAATAGAAGAGGGAAAAGTGGAAACAGTGACAGATTTTATTTTCTTGGGTTCCAAAATCACTGCAGACGGTGACCGCAGCTATGAAATTAAAAGACGCTTGCTCCTTGGAAGAAAAGCCATGGCAAACCTAGACAGAACATTAAAAAGCAGAGGCATCACTTTACTGACAAAGGTCCACACAGTCAAAGGTATGGTTTTTCCAGTTATCATGTACAGATGTGATAGTTAAACCACAAAGAATGCTAAACACTAAACAACTGATGCTTTCAAATTGTGGTGCTGGAGAAGACTCTTGAGAGACTCTTGAGAGTCCCTTGGACTGCAAGAAAATCACATCAGTCAATTCTAAAGGAAATCAACCCTGAATATTCTTTGGAAGGACTGATGCTGAGGCTGAAGTTCCAATACTTTGGCCACCTGATGCGAAGAGCCCACTCATTGGAAAAGACCCTGATGGGGGAAAAGATTGAGGGCAGGAGGAGAAGGGAGCAACAGAGTATGAGATGGTTAGACAGCATCATGACTCAATGGACAAGGATTTGAGCCAACTCTGGGACATAGTGGAGGATAGAGGAGCTCGGAGTGCTACAGTCCATGGGGGTCAAAAAGAGTTGGACATGACTTAGTGACTGAACAGCAACAACTGGAAACTTTATGGCCACACTATTATTTTTACCTTTTATAGGCAGATATGTAAAGATGCACTTTTCCCCCCCTAATCAGAGAGTCAAAGAAATTAGGAGTTTAGATGTCTTGATAGAAATGAAAATCTTCTATACTGTTTTAAATAGCATTTTTAGTTTCTATTACCTACACTTGTAACATTGTAAAGCCATTCAACCATTCAAAGTTGATGTTTCTCTGTTGTGAACCATACTAAGGTTTTTCTTAAGATATTCCATTTCTAGTTCAAGTTAGACTTAATTGCCTAGCGGACCCGGTAATCAGTCACCTGTATTAACTGAATCCAGCAACGCTATGTATCTAAAAGCAAGGACTTTTGTCTCTCACAATCAAGCATTAAAACACTAGAGCATTATACTAGAGAACTCAAAGAGAATAAGCAGAACAGAATATTAGTAGGTTAGTTTGAGAGAAAAACGAGACAATGGAGCAATGATAGTGGCTTCAAGTCAATGCACTAGTGTTTTCACTTCTGTTGCTCCAGGGGGCAAAAACCATGCACAATATTAGGCAATTAGGTGTAGGATTCCTCTACTGAGAATTGGATTGGTGAGCTTACATGTCTCTCCAGCCCACGGCTTTGGGTTATGGTCAGGAAACATAGTGCCTGGCAACATAAACCAGATGATGCCTGGCTTACACTACCGTTATCGTAAGCCATTTGTGCACTCAACATGCCTGCTAGGTGCCAGGCATCATGCTAGATGCCAGTGATGTAGAGAGCAAAATCAACAAAGTTATCTGTTCTTATGAAACCTACTTTATAACATACAGGCATAAGCTCTACAGAGGCCAGCATGTAACCTAACACAATGTAGGTATAGACTGTAATAAAAGCCATGAAGGGAAGAAGATGGTTTAAGATAGGAAAATTAAATCCATTTTAATAAAAGTATTTAAATGTTAACTTTGGATGGTTAGATAACAGGTTAATGAAGTAACAGGTAAATTTTTCTATTCTCGTTTTTTTCTTGGCTTATGTTTTGACTTTTACCTTTGATTCTCAAATATAGATAATTATCACTGGGATGACTGAGTAGGAGTATATAGAGAAATCAATGTAAATAAATATTTATTATTAAAAAAACTAGGCATCAAATCTGTTGAAAAGTTGTTTGACTTGGAGCATCAGCAGCCTCTAATTCAGCACAAATATGTATCACAGACCACGATATCACCTGCTCAGAGTATTTTGTTTCTTATTCAAGATTTTTTTTCAGTTTTTAGTTGAGGACTTATACTGATAATAATTATATTTATTTCTGGTTTTGTAAAACTGTCATTCCATGGAACACCAAGAAAATGGCCTACTATATCTTTATATGATCTTAGATATGATACTTGCATTTAAAATATAAAAGCAACTAAGCAAATTCCGTATCACAAAGTAGCATAGATGAATAAAGCAGAAGCAAACATATAAATCCCATTTTGATAAGATTGAAAAATCTTTCAGTTAAATGGGAGAGGAAAATAAAAACAGAGAAAAATATATGCATATATTATTTCTTAGCAGCACATAGAGGCAACTGTGAAATTGATTAAATGGGAGATTTAGACTACACAAGATTCGACAACAAAAACAGTAAGATTCAACCAGAAAATCTCTGTTGCTTTAAATAAAAGCCAATAGGATAAGGTGGGATTGTCCTATGAGTCAACATTAGCCAAAATCTTTTGTTTAAATACCAACCATAAAATGCTGTTCAATTTGAAGAATTCTGCTTCTCATAATGAGCACAATACTGACATTTTGAATAGGTCCATAGATTTCTCTCACGTAAGCAACTTATAAAAGTTGTTTTTTTGGTTTATTTTGAAATTTCATGACTAGTCTGGGTTTTGGGAGAATAAGTAGTATCCAAAGAAACTGTTCACTTGAATTCTCATTAACCAAGCATCTGAATAGTTATCATTTATTTACCTCCCACAACATATCTAGATGAAAGTGTCACGTAAGTGTATGTTCCTCGATTCTTTGTCTCGTCACAACAAAAATTTGGAGTGACGGACATTAAAGCCCCTTGGCGGGTCACAGCTCTCGGAGGACAGACCGTGTTATAGCTCTTAAATAAACCAGTGTTAGAGCTCAGTGTTATAGCTCTATTCATTTAGATAATAACAGGAAGATCCATCTTCGAGGCATGAGGGCACATCGATCCAAAGACGCGAAAAGATCGCCCCATTGCGCGGGAGAGAGAGAGAGAGAGAGAGAACTTTGGCTCCTCTTCTTTATATGTTTTTCTGTCCCTGGGCCTGCCTTATGTTGTTTGTTTTACCTGAGGTTCTCACTCTGGTCTTCGGACCTTCCTTTGTTCTATTTTCGCGGGCTTTCCCTTCCTGGTCTTTTAGCCATTGCCATTTTGGGCTCTTTTCCCCTATTCTAACTACCTAACAAAAGGAATAGAATTTGAGGTCAGTCTATGCATCTTAACTATATAAATTGAATATTCTGTCTCAATTTATTTTATATCAAAATATTCTCACCTGTAAAAAGTATAAAATTAAGATCAAGCATAATTTTATCTACAAAAATATCTTTCCAGTTGAAAAATTTGCACCCAAACAAGTTCACTTTTTAATTATGTGGTTTTCTTTCTCTTTATTCTAAGAGTACATTATAATTTTCCCAGAAAGCTATTTTTTTTTTAAATTTTCATTGCTTTATTCCAATTTATCCATCTCTATAAATTTCTTATTGACTTTTTTTCATTGCTGTGCATTAATTTACATCAGAGAATATTTCTTCTCATTTATGTGACACTAAAATTACTCAGTAATATTTGTTTGAAAAATGTTACTGAACTTACTTATTGTTAAATCCTTAGAAATCAAGTTTCAAAACTGTCCTTCTGCAAATGAAATGAGAGCTGATTTGAAGAGATTAACATCTGAGTTACTGACATTCTTAAAGCCTCACCTTAAGCCCTCTCTGTAGTCACACAATCTCTGAATGGTTGTCTAGGGTCTTCATAAAACAAGACTATGACATGCTGGAGGCTGTCAAGCATTGATGAGCATCTACCTAAAACTGATCAGGCAATGTGAGGCAACTGAAAATTTAATTAGAGAAAAAGAAATAAGGAACCATCACACACATGAAAATGGCTATAATCCACAATGTATTTTCTTATTTTAAAATTTAGGATTTGATTCTTAAAAGTCTTGAAAATGTTACATTAAGCTATATTTAACTTCCTTGATATAGCCATAACTGTTTCCTAGAAAATAATTACCGTCATGTCTCTTATATTTATTAAAAATAGGATTAACCTTTATTATCCTTCAAATTGAAGTATTCTTATATAAACTTAAATAATATATAGATAGATATTAGATAGTTAGATATTATCTAACCTTTCTTCTTAATTTTTTTTATTCTTAATTTTTAATAAACAACATTGTTTACTTCAGATCTAAAGAGCACATGCATCAAAAAATATAGAGAATCTGAATTTTACTATAGTAGCTAAGAGAAAAAAATAACTTACCTGTTTGTAATCATGAAGTAAGAGCTCTCTTTAAGTTGAAAGATTCACACTCATTACATTTTTTAGCTTTATGGTAAATAAGTTTAATATGTTTTGTCACAAGGAAAGAAGGAAGGAAAGGAGAGAGGGAGGGAGAGAAAAAAAAGAATGGAAAAGAGGCTTCAACATAGCAGGAAAAGTAGAAAGGTTTTAAGACACACAAAATCTTTATAGGAATACATTTGCTGCAGTGTTTCTCAATATGTGTTACACGTATTACTTAAACTAAATATGAACATTTTTATTTTAATATTTATTTATTATAATGCCTGTTAAAAGTGTTAGTCTCTCAGTTGTGTCTGACTGTTTGCAACTTGCCAGGCTCCTCTGTCCGTGAACTCTCCAGGCAAGAGTACTAAAGTTGGTAACCATTCGTTTCTCCAAGGGATCTTTATGACCAGGGATTGAACCCAGGTCTCCTGCTTTGCAGGTGGATTCTTTACCATCTAAGCCATCTGGGAAGCCAGAAATAGCATTCTAATGCCTATTAAAAAGTACAACTAGAGGATCAAACTAATGATTTAAAGTGTTTTACTCCATAGCAGGGCTTCCCAGGAGGCACTAGTGGTAAAGAATTCACCTGCCAATGCAGGTTAGATGTAAGAAATACGGGTTTGATCCCTGGAAGATCCCCTGGAGGAGGGCATGGGCAACACTCTCCAGTATTCTTGCCTGGAGAATCCCACGGACAGAGGAGCCTGGCGAGCTGAAGTCCATAGGGCCACAAAGAGTTGGACACGACTGAAGCAACTTAGCATGCCCTCACGCACTCCATAGAGGGAGCCAGAATTATTTAAGTAAAACTAGGAGTCACATCAAGTAAGATGCTGAATAAATCAATTTAGTTGATATGAAAGGAAATCATGAAGGTGGCCCACAGATGATTAAGGTATAAAAAAACTTCTATAAATCTGGTCTTCAGAACTGAGGATAATGTAATCATGAATAACAGACTTTTTCAATTTGCCCATTTTTTTGGACATATTGGCTTTTTTGGTTTTGCATATTTTTTATCTTTACTTTATTTGTCTTAGGCTTATTGCTTTATAGTTACAAGTGCCAAGTGTTACCATTATATTCAAAATTAGGAAGAGAAGGGAAGTTTTCTGTTTTGTTTTTTTTTTCCTGAGTCTATGTTTTCTTGTTGTTGTTCAGTCACTAAGTCATGTCCGAATCTTTGTGACCCAATCGACTGCAGCAGGCCAGACTTCCCTATCCTTCACTATCTCCCAGAGTTTGCTCAAACTCATGACCATTGAGTCAGTGATGCCATCCAACCAGCTTATCCTCTGTCACCTTCTTCTCCTGCTCTCAATCTTTCCCAGCATCAGAGTCTTTTCCAATGAGTTGGCTCTTTGCATCAGGTGGCCAAAGTGTTGGAGTTTCAGCGTCAGTATCAGGAAATTAAAGCTTTACTTGAAGGCCCCCTCACCATAAGATTTCTCCTTATATCTTATGGGCCAGAAAATCTTCACATGGCTATAAATGACATTGAAAAAGTTGTGCATGACAGGAAAGGTGGAGATAGAGGTTCATTTAGATGAGTCATTATTTATCCCCTGATGTTGGACATGCTACTGTTCTTCAAAGAAAACATACAAACACACACGTGTGCATGCACACACACACACAAACAGACACACACACACAGCTGTGATTCTAATAGCAAACAAGAAAGGTAGAGTTGTGAATAAGTATTATGTAAGGTCTATCACATAAAACTTGCTCCTTCAAAAAGCTCTGAGTTCTGTGAGCAGAAGAGGATCTTCCTTTCAATTAATTTACTCAAGGCCATGAGAAAACTTCATTTTTAAGTACTGAATAATCTCATTTATTCACCTATTAATGTATACTCATATTTGGAGAAGAAGCATTTTATTTTTAGGGAGGAAGGGAGTGTCAACAGAAAAAAAAAAGAAACTAAAAGAATGGACAGAAACTTTTTACCATGAGACTGACTTAATCTTCACTACCTGAAGGTGTCAAAAGAGCCATGTCTGATAGATTTCAAGCTTTGGTGACTGAATAAGAAAAGAAAACATCAAAAGAAATGGAGAAACAGAGGAAATTGCTTCAAATTTAGAAAGTTGTTTTATATATATTTAGTACTTAAAACTCACACACTTTAATTTTTATATGTGTGTATTTGCTTTGGATTTTAAATTGAACATGAATTAGAGTTTCAAATTATAAATACAAAGATTTTTTTTAAATTTATTAACACTTCTTTAAGTTCACAACTTTTATTGTACTATGCCAGTCTGCTCATAATCCCACCTAATGAAGTTTTCTACAAAGTCAAATGTTGCATGTTTTAGTCCTGAAATTTCTAATTGATTCATTTTTAGACTTTTTATTCCTCTCCTGAGAAACTCGTGCCTTCACCCATCATGTCCATGTTTTCCTGTAAATTATTTAACATACTAAAATGTTATAAAGGCTGTGTATGTCTGAGTTATCTTTGGATCTGTTTCTACTGACTCATTCTTCTCTTGAATATGGTGACATTCTGATATATTCAAGAATATAATGATTTTTATAATATTATTATATTAAAAATTGGTTGTATGATTTGTAGAGATGCTAGATGCTGTTAAATATCTTAGAATTTTCTAGCACACATTTATATTATTTACAGATCACTTTACTTTTGTGAACACTTTTATTAAATTTGTTAGGGCAAGACTATTTTGCTTTTGGCTTTGATCCTTGGGCATGGCCCTTACTGCAGACTATTCCTAAAGTAAGTCCCTTCTAAGTTTTCCATAGACATCAAAGTTTTATCAAACCACTTCAACTTGATAGGACTCCAACACGAAACTCTTATTCTCCAATGTGGAAAATGACAAAATCTTTGCTCATATTTTAAACCTCCTATCAGTTGCTTTCTGCTTGTTTCCTTGAAGTTTTGCTATGTGGATTTACACATAAACTGAAATATTTATGATTCTATCTGCAGATTTGTGGACTTCCTTCTGTATCCAAAACTTTCTACCATTTTCTTCTCAATTTTTAATCTCTCTGGCAGTTTCACACTGTGATATCCAACTCTACAGTCAAGATATCTTTCACCTTGAAGCTTGGTATACCCACACAGACTGAAGAATCCCCTCAGGGAAAAGTAAGTTAAATGTGGATATCACCTGTGTGTGTATAGCCAGTTGTGTCTGATTCTTTGGGATGCCATGGCCCGCTGGGCTCCTCTATCCATGGTATTTTCTGGAACGAATACTGGACTGGGTTGCCATTCCTACTCCAGGGGATCTTCCTCACCCTAGAAATTGGACTTGTGTCTCTTGCATCTTCCCCATTGGCAGACATATTCTTTATCACTGCACATTAACAGTTCTCACATAGTTAATTTCATTTGAGGAGTTCTATGTCTACTTCTCACTGCTTCCAGTGCCTCTTTAATGCTCCAAACACTTTTTTTAAATTTTCTTTGGCAATTTTTAATGTTCCACATGTGCAGAAATGAAAATTATACTTAAAGGCACAGAAAGAAAGAAAGGTAGTTGTCAGAGCATAAATCTGCAGGTAGAGGTGTGTGTGTGTGTGTGTGTGTGTGTGTGTGTGTGTGTGAGATCAGTCATGTTCAACTCTGCGACCCTATGGACTGTAGCCCATCCCTCTCTCCATGGGATTTCCCAGGCAGGAATACTGGAGCAGGTTGCCATTTTCTTCCTAAGGAAGCTTCCTAACCCAGCGGTTGAATCTGCATCTCTTGCATTGCAGGTGAGACACTGGATAAAATCATAGGGCTGTTCCTTTTAGGAAACATAAATAATGTTATGTTCCTAATGCCTTAGGAAAATAAATAATGTGGCATTAAATTATGTATTTATTTATTATTATATTTTCATGTAAATACAACTCCCAAATATCAACTGAGCCAAATACTTTCTGGACAGATACCAAGGGTGCATAGTTGATCTTACTCTGGAATAAATCCCCAGAAGGTAAATACCATCAGTGTGTGGGGGCTCTAGGGATAATGTCAGAAAGTAGACAGAGATTTAAAGCAGTTAAACAGAGAACTTTAAAAACTGGAAAAGAAAAATTTTAAGACATCCATTTTGAAAATAAAAATTATCTGCATATCAAGAGCTATGAAAAGAAAGTGAAAGTTAAGTCGCTGAGTCGCGTCCAACTCTTTGCGACCCGGTGAACTGTAGCCCACCCGGCTCCTCCGTCCATGGGATTCTGCAGGCAAGAATACTGGAGTGGGTTGCCATTTCCTTCTCCAGGGGATCTTCCCAACCCAGGGATCAAACAAAGGTCTCCCGCATTGCAGGCAGACACTTTAACCTCTGAGCCACCAGGGAAGCCCCGATTTTCAAAAATAGAATCAGGCTTCATTAAACATTACTTATGACTTACTGAAAGATTATAAAAATAAAAACTAAAAGTCTTCTCTCTTTGAAAGAGATAGAAAGATATATTTTTTTCTTGTAATATTATAGGAGAACCACCAGTGTTTCACCCTGTATCGCTTAAATGTCATTTCTTCTTCTATCCACATTCTGTTACTTTAGAAACAGTAAAAGCTGCTAATTATGGCAACTTCTGCTAAGCGAAAAGATGCACTATTTATTGACTGAAAGATTACAAGTGAGGAAAAACCTGAATATATTAAAAAAAAAAATACTAATATGCCCATAATGAAATCATTCCCAGTAAGTAAAAAAAAATAAAGACTGGGATTTTCTTAAAAACAAAAATGAAGCCCAGTGATTTAAAAATTTTATACGTAATTCATAATTTCAAAGCAAGCATCATTAGAAACTCCTGATCTGTGTGTAGCAAGAGAGGGAACAGAGAAATTTGGTAAATGTTAGAGCATATTTCTAATTATATTCATTTAAATAACACCAACCTTACCAATTGTTAACTTTCTTTTTCATTTAAAACACTGACTGGCAGGTTAAAAAATAATAGCATGAAAGTAAAAACAAGTCTCAACTGAGATATAAGCACAATGATTCGGGGCCACTATCTCTGCCTTACAGAGAGCACTCAGAGATGATGTTCCTTCTTTTAAACATATGCTCCCAACTTACATGATTACATGTAAGTGTGTAAGTAAAAGGAATTCTGTGTTTTCTCAAATAATTTTACAGGTTGATAATAAATTATATTTTAAAGATAAAACTGTTCATTTAAAACTTAAACATAAGACATGCCATCATAAACACTCCTAGAAAGTATCATAAGCAAAACATTCTCTGATATAAATCCTACCTATGTGCTCTAAGGTTAGTCTGCCAAGGAAAAATAAAAAGAAAAACAAACAAATGAGACCTAATCAAACTTTCAAGTCTTTGCACAGCAAAATAAACTATAAACAAAATGAAAAGACAACCTAAAGAGTGGGAGAAAATATTTGCAAACAATGCTAGCAACAAGGGCTTAATTTCTAAAATATACAAATAGCCCCAAACTCAAAAGTAAAAAAAATAAATGGCCAGAGAACCTAAATAGATATTTCTCCAAAGAAGAAATATAGACACGTTAAAAGATGTTTAACATTGCTAATTATTGGAGAAATACAAATCAAAACGACAATGAGGTGCCACATCACACTGCTCAGAATCAGTTCAGTTCAGTTTCCAGTCGTGTCTGACTCTTTACAACCCCATGAACTGCAGTATGCCAGGCTTCCCTGTCCATCACCAACTCCCAGAGCTTGCTCAAACTCATGTCCATACAGTCGGTGATGCCATCCAACCATCTCATCCTTTGTCGTCCCCTTCTCCTGTCTTCAATCTTTCCCAGCATCAGGTTCTTTTCCAATGAGTCAGTTCTACGCATCAGGTGGCCAAAGTATTGGAGTTTTAGCTTCAGCATCAGTCTTTCCAATGAATATTCATGACTAATTTCTTTAGATTGGACTGATTGGATCGCCTTGCTGCTCAAGGGACTCTCAAGAGTTTTCTCCAACACCACAGTTCAAAAGCATCAATTCTTCAGCGCTCAGCTTTCTTTCTGGTCCAACTCTCACATCCATACATGACTATTGGAAAAACCATAGCTTTGACTAGACAGACCTTTGTTGGCAAAGTAATGTCTCTACTTTATAATATGCTGTCTAGGTTGGTCACAGCTTTTCTTCCAAGGAACAAGCGTCTTTTAATTTCATGGCTGCAGTCACCATCTGCAGTGATTTTGGAGCCCCAAAAATGCTGACAATGGCCATCCTTAAAAATGTCTAAAAATAACAAATGCTGAAAAGCATGTGGAGAAAAGGGAATGCTCCTTCATTATTGGTGGGAATGAAAGCTGGTGCAGCCCTGTGGAAAACAGTATGGAGGTTCCTCATAAAACTAAAAATAGAATTGTCATATGATCCATCAGTCACACTCTTGGGCATATATCCAAACAAAAGTATAATTCAAAAAGATGCATTCACCTGTATATTTAGAGCAGCACTATTCACAATAGTGAAGACATGGAGACAGCCTAAATATCCATTGACAGATGAATGGATAAAGAGGATGTGGTACATATATACAATGCAATATTACTCAACCATAAGGAAAGAACAAAATAATGCCATTTGCAGCAACATGGATGGACCTAGAGATTATCATAATAAGTCAGAAAGAGAAAGACAAGTACTGTATGATATCACTTATGTACAGAATCTAAAATAGAACATAAATGAACCTATCTATAAAACAGAAAGAGACTCACAGATATAGAGAACAAACTTGTGGTTGCCAAAGTAAAAAGGGAATGGGGAAGGGATAGAGTGGGAGTTTGGGATTAGGAGATGTAAGCTATTATATATAGAATGAATAAACTATAAGGTCCTATGGGATAGTACAGGGAACTATATCCAATATCCTGTGATAAATCATAATGGAAAAGAATATAAAAATGTATATCAATGTGAAAGTTGGATGATAAAGAAGGCTGAGCACCGAAGAATTGATGCTTTTGAACTGTAGTCCTGGAGGACTCTTGAGAGTCCTTTTGACAGCAAGGAAATCAAAGTAGTCAATCCTAAAGGAAATCAACCCTGAATATTCACTGGAAGGACTGATGCTAAAGCTGAAGCCCCAATTCTTTGACTACCTGATGTAAAGAGCTGACTCTTCCATCGCAAAAGACCCTTATGCTGGGGAAAATTGAGGGCAAGAGGAGAAGGGAGCAACAGAGGATAAGATGGCTGAATGGCATCACTGACTCAATGGACATGAGTCTGAGCAAACTCAAGCAGATAGTGAAGGACCGGGGAGCCTGGTGTGCTACAGTCCATGGGGCTGCAAAGAGTCAGGTACAACTTAGCAACTGAATAACAACGAATATATATGCATAACTGAATCACTTTGCTATACAGCAGAAATCAACACAACATGAAGTAAATTATACTTTAAAAAAGACTATGCTTTTAAAAATTTAAGCCTATAAATTTCATCTACTGTTTTCTTTAAGAAATAGATTATTAAAATAATTTTTGAAATGAGATATTAAATATACTTAAATCTTGGATTTTATGTATTTAACAAATTTTCTTAAAGAAAAGATTAAAAACATCTAGAGCTGGAACATATTAGCAGGAGTCAGCTAATCAGAAGTGTCTTCATTCACAGACCCTGGGCAACTCAGTCTTGATGGAATTTTCCAAAGTTTGAAATCTCCCTGGTAGTAGAGGATGAAAATAATGTGACTTTGAAAACAGTTACTCAAAAACAAGGAACTGAAAGTTGCTTTTGTTTAGTTTGGTTAAAGCAGAATATGTCTTTAGCCTTTCCAAGTGTCTTAGCAAATGCATCAGCTTGAAAGTCACATCTGTGGCTTAGGGCCAGTAGGCAGAAAGAAAGACCTCATAATAAAGGAGGAAAATAAACTGGAAGATGATCAATAGTCCAATTAGAGTGTAATGGCTGTCATAAAAACCAAGCATAACAAATAGCTCCTTTCCAATCAATTAATATAGCAAACAAGAAAAAAACACAGGAAATAATTCATCTGGCTAAGAATGATATTTTTGACTGTGTGTCCCAAATTCCAGTGCCCCAGTTCATGGGTTAGTACAGCTAACACGTCCTCATTATTACATCCTTGTTTCCTGTCTGTAGTGCCCAAATTGAAATCCCAACCAGCAGCTTCACACCTGCAGAACCAAGTCACGGGCATTCCCTGGTCAGGGAACTCCACGAGGTGAAGATCCTACGTATTCAAATCCCTAAATGAGGACTTTCGCTGACCCTAGAGTCTGGCCTTGCCAGGCAAGCTCCTGAGTCCCACTTTAATATGACATTGTATTCACCAGAAAAGATGATGATTACTCTTTAATACTCTAAACAATTTGAAATAACCTTACTTCAGATACTTTAAACATTGCCATGAAATTTATACTACATTTTGGTGTGGTGTGTTTGTTTTTGTTTGGTTTGTTTTTTGCCTCTTTCAGGATCTTGCATATTGTCAGAAAGAATTAAATGAATGATTATAAATTGATAGTTTGAGGATAAATAAGCTTTGTTCATTCTCCCATGTTAAAAAAAACACTAAGAAATAGTTTTTTAAGTTCAAAAAGCAAAATAAAAGCAGGCTTGGCACAGCAAAATCTAAAATAGTAATTAAAGAAGATAGAAAGTGTCCAAGGAATAAATAGTTCAGTCAAAATATGTGGTTGTCAGTTTGAAGTTAAAATAGACTGGCAGATTTTTTTTTAATGAGAAAATATTTATTTCCCTTAGCATTCTTTATTTGCAAAAAGCAGAACTTTATTTGATATAAGAAGTCGTTAAGGGGGAGAACATGGAATAACTTACAATTCTGAAGAAAAGTTAGCACAACCTGAGCTCAGAAAGTCCAGTAACTACATCAGGACCTAGAGAATGAGAGCTGATAGATTTTCTCAGATCAAGCTAGAGTACCTGGATTATCAGTTCCACCAAAGCTGCAAGAAATGAGAAGAAACATTTTCCTAAAGAAAAATAGAGTTGTAACAACTGGAAGAAAGTAAACTGGACACAGGTAGGAAATACCATTAGGGACCAACATCCAAGACAGCAGGAAATCATTGCAAAGACTGCATGAAGAATAAAAAAAGATAATAATATTGTTTTGCTTTAAAAAACTCCAGCAGTAGTTAAAGCAAAATGTCCACCTGCATACTCATATTATCGACAGGTAGGAAATGTTCAAACATCAGCTGGTAAAATTAGACTTTTTCTTTCATTGCACCTGCAGTAACTGGTTAAATTACTCAATATGGTAATATAAAGCAGACAATAAGGTGACTCAAATGAGAAACAGAGAAAGATTCTACTTACCTATGTAGCTATGAGAAGACTATTTTGAGTTTGTGCGCCTCTGAATTACAAATTGAGATTATCCTTCCTTTAAATTCTTAGAACCATTTTTCCATGATAGAATCCAAAATAAAGGCCAAAACTTCCATTTCGTTTTGGGTGAGGCAATTTGACCATGAAAGAAATAACCCCCACAGATGTGTTCATTATAACTTTAATTAAATATTCTAGAAATCAACTTGAGATAGCTTATAGAAATATAATGGGAATTTGTTATGAAGATTCAAAGTGTTTTGCATTTTCCAAGGGCGAGGATGTATACCAAGGCCACAAAGCAGGATGGTAATAAGGAATAGAATGTTATCTGGAACCCAGAAGTTATTTTACCTATTTTTATGAAAAACTACCCATTCTTCCTTTTGCTTCTGACTAACAAGGACTATGTCATAGCACCTTTGGAAAAAGAATATGATCGATCCAGGTTAAGCCAGTCACCTCATAATCAAACCTTCACATAATCAAGTGTGTCCAGCAGAATAGAGTTTTTTATTTCAAAATTTACTATAACATCCCATTCCTATAGGTAAAAGTATTGATGAATGTATTATATGGAGCATGAAAAGCACTGCAAAAGTTATCTTGTTCAGTGGATATAAGCTGTGTAAACTTAAGCTAACTTTTATCAGTATATGGGTATTTTTCATTCCTTTTTTTTTTAAATGAAAATTGGTTTGAATTTAGAAAAATGTGAAGATAAAGAAAAATGTTATATAAATAAAGAAAAATATGTGATATGGATCACAAATTGAAAATAGTGATAAGGAAAAAGTAATAGTAATAAGGAATCAAAAGGCTGGTTGAGGGAATTACCAAGAGAATTACTGTTAAGAACAATGTGGCCAGAATGGCCTTGTAGCCAAGAACAAGCAGGTTGGTCATTATGGATGAAGCTCAAGGACAGTCACAGCTGCCTTCAGGATGGCTCTGTAATACCAGCAATTACTGAGGTGGGACTCAGTGATCAGGCCTGAGCTAAGAGACCAGACCCCAAGGTCACTAGCCATAGACTACTATAGCATAAAGAGCTGGCTGCCCGGGAATAAAGCTCAACTAACTCCACCTCAGCAGACACCACTGGTGAATATGTAAATCCCAGGTCCATTACCATGCATTGAATTCCAATAGTAGGTAAAATTCCAGACATCCACTATGTTTTCCTTTATATAACATTCACTATGTTTTCCCTTATAAAACATAGTGAAGACCTGGCACTTATGTCCAGATGCCATCTGAGGGAAGTCTGACGGGGAAAGGTGAGGCAGCCCTTGTGGTGACCCAAGGACAAAAGAGCAGATAAAACCAAGGAGGGTCTTGGAATACAGGAACAGAAAAACCAGACCCTTATCGTCCTTCCCTCCCCCATGTTGCAACTATTAATGAATTTCAGGTCCTCCTGACCAGTATAATCTGTCTCCCCTCCTACCCCACAGGGAGAAGGTATCTGCCATACTCTTCCCCCCAGCCAGTATACATGCCTCATCCAATCAGCACATTACCCACAGCACCCCTATCCCACTCCTGTACCCTGGGTATAAAAGTGGACTAAAGACCTCTGTTCAATGTCAGCTCTCCCTTGAGCTGGCCCACTGTTCTAACAGCGTCTCCCACTCTAATAAACTTTATTTCCTTCTCATTCTGTCTCATGTCTAGAAATTCCTTTCCAACCTGCACCTGGACCACGACAGTTGTCTCTCCATATCTGTATGGATTGATTGAAGGACACCCTCAAGAGCATCTTGCAGGTATTTAAGTCCTTGGTCTGAAATAGCATAATACTGTTTGCACTCCCTCTGCATTTTGGGGGCCTGCATCTGTCAGCCTTGAGATTCAACTAACTGGGGATCAATTGGTTGAATCAGCAAATGCATAACCTATAGATACAGAAGGCAGACTGTATACAAATTGTACAGAAGACTCTGTCTTTCATTTCAGTTCATAAATATAGGGCCCAAAGTAAGCTGGGATGTAGGGTTTTACTGTTCCTAAGGTAATCCTAGTTTCCTGCATGCATAGCTTAGTTTGATCATCCTATCCCGTTGTGTGTGCTAAGTCGCTTCAGTCATGTCCAACTTTGTGCAGCCCTATGGACTGTAGCCTGCCAGGCTCCTCTGTCCATGGGATTCTATAGGCAAGAATACTGCTCTCCTCCAAGGGATCTTTCTGACCCGGGTCAAAGCTGCGTCTCTTATGTCTTCTGCATTGGCGAGTGGGGTGGGGTGGGTGGGAGGTGGGGTGGACGGGCTCCACTAGCCACCTGGCAAGCCCAGGTGGGCTATATATAGATGGATCTATATATAGATATATATTATATATACACATCAGACACACTGATATATACTCATATATTTTCACTACATTGCTCCCCAACTCAGTCAAATGTTATAAGCAGTGATTTTATGGTGTTATGGTTCTTGTTCCTGATGTTGGCTGGATTGGACTCAGTGTTGCTTTATGTTTAAGACAATTTGTTTCCAGGCTTTGGAGTTATTCAAAACTTTCTAAACCAGTTGAACTTTACTTTGAAATAAAATATACTTTGAAATAAAATATACTGACCTCAAATTACAGAGATTTGAAAAATTAAAATGAGTCAGTGAAAGTGAAGGTCGCTCAATCGTGTCTGACTCTTTGAGACGCCATGGACTATACAGCCCAAGGAATCCTCAAGGCCAGAATACTGGAGTGGGTAGCCTTTCCCTTCTCCAGGGGATCTTCCCAACCCAGGGATCCAGCCCTGGTCTCCCGCATTGCAGGCAGATTCTTTACCAGCTGAGCCACAAGGGAAACCTGAGTCAACACTTAATTAAATGTCTACAAAACATGTGAACTCAACTTTTGTAACTGTAACTGTAGTATTTGTAATAGATTTTCATAATTGAAAATTGTGTAATACATTTTCTCTTTGCAACAATTCATGAATATGCATAATCCAAAAAAAGGGGGAAATTTAAAATTTAATTGGTTGTAGCCTCACCTTATCCTAATGGAAAAAAATGCTAATTGCCTCATTGAAAACAATTCACAAGATGTTTTGTGTGGAAATTGAGTGCTTTAAAATATATTAGATAATCTGTGGAATGAGGATTCTGATGCTGGAATCCTAGGACTTTGTAAAGTACCCTTGGTTGCCCTTATTGAGAGTTAAAACAGTAATACCACAGTTGCCTTCCCAAGGACTTTCAAGAGTAAATTTGACTACAAATTGTTTTCATCTCACCTGACTATGTAAGACATTACTTAGCCCTGTCTCTTTTATGACACTCTTTATCTAACCTTATAGATGCTTATAGGGCTTCTCTGGTGGCTCAGAGGATAAAGCATCTGCCTGCAATGAGGGAGACCTGGGTTCAACCCCTGGGTGGGGAAGATCCCCTGGAGAAGGAAATGGCAACCCACTCCAGGATTTGTGCCTGGAAAACCCCATAGATGGAGAAGCCTGGAGGGCTACAGTCCATGGAGTTGCAAAGAGTTGGATACGACTGAGCAACTTCACTTTCAGTTTTCACTTAGAGATACTTATTTTTGCTATGACATTTTTATTGTCCTTCCCTGTTCATTTTATTAATTCTTCCTCTTTGAAATTATGTTTACTTTCTGTACTTTAGATTGAAATTACTAAGCTTTTTCCAATGTAACTTGATTGTCAAAATGTACATATAGTCAGATGTGAATGAAAATTATAGCTTAATTATTTTATGCACCCGACCTAAACATTTCACGGACTCTGATCCTTCTAGGCAGTGAGGAAATGCATTTTGTTTATCAGCAATATCTCAACATCTTCCAGTTTTAACAGCACCTTCTAGTTCTAAGTAGACTCTCTGTTAACTATTTAGTCAAGTTAGATGGGCTGTGGTGACCCAAGGACAAAAGAGCAGATAAAACCAAGGAGGGTCTTGGAATGCAGGAACTGAAAAACCAGGCCCTTACTGTCCTTCCCTCCCCCACATTGTAACTGTTAATGGAACAGTATAACCTGTCTCCCCTCCTAACCCATAGGCAGAAGGTATTTGTCCTACTCTTCCCCCACCCAGTATACATGCCTCATCCAATCAGCAAATGACCTGCAAGACCCCATCCCACTCCTTGTACTCTGGGTATAAAAGTGGACGAAGGACCCCTGTTCAACATCGGTTCTTCCTCGAGCTGACCCACTGTTCTAACAGTATCTCCCACTCTAATAAATTTTATTTCCCTCTCACTCTGTCTCATGTGTGGAAATTCTTTTCCACCCCCCACCCCCGCCCCGAGCCATGACAACAACTTTAGCTAGTTTTCTTCAGCTTCTCTGCCATTTATTTCTTTCTATCTCTCCCGTGTATCTCCCTGTTGTGTGCAATATAGTTTATACTTGGACTCCAAGGTATAATCTGAATGGCTTCAAGAAAGGCAGGGGAGAGCACACACCCAAGTGGGAAGCATCAAGGTCAGTTTGTGAAGAAGCCACCTCTTGATATTGGCATGAAAGGAAAAATAAAATTTTAACACTGTTGGTTTTTTTCCTGAGAGGGTTGGCATTCTTGGTGATAGAAGCACATAAACAATGGAATAAAGGCAGTGAAGGTTGAGTATGTTTGAAGAACTGCAGAGATCACAGTGTGTTCAGAAAAACAGCAGGAGATAAGGTAAGAAAAAAAAAGGGGGATAGGAACATAACATGGAGAGTTTTTCCTAGTGTTATTCCATACTATTTGTAGGCGTCTTAAGAGAAAGGGTCCTCCAGTGCCTCTCCTGCTGTCTTTAAACTACCTCTGAGTTTCTCACTTAAAGTTTGGTGATTTTATCAAGGCCAGTAATTACTACTTTCTACATTTCACATTCTGTGATGTCTTTCCTTCGAAGCTGCCTAATTAGTACCGGGTCTCATTTCCAATGCCTTGCTGTACTCATTTAATGGTATTTGCTCTAGGGCTCCTTGCAACTTGCAACAGGGATACTGAAAGTGGTAGAAAAGAAGAAAAGAAGCTGTCATTCATGCTAGATGACTTAAAAAATAAAATCTGATGATCTTGTGCATAGTATTACCTGTAAATACCCCTCCAATAATACCAAACCAAAAGAGTTTGCCCTGACCCTTTCTGTATAACCTTTCATACTTTTTGCCAAGGAAACATATTAGTTTGTTTAGAAGGAAAGGGCTCTTTTTTTTTTTTTTCAGAAGGTATATGTTGCTCATATTGAGTAAAATATTAATTGTTCTTATATTTTTCTATTAAATTGTGTCTGCTCTGTTATTGAAGAAGCTGCAAAGGATCCCTTCTTATTTGACCTTTGACATCTACAAGAACAAATAAGTGCAACCTAACTTTTATTGGCTAGCTGTCTGTGATTGTGGTTTCAGTCTGTCTGCCCTCTGATGCCCTCTCTAGCACCTACCCTCTTAGTTGGGTTTCTCTTACTTTGGATGTGGAGTCCAACAAAGGTCCGTCTAGTCAAAACTATGTTTTTTCCAGTAGTCATGTATGGATGTGAGAGTTGGACTCTAAAGAAAGTTGAGCACCGAAGAATTGATGCTTTTGAACTGTGGTGTCGGAGGAGACTCTTTACAGTCCCTTGGACAGCAAGAAAATCCAACCAGTCCATTCTAAAGATCAGTCCTGGTTGTTCATTGGAAGAACTGATGTTGAAGCTGAAACTCCAGTACTTTGGCCACCTCATGCGAAGAGCTGACTCATTGGAAAAGACCCTGATGCTGGGAAAGATTGAGGGCAGGAGGAGAAGGGGATGACAGAGGATGAGATGGTTGGATGGCATCATTGACTCAACAGATACGAGTTTGAGTAAACTCCGGGAGTTGGTGATGGACAGGGAGGCCTGGCGTGCTGCGATTCATGGGGTTGCAAAGAGTCGGACATGACTGAGTGACTGAACTGAACTGAACTGAACTTTTATTGAGTCCTTACTATGGGCCAGTTGCCATGTTAGGGATTTGTACATTTAATATTTTATTTAATACTCATGCCAACTTTAAAATTAAGTATTATCCCCATTTTATAAAGGAAGGATAGAGGTTGGGTAACTTGCCAAATGTCACACAGCTAATAAATATTAGAACTGTCATTAAAACTCATAATTTACAATCCCTATACTATTGTTTATAAAATATTCTATTCATACCAGTAACAGGTGTTCTATTTATTTTCAATAACACATACATACAGTACCATAGTTTAGCAGAAGCTCTGTGTACAATTTGTGGTGCACCTGGTATCCTGAGTAAGAAATGCACACTATACCTTATGCACATTTCCTAGGAGAGGACTTGAACCATATTTTCATGAGCTTTCCCCTCATTTTGGAATTCTGAGTTTTGTACGCACTTTTCTAACAGGTTGTCAGATAAGTTACGCTATGATAACTCCACAACTCCTTAAAATATCCTGTGATACACTCTTGATTAAAGCTCAAAGTCCAGTCATAATATTAGTTCTTAGGAAATTGTGTTCTACTTCATGTTCATGTCTACAAAGCATTCCACAGTTTAAAATGTGGAATACGTATAGAGGTACTCCCAAAGGCATCTGGAACTATACATTCATTTAACTTGGACCAAAATGATACTTCTGTTAAATTCTCTGAGGATATTTAATAGGTACATGTTATGTAAATTAAAGTAAGATGAAAAAATTTTAAAAATGGATACAGTAGAACCAAGCTGTCTGAGTTCAAAGCTAAGTTTCATTATTACTGTGTCACTTTGTATAGATCACTTTAACCCCCCAAAGGTGGATTTGCCTGACCTAGTGAACAATGATCACTATAATGCCTGCCTCACAGATCATATTATTAACAAGACCTGAAATAATCATAACACATGAAGTATTTTTCAAATCTTAATGTTAAAGTTTTTAATCTTATTTTTTAAAATAAGGATGATGAGTTATCAGCTCATCATAACTTTCTAAATCTGTTATTTTGACTAGTCATTTGCTAAAAAATACCATTAGGATATACAGTTACTCATAAATATGCCAGTTATTTCAGTGAGATTTGTCATATGTTTCAACAGAGTCCTTCCCTTCAGAGGACTCCCAAAGAAAACGTCTTGAATAACTAAATGCTTTCTATTTATATTTGGAGAACTTTTTATTCGATATAAACATTTTTGCATGTGGGATAAAGCATATTTTGTTCCACTGCTTCATGATCTACATTGTGATTCATCAAAAGCATTGTGGAGCATACTTTTTTTTTTTTTTTTGGTAGAAAACACTTCCCCAGTGACACCCCAAAATGTGTGCATTTAAGTTTTAAGGAACTGATCACAATTGTTTTCTTTAACTGTCATTTGATTTAGCTACTGTAGACATCTGCTACAAAGCTATTTCAACTTTCTATTAAGGCAAATTACTGGAAACCAGGGTTACAGTGGCAGTAAGGGGCAGCCCTCATTGTTTTTTCCTGTCAGTCATCCCAGCAGTGTTAGTCTGGTGGTGAGTGCTACCTGTAGGGAAGTTAAGACCAGCATACCTTTTCGAAGCTTTAGATTGTGAATCCTGGGATGGAACGGCTCAGATGGAAAGGCCTGTTTCTATGGCAACAGGAGCAGCTCCTATTGTTTCCGTTTGTCACTCATCACAGCAATGTTTGCCTTGGGAGACTGCGCGAAGCATTTCTAGCTGCATTTTGTTGTGGATTCAAGAGTTTGGATGGCGATGCTGCTATGGTTACCAGGAGTTTTGTCTTAGGGGAGATCCTAGAATAAAGTAATCTCTCTGGTTCCAACAGAAATTTTAAATAACTAGCAGTGGAATGAAAAGAAAAGAAGTTGTGATAATTCCCTTCTGGAATGATGATGGCAAAGTCTGACAAGTCTGACTTCCTTTCTCTCTCTCTCTCTTTTTTTTTTTTTTTGGTACTTGTGGTAATCGAGTGATTTGAAATGAGAAAATGAGAATTGGGAAAGTTTAAGAAAAATTAGAACAAGAAGTAGCATAAAATGATTGTTTACCATTTCTTTTAAAAATAAAAATAGAAAAGAGAAGGGTGCAAAGAA
Organism: Odocoileus virginianus; assembly: GCF_023699985.2. Taxonomy (NCBI): domain Eukaryota; kingdom Metazoa; phylum Chordata; class Mammalia; order Artiodactyla; family Cervidae; genus Odocoileus; species Odocoileus virginianus. The sequence continues at coordinate 24,193,234 of NC_069699.1, forward strand.
AAACATATGGTAAATATTCATGTATTCAAGGAATTTCTTTTATCAGTCTCTATATAACATAATTTAATTGAATTTCTCCCCACATTTATAAAGTAATTCACTTTCCTAATCAGATCATGCTTTGCCTAGCACATATCACTTAGGGTATTGAAGAGATACACAGAAAAAGGAAAGCCTTCAAGCTAACATTTTTAAAGCTTTTATTTATTTCTTAATCCCAGTCTTCATGGGTTCCCAGATTGATACAAGGAAAGAGATGCCCACTGAAAATTATAGAAAAGACTATAAGCAATATTGTCATCTTTTCTCAGATTATATGATTAGTATTACATCCCTAGAGTAATCAGAACACTGCAAACCTAACAATCATTAACACAAATTTATTTTACAGAAAATTATTTAAAGCACAGGAAACTGTAATATAATTAGACATGAACACTATTGTATTATATTTTAACTTCTTAATTTCATTTTAGTATTTCTCTTATATAAGAGTCTACAGTGTGATAATTATTGAATGAAATGCATTATCTTTTCTTCACATAAATGTCACTAAATTTTTTTGAGAAAATTATTATTATTTCTATCTTCAAAAGTTGCAGAAGTGCTGTGGATAGGGTTGTTGCTGTTCAGTTGCTAAGTCATGTCTGACTCTTTGCTATCCCAGGCACTGCAGCATGACATGCTTCCCTGTCCTTCACTATCTCCCTGAGTTTACTCAAACTCATGTCCATTGAATCAGTGATGCCATTCAACCATCTCATTCTCTGTCACCCTCTTCTACTCCTGACCTCAATCTTTCTCAGCATCAGGGTCTTTTCTTATGAGTCAGCTCTTAGCATTAGGTAGCCAAAGTATTGGAGCTTCAGTTTCAGCATCAGTCCTTCCAATGAATATTCAGGGTTAATTTCCTTTAGGATTGACTGGTTTGATCCCCTTTCTGCCCAAGGAACTCTCAAGAGTCTTCTCCAACACCACAGTTCAAAAGCATCATTTCTTCTGCATTCAGCCTTCTTTATGATCCAGCTCTCACAGCTGTATTTGACTACTGGAAAAGCTATTGCTTTGATTGTACAGACCTTTGTCACCTAAGTGATATCTCTGCTTTGTAATACACAGTCTAGGTTTGTGGCTGCAGTCACTGTCCACAGTGATTTTGGAGCCCAAGAAAATAAAGTCTGCTGCTGTTTCCACTTTTTCGCCATCTATTTGCCATGTGTCCATACTCTGTGTACTCCCTTATCATTTCCTAAACATAAGTAACCTGTGAATTATCAAGAAGGTGTCAACAGCCAGAAATTATTTTAAATGTCTATAAAGAGTGATAATTTCCCACTTCATTTCTGGACTTTGACAAGTCTTTTATGTTTATAGAGTTATAATGCATTCTTTTGATCTCAGTAAATATTTAATGAGCAACTAATTAGTCTATGGTGAACTCTTTAATAGGTTATGGATATATATGATATGCATTGTTTTCTTAGGACACTCTTTTGGAAAATGCAGCATGAGATACTTGAGCTATATTTAATATTTTTAGCCTTGAAATGGAATGGATGGAGCCATGGTTGATAGGACACAGAATATCTAGGGGACACCTGGAAAGAAACTGTCCTTCCCATATGTCAGGGACTCATTGTTCATCCCCACTGAAATGGGAAGTCAACTCTAACTCCCTAGGCACCTGTTGAATGGTGTTTGTTCTCCAGAAGTTAAAGCTCTTTATTCCAATTCTGAGAATCAGTAGAAGGGGGTCTGTAAGAAAATCCAGCTTTCCTCTTTTTTTTTTTCTTCTCCTGGATGTTGGTCACATTGCAATAAGTATTTGGCAAATGCTGTTTTCTCCCATAAACTTTTTTAAAATTCATTCATTAATTTTTTTTCTATTTTATTTTATTATTTTTTTTCATTTATTTTTATTAGTTGGAGGCTAATTACTTCACAATATTGTGGTGGTTTTGCCATACCTTGACATGAATCAGCCATGGGTGTACATGTGTTCCCCATCCTGAAACCCTCCCACCTCCCTCCCCATCCCATCCCTCAGGGTTGTCCCAGTGCACCAGCCCTGAGCGCCTGTCTCATGCATTTGAACCTGGACTGGTGATCTATTTCACATATGGTGATATACACCAGTTCAGTTCAGTTGCTCAGTTGTGTCTGACTCTGCGACCCCATGGACTGCAGCAATCCAGGCCTCCCTGTCTATCACCAACTCCCGGAGTTTACTCACACTCATGTCCATTGAGTTGGTGATGCCATCCAACCATCTCATCCTCTGTCATCCCCTTGTCCTCCAACCTTCAATCTTTCCCAACATCAGAGTCTTTCAAATGAGTCAGCTCTTTGCATCAGGTGGCCAAAGTATTGGAGTTTCAGCTTCAACATCAGTCCTGCCAGTGAGTATTCAGGACTGATTTTCTTTAGAAGGGACTGGTTGGCTCTTCTTGCAGTCCAAGGAACTCTCAAGAGTCTCCTCCAACACCACAGTTCAAAAGCATCCATTCTTCGGTACTCAGCTTTCTTTATAGTCCAACTCTCACATCCATACATGACTACTGAAAAAACCATAGCCTTGAGTAGACAGACCTTTGTTGGCAAAGTATTGTCTCTGCTTTTTAATATGCTATATAGGCTGGTCATGACTATCCTTCCAGGAGTAAGCATCTTTTAATTTCATGGCTGCAGTCACTATCTGCAGTGATTTTGGAGCTCAAAAAAATAGTCTGCCACTGTTTCCCCATCATTTGCCATGAAATGATGGGACTGGATGCTATGATCTTAGTTTTCTGAATTCTGAGCTTTAAGCCAAGTTTTTCACTCTCCTCTTTCAGTTTCATCAGGAGGCTCTTTAGTTCTTCTTCCCTTTCTGCCATAAGGGTGGTGTCATCTGCATATCTGAGGTTATTGATATATGTCCCGGCAATCTTGATTCCAGTTTGTGTTTCATCCAGCCCAGCATTTCTCATGATGTACTCTGCTGCTGCTGCTAAGTCGCTTCAATCGTGTCCAACTCTGTGCGACCCCATAGACGGCAGCCCACCAGGCTCCCCCGTCCCTGGGATTCCCCAGGCAAGAACACTGGAGTGGGTTGCCGTTTCCTTCTCCAATGCATAAAAGTGAAAAGTGAAAGTGAAGTCGCTCAGTTGTGTCCGACTCTTCACAACCCCATGGACGGCAGCCCACCAGGTTTCTCCATCCATGGGATTTTTCCAGGCAAGAGTACTGGAGTGGGTTGCCATTGCCTTCTCTGGATGTGCTCTGCTTATAAATTAAATAAGCAGGGTGACAATATATAGCCTTGATGTACTCCTTTTCCTATTTGGAACCAGTCGGTAGTGTCATATCCAGTTCTGCCTGTTGCTTCCTGACCTGCAAACAGATTTCTCAACAAGCAGGTCAGGTGGTTTACTATTCCCATCTCTTTCAGAATTTTCCAGTCTTTTGTGATCCACACAGTCAAAGGCTTTGGTGTAGTCAATAAAGCAGAAATAGGTGTTTTTCTGGAAGTCTCTTGCTTTTTCGATGATCCAACAGATATTGGCAATTAGATCTCTGATTCCTCTGGCTTTTCTAAAACCAGCTTGAACATCTGGAAGTTCATGGTTCATGTATTGTTGAAGCCTGGTTTGGAGAATTTTGAGCATTACTATCCTAGCATGTGAGATGAGTGCAATTGTGTGGTAGTTGGAGCATTGTTTGGCATTGCCTTTCTTTGAGAGGTAATATACATGTTTCAATGCTATTCTCTCAAGTTATCCCACCCTCGCCTTCTCCCACAGAGTCCAAAAGTCTGTTCTTTATCTCTCTGTCTCTTTTGCTGCCTTGCATATAGGGTCATCATTACCATCTTTCTAAATTCCACATATATGCATTAATATACTGTATTGGTGTTTTTCTTTCTGACTTACTTCACTCTCTATAATAGACTCCAGGTTCATCCACCTCATTAGAACTGATTCAAATGCATTCTTTTTAATAGCTGAGCAATATTCCATTTTGTATACATACCACAGCTTTCTTATCCATTCATCTGCTGATGGAAATCTAGGTTGCTTCCATGTCCTAGCTATTGTAAACAGTGCTGTGATGAATATTGGGGTACATGTGTCTCTTTCAATTCTGGTTTCCTCAGTGTGTATGCCCAGCATTGGGATTGCTGGGTCGTATGGCAGTTCTATTTCCAGTTTTTTAAGCATTTTCCACACTGTTCTCCATAGTGGCTGGACTAGTTTGCTTTCCCACCAACAGTGTAAGAGTGTTCCCTTTTTTCTGCAGTCTCTCCAGCATTTACTGTTTGTAGACTTTTTGATAGCAGCCATTCTGACCGGCATGAGATGGTACCTCATTGTGGTTTTGATTTGCATTTCTCTGATAATGAGTGATGTTGAACATCTTTTCATGTGCTTGTTAGCCATCTGTATGTCTTCTTTGGAGAAATGTCTGTTTAGTTCTTTGGCCCATTTTTTTGATTGGGTCATTTATTTTTCTGGACAACTCCAGCTGCAGGAGTTGCTTGTATATTTTTGAGGATAATTCTTTGTCAGTTGCTTCATTTGCTATTATTTTCTCCCATTCTGAAGGCTGTCTTTTCACTTTCCTTATAGTTTCCTTCATTGTGCAAAATATTTTGAGTTTAATTAGGTCCCATTTGTTTATTTTTACTTTTATTTCCATTATTCTGGGAGGTTTCTCCCATAAGCTTTATTCCCAGCAAAAATAACTTGCAAAAAGCATGAATTAAAAGGCTATTTTGCAAGATGTAGTCAAGAAATGTTCAGTACAAGAGAGATGGTAATTGTAGGTGTTCAGAAACAATTTCATCCTAAATAGCCAGCTTTTTTTGTTCAAGAAATTGAATGCAGGTATATGCATACATATGTGTATGTGTGTGTAAATATATACATAGCTAATACCAAGTTTGGAGGATTTAATAAGAAAGATAATGAGAGCCAGAAGTAGTGCATTTGAATAAGTTGTATTCTATAGACATTTTTGGAATGCATGCATGAATAAACATCAAGAGAAAAAGATGAATATCACTTGAATGCCTTAGTTAAAATGGAAGGTTGTTTTTATGTCTCAACTCAGAGATTAGAATTTAAAAAATCATTTTTCTTTATTGTGCTTCTCCTTTGCTTAACGTTTGAGTTGCCTTTTGCATCTTATGATTATTTAGTTATTAACAAGTAGCACCAAGATCTATTTTATGCCTTGCATACATCTATTCTTGAGTTTGGCATATTGTTTACTTTTTGCCTTCTATCTGGTGCCACTTCCTTGCAACATTCATAATGTTTCTTTCATTCAAAAAATGTTTATGAAGATCTTCTCTGTGCACTTTGTTGGGTATTGATGGAGGGGAGATTAATTAGCCATACATACATCTGTGAAAATTCACCTACAGTATTGTGATTAAAGATCATTATATTTTAAATTATCTTAATTTATTAATATATTAATATCAATCAAAAGTAAACGCCTACTTAAAAAAATTAGTCTAACGTAATTTTAAAGAATAAAATTGTATCATTTGAATACCCACAAACATTTTACTAAGCATCAATTATCTAAGTGAAACCATACTGCAGAAAATAGAGACATGAATCTCAGAATGTCTTCCAGAATATGAACTGTACCATGAAGTGCCCAGTGCCCCACAGTCTGGAATTCTGACATTCCATTAGCTTAGCAGAAACTTCCTCCCCTGGTCGTCTGTGCCAAGACCCAACTCAAAAGTCACTCCCCCCCGATGCCTTCCCAGTTTGGTCTCCAAGAATAGGTTTAGTATCCTTTCTGTGCATTTCCATAACAACCCAACCATAACTCTATCATGGAACAGAATACATTGATATTTTCATTAAATTTTAATTTCTAAATAATTTAAAATATGCATGAATTTATAAGAAATAATGTGAAGAGATCCCATGCACACTTTACTCAGTTTCTTTCCATGAAAATATTTATCTACTATTATATCACAACCAGAATATTAGCATTTATATACTCTAGATACCGAGCATGTCCATCAACAAAAAGATCTCTCATTTATTCAGCCACATTAGCAGTCCTCCCACTTTTATGCTCCCTACCCCACCCCATCTTTAACCACTGGCAAACACTAATCTTTTTCCTCATTGCTGTAATTTTGTCATTTCAATAATGCTATATAAATGGGTCATAAAGTTTGTAATCTTTGGGGATTGCTTTTTTACTAAGCATAATTCCCTGGAAATTCATCCAGGTTTTTGTGCATCCCCAAAATATGGATGTACCATGGTTTGTTTAAACATTCACCGTTAATCATTCATCATTCAGATGTCAGAAGGACATCTGGGCTGTTTCTAGTTTTTGACAACTAGGAATAAAAGTGCTATAAACATTCATGTACAGGTCTTTGTGTGAATATCAATTTTCATTTCTCTGGAATAAATGCCCAAGAGTGCAATTCCTGGGTCATATGGTAGTTATATTTATGTTTAGATATTCAAGAACCTGCCAAGTTATTTTCCAGAATGGCTGTGCCATTTCGCATTCCCACTAACAAGGCATATTATCTTTCCATTCTTCCCAGGCTTTGGCATTGGTACTGTTGTTTCTTTTAATTTTAGTCATTCTGACTTTAAAAAAGTAAACAGATTGCCACAATACAATATGAGAAATGCTCAAATAGATCATGTATAAAAAGCTCCAATCTAGTCTTGGGTTAGAGCAGAAGCTAATTAATGTGGAGTATAAAAAATATTTTTTTTCCTCCATTCAGGGAAAGAAAAAAAAAGATTAAAAGAGTCTTGTGAGAGGAAGAAGTCAGCTGTGCTGAACTCGGGGCTAAGGGGCAGCACCAGGGAAATTGAGAAAATGCAAATAGATTGGAAGGGTAACAGGTAATAAGGCATTTAAGGACAAGAGGATGCAAAGATGAGCAGAAATTAAACAGAGTACATTGTCTGCCTCTCTTTGACATGGCCTTCACACAGAAGATAAACTCTTGAGAGAAAGCTGGTGGTCTCATTTTGATTCACATTTGCTTCCACCTCCCAATCAAACTGTCTTTCAGTTCAGTTCAGTTTGATTCTCAGTCATTTCCGACTCTTTGAGACCCCATGGACTGCAGCATGTCAGGCCTTTCTGTCCATCACCAACTCCTGGAGTTTACTCAAACTAATGTCCATTGAGTCGGTGATGCCATCCAACCATCTTGTCCTCTGTTGTCCCCTTCTCCTCCTGCCTTCAATCTTTCCCAGCATCAGGGTCTTTTCCAATGAGTCAGTTCTTTGCATCAGGTGGCCAAAGTATTGGAGTTTCAGCTTCAGCATCAGTCCTTCCAATGAATATTCAGGACTGATTTTCTTTAGGATGGACTCGTTGGATCTCCTTGCAGTCCAAGGGACTCTCAAGTGTCTTCTCCAACACCACAGTTCAAAAGCATCAATTCTTCGGTGCTCAGCTTTCTTTATAGTCCAACTCTCACATCCATACATGACTACTGGAAAAACCATAGCTTTGACTAGATGGACTTTTGTTGTTAAAGTAATGTCTCTGCTTTTTAATATGCTGTCTAGGTTGGTCAAAACTTTCCTTCCAAAGAGTAAGTGTCTTTTAATTTCATGGCTGCAGTCACTATCTGCAGTGATTTTGGAGCTCAAAAAAATAAAGTCAGCCACTGTTTCCACTGTTTCCCCATCTATTTGCCATGAAGTGATGGGACCAGATGTCATGATCTTAGTTTTCTGAATGTTGAGCTTTAAGCCAAGTTTTTCACTCTCCTCTTTCAGTTTCATCAGAAGGCTCTTTAGTTCTTCTTCCCTTTTTGCCATAAGGGTGGTGTCATGTGCATATCTGAGGTTATTGATATATGTCCCGGCAATCTTGATTCCAGCTTGTGCTTCCTCCAGCCCAGTGTTTCTCATGATGTACCCTGCATGAAAGTTAAATAAGCAGAGTGGCAATATACAGCCCTGACATACTCCTTTTTCTATTTGGAACCAGTCGGTTGTTCCATGTCCAGTTCTAATTGTTGCTTCCTGACCAGCATACGGATTTTTCAAGAGGCAGGTCAGGTGGTCTGGTATTCCCATCTCTTTCAGAATTTTCCAGACTTTGTTGTGGTCCACATAGTTAAAGGCTTTGGCATAGTCAATAAAGCAGAAGTAGATATTTTTCTGGAACTCTCTCGCTTTTTCCATGATCCACTTGATGTTAGCAATTTGATCACTGGTTCCTCTGCCTTTCCTAAATCCAGCTTAAACATCTGGAAGGTCACAGTATACATACTGTTGAAGCCTGGCTTGGAGAATTTTGATCATTATTTTACTAGTGTGTGAGATGATTGCAATTGTGTGGTAGTTTGAACATTCTTTGGCATTGCCTTTCTGTGGGATTGGAATGAAAACTGATCTTTCCCAGTCCTGTGGCCACTGCTGAGGTTTCCTAATGTGCTGGCATATTGAGTGCAGCACTTTCACAGCATCATCTTTTAGGATTTGAAATAACTCAATTGGAATTCCATCACCTCCACTAGCTCTGTTGTAGTGATTCTTCCTAAGGCTCATTTGACTTCACATTCCAGGATGTCTGGCTGTAGGATGATGATCACACCATCATGATTATCTGGCTTGTGAAGATCTTTATTATAGTTCTTCTGTGTATTCTTGCCACCTCTTCTTAACATTTTCTGTTTCTGTTAGGTCCATACCATTTCTGTCTTTTGTTGTGCCCATCTTTGCATGAAATGTTCCCTTGATATCTCTAATTTTCTTGCAGAGATCTCTAGACTTTTCCATTCTATTGTTTTCCCCTATTTCTTTGCATTGATCACTGAGGAAGGCTTTCTTATCTCTCTTTGCTATTCTTTGTAATTCTGCATTGAAACGGGTATATCTTTCCTTTTCTTCTTTGCCTTTTGCTTCTCTTCTTTTCACAGCTATTTCTAAGGCTCCTCAGACAACCATTTTGCCTTTTTGCATTTCTTTCTTGGGGATGGTCTTGATCCCTGCCTCCTGTACAATGTCATGAACCTCATCTGTAGTTCTTCAGGCACTCTATCAGATCTATCCCTTGAATCTTTCTACTGTATAATCGTAAGGGATTTTATTTAGGTCATATCTGAATGGTCTGGTGGTTTTCCCTACTTTCTTCAATTTAAGTCTGAATTTGGCAATAAATCACATCTGCTTCCTCCTCCCAATCAAATTGTCTTAGGCAATTAATATGTGAACGGAAAGGAAAACCCAGTGAAGTAGTAGAGGAGAAGTGATCAGTGACAAGAAATGAATTCTTTGAAGTCAGAAAACTAAAGGATATGAAGTGAAATGAGAAAACAATGTTGAGCTTGGAGTAGGGTCATCAAACTACACATGTGGGCCCAGTCCACCTCTCCACCTGCTTTTTAAATAAAATATTATTGGAACACAGCTGCATGCATTCATTAACATACTGTCTGTGGCCATTTTTACATATGATGGCAGAATTGAGTAACTGAGACAGACACTGTCTATCTCAAGAAATCAAAAATATTTACTATCTGACTCTTTAAAGAAAATATTTGCCAGTGATTTTATTTTATTTTTTTAAAACAAAGGAGCAGCTGACCAAAAAGAAAAAAGAAAAAAAAGCCTAACAAGAGCCCTTTGGATTTATCAGCATATTAGGTTTTCAGAGACTCTGTGAGAGCATTTCTCAGGAAAACAGATGATATTAAGTATAAAGAAGAAGATAAAAGAAACTGGAAAACGTAAATGCAGTCACTTCCACACAGTCAACTTACTCCTGCCCCACTCTCAACAATAAAATGCATTGTCTTTATTCACTGATGATGAAACAATTTCAGAGATTTTGAGTAACTTAGCGAAAGTTGTACAGCAATACTTAGGAATCAGAACTGGAATTCAGTTCTATTTAATCAAAACTCATGTTCTTTCTGCTAGATTGGATATTTCCCTAGAATTTGTTTGAGAACCCAGGATTGAAGCCTCATGAAATTGTTTTAAATTCAAAAAATTGTGAACTTAGAAGGCAAAGTATTCTTGCAGAAAAATAAGATCTTGCAACCTCATCTGTTATCCTTAACAACAGACACACTAAAGGAGTGAGACCATTTAATAACTATGTTCAATTAACCCCATGTCCTCTCCAAATGTAAAGTAAAAATCTTATTCCACAGACACTTCTAATTTATAGGGACAACCTACTCCAAGTAAGTTTTCACAAATGTAATGGAATTCACTTACAACATCTACTCTAAAATATTTTGGATAGCAAGGAAAAAAATAAATGCAATCTTTTAAATCAATGGCCATTAAGGGAAAAAATAATAACAGCAATAACAGTGAGGAGAGGCACATCTAATGAAAGGAAAGAGAAACCTGGTAGATCAGAATCTTACTATCCTATAAAGATCTATATGAAAAACCTGAGTAAAACAATATAAATATTGTTTCTAATATATAATTCACTATTGTCCAAAGTCATAGGTTTATGTTAAATGAGACATATTAACCTCATTTTTCATCACTCCTTTATTAATCTTCAGGCCAACAATTTTAAGTATGATAGGCAGATGTAAGGAAGGGGTTTCTATAATATATATCATCATTAATTAGAAAGTATTTTAAAACATTCATACTCAGTGGAGGCAATTTGGCCCCTCTGGGTACATATACAAATGTCTGGAAACATTCTGGGTTTACACAGCCTAAGGTAGAGGAAAGTACTACTGACATCTCAAGGGGAGAAGCCAGAGATGCTGTTAAACATCCCACAGTGCACAGGACAGCCTCTTGCAATAAATAATTTGCTGGCCTATAATGTCAGTCGTGCCCAGGTTAAGGTATCCCACTTCACAGGAGCACCACTGTGGCACAGGGACATTGCAGTCAATGACATGGTCTCCAACATTTCAAACATACTAATTATGCATAGGCAAATGTTATTTGCAAAGTCATGAAACACAACCTTTAGACTCTCAAAGTTGGGAAGGACAGCCTGAAAGGAAGACTCATGGACGGATAATTGAAATATTTAAAATGTTGTATTATATAAAAATAATGACATATTATATCAATGTTAGCATGTATGAATTTTAATAAAAATTTGTCCTCCTCTTCAAAGATGGTTTTAGCTTCAAAGGTAGTATTACCATCCGACTGTATGCATATACCCTTTGGACCAGTAGCCTATAACCTAAGAACAGTGCATTAAAAACCTGTATGAGGCATGTTGCCAATTCATCCACAAAGAGAGATAAATGTGTGACTAGAAAAGTACTTGTTGTACACAAGCTGCAGCTGTGTGTAACTGATACCTAATTACTCAGCTAGAACGTATTATCCATCAGGCAGAACAAAGGTGGGTAATTTGCTATTATCTACTGAGATGATTTACCAAATTGCTGCATAAAAATACACTTAGCTCATATTAAAGTTATGACATTAACCAATCAAACACAAGCATGTTCAGAATTAATGGTGATTTGACCTAACGATCCTTTGTGGGATTTAGAAAATACACCCCACTGTAATAAACTAAAGGTAATAAAAATGTCTTAATTGGAAACCTGAAATTGACATCAGAATTCTTCAAGAACAACTATAAAGATTTCAATAAAGTTTGATAGTCAAAAGTTATAATATGGGAAAATGACAGTAATAATTTGAAAATAAAATACATTTGTTACTGCTTTGGTTATTTATCTGTAATAAACTATATACAGATATTAATGTATAATGAAATTTGAACAGAAATGTAGTGGTGATGAATACTACCCTCTTCTATCTTAATAATAAACTTACAGAGACTTGAAGTGGAGAAAAATCTTCTGATAGCTGACTTTGTCATCAAGTAAACACTAGAAACTTCTCTGGTAAATAGGTTCATTACTCTCAATTCTTCACTCCTTTCCTGTACTGGAATTAGAGACTCCATGCCCTTTGTCACATAATTTTGCATTACCTTCCACTAATGTGCATTGTATGTTTCCTCATTCAGTTGTTGTTGAGTTTAGTCACATGATTTGTTTGTCCTGTCATAGCATGTGGACTAAAGTGATGATCCTTAGACACAAGCTGAAGCCTCTAAAGGCATTTCATAACTCTGCTCACCTTTTTTGCTCTCATGCCATTTTCCATAAGAAAAACATGCCTCACACAACTGTTAACAAATTAGAGAAATATAGAGCTGACCCTTGACTTGAAAGCAAAGAAAATATTTGTCATTGTAACTCATTGAGATTTTTGAGGCTGTGTGTTAAACAGGGAAAACTACTATTTTTCTTAAAAAAAGCTTTTCTAGAAATGTTTATACTATCGATGTTTGATGTTTACCTGCCCAACATTTGTTTCCCTGATTTTCAATCAAAAATCCAACTTTATCCTGTATCTTTAGGAAGGAGTTGCTGTGGTAAACCAAGTCTTGGCATTTTTCTAGTCACTGTAATTTGACTAAGTAATGGGCATAAAAATTTAGCTGACCAAGCACAATAAATTTCAAGACTTCATGAAAATTTACCAGAAAAGAATTCCACTGTTTCCTTCTAGTATTTTAAGAAAAATGGGTAATGTAAGAAGCAGAACTAAAGAGCCTCTTGATGAGGGTGAAAGAGGAGAGTGAAAAAATTGGCTTAAAATTCAATATTTAAAAAACTTAAGATCATGGCACCTCCCATCACTTCATGGCAAATAGATGGGGAAAAAGTGGGAACAGTGGCAGACTTTATTTTCTTGGCTCCAAAATCACTACAGACAGTGACTGCAACAATGAAATTAAAAGACACTTGCTCCTTGAAAGGAAAGCTATGACAAAGCTAAACAGCATATTAAAATGCCGAGACATCATTTTGCTGACAAAGTCCCTATAATAAAGCTCTGGTTTTTCCAGTAGTCCTGTATGGATGAGAGAGTTGGACTATAAAGAAGGCTTAGCACTGAAGAATTAATGCTTTCAAACTGTGGTGTTGGAGAAGACTCTTGAGAGTTCATTGGACTGCAAGGAGATCAAACCAGTCAATCCTACAAGAAATCAGTCCTGAATATTCATTGGAAGGACTGATACTGAAGCTGAAGCTCCAATATTTTGGTCACATGATGTGAGAAGCTGACTTGGAAAAGATGAGACACTGATGCTGGGAAAGGCTGAGGGCAAGAAGAGAAGGGGGTGACAGATGAAATGGTTGAATGGCATCATCAACACAATGGACATGAGTTTCAGCAAAATCTGAGAGATAGTGAAGGATAGCCTGAACAGGATAGCCTAGCATGCTGCAGTCCATGAGGTCACAAAGAGTCAGACATGACTTAGCAATTGAACTACTACAACAGACATCTTCCTACAAAGGAGAAATCTAGTGCTATGGAGACAAAAGTCAACAAAATTGAAAGTTGAGTCATGAAACAAATCCTAATGATGAGACTGCCCAGTCTCTGAACCCAACTATATTGGAAAGTTAATTTAGCTGTGGCTCTTTATATGTATTGATAATTTCCTTTTATCTTTAATCCAATTTTATGGAGTTATTTGTCACTGACCACAGAGAGATTCATAATGGATACAGTATCTATGGCATCAATTTAAAGCATAGGAAATAGAGAAAATATTTTTTAATTTGTCCTTTTTAAAATTAATTAAATTATTTGTTTTTATTGCAGTAATACTGATTTATAGCATTATATGAATTTCATGTACACAGCATTATACTTCTACTTCTCTATACCCTACAATGTGCCCACAAGAAATGAAATGTGTTGGCTTAAGGATGAGGTTGGTAGGAACATAAACTGGCATAGCCACTATGAAAGTCAGTATGGAGGTTCTCAAAAAAACTTTAGAATAGAACTGCCATATGATCCAGCTATCCCACTGCTGGGTATTTATCTAGAGAAAATATTCTTATTAAACACAGTTTTCCTTTATTTGAGCTGAAACACTCAGTTATTTTGTAATGTGTATAAAAAGAAGAATTTACTGCAGAAAGAGAATAATTACAAAAGCATATGCAAAATACATGCCTAAATATCCTTCTATTCATATAATTTTCTTGTAAAAGTGAATATCATGACATAATTATAGTTTAACCAAATTCCAATGTAAAATTAACATTTCAAAGATATAATGGAATTATAATATTTTTCCTACAGGTCAAAATATTTTATCAATTCAACCTAAATTTATAAAATCTTCCAAACTTCCCAAGGAAATAAAAGAGACTATATAAAACTCTACTAAATTTTAAATGAACAAATTTAATCCCAGGTTAATAAAGAAGACATAAACACCTCTGAAGATGGAGAGAATAAATTGTATCTATCCTGAGTCAAGTCTGCATGAATCTATTTTTCTAGATAATACAGGTAAAGTGTATTTTCTGTAATTTAGTAAAGGAAACGTAATCAGATTGCCTCAACTCAGAGTAAAGTTTTCTTTAGCAACCAAGAGTAGAGTTGCCAAGTGTCTGGTAATTACATTATCAGATGTTAATATTTCACTTCTGGTTGTTTAGAAGTAATATATTATTTCTCTGAAATACCATTTTGTATTATTTGGAAATAATAGCCTGCCATGTTCCAAACAAAAATAATTATTTCTGTTAATAATATATGTCTTTATCTTTAGAATTTTCTAGAATTATATTTTTTATAAATTGCACCTTGATTTTTTTATATTCACTTATTATATTAGAGTATTTTCCTATAACAAACATGTGTTTAAAAAATCTTTCAATAAACACACATCCTACTTTAAGTAAGAGCCAGTCTTACAATGGTCTCCATGAATTGCATCCTTTCTCTATCTGTTGATCCCAACTACCTCCCCGTCCTTAATTTGATTCTGGTCACAACAAACCCACTGCATTTCCTCCAACATGCAATGATAGACTGGAGTTACTGCTTTTGTAGTAACTATCCACTGGTTTGGAATCTCTCCACTCTGATGTGCAAGGCTCATTCCACAACTTTCTCCAGATGGCAAATCTCTGTGAGATGCACCACAATCTTTCCAGTGACTGTGGTCATGGTTCCCAGAGTCAGAATTCATGAACTAGCTGTGTGACCTTGAGAAAGCTACGGAGCCTCTCTGTGCTTTGAATAACAATAACTACTTCGTGGGCCTGATGGTGCAAATGAAATAAATTTATGCTACAAAATCCACTCCCTTAACAGCATTTTCAGGGCTTCAAATCAACTCTTTTACTTAATGCTATTTTTCCTACTGTCCATTTGCATTTCATATCATACTCTATTCCTCACTGGTTATTACTGATAATATTAACTAAAGAGCCTCTTGATGAAAGTGAAAGAGGAGAGTAAAAAAGTTGGATTAAAACTCAACATTCAAAAACTAAGATGGCATCTGGTCCCATCACTTCATGGCAAATACATGGGGAAACAATGGAAACAGTGAGAGACTTTATTTTCTTGGACTCCAGAATCACTGCAGATGGTGACCGCAGCCATGAAATTAAAAGATGCTTGCTCCTTGGAAGAAAAGCTATGACCAATCTAGATGGCATATTAAAAAGCAGAGACATAACTGACAAAGGTCTATATAGTCAAAGCTATGCTTTTTCCAGTAGTCATGTACGGATGTGAGAATTGAACTATAAAGAAAGCTGAGTGCCAAAGAATTGATGCTTTCAAACTGTGGTGTTGGAGAAGACTCTTCAGAGTCTCTTGGCCTGCAAAGAGATCAAACCAGTCAATCCTAAAGGAAATCAGTCCTGAATTTTCATTGGAAGGACTAATGCTGAAGTTCCAATACCTTGGCCATCTGATACAAAGAACTGACTCATTTGAAAAGACCCTGATGCTGGGAAAGATTGAAGACAGGAGGAGAAGGGGATGATAGAGGATGAGATGGTTGGATGGCATCACCGACTCAATGGACATGAGTTTGAGCAAGCTCTGGGAGTTGGTGACCTGACAGGACAGGGAACCCTGGCATCCTGTAGCATGTGGAGTTGCAAAGAGAGGATATGACTGAGTGACTGAACTGAACTGAACCGCTGCTGTGCTCCTATTGAATATACAGTGATTAAATGAACTGAACAAAGCACAGAAGGAACCATTGTCATAACAGGATTGTGTTTTTTTTTTAAAATAATCGTGACCTCCTTCTGAAAAACAAAGTGAGTTCTAATTCCTCTGAGATTATATTTTTGTCAGCAGAGGAATGTAGGCAAGAAGGTAGAATGGTGAGATTTTCATTTCTCACCCTACCTTCAACGTGAGATGGGCCCCCTTCCTTTTGGCCATCCAAATATATTGGATTTTCCTTTATTATTTTTACTATCTTCCCTCAGCTTCTACCTCCACACTAATGATTTGCAATCATAAAACAAATGACCTTTGCTAGGCAGCTGTGTTTTTTCCCTTTAACTTGGGAGTGTTACATTTTTTTTTTATTTTAAATATTATAGCACAACTTGTTAGTATAATATTAGTAGCAGCAGTTTTCAAACAACTACATCATAATTTTATTCAATTCGCTGGAATACTGTGTTCTTTTCTGACTCTATATATTTTGTCCTTTAATATCATTTACTTTATTTGGATACAGGTTGCTCACTGGATGCATTATGAAACTCCACACGACTGTATTATGAGAGCAATACTTCCCTGCTGTGCTCAGCTCTGCTCTAGCTTTGCTTAAGTATGCCATGTGAGGGAGGGGGGAGGGCTCCTTCTTTAATTCTTGAAAAAAGATGAAACTACTGTTCACTGCTCCTCTCACTGAAAGAAAACAAAAATACACTTAAACTTAGATGTCCTCTAGGGCTACCTAAAATATGATTTCTCAAAATAGAACCCACAAACAACTGCATTAGAGGCAGTTTGAGTGCTTTTTGAAAAATGAGAACCACTATGTCTTATCCTAAACCTTTTAGTGAACTCAAATTTGAGGAGACAGGGCAGAAGAGTTTTCATTTTGAACAAGTACTCCGAAGTAATTTGTGTGTGTGATATATAAATTAAATATTATTCAACAAATAAATACTCTGCATCTACTATGTGCCATTTCCTATACTGATTTCTGTGACTACAATAATAAACAGAGACATAATCCCCGTCCAACTAAAATTTCAGCTGAGTGAGGAGCTGGATATTTGTAAATAAGCAACATACAACCAAGCACCGACTCTCAACTAGGACACAGGCTATGATGGAGAGAAATTCAGAAATATGGACATTTGGCCAGGAATTTGAAGGAAAACTTCTCTGAACTGAAACCCAAAACTGAGTATAAATGAACTCAAGAAAAGGGGGAAAGATGGTTATGTTCCAGGCAATGGGAAAACAGTATCAAAAATGATGTGGGATAAAGAAGCTTGGAGAGAAAAGGAGGAAGGCACAAAGCCCAGGGTGTGATAACAACAGGGCAGAGGGAGCAGATTGTGAGAAGAAGGTACTGAGTCTTGTAGACCAGCTTTGCCTTTATTCTGTAAATACAAAGGGAGCCTCTTTAGGGTTTAATGGCAGGCAGGCCACTGGCAGGGTTATAGTTGAGATTAGTTTTGTTGGTCCTAGAGCTGTACTTTTCTCCTTTGCTTTTCACTTCTCTTCTTTTCACAGCTATTTGTAAGGCCTCTTCAGACAACCATTTTGCCTTTTTGCATTTCTTTACTTGGGTATGGTCTTGATCCCTCTCTCCTGTATAATGTCACGAACCTCCAGCCATAGTTCATCAGGCACTCTATCTGTCAGATCTAGTCCTTTAAATCTATTTGTCACTTCCACTGTATAATCTTAAGGGATTTGATTTAGGTCATGCCTGAATGGTCTAGTGGTTTTCCCTACTATCTTCAATTTAAGTCTGAATTTGGCAATAAGGACTTCATAATCTGAGCCACAGTCACCTCCCAGTCTTGTTGTTGCTGACTCTCCATCTTTGGCTGCAAAGAATATAATCAGTCTGATTTTGGTGTTGACCATCTAGTGAAGTCCATGTGTAGAGTCTTTTCTGGTGTTGTTGGAAGATGGTGTTTTCTATGACCAGTGTGTCCTCCTGGCAAAACTCTATTAGCCTTTGTCCTGCTTCATTCCGTACTCCAAGGCCAAATTTCTCTGTTACTCTAGATGTCTCTTGACTTCCTACTTTTGTGTTCCAGTCCCCTATAATAAAAAGGACATCTTTTTTGGGTGTTAGTTCTAAAAGGTCTTGTAGATCTTCATAGAACCGTTCAACTTGAGCTTCTTCAGCATTACTGGTCGGGGCACAGGTTTGGATTACTCTGATACTGAATGGTTTGCCTTTGAAATGAACAGAGATAGAATAACAAAACAAAAGAATAGTAAGGAGAAATAAGAAAACCTTCCTCCGTGATCAGTACAAAGAAACAGAGGAAAACAATAAAATGGGAAAGACTAGTGGTCTCTTCAAGAAAATTAGAAATACCAAGGGAACATTTCATGCAAAAATGGGCTCAATAAAGGACAGAAATGGTATGGACGTAATAGAAGCAGAAAATATTAAGAAGAGGTGGCAAGAATACACAGAACTGTACAAAAAAGATCTTCACAATCCAGATAAACATGATGGTGTGATCACTCACCTAGAGCCAGACATCCTGGAATGTGAAGTCAAGTGGGCCTTAGGAAGCATCACTATGAACAAAGCTAGTGGAAGTGATGGAATTCCAGTTGAACTATTTCAAATCCTGAAAGATGATGCTGTGAAAGTGCTGCACTCAATATGCCAGCAATTTGGAATACTCAGCAGTGGCCACAGGACTGGGAAAGGTCAGTTTTCATTACAATCCCAAAGAAAGGCAGTGCAAAGAATTCTCAAATGCACGATTGCACTCATCTCACACATTAGTAAAGTAATGCTCAAAATTCTCCAAGCCAGGCTTCAACAGTATGTGAACCATGAATGTTTAAGCTGGATTTAGAAAAGGCAGAGGAACCAGAGATAAAATTGCCAACATCCACTGGATCATCAAAAAAGCAAGAGAGTTCCAGAAAAGCATCTATTTTTGATTTATTGACTATGCCAAAGCCTTTGGCTGTGTGGATCACAATAAAATGTGGAAAATTCTTCAAGTGATGGGAATACCAGTCCATCAACCTGCCTCTTGAGAAAACTGTATGAAGGTCAGGAAGCAAGAATTAGAACTGGACATGGAACAACAGACTGGTTCCAAATAGGAAAACGAGTACAGCAAGGCTATATATTGCCACCCTGCTTATTTAACTTATATGCAGAGTACATCATGAGACACGCTGGGCTAGAAGAAGCACAAGCTGAAATCAAGATTTCCAGGAGAAATATCAATAACCTCAAATATACAGATGACACCCCCTAATGGCAGAAAGTGAAGAAGAACTAAAGAGCCTCTTGATGAAAGTGAAAGAGGAGAGTGAAAAAGGTGGCTTAAAGCTCAACATTCAAAAAACTAAGATCATGGCATCCTGTCCCATCACTTCATGGCAAATAAATGGGGAAACAATGAAAACAGTGGGTGACTTTATTTTTTTGAGCTCCAAAATCACTGCAGATGGTGACTGCAGCCATTTAAGTAAAAAATGCTTACTCCTTGGGAGGAAAGTTATGACCAACCTAAAGAGCATACTAAAAAGCAGAGGCATTACTTTACCATCAAAGGTCCATCTAGTCAAAGCTATGGTTTTTCCAGTAGTCGTGTATGGACGTGAGAGTTGGACTATAAAGAAAGCTGAGCGCCAAAGAAGTGATGCTTTTGAACTGTGGTGTTGGAGAAGACTCTTGAGAGTCTCTTGGACTGCAAGGAGATCTAACCAGTCCATCCTAAAGGAGATCGGTCCTGGTGTTCAGTGGAAGGACTGATGTTGAAGCTGAAACTCCACTTTGGCCTCCTGATGTGAAGAGTTGACTCATTTGAAAGACCCTGATGCTGGGAAAGATTGAAGGTGTGAGGAGAAGGGGATGACAGAGGATGAGATGGTTGGATGGCGTCACCAACTCAATGGACATTAGTTTGAGTAAACTCTAGAAGTTGGTGATGGACAGGGAGGGCCTGGCACGCTGCAGTCCATGTGGTCGCAAAGAGTTGGACATGACTGAATGAGTGAACTGAAAAGCTGCACGCCAGTAGCCACGTATGTCTATTGACATTTAAATGTAAAAAAAATAGAAATTTAATTCCTCAACCACCCTAACTACATTTCAAGTGCTTAAAAGCCTCATTTGACTGGTAGCTACCCATCAGACAGCATAGATACAGAATATTCATCATCACAGAGAGTTCTATTGGCAGAGCCGCTCAAAGTGTGGTCTGCAGACCCCTGAATATCAGGCATCCCCAGCGAGCTAATTAGAAATAAATAATATGAAGTCCCATGCTGTATTTGAAGATAACTCTTAGCTGACCTTATGCATATCAACATTTGAGAACCATAATTCTAAAAGGTAACTGACGTTTTAAAGGAATCCTATTAATAATTTTCTACTTTGAGTGGGGTGAAAAGCACAGAGAAACTTCCTATATAGGGAATGACAGAAGAAATGAGGATGTTGCCAAGTACCAATCTGGGCCTCAGTTTCATGAGAGCTCAAGTCCCTTTAGGAACTCAGTGAAATATATACATCACCTGGTTCCAATCAAATGCTTTACATTAGGGGAAAAAAAGATTGTCTTAAGGTTCTTTCCAAACATGATTTCTAGGTATTGCCCTGCTGTCTTCCCTTCCCATCCATTCCCTCAGACTATCGCTCTCTAATATCTTGCTGTTGTAAGAAGGATTGCTACATATCATACCAATAGAATACAGGCTGTGACACAAAAAGCTTCATTTTCTTCTTTAGAGCTCCCGATGGAAAGCTATAATGTGTGAAATGTTATTTGTTAGATCGTTAAAAGAAACTAATGAACTCACTGGCTTCCTGAAACTGTAGTTCTATTTTTCAGGAGTATGGTTGCCTATTTATTTTTAACTGTACAATTATCAAACACAGAGATCAAGTTGTGATTGTTACCCATTTCAGACATGCATTCCCCTCCACTTTTATTACACAGTCTGTTAGATGACAAAATACCTGAGGAAGCTCACCAAAATCCCAGACTTCCAAACAAAGCATGATAACATATCGGAGGACGGACAAGACTTCCGAATAACTAACCTAGGCTAAGGTTTAATTTTCAAACTAAAGAAAGAGTACAATAACAAAAGCATAATAATCTTTAAAAATGAGCACTGATCTATAATGAACACTTACTGATCATTAAGGACTGAATGCTTGCATCCTCTCAAAATTCATATGTTGAATCCCTAACCCTCAATGTGTTGGCATTTAGAGACAGGGTTGGGAGGAATGAGGGTTAGCAGAGGTCATGATCTGACAGATTGCCTCTCCTTGAGACTTTGTACGATTTCAGCAAGAACCGTGCTAAATCAGGTTAGCCATAATGTCCCAGCCTCAATATCTTATCACGTTCAATCGCTAATTGGGTTCCTCATCCCCCACTCCCTCCAGGTGACATCTGATCTCCCTGGCCCCTTGAGCAAGAATCCTGTTAGGTTCATTTAGCTAGAACCTGTCTTACCCCTGATGTTTATTCTTGGCAATTTTCCATCTACTGATATCACTCTGATTTTTGACTAAAAATTTCCACCATTCCTTCCTTTATTGAGAGTTGAACCCAGACTCTCATGCTTCAAAAAACTCCATACCCCCAAGTGCTTGAAAAGTTTTGACAACTATATTAAATTATTACTTGCTTTTGATGCTGCTGCTGCTGCTAAGTTGCTTCAGTCGTGTCCGACTCTGTGTGACCCCATAGACGGCAGCCCACCAGGCTCTTCTGTCCCTGAGATTCTCCAGGCAAGAATACTGGAGTGGGCTGCCATTTGCTTTTAAACAGATGCTATTATTTTTACAGGTATATTTAGGCTGTATATAAAAAACAAATGCATATTTGTATTTTTATCCAAGAAATCTTATTCATTTGAATTCATGTAGCACAGACAAGATGGCTTGCTAAACATATAAATGTATGATTCAGTTCAGTTCAGTCACTCAGTCGTGTCTGACTCTTTGCAATCCCACGCATCGCAGCACTCCAGGCCTCCCTGTCTATCACAAACTCCCGGAGTTTACTCAAACTCATACCCATCGAGTCAGTGATGCCATCCAGCCATCTCATCCTCTGTCATCCCCTTCTCCTCCTGCCCCCAATCCCTCCCAGCATCAGGGTCTTTTCCAGTGAGTCAGCTCTTAGCACGAGGTAGCCAAAGTATTGGAGTTTCAGCTTCAGCATCAGTCCTTCCAATGAACACCCAGGGCTGATCTCCTTTAGGATGGACTGGTTGGATCTCCTTGCAGTCCAAGGGACTCTCAAGAGTCTTCTCCAACACTATAGTTCAAAATCCTATTTTGTAACTAATTGTGGGACCTGGGCAGGTCACTCTGGGGCAAACTTCATAGGGCAAAGTACTCCCCTGTGGGAAAAAAAGGGGCTGTTGCTAACTATCCCTGTCCCAGACGTAATACTGTTTGATTTTTGTTCTTAAAGTCTTATTAAGAACTCCATTATCTCAGCTGGCAAAATAAAATGTTTGATCTTTATAACAAGTTTAGGTTCTGCCATTTGGCTAGTTTGAATTTTGGTCCCCAGGTTCAAAAATGAAAGGAAGGTAGGAAGGAAGGGAAGGAGAGAGGGAGGGAAGGAGGGAGGAAGGTCAATCATATGTGCTACTCTAAAAAAAAAAAAAAAAAAAAAACCTAAAAAAGTTCAGATGTCAATTAGCTGATAGAATCTGTCCTGTTAGCAAACATAAAATAACTAGCTATATTGGTTGGAACTTTTTTCAGTTATAAGTGACAGAAACCCACTTCAAAAGAGATAAAGCAAAAAGAAAAAAAAACAATATTTAGTGATTCACATAAATGAAAAGTTCGTGAGTGTAAGGGAAAATATCTTTGCCAGCATGTCTAGGCTTACATATTCTCATCATCTCTTTCTTAAAAAAAAAAAATCCCAGAATTAAATCTCATCAATCAGAAAGGATGATGCGCCACATTTCAGTCCTATAGTCAATAGGCTGTATACCTATGCTTTGAACCAGGAATGAAGGCAGCCTCACTTTTAAGCACCTTGAAACCACAAGGAAAACCCAGTAAAATTACTGTAAGAATTGAGAATGAATATTGGCAAGCAAATTTGGGAATGAATTTGGCAAAGCAAAAAATGAATTTGGCAAGCAAAAAACAATAATCATCCACTTTGTCAAGAAAAATATTAAGTTAAATATAATGGTAAGTGACTGAGTGGTTGTCCCATCTTACTAAAGATAATATAATAATAACTGCAAATTACTGAGAATTTCCTATATGCCCAGGATTGTGCTAAATGCTTGACACACATTGTCCACTTTATCTTACATACAGATGAAAAAAGAGAGTCTCAAAGAAGTGATGTCACTTGCACAGAATCCCAAAAGCTAATAAAAAGCAGAACTGAAACACAATATGGATTTATCTGATTTCCCAGTTCATTTTCTGAAGAGTTTTAACCGCTATGTTGCTTCCATAAGAACTAACTTGATATCTTATTCTCAGAGAGTACAAGACAACAGAAGTTGCAAAGTAAAATAACTTCATTATGCAGCTTCAAAAAAAAATGGTTGTTTATAACAGAAAAGCTCAATTGAATATAGTTTACTAATAATGTCCAGAAGGGGTCTGTGACAAAATCAGTAGCTGTAGTGTCTTAAATAATTCAGTTACCTTATTTCCAATATAGCAGAGTGTTACCAAAAAAAAATCAAAGACATTACTTTGCCAACAAAGGTCCATCTAGTCAAAGCAGTAGAGTCATATATGGATATGAGAGTTGGACTGTAAAGAAAGCTGAGTGCCAAAGAATTGGTGCTTTTGAACTGTGGTGTTGGAGAAGACTCTTGAGAGTTCCTTGGACTGCAAGGAGATCCAACCAGTCCATCCTAAAGAAAATCAGTCCTGAATGTTCATTGGAAGGACTGATGTTGAAGCTGAAACTCCAATACTTTGGCCACTTGATGTGAAGAACTGACTCATTTGAAAAGACCCTCATGCTGGGAAAGATTGCAGGTGGGAGGAGAACGGGGCGACAGAGAATGAGATGGTTGGATGGCATCACTGACTCAATGGACATGAGTTTGAGTAAACTCCGGGAGTTGGTGATGGACAGGGAGGCCTCGCCTGCTGCAGTCCATGGGGTTGCATAGAGTCGGACACAACTGAGCAACTGAACTGAACTGACAGTGTTACAAAAAATTATTTTCATAAAATATATACATGTATAGATATGTTTGTGTATGTACACACAAAATTAAAATACAGTATTTCCAAAAGAGTTATTAACAGTCAGAACCCTGAGAACCATTCACAGCCCTCAGAATTATAAGTTTTATCAGTTACTAGTGATACCAGAATTATCCCAAGTCATACTGGGACATCACTAATTTAATATTTGAAACTTGAAACTTAGCTGTTCGTATTCCTACAATCCACCAGGACTGTAGGAAAGAGTAGGAAAGAGTACATGTCATAGCCTTCAATTGATAATCTGCCAGGACTGTCCTCACCTGCTTTATGGCATCTTTATATTGTTTTTATTTAGACCTTTAAAGAAGGAGTTAATGAGCTTAAATCTCTTCACTTATTCTCTACAGTCAATCATTGTTACCATTAATCTAAACAATATCCTACAGTAAGGTTAAAAATAATGGTCTATGGTTCAAATTCAACCTGCTGCCTGTTTTTGTCAGTAATGTTGTATTAGAACCTAGTCATGAACATTAATTTACACACTGCTTATTGCTGCTTTTGCACTACAGTGGCAGAGTCAAACAGTTGCTACAGGGAGCATCTATCCCCAGAAATGAAAATATTTACTATGTAGTCCTCTATAGCAAAATGTTGCCATGTTCTACACTATGGCATGCACACTTCTAGAAGGATTTGATAAATTTCAGCAGTGTAGAAATTGTCCTCCTATTTCATAAGTTGCTGGGAAGGAACTATTGAATCCATATTGAATTTCTCATGCTATTAAAAAGAATGTCATGTCACACCTCACACTGACCTTTGAAAATGCGGTAATGAAGTGTTTACCAGGCAAGTTGGTCCAGAACATCTGAGAGTTCATCCCATGCCAGGACTGTCCTCACCTGCTTTATGACATCTTTATATTGTTTCTATTTAGACC
The DNA here is from genome assembly GCF_023699985.2 of Odocoileus virginianus. Classification (NCBI taxonomy): domain Eukaryota; kingdom Metazoa; phylum Chordata; class Mammalia; order Artiodactyla; family Cervidae; genus Odocoileus; species Odocoileus virginianus. Next base: position 24,218,390 of record NC_069699.1, read on the forward strand.
TTTAAAGAAGGAGTTAATGAGCTTAAATCTCTTCACTTATTCTCTTTGGGGCAACTGTCAATTGAAGGCTATGACATGTACTCTTTCCTTGAAAATGTTCCTTAAAATGTTTTAAACCTTAAAACTTTCCTTAACAGCTTCCCTTGTATTGGTCTCTACAAACTGTACCTTGTTCCCTTTCCACTAAATCATGTTGACCCTGGAGTCATATATAAATTAGACACGTTCAACTCTTAACGGCATTCATGGCTACTGAGGGACTTGTCCTTTGAAAGATTAACTGAGCACTTGGCCTTTATTGGTCTGTTCTTAGAATTACTGTATTTCATCTGTTTTTCTTAAGCAACTGGGTCTCTGGATGACCCACTTCCAACAAAGAAGGTGATTTGCTTTACAGAAGAGCATACTGTATTTTCCCTGATTCTGAATTAAACTCTAGGGATAATTTTTTCCATTTTGTACACGCAGACTGATAACGCCAACCTTACCCAATTGGATGGAAAGATGATATTTTAGATGTGAAATTCAAGTCCTGATCTTTTATCCTCAACTCTAGACTTCACAGGGAAGCCCTGATCAAATTTCCAGCAGTTACATGCAACATATTAGGCATTAGGGTATACCGCAGAGAAATATCTCTAATGGTGTGCAAGTTGCTGAAGATATCTCACTTGTGCTGTTTAAATAAACTAGTCATGTTTCATCATGCACCATAATGTTTCACTGTTAGCTATACAAACCTTAAGAAGTTTCATATTTTCAGCAAAGACATGAATTTGAAAATGCACAAGTGTTCACCCCAAGCCAGAGCAGAATAAAATCCCCCTCAAAGGAGGAATGCATTTGTAATGCATTTGTTGTAATGAGACCATATAGTTACCAGAAAAGCAAAACTAGCTACAGTCTCTAGAATATTCTGAAACCTATGCAACAAAGCTCTTAACAAGGAAAACAGGATTGCAACATGGATGAGAGAATCCTATCTCTCAGTTAAGATCTTACTAAGGCAAATTGTTCATTTCTGCATGTTGTTCCACTTATGGAAAGAAGTTGTGCCCCTTAACTCCAGTTCCGAATACTCCAAAAGAACATTTGCATCAGCCCTGATATCTGCAAATGACATCCCAGGAATGTGAATTTTCTAGTACTAAAACTGCTAAAATGCAAATAGGAATGTCTTCACTAATCCTGCAGTTACATATGTCTTGATAAGACTGTGTTAAGACTTATTTTAAAATACACTGTGTTCGATATGTTTTCTCCCTGACCAACCATCCATGCAAGAAGACTGTGTCACCCACCATAAGGTGGTGATCTGTTCCAGCAATCAGGATGGGATCAACTAACCAACTGGAGACAGGTCTTTCTTTAGAAGAAGCACATTCTATTAGAAGAAATGCATTCTATTAGAAGAAATGCATTCTATTAGAAGAAATGCATTCTCTTTCCACTGAGGATGTCAAGCTGCTCATGGTGACCCTGGACTTAATGTACATTTGCTCCAAAATGGCAGTCCATCTGAGGGTGTAGGTAGCACAACAAGCAGTTAGGAGACTTGGAAAGACAAATCCCATTATCTAAGGCCGAGAGTGAAGTGATACCTAATGGAAGAACCACCATAATATTTCAGTTAATTGAAGTTAATTAATTCACTTTTTGTTTAAGCTGTTTATGGATAGGTTACTGTCACTTGCAAGAGGATAGTCACAAGTACAACATGCTTTTACAAATGCTCAAAACACAATGAAAACTCTATTATGATATGTTTATTAGATGTCAAAATTTTTGAGATATGTGACACCTGACAGGAATATTTTGATATGTGAGGAAGAAGGAGGAAGAATCTAGAACAGTCAGCACAATCCATGAGCTCTGAATGGAAGCAGAATAACCAGGTACCCAGAAAGGAAAGGTGGAAGAATGGTGATGGGAGGGGCATTAAAAAGGGAGATATCTAGAGGCGAAAGACATGCTTTCATGTACTTGACCCCAATGTTTGGAGTTAGGAATGATTTAGCAAGCGATACTATTTCTCCACTGCTATGAGCAAGAGTGCCCATTATATTAATATTTATTTCATGTTTTTTACCTCATTAACAAATACCTCTACCACATATCAGATGAGAACTTTAAAACTACTACACCAAGCTATTACTGATGGCCTTTCTGTCTATGGATGAACAGTTGGGGCCTGGAGTGATCAAATCCTTGAGCAAGTCATTGTCAACCATGGAAATCATGAATAGCAATGGTGAAAATCATTAGAGTCTCTTGTTTTGTTCAAGTCATTTTGCTTCCCTAAGACTTAGTTTCCTTGTTTTCAAAAAGGAATAGAACACGAAGATGATATACTATAGAGATTGACAGTGAAAATTACACTTAGTATAAAACAATATATGAAAATAGTCTATGTGGCACCATAATACAGTAGGTATTAATTAAATTATAGCTGCTGTATTTTCTATAAACACATTTTACATGTTTGCCAATTACATTTACACTTGTCTGTAAATGCACATATTTAAGACAAATTACTTTTTCCAGACAGAATGTATACACAAAAGGATTTGTAAAAGGAAAAATATTGATTTTTCAGAATCCTATATTGCTGTCATGGTTTAAATACTGGAGTTTTAGAAGAAAATTTCTTAGAATCATGTAAATATCTAATTAACCTATCCTCCTAATTAGGTAATTTATTCATTATAAAGCAAGTATTGACACTGAAATTATCAAATGACACAGCAGAACAAAACTGGATTTGAGGCAATCATGTTTTTATGAGTAAATAATACTCATAAGTGAAACAGATTAATAGTCAAATTAAATTATGACTTCTTTTAGAGCCTGTTTATGTCCTAATTTCAGAAATGTATACATCAATCATGCTATTTAACAGTGCAATCACAAAGGTCAGTGTACTTTTCAAAAGCTAACAGGGGTCTAACAGACTTGAGAAAGGTATTAGTCTTAGCAGAAAGCTAGCATTTGAAAGTTAATGAAAAATTGACAAAGTTGTGAAAGCAAATACCAAAGGAAGTGTCTATGCATAAAATATTCAGCAAGATAATAAGGTAAAATGGCACTGGTGAGCTTATTTTTTTATTGCAGTAAAATTGATGCATAATATTGTGTTAATTGCTGCTGTAGAGCAAAGTGATGCAGCTATACATATATATATACACTTTTAAAAAATATTCTTTACTATTATGATTTATCATAGGATACTGAATGTAGTTCTCTGGACTATACAGCAAGATCTTGTTGTTTATCCACTCTTAAACATAAACACTTACATCTGGGACTTACCGGGTTGTCCAGTGGTTAAGACTTCCCTTCCAGTGCAAGGGGTGCTAGTCTAGTTCAATCCCTGAACAGGATCACATACACCGCAGAGTAAAAAAAAAAAAGCAACGCATAAGGCAGGAACAATATTATAACAAATTCAGTGAAGACTTTTAAAATGGTGCACATAAAAATTCTTTAAAAAAATAAAAGTTTACATCTGCTAACCCCAACCTCCCACTCCAAGCCCCACATCCTCTTCCCATTTGCAACCACTGGTCTGTTCTCTATGTCTATGATTCTGTTTCTTTTTCATAGATCAGTTCATTTGTGTCATAGTTTAGAGTCTACATATAAGTGATATCACGTGGTATTTATCTTTATCTTTCTGAGTTACTTCACTTAGTATGATGATCTGTAATTACATCCATGTCACTGCAAATGGCACTATTCTGTTCTTTTTATGGCTGAGTGATATTCCACTTTATGTATGTACCACATCTTTATCCATTCATCTGTTGCTAGACATCTAGGTCTTTTCCATGTCTTGGCTATTGTGAATAGTTCACATGCTATGAAAATAGGGGTGCATATATCTTTCTGAATTACAGTTTGTTCCAGATATAAGTCCAGGAATGGGACTGTTGGATCATATGATAATTCTATGTTTAGTTTTCTGAGGAAACTCTAACTGCTTTCTGCAGTGGCTGCACAAAACTTACATTCCCATGGCATTGGTGAACTTTAACAAGTATAATGCAGAGTGCATATGGAAGAGAAAAAAATGTTTCAATGGCTATGGATTTGTGACTTTATCCTGGCATAAATACAGTAAAGACAAATAAAAAAATTAAACAAATGTATCAAAGAGAGACTATGCTTTTCTGGTAATAGAAATGTAGATTAAATATAAAACCCTTGCTTCCTGTGCAAGTCTCCTCTTCCTCTTTACCCCAGATCCATCCCTTCTCTTTTCTATAATGCACTTTCTGAAATTTAAATAAAACATACAAACAGAAAAATTCATATAGAAATTTATAATCATTTTTGAGGCTTATTGGAGAAGGAAATGGCAACCCACTCCAGTATTCTTGCCTGGAGAATCCCTTGGACAGAGGAGCCAGGTGGGTTGCTGTCCATGGGGTTGCACAGAGTTGAACACGACTAAAGTGACTTAGCATGCACTGAGGCTTATATAAATGGACTCACAATATGTATTCTTTCTATTGAGGTTTCTTTCATAAAATACTATGGTTGTAAGATTTTTTTTCCATGTTGTTACATGTAGTGGTTATTTTCATTGCTCTAATGTATATAACAAGTTTTGCCAGTAAAATAGCTTTGGTATAAATAGCCTGTACCAGCCTTTTATACTTACATATTTTTGGAATTATACCTAAGAGTGGAATTGCTAGGTCAAAGCTTTGTGGATCTCATGCTTTAGATTTCCAAACTGATAGTGTTAACTTAGCCTATTGAAAGCACTGGTTGGACGTTTCAGTGGGTCTATAAAGCCCTCAATGCTCAACATTACCATCTTTACTTTGTTTTTAATTTTAGCCAGTTTTGTATGTAGTGTCATTTCACTGGATTCCTGTTTTCTTTATACTCGCACAATAAAATGCACATATCTTAAATGTCCATGGATGTCACGAATGTATTAAGCCATGTAAACACTCTATTACTATTCTGTCTCTAAGTCATGCCTGACCCTTTGTGACCCCATGGACTGCAACAAACCAGGCTCCTCTGTTCTCCACTCTAGAAAAGGTTATTTTTCATTCCAATCATAAAGAAGCGCAATGCCAAAGAATGTTCAAACTACAGCACGGTGGTGCTCATTTCACATGCTAGCAAGATTATGCTCAAAATTCTTCAAGTTAGGCTTTAGCTGTATGTGAAATGAGAACTTCTAGAGGTACAAGCTGGATTTAGAAAAGGCAGAGGAACTAGAGATCAAATTGCCAACAGTCATTGGATCATAGTGAAAGCAAGAGAATTCAAGAAAAACATCTGCTTCATTGACTATGCTAAAGTCTTTGAATTTGTGGAGCACAGTAAACTGTGGAAAATTCTTAGAGAAACAAGAGTACCAGATCACTTTACTTGTCTCATGAGAAACCTGTATGTAGATCAAGAAAGATCAGTTAGAACTGGACATGGAATAACTGGTTCAAAACTGGGAAAGGAGTACAATAAGGTTGTATATTGTCACCCTGCTTATTAACTACTATGCAGAGTACATCATGTGAAATGCCAGGCTGGATGAATCACACACTGGAATCAAGATTGGTAGGAGAAAAATCAACAATCTCAGATAGGCAGATGACACCACTCTAATAGCAGAAAGTGAAGAGGAACTGAAGAACCTCTTGATGAAAGTGAAAGAGGAGAGTGAAAAAGTTGGCTTGAAACACAGCATTCAAAAAACTAAGATCATGGCATCCAGCCCTATCACTTCATGGCAAATGAAAGGGAAAAAAGTGGAAGCAATGACAAATATTTTTTTCTTGGGCTCCAAAATCACTTCGGATGTTGACAGCAGCCATGAGATGAAAACACACTTGCTCCTTGGAAGGAAAGCTCTGACAAACATAGATGGCATACTAAAAAGCAGAGACATCACTTTGCTGACAAAGGTCTACATAGTCAAAGCTATGGTTTTTCCTGTAGTCATGTACAGATGTGAGAGTTGGACCATAAAGAAGACTGAGTGCCAAAGAATTGATGCTTTTGAACTGTGGTGCTGGAAAAGACTCTAGAGAGTCCCTTGGACTGCAAGGAGACCAAACCAGTCCATCCTAAAGGAAAGCAACCCTGAACATTCATTGGATGGACTGATGTTGAAGTTCCAATACTTTGGCCACCTGATGCAAAGAGCTGACTCATTGGAAAGAAACTGATGCTGGTAAAGATTGAAGACAAAAGGAGAAGGGAGGAGCAGAGGATGTGATGAAACCTCTATTCAAAGCAAAATATAGTATAAAACATTTTCCATCATCCCAAAAAGTATTGTCTTTCCTTTTTTCATTCAGTTTCATGCTCCTACCTGAAGAATTACTGTCCTGATTTCTATCACTGTAGTTCTCTTCTTGGACTTCAAATAAATAAAATCCTACAGCATATAATCACTTATGTCTGGCATCTTTTGCTCAATATTGTGTGTTCAATATTGTAATTTATTACAATATTCATTATGACATATGCCAATATTACTCATTTTCTTTTCACTGCCAAGCAATATTCCATTGTATAAATATACTATAGATTCTTCCATTCTCCTGGTGATGACCATTTGAGTTCCTTCAAACTGGGTTATGATGAACATTTTTACAAATCTTTCGTGAATCTTTTAGCTGTTTTTTTTTTTTTTTTATCTTGGGTAAATACCTAGATTGGAATTCTAGGGGTAAGAAGAGAATGTATATTTAATTTTATAAGAAAATTCCAACCAGTTATGCATGATATTTGTACAATGTAACCTTTCTACAAGCATTTATTGGGACTCCCCTGGTGGCTCAGATGGTAAAGAATCTGCCTACAATGCAGATGTGGCTTTGATTCCTGGGTCAGGAAGGAATGGTTACCCACTCCAGTTTTCTTGCCTGGAAAATTCCATGGACTGAAGAGCCTGGCGGGCTACAGTCTGTGGGGTTGCACAGAGTCAAACACGAGTGAGCAATTAATACTTTCACTTGTCACAAGCATTTATTAAAGTTATATTAGCTCCACATCTTTGCCAGCAATTAGGATTGTCACTCTCAATTTTATTAATTATAGTAGTGTAAAATGATATATGATTTCAGCTTTAATTTGCATTTTTCTGGTAATTAATGATGTCAAGCATTTTTTTCCATGTTTGTGCTTATTGATCATTCTTAAATCTCCTTTAGTAAAGTATTTCTTCAAAAGTTTTACCCTTTTTTGTTGAGTCATCTGTCCTTATAACATTGATAAGTAGATGTTCTTTATATATTCTAGATAAAAGTCCTTCTCTCAGATTTCTGAACCATAAATATTTTGTCTAAGTCTGTGACTTGCCTGTTCATTTTCCAAATTTTTTTGATACATAGTAGTTTTATCTTTAATGTTGACAAAATACATGTTATCAATTTTTGTAAATGGCTAGTGCTTTTTTGTGTGTTTTGCCTCATAAATCTTTGCCTACTCAAGATGATAAAGACATTTTCCTATAGAAGATTTCTGGTTGTATATTTTATATGTAGGCGTTTGATCTATCTTAGTTAATTTTATTTTGGACTGATATGCGGAATTGATTGAGCATTATTTGTTTAAAAAGACATTCCTACCCCACTAATTTAACACCTTGGTTTAAAATAGCAGGCTGTACACACACACACACACGTAGTCTATATCTCAACTCCATTTGGTTCCACTGATGCATTTGTCATTTCCTTACACTGATACTACCATCTCAATTAATGTAGCTTTATAGTGGTTCTGAAAAACATATAGTATATATCTTTCAACTTTGTTCATTAAGAAAAAGAGTATGCTTTTATACAAATATATCTTATGTAAATATATACATATATTCTTACAGTTACATTTAATTTTAGCATAAGTTCATTAATTTCTTTAAAAAAATACTGCTGCAATTTTGACCAGCACTAAGCTGAAGCTTTCTGACTGCTTTTGTAATTTATTATTTATCTTTCATTTTCAGCAATATGACATATCTCAATATATTTTTCTTTTTATCTGTGTTTCTTGGGTTTTACAGTACTTCTTGACTCTCTGCCTTGAACACTCTGATTAGTTTTTTAACATTCTTAGTCCCAATATTTTCAACTGTTGCTTCTGCCCTATTCACTCTTTTGTCCACTTCTAAGACTCCAATCACATATTTGTTAGACATTTGTACTATATTCTAAACCATTTGTTTCTCTATATTCTCTATCCTTTTGGAGCTCCTTGATTCAGTTTGAATATTTTGTTTTGACCTACTTTCCAACTTCTTATTTCTTCAGCTGTGGTTGGTCTGCTGATGCATCCAACCACTTGGTTTAATAAAATCTCTGCCATTGAGATCTTAACCACTCATTTTATTATTTAAGTTCTAGAATTTCCATCTTTTAAAATTCCCAATTCTTTGCTAAAAGTCTCCATCTTGTCACAATTTCTGAACATTTTAATAAAAGCTATGTTTTATAGCTCTAATATATGCTTATTTTTTTGGTCAATCTTGGTTGCTTTTTTCTTGTTTTGGGCTGGTTCTTGACATTTTGAGCCTTATTGCTTTTTACTTTGAAAGTCGACTAAAAGTGTTATATTCATTTCAGATGTACAGCCTAGTGCTTTGATATTTTGTAAATTATACTTCATTTGTAGTTACTATAAAATATTCATTATATTCCCTGTTCATTACATCCTTGTATCATATTTATTTTCTAAGTGCCTGGTTAATTTTTATTGTTTACCACATTGCATACCATTATATAAAAGATTAGCATCAATCATTTAAAGCATTAGCTAATGTCATCCTTCTCCATAGAAGAGTTGTTTGTGTTATCATCAAGTAGGTGGGTGTGTCTCCATAATCCAAATGGAAGCTGAAACAATTTTAAGTTGAGCATCAGTTATTATGAGTGCTTATCTATTTCTCATTCAATATCACATGTAGAATGCAAGAATTTTAGATACCAGCTGAAAGATTGGGGTATTTACCCAGAGCCTTTGACTCCATAGTTTTCCCTCAGCAACATGAGACAGCCAATATTCTGCTTAGTTGCTTATCCTCTCAACCACTGCTTTAGTATTTGGTATTAATTTTATTGGGAGAAGTGACTCCAGGCACTGCAATAACTTCCTTTGGTATTCCTCATGCTTTGTCTTTTTTTTAAGTTCTCAATCCATTGGTATCTTTTTAATGTCTTAAAACAGATAGTTTTCTAAGTATTTTTCTAACTTATTTCACTGTTCTCAGCAAAAAGGCTGTTCTGAACCTCCTAGTTAGTCATTACTAGAAGCTGAAATTTTTTTCTTAAAGGTAGATATTTGTAGAAGTTAATGGACTCGCTTTCAAAAAATAGTAAAATATCATCCTCTCTGATAAATCTAAAAGAGACAAGGTTCCCCTAATGTAAATTCAGTTCAATGACATTCAGAAAATTTAGCTGATATATGTCAATCTGTAATTGGCAATATATGATGTTGCTTGATGGTAATGAAAAATGCAACTCATGAGTGTGACTTACTGAGAATAAAGCAAGATGTTCTGATTAAACACTGTTCAGCTATACCTCTAAAATGTGTATCACAAAATACAACAAGCCAGAGTAGCAAAATCTAAAAGAACTGAACTGAAATTTAAACTATCATCCACAAAAGACAAGAGAGGTCTTACGGTCCAGATGTATCCACAGTGGTTGCCTCCCAAAACAAAACCATTCACATTCCTGAGAGGACTACAATAGAAACCAGAATGTATACAATATGCCATTAACAATGAGCAATACATGACCCAAAATTGACATGGAAAGACCTAGGAAAACGTGACCCATTTTTAAGTGAAGAGACAACCAACAGATGCCAAGCTCAAGGTGACCTGGATTTTTTAAATTATCAGACAAGGATTTTCCAACAGCTATTGTAAATATTACTATTTGTTATGACTTATACTGAAAGTATAAGTATATATAAGTATATACATATATATATAAGTATATACATATATATATAAGTATATACTTATATGTATATAAGTATATATAAAGATGGGAAATATCAGTAGAGAAATAAGACTATAAAAATGACTAGACAAGTATTTTTAAAGTGAAAAAAGCAATAGTGCATAAAAAGTTCACTGTTTTGGCTCAGTAACAGAATATATATATATACACACGTGCACATACACACACACACATATATATGTAACAGAGGAAGGTTTCAGTAATCTTGAATATAGGTTCATAGAAATTGCTCAAAAATAGAAAAGAAAAAAGACTGACAAAAGTTGAATAAGACTTAGGGATCTGTGGAATGATAGTAAAAGGTCTAAAGTAAGTTGCCTTGCTAACCTAGAGGAGAGCATAAAGATATTAGGGCAGAAACATATTTGAAGAAATCGCGCTTGAAAATATGCCAAATTTTGTTGGATATATACATTTTCAGAAAATAGAAGCTCAGTAAATTCCAAATAGGATAAAACCTAGGATAGACATTCTCAGATACATACATACATAATTAAACTGGAAAAAAACCAAAGACATTGCAAACAAACTTAAATACATTAAAGAAAGAAGCGTAACCATTTAAATTACTGAATTTCTCATAAAAAATCCATCAAGAATAGTAGTTAGTGAAACAATGTCTTTAAAGTGCTGACAGAAAAAAAAAACAGAAAAACTTTCAACTCAGATTATATATCTAGTAAAAATATACTTCAGGAATGAAAGAGAAACACAGACATTGTCAAATCAAGGAACGACAAAGACAGTTTGTTGCCAGGCAATCTAAACTAGAAGAAAAAATTTAAGGAAGTTCAAGTTGAAGGAAAATAATAGTAGAGGCAAAATTTAATTTTCAGGAATGAATGAAGAGATAGAGAAAGTCATAGCAAAATGCATGCTGAAAAACAAAAAGAATCAAACTGATTTTGCTAGCTAGATACAAGTATCAAAGCCTTATATTAGATATTTGCCCCTAATTATTGAGACCATTAAAATCTTATTTTAATCTAAATTCTAAATTTCACCATCAATTCACTAGATATATGTAGTAGAAGATGTGTTGTAGTACCTAGATGCTTCCTTTTAGGATAAAAATTCTCATTCCCTAGTTGCCAGAACTTGTTGACTACTAAACACAGAAGAGACCTGCTAAGAATTGCCCTCGTTCACAGGGGGCTCCCTCACCTACATTGCACCTCTTTCCCAGGGTGGCCCGCACATTCAATAACTGAACTATGTTGCGTACAAAAGTCCTCTTCTGAATTCAGGACAAGTCTAGTGGGTCACTGAAGCTCCTCAGCCCCTTACAGAATCAGTCTTTGTTCTCACCACATCACAGTGCAACTTTCCTCTCTGCATGATAATATTTCATCTCTGCTAGGTAGGTGTTGCTTGAAAGGCATTCCCCCCAAAACCTTGTGCATGCAAATCTCTGTCCCCTAGTCTGTTTCCTGGGTAACCTGACCTGAGTTTATCATACACAGAACCCTTATAAAGCTGAGTCTTTTGGAAAACTGTGAAAGATGAGGGAGTGAGAAATGAACAAGCATCAGAGTAACTTTCAGTTGAAATAATTATTTAGGTTGTTTCTCTCAGTATGATGCACTAAAGAAAGCACATTTATGGAAAGGCAAATAATAGTGTTACAACTCACTTTCTATCTAGATTCTACCAACTTGAGAGTCATACATGCATTCTATCTACCACTGGTCTACAGTGCCAATGATAAAATAGTAGAATGCAATTGGAACTATATGGAAAATGAGAAAATACTCTTTTAAGCCATAAAGTGTGTAGGGAAATAGTTGCTGAGCTATTATAAGGAGTCACAGTTACTCACTAGCATTCACAGCAAATAGACCAAATTTTCCTTAAGAAGCAATGACAGTGTTACGCTATAAAAACCATCTCAAATTCTTTTTTTAGAACATTTTAAAAAATTGCATAAGCATTCTCAATAAGTCTAAAATGCTGGGGATTAAAGGTGTTTTGGTTGAGGTTTTTGCTTATCCTATTTATTCTATTTGAAAAAGAAATCCAGTCGTTTTAATAATCCCTTTCATTATATAGCTCCCTAGAGTTTAGAGCACACTATTGTATACAGTATTTCACTTATATTTTTGTTACTGTCCACACAGCATATAATTATTGTAGAATTAGTGAAAAATACAGAGGAGCAAAAAGCAGATAACAGATTATAGGTAATCCTAGTAACAAGAGAAATATTTCAGGAGGCATATTTTATTTCACCTTCTTAGTATTCCATCCTCCCGAAGAGCCCACTGTTTTTTCTCTAGAAAACTCAATTCAGTCTCTCTCTTCATTCAATCCATGTGGGTATGACTTACCCTATGTTTCACTCAAAAAAGTATGTTTGTCTTAGCCTAACTAATCAAATCTCAGAATGATTGATTAAGGGAACTATACGTGAAGCAAGACAGGTCAGTGAATTCTGGGACACTTGAGGCCAGCAGTTAAGGAAGATTTGTTTTTTCCAGCTGGTGATGCTAACCTAGTAGGCAATGGATTTACATGTGACCATCTTGGTCAATGTATGTGGTGGTCCTACCAGAAGCTAAGGCTAACACAAAGGAGGCAAAGTACAGGTGAAGACTGAGTACATTTAAACCTTTGAATCCAGTTGTGCTCAAATCTCTTTTGAACTTTTCAGTTTGGATGAGCTAATACAGTCTCTTTTTTCTTAAGCCTATTTGAATTTCATTTGCATTACTTACAACTGAAACAGCTCTAATAATACATAACTGTCCATGATTTGCTTATTATTTTTCCTGATTATATTTAGACAGATATACTCAGTTTAATAAACAACAGAAAAAAAAAAACAAAATTTGGAAGTATTTTGTCTTTCTGCATAAAACCATCCAGCACAGCAGGCAAGGGCAAATATTATTAATTTCATTTTACATATAAACAAACAAAGAACAAAGGACAAAGTTAATAGGTCTGATTGGGACTGGAATCTATGACTTTTTAATATCTGATATTTTTAATATTGTATGACATTGCCCTTCCAAATGTCTCACAAGTTTAAGAATTTATTTCCTGAATGTGAATGAAGATTACCTCCGTTCTGAGAGTAAAAGTGAAGGAAGAAATTGTGAGTTCATAAAGAACCTTATCAGTCCACAAAATGAGAAATCTAGAATATAATGAGAGCTAGGACCTCCAAAGAGGTTTAAAACCTCCATAGGTTAAACCTCCACTGGTTTTAACCTCCATAGGTTTAAATCTCCATAGAGGTTTAAAAGTATCCATTCCTTCATTCAACATCTACTTATTTTGTGCCTTCTTTGGGCCACAGTCTGTCTCAGAACATTGGGAATGCAACTAAGATCAAATCCTAATTGGTCCCTGCCCTCATAGAGTCAGCCAACAGAAGGAGACAGAACATGTCCAACTATGTATATAAATGACATGAAAATTCCAACGCTAACATCCACTTTGTAGAGGTGATATTGTGCAGCTAATAGAGTTCATAATAGGGCAGTTTGGTGTAATGAGGAGAGTTACGCGCAGGAAACATAATGCTTAAACTGAGATCTTCAGGATTGGCAGACCTAAAAGATCTTCAGGATGAGCAGACTTAAAAGGTGATGGAAAAGCATTCGAAATGGACAGAAGAGAATGTGCGGGGAAGGAGAGGGAAGTACAAATGGAGAAAGCAGCACTGACATAGATGCACTACAAGGTGTAAATTAATGGGAAGTTGTTATATAACACAGGGAGCCTGACACTGTGAAGACCTAGAGGGGTGGGATGGAGGCTCAAGAGGGAGGGTTATTGCTTATACCTTATGGCTCATCTGTGCTGTTTTACAACAGAAACCACCACAACATTGAAAAATAAGCATCCTCCAATTAAAAAAAAGATCCTGTGAAGGTGGGATGGTTAATGAAAATATATGGGAACTTATCCTGGTCTGTGCGTCTGGACTAGTTAGGTTAAATGATTGGGGCTGTGGCTAGCTTTTGTTTGTTCAGAACCTAATTTGTAAGATTAGGTATCAGTTTTTTAAATGGCTTCAGTCCACTCTGTCCTGACATATGTATAGACATTTTCCCCACAGATTCAGTTCAGTCGCTCAGTCATGTCTGACTCTGTGACCCCAAGGACTGTCGCACTCCAGGCTTCCCTGTCCATCACCAACTCCAGGAGCTTCCTCAAACTCATGTCCATTGAGTCAGTGATGCTATCCAACCATCTCATCCTCTGTCATCCCCTTCGCCTGCCACCTTCAATCTTTCCCAGCATCAGGGTTCTTTTCCAACGAGTCAGTTCTTCACATCAGATGGCCAAAGTATTGGAATTTCAGCATAAGTCCTTCCAATGATTTTCAGGACTGATTTCCTTTACCAGGATTGCCAGGAGAAATATCAATAACCTCAGATACACAGATGATACCACCCTCATGGCAGAAAGTGAAGAAGCACTAAAGAGCCTCTTGATGAAAGTGAAAGAGCAGAGTGAAAAAGTTGGCTTAAAACTTCAACATTCAAAAAACTAAGATCATGGCATCTGGTCCTATCACTTCATGGCAAATAGATGGGGAAACAATGGAAACTGTTAGAGACTTTATTTTTGGGGGGCTCCAAAATCACTGCAGATGGTGAATGCAGCCATGAAATTAAAAGACACTTGCTCCTTGGAAGAAAAGTTCTGACCAACCTAGACTGCATTTTAAAAAGCAGAGACATTACTTTGCCAACAAAGGTCCATCTAGTCAAAGCTATGATTTTTCCAGCAATCATGTATGGATGTGAGAGTTGGACTATAAAGAAAGCTGAGTGCCAAAGAATTGATGCTTTTGAACTGTGGTGATGGAGAAGACTCTTGAGAGTCCCTTGGACTGCAAGGAGATCCATCCAGTCCATCTTAAAGGAAATCAGTCCTGAATATTCATTGAAAGGACTGATGCTGAAGCTGAAACTCCAATACTCTGACCACCTGATGCAAAGAACTGACTCATTGGAAAAGACCCTGATGCTGGGAAATATTGAAGGTGGCAGGTGAAGGGGATGACAGAGGATGAGATGGTTGGATAGCATCACCAATTCAATGTACATGAGTTTGAGGAAGCTCTGGGAGTTGGTGATGGACGGAATTCTGGTGTGCTGCAGTTCATTGGGTCACATAGAGTCAGACACAACTGAGTGACTGTGGGAAAGAATCCCTTAGAAAAAATGGAGTAGCCCTCATACCCAACAAAAGAGTCCAAAATGCAGTACTTGTGTGCAATCTCAAAAACGCCAGAATTATCTCTGTTCGTTTCCAAGGCAATCCATTCAGTATCACAGTAATCCAAGTCTATGCCCCAACCAGTAATGCTAAAGA
Source organism: Odocoileus virginianus (assembly GCF_023699985.2). Classification (NCBI taxonomy): domain Eukaryota; kingdom Metazoa; phylum Chordata; class Mammalia; order Artiodactyla; family Cervidae; genus Odocoileus; species Odocoileus virginianus. Next base: position 24,233,719 of record NC_069699.1, read on the forward strand.
AGATGAATTTGAATGGTTCTATGAAGACTTATAAGAAGATCTAGAACAAACAGCCAAAAAAGATATCCTTTTCATTATAGGGGACTGGAATACAAAAGTAGGAAGTCAAGAGATACCTGGAGTAACAGGCAAATTTGGCCTTGGAGTACAAAATGAAGTGGGGCAAAGGCTAGTAAAGTTTTTCCAAGAGAATGCACTGGTCATAGCAAATGATTAGCGTCCTATTGTTACAAAAATTCCATAAAGAGATTCTTTTGAAACAATGTAACTGGGTTGACTCTTGTTTTTCTTTGAAATTTGTAGACTTATCTTTTTCTTGCTTCAGTTTAAAATATTTTAAGACAATACCTTTTCTGTGCAACACTTCCTAGAATTATGCAATTTAGATATGAAAGAGATCTTTAAGATATTCTAAAATAATCCTTTAATTTTAAGGATGGAGAAATTAACACCACCCCACTCCCTCAATGTGATTGAAACAGTCACCATGCTAAAATGGCACAAATGACTAGTTATTTCTCCAAAAATAATTTTTGCCAAATTAAACCTCTGTTTCTATATCCAACTATTATCTTGTCAAGTCTTTAATCCTTTTCATTGACTCTGGTTTTCCCATATCTTTTGTTAAGCTCTAGAGCTCAAAGCATGTCACATAGTACCTAATGACAGCCGGCTTACCAAAATGAAATGCAGTAGGTTAGATGCCTGCAGAGTTTTTCACATTATATCCCTAAGAAATTTGTGACTAAAGGTACGAATGTGTTTGATATCACTATTTGAATAAGACTGTAACTCTCATTACAAATATGTAAAAAACTCTTGTCATAATACAATTGACTTTGTAAACTCAAATAGTAGGAGGCATAGGTTACTCAAATAATCAATTTTTAATAAGAAATTGCCTAAACAGTACATTTGAAAAGAGATCATAGCTAAGAGCAAGAAAGAGATGAGATTTGTAACTAGAGAGTGAAAAACCATCTGTTATGAAAGTAATTGTTTAAATTTTCCTTTTCTTTGATCTGAGTCAAATATTTCACAATGACTTATTGGCAGACTAGAAATTCACATTTGTTGTAAATTTTTCAGCCATTTACCTTTGCCCTTGCATCTTTTTTTCAGAATTAATCTTGGAGATTGTCTGCCTTGGTTTTTACCTGTAACCCTTCATTAATTTTTTTTTATAATTCTTCATCTATCATGAGATAATTGTGCCTAGAAAAATGTTGCTTTTGAATAAAGTGTCACATAAGAGATAAAGTAACATAAAAAGTAAGCAATTGCTTCTCCATATTGTACATAAATTAATGTATTTATTGTAGTAATACAGAAAATAATAAAAATTAAAGAGTACATAAAAATTGTAATGAAAAGCAATCATCCTCCCAATTGCACTCTTATATCATTTTTTTGTAACTTTGAATAACATTTTTATAGCTCTATTTCTTGTGTCATTAACCTCAGTCAGTATAATAGTTTTGTCAAGGTAAGATGGACATATCATCACCCATGCCCTTTCATCCCATCTTCTCTCACTACTTTTCACCTTCTGCCTTTTCTCAAATTTATCTTTTGCATGTTTTTAAGATTAAAATTAACATTATATTCTATATTCATAGTTCCATCTGAGATTTTTTACAGATTTATTAATAAAGTTGAAACCCAATAGGCTGTGTCAATATTATTATGAGTGCCTTAACTTCATATAAGTCTTTGCCAGATTGAACATTCTACTTTATTGTAGCTTATTTTGATTCCAGAGTAGCTCTGAGGAATAAGTCAAATAAAATTACATTTCTTATACTTTTCTATTTCAAACCATTCCATATAATAGTCTGCTTCATTTTTGGATCATCCTGAACAGTCTAATCACCTTTCATTTTTCTTCTTGACCAAAAGCCAAAGCAAAAAAATTCACTATAGCTTCAATTTATCACACATCTATTGACCCCCCCCCCAAAAAAATCACATATTATATAAAATCTTTTCCCCAAAACATAAAAATTCCAAAGTATTCTAATCTTCTCCATTCCTAGAGTCACGTGGTCAAAAGCTATTAACTTAGAACTTCTCCACACTCCAAGGTAGTATCTATATATTCTTGGATGTCATAAGCTTTTTATTATTGGTTTTCTTCCTACTTTTCTAGAATATGTCAAGAAAATGCACAAATGGTAACTGTTAACATTTTGAACATTTTAAATATTTGAACTGATTGATATTTTGGATAAATATAGAATTCTAGATTTAATAGTGTTTTTCTCAAAAAGTTAAACATTAACTTCATTAACTTTTATCATCCCATATGATTGATCCCTGCCTGGCTTTCTTTACTTTGTCCAATCTTATGTTTAAATCTTTTTCAACTTAGTTTCAGGGACTTATCATTCAAACTACATAAATGTGACAAGGTACAGCAATTTTCATGTTCATCAATGAACCCTTTCATATTAAAGACATGTAGTTAACCTCCAGTGTGAGAGATTTTCTTGTATAATTTCTTTGATGGTTTTCTCTTCTCCATTTTCTTAACTCTTTATCCAGGGTTGTAATTCTGATGATGAATATTCTATACTAGTTATTTATTTCTCAAGTTGTTTTTTTCCCTCATATTTTTCTATGTCTAATGTTTTAGTTCTTCATTCTGGGATATTTTATTTAGATTAATTTCCAACTTTTCAACTGATTAAAAATTTTTGCAATCACACTTTTAATTTATAACAGGTATTTACACACTCTGTAATGCTTTGTATTACATAGCTTACTCTTCATGTTTTATTACAATCGTTTACCATTCAGGAAAATTAAAATTAGTTTTGTTTTTTTTTTTGCATTTTATTTTTATTATTTTTTTTTGTTTTTTTTTTCCATTTATTTTTATTAGTTGGAGGCTAATTACTTTACATCATTACAGTAGTTTTTGTCATACATTGAAATGAATTAGCCATGGATTTACATGTATTCCCCATCCCAGTCCCCCCTCCCACCTCCCTCTCCACCCAATCCCTCTGGGACTTCCCAGTGCACCAGGCCCAAGCACTTGTCTCATGCACCCAACCTGGGCTGGTGATCTGTTTCACCCTAGATAATATACATGTTTTAATGCTGTTCTCTTGAAACATCCCACCCTTGCCTTCTCCCAGAGTCCACAAGTCTGTTCTATACATCTGAGTCTCTTTTTCTGTTTTGCATATAGGGTTATCGTTACCATCTTTCTAAAGTCCATATATATGTGTTAGTATACTGTAATGGTCTTTATCTTTCTGGCTTACTTCACTCTGTATAATGGGCTCCAGTTTCATCCATCTCATTAGAACTGATTCAAATGAATTCTTTTTAATGGCTGAGTAATATTCCATGGTGTATATGTACCACAGCTTCCTCATCCATTCGTCTGCTGATGGGCATCTGGGTTGCTTCCATGTCCTGGCTATTATAAACAGTGCTGCGATGAACATTGGGGTGCACGTGTCTCTTTCAGATCTGGTTTCCTTGGTGTGTATGCCCAGAAGTGGGATTGCTGGGTCATATGGCAGTTCTATTTCCAGCTTTTTAAGAAATCTCCACACTGTTTTCCATAGTGGCTGTACTAATTTGCATTCCCACCAACAGTGTAAGAGGGTTCCCTTTTCTCCACACCCTCTCCAGCATTTATTGCTTGTAGACTTTTGGATAGCAGCCATCCTGACTGGCGTATAATGGTACCTCATTGTGGTTTTGATTTGCATTTCTCTGATAATGAGTGATGTTGAGCATCTTTTCATGTGTTTGTTAGCCATCTGTATGTCTTCCTTGGAGACATGTCTGTTTAGTTCTTTGGCCCATTTTTTGATTGGGTCATTTATTTTTCTGGAGTTGAGCTGGAGGAGTTGCTTGTATATTTTTGAGATTAATCCTTTGTCTGTTGCTTCGTTTGCTATTATTTTCTCCCAATCTGAGGGCTGTTTTTTCACCTTGCTTATAGTTTCCTTTGTTGTGCAAAAGCTTTTAAGTTTCATTAGGTCCCATTTGTTTATTTTTGCTTTTATTTCTAAAATTCTGGGATGTGGGTCATAGAGGATCCTGCTGTGATTTATGTCGGAGAGTGTTTTGCCTATGTTCTTCTCTAGGAGTTTGATAGTTTCTGGTCTTACATTTAGATCTTTAATCCATTTTGAGTTTATTTTTGTGTATGGTGTTAAAAAGTGTTCTAGTTTCATTCTTTTACAGGTGGTTGACCAGTTTTCCCAGCACCACTTGTTAAAGAGGTTATCTTTTTTCCATTGTATATCCTTGCCTCCTTTGTCGAAGATAAGGTGACCATAGGTTCGTGGATTAGCAAGCAGAATCCAACAACATATTAAAAAAATCATACATCATGACCAAGTGGGCTTTATCCCAGGAATGCAAGGATTCTTTAATATCCACAAGTCAATCAATGTAATACACCACATTAACAAATTGAAAGATAAAAACCATATGATTATCTCAATAGATGCAGAAAAAGCCTTTGACAAAATTCAACATCCATTTATGATTAAAACTCTCCAGAAAGCAGGAATAGAAGGAACATACCTCAACATAATAAAAGCTATATATGACAAACCCACAGCAAGCATCACCCTCAATGGTGAAAAATTGAAAGCATTTCCCCTGAAATCAGGAACAAGACAAGGGTGCCCACTCTCACCACTACTATTCAACATAGTTTTGGAAGTGTTGGCCACAGCAATCAGGGCAGAAAAAGAAGTAAAAGGAATCCAGATAGGAAAAGAAGAAGTGAAACTCTCTCTGTTTGCAGATGACATGATCCTCTACATAGAAAACCCTAAAGACTCTACCAGAAAATTACTAGAGCTAATCAATGAATACAGTAAAGTTGCAGGATATAAAATTAACACACAGAAATCCCTTTCATTCCTATACACTAACAATGAGAAAACAGAAAGAGAAATTAAGGAAACAATACCATTCACCATTGTAACAAAAAGAATGAAATACTTAGGAGTATATCTACCTAAAGAAACAAAAGACCTATACATAGAAAACTATAAAACACTGATGAAAGAAATCAAAGAGGACACAAACAGATGGAGAAATATACCGTGTTCATGGATTGGAAGAATCAATATTGTCAAAATGGCTATACTACCCAAAGCAATCTATAGATTCAATGCAATCCCTATCAAACTACCAACGGTATTTTTCACAGAACTAGAACAAATAATTTCACAATTTGTATGGAAATACAAAAAACCTCGAATAGCCAAAGTAATCCTGAGAAAGAAGAATGGAACTGGAGGAATCAATCTGCCTGACTTCAGACTCTACTACAAAGCCACAGTCATCAAGACAGTATGGTACTGGCACAAAGACAGAAATATAGATCAATGGAATAAAATTAGTTTTTAAAGTTTTGTTTTACTCTATTTTGAGGCTATGTCTGTTTTATTTTTAAAAGATAGATTTAAAGAATTATTTCTTAAGGGAATCAGTTTTTCTTCAATTTTTATCTGTCTTTTATATACCACTAACTTTATTTGTAATTCAGGTGATCTTTAACTACCACTTATTATTTAAGAATAAAGAATTGAGAGGACTATTTTAGGTAGCTAATATTAGTTTCCTTTGATTTTTTTTAACAAATTTGTCTTTTTTTCTAGTAGATCTTTTCTCAGAGTGGCATGCCAGATTAGGAAGTCTGGTGTTAACAATAAGACTTCAATTTAGGGTGTTCATTCAAGAAAATGTTATCAGGCCAAGCATGGTTCTATTAAAGGACAGAATTTAAAAGAGTTTCATTCCAAGTTGTCACCACATGTATCAAATGTATTAGTTTTCCAGAGAGACTGTGTCTGATTTCTTTATAGAAGATCCTCCTGGGTTGGTAGTGACTATTTATACTGGATTAATCATTTCCTGATTTACAGATCATCAGTCAATCCCCCAATTCATACAATCATTCTCATTATTTCTCTCTTTCCTTTCTTCCAATTTCAATTTGAGCACCTTTCTGAAGTTTTGTTTTGCAGACCAAATGTTATCTCCGCAAGAGTTCTCTAGGGTCATATGTTGGGCTACTGCTTCCAAGAATCTGAAATATATTTATGGTTCAAACAACAGACTTTCTAGCTTGCAGAAAAAATCTTGAGATCTCACATGTGTTAATTCTCTTTGTCATTCTGATATTATTACTTGCACTTCAATGCCATGATCATAATGGGATTTTTGAGGAAAGATAGGTAAATTTTGCAAGCTAAAATTGAGCTAGAAGCTAAAATTGTTAATATATTCAGTGAATTTTTATCCCTTTTGTAATGCTGTAGCTGAATTTCGTTATTCTGTGTCATTTGTTGTGATTTTCTGGAATGTGCTTTATAGTACATAGGTTGCATGTTACTCTCAAGTGGTTTGTTATAACCTTTGTATTTTTAAGTGTCACTTGAGGGAAATAAAAGCACACATTAAGCCAAATACTTGAGTAGAATTGGTAAACCATTATGATTTATAAATTAGTAGTTTTTTTAGAATGTGCTTGGATCTACCATAAATTACACAGGCATTAAAGAATTTTATTCTTTCCTGAGCGATGGTATAATTCCATGTTTTAACATATAATTTTAAAACAACTTCTTTTCCCTTTGGCTACCATTGTGCCATATTACCACTATATGTGACAGTAAATTAGTGGAAAATTAATCTGTCTGTAAGACATGTTGTCAGGGCCCTCTCCATTTCCCTATTCCTAATTCAGTTTTCACTGGCTCATCTTCAACCTCTACAACCTACACTGCTTTGCCTGAGGGTTTTCTCTGGAAGGATGAAACCTGCTTTTCTGATTGTACAACAGAGTAAAAGTGCTGAGGATTAACAACCTCAGGGTCAACACTCAAGCAGTGAATGAGTGGCAGATGTTTGGGGTATAAATACAACAGCTCTATTCTTTCTCAGAAGCCATAATTCTGAACAGTGGCTTCCAGAGTTTCTCCAGGTATTTGTGTGACTATCTGGCTTGAAAAGGAACCATTGATAATGTCTTTCTTTGCTCAATTCTCTTCTGTGCCTGGAGATACCTCCCAAATAAAGTCAGTGCAGTAAAATCTTTGCTGGGGGACATTTTCTGGAAGAACCCAAGCTAAGATACCAAGTGACACAGAAACAAATTTTAATTGTTTCACATATTAAGGTTCTTATCAAGTAATAGTAGCTACAGAAGATAAAGCACTTGATTAACACTGATCTCACTTTCTAGAAGCTTTACTAATGAGTTAACAAATCCCATTACTAATGCCCCGAAAACCTAGAATAAAGCAACAGAGTGGGCATCTACTTTTATTTTTCTTTTTCATATTGAATATCAATAATTGGCTGGACTAAATCCTAATTAAAACCCTAACAAGGTTTTTAGAGAAATTGAGAGGTTGTAAAATTTTTAATGAAAGTCCAGCAGTCTACTATGTCAAAGCAGTCTTGAAAGAGAATGAAGTTGAAAGACTTTTGCTACCAAACTTCAACAATGCATATAAAGCTACAGTAAGGAAGATAGTGTTCTCTTAGTTTTAAGTGTAGGTAAATAAGTAAATGGAACAGAATAGACAGTATGGAGGTATCCACATAACTCCAAGTTTATTTTTCTTTTTTTGGTTAGCAAAGAACCTTTTAAAGAATATTGTTGGAAAAAATGAGTATCTGAGTATCAGTTTTCATCTATTTAAGGTTTTTAAATATTTAAAAAGAAAATCATCATGCAAATTAAAAAATTTAAAAGTAGTTACCTCAAGGATGGTGTACATATTGTTGTTGTTGTTCTGTCACTCAATCATGTCGAGCTCTTTGTGACCCCATGCACTGCAGCACACCAAGCTTCCCTGTCCATGACCATCTCTCAGAGCTTGCTCAAACCCATGTCCATTGAGTCGGTAGTGCCACTGAAGCATCTCATCCTCTGTCATCCACTTCTGCTCCTCCCTTCAATCTTTTCCAGCATCAGGGTCTTTTCTAATGAGTCAGTTCTTCTCATTAGGTGACCAAAGTATTGGAGTTTCAGCTTTAGCATCAGTTCTTCCAATGAATATTCAGAGTTGATTCGCTTTAGGATTGACTGGTTTGATCTCTTTGCAGTCTAAGGGACTCTCAAAAGTCTTCTCCAACACCACAGTTCAAATGCATCCATTCTTCAGCACTCAGCCTTCTTTATGGTCCAACTCTCACATCCATACATGACTACTGGCAAAACCGTAGCTTTGACTAAACAGACCTATCTCTGCTTTTTAAATATGCTGCCCAGGTTTGTCATAGCTTTCATTTCAAGGAGAAAGTGTCTTTTAATTTCATGGCTGGAGTCACCACTGTGTATAAGTTTAAAAATGTTATTGGCATATAGTTGATTTACAACCTTCTGTCAGTTTCTTCTATACAGCAAAGTGAGTCAGTTACATACACATATATTCATTCTTTTTTAGAATTCTTTTCCCACATAGATCATTATAGAGTAGTGAGTAGAGTTACCTGTGCTATGGAGTGTGTCTGTATTAGTTATCTATTTTATATATAGCAGTGTGTAAATGTCAGTCCCAGTCTCCCATTTTATCCCCCTTCCCTCCTGGTAACCTTAAGTTGGGCTCCCTGTTAGTTCAGTGGTGAAGAATCTGCCTGCCAATGCAAGAGACTCAAGTTTGAACCCTGGGTCAGGAAGATCCCTTGGAGAAAAATGACAACCCACTCCAGTATACTTGCCTGGGAAATTCCATGGATGAGAAGCCTAGTGGGCTACAGACCATGAGGTTGCAAAAAAGTTGGATGTGACTTAGAGATTAAACAACAGTTATAAGTTAATTTCCTACATCTGTGATTTTATTTTGTAAGTAATTTCATTTGTACCATTTTTTTTGATTCCACATATAAGGGATATGATATGATATTTGTTTTTCTCTGACATTTCACTCATTATTATAATCTCTAGGTCCATCTGTGTTATTCCAAATGGCATTACATCATTCTTTTTTTTATGGCTGAGTAATATCCCATTGTGTATATGTGTGTTTGTGTGTGTGTGTATGTGTGTGTGTTAGTCACTCATTCGTGTCTGACTCTATGCAACCCTATGGACTATAGTCTGCCAAGCTCCTCTGTCCATGGAATTCTCCAGACAAGAATGCTGGAGTGGGTTGCCATTCCCTTCTCCAGGGTATCTTCTTAACCCAGGGGTCAAACTTAGGTCTCTCACATTACAATCAGATTCTTTACCATCTGAGCTACCAGGGAATTGTATATGTGTGCCACATTTTCTTCATCCATTCCTCTATGGATAGACATTTAGCTTGCATTCATGTCCTGGGTAACGTAAATAGTGCTGCAATGAACATTGGGTTGCATGTATCTTTTTGAATTATGATTTTCTCTGGATATATGCCCATGAGTGGAATTGCTGGATCATATGGTAACTCGTATTTTTAGTTTTTTGAAGAACCTCTGTACTGTTCTCCATAGTGGCTGTACCAGTTTACATTCCCACAAATGGTGTAGGAGACTAGCATTTATTGTTCATAGATTGTTTTTTTTTTAATATAATGGCCATTCTGACCAGTGTGAGGTGATACCTTGGCATAGTTTTGAGTTGCATTTCTCGAATAAGTAGTGATGTTGGGCATCCTTTCCATATGCCTTTTGACCATCTGTATGTCTTCTTTGGAGATATGTCTGTTTAGGTTTCCCATCCATTCTTTAATTGTGTTGTTATTGTTTTGTTTGCTTTCTTAGTGTTGAGCTGCATGAGCAGCAATTTGTATATTTTAGAGATTAATCTCTTGTCAGTCCCTTTGTTTGCAAGTATTTTCTCTTATTCTCTGAACTGTCTTTTCACTTTGTTTATGGTTTCCTTTGCTGTGTGAAGGTTTTTAGGTCCCATTGATTTATTTTTGTTTTTATTTTCATCATTCTAGGAGATGGGTCTGGAGAAGGCAATGGCACCCCACTCCAGTACCCTTGCCTGGAAAATCCCATGGGCGTAGGAGCCTGGTAGGCTCCAGTCCATGGGGTCGCGAAGAGTCAGACACGACTGAGCAACTTCACTTTCATGCATTGGAGAAGGAAATGGCAACCCACTCCAGTGTTCTTGCCTGGAGAATTCCAGGGATGGGGGAGCCTGGTGGGCTGCCGTCTATGGGGTCGCACAGATCAGACAGGACTGAAGCGACTTAGCAGCAGCAGCAGCAGGAGATGGGTCAAAAAGATCTTGCTGCAGTTTATGTCAGAGAATATTCTGCCTTGTTCTCTTCTAAGAGTTTTATAGCATATCTCCTTAGTTGGGTCTTTAAACCATTTTGAGGTTTTTGTGTGTGTGTGCATGATGTTAAAGAATGTTCTAATTTCATTCTTTTATGTGTAGCTGTCCAGTTTTCCCAACAGCACTTATTGAAGAGACTGTCTTTCCTCCACTGTACATTTTTGTCTACTTTGTCATAGATTAGGTGACCAAAGGTGTGTTGGTTTATTTCTGAACTTTCTATCCTGTTCCATTAATCTGTATTTCTATTTTTGTGCCAGTGCCATACTGTTTTGAGGACTGTAGCTTTTTAGTATAGTTTGAAGTCAGGGAGCTTGATTCCTCTAGTTCCATTAATTACATATCTGAATGTACTTTGTTTATTATATGCAAGTTTCATTTCTGTAATTTTAAAATTCATATATATAATACTTATAAATAGATCCTAAATATCAATGTTTTCCATGAATGAGAAATTCACATTCATCTCAGAGTTGTCCTCACTCCCCAGGTTGACATTAACATTTGCAGTTGTACTATATACACTTTTCCTGTGGACATGGTTAATTGGTAAAGGAATGAACAATTGACACCAACCTGGGCCAAATTCTGTATTCCATTGACTTTTAAATTTATTCTTAATTAGGGGAAAGTGCTTTACAGTGTTGTGTTGATTTCTGCCATAAACAATGCAAATCAGCCTTAATTATACCTCCCTTAATATGTTAAGGCAAACCAGCCTTAATATATCACCTCCCTCTCGAGCCTCCCTCTCCTCCCCTCATCCCTTCCCTCTGTGTGTGTGTGTTAGTCACTCAGTCATGTCCAACTCTTTGCAACCCCATAGATTATAGCCCACCAGGCTCCTCTGTCCATGAGATTTTCCAGGCAAGAATAGTGGAGTGGGTAGCCATTCCATTCTTCATGGGATCTTCCCAACCCAGGGATCAAACCTACATCTCCTCACCCCTCTATCCACTGATTTTTAACAAAGACATTGATCATCTTGTTTGCTAATACACACATGAAACTGATGTGTATCCTGATAGCTTTTAGTTCCTGATTCTAGCCAGTCCCTAGGAAGTCACTTCACACTCCTTTCCCCTGTGTTGTATGAGACATGTGTACATCCAGGTGATAATGTATCCACTTTTGCTTATGAAAAGATGCATTATCAGACATAATACAAGTTAGTTTGTCCAATAAGCAAGCAGAGTTAAGAGGAAGGCAAAGCCCTCATATATTCTGATGGAAGCATCAGTGGAGTTTGGGAAATTTTCCTAAGAGCAGATTCTGTTTGGAGGCAACTCTATGAAAGAAAGGAGCAAGGTTTGAGACAGGATTTATGAACCTTGATAGAAGAGGTGATTTATCTTAAGATTCATAATCAATAGGGTTAATGACCTAGGGTAGGTGAATTGGATTGTCAAAGTCAAGAAAAAATGAATTAACCTAATGTAGATAATTTGGGGGGAGTCCCTTACCTTAAGGTAGTCTCCCAAATATTTCACATGACTTTATTCCAAGAGTAGATTTATTCCAACATAAAAGAAAGAAACAAATGTGTAAATGATCTGAGAAAGATGGACTAAATGACTTAGAGCAGTGGTTCTTTAAGTGTGAATCAAGGACCAGCAGTATCAGTACTTTTTGGAAACTTACTAGAAATATTCTCTCTGCTCACCTCCTCTATGTTTCAGGCATCAAGCCTGTATCCTTTCTCATACATTTGGAAGCAAATTTTGGGATATCGATTCACAAACCTCCCTGAAATTTTAGCACCCATTTACCAAATTCTCCTGCTTAGCTATCTCAGTAAACTATTATCTTTTCCTTTAAAAATACCTCTGATAACACAATTTATTTTATCATTATTATCCTATTTATTTATAGGTAATAATTACAGTCATAATTTACTGAGCAGTAGCTATGTACCACAATCTCTTCCAATTTAGTATTATCTCCAGTTTAACCTAAGTACAATAGTATGTGTATCATTGAAGCTATATGAATATTTCTTATATCAATATGTATGCATTAATTTTCATTTGAATTAAAAAATACTACTTCATTTATGGTTTTCTTTTTAAATACAAAAGTCAAAATATGGGTACATTTAGAGAAACATTAATAAATTATAGGTGATATGTAAATATGACAGTAATTGTAAATGTATTCATGGGAAAATATTGGAGAGAATTTACTTTTTACCATTAAATCATCAAAATAATGCCATAAACAGCTATTCTCTCTAAGGATCAGAGAGTTTCTGTAATTCCCCCAGGACCTCACAGCTTATCCAGAGTTATCATTTATACCCAGAGCTGATACCCAAATGCACATCCTTAATCTTATGTTATATTCTCATTTGTATTTCTAGTTTTATAGTTCCCCAAAATAAATACATTTGACCCTTGAACAGCACAGGTTTGAACTGCATTGGTTCACTTTTTTTCAATAGTAAATACTATAGTAGACAAGATCTGAATTTGGTTAAATCTATGAGTATGATGAATACATATACAGAAAGCCAGCTGTAAGTAATACATTAATTTTAGACTTCATGAAGAGTTGGCATCCCTAACCCCCACATTGTTTGTGCTAAAACATATATATAAATGAACTATAGTTAATGATATATATTATATATATAATTGTATGTGTGTATATTATTAACATGATAATTTGTCATCTTTTCCCAAATTTAATTCATTTCAATCACACTATTCTGTACTGTATGAATATTATGTTAAATATTCTCTCTGATGTAATGTCTAGGTTCAGGTCAGTTCAGTTCAGTTGCTCAGTCATGTCCGATTCTTTGCAACCCCATGGACTGCAGCATGCCAGGCTTCCCTGTCCACCACCAACTCCTGGAGTTTACTCAGACTCGTGTGCATTGAGTTGGTGATGCCATCCAACCATTTCATCCTCTGTCGTTCCCTTCTCTTGCCGCCTTCAATCTTTCCCAGCATCAGAGTCTTTTCCACTGAGTCAGTTTTTCTCATCAGGTGACCAAAGTATGAGTTTCAGCTTCAGCATCAGTCCTTCCAATGAATATTCAGGACTGATTTCCTTTAGGCTGAACTTGTTGGATGCTGTCCAAGGGACTCTCAAGAACCTTCTCCAACACCATAGTTCAAAAGCATCAATTCTTCGGCGCTGAGCTTTCTTGATAGTCCAACTCTCACATCCATACATGACTACTGGAAAAAACATAGCTTTGACTAGATGCACTTTTGTTGGCAAAGTATTGTCTCTGCTTTTTAATATGCTGTCTAGGTTGGTCATAACTCTTCTTCCAAGGAGCAAGTGTCTCTTAATTTCACGGCTGCAGTCACCACCTGCAGTGATTTTGGAACCAAAAAAATAGTCTGTCACTGTTTCCACTGTTTCCCCACCTACTTGCTGTGAAGTGATGGGGCCAGATGCCATGATCTTAGTTGTCTGAGTGTTGACTTTTAAGCCAACTTTTTCACTCTCCTCTTTCATTTTCATCAAGAGGCTCTTTAGTTCTTCACTTTTTGACATGAGTGTGGTGTCATCTGCATATCTGAGGTTATTGATATTTCTCCTGGCAATCTTGATTCCAGCTTGTGCTCATCCAGTCCAGCATTTCTCATGATGTACTCTGCATATAAGTTCAATAAACAGGGTGACAAAATACAGCTTTGACATACTTCTTTCCCAATTTAGAACCAGTCTGTTGTTCCATGTCCAGTTCTAACTGTTGCTTTAAAAAAAAAAAAGAAAGAGAAAAGAAAATGTCTGGGTTAAACTTTTTAAAATTCTCCTCATATTACAGTATATATTTCTATAAATTAAGGTTTTGTCTGCTTACTTACATCATGAAATAAAATGAGGACATAATAAAATGCTATGTGAAGACAGTATTTGGTTGTACGTATATATATATATATATATATATATATATATATATATATATATACACTAAATACAGATAATATATGAATATAATCCTTAAATATGACCAAATTTGGTGGCATATGGTGCTCTGATAAGCAACCAAAAATAAATCAGAGAGCATTTTCCTTGGGAGTGGACAGTCTTTGGTGGATACACCAGTTCCATTAATTGCAAAATGTTTCCTGTCAATCAGGTGTATTTCATTAGTGAAAGAGTGAATGAAACTTGTAACAATTAAAAGTAAAGTGTGTTAGTAAATGTATACTGTCTGTGTATTGTATATATGTTAACATTTACAATTTAGAGAGGTGAGAGTAAAAAGAAGAAGGGAGGAAAGAATAAATAAAGTGATAGAATTTAGATTCTCTACAGAAGAGCAATAACTTGTTCACACTGTAAGTGATTTAGAGATGTGGAATTCTGTGGTGAGCAAAAAGAGTAAGTAATTGGCATAGGGAACTTGGAGAGCAGACATGCGACTTCAGACTTTCCTTACTTATTCATTGCATTTACTCATTTATTCAACAAATGCATAATGAATAACACTACAGTATGTGCAAAGTGCATTGAGAGGTGCTGGAATATAAATAAATCCATGTCTAGAGTAAAACAGGACAGATTGTAATGGTATAAAGATCTTTGAAGAAATACAAATGGTGATGATCTTGATTACAACTAAATATTGATAAATAAAGGAATTAGAAGTGGGGAAAATATTTGTCCCCACAAATAATGATGTCAATAACTATCAAAGTGGAAGTAAATAAAAGACTGTGAGATAAACTTTATGTTTCTAATAAGAGCCTTTGAAATCTCAAATGGACACTGCAAGTAATTTTAACAGAGGAGTGTTTTTCACATTCCCAAATCAGCCTCTGGCTTTAGTTTTAAAGGTTATTCTTTCAGGAATATCCTAAATCACACACATTAAATTCACATGGGTTTTTTTTTTTTAAGAGAAAACAGCATTTATTAGTACTTTTCTGAGAGAAACCTAAGTTCATATTCTAGAAAGTGTATGATATTTCTGAGCATTTACTTTCTTATGTAACATGGGTATGATAATATTATCTACCTTATCTGCTGTCTCATCAATATATCAGCACAATAACAACTGATGAGTTCCAATAAAATAAACTATATAAATAATCTAGCTCAGCAGCTGGCACATAATTAAGTTTCCATAAAAATTAGTTAATGTTGTTATTATTACCCCAGTTAACCTCAATCTAGTTTTACTAATTTTGAATGTATGCTGAAAAGCTTTGGGGAAAGAAATAGATCCATTGAAAAGTAATCAAGTAATTTAAAATAGTATTACTATGTTAATGTGCAATTAAGTCATTAGTTTTACAGAACTGGCTTAGAATAAGGAAACTAAAATTCTTTACAACTCATCCAATTAATCTCTATAAAATTAAAGTTATTTTGTGATCCCAGAGTTTGCAATAATTTATGGTTGTTTATATAATGGAAATTCAAGACATGGAAGTATAATTCAGAACTTTTGCATTTGTCTGTGAAAGACTGACAGGTAGGAAACCTGCCTTTCTGAAATAAAAGTTAGAAACCTGACTGGATATAGGAAGCAGCTGTTTTCAAACACTTGAGCGGGAAGTGTAGAACTGTGATCCCTGAGGGAAGAAAAAGAAGTAAGTCACAGCTTACTCCCTGGAGCTGATTTCAGAACAAGGGCAATAGGAAGGAGGAACCTAAGCAGAGAATGGAGATAGTGATAGGAGGAAGAGACACTGGTAGGCTTTTGGGGAAGCAAAATCAGCTGTAATTTGTGGACCAGAGTGCTGAATGGGAGGGAGCTATCTGTGGGGGAAAAGGTGCCAGTAGTCTGCACAGGGCTTCCTGATGGTTCAGACAGTAAAGAATCTGGCTGCAATGCAGCAGACCTGGGTTCCTTCCCTTGGTCAGGAAGATCCCTTGGAGAAGGAAATGGCTACCTACTACAGTATTGTGGCCTGGAAAATCCCATGGACAGAGGAGCCTGGAGGGCTACAGTCTATGGGGTCGCAAAGAGTAGGACATGAATGAGCAACTAACACACGCACAGTCTACACAGGGGCTTCACTGAGTTTTCACTAAATACTAATCATAATTTTCAAAGGGAAAGATTCCATCAGCTGAAGCCAAAGAAAGCAAGGACAGCTGGAGATCTATAAGCAAAACCGTCTGGTCACTGGAAGTAGTGAGACCTTGTTGAACACTGAGGCAATCGGCAGAGCTGCCAGAGATCACACCTAAATACTAAGACTAAACTAAACTGGCTTTAGTGTAAAAGTTACTTTAAATGTGTTGTGGTGGTGATTTAGTCGCTAAGTTGTGTCAGACCCTTGCAACCACATGGACTGTAGTCTGCCAGGCTTCTCTGTCCATGGGATTCTCCAGGCAAGAACACTGAAGTGGGTTGCTGTTTCCTTCCCCAGGGATCAAACCAGGGTGTCCTGAGCTGTTTGTCTGAAGAAACTTCTACTGTAAATGTACAAAAATGTAGCATACATCATGACCCATAATCCCAAGTAAAATCCAACAAAAATAAGTCAGAAAAGTTTATACAGATCATGGAGTAGAATTGATGATATAAATCACCAATTTCAGGAATAAAAATAGCAGACATCTGTGCAGATCCTACAGACACTAAAAGAAAAGGATAAGAAAATATTAGAGAAAGGTATTTGCCAATAAATATGAAAGGTTAGATGAAATAAACAAAATCCATGAAACATTTTTAATAACACTAATACAAAAGGAAAAATTTGAAATAGTCCCATATTTGTTAAATAAAATAAAAATGCTGCTAACTTTTCAGCAAAGAAAGGAATCAAATCAAGATCACTTTACTGATAAATTGTTTCAAAGATAAGATAAAAATATTAGACCATCTATTTCAGAAAATAAATGGAGAAGCAATTTTTTTTTATCTTATTAGGCCAGAATTGTTGAGATTCTAAACTAAGTCAAAGGTAATCCTAGGAAAGAAAATTAAAGTCCATATGAATATTGGTACAAAAATATTTATCAGACTTCCCTAGTGGTCCACTGGTTAAGAATCCACCTGCCAATGTAGGTGACTCAGGTTCAATCTTTTGCCCAGGAAGATCCCAAGTCATGACCCAACCAAGCCCATGCGCCACAACTACTGAGCCCACATGCTCGAGAGCCCACATTCTGCCATAAGAGGAGCCCCCCCAGAGAGAATCCTGTGCCCTGCAGCTAGAGAGCAGACCCTCCAGGCAGCCACTGGACCCAGCAACAAAGACCCAGCACAGTCAAAAATAAACAATAAAATAATTAAAATTTAAAACATATACTTACTAAAAATAAGTGAATGAAATTCAGTAACATGTAAATTGCATAATGCTAACTAGAATTTGTCCTATGAATCAAAGACTGCATCTACATTAAGATTCTAATAAATACACTTCACAATATGTTCACAATAGAAAGGAAATACTATATGATTATCTCAAGATACAATAAAAGCATTTGATACATTTCAGCACATATTTATAAGAACTTTCAGAAAACTAGAAATTAAGTGGATTTTGTCAATGAGATAATGAGTATCTGTGAAAAACATATTAATATGCTTAATGGTATACAGGTGAATCTCTTTTTCTTTGAGTTTGGGAACAATGCAGAAATGTCTAGTATCTCCACTCCTGGTCAGCATTGTAATGTGCTGAGAGCACAAGGAAAAATGTTTATAGAATAGAAAAGTCAAAAATGGAAGAAGTAAAAATGTCATTATTCCTGGAAGCTATGATTGTGTACAGAGAAACATCTAAAATAATATATGCAAAAAATCATACTACTAGAAATAATAAGTGGATTTGGTATGGATGCAAGATATAAGATCAGTATACAGAAAAATAAATGACACTTTAATACCTTATCAAGGAATGTAGAAAGTAAATTTTTGAATATCATTTATATCTGCATTTAAAAAAAATCAATATGCTAGGAATGAATGCAATAGAAATTGATCAATATCACTATAATGAAAACTACAGCATTCAAAGACATTAAAGAAGACCTAAATAAATATAGAGATAAATACTGTTCATGTTTTGGAAGACTCAATAGTATTTGGGTTTCATTTTTTTCCAAATTGATGTGTAGTTTCAATGAAATCGTTATCAAATTTTTCCCATCTTTTTTTGCATAAACTATTCTTAAAATTTATACAGAAATAACAAAGATCAGGAATAGTCAAACACGTTTGAAGAAGAAAATGAAGTCAAGTTCAAAAGAAGAAAATAATTCGCACCTGATTGCAATATAGCTATAGCTATATACTATAGCTATAAACCTATAGTAATAAAGAAAATGCAGTTTTGGTATGAGGGCAGACTATTTGATCAAAGGAACAGAATACAGAGTTCTTAAATAGACCCATAGTATGCAGCCAATTGAAATTTTGACAGAGGTTCTAATCTAGTTTAATGTGGAAAGGGAAAAAATTTTAAACAAATGGTGTTGAAATAACTAATATCCATCCATATGGGGAAAAATCAACATATTTTACTTCATATCCTTTCTATATGAAAATAATTTTATTATAGCTCTTCTATCATATTAAAAAAAACTGAATTTGGCCAAATCTCAAAAATATTATGGAGCACTAAGTAAGCCAGATGCAAGAGTACAGACTCTATGAATTCCATTTACATGAAGTTGGAGAAGAGGCAATACTGATCTGCTGTGTCAGAATGCAAAAAAGTGGTTGTCAGGAGGTAGAAATGATAGGAAGTGGCTGCAAATGAGTGCCGGAAAACTTTGTTAAGTGATGGAGATGATTTATACCCGATTCTTGGTTGATGAGGGAGAGTATACATTTGACAAAACTTATTAAGCTATACAATTAAGTAGGTTGATATTATTGAATATTACTGCTACTGCCAAGTCACTTCAGTCCTGTCTGTCTCTGTGTGACCCCATCCCTGGGATTCTCCAGGCAAGAACACTGGAGTGGGTTGCCATTTCCTTCTCCAATGCATGAAAGTGAAAAGTGAAAGTGAAGTCACTCAGGCATGTCTGACTCTTGGCGACCCCATGGACTGCAGCCTACCAGGCTCCTCCGTCCATGGGATTTTCCAGGCAAGAGTACTGGAGTGGGGTGTCATTGAATATTAACTGTACCTCAATAAAGTCCTTTAAAACATCATTCAATGTCTAAAGTTACAATAAAGGTAATAAAATGTGTTTCAATCATGAGCTATTATAGGACACAACATATCCACTGATTAAATCAGAGAGAGTTGATATGGATTTGTCTCTTCGATGCCTGAAAAATTGCCTTGGTATTCTCAGATGACCTACAGAAGTTCAATGTGAAAGACAGGTGCACTTTCCAGTAGTTTGACGTGTTCAACCTTGCATTGCAGATATGCATTGAAAGAGTTCATACAGTATTTCAGTGAGTCTTCCTCACCATAATCCAATTTATGTATATTAATGCTGGAATTCATACATGGGCTGGGGTTAAAAGAAATGGGGGAGAGTGAGACAGAGAGAAAGGACACTTTTAAAAGTACCGGAAATTAGACATTAATAGTGAATGTTCATTTTTAATCTCTGTCACAACTCTAGATGAATGTAGCATTCTCTGTAGTGATTTTTCATGTGATGTCTACCCTGAGTCTCAGTAATAGATTAAAGGATATTAGTGTACTCAAAAGAAGTTTTGAAGGAAAGAAGCTAATATTAGTGAGATTTAAAAAATCCACAAGTGTATTTACCTCATTCATTTAATAATGTCAATGGTTAGTGCTGGGTCTGTCACATGGGAAGCACTTAATTAATGTTAGCTCTCATAGTGATGATACAGATGATAATATATGGCATGGTACTTTTTCTACTTTTCAAAGAGTGAAAAATATAGATAAACAAAACACATCAACTTTTGTTTAACTTACCTTCTTTTTTAATTTATTTCTTTCTAATTGGAGGATACTTCTTTATAATATTGTGCTGGCTTCTGCCATATATCACTCCATTCCACCCCTCTAGGGTGTCACAGAGCA
Source organism: Odocoileus virginianus (assembly GCF_023699985.2). Taxonomy (NCBI): domain Eukaryota; kingdom Metazoa; phylum Chordata; class Mammalia; order Artiodactyla; family Cervidae; genus Odocoileus; species Odocoileus virginianus. The sequence continues at coordinate 24,253,927 of NC_069699.1, forward strand.
CAAGACTTCAGCTCTGTATCATATAGCAAATTTCCACTGGCTATCTAATTTTTCATATGGTAATGCATATGTTTCAATGCTACTCTCTCAATTTGTCCCACCTTCTCCCTCCCACCCTATGTCCACAAGTCTGTTATCTTGGTATGCATCCATGAAGAGCAATATGAAAATTCCTTTAAAATCTAGGAGGAGTAAAGCTACACTATGACCCAGCAATCCTAGCAATCCCATTGCTGGGCACATACCCTGAGAAAACCATAACTGAAAAAAGATGCATGTACCCCAGTGTTCATTGTAACTTACTTTCTAGTAGTACAAGACATGACGACAAAATTGTCATCAAACAATTTTCATGAAAACAGAATTGTCCTGTTTTTAAAGGACAGTTAGACTTCACTTGAAAGTTTGTTGTTTCCGGGCAGGAAATTTGGAGAGAATCAGATAAAGTGGTGGCCTCTGAACTGAGAACTACCATGAGAGTCTAGAATTATGAAAAAAGGAAAAGAGCCCTGCCCTGATGGTAGGAACAGTATGGATAAAGGCACTGCAGAGAGACAACAGGCTACCTTTAGGAAACAATCAGTACCCCACTTTGTCTATGGCATGGTGTGAGGGAAAGAGACTCCTCCTACTATAATATCTGATAGCTACAAATTCCTGCCATCCTTTAAGTGCCTCATCTGCATCACTCTATGTAGGTTTTACAGCCACCATTCATCCCCTTCTCTCTTAACTAACCTGCCCAAATCCTAAAGAGAGTAAGGGGTAGAGTTAGAATTTGATGTTTATACAACCCCCAAACCCCCAGTGGAAGACTTCAAACTTGTAAAGAAATGTCAGAGTTGGTGAGAAAATGATTTGAGACAAAACTGAGGATATGTGTTTATTTCTGTGCTGCGTAGTGCACTTTACAATTAAGTCAGTGGGAGATGGTGGCTTGTACCAGCTTTTAAAAAGGAAAACCCTGGAAATTAGGTTCTGTTTTAAGCAACTACTAATTTATATAATATTTCAAAATATGTCATATACTGAAGCAATATGGTAGTTTTGATATGACACCAAGATAGCTGAAAAGTCAAGGACTTTTCTTAATACACCTGATAATTAGCAGAAATTTAAACTGTTTGGTTTCTGACATTTAACTCTTGCCCTACAAAATGACCTGTTAGAGCTAAAAGTAGCCCCCTGATAGTGGTGACCAAATTGTCCATTTAGACTCATGGTTCTTTTAAAATACTGGGTACCAAAATTCCTTTGAAGTTAATAGCTTTAAAATATAGGCTATTAACCAGAACTGGCATGCACTGCTTGTAGAGTGTAAAATGATATAACCACTCTAGAAGTAAGTCTTGTGTACTCTCAAAAAGTTAACCAGACACTAAGACATAACAATTCCATTTCTAAGCATTCACCTCCAAAGAAATAAGGCATTTAGGCACAAAAATGACTTGTATAAAAATGGTCTTAAGCACTTATTCATACCCATCAAAGGAAAATGGATAAACAAACAATAGTATATTCCTACAACCAAATATTAGTCAACACAAAAAGGAATAGGTAACTTACATATGTAGAAGCTCAAAAATATGTTGGTAGATGAAAGAGACTAGAGACAGTATGCAAACAGTTTGATTCTATGTATATGAAGTCCTAGAGACAAAACGAATTTATGGTAAAAGACTTAAGAACAAATGCCACAGATACTGCTTGAGTAAGGACGTGAAAGAAATTTCTGGAAAGTTGAGAAAATTATATGTCTAGATAGAGTTGTGGATTACACATGTTTGCATTTGTCAAGATTATATTTAAGGTATATGCCTTGTAATTTACATATAAGTTTAAAATGTTTAAACTATTTGCTCCAGTATCCACTTGAAAACAATGACTTTAAATTGTTAACTACAGTAAAGTGTTGGTCATTCAGTCATTTCCAACTTTTGCAACCCCATAGACTATGGCCCATCAGGCTCCTCTGTCCGTGGGATTCTCCAGGAAAGAATACTGAAGTGGGTTTCTAACTACTGTAAAATCCATTTGCAATAAACTTTGGAGGAAGCCTATGCTTTGAAATTGGTCAACTGAATTTGCATCTGGACACAGAAGCACGAGTCCTACTTAGTAATGTTCGAAATATTTTTAAATAAAGTGAAGATAGAGTTGCAGAATTAGTGTGTGTATCTATACTTTGTAAATCCACTCATTCATACCCCAAATATTCAATGAATGAATACATAAAATCTGAAATAACACACAGCAAAGTACAAGTGCAAGCTTCCATCTCAGCTGAGCAATGAGCATTAGGAAGCAACGAGAAAAGTGGAGTATGTCACACAGCTCAAATATTTCCAAGAGAATGTGAATGTACTAATTTGTACCAATATTACATTTTTTTAAGAGGAGAAAATGTTCAGTGTTCGTAGCAAACAAATTATACATTTTTAGATTAGCTATAGGATAATTATGCTTCATTCACACATATACCCACATACTCAAACATACTCATAGAGATTTAATGACCTGGAAACATTTTTCAATGATGTTGTCGTATTTTATTTTTAGTTAAATTCAGTTCTTCAAGAATTAATTCTCAACATGACTTCTTCCTTTGTTTTCAAATATACAGATATACCACTGTTTCTTCAGAACACAAAGCATTTTTCTATTTTGGATATAGAAATATTGTTTTTGGATATAAGTAGCTAGTATTTCAAAATCACTTTCATTGAAATATAATTTACATACACAAAAATGCTTTCATTATGTGCTGTGTTCACTTGCTTCAGTAGTGTCCGACTCTGCAATCCCATGGACTGTAGCCTGCCAGGCTTCTCTGTCCACAGGATTCTCCAAGCAAGAATATTGGAGTGGTTTGCCATGCCCTCCTCCAGGCGATCTTTCCGACCCAGGCATGAAACCCGCGTCTCCTGCTTTGCAGGCAAATTCTTTACCCCTGAGCCACCGGGGAATGAGTTTTGGCAAAACTCAGCCCTATTCCACCATTCTTGTTTTTCATCAGTACAGATCAGGGAGCTGAGTTTACAATGTCCATAAAACATTAGGTATCTCTGGTCTCCATTTTAATCAAGATAAATGATTTCAACTGATAAGAGGTAAGAATCTGTAATTCAGAAAAGACTTTTCTTCTGCTTTACCTTTCCAAGACAGTAGTCCATCTGCATGTCCCTCCTGCTATGCAGAAATGTGGCAAAGGAGAATGATGGCAGCTGAATCTCCACACAGTATATGTTAGTACATTTGAACACTCTGTTTACAGTTCTCACACTATAATATTGCATCCAAATATACTATACACTTTACACTTATATGCATTTATCCAGAAATACAAATAAAATAAGCTTTTTTTGTTTCAGTTATTAGAAATGCTCTTAATCCTGAGGGTAGTTGACAGAGAGAGGTAAGAGAGATATTAGTTAAACGAAGGTTGAATTGTTACATATTGTGTAGACAGATTTGCTTGCAACTTCACTAAAGATCTTCCAACAATCCAAACACACAAAACCATAAACTTCACCAATTCAGTTCTCAAAAGCAACTGAAATAGAACCTAGGCAAATGACAGAAACTGAAAATAAAATATTTTCTTACCCTTCAAAGAATTATCTGTCAGAATCCTGCCTATAGAATATGTAAGCAACTGATAGTTCACATTCAACATTACCATCACTTGCACTGACATAGTCATTCCTGCTTTGAAAAGCCTACCTGTTTTCTTTGTACTAAATCTACACTTTGCTCTGGAGATTCTTCTGTGTTGTCAATCAAATATTTGTAGTGAAAAAAAATTTTTTTTTCTGGGTTAAGTAGGCAAATGATAGGCATTAGAGTTGTGCAATGTACAACTTGAACAACCATATATGAATATGTGCATATCCTCAGCATTTTACAATAGAAAATGATCTGCTAATGACTGCCAGGTCTCTATTCATTTTATTGGAGCCACTATGCTATGCACTACTTTCACATTCCCCTTGGCAATACTATAACTTTATGCAGAAACTGTATAGAATATGAAAATTATTGTATTATCCCATAAGATCTTCCAAAATTGAATATTAACATATTCATTGTTGAAGCAACCTCTAGCCAGATAGGGCTGATGATAATCATGAGTAGCATTGGCATGGCCTGGTCTGGATAGTGGAGTGAAAAAACTTCAAATATTAAGCCAGTTTCTGTAGCTCTTCTGATGATGCTTTGCTGCATTGTGAATTAGCGTTACTTACATGAAATGCTGACAGTACCATAGATTTAACTGTTATTTTAGAGCTTTTGAAAAATATTCTGTGTACTCTGAGGTGCATTTAATGATTTGTCTACTTTTGACATATACATAACTATTGTCCTCCCACTTGAACTTAAACACCTTGAAAATATTTAATATCCTTTTCAGCATTAACTTGTAAATAAAATTTTGGATAACTGATTAATTGAAACATGGATCAAAGTACATGTTTTAGTATCCCATTGATTAAGTACATCATTATCTTGTTATAGTAGAAGAATACATTTCTACAAAATGAATTATTAAATACCATTCAAATCAAACTCACAAAATACTTCAATTCACATGTAAAAGATAGAGAAACTTTGAAACACGTGAAAAAAATTGTCTTCTATACTCTAGGTTTGACAACTGAATTATTAATAATTTAAAGCAATCATTTCTGGAAACCAGGCATTAAACCTACACTGCTTTTTATTTTTGTGTATAAAAATACCAACAGACAGTATATTTATTTTCTTATTACATTTTAGCTCTCAAAATGTCCTCATTATTATCTTTGATATTAGACACCATACATCAGGGCTGGTATCAGATTTTTAAACATTACGTTAAAATTAGAGTCAGTGGTGTATATAGTAATCAGAGGCAATAGAGGTTACCCTGCATCCAGCTGAGTTCCATTTTATGTGTCACAAAAGATCAACTTCCGTTTATATAAATTCATTTTAGACAGTGAGTTTCTAAGTATTAAAAACCAAAATCCACTTTATATCATTCCCTGTTTTCTCTCCAGCATAGTGACAATATTCAGAGAAACAAAACCTTATTCTTCTGGCTACATGTTACAGGTTTTTCTAAGTTAAATTGCATAGTGTGGAAGCTGAATTGTTCAGTGAAATATATATACATATATATATATATATATATGTAAAAGGAAAGATCACGCTGTTTTTTTACTTGTGATTCTTAATATGTAATCATGGCTTCTTCAATAAATACACCTGCAAATTCCTGTTCATTCTTACACATTTCATGTCTAAATGGAAAATAGCTACTCAGAAAAGATATGTATAAGATCTAACAATTGTCAAGTGTTTCCTATAGGTCAGGTAATTTAAGTGCTTTAAATGTGCTTTGTCATTTAATTCTTTCCAAAACTGTATAACAAATGCACTCAGTATTCCCCAACCCCTGTCATTTTACAGATGAGGAAAGTGAAATCCAGAAATTAAAATTTGACTTGCCTGATATCCCCAAATTAAAGATAATGGCACTGAGGCTTGACCTAGATTAGTGTAACTCCAGAGTCAGCCTCTTGCCTTCACATTATACTATCATTTGAAAGAACTCATATAGCCCATAAGTTGGAATCAAGATTGCCTGGAGAAATATCAATAATCTCAGATACGCAGATCACACTACTATTTCAGCAGGAATTGAAGAGGAACTAAAGAGCCTCTTGATGAAAGTGAAGGAGGAGAGTGAAAAAGTTGGCTTAAAACTCAACATTCAGAAAACTAAGATCATGGCATCTGGTCCTATCACTTCATGGCAAATAGATAGGGAAACAATGGAAACAGTGACAGACTTTATTTTCTTGGGCTCCAAAATCACTGCAGATGATGACTGTAGCCATGAAATTAAAAGATGCTTGCTCCTTGGAAGAAAAGCTATGACCAACCTAGACAGCATATTAAAAAGCAGAAACAAAGGTTACTTTGCCAACAAAGGTCCATCTGGTCAAAGCTATGTTTTTTCCAGTAGTCATGTATGGATGTGAGAGTTGGACTATAAAGAAAGCTGAGCACTGAAGAATTGATGCTTTTGAACTGTGGTGTTGGAGAAGACTCTTGAGAGTCCCTTGGACTGCAAAGAGACCCAACCAGTCAATCCTAAAAGAAATCAGTCCTGAATATTCACTGGAAGGACTGATCCTGAAGCTGAAACTCCAATACTTTGGCCACCTGATGCGAAGAACTGACTCATTGGAAAAGACTTGTGCTGGGAAAGATTGGAGGTGGTAGTAGAAGGGGATGACAGAGGATGAGATGGTGGATGGCATGACAAACTCGATGGACATGAGTTTGAGTAAACTCCGGGAATTCGTGATGGACAGGGAAGCCTGGTGTGCTGCAGTCCATGGGGTCACAAGGAATTAGACATGACCGAGTGACTGAAATGAGCTGAACTGAAGTGATATATCCCGTAACATTGTCTCTTGCTTAAAAATTATGAGTGCTTTAGAATTGAGTAGCACTTGTGAAGCCATAGACAAAGAAACATAGGCTTGATTCACAAAAATTTTTAATATATTTTCCCATGTGGAAATTGGGAGGAACATGCACAAATTATATGTTTTAACTTTGAAATATATATAACTAGGAACAAACACTCACATTAGCAACTGTATAGTAGATAAGACTTAAATATAAGATATATGGGCCTGGTTACATTATTTGTCCAGAATATACTTCATTATGAAATTTGGGTCCTTGTTGTATTAGACACTAAGGACAAAAACTCTAAGTTATGGGCTTTTTGATTATTTTGGTGATTTCATTCAAATAGTTTGGGATGGTACAGAGATATATCATTACACAGGAGATAAATTTCAAAATTTTTTAAAAATGCTTTCAATGTCAACTTCTTAATTCATGAAATAATGTAAATGATAATTGATGGTGACTAGACACTTTCTTTTCAGATGAGTATCAGATTTGATTTTTTTAATCTACTCATTAGCCATATTGTTGGACAGCAGTCGCAGACATTAGATCAGACACAAACTCTGGCAACAATATGTAGTGTCCTTCATAAAATATTGCTATGCATCCAAATGCCATGTATATAAAATTGGCATAGAGAATTCACATTTTGGTATGCTAATAAAATTGATATCCAAAGGCTCTCATTTTTATCATAAGAATGCAGTGTATATCCAGCACTTAGATAGGGGGCATGGCCAATGTGCTGAAACAGTTCTGACAAGAGAAGGAATAGAAAATTCTAGCAGTAAATCTAGCCAAGAAGAACTAAAGAAGGGATCTTAATCCAACCAAGAATTTTGCTTTTGTTGTCTAGTGATAATTATGAGCCAAATCTGAATGTATGAAAGCCAAAAAGTATGAAAAAACATATGACAAGATAAAAGAAAAGAAGATGGGGGAAAGGAAGAAAATAGACCAAAGTAGGAAGAAAACAGAGGATGTAAACGGCTGGCATTTATGGCCAGTGAAGATGTAAAGAGGCTAGTAAAAATTACTTGAATATAAATTATGTGAAAGCAATGGTCATAAGTAGAACAGCACACCATTCATAGAAGTATTTTCATGTGCTAATTAACTGCTCCTTAAAAGCTCCCCCACAAAAATTCATTTCTTCTATAATTGCCATCCAGTAATCAATGCTATTCCCCTTCATGGATCACAACCTTGTCATGGTGAAGAGGATTGCATAACTCAGTGGAACTACGAGCCAAGATGTACAGGCCCACCCAAGATGGATGGGTCTTGGTGAAGAGTGCTGACAAAATGTGATCCACTGGGGAAGAAAATGGCAAACCACTCCAGCATAATTGCCTGGAGAACCTGATGGACAGTATGAAAAGACAAAAAGATATGGCACCCGAAGATGACTCCACACGATCAGGAGATATCCAATATGTTACTGGGAAAGAGCAGAGGGCAGTTACTCCAGAAAGAATTTAGTTGCTGGGCCGAAGGGAAAATGATGCTCAGTTGTAGCTGTGTCTGGTGGTGAAAGTAAAGTCTGATGCTGCCAATAACAATATTGCATAGGAACCTGGCATGTTAGGTCCATGAATCAAGGTAAATTGGATGGGTCAAGCAGGAGATGGAGAAACTGAACATCAACGTCTAATGAATCAGTGAACTAAAATGGACAAGGATGGGAGAATTTAGTTTACATGATGATTATATCTACTGCTATGGGCAAGAATCCCTTAGGAAAAATGAAATAGCTCTTAAAATAGACACTAGAGTCTGAAATACAGTACTTGGGTGCAATCTCATAAATGACAGTGATGTCAGTTTGTTTCCAAAGCAAACCATTCAACATTACAGTAATCCAAGTTCTATGACCCAACCACTGATGCCAGAGAAGCTGCAGTTAATAAGTTCTCTGAAGACCTACATGACTTTCTAGAACACCAAAAACAGTCATTTTCATCATAGGGGATTATAATGCAAAAGTTGGAAGTCAAGAGATACCAGAGTAAAAGGCAAGTTTGACCTCAAAGTACAAAATGAAGCAGGACAAAAGCTAAGAGCTTTGCCAAGATCACACTGGTAATAGCAAACACCCTTTCCCAGCAATGCAAGTGACAACTCTACACATGAACATTATCAGATGGTCAATACCAAAATCAGATTTTGTTCTTTGCAGATGAAGATGTAGAAACTCTATACAGTCAGCAAAAACAAGACCTGGACCTGACTGTAGCTCAAAACATGAACTCCTTATTACAAAATTCAGGCTTAAACTGAAGTAGGGAAAACCCCTAGGCCATTCAGGAATGACCTAAATCAAATACCTAATGATTATACAGTGGAGGTGACAAATAGATTCAAAGGATTAGATCTGGTAGACATATCAAATACATAATGTCTATGTCTCTTTAGACACATAGTGTCTATGGAACTGTGGATGGAGGTCACAAAAAAATAGAGATAAGTAGACGTGGCAGGAATACATAGAAGAACTATACAAAAATGCTCTTAATGACCTGGATAACCATGATAGTGTAGTCAGTCACCTAGACCCAGACATCATGGAGTATGAAGTCAAGTGGGCCTTAGGAAGCATTACTTGGAACAGAGCTAGTGGAGGTGATAGAATTCCAGCTGAGCTATTTAAAATCCTAAAAGATGATGCTGTAAAGTGCTACACTCAATATGTCAGCAAATTTGGAAAACTCAACAGTGGCCACAGGACTGGACAAAGTGAGCCTTCATTCCAACCTTGAAGAAGGGCAATGCCAAAAATGTTCATGATACAGTTGTGTTCATTTCACATGCTATTAAGTTAATGCTCAAAATCCTTCAAGCTAGGTTTTAGCAGTCTGTAAACTGAGAAATTCCTGATGTATAACCTAGGCTTCAAAGAAGCAGAGGAACCAAATATCAAATTGCCAACATTCACTGAATCATGGAGAAGCAAGGGAATTCCAGAAAAACATCTACTTCTGCTTCATTGACTACACTAAATCCTTTGACTGTGTGTATTACACCAAAGATACTTAAAATGAAGGGAGTACCAGACCACCTTACCTGTCTCCTGAGAAACCTGTATGTGGGTCAAGAAGCAATAGTTAGTTCTGAACATAGAACAACTGATAGTTCAGTACTGGGAAAGGAGTACATCAAAGGTATATATTGTAATCCTGCTTATTTAACTTATATGTAGAGTGCATCATATGAATTGCTGGGCTAGATGAATCACAAGCTGGAATTAGGATTGCTGGGAGAAATATAAATAACCTCAGATATGCAGATGATAGATACCACTCTAATGGCAGAAAATGAAGAGGAACTAAAGAGCCTTTTGATGAGGGTGAAAGAGAAGAATGAAAAAGCTGGCTTAAAGCTCAACATTCAAATGACTAAGATCATAGCATTCAATCCCATCACTTCATGGCAAATAGAAGAGGAAAAAGTGGAAGCAGTGACAGATTTTCTTTTCATGGGCTCCAAAATCACTGCAGACAATGACTGCAGTCATGAAATCAGAAGATGCTCGCTTCTTGAAAAGAAAGCTATAACAAATCTAGAAAGCATATTCACAAGCAGAGACATCACTTTGCCGATAAAGGGCTGTACAGTCAAAGCTATGGTTTTTTCAGTAGTCAAGTACGGATATGAGAGTTTGACCATAAAGTAGGCTCAGCACCAAAGAATTAATGCTTTTGAATACTTGTCCTGGAGAATATTCTTGAGAATCCTTTGGACTGCAAGGAGATCAAATCAATCAATTCTAAAGGAAATCAACCCTGAATATTCACTGGAAGGACTGATGCTGAAGCTGAAGCTCTGATACTTTGACCACCTGATGCTAAGAACTGAATCACTGGAAGAGACCCTGATACTGGGAAAGACTGAGGGCAGGAGGAGAAGGGGTGACAGAGGATGAGATGGTTGGATGTCACTAACTCAGTGGACATGAGTTTGAGCAAACTCCAGGAGATGGTGAAGGACAGGGAAGTCTGGCATCTGGAGTCCATGGAGTAACAGAAAGTTAGACACAACTTAGCAACTGAACAACAAATAAAACAAAATCAATGTTAAAGATGGCCTTGATTGGGAACCAAATAAAGTCAAGTGTTTTCTACATCTTAAGGAAGAACAAAGTACATTACATTTAAAGAAAAAATTGCCTCTGAGTGGATGAAATTTAAAGTTATGCCAGTTAAAGAGAAAATGCCCATTTATCCAAACTTTCATTGTTCTCCAGTGCCTGGTAAGTTTGGCCATAAAACTAATATGTCACAGTAAAACCCTGTTGCTGAGATATGGGTCTCATAATGCATCATTTAGATTTTCTATAATTTCACCAATATCCTCAGTGACAAAAGGAAATTTTAAACCTAAAATGAGAAATGTCTACCAATAACTTCATAAGGAAATTTTAATGGAAAGTTAGTCTTTAAAAAAATTACTTATGTTTTATAGACCATTCATTTTATTAATGATATTATCAACAGAGTAATGAAGGTGAGTAATCGAGTATCACACATTTTTTAAAATGACATTGGCTCAACGAAGCACAAAAGTACTACATTCTCAAATCAAAAACAGTAATGGAAAGTCCGCATTTTATCTGATTTTTGAAATAGCATATCATGTATTAGGGGGACTTCCCTGGTGGCTCAGCAGTAAAGAAGCTGCCTGCAATGCAGGAGCCACAGGATGGATTTGATCCCTGAGTCGGGAAGATCCCCTGAAGGGGGGCATGGCAACCTACTCCAATACTCTTGCCTAAAGAATCCCCATGGACAGAGGAGCCTGGTGAGTTATAGTCCCTACGGTCGCATAGAGTTGGGACACGACTGAAGCGACTTAGTGGTCAGGCACACGTCATGCGTTAGAAGGTATACTTTCCATGTCACCGTAATTGATCAAAAACTTGAAAGCTAGTATTCACTGGGCATTATTTGAGGAAGATCAGAAAGAATCCTTCTCTTCCACAACACACTGAAAGATGGATGAAAAACTGTCTGTTCCCTATGTTTGTTTGTTTTTTAATAAACAATATTACTCATTGTGTCTGTATGATTTGGCATGGGACGAAAGGGAGAAGTGGTGTAATAAACAATGACCAGGAACCTGAAAGATTGGAGACAGACTGAAATCCTGAAATCCATGATATGTACCAAACAGAAATTGAGTCATGCATTCAATTCTTTACCACCATGCCATTATCTCCAAACAAGCTGTTAAACGATCGATTGTCCTTAATCGTCATAATAGTGGTGGTTGAAAAAAAATTTTTTTTTTTAGTTGAAAATTTTAAGTCTACCTGCTAGGTATGCACAACAAAGCACTAGGTTTGCAAACATGATTGAATTTACAAAGAAAACTACATCACAGTTATAAATCAACTTGAATACATTTTTTAAAAATCAGAGTGGTGGAGATGAAAATACTCTAAACTATGCAGCAATGTATCTTTTAAAAAAGATATCATGGCTTTCAAAAACCTGACTGAACTATTCTGAATGACAAAAAGAACTAAAGCAGTAGCTTTTCATTTTCCTGCCAAGAGCTTATAGAAATTATTCAGTCATTTGAATGAAATCTTCCATGTTTAATTGCAACAGATGGTCTCAGTATTTTTTACCTGCTGATCATGGAATGTTCATGTGTAAACATCCAAAGAGATCATCTTTTCTATGATAGTTTTCAAATATAAGGATTTTTTTCCCCTCATTTGGGAATAATTATTTCTCTGAATAAAAGTGAAAATCCAGCTATCACTTATATAAATATTGCATTTGATAAAACTTAAAGCATCATTAACTATAAAACAAACTATTAATTTATGTTCCATTGAAAATGAGAAAAAAAACTGCTAATTTGATGGATTATACATTCATGTTACCTGAAATTTCCATTTAAAAATATTGCAGAGGCATTTTAGACTTAGCTAACATCTTTAACATCACTTTGTGTACACCTAAAAATGGAAATATAAACCAAATAATTTCGGTACAGTATTTTCAAAATGTTTTCACATTCAGAGTGCATCCTCCTGAATCCCTTTTTCACTTAGAGTCATTTATATCCATGTTCTGTTTTATTCCCACAGTACTATCCCCTGTGCCATCAACAGCGTTGGTGATACAGCAGTTCTCAAAAGAGTGCTCCCCTGTTGTCTCCAGTTTTTCCCAAGAGCTGCATCCACACTTGTGCTAAGTTTTTATTCAGTGCTTTTTTGACCTTACACAGGGAATTAATCTGAGGTTTCAGACCACAACCAGGACTTATATTCTTCCTTTAATGTGTTCATGCATGGTGTGTTAAAGGCCACAGGGTGGTGGTTTTCCCAATTGTGCCATCATGAATGAAATCCAAGCTGGTGCATGCACAGTAGGTAACAACACAACTGCTACCATGCTGACACTGAAGTTACATCCTATTGATCAAAGGACACACTCTATTTCCAGAGTCACTAAATATGTATTAGCAGCAATAAAATGTGAAATTTGGTGAAGTTACCTAGAATTTATTTCATATTTTTCCAATACATTTGAAATTCAACATGAATAATTTGAGTTAAATAAGTTTTTAATTGCCCCAGACATGTTCCTTTACCAGGACATAAGTTTATTTCCTTCAAAGGGAGAAAATGGTTAATCAAATATTGCATCCCATTAATACAGAATTTACTTATATATGGTACTTATGACATTTTCCATCTCCCCCCACTGAAATGTCAACCTCACTAGAAGAGGGATTTTGTCTGTTTAGTTCACTAATATATCCCTATTAAGTACTTGATGAATATTTGTTCAGAAAATGGGTCACAAGAATTTTGATAATTTATTTCTCATTAGAATATTTGTGCCATTATTCTTTCTTCATATAATTCCTTCAACATGATTCTTGTCATATCAAAAATTGTGACTATTTGCATAAATCTTGAGGTTCTGAAGTCAGGATGGTATCTTACTGATATTTTTTATAGATACAAAGGGTCTATCGTGATATAACGCATACACTAAGGGCCCAATAAATATTTGTAGAATTCTAAGAAATTAGCAAAGTACCCTGGAGGAGGGCATGGCAACTCACTCCGGTATTTTTGCCTGGAGAATCCCCATGGACAGAGGAGCCTGGTGAGTCCATGGGGTCACAAAGAATTGGGCATGACTGAGTGACTAAGTACAGCACAGCACAGCAAAGTATTATAGTTTAGTGAAATATTATGCTAAATAATTTTTAATTAGCCAAATTAAGAATTGAATTAGAGAAGAAAGGATTCACCAAGGAAACCATCATATTAAAAATGTAACTTTACCAAAGATTCATTATCTAGACTAAGTTTTGAAATATTCAATAAGTTTCCATCACTGAATCATCCAATTACTATTGATGATTAATTTGTGCACATTGGATTATTACATAGTAAACTTTTAAGCTGGGGAGAGAGTGGAAACAGTGTCAGACTTTATTTTTTGGGTCTCCAAAATCACTGCAGATGGTGACTGCAGCCATGAAGTTAAAAGACACTTACTCCTTGGAAGGAAAGTTATGACCAACCTAGATAGCATATTAAAAACCAGAGACATTACTTTGCCAACAAAGGTCCATCTAGTCAAGGCTATGGTTTTTCCAGTGGTCATGTATGGATGTGAGAGTTGGACTGTGAAGAAAGTTGAGAGCCAAAGAATTGATGCTTTTGAACTGTGGGGTTGGAGAAGACTCTTGAGAGTCCCTTGGACTGCAGGGAAATCCAACCAGTGCATCCTAAAGGAGATCAGTCCTGGGTGTTCATTGGAAGGACTGATCCTGAAGCTGAAACTCCAATACTTTGGCCGCCTCATCCAGAGTTGACCCACTGGAAAAGACCCTGATGCTGGGAGGAATGGGGGCAGGAGGAGAAGGGGACGACAGAGGACGAGTGGCTGGATGGCATCACTGACTCGATGGGTATGAGTTTGAGTAAACTCCGGGAGTTGGTGATGGGCAGAGAGGCCTGGCGTGCTGCGATTTATGGGGTTGCAAAGAGTCGGACACGACTGAGTGACTGAACTGAACTGAACTGAACTGAAACTGAAACTTTTAAGCAACTATGCTTCATATTTAGAGATTTACATCAGTTCAGTTCAGTTCAGTCGCTCAGCCGTGTCCAACTTTTTGCAACCCCATGAATCACAGCACGCAAGGCCTCCCTGCCCATCACCAACTCCCGGAGTTTACCCAAACTCAACGTCCATCGAGTGGTGATGCCATCCAGCCATCTTGTCCTCTGTCATCCCCTTCTCCTCCTGCCCCCAATCCCTCCCAGCATCAGGGTCTTTTCCAATGAGTCAACTCTTTGCAAGAGGTGGGCAAAGTATTGGAGTTTCAGCTTCAGCACCAGTCCTTCCAATGAACACCCAGAACTGATGTCCTTTAGGATGGACTGATTGGATCTCCTTGCAATCCAAGGGACTGTCAAGAGTCTTCTCCAATCCCACAGTTCAAAAGCATCAAAAGCAATACTTCGGTGCTCAGCTTTCTTCACAGTCCAACTCTCACATCCATATATGACCACTGGAAAAACCATAGCCTTGACTAGATGGACCTTTGTTGGCAAAGTAATGTCTCTGGTTTTTAAAATGCTATCTAGGTTGGTCATAGCTTTCCTTCCAAGGAGTAAGTGTCTTTTAATTTCATGGCTGCAATCACTATCTGCAGTGATTGTGGAGCCCCAAAAACTAAAGTCTGACACTGTTTCCACTCTCTCCCCATCTATTTGTCATGAAGTGATGGGAGCAGATGCCATGATCTTAGTTTTCTGAATGTTGAGCTTTAAGCCAACTTTTTCACTCTCCTCTTTCACTTTCATCAAGAGGCTTTTTAGTTCCTCTTCACTTTCTGCCATAAGGGTGGTGTCATCTGCATATCTGAGGTTATTGATATTTCTCAGATAGTGTTAAATACCCGAGGTGCAAATTCAATTTAAAAGGATCTATGGTAGCTGCATATTGAAATAGTTGTGCCATTACAACTTTCCTATTTTATTCCTTCATCATGATTCTTGCCATATCATAGATTGTGATGATTTGAATAAATCCTGAAGTTCTGAGGCCAGGAATGGTGTCTTACTGGTATGGTATCTTTTATGAGTAAGGCACTTACTGCATATCATGGTATAAAGCATAACTGTAACTGTGTTAGTCACCCAGTAGTGTCCAACTCTTTGTGACCCCAGGGACAGTAGCCTGCCAGACTCCTTTGTCCATGGAATTTTCTAGGTAAAAATACTGGAGTGGCTAGCCATTCCTTTTCCAGGGGATATTTCCAACCCAGGGATGGACCCTGAGTCTCCTGCATTTTAGGCAGATTCTTTACCATCTGAGCCACAAGGAAAGTCTGGTATAAGGCATACAGTAATATAATGCAAGACATTTTTGAAGGATAAAAATGCAAAGATAAAAATAAAAATGATAACCATAACAACAGTTCCATGAGTGGATTCAGTCTGGCCAGGACATTGTTTCTTCAATATTAGATGTTTGTGCTGTGTGTGCTTAGTCGTTCAGTCGTGTCTGACTCTTTGAGAGACCTCATGAACAGTACCCCACCAGGCTCCTCTGTCCATGGAATTCTCCAGGCAAGAATACTGGAGTGGGTAGCCATTCCCTTCTCCAGGGGATCTTCCTGACCCAGGAACTGAACCCTGGTCTCCCTCACTGCAGGAGGATGCTATTCCATCTGAATCACCAGAGAACCCTGGTATAAGGCATACAGTAATACAGGCAACATTACCCATGGAAATGTATAAATTATTACATTATAACTCTAAACATTCTTAAAGCATGTAAGACTCCTTTGTAAAATGTTGCAATGTCATTACACAATTTTCTCCATTGCATATTAAAGATTCCCAAGATTCCCAATCTTCTTCATAGCTACTTAGAAGGTAATGTTGATCAATCTCACTCATATTCTCTATCTTGATTTGCAAAGAATCTTTACTGTATGATGCAAACAGTATGTTATTACAGAGTGAAGGAGGTAGTTACAATAGAAAACACTAAATATCTAGGCTTGAGACTTTCTTTCAGAGACACAGTCAAACAGCATCTAAGGGGGAAGAAAGATAGTACACTTCAGTGTGTATGTTTTAAATTGGCCACTTAAAAGAACCAATGTGTGGTGAAGGTTGGCAAATGGTTTGTCTATATAGGGCTTGATCTTCGGGCATAGTTATTACTAACAGCGGAAAGAAATGCATTCAGATTATAAATCTTCAAACTGAAGGGAGACTAAATATATATATTTTGAACTTCATAATGTCAGTTTCAATTGAATTGCATGTTTAAAAATAAAGCTACCTCCTTTAGAATACTTAAATGTTTATCGGAATGTAGCCTACATTCAGAAATGGTACTATTAGTTCATATTAAATAATAATGTTTAAGAGCCGTAGCTCCAGTAAAGAAAACTAAAAATTGACAAGTGAATGTTTCATTAGAACTTGTCAAAAAGCTTCAGTCCACTAAACATAGCTGGAAATGTGGTGTATAGGATAGATGATCAGGCTTCAAAATGTAGAGGTTAAGATACACAAAATATGAGTTCCTGCAGTAAATATTTCTCTGTATGATACAGCTAAGCTGCATTATGAAACTCATCAGAGATGCCTCAAAGGGTGAAACATTCTGGATTGCCTTTCATGGATGACAAGTTTAGAAGGTTAATTGAAATGTATAAATATTAAAGGTTCTTTGTCACCTTCTAACATTATTATAACATTTCTCATTGTGAGGCAGAGAAAGTGAGGGGAAAGGATCAAATCCTGAACACGTATGTTAAAGAAGTAGTGGTCATATTTGGTAGGGTATCAAGCCAATGGAAAATGAAGTATAACTGTAATTTAGGAAAATCTGTGTGGTAGAATGCAAATCATCAGTGACTAGTTCAATCAGGGATAATTGAAAGAAAACATAATCATTTTTTGCACTGAGTAGCTCTCATATAATCTATGACTTTCAAGCTTTGCTGCCCTCCTTTCTTCCCACACAAAATGATTAGCCTCTCTATTCTGTCCACAGATAAACTACAAGTTTCCTGAGCTGACTAGAACCTGAAGACAAAAATAAAAGTCTTATATTCTTGAAGGCATTGGTTAAGCCCAGGTTCACTCCCTGAAAATAAATTCATCCAACCTGATGTGCCTCTCACATGCTGTGCATTGCCATAAATGTCTTAAATCCATTTTTGACACTGCAAAGCAGCATATTTTATGAAATATGTGATAAATTCACACATTTGAGATTAGAATTTGGCTGATTGTCCTTTCAGAGGCTAAATAAAAACCAGGTTGATTGCTATAACACTTTGTCAAAGATACCAAATGAAATTCATATATCAAAATGGAACTAGGGCAAATTCACTCCAGATTCACTGTAAATATTATATCATTTCTTCAAGAACTATCTTTCAGTAAACCACAAGTACAAACAATGTCTTTCATGGTGTTAAAATCTCTTCTAAAACATAATTTTCATAAACTACTTGAAGAATAGTTTCAGTGGCCTGATCTAAAATGATTTCAATAGCATTTTCTATGGGTTTAATGGAAGCAAACTTTTCCTCCTAGATCAAGCTTCTGTAAAATATTTATAGAATAGTAACTAAAATTTTGTCTTTAGTGTTCTTGCCCTTTGTTAACTCTCTACAGAGTGATATAACTAATAGCAGTGAATAAAATGTGAAATAAATGTGTCTGCACAAAAATGACACTGCATCCAATCAGAACTCGAAGAAAAAAATATATAATTTAAAAAGCATGTTTTATGAAATATGTGATGTTGCTGCTGCTAAGTCGCTTCAGTCGTTTCCAACTCTGTGCAACCCCATAGACAGCAGCCCACCATGCTCCTCTGTCCCTGGGATTCTCTAGGCAAGAACACTGGAGTGGGTTGCCATTTCCTTCTCCAATGCATGAAAGTTAAAAGTGAAGGTGAAGTCGTTCAATCGTGTCCGACTTTTTGAGACCCCATGGACTGTAGCCTACCAGACTTCTCTGTCCATAGGATTTTCCAGGCAAGAGTACTGGAGTGGGCCGTTGCCTTCTCTGAAATATGTGATAAATTCACATTATTTATGGCATGGCAGTAATTGTTGCATCTGTCATACTATCATCCATATCAATAATCTTTCCTCAAATTAAAGTTAAATAGAATAGCTTTTTTGGTAACAAGTTTGTGTGTTTGTTTGTTTTTGTGGTAACTGTTTTTGAGAAAGTTGATGTAGATAGTTCATTTTTGTGTTTTGAGACTTAAAAAAATACCTATAAAAACACAAAAAATGGATTCCTGTTGAAAATCGCAAAAGCTACGCTTTTCCTGTTTAAGATTTGTCAAACCAAAGAATATCACCACTGTACCTGATATACCTTTCTAGAAAAGTTATGACTTATCAGCAGTTATTCAAATAGGGTTGAAAGTGGTCTTTACATGATTGGATAATATAAATCTTCAGATGATAGTAGAAAAACGACTGGGGAGGAGAAATAAATCTTTAGGTGATCCCATAAATCATATAAAAGAGCCCTCAGCCCGTATGCATCAGGGTTAAATTTACACATTTTAGCACACTTTAATATAATGTGTGGACAGAGATGAATATTGCATAGGGGGTTGATTAATACTAGTTTTAGAAGTTTCTATAAAACTAATTTTGTGTTTCTTTATAAATTAATATCACACACCTTTTAGAATGAGTATTTAATGGAAAGCTTTCATTAATATTTAAACTACAAATGTACACAAAATACAGAGACCTTCAAACAGTCAGGATTTTCTACACAAAATTTGGCCAATTCTTTTGAGTTTAATATCTTTCTCCAAGAATAAATCAAGTTTTAATGACAAGGCATTTCTAGGAGCAATAGATCTAGATGGCAAGGGCAGTCTGACATTAATTAATCCATAATGAAAAGTGAAAACACAAAGAAAAACAGACAATTTCTTATTCATTATCAATTTAATTAATCAAATAGTTAGACAGTAGTGGGACATAAATGCTGAAACAGAAGCAAGCTATCAGTTTGTCCAAGTCATAGAGAAGATTGGGTTAGATACACTGAAAGACTTCATGATTCTAGAATTCTAAAATATCACAAGGATAATAATAAGATTAAGGATTGAAGAGTGCAACCCTCTCCAGTATTCTTAACTGGAGAATCCCCATGGACAGAGGAACCTGGTGGGCTACAGTCCAAAGCATCGCAAAGAGTCCAATATGACTGAAGTGACTTAGCACAAACAGTGGACAGACATTAATTCTAGAACAAATCAAGGAACTTTATGTGTGAGATGGATTAATGTTGGACCAAAAGAAAACAAAAGCAAGTTGCTAGTTGTTGACTAAAAGGGCATTTTATAAAGCGTGAATACAATGTGTGAATGACTAGACACTACTTGGTATCATAGCAGGGTTAAAAAGATTTGTCACTGTTGACATTTGAGATAGATAACTCTTTGTTGTGAAGATTGTCCTGTAAATTGTAAGTTGTTTAGCAGCATTCCAGATATGTACCCACTAGCTATCTGTAGCCCCCCTCTTCCTTTCTGACAATCAAAAATCTCTCTGGATATTGACAAATGTCCCAGGGGTGGCAGAATGCAGAAAGGCCAAATCAGCTCCTATTATCCCCCTTTAAGAGCCACTGGATTATGAAATGGCTTCATTTAATATAATCAATTAAGTTCACTCATCCAACTATCACATATAGAGTGAATCCTGCATACTAGACATTGTGTTCAGTTCAGTCCAGTCACTCAGTCGTGTCCAACTCTTTGTGACCCCATGAACCGCAGCACGCCAGGCTTCCCTGTCCATCACCAACTCCCGGAGTCCACCCAAACCCATGTCCATTGAGTCGGTGTTGCCATCCAACCATCTCATCCTCTGTCGTCCCCTTCTCCTCCTGCCCTCAATCTTTCCCAGCATCAGGGTCTTTTCAAATGAGTCAGCTCTTTGCATCAGGTGGCCAAAGTGTGTTAGATGGCAAAAACACATATAGTTTCTGATTTCACAGAGTTTATATCCTAGTCAGAGGAAAATAAGTAAAATAAATGATTACATCACACTGAGAAACTGTCCATAATTCTGAGGCATTTTCTAATGGGTACCATAGAATGAGTCATTTCTTTCCAAAATAAAATACGTATATATATATATATATATATATATATATATATATATATAAAACTATTTCAATGTGAGTGTATGGGCAGTTGCAGTAGATAACTTAATATTAAGAGGTAGGAGACCCTCAAAGTCAAGTTCTGCTAAATTTTTATAACTGAATGTTTGATCCAGATTTTTAAAACCCTTGTTGTGTATGATTTATACAGTGCTATTTTGCTGTTTTCAAATCTAGGTAAATGCAGTGGTGGGTATAATAAATTCTGCATGTTTTAATATGATTTAATAGTAAATACTCTATAGTATTAACTCTGATGAAGCTAAAGACTTGTCAGTTTTTACAGTGCAAATGCTGTCTGGTGGGAGAAGGATGAAATACTTGCCCTTGATTCTTGCTTCGTGCCTTTTGTGCTAAAATATTGTGGGATTCTGTGCACGTTTTGGCTTCCTTCACTACTGCAATTTTATTCGTTTTCTTTCCTTATCACATGACTTTGCCCGTATTTTCTACCCACCTTCTCTCTGTAAGTTTTATTAAAGGGCAGACATGCTTCTGTTGAAAAAAATGTAAATGCTTATCCTAAAGCAAAACTGTAAGAAGCATTGGAAGGTGATTTTTAAAATTATTTTTCAGTCTTGTTTTCTTAGACTTTCTAGGTGATTTCCCCTCCTAATCTCATAACGTTTTCTTTTTATGAATCATCCAAAAAGTTGGTCTCCCCTGATATCTCTCTGTGCTCATGAGTCCTGTGGGTGTGGAGGCCTTACGCTATGATCACCTGACCCTCGCTAAAGGCTTCTTTTTGTCTTGCTGAGTTCTGCCTGGGACAAATAAGAAGTGCAAAGTGCAGCAGCATCAGTGACTCCACAGCAGCCCTCAGCCAATGATAGATTAGAGCTGGACATCGAAACATGTATATTATCTAGGGTGAAACAGATCACCAGCCCAGGTTGGGTGCATGAGACAAGTGCTCGGGCCTGGTGCACTGGGAAGACCCAGAGGGATCGGGTGGAGAGGGAGGTGGGAGGGGGGACCGGGATGGGGAATACATGTAAATCCATGGCTAATTCATTTCAATGTATGACAAAAATCACTGCAATGATGTAAAGTAATTAGCCTCCAACTAATAACAATAAATGAAAAAAAAAAAAAAAAGATTAGAGCTGGAGAGTGACTGCCCCGGCTTCTGAGTTGTTTCCCATACTTTCCCAGAGTTTTCCAGAGGAATTACATCACCAATCCTAATTGTTGGCTTCCTTCCCTTCCCTGTCTCACTTCCTCGTGCCCCTGTGATACTCTTTGGATCACTTTACCAATAAAGCATTCCAAAGCATCCTGCATTTGAATAATGGGCCAAAAGAAAGATCATCACTTTTTGGAGTTTACAATCTAGGGTGAATTATGGAAATTGTTATTAAGGTACAAAATGTTACAGGTCTCTTAGACACTAATAACCTCTGGAGTTGAACTGAGAAACCTTCAACAGATGTGTAATATATCTATGTTTTCTCCATACTGATTTTTTCATGTTTTTTTCTTTTCTTTCTTCTTTTCTTTCTTTCTTTTTTTTTTGGTTGGTGTAGGGAACAATACTGTTATAATAGTATTTAATAAGTTTCTTTGTTATTTCAACCTATCTTTTAATACCTTGGATATTTTTTAATTCCATACTTGTCCTTTGAAAGTTAGAATTGTGATAATCACTTCTCAGAGAGGCGTGTAAGAAAAAGCATCATTTGTTTAGCAGGAACATAATCTTTCATATTCACACTCTGATCTGACAAAAGCTACATTAGTACAGAATATCATTACATTGAGAGTTTTAAACACAGAGAGAAGCATCTGGTGTATCTGGAGTGGCTGCCTTTTTCTTCAGAAACTCAGAGCTGACGTTACGATTAAAATCCTACATACCTGGTTCTTCAACATGTAGAATACATAAATTGGGCAGTTGCAGCAGATAACAACTAATATTAAGAAGAGACTCTCAAAGTCCAGACCTGCTATTTGAAATTTTACAATTGAATGTTTTATCCAGATTTTCAAAACCCCTGTTGTGTATGATTTATACTGTGGTATTTTGCTATTTTCAAGTCTATATAAATACAGTGGTGAGTGTAATCAAATCTTAATACATAATTTTAAAGCATTTTTTGCTACACTTAGCAAAGTGTGATAAAAGATACAATGTGTATATAATTGTGTTTGTAAGAACTATGCTTTTAAGAAAAGAAACACTAACTAAAGGAATAATTTTGCAATTGGAATATAAATATTTCCAATGTATTTTGTTGCACTGAAAATAAAACATTATTTGACAACATAGACTTGACATGTTTATTGTTTTGAGCTAATAAGTACTTTCTCTAGATTAAAGTACATTGTCTTAGGGCAGTAGATTTTGTCTTATTTCTTGTTTCCTTTTTCTTATACCATGATTCCTTGCAGAATAAATTTGCTAAGCGCATGAACTAAAACACATAGAATTAAAAGGGAAATGCATTATTCTGAAGTGCAGTTGTCAAAATATTAATAGCATATATTTGTAGTATAGAAATACATGCACTTCTTTAATAACATATCAAATAAGACAATCTAGCAGTGAATTTAACAACCAACATCATTTCAAACTAAAGAGCACTATTTCAAGATGTCAGAAATACGTGTCATGTGATACAAAATTATCTGTAATTTTTATTAGCTACAACAAACACTAGTGTGATTTGTTGCTTACAATCATAGTTAACAGATGCTGAAAATAAAGATGTAATATTTTATATTTCCTCACTGAAATTCACAAGGGATTTCCTAGGTGGCAGTAGTGGTAAAGAACCTGCCTGCCAATGCAGGAGACATAAGAAACACAGGTTCCATCCCTGGGTCAGGGAGATACCATGGAGGAGGGCATGGCAACCCATTCCAGTATTCTTGCCTGGAGAATCCCATGGATGGAGGAGCCTGGTGGGCTGCGGATCATAGGGTCCCAAAGAGTTAGACATGTCTGAAGTGACTTAGCACACACACACTGAAATTCACAAACCTCTTGAGTTCTATCAAGGACTGCTGGATAAGAATTCTGATTTTGGAATAACAATATGACATTGATAGATGTTGTTGGAGTAACTTTGAGGATATTCCAACCCAAAGTGGTTTTAAGAAAGAAATGACTAGGTTTTAATGTTGCAGTAGCAACTCAAGTATTTACAGGAAATGCAAATTAATAAAATGGGCAAATAAGAACATAGGAGTTGTGAAGAAGACACAGAGTCTTTCTGAAAGAAATTGTGTATATATGCCACATAAAGTGTCTTAGGACCCAACTAGTCCAGGGCTAAAAATCTGTAAACTCTGATAAAAACGTGCAAAACCAAAGGTAGTTTTTATTTTTTATTTTGGAAGGCTCTTTGCAAATAGTGTCTCCTATCTTTACCACCTACCTATATTTCTACAGGTAAATAGATAGTACTACCCCTGCTTCACAACCTGAAAACAAATGAGTGATCTAGGTCACATAGCTAATTAGAAAATCTAAGCATAATAGCCAGGATTCCACTTTGTTTCCTCTAAAGAATAAGTCATTGCTGAAACCTTGTGTTGATAAGACATATTTAGGGGGAAAAGTCAAATTTAACTTATGGTATAAGCAAACAGTAAAACTTAACTCGCAAACAAATGCATAATAAGTCCCAGTGTGTTGAGCTGTCTAATATATGCATTGTGCTGAATTCTTGACAGGTATGTATTCTGCAAGGGAGGTTTTGGCATCAATATTAGATATTTGAACTAGTTTAGGTAAAAAGGGAGTTAGTTGGAGAAACCTCAAAACTGTCTAATAGTCAAAACCTCTTCATAATTGTACTCTTAACATTTCCACTTCCACATTGGTGTAAACTGAATCTTCCAAAATTAATGCCAACATGGAAAGAATATTTTGATCAGAATGTTACTACATCAGCTTTGTTAATTCAACAGTACAGAGAATGTTTTAACCTGTGTATAATTGTTGACTTTAAGGATGTCATCTAGTATGTATCAGTTGTAATTTATAAAACTTTTTAATTGAAATTGTGAGATCAGTCCTTTATGGAAGAGTGAAGAAACTTATGGCAAAATTCAATTTTGATAAAAAGATTTTATTATTATTTTTTCAGTCAACTAAAACTAAAATTTAAGTCAGATATATCTGTATCAGTATCAGTGAAATAGCTATTAAGATCTCTAATTCTCTTAATTACTACTGGAAAATTTGATGCTATTTTTATATAAACAAATTTATTTTAATGATACCATTATATTGTCATTTCAAATTTTCTCATCATAGCTTTCCAAAATTTTCCACCTCTTAATAGTTTAAATTAATGGCATATTTTATTCTTATGTATATTTATAATGGTAATAATGGTATATTTATAAAGATATTTATATTTTATATATTATATATCATATATCTTGTATATATAAATATATATTATATAAAATATTTATATTTTATATATATCTTATATATATCTTATATATATATTTATATTATATATCTTATAAGAATGATCACTGGCAGCTATGCTGAAACTGGAATGATATAGGGATGAGCATAGTCCCTGAGCAGAAATGACATGTAAATTCATGAAGTGTCCTATATTTCTAAAAACACAGCTCTCAAAAATTATAAAAGTTAATATTAAAAGTGTGTACATGTTTACTCAGTTTCTCATTTGTGTCCAACTTTTTGTAACCCCATGGATTGTATCCCACCAGGCTTCTCTGTCCATGGAATTCTCCAGGGGTTTTCCTGACCCAGGGATTGAATCCGGGTCTCCCACATTTCAGGCAGATTCTTTACCATCTGAACCATCAGGGAAGCCCCCAAATATACCTAGGTCAAGTGTTTTATATGAGACTTTCAATTTTTATGTTTAGAGCACTTACAGATTATGTAATTACTGATATATTGGGATCTCTCTCTACCAGTATTTGTTTTTGATCTCTCTCTCTGTTTCTGTCTCCCTATTTTTCCCTTCCCTGTCATCTTTTTAGTTTTTTAAAATATATTTTGGTATCTGGTATTAGTGTATCTTTTCTCTGTTTGTGCACATTTCTAGAATTTCTTTCTATTCTTAGAAGGACACCAGTCCTACAGAGGGTTCCACTCTTATGACCTTATTATACCTCCAATACATTTTTTAAAGACTCTATCACCAAATACAGTCATATTTTAAGGCATAAATGTGTGACTTATACCTCTATTTAAGGTATAAACATGTGATTATAACTTCAACATGTGAATGTGGTCGGGAGACACAATTCAGTCATTAATGTCATCATAAACGGATTTAAATGTACAGTACCTGGTGGCTCAGCTGGTAAAGAATCCGCCTGTAATGCAGGATACCTGGGTTCAATCCCTGGGTTGGGAAGATCCCCTGGAAAAGTGAAAGGCTACCCACTCCAGTATTCTGGCCTGGAGAATTCCATGGACTATATAGTCTAAGGGGTCACAAAGAGTCGGACACGACTGAGCGACTTTCACTTTCACCATAGTATTAAGTGCATTTGAATTGTTGTCAAATCATAGAAATCATCCATCTCTAGAACACTTCACCTTGCAAAACTGAAATTCTGCACCCATTTAAGAATAATTCCCCATTCTCACCTCCCCTACTTTCTGTCTCTATGAATTTGATTATTCTAGATGATTTATTTAAACAAATTCATAGAGCATTTGTCTTTTATGACTGGGTAATTTCACTAAGCATAATGTCTTCAAGGTTCATTTGTGTTATACCATAGGATGTGTCAGAATTTTCTTCCTTTTTAAGGCTGAATAATATTCCATAGTATGTATGTTTATCCACTATCCACTGATGGAAATTTGGGTTGTTTCCTAAATATATTTACTTTTAAGCGACCGCAAATAACTGATTCATGCATTCTTTCCAGGTTTTACAGTTGCTTCTGGTAGGAGACACAGGGTGGAGTGTCCTTACTCTATATCATCTGCAACCAGAGCCCACTTAGAAGTTTCATTTTAATATGCAACCAGGATACACATTATAAGCATAACAGAAAGTGCCCTATAGCATTCAACTTGAAGGATAGCATACATCCAAATATACCTCCTTCATTTACCGCTGTCTAGAGATGCTTTGTTTAAATGAAAATATCTCCCCCTTTACACATTGTACTTGAAGATGCATACCACCTTAGAAAGAGTAATACAGTTTTCTTTGTACAGTATTAGCCATTGATATTTTAATATGACAGTTTATGGCTTTTTTTTCTTTATAATTAGTTGAAAATGAGACAGCGAGCAACTTATGAATAAATAACAACTCAATATGCAAAAACATAATGTTTCCACTCCCTCTACTTATTGCCTCCCATTATCCTCAAAGAACATGTATTAACTGTCTATTTTATTTGAGATAATTATATATGATCATAAAAAATCTTTATGAAAAGTATATTTCTATCAAGAGAACCCCTTAACTTCCATCACCATGCTGAGGGAACTCAGAGCAACTTTTAGATTTTCCTTAGGCCTTCTTTAAATTTTCACAAAAAAACTCAAGCCAGAAATTTTCCATAGATGTTCCCTGATGATTATGAATTGGAGATTACACTCTTAGGACTAAAGAAATGATTGAGTATCGTAGTAAATGCATTCTAGTTACTAGTGAGCAAATAGTCAATTCGATTGTAATTCAGTTGCTAAGTGGTGTCAGACTTTTTCTGACCACATGAACTGAAGGACACCAGGCTTACCTGTCCTTCCCCATCTCCTGGAGTTTTCTCAAACTTAACGTCCATGGAGTACATGATACCATCCAACCATCTCTTCCTCTGTTGCCCCTTTTTCTTTCTGTCCTCAATCTTTCCCAGCATCAGGGTCTTTTCCAATCGATCGGTTCTTTGCATCGGGTGGCCAAAATATCTGAGCTTCAGCTTCAGCATCAATCTTTCCAATGAATATTCAGAGTTGATTTCCTTTAGGACTGACTGGTTTGATCTCAATCCAATTACCTCGGTCCTAAGAAGTTTAAATTAAGCCTCTCCAAATGTAGGGAAGGTTTTAATTGCTAATAAGATAATTGTACCTTGTTTCAAAGTAGAGGCTATAGCTTTCTTTTTTAAAAAAGTCATTTTTGGGAAATAGAGCAATTCCCTGAGAAGAAAGATGATAAAAAAACAATAACTGAGTTTCTCTCATGGATTGATTTACTGCTGTATCTCATACTGACATAATTAATAATAAGCAGATGTGTCCTTTTTCTTTTTTTTACTTTCATGTGTTCCCATATTGCCTTAACATATTATTATTGTATTAGCAATTAGCAAATGAGGAACTAGCACTGCATCTGCTTATGACCACCAACCTGTGAATTTACATTGGAAATTCCGTCTACTCTCTGACATTCTGTGCTATTCTGTGTTGAGCTATCTCAAGTTTCAAAGAGAGCTCTTATTACCAAATTAGTTCTGAAAGAACTAAGTTTTGCGCTACCTGCTTTTTTCAGGAGAGACTTACTAACAGATGTTCTTTTATGTTATATGCATATCTCTGTTACCCACTTTGGGGAGGGGGTACACAATTTATCTGCTTTGTATGATGCAAAGAAATGAGAATTTGAAAAAATGGTGTCATGGACTTCTTCATCTTTACTTTCTTAACCTTTCAAATTTTAATAGAAACTAACCTTTTCCTTATTTTATGTTTAATTAAATCTCCCCCACTCTTCAAAGAAAACCATTTTTTCTCTCCATAAAGTAAACTGGAGATTGCTATTGAACCTTTCTTCTCAGTCAATAGCTCTTTTATATTCTTTTCTCAATCAGCAAATATAGTGCCTGATAAAGGTAGATTTATTGCATGAATGCTTATTTTGTATTTACAGTGAAAATGCTTGTGTCTCAAAAGATATTACTCTAAAAACTTAATTTATCCTCAGATCAAAAGTTGATACTATTTAGATTTTATTTGAATATACAATAGAGTACAAATTAAAAGAGACAAAAATAGTTTCACAGCTGTAAGTTAAAAAACATTTTTTAATTCATTTTTTAATAGTGCTTGTAATTTGGACAAAACTCTCCAATAAGAGGGAAAAAGTTATTTTCTACTCTGGTTGAAAGAATCCCATGATTCTTTAAGGAATCAAATCTGCCATTTATTTCAGATATGTATCATTATAAAACTTTCACAACATTTCTGCTTCTGCTCAGAAAATGTTTTGATGATATACAATTTTACTGATGCTGTTAAAATGTTAGAATATTTTATTTCAATAAATTCACTTCTCTAATAGTATTCTTTCTAAAGAATAAAGCGAGTGCTTTGAATTTTCTGTTTATTTGAGGCTAATGACAGAAACTGAACTATCACATTTATGGTAACTAACCTGTTCAGTTCAGTTGTGTCCTACTCGCTGAGACCCATGGACCGCAGCATGCAGGCTTCCCTGCATCAACTTCCATTCCATCACCAACTCCCAGAGTTTACTCTAGTTCATGTCCATCGAGTCAGTGATGTCATCCAACCATCTCATCCTCTGTCATCCCCTCCTCCTCCTGCATTCAGTCTTTCCCAGCATCAGGGTCTTTTCCATTGAGTCCGTTCTTCACATAAGGTGGCCAAAGTACTGGAGTTTCAGCTTCAGTGTCAGTCCTTCCAATGAACACCCAAGACTGATTTCCTTTACGATGGACTGGTTGGATCTCCTTGCAGTCCAAGGGACTTTCAAGAGTCTTCTCCAACACCACAGTTCAAAAGCATCAATTCTTCGGTGCTCAGCTTTCTTTATAGACCAACTCTCGCATCCATACATGACTACTGGAACTAACCTGTAGTTTTTGGTAAATATTTTATTCTCTTTGCTGGAATATACAGTTTATACCTGAAATTTTAAGAATAAGAATATTTTTGTTATTTTTTAATGAAATTGCCTTGCAATGTAGATAAACCTAACAGATCGAACAGGTCATGTAATTCATTCATTCAGCAAATATTTATTTAGTTTCTACTGTAACTCAGCACTGTTCTGGGTAATTAAAATATATCTGTGAGTCACTCAGACAAATGTTCCTGTTCTTATAGAGTTTATGCTATAGGATGAGAGTTAAAGGAATATATGAGAAATAAAACAAGTAAGTTATCTAGGGTATAGGATGATGAATACCATAGATACAAGGAAAAGTCAACTAGAGTAAGTAGGAGACAGCCAGAAGCTGGGGTGGGAGCATTTGTTTTAAGATTCAATAAATGGCCAAGGTAGGTTTTTGAAGACAAGTTGAAGGTAGAGACGAGTTATCCATATAAATTCTGAATAAGACCACTGCAGGCAGGAGCTAATTGAGGAAGATCCTAAGGAATGGTTTAGGAAGGAAAAGTAAGTCATACGATTTAAAGGAAAAAAACTGGAGGGGGAAACAACAGGCCCTCCAGGAGGTTAGAGTACTGAGAAAGTGGCTTGATTGCAGTGCATAAACAGCAGACTCCCCTCATTTCATGAGGGTTTGGTTTGCATGATTTTCAAAACCTCAGTTTAAAAAAAAATTTTCCACAAATCTTCTGTAGATAAAAATTAGAATTGAATATTTAGATTACCCTGAATTATTCTTGGTTCATCTAACAAAACAAAACTGGGTAAGATTGCATGATTAGAAAGTAATGAAAATGTTCTGTTCCTATTTGAGGAAAAAAAGACATCTGCAACAGTCACCCTATTTTGATACCAACACCTTATTGTGATAGGTTGCAGCCTCGTAAAGAAGGCTCTGCAACTAAATGTCTTGAGTTTTATAATTGAGACAATGTTACCAAAGTTGAATCAGAAAACTAAACTCAAGCCCTTATATCCAAATAATCATAGAAACAGAGAATTCTATTAAAAGGAAAAGAAAGAAATTATGAAAGAGGGACCAGGAAGGAAAGATGCATGGTAAAAAATGTGTACAATGGTTGAAAAGCCAGATGCAAAAGAAAATATAGTCTAAAACCTAGATAAGTCATGTTCACCATTTCAATATGGAAATTAGGTCTATTAGGGGAAAATAACACATGAAATAAACTAGAAAAACACACTTTTTCTCCCATACTCTGACTAAATGGTCACAGTGTACCAGAAACTATATGAGCATTAAGATAAAATGCCCCTGGCTGTTTTCAGACAATAGAAGGTATTTTAGCTGGTATTTAAAAATCACAAGATTGAACCTAGATGATTCAAACTAAAAGCTCTTATTTTCCAAAGCACAAATAACCCAGTCAGCTATATCCACAACATCAATATACTTTATAAAGAGCTCCATTTAACTAGCTTACTAACATTGGGTTTTGAATAACTGTTACTGCTCTTTCTTCATGCCTAGAAAGAAGTCTACTTATTTGATATTAATTTTTTAACCCTCCAGATTTTCACTGAAGGTTATATTATTTGAAAAGCTTCAACAGATTTGATTATAATTGAAACTGAATAATCTGAAGTCAAATAAGTGAAACCTTTATCCTAATTAAATTTCTTCCTAACTGATTTAGAAATGTGCATCAAACTAAATTAATTATTATAAACTAAAGAATGTCACTCACCATTTGGTGCTACAAACAACTGCAGTCATTAATCTGCAGTACACCCTGAAAGGAATTTCAAGGGTGAAAATCAGTAATGAGACATTCTGTGCTTGAGGAAATTAAGCAGAAAAGACCCTCAGATAGATATATTTTCAGGAGAAATTTTTATGAACCCAAATTCTTGCATTTTCTCATATTTAAGAAAGCAGTAAAATATGACCTGAGATATCTGTTCCTCATGACTAGATAAAATCTTGCATCAAAATGTGTGGATGATTGTATAAAGCCTTTTGACAAAATCGCATATATTCTGCTCACCCCCACCACTTTTTCTGAACAGTTCCTCAAAGCTATCTCAGTGTCCGTCTTCCAAGCTATAGTCCTTAGTAAGATACAGAATAAATTCAAATTACTGCTTTTACACTGTGTTTTTCCCAGTAGAGTCCATTTTTGTTAAGTTTAGTAAAACCACAAAATAGATTATCCATGATAATTCACAACAGATTGTCCTTGATAGCTTTGATTATCTATTCTATAAACAAGGCATTTTTATTATATCAACATAATCTGCTTACTTAGGTTTAAGCCTGTCAAAGGGAAAAATGTTTAGATGTTAACTAAGTTTAAGCTTTGCTTTGGCCTCCTACATAAAGATTAATTCTCATTCAGTTAACCCCAAAACATAAGTTCAAAAAAATTTTAACTCTGATCACTTATTCTTACAATTTAAAAAAATTACAATAAATACTATCCTTCAAGGACAATGATAATTATGAGATGAACAGGCTCATTGCTAAGGTGATTCTCACCTGTAATTATAGCAATACAATGTGTGTATAGATTAATATAGTTGTTTTACAGGCTGTCCTCTGCTCAACAACTGGGACAATTATTTTCCTTTTAGCTTTTGTAGTAAAGCATTGAGCTTCTTTTACAGTAAACCCTATGGCCTATAAAATCTCATCATTAGGAAAAGATGATTTCAAGTCTAGAAAAAGCATAATCAATAGTGTTAGCATACCAGACTTGACAATTGTCCACAGTTAGCACTTTCTGTAGTTTTCCAACACTCTTTGTCTCAACCAAGTGAAATATGCATTTTTCCTCTTCTGAAACTCAATATAAATTGTAGACAGAACTCACTAACATGAAAAGGTATTCCAAGCGGCTGACAATTATTATCACTCCGGAATTAGAAAGGAAGAAATTTTTGCCAAAATAGCAAATATGACTTACCTCGTTTATCACCGATCTATGGCATTTACAGTATATTCTGTTCAGTCATCCCGATTTACCTCTGCAAATTTCACTATAAATCGCATGCATTTAATGGGAACAATGAAAAAATACAAAAAAGATTTGTAGGTTTGAAAATCTGCAGGTAAATATATCTAGTGACATTCAGCACAGAGGCTGATACTTTCTCTTATCAACATCTTTTCAGCACAGATGTTTGTATACAGAAAAAAAATTCATACACATAGAAGTGACAAAATAAATATGTTTTATGAAGCTTACAATGTAAGGGAATTCAAGAAAATGAAAAGATAATCCAATGGTAAGAAAAGAAGAAAGTGTGATGAAGGCAGATATTAAATATGGGGTATGCTGCTGCTTCTGCTAAGTTGCTTCAGTCGTGTCTGACTCTGTGCGACCTCATAAACAGCAGCCCACCAGGCTCCTCTGTCCCTGGGATTCTCCAGGCAAGAATACTGGAGTGGGTTGCCATTTCCTTCTCCAATGCATGCATGCATGCTAAGTCGTCTCAGTCATGTCCGACTCTGTGCAACCCTATGGACAGTAGCCCACCAGGCTCCTCCGTCCACAGGATTCTCTAGGCAAGAATACGGGAGTGGGCTGCCATTTATGCTAAAGAATAAAATACAGAAGACTCACCATTTAGAAATAAACAGTGTCTTATGAAACATCAAGAAACCTAACATTTAATAAATGACTATCCTAATGACTGCAGTACAACTACCCACTCCATTCTCTTCTCTAGAGACATATTCTGTTCCTGACCAATCTACTTTATTTTACCCTGAAATACTAAGCTCTCCCAATACTTTATCTTGCCTTCCATAGCTGTTCATTGCACGTTTTTCATGGGTATTACTTAGGGTGAATTTAATGGGATATTTTTGGACACTTAACAGAAATGGGTAACATAATTGTATTTACTTTGCAACTTCCACTTGAAATTCATGTTCAAAGCACATTATCACAATATTCTGTCCTACCCATAATCCACAAAGATTGGGGCAGTGAAGCTACAATAGCAAAGATTCAATTTCAGCTATTCCCTGTGATCTATGAAAGAAGCAGTGGGCTACACAATTCTCTTGCGGCTTGTGATGGCTACTTCCCTAAATTAACTGCACTGGTGTTTTACATCAGAGATTATTAATGAGGAACTAAGTTTATATATGTTTCAACTAGGATGTATATATAAAGGTGTTGAGGTATATTTATACACTATTAGTGGTGGTTTGCAGACCTTATAAAGTTTATCACCGAAGCCCCAAGTTATCCATGAACTTGAGGTTAAGAACTCTGACTGTAAGAAATCCTTAAGAGCATTCTCTGCCCACTTCCTCCCCCATCAATCACCACTCAGAGCAGGAGCAGGCAGCTGTGCTGAGAGTTGCTTTCCACCTTGTCTACAAGGAGATGAATTATTGACTCCAGCCCCTCCAAGAAACTAGGAGGTGTTTTTGTTCTATGAGGTTTAATTTCAGTAAGTCAGTGAATAATATTTTCTCAGCAGTTTTTTTATTCAATATTGTGGGGAGAAGTCAAGAATAAAAATAGGAACTCTGAGATGTATATTTTCTCAGGAATGGACTCAAAGTATAACTAGGCATCAAAAATCCCTGTATTCTCATACAAATGAATAATGTCTTTATACACCAACATCTCATGGCAGATTTGCACTTTTAAAGTTGGGTTTTATCATTGAAAACATGCTTTTCCTAAGCAAATATTCAGCACTGTATCACAAATTTCAAGGATGAACCAAATAGTCATGAAACTCTTTCATTTTGACTGTATTGGCAGAGCATATTATTTTGCTAATATGTTTCTAATAGTGAACATTTTTCTTCCCTTGCTACATTTGTTTTGGAGATTTGAATTGTTCTTGCCTCCAAGTGTTATAAAGCACTATTATGCTCACAACAAAGTTGACACTTGTCAACTGACTGGAGAGCTGATGGCAAGAGGCATGCTTTTCATCCCAAGTTAAAAACTGCTTACTGCTGGCCCAAGCAGTCTTA
This sequence comes from Odocoileus virginianus, assembly GCF_023699985.2. NCBI lineage: Eukaryota > Metazoa > Chordata > Mammalia > Artiodactyla > Cervidae > Odocoileus > Odocoileus virginianus. Next base: position 24,288,395 of record NC_069699.1, read on the forward strand.
AAAGTCACAACCAGCGGATGTGATGGGAAGAACACTGAATGTGGAGGTCAAGGACGAGGTTCATTTCCTGCCTTTTAGCGACTAGAGTTGTATGACCTTAGATAGTTAACCTATTTGAGGCTATTTCTCATTTTAAGGTTGGCTATAATTATACCTGTCCTATATACAACACAGGGCTATTTTGAAGCTCAAATTAAATGATGAGCTAGATCTCCTGTCCCAGATATGAGGGAAAGAAAGAGAAAAATAAAAAATATAAAAGGGCAGATAATGTAAGTTAGAAATCTTTACCAAATTATTACTTTCATGTTGGCTAGAGATTACCTTTGGAAGAAATGAAGGCCAAGAAATATTAAAAGAGGTCACAAGATATCATCATTAAAGATTTGTGTTCTCTTTTACAAACTAATTCTCCTTCCTACATCTCCATTTTCTGATCTGCTTGACTGAGGGGAATTTGCTGTCTCTAAAATGCTAGAATGAGACTCTGCCCCATTTATAAAAAGTGTAAATAATTTCACTGTATGCATGGGAAAGAATTTTAGTAGATTTTATGCAGTTAGTTCACATTCTTATAAATTTCCTCTCTAGTAATTTGATAATTTTCAAAACTTACATAAGTTTTTGTGTGATGTTTTGTTTTCCAAGTGATAACAATAAGAGAATTACCATTAATATTGTATTAATACTATGTGACAGATACTGAGCTAAGTTCTTCATGTATTTTACATTATAGAAAACCAGGAGTACCTCTGATCTTGGTGTTTTTATTACTTGAAATATATTCATGGAACAATGAAGCTTGTCCTCAAGTATTGGGACCTAGATGTGAATTCACACGTGAACCCATATCTTTCTGACCACAAAGCCCATATGTATTTCTAAGTACTACTCATTGTATAAGGGAATAGTCATTAGAAAACAAAGTTAGGCAAGATAAAATCTTTGTTCCTTTTACGTTTACAATGTTGATGAGGAAATTAAATGAGTATACAAACAGTAAAACCAAAAGAAGATTAAAAGGAGAGTAATAGGAGCTAATATTTATTTTTCCAGCTTTATTTAGATATAATTAACATATATCATTGTGCAAGTTAAAGGTGAATAATGTGATAATTTGATATATGTATCTATTGTGAAATAATTAACACAATGAGCTTAGTTAACACATCTTTTACTTCACATAATCTCACTTTTGTTGCTTTGCTATTGTTATGGTGAGAACATTAAAGCTCTAGTCTCAGGACAGTTTCGAGTGCACAATACAATATTGTTACCTGTAGTCATCACACTACTCGTTAGATTCCCAGACCTTATTCATCTTATAATTGAAAATGTGTACTCTTTGATGAGCATCACCTCACAGCCCCTGCAACCACCATTCTCCTCTGTTTCTGTGAGCTAAGTGCTTTCAGGTTTTACATAAAAGTGAGATCATACTGTATTTATATTTCTCTGATTTATTTCAATTAGGATAATATTCTTAAGGTTCGTTCTTGTTATTGCAAATGGCAGAATGTCCTGCTTTTTCTACTGCTTACATATGTATGTATGTGCTCTAAGACCTAATAGTCAATGACTATTTATATGATGCCAGTCCTGTACTAGGCACTCAACATCTCCCAGCAATCCTATGAGGTCAGTGTAACTGCCATCCCAGTTTTACAGATGGCAAGACTGAAATTTCAGACAGGTTATGTAATTTGTTTTAAGTTACACATGGAGGGAATAACATTTGGGGAAAAGCTCAGGCACAAAGACTCCAGGGGCATCTTGCTAACCAATAAGAGTAGCACAAAAGTCAGTGGAGAACAGGGAGTGAGTTAATAAATGTCCAGTTACGGAGATAGAGATATAAGAAGATTTTTGGTTTGAAAATATACAAATATATATTCACTGTGATATTGTGATATAATAAGAAATACATAGTTTGGTGTTCATCCTCAGCTCCTAACCAGAGCTTCTAAATCCTTTGTAATTTCCTAAGTGGTAAAAGTGCCAAAAGCAACGTTTGTTCTACCATTTGATCTTTAACCCAGTTCCTAAGATAGATCTCCTAAATTCCTTGGAATTTGCTTGGTGGTAGGAATGGCTTTTGTTCTAATGAAGAAACACTTGGTGGGCTCCTCGAGAGCTTCATGATGGAAGCTGGTCCCCAGAAACGCTAAGCCTTGATTAGAAGCTTAGAACTTTAAGCTTCACCCTCTCTCCTCTGGGGAAGAAATGGAGATTGGTATAATTATCAGTCATGCTATGTGAAGAAACCTCCAAATAGTCCCTGAACTAGGGAGTCTGAAAAGCTTGCAGGTTGGTAACATCCACATCTAGGAGAGTGTTGCACCCCACCTCCATGACAACAGAGGCTCCTGCGCTTGGGGCTCTTCCAGTCCCTGTGCTGTTCCCCGTTTATCTGGCTGTCCACTTGTGTTCTTTAAAATACCCTTCATAACGTGCTATGCTGTTGTTCAGTTTTCAGTGACGTCCGACTCTTTGTGACTCTATGGCCTGTGGCCCGCCAGGCTCCTCTGTCCATGAGGATTCTCCTGGCAAGAATACTGGAGTGGGTTGCCATGCCTTCCTCCAGTGGATCTTCACAATCCAGGGATTGAACCCACGTCTCCTGCATATCCTGAATTGCAGGCGGATTCTTTACTGCTGAGTCACCCGGAAGCCCACCCTTTGTAACACATTAGCAATCAATAAGTAAACTCTGTCTTCTAGGCTCTGTGAGATTGCTCTAACAAATTATCAAACCTCCCATTTATAGCCATACTAGGTGAACCTCCCATTTATAGCCAAGCCAGACAGAAATTCTGAGTGACTTGGGGACTGACTACTTTTGAAGTAGGGAGCAGTCTTGTGGGACTGAAACTTAATTTGTGGGATCTTCCCTAGCTTAAGGCCATTAGTGTCAAAATTGCATGGTGTAGAAAACCCATACATCTGATGTCAGAAGTGTTTGAGAGTAAAGAAAAGAAAAAAGAAAGAAACTGTGTTTTCCCTACAGATGCACATACATACACAATAATTAATGTATATATAAAGAAATAACTTAAAAATTTGACTACTTATCTAGGAATTATCTATCTAAAAACTCCTGAAAATATGTCAAAGAAATCAAAGATTTTGGCTGCAAAAATCCAAGTATGAATTTTGTAGCAGATAAACAGGAAATAATTTAGAAAACATGACCAAAGTGTGAAACCACAGCTCATGTTACCTGATCCTTCCACAGACACGAAACCACTGTTCAGACCTCCAAGCACTGTCATGCTGTATTAAAAAGGGCTGGTTTTCTTCTGTTCAAATTGCCTCTGACTTATATACACATCTTTAGTGCCTTGATCTCTGCTATGCTTTGAGAATGAAAGGTCAATGCCAACCAAGAAAGAAGGAAAAGGAGCTAGTCTTAATTTGAAAGAATTTCAGGGCCAAGTTTAGAATATTAAAATGTTCAGTCATGCCATATTAAAGTGAAGTTGCTGAAGTTTTACAAAAATGATACAGATAAAAGAAAATTCAGAGAAGTGTGGAAGATATGTGAACATGGACACATGTGCTTACTGAGGCTGCAAGCAACAGATTGCAGTGTTATAGTTAGTGCTTTTTAACCACATTAGAAATAAATTTAGGTCCAACTGAATTCAAGAACACACATTTAACATAAGCAAAATAAATGTGAAGAAATCAGCAAAACAGAGAATCATTTCTTTATAAGCCACTTGTGCCCACTGTCTCCAACATGTTCCTCAAGGAAAACCTTAGCCCCAGTAACTAAACGGCATTCATGCAGAGAAACAAAACAAGTTAGTGTATAGTTCTTAAATCTTGACAGCCCTGATCTAAGCCATTATGAGTGATTTAGTGCTGACTTCCTAACTTAATCCTCAGGTAAACTACAATTCCATTATACATATATCCCTATGTTCCATGATTTGAAAACTTCCACTGTAATATATCACTACTATGTATAAAAATTAGACTGTCCTTAGAGTGCTATGTCTGGATATCAGGTCAAATGCTTTCATTAGTTATATAATTTCCATTTATGTGGAATGTATCTAAGCAACAGTGGGGTGGTTGGACTAAATAATTTAAGGTTCCTTCCAAACCTGGTTTTCTGTGATGCTAATGGGGACGATGTTTATAAACCAGAATGTACCTAAAAGAGGTTATTTGGCTCTCAATTTAGTTATTCATAACCTAATAGGAATGGAATCTTACAGAGACAGATTGTGTGTGTAGGACATTTTATTTTTATAAACTTTATTAACATAGTTTCCTTTTATTATTACCCTATGCAATAAATAATACATGTATTACAAGAATCTCTCCATGTTGAGCCTCTTTCCTATTCATATAGATGACTCGTGGCAGACATGAGAGAAAACCCATGTTTCCTAAATAAAATTTTCATCTTTTTCTTTAAGAATATGCTGTCATTCTTATCTATGCTACTTTCAGCAGCTTTATAATCTCAGTCATCTCTCTGTGACACACTCAGAGGACAGAAGACCATGTGGATGGAAAATTAGGTGCAATTAGAATAAAAAAGAAACTAGGAGTTGAATTCTGTGGCTGTACCCATAAGGCACAAAGTGAAATGATCAGACATTGGTCATCTCAACGTGATCATCAGAGTCCCCCAAATTCAATGCCCTCCTCTGAAGGTGACCTTGAACAGAGAGCAGTATCTGGGTTCCAATACCATCTGCAGGACCTCCAGTCCTTTATGTCCTTCTACAAATCATTTCTCTCCGTACTCAAGTCAGACACCGAATGAGATGCAATTACATATCTTTTGATTCTCACTCTGTTACTGGGAATAATAAACTGGGAGCAATTGCCCTTAATGAACACAGGGATTCTAAGTTTAGATGTGGGGTCATTTAAGTAAATGTATGGAATATATTGTGACGCTTACTTTCCAGGGGCTTCCCTGAGAGCTCAGTTGCTAAAGAATCCGCCTGCAATGCAGGAGACCCTGGTTCAATTCCTGGGTCAGGAAGATCTGCTGGAAAAGGGATAGGCTACCCACTCCAGTATTCTTGGGCTTCCCATGAGGTGGTTCAGCTGGTAAAGAATCTGCCTGCAATGCAGGAGACCTGGGTTCAATTCCTGTGTTAGGAAAATCCCCTGGAGAAGGGAAAGGCTATCCACACCAGTATTCTGGCCTGGAGGAATCCATGGACTGTATAGTCCATGGGGTCACAAAGAGTGGGACATGACTGAGCAGTTTTACCTCTCAAGTAATGTTAAACCATAACTAATTCTACTTTGAACCCATTAATTTTCACAACTATTAAATGAGGAAAATAATAACCACTAAATATCTAAACCCTACATTGATTCCCCCATCATGACAAGCCGAGCCTCGATAACTTCCAATGTCACACATGTTTATCATACCTCTTCCTCTTATCTCATGGGTTTTGTTCAGATGATTTGTCATAATGTCTTTGAAGGTGTTTTGTAAATTTCAGAGCTCTCTATTACCTATTTTCAGAACTTAGGGAGCTGATTTGGCTTGATGATATCGGTATTAAAATCTGAATAGTTTTCAGATTTGCACTTCTGTTTATGCACATGTTGCCAAGTTTTACCCCCACTTCACTCCAAAAAAATTAAAAATGGACTAGTTATCCCTCAGTCGTCTATTTTAATACATTCATCTTTTGAGACATTCCAAAGATTCTATTTGAATTGTGGATTTGAGCAATGGTGATTTCAAAAATATTGATGAAAAGCAGTTCATTTTTTTAATGAATTCACTGGATTCAACAAATTGAATTGATTAAATTCATTGAATTATACCTTGTTCCTTTTCATAGACTTCAGTTTGCTTCTGAGAAATAAGTGAAGATTTATTTTTAATTTGTGTCTAAATTGTAGGTATCTATGTTAATAAGACAGACTGTGATGATTATTGTTTCACTGGATATATGAGTATTCCTTATGGCAATTAGCAGGAAAAAAACACAAAATTTAAACTTATCAATGTCAAGTAACAGATTCACAAAAAGAAACATGTTAAAATAAAGCAATCTTTGCTACCATCATCAAGGATCAAAGTTTATAATCACCCACAACTCTGTAGCCTTATTTTTATTGCCCTCAACTTAAAAAATAACAGTATTTCTTTCTTATGAGACTGAAAAAAATATGGTGTTAATGCTCTTCCCACCTATCTTAATGATAGTAAGTCTCTTCAGAATGTTTGTGAAAAAACTTATAATATTCTTTCTTTATGGTACTATATCCTTCTTCATACTATTATATTTAATTTAAATTTCCACTTAGTAAATGTAGTAATAGATTTATGCCTATAAATTATTACATGATACAGATATGTTTATTTTAGAAATTAAAAAATTATTTCTGAAATAAAAATAATCATTGTAAGTTAAAATTTTATTATTTCTGATTTTTGCCATAAGTTAGAGACTTTAGTCTATTTTCTTTCTCTGTTGCCTGAATCTACCATCTTCCTCTTCTCTTCTAAACATCAGTCTGCTTTCTCTGATAAGCGTTCTCCTCTAATAAATCCTCTATCAGCTTCTCATGTGATACTGAATGTGATGTGTTATACAAGCCTGGAAATACATACTCCTGGGATTGTAAGTGGAAGTAACCACGGCTTAAGCTCACTTGTGACATCAGCATTACAATGTATTCCACAGATCCACTTAACTGACTCCCACGTCTAAACTAAGAATTGTGTGTTATATAATGGGAATGGTCACAGACTGAGTGTCAAGAGATGTGATCACAATCCAAGCAATGCATGGCCTTGCATAAGTCACCTTGCTTCTCTGTACTTATCTTTGTCTACCTATCATTTAGCACTCCATTTCTTAAACTTTAGACTACTTAAGAATCACCTGGGAAATGTATTTAAAATACAAATTTGAGGCCTAAAATCCCAAAATATTCTACCTCAAAATAGCTGAGATAGCCTGGGAAATTAACTAGTATGTGAGGTAATTTGATCTAGAGAGTACAGTGGGTGTTTTTGTTTGTCTTTAAACTAATTTATACATTTATAATTGCCTGTCCTTGGCATCTTATAAATGAAATCACTCATATATAATTTGGCAGGGGTGTCTGACTTTTTGCACTCAACACAATGCTTTTAGTATTAAGTCATGGTATTATAGTGGTAGTTATTTTTATTTAAGTCCTCTGTTTCATTACATTTAAAGTCTGTTTCTTATAACAAGCACATAGTTGAATCCTGCATTTTTATTCAGCCAAAGAATATCATATTTTTAATTGGAGTGTTAGAGAATTTTTAATCCAAACAAAATTTATAAGTGAGATCCCTGTAATCAAATTTTGGTAAATGTATAAAAATATACCAAAACCCTATCCAGTTGTCTGTATATTCTCCACCCTTTCTGACCATGTTGACACATCAGCTTAACATTCCTGAACAATCAGCTGATTAAAAAGATAGCACTTAGTGTATATATATATACACACACACACACACAAATTGGGGTTGGTTTTACATTGGTTTCATAGGTTTCATTATGAAATGCAAGCACACAAAACCTTCAAAACATATATTTTTTTAAAAAAGAGGGAAAATAGAAAACACTAAGCAACCAAGTATGCAAGTCAGATGAACAGATATAGTTGTCAAACTAAACTCCAAGGACTTTATTTTAAATGTATCCTGTTAAAAAAAGAAAGATACATTTTAGTGAAATAATGTAGCACAAGGTAAAATACCCATATGGAGAGAGAAGAGATTGTTACTTCCATTAGAATCATTTTAACCAAGAGGAAACACAATAGAAATGACTTTTGGAAAGTTATGATAACAGTCTCTATTTTCTTGGAGTAGTTATTAACTATCTACCAGAATTAGTGATTAATTATACATATAGGATTATGTTTAAATCCTTTGTCTAATATATTAAATCTTTAGTTTGAAAATGAAAATATCCCATTCCATTTTCTTTAGGACTGTCGAATTTACTAAGTATCAGCACAAGGCTTCTATTAGCCAATATGTTCAATAATGTTTGCAAACTGTTTTTCTAAATCCTCAATATCTTTGGTTGTTATAAACAAAGAAAGCATTTGAAGGGGATTAGAAATATGTGAGTGAATTACCATTTAAATAAAGTAGATTCAGCCCAGAAGGGACAACAGAAAAGCTTTCAGTCTTGGTAAATCCACTTTAATGTCAGTAAACAAATGGCCCAAAATTGTTTTATCTGGTTCTGGCTGTAAAGGGTGACATGCAAGAGACAAGACTTAGGAAATAGTCTTTTTCTATATTGCAGCCAGCAAAAGAGAACCGGCTTCAATTCTTTGATTGTGTGCCAGTGTTCTCTTAGCTCCTTCACTTAAATGTTATCTGTTTGTGTAATCTCATAACTGAATTTATACATCTATTTTAATTTATTTAAATGTGGCTTTCACACATAGGCTCAATTTCTTCTTTAAATGGTTATGATAAACATCCCCAAACTGGCATTATAAATGACTACGGTGGAACTTTAAATAGTATCATTTACAGATCCAAAATCTATTACTTTTCTTAATGATTTAAATTCAAGTAAGTGATGTTCACACTATTAAATGATTTGCACACTGGCAGGACCATTCAACATTTTTTCCTTCATATGTTCCAAGTATTCACCTCTGCAGAATGATGAAATGTATTTATTTTTAAACATAAGTGTTATGAGAATCAAGAAAATTAAAATTTACAGTTGATAGAATTAATGCAACTGTGGTTGATATGATAGCTCTTGAAGCTTTCTAGGTGGTGCTAGTGATAACGAACCTGCCTGGCAATACAAGAGACGTAAGAGATATGGGTTTGATCCCTGTGTCGGGAATATCCCCTAGGGGTCAAAATGGCAACCCACTCCAGTATCCTTGCCTGAAGAATCCCATGGACAGAGAATCCTGGCAGGTTACAGTCCATGGGGTCCAAAGAGTCCAACACAACTGAAGCACACATGCATGCAATAATACCAAATTGATGTATGGAGATAAGTCCTGGGTGTTCATTGGAAGGACAGATGCTGAAGCTGAAACTCCAATACTTCGGCCACCTCATGTGAAGAGTTGACTCATTGGAAAAGACCCTGATGCTTGGAGGGATTGGGGGCATGAGGAGAAGGGGACGACAGAGGATGAGATGGCTGGATGGCATCACCGACTCGATGGGCATGAGTTTGAGTAATTATGGGAGTTTGTGATGGACGGGGAGGTCTGGCGTGCTGTGATTCATGGGGTCGCAAAGAGTCGGACACAACTGAGCGACTGAACTGAACTGAACTGAAGCTTTGGATTCAGATAGTTGGTCTCTAGAGCACATACTGCATAATGTAGGCATAAGGCTATTTACTTCAAGTGCCTGACACATAACGAGATCAATTATTTGGTATGATCAACAGATTTTAAAAGATCTTTTATTTATTTATTTTTTAAGATCTTTTAAAATTTCTCAATCAATTTGCTTTGGTATTTCTCACCTTGGGGCATCTAGATTAAAATCAGCCAATTGTAGTTAGGATTATTCCATTTCACTGGTTTTGTTACTTTAAGTTAATCATTGACTTTTGGATATAAAAGTGTCTACACCGAAGCAATGATTCTTTTTCTCTTTAACAAAATTTTTTATGTTGGAACAATTTTGATTTACAGGAATGCTGCAAAGATAGTGCACAGTTCCCCTACACTGTTTGTCTTGCTTCCCCTAATGCTCTCACATAACTGTGGTGCACTTGTTAAAACTGAGTAAATAACATTGATTCAGTGCTATTAACTTAATTATGTCCATTATTTGGATTTCATGGTGCTTCCCCTAGTATCCACTTGGTTCACTAGCAGGCAACTCAGGCTTCAGCATTGCCTTCTTCTTCTCTGATTTCTAAGTGTTTGTCAGTCTTTTCTGTCTTCCATGGCCTGGACATTTCTTATGTTGAAGAATGTCCCTCAATTTGGTTTGCCTGATATCTTCTCAGGATTAGACTAGGGTTATTGGTTTAAGGGAAGAATACCGGAGATGTGAAGTGCATTCTAACTCATGACATCAAATCAGAAGTACATGATATCAAAAAGTTATTGTGAAAGATGTTAAGCTTCGTCAAAGTCATGATTGCCAGGGCCAGGCTTCTGGCAGATTTGCATATGCTTGACTAGTTATGATTTCCTTTTCCATCTTCTTGATTTCTTTCATTGTCTTTCAAATGTAAATAGTGCATTCTTTATAAAGGACATATATTCCTTGCAGGAGAATTTTATGTAAGGTATATAGATACTCTCCCTTTCAGGGAGGGTAAATTAATTCTCCACTTGAGTGTGGATTACATTTAGTTATCTCAATTCCATAGAATAACATATGGCAAGGGAAAAGGGGTAAATTTACAGTGGAGAAATCTGGCAGTTTGGAAATCTGGCCTGGCTGTTAGAGTGGCCCTTTCCATCATTTAGCCATTGAGCAGATTTTCCAGCTCTCAGTTCCCAAGAATCTGGAAAAGAAAATCTATTCTCTCATGTTCCACCACATTATTTATTGCTTCCTAAGATCAATTGTACAGAAAAATCTTCTTAAAAGTCTTGCATCTCTGTTATGGGTAAGATGTCTAAAAGAAGAAAGCAAGATTAGGGCAGGAGAAAAAAAAGATAAGCAAGGGTGTGAGATATGATTTTATTTAAGTCTAACCTAGCCTGATCCACAGGGGACTCTGGAACATAGGTGAATGACTTTGAGGGAAGGTAGTGGCCTTTAGGACCTCCAGATCATTGATTTACTATGTGACTTCCTGGGTGGCATGGCTCCTATCAACCAAAGCTAACCATTTGGACCAGGAAGGTTAATTTCCTTGTAGTAGCAAGCCACTAGCTGCCATCATTTACAAATAGCTGATGAATGGGTGTGCTGAGCTGGAAAAGCAGGATATAGGTGGGGAAAAAACAGCATCCATTACATTGTACACCCCATCTCTCAATCCAAATGACCAAATATTTACAGAGAATAAATTATAGTCTGTATGCAAGTTACTATAGTGACTATCATGCACTTGCTTTTATTTGATGTATGGCTTCAAAATTTAAGAAGAGATGTGCATGATATCCTATACATTAATAACAGCCTTCCTTTCCTTTGTCTATTTTTTTTTAATATTGATTTTTAGTTTGGAGGATGGTCTGTTTTCTTCCCATGCGGAAAATAGACAGATTATCAATTTCAAAAAGATATGGCCAAAATAATAAGATAACACTTTAGAAAGCAAATTAAGATTTCATGATTTCCAGGGGGAAATCCTCCAAAGCAATAGGTATATTTTCACAATCTCTAGAGCACCAAGGACAATACATAATTCTTTATGTGAAAAGCAAATTCTATGCTTTTCCTGTGTAAATGGCATGAAATTACTCTTATAAATAGGGGATCTGATAGCAAAAGGGAGTCAAGTTTGCTTAAACTAAGCGTTCAAGATAGATGGCTTAGCATTAAAAGAATTCAGAAAGCAAGGTCTTCAAACAACAAGTGCATGAACAGCCACCAGTGCATATCTTGTGACTGAAGAAATATATAAAGATCTGTTGTGCAATCATAAATCAACCCTTTGGAGAAAACGGGAGGTGTCAGAGACTATAAACTGGGTCAGATGCAGAATATAAATTCTATCACTTCTGCGTCAGTGGTTCAAATCCAGAAAAGCTTACAACACAGAGATGGGCAGAGGGTCTCAAAAGTCTTGCTGAGAGTAAAATGTTAAAGCAGCCTAATAAAACTGGAGCAACACCGTCCATCTTAAAGAAGTATTCATGTTCTTCTGAGCATAGAGGAAAAAAGAAAAACAAAACTGATTTTCGAGTAAAAGGTGCTGGCACTAACTAGCATTTATTTTAAAGTTTTAAAAGCTGGAAGGATAGAAAATATCTCAAAGTTTTAAAGAAGTAACTAAATTTGTGCCACAATTAATAACACCTCCCATAAGTGTAGAGACCATATCTGATTAGCATTGTGTCCATATGACCTACCCAAGGACTAGAAATGTGGAATATATTCCACTCTCTGTGGAGTGAATTAATGTGTGACTAAATGAATAAAAATCTCCCAGGTAACTGGGGAAGCATCATCCTTTCCTCTGCCCCATAAATGTAAACAGCCATAGTGCTCAGCAGACCTGGGTCTCCATCCAGCCCCTGCTAGTAGCTACCTCTGTGACCTTAATCAACAGCCTTAACCCCAGGTAGCCTTCCCATTCCAACTGTAAGATGAGTTATTCAAAAGATTAAAGGTCTTTAGCAAATCTCAATTTCTAAAGACTTCCTCTTTAACTCTAGCTAATATCTTAATGCCTAGAAGGGACACCATAAGGAAGCCAGGAGGAACAGGGCTGTGAAGTCATCAAGGACATGGACTTGGAATTCAGATGGGGAAACAGACACTTTTCAGCCTCATTCATGTCTACCACCTTTAGACTTAGGATCTTGAGCTGCTATTCCACAAGTCTTTATTCATAAAATTCTGATGTGATGATTAAATAATTCAATTAATAAGTATTAATTAATAAAATAATTAGTTACAGATGTAACATAATTCCAGGCACATATTGTTACTGTGGTTATGGTCAGAGTTTGAGAGAGTAAGAGGTGTTCCTCAACACCATCACCGCCCTACTTGTTTTCCTAAAATCAGGTGCTTTTTCCTTTTTAGCTTAGCAAACGACTGTAGTCACATGAATACCATGTTCTGAGAATAGAAACAAATCATTTGGATGCTGCCTCAAGTAGAATTGTAGAAAAGTAACAAAACCCACCAGGTTCTTGTCACCCTTCACCGTTTTTCTCTTTCTTGCTCATGTACACACATACCCACACGCATACACAGAAAATTTGGTACCTTCTTGGATGGTGTGAGCATTCCAGATCAAAAAATAAAGATTTTTATGTCCAACACTGTTCTCCAAAAACAAGCAAACAAGAAACTGTAGAAGTCACATATATTTTACTGGAAAAAAAAATGCTTTTAAAATATTACATGGTTTTAATGTTGCTGTTGTAGTAAAGTTGTGTTGGCTTGTGTAGATGTTATTTGTACTCATTCACCGAATATTTCCTGGTTCTTATTTCTCATCATATAGTAAGTTTATTAGTCAAGGTTCTCCAGAGGACAGAATCCATAAGATACAGAGTTTTATATGTATGTGTATATATATATATATATACACACACACACACCAAAAAAGATTTATTAAATGTATTAATGCATGTGACTATAAAAAAAGTTCCATAGTCTGCTCTCTGCACACTGGAAGCCCAGGAAAGCTGGTGGTGTGGTGTAAAGCCTGAGAGCCAGAGAGTGGATAGTGTAGATTCCAGTCCAAGACCCAGAAACTAGGAGCCAAGAAGATCAAGGTCAGGAGTAGGTCAGTGCCCGACCTACAGCGGTCAGGCAGAGGGCAAATGTCACCTGCCTCTGCCTTGTTTGCTTCAGGCCCCCAGTGGATTGGATGATGCCCTCCCACAATGGGGAAAGCCATATCATTTACTCAGTCCATCAATTCAAATACTAATCCCTTCCAAAAAAACACCCTCGCAAACAAACCCAGAAATAATGTTTAACTAGATATCCGGGCATCCTTCGGCCGAGTCAGACTGACATATGGAACTAACCACCAGCGTAAGCTCACATTTCCTGGACTCTCCTGATGGTTGGTGGGACCATGAAATTTGATGGGGTTATTATTGTGAGCGAAAGTGATGTATATTGCTCCTCAGTTAAAGCATTTAATTGCCAGCTCAGAACCCCTTGGAGCTCTCTTTTCTTCTGCCAGTCATCAGCAATAGATTAGCACTGTCCTGTAGAATTTTCTGCAAAGATGAAAATGTTCTCTGTATTGTCCAATATGTTAGCCAGTAGCCACAGTACATTGGGCTACTGAGGACTAGAAACATGGATAGTGTGACTGAGGAGCTGTGTATTTTATTTCATTTCATTTCATTTCATTTTAACCAATTTAAAGTTAAACAGCTACATGTGGCTGGAGGCTATTATGTTGGACAGCAAATTGCTAGGTACTGACTGCTCTCTCAACCTGGGTCCTAAAGAGGGGACAGTGCAGAGCAGAGCCCCCAGGCAATCAGCAATGGAAATGTGCTGAAAGAAAGAAGTAGAACTTGTGTGAGTCATTGTGACTTCCGGCCTATTCGTTACCGCAGATAGCTTAGCTCTTTCTGATAAATATAGGTGTCTTATAGTTCTTTCAGTTCCTCTAAACTAGGCAGATTCTTAGCAGGCACATTACTAATGAGTGACACCATCCCTGCTATAGTTGACTGGTCCAAAAGTAGACAGCTCATCCAAAGTGGCCTAATTAGAATCTCTTGAAACTTTAAAAGACAGTGAGACTGGACTCTATCAGCAGCTAAACCATTATTCAGAAGCTCTTGAATTTGCTATTATTATTCTTGACCTTTGTTGTCAGTTGTCTGCCCCCTCCACCGCCCCTTTGGCTTCAATAAGGTGAGTCAGTATCTTCTAATAGACTCTCCTTTTTTCTACTTTGACATTAGTAATTAATACCAAGGAACACAGATTTACATGTATGCAATAAGGAAAACAAACTTGAAAACTGACAAGAAACTGGCTTAGCTAATGTTTTCCAGAATGTTAAGAAAGAAGGAGGTAGAAGCTTTGTAATGGCACTGTGATTTAATACCCTTTCTGATAGATTTATTCAGCAAATATATATTTAGTGTTTCATATATATGTTTCATATATATGTATGTGTATGTATATATTTGGACTTCCCAAGTGGTGCTAGTGGTAAAGAACCCAACTGCCAATGCAGGAGACATAGGGGACACAGGTCCCATCCCTGTGTTGGGAAGATCCCCTGGAGAAGAAGATGGCCACCCACTCCAGGATTCTTGCCTAGAGAATCCCATGGACAGAGGAGCCTGGTGGGCTACGGTCCACAGGGTTACAAAGAGTCAGACACGACTGAAGCGATTTAGCACAACACAGCATATATATATATATTTAACCTGGATTCTGTGCTAGATACAAAGGATTCAGTAGAAAACAAAATAGATATGGTCCCAGTCTCCATGGCATGTATAGAATACAAAGTGTGAGTGCTTCAGTGGAATCAAGTGTCTTTCGTTTCTACAGTCTGTGCGTGGAGCCCACTCCCCACCCAGTGTGTTGGGAAGTCTTCTATCATGGGTGGCTGAGACAACAACAAAGGCTCTCCACTCCCGCCGACACCCTTTTTTCTGTGCTTAAATAAATTCCAGAAAATTCAGGGATTTAAATTTCGTTATAAAATGAAAATCTACTAACATATTTTAAGCTTACTAGCTTTCCCCAGGCAATCACAGGTAACTAATTATTATCTTAAGAGATCAAAATAGTATTATTGCCTGATTACAAACTACCTCACCAGCAGGAGACAAAAATAATCATAACAACTACAATACGGGGACAGCAACATCATTAACTCTTCCTTGATTTTTAGCCAGGCAGTACATTGAGGACTTGGATATATTTGTCATTTAATCCCTACAACCCTCCACAGTAGCTATTATTGTCTCCATTCTATAAATCAAGAAATTGATGTAAAGCTACAAGGAGAGGGACTCAGGACCAAAACTTAATTATATCTGATGTCAGAGCCTTTGTTTCTAATCACTGCCTCCCTCCCAAAACAGTTTCAACAATCAAAGAATAATGACACCACATTGACCTCCAGCTTCTTGTATGTGTGATGGTTTAAACTTTTTGAAAGAAAATATTTCTATTTTTTCATTCTGATTCTGTAATTGTTGTACTTTAACATATTGATGTGTTTTAAGGTTACTAAACAGAGAAGTTTTTACTATAATCAGTCTTCTTTCCTGGTATTTTCGCTGAAGTCTGGGATTGATCGAGAATCAATATTTAAAAACCAAATTACTTCAGTGGTTATACTCACAGTGAAAATTTTGGGGCAGGATAGAAATAATCAACCACTACAGTCTCCAGAATATATGCATGTTTTTGTCTATTTAAAACAAACTCACAGCCTGTGACATTTAGCTTCCTAATATGTGGCCAGTTTCAATTCAGTAAATTAGCTTTAAATAGTGAAAAATAAAATTTCTGATGGTAAATACTAGATGGTAGATGGTAAATACTAGAAAATGTGACATACAAACAGAAACACACAGAAATTCTACCCAGTAACTGTAAATGGTATCAATTTTTGCCTTCTTTTATAGGTAATAAGCAGAGTGTTGTAGTAAATGTTAATGAAAATAATTAACAATCTCTCTGAAGACTTGCTATAAAATTCATCCCTTAGAAAATAATAAATACACAATATATTGTGAATATTACAATCTAGAAAAATTGCAATGTGGAAGAAATTAATTTGCCCACATTACTGACAGATAATCAGATCTTACTAATTAAACAAAATAAAGAATATTCTTTCTGATAAAGTAAATATAGAAATGTTACTTGAAAAAAAAATTCTCATAAGCTTTAATGGAATACCACCAATAGTGCATGATGCCATCTTTCCAAAGATGAATTTAGAATTAAGAAATTCTTTGGTTTGAAGATAATTATAGTTTTAATGAATAAATGAATAAAATTGATCTCCATATTATTCCAGTGATTATCTGTTTTTAGGTACATATGGAAACAGGTTTAAATTTGAAAAGTTTTTTTCAGAAAACGCTAAAATTCAATAGTATTAAGTGGTATAAAAGTAAATGAAACTAGTTTCTTTTAAAACTATGAGACATTATATATGTTAACAAATTTTTAGTGTTGAATCTATATCTCAGTATTCATACACATATACAAAATTCAATAAATTTTTATTCTATCAAATTCATTAATTTATTTGAAAGTATATATTTATATCTAGCTTCAAAAAGACTTCAAAATTACCTGTACATTATTCTAATTAGATTTTATTTTGCTTTAAGAAGATGAAGCCTAACCTTTTAAAACATTTTTTTCTTTTAATTTTATTTTCTTTTTAAATTTTTAACACCAAAAACATTTTGTATTGGGGTATAGCCAATTGACAATGTGATAGTTTCAGGTGGACAGCCTGGATGGGAGAGGGTTTGTGGAAGAATGGATACATGCATTATGTATGGCTGAGCCCCTTCACTGTTTACATAAGCCTAACCTTAACACTGTTTTCTGTCTCTTCCAAGTATCTCATCTCTTATCACAGCAACATTGCAATGAAGAAGAAATACCCCCTAAAGATAGGCTGTTGTTGTTTGGTGCTAGGTCATATCCAAGTCTTTGCGACCCCATGGACTTGTGTAACCCACCAGGCTCCTCTGTACATGGGATTTCCCAGGCAAAAATACTGGAGTAGGTTACATTTCTTACTCCAGGGGATCTTCCCAACTCAGGGATCAAAGGAATCTAACCTGTGTCACCTGCATTGAAGGTGGATTCTTTACCACTGAGCCACCAGAGAAGGTAAGATCCCTTAAAAGAGTTGGAATCTGATTATTATTAAAATGTGATCAACCTCATTTAGATAACATTAAGAACAATGCCAGTCATGATGGGACTAACCATACTGGGTAATAGTGGGTAGCCATTCCTTTCTCCAAGCGATCTTCCTGACCCAGGGATCAAATCCTAGTCTCCTGCGTTGTAGACAGATTTCTTTACCATCTGAGCCACCAGGGAAGCCCAGCATGGAATATACCAGATAAATATGCTTTATTAGAATATTACTCACTTCTAAAAAGACACATTGGCCATGTACAGTAGTGGGTTCAAAAAGATGATGGACTTCTGAGAATATTCTTCAAACATACCAGCAAAAAATCCTCTACGTTAAGCCATCCTAATCACAGTGACTTTACTGTCTCATTAAATCACACCAAAAATGTTCAAAAGTGATGGAAAATATGTGAAAATATTTCCAGAAAATAAAAATTCTCCAACTAGTATATTGTACCAATAAGCAGCAATATGTTATTGGAGGGAGGAGGGTTTACATTTTTCTTTATGGCCATTCTTTAAACCTTATTCTAAAATATTGCTTAGCAGTGAAAGCAAAAATGATTGCCCTTGTCATATATGTCCTACATAAAAAGTTTACTGCCACAACAATAAGAGGTTGGCCTTTGCTACAGAACCAGCTAAGTGCAGTAAAACAAAAACACTCAGAAAATGTGCCCATTCCTGTCCTTCTTTGGTGCTTAATTGTATAGCTTGATTCTTAACAGTGTTTGCTTCCTTCTGCTTTTTAGCCCCTTATTGTTTTCAGGTGAGATTTGTTGTGATTCAAAACCTATTTTAAAAAAAACAATCTGGGCACAGAGAATAAAGAAAGATGACTTTTCTGGAGGAAAAGAAGTTAATCATACAAAAGATGCAATCAGTCTTGATTCTGATATGAAAAAAAATCACTTTTGGTGTGTATAAACTGTGTGTGTTTAAACAACAAAGCAAACAAATTTAAGATGTTGAAAACTCATGCGTTCAAATTATTTCTCACTTTCCTTTTTCATTGAGCTATGTCCTATCTTTTTTAAGGCATTTGACTACAGAATGAAGCCGGGAAAAGGCTAATAGAGTTTTGCCAAGAGAACACACTGGTCATTGCAAACACCCTCTTCCAACAATGCAAGAGAAGTCTCTACACATGAACATCATCACATGGTCAATACCAAAATCAGACTGATTTTCTTTGCAGCCAAAGATAGAGAAGCTCTATAAAAGTGAAATCGTTCAATCGTGTCCGACTCTTTCTGACCCCTTGGCCTGTAGCCCACCAGGCTTCTCCATCCATGGGATTTTCCAAGCAAGAGTACTGGAGTGGGTTGCCATTTCCTTCTCCAGGGGATCTTCCCAACCCAGGGATCGAACTCGGGTCTCCTGTATTGCAGGCAGACGCTTTACCATCTGAGCCACCAGAGATGGAATGAAGCTCTATACAGTCAACAAAAACAAGACGAGGAACTGACAGTGGCTCAGATCATGAACTCCTTATTGCCAAATTCAGACTTAAAATGAAGGAAGTAGGGAAAACTGCTAGACCATTCAGGTATGACCTAAATCAAATCCCTTGCAATTATACAGTGGAAGTGAGAAATAGATTCAAGGGATTAGATCTGATAGATTGAATGCCTGAAGAACTATGGACAGAGGTTCGTGACATTGTACAGGAGGCAGGGATCAAGACCATCCCCAAGAAAAAGAAATGCAAACAGGCAAAATGGTTGTCTGAGGAGGCCAGATAAGTTCCTGAGAAAAGAAGAGAAGTGAAAGGCAAAGGAGAAAAGGAAAGATGTACCCATGTGAATGCAGAATTCCAAAGAATAACAAGGAGAGATAAGAAAACCTTCCTCAGAGATCAATCCAAAGAAACAGAGGGGAAAAAATAGAATGGGAAAGACTAGAGATCTCTTCAAGAAAATTTGAGATACCAAGGGAACATTTCATGCAAAGATGGGCACAATAAAGGACAGAAATGGTATGTACCTAACAAAAGCAGAAGATATTAAGAAGAGATGGCAAGAATACACAGAAGAACTATACAAAAAAGATCTTTATGGCCCAGATAATCACAACGGTGTGATCACTCACCAGGCATCCTGGAATGGGAAGTCAAGTGGGCCTTAAGAAACATCACTACAAACAAAGCTAGTGGAGGTGATGGAATTCCAGTTGAAATATTTCAAATCCTAAAAGATGATGCTGTGAAAGTGCTGCACTCAATAAGGCAGCAAATGTGGAACACTCAGCACTGGCCACAGGACTGGAAAAAGTGAGTTTTCATTGCAATCCCAAAGAAAGGCAATGCCAAAAATGCTCAAACTACTTCACAATTGCATTCATCTCACACGCTAGCAAAATACTGCTTTCCAAGCATTCTCCAAGCCAGGGTTCAACAGTACATGAACCATGAACTTCCAGATGTTCAAGCTGGATTTAGAAAATGCAGGGGAACCAGAGATCAAATTGTCAACATCCGTTGGATCATTGAAAAAGCAAGAGAGT
Organism: Odocoileus virginianus; assembly: GCF_023699985.2. Taxonomy (NCBI): domain Eukaryota; kingdom Metazoa; phylum Chordata; class Mammalia; order Artiodactyla; family Cervidae; genus Odocoileus; species Odocoileus virginianus. The sequence continues at coordinate 24,308,406 of NC_069699.1, forward strand.
TCCAGAAAAATATATACTTGTGCTTTATTGACGATGCCAAAGCCTTTGACTGTGTGGATCACAACAAAGTGTGGAAAATTCTTCAAGAGATGGGAATACCAGACCACCTGATCTACCTCCTGAGAAATCTATATGCAGTTCCAGAAGCAACAGTTAGAACTGTACATGGAAGAACGGACTGGTTCCAAATCAGGAAAGGAATATGTCAAGGCTGTATATTGTCACCCTGCTTATTTAACTTATATGCAGAGTACATCATGAGAAATGCTGGACTGGATAAAGCATAAGCTGGAATGAAGATTTCCAGGAGAAATATCAATAACATCAGATATGCAGATGACATCACACTTATGGCAGAAAGCAAAGAAGAATTAAAGAGTCTCTTGATGACAGTGAAAGAGGAGAGTGAAAAAGTTAGCTTAAAACTCAACATTCAGAAAACTAAGATCATGGCATCCAGTCCCATCACTTCATGGCAAATGGATGGGGAAACAATGGGAATAGTGGCAGACTTTATTTTGGGGGGGCTCTAAAATCACTGCAGATGGTGACTGCAGTCATGAAATTAAAAGACTCTTGCTCCTTGGAAGAAAAGCTATGACCCACCTAGACAGCATATTAAAAAGCAGAGACATTACTTTGCCAACAAAGGTCCATCTAGTCAAAGCTTTGGTTTTTCCAGTAGTCATGTATGGATGTGAGAGTTGGACTAGAAGGAAGGCTGAGTGCCAAAGAATTGATGCTTTTGAGCTGTGGTGTTGGAGTAGACTCTTGAGAGTCCCTTGGACTGCAAGGAGATCCAACAAGTCCATCCTAAAGGAAATCAGTCATGAATATTCACTGGAAGAACTGACGCTGAAGCTGAAACTCCAATACTTTGGCCACCTGATGTGAAGAACTGACTCATTTGAAAAGACCCTGATGCTGGGAAAGATTGAAGTTGGCAGGAAAAGGGGACAACAGAAGATGAGATGGTTGGATGGCATCGCTGATTCAATGGACATGAGTTTGAGTAAGCTCCGGGAGATGGTGATGGACAGGGAAGCCTGGCATGCTGCAGTCCATGGGGTCACAAAGAGTCGGACACAATGAGCTACTGAACTGAGCTGAACATCTCAGTATTTGTTCTACGTTTTTATTTATTTATTTATTTTTAATTGAAGGATAATTGCTTTACAGAATTGTTTTGCTTTCTGAAATCAAAATGTCTTTCAAAAAGCTATCTGAAAACTAGGAGGTGGAAAAAAGCAAATGACCTCACTGAGGTGGATTCATTTAATTTCCCATTTTTGCTGCTTCCTTTATTCCATACCATCGACTATTACACTTCCTCCCACAGAAGTTAATTTGTCTCACAGACCTCATGAATTGTTAGATTAATTCTAATTGATTCTTTCATTTGTCCTACAACCAAATGCATTTTTTTTCTATTACATTTGTTGTTGAATCATGGAAAGAAAAAATATATCTTAGTCTGTTTTTTTTCCTATAAGAGATTTTTTTCTTTTTAATGTATTTTTTTATTGAAGGATAATTACTTTACAGAATTTTGTTGTTTTCTGTCAAACCTCAACATGCATCAGCCATATATGTATACCTATAGCTGATTCATGTTGAGGTTTGACAGTCTGTTGGTTTTGTATCTCCATCATTGCTTCCTTTGGGGAAAACTTGCCCTCATTCCTAGTTTTATAATAATCATTGTCAGTCACAACATTAGCATGAATCTAATCTTTTCACCCTAAACCGAAAGCAGTTGATCCAGGTTTGACTAGGGCTCTGGTGTCAGACAGCCTGGATTATAATTCCAGTTCCATTACTCACTAGCTTGGGTAAATTATTTGACTTCTCTGTGGTTTAGTCTTCACATCTCTAAAAGGGGGAAATAATAGGACCTGTCTCACAGAGCTATTGTGAGGATAAAGGAGTGCATACATGTAGAATACTTAGAAATGTGAAGCACTATTACTTTGATAGTAATAATTATTTGAAATGTCTGCCATCGTCAGGCTGCCAAATGGAGATGGCCTATATGATCATGTGGGCAAGAGGAGACGAAGGGAATCAAAGGCTTAAAGACAGCACTTGAACTATAGAACGTGCTGACTTGAAGGACTATGGATTTCCCATCATGTGACCCAATAAGATACAACTCCTTTCTTTTTTTCTTATTCTTTCTTTCCTTCTCCATCTCTCCCTTTTACCCTCCTTCTCTCCCTTCCTTCCTCCTTTTCTTTTTCTTCATAAGTTTATTTGAGTTGACTGTTTCTTATCTGTAACTGAAAGACTCCTGAACTAGTATAAACTGTAAACTTTCAGCTAGGGTAAAAGGCTTATTTGCCTAAAGGGAAATGAATTATTTAATTCAGGGTATAAAGTATTGTAGGATTTTCTACCTAAACAGTGTATCAAGTCATTCCATGTGCATGCATGTTCAGTCATGTCTGACTCCTTGTGATCCCATGGACTGTAACCTGCGAGGTTCCTCTCTCCATGGGGTTCTCCAAGAAGAATACTGGAGTGGATTGCCATTTCCTCCTACTGGGAACATTCCTGACCCAAGGATCAAGCCCACATTTCCTGTTTCTCCTATATTGGCAGGTGGATTCTTTACCACTGATCCATCTGAAACTTTAAATCAATGTAGGAAGTAAGGCATGGCAACCCACTCCAGTATTCTTGTCATGAAAATCTCATGGAAAGAGAAGCCTGGCAGGATACAGTCCATGGGGTTGCAAAGAGTCAGACATAAGTGAAGCGACTGAGTACTCAATGAGTAAAGACCCTCCTTACTGGACTCATCTAGAACCAAGAAGGATCCAACATGGGTCACAATGTGACTATCTTTGTTTTATAAAAATATTTTTATTTATTTATTTGGCTGCTCCAGGTCTTAGGTCTGGCATGCAGAATCTTTGATCTGCCTTGTGCATGCAGGATCTTTTGTTGTTGCATGTGAACTCTTAATTGCAGCATGTGGGATCTCGTTCCCTGACCAGGGCTCGAAGTTGGGCCCCATGCATAAGGAGTGCAGAGTCTTAGCTGCTGGACCACCCGGGAAGCTCCAAAACATGATTCTCTTTAAATTATTGTTACTAAGTTCTAAGTTCCTAAGCTGAGTATAAAAGTCCACAAGAATCCTGCTACACCTAGCAGTGTCATGACCACTGTTCTGAGCAGTGAGATTTACCCTGTCTCTTCCTGTTTACCTAGTAAGTCATATAATTATTTCTGCATTTATCTTGTATTTTGTTACCAAAATTTCCATGGTGCTTACATTAATTAATTTAGCCATCACTACCTATTATTTTCCCTCAAGTTCCAGATTCATGTTTTTGTTGGTTGATTATCTATGAGAAATGCATGCCTACCATATTCCCTGCATGTTTGGAAGCTTCTTCTGTGACCTTTTAGAAGATCCATTTTACTTTATTTCAGAGAACATAAAGTCTAACCTGAACACATGACTCTCTTGAACTGTTTGTAATGATACTGATTTTTTTATAATGAACTTTCAAAATATTATGTAGCTGGATTTAGTCCTTCTACAACTTCCTAGTTTCATAAATTGTATGTCTGAAAAGAACTGCCCTCACCAAAGAATGAACTATTTCTGTGTTTCACAAATTTGGTCACATGTAAGCATCACCACAGTGTTCCCAGTGTCTGGAACTCTTTCCTCTGAGATAATGATATAATGAATTTGCCATACAGCTCAAGCACCTGCTTTGCATAAACTCTGCGGGTAATTGCAATAAACTATAAGGTGAACTACAGGAATGCAGGTCCTGGAAAAGTCTAGGAATTAAGAAATTTCCTTAAGGACCTACTGCTGGCTTGAGGCAAAACTAGAATTAGAACCCAGAATTTCAATTGCAAAATCAAGACTCTTTCTATAACACCACACTGCCTGAATCTATATAGTGTTTATCTCTTAGATCCAGCTGCTCTTACCCTCTTCTATAGCACTCCATTTTCTAGAGAAATAGAGAAACAGAGGTCAGTCCTGCCACTGGGCTTCTTAAGATGTTAATCATAAATTCTCTCTCTCTCTCTTTTTTTTCTTAGGATAATTTGAGTTGAGTCTGTCACTGAAGAAAGTATCCTAAGTAATGACTCATTCTGAAAGCTCAATAGGAATAAGACAGAACTCAAGTTGGATGAACTCCATATGTATTGCCTTGGCATAGAAGTCCTCTGGCATCGATAAGGAGTCCAGAATGGTTTTAGGAGATAGTTAATACTGACCATGGCCCTGATGGGGGACAGCAGAGTTCAGTCAGTGGGAGTTCAGTCTGCAGGTGAACTGAAAAGTTACCTTGCAAGACTATTTGGATCCTAAATAAGGCGAGGAAAGAGAGCCTAGATCAGGAGAACCTGGGATGCACGAATCATATTTTGTTCCATAAGGCGTGACCAAGTTTTCCTATAATTGTATCTTTGAAACAGTGAGGGGGCTGAATGTATTCTTTTAAGTGCAGCTAATAACACATCTATCTGGGAGAATATTGTCTTTGTCCACAAACATTCCTGTATGGGCACACTTATTTATGAAGATGAAGTCTCTGGCTGGATGGATTTGAGGTAGAAAAAGTGATCATTAAACTGTTCTACATAAGAAATTAGGAGAGTTTGGATTGGTGGGAGAGGTGAATGAAGAGGAACAGAAGAAATGAGAGTGCAAGATATAAAAGCATGCAGGGACCAAGAAGCACGTGAGCAGGTGACTGGCCTTAGGAGAAAGCAGAGCAATGAGATGGGCCAGGCATGCTAGCTGAATTACTCTAAGGATTGGAATGACTAATATTTAATTTCTATTCACTTCCTAAATTCATAATGTATAAATGTCACTTGCTGGGTAGAATTGGGGTGCAAACACTATTGTTCCCACCCACAGCAACCCCATTACACACAGGACTGAACTGCAAGAATGGTGTCAGGAGCGTGGTCCCTGTTCTGTCAATATTGCAAGGATGGGTAAGACTCCACAGGAGCGATGCTAGAGGGAGGAAAGTGTGGATGGAGCAAGAAATCAGAGTACAGGATAACCATGAAAGCTATGCTTCTTGACTTTCAGACATCTCAGGGGGAATATTATACTTCCTGAGGACAACAAAGCAGGCTTGAACTAATTTTATTTGCATCTCAAAGGACAGAGTAAGTTACTTTGGCTGTTATCTGGGTTATACCTAGAACATAACTGGTACTCAGGAATTCTTCCTGAATGACCTACTTCTAACTGAATACTTTGAAAGTTATAAAACCTACTTGCTTTTTACTGTAAACATTTGTCCAGAGTATTGTGTTTCTGTCAGATACTTTGCTTGAAACTAAGTGGTAGAGCCTGAGAAATAGAAGGATATCATTTGCACCCATCATTTTGGGAAACTTTAATGATCAAATTTATTTTTAATTATTTAATTTTATCTGAGGTAAGAGGAAATGACCTGCTTATTAAACCAGTGTGGTAAAAACTTTCTGGAAGGAAGTTCTATGAAGTTTATCAAAAGCCTTTAAAGGACTTCTGGCCAAAAGTTTTCATTTCTAGGGATTTGCTATAAAAAAAGGCTCATAGATATATACAGTAAAAGTTACAGTGATAATGAATTGGTTCACTAAGTCTTGCCACATCCCTTCAAAAGCTTAAGTAATACATAACTACTTGGGCTGCTTTTACAAGACTGTTCAATGGCATGGGGAAAAATTTTGTACAGTATGAGAAAAAAGCCATAACGTATATTGTGACCTTTATTTTATAAACATATGTATACACATATAGTCATATGTAAAAAGTAGAAATATATACATATGTATATATAACCTTAATTTAAAAAAATATTTCTAGAAGCATAGACCTAAGAATTTTAACATTAATAACCTTTCTTTTAAAATTAATTAATTAATTTGATTGTGTTGGGTCTTAGTTGCAACATATGGAATCTTTTAGTTGAGGTATACAGGATATTTAGCTGTGGCATGCTAACTCTTAGGTGTGGCATGTGGGATCTAGTTCCCTGACCAGGGATCAAACCTGGGCCCCCTGCATTAGAAGTGTGGAGTCCCAGCCACTGGATCACCAAGGTAGTCCCCATTAATTAAACTTAAGTGATGCAGTAGTAAGTGACCTTTATTGATGCCCCTTTTCATACTTTTTGCAATTAATGCATGAAGTATGTGTGCATGGCAGCTTTGTCTTCAGAATTGCCTCACATGTAATTTATAATGCACATAAAATAAGAGTTAGAAATAAATATACCAAGTTGGGGAACAGTAAGTTCCAAAAACCTGGTCTTGAATTCAGGTTAGTATTCCAGCCGCCTGACTTAGCAAAGAGCTGGTTAAGCCCAAGACTCAACACCTTCATCTTTCTCTGAAAATGAAATACTTTGGCATGATTTCTATTTTTAATTATTTTTAATTAATGCTTAATTAATTCCTATTCATTTAAGCATATTTTCATTACAAAGTAGGCAACAAAAGTATTCTGACTCAAAAATATTAACAAAACACAGAAACAATAGATTTTAATGTGAATGTCTCAATTCCACCCAGTCTTCCAACCCATACCTTAATACACATACCTTAATACACATACACATATACCTCTTCTTCTGTGAGGTAATTACTATATATATGAATTTAACTTTATATGTATACTTAAATATGTGTATGTAGTTAATTTAAAATGAAAATGCTATTTTTTTCTGTGACTCTTAATGGAAATATTGACCTGACTATTCATCTATGTGACTATAGAAAGGGCCATCTCATTGTAAAATGTCTGCATTTTGTCTTATAGTATTGATGAATTGAAATTTTTTCAGTCATCCCAGTCCTGATCATTTAGTTGTTTCTATGCCCTGGAATTATTTATATGATGTAATTTATATCATATAGTAACATCTTTTAAAAAATATCATTTATAGAAATTAGCTTACTTTAGCCCATGTATGGTGGCTCAGTGGTAAAGAATCCGCCTGCTGATACAGGAGACTCAGATTCGATCCCTGGATCAGGAAGATCCCCTAGAGAAGGAAATGGCCACCCACCCCTGTATGCTTGCATGAGAAATCCCATGGACAGAGGAGCCTGGTGGGCTACAGTCCATGGGGTTGCAAAAGAGTCAGACCTGACCTAGCGATAAACAACAACAAATTTGTGAATGACTTGTCCATTTATTACTGAGATAGCCATTTGTACAGGCTCACTACTACCTGAGTGAATTAAGAAACTGTATTTAGATGACACCTTTCTCTTCATAGTTAAAATAATTCCGCATATAAGAGAACTTTATGTCCTATGAATTAAAACTTAAGGAACAAACCAGACATCACTTCTTTCGTCCCTTGAAAAATACCAGGATTCCTTTATAGATATTCAGTGTAAAACTACCCTTGACTTCTGAATAAATTCTCTGATTCTTCAAGTTTCCAAAGGCATTTGACCTCTTTTCGGGTGCATATCAAAAGTGCTTTCCTTTTTAACAGCCTTTATAAAAACGTGCTCATTTTATGAGTAAAAGGTCCTTTCTTCACTATTGATTGCAAAATCAGTTTGGAGAAGCTTTTTGGAAGGTGAAGGTGGGGGTCCTTGGGTTATGGTCATATATATATATGACCCTATATATATATATATATATTCATATATATATATAAGAAAGGAAGAAGTTCCCCTCAACCTTCTAGACTCCTTGGCTGGGTCTGAAAAAATCAAACTGACAAATACAGATTAAGAGAGAATAAAGCACACATGTTTATTTTCATGTGCGAGAGCCTTTCATTAGGAAATAAAAACCCAAAGAAACAATTAAACCTGAGTGTGGGCTTGATGAAGAGCAGGTAGAGGAATATGATAGGTTAAAGAATATGAGGTTAAGTGTAGTAAACTGAGGGTACAGCAAAGACGGGTTTGTTAGGATTCCTTTTGGTTTCTTATTTGTCTTCAAAGATAAGGATGCATCTTTCTTCTGAGTATGGGGAGGGCTCCTCTCATATGGGAATTTTATGTCCTGTTTCAAGTGAGCAGGACTGGGGAAAGAGCAGAGTAACCTTCATACTTGAGCTGTTTTCTCGAACTCTTTCAGTTTAAAATATTCAACATGCCCAGGGGTCATACTTTCAGGTTAGTGTCTCTTCAAACAAACAACATTAAGTCTTACATCACAATTTCATATCCAAAGTCTTGGCCTTTTATTTCCTCAAAATATTGTCTGGAAATTCATACATTTTGGCAAGATAGCAGTCATTTATTTTTACATCTCCTCCATACAATTGAAGTTCCCCGTATCCTTCCTATTTCTGTTTATTCCTGTCTTTTCTTCTTTTTCTATCTCAGACTTTCATATGTTCACATGTCCTTTTTATAAAAATAAAATAAATTTATTTTTTTCCTGTGCAGCAATATGTTTTAGATTTAACTAGAAGGAAGTTTTTACTAGGCTCTTTGCCTGCCACATGTTTTTGTAATCAAGTTTTTAATTTCACTTGCTTGCTTTCTTTGTATGTATGTTAAGTATGCATGTATTGCCAATACATATCCTTGAGTAATTCTTTCAAAGGCAAAATGGTAAAATTCAGAGTCCTTCCATGATAAAAATGATTATACACTTGAATCCAGAGGAAATTCTGAATTTTCAATTATTTTTTTACTGTTCTATTACATTGACTCTTATTGAAAATAACCCTGATATCATCTGGATTTTCATTTACTTGTAGGCAATTTGCTTTCCTCTGTATTGTACTCTTTATTCCTCATTGTTTACCTTGAATTTCCAGACTTTCACTAGAGTGGTTGAGAAAAAAATGAATAATTTTCATTTCATTCATCTTATTAGCTGCCCATTTAGAAATTTTTCCCTCATTACTTTGTCATCCTCTCTTCATCTCACTGAAACTTATAAATGCCTCCTCTCCTTCCTATGACGTTTAGTTCTTGTTTTCATATCTTTTGCAGTAAATTTTCTAAAATCCCTGGGTTTCCTTTTCTTGTTCCTTAATTTCCTCCATAGTTGTTCCCATTCTGATATTCAGCAAAATTTATTCTTACTATAATTTCACAAGAGTTTCTTGAAAAAAATCTTGAATAGCTTACTTTTCCAGCCTGTTGTTGATGTTAGGATGCTAATCCTCCTTGATGGCTCTGAATTTACCTTAAAGCATTTCCTGAGTCCTCTGCTAACTCTTCCACCAGCCCTTCTTTCCCCTTGCCTGAGTTTTCCTGATATGTAAAGACTGTCTGCTTTCATGTTGCAATTAAGAAGCTGATTATGATTACAAGAGTCTGCCCTTGACAATTTGGATAAAAGAGCAGAACAGGCTATATGTATGTACATATTCTTTCTCTTGTTTGAAGAGATTTGGAACAGAAGGGAATATTACAGACATGTAGCCATGTTGTCCCCTGAGTCCATATTTCTCAGTATTTTGCGAAAGTTTTTATACTTGGATTTTGATTATTGCCAAGACAGCCTCACTCTCATTTTAAATGGAACAATTGATATCATTTTAAAACCATCACAATTCATCCCTAGAAACAGATATAATAGGAAAAATATATATTAAACATATAAAACATAGGCCCACATCTTCCTTTCAGAGTTCTTAGGAACAGGATAAAATGTAGAGTGCTATGTAAATGTTATGGTGAAAACAATGGCATTCATTTTCAGTTTCTAGAAAGCATGAACCATGTTTTAATTCTGATAGTAAGCCCTTGTCCATTCAAGTGATTGATGAGTCACATTTTGCTGAATGAATAACTTTGTCCATGTCATATTTCATTTTCAAAACATACAAATTATGAGAATATCATGTTATATACATGAAATATCAAATATACAAATTTCATGTTATTTGTTATATACAGCATCATATGTTATATCTATGAAAATAACAAATATACACCAGTTTGCACTTGCTCTCCACTCTCTTCTCCACATTTACGGGCTAAAGTGTAGCCTGCTCACATTCCCTCACTCCTAGTACCTCAGGATGTTTGGAGATAAGATCTTTTAAGAAGTAATTAAGTTAAATGAGGTATTTCAGGTGGAACCTAATTCAATATGACCCATACCTTTATAAAAAGAGGAAATTTGAGGACAAACATATCCAGAGAAGAAAGTCCATAAGAGGGCACAGCAAGGAGGCGGCATCTGTAAGTCAAGGAGAAAGGACTTAAGAGAAAAACGAGCCTGCCAACACCTTGATCTTGGACTTCTAGCCTCTAGAACTCTGAGGAAAAATAAAAGTTCTGTCTTTTTTTTTAAGCCTCCCAGTCTGTACTATTTTGTTATGACAGCTCTAGCAAATGAATACAGATAACCTGCTGTGCTTTAAGAACAATATCTCTTTTAAACATCAAAATAGCACTATTGAAGTAGATGCATTGATCCCACCCACTTTATAGATGCAGTAACTCAAGTTTAGAGTTACTTACTTCAGAGTTAGGAACAGCCTGGTGTAAGTAATTGAGCAAGGTTTGCCTGACACCCCTTCAGGCTTTTAAATACTATGCTATGCTATTCAACTTTATACAGCCTTTAGGATGGTCAGACAAAAACAATTTGCTATACTTAAGAAAATTGTGGTAAAATACACATAACAGAAAATTTGCCATCTTCCCCATTTGCAAGTGTACAGTTCAGCAACAAGTTGAATACTCACATTGTTATACATTCCTAGTGTTATGCAGTCAATCCCTAGAACTCTTTTCAGTGGGATGTACCCATTAAAGAATGTCTCCCCACTATCCCCTCCCCAAAATGCCCAGAAACTTCTACCATTCTACTTTATTTCTCTAAAAACTTGACTACTCTAGGTGCCTCACATAAGTGGAATCAAACAATATTTATCTTTTTGTGACAGGTTTATTTCACTGAGTGTAACATCCTCAGGGTTCATCTATGTTGTAGTATGTACCAGTGTTAGGGGAAACACACTGACTGACCAACCAACCTGGTTGGGCACCATAGTAACCTTTTGCATGAGTTATTTTGTGACAGGAGGTCCTGATAAGCACAGAACTAACAAGCCACCACCAACTGGAAGAGTTCAGAAAAGGTCAAAAGTAGACACCACATGTCCTACCACCTCCCAGAATCCTTCTCATTGGCATCCATCTTGGCTGAACAATGAATGTACCACTAGGAATGACCTTGAGTCAGAATGGTTGGCCAAAGACAATTCAAAAACTAATCCCATCACCATAAAACCTGAGGCTGTGAGCCACGTGGCAGAGCAATTTTCCTGGGTTTCCTTATTCTCTGGCTCTCTACCTGGGAACTCCCTCCCAATAAAGTCTCTTGCACATGTTTCTCCTCAGATAATTCATTTGTGAGTGCTAGACAAGAGACTGCTTTTAGGCCCTAGATGGGGTCCCCCTTCCTGCAATATCAGGATTTCTTTCATTTATAAGGCTGAATAATATTCCATTGTTGTATATATTCTGTTTTATTTATTATCTATTATCTATTATTATCTGTTACCTATTATTTATTTATCTATTCATTTGTCAATGGAAACTTGGGTTGCTTCTACCTTTTGGATATTGTGTATAGTACTTCTAAGAACATGGATGCATTTCTTAGAGACCCTGCTTTAGATTATTTTAAATATACAACCAGAAGTGGAATTGCTGGATCATATGGCAATTCTGTTTAACATTTTTTTGAGAAACCACCGTACAGTTTTTTATAGCACCTGAACCACAAGGGTTCTAATTTCTTTACGTCCTCAGCAATACATTATTTGTGTTTTTTTATTAGAAAATTTAAGTTGTAGGGATTTGAGTCACTTTCATGGTAACAATTTACATCTGTATATGTTCTACTATTTACAATATAACTTTTTCTTCCTTAAACCTTCTCTATAAACCTACAGGCATATTACTATCCTCAGGTTATCAACAAAGAAACTGACATTTTTTCAGTATAAATAATCTAAGACCTCATGACCAGTGAGCAAGGAAACTAGACTCTGATTCCAAGTTTCCAGCTACAACTTGTAGTCTTTCCCCATGACTCTCTGTTGCCACCTTCATTATGTATTTGGCTTTTAAATATGAAGGAAACATTTTATAACAATACAATGCTTGAAACTAGGAGGAAGACAAACTATAAAAATGAAGACCATGAACTCTCCCTTCTCCAACAAATGTAATAACAAAATGCAAAAAAACACTTATTATTATTTTTAAATAATTTTTTATTGTAGTACAGTTGCTTACAATGTTGTGTTAATTTTTACTGTACTGCAAAATGAACCAGCCATACATGCACAAATACTGTCTCCTTTTTGGACTTACTTCCCAGGTCACCACAGTGCATTGAGTAGAGTTTCCTATTATACAATAAGTTCTCATTAGTTATATAGTTTATACATAGTATTAATAGTGAAATTAGAAATCCTTTGCTTCTTGGCAGGAAAGTTATGACAAACCTAGACAGTGTGTTAAAAAGCAAAGACATCACTTTCCCAACAAAGGTCCATATAGTCAAGCCTATGGTCTTCCCAGTAGTTATGTAAAGCTCTGAGAGCCGGATAGTAAAGAAGGCAGAGCACCGAAGAATTGAAGCTTTCACACTGATGATAGAAAAGACACTTGAGAGTCCCTTGGAAAACAAAGAGATCAAACCAGGCAATTAAAGGAAATAAACCCTGAATACTCTTTGGAAGGACTGGTACTAAAGCTGAAGCTCCAATAATTTGGCCATCTGATGCAAACGGATGACTCATTGGAAAAAGACCCCGATGCTGGGAAAGATTGAAGGCAGAAGGAGAAGAGAGTGACAGAAGATGACATGGTTGGATGGCATCACTGATTCAATGGGCATAACCTTGGGCAAACTCTGGGAAATGGTGATGGACAGGGAAGCCCAGCATGCTGCAGTCCATGGGGTTGCAAAGAGTTGGCCATGACTTGGCTGAACAGCAACAATCAATAGTGTATATGTGTCAATCCCAGTCTCCCAATTCCTCCCACCCCAAGTTTACCCTTGGAATCCTTTTATTTGATCTCTACATCTGTGTCTTCATTTCTGCTTTGCACGTTAAGTTCATGTTCACTGTTTTTCTAGATTTCTACAGATATGCATTAATAACAATACTTGTTTTTCTCTTTATGACTTACTTCATTCTGTGTCTCTGCAAATGGCCCAATTTCATTCTTTAATGGCTGAGTAATACTCCATTGTGTGTATGTATTGCATCTTATTTATCCATTCCTCTGTTGATGGACATTTAGGTTGCTTCCATGTCTTGGCTATTGTAAATAGTGCTGCTATCAACACTGGGATACACATGTCTTTTTGAATTATGGTTTTCTCTGGGTATATGCTCAATAGTGGGATTGCTGGGTTATATGGTAGTTCTATATTTAGTTTTTTTTTTAAGGAACCTCCATACTATTCTACATAGTGGCTATGTCAATTTACATTCCACTAAGTACACGTGGGTTCCTTTTTCTTCACTCCTGCTTCAGCACTTATCATTTGTAGATTTTTTGATGTTGGCCATTTTGACTAGTATGAGATGATGCCTCATTGTAGTTTTGATTTGCATTTCTCTAATAATTTGTGATGTTGAGCATCTTTTCATGTGTCTATCAGCCATCTATATGTGTTCTTTGGAGAAATTTCTATTTAATTCTTCTCCTCATGTTTTCATTGGGTTATAAAAACTTACATGTTATTGTAAGGCACTGATGTCAGGTTTGAAGAAAAGTAAAAGAACAACAACAAAAAAACTATAAAATATTTTTAAAAGATTGAAAATATCTGACACATTAAGATGAATGACTTAAAATGTCAAAGTTCATAATCCAAATGCCCAGTAGTCTAAACTGAGGCCAAGATAACATCTATTTAGATTTATTATTAGATTTCAAATAGGGTAATTAAGACATTGTCTGTGTAATATGTAAAAACTAAGTAACTGACTTACTGTCTCAAAACAGGCATCTGAGATTGGTAGTAAATATGCATATTACAGAGGCTCTGCCTTAGTATCAGTAATAGTAATAATAGAGAATTTATTGTTCTATTAATACATATCATTACAGTCACTCTCTGGTCAAGGTATGGTTCCCAGTTTAAAGATGAGAAAATAAGGTTTAGATATTTGCCCAAGCTCACAGATTCAGTTAAACAGTTAAGATAAAGTCACCAGGTGACACTGACCACAAATCCTAAATGTCCTTCACCACTGTACTACACCACCTACAATTTGATAGAGGAAGACCAAACTGTGATATAAACCCATTATACACCCCATCAGACTATCCAAGTTTTTCTTCACTGATTGTAACTGATTGAAATGTAAAAGTGATGTTATTAAATTTGCCTCTCTCCTTGAATAGATTTAGATGCAGATAGTATCATGTCATGTGCTAGTTAGTATTGACAAAGTCTAAAGGGAGATAAAAGTAGTAATAGCTCCATTATCGGAAAAATATGCCTAGGTTATGTGAATATCATTTAGATGGACTCATTTAGATAGGACTAACAGTGTTTGTTTTTACAAATTTCAAAGTCCTATTTATCTATAGGAGAACATTAAGAAAAAAGATGCTTTAAAAAGTCTGCTGATTAATTGAAAGAGAGAGTATGTATGTTATGCTAATGAAAGCATGATCCTTTAGCATGATATCTTATTGAAAATGAGCTGCCTGAGTCTACTAAGTGAAAAAAAAAGAAAGGCTGGAATGGAGAATATATTCTTATGAAAGAAAAAATGGGGAAAAAAAGTGTAAGATCAACAGAATAAGAAATAAAGGCAGATGGGAAGTAAATTAACCTTCGGGTTCATTGCAGCATGATAAAGGGAGATAGAACTGAAAGTTGCATTCAACATTTAATTCCAGATGTGAGGAAATATTCTAGCTGTAACTGCTCTTAAGGTGATTTGTTACCAGTAATGAAATGATTATATTCAGACTCCCAAGTTTGAGGTAGGATAAATCACTGTTCCACAGTTAATCAGTGAAATGTTCATTCATGTCAGATTTCACAAGGGGAGGTTCAAAACATATCTTGCAGAATATTAAATAACTGCATGTGTCTAGAAGTTTCATTTATTTTTAAAATAAGTTTATTGGCAATCTGTTGACCACATCTGTAATATTGACAGATACATTAAAAAAATATTGATCCTTTAGTCAATCTTCAAAAGAATCTTAAACAGAAGTGAACATTTTGGGGAAAAAGATGTTCAATTTCATGTTAATAAATACTGCCTTTTTCTAAATACCTTCTTTAAGTCAAAAATTCTAAGAACAGGATGTGAAGAATTGATAATGGGCCAAATCACACACTCACACACACA
Source organism: Odocoileus virginianus (assembly GCF_023699985.2). NCBI lineage: Eukaryota > Metazoa > Chordata > Mammalia > Artiodactyla > Cervidae > Odocoileus > Odocoileus virginianus. Next base: position 24,323,723 of record NC_069699.1, read on the forward strand.
TGTACACACACACGCACACACACACTCTTACATAAAACTGTTCTCCTTTCAAGCACAATTGAAGTCCTTGCCTCACTAAAAACCACCAAATTTGCAGCAAGTGTGTTGCTCCTTTTGTTCCCTCCCCCTAAGAAGTCCCTCTTATTCACCAGGTTTGAGGAGACACTTATTTCCTTTGACAATTTTTCCTGTTGCAATGACCTGAATAAAATGTTCGTGTCCTTACATTTTGACCCTCAGAGAATTTTTTTAAGCTTTTCATTTTGTATTGGGTTACAGCTAATTATCAAACAACGTAGTGATGGTTTCAGGTGAACAGTGAAGGGACTCAGCTCTACACATATATATGTGTCCCTTCTCCCCCAAACTCCCCTCCCATCCAGACTGCCATGGAACATTAAGCAGAGTTCCCTGTGCTATACAGTAGATTCTTATTGGTTGCACATTTTAAATATATTAGTGTATACATGTCCATCCCAAACTCCCTAACTATCTATTCTCCCTATCCTTTCCCCCAGCAACCATAAGCTTGTTTTCTAAGTTTGTGAATTTGTTTGTTTTGTAAGTAAGTTCATTTGCATCATTTACTTTAGATTCCACATATAAAGGCTATCATACAGTATTTCTCCTTTTCTGACTTACTTCATTCAGTATGACACTCTCTAGGTCCATCCATGTTGCTGCAAAAGGCATTATTCTGTTCTTTTTAATGGCTGTGTAATATTCTATTGTATACATGTACCACCTCTTCTTTATCCGTTCATCTGTTGATGGACATTTAGGCTGCTTCCATGTCTTGGCTTTTGTAATCAGTGCTGCAATGAATAATGGGGTGCATGTATCCTTTCAGATCATGTTTTTCTCTGAATATATATATGCCCAGGAGTGGGATTGCAAGGTCATATGATAGCTCTATACTAAGTTTTTTAAGGAACCTTCATACTCTTCTCCATAGTGGCAGTAACAATTTACATTCCCACCAAAACAGTGTTACTGTTCATGGATGCTGGTTCAGAAATAAGATGCCTGGTTCAGAGACACATGCCTTTACACTTACAGCACAGTCAGCATCATGAGTATTGATGTATCTGTGTATCTACCTCAGTTACCCTTGCTCCCAAGTCCTGTGGTGGGGGTGGTGGGTAATGTGTGTGATGCTACACATAGTGGATCTGTGTCATAGTTGAGAACTCTGAGGTTGGGGAAATCCATTGTTTTTATAACAAATAGTAAGCAAGCCTGCTCTTCAGACAGGAAGTAACCTCATCTGTCAAGGTTACTGGCTGAATAAATAACCCTGAGAAATACCTAAGAAACGCCTAATAGGGCTGTAAAACTTGTAGCTTTAGCGGAGCCAGCCAGACATATAGGCGAGCAAGAGGCCCAAGGAAGCTGTATCTAACTGTCTCTTTAAACACAGATCAGAAAATAAAGAAGAATCAAGGAAGAGAAAGAAAGATCTTGGTGAAAACAAGCCTTATCCTTATCTGCAACAAGTTGTCCTTCCAACTTACTTGCTCTTCACTACAGTCACTCCAAGCTCCATTCACTCGATCTTAATTTTTTTAACTCTTTCCCATCTCAGATCCTTTGTACATATTTTTTGGTAGAATGTTCTTTTCAGCCTCTGCATGTCTCCTTCTCATAGTTCAGGTCTCCGCATAAATGTAACCTCCTCAGAGAATACACTCCTGACTTCTCTATTTAAACTATTTGTTTCTCCCAAATCCTTTATTACTCTGTCTTAGCAATGACTTAATTTTCTTAAGAGGACTTTTCATAATATGCAGTAAGTATGTTTACTGATCTATGATAATTTTTGTCTGTTTCTTTCATAATTAGTAAGTTTCAATATGGAAAGCTCTCTGATATCTTGTTCACATTTGCATCTCCAGTAGTAGGTGTTGTCTAGTAGGTCCTAAGTAAATACTTCCAAACTAAATGAAAGAGTTAGCATGGTTTCAATCCATGTGCATATTTATAAACAGAAATTAATCAAGTTAAACTCATAAAAATGAATCAAAGTAAAAACACAACCTGGTCTTCTTCGATATCAATTTTTCTCTTTTAATTAAAAAACAGAAAGATGGGTGAAGTGGAATTCATAAGTCCCAGGTTTTAGTTCTATCTTCTTAACTGGCTAGAAGTGTGATCTTAGTTAAGTAATTTAACCCTTTTAATTCTCATTTTATTCATCTTTCAAAATGGAGAAGTATATATCACTAGTTTTTCATTAACTTTCAGTTCAGTTGCTCAGTTGTGTCTGACTCTTTGCCATCACATGCACTGCAGCACGCCAGGCTTCCCTGTCCAGACAAGATGTAACCAACTCCTGGAGCTTGCTCAAACTCATGTCCATCAAGTCAGTGATGCCATCTAACCACCTTTTCCTTTGTCATCCCTTTCTCCTCCTACCTTCAATCTTTTCCAGCATGAGGGTCTTTTCTAATGAGTCAGTTTTTTGCATCAGGTGGCCAAAGTATTGGACCTTCAACATCAGTCCTTTCAATGAATATTCAGGACTGATCTCCTTTAGGATGGACTGGTTGGATCTCCTTGCAGTCCATGGGACTCTCAAGAGTCTTCCCAGCACCACAGTACAAAAGCATCAACTCTTCAGCACTCAAATGGTCCAACTCTCACATCCATACATGATGACTGGAAAAATCATAGCTTTGACTAGATGGACCTTTGTTAGCAACGTAATGTCTCTGCTTTTTAATATGCTATCTAGGTTGGTCACAGCTTTTGTCCAAAGGAGCAAGCGTCTTTTCATTCATGGCTGCAGTCACCTTCTGCAGTGACTTTGGAGCCCAAGAAAATAAAGTCTGTCACTGTTTCCATTGTTTCCCCATCTATTTCCCATGAAGTGATAGGACCAGATGCCATGATCTTAGTTTTCTGAATGTTGAGTTTTAAGCCAGCTTTTTCACTCTCCTCTTTCACCTTCATCAAGAGGCTCTTTAGTGCTTCTTTGTTTTCTGCCATAAGGTTGGTGTCATCTACATATACGAGGTTATTCGTATTTCTCCTGGCAATCTTGATTCCAGCTTGTGCTTCTTGCAGTCTGGCATTTCACATGATGTACTCTGCATATAGGTTAAATAAGCAGGGTGACAATAAACAGCCTTGATGTACTCCTTTCCCAATCTGGAACCAGTCTGTTGTCCATGTCTGGTTCTAACTGTTGCTTCTTGACCTGCACACAGATTTCTCAAGAAGCAGGTATGGTGGTCTGGTATTCCCATCTCTTGAAGACTTTTCCAGTTTGTTGTGATCCACACAGTCAAAGGCTTTGGCATAGTCAATAAAGCAGATGTTTTTTCTGGAATTCTCTTGCTTTTTTGATGATCCAGCAGATGTTGGCAATTTGATTTCTGGTTCCTCTGCCTTTTCTAAATCTGGCTTGAACATCTGGAAGTTCTCAGTTCACATACTGTTGAAGCCTATCTTGGAGAATTTTGAGCATTACTTTGCTAGTGTATGAGATGAGTGCAATCGTGCAGTAGTTGGAACATGTTTTGGCATTGCCTTTCTTAGGGACTGGAATGGAAACTGACCTTTTCCAGTCCTGTGACCATTGCTTAATTTTCCAAATTTGCTGGCATATTAAGCCACTTTCACAGTGTCATCTTTTAGGATTAACTTTAAAGTTTTTTTATTGTCCTCCACATACAGCATTGCATTTCTGGTGTGTCATCTCACAGTTTATTCACCAAAGCCATCAGTAAAATGTCAGGTAACTAATGAATTTAATTTTTCATATACTTAGGGACTATTTTTTTTATCATCCAAAGCATAGCTTCAAAGTACATTCAAACATTTGCATGTACTTATTTTTCTTCAGTCACTATTACTGTATTAACTGCCCGCTTTGTTGCAGGTTCTGTATTAGATGTTGGGGAAAAAATAGTGAACAAAACTATTACGGCTTCTGGTCTCTGAGGGAGATCTGGTGTGATCTCATACCCACATCTAGGTTGCATTGCAAATGTATCCTTTGTTCACTCATAGTTGTACTTGGGTACATGGTACCACTGCAGTGAACAATCTTATTAACACCAGCTGTAAAAACATGTTAGTTAGGCCATGATTCTCACTACACAGAAAGAGGTTTGCTGACCCAGAGGAAGAGTCCCATAGACAGAGAGACAGAAGATATACACACAAACATATCTGGAAAGCACTGAGACTTCATTTTTAGACCCTAAAGCCTTAGATCTCTACCTTTCATTCTGAGAACTACCCTGTGTCATTCCCTGCTGCATCCTGAATAACTAAACTCTTTTTGTTAACCTTAAACTAGTTTGACTGTGTTTTCTGTTACTTGAAACTGAAAGGGGTTGGAAATACTCAGGGAAAGCATGAGGAGCGCAAAATGAAGATGAGAAAAACTCTAATTTAAGATCTTTCCCTATGTGGTCTGAAAATAGCACTGGGAAATCAACACAGTGGTTGTTACTGGATGGAAGATATCTTCCCACTTGTGACCCCAGGACAACATTGCAAAGGGGAATCTGGATCCAGAAATATAAGGGTTAACCTACTCAACCTGAATTTGTGTTGAAAAGACATGTATGTGACAATATTAGTTAATTGAACTGAATAAATTAGATTAGTCATAGCCTTAGAAAAAATTATTACTTTATGCTGACACTTTTGAAAAAGAATTTTTATGGTTACTTATCATACAGGAGGGTTTCCCTGACAGATCAGTTGGTAAAGACTCTGCCTGCAATGCAGGAGACTCTGGTTCGATTCCTGGGTTGGGAAGATCCACTGGAGAAGGGATAGGTTACCCACTCCAGTATTCTTGGGCTTCCCTTGTGGTTCAGCCAGTAAAGAATCCACCTGTAATGTGGGAGACCTGGTTTCAATCCCTGGGTTGGGAAAATCACCTGGAAAAGGGAAAGGCTACCCACTCCAGTAATCTGGCTTGGAGAATTCCATGGACTGTATAGTCTATGGTGTTGCAAAGAGTGAGAGATAATGTGAAGAATCAGAAATGAGAAGGGAAGATAGTCAGTAGAGGTTCTAACACATGCATAAATGGGCAAGAGTAGACTTTTGAAAATGCTATTAAAGGCAGAGGATCTACTAAAACTGCATACATTGTGAAACATGGAAGAGAAAGTTGGAAAGGAAAGGCTAAGTTATTTGACATCCTTACATAATATCACATACTATCAACCTGGAAATACCATACCTCTGTGGCTCTTTTCCCTGTATTCATTGCACAGTTTAGAAAGACTGCATGTATTCACAAATGTCATATGTATGTTTCCTGCATCATTTAAAGACTAGCAACAAGATATGGAAAAGTAATTTTATTCATATTTCTATGTTACATTTTGATATATGTTTCTGATATTTTTGTAAGTGTATGGTTTTATGAAACAGGCAGACAGAAAAATGGAGAGAGAAACAGAGGGTACTAGCAAAAGATTGAGATCAGAATTTACCATTTTGCCCTCAAGTTCCCTTCCCTGGAGGTAAACCATTCTATTTTTGATTTACCATCTGAGGATCCGTGTTTTACTTATCAAATGATGTCAGACTGGCTTAGTAAATGCTAGTAGATGTGATTCAGAGAACAACTGACAAGGTCTGTGAAAACCTGCTTCTGAACCTGTTACACGTTAAGAAAACTGAAGTCATAAAGATAATGATCGATAGATGTGTCACTATTCTAATTAAGAACACCAGGATCTGTCAGATGTTTGGAAATAGAATTGATGACCTGAAAAATAACCTTGGATTAGAAAATACCAGGTCTGTGTTGCTCCAGAGGCTACTGAGACAGCCGTGTCAGCTGAAATAGTCTTTCAACGGTGGATTATGTGGGAAATGGATAAGTCTGACCACTTTCAACAATAGACAGAGGCATTCAACATAAACTAGGACAGACACACAGGTGTGTGTGTGTATGTAGGTGAAAGGCTTTAGAAAGAAGATCTATTTGAATCTCATATTCTTCAATTTAAAACATTTGTCATTCTAAGTGATCGTTTCACTCTGATGAAACTGTTCACCTGTTATGAATAAGAGCTGGAGAATATTTTGTAGGTAGCTACTTTCTCCAGTCTTATGAAAGGCATTATGGAATTCAGATTTATATTATGTTTGAACCTAACTTGAAGAAATTTTAGACTGTCTTTGTCATATTATGTGGAGACCTTAAAATGAAAGTGTATGCCAGTGGATATTGCCATTAGCATTCTTAGTAATTCACTGTAAGAGGCTGAAGCATTTAAATTTATTTTTGAAACAAAAAGATATTTATTTCTCTATAATTCAAATACTGCATAAGCTGACAACCTCTTTGTAGAATGGAGAACAGAAAATTACTAGCCTGTAAAATTCTTAATGGAAACTACCACTTAAGTCTCAGATATTTAGTATTTCTGTTTCTTGTTATTTTGGGTTCTTATCAATAGGATTTAATCTAAATATTCCAATATCTACCCATAGGGAAGGCTTGAAAGCGATTTTTCAGATCTCTGCACCCCATACATTACAACCTTGGATATTTTCAGGTTAATGTTAATGAATTTAATATTCATAATATGTTGTTTATGTAAGGAGAGTTACAGAACCATATTCTCAAACTAACTGGGAAATGATAGAATTTTATGGGCCAAGTGGTCTTCTAAGCTTTCACTTTAAGTTCTAAATCATTTACTTCTCCACATCTGCTATAATTCTCTTTGTTTTTTCCCCAGCAGAGGGTGCAAAATGTTAAACCTCAGAACTACTGCATAAATGTGTATAAAATTATACTCATTTACAACTTCAAAAAAAAGATCCTTAAATGATCATAGAGTCTGACTTGATTATGAGAAAGGAGGCAATTAATAACACTGCCTCTCTGAAGACAGTGCCATGATTATAACTGTTAAGGATGCAACTTACTTAGGGGAGTGTTTAAAATGAGGGTCATAATAAGGACAATCTAGTCATGAAAGACACTAACCTTAGATTTAGTAAGCACAGCACAGCAACATTTTGATATCATAAATGTATACAATTTATATTGAAAATGCAGTAAAAAGGCAACTCATAAACCTCAACTTAGGAGGTCTTCAAATATGATTTAAAGTAGAATCATCGTTAGGTATCTTGGATGCCGACCACAGATAAATCCCCAAACAGCAATTGCTGAATGAAACTATCCAACTCTAGGATTGCCATTTCTTTCACGAATCTTCTTTATAACCTGATATGCCAGATGGAAATGTTGACCACAATTCTTCACCCTTGCCTGTCCCTATGCCCTTTACTCCAAGATTTTCCAGTTCTCATAGCCTCAAAGTATACTTAGCCATCCACTGACTTTAGGCTTAGCCATTTGGATTTTTATTTTATACCAATTTTATATTATAATTTTTAATTGAAGTATAGATTATTTATAATATCACATTAGTTTCAGATGTACAACATAGTGATTCAATATTTTTATAGATTATACTCCATTTAAAGTATTTGCAAAATAATGACTCTATTTCCCTGTGCTGTACAATATATCCCTGTTGCTTGTTAATACCAACTTGATATTAGTATCATGATACAAGCAAACACTTGATATGTTTATGTGGTTAGATTTGCTCTCTTGCATTTCTACCATCACTATGACAAGGGTTTCCATGGGTAATTTGCCACATCTCTACTCAGGCCTCTAGAATCAATACATATGGTATCAGTTCAATTCAGTTAAGTTGCTCAGTCATGTCCGACTCTTTGCGACCCCATGAATCGCAGCATGCCAGTCCTCCCTGTCCATCACAAACTGCCGGAGTTTGCTCAAACTCATGCCCATCGAGTCAGTGATGCTATCCAGCCATCTCATCCTCTGTCGTTCCCTTCTCCTCCTGCCCCCAATCCCTCCCAGCATTAGGGTCTTTTCCAAAGAGTCAACTATTCGCATGAGGTGGCCAAAGTATTGGAGTTTCAGCTTCAGCATCAGTCCTTCCAATGAACACCCAGGACAGATTTCCTTTAGGATGGACTGGTTGGATAGACTGAGCCCAATATGTGGTGAGGAGCCTGGACCAGCCGGATTCACAGCTAGATCAAAGCACAGACACATTAGCATGAATAAATGATTGTTATCTTAATCCACACAATCTTGGGGCAGTTTCTTATGAAGTGTTATCATGGTGAAGCTTAACTGTTACACCAGAGTCCATCCTCCTCTGTGGAACTGTCTTAATTATCTTATGTTGAATACATTGTTCCATTTATATAACAGGAAAAATAATTATAGACCAGAATTTACAATCTAGGCATAGGGATTACAAAAATTAAAACAAAAACAAAAACACAGTCCTTGTCTTTTGATGGGCTCACAGAAATAGGAAATGTGATGGGCACAGAAACTATTAATAAAAATGCAACCTGATAGAAGCATAGAAATGGTGGCGTGAAAGGTATGTTCAGTTCAGTTCACTCAGTCGTGTCAGACTCTTTGCAACCCCATGAACCGCAACACGCCAGGCCTCCCTGTCCATCACCAACTCCTAGAGTCCACCCAAACCCAAGTCCATCAAATCGATGATGCCATCCAACCATCTCATCCTCCATCATCCCCTTGTCCTCCTGCCCTCAATCTTTCCCAGCATCAGGGTCTTTTCCAATGAGTCAGCTCTTCTCATCAGGTGGCCAAGTATTGGAGTTTCAGCTTCAACATCAGTCCCTCCAATGAATACCCAGGACTGATCTCCTTTAAGATGGACTGGTTGGATCTCCTTGCAGTCCAAGTGACTCTCAAGAGTCTTCTCCAACACCACAGTTCAAAAGCACCAATTCTTCGGTATTCAGCCTTCTTTATAGTCCAACTCTCACATCCATAAATGACCACTGGAAAAACCAGAGCCTTGACTAGATGGACCTTTGTTGGCAAAATAATATCTCTGCTTTTTAATATGCTGTCTAAGTTGGTCATAACTTTCCTTCCAAGGAGTAAGCATCTTTTAATTTCATGGCTGCAGTCACCATCTGCAGTGATTTTGGAGCCCAGAAAAATAGTCAGTCACCGTGTCCACTGTTTCCCCATCTCTCTGCCATGAAGTGATGGGACTGGATGCCATGATCTTAGTTTTCTGAATGCTGAGCTTTAAGCCAACTTTTTCACTCTCCTCTTTCACTTTCATCAAGAGGCTTTTTAGTTCTTCTTCACTTTCTGCCATAAGAGTGGTGTCATTTACATATCTGAGGTTATTGATATTTCTCCTGGCATTCTTGATTCCAGCTTGTGCTTCCTCCAGCCCAGTGTCTGCATATACGTTAAATAAGCAGGGCGACAATATACAGACAGCCTTGACATACTCCTTTTCCTATTTGGAACCAGTCTGTTGGTCCATGTCCAATTCTAACTGTTGCTTCCTGACCTGCATACAGGTTTCTCTGAGGCAGGTCAGGTTGATCTGGTATTCCCATCTCTTCAGAATTTCCCACAGTTTATTGTGATCCACACAGTCAAAGGCTTTGGCATAGTCAATAAAGCAGAAATAGATGTTTTTCTGGAACTTGAAACATACGTGGAATGAGCCAAAGATAAGTGATCAGGTCTATCTGATTGCAAGTTAGGAGTATTTATAAAAAGTACTTCTCAGAGGGGCAGCCCTTTATATATTCACAGAAGCAAAGCAAAATATGGATTTCATTACCAACTACAGTTGAGATGATCGAGGTAAACACAAGACATAGGCATTTTTAAGACAAATGAAGACTAAAAGATTCATGCTATTCTAACAAATACGAATTGTGTACCAACTCTCTACACAGAATCCTGGACCAGGCTCTGACTAGATACATCAGTGAGTGGAACAAAGATCTGGTCTTCAAGGTGAATGTGATACTATTGGAAGGCTTGAATAAGTACAGCATAAAAACAAATGTGAATATCACAGAGGCAAGATATAAATGCACCTTGAACTCAGAAGGTTGCTATCTGAGGCTTGCACACAATGACTCTAATTCAAAGCAGAAAATAATGATTCAGTGTGAAGTTCAGAACTTGCTGTGATGGTTTAGAGGAAAGTGGCATCTGAAAAGTTTCAATACAGAAAGAATTTTAAAGGTATTGAGGACAGAAGGCCCTTTTTGAGGATTTAAGGACATTAAAAAAAATTAATGCCTAAAGTAGGTTATAAAATTTATACTGTATCTTTTAAAGTTTTCATGTCTTTGCATCCTATTTTCTACTGGGGATGTGTTGCGTAGCAGAATTAAACCTTTCAGAAATGGCTTTTGAATAGTTCAATGGGGGAGGCAATGTCTTAAGAGGGCTATATTGAGTTGTCAATTTGACTGCTGCACTGCAGTGAGGATCTGTGTTGCGAGGCTTAATGCAATTGGGAGGTCCCCGGTGTCAGAATGATTACCTCACCATCCTTGCTATATGATGTTCAGTATATGATTAAACCTATGTTGAATATATAGTTAAACATCTCAGAGGGTTACAGCCACGAAACTCTGGTCCAAATTTAAGCCTTTACTTTAACAGAGACCCAGTCCCCCCAGAAACAAACGTCTTTGGGAATGAGACTTGATTTTAAGACTAAGTTTTGGACTAATAACTGGTAGAAAGATTTCCTGCAAATTTTATATGCCTGAAGGCAGTCTCATGGGAAGAGGACTCGAGGACTACAGCGCCCTAAACCATGCTTGATACTCATGACCTCCCCTTATTTGTGCTTGGCTGATAAAACCTAGAGGTTTTGGTTTAAAAAGCTAAAACCACAACAGGTTGTTTGAGGGAAATGAGAGAAGATAAGAAATGTAGGCTATGGGTTCTGGTGGATGTCTGTTGTTACTTCCTGCCCAGCTGCAACTCTCTGTTTGTTTGTCTACAGGACCTTACTTTTCCTATGCGTATCACAGTCTGTGCAGTTAAGGGGAGCTGACTCCATGCCTGAGAGTCAAGAACAGGACTCAAACCCATCAATTAAAGCCTCATCTCCTCTGGTTCCAGAGACTGGATCAAAGATCAGTAAGTAACATAAGGTTGGCCAAGGAATACAATGAGATTTACTCTTTTAATATTTATATTTATTTATTTATTGTGCTAAGTCTTAGCTGCAGCACACAGGATCTTTGATCTTCCTTGCTGTATGCAGGATCTTTAGTTGCAGCATGTGGGCCCTAGTTCTACAACCAGCTATCAAACTCTGGCCCTCTGCATGCAGAGCATGGAGTCTTAGCCGCTGGACCACCAGGTGAGTCCTAAGACTTCATTCTGGAACTTCTTTTAGGACTGTTGGGATTTAGAACAATCTCATTCAGATATACTGGACTGTGAGAGATGTAGGCCTGCAGCTACTAGGAGTAGCCAAATGGTGAGAAAACGGAACTTAATTCAAAGGCAAGAGAGAAGAGAGAGCCTGAGTGTTGATGAGATGATATAAGGCTCTGGATCTAAAGCCTTATATCTTTATCTAAAGCCTTTAGTTTTATCTAAAACTTAACTATAGCTCTGGAGTTTTTGGTTTTACAAACAAGAACATTTTCCTTTTCGTTTGGGTATCTATTTTTTTTTTTTTTTAATTTTTATTAGTTGGAGGCTAATTACTTTACATCATTACAGTAGTTTTTGTTATACATTGATATGAATTAGCCATGGATTTACATGTATTCCCCATCCCAGTCCCCCCTCCCACCTCCCTCTCCACCCGATCCCTCTGGGTCTTCCCAGTGCACCAGGCCCGAGCACTTGTCTCATGTACCCAACCTGAGCTGGTTATCCGTTTCACCCTAGATATACATGTTTCAATGCTGTTCTCCTGAAACATCCCACCCTCTCCTTCTCCCAGAGTCCACAAGTCTGTTCCATACATCTGAGTCTCTTTTTCTGTTTTGCATATAGGGTTATCGTTACCATCTTTCTAAATTCCATATATATGTGTTAGTATACTGTAATGGTCTTTATCTTTCTGGCTTACTTCGCTCTGTGTAATGGGCTCCAGTTTCATCCATCTCATTAGAACTGATTCAAATGAATTCTTTTTAACGGCTGAGTAATATTCCATGGTGTATATGTACCACAGCTTCCTCATCCATTCGTCTGCTGATGGGCATCTGGGTTGCTTCCATGTCCTGGCTATTATAAACAGTGCTGCGATGAACATTGGGGTGCATATGGCTCTTTCAGATCTGGTTTCCTTGGTGTGTATGCCCAGAAGTGGGATTGCTGGGTCATATGGCAGTTCTATTTCCAGCTTTTTAAGAAATCTCCACACTGTTTTCCATAGTGGCTGTACTAATTTGCATTCCCACCAACAGTGTAAGAGGGTTCCCTTTTCTCCACACCCTCTCCAGCATTTATTGCTTGTAGACTTTTGGATAGCAGCCATCCTGACTGGTGTGTAATGGTACCTCACTGTGGTTTTGATTTGCATTTCTCTGATAATGAGTGATGTTGAGCATCTTTTCATGTGTTTGTTAGCCATCTGTATGTCTTCCTTGGAGAAATGTCTGTTGAGTTCTTTGGCCCATTTTTTGATTGGGTCATTTATTTTTCTGGAGTTGAGCTGGAGGAGTTGTTTGTATATTTTTGAGATTAATCCTTTGTCTGTTGCTTCATTTGCTATTATTTTCTCCCAATCTGAGGGCTGTCTTTTCACCTTGCTTATAGTTTCCTTTGTTGTGCAAAAGCTTTTAAGTTTCATTAGGTCCCATTTGTTTATTTTTGCTTTTATTTCTGAAATTCTGGGATGTGGGTCATAGAGGATCCTGCTGTGATTTATGTCGGAGAGTGTTTTGCCTATGTTCTCCTCTAGGAGTCTTATAGTTTCTGTGGGTATCTATTTTTTAATACCCAAAGCATCCTAATGCTGACAGAGTACTAATGAGAAAAAGCACAATGTAAAGTTGATGAATTTATACTTAATGTAGTCAGCAGCTGCAAGTTTCTAGAACTGAAGGTGGGGGGTGTTTGAGGAACAGGTGACAGACTATGAAATGAATTTGCTCTACATCAACTCTAGTGAAAAGTGAAAGTGTTAGGCATTCAGTCCTGTCCAACTCTCTGCGATCCCATGGACTGTAGCCAACCAGGGTCTTCTCTCCATGGAATTCTCCAGGCAAGAATACTGGAGTGGGTAGCCATTCCCTTCTCCAAGGGATCAAACCGAGGTGTCTTGCATTGCAGGCAGATTTTTTACTGTTGTTTCCCTGTTGGCTCAGATGATAAAGAATCTGCCTGCAGTGAATTATACCAAAAATTTAGTATAAATAACACCTATCCTACTCAAACTCTTCCAGAAAATTGCAGAGGAAGGTAAAAACCAAAACTCATTCTATGAGGCCATTATCACCCTAATACCAAAAGCCACAAAAGAAGAAAAAGATGCCTCAAAAAAAGAAAACTACAGACCAATATCACTGATGAACATAGATGCAAAAATCCTCAACAAAATTCTAGCAAACAGCATCCAATAACATATTAAAAAGATCATACATCGTGACCAAGTGGGTTTTATCCCAGGGATGCAAGGATTCTTCAATATTTGCAAATCAATCAATGTGATATACCACATTAACAAACTGAAGGATAAAAACATATAATTATCTCGAGATGCAGAGAAAGCCTCTACAAAATTCAACACCAATTTATGATAAAAACTCTGCAAAAAGCAGGCACAGAAGTGACATACCTCAACATAATAAAAGCCATATATGATTAACCCACAGCAAACATTATCCTCAATGGAAAAATATTGAAAGCATTTCCCCTAAAGTCAGGAACAAAATAAAGGTGCTCACTTTCACCACTACTATTCAACATAGTTTTGGAAGTTTTAGCCATATAAATTAGAGAAGAAAAAGAAAAGAAGAAGTAAAACTCTCACTGTTTGCAGATGACATGATCCTCTACATAGAAAACCCTAAAGACACCTCCAGAAAATTACTAGAGCTAATCAATGAATATAGTGAAGTTGCAGGATATAAAATCAGTACACATAAATCCCTTGCCTTCCCATACACTAACAATGAGAAAACAGAAAGAGAAATTTAGGAAACAATCCCATTCACCACTGCAACAAAAATAATAAAATACTTAGGAATTAATCTACCTAAAGAAACAAAAGACCATATATATAGAAAACTATAAAACAGTGATGAAAGAAATCAAAGATGATATAAATAGATGGAGAAATATACCATGTTCACTGATTGGAAGAATCAATATAGTGAAAATGAGGATACTACCCATAGCAATCTATAGATTCAATACAATCTCTATCAGGCTACCAATGGCATTTTTCACAGAACTAGAACAAATAACTTCACAATTAGTATGGAAATACGAAAAACCTCAAATAGCCAAAGCAATCTTGAGAAAGAAGAATGGAACTGGAGGAATCAACCTGCCTGACTTCAGACTCTACTACAAAGCTACAGTCATCAAGATAGTATGGTACTGGCACAAAGACAGAAATATAGATCAATGGAACAAAATAGAAAGCCCAGAAATAAATCCATGCACCTATGGACACCGTATCTATGACAAAGGAGGCAAGAATATACAATGGAGAAAAGACAATCTCTTTAACAAGTGTTGCTGGCAAAACTGGTCAACCACTTGTAAAAAAATGAAACTAGAACACTTTCTAACACCATACACAAAAATAAACTCAGAATGGCTTAAAGATCTAAATGTAAGACCAGAAACTATAAAACTCCTATGTAGGCAAAACTTTCTCTGACATAAATCACAGCAAGATCCTCTATGACCCACCTCCCACAGTAATGGAAATGAAAGCAAAAATAAACAAATGGGACCTAATTAAACTTTAAAACTTTTGCACAACAAAGGAAACAATAAGCAAGGTGAAAAGACAGCCTTCAGAGTGGGAGAAAATAATAGCAAACAAAGCAACTGACAAAGAATTAACCTCAAAAATATACAAACAGCTCATGAAGCTCGATACCAGAAAAATAAACGACCCAATTGAAAAATGGGTCAAAGAACTAAACAGACATTTCTCCAAAGAAGACATACAGATGGCTAACAAACACATGAAAAAAATGCTCAACATCACTCATTACCAGAGAAATGCAAATCAAAACCACAATGAGGTACCATCTCATGCCAGTCAGAAGGGCTGCTATCAAAAAGTCTACAAACAATAAATGTTGGAGAGGGTGTGGAGAGAAGGGAACCCTCTTACACTGTTGGTGGGAATGCAAACTAGTACAGCCACTATGGAGAACAGTGTGGAGACTCCTTAAAAAACTGAAAATGGGTCTGCTATACGACCCAGTAATCCCACTGCTGGGCATACACACCGAGGAAACCAGAACTGAAAGAGACACGTGTAGCCCAGTGTTCATCACAGCACTGTTTATAATAGCCAGGACATGGAAGCAACCTAGATGTCCATCGGCAGATGAATGGATAAGAAAGTTGTGGTACATATACACAATGGACTATTACTCAGCTATTAAAAAGAATGCATTTGAATCAGTTCTAATGAGGTGGATCAAACTGGAGCCTTTTATACAGAGTGAAGCAAGTCAGAAAGAAAAACACCAATACACATACATATGGAATTTAGAAAGATGGTAATGATGACCCCATATGAAAGGCAGCAAAAGAGACACAGATATTAAGAACAGACTTCTGGACTCTGTGTGAGAAGGCGAGGGTGGGATGACTTTAGAGAACAACATTGAAACATGTATTTACCATATGTCAAATAGATCACCAGTCCAAGTTCAATGCATGAAACGGGGCACCCAAAGCCGGTGCTCTAGGACAACCCAAAGGGATGGGATGGGGAGGGAAGTGGAAGAGGGGTTTGGGATGGGGGACACATGCACACCCATGGCTGACTCATGTCAATGTATGGCAAAAAACCACCACAATATTGTACAGTAATTAGCCTCCAATTAAAGAAGAAAAAATAATCTGCCTGCAATGCAGGAGAACTGGGTTTGACCCCTGGGTCAGGAAGAACCCCTGGAGAAGGGAGTGGCTATCCCCTCCAGTATTCTTGCCTGGAGAATTCCATGGATGGAAAGTCAACTATAATTTACTTCAAAAAATAAACAAAAACAAAAGAGAGAAACAGAGAGAGAGTGAGTGAGCTGTGGATCACAAGAGTGTTAAAAGAATAAATGAAGAAAGTCTCTGTGGTCTTATTTCATGTATACATTAAAATACTCAGAGTGATCTGGTCTTTCTTAGAGTTTAATCATACAGATGCACGCAGGCTGTGAGAAGGGAAGTACATCATACAACCAGAAGTGTCCTGTTCATAGCACATACCTATGAAATCATTTATAGTTGCACAGGTTTCAGAACAGAAAGCTGATCACATGAAAGACAGAATCAGAAAAACAACAGTGCTTTCCAAATATGTAATCTACAAAACATTGCAACAGATGCAGGAGGTTGGAGGCTATGACAATTCTATTTAACAAGCAGTAAAGGGAGAAATAAGGAAGGAGAGACACATTTTCCTCCACTTTCCTAGATTTAATGTCCAGAATACTTCCTGACTCATTGTAGCCCATATGCCTCTATCTGCTTTATGTTTTAAACCCAAATATTTTATTCTCAAATTGAGGGTAGTTGAACCAAATGGTTTTCAAGTTTTCAGGATGAAATGTTTACAACAAGCCAGAAACCATTGAAAAATCACCTACTACTTTCTCATGAGTTCTGCAAGCCAAAAGATGTGCTAGACAGAGAAAATGCATGCATCTTATTGCCGCCTGTGGCACAGAACACACAGTTATCTAAGTAGAAGGGGGGAAATGGTATATTGGGAAAAAAATAGGTCTTTAAAAACATATCAGTTCAGTTCTGTTCAGTCACTCAGTCATGTCCAGCTCTTTGTGAGCCCATGGACTGCAGCACGCCAAGCCTCCCTGTCCATCACCAACTCCTGGAGTTTACTCAAACTCATGTCCATTGAGTCATCCAACCATCTCATCCTTTGTCATCCCCTTCTCCTCCCGCCTTCAATCTTTCCTAGCAACAGGGTCTTTTCGAATAAGTCAGTTCTTCACATCAGGTGGCCAAAGTATTGGAGTTTCATCTTCAGCATTAGTCCTTCCAATGAATATTCAGGACTGATTTCATTTAGGATGGACTGGTTGGATCTCCTTGCTGTCCAAGGGACTCTCAAGAGTCTTCTCCAACACCACAGTTCAAAAGCATCAGTTCTTCTGTGCTCAACTTTCTTTATAGTCCAACTCTCACATCCATACATGACTACTGGAGAAACCACAGCTTTGACTAGATAGACCTTTGTTGGCACACTAATGTCTCTGCTTTTTTATATGCTGTCCAGGTTGGTCATAATGTTTCTTCCAAGGAGTAAGCGTCTTTTAATTTCATGGCTGCAGTCACCATCTGCAGTGACTTTGGAGCCCCCCAAAATAAAATCTGCCACTGTTTCCCCATCTATTTGCCATGAAGTGATGGGACTGGGTGCCGTGATCTTAGTTTTCTGAATGCTGAGTTTTAAGCCAACTTTTTCACTCTCCTCTTTCAGTTTCTTTAATAGACTCTTTAGTTCTTCTTCACTTTCTGCCATAAGGGTGGTGTTTAAAACAGATATTTTTATCTAAAAATCTATATTTAATCTGGGCAGGAGAAAATAAATGATACATGGACAATAACAGAGACATCTCTAAATTGAAATAATTGTTCTCATAATACTACTCTTAGCTTGTATTTTACAGACATATTTCATTTATTTTGTTTTTGGAAATAGGGTTTTGTTTTTGCACTGATGGGTCTCAGTCAGTGATGAGATTCCCTATGACTATTCATTAATTGTTATAGCTCAGTCTCTGGTGAGGTGTAAATATTTATGAAGGCTGTTCCTTTTTTGATTGGCTCTGAACCTGGTAGTCTTATGAAGAGTAAGGTTTATGAGATTTGCACTCTTGGTTAGCAGGGCGGCATACCAGATACAGGGCAGAGTTGGAATGTTTCCAGCAGAAGTAGCACCTGGGAGTATGAAAACTTGGAAGAGTGTATGTAGACCCCAGGCTGCTTTTGTGAAACGTATGTCAGTTTTGAGATTCTGCCATTTCTTGCTTAAAGTTAATGATGTAAATTTTCAATGCAAGAACTCTCTAAAAAAGGAGTGGTGGCGAAAATAGCTGAACAGTGTGGAAAAGGCAGATTTACCCTCAAAAGCTCTATCCGAATCACAAGGCCACATGTCTAAGAACCCTATCATCACTATCTTAACATGCAGGGTAAAAGTTGCTCGCTAAGAAAGACAACAAAATTAATGACTTCACTAATTTAAGAAAAGAATGAAACACACGTGAATGCATGCAGAAGAGGGAGAGTATGACTGCTTGTGGAATTATATTGTTCTCCTGTTGTCCAGTTGCTAAGCCGTGTTCCACTCTTTGTGACCCCATGGACTGTAGCATGCCAGGCTTCCCTGTCCTTCACTGTGTCCGGGAGTTTGCTCAAACTCATGTCCATTGAGTCAGTGATGCTATTCAACCATCTCATCCTCTGTCGCCCCCTTCTCCTCCTGCCCTCAATCTTCCCCAGAATTAGGGTCTTTTCCAATGAATCCTGATGCTGTTGGCATTAGGAGAACAAAGTATTGGAACTTCAGCTTCATCATCAGTCCTTCCAATGAATATTTAAGGTTGATTTTGAGTAAATATTAATTGTCTGAGGCTTCTTAGATAGCTTTTTCAGGTCGACAACACAAACTGTGGGTAGTTCTTGAAAGCAAACTTCCAATATGAATCAAAGAAATGACACTGGAAAAAGAAAGAAAAAGAAGAAAGGAAAAAAGAAAGAAAGAAAGGGAAGGAGGGAGTGGGGTGATACATACTCAGGAACACAGTTCTTACCTATTTTATACAAGAAAATAATAGATTTTTAGTGAGTCAAAATGTAGCTATAAGGGCTAAAAAAATGAAAGCACGATTTTTTATATATATAATCTATTAGATTGAATGTCTTTAGCTATTACCATGAAACCTACATATAATCCAGGACATTGTATGCTAGTGGAAGGGCAGAGTTAAAATTGAAAACTATAATTATAGATTTACAACAGCTTTTCCCAGGGGGCTTCATGGTGGCAAGACCCATGCAGTTGTTCAGCTCTTGGTTTAATGCTATATTGTAGCTGCCCTGACATTCTTAATAAATTTATCTTTGACCTTGTGTTCTGTAAATGAAATCCACCAGACAACAGAGTATGTGCTTAGGCAGAGGAGATACATTCAGTCTTGGTGTCTGACAGTCTTTGGTGTGCCATACACAAGTGTTCTTGCAAGCCCATAAGCACAGACTTCCATTGCACTCACTAAGCCTGGACATTCAACAAGAATCAAAGTAAAAAGTAAGCTGGTTACATCTGTAACTGAGTAAGCAAGGTGCTGATAGCCCTGAGAGGGCACATTTTCCATTGGAATCAGAATTTTGTTTCCAGTGCAGAAAGAGCAATGGCATTCTGAGAAATACTATCAACCAAAGAACACTATTATATTCTTTCTTATTTGCTATCATTTCCTGTACTAGCCAATTTTCACAAATGTGAAAGTTAAAGATAAAGCAACCTACGCTTCCTTTTCCTTTCAATGCTTCCTCATTCATCACTAAACACAAAATAGAGAGTATTGGTAGAATGTATGCATATCAGATAAAATAACAGCAGCTGAGTTAGCTTTGTCCAGTATTCCCATTGTTCTTGGAAGAGTGAAATACATATGCATGTAGAAGCTACAAAATATAAATTGTGTAATTTCGGTGATACCACATATGAGTTAAATGTTCCTATATTTGAATTTAAAACTGGCAGTGCACAACATAAATATTCATGGTAAAATTCATGCTAAAAATTAATATTTTTAATTCTTCTTAGAATGACATTAAACAGCAAATAAAGAACATGATAACTCAAGAGAGATTAACTCTGAAAGATAGGAAAAAGGTGTATTTATAGACAACATTTTTTTCCTGTGTTTCGAACAAGGGTCCCACATTTTCATTTCACACTAAAATTATGCCACAAATTATGTCGTCAACCATTAGCTACATATAAAATATATCAGCTCTCCATAGCAGGAGAGATCTTTCCTCTTCAATCATCTAGGTAGTATTATTGTAATTCTCCACCTTCCTTTCATTATGCCTGCTTTCCTTGCTAAGGATCCTGAGGATATAAAAGCCAGAAATAGCCCCAGAGAAATACACCTAGTGGTCAAAATAGGACTAGCCAAAATATCACAAATGCTTATTTCTAGAAACTAGCAATCTTTGATAACAGAAGTCAGACGCTCTCTCTCCATTAGTGGTATTTCTATACATATGACTCACGAACCAATGTCAAAAAAAACTCACTTGATAACTCTCCTGATGCTTTTGTAATTGTACACCTACATTTGTGGTTCTAATTTTTGTTAGTTGTGTTTCCAGTGAATTTAAAGTTCTTGCTTCATTGAGAAAGAATTCAGAGAAGAAGTGATAGGTAATAAGAGGATTTATTTACAGAGAAACACATTCCACAGAGAATGTGGGCCATTTCAAAATGCAAGAGAGCCCTGAAATATGACGTGGTTAGTTTTTATGGGCTGGATAATTTCAGAGGCTCATGAGTGGGTGGATTATTCCAATTATTTTGGGGAATGGGTAAGGATTTCCATGACTGGGCCACCACTCACTTTTTGACTTCTTATGGTTGGCCTGAGGACTGTCATGGCACTCACTGGTGGGTGTGTCATTTGGATGCTAATGTATTACAATGACTGTATAATGAGGTTCAAGGTCTACTGGAAGTGTAATCTTCTGCCACCTTGGACCTTTTTGATTCTAACCAGGTCTGGGCATCTCCTATGGCCAGGCCATTCTGTTCTCTTAAAGGTTATGTCCTGCCCCTTTTCTCCTGTCTCAGTTAAGGTGTCAGACACACCATGGTCATACTGGGGACTGTAATTTATAAACTTCTACGTCTGCTCTGAAGTTTCACACACATTCATGCTATAACCAGAATATCCTCATTAACTACAGAGTCATATTTGCGATTACTTATGTTATCACCTAAAACAGCTGATTGGGAAGAGAGTTGCTTTCTTGGGTTTTGATTACCAGGTTGTTTGCACCCATGTTCAAATCATGCTTATTACTTGTTTTCCCAGTGAATGTGATAATTGTGATAACAGTTTGAAAATGATTAAGAGTCACCTAAAGTCACTTTGAATCTCATATTTAAAATAATTTGTAATGTAGGAATATTTCATAAGTACTTAAAAACAATTGGAAGAGATTATTTTATGGGGACATATATTTGGGGACCTATCGCCTTGGCTAAAAAATTCAAGAAAAAGAAAGCCATTTCTTGTTCATTGTTTTCAAATGTTAAAATGTTTCAATTATATTAATTGAATCTTGCTTCAGTTGAACTTGGCCAAAAGAGAAAATACTGGAGTAATGTGACTCAGTATTTTACAGACCGTGATAGAAAGAATGTAAGCAAACATAAGCTTGGGCTAACAAGCGGCAAAGTCTAAACCCTAGAACAATGACCCAAACAAATGTTTCATGCAAATAAGTGCTTTGAATTTTTCTGCCTGGCTTAATGATCAAGGTACGGCAGAGAAAGGAATGGAAGGAGGAACATTTGCTCTAGCATAGTCAGTGAAAATGGCTATTGATTTAGAACCCACCCACCAATTCAGCTAGATGACTAAAAGTAAAAGGAGGAATTCACTAACTGCAAGCCAGCCTTGTTCTTGGACCCACTAAGAGGTGCTGCATACATTCGCTAGAGCTGCAGTGACAAATTACTCAGTAGCTTAAAACAACAAAAATTAACCCTTTCACAGCTCAGGAATCCAGCTGTCCAAAATCAAAGTATCAGCAGGGTGGGTTCCTTCAAGGTGGCTCAGAGGGAGCAGATGTTCCATGCCTGTTCTCTCGTTTCTCATGCTTCCTGGAAATCCTTGATGTGTTTTGGCTTATAGCTGTACAAAGCCAGTTTCAACCTCCACCTTTTCATGGCTGTCTTCCCTCTGTTCCTGTTTGTCCCTGGCTCTTTTCAGGGCATTCTCTTCTCTCTGTATATCCAAATTCCCTTGCCTGTAAAAGGACATCAGTCATTGCATTAAGGCTCACCATAATCCTTAAAATCTTCCGTTAATTTAACTAATTCCATCTGCAAAAATCCTATTTCCAAATAAATCATATTCACAGGTACCTGGGTTAGGACTTCAATATCTTTTTTGAGGGGACACATGTCAACCCACAGTGCTTCTCAAACTTAGCTACACAGTTGAATCACACGGTCTGTAAATACAGTACTGATACCTGGGTATTGTACCCTAGAAATATCAAGCTCAGCATAAGAGGTGAAACCAGGGAACTCAGATTGTTTAAGTCCCCCGCGGGAGCTCAGATTGTTTAAGCCCCCCACATGAATCTAATGTGAGGCAAAAGTCTCAGAAGTATTGAAGGATTCTAGTTATCAGTCTCTTGAAAGGATATTTAGCATAATAAAGTGTGTGTATTCCAATAAGAAAAATCTTTCCCTTTAATCATATTGACATTAATGAAAAAAATCAAAAGTAGGTGATCAGAATAAATGGCACATAATCAAAAGGAATTTTAGAAATTTGCCACTTGATACACATTCATTCAGTGAACATTTTAATGTTTTCTGTGTTAGACCCTGTGAGAGGTCCAAAAATGGTTATTAGAACCTTAGGAATCAGCTGCTTTTACTCCAATGTCTGGAGGAATGGAAGGTTTCCTTGCATTTTGGTCAGTTGCAACTAGGTGTGGAAGTTACTCCTCCCCTAAGACACTGCCCAATTATTAGCAAATGGTGGAAATGGATCCTTTTATTATTATTTTTATAGATCAAGTGGCTATGATTAGATATTCAACAATTATGACAAATACTTTGTGCTACTTTTAGCCTGGTGGGCTCCAGTCCATGGGGTTGCAAAGAGTCAGAGAAGACTGAGCAACTAACATTACTCATCTTAGTGTTACATTAAGTTCATAAAGAAAAAAGCATTTCAATGGGGTAAACTGGCTGAAATGTAAAACAATTTCTTATATTTCCTTTTTCAGAGCCTGAAAGACTCATTTCATACAGATGGCTATACATGTTGTCAAAATATTATTCACTATATTACTGTGTAGGCTTATTAGGATCTGAGGATAGCAAATAAAGCAACACAAACTTGTTCTTCTTTCTCCTCTCTTCTATACGATGGTTTCTATATCTAGCATAGTATTTACCTCAACTTACCTCATGTCATTGTGATGCACTGAATGTGTCCTCCCAAAATTCATTTGCTGAAATCATAACCCCCAATGTGATGATACTGTGGAATGAATGAAAGAAACTTCAGTTAAAATTGGAGTCTGTGCAGGTTTGTAGGGGGAGCTCTCATGCCTGCTATGCATGGTCATTTTCTACAAATATGAAAAAGACACATGCATGCATCTCATGGAGAAAGGCTTGCCTACTCTACTATCTAGCAGACAGGAGAAAAGTTAACTCCACCCTAAGACAGCTCATCCAATCAGAAGGTAGCAGCTCAACCAATGTAAAGCCTCCATACTTTGCACTCCCAGCTTCTCCCAAAGGACCATACTTTGGGACCAACCCCCCCCCCCCAACAATTCCCTATTAAACCAACTTCCTCTTCCTTGTTCTCCAGATTTGTCTGTTATCTGTCACAGTCTGGGTATTCCGAACTGCAATTCCTCTCTTCTTGAATAAATTCACGTTTACTGAAGTAACTGCCTGTTACATTAAAAATTTGACATTAAGAGGTAGAGCTCTGGGAAGTACTTAGGTCACTAGGGTGCAACCCTCATGAATGGGATTTTTGCCCTAATAAGAAGAGAACAGAGAACTCTTTCTGTGTGTCAGGTGAAGATACAGCAATAAGTCGTCATTTACAAACCAGCTGGAGCGCTTTCTAGAACCAACCATGTGGTATCTTCATCTTGGGTTTCTAGCCTCCAGAATAGTGAGAAATAAATGCCTGTGGTTTAAGCCAGTTAGTCTGTGGTAATTTGCTTTAGGACACAGAGCTGACTAAAACAATCTTTGTTTTCATTCTTTATTCCTCATCCAAGATACTTTTTCAATTAATACTAGTCATCCTCTATTCATTAAAAAAGTGTTTGTTTTTCATCCTCAAATTCCCTGTGAAGAATTTTATTTCATCATGAGTTTAGAAAAACACCCTTTGTCTTACCACATTAGCTAAGCTTTTTAGATATAGAAAATATTTCAAAGATACACATAGAGAAGAAGCCCATTTTTAACATCAAATACTTATTATTGTCAAAAATTTGCATCATAATAACAATATGAGAAGAATTAAAATGTAAAAAGGATGTTTTTCTATATTTCAGCATGTGAAAAAAATCTTCATTTTATTTCAAGAAACGTTGGCAGTCTTGGGGAAAACATTTTAGATAGATACAGTGATAAAATATTTATTGAAGCTCATAGTAAAAAAAAAAAAGAAGGATGAGGTAAATTAATGAAAGGCAAGTTACTTTGTGCAAAAGCCCATATTTTCAATGAAGGGACATATGTGCAAAACCTCTTTTTTGAAACATGATATTTAAATATTTAAATAGGAAAGACAGTGTTATGCCCATTAATATAGGGGCAAAAAACCCTATAAATAAGAGCTACTAAGTAGGAAACGTATACTGTTTGTGTACAGTCACATACATTAGGGGAAGGGCTTTTATATGCAGCAGTCTTTATCATGCTGTGTAACAGGTTATCAGTTCAAGAGCTCTGAACTTCAAATGGCCTCATTTCTTCCTTAGGGTGCAACAACCTCATCTCTACCAAAGTGCAATCGCTAACTACATTTGTGCACACTCTCTTTACCAACTCTCTTAACCTTGTCAGTCTGTTGCTGTTTCAAATTTTCATGCAATCTACTTTTAAAAAAGTGATCAAGAGGAGTCAGGGCTTTCTGATCAAAAACAGGACAGGTGGTTGCCATTTTAGCTCTGCAACCAGTGAACTGGGAAAAGTTACATAAGCTTTCCATGCCTCAGCTTCTTCTGTAAATACCTAAGTTGGTAAAGAATCTGCCTGCAATGCAGGAGACACCGGTTTGATTCGTGGGTCGGGAAGATCCCCTGGAGAAGATAGGCTACCCACTCCAGTGTTCTTGGGCTTCCCTTGTGCCTCAGCTGGTAAAGAATTTGCCTGCAATGTGGGAGACCTGGGTTCGATCCCTGGGTTGGGAAGATCCCCTGGAGAAGGGAAAGACTACCCATCCCAGTATTCTGGCCTGGAAAATTCCACGGACAGTCCATGGGGTCACAAAGAGTTGAACATGATTAATTTATTATCATGTTATGAAATAATATTAATTAATTTCATTAATTAATGAAAATTAATATTCTTTAAGATTTTAGTGGACTAGTCACTGTTAACCTAGATGAAATAATTCTCAGTAGAACTCTGTGATTTCATACCTATTTATGGAATTCCAATATTGTTTTTTAACTTCCATTAATGTCCATCCCTAAGGTTTGAGATGTGCCAATTGGATGATATGTTAACATGAAAACATAGTTCTTCCAAGTATGGTTCTGGACCAGCAGCACAAGCATCATCTGAGTACTTGGTAGAAATGCAGAGTCTCAGGTCTTACTCCAGATGTGCTAAATGAGAATCTGTGTTTTAACCAGATTTCCAGTTGCAGGCACATTAAAGTTCTACAAGTGCTAGACTAGGATGGGTGGTAAAATCCACTGTACAGAAAGGCGAGTCTAGGACCAGACCCCCTCAATTCAAGGCCAAACCTTGCTACTTTCAGCTTGTATAATTTTCAAACAGAGAGCTTCCAAATATATGAACTCAGTTTTCTGTCTTAGTGCCTTCATCTGTAAAAAGATGTTATAACAACAGTTAACTCCTAGGGTTGTTTTAAGAGTTGCAAGGTACTGGGTATAAGCAATGAATACCTGGTACACTGGAAATTCTTTCAGTCATTAAACGTTTATGGTACCCATATCATGTAGAGGTCAGATATGTACTGGGAGCAGTGAATGCCATAGTAAACAAACAAAAAAAGGCCCTACTTTTGTGCATCTTACATTCTATCGAGGGATTCTGGCAACAAAAAAAACATGTAAAGAAAAGTCACATAGGGATATTCTGTGAAGTAAACAGAATGACAGCATAGCTATTACAGAAATGTTGGCAATCACCTTCAGAGGAGAAAAGTGAGTTGTTGTTCGGTCCCTAAGTCGTGTCCGACTCTTTGTGACTCCACAGACTGCAGCACACCAGGCTTCCCTGTCCTTCACTACCTCCCAGAGTTTGCTCAGACTCATGTCCACTGAGTCAGTGATGCTAACCAGCCATCTCATCCTCTGCCACCTCCTTCTCCTCTGTGCCCTCAATCTTTCCCAGAACCATAGACAAATGAATATTAACCAAACAGAAGCTAAGTTTCAGGGACATTGGTAAGCATTTTACATGCATTCATGTTTCCAGAATCTTCCGGTTTGACTCTTACCATAAAGTGGAGAAATTGCTCGAATAAGACATTTAAGGTCAAAGTTTCATGGAAGAATGTTTGCTTGCATTATCAAGTTATTGTGACAACTAGTTTTTACTCCCATTTGGAATTCTGAAAACTCTTTAGTCTGACACAAGGAATTTCCTAGAGCTACCCACCTCAGCCCTAGAGATGACAATTCTGTATACTCAATAATACAATCTCTACATCTGGCTCTTTAACTTGCGGACAGTAACATGGCAAAGTTCATAGGACTTCTCTTTCCACCTATGGAAACTAGAAGACTCCTCACCGCTTTTTATAGAAATGGATATGTTTAACATGGGGCTTTCCAGGTGGCTCAGAGGTAAAGAATTTGCCTACAGTGCAGGAGCCTCAGGAGATGCAGATTGGATCTCTGGGTGGGGAATATCCCTTGGAGAAGGAAATGGCAACCCACTTCATAATTCTTGTCCAGAGAATCCCATGGAAAGAGAAGCCTGGTGGGCTACAGTCCAGAGGGTCGCAAAAAGTCGGACACAACAGAAGTGACTTAGCATGCATATGTTTAACTTAGTAACTTGGCTACATTCTGATTTACACTTTTCCCTCAGAATGTCAGTCTGTGGGTTTAGTAGGTATTTTTCTTCATTTCCTTCTGCTTTGCAATAAATAGGCAAACAAATAAATGTTACGCAGTGTCAGTGGCATGAAATAGCTTCTATATTCCAACACAGATGGGGTATCTTAATAATGGGAAGATGATCTCACACTTTAAAGTGCTTTGATATAAAAGGTGCCATATAAAAAGGAAGTTATTATTCTTAGTTATAATCCCCTAAAAAAAGGTGGGGGGGATTTGCCATCTAAATGGCTGCTGAAAATTAACTGCAGAATTGCTTATAATGCTACAATCAGTTGAGGCCAAATTCAATAAAAACTCCATCCGGCATTCACAGTGAGAAGACCCACATGTGCCTTTAATTTTTTTTTTTTTTTATTTCCTGGGCTTCCGGCCCAGAAATTGGATGGAAATTTTATTTAAACCTGCTCTTGTGTATCAACTTTTGGTAAATATCAGGTTTTCAGTTGACTCACATTATGCTTTACATTTTGAGCAAAGGGAGGAAATAAAATGATGCATTTCTCTTTACATACATATATTTACACACCTCTTACCTCTTCTGATTATGAAACTGTGGCTCACACAAAATGCTCATCATTACTCCTGCAAATTTAGGGTGTCCCCCTCTCTGCTGCAGCCACAGATTCGAAATTCCACTAAATTTCTTTCCAGCGCTAATCAGCTTTTGCCAGCACAGGCAGTGTAATCTGAGTTTGGAAATGACTAATTATTTGGAGACAGCAGTGGAGGGTTCAGGTTTAGATTTCTCTCCCTCTAATTTAAAGCAACGTCTGTCTTTTTCCCGTTATTTTGCTGCCTGGGGCCGGTTCCCCCTCCTTGATAAAAATGCTCTTTCCCTTCCTATTAGACAGGGTCTATGTTTATGTATGTATGAGAAGGAAAATGCATTGTGAGACATCAACTTGAAAATATTAAGAGAAGAGGCACTCCTGTGATGAATGTGGGCCTGGCAGTAATTGCACCTGCTAGGTGAAGGCATGAACATAATTTGCATGGAAAGTTTTCTCAGTTTCTTCCAGAATACACCAGTTCTGCCCAATAAAACATGTTGTCACACTCAGGGGGTTTGCCAACATGTTCCCAGATTGCAAGCAAAAAGATTATTTACAGTAACCAATAACAACTGAAACGACCATAAACCACCGTTGGGTACCTGTTCTATTTTTTCTTTTGCTAAGTAGAGAGAACTTAAGGAGCCCAAATTTACTGCAATTTAATTCTGATGGGGAAAAGCACATTATTTTTATTTATAGTAGTGAGCTCTATCTATGCTTGCCTCCCTTCTTTTGAAACATAAATAATTCCATCTTCTTTTTTTTCATTCAGCCATTTCTTTGACAGGCAAGAATAGTTTTCCTGATAAAGTGAGAGACAGGGTTAAAGTGGCCATGATCAAAGTTACCCAGTATATCCCAGGACCCTGCTGTGTGCTCAAGGGGAACCGAGGCACAGCTGCCCAAATGGTTCTGGGGGAACACTGCCTCACTTTGAAGCAGTTTCTTTCTGCCAGCAGGCAGGACTGGAGCCCTGCGTGGCGGCTTCACTGAAGGGAGCAGTGCCCTGCATCTTACTGACTTGGGTTCTACCTGTTGTCTTGTATACCTCCTGAAGTTTTCCAAATGCTTGAATTCCTTTCTGAGTTGTAGGGGACTAAACAGAAACACACATTTCTGGGAGAAAGAAGCAAAAATGAGAAAGAACAGTCAAGCAGCCATTTTCCTTAAACCCTCTCTCAGATCTTTTTGGCCCAGGTCACTGCCCTTGACTGGAGGTTGTGTTCCTCTGACAGTAGGGATCAGAGAGAGGAACCCACAGGAGAGGAGACAGGGACCTTTTAAATGTAATTGAAAAAAAAAAAAGTGGATTTTTTTTTAACTATAAAGGAAAGCAAATTTATGCTACATTTTAAAAACAATGTCAAATAATTATAAAATTCAGTCCCAGTTTCAATTTTACTCACAAGGACTCTTGTTAACAGTATCTTGGGACATCCTTCCAGAAATGGTGAAGGCATAAATATGCATGCACACATGTATTATGAACAAAATCTAGGAATACTTTTTCTGAACCCTTTTCCTCCTAGTAATACCTCTTGAAGGTCATTTCATGCCAATATTGGTATATGTTCTTCCCTCTCTGTAGTTGCTATATTATACTTTACATCCTATGCCTCCACTATGTTTTAACTAGCTATTCTCCTAATCATGGTAGGCTGTTTCCTACAGTTTTTCAATTAGAAGTAAAGCTACACTGAACAACCCTTGCACAGGTAGGGAGGTAAGCAGAGTCTAGCTGTTCAAAGCACGGGCTTAAGACTTCAGTAGGCTTTCATTCAAGGCCAGGTTCTCCAAACACTGTCTGATTTAAGAAAATAAAAGTGATAAGATCTACCTCACAGGATGCTTGTAAAAAGACACCGCCCCCCCAAGAGGGGAATTATTCTCGTAACTGACTCAATGAAGCCTTAGTCAAATTATTTCCTAATCACTAAAGCAGGGAGTAATAATAGATCCAGGGGTGCTCTGGGGACAAGCAATAACTAATTCACTTCAACCGCGCAGTCTACTACCTGGTACAAAGAGAACCCTTAGTATATTACTGAATTCAATATTAAAATTGTCCATCTGCGTGCACTTGTAGGAGCGAAGCAGCAGAAACCCCTGACCCCTACCTTTAACCCCGTGCTCCCTGGAGCCCAACTGTGCGCGCACGAGGCCACCCAGTGGTGACGCGCTGAGCGCCTCCCGCCTCCGGCGCCGCGCCCTGGGCCCTGCGGCGGGCGAACGCACGCGGGCGCACGCGGCCCGAGCGCAGGGCGACGCGGGGTCCGGCGGGGCGCAGCGGGGCGAGCCGGCGGCGCGAGGCGCGGGGCCTCGTTGGCTGTGCCGCAGCGCTCCCCGCCCCTCCCGCCCGCGCGTCTCCCCTCCTTCCCGCGCCCGCGCGGAGAGGCGGAGGCGCAGGCAGCGCTTGTCGGCGCCGGCAGCAGCCACAGCAGCCTGGCGCGCGGTGGCGGCGGCTGTCGGGCGGGCGCCGTGGGCTCGGCTGGGAACAGCGCGGGCCGGGACACTGCGGCGGCGGCGGCTCGCGCGGCGCGCACTGCTGCCCAGCGGGCCCGGGCTGTCGGCGGCAGGCAAGTTGGCGGGGCTGGCGCCTGGTCAGCTAGCTGCAGGGACCAGGTAGGTTCTGGCATGCCCGGCTCCTCGCGCCGGTTCGGGCACTGGGATGAGCCATCCGCTGGGGCAAACTTTCCTCACTGGCTTCTTGGCTCCTCAGCCCCAAAGTTTGTTCGCGGAGAAATACACCTGAAGGGTCGAGAATAAAAGCTGCCTCTCCTGGCTGCTTTGCCTTAGGGGGGTTATTTTGCCTTTTCTCGGGGGAGGATTGATTTCCAGATAGGAAGACGCCGCATCCCTGGCAGGAGCGTGGCGAAAAGCGAGGTGGGTTCTCCTCGCTTATCCTTTACGGAGCGGTTTTGGCCAGTGAAAGTTGGGAGGAAAAGTTGTGAACCATGAGGGTGCAGAGGAAGAACCCCAGGTCCATGGTGCAGAGAGTGGAAATGGGGAACCTTTTTTTTTTTTTTTTTTTTTCGCCAGAACCCTCCTTCCTGGCTTCCAGCTCTGAGCAAGCCAGGGTGGAGGATGCTTCTATTAGCAATCAAGTTTTCCAGCTGCATTCTTTTTCCACTTTCAAATCTGCAGTCTTGGACGGAATCCTCCGTTGCGTTCATTTGCCAGGTTTTCTCTGATGGGCAGTGATCCAGTGTAATTGAGATTGGCCGCTCGTCTTTGGATGCTTCTCAGTTCTCTGAGGAGCCCTGCGAAGCTCACCAAGCGGGTACCAGAATATTGAGATCAGAAAACTAGGAAGTGCTAACCGGGCACCTTAGGGGATTTTTTTTTTTTTTTTTGTTTGCTCGATATGAACAGCTTCTGGGCTCAGCTTGTGCAAAGCTCCACAGCTCACCAGTCCTATCCTTCCCTGTATCCTTCCCTGTTTCGTATTTGTTTATTGATTTACAACACGGAGATGCGCCCAGAGGAATGATTTAATAACAAACGGTGCCCGCTATGGGAAGGAGAGCAAATCTCCGTTCTGAGCCTAAGGGAGGGACACAGTCAGAGCTCTGGGAAAGGGGTGGCTAAATCTGTTCGTCTCAAACCAAGATATGGGGAAACACAGCTAGAGAAAGCAACAGACAGGAGATGTGTCATGTGCAGGAGGGAGGTCAGAAACCCCAGCTCATATGGTGACTAGCTAAATCCAGAAATAATTTAAAGATGATTAAGCAAGAATAACTGGGGGGAAAAAGAAGTAGGAAGACTGTGAGTGCTGTGGTCTCTGTCTACCCCCACAGAGATGAATATCACGCCGGCTGAAAAAGAATCCTGATCTGTAAATAGATTAAAAACAGGGATTAATCAGAACAATGAATCAGAGCCCTTCTGAGATTGAAAGGAGGAGTAATTGCTTTTGAAACAGCTATTATGTCTCAATATTGAAGTCAAATGTGTTACTTTTGCCTTGTTAGCCCCTGTTTAGAAACAGTAACAGGACTTTGGCTGCTGTAACCTGGCATCTGAGTTTGTGCTTTTAACCCTTTGTGGGTCAGGGTACAGGGACGAAGTTATCTGGGGTTAATATCCATATCCGTTTGAACCGTGCTTGCAAAATGCCTACTGTGTGTCAATTACTGAGTGCAATAAGACAGGTTCTCCCAAGCATTGTTCATAAAAGATGTCTGATAGGTTCAGCTTTCTTAATGGGAAGACTACAAATTATAAAATTAGGGGCTTCAGGGATTACTCATGTTTGAATGGTTGCTTGTAATCAGTTGAGAGTCAACATGTGGTTTGAGGACCCCGGAAAGGATCCATGTCCATCAGAAACATAGAGCAAATTGCTGCACATTTGTTTTTACACGAGTGGTGAGATTGAATACATATGCATGGGCCTCCTGTCTAAAGATGGGCTATTGGAGGCATTGAGTGGCTAATTGATTTGCAGCAGAATAGATTCAGGCACTGCCTGCCTCAGCAGACAATAACGTTCAGCCCCATGCCCTACTTGCTGTGTGGAAGTCATTAATGTAAGCCTGAAGACATGAAGGCATCAAGTTCATTTCTGCAGGAGAATGCTAACTTTTAAATATCCTTTACAACACAACCAGATAGCCCTTCAAATGGGAACAAAACATTTAATAGGACCAAAGTGCTGAGCAATTTCAACTCGAGCAAAAGATTAGCTGCGGACAACAAGCTGTGGCCTTTCGGTTGCTGATTTATGTTCAATTTTATCACTGTCACATTTCATATATGCCTAGTTATTACAAAATAATAACCTCTTCGCTCTGCTGGCAAGGTATGTCTTTCTCTTTTATAAGTTCCTAACTCCTTCTCATCCATTTAGTACACATTTTCTAGCTTTGTTTTTACTGCATAATTTAAGTGTCCAACTTGAAGTTCTCATTAACTCTTAATATGTTCTGTGCTGAAATAGTATATATATATATAATTGCCCCTTTCAAGCTACCAGATCTATCTATAGCTCCATGTATTGTTGCAGTGCCACCAAACAGAGAAGCTCTATTTTCCAGTTACCAGTTATTAAGTTGTTAGCAGTAAAGTAATGTTATCTTATGCATTAGGAGATACGCAGATGGCAGGAGGATTTATTGATGCTGTGCATGTTTGCCTGCCATCTCTGATTTAATCATTACCAGTCCAACTTTAATAACCCTTCTGATCTTAGGGAGGTACTTTGTTTCCCTGATGCTGCGCATCTCTGAGGTGCTCCTATAGTTTTATGAGTCACTTAATGCTATTGGGCTATTCCTTTCTTACGCTTGATAATAATGCATTGGATAATACTTTTTTGCAAAGATGTTTGGCAGTAATTAGCATGCTGCAGCCACAGAATATTTAAGATAGAACACTGCTTGACATTGATGGGTTACAGGTCTCAGTCTCAGATCTAATTTGTATAAAAAATTCAGAATTGAGTATTGGATCATGTGTGTGAAATGACTTTTGTGTCCACTCCCTGCAAGTGTTCTTTGCCCCTTAGTCCCTTTCCCCATTGCAGCTCAGTATGTCTCCTAAACACGATGGAATAGTCCTTTTGAAAATTTGCTGCAGGAGAAATGCACTTTCTCTTTGAAACTTTGCATGCCAAGTTTCAATCCACAGTACAGTTTTATTTCCCCCCCTTTTTATGTACATGTTATAAACAAGAAATAAGGCTTTGTAATAGAAGTGCTGGCAGAACTTTATTGCATCTCAAACAGCTCTGCTACTTGGAATGTAAATATTTGTAGAATCTTTACTGTGCAAGAAGCTGCCTTGCAAAAAAGTGAGAAGAAATGACTATTTTATTAAGTAGGATAAAATAATTCAGAAGGTATGCATATTCCTTATGGCAGACGTATTGACATTTTAAGAAATAGATTATGTATGTTATAGCAATTCCATAGCACTCTCTTAGGTGCCTTTAGAACTCAGGCTATAAATTTTCTGTGTTCTAAAATAGAACAGATTTGTTTTTCTAAATCGTGACTCTGAATGCCTTGCAAATGTTGAGAGATGAGCTCGGTAATTCAAAAAGCACTTTGATTATATTGCTGATAAATGAGCCTGACAGTATACTATTTTTAATAGAATAAAGAATTATTGAGATCACAATACTTGAAAAACTCTTATTTTGGGAACTAGTGCAACTCAGTTCTCATGTGTGCTTTTGATTATAACTCTAAAACATTTCTCCGATTTGCCCACTTCCCTCCAGTCATATCATCCTACTCCAACTCACCATCTTCTCTCCTGAGACAACTACACTGGCTTCCCTGCCTTCTTTCTTGATTCTTTCCCCAAATTCTCGCACAGCTGTCAGGGCAGTGTTTTTCTTTCTTCAGTGCAAATTAAATTAGTACTCCTCTCCTCCAAGCACTTAGATGGCTTTCTGTGGTGTTCAGAGCTATCTGTGGTAAGAGAGTCCTGTAGGATTCAAACACTACCAGTAAGAACTTACTAGGCTTTATTTTTTATGTCCCTGGTTTTGTTGACCTCTTTCCTGCCTTAGGGCTTCATCTGTCCCTTTGTCTGGTAGCTCCCTTTAGCCTTTGCCCCCAAGCAGAAAGACACATGAAGACACACACATAGACACACTCTGAAGATTTTGCCTGATGCTCATTCCTCAGGTCACGGTTCAAATACCAATTTCTAAGAGAGGGCTCTCTTTCATTTCCTTTCTTCTCTAAATTAGGGCACCTCTGTTAGTCTTTTTCTGTTCATATCCTCCAGAACTTTCTCTTCATGTCCTCCTTATTGTAACTTGGAACTGTTTCCTCATCTGATAACCTGTTGACTGTTCTGTGAGCCATCTGGTAAGCAGTTGTTGAGTCGCTCAGTTGTATCCAACGCTCTGGGACCCCATGGGCACGCTGCAGCACACCAGGCTTCCCTGTCCTTGACTGTCTCCCGGGGCTTGCTCAAACTCATGCCCATTGAGTCAGTGATGCCATCCAACCATCTGGTCCTCTGTCATCCCCTTCTCCTCCTGCCTTTAGTCTTTTCCAGCATCAGGGTCTTTTCCAATGAGTTGGGTCTTTTCAAATGAGTTGGCTCTTTGTATCAGGTGGCCAAAGTATTGGAGCTCCAGTATCAATCATTCCGATGAATATTCAGGTTTGATTTCCCTTAGGATTGACTGGTTTGATCTTCATGCAGTCCAAGGGACTCTCAGGAGTCTTCACTAGCACCCAAGTTCGAAAGAATTGATTCTTCAGCACTCAGCCTTCTTTATGATCCAACACCCACATCCATGTGTGACTGCTGGAAAAATCATAACTTTGACTAGACAGACAGTTGTTGGCAAACTAATGTCTCTGCTTTGTAATAACATGGTCTAGGTTTGCCATAGCTTTTCTTCTAAGGAGCAAGAGTCTTTAATTTCATGGCTGCAATCACCATCTGCAGTGATTTTGGAGCCCAAGAAAATAAAGTCTGTCACTGTTTCCATTGTTAACCCATTTTTTGCCATGAAGTGTTGGAACCAGATGCCATGATCTTAGTTTTCTGAAAGTTGAGTTTTAAGATAGCTTTTTCACTCTCCTTGTTCACTTTCTTCAAGAGGCTCATTACTGCCTCTTTGCTTTCTGCCATAATGTTGTCATCTGCATATCTGAGATTATTGGTATTTCTCCCAGCAATCTTGATTCCAGCTTGTGCTTCATCCAGCCGGCATTTCACATAATGTATTCTGCTTACAATTTAAATAAGCAGGGTGACAATATATAGCCTTAATGTACTCCTTTACCAACTTTGAACCAGTCTGTTTTTCCACGTCTGGTTCTAACTTGCTTCTTGATCTACGTACAGATTTGTTAGGAGCAGGTATGTTATTCCCATCTCTTTAAGAATTTTCCACAGTTTGTTGTGATCCACAGAGTTAAAGGTTTTATTTAGTGTAGTCCATGAAGCTTCAGTAGATGTTTTTCTAGAATTCGCTTGCTTTTTCTGTGATCCGATGGATGTTGACAATTTGATCACTGGTTCCTCTGTCTTTTCTAAATTCAGCTTGTACATCTGGAAGTTATCAGTCCATGTACTGTTGAAGCCTAGCTTAAAGGATTTTGATCATTACTTTGCTAGCATGTGAAATAAGTGCAATTATGCGGTAGTGTAAACATTTTTTGGCATTGCCCTTCTTTTGGTTTGGGATGAAAGCTGAACATTTCCAGTCCTGTGGCCACTGCTGCTTTCCAAATTTGCTGACATATTGAGTGTAGCACTTTAACAGCATCATGAAATAGCTCAGGTGGAATTCCATTACCTCTACTAGCTTTGTTCGTAGTGATGCTTCCTAAGGCCCACTTGACTTTGCACTACAGGATGTCTGGTTCTAGATGAGTGATCACACCATTGTATATATCCGTATCATAATGATCTTTCTTGTATAGTTCTGTGTATGCTTGCCACCTCATCCTAATCTCTTCTGTCCATACCATTTCTGTCCTTTACTGTGCCCATCTTTCCATGAACTATTCCCTTGGTATCTCAAATTTTCTTGAAGAGATCTCTAGTCTTTTCCTGTTCTATTGTTTTCCTCTATTTTTTGCATTGTTCACTTAGGAAGGCTTTCTTATATATCGTTGTTATTCTTTGGAACTGTGCATTCACATGGGTATATCTATCCTTTTCTCCTTTGCCTTTTGCTTTCTTTCTGTTATTTGTGAGACCTCCTCAGACTACCCTTTTGCCTTTTTACATTTCTTTTTCTTGGGGATGGTTTTGAACAGTGCCTCCGGTACAGTGTTATGAACCTCCATCCATAGTTCTTCAGGCACTCTGTCTATCAGATCTAATCCCTTGAATCTGTTTGTCACTTCCACTGTATAATTGTAAGGGATTTGATTTAGATACCTGAATGGTCTAGTGGTTTTCCCTACTTTCTTCAATTTAAGTCTGATTATTACAATAACTAGTTCATGATTTGAGCCACAGTCAGCTCTTGGTCTTTTTTTTTGTTTGTTTTTTTTGCTGACTGTATAGAGCTTCTTCATCTTTGGCTGCAAAGAATATGATGAATCTGATTTCATTACAGGCTTCCCTGATGGCTCAGATGGTAAACAGTCCAATTTCCATATTGACCATCTGATGATGTCCGTGTGTAGAGCCATTTCTTGTGTTGTTGGAGGAGGTTGTTTGCTATGACCAGTGTGTTCTCTTGGCAAAACTCTGTTAGTATTTGTCCTGCCTCATTTTTTACTCCAAGGCCAAACTTGCCTGTTACTCCAGGTATCTCTTGATTTCTTACCTTTGCATTTCAGTTGCCTCTGATGAAAAAGACACCTTTCTTTGATGTTAGTTCTAGAAGGTCTTGTAGGTCTTCATAGAACTGTTCACCTTCAACTTCTTCAGCATTACTGGTTGGGGCATAGACTTGGATTACTGTTATGTTAAATGGTTTGCCTTGGAAATGAACAGAGATCATTCTGTCGTTTTTGAGATTGCACCCAAGCACTGCATTTTGAACTCTTTTGTTGACTATGATAGCTACTCCATTTCTTCTAAGGGATTCTTGCCCACAGTTGTAGATATAATGGTCGTCTGAGTTAAATCTACTTGTTCCCATCCATTTTAGTTCACTGAGTCCATCGATGTTCATTCTTGTCATCTGTTTGACCACTTTCAATTTACTTTGATTCATGGACCTAACATTCCAGGTTCCTATGCAGTATTGCTGTTTACAGCATCAGACTTTACTCCCATCCCCAGGCACATCCACAACTGGTTGATGTTTCTGCTGTGGCTTAGCCTCTTCATTCCTTCTGGAGCTATTTCTCCACTCTTCTCCAGTAACATATTGGGCGCCTACTGACCTTAGTTCATCTTTCAGTGTCATATCTTTTTGCCTTTTCATACTGTTCATGGGGTTCTCAAGGCAAGAATGATGAAGTGGTTTGCCATTCTCTTCTCCAGAGTACCACATTTTGTCAGAACTCTACACCATGACCTGTCCATCTTGGGAGGCCCTACATTGCATGGCTCATAGTTTCATTGAGTTAGACAGGGCTGCAATCCGTGTGATCAGTTTGGTTAAGCAATTACCACATCTGTTTCCCTTGTTACTGCAAGGCAGGCCCTGTCATAGTACCTGGCTCACAGTGAGTTTGATCCACCCATGCAGCTTGCTGTTGCTCTTCACTTTCTAAGTTGCATCTGACTCTTTGTGACCCCAAGGACTGTATAGCCCTCCAGGCTCCACTGTCCATGGGATTTTCAAGGCAAGAATACTGGAGTGGGCTGCCATTTTCTTCTCCTGGGGATCTTCCTGACCCAGGAATCGAACCCCTGTCTCCTGCTTGGCTAGTAGATTCTTTACCACCGAGCCGCTAGGAAACCCTGACCCCACCCATGAGAACTGTGCTTTGGGGGCATTGAGTTTGCAACATGTGACAGAGCACCCCTGTGACCAGGGATTCTGTGAAGAGTCTCCCTGTTCAGCAAAAGTCTGCAGCTGGCTTTCAGAGTATTCTCTCTGTGGCATTGTGCATGGTCTCCTAGAGCTCTTGAGTATCTACTCCTTCAGACTTATTTTGTCAATATGGCAGTCATCCTTTTTCTTCTCAAGATGGTTCAAATTTAGAAGGTGTCTTTTTTCTTTGACTCTCATCGTGGTCCTCAAGGCATGGTGCACCAGAGGTGTTTAGCATCATCCTCTTCCTTTGTTCCTGTAGGTAGTCAACTGCTTAAAAATACAAGAACTTTTAGGTTATTATGCACCAGTGTAGTCTCCAAGGGTGACTCAGGTAAAGAATCTGCCTGTGATGCGGGAGATCCAGGTTTGATCCCTAGATTGGGAAGATCCCCTGGAGAAGGGAATAGCTACCTACTCCAGTATTCTTGCCTGGAGAATTCCATGGACAGAGAAGCCTGGTGGGCTACAGTCCATGGGTTGCAAAGAATCAAACACAACTGAGTGACTAACACCTTCACTTTAGGGTCCAAGCACTTTATTTCCTGTACACATTTTACTTAAATATGGCAGGTTAAGAAACGATCTTCCTTCCCACACTCCCCTTTCTTGCTCCAGTCTTTCCAACCCGTGGTGTTGTGTTAATCCATCTTGTGTCATTGGGCATTCACTGCCTAGAGAAAAAGTGCCACTGATGCAGCCTGTCTACATGAGACTTCTTCCCCTGGTTCCCCCCACATAGAGCATTCCCACTACAGGCACCATCTTTAACTTTCCTTACAATTCAGTGCGACACGACTTCAAGGTCTCTGCACCCAGGGGTTCCATCTCAAGCCCCTCATTCCCATTTCAGTTCATCTCTACCCTCAATTCACTGTTACCTCTGACAGGAAAGCTCTTTATTTTCAATCCTACCATTTATCCAGTTATGCCCATCCATGTTTCTCCAAGAAGTTTTTCTTGTCCTCCCAGACTAGATTTGCCCCATGCTGACTGCTCTTACCTGTGTTTTAAAATGTTCTTTAGAGAGACAATGGATTAGAGTTTAACACTGTTCATTTTTTAACATCTGCCCTTCCTGATAGACTGTGAGTAGAATAGAACCCACATATTAGGATTTTGGTAAGTATTTGTGGACGGAAAAAAAGATAGATTCTACTGTAGTTATATTAGGGCTTCTTTTTTTGAACTTAAAATTATTTTAGTGTATATGCAAAGATTTTATTTTACTTTACACAGGGTGACAAGCCATTCATTGACAGTAGATGAATATCTTGATAATGATTTGAATTTAGAAAATTATTTTAACAGACCTATACCATAAAAGAAGCATAAGCTAAAGGTTGTCAGTATCAAGGATTGGTCCTTGGTGTAATTGGTTCATTTTAGTGCAAGGGGATACTTTGGAATTCTCAAATTTCATTTTTTATTAGAATAAAACATTGGGATAAGAAATAACTAAATGACTGCATCGCAAGAAATCAAAAGCATTTCTTCCTGAGCTATAATTTTAATTGCTTATAAATGGATGAAAGCTTTATAAGCATTAAACAGTCTCACCAGTTATCCTTCAAACAGAAAGCCCCTTTTATTGTGCTGAATATACTCTTTTTTTCACTGCTTCCCAGTTAATGATCTTTCTAGAAACATGGACTATCCTTCTTGAAATAATGGAAATCCCTTGGCCCTTACAGGACTTTCGGAGTTACCTGTGGAAGTGAGTCTTGGTACCCTTCATCTTAAAACTTTTTGTTTTGAAGTTATTATACTCATAGCAAGTTGCAGAGATAGTACAAAGAGTTCTGACTATCCTTCACCCAACTACCTGCGATGGTGACGTTGCCTATAGCTGTAGTATCATACCAGAACCAGTAAATCGATCCTAGTGCATTATATTAACTAGACAACAGATCTGATTCTGGTGTCACTATTGTTTTAACCTGACTGCAAGAATGTGTATATACCTCTGTGCTGTTTTATGCCATATATAGGTTCATGAGTCTAGAATTTTAATTCAAAGGACAACTATCCTGAGAGCTGCAGTTTCTGTGTGAGCCTACACTGATGTAATATTTTTCAAGTATCTTTGAGGTGTCAAAAGTTCCACTTCTACAGACCTTTTTCCATGCAAATATTTGTCTTCTTCTTAAATATCATGCAGTTCTTTACCTTGGAGTTGCCTGTATGTTAAAAAAAAAAGGTTGCTATGGAAATGGAAATCTTGGCATTTTATAAATCAGGATATGACATTTGGGTGGTTCTCTGTGGTCATTGGTTTGGGAATCTGTGTTGACTTTCAGTACTACTTTTAACAAGTCCTGCAGGTAAACATGTTTGTTTAATCAGAGTTGGATAGCACTTTTATGCCACCAGGATGAAGACCCAGCTGAATGCATTCTTGTACTTTCAGACTGAATTAGAGTCCATTTTTATTTCTTACATAGAAATAGTCATTCTTTAAAATAACTTAACACGTTGCAGTAGACGGTAATGACCCTTTTCAGGCAATTAAAATCAACCGAACAGTATAGCTAGTGATCTAATCTTATGGCTGCTACTCACTTGGGCTGGCCGCCTCTGTGAATGTAAAGCAGCAGAAAGTTGCTGATTACCATTCCTTGTTACTAATTCTGATGAATATTCTGAAGCCTCTAGAATATAGATAAGGCACAGTTATACCCAAGTTGGGTGCCTGCAACAGTAGACAGTACCTCCTTTACCCCCACCCATTCCCTATATCTACAGAGGCATTCACATTTATATACTGGGCAGTTTGCCATTTTTCTCAACTCTTCTCAGCGACTCTTTACTGGGACTTCTTTTATTTTTGACAAGCGAAACCACCTGAGTGCTGTGTATAGATGCTGTGCAGTTTGGAAACTTGAGTCTTGGGTGTCAAATATTTTCTCACTCATAATCTCATGCCATTAAATAAAATGTTTCTCATATGCAATGGAAAGATAATAGATGTTTATACTTAGTGCTAATTTACTGAATTGTTATTTCACTAATATTAAGCAGTAATTGCCTCTGTGGGTTTGGTGTTATAGTACTCATTAGAGATATTAGTTTTTAAAAGTAACAGAAAGGTCTTAATATATAGATTTAGTTGCGTCATGAAACAAACCATATATTCTGTAAAGGTTCTTATACGTGGAGGGCATACATATCTCCAAAGATGAGAAATGCTAGACTTAGAGGCATTATCTCTTTTTAATCTAATAGGGTCATAATTGTCTGTTGCTGTAAATGTTTTTGCATTACAACTTGCTTGGGGATATTCTTGTCATTTTTCCAGAAATTTCTTATGGGGTTTTCTTCCTGAATCTTGATTTTCTTTTTTTTAAAAAATTATTATTCCATCTGATTATTAGTAATCTGATTATTTCTTTGTCATTCTTCCCACCCACTTTGATTCATCTTCCCAACACACCTTACCCAAGACATAGATTAGAATAGTGAATAGATTAATCCCAAATCATAAAGTTATAGGACTTCCCAGGTGGTGCTAGTGGTAAAGAGCTTGCCTGCCAATGCAGGAGATGTAAGTGATGCAGGTTTGATCCTTGGGTCAGGAAGACCCCCTGGAGGAGGGCATAGCTATCCACTCTCTTATTCTTGCCTGACAGGACTGAAGCGACTTAGCACCCACACACACACACACACACACAACTTCATAGAGTAAGAAATACATTCATTTTGTATGCGTTCAGGCAGAAGAGAATAAAATCTAATGATGGAGAGGCTTTTGCAGTTTTATATAGGGTTAAATGTCAGTGTTATTTAAAGTTAGTATCTTCTTCCTCCCTTCTTTTTCATCTCCCCTTCTCTTTATTTCCTTTTCTTAGTTTTATTTCTTGCTTTAGGGTCATTTTTGAATGGACTCTTCTATACTGACCCCTAGTGGGTAAAGGTTTTCAGTTGTCTGTAATTGAAAACATTACATATGTTTGCAGGTATCCCCCACCCCCCACCCCCAGGGATGGGAAAGGAAAGTCTAAACTGTGTCTGTCGAGTTTGATTGTCAGAGAAAAATAACTTTAGAAAAAGATAAAGCACACATCAGCCCTGTGGGAGACTGTCTGCAAAGATGGCTGCAATAACACTGTCTTTGGTACTCTGCTCTTTCTTCCCTTTAAGCAATTAATCTATTTCCCTTCCCTTTGGGCTAAGTTATGGTATTTGAGCAATAAAATGTAGATAAAGTGAAGTGTACGTATGAATCTGAATGCTGATCCTCAACCTTAAGATACTGGGAGGTTCCATTCTTGCCATGAGTTGTTGTTTTAGTTGCTGAGTCACATCCGACTCTTTGTGACCCCATGAGCTGTAGCCTGCCAGGCTCCTCTGTCTGTGGGATTTCCCAGGCAAGAATACTGAATTAGGTTGCCATACCCTTCTTCAGGGGATCTTCCAGAACCAGGGATCGAACCTGTGTCTCCTGCATTGGCAGGTGGATTCTTTATCACTGAGCCCCCTGGGAACCCCATCTTACCCTGAGACCACTACATAAAAAGTCCAAGAAAGCCTTTTAACAATGAGTTAAAAGACAGATAAAGACAGAGCCGATAAACAAAATTAGTAATCAGTCATGTGAGTGATCAGTTAAGTCATTGGAAGATTAATATTACATGAATGACCCCAGGCATAATGGCCAACCAATTGCTCAGGTTAACTCAGGTCAAATGCATAATAATCAGCAAATACATGTGGTTAAGTGATTCAGTTTGGGGGTAGTTTATGCAGCAATAACACACACATTCTAATTTTGAAAGCATATTATAAAAGATAGGTAAATGTTCTTAAAACATAGGGTCTCCTCTTTTTTGTTATTTTATAAATGTCTTCAGTCAGCTTTTCTTTTGTAAATAACTATCTGAAAATCTCAAGGGTTTGTAACAATAGAGTCCCCTCCCCTCTGTTGCCTGTGAGCCGAGGGTTGGCTCCAGGACGGTCTGGCTCCCTTCCATGCTGTGGAGTGACTGTGCATCTGCCCGCTGTGGCTTTCAATTTTGGAGTCCAGGTTGAAGGCCCAGCTGTAGTGGATACTGTGGTGCTCTCTCCAGGCCCACCTATTCAGGGCTGATATATCTACCCATGTCTGCTCGGAATACCAGCTACAAGTGGCCCTCAGCGTCCTCTCCCCCCTAGGAATTTCCTTCTGTGTAGGGAGCTGTCTCGGCCAAGTCTATGCCTTTTCTTGGGTGGTGCCTTGTACAGGTGACTGACTGATACAGGAACCACAAAACCCGGTCCCCTGGTTTTGGCACAACTCTGAAGGATCATCCCAACTCCAAAAGCCCTTTAGGACCAACTGATGCCTCCGTTGTAGCTACTTTACCAGTTCCCCTCTGGCTCTTCTTGCCTTTTTTCTTTTTTTAACTTCCTAATACCCTTATTTTTTTTTTTTCTTTTTCCTTTTTTCATAATCATTTCTCCATTAAACCTTCTTCATCTCGGATTTTGTTCCTAGGGAATTCAAGTTAAGAAAGCTCCTTATTTCTGGTATATTCTTATGGAAGGGAATAGAAACCCAAGGAACTTACCTGAACTGTGCAGTTGCTTTCAAAACTTTGGATAGAACTGGTCATATATCAGGTTTTCTAGCATTTCATTGGCCAGAAGCCACCATATGGCCAATAAAAAGATAAAGTAAATGTTTACAAATCATAGTAAATCTACCACAGTGTACCTGTTGCACACACAGTATACTTTTAATCACATGTATACAAATTTTGCTCACTTCCTCTACACAAATTATACCCCCAAAATCTTATCTAATCGTATCATCAGGTTAGAAGTCTAAGATTTTAGTAAAGTCTCAACATCTTATGAGACTAAGCCAGACCCTTCCTAGCACATTATAGTTTCTTCTGGGTCCTGGCATATGTCTCATATCTTGATACACTATCAAAAGACTGCATGGGCAAGACAATGGGCAGAAACACATTTCCTCATATAAGTCTGGGGGTGAAGAAGAACTATTTGTGAATCATGAGTACAGTTTACATCTATGATTGATTTATTGCCACAGTAATTCAAGTCTGTGCCCCAACCAGTAATGCCGAAGGAGCTGAAGTTGAACAGTTCTATGAAGACCTACAAGACCTTCTAGAACTAACACCCAAAAAAGATATCCTTTTCATTATAGGGGACTGGAATGCAAAAGTAGGAGGTCAAGAAACACTTGGAGTAACAGGCAGATTTGGCCTTGGAGTACAGAATGAAGCAGGGCAAAGACTAATAGAGTTCTGCCAAGAGAATGTGCTGGTCATCGCAAACACCCTCTTCCAACAGCGCAAGAGAAGACTCTACACATGGACATCACCAGATGGTCGACACTGAAATCAGATTGATTATATTCTTTGCAGTCAAAGATGGAGAAGCTCTATACAGTCAGCAAAAACAAGAACGGGAGCTGACTGTGTCTCAGATCATGAACTCCTTATTGCCAAATTCAGACTGAAATTGATAAAAGTGGAGAAAACCACTAGACCATTCAGGTATGACCTAAATCAAATCCCTTATGACTATACAGTGGAGGTGAGAAATAAATATAAGAGACTAGATCTGATAGACAGAGTGCCAGATGAACTATGGACAGAGGTTTGTGACATTGTACAGGAGAAAGGAATCAAAACCATCCCCAAGAAAAAGAAATGCAAAAAAGCAAAATGGCTGTCTGAGGAGGCCTTACAAATAGCTGTGAAAGATGGGAAGTGAAAAGC
The DNA here is from genome assembly GCF_023699985.2 of Odocoileus virginianus. NCBI lineage: Eukaryota > Metazoa > Chordata > Mammalia > Artiodactyla > Cervidae > Odocoileus > Odocoileus virginianus. Next base: position 24,368,561 of record NC_069699.1, read on the forward strand.
AAAGGAGAAAAGGAAAGATATACCCATTTGAATGCAGAGTTCCAAAGAATGGCAAGGAGAGATAAGAAAGCCTTCCTCAGCGATCAACACAAAGAAATAGAGGAAAACAATAAATAGGAAAGACTAGAGATCTCTTCAAGAAAATTAGAGATACCAACGGAACATTTCATGCAAATATGGGCTCAATAAAGGACAGAAATGGTAGGGACCTAACAAAAGCAGAAAGGAGAGGTGGCAAGAATACACAGAAGAACTGTACAAAAAAGATCTTCATGACCCAGATAATCACAATGGTATAATCACTCACCTAGAGCCAGACATCCTGGAATGTGAAGTCAAGTGGGCCTTAGGAAGCATCACTATGAACAGAGCTAGTGGGTGTGATGGAATTCCAGTTGAACTATTTCAAATCCTGAGAGATGATGCTGTGAAAGTGCTGCACTTAAAACGCCTGCAAATATGGAAAAGTCAGCAGTGGCCACAGGACTGGAAAAGGTCAGTTTTCATTCGAATCCCAAAGAAAGGCAATGCCAAAGAATGCTCAAACTACCGCACAATTGCACTCATCTCACATGCTAGTAAAGTAATGCTCAAAATTCTTCAGGCCAGGCTTCAGCAATACATGAACTGTGAACTTCCAGATGTTCAAGCTGGTTTTAGAAAAGGCAGAGGAACCAGAGATCAAATTGCCAACATCCGATGGATCATCGAAAAAGCAAGAGAATTCCAGAAAAACATCTATTTCTGCCTTATTGACTATGCCAAAGCCTTTGACTGTGTGGATCACAATAAACTGGGAAATTCTGAAAGAGATGGGAATACCAGACCAGCTGACCTGCTTCTTGAGAAACCTATATGCAGGTCAGGAAGCAACAGTTAGAACTGGACATGGACCAACAGACTGGTTCCAAATAGGAAAAGGAGTACGTCAAGGCTGTGTAGTGTCACCCTGCTTATTTAACTTATATGCAGAGTACATCATGAGAAACGCTGGGCTGGAGGAAGCACAAGCTGGAATCAAGATTGCCAGGAGAAATATCAATAACCTCAGATATGCAGATGACACCACCCTTATGGCAGAAAGTAAAGAAGAACTAAAGAATCTCTTGATGAAAGTGAAGGAGAAGAGTGAAAAAGTTGGTTTAGAGCTCAACATTCAGAAAACTAAGATCATGGCATCCAGTCCCATCACTTCATGGCAGAGAGATGGGGAAACAGTGGACACGGTGACTGACTTTATTTTTCTGGGCTCCAAAATCACTGCAGATGGTGATTGCAGCCATGAAATTAAAAGACTCTTACTCCTCGGAAGGAAAGTTATGACCAACCTAGAGAGGATATTAAAAAGCAGAGACATTATTTTGCCAACAGAGGTCCGTCTAGTCAAGGCTATGGTTTTTCCAGTGGTCATGTATGGATGTGAGAGTTGGACTAGAAAGAAAGCTGAGCGCCGAACAATTGATGCTTTTGAACTGTGGAGTTGGAGAAGGCTCTTGAGAGTCCCTTGGACTGCAAGGGACCAGTCCATTCAACCAGTCCATCTTAAAGGAGATCAGTCCTGGGTGTTCATTGGAAGGACTGATGTTGAAGCTGAAACTCCAATACTTTGGTCACCTGATGCGAAGAGCTGACTCATTGGAAAAGACCCTGATGCTGGGAAAGACTGAGGGCAGGAGGAGAAGGGGACGACATAGGATGAGATGGTTGGATGGCATCATCGATTTGATGGACATGGGTTTGGGTGGACTCTGGGAGTTGGTGATGGACAGGGAGGCCTGGCATGCTGTGATTCATGGGATCTCAAAGAGTCGGATACGACTGAGCGTCTGAACTGAACTGAACTGAACTGATTCTGCATAAATAGCAACCAGAAAAGTTCTGTAGCCTCAAAGGGAAATTCATCTAGTTTTCGCTGTTGCAGATTGGCTGGGGTGGCTCTGCTGAACTCAGCTACGCTTGCTCATGTTTTTGTGGATGATCTGAGAGTTGGCACATCTTGACCGGGCTTGGCTAGAGTGCTTTGCTCAAGCTGCAGGTCTGGCTGATGCGGGTATTTCCACATGTTATTCTAGGGTGCAAGCTGAAGGAGAAGCTCCATGGTAGAAACTGTTCTTATGCTAGTTGCATGAGTACAAAAGGATAAGTAGAAACATAGATCTATTACAATCTTGACTTGCAACTAGCATAAAATTTTTGTATATTCTGTGGGCCATAACAAAAAACACGGCCAAAGCCAAATTCCAGGGAGTGGGACTATCCTCTGCCCCTTAAGTGAGAGGAACTGTCATACGGCCAAGGCACAGGTAGGGAGGGGTAGAGAATTTGAGCCAATAATGAAACTGCCATACCAGCAAGCCTCATATCCATTAAGCATTGTAAATACCCTTTAGATTTTAGTTGCTTTTCAAATAAGAAACAGGAAATATAAATGTCTGTTTATTGCCTTTGAATGAATTATAACTCTTTAATTGCTGCCTGAGTGGAAAAGTTCAGTATGAGGTTGAGTAATACAGAGAGAGAAAATATAATGAAGGCTCTAAGGGAGCATACAGTCCAATGGGAAGAACTGACATGTATTTAGAAGCCTAGTGAACAACATTATGAAATTGTGCCTGTCGTTATGCCTGTGTGTCTTAATCCAGGCAAATTTTGTTTACCACTTAATAGTTTGTGACCTTGGCTACATTCTTCAGCTTAGTTTCTTCATCTTTGAAGTTGGAATATTGATTCCAACTGTGTGAATTTGTTGTAGTAAATATAGGAGGTAAGGACCTTAGGGGAAAGTCAACGGTTTTGCTGCCTATCAAAATTTGTGTTTGTACAGTATTAGTGTTGGTGTCCTTATTCTCTATTTGCATTCCCTCTCTCTCTCTCTCTCTCTAATTCATAGAATAATGGAAATGTGATATATGTGAAATGACAAGGGAGTTCAGAAGAAAAGGAATCTTAGCTGACTATCAAGTAGAATGATCAGGGAAGGCCTCCTGTGAATCTAGGACTGAACTGAATCCTCAGTGCATGGAGGGTTGGATGTCAAAATACATATAGTTTATCTGGTTGGTAAGAGCTGTCCTGGTAAGTTCTTGAACCGGTGGATTATTTCCATGCTTGTTGCAGTGGAGAGCATGTTAGGTGGATAGTTGGCAGGTTGTAAATTGTGACAGAGGAAGATTTTGCTCTGGGTGGAGTGTCAGGTATTAGACTATGGAGGTAGATGGGAGGTTGTGTCCTGTTGTGAATCTCAGGTACTAAGAGACCAAGGAGGGGGTGGATCTAGGTAAAATCTCTCTTTGTATTGCTTTCATGTTAGGTCCAAAAATGCTCGTACAGTTTAGCATCTTAGAATATATTTTACTAGTGAGACCAAAAAGATTCATTGAATACCTTAGGTCAAATAACAGATTAATAACCTAACCAGAAATGGAATCTGCATGTCCCATGTCTGAAAGTAATGCATTTTTCACCCCAGAACAGCCTCCACTTATAAGAAAACAAAATTATATAACTGTAAATGAGAGCTATTACCTTGTCTTCCATAGTGATTGTGAGTAAACTTTTCTACTCATCTCAGACCCCAAGTAGACTCAGTTTTCTTTCTATGTAAAATTTTATCTCTATGACTAAAATTGACTTTACTTTTCAGGACCTGTTTCAGCTTCCCTTCCCAGCTTAACCCTGTCATTTCCCTTCTTTCCAAGATGGTCTTCCTTCCCTCTTTTGGTCATGGAGACTTTGATTGGTTCATTTTCCTTCTCCCTCAAATGAATCATTTACTTATTTTCTTCCCCTCTTTTTCCTCTTCATTGTAACAAGAGGAATGCAAAATCTAATGAAAACTTTCACCTGTCACTGGTGATTTCCTTTCCATCATCCCACATTAGTATCAGGAATCCTCATAATTTCTTTTTCTTTAAGACTGATTTATTTATGGCTACGCTGGGTCTTTGCTGTGCACTCTTTTCTGTAGTTGTGGTGAGTGGGATCTACTCCTTGTCGTACGCAAGCTTATCATTGCAGTGGCTTCTCTGGTTGCAGAGCGTAGACTCTGTGGCACACAGGCTTCAGTAGTTGCAGCTTGCAGTCTCTAGAATACTGGCTCAGTAGCTGTGTTTCACAGGCTCAGTTGCTCCACAGCATATGGGATCGTCCTGGACCAGGGATCAAACCAGTATCCCTTGCATTGCAAGGCTGATTCCCAACTACTGGACCACCAGGGAAGCCCTTAATGATTTTCTTTCTTCTGTCAAAATCATGTGCTGTGCTTATAAGCACAATTATGAGCTGCTCAGTAGTGTCTGACTCTTTGTGACCCTGTAGACTGCAGCCCAACAGGGTCTTTTGTCCATGGAATTCTCCAGGCAAGAGTACTGGAGTGTGTTGCCATTTCCCGCTCCAAGCAGTCTTCTCAACCCAGGATCGAACCCGCATCTCTTGCATCTCCTGCATTGGCAGGCAGATTCTTTACCACTGTGCCACCTGGGAACCCCCTTAAAAATCATACCCATCTTTTAAAAAATTCACCTTAACATCTCTTTTTTCATATCTCTCTCTCTTTTGCTCTCTCTAGTTTAATCTAAAAGTCTAAACCTATTTATCTTAATTGTTTGCTTTATTACTGGAAGAAGCTATTGATAATCATTTACCCCTTCCCAAGGAAAGGATGATTTCTTTCCTGCCGCATTGTTGATGGCAGGCTTGGTCCCTTGACTTACTTTGGCCAAGGGAATGTGAGCATTTCATATTTAGTCCCTCCCTGCAGGGACTCTGGGAGCCCATGCATGGTTCTGTGTGTCCTCATCTGCTTCTGCAGCCATGAAAGCCTGAGCTTAAATGGAGTTTCCGTGAGCCTGGGGACTGAGTGGCTGCCTTGAGCAGAGCCCTCCGTGGACCTGCAGTGGACGTCAAATAGGAGCATGGGTTAAACTTCACTGTTGCCATCTACAGAGATTTTCAAGTTGTTTGTTGGTATGTGTGAGGGTGAGGCAGAAGCAATGGTATACTATAACCTCCTTTATGCTGGTCAGTACACAGTGTCTACTTGCATGTTTCAGAGCCCTTCAGCCTTAATATGTGTAGAGCTGACCTTGTCAGCCAGAGTCCTGGCCACAGTTATTTTTCTACCAATGTGTTCTCCATTGTCCCCACAGGAAAGCAACACCTGAATCAAATCAGTTGCTCAACCCACAAACCTAGGATTTCCTACTGATTTCTTCCCCTTTTTTGAGACATTAATTAGCAATAAGTCGTGTCTTTCCTGTGTCCAGAATATCTGCTGAAACTGCCCAGTTCCCTCCACCTTTAATGCCAACAGCTTCAGCTAAACCACCGTCATCATTTTTCTCAATTATTGCAAAAGCATACAGTCTGGCTTCTGTCTGTCTCCAGTATCTATTGACTATTCTGATTCTATTTTCACACTGCATCATGTGTTTTAAATACAAAACCCTGTTGAAATGCTTACCAAAACTCTGGTAAATTTCAGTTGACCTTAAGTTAAAGTCCAGGTTACTTGACATGAGTCCTGAGGACTCCGTGTGATCTCTTACCCTCCTGCCCCCTCTGGCCTTACTGTGGGGAGGTCCTCCCTGTGTTTTCTGATTCTAACAATGATGGATGTCTTCCATTTCTGGACCAGACCTTTGCATATACTGTTACAAATGTCTGGGTTACACTTCCCATTGCTTCTACCTCACCCTCACACATATCAATAGATTCATACATACATACCCAGCAGCCGTTGCCTGGCTTATTCCTCCTCCTCTTAAGAATTTCAAATTAAGCAACATTCCTGAACAGGTTATAATCTTTTACTCTACCTTTTGTATCTCTCATTATTCTTATTTGGTGTGTATTTTACAGATTGAGTAGTTTGAGAGAGGGAAACATGTCTTTATTTTGGCCCCTCGGGGTTATACTCCCAATGGGCAGAGAGTACCCTCTGAAAATTATTGAACCAATTAGAAAAAATCTGCAAATAACCTGCAAGCCACTCATGAGCTTTCCTTGTTTGAGTTCTTGTAACTCTTTGTATAGTTGAGATTTTTCAGCACCATTTAATGTGGACTAATTACGGTGTTAGTAATTAGTGCTAAGTGCTATGCTAACCACTTCATTTAATCCTTACAAAAAATGAGCCACCTTTCTTATGATGCTTATATTGCTTCAACATAGTTATCTCTAGATTGAGAAAAAAAAATCTCTATACCTTTATTTTAACTCTGTTATTTTGGGCTTCCCAGGTGGTGCTAGTGGTAAAGAACCCACCTGCCAATGCAGGAGACTTAAGAGACGTAGGTTTGATCCTTGGGTAGGGAAGATCCCCTGGAGGAGGACATGGCAACCCACTCCAGTATTGTTGCATGGAGAATCCTGTGGACAGAGCAGCCTGGTGGGCTGGAATCCATGGGACCACATAGAGTCAGACACAACTGAAGCAGTTTAGCACAGGGTAGCACATGATACCATTTGGTATTATGTATTATCATTGCCTTTATACCCCTCTACACTATAAAATTTTCTACCTGCTGGTCAGCTGTTCCTGGCATGCAATCAGTATCTTAGTAGCCATTCCATATTTATTTAATGAATTAATGATCATGCTTAATGCACATTATATTGTTGATATTACATGGTAGAGAGGTCTGACAGAATGTAGTCCCTGGAGAAGGGAATGGCAAACCAACTTCAGCATTCTTGCCATTAGAACCCCATGAACAGTATAGGACAGGATAAGACACTGAAAGATGAACTCCCCAAGTTGGTAGGTGCCTAGTAAGCTCCTGGAGATCAGTGGAGAAATAACTCCAAAAAGAATGAAGGGATGGAGCCAAGGAAAAACAACACCCAATTGTGGATGGGACTGGTGATAGAAGCAAGGTCTGATGCTGTAAAGAGCAATATTGAATAGGAACCTGGAATGTTAGGTCCATGAATCAAGGCAAATTGGAAGTGGTCAAACAGGAGATGGCAAGAGTGAATGTCAGCATTCTAGGAATCAGCTAACTAAAATGGACTGGAATGGGAGAATTTAACTCAGATGACCATTATATCTACTACTGTGGGCAGGAATCCCTTAGAAGAAATGAAGTAGCAATCATAGTCAACCAGAGAGTCTGAAATGCAGTACTTGGATGCAATCTCCAAAATGACATAATGATCTCTGTTCGTTTCCAAGGCAAACCATTCAATATCACGGTAATCCAAGTCTGTACCCCAACCAGTGATACTGAAGAGGCTGAAGTTGAATGGTTGTATGAAAACCTACAAGACCTTTTAGAACTAACACCCAAAAAAGATGTCCTTTTCATTATAGGGGACTGGAATGCAAAAGTAGGAAGTCAAGAAAAACCTGGAGTAGCAGGCAAATTTGACCTTGGAGTATAGTATGAAGCAGGGCAAAGGCTAGCATAGTTTTGCCAAGAGAACGCACTGGCCATAGCAAACACCCTCTTCCAACAACATAAGAGAAGACTCTACACATGGACATCACCAGATGGTCGACACTGAAATCAGATTGATTGTATTCTTTGCAGTCAAAGATGCAGAAGCTCTATACAATCAGCAAAAACAAGAACGGGAGCTGACTGTGGGTCATGAACTCCTTATTGCCAAATTCAAACATAAATTGAAGAAAGTAGGGATGACCACTAGACCATTCAGGTTTGACCTAAATCAAATCCCTTATGACTATATGGTGGAAGTGAGAAATAGATTTAAGGGACTAGATCGGATAGACACAGTGCCTGATGAACTATGGATGGATGTTTGTGACTTTGTACAGGAGACAGGGATCAAGACCATCCCCAAGAAAAATGCAAAACAACAAAATGCTGTCTTCGGAAGCCTTACAAATAGCTGTGAAAAGAAGAGAAGTGAAAATCAAAGGAGAAAAGGAAAGATATACCCATTTGAATGCAGAGTTCCAAAGAATAGCCAGGAGAGATAAGAAAGCTTTCCTCAGTGATCAATGCAAAGAAATAGAGGAAAGCAATAGAATGGGAAAGACTGGAGATCTCTTCAAGAAAATTAGAGATACCAAGGGAATATTTCATGCAAAGATGAGTCTCAGTAAAGGACAGAAATGGTATGAACCTATCAGAAGCAGAAGATATTAAGAAGAGATGGCAAGAATACACAGAAGACCTGTACAAAAAAGATCTTCACGACCCAGATAATCACAGTGGTGTGATCACTCACCTAGAGCCAGACATCCTGGAGTGTGAAGTCAAGTGGGCCTTAGGAAACATCACTACGAACAAAGCTAGTGAAGGTAAAGGAATTCCAGTTAAGCTATTTCAAATCCTGAATGATGATGCTAGGAAATGCTGCACTCAATATGTCAGCAAATTTGGAAAACTCAGCAGTGGCCACAGGACTGGAAAAGGTCAGTCTTCATTCCAATCCCAATGAAAGGCAGTGCCAAAGAATGCTCAAACTACCATACAATTGCACTCATCTCTCAGGCTAGAAAAGTAATGCTCAAAATTCTCTAGGCCAGGCTTCAGCAATACATGAACCATGAACTTCCAGATGTTCAAATTGAAATTAGAAAAGGCAGAGGAACCAGATATCAAATTGCCAAGCTCCATTGGATCATCAAAGAAGCAAGAGAGTTCCAGAATAACATCTACTTCTGCTTTATTGACTATGACAAAGCCTTTGACTGTGTGGATCACAACAAACTGTGGAAAATTCTTCAAGAGATGGGAATACCAGACCAGTTGACTTGCCTCTTGAGAAACCTGTGTGCAGGTCAGGAAGCAGCAGTTAGAACTGGACATGGAAGAACAGACTGTTTCCAAATCAGGAAAGGAGTATGTCAAGGCTGTGTATTGCCACCCTGCTTATTTAACTTCTATGCAGAGTACATCATGAGAAACTCTGGGCTAGAAGAAGCATAAGCTGGAATCAAGATTGCCAGGAGAAATATCAGTAACCTCAGATATGCAGATGACACCACCCTTATGGCAGAAAGTGAAGAAGAACTAAAGAGCCTCTTGATGAAAGTGAAAGAGGAGAGTGAAAAAGTTGGCTTAAAGCTCAACATTCAGAAAACTAAGATCTTGGCATCTGGTCCCGTTACTTCATGAAAATAGATGGGGAAACAGTGGAAACAGCAGCTAACTTTATTTTTCTGGGCTTCAAAATCACTGCAGATGGTGATTACAGCCATGAGATTAAAAGACGCTTACTCCTTGGAAGGAAAGTTATGACCAACCTAGATAGCATATTAAAAAGCAGAGACATTACTTTGCCAACAAAGGTCTGTCTGGTCAAGGATATGATTTTTCCAGTGGTCATATATGGATGTGAGAGGTGGACTGTGAAGAAAGCTGAGCACTGAGAAATTGATGCTTTTGAACTATGGTTTTGGAGAAGACTCTTGAGAGTCCCTTGGACTGCAAGGAGATCCAACCAGTCCATCTTAAAGGCTTGGAAGGACTGATGCTGAATCTGAAACTCCAATACTTTGGCCACCTCATGCGAAGAGTTGACTCATTGGAAGAGACCCTGATGCTGGGAGGGATTAGGGGCAGGAGCAGAAGTGGATGACAGAGGATGAGATGGCTGGATGGCATCACCGACTGGATGGACATGAGTTTGAGTAGACTCCAGAGTTGGTGATGGACAGGGAGGCCTGGCGTGCTGCGGTTCATAGTGTCGCAAAGAGTTGGACATGACTGAGTGACTGGACTGAACTGAACTGAATAGCAGTGGAAATGACGCGGTGTTGAATTCAATTATAAATGTATCAGTTACTTTTTGCAAGGTAACAAATCATCCCCAAATTTAGTGGTTTTTAAAACAGTCATTTTATCATTTACAGCTCTGCAAGCGAGTTAGAGATTCAAATAGGGCTCTTCAGGCACAGCGCATCTTTAATCTGCATCTGGGCTTGGGAATCTAAGATACCTTCACTCCCAAGCTTGATGCTTCCTGCAGTAACTGGACTGACTGGGACCTGGATGGGTTGCTGTGTCATCGTTCATGAACCTGTCATGGTTCAGTAAGTTAGCCTTGGTTTCCTTTACTTCCCACGAGAGTGAAAGTGGAAACCTCTCAAGGTCTAAGCCTGGAACCAGCGGAACGTCTCTTCTCCTGTATTCTGTTGAGTAAAGCCTGTCACCAGGTCAGTCCTGAATCAACAATAGGCTGTACATACTTGATGGTTAGAGGCAGTGCGGCACAGAGCATTAGGAGGAACTGTTTTAATTGTTTATTTAATTTTGGCTGCGCTGGGTCTTCTCTGCTGCATTCATTCTTTCTCTAGTTGCAGCACGTGGGGACTACCCCATGGTTGTGGAGTGTGGGCTTCTCGTTGCGGTGGCTTCTCTTGTTGCAGAGCACGGGCTCTAGGGCTCATGGGCTGCAGTAGCCAGGGCACTCAGGCTTAATTACTCCTAGGCATGTGGGGTGTTTCCGGCCCAGGAATTGACCTTGTGTCCCCTGCATTGTCAGTCAGATTCTTTTTTTTTTTCCATTTATTTTTATTAGTTGAAGGCTAACTACTTCACAACATTGCAGTGGTTTTTGTCATACACTGAAATGAACCAGCCATGGAGTTACATGTATTCCCCATCCCAGTTCCCCCTCCCACCTCCCTCTCCACCCGATCCCTCTGGGTCTTCCCAGTGCACCAGGCCTGAGCACTTGTCTCATGCACCCAACCTGGGCTGGTGATCTGTTTCACCCTAGATAATATACATGTTTCGATGCTGTTCTCTTGAAACATCCCACCCTCGCCGTCTCCCACAGAGTCCACAAGTCTGTTCTATATATCTGAGTCTCTTTTTCTGTTTTGCATATAGGGTTATTGTTACCATCTTTCTAAATTCCATATATATGTGTTAGTATACTGTAATGGTCTTTATCTTTCTGGCTTACTTCACTCTTTATAATGGGCTCCAGTTTCATCCATCTCATCAGAACTGATTCAAATGAATTCTTTTTAATGGCTGAGTAATATTCCATGGTGTATATGTACCACAGCTTCCTCATCCATTCGTCTGCTGATGGGCATCTAGGTTGCTTCCATGTCCTGGCTATTATAAACAGTGCTGCGATGAGCATGCACGTGTCTCTTTCAGATCTGGTTTCCTCGGTGTGTATGCCCGGAAGTGGGATTGCTGGGTCATATGGCAGTTCTATTTCCAGCTTTTTAAGAAATCTCCACACTGTTTTCCATAGTGGCTGTACTAATTTGCATTCCCACCAACAGTGTAAGAGGGTTCCCTTTTCTCCACACCCTCTCCAGCATTTATTGCTTGTAGACTTTTGGATAGCAGCCATCCTGACTGGCATGTAATGGTACCTCATTGAGGTTTTGATTTGCATTTCTCTGATAATGAGTAATGTTGAGCATCTTTTCATGTGTTTTTTTGCCATCTGTATGTCTTCCTTGGAGAAATGTCTGTTTAGTTCTTTGGCCCATTTTTTGATTGGGTCATTTATTTTTCTGGAGTTGAGCTGGAGGAGTTGCTTGTATATTTTTGAGATTAATCCTTTGTGTCAGACACATTCTTAACCACTGCACCTCCAGAGAAGTCCAAGGATTGTTGACTGCTTCGTTTTCAGACGATTTTCCACTCTAAGGGAACTCTGTATCTTCTAAATTTTCTTCTAGAAGTTTCCAAGGTACTCTTAAATGATATGGGACGTGGGAAGTCTATTCTGTTAATTTCAATGTCTTGTAATTTATTGAAAGTTAATATTTTTTTTGGAAACCTGAGGTAATTTCTAAGACTTATCCATTCTATTTCCCTTATTACCATATTTATTTTTAGTATTGCTAGATGTGTCTCATTTTTATGATTAAGAACAATATACAGAAATTAATCCTGTTGAGTGAATTAGAATGAGAAGTGTCACCTGCAAAGAGAGTTTTGAACATTGTAAAGTTGTTTCAAATATGTTGTGATAATATTTGATTGTTTTTAAAATTTACATATGCAAAGTACAAACTCTGGAAAAAGAAAGTCCTAAGTCCATTGTAATGTAAGTATGGAAGAAGAAGTTTTCTTCCTCTATGAATGTGGCTCTAACTTTATCTATTTTTAAAAATAAATGTGCTGATCAATGCCATGAATAATTAAGTGAAAGGAGTTGTGGGATTTGGGGCTCTTTTCTTTTTAGTAACTGTAAATTCCATTTCACAAAGCCACAACTCAGTAAATAGGCGGAACAAAGTCTGGGTTACGCCTTATCTTAAAAAAAAAAAAAAAAAGAACCAACAACCTACTCCCCAGTAAATTTTAGCTCTAGGAAGATTTTTGCTTAGAAAAGAGTTTTGCTTATAGATATTTTCCCCATATGATATTAAATCATGTGAAGAGGTTTATATATCTAATGAAATTATTCTTCCAAGGATAACGATGAAGTCTTTCTTTCTTAAGTGGTTACAAATAGTGGCTTTTTGGTTCAGGACCAAACCTAGTATAAGTCTGATTTATCGACCTTTGTATACGATCAATCTGCAGTGATGATTCCCGTCAGACCTGTGAACTGATGAGATGGTGAATGGAGCCCTCTTATCCTTCTCATTACTTTGCCGCCTTAGAATTCTCTGTAAATGAAATGGATGGTATATTTAAATTGCCTGCTTCTCCTGCAAGTAAGTATACCTAGGAGGATGGGAGGGACATTAATTCCAGGGCAACATTGCTCATGCATCCGTTGAAGGGAAAAGGATTAATTCCAGGTCCATAAGGTTCTTATTGATGCCATGTTGGAGACAACACTCTGCCTCATAAACAGTAATACCTTGTAGTGACTGAATTATATTTTTTCCAACTGGAAGGGCCTTTTTTACTCAAGTCCGTTTGCCTTTTTTATTTTGCATTCATTGACTTGCTCAGGGAATGAAATCCATTGATTTCAATGTTAATGATATTAATACATTGTACGGTTTTCTGCTGTTGTTTTGTATACATTGTTTTAATGCTTTTTTGAAATAGGAAAGGTTGTTTAGAATATGTAACTACAGTACTATTTTTTGTTTTCATATAAGTATAGGCACTGATGGAATTGCCCACTGCAAAAATCCCTATAACCTAGCGCACCCACATGGAGTGGACTAGAATATTTCCAACAGACCAGATCCTGATAGTCTATTGAGGGGCTGCCTGTGCTTCTTAACTCACCCTTATCTCTCACTTCAGTTCAGTTCATTTCAGCTGCTGAGTCGTGTCCGACTCTTTGTGACCCCATGAACTGCAACGTGCCAGGCCTCCCTGTCCATCACCAACTCCCAGAGTCCACCCAAACCCATGTCCATTGAGTCAGTTATACCATCCAACCATCTCATCCTCTGTCATCCCCTTCTCCTCCTGCCCTCAGTCTTTCCCAGCACCAGGGTCTTTTCTAATGAGTCAGCTCTTCACATCAGGTGGCCAAAGTATTGGAGTTTCAGCTTCAACATCAGTCCTTCCAATGAATATTCAGGACTGACTTCCTTTAGGATAGACTGGTTGGATCTCCTTGTAGTCCAAGGAGACTACAGGAAGACTCTCAGGAGTCTTCTCCAACACCACAGTTCAAAAGCATCAGTTCTTCTGCACTCAGTTTTCTTTCTAGTCCAACTCTCACATCCATACATGACCACTGGAAAAACCATAGCCTTGACCAGACGGACCTTTGTTGATAAAGTATTGTCTCTGCTTTTTAATATCCTGTCTAGGTTGGTCATAACTTTCCTTCCAAGGAGTAAACGTCTTTTAATTTCATGGCTGCAGTCACCATCTGCAGTGATTTTTGGAGCCCAGAAAAATACACTGACACTGTTCCCACTGTTTCCCCATCTATTTGCCATGAAGTGATGGGACCGGATGCCATGATCTTAGTTTTCTGAATGTTAAGCTTTAAGCCAACTTTTTCACTCTCCTCTTTCACTTTCATCAAAAGGTTCTTTAGTTTTTCTTCACTTTCTGCCATAAGGGTGGTGTCATCTGCATATCTGAGGTTATTGATATTTCTCCTGGCAATCTTGATTCCAGCTTGTGCTTCCTCCAGCCCAGTGTTTCTCATGATGTACTCTGCATAGAAGTTAAATAAGCAGGGTGAGAATATACAGCCTTGACATACTCCTTTTCCTATTTGGAACCAGTCTGTTCTTCCATGTCCAGTTCTAACTGTTGCTTCCTGACCTGCATACAGGTTTCTCAAGAGGCAGGTCAGCTGGTCTGGTATTCCCATCTCTTTCAGAATTTTCCACAGTTTATTGTGATCCACACAGTCAAAGGCTTTGGATAGTCAATAAAGCAGAAGAAGATGTTTCTCTGGAACTCTCTTGCTTTTTCGATGATCCATCGGATCTTGGGAATTTGATCTCTGGTTCCTCTGCCTTTTCTAAAACCAGCTTGACTGTATCTTGAACATATCTCTCATTGGGCAGAATAAAATGTTCCCCTTGAAGTTTCATCTCTTCTCTTCTATGTTCCCTTAGTCTTTTCTGTCCTCTCTGTCTTCCGAAGTGCTGTCTCGCTTTCTCCTCGTCCAGAGAGTTAACTGTCAGTTACTCTGTTCATGTCACTCTACAGTGTGTTGTGGCTCAGTTGTGAGAGGGTTTGGGAGAAGATATATCATATTTGATAATTCTATTTTGTAAGGATTTTTAAGTCAATGACACAGCTTTTACTCTCCAGGGCTTCCTCTTAGCAGATGCTCAAATAATAGAAACAGCAGCTAATATTGATCCCACTAGTAAAACAATACCAACCAGTGAACTGCATCAAAGTGAGGTTTTTACATAGCTTCACACCCCAAGTGTGTGTATACACACACACACACACACACACACACATATACATATACACACATGTGTTGTCTTTTTCAAATTAAAAATAATATGGTTTCTGGCACAGAGTTAATATTGGCACTTGTAACTATTTTGCTCAAATAACAGTAGTATTTTCTTAGCATTGATGGAAATACTTTCTATTCCTATGGGCATGTAGACTTTATAACACCACTAGGAATTCTGGAACTGTGTTATATTTTTGGAAATTTGAAGTCACATATAGTAATCTTCTTTAACCTTCGAAGTGTCTCTATTGTTCTTTGATATTCAGTAGCAAATCACCTTTGCACCAGAAGTTGTTATAAAGGAGAAGAGAAAATGGAGTTTCTATTCTTTCAGCCACTTACATGCATTGAAATTTGAGAGATTGAGATGGTTCAGTAGGATGTGAGGTGAAGCTATCACAAGGCTAATGCTTTATGTATGTCAAACCACAAAAAAGTCATTAATTAGCCACAGTATATTTTGGACTCCTTGTCAAAAATTGTTCTAAAGTGAAAACAAATTTGCCAGGCTATAAAACTCTCAGTTAATTTGCTAGTCAAAATGTGCGAGACTTCTAAAAACAAAAACAAAATTAAATATCTAATAATAAGTGTTAGACTATTGAGCCAATATACATAGTCATTTACTTTTTTGGAGGCTAAGTTATTTTAAAGCTATATCTGTGCCTGAAATCTACTAGCCATTCAATGGTTCCTCCTTTTATGAAGTGATTAAAGGTAACAATTGTTGATTTAGTATGTTATACATATTTTATTCTGTAACCTTACTAGAAAGAGATTTCCTAGAGAGAATTTATGATCAGTGAGACATATGGATCCAGAGTTTTGTTTAAGCTCTTTGAAAAATAAGTTTATTAAGAACACTGGAGAGGTAAATCTTTAGTTAGGTGCGACACACAATCATTTGCCGTGAACAAAATTGCCTTTAAGAATCTGTGTCTTACCCTCATTTTTGTTCAGGGAAGCAGTGACCCAGAGTGTCAGTCCATCTCGCAGCCAAGCCACGTGGGGCAGCCACATCCTGAAGTCTGAGCGCTTTGAAAAAGTGTGTGCGTTTCTTTCTTTGAGAATTATTGGGTATGATTTGTATATGTCTCATTTTGTTTTTCTTTTTGCCACGTGATGCATTTTGGAGTTGATGTATTTTTCCCCCAGTTCTCAGTTTTAGGTTTAAGTCCCTGTCTACATCGATCAACATATATTTTCATCTTCCATGTGGAAACCAGTAGTCAGTGACTTGAGGTTTCTTCCTGTTTCCCTCTTGTGCCCCTTGATTCCTTGCCCTCTTGACTTGGATAGCCTTCCTGTCCTGGCCTCACCCGTGTAGCAGGGGCATTTCTGAGATCATAGGTGGCTTCTTCAGGTCAGGTGCAGTGTTGTGTCTCAGTCCTTTTTTCCAAGCTCTCGGTGCTGTTTGCTGCTGATCTCTGCCATCACTTTACTTCTTTTGACTTTCATACCTCTGAACTTTTGGAGTTCTTTTATGTGTCTGCTCCATCTAGCTGGTTTTTATCCCTTCCTTGCTTCTTGTGGATGTTATCTGAACTTCAGCTGTTGACTGTCTTTTCTCTTTCCTCCCTCTTTCTTCCATTAGAGTCCTTCCATCCTCACTGTAACTCTGTTGTTCCTGTGTGCTGATTAAGTTTTGTCTGTCTAGTCCCAGTTTGCCCAACCATTGTCCACCATTTCCATCTGAATGTCTTACTGTTGATTTAAACTTGAGTATGTCTGAAACTGAACTCCTATTTCTCCTCGTATGTGACTTCATGACTTATTCTTCCCTATTTCTGTCTCTGGACCATCAGTCTTCCCTGTCAAAGGAGCCAGAAGCCTTGGATTTCCCATTGATTCTTTCCTCACCTCCCCACCTCCTTAACCAGTCACTTACCATGCTGGAGTCACCTTTGCATTGTTCTCAGATCCGTCTCCCAAGCCTGTGCACTGGGTTAGGCTTTTATTGTCACGTTCCCATGGCCGCAGCAGCAACCTCCTGGTTTCCGCTCTTCTGCTGTCACCCTGTGTGGTACCGTAGCAGTTACCTTTGGACATGGCCATGTTCATTCAGTTCTTTCTGCATGACTGTAATGCCTTTCTGCTGCTTGTAGGGGAAAAAACGCCAACCTGGTATCCAAGGCTTCCTGCATTTTGGCAACAGTATTATTCTTGCAGTTGCTATCCTCAAAATCGGTGATTCTCAATGAACCTACATATGAACTCGTATTTTGTAACATCCCTTTTACATATTGACATGACATTATGGTTAATACAACAGAATTATTCACATGATTTCAAAAAGGCCAGTGCAAGATCTTATGTATGATAAAAAAAGAGAAATACAAGGAAATTGATTCACAGTTGTTTGAAATTATAGTGTTTTATGATGTGTAATTTATTGTTTGAAATTGATTCATGGTTCTGTTGTTTTAGTCTTTCAGTGTTTTGTTATGCCCACCCCAGAAGATAAGGTTTTCTGTGCTTGCATGTCTTATAATCGTTAAGCTTGGATTGAAGAGACACTAGACAGTAGTCAGCTAAACTTTAGTGTTGTCTTCATATTTGACATTAACATGATAAATAAGTATGTGTATGTGAATATAATCATAAAAATCACTGTGAATGTGGTGGCTACAGCTGCAGACCAGTTACCTGTGAGTCAGATTGTTGACTGGGTGCCCATTATGGATGTTGCCACTGGTGATGTGGTAATGACATGAGCAGCAATTCTTGGTATCATCTGAACATTCATTGCAAATTTGATCTCCCTTTGATTCACACAGGATTTGCATCATTATGTATTAAGACCATGCAAATTATTCTGCATAAGCTGAGGTAGTGATGGATAGGTTTTTTTCTTACATAACATTCCTATGTGAAAACCCTGTGGGAATTGCATTGCAAAATATCTGGGTTTCATGGCCTCTGCTTTCTAAAGACCCTGGTATTCCCCAGTGAGAGAACCCGAATGCCCCGAGATGTTTTCCAGAGTATCCACACAGTAAGGTGGGGGATGGTGCCAAGAGCCATCACTCTGATCTCTGCGCAGGCATCTCTACCTCTGTGCTGTGCACCAACCTTTACCTGTGTGTCCTTCTCCTGGGGAGAGTCTGCACTCCTCTGGTTGCTTCTCAGAATCAAATCCATGCCTAAACCTTACACTCTGCCCTCCTGTCTGCTTAAAAGTGCATTGTGGTAATTTAGCACCTGTTGTGTATGCTCATTTTTTTTTTTTTTGTACATGAATGGTGCCTCTTTTGTAGTAGATGGTATATATTTGGTTGCAAAAGTCAGTTTGCAACTCAAACTGGCTCAAGCCTCTACCCTCTACCCCCTCTAAGTGCATCAGCCCTTCTTGTTGAAAAGTCCAGGACTCATTCACTGGGCAGAGTGAAACCAGAAGTTTATCCATGGTTTTTGGCTTGCTCTGCCCATATCTCCCTCTTTTCTTTTTGCTCATGTATTCATCTGGCAGGCTAAGTCCTCAGAGTCGTCATAGCTTCATACAGTTGCAGCTTGTGTCTTGCCCATGCTACATGCCTGACCTAAGCAGCAGATGGAATCTGCTCATTGTAGTTACTTAGGGACCCACATTGACTTGTGCCTCTGTTCTCCCAATGACGTGGAAAATGGAGCATGGCAAAATGTGTAGTTGTCTCAAAGCCTACAGGAAGTACAGGTCACTTCTGCTCACATCTCACTGACTAAAACCAGTCAGATGGGCATGTCTGTATTCAGAGTGGGAGTGCAGTCCTATCCTGTGCCTGAACTGAAAGGAAAAACAGCACTTGTGGACAGATAAGCCCTGATGTTGAACACACATGGGTTTCTTTTGCATTGTTGTTATCTGCCTGCACTGTATTTCCATACACACCCCATCCTCCATGCTTACCTGACTCCACTGTTATCTTTTAAATGCTTTTTTATTTCTCCGTGGAAAAAGAGGTCATTTTCTTATTACTAGAGACCAAGTTCTTGAAATTGACTTTTTGGAGCCAAGTCTGGGCCATGTGTGTATCCTTGAATCTTTCTGGGAACCAAGGAAGTGGGAAATGCCCCGCCTGAATTATAAATGGGGAGAGTAGCTGCGGAGGGAGGAGAGGTCTGGGGAGGGTAGCTTGGGGGTGCTACTCATCACAGTAAACGCAAGGCGGAACAGGTGCGAGGCAAAGGCAAGCAAATGCCATGGACACTCCTGTGTTCCCTACTAGATTCATCATTTCTTGAACAAAGATGCTTAATACTTTTTTTTTTAATATGCCATGGAAAATGTTTAAGATAGTATCTTTCTTAAGTTGTTGCTTATTTATTCATTCATTTATAATAATATAATTATATTAGTATTATTTGTTATTGTTGTTTAGTCGCTAAGTTGTATCCAGTTCTTTTGCAACCCCATGAACTATAGGCCACCAGGCTCCTCTGTCCTTGGGATTTCCCAGGCAAGAATACTGGAGTGGGTTGCCATTTCCTCCTAGAGGGGGTCTTTCCGACCCAGAGATCCAACCCGGGTCTCCCTCCTTGCAGGCAGATTCTTTACTGTCTGTGCCAGGGTTTTAAACCCAGTAAGTGCAGCTCTGTGTTCCACCCATATAATTATTTACTGAGCAGCCACTTGATATATTTTAATACATTTTTCCTCACACTGCACAGTATATCCCTCATCATTAATGCAGATTGAAAGGCAGAGAAGGACTTAATTCCGCAAGATCAAGGGGAGTGTTTCTGTCAGTCAACCCAAGGAAAGAAGTTAATGGGGTGTGTGTGTGTGTGTGTGTGTGTGTGTGTGTGTGTGTGTGTGTGTGTATGTATATATATAGTTTAATATTCTCCTTCCAGTCTTCCATGTTATTAATGACCTTTGTACATTTTCTTGATGAAACACCCATTCCATGTTTGGTTGAAAACCTCCTCTATCACTAAGAGGAGCAAATATTTTGATAAGTGGTTTTCTCAGATCTGGAATCTCTGCGGAGAAACCATTGCCCGAGGCTGCATGCCCTACTTTGTTTGCTGTCTTGTCCTGTGCCAGCCAAGATCAGGGTATTTTGCTTTCCTTTGTAGTTTGAAGACATCTAGCAGCTTGTCACAACTTCCAGAATCTTTGAGGAAATGAAGTCTGAATACCAAGACAGTAATTTTCCCATTATCCCAGTGGGTCGGTGTTCAACTTGATACATTGTAATTTTAACAAGGAAGTTACAAGAAAAGAATTTCATACTGTGCCTCTGTAGAAAGGTGAAATAAAATAGAATGCAATTCCCATTTGTTCTTCTGTAGCTCATTTTGACAGCTAAAAGAACTCTTAAATGGGCACAGATAGATCCCCTTTTAATCTGTTTATCTGATATATTAAAATTACATTTTTAGTTTTGTTTATTTTAGACAGTACAATCATTAGGTTTTGTTAAGAAAGCCATTTAGTATTTCAAGATGATAGGTACTATAAAGGTTTTTTAAAGAGTTTTAATTTTACACTGTGTTTTAAAGTATACATATACTTAATGTTTAATGATCAAGTCAGCATGTATTGTCTTTGGTATGTCCTACAAAAGGCAAATTTTATTCTATAAGAGATTTTGGGTCAATTGCAAATATGACATTTAATTCAGCTTATTATACCATAAAGGGTGGTCAGTTGTATGTAGTGTTCTGCTTGTCTAAAACCTGACTTCAAAATAAGAAATCTTATGCAATTTAAGCCCACAAATGTCAGTAAATGATTAATTCTGTAGTTTGCAGAACTTGATTTCCTCAGTTCTTTTGCAGAAAATCCAGGGAGTTTAGACTTATACACCATTATTATTTAACATTGAAAGCAATGTGAATTAGATACTCCAGTTCTGTTTCAATCGTATGTAAGTTCAGTCTGGGATTTACAACTTTTTTTTTTTTTTACAACTTTTAATTTGATTCTCCCTGTCACTCTAGCTTGGATTCATTTGTGCAGGTCCTCACTTGTGACTTGCGAATATGGACCCATCAGAACCCTTCAGTCTAATGACTCTCAATGCATGTAAAAATATCAGCTACAATATTTTTTTTAAAGCAAGATAGGCCACTTCCTATCTTCTTCCTTTCAAAGGAATTTGAAAATAAGTAACTCTGTGTTACTTATTCAACTGGTCGGATTAAAGAAGAACAAAGCAGAATGGCCATCTTTCTTCCTTCTGGACTTTGGATTCTGTATAAAGATGTGACATCCAATCAGAGACAGCCATCTTACAATCAGGAGGGGATGAACTGTTTTCCTGAGGCTTTCAGGATGGAAAGATGGAAAGAATCTGAGTTCTTAATGAGAAGAACTTACTCAATCCTTACTCTATCTCTTATCCATTTGCCATCTTTGAGCTTGGTACTTGTTTAAGCCTCAGTTTCCTCAAATGTCAAATGAGAATAATAATAGGAGCTATTTAATTGTCCTGTTGCAAGGATCACTTACAATAATATACATAAAACAGATTGTAAGTACTGTGCTGCAGTTCATACCTTTTGAGAAACAAGATAATATAATGACATGTTATATTCCTGTATATTGTCTCATTTGGATGTCAACAACTGTATCAGGTATCACATTCTACTATAAAAAGTAAAGTATAAAATTTACATATAATAATCATATATTACAATTGTATTGCCTCTAATTATCCATCCTGGAGACATGTTTGATTTAGGTTTTATTAACAATATAATCTTTACTGTGACTATGATTATCAGTTACCACCTCTGTTTGTGTTGTTGCCAGACTATTTATGTAGATAAGAAATAAGTACTGTTATCTCCATTTTTGTCAAGTGGAAAAGCTGAGGCTTTCAAAGAATAAGTACCTTGGTAAAAACTCACAGAGGTTTTTGGATAAGAACCAGGAACAAGAGCCAGGACTGGAAGTTAGAAGTCTGGAAAACCTGCACTTAGAACCCCTGTAATTGCCTCTCGCCTGCATGCGTGCTCGGTTGCTTCAGTCTTGTCCGACTCTTTGTGACCCTGGGACTGTAGTGGTCCGGGCCCCTCTGTCCGTGGGAATTCTCCAGGCAAGAATACTGGAGTGGGTTGCCCTCTTCCAGGGGATCTTCCCAACCCAGGGATTGAACCCGAGTCTCCTGCAGTAGAGAATCTGCTCCTGAGCTACTGGGGAAGCCCTTTATTGTCTTCTTATTGGACTCTAAATAAGCATACATGTGAAAAGTAAGCAATAAAAATAGAGCAATTCTGTACTTCAGATTTCTAATCTTCCTTAACAGATTATTTTCATTTTAAATAGTTGAAGCATAATTAACATGCAATTAAATGCATAGGTCTCATATGTTCAAATTGATGTCTTTTGACAATTAATTACCCTCAGGTTGTCACAAATGGGTACCCAAAACAAGATATAGGACACTCATGGCCCTTTCTAGTCAATCCCAAGCCCCTCGCCCCTGCCACAATAGATTTTTACCTGTTCTTAGACTTCTTATAACCTGAAGCATCATGTATATATTCTTAATAGTATGGCTGTTTTGTTCAGCATCATGTTTTTCAGATTTATGTCAAGTAGTGTTGCATCTACCAGTGTTTTTCTTTTTTTTTTGATTGAGTATTTATCTTTCACTACAGGGATATATCATAAACTGTTTATTCATTGGTCTCCTGTTGGACATATGGTTTGCTTTCCATGTTTCCACTCTCGGACTGTTGTTATACTAACTGTGTTTTCTTAGGTTCTGTTATTTGTCTCTTTGACATCTGTTAATTACAGGGCCAAACTACTGGCCAGAGCTGTTTATCTCTCCCGTGTGATCCAGAGTCCATATTCTGAACCACCTCCTTTATGGACTCTCATGCACCAAGCCAGTATTTCCATAGCTCTAGATCAATCCAGCAGAGAAGGCAATGGCACCCCACTCCAATACTCTTGCCTGGAGAATCCCATGGACAGAGGGGCCTGGTGGGCTGCAGTACATGTGGTCACTAAGAGTTGGACATGACTGAGCGACTTCACTTTCACTTTTCACTTTCATGCATTGGAGAAGGAAATGGCAACCCACTGCAGTGTTCTTGCCTGGAGAATCCCAGGGACGGGGGAGCCTGGTAGGCTGCCGTCTATGGGGTCGCATAGAGTCGGACATGACTGAAGTGACTTAGCAGCAGCAGATCAATCCAGAATCCTGGGGACAGTTGCTATGCCACAGAACCCACTCTTAATTATTCAAATCAGCCAATCCTAAACTGTATATTCAGCCCTGCCTTGCCCTCTTCCCAAGAAAGTTCAGATCATTTCAGTTGCTAAGTCGTATCTGACGCTTTGCAATGCCATGGACTGCAACATTGCAGGCTTCCTTGTCCATCACCAACTCCCAGAGTTTACTCAGACTCATGTCCATTGAGTTAGAGATGCCAGCCATCTCATCCTCTATCATCCCCTTCTTCTCCTGCCTTCAATCTTTCCCAGCCAGAGGTTCTTTTCAAATGAGTCAGTTCTTTGCATCAGGTGACCAAAATATTGAAGTTTCAGCTTCAGCATCAGTCCTTCCAATGAATATTCAGGACTGATTTCCTTTAGGATGGACTGGTTGGATCTCCTTGCAGCCAAACATCTTCTCAATTGTGTCTGACTCTTTGCAATCCCATCGACTATTGCCTATCAGCCTCCTCCATCCATGGAATTTTCCAGGCAAGAGTACTGGAGTGGGTTGCCATTTCCTTCTCCAGGGGATATTCCCGACCCAGGGGTCAAACCCAGGTCTCCTGCACTGCAGGTGGACACTTTACTATCTGAGCCACCAGGAAAGCCCTCTTCTCCAACACCACAGTTCAAAAGCATCAATTCTTCAGCACTCAGCTTTCTTTATAGTCCAACTCTCACATCCATACCGGACTACTGGAAAAACTATAGCTTTGACTGGACAGACCTTTGTTGGCAAAGTGATGTCTCTGCTTTTTAATATGCTGTCTAGGTTGGTCATAGCTTTTCTTTCAAGGAGCAAGAGTCTTTTAATTTCATGGCTACAGTCACCATCTGCAGTGATTTTGGAGCCCCCCCAAAAAAGTCTGTCACTGTTTTCATTGTTTCCCCATCTATTTGACATGAAATGATGGTACTGGATGCCATGATCTTAGTTTTCTGAATGTTAAGCTTTAAGCCAACTTTTTCACTCTCCTCTCTCACTTTCATCAAGAGGCTCTTTAGTTCTTCTTCGCTTTCTTCCATAAGGTTGGTGTCATCTGCATATCTCAGATTATTGATATTTCACCTGGCAGTCTTGATTCCAGCTTCATCCAGATTCATCCAGTCCAGCGTTTCTCATGATGTACTCTGCATATAAATTAAGTAAGCAGGGTGACAATATACAACCTTGATGTACTCCTTTTCTGGTTTGGAACTAATCTGTTGTTCCATGTCCAGTTCTAACTGTTGCTCCCTGACCTTCATACAGATTTCTCAAGAGGCAGGTCAGGTGGTCTGGTATTCCCATCTCTTTTAAAAATTTTCCACAGTTTGTTGTAATCCAGATAGTCAAAGGCTTTTGCATAGTCAATAAAGCAGAAGTAGATATTTTCCTGCAATCTCTTGCTTTTTTGATGCTCCAACGGATGTTGGCAATTTGGTCTCTGGTTCCTCTGCCTTTTCTAAATCCAGCTTGAACATCTGGAAGTTCACGGTTCACATACTGTTGAAGCCTGGCTTGGAGAATTTTGAGCATTACCTTACTAGCGTGTGAGATGAGTGCAATAGTGTGGTAGTTTGAGCGTTCTTTGTCATTGCCGTTTTGGGGATTGCAATGAAAACTGACCTTTTCCAGCCCTGTGGCCACTGCTGAGTTTTCCAGATTTCCTGGCGTATTGAGGGCAGCTCTTTCACAGCATCATCTTTTAGGATTTTTACAGCATCATCTCTTAGCTCATCTGCACAGTGCTGGAGGGGTGGCTGTGTTGTACTGGAGCAACTTTGAGGAGATAGGCCATGTCCAAGGGCAAAGGAGAAGCCCCAGCAAGACAGTAGGAGGCGTGAAATCTTGTTTAGAATCAAACCCTGTACCTGTCAGAGATACTGAGAGGGCTCAAACAAACCTTGTGCGCACCAGGACCCAAAGACCCCACGGAGACTGAGACAGACTGTGTTTGAGTGTCTCCTGTGGAGATATGGGTCAGCAGTGGACTGCTGCAGGGGCAGGGGCCCTGGGTGCTGCAGACTTGGGTATGGCATAAGCCCCCTTGGAGGAGGTCACCATTAACCCCACCATAGAGCCACAAGAACTTTACACAGGACTGGAGAAATAGACTTTTGGAGGACACAAACAGAACCGTGTGCATACCAGGACCCAGGAGAAAAGATCAGTGAACCCGCAAGAGAATGACCCATACTTACCCGTGAGTCTCCAGAAGTCTCCAGTGGAGGTGTGGGTCTTAGTGGCCTACTGCAGGGTCGGGATCACTGAGTGTAGCAGTGCCTACCTGGGACCTTTTGAAAGAGGTTGACATTGTCTTCATTATCTCCACCATAGTTTGGCCCCAGGTCTTGTCTAACTCAGTGAAACCAAGCCATGCCATGTGGGGCCACCAAAGACGGTCGGGTCATGGTGGAGAGGTCTGACAGAATGTGGTCCACTGGAGAAGGCAATGGCAAACCACTTCAGTATTCTTGCCTTGAGAACCCCATGAACAGTATGAGAAGGCAAAAAGATAGGACACTGAAAGAGAAACTCCCCAGGTCGGTAGGTGCCCAATATGCTACTGGAGATCAATGGAGAAATAACTCCAGAAAGAATGAAGAGATGGAGCCAAAGCAAAAATAACACCCAGCTGTGGATGGGACTGGTGATAGAAGCAAGGTCCGATGCTGTAAAGAGCAATATTGCATAGGAACCTGGAATGTTAGGTCCATGAATCAAGGCAAATTGGTAGTGGTCAAACAGGAGATGGCAAGAGTAAATGTCAACATTCTAGGAATCAGCAAACTAAAATGGATGGGAATGGGTGAATTTAACTCAGATGACCATTATATCTACTACTGTGGGCAGGAATCCCTTAGAAGAAATGGAGTAGCCATCATAGTTAACAAAAGAGTCTGAAATGCAGTACTTGGATGCAATCTCAAAAACGATAGAATGATCTCTGTTCATTTCCAAGGCAAACTATTCAATATCACGGTAATCCAAGCCTATGCCCCAACCAGTAATGCTGAAGAAGCTGAAGTCGAATGGTTGTATGAAGACCTACAAGACCTTTTAGAGCTAACACCCAAAAAAGATGTCCTTTTCATTATAGGGGACTGGAATGCAAAAGTAGGAAGTCAAGAAAAACCTGGTGTAACAGGCAAATTTGGCGTTGGAGTACAGTATGAAGCAGGGCAAAGGCTAGCATAGTTTTGCCAAGAGAACGCACTGGTCATAGCAAACACTCTCTTCCAACAACAGAAGAGAAGACTCTACACATGGACATCACCAGATGGTCAGTACCGAAATCAGATTGATTATATTCTTTGCAGTCAAAGATGGAGAAGCTCTATACAGTCAGCAAAAATAAGACTGGGAGCTGACTGTGGCTCAGATCATGAACTCCTTATTGCCAAATTCAGACTTAAACTGAAGAAAGTAGGGATGACCACTAGACCATTCAGGTATGACCTAAATCAAATCCCTTATGAATATACAGTGGAAGTGAGAAGTAGATTTAAAGGACTAGGTCTGATAGGCAGAGTGCCTGATGAACTATGGACGGAGGTTAGTGACATTGTACAGGAGACAGGGATCAAGACCATCCCCATGGAAAAGAAATGCAAAAAGGCAAAATGGTTGTCTGAGAAGGCCTTATAAATAGCTGTGAAAAGAAGAGAAGCGAAAAGCAAAGGAATAAAGGAAAGATATTCCCATTTGAATGCAGAGTTCCAAAAAATAGCCAGGAGAGATAAGAAAGCCTTCCTCATCGATCAATGCAAAGAAATAGAGGAAAACAACAGAATGGGAAAGACTGGAGATCTCTTCAAGAAAATTAGAGATACCAAGGGAACATTTCATGCAAAAATGAGCTCAATAAAGGACAGAAATGGTATGGACCTAACAGAAGCAGAAGATATTAAGAAGAGGTGACAAGAATACACAGAAGACCTGTACAAAAAAGATCTTCATGACCCAGATAACCACAGTGGTGTGATCACTCACCTAGAGCCAGACATCCTGGAATGTGAAGTCAAGTGGGCCTTAGAAAGCATCACTATGAACAAAGCTAGTGGATGTGATGGAATTCCAGTTAAGCTATTTCAAATCCTGAAAGATGATTCT
The DNA here is from genome assembly GCF_023699985.2 of Odocoileus virginianus. Lineage (NCBI taxonomy): Eukaryota > Metazoa > Chordata > Mammalia > Artiodactyla > Cervidae > Odocoileus > Odocoileus virginianus. The sequence continues at coordinate 24,395,614 of NC_069699.1, forward strand.
GTGAAAGTGCTGCACTCAATATGCCAGCAAATTTGGAAAAGTCAGCAGTGGCCACAGGATTGGAAAAGGTCAGTTTTCATCCCAATCCCTAAGAGAGGCAATCCCAAAGAATGCTCAAACTACTACACAATTGCACTCATCTCACACACTAGTAAGGTAATGCTCAAAATTCTCCAAGCCAGGCTTCAGCAATATGTGAACCAAGAACTTCCAGATGTTCAAGCTGGTTTTAGAAAAGGCAGAGGAACCAGAGATCAAATTGCCAAGATCCACTGGATCATCGAAAAAGCAAGAGAGTTCCAGTAAAACATCTATTTCTGCTTTATTGACTACACCAAAGCATTCAACTGTGTGGATCACAATAAACTGTGGAAAATTCTTCAAGAGATGGAAATACCAGACCAGCTGACCTGCCTCTTGAGAAACCGGTATGCAGGTCAGGAAGCAACAGTTAGAACTGGACATGGGAGAACAGACTGGTTCCAAATAGGAAGAGGAGTACGTCACGGCTGTGTATTGTCACCCTGCTTATTTAACTTATATGCAGAGTACATCATGAGAAACGCTGGGCTGGAAGAAGCACAAGCTGGAATCAAGATTGCCAGGAGAAATATCAGTAACCTCAGATATGCAGATGACACCAGCCTTATGGAAGAAAGCGAAGAAGAACTAAAGAGCCTCTTGATGAAAGTCAAAGAGGAGAGGGAAAAAGTTGGCTTAAAGCTCGACATTCAGAAAACTAAGATCATGGCATCTGGTCCCATCAGCTCATGGGAATAGATGGGGAGTCAGTGGAAACAGTGTCAGACTTTGTTTTTTTGGGCTCCAAAATCACTGCAGATGGTGACTGCAGCCATGAAATTAAAAGACGCTTACTCCTTGGGAGGAAAGTTATGACCAACCTAGATAGCATATTAAAAAGCAGAGACATTACTTTGCCAACAAAGTTCCGTCTGGTCAAGGCTGTGGTTTTTCCAGTGGTCATGTATGGTTGTGAGAGTTTGACTGTGAAGAAAGCTGAGCACTGAAAAATTGATGCTTTTGAACTATGGTTTTGGAGAAGCCTCTTGAGAGTCTCTTGGACTGCAAGGAGATCCAGCCATTAACTGGGAGGGAACACCGCCCCACCCATCAACAGAAAATTGGATTAAAGATTTACTGAACATGGCCCTGCCCATCAGAGCCAGACCCAGTTTCCCCCTCAGGCAGTCTCTTCCATCAGGAAGCTTCCGTAAGCCTCATATCCTTCTCCATCAGAGGGCAGACAGACTGAAAACCACAGTCATAGAAAACTAACCGATCTGATCACATGGACCACAGCCTTGTCTAACTCAATGAAACTGTGAACTATGTCCTGTAGGGCCACCGAAGACGGATGGGTCATGTGGATAGTCCTGACAAAATGTGGTCTGCTGGAGAAGGGAATGGCAGACCACTTCAGTATTCTTGCCTTGAGGACCCCATGAACAGTATGAAAAGGCAAAAAGATAGGACACTGAAAGAGGAACTCCCCAGGTTGGTAGGTACCAAATATGCTACTGGAGAAGAGTGGAGAAATAACTCCAGAAAGAATGAAGAGACAGAGCCAAAGCAAAAATAACACCCAGTTGTGGATGTGACTTGTGATGGAAGTAAAGTCCAATGCTGTTAAGAGCAATATTGCACAGGAACCTAAATGTTAGGTCCATGAATCAACAAATTGGAAGTGGTGAAACAGGAGATGGCAAGAGTGAATGTTGGCATTTTAGGAATCATTGAACTAAAATGGACTGGAATGGGTGAATTTAACTCAGATGACCATTATATCTACTACTGTGGGCAAGAATCCCTTAGAAGAAATGGATTAGCCATCACAGTCAACAAAAGAATCTGAAATGCAGTACTTGGATGCAATCTCAAAAATGACAGAATGATCTTTGTTCGTTTCCAAGGCAAACCATTCAGTATCACAGTAATCCAAGTCTATGCTCTGACCAGTAATGGTGAAGAAGCTGAAGTTGAATGGTTCTGTGAAGACCTACAAGGCCTTCTAGAACTAACACCCCCCCAAAAAATGTCCTTTTCATTATAGGGGACTGGAATGCAAAAGAAGGAAGTCAAGAGATACTTGGAGTAACAGGCAAATTTGGCCTTGGAGTACAGTATGAAGCAGGGCAAATGCTAGCATAGTTTTGCCAAGAGAACGCACTGGTCATAGCAAACACCCTTTTCCAACAACACGAGAAAACTCTACAGATGGATACTATCAGATGGTCAACACCGAAATCAGATTGATTATATTCTTTGCAGCCAAAGATGGAGAAGCTCTGTACAGTCAGCAAAAACAAGACCAGGAGCTGACTGTGGCTCAGATCATGAACTCCTTATTGCCAAATTCAGACATAAATTGAAGAAAGTAGGGAAAACTACTAGACCATTGAGGTGTGACCTAAATGAAAGCCCTTATGAATATACAGCAGAAGTGAGAAATAGATTTAAGGGACTAGATTTAATAGACAGAGTGCCTGAATAACTATGGACAGAGGTTCATGACATTGTACAGGAGGCAGGGATTAAGACCATCCCCAAGAAAAAGAAATGCATAAAGGCAAAATGGTTGTCTTAGGACACCTTACAAATAGCTGAGAAAAGAAGAGAAGCGATAGGCAAAGGAGAAAAGGAAAGATATGCCTATTTGAATGCAGAGTTCCAGCGAAGAGCAAGGAGAGGTAAGAAAGCCTTCCTCAGTGATCAATGCAATGAAATAGAGGAAAACAAGAGAATGGGAAAGACTGGAGATCTCTTTAAGAAAATTAGAGATACCAAGGAAACATTTCATGCAAAGATAGGCACAATAAAGGTCAGAAATCGTATGGGCCTAACAGAAGCAGAAGATATTAAGAAGAGGTGGCATGAATACACAGAAGAACGGTACAAAAATGATCATCATGACCCAGATTATCACGATGGTGTGATCACTCACCTAGAGCCAGACATCCTGGAATGGGAAGTCAAGTGGGCCTTAGAGAGCATCACTACTAACAAAGCTAGTGGAGGTGATGGAATTCCAGTTGAGCTATTTCAGATCCTGAAAGATGATGCTGTGAAAGTGCTGCACTCAATATGCCAGCAAATTTGGAAAAGTCAGCAGTGGCCACAGGACTGGAAAAGGTCAGTTTTCTTTCCAATGCCAAAGAAAGGCAATGCCAAAAAATGCCTCCTTAGAAAGGCTAAGTCTTATGCCTTCACCGCTGTCCTGCTTCTCCTTAAAAAAACTGGTGTTTTCCCATGTCCCCTTGTGTGGCCTGGCTTGTCCCCTTCTCTTGGAATGTGGAAGCTGTGAGTCTTCTTTCAGTGGCATTTCCCTCTCTGTGTCTTCACTCAGTCACCTTCATAATTTAAAATCCCATAGGCAGAAGTGAGACTGTTTGAACTGTGTTTTGGGCTTTCTTTTTGACTCAGACAGTAACAAATATGTCTGCAATGGAGGAGACTTTGGTTTGATCCCTGAGTCAGAAAGATCCCCTGGAGAAGGGAATGTCATCTCACTCCAGTATCCTTGCCTTGAGAATTCCCTGGACAGAGGAGCCTATCTGGCTACAGTCCATAGAGTTGCAAAGAGTTGGACATGACTGAGTGACTAACCCCACAGAAACGTGCATATCATTCATTTTGAGCACTTGCTTTAATTTCTCTGAGTTAAATACCTAAGTGTAGAACTTCTTTGTCCTTGGGTCATACACATATGCATGCACAAACACACACACATTTTGTTTTCTAAAGTGGTTGTACCAATTTGCATTCCCATCAGCACTCTTTGGAAGTTTCCATTACAGTTCTTGTTTGGGATATTTCTGTCAGTATTTTTTATTTTAGCCATTCTAGTAAAAGAAAAAGTGTTTAGTACTATGATTTTAATTTGCATGACTAATGACTGTTAAGCATCTTTTCATATGCTAGTTTATCATTTATACATCTCCTTCTGGGGAGAGTTTGTTCAATTCTATTGCCTTTTTTTATAGGGCTTTTTATATTTTTATCTTTTACTTACATATTCAACATACAAGTTGACTGCTAATATTTTTCCTGACTGGCTTGTCTAGTAATATTTTAAATGACATTGTGATGAGAAATTTTTAATTTTGAAAGAATCCAATTTTTAATTTTTTTAAAGTTGTTGAGTTTTTGTTTGTCCTGCCCATGGTTACAAAAGTATTCTTGTATATGATGTTCTTGAAGCTTTCTGGTTTGCTGTTTTATGTTTAGATGTATGCAAGTGGAAGTGAAGGTCACTCAGTCATATCCAGCTCTTTCAACCCCGTGGCCTATACAGTCCATTGAATTCTCCAGGCCAGAATACTGGCATGGGTAGTCTTTCCCTTCCCCAAGGGATCTTCCTGACCCAGAAATCTAACTGGGATCTCCTGCATTGCAGGCAGATTCTTTACCAACTGAGCTATCAGGGAAGCATGAGCCATGTTAGATCTATGAGCCATGTCAAATAAGTGTTTGTTGATGCAATGACATAGGTTTTGAGGATTTTTAATATATAGTTATCTGTTTCTCTAATAACACTTATTAAAAACACTTCCCTCATGAAATGCCTTGGTACCTTGTTTTAATAACAAAAACATTGACCTAACATTTGGGGTCTGTTTCTGAAGTCTGTCTTCTCTTTAATGATCTATTTGTCTATCGATGTAAATTCAACACTGTCTTAATTGTTCTTTGAAATCAGTTAGTGTTTTTAAAATGTGTTCTTCTTTGAAATTTGTTTTGGTTATTCTAGATCCTTTGCAGTTGCATATAAATTTTAGAGTCATCTTGTCTGTTTCTTCAAAAGGGCATGTTGGGATTTTGAAAGGAATTCCATTGAAGCTATAAGACACTTTAGGATGAATGGACTTCATAACAATATTGAGTCTTTAAATCAATGAGTGTTGCATAGCTTTTTATTTCAGTTCAGCTCAGTTCAGTCGTTCAGTTGTGTCTGACTTTTTGTGACCCCATGAATCGCAGCATGCCAGGCCTCCCTGTCCATCACAAACTCCCCAAGTTTACTCAGACTCATGCCCATCAAGTCAGTGATGCCATCCAGCTATCTCATCCTCTGTTGTCTGCTTCTCCTCCTGCCCCCAATCCCTCCCAGCATCAGGGTCTTTTCCAACGAGTCAACTCTTCGCATGAGGTGGCCAAAGTATTGGAGTTTCAGCTTCAGCATCAGTCCTTACAATGAACACCCAGGACTTATCTCCTTTAGGATGAAGCTTTTTATTTAGGTCATCATTAATTTAACTCACCAATATTTGTGGTTTTCAGTGTAGAAATATTGCACATACTTGTTATATTTCTTCCTGGATATATTGATGGTTTTACATGCTATTGTAAGTATAATTTTAAAATTTCACTTTCCAACTTGTCATTGTTATATTTAGAGATACAATTAATTTTAGTGTGTTGTCCTGATATTCTGCATTTAATCTAATTCTGCACATTTTAATCTAAGCAGTTGTGTGTGTGTAATGTGCATGTATGTGCCTGTTTTATACATTTTATGGTGTTTTCTAAAACACAGTTACAATGTCTGTCAATGAGAGTTTTATAAATATTTCTATCTGAATGCCTTTTATTTTCTATTTCCTTTGCCTGCTTTATTACATTGTCTAGAATCTCCAGTACCATGGTAAATACATGTGGTTACAGAAAACATGCTTTCTGTCTCCCTGATGGTATGGGAAACGGGTTTAATTTTTACTATTAACAAAAGTGCTGTGGGTTTTTGTTATAGATAGAGGTTTTTGTTGTTGTTGTTGTTGGTGGTGATAATCAGTGTATTTTGATGATTGCTTAGTATTACTACTTTGTTGAAGGTTTTATTGTGAGGATCATGGCTTTTGTTTATATGCATTTTCTTCTTACATTGAAAGTGCTTATTTTATTAACATGGCGGTATTACACTGAATAGTATTTTGAATGCTAAACTGATTTTATCCTCTGGGGTAAACCACGTATTTTTCATGATATTTTACTTTTTTATATATTGAATGTTTGACTTGCTAGTACTTTTAAGGAGTTTCGCATTTTGTAGAATCTTAAGGGCCTTTTTTTTTTTCGCATGAGAAAATATTGGTCAGTAATTTATAGTATTTTCTGATATTTTTAGTAACATGATAATGCTACCTCATAAAATGATTTAGGAAGTATTCTTCTTTCTCCTATATTCTGAAACAGTTTGTACAAAATAATTGTTATTTTCTTGATATTAGAACTCCTCAATGAAGTTATCTGGCCTAAGGCTTACTTTTTGGGAAGGGTTTTGATTTCAGGTTAAATTTCTTTAAGAGATATGGGGTAACTTTGATTTGCTGCTTCAGCTTGAATCAACTGGTATATTTTTGTTTTTGAAGCAATGTATCCTTTTCGTCAAATTTTGTGAATTTATGGCATAAAGTTGTTTGCAGTATCTTCCTTTATTATCATTTTAATATTTGCGGGATCTGTTGTGATACTGTTCATTTCATGATATTGAATTTTGTGGGTTTTTTTTTTCATGTGTTGAATTGCTGGTGATTTATCAATTTTATTAATATAGTCAAAGAAACTGTTTTACTTTGTTAATTTTCACTGTTGTTTGTGCCTTAAAATTTCATTTATTTATGGTCTTTTAGAAACATTTTCTTTGTTACATTCATTTTGAACTTCAGTTGCTCCTCTGTTTTTGCTTCTTAAAGTAGGCTCTCATATGATTAATTTTGAATCTTTCTTCTTCTCTGTTGAGACTTAGAACTATATACTTATAAGAATGGAATTCTATACAATGCACAATTTTGATAGGTTAATTTTTATTTTTTATTTTAAAGTATGTTCTATTTATATTTAATTTCATCTTTAAATTTGTGGTTTATTTTTTTATTTTACTTATTATTTCAATTCTTTGATGTTTTCAAAACTTAATTTATAGAGCAATGTGTGGCCTGTCTCCATGTATGTTCCAGATGCTCTTGAAAAAAATGTATTTTATGTTGTTGTTATATTAGGGATACATACACGCTGGTTAGGTACAATATGCTGATTTCTGTTTTTAGATTTTCTCTGTCTCTAGGAATTTTTCAGAGAGACAGGTAGAGTCTACTTGTTCTATGTATAACTGAGAAGGTTCATTTAAAATCTTCAACCATTACTGTAAATTTTTCTGTTTCTCTTTCTGATTTGTCAATTTGTACTTTTTTATACTGAAGCTCTGTTATGTGCTTACTCTTATAGGACTGTTATGTTTTCTTAATGATGTGATCTTTTTATCATTATGGAATGCTTTTTATTTTTAGCAGTAGTCTTTGGTTTAAAGTCTACTTCGTCTGTTGTTGGTTTGTAACACTAATTTTCTTACGTTTAAAGTTTGCATGGTAACCCTTTTTTTTAACCTGTGTATTTTCAATCTGTCTGTTACCTCTTTTTAAAGTGTATTTCTAATAAGGAGCATATAGTTGCTTCATTTTTATTTAATATAATAGTTCTGCCTCTTAGTTGCAACAGGTAGTCTGCCTACATTTAACTGTTGATGTGACTAGGTAAGAGTGTCATATGTCAGTATACATGAATTCACTCCTGATTTCTGTTGAGGAAGGGGACAAAGTCACCATTTTAATTTTTTAAATTTACTTATTTAATTCTTTAACTTTGTGAGATATAATCGACGAACTTGAGATTTTTAAATTAAAGCTAGGTAACTCTTTTAAAACCAGATAAAGCTTTTGCAACTAGTGATTGAAACCTTGTAATTTTTTCTCCCCTCCCCTAAGGCTTTTAGAACACATAGAAAATGTAATAAGTCCTGGGGCCCTTTATGGAAGGGGCCTTCATTTTGACCTTTGTGGAACATTCTGCTTTAGCCAACTTTGAGTTGTTAATGATTCCTGATTTCTTGATGGAGTACTCTTAGGGTTAATGAATGCACTTGTAAATGAAGTGCAGCATGGGCTTGTAGAGAACGGATGTCCACATTCCACTCTGTGGAAGAACAGTACTTTCATTTAACTCTAGATGACCTGCCAGCCTTTCATAGAACATGATTTCATTAATTCACTACTGGAAGTGATGCACTGCATGAGAATCTCTTTTGTGTGTGATTTGTAACTTTTTACATGAATTTCCAACAGTGGAGAAACCTTTGACTGTGGTATCTGGTAGTTTGATACTGAATTTTATGTACTGTTTTCTGTAGTGTTTTTATAGTTTCAACTTTTTCGTTTATATTTTACAACCAAAGTCTGGTTATAGGGCTGTTTGATATTCTACCTCTGTTAATAACTAGCTTAACAGAAATGGGAATTTTAAGTATACAGTCATTTAGGCTTTCTTTAACAGGGAGTTCATAAATAGCATTAACTTTACCTTATAAGGAAGTTGCTATTTTTGTTGTTTAATTTGCAAATTGGTATGGATTCATCAGAAATTTATTGTAATGGAAATATGGAAAATTTAAATAAATATATCCTTTTATTAAAAAACTCTAAAATGAAACTTCCATCAGTTAGGCATTCATTAGTAAAGTTAACAAATGTGTGTAAAATTACTGCCTTGGGCCAAGCATGTTTCAAGATTCTGCAAACTGCATATGTGTTGGTAACATAATTAATATTAAAATATCTAATCATAGGTTTCTGTCAGTAACATCCATCAGTAGTTCAGGAGAAAACTTTTGCCTAAAATTAATGTTAGCATGTGATCAAGTCTTCAGCTTTTGCCAGTGTTATAATGCTTATTTTTTGAAATACTCAACCTTCTTTTATTGTAAAGAAAGGTGATGGGTTACAAATGCTACTAATCAAGAATGGAAATGGCTTTTCTTTTTTGGGTGAGTGAGAACATATGGATGGTACTGGGAAGGAGTGATCATGAATAATTTAGAATAACTTGAGCTCTTGTGTGGTAGTAAAAATGAAATATGCATTGGTTAAATGAGAGAGAACTATGCTATTTGGGTTTGAGGTCATTGCAGTAACATACACGTACTCTAATTCTTTTTTTTCCCCTCCACTGTTGAAAATGTGTAATAGAATAAGTAATGCTGTGAAGCCAATCGAGGAATGAAGCCAGATGCATTTTAATGCAATCACTTGGGAAGTTTGAGCAGTTAGAAATCACAACTTCCAAGAAAGAAATTGCTGATATCCCTTAGATTAACGATCTGTTTTAGTGAAGGATCTCTTCATTTTTATAGTGCATGGAAGCATTTGATACTCATTTGATATTAGTTTATCCATTCATCTAAAACATCTTTGGAGTGGTTCCCTGCGTGGCTTTTCTCCTGACTTTAGGTCATGAGGACTTGACTTTGTATTCTGACTGTAGTAACTACATTGTTTTCTAGGAAGCAGTGTACTTTGTTTTGCTTCCTGAGTGAAGTAGGGACACAATAAACTTCCAGGAAGTGTTCATTTACATTACTCTCAGGTATAGTAGGAAGTCTGCTTGCAATTTCTCTCCTGCTTCTCCTTAGAAGGCCAAGGATGGTCACTGAGATTCTTCAGGAATTGTTGGTTAATCTGAAAAGTAACATCACCTTAAATGTGGGAGTTAGGATTTAAGGCTTTCTTTGAATTTGTTTCATTAAAAACATTAGGATGAGGTAGTTAGATAGCATCACAGACTCAATGGATATGAATCTGAGCAAACTCAGGGAGATAGGAAAGCCTGGCATGCTGCAGTCTATGGGGTGACAAACACTCGGACATGACTTAGCAACTAAGCAACAACATTAAAAACACACACTTGTTAAAGGAATTCCCTGGTGGTCCAGTGGTTAGGACTCCATGCTTTCGTTTAGGCGACCTAGATTCAATCCCTGGTCAGGAACTAGAAGGATCCTGCAAGCTGCACAGCATGGCCTAAAAGAAAAAAAAACACACTCACACACACACAGAAGCAAAAAACCATACATTTGTTTAGAGCCAGTACTGTGTAAGATTACTTTTTATCTTTTCTAAATAGGAAAAAACATCATTAAGCATTGGGGTATGCCCACCCCCCGCCGTTTTTTTTTTTTTTTTTTTTTTTTACTTAGTATAAGTTTATATCATCAGGAAAAAAATTTTTTTAAAGAGTAAGTACAGTTTAAGGATGTCAGTTTAAGGATGTTATAATAGAATCATGTATGATTAGCTTAATTTTTATCTCAGCCATTAAAAGACCTTTTTGTCTTACAATAAATGATTAATGTAGTTTCAATTTCTATAGATTTATGAAATCATTTCCTCCTTGCTTGTGGCTAGGTTAAGGATTATTGGTTTTGTACATTCAAAATATGGTATTTTGTCTGGTTAGGTTTCGGGGATAAATTTTTCTTCTTCCATTTAACTAGACGTATGTGATATTGAATTTTTTTCTATTTTAAATGGGAAGGATGAGGCTAGGCAGCTTCTTTCATTTTATTGATGAAAATATTGGAAGCTTGTTTGATATGCTTAGATCAGAGACCTGTGTTTATTTTCACATACCTGCATGGCAGGATAATTTCTGAAGATACAGATTTGTGTGTGATATTCCTACTGTTCCTTTCCACTGTCTCTCAGGGAAAATGTCAGATTCTGGCAATGAGGGAAGGACAAAAAGAAGAGAAAAGAGTAGGGAGGGGAATGAGTTGATGAAAAGCAGGAGGAGGAAGCTTAACATTGGAAGGAGGTGGAGGTCTGGGGTGTTGGAAGGAACAGTGCCTGTGGCCAGTCCTGCTCAGGTGGTAGAGTCTTCCCGCGCTTAGGCTGCGTTGGTTGAGGCAGCAGTACCTGTGGGGGACCTAGGGAAGCTGGGCTCTGGGTACCACGATGGCCACCCTAGAAATAGTTTACCCACCCAGGCTCGGCTCTGAAAAAGTAAACAAACATGCTGGGTTCTCAGAACCCTGTGGGCTGAGATGGTAGGTATTTCCATAGTAACCCAGTGGGCTGAGAAGCCGCTCAGAAAGATTTCACATGGTTTAAGACAGGGACACCCCAAATTGAAGGGAATTAGGGGAACAAAGCCAGACATGGATATATCTCCTTAAATCAAGGAGCCACAAAAGATTATGCTGTGCAGTTTGAAACACTCTGTGTGTGTGTGTGTGTGTGTGTGTGTGTGTATGCATGTATGCATATGTGTGTGTTGTGGTAGAGACTGAAGGGTCAGTGACTCACAATTACATATCTTAAAATCACTTTATTTTTAATAGGTAAAAAATTCTGAGAAAACATCTGTTTTCGTCACAGTTATTAGTATGCTGTTTAGTATCTCATATTCACTTTCTCACCAGTGGTTTTAATCTTTTTTCAGAGGTAGGACTAAGTATAGGGAGGTTTTGTGGCTCCTTGAGGAAATGTCTGGTATGAGCTGATTTTTCTGAGAATCTTACAAAAATAGGTTAATCTAATTTGGTAGCATCTGATTCCCCAAATTATTGGTACTATTGGAACAATTGAAAACATAGGGGTGACACTGGAAAAGGAAAAGGAAAAAGCTTGTTAAAGAAAAGTGACATGAATTCTGTTGGAAGATCTTGAAGTTCAAAAGCCTAAGTGGCTTTGGTTTCATCACAATGAAACATAGCCAGGAATTAAAGAACTTTATTTAGCTTTGTAAAAATGTTCTAAGCAGTATTCTTTTCTTTAAATATAAATCACATATCATTCAATTCACTAAAGTGTACACTTCAGTGGGTTTCAGTATACTCAAAAAGAGGGAAATTGTAAGAGTTGTGCAACCATCACTACTATTTAATTCCAGAAAATTTTAATAACCCTGAAAGAATCCTATACCCATTACAGTCACTTATTCTCCCTCCCCTCCAGTTCCTACCAATGACTAATCTGCTTTCTTTCTTTATGGATTTCTTAACACACGAAAGTCCATATAAATGGAATTATACAAGTGGACTTTTGTGCCCAGCTTCCTGTACTTAGCATAATGTTTTCCAGGTCCATCCTTGTTGTAGAATGTATCAATGATTATTTTTGTGGCTAAATAATATTCCATTCTGTGCACATAGTTCTGTTATTTTGCTGATTCTTTAGGATCGTTTGCATATAAAAATGTGTCATCTGAAAATTCTGTTATTTTAGACTTATGATAGAAAACAAAAATGGCATGATGCTTTTATGTCTGGCACATATATTTAAATCATTTGATTTTCAATAATCCATGTGGCATGGTAAATAAATAGTATGATTTTTAAATAAGTATTTCATTCTTATTTAATGTAAATATAAATAATCTTAACTTTTGACCTATGAGGAAAACTGAGACCCAAAGAAATTAAGTGAATTTCCCAAGGTCACATAGTCAACAAGTAATCAGTCAACCCAGAAACTGAATATTAATGATCTGGCTTGACAGCCCAGTCTTCTAACAATTGTGCTCTTCCAATAAGCAAAGAGAGGAAATAGAGTATTCAGTAAATGTATGTGTTTAGTTGTTTCTGTATCATTAAAATTTGATACATACATATGTTTTGTGTAGTTTAGCTATTTCTATATCAATATAGATTGTGTATAAATTTATATGCTTTTTCAAAATGAGAAAATATTTCATTGTATTATGAACTTTTTGTATCATTTAATGGGGATTCTTGATTAATGATAATATGAATAGAAATAGCTGTTATTTACTGAAGATTTACTCAGTCCAAGGCCCCTTTCTGAGGTGTGCGTGTGTATAGTTTAATTCTCACAACAGCCTCTATAAGTCTGATGCATTTTAATACTGAAACACAGCTTACGCGTATTGCTAAAGTCTCATTAGCTAAGAGACTTGGTGGGAGATTTGATGATGTTTTCCACAGATTACAAGTGCAATATCCTAGACTCAGTCCTAGGCTGTCTGCTTTAGGACGCCTCTGTTGAACTTTATATCACTACTTGCCTCTGTTGAGCAGTTTTCTGTGTTGAACAATCTGTATCTCCACTACCCCTTTAAAAGGCACATAATATTCCAGTAGTGAGTATACTGGAGTCTACTAATCAGTCCCTAACTGTTGGATATATAAGTTGGATATAATTTTGGCATGCCCTGAACCTTTGAAAGCATTTTCTTGTGTAGGTAGACCATGACTCCTAGACTTGCTTTTTATGGCTTGGCTTAGGCATTAACTGCTCTAAACTTTCATTCCTGTCAAAGTTATCTTCCATAACCAGAATAGCAGTGGTGATTTGTGAATTATCATATAGATTCAGAAATATAAGTGCAGAGGAAATACACTGACCTTACTCTGTGGCAGCCTGGTATTTTGGAACTGGTGCTTATGAAAGCGTGCACAGTTAAAGAGTCTTTTATTTATTTGACCTGCCCGGTCACCCACCCCCATCTCATGCCACCCTCAGACATAGTCTGCTGTGTCTGTCTCTTTATGTCCTTTCCCTGAGACTTGGGGTGTCCTTCAGGTTGAATAGGTCCTTTCCAACTTAGTGGTGGGTGTGCTGATGGATCCCCTCCATTGGTCTGGGTAGAAGGCAAGCTGCTCTGGGTGTCAGGCATTTAGGCAGGGAATCGTGTTCCCTGTGGAAACTGCCATCCCAGCTTGCTCTATGAAGATAAAAAGGCACTTCCATTCTCTTCAGTCCATCTAAGCACTAACTGTATTCCAACATGGTGATTTAAATATGGCTCTTAGAGTTCAGCCTGGGTACTTTCTTGGGGAGCTACTTAAAGGGTAGAATAATTCAGACTTTCCTCATTCTCCAGATTGCACATGTCTGTCCATGCAGGTAGACAGGTACCCCGCGCTTTGGTTTCTCTTGGCTTCTCCTAAACGCTTGCACTTATCACCAGTTTAAGTGCTGCACGGGGAAAGGAAAAATAGAGGTCAGCTTTTCTTATTTTAGAAATAGGAATTTTATAATCACAGATTTAATTATATAATTAATAAATATATCCTTTAATAAAATTCAAGTAGTATAGATAAGATTACCCACCATTCTAGGGACAGTCAGATTTAAGAGTTTCATTTGTACATTGTGGGCCTTTTACACACACACACATATATACTTGCACACACACACACACACACAGTAGTGTCCTATGTTGTTTTAAAAAGAATAACTTCATAATATGTCCTCTTGCATCATCCTTTTATCACTTAATATTATGTTGTGTTGTAGGTAGATCTGACTCTTTCTTTTATTCCATAGTGGAATATATCATAGTTTAATTAGCCATTCCCTTTCTGCTAAACGTCTATGTTGATTCCCGATTTTTGTTATTGGTCCCAGGGCTGTAGTGAATGTCATGGGCTGTGCCTCTTTCTTCAAATGTGGGAAGATTTCTCTTACATTAGATATTCAGAATTAATTGTTGGTTCATCAGTAAGTGTATCATGCAAAGATAAGTCCATTTTAAATTTTGATAATTTCCAGTTGCTGTTCAAAGCGATAATTCATTTCATTCCCTCAAGCAGTATAGGGGACTTCTTATTGGCCTCCTTTCTACCAGGTTTTGAAATGTGTGTTAACCTAATGGGTGAAAAGTGGCATTTTCTTTTAGCTTAGCCTTTCTTGGAGACCCAGGGAACTAAAATTCATTATGTGCATTGGTTGGAGACCTTTGGGTGTAGCTGTTCTTAGTGAAGAAAGTAGTAAAGCAAGGCAGGCCCCTTTCCTTTATTTAGAGGTAACTCAGAAACACTAAAGAAGTTGATAAGATTTGCACAGACTTGGAGCCTGTGGCAGGTGGAACACAGATGGTGAGGCAGTCAAGACAGAGGTCAGTATACGACCCAAAGCCACCAGTGAAATATTTGATAGTATACCTTATTTGACAGCTGTGAAAGACTGCAAAGCCAGAAAGAGAAAATATGAACTTGGGCAAAACTAATGGTTGAACAGGAAGAAGTGACAAAATATATTAACATGGGATTTCTAATTGGTGTTAGTCAAAGAGAGACCTAAGTTCTGTAGGCTTTGTTTCCTAGTTTCAGACTGTAAAATGATGGTTTCTAATGTGTATTATCTTCAGAAATGACTAGATTATTTTGACAGAAGCCATCAGTAAATATCTAAGTTCATGTTTCCTGTTGTGGTAGGTTTTTAACATGTCTGAACAATAGCTACCACTTTAGGACATAGAGGGTAGGTCCTTTGCTAAGTGCTTTATATATATGATTTTCCCTGGTGGCACAGCGGTAAAGAATCTACCAGCAATGCAGGAGACCGAGGTTCAATCTCTGGATTGGGAAGATTCCCTGGAGAAGAAAATGACAACCAACTCCAGTATTCTTGCCTGGAGAATTCCATAGACAGAGGAGCCTGGTGGGCTACCGTTCACGGGGGGCAAAGTGACACGACTGAGTCCTGGTGGGCAGAGTTGGACTCGAATGAGTGACTCACACTTAAATATATTAAGGCATTAAGAGGTTTTGAACTTCCCTGGTGGCTCAGATGGTAAAAGCGTCTGCCTACAATGTGGGAGACTGAGGTTGGATCCCTGGGTTGGGAAGATCCCCTGGAGTAGGATCCCACTCCAGTACTCTTGCCTTGAAAATCCCATGGACAGAGGACCCTGGTAGGCTACAGTCCATGGGGTCCCAAAGAGTTGGACACAACTGAGCGACTTCACTTTCACGTTCAAGGCATTAAAGCCTCTTAATAATCCTATTATGGAAGAGTTCTGTAAAACAGACAGTAAAATTGTACCCGTATTACCATGCATCAGGGTAATACAACAGTGAAAGGCCAAGTTTTAGGTCTGAACCACCGAGCTAATCACCATCTTCATAAAAGTCCAGGCCATATCCCAAGTCAGCCACATTAGAATCTGGGTGCATGGAGTGGGTGTGAGGAAGCAAGCTGCTTCTGCTACTGCTAAGTCGCTTCAGTCGTGTCCGACCCTAGGCGACCCCATAGACGGCAGCCTACCAGGCTCCTCTGTCCCTGGGATTCTCCAGGCAAGAACACTGGAGTGGGTTGCCATTTCCTTCGCCAGTGCAGGAAAGTGAAAATTGAAAGTGAAGTCGCTCAGTCGTGCCATACTCTTAGCGTCCCCATGGACTGCAGCCTACCAGGCTCCTCTGTCCATGGGATTTTCCAGGCAAGAGTGCTGGAGTGGGTTGCCATTGCCTTCTCCAGTGAGGAAGCAAGCATGCTGAGGTAACTTAAAGCTCCCCAAATGATGGAATGGTCAACCCAGGGTGAAAGCCACTGAATCCAGTGCTACTGCTGATAGGAGCATTGTCTAAAATACAGCAGTGCTTGTTATATGCCAGAGACCACATTAGGCACTTGAGATGTATTAAATGGCTTTCAAATTGCTTTCGCTACAATCCATATTATGAAATGGGCTTTTCTGGTGGCTCAGTCAGTAAAGAATCTGCCTGCATTGCAGAAGACTAGGGTTCCATTCCTGCTTATGGAGATCCCTTGCAGAAAGGAGTGGCTTCCCACTCCAATATTATTATCCAGAGAATTCCATGGACAGCGGAACCTGACAGGCTGTACAGTCTATGAGATCACAAAGAGTCAGACACGACTGAGCGACTGACACATAATATGAACTATATTTCATATTGTAACCAAGCACAAATATACAGATATACATAATTCCTAAGTTACACTTTCATGTAAAAACAGTTATCCATGCAGATGTGACACACTATGATGTTTCTATTCTATTGTGTTATAAATCACATTGTCTTAGGAATGCCTTAAATTCAAATATGAATAAATGCTCCACTGTCCTGTACCCAAGGAAAATGTTCAGTCTAAATATCAAATCCTTCTCAGAAGTAAGCAAATGCATTCAAGTTCAAGTAAATTAAAATCTGCAATCAAATTCCTTGTCTTTCAGTTACAATTTCAAAATCTTAAGTAACAGTTGTTTCCAGTTCCATTCCCTCTAATTCATTTTAAGTGATGCCTCAGAAAATTGGTGATCCTTGAGCCCCTGCAGTCTGAGGAAGACCTCAGAAATTGAGGCCAAGACTTTGATGCCTTTTCCTTTTTAAGAATCAGAGAGTTAATGTGACACACAAGATTATTACACAACATTGGCTCCACTACAACATAATCTGAATTAAAAAACAACAACAACAACAACAACAAAAAACCTGTCTCTAGTCTCCAGAGCAGTTATCCCAGGCAGCATATGTTTGCAGAAGCCAGCATTTAATGTTGCCAGAAATCCAGTGCTCCACTACCACAAGGAGCTGATAGAGAGTATCTTGCTTTCAACTTCGTTTGCAGAATCTTCACCACGAAAAGAAACTCTGTCTTCATGAGAGTTTAAAATTGATGCTATCCATTTGCCATCCCTGGGAGAAAAATCCACCTTTGCATACTGTTTTCAGAGAATGGTTTTTTTAGACATTAGCCTGTTTTGCAACATGTAGTAAGCAGGATTGCAAGGTGGCCCCAAGACTCCTGAGCCTCTGCTCTATTATATCATCTAATTGAATATGGATGGAGCTCTGTGAATATAATGAGATCTCACTCTATGCTACTGGTACCTTATAGGACAAAGAGATATTATCCATGTGGACCTGATCTTATCAGGCAAGCCCTCTAAAAGCAGAGCAGTTTGTCAGCTGGCTGTAGAGAGATGCGCTTCTCTTGACTTGGAAGGAAGCAGCCGTCTGTATTCTGGACTGTCTTGGGTTTCTATGTGTCAAGGACTCAGGTGCGAACTCTAGGAGCAGAGAGTGGTCTTTGGTTGACAGCTAACAGGCTACCAAGAACCTAGTTCTACAACTTTAACGATTAATTCTGCCACCAATCTGAGTCACTGTGGAAGAAGTCTCAGAGTCTCAGGTGAGGTCACATCCCCAGCTGACACCTTGAGGTCAGCCTGGTGAGACCCTGAGCAGAGGCCGCAGCCAAAACATGCCTGTACTACTGACTCACAGACGCTATGAAAGCCTAAATTTGTATTATTGTAACCAGTGAATATGTGGTCATTTGTTATGCAGCTACAGAAAATTAATAAATAAATAATAAAGGTCGCTTAGTCGTTTCCAACTCTTTGGGCCCCCATGGACTATACAGTCCATGGAATTCTCCAGGCCAGAACACTGGAGTGGGTAGCCTTTCCCTTCTTCAGGGGGGTCTTCCCAACCCAGGGATCGAACCCAGGTCTTGCACATTGCAGGCGTATTCTTGACCAGCTGAGCCACAAGGGAAGCCCACGGAAAATTAATATGCAAAGTGAAAAAAAGTGTGGTGATGGTAGCTCTGATTAGTAGGTCTTATTTATCTTAACTACTAGATATGTCTTCATTTTCACTCCATCCAGACCTGAATGGAGTGTGGGCTTTATCTTCTGACGTAGTATCTCTTGTGACGTTGTACATTTTCACTTCCCTGCCCCCACAGCCCTCCTACTGCCTCTGTGTTTCCCGGGGAAGATTTTTTTCTGCATCTTCTCTGGCAAACTTCCTCTAAGCTCATCCTAGGACTGGAGGCTGCTGTTGATGCTGCTGAAGCTTGTACCTCAGGAGCTATTGAAAACCAGTACTTCTGTTGGAAGACTTTATTTTGAAGTTCTGTTTGTTTCTCCATCCTGTTCCCTCAGGGTTCAGACCTTACTTATTTACCCACTTCAAAGGTCATAGTTAGGTCATCACTTAGTCACTAGGTGATTTGAAAGCTCTTTATTCTTGAATCCGTGGACCGGCAAAAGGACTTCAGTCTCAGCCTTACTACGACTTCCTGCCTGCGGCCCAGAATACAGAATGGTTTCTAGGGCTCTTTACTTGGTGCAGCTGTCCTGGGTCTGCTGCCCTGGTTCTGGGTGGCAAGTGGAGCAATGCTATTAGACATGGTAAAAATTGTTGTGCCTCTCAAAGCCTACAAATGCTTTTCTTCTGCTCAGTAAAATCTTGATCCCAACCTTGCCTGGAGATAGTGGTGTCTTTTTAGTCAACTACAGCAGCCAGCCCTTGTGGCTTGAAGCTTCCCACCTCTCCTGGTTGGAGACAGCGCTGCTTTCCCCACCTCGCCCCCATAACCCCCTGCCCTCAACCCCCGCGCTGCTGTTAGACTTGGCTTTCCTGCCGCTGAGCTTGCGCTTAAGGCCTGGGCTGGGCTTTAGTTCCTGTCTCTGTGTACACAGCTACTCACTTGGGCCGAAGCTCTGGTATCTCTCAGGCTGGACGCCCCGACGCTGACCCCTAGGTGAGGTCTTTTGTATTAGTGAATTTTTCAGGAAATGCTTCCAGAAGGGGCTGGTGGAGAAGTGAGGGTCAGCGTAAAGAAAGGGGAAGCAGCCAAGCCGTGTGCAGGTCCAGGCCAAGTCTTGGCTGAACTTGCTCCTGCAGGGAACTTGGGGTATAAATTACCCCTTGAAGTCTGTCCCATGTTAAGTGGAGGAAGCTGGGCCTTTTTTTTCCCACACATTCACCTCTTGGCTTTGGGTTATGCCATGTGATATAATTCCCAGGCATTTTTTGTTTTGTGCTTAGAAAGGCAATCCATCTCTAGGAATACAAGGAGAGATCTTTAATGGAGGTTACAGGTAACAGGAATGAATTTTTATAAACACAAAGCATGTAGAAACTGGAAGTTAGATACATAGGACCTGTCAAATGGATCCAAGCGGATCTTGGTAGAATAGCAGCTTTTTTCCCTAAGTCCTCCAAGTTCAAGATACCACAAGCCCCAGACATGAATCCTCTTTCTTAAGGCATGGCTGTTTAACCCTCTTGGCCTTACATAAGGTTTATCCATCTATTAATGTTTTTGGGGTTTTTTTTTTGCCCATAGTCTAAAGTTTAAGACTCAGTCATCAGAATTTCTTTGCTTTACCCACACGATAAAATGCAAGACTAAAAGCCACAGGTTTTAGTGTCTGAGAGCACCATGTGCTTCACCAGCTTTGACACTTGGATGTGTACTTCACAGTACCCGAGATAGTTCCCTGAAGCCTGAAGGCATTGAGAGTGCCCTCAATAAATAGAACCCCATTCACCTACTTACTTACATTCTGAAACAGTGGAAAATAAAGTCATCTGTGGAAGATAAATTATTACATTTGTTACTGGTAGAGGCCAAGTCGGAGAGCGGTTTTAGTGCTATGGGCTAAGTGGGCTTGTTAAGGCTGAACGCTACAACTAGCGCAGTGTATCCCCACTCTTATAAGCAAAGATGGACAGGGTCTCACTGCTCAGACTCTTGTTCTAGAAGAGCAGGAGAATGAGCATGGAATCATAGGATAGCAATGTGGAGTGAGCTGAGAATGTTCAGTTTATTGTTTCCAACTGGATCAGGCACTTGAATCACTCCACATGTCCAGGAGCAGGGAAATAAGAAGATGCAGTGGTAGGTTAATAAGATTGTGTCCACATAGAAGGAGTGGAGGAAATTGTTTTCCCCAAACACATATACATATGCTCACATTCAAGTGCAAACACATGTATTTAGAGTCTGTATTAAGACTTTCTGTAATGCAGATGAGACTATTTCCATTTGCCATCATCAAATCACTTAGGAATCAATACTCAAATAGCGCATAACATTTTTTTTTTTCAAGTTAGATACATGAGTTTCTTTGTTGGACAGCACTGAGAGAATATTGCCTTGCAGTCATTAAGAATTGATATTGATGATTACTAAAATGCTTAACAGTTTCTTTCTGCTTTCGTTTAGAAAGTTACAGGGCTGCCATGAGGAATGTCCTTGAGAACAGTCAGCAAGTGGGCTTCAATTAGTAACTCCCAGTTTACAGAGAAAGATCGAAAACTACAAGAACTGTTCCAATTTTGCTAATGCAAATATTCCTCTAGTTATTTTTCACAGGTTGACAATTTTTCAAGGAGAGGAAATCCAGTAAATTATAACCAACAATGTACTGAACCCAGCTAATTGTTCTCTCATTTGTATTCTCTTAGCTCTTTTACATACTCTTAAATTTCCCATCAAATTGTTTTTGTTTAGCTGTGTGTCTTCCCCCATGCAACTCTAAGCATCTTGAAAACAGATACCCAGAAGCAATTGTCAGGCTATCAGCAGAGGAAAATTATCTTGTGGAAAAAGCCTACACTCTTTATCTTCTCAAGATTCAAAAGGGTCTACCTCTTGGAAGATGGGCAGGTACCTTCTGTTTCCCACTAACAAAGTCTTTGTAGGTGCTGTATTCAGATTTTGTCATTGCTCTAGTGCTTACCATGGTATGTGTTGCACAGCAGGAACTCAAACATGCTGAATTGATTTCTACTAATGCATGTTTATTAAAGGTTCAGAAGCCACTGTGTTGCTGAAGGTCCCTTTGGCAGAGACTTTAATTGCCCCCTAGTGTAGACTCTTGTTTCCTTCTTCGTCCTACTCTCCAGTCTGCTGTATGCCCTGAGGGATTGACTTGTATGGATTGGTCTAGTGGACTTTCTTGCTGCTCACTCCCCCATATTAGTTGATACAAGTTAGTCAGTTGATGGCAGGACATCAGAGGGTGAGGAGAATGTAGTCACAGTGGTCGTTCCATCATCTGTATCCATGTTGAGTCATCATACATCGGCTTTGTACCTGTACTGGAGGCTACAACTTCTCATATGCTGTTTCTCTTAAGCTGGAAGCCCTCTCCAGTACCTGGTGACCTCCTCCTCTATTGTGGGTTGGATTATGTTCCCTCAAAAAAAATTAAAGTCCTTACCCCCTGTACCTGTGAAGGTGACCTTAATTGGAAAAAGGATCTTGGCAGAGGTAATCAAATTAAGATGAGGTCATATTGGATTAGGATAGGGGCTCCTAAATAAACCTAAGGGTTGGTGTCCAGCATCCTTGTAAGGACAAAGAGAGCAATGTAAAGACCAGTGGAGATGCAAGGAAGAGGACCATGTGAAGTTTGAGGCAAGGAATGGAGTTATGATGGCACATACCAAATAAGGCTGAGGATTGCCAGCAACAACCAAGAGCTAGAAGAAGTAGGGGAGGGTTCTTCCCTGGTGCCTTTAGAGAGAGCCTGGTCCTGCCAGCACCGTAATTTTAGACTTCTGTTCTCCAAAGCACTGAGAGAATAAATTTGTTATTTTAAGTCAGCTGATTGGTGGTATTTGATTATGGCAGCCCTAGGAGATATTCCTCCCCTCGCCCCTCCGTTAGGCCTAAGAGTGACAAGTGCTCTTCACTATTGCTGATTTTAAGGTAATATCCCATGATAACTTCCTCTCTCCTTATTCATATTGTGGTTGTTCAGTCGCTAAGTCGTGTCTCCTTATTATGACCTCACTGACTGCAGCTAGCCAGGCCTCCCTGTCCTCCACTATCTTGCAGAGTTTCCTTGTTTATACATTTGTGAATAGTCAGTTTATTGAACTCAGTCCCTTTATTGAACTCAGTTACAGCTTTTGAATTTGCCCTCTCCTGCTGAAACAACCCTGATGGACACACCCAGTTTCCATTCTTCTCATCTTCCTTTTAGTTATAGAAACCCATGCCCTTTACCATTATTATTAAGTTTTGGCAGGGCACATGTTCACAGGGTTTTCTGAAATGCTCAGGATCCCTTGCAGCTATGGGTGGCTATGTGGCTAATTTTAAGTTAGTGAGATGTGAGTGAAAATGATAGGTTCTGCTTCTGGGGTTCATTCTGTGGTTGATTGAATGATGGTCTTTCAGGTGTGTCTATGTCCTAATCACTGGAACCCCTGAATATGCTTCTTGCTTTCTGTGGCAAAAGGAGCTTTCTCTATGCAATTAATTTATGGCTCTTTAAATGGCATCCTGGATTATCCCAGTGGAACCAGTGTGATAACAAACGTCTCTATAAGAGGGCTCCCAAGGATCAGAGTCATACAGATGTGTTATGGAAGCTGATGTTATAGTGTTGGTTTTGAGATGAAGTGAGGGGACAGAGGCTGAGGAATGCAGGCAGACTCTAGAAACTGGAAGAGCCTCCAGAAGGAACACTTTTGGCACCTTTAGTTTAGCTTGTAAGATCCATTTCCTACTTCTAACCTCCAGAACTACAAGATAATAAGCTTATGATATTTTAAGGCACAAAGTTGGGGAATCTTTTATAGCATTAGTGGGAAAAAGATTCAAAAAAGAAAACTACTTGTATTCCACTCAACTGTTTTTCCTTTTCCTCTGGTTTGAACTGTAAAAATAGTGGCAATTGAATTGGACCTTGCAGAAGAAGATGATGGAAAAAGCTCTAAGGAACCCAGATCCCCAGGTGACTTCATGGCACAGAGCTGGTGATGTCTGGATTATTCAGAGAAAAATAAGCATCTGTCTTATTTGGGTCACTGTATGATATGTTTCTTTGTACCAACCTATACTCCAACCATCATATATCATTGTTCTCCGGCCATATTTGTCAGGATTCTTAATTTGTAGGCAATATAGGTTGACTCTACCTCTTTAAGCAGAAAAGGGAATTTATTTAAAGGATGTTTGATAAATGAAGGAGAAAATATCTGAGACCCGAGAGCTAGGCCAAGAATTTACACAGACAAAAACCACGCACCTCACACCGTGTGTCATAAATATCATGACTGATGTAAGATCCAGTGCTAGAATCGCCGCTATGTGTTCTCCGGGAAATGAATGGACCTACCAACATGGCCATCACTCTGCATTGAGAGGTGACTGTAAAGTGGGTTTCGTTCTCACTTAGTAGCACCCTGGAACTTGGCACTAGCAGATGTAACCTTTTCAGTAGACAGTGATGTGTCTATTTTTAGCTCCCTCCGTTTGAAGAGCTACTGTGGATTTTTTTCCCTTTTGGGCTTATTTGATTTCAAATTTAAAAAAAAAAGGTATTCTGGAGAGGGGAAATAAGAAGACAGAAACATCTGCAACTTGGCAACCAGAAGGAGCATGAAGAGGTGGGTTGAGTAGTGGAATGTGTAGAAACAAATAGATGGAATCCAGCAGCTGTGGTGGGTATGCTGCTTAAAGCCATCCCCCCAGAAACAGAGCGGGGGGCAGACTGTTATTGAATTGCATGATGCATTGGAACGTTGAGCTAATCAGGCAAGCTAATTGACTGAACATCTGCAGCTGCCTTATCATTATCCTCAAATGGGCGTACTGTCTTTGCATGCTGGGGATGCCTCAGTGTCTCCTAGCCTTCCTAACAGAAGCTCACTGTGGGGTTTACATTTCAGCTGTTTTTAACTGCACTGAAATTCAAGCAATGAGATTTAAGGTCAAATACAGTAATTTTTTTTTTTCTTTCTCTTGTCTAAACTGCTTTGAAGGAAAGGGTTAGAAAAGTTAAAGTGTCCTGGAGGGAGAGGTACTCCCAATGGCTTGAGTGAGAGTGCTCTGGAATTGCTAATATAAAGCATCCAGAGATCAGTGCTGAGTCAGGGTTGCAAAGGGAGAGGTAGAGAGAAGGAATCATTTACAGCCAGTGCTTTCAAGATTATAGACACCTTCACCAGCTTATGTTCAACTCATTTTTGAAAAAAAAAAAGACTTTACCTTCCAAGGCCCATCATTAGCCCTTTATTTTTTTTTTTCTTTTGAGTTTACTACCTGGATATAATTTGTGTCAATGCCTAAGTCCTAATTATTTTCAATAATCGTTTTCTGGGTGCTGTTGCCATAGCATTTAATTCTTTGGCAAACAGAGAAGAAATAACAATGATGTGTGAGCTTTCCCTTTAGATACCAAAAGAAATATTAAAAAGGGAAAGTAAACACACAAAAATGAGAAATTTAAAAAGAGAGAATGGTATTGTTTTGGGAAATTATGACTCTAACACCAGATGCAAGAAAAGCAGGTCTTCATTTACTTCAACTTGGATCTGACTTTGTAAAACTGAATGTGTTTATTTTCCTAGCTAGTCATACATGCTAGAATCCATTACCTGCAGATATATTAACAGTTTTTTTCGTTTTGTGTTGTCAATCATTTCTGTTACGAATAAGAATAAAAAATGATGTGACTGGTTGGAAATACGGGGGAAATGCCAAGAGGCTTATAGGATCTCAATCCCAAGGGCTTAGGTGAATTACTGTCCTGGATGAGTCAGGTTTGTGAGAATAGCTTACTTCATATATTCTGGAAATGTTCTGTAAGGATCATACAGAGCTGCATTTTGAATGCTAAATCCAATTCAGTCTTTCTTACTTGTGAAATAGATGGTCAGTAGAAATAAAAATAAAATGCATTTCTGTAAAAAATATGATTACAGGTTCTCTTGGTGTATAAGTCATTTACTCTATAAAAATGATTTCGGGAAATCATTCATTTACAATGTACCGGATTACTTTTGACTGTGCCTGAAGTATTGCAGAAGGTACTGAGGATGTGATGGCTGTTTTCAGTCCCTTTCTCATGGAACTTCCTTGCTAATGGAAAGGAGGTGAACAATAAGTATAAAAATAAATGACTGTTATGAATCCAGGGAGTGATAATGAATAGGAGGATGATACAACAAGGTTTTGTAATGGGGGAGCTGAGGGACAGAGGACTCTTATGGAAGGAGGCTTCTTCTTGGAGGCCAGAAACATGAGAAGAAGAGCCAGCTGTGGGATGTGGGGCAAAAGAAATATTCTGAGACCTAATGTAGCAAGTGCCAGTGCTCTAAGGAGGGGATAATTCTGTCTTACTCAAAGAGTAGGAAGAAGGCCACTGTGGCTGGAGTGTCGTGCGGGAGCCTGGGGGTAAAAGAGGATGAGGTCAGAGGGAGAGACGGGGTCCGGGTGTGAAGGCTCTTGTAGCTCATGATCAGGAGTCTGCATTTCATTCCATGGACAATGGGAAGCTGTTGGAGAGTTTGAAACCAGGTACTAAGTGCCAATTTGGGTTTTGAGCACTGGCTCCTAGAAGAAGAGTGAAAAGGAGGAGGGCAAGAGCAGAAACAGATTAGTTAAAAGTCATTTTTCAGTCATCCTTTTAAGAGATTACAGGGATGAAAGCCTGAAGATGAGAGTCATTGATAGATTATTTCTAAGTTTCTATAAATCTTTATTTGCATACATGTATACACATAAATGTATACATGTGTAAGGAGATATAAATATCATTATGTATTTTATTTCATATATAAAATTAAAAGTTGTAATGTATTTATATGAAAGTGAGGCATTGGAGGCATGTCTAAAAATATGTGACTTATGTTGAGGTTGTCATCAATAATAACATCACACATAATAAATAATAACCCTTTTTTTTAAATTACTGTAGGAGTAATAGGAGTTTAGGAGTGGACCCAAAAATATATTAGTGTGATTTATGTCAAATAGTCTTCTGCCTAGGTTTTCCTCAAAGAGTGTTATAGCAACCAGTCTTACTTTTAGGTATTTAATCCATTATGATTTTGTTTTTGTTTACGGTATTACAGAAAGTTCTAATTTGATTCTTGTACTTGTAGCTGTCTAGTTTTCCCAGCACCACTTATTGAAGAAACTGTCTTTATTGTGGCATATTCTTGCCTCTTTTGTTGTAGATTAATAAACCATAGATATGTGGGTTTATTTCTGGACTTTCTATCCTGTACCATTGACCTATATTTCTGTTTTAGTGCCAGTACTATACTGTTTTGATTACTGTACCTTTGTAGTGGAGTCTGAAGTCATCTTTTTTGATCCACCTACTAAAGTAATGAAAATAAAGAGAAACAAATGGGACCTAATTAAACTTAAAAGCTTTTGCACAACAAAGGAAACCATAAATGAAAGACATCCCACAGAGTGGGAGAAAATATTAGCAAATGAAGTGACTGATAAAGGATTAATCTCCAAAATATACAACCAGCTCAGAAGCTAAATATAAAAAACAAACAAGCAAACAAAACCCAACCTAATCAAAATGGACAATTATTAAAATAGACATTTCTCCAAAGAAGACATACAGATGGTCAAAAAGCACTTGAAAATATGTTCAGCATCATGAATACTGGAAAAATGTGAATCAAAACTACAATGAGTATCACCCCATACTGGTCAGAATGGCCATCATTAAAGTCTACAAACAATAAATGCTGAAGAGGGTGTGGAGAAAAGACAACCCTCCTACACTGATGGTGGGAATGTAAATTGGTACAGCCACTATGGAGAACAGTATGCAGATTCCTTAAAAAACTAAAACTGGAGCTACTGTATGGTCTAACCATCCCACTCTGAGGTGTATATCTGGAGAAAAATATACTTCTAAAAGATACATGTACCCCAGTATTCTTTGCAGCACTATTAGCAATAGCTAAGGCATGGAAAATAGATGGATAAACAGTGGAAACAGTGACAGACTTTATTTTGGGGGGCTCCAAAATCACTGCAGTTGGTGACTGCAGTCATGAAATTAAAAGACACTTGCTCCTCGGGAGAAAAGCTATGACCAACCTAGACAGCATATTAAAAAGCAGAGACATTGCCAACAAAGGTCTATCTAGTCAAAGCTATGGTTTTTCCAGTAGTTGTGTATGGCTGTGAGAGTTGGAAAGCTGAAAGGAACATATAAAGAAAGCTGAGTGCTGAAGAATTGATGCTTTTGAGCTGTATTATTGGAGAAGACTCTTGACAGTCCCTTGGACTGCAAAGAGATCAAACCAGTCAATCCTAAAGGAAATCAGTCCTGAATATTCATTGGAAGGACTGATGCTGAAGCTGAAACTCCAATACTTTGGCCACCTGATGGGAAGAACTGACTCATTGGGAAAGACCCTGATGCTGGGAAAGATTGAAGGCAGGAGGAGAAGGGGACAGCAGAGGATGAGATGGTTTGATGGCATCACTGACTTGATGGATATGAGTTTGATTAAGCTCTGGGAGTTGGTGATGGACAGGGAAGCTTGGCATGCTGCATTCCATGGGTTTGCAAAGAGTAGGATGTGACTGAATGACTGAACTGAAATGAAGACATGGAAGCAACCTAAATGTCCATTAATAGAGAAATGGATAAAGAAGATATGGTACATATGTACAGTGGATTATTATTCAGCCATAAAGAGAATTAAGTAGTGCTATTTGCAGCAACGTGGATGGACCTAGCGATTTTCATAATAAGTGAAATAAGTCAGAGAAAGACAAATACCTTATGATATTGCTTATATGTGGAATCTAAAAAATGATAAAAATGAACTTATTTATAAAATAGAAACAGACTCACAGACTTAGAGAATAAATTTATGGTTACCAAAAGGGAAAGGTGGAGGGGATAAATTATGGGATTGGTATTAAGGTATGCACACCTCTATATATAAAATAGTGATCAACAGGGACCTATTGTATAGCACAGGGAACTCTACCTAATATTCTGTAGTAACCTATATGAGAAAGAATCTGAAAAAGAATGGATGGATATATGTATAACTGGATCACTTTACTGTACACTTGAAATGAACACAACATTTTAAATCGGCTGTATTCCAATAAAAAATTAAATATATATTAAATTTAAAAAATAGCCCTTATCAGGCAATCAGCCTTTATCAGGTGCTCTGTTCAGTGCTCCATAGGTATTAGCGCACACAGTTCTCAGAATGTAGGTGCCGTTGTAATTCCTGGTCTAGAGCAGGAACTGATGGTAGCTGGCCAGTGAGGTCACTGCTGAGATCTGTACCCAGGGTTTTCTGGCTTCAGAGCCTGGGTGGTGCTGACACTATGCTTGCATCATTTGTAGTCATCCAGGCCACATAAGTGAGAAGAAAAATAGCATGCTTATTGAATTTCACTCTTTGAGTAAATGATACAAGATCTTACTTTTCTTGGCAATGCACGTTCTAGACTAGGAGATTGGACTTCCAGATTATTTGAGTGCCCCAAGGTCTTGGATGCTAAGTTCTATCATAACTGAGACAGTTGTCTCCATGATTCTGGTAATGGGTCCCTGAAATACACTTTGCGGAGTCACAGAATCTCTATATTATTATATCAAATAATTGTACCTTGTGATCAGGAAGCCGTCGAAAGAGCAGAAAAAATTGAAGTAAAATTAGGATGACTGCATCTTCATTTCTTCTAAGGAGGCAGACTTTTTTCTTCCTTTTCTGTTTTCTCCTTTGTTTTCTGTACAAGTGCTAAAATATTGCTCAAGGTTGCTTCCCCCCACCCCACCCCAGTCCAGGTTGGTTGTATGTGTGTTTGTTTATTTTAATCTTCTGTGTTTACCCTCCAGTTCTGTCAGGATGGGCTGTCAGCCACAAAGCTCCCTGTTTGGCCTAGGTATGTAAAGTCACAAGCGACTGCCACGCGCCGAAGTCCCTGAGAGTGAGGGGTCCTCTGAGTTGCTGGGCAGCCGGGCTCTAATGAGGCCCCAGCGGAGCAGGGGTCGCCAGTGCCTCTCCTTGACTGCCAAAGAGTCAGCAGCATCCCTGGGGTTGTTAATACTGAAAAACCCACTGATGCAAGTCATTTGGGTCTATGTATCCAAAGAATCATGGTGTTTTTCTTTTCTTTTCTTGAAGAAAATAGCTCAGCAAGTCTTCTGTGCTTTCTTCATATTGTATTTAAGGAAACTGAGGTGTAGGCTAGACAAAGAAACCTGATTAAGCTTTAACAGAATTGGAGCTTAAACTCACTTCTGTGAGTTTTTTCCTAGTAATTTTAATTATGAAAATAATATGTAATTTTTATTTAGCTCTGTTGCTCATTACCTTTTGTGCCAGGGATTATTTAGTTCTTAAAATGACTCCCTGAGCACAGTTCCTTTTATTAACCTCATGTTATAGGTGAAGAAAATAGTATATGTATATTAAGTAATTTACCCAAAGTTAGAGACAGTAAGTAGCAGATTAATGACTCAAATTCAAATACATCATATCAGAGACTATGCTAATCACCTGTGTGGTGTTTTTTTTTTCTTTGATTTTGAAATGATATATATCTGATTTTTTTTTAAAGAAAAGTACAACTTAGATAATCATTTTTAATATATGGCTTAGGGATATATGGATGTGTCAGTCACTGTTGTTGAGTTGTCTCACCTGTGTTTCCTGCAGTTGGGGACATGAATGCTTCATTCTGAAAGGACCACTGCATCTACTCCTTGTGTCGGACACATCCACTTGCGTTTTCTGATAGGTTTTGGAAACAGCATTTCCAAGATTCCTGTTGGCCTTATTTTTGAAGAATCTTTCCAAAACATTTGGTCTGATTAGGGGACAGCCAGTGGGACAAAATGCATTGTTTATCTCTGCATTTGGCCTCCAAGTATAAAATCTGTATATCATTATACAGATAATATATTAAAATACTAGATTCTCTTTGACTGGCATTTCCTTTTCTACCGCCTTTTATTATAGACCATCTAGCATGAGGACCCTGAGGTGACAAGGTGCAAACTATAACTTAAAGTTCAGTGGGACTCTGGCTTTGTCCTCTGGCAGAAATGTTCTCTCTCTAGAAACAGATTCTTAAGCGATCAGAGTTTGAGAAAATCTAAAGAAGAAATTTTTGATGTGAGTTAGAGTCACAAGTGAGGCTGCTTTTGCTTCCATTCGTTGGTTCATAAATGTGTGTGTTTTCCTTATTAAGGACACAGCGCCATAGGATGGTCATTGATTTAGGGTATATTCTATGCACTAGAGAATTCTTGTACACATCCTTGCAGGGAATGCTTTACAAGCTGATGCCTCATTGTACCTTGGAAATGGGATTGCAATGCTGGGGCAACTGGGTATCCATATGTAGAAGAGGTTAGACTGCTGCCTCACACAACAGGCCATGTTATTTCAAAATAGGTGATAGACCTAACTATAAGAGCTAAAACCATAAAAATATTAGAAGAAAAGTGTAAATACTCATGGATTTGAAATAGAGCAATGATTTCTTAGGTATGTTGTCTAAGTATTAAAAAAAAAGACACAAATTGAACTTTGTCAAAAGCACAACACTTATGCTTTAAAGAATATCATTTAGAAAGGAAAATGTCAACCAATAGAATGGGGTGACATATTTTTTTAAGTCATATACCTGATAAGAGATTTGTACTAGAATAAGTAACTTTTACAAGGCAACACTAAAAATACAAATAACTCAAGTTTTAAAATGGGCTAAGAATTTGAATGGACAGTTCTATAAAGAAGATACAGAAATCTCCAGGAAACACATAAAAACACACTCAACACAATTAGAAGGTAAGTCACAGACTTGGAGAAAATATTTATGAAAGACATTTCTGATAAAGGATTATTTTCCAAAATATATGAAGAACTCCTAAAATTCAGCAATAAGAAAACAAACAGCCTGATTTTTTTAAAAATGAATCAAATATCTTAATAGAGACTTAATCAAGGGACATATACAGATGGAGAATAAATATATGAGAAGATGTTTCACATGATATATTGTCAGGAAAATGCAAATGAGAAGAAAATACCACTACATACCTATTAGAATGGCCAAAGTCCAGAACACTGACTTTCCCAAATACGAGTGAGGATGTGAAACAACAGTAACTTTCATTTGTTCCTGGTGGAAATACAAACTGTTTTCCAAACTGGTGGAAATACAGTTTGGAAAACAGTTTGAAAATTTATTAGAAAAGGAAACATACTCCTACAATATGATCTGGCAACCATGTTCCTTGGTCTTTACCAAAAGAGTTGAAAACTTATGTTTGCATGGATACCTGCACATAGATGTTTATGGCAGCGTTATTAATAATTGGCAAAACATGGAGGCAACTGAGATATCCTTCAGTAGGTAAATGGATAAATTAACTATGAGACTTACAGAGAGTATAATATTCTTCAGGGATAAAAGAAATGAGCTATTAAGTTATGAAAAGGTATGGAGGAAACTTAAGTGCATATTCCTAAGTCACATGTGCCAATCTGAAAAGGTTACTTGCAGTATGTTGTTCGGTGCTCAGTCATGTCCAGCTCTTTGCGACGCCATGAACTGCAGCACACCAGGTTTCCCTGTCCTTCGCTGTCTCCCAGAGTTTACTCAAACTCATGTCTTTTGAGGCAATGATGCCATCCAACTGTTTCATCCTCTGTCATCTGCTTCTCTTCCTGCCTTCATTCTTCACTGCCTACAATCTTTTCCAGTGAGTCAGCTCTTCGCGTCAGGTGGCCAAAGTATTGGAGCTTCAGCCTCAGCATCCAT
This sequence comes from Odocoileus virginianus, assembly GCF_023699985.2. Lineage (NCBI taxonomy): Eukaryota > Metazoa > Chordata > Mammalia > Artiodactyla > Cervidae > Odocoileus > Odocoileus virginianus. The sequence continues at coordinate 24,427,545 of NC_069699.1, forward strand.
CCTTCCAGTGAATATTCAGGATTGACTTCCTTTAGGATTGACTGGTTGGATCTCCTTGCAGTTCAGGGGACTCTCAGGAGTCTTCTCCAAGACCACAGTTCAAAAGCATCAGTTCTTTGGCACCCCGCTTTCTTTTTAGTCCAACTCTCACATCCGTACATGACTACAGGAAAAACCATAGCTTTGACTGTACAAACCAATGTTGGCAAAGTGTTATCTCTGCTTTTTAATATGCTGTCTAGGTTTGCCATAGCATTTCTTCCAAGGAGCAAGCTTCTTTTAATTTTGTGACTGCAGTCACTGTCCATAGTGATTTTGGAGCTCAAGAAAATTAAATCTGTCACTGTTTCCACATTTTCCCCATCTATTTGCCATGAAATAATGACTCCACCCACATGACATTCTGAAAAAGTTAAAACTATGGAAACAATAAAAAGATCAATATTTCCAGGAGTAAAGAGGAAGAGGCCCTGGAGTAGGAAATGCCAACCAAATCTAATATTCTTGCTTGGAAAATTCCATGGACAGAGGAGCCTGGCAGGCTATGGTTCATGGTGTTGCAGAGTTGGATACGACAACAAGGGGATGAGAGGGATAAGTAGGTGGAGAACAGATGATTGCTTAGAGCAATGAAACTAGCCTTTATGATACTTTAATGGTAGATATATGTTATTATACATTTGCCAAAGTCCATAGAAGGTGCAGCACCAACAGTGACTCCTAAGGTAAACTGTGGATTTGGGGTGATAATGATGTGTCAGTGTAAGTCCATCAGTTGTAAGAAATGTACTACTCTGGTGTGGGATGTTTATAATGGGGGAGGCTGTGTGTGTGTGTGTGTGTGGAGGCAGGGAGTATGTAGAAAATATATTTTTTCCTCATTTTTGCTGTGAATTTAAAACTTCTAAAAATAAAGTCTCTTTTAAAAAGTGGCTATTATATCACTTTATCAGGCTGACAGCTTCTTGATATTGTGGAGTGTGTTAAGATAGTGGCTTGGGTACCATTGTGCTGTCTCTGGCATCTCTGTGGCTGCAGAATATTCTTTTTCACCTTATGTGCTTTATGTGATTTCATGTTGGATGATTTAGATACCCTTGGAGCCCTTTTATAGTGGTGCTAGCCAGGACACATGGGCAGAAAAGGTAAATCTGTGTCTAGAATATAGGTCAATTTTTGTCCAGATGAATTACTGCACCTTCCAGTAATAGAAGGAGTTTGATGTAACCAGCTCATTGCCAAGTGGCTTGTTTGCTGGTGGGATAGTGCGATTTCGGGACGTCACTGGTTTCCTGGTGGCAGGGTGCCCTGACTTTGGTGAGTGGGGAGACCGTGTTTTCGGGCCCACCCATAGCCTCTCTCTGTGGTGCCACTCCGTTCATGCACCTGTTGTGCCGGCTCTTTGGTGGATGAGCTGGTTGCTACCATCAGGCGAGCTGTTCTGCCTGAATTGGGTCTTAGGTGTCTGTCTGTTTTGTTCCTGGCAGCTCACCTGGTAAAGAATCCACCTGCAATGCAGGAGACCCTGGTTCAATTCCTGGGTCGGGAAGATCTGCTGGAGAAGGGATAGGCCACCCACTCCAGTTTTCTTGGACTTGCCTGTTGGCTCAGCTGGTAAAGAAGCCACTTGCCATGCGGGAGACCTGGGTTTGGTCCCTGGGCTGGGACGATCTCCTGGAGAAGGAAAAGGCTACCCTCTCCAGTATTCTGGCCTGGAGAATTCCATGGATTGTATAGTCCAACTATAGAGTGTCAGACACGACTGAGCGACTTTCACTTTCACTGGTGTGTATTAAATTGTAAGGTCTTCACATTTTATTCTCACTCCTATTTCTGTTCACAAGACTGTTGCCCAGGTTACCTTGTCTGTGGTCTACAAATTTTTTTTTTTCAGGCTCCTGACCACCTTAGCTAAACTATTTACCACTGCCTGTCAGTACATTTTTTTTCACCTTGGGATGCTTCTCTTTTAACAGAAAATGGATGCTCTACCTATTGTGAAATATTTTCCTTCACCACTGTCTTACAGGGTGACCTGTGATTGAAGATGTGGTCCAGGGGTTTACTTTTGATTTGTACCCACATACACAACTGGCTGGTCTGGCCCTGTTCATGCCTGATCCCAGGAATACCATTTTCATGTTATGATGGGTTTTGAATGTGCCTGCCTGACTGTATGATTTGGTGGGTTTGACTGAACCTAAGTTGTGATGGTCAGTTCTGTTGGAATGGTCGTATCATGTCCCATTTAATGTTAGACATCTCTCTTTACAGGAGCTTAGTGACATTCCAGGGACTGTTTTTCAATTTGGTTTATCATTCTTCACTGCAGATGGCATGTACTTGTTTCTGGACCCAGAGGGGATATGCTGTGATTCTCTTACTGTAACTTGCCAGAAACTTTACAGTGCATCTACTCACCACTCATATCTCTAAACCCATAACATCTGCCAAGTCATTTGGCCCTAGGAGAAGGGTCTCATGCAGAGTCTTTTACCACTCTGGGCCTACTCAAATTGGCCACCTTTGTATTACATGACAAACAGGTCAGAGTAGTATTCTTAAGACAAAGAGAACAAACTGGTAGTAGAAGATTTGACATAGAATAGTTTGTCCTTCAGTCTGGTGAAAATGTCCTCACTTGTCCCAGATCACTGAATCATAAAACAAAAGAGAAAAAAAAATACAGTTCAGCTGTGAGTAAGACCCCTGGATGTTGATGAGATTTTCTTCCCACCTTCTGGAACACATGTTCCAGAACACATATCAGGGCTTTTAATATCCTTGACATATCTTGCTCTTTTGGTCTGATTAACATGATTTTATTGACATAACATCATTTTTGCAGAGGATCCACATTATCTACTTCTCTTGAAGCTATAATGTAAATAACTGGAAGAGTTACTGTATCTTAGGACAAGACCATAAATACATACATACTGTTGTCTATCCCAAGCAGATGCCCTAGAAAAATATAGAAAGCTCAGCAGTTCATATTATGAATCCTATATAGTTTTGATATAGAAAGCTGTTGAAAGAAAGTGAGGTTGCTACATAGTGTCCAAATCTTAGCAAGCCCATGGACTGTAGCCTACCAGGTTCCTCCATCTGTGGGATTTTCCAGGCAAGAAGACTGGAGTGGGTTGCCATTTCCTTCTCCAAGAGATCTTCCTGACCCAGGGATTGAACCCAGGTCTCTCGCAAAAGCTGTTATGGTATATTAAAAGGAAGTTACCAAAATACGTGTGATTTTAGGAAAACTAATTCTAACTAAAATGTAAAAATTATAACTGAAATACTAACAGCTGGAATTTAGCAGTATGTTAGAGAACAGTAATTCTGACCAGGGAAGGTTTCTTCAAGGAAAGGAAGAGTATTTTACTATGCCATCAGAGTCAACAAGTTATTTTGGAAAAATCATGTGACCATGCTAAATATATAGTGAAAAGCCATCTTATAGGGTTCAGTTGTGATTCCTCATTTAGTAGATAGAAGAGACAGTATTTAGATATAGTAAAGACTATGTAGCAAAAACCTTCAAAGCTGCATATTTTGGCTAAAATGGCCAAGCATTAATGCTAAATTAAGAAATAGACAATGATGCCTTTGATCACATTATGTCAGAAAACTTTATTAGGGATTCCCTGGTAGCTAAAATGATCAAGAATCTGCCTGCGTTGCAGGAGACCTGGTTTTGATCCTTGTATCAGGAAGACCCTGTGGAGAATGGCTACCCACTCCAGTATTCTTGCCTGAAGAATTCCATGGACAGAGGAACCTGGTGTGGTACAGTCCATGGAGTTGCAAAGAATCAGAAATGGCTGAGTGACTAATGCTTTTACTTCAACAAATCTGTAGGATTTGACATAAGAATAGATTCGTGGATTATAATATAGAATCAGAAATAGATACTAGTATGTGTGGGAATTTAATATATACCAAAGGTGGCATTTCAGTGTAATGGTATATGGATGATTCCTTTAAGAAGTAGTGTTGGCACAAGTGACTATCCATCTGGAATAAAAATTAAGGTGGGTCCCTTATCTTACTATGTGGGTGTGTGTGTGTGTGTGTATAAGATAAATAATTAGATATGAATTCTGTATGAATGAAAGAAATTTAAGAGGCTCCAAGTTTAATTTAGTGGTGAGAAAACAATCCTTAGTCAAACAGCAATCCAGAAAAAATAGACATTTTCTATGTAAAACTTAAGGCAAATTACTTACACAGAAAATATTAGCTGTCTGAATCAACATCTTATCAGAGATTAGAGAAATGTTTAGGACAGATTTCTATTTAGAAAACTTTAAAGTAGATAATAGAGATTTAAATTGTAGTTTGGGGTAATAGACACCAATAGCTGTCAGTTAACTAGTGAGTATTTGAAACAGTTGCCTTACAAGTCAAAACACCCCAACAGTGTCTTGGAACTTTAGTCACTTCTTATATGCTTTTTAAAATAAGCACTCCAAGGGATTCTGAAGGGAATAGTTCAAGTCGTATCTTTCTAAAGGCACCATACATTCTTTATTTTAGAATAGATGATTGTCTGTATTCACCCTCTCAACTTTAGAAAATTTGTCATGGACTTATAAACAGCTGTTCTTAGATAAAATGATGATGTCTGAGCATCATTAAATAAATTTAAGTGCAAACACTAAAAACCTGTATTGCAAGTACTATATTAGAAGCAAATATTCAGGCATATGTTCAGTGAAGAGTTCAATAAGATGATCTGAAAATGAATAAAGCCTCCTTTAAATTTCAAAGTTTCTCAAAGTCAAGCGGATTATACTCTTGAATGTACAGTGTGTATTGTTTTATCATAAGGTTGTGAGTTCATATCATAATCTGTCAAGAAAAAATTCTAATAATGCCTTTCCCCTTTCAATGCCAGCCTGACCTCCCATGTTAGTTGCTTCAGTTTATTTCCTACCTTGTGGTCTGTGATCAATATAGAAAAATCAGTCTATGTTCTTTCTGACCTTTGAATTCCTAGCGTTGCTGATGAACTTATCCTCAATGGCTCTACAAAGTCCACCATTGCAAATTGAGAGTTTAACTTGAACTTCCCAGTCAAATATGAGGAACAACCATTTGCAAAGAAATGTTAATGTTCTTTCGTGTTCTTTGAGCTACCTTTGTACTTCTCCTTCCTTTCCTCTGGAAAACCTCTTAAGAGGACTTGGTCAGATGATCACACTGCTACTCTGTCCAGTTACATACTCCATATTGTCTCAGTTGTTCTGCCCAACCTTGGCATTTCTGTGATCTTCTGATTGGAAAAGTGAGGCTGTGGCTATCAGGTCTTTGTTAAGGTAACCATGGTCTAATCACAGATTTGACTATACATTGCCTATGCTTGTGCCGTTGCTATGATGGAAATGTTCCTCTAAATTTGGGGGAGGGATGGAAATAAAAAGTATCTGTGCATAAGATATGGATGTTAAGAAAATCTTCCAGGTAAAATTATGTAACAATTTTGAAGGTCTAATGTGTAGTACTTATGACCTTCTACTATATTAATTTATATCACTCAGTTCAGGTCAGTTCAGTCACTCAGTCATGTCCAACTCTTTGTGACCCCATGGACTGCAGCATGCCAGGCCTCCCTGTCCATCACCAACTCCTGGAGTTTACTCAAACTCGTGTCCATCAAGTCGGTGATGCCATCCAACCATCTCATCCTCTGTTTTCCCCTTCTCTGCCTGCCTTCAGTCTTTCCCAGCATCAGGGTCTTTTCAGATTAGTCAGTTCTTCACATTAGGTAGCCAAAGTATTGGAGTTTCATCTCCAGCATCAGTCCTTCCAATGAATATTCAAGACTGATTTCCTTTAGGATGGACTGGTTGGATATCCTTGTAGTCTAAGGGACTCTCAAGAGTCTTCTCCAATACCACAGTTCAAAAGCATCAGTTCTTCAGTGCTCAGCTTTCTTTATAGTCCAACTCTCACATCCAGACATGACTACTGAAAAAATCATAGCTTTGACTAGATATACTTTTGTTGGCAAAGTAATGTCTCTGCTTTTTAATTTGTTGTCCAGTTTGGTCATAACTTTTCTTCCAAGGAGCAAGTGTCTTTTAATTTCATGGCGCAGTCACCATCTGCAGTGATTTTGGAGCCCCCCAAAATAAAGTCTCTCGCTGTTTCCACTGTTTCCCCATCTATTTGCCATAAAGTGATGGGACCAGATACCATGATCTTAGTTTTCTGAATGTTGATTTTTAAGCTAATTTTTTCACTCTCCTCTTTCACTTTCATCAAGAGACTCTTTAGTTCTTTGCTTTCTGCCATAAGGGTAGTGTCATCTGCATATCTGATGTTACTGACATCACGGCAATCTTGATTCCAGCTTGTGATTCATCCAGTCCAGCATTCCTTAGGATGTACTCTGCGTATAAGTTAAATAAGCAGGGTGACAATATACAGCCTTGACGTACTCCTTTCCTGATTTGGAACCAGTCTGTTGTTCCATGTCCAGTTCTAACTGTTGCTTCTTGACCTGCATCCAGATATCTCAGGAGGCAGGTCAGATGGTCTGGTATTCCCTTCTCTTGAAGAATTGCATGGTTGTCTGAGGAGGCCTTACAAAGAGCTATGAAGAGAAGAGAAGCGAAAGGCAAAGGAGAAGAAGAAAGATATTCCCATTTGAATGGAGAATTCCAAAGAATAGCAAGGAGAGTTAAGAAAGCCTTCCTCAGTGATCAGTGCAAAGAAATTGAGGAAAATAACAGAATGGGAAGAACTAGAGATCTCTTCAAGAAAATTAGAGATATCAAGGGAACATTTCATGCGAAGATGGGCACAATAAAGGACAGAAATTATATGGACCTAACAGAAGCAGAAGATATTAAGAGGAGGTGGCAAGAATACACAGAAGAACTATGCAAAAAAGATTTCATGACCCTGATAATCATGATGGAGTGATCACTCACCTAGAACTAGACATCCTGGAATGTGAAGTCAAGTGGGCCTTTGGAAGCATCAATACGAACAAAGCTATTGAAGTTGATGGAATGCCAGTTGAGCTATTTCAAATCCTAAAAGATGATGCTGTGAAAGTGCTGCACTCAATATGCCAGCAAGTTTGGAAAAGTCAACAGTGGCCATAGGACTGGAAAAGGTTAGTCTTCATTCCAATCCCAAAGAAAGGCAATGCCAAAGAATGCTCAAACTACCACACAATTGCACTCATCTCAGATGCTAGCAAAGTAATGCTCAAAATTCTCCAAGCCAGGCCTTCAAGAGTATGTGAACCATGAACTTCCAGATGTTCAAGCTGGATTTGGAAAAGGCAGAGGAACCAGAGATCAAATTGCCAACATCTGCTAGATCATTGAAAAAGCAAGAGAGTTCCAGAAAAACATCTACTTCTGCTTTGTTGACTATGCCAAAGCCTTTGACTGTGTGGATCACAGCAATTTATATTACTAGACCTGAAAAATCTTTTAGTTTATTCAGATTAATTCATATTTCCTGTGAATGAATTTTTTATACTGTCCCTTTTGGATCTCAGACTGTTTTGAATTTAGCTACTTCTTGTAGAAAAACAATGTGTCATAACCAACTCTTTGCCAGGAGTATTAATTCCACATTCTTAGCTTTACAACATCAGTTTTGAAGTATTCTCAGACCTGTTACCACTAGAGTTCATTGCTCCCAGGCAATAAATTGTTATTTTAAACTTTTCGTCTGATAACATTGTCATCTTAAATGCCCACATGCTCTTTTTGTGTTGAGAAATGTGCCCCAGTTTTCCATACATTGTGTGTTTTCTGCCTGTTGAATACTATGAAACTTAATATACTGTTTTCAACTATCAAGTCAACTTGCGTATCAGTGAAACTGTATTCTTTTAATCAGTACTTTTTATTTTATGAAGAATATATAAAGCCATCAAACAACTTTTGCAATTGTATAAGTAGAAAGAAATAAATAGAATTGAAATTAGTGACTCTTGCACACACTATTTAAACAGTGTATATGATTGACACATTTAAATTGCTAGCTACAGTCAAGATTATATGATAACTACTGACACGTATCAAATTGGAACAGTCATTGTTTCTGATTCATCATATTATCTAATATTGCTCAGTGCATTTTAGAAGAATAATTAATGATAAATAAGTGATTCTCAAGTAGCTATTGGATCAGAATTGCATTAAGAACTTTTTCAAATGTACATTCCCAAAGCTTTTTCTTGGGTAGATTGAAATGTATGGACTTCAAAAACTGTGCCTCACAGTAATCTTCTGGTTCAGTGGTCTGATTTATCTTATTATAATCTTGCAAGTAACTACCAGGTTGATTTCCCTAAAGCATTTCATTATTTTTTTATTTGTTCTTTTTTGGCTGTGCCATATGGCTTGCAGAATCTTAGTTCCTCAGCCAGGGATTATACTCAGGCCCCAGCACTGAGTCGTAACCACTGGACTGCTAGGGAATTCTAAGATCACTTCTTTAAATAATACCTTTAAATACATCTTTATTCCAAGGCCTTGGTGAGTCACCATATTTATAGGAGGATATTTGTAGATTGCTGAAGAAGAAAAAGGCAACCCACTTCAGTATTCTTGCCTAGAAAATTCCATGGATAGAGGAACCTGGTGGGCTAGGTGTTGCAAAAAGTTGGACATGACTTAGCAAGTGAGCACATTCATACATTGTAGTATTTCATTTATCCACTCCTCACCCTAGAGAAGGCTAGAATGTGCTACAAATACAGCCCTAATTCTAACTGATATCAAGCAACAGAAATCCCTGGCACTAAACTCTTGGGTTCCACTTGAACCCATGGTGTACGTTGGCAATGAGGCATGACCTTCCTTTCAGGTGAATTCAAGTTCGGTCTGAGCACCTTTAACATAGTTTGACAGAAAGCTATAGCCAAAGAGTAAATTGACATGTAAAGTAAAAGCAATTTTCCATCGTATTCTACACTTTACACAGTGAATTTATATTATTAAATTAAAACCAAAAGTTTTGAATATTTTAAATGGAAAAATGTAGGCTACAGGACAACCCATATGTTATAATTGCAAATATAAAAATTATATGTACCAGTTGTCTGTATATATGTGTATATATAGTCATACACACATATAAATTTTTCCTTGAGGTTGCAAAGAGTCGGACATGACTGAGCCAATTTCATTTCATTTCACACGTATGAAACAGGTGAATGCTTAATTATTATTGTTTGATTCAGTAGAACCACTTGGCAATACCCTTTATTCTTTGTATCCTTTTTGTCCTAGGGATTAATTTTGTAGTTTGGATACAGAGAAGCAGTAGAAGGTCTTGGGCAGGCTAGGAGGCAGTTTAAAGAGTGGGGAGAGTGAGATAGAACTTTGGGGATTGTCTAACAGCTACGTCACTAATTAGCCAAGTGCAAATTGCTCAGTCTCTCAAACTTAAATTCCTCAAAGCTCAAATTCAAATTCCTTAGTGTAAGGAAGACCCTAATAATGACTGCCTTATGTGTTTGTATGAAGTTTAATTGATAAAATCTATATAAAACACTCTCTGTAGAACATGGCATGGAGTAAGTGCTCAGCAAACTTAGGTGAGCATCTGCTTGGAGAAACAGGATGGACATAAAGAAAATAACAATACTGGAAAACAAATACTAACTGTCAAAAGCAAAATGATGCATCATTTATGATCTAATCACTGTTCATATAAACTCATTTTGAAGGATCAAAGTATGAACTGTTAAGCTGTACATGAAGGGGAATCCCCAAACTGTTCCTTACTGTTTATTTATCCATAGCTTTCCCCATTCCCCCATCCCTTTTGTTGAATAACCAATGAGGGGAATCTAAGTATTAGCAGAAATAGGAACCAGAGAGGAATTACGATGTTCAGAAAGCTGGCTTTCTATTTCAGGTATCTACTTCTTGGAGCATGGATGGCTGCCAGAACTCTGCGAGAGAAGTGTTTTGCTAGCCACGCACTTCCCTAGTTCTTAGAAACTTCGTCCCCTAGAATGGTAACCTTGTAGAAGATGAGCTTCGCTAATAGAACATGCTGGTGTGACAGGTCATGCCGGTCTGGATTTTATGTGTAGTGTGGTTCTAGAAGGCTCTCTGCCAGGTCATTATTCTGTCACCTCTTAAAGCAAAATGGAGACTATTTTCTGAACAAATACATTGTGGAAGTGGGGAGTAAAGCCTTGATGTTTAGACTGTGGTGAGGGGCTTTGCATCATACTGGCATGTTCCTTTATTCCTACTTCTTTCCCATCTTAGTTCACCCACCACCCCCATCCCCTCCTCAGAGTCACAGAGGGTCCAGGAAAGTACAAACATGTCAGTGAACTCAAATAGAAAAATATAAAGAAGTGGTAGCCATTACCTAACAAGCAGCACCAGAGTTCCACAGCGGAAATATCTGTGCAGCGACTGCCTGGAGGATGATGTCTTAAATTATGATTTTGTTGTCATTCTATCCCAGAAGGAACAGATGCTTTAAAGAGACACATGGCTGTTTCAGGAAGTGGAAATTTAGTAGCCCAGTCTTAAAATTCCGCTGGAGTGGACTCCAAACCACTTTTCTGTAGCTGTGTGATGATGGATATATTACTTCACTCTCTTAAGCCTTAGTTTTTCCTCTCTAAATGGGAATAGTCAAAGCCCTTCCCTGGGAGGGTTAAATAAGCTCAGTGCCAGGCACATGTAATCATTAAGTACAGGAGTCACTGTCAGTATTTGCCAGTCAGTACATAAAAACATCTCCCAGCACCACTATTCAGTATTGAATAGTAATACAATACATTGGATTCTGCAATTTCAAATTGACAATCCTGCCCCAAAGGGCACATTAAATAGTTGGAGCTCACTGTTACCGTTCATCCTGTGCTTGGCAGTGTTTCTTCTATGTCAGGCCCATGTCCATGGGAGATGCTGCACTGAGAGGAAAATGTTGGGTTCACCAAAATATTCATTCAGGATTTTCCGGAATATCTTATGAAAAACCCAAACTAACTTTTTGGCCAGCCGAATATCTTGGTGCGCATTGAAATTATCGGGCAGCTTTCTTTTTAAAACATTAGGAAAAGATCATTTATAAACTCCCATATAATGTGAAAAAATCCACTAAATTATTTTTTAATGTAGTAAGAGTGATAGTCAAAATATTAGGAAGGGTGTGGCATTTCCCTGTCAGAATGCACAGCAACTACATATAACTGCCATGGCTGTACTGTGGACACCTGAATTAAATAGCAACCTTGATTGAACCTGGCTTGGAGAGTCTGGGTTGTGGCTGCAAATCTTTAGCCATTTCCATTTCCAGTCTTTTAGTAACCAGTCCCTGTAGAGCCAGCAGCTTTGTTTTTGATTTGTTTCCACCATTCCTGCCCCAGGGAAGCTGCTCTCACACAAAATAACACCATCTACCAAGGAGCTGAGTATCCACACATCCTTTATATCCTTATATCACAAAATATATAAGTTCTCAAAATGTCCAAATGACAGTAAACATTATCTATTCAAATACATGTGCCCCAATATAATAGAGCATCCCCCAAATGAAAATAAAACAGAAAGGTTTTTATTATGATACACCAGAATCTTTCTTGTTGTTCCTTGAAACCATGTTTCAGATCACCAGTTTTGCTAAATAAAATTATAAATGTCTGACCCTACAGATAATTGGGCTCAGGAGGAATACATGGGGAGAGAACTTTCACAGAAGTTCAGCCTTCTCAGCTTTTGTAGCTTGTGTTAAAACCTTAATCACTTTGCTTTCCAGCTGCAGAATTAGTAGATTACGTAACGAAAATAAGGAACATTCTTATTGCACCAGTCAAATTGTTTCACAGTTACTAATTAATCTGTGCAAAATCCTTTCAACTAAGCATCACCCCTGAGTTTATATAAAAAGGCTATTTTAGACAGGTGTTAGGGGTTGATAGGGATTCCCTGGTGGTTCAAACGGTAAAGCGTCTGCCCACAATGCGGGAGACCTGGGTTTGATCCCTGGAGAAGGAAATGGCAGCCCACTCCAGTACTCTTGCCTAGAAAATCCCATGGATGAAGGAGCCTGGTGGGCTACAGTTCATGGGGTCGCAAAGAGTTGGACACAACTGAGTGACTTCACTTCTTCACTTCAGGGGTTGAAATCTTGACTCTCCCTACCCCTGCACCCTAGGTTCATATGCCACAAAGAACTCTACTTCCTATATTGTTGTAACTCAACTTCACTGTTTGCTTTTCTTTCTTTTTAATGGCATACTCCATTCTGCCTCTCCAGGCATCCTCTTACATTTGCCAGAGTCGTCACAGAGCCCGTGACTTGTGAACTGAGAATGAGCAAGGCTTGGAAGGATGGGTCACGGGTCACTTATCCATTGAGGTTGTCTCTCTCCACTGTCTCTTCTGGTCAGGCTGCCTGTCCCAGCTCCCGTTTCTTAGAATCTTTTCCCAGTTCATCTCCCTGAGAGCTCTGGGTAACTGTTCCTCTCTTGAGTCCAGTCACCCTCCTGTGGACTTCCAAACCTCCTTAGCTGGAAGGTATTCATGTATTTCTATCCTTTTGTTGAATCTTCTCAATATTTCCTTGGGAACGGCTTGTGCTTTTGGAAACAGTTTGTTGGGAGGACAACTTTAACTTTCTCTCCTGCCTCCTCCTTCCTTGTGATAAAGAATCACAGAGCTAGCAAAAGGGGGGAGATTCAGGGGAAAACAAAGCAAGTTAAGAATATTAACAACAGCCCCAGAACTGAAGATACCTTTCAGTCTTGTCTCTGACACTAGGGCTAGAATTTGGAGGCTCGCTGAGTCCTAAGCGGTGGTTCCTGTATGCATGGATGACCCTGTGGCAGAATTACTTTGGGAAGTTAAAAAGAAACAAACAAATAAGCAGTTCTGGGCCTGGTGCCTGGAAGTTCTGGAGCAGTGGGACCAGGGGAATCAGCGTTTCCACACAGCTCCCCCAGATGGTCAGATGTGTAGCCAAGTGTGGCAGCTACTGCCCTAAGTCTGACGTTCGTTAATTCCACACATATTGTTTTGAGTGTCTTCTGTGGACCAAGCACTGCGGTAGGCTTTTGGACATGCAGCGGGAATGTGCACAGAAATGGCTAGGCAGACAGTATGTGTAACAGGGCTCATCTCTATGTGAAGAATGTCTCTCTTAAGAGGATTTTTGTTATTGTTCTTTTTTTTTTTTCTTCCCTGTAACTGTATCCAGAGGCCTCAGATTCCTGGCCTAGAGGCCACATCATATATACAGTTCCGTTAGGGCAGCCCCATGTTCAAAAAAAAAATAAAAAAATAAGGAATCACCAACATGAAAAAACAAAAAGATTAGCAGCTATTTTCTAAAACTGAGAAGCAGCTGTCCTTTTTATTGGCTAGCTTTTCAGCAGCTCCATGCCATCCCCACCTGGCATTTTCACTAACTTATAATGTCTGCCTGTTCTTTAATATCCTGACATTATGCGGATATTAAAAAAATTGTGTATGTGTTCATGGAAACTATCACTTGTTATTTTGAAATGTGAGGATTCAGTGAACAGAATTTGTTCAGGATCTACAAAATGAAATGTGTCCTCAGATGTCCACATAATTCAGCTTTATCTGGAGGATCTAGAGAACCAGTCAATCCTAAAGTAAATCGGTGCTGAATACTCATTGGAAGGACTAATGTTGAAGTTGAAGCTTCAATACTTTGGCCACCTGATGCGAAGAGCCGACTCATTGGGAAAGACCCTGATGCTGGGAGGACTGAGAGCAGGAGAAGAGGCAGCAACAGAGATGGTTGGATGAGATGAGACGGATTGTTGTATGGCATCATCAACTCAATGGACATGAGCTTGAGCAAACCGTGGGAGATAGTGAAGGACAGGAAAACCTGGGGTGCTGCAATCCATGGGGTCACAAGAGTCAGAGAGGCTGAACAATGAGAGAACAGGAAGTAAGCATCTGTGCTCTGAACAAACCAGAAATCTCAGAAGTCCATTCCTAGAAGCATATGTGTTATAAATGTATTCCTCCAGGCAGAATTCTCGGTGCTGAAGAAGCAGTACTGGTATTCAGGATTGTACCTTTACCTACAGATATGCATGTAGCCTTTTGGTAAATTCACTTCCATCTCCTAAATCAAACCATGTGGGGAAATGAAACCACAGTGATGACTGTTGTGTGAACTAAACTATATCAACTCTTAGCTGCAGGTCATAGTCTTCATTAAGATCTTCAAACTTTTCCTGCCAGTGGTTACAAATGCTTTCCTAAGATTTCCTGGGTGGCATGCATAGAAATGGTAGTATCTATGTGGAGCATCTGGGTAGAAAAAGGAGTCTCCTTGTGACAGAGGTAGTCTGGGTACATAGAGCTAAGGAAATCTCCATTGAGGGCACAGTCTTTGGGACACTCTGAACTTTTCTTGCAAAGTTTTGGTTCTTAGGCCTAAGGTCATTAGTGGATGAACAAGAACCATCTCAATGAAGAAAACAGGAGAGTTTCTACATAACAGAGATCTCCTGCTCTGGAAAGTTGGGGAGATGTAACCTCTTCATTGTTATACTTTCCCCAGTGGAAATATAAAACAAATTAAAAAAAAATGTATTCCTGGTTAGAAAAAAAAATATTACAGTGTTTTTAGTATGCAGTGTTGTATATTTCTCTGGAAGCAATAGAGTGATCAATTATGCTTTTCAGAATTTTAATCAGGAGCATGCATTTTGGTTGGAGGTTTCAAGATGGATTGTATCTAAATTGCAGACATATTTTGTTTGGTCAACACAAATGTTTTGACGCGATGATTTTAAATAGTTGCCTGCTAATATTTGAAAACTAGGAGATTTTGTTGAAAGTTCTGTCCGGGGTTCTCTTTGCACCAGCAGACAGCCCCTGAGGCTGAGTTAGATGAGCACATGCACTCTTGTTCTCCGCTCCACCCCTCCTTATGATTTTATGTGTGTACATTCCAGATTATTCCATATAGGCAGTAAGTTTGTGGTTTACGGCCTTCATGTGAACCATTATTTATTTGTGTGATAACAACTAGAGGTTTGTTGCGGTGGGGGAGGGGGTCCAGGATGCTTTTCCTTTGTCTCCTCAGCTGAAAATGATACTATGGATGTAAATTCAAGCTTCTATCACAGTTTGCTTCAGTTTAGATTTACACTTCAGTGTTGATAGAGTGGATGTTTTACACACCTAAATACGGCCACTAATAGGTGTGAATGCTAAGTAGATAACTATTCATAGCCACGATTAGCATTTCCAAAAGGTGTCAAAATCACTCCTTTCGTTGTGATAAAGCAATTTTAAAAAACACAGTTAAGCAAAACAAGTGTTTTAAAAAAAAAGATGTAAGCAGTCCATGAGGTGTTAATGTCTCTTTAAAATGAGTTAGAGACCTATGTTTGAGTTAGTACTTTATTTCAGTCTTTGATTTCAGTGAAGGTGTCAGTTATATTTAATATCTTTGAAGTAATAGCAGTAACTATCATGTCTGGCATACCAAAGAGTTGGTTCATCATATAATCACAATCATATTTAATTTTTACAGTAAACCAATTATGTGAATATTTGCCACTACCATTTTCCAGCTATAAAATTCAAAAACAAAAGAGGTTTAAGTAACAAGTAACTTGCCTGAAGTTATACAGCAGAGTATGTATATACAGATATATTTATGTCACACATCTATGTACACACACATATACACATACACCGTGTTTATAACCACAGTTAATTCTGCCTGTCATGTTTTTAAACTTGTTTTGACCACCATTCATAGTAAGAAATACTAGTTATTTCAGAGTTTAATGCTTAATATGTCGTCCTTCCATAGTGTCCTTATACAAACCAGTTCCAGTCCTTATTTAAATTTAGTACATTTTGATCATTTCTGTTCTTTTCTGTTCTCTCATTTGCCCCTATAGTAAATACACAGATGTTTTAAAAGCCCTGTGCCTAGTCCTCCAAATGGGATACAACCTGAAGTTTGCAAAGCACTGACTTAGAAGATAGATGTCGTGGAATCCATTTCTGATGGAGAGAATGAGGAGGGCAGATGCTTTTAAAATGAGGGCAAATGCAGGAGGTTTTGTGGTCCAGTAATTTATGAAGACATAAATTTGCCTCTGTATATGTGTTTCATTTACATTAGAAAGGTCTTTGTTTTATTTTACAATAAAGTGATTCCATATTAAAAAATTATACAGTGGTTTTAATGTATGCAAATTATACCTTAAATAAAAAGTGATAATCAGGTGGGAGTAGGGTGAGTGGAACTAGAGAAGAAACAAGAATGGCAGGTTATTGATATTTGTTTGAAATTGGTGGTGAGTTTATGGGAGTTTATTATCCTATTCACTTTACTTTGTATGTGATTGGGATTTTTTTGTAACAGAAAGATCTTTTGACAAAGTAGGAGGGCCTTCAAGATCTTTTATTCTGTTTTCCCACAAGGCTCATGGTTATATGAGAACAGGACTGTGTAGGTTGAAGTGTAACCTTTATTCTGTAAAGTTTTGTGAACAGTAAGTAGCCAGGCTGAACAGATGCTGGTTTTAAACTCTTCTGCTGCCAGATGGCTGTAAAGTTAGGTTTCTGATTTTGCGACGATTGACATTCCAGGGTGGATAATTCTTTGTTGTAGGGACTTGGCTGTGTACCTTAGAATTGTAGTCCGACCCAGGCAGCTGGTACATGCCCACCCCTTCCCTTCCCAGCGGTGACAGCTGAAAACCTCCTCACATGGGGACCGATGATGTCCCCTGCCGGGGACACAGTCACTCCTGGTTGCGAACCACTGCCCTAGAGCCTGTGCCCACCTTGTATATATGTCTAACTGGGCTTTGAGCAGGGAAACAAAACTTCAGAGAACCACATTCTGCCTGTGTTTTAGGTAAATGAGGAATCCATCAGGCCGAATCATCACTGCTAGGGATTGACTTAGAGATACCAGATTCAGGAAGGATCACATGTATGAAACTTGGCACTTTGCTTAACTCTTCTCTACCTTAGTTCCCTCATCTGTAAAATGGGGATGGGTGACAGCCCCTTTGTGATATTACATGAGTTTATATTTATGAACCACCCAGAGTCTTACCTGACATACGTTAAGGGTTTACTATTTCACCTACCTAGAGCTCCTGCTGGAATTGTGGTTTGGGTCGTTGAGGAATGAAGGGATTCTCTGGAAAGTGAAGGGGCTTCCCTGGTGGCTGAGACTGTAAAGAATCCTCCTGCAGTGCAGGAGACCCGAGTTGGATCCCTGGGTCAGGTTCTGTATTAATATCATGTTTGGGTACTAGTGTGCCTCAGTGAACCTCAGTGCTTTGAGACTGTTCACTTAGAATGTTTAGTCTGAGGCATGCTCTGCACCCCCTGGAGACACTGATAAAAGAAACCACAGAGATGAGCCTGAAATGCTCCAGAAAGGGTCTCTGCTCCAGAAGTTCACCTCTTGGTCACTGAATAGTGGTGAATCATCACTCCTCTTTCCTTTTCAGCATCTACTCTGAATCTTGCTCATGTGATTTTGGCTGAGGCACAGTCATTTCCATGCAAGTTCACTTCAGAAGAGTCTCTCCTCTAGTAAATTATACCTTTCATTTCTGTAGTTTAAATTCTTCTCCTCAGTCTATAAATATGCTCAAGAATTTTTCAACTTAAAAATATCCTTCATTGACTCTCTATCGACCGACCCTCCGGCCATCTCCAACCGCAGTCCCATCTCTCTCATTCTGAATTATTGAAAGAGCAGCTGATTCCAGCTATTTCCACTCCCTCACCCTCTGTTCACACTTCTGCCCACCGCAGTGAGGCTGATGCTGCTCCAGGACTCAGCTGAAACTGGACACAATGACATCACCAGAGGCATTAGGAGACCTTAATTTATAGCCTCTCTTTCCCGCCTGTGTCTCTCCTTCTAGTTTTTTCTTGCTTTCATTCTCTTTTTATTTCTGCTTTTTTAAAAAAAATAGCTTTATTGAGGTAAAGTTCACATGCCATAAATTGCACTCATATTATTGTGCAACTCAGTGATTTTAGTAAATTTGCAGAGTTGTGCAGTCATTTCTATAAACCAGTTTTAAAATACTTTCATCATCCTGGAAAGAACCTCCCTGCCTATTTTCAGTCACGTCTGTTCTACTCCTAGCCCCAAGCGACCTATTTCTTTCTGTGATGTCCATCAGCCCCTTGGAAAACAAAACGCTCTGCACGCACCCTTAGCTTTCCGAACCCAGGCACACTTGAGTTGCATTGGACCTCTAGGCATGTTCCTTTTCTTTCATCCTCAAGAATTTGATCTTCTTCTGCTCATGTCCTAAACACTGCACTTCTTCATTGTGCTGTCTCAGCCCAGTGCTCTCTGGATTTTCCATCAGCCACTTCTCTCACGCCCATGAGTCTAATCTATGGTGTTAGATTTTGCCAATGCTGTTCACTTCCTTGTACTCATCTCCTTCCTTTCCTCTTAGATAAGCCCTCACTCTTCTTTAGAGAATTACCTCAGATGCCACCAATATTGTGAAGTCTTCCTATTTTCTAACCACCATCCCTACTTCTTATCTACAGCTGTACCTAAAGAAATACAGCTCATCAGCTGTGACCCTCAGACAACTTTGTTGTCTCTCTTTGTGCTCTTAGATTCTCTCTGTGGGTTTCTTTTCTTGGTTCCTGGCTTGCCCCTGGAATAAAACCCAAGTAGCCTTGTCCACTCCATCTTTGATGATGCTTTAGGTATCTGACATCATTTCAATTAAAAAAAAATGTAATGTTTTGTCCTGTATAATCATTACAACTTAGAACTTCCCTTAAAGATAAAACAAATCTCCCTCCCCAGTGCTTCACTGCTGGAGGGGGGAAGTCTGCAATTAGAGAAAGAATGTTTTAGCCTATTTTCTCACCTAATATGTCTACACCTTCTGCCCCTAACTTGTTTCCCGTTCTGCTTACTGTGTTGCAAAAGAAGAGAAGGGGGACTGCACGTTTAACCTGATTGATTGCATTGCCATGAGCTAGGATCACGATCAAGGACTAACCAAGAACGTAGAACTGGTTTTTCTTTTAGCGGTTCTTTCCTTAGATGCCCTGCTTTCCCTCTGAAGGCTTTCCCATGCTCCTCCCGCCTCCCACAGTGGGTCTCTTGCTCTGGATGATTGACAGCTGTGTCCCCCCGGGCACTCCCAGGTGTGGGGTGTGTGTCTGGCTTACAGAACACACCATGCGTTCTGTGCCCTTAATGTCTCTGAGGACCCCCTCTCCATAATTGCAATCTTCTGCTTAGCCTAGTCTTTTTCCTTACTGTGGCGCTCTGCCCCTGCATCCCTCAAACGCAGCTCGCTGTGGTCTCCTTAGAGCATGTCCCCCCTCAGCAGGTTTAGAGGAATACCCTCCTTTTCCCCCTGAATCAGTGGAACTCACACAATTTCTCTCCAAAGGAGCTTTTTTTCAAATCCTCCCCTCAGTCTGCAAACACCTCTGATGTGAGCGAGGGTCTCCAAGGCAGACAGATGGTTTTGCAGTATTTCCTCTGAAAATGGGTTCCTCCTTGTGTTCCGGCACCCCCCTTACCTTTAGGATATAACACCTGCTGTGTCTTGGCAACTGGAGAAGAAACTTCCCGTTAACATCCTGTTACAAGCCTCTCTCCTCTGGTCTGAAGTTTGTGTTAAAATATTTCTGGGTCAGTTTGCTTCTTGAGACTGTGAGTACCTGGAGGTCAAAGATGATGATTTATTTTAAAATATTCTGTCTGTGCCTGTACTTGACATGCTGTAAAAGCACTCAGTGAATGTGTGTTTTTTCACCAAGATTATTCTCCGTTCAAAATTACAAGATAAAAAAAGAGAATGGCCATGTCAGAATTGGACTGCCCACTGAGTACTGCTTCATCTGGGCCAGAAAGTACTTTTTAAGCCCCTTGCAGCCTCTTGACTCCTTTCTCCTCAGTCCCCACAGAAGAATTATTTGCATATTTTGGAACCAGTTGTGATGTTAAAGGAGTATTTTTTTCCCTGTTCAAAATGTTTGGTAGTGTTTTGAGAAATCAATATGTGGACATTGTATAAAATTTAAAATATATGTAGAATGTAGAGAGAAAAGGATTTTGTCTGTTTTCTGTTCTGAAGTGCACAGTTCTCCCCACCCCCGGCAACAATATTCTTTCGAATTGTTCTTTGTGCTTGTAAATGTATATAGGTATATATGTTTGTCTCCATAAAAAAGCATGGTATTTATCACACTTTGTGTTGAATCTTCTATTTGTGGCTTCGTGTGTCTTTCAGATTTCTTGGTTTAATCCCAAATAGAGTTGCTGCATTCTTTTTGATTCTTTGCTCCAATAGGGATGATACATGATTGCAGTGTATATGCTTGAAATCAAGCAGAAGGATTATTCATTTAAATTGTCGAGTGCTTTCCCTTTATAAAAGAAGTTTAATTTGTTAAAATGTAATGGAATTAACAGTCCTGGGTGTTCATTGGTAGGACTGATATTGAAACTGAAACTCCAATACTTTGGCCACCTGATGCAAAGAGCTGACTCATTTGAAAAGACCCTGATGCTGAGAAAGATTGAGGGCAGGAGGAGAAGGGGACAACAGAGGATGAGATGGTTGGACTGCATCACCAACTCAGTGGACATGCGTTTGGGTGGACTCCAGGAGTTGGTGATGGACAGGGAGGCCTGGTGTGCTGCGGTTCATGGGGTTGCGAAGAGTCGGACACAACTGAGTGACTGAACTGAACTGAATGAAATTAAATGAAATTTAATGTATTATCAGTTATCACACTAGTTGCAACTTCCAACCATATTAATAGAAGCTTTTAAAGGTATACAAAAGATTAGGTTATACTTTATGTTTCCCTATCAATCAGATTGCTTAAATATTCCATTTGCTACATATTGTGTGAAAAAATTGAACATACAAAGGGTCTGTCTTCATTTATCTTGAATAAATGTCTTAACCCATGTTTGTCTTTCTTTCTTTACCTGAAGAATGTGGGTAGTAATAGAATGAACCTCATGGATTGTTGTGAGGATGAAGAGTTAATGTATAAAAAAAATTTGGCAAGTTACAAACAATAAAACATAGTGATTATTCTATCACAATTCATCTTCCTTTCTGATACTTAGAAACCTGTAGAAAAACGTTTGTATCATGTGATTATTAAGCTATTTTTAAGTTCTAAATAAATATATAGTGGCAATGAATGTTGTGGGGTAGACTTAAGAAGGATCCATTGCTCCTCATCACCACGTCATGAGGTCTGCAGTAATTTTCCATCCAGTAAGAAGTGAAGAAAACTCATGCAGTGTTTATAATTACAGAAATTTGTCTTTGTTCGTTTTGTTTCTTGTTTAATTTGGGAAATGTCAAGGATAAGTATATACCACAGAATTTGCTTGTTATTTGGTTTTCCTGTTACCGTTAAATGGGGTAGGACCCAGAAGTCTAAGGCCCTTTCTTAGGGCAAGGTTTCTTTCACTGGAAGAATTAAATTTATTTATTTATTTATTTTCATTTATTTTTATTAGTTGGAGGCTAATTACTTTACTATATTGTAGTGGTTTTTGCCATACATTGACATGAATCAGCCATGGAGTTACATGTGGGCACCAGCCCAGGTTGGATGCATGAGACAAGTGCTCATGGCTGGTGCACTGGGAAGACCCAGAGGGATGGGATGGGGAGGGAGGCGGGAGGGGGGATCGGGATGGGGACCACATGTGTTCTCCATAGTGTCTGTACTAGTTTGCATTAAATTAAAAAAAATCCCCACACGAACACCTTCACTCCGATTACCTTGGAAGAACATGAGTGTGCCAGTCTTTTTCAGGGATGAAAGTTCCATTAGAAGATGCTGTAACTTTATTGAAACTTGGACTTGCTCCGTAACACAACAGTCTTCAAGGGTCATTGCTGCATGCCACCCCGATTGGAGAGATGTTTGTAAAACATTGTGCCATGGAAATGGCCACATTATTTTGAGACTTATAGTAAAGCCAAAAATTGAAGTAAACCCTCTGTCAAGTATCCATAGGAGTATCAACACTGTGTCTAATATTTTGAAGCAGAAATTTCTATAGCTTGGCATGATTTGGTAGCTGTGTCCTCTTTAGCTTGCACTTGGATGAAATTTCTGCAACCACCTGAAAAATGGAATTGTATTTTTTTTTTCCTGAGGTGGTATCAATGAAACTGTCTTTGAGTTAAGGATAGAGAGATCTCTTGAGTTGCCAGAGAAGACATCTTTGAGTTGAGGACAAAGTAAAAAGAGGCTCTGAAGTCAACAAGAGGTGTCTCAGAGTGTTCCAGTAGTATTTTTATATAGCTGATTAATCTACTGCAATGTGCACAAAAAGAGCTCTGATTCGCTACTGCCTGTGTACACTGATTGCTAAAAGATCAAACAAAAAAATTAACTGGATGTGAGAGATAAGATACCTCTCCATCTCAAAGACTTTCATGATTTCAGCTTGTCAAGCTTTTCAACAGTAGCCTTTTCAAGAGCCTTTATTTTTTAACATTTTTTTTCTTTCCAACATTCATGTTTTATATTAACCTCTGTTTTGATTTATTTTTCATTGATTTCTGCATGAAAAAAGAAAAGAAATAAATCTGCAAAAAGCATACACACACATGTGCACATGTACACATTCATACACATACACACCTCACCTCTATGTAATAAATATAAACATGTAAAGGTATACACAACACACACAGACATGTAACATCAATGTAAAAGAAAAAAATTCCAGTGTAATAAAACAAATTGTGTACAAAACATAAGTTATCTTATGTCAGTCTATCTGTATTTGTAATAGAGAGGTAAGTGGGTCCATAGATTTGATTTATTTCTCAAAAGATACCTTAACCTACAGAAAGTAATGAATCACTGTTTTTTGCAGATTGTAGTCTAGTTGGAGAGAAAAGCCGTAGTCTCTCTAACTATGATGGAAGGTGTTGAAAGTTTTGAGGGTCAGGGGAAGGATGATAATGGGCTGTAAGTGTTCTTAACAGGAGGGAGCTTGCAGTTGTCATTTGCCTTATTTGCTGATTGTACTTCTGTAAGCACAGAACTGTTGGTGTGAAGATAATATCAAGCTGGGCTTATTATATTCCCCTCAGTTCTTAGCTGCTGCACACTTAGAAATTATAGTGAGTATGTATGTGGAGTTGTCAAGAATCTTGGACTTGGAGCCCAGTGTTCATGTAAATTTCATCCTCTGCTTGTTCAATTTTAGCAGGAAAGAGGTTGTGCATGCAGAGTGGATCAACTACATTTTTGGAAGATGTAGAGATTATGAATGAATGAATGAGTATGAATGAAAACCAAGTGGTGTTTGAAGCCTGATTTCTGAACTGGCATGATATGCAATCTTACCAAGTAGTAAACTCATTTATTAGCTCACTACTGTGGTAGTATGTTGCATACCACAATGGTGAAGTAATTTCTCTATAAGACTCAAAATAAAACACCATATTCATCAGACTTTTATGTAGTTAATGATTAAACATTTTGATTTGCTAAACGTCTGTAATCTGCTCAAGATTTTTTTGTGGGGGCTTTTGTTATGGGTTGGAAATAATGTATATTCTTGAATAGATTTTTTTTCTTGAACATCAGAGTTGGAGGTGATTCTTTTTAGATGTGAGAAATGTGTTAAGTAATGTTTCTCAACAAAATTGCTATTGGGTTTGTCTCTTTGAAAAGGAGAATAATCGTTAAGTATCTATTATTCTGATAGAAATGAGTCAAGTAATTCTCACACCAAAACTTTTCCACTACATGAAGAAACTTAACTGAGCATTTGTTAAGACTGCATTCAAAGTGTGTGTATGCATTTAATATTATCAGATACATATCAGTATTTCATGATCCACAAGCTTAGTAGCAATTTTGTAAAGTGTATGACAAAAGTCACAAATGGTCTCTTCCTCTAGAGCATTCAGGAACAACTATTTAGGGCATTTTTTGTTTTTAAGTCCAAGGTCTAGTATTTTTAACTCAGCTGAGATTGAGAATAGATAGTGCCATTGTTAATATGTATGAATTTGGGGGGCTTTTTAAATACCACCATGAGAAACGTGTTATGAATGTATTAAGCTTTAGCCGCCAGATGCAAATGTCTGTTAACAGAAAAATTCTAAAGGGTATCTATTTTTTTCCTTGATTTAAAACATTTCTGTGACTGGTGGAATGTTTTTATTGTAGCAGATGACATTTTGATTTGTATTTGTCTTGGTTTATTAGCTTCCTTTGTGTTTATTTTGGCGTGGTGATTTCAGAAGGGAAATGAGCTTTTGTATGACCCTTCTCTCTGTGACAATACTTGGCAGCACTGACAAGTCAGGTCATGATTGTATTAATTACCTTCATTATTTATAAAGTCAGTGCCCCACTTTAGCAATGATTAAAAATGAGCAACATAATTTTTAAAAATAATATTCTTGAATGAGGTTTCTTTTTATCCTCAAACTTTATACAGTATGTGCCTATGTGTGTATGTGAGCTTATATAAGAATAATGGAATATACTTATTTCTTCTCTTAAATCAGATAGTTTGGTTAGTGTGGTCTAGTTTCTGATTTCTATGAATTTGTAAGAATGAAATTGGTGTCTTGCAAAATATATTATCTTTTTACCCTTTTAAGCCTGATACAGATTATAATCTGTCTGATTCAAATGTTCACTATAAATCTGATCATGTTAACTCCTGGTTAAAATTGTATCTTGTATTCTAAGAGCTTTATCTTGATACTAATATTCTTAGCCAGACACAGAAGCTTGACCCTTATTATATATCTGCTGTCTCACCCTACAGTGAACTTGGCCATCTGCATTCCATCTTGTCAGTCTTCTTTCTGTTCTTATAAGTCATGAACACTGAAGCCCCAGGGCCTTTGCACATTCTATCCTTTACAGTGAGAGTCGATTGCCAGAGTGTTTAAGCAGCAACAGGGCATGGACACTGGCCAATTGGGAGAGAAACGGACTAAAGCAGGATTCTGGAAGCCCCCTGCTGAGCCAGTCATTAGTTTTTTAGGTCATGCATCTTGGTTTGTGGGCTGGGGTCCTGGTCCAGCCTAGGAGGCAAGGTGATAGTTGATGGGAAAGGGTCCCGACAATGGCTCCTCACCAGCCTGCTTACCAACTGAAGGCCATACTAAGTCTTTGTGTATACCTGGAAAATTTCTTTCTGTCTTCACCTTGCAGTACATACACAATCTGATTATATCATATCATATTTTCTTTTCTTCCATTTCCTTTCACTTCTTCAGAGGAGCTTCCCCTGACCTTCCTGATGAAGGTTATTCTCACTGAGGTTTTCATTAGAAACTCCTGTCTCTTCACATTGTACCTTTCACAATATCTTTCACAGTGTTCAGTTTACAAATAAACTTTGTAAGTAATTGAATCATATGTCACTCCCATTAGTTTGTATAATCCAGGAGGGCAGGGGTCATCAGTTAACTGACGGTCCCATCTCCACCTTCCTCCAGTATTAAAATTTCAACACCTGATAGGAGGTAAATATTTATTGAATGAATGAATTCTCAAAAAGACTTTAGAACTTCTTTGAGCATGTTTATATTTTGCAAATGCGACTGATAATGCATGTTACTTGTGGGATGCATTGTTGAGTAGATAACATTTTTTTTTAAAGTGGCCATATTCTTAATGCCTGCTTGAACAATTTTCTGAAATAAATTTTTAAGTAGTGGTGGCTGTATCCCATGCTGTTATTTATCTTTTCTTTCCAGTAGAAATGCTTCTCACTCACTTGGTGTCCAGTGAAATGATTTAATCTTCAGAGCTGATTTATTCATTTTCCTTAAAGCTCAGCAAGAAAAATTACTTAAAAGCCTACAATAATGTACAGGGTGTTGGGAACATTGTAACAGTCAGTGGTGGATAAGCTGTGGTCCTACCTTCAGAGACACTTCAGTCTAGTAATTTTCTCTTAATCCCATTTATAAGCATTTATAATATTTTGTTTTCCCATTGCCATATTAGCATGTAGAGCATATATTTTGCTCTCTGTAGACCACAGAGCAAAGCCTCATATTTATTTGGATGCATTTTAATGATTGTGATAATGTTTCCACAGGATCTTCTGCTAAAATATATCCTTGTTTTTTTCTTGAAAATTCCAACAATCTGTTCTTTTTAAGTCTACTGTTTTGTTATTAACAAATTCTTTTTAAAGTACATTTAATGTATAAGCTGGATAGCTTTGACTTCTCAAAGAAGGAAGTATTATTTCAATCATTGTTAGACTCCTCAAGGCTTTCCTGTGTTTGAGACTTAACTGTTGTCCCCAGACTTTAATATTCCTTGCAACTGTTCCCTAGCTTTTGATGAATATTTGACATTTCATGTATCATATGATTGCATTTAATGTTTCCAATGCCTTTTATGAATAACTGTCATGGTATTTATTTGAAATGTTATTTTTTTTCAGTTTTCTACTGGGTATATATTTGTATAGCGCAGCAATTGTGAGATGAGTGACATATACACTATAGTATCCTCACATGCATGGTTGTTGTTGTTCAGTCATTCAGTTGTGTCCAGCTCTTTGCAACCCCGTTGACTGTAGCATACCAGGCTTCCCTGTCCATCACCATCTCTTGGAGCTTGCCCAAACTTAGGTCCATTGAATCAGTGAGGCTGTCCAACCATCTTGTCCTCTGCCATCCCCTTCTCCTCCTGCCTTCGGTCTTTCCCAGCATCACAGTCTTTGCTAATGAGTCAGCTCTTCACATTAGGTGTGCCAAGTATTGGGGCTTTAGTTTCAGCATCAGCCCTTCCAATGAATATTCAGCACTGATTTCCTTTAGGACTGACTGATTTCATCTCCTTGCAGTCCACGGGACTCGTGCAAGGCTGTCATATTTAAGTGTAATGTAGAATCATTTAAGTTATTTTATTCATGTTAATGGCTGAAAATAAATATAGGGACTTCCCTGGTGGTCCAGTGGCTAAGACTCTGCTCCCAATGCAGGAGGCCTGGGTTCAATCTCTGGTCAGGGAACTAGATCCCACATTTCAGAACTAAAGATCTCGAAAGCTGCAACTAAGACCCAGCACAGTCAAATAAGTAAATAATATATTAAGTTTTTTTTTTTTTTAATATCTTACTGATTGAACAGAAAAAAGGAAGGCAGGCTAGGTAACTGAAACCCTTTGGTCCAGGTGGGGGAAATCAACCACTGGAAAGCTTTGAGAAGCAATGATTGAATGAGGTAGAATATGTGTCCTTCCTTCTATACTTAAATCATTTCATGATTTTGGGCATAAGTCTCTTGGAACTGAATGCTATTGAAAATAGCTTCAAAACATCTCAGCTTCATATGCACAGTGTGACAGACACCACATGTGACTCATTCATATTCTCTTTCCTTTTTCACTTCAGTACACACATCACTTCCAGTTGCCACCTAATGCCTTTTTTGATTGGAACTAATGGCTTTTTTTTTTTTTTTTTTTGCTTCTAGAGCCATTTTGCCACCCCTTTGAGAGGCTAAGTGCTGGGTCATTAATACTCCCTGAAAACAGCCTCCAAACAGTGACTCCTGGGAGTTGGCGTATAAATACCCCAGCTCCCTTGCCCCTTGGCAAGAATACCTGGACAACTCAAGTGTACCTCTGTCATTACTCTGAGGCATATGTTCTACACAAGCTGGACTTCGGAGTTTCCCCAGAAGGAATAGCCTCTGCTTAGCTCTCACATCTTACCCTTTATTGTCTGTCTTCCTTTCTCTTTCACTTTTCCATGTCCTGACTGATTTTATTGTTCACCTCTCATCTAAACTGCTTGCACCTGAATTCGTTTTGCAGTGTTTGCATTAAGGGGAGCCTTAATAGTGAAAAATGGTCACAGATCCCATGATGGTGGGATCTGTCAACCTGCAGTTCTTAGAGGAGTAGTTCTCAATTTTATTTCCCTCTATCTCAGATTCCCTTAGGCAAAGTCAAAGTTATGCCTAAATCCCAGAATTCTGGTTGCAGTTTTACCTCTTACTCCCTCTGCCTCCCCCAAGAATTGTATTGTAATGAACAAGAGCAACATCATATAACAGTAACTGATTTAATAACTTGTTTTAAGTATGTAAGTTGCAAGAGATCATGTTTTTACTCTTGAAATTGTCATTTGGGACACACTTAATTCTAACTGAATACATCACATGTCATGGCAAGATCCTGTAGCTAAGCAGTACTGAGATTGCTCTCCTTTCTTAGCAACAACTAAGATAGCCCAATCCATAGCAGCTGCTGACTGAAAGTTACACACATTCTCTGCTAAAATGACTGACATTAAAGTCGTTAATTCTCCTGTGTGGAACCATTTGAGTTTCAGCAATCAAAAAGTGATTTTCTGATTTTATGCGCGTGTGCGTCTAGCCTACTTGATCATTAACCATGCAGTTGAGGTAGTTTCAGATAGCCACAAAAAATGACACAGGATATCCACATAATTATCTACTCTCAGCCAGCACAGTCAAGTTTATGAAAATTCAAGAAAGCCAAAAATAAGGTAGTTCCATTTGCAAGATTATCTGACTGAACAATTTTCATTGTTAGCATTTTTATCTCTTTTATGAAGCTTATGTAATTGAGGACTTTCTACAGTTGTTCCTGAAAAAAAGGTTCAGGATGAACGTTGGCGATGTTATTTATAATTTATATGTCTTAGGAAGGATTAAGAGACTATGAAAAGCAGTCCTTCAAGATATCTGCTGATTTGACTCATTTAGTCTAACCAAAATTATTATTATGAGAGAAAATGAGAAAAATTTTAATTTCAAAGCCATATTTTATTTGTTATGATTACTATCTAGCAAAGTTTTAATATTTAATATTTTAGTTTTGTTGGACATTTCTAATTTTGTGAAGCTTCCTCTGTATGCCTATCAGTGACATAAAGAGTTTTTTAAGTATCTACATACCATACATCTTTATTTGCACCAAAAAGATTCATTTCATTTGGGGATTTTGGGTGTTGTGAATGGTACAGTTTTATGAGAAGAAAATCTACAATTTAAAGCAATTCTTTTTTTTTAAGTCTGACTTCTTTGTATATATATTTTACAGATTAAAGGATTTACCCGAAGACTAAACATTCTATTCATCAGAAACTGGACAAGAGTTACTCTTGCTTTTGGAAGTTAAAGATGTTGTTGTCATGGAAGCATTTGATCCTCCTTTCATTCATTGGCTGCCTAGGAGGTAATAATAAACTGTATTTTCTAAGTTGAAGTTAGAACTATGCTTGAGTCATATGTTAAATAATTTTTAAATGTTGAACAATACTGTACAAATCTTTTTTTCTGAGAAACAAATACTACTTTTCTAATAAATGGAGTCTTGTTTTGCTTCCTAATTTTTGCAAGCTATTTTACTTTCATCACAAATATAGTGTCACTTACTATAACAGATCTAGTTTAGTGCTATAAATATAACAACCCAGAACTTGAGAATAGTAGTGACTGTATGACATTTTCTCCAAAATGTTTAACTCTTGTAAACTTTAGTATAAAGAAAGAATATAGATTTTACAGAATTTCAGTATTTTCATGTCTAATCTTAAAAACAATACAGTTTTTCTTCTACCAAATAACCTATTTAAGGGAGTAAAAATAAAGATAGAATTTTAATTTTTTAAACTTTGAAAATTTATAGCTTGGAACAAAACAAAAAAGGGAAAGATTCTCCTATATTCACCATACAAAAGCAACTCTTAAAATATGTTTCATTTTGTTTGTTTTGTTTCATTTTCTGGAACAGTAGAGGAATAAAGACAAAGATTGCTTTAAATGAAGTAATATATATACAATGATTAATTTTTTTTTTTTTTGCTTTTTCATCTTATTACTTTTATTTCTTTTTATTATAAAATTTCTCCAGTAACTAAACAGTTGAAAGAATGGTATGATGAATACCCACATATGCACCATTTTATTGTATCTTTAATTGTACTTGTTCTATCTATATACATATGTAAATGCGTTTTCCATTTATTGATAGATTGACTACATCACTTGAAAGTAGGTTACAGAAGTTTTCACCTCTCACCCCCAAAATTTAAGCATCTGTCTCCTGAGAAGATGACCTATTTTCTAGATGAACAAGTTCTTTTTGATACTTAAGGAAAGTAGACAAAAATGTGGCCTGTCATTTTTCTTTTCTAAGAGGAGGAAATTTGTGTGGAATGAGGTCAAATGCAGTGTCAGGTAAAACATATGTTACTTGAAGACATGTTTATATTGGAGTAGACTTCTGAGCCCTTATGGCAAATTTTAAACATTCTTAAAATATTTAAATGATACTTAAACCTCCAACTTTTAAAATAAACTTTTTTTTAAAGCAGGTTGTTCCCTGATGCCTCAGTTTTATTTTCTAAAAGATTTTCTTTGCTACTAACCTAGTATTGAGCAAAAAAGGAATAATTATTTTAAATTTTTACTGTTTTAAATAGTCTTTGGAGAAGATTGACACAGATATGAAAGTAATTTTTTTTTCTTGCGCTGTTTCCTTCATTTAAAAAAGTTTTAAATTTGAGTTCTGTTGTTAAAGGAGAAAAATGAAAGGGAATATACTTCAGCAGTATTATTATTCACAATGTCAACTTTCATAGAAACAACCTTGAAATTTTACAGTTACTTGGAAGCGGGTGGATATCCTCAGAAAGTGGAAGTAAAGCTAAAGGAAGTGGGATTAGTGTGTCAAAGGTTTAAAATTTTGAGTTGTAATTTGGCACTATGTACAAATTGTATTGATTGCTTTCAGTAACTTCTGTTTTACACTTATGATACTGCTTTCTTATAGAGAAAGCAGTAAAAGCAGTATTCATTTACAAAATGTTAAAACATTATTTAAAAAGTTGTAAAGGAACACTTGATTTTCTAGGTATGTTAAAAAACCATAAAAGTTGGTAAAGGAGAATTGGATTAATATATGATAAATTGTATATAGAGTATTACTTGCAGAATTGGTAATCATTACAATTACAATATGGAGAAGAATTTGTCTCTGACCAATTTTCTAAAGAGTATTGATTGCATACAGTTCTTTATATACTGAATATACTCTTTTTGCATTTATATAAAATTTAGATAAAAAGCCAGCTTGTGAGTGTGATATTCTATTAACCAATATTGGGTCACTTTTTAAATATTAAGTTTAAAATCTGTTCATGATGTGGTAGGTATCTATAAATAAATACCAAGTAAAGACATATTATGTGAATTCACTACCTGGAGTTTATCCAAAGACATTAACTCAATAAATAGAGCAAATGCTTGATAATTTTGACTTTCTGTTTTCTCAGATCTAAGCTTTCTGTTATCCATTTTTATTTTGTGCATTTTAAAAACTATTTCCTTCTATTGTTTTGTCTCTGCATATTTCTCTCTGCAGCAAAGAGGCAAATTGCAATTTTGAGCTGGCAGTTTTTCCTAAGATGAACATGATCATTTTTTCCCTCAAAAAACCAGGCTGCATTCATTCTTTAAAATATATTTATTAAGCATGTATTATAAGCTGCACATTGTTTCCAGTGAAGAAAAGGGACATAGATCTGTGTCATGTGGGGTTTATATTCACTCAGGTTGTGGAAGAGAATCACAGTGAGTTAGTAGATGATGCAGCTATGAAGAAAAATAAGCAGCATAACATGAAAGTTGGGGGCGCTGGGGCATGAGTTACCATTTTAAATGACGTCTTCAGATTCATCCTCATAGGGAAGGTGATATTTGGCACAAAGACTTAGCAGTGAACGAGCTGACCTTGTGGGTATTTAGGGAAGGGAGCTTCAGGCAGAGTCAGCAATCCATGCAAGTGTCTAATATATGACATGCTGAGTATTTCTTGAAATAGCAGGAAAGTTAGCCTAGTTGGATATGGAACAGTTATGGAAAAGAAGTAGTAGGTGAAAGTCAAGAAGTAATGTGGAGATGGATGTAGCAGAAAATGAAGGCTTTGTGTATCACTGAAAATATTCACTGCTCTTGCTTTGAATGCCCTCAGGAGCCATAGTGTGATTTGATCAGGGCAGTGATGTAATTTGGCGTATTTTTTTTTTTAAGGACCTGGCTGGATATTGTGTTGCGGATTGATTGTAGAGATACAGGTGAGCAAGCAGAGGCCGCAGTAGGAAGTTAATGCCGTAATCAGGGAAGGGATGTCGGTAGCTGACTTCAGGGTGGTAGCAGGGGTTGTTGATGTTCAGTTGCTAAGTTGTGTCTGACTCTTTGTGACCCTATGGACTACAGCATGCCAGGCAGGCTTCCCTGTCCTTCACTGTCTCCTGGAGTTTGCTCAAACTCACGTCCATCGAATTGGTGATGCCATCCAACCATCTCATCCTCTGTCACCTCCTTCTCCTGCCCTCAATCTTTCCCAGCCATCAGGCCTCAGCTCTTCTCATCAGGTGGCTAAAGTATCAGGGTGATAGTCAGATTTTGGATATATTTTGAATATATATTCATGAGTATTTGTGGATGGGATGTGTGTGGAATATGAGAAAAAAGAAAGGCTTGAAGATGACCTCAAGGCTCAAGTGACCTTGTGTCCACTTGAAGAGGTGTACCTTGTGAATGAAATGAAGAACCGGCAGAAGACAGGGATGAGTTTTCCAAACTGAAGGTCATTACGGAGTAAGGGATTAAAAGATTGCTTCTTTGGATCATGTCAAGCATTTTTATTAGGATAAATAAAATAAGCATAAAGTATAATGTATCAGCATTCACTGTCCATTTAGTAAATGTAGTCTGCTGAGCAATTCTAGGCATTTGGGATATACCTGTGAACAAAACAGACAATGTCCCAGTCCTCCTAGAGCTCTCCTTTTAATATATGTGAATTGATCTTACATATGTTTTATGAGTCTTGATCTTACATATGTTTTTTACTGAGTTGCTATGAAAAAAGTTGAGAACTATGTAGAAAACAGAGTGTTAGAGATAAGAACCCTCCAGAAGTCTAAGAAACCAGAAAAAGAAGTAACACTCAGATAAGGAAAATAATAGTGAAGACTTCAAAATTAGTAATACTAATAGTACTCATTAATGGATGTTTAGGCACTGTGGAATATCCTTACTTAGGTCATCTAATGAACAAAAATACAGTGAAACAGATATTATTGTTTCTGTTTTGGAAGTGAGGAAACAGTCCCTATAGTTTAAGTAACTTGCCGTGTGTGTGTACACACACACAGAGGCTTTCCTGGTGGCTGAAACAGTGAAGAATCCACTTGCAATGCACGAGACCTGGGTTTGATCCCTGGGTTGGGAGGATCCCTTGGAGAAGGGCATGGCAGTCCTTTCCGTTATTCTCACCTGGAGAATCCCAGGGATAGAGGAGCCTGGTGGGCTACAGTCCATGGGATCACAAAGAGTTGGAAACAATTTAGTGACTTAACACACAAGTTCCAATCTATATGGTTATCTCAAGATTTCTTTTTATCTTTCCAATCAGAATATAGCTCCCTAATCATTAGAATTTATCACTTCAGTAGTTGGTCTTCTGGAATGAAGTGAGAGGTATAAGGCCATGGGTTAAAAATTACCAGGACCCAAAGAAATCATTGTTTTGCTCCTTCATTACCTACTAGTTCATTGCTTAGCTGTTTTAGGTGCTTTTTATGTTCACTGTCTGCCGAGCCACTAGCTGCATATGCTAGCTGAACTCTTGAAAAATGTACCTAGTCCCAACTGAAATGTGCCCTAGTGGAGACTGTAAAATGCATCCAGAATATAAAAGACTTACTACCAAAAATATTGAGTTAAAATAAATTATTTAAATATCTCAGTAATTTATATTGAATTAAATGCTGCTTTGATAATAAGTTATATTTGGTCAAGTAAAATCATTATTAAAATTATTTAACTTGTTTCTTTTAACCTTTTTAAAGTGATTACTAGAAATTATAAAATATATACATTACTTGTATTATATTTCTTATGGACAGCACGGCTCTTGATACTTTTAAAATAGAAACTTGACCATCTTGCAAAGATCTTCTAATATCTAATATCTCAAAGTAGCCTACAGCTGGGAAACTAATGAGAACTTTCTAATTTCCTGTGAGAAGTTATAAATATTTCCTGAGTGTTAGCAGCAAATACTCAATCCTTTGTCAGATGAGTTCAGATTTCAGGTATCATTGCTTCGTGAGAGTAGATAAGATAAATCCTTCATCAGTGCATGTAAAAATTCTAAACTTTGCAGAGAATATTCTGTTTTGTTTTTACTTAATCTTCCAGTGGGTCTAGCAAGGTTTATAGGTATTTTGAAAAGAGAAACATCCTTGGATAGCTGAAATTATTGTTGATGCCTAGTTTAAAACACCACCCTGGAAAATATCATATTTCTGTAAAAGTTCTAGTGTTCTTATCTCATCGGATTATTCTCTTAGATTTGTAGTCAGCAGTCACCATATTGGAATCTGTTATTATTTTGATAGTACCTAGAAATAACTTGTGAACATAAGTAGCCATCAATCTAAGAAGGGATTAGTTGTAGAAGGGAAGATGATATTTAGTTGTCCTTAACTTTCTTGTAGTGGATATTCTGTTGGTGTCTCCAGTGTCAACTGTTTACCGCTGCCATGAAACAGCCCTGAAGCCTGGAAGAGACTAACCCCATGCAGAGCTCTATGGATAGACCCCTCTGATTTGCCCCAGTGATTGGCCTAAGCCTTTGAGCTTAAGGAATTTTTTTTTTTTTTTTGCCTTAAGATTCTATTAAATCAAGGACATTCTGTTCAAACTTTAGGAAAACCGCCTTTTCTCCTAGTGTATCTGAATGGGGAATCCTGGCATCATGGTTGCATCAGGTGTCCAGCCTACAATCACATTGGGAAGCCAGCCTGAGAGCAAAGCTGACTCTGTGCATTCAGATCAGAGAAATCAGAAGATACCAGCCCCTTGATGAAATCATGTTGACATGCCCCCTCTGGTTTACACATCATCCAAAGCAGAAAATATCCCTCCTCTAGCCCCCATGACGTGGCATAACCCTTATTCCACAGAGCTGCTTGACCTATGAAATGTATGTTTGCCTCTTCAGGACCTACCAAGGCAGTGAAGGTTATGTCCACTCATAGGTATCCCTGAATGTATTATAACTGAGAAAAGACTTTAGCTTTATGAGAAGATTTAGATCATCTAGATTAAATCATTTTTTAAAATTTTTGGTATTATAATTGAGGCTAAAATGTGTGATCATTAGGCATGAGCCTTGGCTTCCTTTAACAGTATAGATTTAATAATGGACAACATGTACAAAGAAAATACACATATTTGGTCTGCATTTGCACATCATAAACTGCCTGTTTTAAAGCTGATAGTTTGTGTGCAAATACAAACCAAACTGAGCTTATTGGCACACATCTTAGAGTGCCCTCAGTCATAGATTCCATCCTGTTCTTTGTCATCTTAACATGAAAACTTTCTGCACTAGTCTTTCTTCCAAATAGTGATTAAGGAAAGTTTTGGAAACAGAATACACATTCCAATTTTCTCTTTGAGATAATTGAGGAATATTGTTCAATTGATTTAATAACTGCCACCCTTGTAATCATTGAGAAAATGAGTTTGTGGCATTGGATGTGGTGCTTCTAGTAAACTGTTTCCATAAACTCTAATAGCTGTCATTTTTTTCTGTGTGTAATACGATGTTATAGCATTGATACTGGTGAAATGGAGACATCACTGATCTCTGCATATAAGTCTTGACATACTCCGTGATTTCACCAGTAAACTTATTTCAAATCACTCCCTCAGTTGCACCACCCTCAGTCTTGAATTGCTTTTCATTTGTACTATTTAAATCTTGACAGTTTATCAGAGTTTGCACGTGAAAATCAGGGAGAGGAAAAGCAAGCATCGTTGGTGTGGTTTGCTCCTGTAATCTTGATCTCCAGATAATGGATTTTTGTGAGCTTTGTGGTGACTAAGAAGGCTTTGGGGGGGACTTAAAAAATAATATGTGTTGGAAATGCTGTTAGAGTTCACCAAGCACATAAGGTTAAATAAAACCCACAATTTTATTTAGTCTTAAAATAACTATTGTCTCAAAAGTTTCTGTTGATTAGTTCACTGACTCCTGCAAATAAAGTGCTCATTCAAACCAATTTAATTGACTATTGCCTAAGTGGTAAGCAGTCTTAAAGTACTCATCACATGAAAGTGTTTTTAAGTGCCTCTGTGCAAATTATGTCTTCTATGAATTGTATTAGCGGAGCTAAATGGTCTGGGCTCCTGGGATGTGAGGGTGCATTCTTAAGTATTAACTCATGAATAATGTTGAACTTTGAGTATAAGACAGTCACACTTGTATGTATACATTTATGCAAACCACAACAAAAGGAATCTTGATTCTAGTCAATAACACTTTTTTTTTTTTTTTTTGCAAATATGCCTGTAAGCAAAGAGAAGGCAGGGTTTATGCTGTTATACTGAATTATACTTCCTCTTTGTTGTCCCCCTTTCTCACCTTATCCCTACTCCCACTTTAGTATGTTTCCGTGGGCAGCTCTTGTCTTTATTATCTCTCATCTCAACTGTTGCCCTGGCCTTGCTCCTTCTCTCTGTGCCTGCTTTTCCTTCCTTTCGGCAGTGCCTTTTATACATTGCAACCAGAGTTCTCTTTTTGTGCAGCCATCCTGCAGGCATTTATGGAGTGTCTGCTTTGTGTGAGGCATTGCAATAAGTGCTTTGGAGGAGTCCACGATGAATCAGTCAGGTTGCATTCTGAGAGTGAAAGAAGGCACATGCAGACAATGAGAGGAGAAAAAAATGCTAAGATTTTTGTTTTTCAGTCACTCAGTCATGTCTGACTCTTTGCGACCCCATGGACTGCAGCACGCCAGGCCTCCCTGTCCTTTACCATCTCCCAGAGCTTGCTCAAACCCATGTCCATTGAATCAGTGATGCCATCCAACCATCTTGTCCTCTGTCGTCCCTTTCTCCTCCTGCCTTCAATCTTTCCCAGCGTCAGGGTCTTTTCTAACGAGTTGTCTTTTCGCATCAGGTGGCCAAAGTGTTGGAGCTTTAATTTCAGTATCAGTCCTTCTCATAAATATTCAGAATTGATTTCCTTTAGGATTAATTGGTTAGATCTTGCAGTCCAGGAGACTCTCAAGAGGCTTCTCCAACACCACAGTTCAAAGCATCAATTCTTTGGTGTTCAGCCTTCTTTATGGTCCAACACTCACATTCATACATGACTACTGGAATAACCATAGTTTTGACTATATGGACCTTTGTCAGCAAAGTAACATCTCTGCTTTTTAATATGCTGTCTAGGTTTGACATAACTATTCTTCCAAGAAGCAAGCATCGTTTAATTTTGTGGCTGCAGGTTTAGGATCCTATTGAAGAAAACTAGGCTTCCTTGGTGGCTCCGATGGTAAAGAATCTGCCTGCATTTCGGGAGACCTGAGTTCAGTCCCTGTGTTGGGAAGACCTTCTGGAGAAGGTCTACTACCCACTCCATTATTCTTGCCTGGAGAATCCCATGGACAGAGGAGCTTGGTAGGCTATAGTGCACTGGGTCGCAAAGAGTCAGACATGACTTGAAATGAATGGACAGAAAGTGTTGCCCTAGAGAGACTGGGCTGCTGAAAGGAAAATGGTGCCTGTGACATAGAGCCACTTTGAATTCAAAAAGTGTGAGGTTTAATTGGTATTAGCTTGCTTAGAGTTGCCTTGATGGGCCAGCTGGCTGACTGATCACATTGCTGTTCCTGATAAAATTCTAGCCCTGGCCTCTGTGTTTATCTCCTTTTCTTTCCCTCTTGAGGACTGTCAAGTGCTTTTCTGGAATAGGTTGTGGATACACACTGATGTGTATTGCTTCAAGTGACTGCTGATTCATCCCGCTCATCGCGGAGTGTTGGGAGCTGGGTTCTTGAGTGTGCTATGTGTATCCTCTATACTGTGTCTGTGCCGTCTTGCTCATCAGTATGTGAGCCTGATTGGAAATGCCTGCCAGTGCGGAAATCAGCCATTCCCTCACAAATATCAGTTGTCAGTGCCTCTGAGCTTACACAAAAATTATGACCATCATTGCTTGGCTGTCCTCGGTGCTAGGTCCTGTGCAAGGTATTTTAGTACGTGTGTCTGTAATTCTCACATCATTTTATTTATTTGTTTGTTTATGACTGCGCTGGGTGTTCATTGCTACATGCATGTGGGCTTTGCTCTAGCTGTGGCAAGCAGAGGCTACTCTTTAGTTATGGTGTGCAGGTTCTCGCTGTGCTGGCTGCTCTTGTTGAGCACTGGCTCTAGGACGCATGGACTTCAGTAGGTGTGGTACATGGGCTCAGCGGTTGTGGCACTTGGAGTTAGTTGCTCCGTGACAGGTGGCATTGTACTGGACCAGGGATTGAACCCCTGTCTTCTGCATTGGCAGGCAGATCCTATACCACTGAGCCATCAGTGAAACCTTTTCACATGCTTTCTGTCTTTCATTTTATCTCAGTTTTGAAACTTCTTTTTCTTTTGCTTAATATATCATTTGGTTCCCATGGTAGTGAAAAAACCTGACAGGTATTCCATGGGGATCCTTTTCTTCACTTCCGAGGACCACCTGCCACTAGCCATTCATCTTTTCAAGTGTCAGCCACACCCCAGTACCCTCCCTGTTTCCATACATGCATAGCTTGGTCGTAAGAAAATGTCCATATAGAGGGACCATTTTTTCATCCATATTACTTTCAAAGGAAAATTCTCACACAAAAAACTGCTGCATATTTTAAGTGGGGAAGTGGCCTGGCTGCTTGTTCCATTTTGTTAATGAACCTTAAGGTGCCCTGTCCATACTTCCTCCTCACCAAAGATCACACAGATCCCATTTATCTTCACTTCTGCACGTCGCTTTCTTTGAACACCAGTCCTCACTTTAAGTTTGAGACAGTGTCAAGAGACAGAACTCTGTGAGTAGACATGCAGCACTGTGTGATTAGTTGCTCAGTCATGCCTGACTTTCTGCTGCCCCATGGACTGAAGCCTGCCAGGCTTCTCTGTCCATGGAATTCTCCAGGCAAGAGTACTAGAGTGAGTTGCTATTCCCTTCTCCAGGGGATCTTCCCGGCCCAGGGGTCAAACCTGGGTCTCCTGCACTGCAGGCAGATTCTGTACCATCTGAGCCCCCAGGCAATGCATACAGCACTAGATGTTATTTTACATAAAAATATTTTTAAATTTAAAATTATCTAATGAGAATAGTATGTGGTAGGGAACAGTTGAATTATGGATACATCTTTACATGTATAAGTATCTGTGTGTATAATTTGAAGAAACTATAGGAGAAGATAGACACTTTATCTGTTCTGATATAGCTTCCCATAAGCTTAAAGCACTATCACATTACTGAACAACTTTTGGAGGTTTTATTTGCCAACAGTGGAGGGTTAGCCGTTTTTTTGTGGTTGGTATTTGTCCAGTGATTGCCAGTTTTCTTTTGTTTTTTACTGAAGGGTAACTAACAATGCCCACAAGGAACACATTTATTTCTTTGAAGGTTGTCAGTGAAAATGAGAAGGCAAGTGACATTTGTAAATGGCTGAAATGTTAGAATTTATTTGTCCCTCAGTAGATAAATATAATTGTTCAACAGCCTTTTTTATTTATTATTTCTTTTATCTTTCAAGTAAATGACATAATAATTGGAGCCTGAAATAACTGCCATTGCGTTACCAAAGCAGTTGTGCAGTTTTTCATTACTGTGATACTTCTACTTATAAAATTCCATGTTAGAAGGTTAAGATTAAAGTATTCTGATAATAAATGTTTGTTCAATGTTCCATTCATTTTGAAAAGCATCTGTTGAATGTGAAACACTGCTATTTGGTTAGACTGTATTTTGGGCATTTCTTGTGTTAAAAGGAGGAAAACAACAAACTTGATCTTGGCAAAAAAAGGGAAGGACAAAACCATCTACTGGATCCCTACTAGATTTGCCAGTGTAAATGTGCTTGCTCTTCCAACTTCTGCCTGGCAGCTGAGGAATTAAGCTCTTATCTTAGTAGGATAAGAGTTACCAGTTAGGTTTACTTATTTATGAGATTGCTGGAGACAAAGGTAATGTTCCCACCTGTCACTTAAACAGGAGGCAATTTGTTCCTTTTAACTAAAAGGACAGTTAAAAAAAAAAAAAAAGAAAGAAAGGAGGGCTTTCTCAGGTAGATCTGATGCCCGGCTTGTGTTGAGTGACCTTGGGAGGCTATTTCAAGGAAGAAGTGGCTCTTTTCTTGGACTTACTGTATATAAGTCACTGAGGGCCCCGTCATCTGTGGTCAAGAAAGAAAAGTTAAGGGATGGTGTGAGATGGTGTGGTGACTTATGAGTTCACATTCTCTGAACCCATGACTTAATTCACTTTTTTTTTTTAAGAACTTGAGAGTGGAATTTGTAAGCTGCTATTTTTAGTGGCTCTGATGACTAATTCAGTTGTTAATTACAAGCAAGTGAACTTTATTTGCTCCTCTAATCCTACAAGCAAGAAGGGGTGGTGAAGGATACTGTTGGCTGGACTTAAGGCATCCAGGCAGTGCTGGGATTGGTCGCTACCATTGTGACATTGATTGCTGCTGCCTGTGGACACGGGACATTGATAAGTTTCAACAGTTATTCAGAGAACACATGAATACTGGGAACAGAATTTCCCTGTTCTTCCTTGTTCACTGTGGCAGCATACAGTCTCTTATTTTAAGAATCTGTACCACATAAAGGGCAGTCTCATGTGCCACCCAGGTAGGTTTAAAAAGGGATGGCAGTTTAGTGTTTTTTCGTGTGTGTGCATTTTTATACTAGCATCAAGTTTTTGTAGCAGGACTCCTGGAATTTTAGTCTACACCTAAGACTTGCAAAACTACATATTCTTTCACAGGATTTTAATATACTTTGACTTTTTGACTCTATAGGAAAACAGCTTTTCATTCTGATCTCATGAGTATGTGTGTGTGCATACTCTCACACATGATATTTAAACTCAAACATATGTATAAGAAATATAGAAAAGTAGTCACATGCAGAGCATAATTTTGTCAGTAATTATGAAATATTGGACGTTGAACAATGTGATGCATGGGTTTCTGAGTGCCCATCTATCTTTTAGTTAAGAAATAATATTTATTATAGCATATTCAATGCCACACAAGCATTTTTTATGTGCTTGATTACACAGCGAAGTAAAATGAGGATCCTCAGTGCTGTGGCAATTATTTTTATTATGGGAGAAGAGAGAAGATACACATCCTGCTAACAGCAATATAAGAGAATTCTGTGGGGTTTTTTTTCTGCTTCATGGGGTTTTTGAATGCTCTTTGCTGTTACCTTATTGAGTTTTCCATTGACACTTCACTGGTGAGTAATTATTTGAAGACAGATTAGAAAGTAAATGCTTGTTGGAGAATTGTCTCTCAGTGAGAACTGATGTCATGCTTGTCATGAAGATTCCGTATTTTAAAACTTTTTGAAGTAATCACCCTCCACAGGCACCTTTTGTCTTTGACATAATACTTGCAATTATTTGCTCAAACCAGGTAAGTGAACACAGGTGCCAGTATTCACAACCATCATGAAGATAAGGAAAATTTCATCCTCTTTTTCATGCCATGTAGATGTGAGACTCTAATGAATGAAGTCATTTATTAGGCTACCTTCTCATAAATTACTAGTCCTCAACCAGATATAATTAAACATTTGACATGAGAGCTAGGCAAAAAAAAAAAAAGAAAAAAACAGTAACAATACCATTTATGACACTGCTGCTTGCTATATTAAAATTTTTTTCTTACCTTTGCATCAAAAGCCCTATAATATTGGCATCATTCCTGTATAGCAGTAGAGAATTCGGGGACTCTGAGAGCTAAATTGACTTCCTAAACCTAGATAGAAGTACTACAAAATAAATCTTCATTCTCACAAGGCAAAGTCGCTGTTCTGCTAACAGACGTGGCTCTTCCTAAAGCCGTGGTCAGCATACTTTTTAATAGAATGTTCAGATAGGATGTATTTTGGGCTTTGCATTCCATATGGTCTCTGTCATGACTACCCATCTCTGCCACTGTAATACGAAAGCAGCCATAGATAGTACCTGGCTGTGTTCCAGTGACACCTTATTTATGGACACTGAAATTTGAATTTCATATATTTTTCATGTGTCATGGAATATTATATTTTTGATTCACAGGTCATAACATAACAGATGGCTGTTCAATTTGACCAATGGCCATAGTTTTCTGATCCCAGTTCTAAAGCATAAATACATGTTTCTTTCAGATCATTTCTTAATCAAACACTTATGCTATCATGGGCAAGGTATTTTGCTGTATGCTCTAAGGGAATAAAAAGGCAGTAGGTTGAGGAAAAAGAAGGAAACCTGCATGGAAACTACTAAAATATAGAGGGTTTCAGAGAGGTATAATCCAGTACACTCCATTGCATTTCTGATAAAGTGGAGTTAATTTTGGCTGGAGTATCAAAATAAGACTCTGCGTCTTAAAGGACAGACTGAGGAAACATTCCAGACAGAAGAATGGCATCAGTCAATTAAAGATAGCTTATTTAGTAAACACAGTCATTCTGCATATAATTATAGATGACAGTCTTACTGACAGCCCTGAATGCGTTACTGCCTGCAGGACTGCCTTCAGGGGACGCTGTCTTTGTGACAGAGCCCAGACAGGGAGAGCCAAGAGACAGAGAAGGCCTCGTATTGCTAGACCTGCGATTGTTTTTTAAAGGTGAATTTTTACTTTATACCTAATACATTTCGATTTTTAAATGAAGTCACACTGAAGATTCCAAATATACATGACGGGTCACATCATACAAGCGCCGTATAACTCAAGAATCACAGATCTGCAGAACCCCAGAAAGACAATCTAGCTCAGGTTCTATCTGAAAAGCAAACATGACTTCCTCAGTAAAGCTCAAATTCTGAGGTAAAGAGAAATGTGGAGTGTGTTCAGGCATTCAACAGGTGGCTGATTGAAATCCTGACATTCCACTCTAACCTTAGAAGATTTAGACTAAAGTACATCAAGGCGGTATATTGTCACCCTGCTTATTTAACTTATTTGCAGAGTACATCGTGAGAAACGCTGGGCTGGAAGAAGCACAAGCTGGAATCAAGATTGCCGAGAGAAATATCAGTAACCTCACATCTGCAGATGACACCACCCTTATGGCAGAAAGCAAAGAACTAAAGAGCCTCTTGATGAGGGTGAAAAAGGAGAGTGAAAAAGTTGGCTTAGAACTCAACATTCAGAAAACTAAGATCATGGCATCTGGTCCCATCACTTCATGGCAAATGGATGGGGAAACAGTGGAAACAGTGACAGACTTTATTTTTGGGGGGGCTCCAAAATCACTGCGGGTGGTGACTGCAGCCATGAAATTAAAAGACATTTGCTCCTTGGAAGAAAAGTTGTGACCAACCTAGACAGCATATTAAACAGCAGACACATTACTTTACCAACAAAGGTCCTTCTAGTCAAGGCTGTGGTTTTTCCAGTAGTCATGTATGGATGTGAGAGTTGGACTATCAAGAAAGCTGAATGCTGAAGAATTGATGCTTTTGAGCTGTGGTACTGGAGAAGACTCTTGAGAGTCCCTTGGACTGCAAGGAGATCCAACCATTCTGTCCTAAAGAAAGTCAGCCCTGAATATTCATTGGAAGGACTGATGCTGAAGCTGAAACTCCAATAC
This sequence comes from Odocoileus virginianus, assembly GCF_023699985.2. NCBI lineage: Eukaryota > Metazoa > Chordata > Mammalia > Artiodactyla > Cervidae > Odocoileus > Odocoileus virginianus. The sequence continues at coordinate 24,471,253 of NC_069699.1, forward strand.
TTTGGCCATCTGATGTGAAGAACTGACTTATTGGAAAGACCTTGATTCTGGGGAAGATTAAAGGTGGGAGGAGAAGAGGATGACAGAGGATGAGTTGGTTGGATGGCATCACTGACTTGATGGACATGAGTTTGAGTAAACTCTGGGAGTTGGTGATATACAGGGAGGCCTAGCATGCTGCAGTCCATGGGGTCGTAAAGAGTCGAACATGACTGAGGGACTCAACTGAACTGAACTGAAGAATTTAGCCTAAAGATTTAGACTAAAGGCTGATTATGTGTTAAGGAAATTTGTGATTCACGTGTGTTACAGATACAGGTATCAATGTATCACAGATCTGGTGGTGTTCTGCAAAGAAATCCATCCCATGGAATGGTCAAACTTCTGCAAATGCTGATATTTTGAAATCCTCTTGAAACCCCTCTTAAAAATAACATTAAGCATAGAAAACTTCCTTATATATCTGGGTAATAAACAGCCCACCAAAAGCTCAAATTTTTTTTTAAATGATTCTGGTGACTATTCTAATGAGTAATTAAAATTCAGAAATGGGACTTTGCTTCAGCACTCAATTTATAAACGAGATTACTAATAAAGTGTTGTTGCTTTTAAAGTGCTCCTCATGTTTGGCTTTAGGAAAACAACTCCTGTGTAGTATTTGTATTCTCAGTACTGCAAAGGAGTGTGTGTAATGTAGATGGCCAAGATCCTACAAATTGTCCAAACAGAAATAACCACCCAATAATAATGAATGCTTCTACTTTAAGAAAGGGAAAGATACAAGCAACTGAATGAAGAATTCCAGAGAATAAAAAGGAGAGATAAGAAGCCCTTCTTAAATGAACAGTGCAAAGGAGTAGAGGAAAATAATAGAATGGGAAAGACTAGAGATCTCTTCAAGAAAGTTAGAGATGCTAAGGGGATATTTCATGTAAGGATGGGCATGATAAAGGCCAAAAATGATAAGGACCTAACAGAAGTAGAATTAAAAAGAGGTGGCAAGAATACACAGAACTATACAAAAAATGTCTTAATAATCTGGATAACCACAATGGTGTGATCATTCACCTAGATCCTGGAGTGTGAAGTCGAGTGGGCCTTAGGAAACATTACTATGAACAAAACTAGTGGAGGTGATGGAATTCTAGCTGAGCTATTTAAAATCCTAAAAGATGTCATTAAACTGTTCTATTCATTATGTCGGAAATGTGGAAAACTCAGCAGTGGCCACAGGACTGGGAAAAGTCAGTTTTCATTCCAATCCCAAAGAAAGGCAGTGCCAAAGAATCTTCAAAGTACCGGACAATTGTTCTCATTTCACATGCTAGCAAGATTATGCTCAAAGTCCTTCAATTTAGGCTTCAGCATTATGTGAACCAAGAATTTCCAGATGTACAAACTGCATTTAGAAAAGGCAGAGGAACCAGGGATCAAACTGCCAACATTCGTTGGATCATAGAGAAAGCAAGAGAATTCTGCAGAAACATCTACTTCTGTTTCATTGACTACATTTAAGCGTTTGACTGTGTGGATTATAGCAAACTATGGAAAATTCTTCAAGAGATGGGAATACCAGACTACCTTACCTGTCTTGGGAGAAACCTGAATGAGGGTCAAGAAGCAACAAAATTGGACATGGAACAGTTGACTGGTTCCAAATTGGAAAAGGAGTGTGATGATCTGTTATACTGTCACCCTATTTACTTAACTTCTGTGTAGGGTATACATGCGAAGTGCTGGGCTGGATGAATCACAAGCTGGAATCAAGATTGCTGGGAGAAATATCAACAACCTCAGATATGCAGGTGATACCAATCTAATGGCAGAAAGTGAAAAGGAACTAAAGAGCCTCTTGATGAGGGTGAAAGAGAAGAGTGAAAAAGGTGATTTGAAACTCAGCATTAAAAAAACTAAGATCATGGCATATGGTCCCATCACTTTATGGCAAATAGAAGGAAAAAAAGTGGAAGCAGTGACAGATTTTCTTTCCTTTGGCTCCAGAATCACTGCGGATGGTGACTGTAGCCACGAAATTTAAGACACTTGGCCCTTGAAAGTTATGGCATTATACAGAGCAAAGTAAGTCAGAAAGAAAAACACCAATACAGTATATTAATGCATATATATGGAATCTAGAAGATGGTAACCTTTATGATGACCCTATATGCAAGACAGCAAAAGAGACACAGATGTAAAGAACAGACTGTTGGACTCTGTGGGAGAAGGTGAGGGTGGGATGATTTGAGAGAATAGCATTGGAACATGTATATTAACATATGTGAAACAGATCACCAGTCCAGGTTGGATGCATGAGACAAGTGCTCAGGGCTGGTGCACTGGGATGACCCTGAGGGATGGGATGGGGAGGGAGGTGGGAAGGGGGTTCAGGATGCAGGACACATTATACCCATGGCTGATTCATGTGAATGTATGGCAAAACCACCACAATATTGTAAAGTAATTAGCCTCCAATTAAAAGAAAAAGAAAGAAAGTTATGACAAACCTAGACAGTATATTAAAAAGCAGAGACATCATTTTGCTCACAAAGGTCTGTATAGTCAAATTGTTACATATGGATGTGAGAGGTGGACCATAAAGAAGGCTAAGTGCCAAAGAGTTAATGCTTTTAAATTGTGGTGCTAGAGGAGACTCTTGAGAGCCCCTTGCCTGCAAGCAGATCAAACCAGTCAATCCTAAAGAAACCAACCCTTAATATTAATTGAAAGGACTGATGCTAAAGGTGAAGCTCCAGTACTTTGGCCATTTGATGCAAAGAACTGACTCATTGAAAAAGACCTTGATGATGGTAAAGATTGAGGACAGGAGCAGAAGGATGTGGCAGAGGATGAAATGGTTAGATAGCATCACCAACTCAGTGGACATGAATTTGAGCAAACTCTGGGAAATAGTGGAGGACAGAGGAGCCTGGCGTGCTGCAGTTCATGAGTTCTCAGAGTCAGAGTTGACTTTGTGACTGAACAACAACTACTGTAAAAATATAATGACGGTATCATTCAATTAGCTTATAGGAATAAGCTCCTATTTTCACAAAGTGAATTATTTTTCAGTTAGATATGCATATTCCAGTTGGAGATAGAATATTTGCTTATAGATTGATCCTGAGAATGGCTGTGTTCTTTCTTTTGATTCTCTGTTAACATTTTGTAAGTTAAAGCCATTTGCAATGAACCATAAACACACTCATTTCCTTTCAAATACTAGTTTATCAAATTATCCAGTGTATACAATATGATAGGGATGCTTAGGGGGTAAATATATGTTGAATACAGTCATTGTCTTCTAAAAGTTTAAAGACTGGTGATGGAGGCGTTATGAGTGAAAAATAAGTGAAGGTAATATGTAGTACACTAAGGAAATTGTGATGAATAAAACATAGAAGATTGTTCTAATAATTCACAGTGGGAAAAGATTGCTACTAAATGTTTACATGGAGGAAGAAATAATGAAATAATTTAGTGGTTTTCTTTAGACTTCCTAAATGACTGTAGCTTTCTCATGTTGTTTTTTGGTCGCTAAGTCATGTCTGACTTTGTGACCCTATGGACTGTAGCCCACCAGGCCCCACTGTCCCTGGGATTTCCCAGACAAGAATGCTGGAGTGGGTTGCCATTTCCTTCTCTGTGTTATCTTCCCAGACCAAGGATCAAACCCACATCTTCTGCATTGCCAGTCACATTCTTTACCACTGAGCCACCCTGGGTAGCCTGTAACTTCTCATGCATATCAGTAAAAGATGTTCTTCAGGATGATGCTACCAAAATTCTAGAGAGATATAACTCATCCTTACTAACCCTTAGGTATATTATTTATAATTTGTATCAGTATTAAAAGTAGCAATAATGTTCAAATGAGTACTATTTTTTATTCAGTATTTAATATTCACTTAGAATTATGTAGCTTGGTGGATGCAAAGTGTCTAGAGTAGGGCTGGATCCTCGATGTTTATTTTTTTCTTTATTAACTTTTGAGACTGTGCATGTGTTTATATGAAGTATTTATGATGAAGGATTTTTCTCCATATTATACAGAACTGAGGAACTATGTTTTTCAGAGTAAAATTTATTTCCTTCATTTGACTACCAGCAGGACACAATACTGTTTGTTCTTCCCAAGCCTACAGATACAGTGATTTCACAGATTTGGAGAAGGCTCACTTGTCACCACTACATCTTGGGACCACAGAAACTCCATGTTGAATGTGGTTTGTTCTTTTCCTTCATTGCCAAGATTCTTAAGTGAAGGAAATGAAAGAAATACCTTGCAATCATTACAATTTTACTCCCCTCCCACAAAATAGTAATCTTGGACTCTGGGGACAAGAAAGGATGCTTCTAGACCATGGATTATCAAATTGGGGGTAGAAAATGAAATAGAATAGAATTATGATTCAGCATGCAGTAAGAATTAGTACTATTTCAAGAAACTCTTTAATCAGTTGTGTATGTGAGTATATACACATGTACACTGTATCTACAATAAATCATGATAAAAAGTGAATCTAAGTTCTAGGTCAAGTGAAAAATAATTTGAAAAATTATTTAACTATTCATGTTTCTACAACTCTGAGACTCACCCAAGAATACCCCATAGTTCCAGATACAGTTTTGGGAGTTGCGGTTCATTGTCTTGCTTTCTTTGATCTCTGTACCTCCCCGATAACCCAGTTTAATTCCCCACTTGTGGTCTAGAAATATAGAAGCAAGTCCCTGTTTGGGAAAAGAAGTGGGAAGAGGGAACTAGATGGTATCTCATATGCTCAGATGTTTACAGACACAGCTCCTGCTTCTGCTTGCTGATGTGTAGGCAAGAAAAGAATTTTCTCTCTTCTACTTTATGAGATTACAGATGCAAGAATACTACAAAATGCAATCACTGGTTTGTATTCCTTCTTAATAGCTTCTCCATTATAACCATTTTATAATAGGGATTTTTTATTGTATAATTATTTTTTCATAGAAACAATAACCTTCAACTAGAGTTTGATATGAAACATCCTTATTAAAATACACAAAGAGAATCATGCCTGAGCCCCAGAGAGCCTTGACCCAATCTCTTTGGTAAAGAATAGAAACCACAAATACAACCAACTCTATTAAACTCTCCAAGAGAAGTTTACTAAAGAAATGTTTTTTTTTTTAATTGGTTAATGAAATAATGAAGTCTTTTCAATTCAACATGGTTGGAGAGAACCTTGTGAATCTGCATACTTCAAAGATATTCAGTGGAAGTTGGTATAATAGAAAGCAGGGATATAAGTGGTTTTTTTTTTTTCATTTTGAATAAATGAGCCATAGATTGTGTACTCCTGAGTGTATTGTACACATTGCATGCTGTATCTTTCAATAGCATTGTAACATATTTATCATGTTGAGTTGCTATCTATCAAAAAAGGTATAATTATGGACTGGGTATTATGGAAATATGTCAGAGAGATTCAAAAGCACTAGAACTCACATTCATAAAAAGACAATAGTGTATTTAAATGAAGAAAGGGACAGTATTATGAAAACATTTTAATCTGCAAAGATTTTGACCTATCTCCTATATGTTTGTTTTGTTCCCAGTACATTATTTCTTGTCATGACTCTGAATTGTTTAAACATCTTTCAAATGTAAAGAACATTCCACAAGTCAGAAATACAGCCATTGGATTAAAAGCATCAAGATGAAATATCAGATGCTCTCAGAAATATACCCAAGTTCTCTAATATTACTTAGCTATGTTCTATATTGAATGTTAATCCATCCAGTGAAATAGATGCTATCTTCCATCAAAATCTGTGATTGGTTTACTGAAGTGCCAAAATCCAGATATTTAGCCTTAAACATGACTGTTATGTACATAAATGTGTCTGAGTATGAGCCTTATTACTTTTTTTTTAGGCAGGTTGCAATGAGAGGAAAAATGCAATTTTTAGCTAAAAAACTTTTTCCTGCATTGAAAGGGATCTGCCACTTTATGGAAGAACATTCATTTATGTGAACATTTATTTCTAGTACTTGTAAAGCTCAAACAGCTGCTTTCAGTTCTAATTCTCTAACTATTGAGCACTGCTTCCCTTGCAGTTTTTCCATTTCTGGGTATGAATGAAGCATGAAGTAAAGATTGAGCAAATCATGTAGTAAGCTGTTAACTTACAATTTAAAGAATTTTTATCAGTTTCTCTGTCATGCTGTACTACACCAAATATATGTCATACTCCAACATTTTTCCTTTTAACCTAATTGCTTGATAGCATTTCCGATATGGAAAATGGATGAATTAGCTATTCTTCATAAGCATTTTACTGGCCTTTCTCATCTAAAGTATTCTGTAGTGTCTCCCCCCCCCCCTTTTTTTTTAGTGTGTGGGTGACAGTAAATTCAGCTGCAGGTGACAGCAATGCATTAAAGGTTTATTTTTCCAACACATAATGTTTAGAGTTAATGTAGTTCATATTGATTCAAGAGCTCAAGGATGTGAGGGCTCTTTTCTAGAAGATCCTAGCAGATTTTCCTCTACCTCTTGTGGCTCAGCTGGTAAAGAATCCGCCTGCGATGTGGGAGACCTGGGTTCAATTCCTGGGTTGGGAAGATCCCCTGGAGAAGGGAAAGGCTACCCACTCCAGTATTCTGGCTTAGAGAATTCCATGGACTGTATAGTCCATGGGGTTGCAAAGAGTTGGACATGACTGAGCAACTTTCACTTCACTTGTTACTGGTTGAATTGTATCGCCTGAATATTTGTGTGTTGAACCTCTAATCCTTAGGACCTCAGAACATGATCTTATTTGGACACAGGGTCATTGCAGATATCATTTTTGAAGATGAGATCATCAGGGCGACCCTAATCCATTATGACTGTATCCTTATTAAGGAGGTGGTATTAGAATTCAGGCATAAAGATGCACACAGAGGGAAGATGTGGTGAAGAGATGCAGGGAGAAGGTGGCCACCGGCAAGCCAAGGAGACAGGCCTGGACCTCATCTTAGGGCCTTCCGGAGAATTCAACCCTGCCCACACCTTGAGTTCAAAATTCTAGTCTCTAGACTGTGAGATGGAGAAGGCAATGGCACCCCACTCCAGTACTCTTGCCTGGAAAATCCCATGGACGGAGGAGCCTGGTAGGCTGCAGTCCATGGGGTCGCGAAGAGTCAGACATGACTGAGCGACTTCACTTTCACTTCTCACTTTTATGCACTGGAGAAGGAAATGGCAACCCACTCCAGTGTTCTTGCCTGGAGAATCCCAGGGATGGGTTTGCACATAGTCGGACACGACTGAAGTGACTTAGCAGTAGCAGCAGCAGACTGAGAGATGAGTTAAGTTCTGTTTCTTAAACAACCCAGTTTGTGGTACTCTGTTATGGCAGACCTAGCAAACTAATATACCCCTTTGTGGGTGTTGCTGGTCTCATAAGTTAATCCCCGCTGTTTACCCTGCTCCCCAGGCAGAAACTACAGAGGTCTGGAAAGGTACTGTATCTGGTGCTTTTCATATCTCAGGTGAAAGGCAGGTTCTGTTGGCAGGGAAAACAGTTACAAAAGATCTGTTGCATAGACAACCAACAGTATCTGCCACAGCTAGTTTTTCATGTGGTGCACATGTCTGGTATTCAGATATTTGTTAAAGAAATAAATTATCATATTGAAATTTTTGGCCTTTCCTGACTTTGGAAGAATATTAATGAAATTGTATTTCAGTCATTTCTTGCCTTTTTTTTCCTAGCATTTTCTAGCTGTAAGCCACCAATGCCAAAATCAATGGTGATGTCCCACTGCTACAAAGTGTTTCTTTGTATCTTAAATTTCCTTTCCTGTGGAATAGTAGGGCTTGTTATATAGATCTCATATTATTGGTGGCATATATTTTTTTTCTTTCTCTGACTTGCACTAGACATCCTTCTGTTTGGGTTGGGTATCTCTCTTAAGTACATCGAATATTCCTTTCTAGATCCACCGTCTTTAAATTCTTCCTTAAATATCACTATCATCCTAGCTCCCTTTTGGATTGACCTTCTTCATTTCCTCCTGTTTTGTGCTGTGTAGCTATGCTGCAAGTCTGCAAGGGGAAATGGTGAATATGCTTTCCTTTTCTGTGTGAATTTCAGGAGTAACATTACAGTCTTTTAGAATTTTCATTTCTTCTAGTAAAAGTAATGCAACTGCCTACAATCCTTTGTCTGTTTCTCTCTGTCATTCTTCATAAAAATTGTATAGAGTATGACCGTTAGAATTGATTTGCCACAGTTTGATCTTTTAGTGACTTTACCTTAGGAGCTCATAAAGCTTGTACTTGCATTCAAAGGCAGTTATTCCTCGTAGCCTCTGGGTGTTTGGGGGAAAAAAAAAAACACCTCAGGATTGGATTTTTCGACTTATTAGTCCTGTTCGGAAATGTTATATACCCTTTATTTTAGGTTGTAAACTTAAATGGAGCTTGGGAGTCAGGCCAACATATCAAAAAATGCCCCTGTCACAAAAAGTAAAGTTTAGCATCAATCTAAATGTTACATTGAATCCCTTTAGTTAGGCATGAAGCCCCCTTCTGTTTTCAGTCAAACTGCTTTCTGCTGCTTACGAGTATCTGTGTGAATAGTCAAGGTTTTGTACTTTGGAGGATCAAAATTAGCTTTGAAGAAACTGTTGGATAATTTCCTTTAGGTTAGTGAAGACCTCAGAATTTTTTTTCCTTTTAAGCTTATATTGCTAGCAGGAGACTAGAATATTATAACCCAGCATCTCTCATCACTGATTTTATTCCGGGGAAACAAGATTGAGTGGCCCATGTCTCTTTTCTGAATGTAAAGCATGAACCACCCTGTCATGTTTGATTATTATTTGCACTTACATTTTAGGAGTCGTTGGAGACTCTGGAATGGCTGCTGGTGGTCTGAAATGCCTTTAGGAGCCTTACATTTCAGACGTGTCTGGTATGTGCCTCAGAGGCTGTTAACTCTAGCGTGTCGTCAGGAAATGTTTGTGCTCAATTGCTCAGTCGTGTCCAACTCTTTGTGACCCTGTAGACTGTAACCTGCCAGGCTCCTCTGTCCGTGAGGTTTCCCAGGCAAGACTACTGGAGTGGGTTGCCATTTCCTTCTCCAGCAGATCTTCCCGACCCAAATATTGGACCCATGTCTCCTGCATTGCAGCTTCTTTACCGCTAGCACCACCTGGGGAGACCATCATCAGGAAATACTGAAGCTGACAGAGCAAGCTGATGGTTACTTTTCACCTTTGACCCAATTTAGAACAGTGTGGTTTAATGGAAAGAGAAGCAAACCAAGAACATAACCACTGGGCTGTGATCCCAGGTTTGTCAGCCAAAAACTGTGTTACCGTGGTTGGTTATTTAACCTCTCTGGGTCTCATTTCTTCTGGGGAGGTTAAACAACTATAATGTGAGAATATAAGCTCTGGAATTAAAACCTTAGCTTAATCATTCACCAGCTGTAAAATAGTATCTGTCTTATGTTGAGTTATTGTGAGAATTTCTTCATCTTAATCATCCATTCGGCAGACAGATATTGAATAGCTGCCATGCTCGGAGTTGGAGGAGCAGCAATGAATTAGATACAAAATAAATGGCAAGCACTTATATAAATGTGTCTAATATTTATAGATAGTGAGATACACAGCTGATGCCTGTGACTGGTGGAAGTGAGGGGTGAGTCATGACATGGTTGGGAGAGGGGCAGTCTTATTTAAGCTGAGAAGATGACATTTATGCTGAGCTCTGAATGACAAAAGGAAACCAGAACACAAGAATAAGAAGGAAGGTCAACCCAAATTACAGCCTGTCTGAGAGCCAAAGACAAGGATGATGGTGCAGCTGGACCTCAGAAAGTAGGCAATGGGTCAAATGCAGCCTGGGAATAAGGGAGACAAGGCTTGTAAATGGCCGAGTACAGTGCCTGGCTCATAAATGTTAGCAAGTTAGCTATTATCACCCCTCTTTCAAAAGGGTCTCAGAAAGAAATGCTTCTAATTATTTAATACTGCCACCTTAAATTAATAGCAGTCTCTAGAGAAGAATTAGAACATCATTTGGGAATTTGACTTCTACTAAATTATGATGAATGTGTTTTCCTTGTGGTCACTTGTAGGAAAATTTTTAAAAACACCTATATTTATCTTTCTTTAGCAGTATGTCCTTGTTAGTCATCTGTTTTAAATATAGCAGTGTGTACATATCAATCCTAAACTCCCAATCTATTCTTACCCTTCTTCACCCTAGTAACTGTAAGTTGATTCTCTAAAAACACCTGTCTTTTTCATTGAAATCACCCTTTTTATCTATACCCAATTTTCCTTTTGTTGGTTTCCTTCCCCAACTTACCTGTTGGTTTCAAATGTACACTATTATGTTAATATATTATTGCTTCCAAGCCCTGTGAACATCAGTTGGTCAGGACAACAGTGCTATACCATCTCCTAAATGAATAAAATACATGCCACTCAAAATATTCAGAAGCCATTGCGCTAGAAAAAAATACTATGAAAAAATCTATCTTCTTTGTAAATATTTACAGGCAGACATTGTAACAGACAGAAATATATTCAAATTTCTAAAACAATAAATATTATTAATGATACACTGTTTTTTTTTTCCTTTTTTACTTTTATGCAATAAACTGAGGGGGAATATTCAAGAAAATGACAGCATTGGCTCTTTTTAATTAAGAGCCATCTGTTTAGTACCTGTTTCAAAATCCCTCTCTTCAGGAGATTGTCCAAAGGAGACGTTTTTCCCCCTTGTGACATTTTCCCCTTATATGTAAATAAAAAACAGGGACTTCCGAGGACAACCCACGACTTTCTTAAATCATTGTGGGCCATAGTAAGGGTTAACTGTGTGGTGATGTTTCAGTGGAAGAGTTCTCAGAGTTAGCTAGAGTTTGAAGTTTGACTGCACAGTTCCCAGACTGCCATTTCTATCATCAATTGCACATTCTGAAAAGCTGTGTGTACTTGCCTGTTTCATATACCCACTCTTAGACTCAATACTTCTCTTCTGTACACTGGGAATAATTACGGTACTTACCTCACAAAATGTTGTGAAAGTTAAAGAACAGATGTGGACACATAGAATTCACATTGTGGCTTTCAATGCAGCTTTTTCATCATTTCAATGATTATTTTCAGTAGTGTGTTATTTTACCATTCCTGTTAATATGGGAAATTTTTTGTTAATGTTATAATGTTATTACTACTTAAGTAGCCTAAATTGTTTCTAGGCTTTTTTAATGCTTTTCCATCTCATTTTCTTTGTCATCTCTTCAGGGGTTCTCTTTGTCTCTTAGTCTGGTTATTTATTTATTTTTTCCTGCAGTTTTACTGAGCATTTCAAGACAGGAGTAAGGAGTTTGGTTGTGTTTTTATTTTTTCCTGTGAACAAGTTTGTCTTCAGAATGCTCTGCCAATGATTATACAGTTGCAGTGGCATAAACTGTTAGTGATGCCATTACTTCTTTCCTTTTTAAATTCATCATACAAAGACACAAGTTTCTAGTTGTATATATGTGGAAATTCTCAGAAAGTTCAAGTTCTCTTAACCAAAGTAAAAGCACTTTTTAAAGGACACTTGTTCCGTGTTGTATCCTTCTCTTCAATTTGCTAGTAATCAAATGGAAATCCTACCAAATATTGAGCGTTTTGAGATCGGAATGCAAAATAACATTGTCAACACTCAGAGTTGCATGCATGGCAAGTATTATGAGAAAGACAATACTCAGGGAATCAAGTGATTTTGAATACAGCTTTAGTTTTGTAAAGAGTCTTCTGACAGAAAGGCTTCCTAGACCAGGTAATTAACCAATGACAATTTAGGTAGAATTTATGTTATAAAAAGTGATTAGTACAGCCTTATTTATTCTTTTAAGTAATCTTATTAATATGGCAGTGGTTTTGAGAGTTGTTTTCATTCTCTTAGAAGTGTTACTAGGTTGCAAGGACAGCTTCAGTGATGTCTTGTAAACAACGTGGTGCCTGCAGAGTTTCTTTGTGGGTAAAGGAAGAGTCTGTCCACAAAGAGCCCACATCTTTGTGGATAAGGGAAGAAGCAGTGTCTGCTTCCCTTTTTGTTTTAAAACAGCACTAGAGACACTGGTTGGTTGCTTTTCTTCTTTAATTCTAGAGTGCAGCTGGTACAGTACCTTTTACTTATTATGATTATTTTTTGGATGTCTTCTACCCATATAGGTGAGCTGCTCTTAAAGGGCCCAGTGTTTGTCAAAGAACCCAGCAACAGCATTTTTCCCGTTGGCTCAGAGGATAAAAAAATAACTTTAAATTGTGAAGCACGAGGCAGCCCTTCACCTCATTACAGGTACAGTGGAAAGTTTGAAAGTCCATATAAAGAAAAAGCAGTTTGGCAACTGTGAACTTATTTTTTTGTTTCAATATACTTATGCTATCAGTAAGTTATAGTACACGAAGCTATAGTTGTCTGCTATATTCAACAGTCATCCCTAAACATTTGGGTCCATATTTTGTATATTTGATTAATTGTTTACTTTACAGTAAGAATTCTTGATTAAAGAAAACATGATAGAGTCTCTTAAATAAGCAATGTCTTTTCATTGATTTGTGGTAGAAATTAATGTATAAACTTGGATTTACATGTAGTCTTTGGGAACACATCCATTGTGCAGATGAAATTATGTTGTAAAAGTATGTAGCAGTCACAGTTTTAGAAAAAGGTAACAGCATCTATCCTTCTTCCTTTATTATTTTACTGAGTATGTGTTAGAAGGTTCATACAGTGTAGAAGAATAAAATACATCCCTACTAAAGTCATACTAACTATTCTTTAAGAGAAAATAAGTTGTATTTTTTTCATGTTAAAGTATAAATTTTTCAAATAATATAAATAATAACTTGTTCACTAGAAACCTTCCAACAACACAGAAAGGTATAAGGAAAAAAAGAAAAGAAAAAAAAAAAAACTGAACTCTCATCACCTTAAGATAAAAATATAATATTTGGGGAGGTGATGATAGTTTATTTGGGTGTGATGGATATATACTTTATTAAATAATACAGGCTTAGCGGTTTTTATTTTAGGGTTCTCAGGGGACCCACTTTAATGAAGAGATGAATTATTTATAAACACGATATGCTGCTTTTATTTAAATGGTTATGAGAAAGTGCCTGAGGCACCTTGAAAACAGCATGCTCTTGAGTACTGCAAGCCTTTGTTTCAAGCTCCCTGTTTACAATCTCCTTCGCTTGGCAAAACTTTTTCTATAACCTGAAGAACAAGCAGACTTCAGCCTTTATTAATGAAATTCTTAGTGTTTTGAGTAGTGATATAGATCTTATTGAACTATTGTTCTCTTAACCCATGTTGATAATAGCAGCCAACAATCATCGTTAACCTGGGTCAGCCTTAGGTTAGAAAGTAGACCTTTGTGTTTTTGCATTTGCAAGTAAAGGTCAGTTTCTGTCAGCAGTATTCAACAGCATATATATTGAGCACCTGCTGAGTATTTTCAGCACAATAATTGTAATGATCCTGGTTACTGGTCAGAATTGGCTGAGGTGATAGAAGATTTTCTTCTCTCTGCCTCTTCCTTAACCTATAGAAATGATAAAAGTTTTTAACATGATTTAAAATAGAACAAGAAACTATTTTGTGAGCTTGGTCAGTTAATCAAACACAGTACATACAACAGGTGGAAATATTTTCTTCTTTGGAGGGAAGATGAACAGGATAATAGGACATTATCTTGGAAATATTTTCACCAGCGTTTTTGTAGGACTTCTAACACTTTCTAAATGCATCTGTTTGTTTCTTCCTGAAATAGAAGATTATCCTTTTAGATATGACTGTAAATATTTTAAAGAATCCATGTGAAAAAAAAAAATCCATGTGAATGACTCATGCGTGGGCTGGTTTTTTTTTTTTTTTTTTTTTTGTTGTTGTCAGTAAAGTTATTTCCTGGCATTTTATCTTGTGAATAATTTGGTGATGAATGTGTTCAGCTGGAAACTTGTCAAGATATAAGATATAATCATATAGGGTTTTATTTCTAAATGAATAGATTAATTATGTTGGTAAAGTTTAATCAAACAGCAAGAAGTCTTGAGCTTAGAAATTCAGAAATATCTTTTTGTTGTGTTTATTTATCAGGTACTTATTTTAATTCCAGTGTATTACAATTAGAGTAAATACAATTAAAATACCAGGTATTTACAAAATTCTATTGTATAGACATGATATATGTGTTTAAATAAACTGATAAAATGTGTAAAATGTTGATAAAGTTCTGCCATTTGCACAGTACTTTTTATGTTTTATTATATGTCCTGAGATACTGTACATTGCATCTAAAAACAAATCTGTACCTGAAAATAGGAGATGTCTGACTGAAATTAATTAATCAGTTTAAGTTTGATAAATGAAGAAATTTTACATGCTAGGTATTGTTTTAAAATATTTGGTGTATAGGCAAATAGAAAACACTTTCATTATAGCTCTAAAGATACTCTAAAGTTAAGACTTCTGACCAGTATAAAATTTCACGTTAGAGTTACTAGAAATTGAGACCTGGAAAAAGCATGAGGAAACTTCTTTTCACTGTGAAAATATTAGGCTTTCCTATAATAAGCAATGATTCCTTATTATCCATGTTATCTGAATAAGTAATTAAGCTGATGAGTAGATGGGATTATAGACTATAGTGGGTTGTAATTATAACCTCATCTACTTAGACACTACCTTCACTTATGGCCTGATTTTTCTCCTAGTTTTTGATTTTAATAGTCAACCAAGTAATATCCTGCATTATTCCTTTACCTGTTTCAGAAGAAAATACACTTGCTGGCTCTTATTTTCTGCTATCCTTTAAAAATTATGAATAAATAGTGCAAATAGGTAATGACTTTGAAAGTGAAAGAAAGTGTTAGTTGCTCAGTTGTGTCCAGCTCTTTGCCATCCTATGGACTGTAGCCCACCAGGCTCCTCTGCCCATCAAATTCTCCAGGCAAGAATACTGGAGTGAGTAGCCATTTCATTCTCCAGGGGAATCTTCCCAGTCCAGGGATTGAACCCGAGTCTCCTGCACTGCGGGCAGATTCTTTACCATCTGAATCATCTAACATATTTTTTTTTTTACATTAAGTTAGAGAAAGGATATGTTTTTGTAAATATTTATAAATACAAGCACATAGATAGGAGAGAGAGAAGGGAAGGAGGGAGGAAAGAATGAGGGGAGGGAGGAAGGGAGGGTAAAAGAAAGATATCAAGGAGGAAATTAACAGTTCGTGTGAAAATGTAAATTAAAGGCAACACAAACACATTCTCTAAGATTCAGAGTAAAGTCTTAAGAGTCTTGTAAAGGAATATCCTTTTGAAAGCCCAGATCCTTTCTTGTAGACTGAGGCAAACTTTTCTGATGAGAGAGCTTGTCTTTGTTATTCTCCCACTGGGTAAAAAGAACTCTTAATTGGCCATATTAGAAATCCAAAAGTTCAGAAATTCTCAAGAGAAATTACTCATCTTAGGGTTTAATTGAGAATTTTATTCTTTCTTTTGCATCTTCCCGCCTGAGCCCCAAAGCCTGTATTTAAAGGTTAATTAGTATTCAGTCTTGTCGTAATTGCCGATGGTGCTGAAAGAGGTTGCCCTGAGGAAGTATTAATAACATTTTTTAAATGGGAAGGATTTTCTCTGACTTCTCATAGGGTTAAATATGCCCATCATTTGCTAAGATGAAAGACCCCAGATAGGAAGTTCCCTGGTCACTTCAACTAATGCCATTCAGCCTTACAAGGGATCACATATTGGACTGACCAGGGTATAATATGCAAATATCAGTGGGGACCAGGCAGGTAATAAATTAAAAGAGGTGGCCCTTAGTAACATGTAGACACATTGAATCATGACGAGACACTGTCCCACATTTAGCCAGAAGTCCATCCATTGCTTCTGAGCCCTGGCCAATTGTTATCATCCAGGAATCCTGGTCCACTACTACAAAACCTTTTCAAGAGATGTTTAAAATTGAGAAATTTCCTTTTTTTGAATCTCTGTATTTCTAATGTTGACTCTCACTTTTTAAACATGGTAAAGGCCAAAGACGATAAGCCTTTAATGTGAATATGGGCCATGTGGGTTTTGTGTTTACAACATTTAGTCTGGCTCAAGACTTAACAGGTCTTGTATGGTAGCCAGTAGCCAAATGTGTCCGTGTATGTTTAAATCAGTTCAACTAAGGATTCAATTCCTCAGTCATAGCAGCCTCGTTTCAAGTGCTCAGTAGCCACACATAGCTGATAGCTACTGTTTTGGACGCAGAAATGGACATTTCTGTGCTTGCAGAAAGTTTTGTTGGATAGCAGTGCTCTACTTTTTTCCTTGTTGGATCCACAACTCTTTTCTGTAAATGTTCTTCTGTTTTATTCTCAGCACAAGGAAGCAACCAGAATATAATTCTCTTCCAGCTTTATATAATAAATAAGTAAGCACTTTTAATGAAGTACAGGAGAGGACTCTTGGATGTACACATTGTAAGGACTACATAGCACTGCAAAATGCAGATTTTCAGGCAACATTTTCTCCTTTTTAAGTAGGGTTTGCTGTAATGGAGTTAGCTTACATGTGTTTAATTTACTGGAATTCCACTAACTGTATCCAGTATAAGAAAGAAAAAATAATAATAATGGACTAATTTCTGCTCATCATTTATCCAGGGAGTAAATGTAAGGTGTTTACTTGTTATCTGAAAACACACATCCCTGAAGACACAAAAATGTAATACTGTAAATGGGACCACATACAGTTTATGGGGTAGAGCATACGTAGTGTATGTATTATGCATAGTATGTGATACATTATATTAATACAATATGACATGTATTTAGTATATTTTTGATTATATGCAGTTTGTCCCTTTATTCTTCTAAAGCTTGTTGGTCCTAAGGAGATACAGTGCATTCTGCCAGGTTACTAGGCTCAATTCTGTGTTTATTCTCAAGCTCAACTTCCCTTGGCATCCCGACTTATCTAGCTGGTGAGCTCTGGTCCCCAAACACACAGTCAGTTTTACTAAGAGCAGTAAAATGTTTACGTGGTTGAAATGATTGCAAACACTAAGTAGAAAGAATTTCTGTGTTGCCTCATGGCAAGTAGAGGTAGGCATTTTAAACTTGACTATGCTACTATCTCTCTCATGAAGCCTTCTCAATACCCTCAGAGTTGGGTTCCATGTTCCCACCATGCACTACCTATTATACCTATGCCTTCCTGGATTATGAAATTTACTTAAATGAAGTGTACTTGCCTGGTTGAGTGTAACTCCCTTAAGGTGAAGACAGTTCTTTCTTCATCCTTCATTCAAAATGCTTAGTAAATAGTGAAAGCTAAATGGGTGGCATGAATAAAGAAATGGGATGAAGTTAACTGGGAGGAAACAGAGACAGTTTGGGACTAGGTTTTATTTCAGGAGTCAGGAGTGTCATGAAGCATCACAGGAACAGAAGCAATCTATAGTTTCTTCTATAGGATATTCTTAAATTTGTATTGAGCCCTTCTTTTTGGCTCTATTTTAAGACAGATTGCCCTTGAAGTGGCAAAGATGACTGCCGAGGTCTGCTTACAACCTCCACAGAATATTAACTGGAGAAAGAGGAAGCCTTTCCTATTAGTGTTACCAAAAGCTCTGAATGGTGTCAGAAAAACATGAAATAAAAACACAGCTAATACTGTCAGTAGTCAGAACCCAGGAGAAATGTAGAGGTTAGATTTTAGATATTAAAGATGGTAGTTGAAAATTTAACATATTTTTGTTGTTATGTTTTTGTCATGAGGCAAGAAGGAAGGAAAACACATAGTGATCAAACACTAGTTCAATCAACTGGATCACAGTTGTGTTCCTAACTAATTTCTAAGGCCTGAAATGAGGAATGGTCTCAGCGGCCATGCCTGGGTCCTGGGAGGCATGCCCTCTCCAGAGGAGAATGAGAAAGATGTTGCCAGTAAAAGCTGAAATGGAAGCAGAGATGGCAGAAAGAGCAGCCATCTTCTTTGATTCTTCTCAGAATAATATTAAGATAACCACTGGTCAATCTGAGCTAGGCTTTACCTATATAAACCGAACAGTCAAATTGTTTTTAATCCCAGTGTAGGTCTAATCTCTTTTTATGTCTTTTTTATTATATATGATTAAAATTGATCAATGAGTGGGAATCTCTGTCATGAAACACATTTTAGAAACTTGATTTTTAAAAACACAGAATGACAATTTAACTCATTTGTATCTTCACTAATTATTGCTGAAGCCTAACTAGTTATTTTTGGATAGAGTATTGAATATGCAAATTCAGGCATTCATTCTTTCAAGGGCTGCAATTATTCTCATCACTTCAGTAAACATATTAACAAACATTGCATTTGAACACAAATGCATTTGCTTATTAACTTGAAAGCTGCATCTAAAACCACAAATTGCTTCTGTGATTAAATTCCTTATTTTCCTGTCAAACCCTAAATAAAGTATTGCCTGTTGATTTAACAAGTGTTTAATGTGGGTGTATTTTCAAAACCCAGCCCCAGCTTCTTAAAGAATTTAGTAAATTATTTTGCCTTTTTCTTGGTTTTTCATCAAAGTCTAATATGTAACATTTGTTTTTCTCTGGAGTATTGTTTACGTTTCCATTTTCCTGACCAACCTTTATATGTTGATGTAGTTACCTTGAAGGATAATACAATCAACCATGAGATGAATTGCATCCTGAGATCATTTTGAAACTACCTGATGTCATTCAATTTATTATCACTGGATTTTGTTAGTTTTGATTTCAAAGGGTGATATTCTCTAACATTTTATTACAAAGTTTTAGTGGAAGATCCAAGTTAGGATTTAGTGCCTTAAATTAAACTGACAACAAGATATATCTATGTTTATCTTCATGATTCTCATTCCATACTAGTGTGGTTTTGTGTAAAGAGGTTGCCATATCCAATAATAAGTAGTATGATAAATAATAATAACTAGATGGTAGTGAAAATAATTATACCTTCATTCCCTGTCTTTGAGATATTTGTTGATAATATGCATGACCACAGTGAGAGGGATGACTGTATGGAGGCTAGGATGGCTAGGTTAGAGGGTAAAGTAAGGTTACTTCATTCAGGAAACTTCTGTGAGCACCTAATATGCTCACCTACCTGTTACAACTGATGGTAGGAATTCAGCAGTGATTGATAGTGTGCTTATATGGTTTGAAAAGTACCTTTCAAAACTTAGAATCTAGGCCTTTTATGTTAATTTAACTCATTGTTATATAAACTTCTGTTTGCACACAAACATACACAGAATCTTACACATAGTTTGTTCTCTGTATTGGAAGGCAGTGATTCATATACTCCCCATTATTGATGATTCTGTTATTTCTTAGAAGTCACAATTACTGTTTCCATCATTTGAAAGTAATAACTGCCAGTTGAAATATCCCCACCTATGCTTTATACTTAAGATTCAAAAACTGCTAACCCAAGGGCCTGCTTAATATCTTAAAGAAATTGTAGGCCAATAACAGGTTCCTGTTGTATAGAATGTGTAAATAAAATTTAGAAATGGACCAATCCAATCCATGCTACCTCAGGTCAGCTGGCAGAGTAAGTGGCCCAGGACTTCTTCTGGAACTGCAACTTCTTCCAGAACCCGAACCTGGAATTATTGATCTAGAAACAAATTCACACATAAGCTCCACAGCAAGCAATTAAAGAAAGGGGTTGAGAGCCTATTGCTTGCGAATCAGTTGTGAAATAGGAATAATAAGCCATTTCTCACTTGTGGATGCTAAAAGCAAACCCTACCTCATGTAGAATGCGCGTCTGAACGCTGAGAGCTGGCGGTGAACTTACAGGACCATTCAGGAGCTTTACAGGATGATGGGTATGCGCAGGTGCTTCATCTTGTGACATCTACCACGGGACTGAAGCTGCAAGGTCAGCCTGCTTCTGGAGCGCAGTGTAAATGTTACATGATTGTAGTGCTGGTGTGCATCACCCCAGGAGCCCCAGAGCTGTCTTCTTTTGCTCCAGATCACTGCATTAAGCTTTTTGGAATGAAATTGGAATATGCAAATTTTACTTTTATGAAGTTCTAAACGATTTCCATATTTCAAAAAGTATTTCATTCTGAGACTTTAAAGTCCTAAGGAGCTTCAAAATTCCTTCATAAAAGTAGACATTTTTAACTTTCACAAAGGATTGTGCATGTTCAAGGCTAAAAGGCAGTGTCTGCTTCTGAAAGCTTCCCAAACTTATGACCTAAATGCACCATTTACCTGTCACTGTCTTACCACTGTGCCTGATGTTCACGAACTCTGGACGGTTGGATTACAATTTACTGCAAAGTAATGTAGTCTAATTTGTAAATTTATTAGACATATTCTTTGTGGAAGGAGTATGTTTGTGTGCCTTCAAGTTTCCTGATTATTTCCTGTACAAAAGATTCTATTGAAAATATTCAGAAATGAATTTCTGTATTAGGAAGTGAACTGCACTATTTTCTCAGAATAAAATAAATAACATCTGGATGCCCAGGCTCACGGGTTGCTTATACATTGCAGAGTTTAAAAACAACCCTTTTGAATCAATGTATTTTTAGCAAGACAACCATGTATAATAAGATATTGAGAAATTTTATATCACCTGGGGATGAGTTCCATTTAGTGATGAATAGTATTAAGAAGGAGAGAAATAATTATATTGCTTTGTTAAAAGAAAATTAACCATCTTCTGAGTATCTCAAGTATATCTTCACTCTGATGAGTTTACTAAAACAAACGCAGTTATAATTTTGTTACAGCAGAAACATATGTAAAAGAGCAGTTTTGGCCTTTTTTGCACAGTGAAATAATTTAGAGATTGTGTCTATATGACTAAGAGTGAGATAACAGAAGTAAGTGACATTCATGCATAATGTAAGAAATGTTTTCTATTTTGGCTCTTCAGTCAAAACTTAGAGATATGATAGCTTTTACATCTTAGATGCTTACTGAAATAAGGTATTTTCCCACATATTTTATGATCTCTTAAATCTTTCCAGCTATTAAATAGACAAGAAGAAGTGCTTCTATACATTTTTATTTATCTTTATAATTTGCCACATAGTCATTGTACGTTTATTATTCATCAACTAAACATGAAAACAGAATTTTCAAATGAAGCCATCAGGCATGCTTCACCAGGCCATAAACATTCTAGACTTTGGAGCAGAAATGTTTTTTCCTTGATACGTACTGTTCTTTGTAGGTAACAAAGCCACAAGTACCATTTGTCATGAGAGATCTCCATTCAAAAGTGTGTGAAATTAACTGCATTTTTCCTGCTTTGCATTTAGAGGAGTTCTCCCTTCTTCCTCCACAAGCCATTAAATAGCTTAGTAACTAGCAAACTGTTTGCAGCTTAAAACTTCAGCCCACCTACTTGTGATTTACTGTCAGATTTATTCTTTGAAGGTCAAGCCCAGCATGTGTTTCGTCCCACGTTTCACTGACTTCTCAGTCAGGTACAAATGCAGACAAACCATATGTAGAAGACACAGTTCATTCCACATGAGAGGAGATGATCCAAAGCATTGAATCAAACAGGTTGCATTTAACCAAAATACACTCTATGAGGGTGGAAGAAAAGAAAAACAAAGCAAACGGATGGACTTGCAGATTTGGATGGAAGCTCCTCCCATGTTCACTGGTGCCTGCCTACTTGCTGGATGACTACCATGAGCCACTGGCTTTATATACACTGTCTAAATAAACTGATTGATTGATGGTTGTTCTGTCGCTCGGTTGTGTCTGACTCTTTGCAACCCCATGGACTGCTGCATGCCAGGCTTCCCTGTCCTTTATGACCTCCCAGAGCTTGCTCAAGCTCATTGTCTGCTGCGTCAGTGATGCCATCCAACCATCTTGTCTTCTGTCATATCCTTCTCCTCCTTTCCTCAGTCTTTCCCAGCATCAGGGTATTTTCTAATGAGTCAACTCTTCAAATCAAGGTGGCCAAAGTATTGGAGCTTCAGCTTCAGCATCAGTCCCTCCAATGAATATTCAGGATTGATTTCCTTTAGGATTGACTTGTTTGATCTCCTTGCAGTCCAAGACACTCTCTATAAGAGTCTTCTCCAACACCACAGTTCAAAAGCATCCATTCTTCAGCGCTCAGCTTTCTTTATAGTCCAACTCTCACATCCATTCATGGCTACTGGAAAAAATCATAGATTTGGCTATATGGGGCTTTGTTGGCAAAGTAATGTCTCTGCCCTTTAATATGCTGTCTAGGTTTATTATAGCTTTTCTTCCAAGGAGCAAGCATCTTTTAATTTCATGGCTACAGTCACCACCTGCAGTGATTTGGGAGACCAAGTAAATAAAGTCTGTCACTGTTCCCACTTTTTCCCCATCTATTTGCTATGAAGTGATGGGACTGGATGCCATGATCTTCGTTTTCTGAATGTTGAGTTTTAAGGCAGCTTTTTCACTCTACTCTTTCACCTTCCTCAAGAGGCCCTTTAGTTCCTCTTCCCTTTCTAACATAAAGATGGTGTTATCTGCATATCTGAGGTTATTGGAATTTCTCCTGGCAATCTTGATTTAAGCTTGTGCTTCATCCAGCCTGGCATTTCACATGATGTACTCTGCATATAAGTTAAGTAAGCAGGGTGACAATATACAGCCTTTACATACTCCTTTCCCAATTTGGAACCAGTCTGTTGTTCCATGTCCCATTCTAACTGTAGCTGCTTGACCTGCATACAGATTTCTCAGGAGGCTGGTAAGGTTGTCAGGTATTCCCATCGCTTTAAGAATTTTCCACAATTTGTTGTGATCCATGCAGTCAAAGGCTTAAGCACAGTCAATGAAGCAGAAGTAGGTGTTTTTGTGGAATTCTCTTGCTTTTTCTACAATCCAAAGGATATTGGCAATTTGATCTCCGGTTCCTCTGCCTTTTCTAAATCCAGCTTGAGCATCTGGAAATTCTCAATTTATGTACCATTGAAGCCTAGCTTGGAGAATTTTGAGCATTACTTTTCAAGCGTGTGAAATGAGGGCAATTGTGTGGTAGTCTGAACATTCTTTGGCATTGCCTTTCTTTGAGATTGCAATGAAAAGTGACCTTTTCCAGTCCTGTGGCCACTGATGAGTTTTCCATAATTGCTGGCATATTGAGTGCAGCACTTTCACAGCATCATCTTTTAGGATTTGAAATAGCTCAGCTGGAATTCCATCACCTCCACTAGCTGTTGGTAGTGATGACTCCTAGGACCCAGTTGACTTTGCATTCCAGGATAT
This sequence comes from Odocoileus virginianus, assembly GCF_023699985.2. NCBI lineage: Eukaryota > Metazoa > Chordata > Mammalia > Artiodactyla > Cervidae > Odocoileus > Odocoileus virginianus. The sequence goes on from NC_069699.1 coordinate 24,494,555, forward strand.
CTTGCTCTAGGTGAGTGATCACACCATCATGATTATATTGGTCATGAAGATCTTTTTTGTATAGTTCTTCTGTGTATTCTTGCCACCTCTTTTTAATATCTTCTCCTTCTGTTAGGTCCATACTGTTTCTGCCCTTTATTGTGCCTGTCATTGCATGAAATATTCCCTTGGTACCTCTAATTTTCTTGAAGAGATCTCTAATCTGTCCCATTCTATTGTTTTCCTCTATTTATTTTCATTGATCACTGAGGAAGGCTTTCTTAACTCTCCTTGCTATTCTTTAGGACTCTGCATTCAGATGGGTATATCTTTCCTTTTCTCCTTTGCCTTTACTTTACTTCTTTTCTCAGCAGTTTGTAAATAAATTGATAGAACAACCGTATGGGAAAGATGATACTGTCTTCATTTTACATGTTGAAATCTTAGGTTTAATGAATTTTGGTTAATTGCTCATGGTCACACGATGAGTTCAACCCATAAACCAAGGAGCACTTGGTTATGACTCTCACTTCTGTTCATTCTGCTGTTAATTGTAGGGTTGGATAGAGACTGGGACTAGACACGGGGGGAGGGGCAGGAACTGAGAAACAGAAAAAAGGCTTCTCCCAAAATGTAAGCTCCATGAAGGAGCTTTTTCACCCCTTCCGTAGAGCCTGGACAGATAGGCACTCAGAGGTGGCTCAGATGTTAAAGAATCTGCTTGCATTGTGGGAGAACCGGGCTTAATCCCTGGGTCTAGAAGATACCCTGGAAAAGGGATGGCAACCCACTCCAGTATTCTTGCCTGGAGAATCCCATGGACAGAGGAACCTGGCGGGCTACAGTCCGTGGGGTCACAAAGAGCGGGACACGACTGAGCAACTAACACTTTTCCCTTCCCTTTCAAATATTTTTTTTTTTTTTTTGCCAAGAAGGGATGAAGGGAGAGAGGGAAGAAGGGTAGAATGAAGAATGAAAGGAGGAAGGAAAGTTGATTTTTCTAATAATAGTTCTTGAAAATGAAATAGGATAAATCAAGATTGGGTAACTCTTACCTATGTCCCTCATAGGTAGTCCATGGTTACTTCTTGGGGATATTATAGACCAGTTCTTTCAAACTTTAAGGGGCCTATTAAACACTGGCAGCTTTCACTAACATGCTAATTTTGGCTTAGTAGACCTGGATAGCATCTAAGATTCTGCATTTCAAGCATGCCCTCGGATGGTAATGAGGGTGCTCATGACCTTGGTCTGTAGACCACCTTGTGTATCAAGAGTGCAGAGTATTCAGAAAGAATGTGAATGAACAATTTTCCTTAATCTCCTTTTCTGAGTTTCCATAGTTCTAGGATTTGGGCAGGAATAAAATGAAGAAGGGTTAACAGGTGTTTAGGGTCTCACTTCAAAATTCTAAGGGCAGGATTAAAGTCCGAATAGAAGAAAGTAATCTAAAAGACATGCAAATATAGACTTGCCCTGGGAAAGATCATGAGAGTTACTGTACAAGCCAAGCAAAATCAAACCAATAGCAAAAATCTGCCACAAATGAGAAGGCAGTTATGGTGTTTTCTATTCCTTTATCATTTTGTTCTTGTAGCTCAAAAGAAAAGACATGAGGCCTCCAGATTTTCCGCTTAATTTCAGAATTTTGCCTTAAACCTGGAGTCTTGTATGTGAATATAGAAAGAAAAGTCAAGGAAGTCTTAATTTTTAAGATGAGCAAATGATAAAATACTACTTTGATCAATAGAAACTAAATTTGTAAATGTATTCATTTCTTAGTATTAAATTGTTTTATGTTCTACTATTCAGGTATATATAGACATATAGTCAAGTGTAATGATGAATATCCATGTAAACAGTATTCAGTTTAGGAAATCAAACCTAAAAGGCTAAATTTCCCAGTTCTTGCCCTGCAACCCTTTCTCGCTCTTCACTCTGTGAAAGCACAAAAATACCTTAAACTTGAAGTGTTTTGTCCTTATACATTTTAAAACGTGTTTAATACTTCCCTAATATTACTTTATATATTTTGGAACTTTCTATACATAGTATCAACCTGCATTTTGAAAAAATGTTTTCATCTTTATAAGGCTTTTCTATGTTTACAAAATCTCATACATTTTTCACAGCTATGTGATATTTCATTTAACTTTATGCGCTTTGATTTGTGATAATGTTCACATTTCACAATACTTTATGTGCTTTCACAATGCTACTATTTCCAGTTTAAATATTTATATGTCCCATGACATGGTTAAAAACCTCTGGGCCAGAATTCAAATGGGTAGTAGTTCTGATCTGTAATTAAGAGTTTGGAGAAAGTTGACAACAGTTCACTCAGCTGTTTTATTGAAATTCTCATCTGTGAAATGGGCATTTTATTACTCATTTTCTGAAAGTTATTATAAAGAGAAATTGAGATGATTGTTGCCATAATACCCTTAAATTTATAGACCTGATACCAGTGTAATTTTCTTATAAAATCAAGTCTTCTGGCAGGTCGATGGCTTTATACAATGGATGTGTTCTTGAGATTGTGGGATATTTAATGAGTTTTTAAACGTAATGTCTACTTTTGACTTTGATGTGTCAGGTGTGCTTGCTGTTTAAAAAAATTCTGGTTTTTCTGTTTAAAAACTCTTATTTAAAAACCAACTTCTTTGTTTTTTTCTTTTGGCTTCCCATTGATAAATATGGCTCTCGGCTTAGTGCCTTTATTGTTTCCGACCCTCTAGGTGGCATTTAGGGTCTTTTACCACAGTGTACCATTTAGTAAATAGCTCTGTGATGGCTTAGGCGAGCCGAAGGTGCCTCGGGGACAGGTTTTTACCCAGACAAATTGAAATGGATAGTTGAACACTTACCCAATTAATTTATTAAATGTGCTCAGTCAGTCTGGATAAATCAAAGAAATGTGCTTCCCCCCTCCTTCATCAGCAGCATGAGACTGGCCTGAAGTGTATGAGATAATTACCTCAACTTTCTACTTCATCTTTGCCTGTGCAGACCTAGACTAATTTTCCCCCTAGTGAACAAACTAAATTATTTTCACCTCTTCAGAAAATCTTGAAAACTTTCAGCTTTTAGATACTACTCTATTGTGCTTTCTACTATAATTTAACCTTTTGTTTCTGTTTAAAAAAAACAACTGGGGCATCTTTGATTTCCAGTTATGTAACAGTTGAATGATATATTTGTTCCCTTTCATTTATAAGAGAGCTGATGTTTAAAGTAGATTCTATTATGTAGGTTTTTTAAAAAAATTATACTAAGGGAGAAATCCTGGACATTTGTTTTACAGATGGCAGCTGAATGGAAGCGATATTGATTTGAGTATGGAATATCGTTATAAGCTGATCAGAGGAAATCTTGTGGTTATTAACCCCAACAGAAATTGGGATACAGGAAGTTATCAATGCTTTGCTACAAACTCAGTTGGGACAATTGTCAGCAGAGAAGCTAAGCTCCAGTTTGCCTGTAAGTGTGTGTTTACACATATAACAGATCCAACATTTAAAAATACATAACTGACTTTGTGTGGTCATTTTGCATTTCAGAAACAGTATGAGGATTTTTATTAATTAAGGAAATAGGCTGATAAATTAATTCAGTATGTTTTTTATCTCTATATACTGCACAAAGCAGAGTTTAAAGTGTGTGTGTGTGTGTGTGTGTGTGTGTGAGAACGTGAGATGTATGTATGCATGCCTGTTTTCTGTTTGACTATTTTGTAAGGATTCTGTTTAAGGGAGGAAAAAGAATCTAGTTAAGGATGTGTTTATTCATTAGTTACTCTGTGCTTTGTACTATGATAGAACTAAAAAGAATATGATCGAATTGTCAGTCATGACCTTTGCTCTGGCAGAACATTGAAATTAGAGAATTACATCTAACATATCTGAAAATATAAAGGAACAAAGGCAGTGAGAAAGAAAAGAACGTAACATATCTTTGACCTCCATTGCAGTTTTGCCCAGCTCACGATGACCTTCAGTGCAACCCCCATGAGGTCTGGCTCTGGAGACAAAGTCTGTACCATGTTAATTGGACCAGGGTGAACCCATGTCCCATCCTGAGGAAATCACATGCTTTTTAGTTGGGAATTTAGAATGGAGACCAGAGACCTAATTTAGTCTTTTTCTTCCTGATGTATATTTAGACCATTTTCTACTTTTTCTTTCTTTTTACTAGTCTCTCTTTGTTTTTGTGTGTTTCACATATAATGCATATCATTATTACCTTGGTTCTAAGATTTCTTTCAGTTCTTTACACCTCAGTTATTCCGAAATTAGAATGCAGATGTTCTGATAATGTGGTAGTAGTCTTCCCCTACTGCCACAAGCCATTAATAAATTGATGATGTGTTATTTAATGCATGGCTTGTTCTTTTGCTTTCTGTTTTTATAATGGCAGTGGTTGGTTTTATCCCTGCCATTATATTCTCTGTGTTCTTTTTTTCATACTTCTTGCTCTTTCACTTCGTTTTCTTGTTTTCTTTTTCTCTCTTTGAATATATATATATATATATATATATATATTTTTTTTTTTTTAACCTGTATCTTCCCTGTGTAATTTGATAGTTTGCAGGAGACCCTGGTTCTATTCTTGCATCAGGAAGATCCCCTGAAAAAGGGACAGGCTGCCCACTCCAGTATTCTTCAGCTTCCCTGGTGGCTTAGTTGGTAGAGAATCCACCCGCAATGCGGGAGACCTGGGTTTGATCCCTGGGTTGGGAAGATCCCCTGGAGGAGGGCATGGCAACCCACTCCAGTGATCTTGCTAGGAGAATCCCCATGTACAGGGGAGCCTGGCAGGCTGTAGTCCATGGGGTTGCAAACAGTTGAACACTGAGCGATTAAACACAGCATAGCATATGTGTGTGTAAATATATATATATATATATATATATATATATATAATTTTCCAGCATGTAGCTTGGTTTAGATCTCTTAATCTGCTTTGCTTAGAACTTGAAAATTTATTTTGTTATACTTACACCTCCCATAAATAATTTAGGAAATTTTCGTATATCTATTAGTTGTATGTTGATTTATTTATATTCTTAAAAGGGTAGAAAGGGATTATTTTTGTCTTATTTCTTGAAATACTTTTTATTTCAGGTTGTTATTTCCTATGAATTTCTGTTTCTGATTTATTGAAGACACATCTGTTTGCTTGTATTATTCTGAAGATATAGTCAGTTTTCTAAAATGTCATTTTGGCTCTTAGAGGCAGTCTTTCTTCCTACTTTAATTTGGTCCTCCAATTTTTATGCTTAAAACTTTTAATAGGTTAGAAAGCAAATTTTGTCCAAAGTCAGCCTTTATACACACATGTCAGTTGATTACCCTGAATTTGCAGAGGTCAGATGCACTTCTCTGATCTACAGGGGAAGGTGCAATTTCGAGTCTTAATTTTGTATTTCCAGGAATCTTTCACAAAATACATTATTTCTTCTAACTGTATTTAAGTAGGGGCTTCCCTGGTAGCTCAGCTGGTGAAGAATCCGCCTGCAATGCAGGAGACCCCCGTTTGATTCCTGGGTCAGCAAGATCCACTGGAGAAGGGATAAGCTACCCACTCCAGTATATTGGGGCTTCCCTGGTGGCTCAGCTGGTAAAGAATCTGCCTGCAATGTGGTAGACCTGGGTTCGATCCCTGGGTTGCATAGATCCCCTTGAGAACGGAACAGCTACCCACTCCAGTATTCTTTCCTGGAGAATTCCATGGACTATCCCTGGGGTCACAAAGAGTCGGACACTGAATGACTTTCACATATTTAAATATATTTCTTAATACATATAGAAATATTGGAGTATATTTTTACTGTATGCTATGCTTTTCTAATATCTGAAAAAGTATCTTTAACTTACAAGTTTTTCCTTAGTCTGTTCTTCCAATATCTGAAAAAGTATCATTAAGTTACAAGGTTTTCCTTGGTCTATTCTTCCTGGAGAATGTAACTTGTTTGAAAGTACTTCTGAAAGTATATCATGCCTCTTGCAGTCTGCCCTTACTTCATGGCCAGTAATTTATAGGCAAAGTGGGATAAAGTTGTTGAGTCTGGGATTTTATTTTACCCCACTTAGAAGCTAATAAGCTAGCCTGTTGCTGTTTTATGGATGCTACCAGAAGACACGATTTCCTGGATCAGTAACACAGAGGTTTATTACTCACCACATAGCAAGCTCCATGCTTCAATTTCCCTTGCCCTCAGGTCCCACAGAGGTGATAGGATTTAGCCAGGATGGATGCTGCATTCTAGGAGGAGCACTGAGATTAGAGAATCCGCCTCTGTTATAGCAAGCAGTAAGCAAGCCTGCTTTTCCTAGAGGGAGAGCTTGTCTTATCCCTCCTGGTTGCTCTCTGAAAACATTTTCATGAGAAATGGGCCTGGTAAGGAGCGATTGGGCCTTTCATTCTTGGCAAACCCAGAAAATCTTAAAAGGAAGCAAGAACACGTGGAGTGGATTGCTTCTCCCAACCAAGTTTTTCTGTTTTTGACTTGGTACTACTGTCCTTGAATTTCTCTTTTGGGTGTATCCCGTCAGGATAAGTGTGGGGAGTAAGGTACAGAATACCTTGCTACTTTTGTTGTGATTTCTCTCTTTCATAAAGAAAACCCAGAATGTACCATTTAGTTCCTTGAGTTTCCCTGCAGTTTATCCTTATCTGCCTTCGTAAATTTTATTTTCTCATATGCTTGGCATGTGATTGCTTTTGTGGTTTTTGACATACAGTGATATTCTTTAGTCTTATTGGTTTTATAATTTTTTTTGATGGTTTCACATGTGGTTTTTGGAAGTTATGAAGAGCAGTATTGGGTATTCTTAGTATGATGCCTGACTGAGCTGAGAAGATAAAAATGAATTTTTGTGGTACAGGCTGAGATACAAGTTTCTGGTAAAGAAGCCAAAGAAGGTGGCAAAAAGTGGAGAATATTTAATACGTCAGGGTTTTAAGTTACAAGGCATTAGAAAGCCTTGGAGGCCTTGAAGGTATGTAATACATTCAGTGAAAGAAGCGGTTAATCAGGAGACTTGTATTCCTCCAAGTATATCCTTCTAGGTGCTCATGACTACAGGGCAGCCATGACTGGTTTTGCCAAAGGTAAACAATTGATGAAGTGTTGTTAAAAAAACGTTCTAATTGTTCACTATAGCTATGTTTGCAAGTTTAGTAATACTTCTTTTGTTTCTGTTAGTCATGGAAAAATATATTCATAATGTTCTTTGTGGAGAAATGAATAAATAACATTATCTTCAATGCAGCACTTTTAACACTGATGAAAATGCAATGAAATTTTATCTTACTGTTCAAGATGCTTAAAAATAGTATTTGTAGTTAAATGAAGGTGAAAAGCTCATTCATAGTTTAAGCAGCCTGCTTTATATAAGCATTCTTTATCCTCTTTAAAAGATTCTTTGTGGAACAATCACAAAATTTAGGGAGGGGAAAATACATGAAGTAATTCAGTGTTTGAATTGTAGACATTTTCTTAGTGATTTGCTGTTATGTTGCATGTGTATGATTTTTGAAGCTTTAAAAATATGTTCCCAGGTGTTTTTGACAGAATTTTAATTCCAACCACAAAATGTTAGGATAGTACCTCCAAAACTACAAGTATCTTTGCTTTGTTGACAATTAGTTTTACTTCTCTTATTCTTGAATTTCCTGTTATTATTTGTTAAAATGTTTTCATTTTACCTATTTCGAGGTACAGTACATTTTAATCATGAATTATATTAGTCATGCAAATGGTATGGAGAAAAGTATAAAGAATGCTGTGTAGCTACCACTTATCTTAAGATTTAGAAATTCAAAGTACAATTAAACTTACCTGGTAACTCACCTTGATGTCATTTCCTTCTCTCTTAAGCTCCCTCTGAATAGGTGGTCACTGTTCTGATTTATATGTTTCTTTTTTTGTCTTTTTTTGAATAAATATGTATGTGTTTCTAAGCAACAGATAAAATTTTTACCTTTTTAATTTGTAAACTTTTATGTAATGACATCAAGCAGCATTCTTACATCTATACTACTTTTCATGTCAACATTATATTTGTGACTATCTGTTAATATTTGTCAACATTTGTTATTGTTCTATGTTTTAAATTGTGCAATCTAGTGAATACAAAATTGTGTTTCACTTTTCAGTTGTCTTTTTTATTTTTAAAATAAAATGTAATTTTGGTTTTAATTTACATTTCTGTAATTACAGTGAAATTAAGTTCATTTTAATATATTTGTTGACCACTGTGTTATCCAGATACTTTTTCACTGTATGGTAGTCTTTTTTTTTTTTTTTTTAATTTAAGAGTTCTTTGTATATTTTGGATTAATCCTTCACCAGTTATATATGTTTCTCCATTTTAGTGGCTAGGTTTTTTATTTTTCCTTGATGCTGTCAAATGATGAACAGATGTTCTTAATTTTACATTAAAGTATTGATTTTTTTTTTATAGCTCACATTCTCTCATGAGTTGTTTAAATTTTTTTCTTCCTTATCCTGAAATGGTAAAAAAATTTTCTTAAATATACTTATAAAAGTTTAATATTCTCCTCTTTGCATATAAGTCTTTAATTACCTAGAATTGGTCTTGTATATCTTGTGAGGTAGATTAACTTGTTTATTTTATGTCAGAGGGGAAATCAACTCTACCAGCTCAGTTGATAAATGAGGCCATTCTTAACCAACTGTAAAACAATGTGTGGTCATGTCTCTGGCTTTTTTGGAATTTTGTGTTTGGAAAATTGTATTGTTTGAAAACAGTGTGAGTTTTGGCTCCTTTTATAGTTTTTATATGAGTGCACTTTCTCTCACCCAGTACAGTGTTGAATAGGTATTTTGAGCCTGAATGTCCCTGTCTTGCTCTTGATTTTCAAGAGTGACCATTTCACCATTTGGTATGATGGTCACTCTAGATTTCATAAATACTCTTTATCAAGTTGACGCAGTTGTTCTCTGTCAGTTTTTAATCAGGAATTCTTTATTATTGTAAATGCTTTCCTTACATTTACTGATATAGTCATTCTGTTTTTCTCCTTTAATCTGTTAATGCAGTGAACCATTTTTAGTATTAACCAACCTTCTAGTCCTGGGTTAGTTTCTGATTGGCTTTTATGTTTTTTAATAGTTGGATGTTATTATCTGTCAGTATTTTGTTTAGTATTTTGCACATATATCAATATAGGAGATTTTCTTTTCTTCTCTCATACTGTACTTTTTTGGCTTTAGTATAAAAGTTATTTGTCTCTATAAATGAATAGAGGATTACTTCTTATTTTATATTCCCTATAAGATTTTGAAAAATATTGAAATTGTCTATTTCTTGAATAAGAAGTAAAGCATACAAATAAAACTATCTGGGCCTGGAGTTCTCATTCAGGAAATATTTTAACTATTGATTAAAATCATTTGAATAGTTGTAGGACCAACCATACTATCTCCTTCTTTGTGGTAAATTGTGTTTTTTCTTCTAGAAATTATATCCATTTGGTTTTTGTTTTCTAATGAATTGCCCAAAAGTTGTTTTGAAGCATCTTCTCAATCTTCTTGTCTGTGCTTTATCAATAGATACATTCCCTATTTCATTCTAAGTATTATTTTAGTATCAAACCTTTCAGAATTTAATGTTATTCCTTGCTTTTGAATTTTTATACTATATTTCATTCATTTCACTCTTATGTTTACTGTTCTTTCCACTTCTTGGATTATTTTACTGTTCTTTTCTTAATCCCTTAAATTGTGTAGTTAATTCCTTACCTTTCTTCTGTTCTAATTTAAATATGTATGACTTTAAATTTTCTCAAAAGCACAGCTTTAGCTGTAAACCAGGGTTCTGACATGTAGTATATTTATTGGTTTAATTTAATTTCCCTGGTGTCTCAGACGTTAAAGAATCTGCCTACAATGCGTGATACCTGGGTTTGATGGATCCCCTGGAGAAGGGAATGGCAACCCACTCCAGTATTCTTGCCATGGACAGAGGTGCCTGGGGAGCTACAGTCTCTGGGGTTGCAAGATTTGGACATGACTGAGCAACTAACACTTTCACACTGTCTATAAATTTTATGATTTCATTGTGATTTTTCTCTTGGATCCATGAATTGTCAGATGTGTGTTTTTAAATTTCCAAGCATATGGAATTTTTCTAGTCATCTTTAGTTACTGATTTCTGACCTAGTGGCCTATTGACAAGAGAAGTGTCCTCCTTATGTTCTTTGGGTTAAAGTCGGCAATTGTTTCAAATCATATATATATATATATATATATATATATATAAAATCATATATATATTAATATATATATATTAATGATGTTTTATCTAATTAATCTATCAGTTTCTCTCACAGTGATGGTAGATTTCTGTTTATCCTGAGATTTCTGATTATTTTGCTTTTTGTAATTAATATTGATGTATGAAAGTTTAGAATGGGTGTATTTTTGGTCAGTATGAGGTGACCCACTATCTCTATTAAAGCATTTTGCCTTATAGTTTAAATATTAATATATTAATACAGAAATGTTAATATTTGTGTTCCTTTCTTTGGACTGATTGAGAATTTATTTTTCCCTCAGTAACATCAAATGTTATATATTCTATTTATTTTCTTATAGTAATCCCCCTAGAAAATTTACGAGACATATTTAACAAATTCTAAACTTAATGTCTTCAACAATAGAAAAATATTTTAAACCACATTTCCCTCCTCCTGGATGCTATATTAATATTATTGTTGTCCAATAGTTTAGTTAAATTTTATCATACCATTAATTACATATTATTACTCCTGTTTCTTTATTTTCTAGTTTTTCTTTTATATCTGAAATAATGTAAGCCTATGCAAACTTCTATGTAGTTTGGGAATTTCTTGTTTGTTTTCAAGAAAAATGCCAGACTTCTGCTCACATCCTATTTATTTCTCCTTTCCTAGAGGGAACAACTTTCAACTTTTTCATTGACCCTTATTTACTTCATTTTTTTGAAATTATTTGCTTATTTGCTACCTCTTGATTTTTCAATTTTAAGTATTATTGTTGGCCATCAAATTTGATAGCTGATACTTTAACACTTTCATACCACCACCTTGCCACCACAGAAATGTAACGTTGCCTTTCTGTGAGGTTTATGAAAGTAACAGCATTTTTAAACTCACAGCTCATACAAAAACACAAAAATTAAAAACAGGGAAATCCACACTATATTCCATTCTCTATACTTTGATTGGATAGAGTCCCAAGTAATGACAAGCCCATTCCTCAACCCAATCCCGATTCAGACCTCCACAGAGAATAAATATTTCACCTGCCTCCAGATGTCAATGGTTAACTTTTGAATATGCATTAATTCAGGGCATTTTATTTCAGGCTTTTATTGAGTCAGGATTTGAATTAGGTCAATATTCAGTGTTTATATTACTCTGAATTTATAAATGATATTCAGAGCTGACTTTTATAGCACACTATAATTATGATTGTTTTTCCTTCCATGCATAATTATTTTCCTTCAAATTAGTAATCTTACTTTTTAATTTTCCATTTTTCTATGGTCTTATATTTATGTTTGGAGAGGGAAATGGAAACCCACTCCTGTATTCTTGCCTGGAGAATCCCATGGACCGAGGAGCCTGGCAGGCTATAGTCCATGGGGTCGCAAGAGTCGGTCACGACTTAGTGACTGAAGAGAGAGAGAGAGAGAGGTGTTTATGTCAGCCAAAATTTTGGCCAGTTTTCTGAATCTCTTCTCAAATTTTTGAGAGGTGTCCAGTATTCTGTCTATTTTACCTTCTTTGAGAAAGCTTTTTTTGGGGGTTTTGGGGTGCTCCAGTGTGGATTTGGTTTTCCTGCACATTAGAGGCATGGCTGTATTTCCAGGATCTTCCTTCAGCTGTAATCTTGGTGGTGGTGTTACAATGTCTTAGAGCACCGTGTCCTCAAGTTTCTCAAGAAAGGATGAAGGATAGCTGTGATTGTTCTGGAGCATATGTTCTAAAAGTTATTATACTGGCATGCCTGATTGAGAGACAGTCCAAATGCCCCCTTGGATGATGTAAGGCTCCATTGGCATTTGGAAGCCTGATGGGAGAAGAGGCCTAAGAGACTGCGGCATCCAGTGTGTGTACATATATATTTACTTAAGCCACCTGTTTCCTCACAAGATCCTCTATAAAAACTGCCTAGTGACCTGTTTTCATCCTATGTTTTACCCTCTGTAGAGAGTTAAGCCTCCTCTGTTCTGATGTGGAGTGGTATGTAGGTGGGACAGGGAAACTGAGTACCTAATAATTGCTTAAAATTCCGACTTTACCACTTCCTCGCATTCCTTTCCTCACTGTGAGTTTAAAGACATCTTTCTATATTATGTCAAACCCTCAATACCATCACTTCTACTTTCTAGTTTCCAAAATTTTATTGCACTTCGCTCTTCTATTACCTGTTTTTGTTGAGTTTGTGCCTTCAAAAAATATCTTTACTGTACTTACATCTTACTTTGGGGAATCTCTCAGAGGAAGAGAGAAAGTACAGATGTGTGTGTTTGCCCTAGGAGACTTGTTCTTATTTCAAATCAGTGTTTTTTTTTGTTTTTTTTTTAGATTTACCCACATTTATTTCCTTTGTGCACCCTCATTCATGCATCTATGACCTTTTTTAATATTCTAGAAGTTCATTTTGTGAGTTTCCATTAATCATCAGTACTGTTTTGTTTTTCTTCTCGTCTCTCTTTTGGTCTCAGAGAGTGTGTTACTTGCCCTTATTCTTCCAAAAATAGTTCTGCTATAAAATGTAATTTTAAATATGCAGAGGCTGGAGCCAGGCTGCGTGGATTCAAATCCTTCCTCTTAGCAGCCATGTAACTTTGGACAAATATTGAACCTATTTTTCCAACTTTTCAGCTGTAAATCAAAGATAACAGTAGAATTTACTTCATCAGGTGTGAGGGTTAAATGAGGACAATATTATTGTTAAGCATCTGGAGCAGTGCCTGGCACACAGTGCATGCTGTTCAAGGGTAAACTGTTATCATAATTAGACAGTTCTAGGTTATGATTCCCAGATCTTGAAATACATGTCTTATGGTAACTGATGATTTCCTAGCTGTTCTCTCTTCCAATTTTGTTAGTCTGCTCCTTACTCCTTTTGGTTTTCCTTTATAAATGTATGTTGAAATTTCTCATTTCACCATGTCTGTTAACCTGTCTTTCATGTTTTCTGTCTCTGCTTACTTAGTTCTTGTCTTCAGTTCACTAATCTTTCTTCTCTGCCAAATTTACTATGAAACGGTCCTTTGAGTTGTTACTTTCAGTGGTTATTTTTCTTGTCTAGACTTTCTGTCTGATTCTTTTCCATGTTTCTGTTCTCTCCTTAGAGTATCCTATTTTTTTGAGTATTTGACATCCACCTTCATTTTCTTATTACTTCAATTGTTTAAAGTTTATTTAGGTCACTTCTTTCATTATGTTGTTCTTTAAGCTCAGGATATCATTGATGTTAACCTGTGATTTGTTGGTCTGTTCATTCTCATTTGTAGAACATATTAACATTTTTGTAGTGTTTGATGTGAATCTGATCTTTAGGAGAATTTCCCCCTCCCATGTCAACATGAGATTGTTCTTAGCCTTAGTTGAAGAAGTGTCCGTACTCAACAGCTATTGTTGGTTTCCCCAGGAACCAGGGATATAACCAGCCTGGAAACTGTATTATGTTAATGTATTGGCTCAATGTAGCCTACCATCTACAGTCACTTTTTCTTATCAGTCACCTATAAAAATGAATTTGTAGATACTGCAGCATCACTTTTAGGAAAAGTAGGGTTGGCAGGTTCCTGCAAACCTTGGGTCATATGGTTTTAATCCTCCATTCGATACATAACCTTGTTTTATGGATGTTTCTGTTTAAAGGCATCTTATGTAATAGACATAATTGGTTTGCTAACATTAACCTCATGATCAGGAACCCTGTAACTCAAGCCTGAACAAAACTTACCTAACACGGGTTTTTCTCCATAAGGTCAGCACGGCCTCCTTGTGCTTGAGATTAGGTAACGTTTCAGCATTATGCTTGAGTTCCAATTTAAACAGCAGAGTCAACAAAAAGCACAAAGATGCCCCCCAAAAAGGGCGCTAAATATATAGAAAAAGGGGCCCTATTTTACAGTTTGAGCTCTGAAACAAGGCAGAGAGCATTGCTGTCTTCCACCTCAGCTAGAAACATGCGTCTGGAGTGATTCGGATTTTTCACCACTTTGAGCATATCTGAGAATGACCACAAAAGCGCACAAATACTGATTAAGGCATTACAAATACATTTTAGGGAGCAGGTGAATTCACAAATGTGAAATCCACAAATGAGGGTCTATTATATGTAAAATGCATATGGAACCTGAATCATGTGAGATATATACCCCCAATCATAAATTCTTCATTGAAGTAGCCATTCCCTCCAAGTCTCCCACCTCACTGCAACCTCACTTCAAAGAGAAAATAAAGGACAGATCAACTCCCTAGCCTTCTGTCTAGGTTTGTGGGTGGGTTTAAGCGTGAGTGCAGCCCTTTAAGCATGCATGTGTGTTCAGTTGCTCAGTTGTGTCCGATTCTCTGCAATCCCATGGATTGTAGCCCACCAGGCTTCTCTGTCCATGGGATTTCCCAGGCAAGAATCCTGGTGTGGGTTGCGATTTCCTCCTGCAGGAGGGTTTCCTGACCCAGGGATCAAATCTGCATCTCCTGCATTGACAGACATATTCTTTCCCATTGAGCCACCTGAGAAACCCAGCCATGTGCGAAGGGGCTCCTTTTCAAATATCCAGCTCCTAAGCCCAGGACCTCCTCATCTCCTGTTTCCACAAGGGCAATTAAACCTATGCTCTCAGGTTGCTGAGACTGATCTCCCATTCCCCACACCTTTCTGCTGCCCTGGCTGTCACAGCCTAGGCTCTAGAATTAATCGTTCTGCTTTGCAGCTTACTTTGTTTGCTCAGCTTTACATTCAACTAAACTTTTGTTGTATTTAAACCAGCATTGCAAAGCAATTTTTGGAACTCAAAGTCTCCTACCATTTTTTTGTGCTTCTTTATGTTTCTGTTCAGTTGGATTACTTAGGAAGGTAATGTTCATGAGTGAAGCCATCTTTGTGTAAGCACCAAGGATAGTGAGATCTGGAATGAACCAGAGACCATGACGTGCTCTTCCTATCGGGGTGCTCCCTGCACAGCCATCCAGGCTTTTGTAAATAATGGATTCTGGGTTATTCTGAAAAGTGATCAGAATTTCACTCAGTTGCTATTAATGAGTGAAATAATGAATAAAATAATGAATGAATTATTCATGATTTCATGAGTGAATTAATGGGTGAAATAATGAGTGAGAAATGCAGGACCAGTGTTACTGTTGGGCTACAGCCCACAGGTCTGCAAATCCTGTGCTTGCCCAGATTCAAGACCCAAGAAAGAGCCTGGAGTCAGTGACAGAGACATCAGTAATTTACTGGATGGGGCATCTGACGTGTCTGAAGCACAGTCCTGGAGTGACCCCGCAGTGTGCTGTGCTGCAGAAGGCAAGCAGGACTTGGTGGGAGTTTTTACTCCTGGGGAGAAGAGGAGATTGCCAGTTTTGGGGGAATTGATGCCAGGTTGGCTTTTCAGTCACCGCAGAGACTAGCATAAGAGCAAGCCCCCCACCACTTCTTTGATAAGTACAATCTCTAGCTGGGGCCTGGGCCGGAAATATCAGTCAGGAAGATATAGGAGGATCAGACACTGGTTGAGCTGGGCCTGTACAGAGAGCGGAAGAACAGCCATGTTGAGTGGCCTGACCATACAGTTACCAAAGCTGATCGCTTTTCAGAATAACCCAGAATCCATTACTTACATACAGTGCTTTGACCTTTTACATGTTAGAGACTAAGTTTAATTTTTATGAAAACACTGCGTGGGTCAACCCTATCTGCAGCAGACAATTGAAAATCAGATGTAGCCCAGGGGTTGTCATTAATGACTTCCAACCTAGATGTTGAGAACAGATGCTCTCATCACATAAAAAATGTTACCCTGGATTATGAAATGTTCCTACCTCCGTCTCTTAAGAAGATATCTAAGAGCTCAATTCTTCAGCCCAAAGCTTCTTTTTCCTTTTTTTTATTCCCTTTTAGCTGCTGTCCATTTGCAATCTTTGTATAAAACATAAATTGACCATATTCCTGCTACAAAAGGTTACTTCTTCCTCTATAAAAACATATAGAGACTTAGAAAAGTAAATTTGAAGAAAGATTAAAGAAGTGCAGAAATTTTGAAGGATGAATCCCAGAGTGGCTGGCTGTATCTGAAAAGAAAAATTACTAAAGACTAATTAGCTAAAATTGTTCTGTTGTAATTAGTAGGAGCTTAGTTTGTTGTGAGTTATAGGCAGTGCTATTTCTTGTACTAAAAGTGAAGCTAAAAAAATAAATTTCATCTTTGAACATAAAGACTTTGATGAAGTTCAAAGCTACTTTGCTCTGATGGTTTAACAACAAGTTAAATTTCAAACAGAAGGCTGTAACTTTATCAGTAGTCTGTTCATTCTCTGTGAGTTTGAAAAGCAAAATGTTTTAGTCAAACACAATACATTTCAACCTAGTCACACAGGAAGGTTGTGAGTTTTAAAACTAAGATTCTGTAAAAGTCAGTGTTTTTTCAGTAACTTCTCAGTCTGTGTGTTTTATGTTTTTCCATGTAAATGGAATGTTTGCCTTCGAATCATAAAAAGGTTTTAGTTTATAAAATAGCTGCTGATATCTTAGGACATTTATGAAAATATTATTTCACCTCTACATTATGGGGTAAAAGCTAGTTGGAAGATTGCCCTGACAAGTGTCTTAATCCAAGTTTCTACTGGGTTTGCTGTGTTTACAATTAAATTCTCTTGTTTTTAGGGGCTTAATGTGTAAATGCTCACCACTATACCACCAACAAAGGAAAGCTATCACAAACTTAGACAGTGTGTTAAAAAGCAGAGATGTTAATCTGCTGACAAAGGTCCATATAATCCAGGCCATGGTCTATCTAGTGGTCATGTATGGTTGTGAGAGCTGGGAAGGTAGAGCGTCAAAGAATTGATGCCTTTAAACTGTGATGCTGGAGAAGACTCCTGAGAGTCTCTTGCACAGCAAGGAGATTGAACCTGTCAAACTTAAAGGAAATCAACCCTGAATACCCATTTGAAGGACTTATGCTGAAGCTGAAGATCCAATATTTTGGTCACCTGATGTGAATAGCCAACTCATTGGAAAAGTTCCTGATGCTAGGAAAGACTGAGGGCAGAAGGAGCAGAGGGCATCAGGGGATGAGATGGATGGATGGCATCACCGATGCAATGGCCATGAACTTGGGCAAACTCTAGGAGATGGTAAGGGACAGGGAGGCCTGGTGTGCTGCAGTCCATGGGGTCGTAAAGAGTCAAACACGACTGTGTGACTGAATAACAATGTGAAAGTGAGTGAAATGGAGCAGGTGGGACATGTCTTGATGAACATTCCTGATTTAATCAGAATGTTTCTTAATCCATTTTATCCTGAAAGCATGTTGATATGAATTTTCATCCCAGGACATTCTTTTGTATTGGAATACTGCACAGTAGCATTATCTGTACCACTGAGGTTGAGTTGGACTTGGAATCTTCATCTCTGAAATCTTTGTTGCATGAGAATGGCATGATGTATGATTCAATTAACTGACCTGTGATAGATAGCTTCCCAGTTGTAGATAAAGTGTTTTCACTGAAAAGTTTGTAATAGTAAGAGTGAGCCAACAAAAGAGGTTATAAATATGCCATGGCTAAAGTTCTTTCATCTATTCAGTGAGCATTTATTGAGTATTTGCTATTATTAGATATTTTACAAGTGATTGGGCATTCTGGAATGAATCTTATTTTCCTGGAACTGAGGATCTAATGGAGAATAGAATTTCATCAAATTAATACAAAATATGTACCAACTTTGATACTCTAAAGGAAAACAGTAGCCTCACCTTTCCCTATAATATGTCTTTAGTGCTTGAAGTTCTGCACTTCAGTCTTCATTAGTTAGCCTTAAAGAACATGAGGTCAGAAAGAGCTTAGTATGATGTAGATTTGAGTGAAGGTCAGTTCAATGTAAGTGGTGAAGGGGAAAATGACATGAGACGATTGGGCAGAAGTATTCATTGGCTGGATCGTTCTTGTGTATGTAAGCTGTCCTTTTCCAAGTACTTTAGAGGCCAATAAATAAGATGACATGTTTTGATGTATAAAGATCAAATGGCTGGCTGTTCTTTGGCTATTAGATCAAAGGGTATCGGGAATACAAATCAACAAACTCAGGAAATGATTATCTATATTTACACAGCCTACGAGTATAGAAGGAGAACTTGCATTTAGAAGGTTTGAGATAAAAATTATTTAACTTGGTAATAGATTGGATGTGGGGGCTATGGGATATTTTTCTCATAGACTTGAGTGGTTAGAGGTACAATTCACCAAGAACAGTGACATTAGAGGACCAGGATATTTTGGGTGGTAGGAGGCGGTCTACAGGGAAATCATGTGTTTGTTATTAAACATATTAATTTGACTGTAGCTCAGATCATGAATACCTTATTGCAAAATTCAGACTTAAACTGACTAAAGTAAGGAAAACTAGGAGGTCATTCAGGTATGACCTATATCAGATCTCCGATGATTATACAGTCAAAGTGACAAGTAGACTCAAGGGATTAGATCTATTAGAGTTCCTGAAGAACTATGCACAGAGGTTTGTAATATTGTACAAGATTCAGTGATCAAAACCATCTCAAAGAAAAAGAAATGCAAAAAGGCAAAATGGTTGTCTGAGGAGGACTTAAAAATAGCTGAGAAAAGAAGAGAAGTGAAAGGCAAAGGAGAAAAGGAAAGATACACCCATCTGAATGCAGAGTTCCAAAGAATAGCAAGGAGAGATGAGAAAGCCTTCCTCAGAGATCAGTGCAAAGAAATAGAGGAAAACAATAGAATGGGAAAGACTAGAGATCTCTTCAAGAAAATTAGAGATACCAAGGGAACATTTCATACAAAGATGGGCTCAATAAAGGTCAGAAATGGTATGGACCTAACAGAAGCAGAAGATATTAAGAAGAGGTGGCAAGAATACACAGAAGAAGTATACAAAAAAGATCTTCATGACCCAGATTATCATGATGGTGTGATCACTCACCTAGAGCCAGACATCCTGGAATGGGAAGTCAAGTGAGCCTTAGGAAGCATCACTAGGAACAAAGCTAGTGGAGGTGATGGAATTCCAGTTGAACTGTTTCAAATCCTAAAAGATGATGGTGTGAAAGTGCTGCACTCAATATGCCAGTGAATTTGGAAAACTCAGCAGTGGCCACAGGACTGGAAAAGGTCAGTTTTCATTTCAATCCCAAAGAAAGGCAATGCCAAAGAATGTTCAAACTACTGCATAGTTGCACCCATCTCACTCACCGGCAGTGGCAACCCACTCCAGTATTCTTGCCTGGAGAGTCCCATGGATGGAGGAGCCTGCAGGGCTGCAGTCCATGGAGTTGCACAGTGTCAGACATGACTGAAGCAAATAAGCCGCAGGAGCAGCACATACCAGCAAAGTAATGCTCAAAATTCACCAAGCTAGGCTTCAACAATACATGAACCGAGAACTTCAAGATGTTCAAGCTGGATTTACAAACAGCATAGGTAGGTGGTGCACTGGGAAGACCCAGAGGGATCGGGTGGAGAGGGAGGTGGGAGGGGGGACTGGGATGGGGAATACATGTAAATCCATGGCTAATTCATTTCAATGTATGACAAAAACTACTGTAATGATGTAAAGTAATTAGCCTCCAACTAATAAAAATAAATGGAAAGAAAAAAAAACAGCATAGGAACCAGACATCAAATTCCCAACATCTGCTGGGTCATAGAAGCAGCAAGACAATTCCAGAAAAGCATCTACTTCTTTAGACCAAAGCCATTGAATGTGTGGATCACAACGAACTGGAAAATTCTTAAAGTGTTGGGAATACCAGACCACCTGACTTGCTTCCTAAGAAATCTGTATGCAGGTCAAGAAGCAACAGTTAGAAATAAACATGGAATCAACAGACTAGTTCGAAATAGGGAAAGGAGTATCTTCAGGCTGTAGGTTGTCACTCTTTTTATTTAACTTATATGCAGAGTACATCATGTGAAATGCCAGGCAGGATGCACAAACTGGAATCAAGATTGCTGGAAGAAATAACAATAATCTCAGATATGCAGATGACACCACACTTATGGCAGAAAGTGAAGAACTAAAGAGTCTCTTGATGCAAGTGAAAGAGAAGAGTGGAAAATCCTACCTTAAAACTCATCATTCAAAAAACAAAGATAATGGCATCTGGTCCATAACTTCATAGCAAATAGGTGGATAAACAATGAAAACAGTGAGAGATTTTATTTTCTTGGCCCCCAAAATCACTGCAGATGGTGACTGTAGCCATGAAATTAAAAGATGCTTGCTCCTTGGAAGAAAAGCTATGGCCAACCTGGACAACATATTAAAAATCAGAGACATACTTTGCCAACAAAGGTCTGTCTAGTCAAAGCTGTGGTTTTTCCAATAGTCATGTGTGGATGTGACAGTTGAACTATAAAGAAAACTGAGCTCCAAAGAATTGATGTTTTTTGAACTGTGGTTGTTGGAGAAGACTCTTGAGAGTCCCTTGGACTGCAAGGAGATCCAGCCAGTCCATCCTAAAGGAGATCAGTCCTGAATGTTC
Organism: Odocoileus virginianus; assembly: GCF_023699985.2. Classification (NCBI taxonomy): domain Eukaryota; kingdom Metazoa; phylum Chordata; class Mammalia; order Artiodactyla; family Cervidae; genus Odocoileus; species Odocoileus virginianus. The sequence goes on from NC_069699.1 coordinate 24,515,302, forward strand.
ATTGGAAGGAATGATGTTGAAGCTGAGACTCCAATATTTTGGCCACCTGATGTGAAGAACTGACTCATTTGAATAGACCCTGTTGCTGGGTAAGATCTTAGAATAAGTGAGACAGTTCCAGAAAAGCATCTACTTCTGCTTCATTGACTATGCTAAAGCTTTTCACTGTGTGGATCACAACTGGAAAATACTTAAGAGATGCGAATACCAGGCAACCTTATTTGCCTCCTGAGAAACCTGTATGCAGGCCAAGAAGCAACAGTTAAAACCAGACATGGGAAAATGGACTGGTTCAAAATTGGAAAAGGAGAATGTAAAGGCTGTATATTGTCACCCTGCATATTTAACCTTCTTCCAACAACACAAGACTCTACACATGGACAGCACCATATGGTCAACACCGAAATCAGATTGATTATATTCTTTGCAGCCAAAGATGGAGAATCTCTGTACAGTCAGCAAAAACAAGAACAAGAGCTGACTGCAGCTCAGATCATGAACTCCTTATTGCTAAATTCAGACTTAAATTGAAGAGAGTAGGGAAAACCACTAGACCATTCAGGTATGACCTAAATCAAATCCCTTATGGCTATACAGTGGAAGTGAGAAATAGATTTAAGGGACTAGATCTGATAGACAGAGTGCGTGATGAACTGTGGACAGGTTCATGACATTGTACAGGAGAAAGGAATCAAGACCACCCCCAAGAAAAAGAAATGCAGAAAAGCAAAATGGCTGTCTGAGTAGGCCTTACAAATAGCTGTGAAAAGAAGAGAAGTGAAAGTCAAAGGAGAAAAGGAAAGATATATCCATTTGAATGCAGAATTCCAAAGAATAGAAAGGAGAGACAAGAAAGTCTTCCTTGACGATCAGTGCAAAGAAATCAAGGAAAACAATAGAATGGGAAAAACTAGAGATCTCTTCAAGAAAACTAGAGATACCAAGGGAACATTTCATGCAAAGATGGGCTCAATAAAGGTCAGAAATGGTATGGACCTAACAGAAGCAGAAGATATTAAGAAGAGGTGGCAAGAATACACAGAAGAAGTATACAAAAAAGATCTTCATGACCCAGATTATCATGATGGTGTGATCACTCACCTAGAGCCAGACATCCTGGAATGGGAAGTCAAGTGGGCCTTAGGAAGCATCACTAGGAACAAAGCTAGTGGAGGTGATGGAATTCCAGTTGAACTGTTTCAAATCCTAAAAGATGATGGTGTGAAAGTGCTGCACTCAATATGCCAGTGAATTTGGAAAACTCAGCAGTGGCCACAGGACTGGAAAAGGTCAGTTTTCATTTCAATCCCAAAGAAAGGCAATGCCAAAGAACACTCAAAGTACCATAGAGTTGCATTCATCTCACAGGCTAATAAAGTAATGCTCAAAATTCACCAAGCCAGGCTTCAGCAATATGTGAACTTTGAACTCCAGGTGTTCCAGCTGGATTTAGAAAAGACAGAGGAACCAGAGATCAAATTGTCAACATCTGCTGGATCACCAAAAAAGCAGGAAAATTCCAGAAAAACATCTATTTCTGCTCTATTGACTATGCCAAAGCCTTTGACTGTGAGCATCACAATAAACTTTGGAAAATTCTGATAGAGATGGGAATGCCAGACCACCTGACCTGCCTCTTGAGAAACCTGTATGCACATCAGGAAGCAGCGGTTAGAACTGGACATGGACAACAGACTGGTTCCAAATAGGAAAAGGAGTACATCAAGGCTGTGTATTGTCACCCTGCTTATTTAACTTATATGAAGAATACATAATGAGAAACGCTGGACTGGATGAAGCACAAGCTGGAATCAAGGTTACCAGGAGAAATATCAACAGTCTCAGATATGCAGATGACACCATCCTTATGGCAGAAAGTGAAGAACTAAAGAGCCCTTGATGAAAGTGAAAGAGGAGTGAAAAAGTTGGTTTAAATCTCAACATTCAGAAAGCTAAGATCATGGCATCTGGTCCCATCACTTCATGGCAAATAGATGGGGAAACAGTGGAAACCGTGGCTGACTTTATATTTGGGAGCTCCAGAGTCACTGCAGATAGTGACTGAAGCCATTGAATCAAAAGTTGCTTGCTCCTTGGAAGAAAAGCTATGACCAAGCTGGACAGCATATTAAAAAGCAGAGACATTACTTTGCCAACAAAGGTCCATTTATAGTCACAACTATGTTTTTTCCAGTAGTCATGTGTGAATGTGAAAGTTGGACCACAACGAAGGCTGTGTGCTTACGAATTCATGCTTTTGAACTGTGGTGTTGGATGAGATTCTTGAGAGTCCCTTGGACTGAAGGAGATCTAACCAGTCAATCCTAAAGGAAATCAACCCTTAATATTAATTGGAAGGACTGATGCTGAAGCTGAAAGTCCAATACTTTGGCCACCTGATGCCAAGAGCTGACTCATTAGAAAAGACCTTGATGCTGGGAAAGATTGAAGGCAGGGGAAGAAGGGGACAACAGAGGATGAGATGGTTGGATGGCATCACTGACTCAATGGACGTAGTTTTTAGCAAGCTCTGGGAGATGCTGAAGTACAGGAAAGTCTGGAGTGATGCAGTCCATGGAGTCAGAGTGTCAGACACTACTGAGAGACTGAACAGCAATAACAAATTTGATGACATCTTCTGTAAGTAACTTGAAAAGTATCTCTTCCATCTGGTGTGATAACAATAGAGCAGTCTGTCAGCCTGAAATATCATGCATGTTTGTTCAGACCAGGCCTTGCCCGGAGGCAGTTTGATGAAGTCCAACTAAGGCTTCCTTTTCCATTGAGGCAGGCTGCCCTTGTTCTGGCTGGGTCTGCATGGAGGACGAGGTGACTTACTGTCTTATTCAGAGGAGGGAGCTTTTTACAGTTCTTACACAGACACTATATATGCCATGATGCTTCTGTCAATAGCTAGGGGTGTTTTGAGTTGAGACAATGAACGGATTCAGTTGATATTATTTTATAACTACTTCATTGAGATATAATTCACATTACCATATACTTTCCCATTTAATATAACTCAGTATATTACAGTATATTCACAGAGTTTTTAAATATATAAATTCGTCCATATGTTGTGTGTGATATACACGTTCACCACCAGCACAGTCAATTTTAGAACATTTTTATAATCCCCCAAAGAAACTGTACCCTTTTATCAGTCATTCTCTATTTCCTCCCAAGGGTCCTTCTACTGGAAATCACTCATCTTCTTTCTATCTCCATGGATTTCCCTGTTTTGAACATTTTATATAAATGGAGTAATACTGTATGTGATCATTTTTCATTGACTCTTTTTATCTGGTATAATGTCTTGGAGCTTCATCTATATTGTAAAATACATCAGTAGTTCATTCCTTTCTATTGCTGTATAGTATTCCTTATGTGGACATACCACTTGCTGTTTATCATTTCAGTAGTTGATGGTCATTAGGGTTGTGTTCACTTTAGGGATATTATGCCTAATGCTACTGTAAACATTTGTGTACAAGTTTTCTTGTAGGCAGTTTTCATTTCTATTGTATTTGTAACTAAGACTGAAATCACTACACTATATGATAACTATATTTCACCTTTTAAGAAGATGTGCCATACTGTTTCACAAAGTTACTGCAGCACTTAGCAGTCCTATTAGCAGTGTATGAAGGCTCCAATTTTCCCCCAAGCTAGCCAACATTTGTTATGTTTGTCCTTTGGATTACAAGGGCCCTAGTGGGTATGAAGTCATATCTCATTGTGGTTTTGATGTTCATCTCCCTGATGACTAGTGATTCAAACCTGCTTTCATGTCTTTATTGGCCATTTCTCTGGTTTGGAAAAAGGTCTGTTAACCTTTGCTCATATTGTAATTGGGTTATTTGTCTTACTAAGTTTTCAGAATTATTTATACATACTAGATATAAGAAGTCCTTTGTCAGATTCATGTAATGTTTCCTAACATTCTATTGATAAGATGAATTTTTGAGTCACCTCTGTATTTTTATTTTTCTGTGTTAATTCACTTTATTTTTAAAAATTTATTTTTAATTGGAGGATCATTGCTTTATAATATTGGGTTAGTTTCTATACATCATTAAATTTCTGAGGTCAGTGGTAGAAATGTGCGATTAGTAGGCTGAAAAGATTGAAGGTCATCCAGCCGTGTTAAAATGAAATACTTCAGATACTATAGTAAGCAAACAATGCGATAGAATTAATTCAAGATTAGATGTGGAAGATCTTGGTTCTAGTTCTGGCTCAGCCACTATGTGGGAGTCACTTGACCACCCTGGGCTTTAATTGCTTTATTTGTAAGGAAGAATTTAGCCCCTAAAAGACTCTCCTTCTTCTATTGTATAATTCTAAGTTTAGAAGTTAAACTGAAGAGAACAAATCTAGTTTTCCTTTCCAGGCAAAGATTCTAACTTCGGGATTTTGAAACGACTGAGAGTTTGGCTGGAATATCTTTCACCTCTTCTTTTTTTTGTTGAGAACTCTCCAAATGTCAGGGTACTACAAGGGTTCTTAGAATTCCCTTGCATTTCTCCCTTCCAAGGAGTCTAGTTGAAACTAAGAACCAAATAATAGGCTTATAAACTGTTTCTATAAGATGATTCACAGTTTGAACCATAATGTTAAATTCCTCCAGAATCTGTGGTCTCAAGGAGACTCATTTGTCATGTGGAGGCTGACTATTGGAAGTGGCTCTTGTTGGCTATTACTACAGGTTGTTACTCTAGAAAGTCTAGGTACTTCCCTCTTCCTGGTTTGAAATTTAGTAGCATTCTTGGAAATCCAGTTGATGGTTAATATATTTTTATTCCTCTCTTTTTTTTTTTTTTTTTGCTTTTATTTTCAGCTGTGGTTTGTCTTATCCAGTTGGTTTTGGTTAAAGCCATCATTAAAAAATTTGAGCCGTTAATTGTATGAATTCAAATAGAATATTTCCATCAGATGTGTTGCTATTGAAATAGAGTCATCTCATCAGCATGGGCCAATCACTGGATGTTATATAAAATTCATTAAGTTAGACTCTTTGATAATGATGAAAATACATCTCATGCATGAGCATCTAAAAGATTTCTAATCTCTTAATTACATATACAATTTAGTTTTTATTACATTTCTTTAAAAAAGAATTTAAATCTTTTATATTAAGCCTTGGTTGGGCTTTTGTCCCCTTCCCTTTTTTGTCCATTATCTGTCATGGAAAACTTCTAGACCCAAGATTTTGCCTGAGTAGCAATAACATTTTAACTTGCTATAAATATTTTTGAATGCAAAGCATGTTGATTACATCATGGTAGGGATCAAAGAAAAAATGCTGCTTAACTTTTAATGAAGCTGATTCAAATTGCTTTCAAATTAAATGCAATATATTCATTATATAGATGCTATGTATGTGTGTATATATATATATATATATATGCTATAATATATGTACATATGCATATGAAATCTTATCAGAATGCAGTATCCCAGAAACTTGGAAATTTCTCAAAGCTGGCAGTATGATCAGCCCATTTGGCCATTGGATTAACTGGCATTCTTTCATATGGATGTTTTTATGTTCATACAGTACCATTACAGTAGGAGTAGATTGGATATTTCTCTGGATAGATCAGTTTTATTTCCTTGAACCTCAGAGAAGTTCTTGCTTAGAAAGCATCCGCCTGTTGTTTTACTTTCCCTCTTTGGTCACTGTAGGCGTGTTCCTTTATTGCAGTTCTGTTGGGATTTTTTTTTTTTTAAACACTACTTCTTAAGGACTCTCAAAGCAATTTCCTGTCTATAGTAGAACTGTTATGGCTTGTCTGTGAAAGAAAGTGTTGCCTGGTGAAGGAAGCAGCTGCTTGGGTGGTATATTTAAAGTTAAAACCAAATGGCTTGTGAAAAGGCTGGAATTGAACTCAAGCATTTAATTTAGGATAAGGCACTGTTATATGAGTATGGTGTTTCATAGTATATCGTGTACCATAATTTTTTAGGCTGTTGTATTTCCTTGCTGCAGCATGCTAAAAATATTCTATAATTTCTTCTTCTACAGGAGCATCTATTTAATTGAGTTCTGGTTTAATGCTCATCCATTATACTGCTGTGATTCTGTTTTGCAAATGTTGAAAAATGTCTTTAAAATCATACCTGAAATCCTGTAATTTTCAGAGTAATGATCTCTTTTGGAGGATTTTTCTCTTCTTCCTCCTTTCCTTTATTTTTGTTCAATTTGGAGTTATGGCTTTAAAAATCAAAATAGCTTTTATAAGCACATAATACTTCACTGTATATCTTTTCATTATTCTAGTTTGGTAAGTCATCTCTTGTTTGTCAGTTTTAAAATGATTTGATTTGCAAAACACGTTATTCTTTTTGTTTTGTGAATTTTCTGCCCTAATTTTTCTGTGATAGAGGAAAGAATGTGCTACTCAAGAGCTCATTATATCTTTTTAAAAATTCTATTTGCTTATAGATCATGCTTAAGAACTTTTTATTTCAAAATCTCAAAGGATAATACTTTATAAAATTTATTATTTCATCACTTCAGTTATTTGATTTGGTAAAGCTATTGATAAAAATTTCCTACTGTGAACATTAATCAGTTTTTCTTTCTTATATGTGCAGATTATGATTAGCAATGCTGTCTGTCCCTTTCACACTAAATTTGTATCCCTTTCTTCTCAAAAACACTAATATGTTAATGGTTTAATGTCAATAGGTAATATTCATTTCTTTAGCATTTCTTTTTTATTCATAGTATCTTGATTAAGACTTTATCAAGTTCACATTTTTTAATGGTAACTACTCATATTATTAAATTTGTTTTAATGTGTATACTGAAAATGTTTCCTAAAAATCTATAGCTCCAGGTTTTTCAGTAGATAACTTGTTAATAAAATGTCTCCCTCAACCCAGGATTTTTAGATAAATTTTCCCCCAAGACAACTCATTGAGACTTGAACCTCCTATCAGAGGAGATATTAATGATAAGGCATATAACTATACATATTATAATTTTCTCACCCATCAAAATAGTTAATGTCTCCTAATGAATAACAGTAGTTACACAGCATAAATTTTAGGATGTGATTTCAATTTCATTATTATATTTCCCTGTCTTTCTTGATTATGAATTTCTTTGTTAGTAACGTTTTAATCATGGATTTTTTTTTTTTTAAACATTGTGGTTTGCTCCTGTCAGCAATTCAGAATCCTTTTGCCTTCAGTAGCTCCTTAGTTCCTCTGCAAGGAGGCCACTTAGCATGTGTATCTTTTCCTGTTGTCTGGTGTGTGTATGTGTGTGTGTGTGTCTGCTCAGTCATGTCTGACTCTTTGTGACCCCTTCAGCTGTAGCCTGCCAGGTCCCTCTGTCCATGGAATTTTACCTGAAGAATCCTGGAATGGGTTGCCATTTCCTCCTGCAGGCAGTCTTCCCCACCCAGGGGTTGAACCTGCATCTCCTGCGTCTCCTGCATTGCAGGCGGATTCTTTTGCCTCTGAGCCACAGGGAAGCCCCTGTTGTCTGTTACTGCTTCCCAGCTGGCCTCTGCTCCTGCCAGGCGTCTCTTGCCCTCCCACCAAACTCACTTGGCACTCTCTGTCATTCTCTCCTGCTGCAGTGTCTTTCTATTTCTTTTCAGATCCCGCTTATTTTAGCTTGGACTCTTTCAGTGACAAGTGATACAAACTCAAATCAGAACTGGCTTAAGCTCCAAAGGGAATTTTTGGTTCCTGCAGCTGAAAAGGCCTAAGTAAATTGGCTTTACTCAAAACTGAATCCAAGGTTTCAAATGATGCCCCGCAAGCCTTGGTTTCTCCAATGTCTCCTTTCCTCTCTGTTGGCCTCACTCTGGGTCATCCTCTGTCCACTCCGTGTCAGGATCACTGTCAGAACCCCAAGCTTAGCAATCTCAGGAGCGAGGACCCCAAATGTAAACCTTACCCACCTTGAATAGGAGGCCTTTCTCTCTTGGACCAACTCTGACAAGGTGGCTGTAATATACCAATGGGTAAGCCTCCTTCACTCTTTTTACAGTGAGGCATGAGGGAGTGCAGATTGGGAAGTGATTAGAAAGGAAATTAAATGTTCTGTTACCAGAGGAGGGCTGGAAGCTGCAGAGGCTAAAATGAGTATACTTCTGTAACCATTTTCTTGGATAGAAATATATTTTGTGTGTGCAAAGATGGCTCCTGGACAAGGGTGAGAAAGTGTTTAATGCCCTGGAAGCAATCACCACTTTACAGTGCTTTCTAGATTCTTTCTTTTAGAGAGGCAGCAGGAGAAAACAATTTCAGAGGTAGTTGGTTAATTGAGGCTGTAGTCAAGTTGTTTGCTTTTTCCCCTAGAACTTCTTTACTATGTAGTTATTTTTTCTTTCTTAAATAATGTACCAGTCACCGCCCCCGCTTACTGATTCATGAACCTAATAGCAGTATAAGGACCTTTATTTTTTTGTGCTTTTTGTCTATATGCACAGCACTTAGTACACTGTGTGGGATCATTTTATAGACTTTTTGTCCTCAGAATGGTACACAGTGCCTGAAGGAAAATAATTTTGATAACTTGTTAAGTTATGACGGCCTTCCATATATCAATTGCTTTCTTAAGTATCTGAGAAAGCATTTTAGGATCAGTGAGATTTCATAGGAAACTGAAGATGTCAGGGGATGTTCTTAGAGAACATGTATTTACTAATAACAGAGTTATATGTAATAGAAACAGTAAAATGTGGTACACATGTATTCTTGACTGGAAATACCATTTTCCTCTGTGGACTGTTTTCAAATTCAACAGTTTTGTTATATGGATTTACCGAATAAGGTAGACTTTTTCTCTGACTTGGCACTTTTCGTATACTGTCCCCTGGGTTCAGTGGTTCCTCAGTAAATGGTTCTGAAGGGCCTCCTCTTGACTGAGGTATAAGTGCTATGGGCTTTGACAGCTGATTTTTAAGCTGTCAGCAGGTTCTGCTGCTGTCATCTCTCCTTTAAATCCCTCTTCTTATGTTATGCCTTAGCATTGTTTTTCTACACCCCTGCTGTTATATCTGCATATACCATCAAGTATTTCAGCAAAGAAGAAATCACAATACATTAGTTTGGGTCCCATAACCAAGTTTATTTTGGGGCCAATAGGTGATGTGTTCACTTGAGAATTTTCAGTGCTGGTTAATAAAACATAGTTTATGATTTTTTCCTTCTGTGTATTTGAGATAGTAAATATGTAAAGCATATATTGTGAACTTGGACCCTGGTGACTCAGGCAGTAAAGAATCTGCCTGCAGTGCAGGAGACCTGGGTTTGATCTCTGGGTCAGGAAGATCCCCTGGAGAAGGGAATGGCTACCCATTCCAGTATTCTTGCCTGGATAATTCCGCGGACAGAGGAGCCTGGTGGGCTACAGTCCATGCGGTCGCAGAGTCAGATGTGACTGACTAACACTTGCACTGTTCTAATGAAGTCATTTGTGTGGTCCTGTCGTTTAATTCTTATAACAACTCTATAAGGTCACACAGCTTGCAAGAGGGGAGCCACATTTGAAACCTGATACTTTTCATGCAAAGTCCATGCTTTAACCACTAACTAGATTCACTCTAGGGGAAAAAAAAAATCAAACAATTATGGAAGACATTTAAGACCCAGCTAGGTTTAGTGGGAAACATTGTCAAGGGATTCTTAGGGAAAGTTTGTTTAGCTGTTTCAACTGGATCAAATGTAATAAAAACAGTAAAACCAGACACATATACCTTTGGCTGGAAACCACTGTTTCTTGTCCCTGTGGATTTTTGCTTTCAGATTCAACACTTGTGTAATATGGATTGATTTAAAGATGCTAGTGGACAAGGCAGATGATCGTTTAGACAACAGCATCATTTCATTAGAGAGAAAGTGAAAGGTGTGAATAAGACATGCTAACTCTCCAGGAGATGTTGACCTGAGAACAAGACAACAACACAAGACATGTTTCCTCAAATTTCCCTAAATGACTGACCAGGAAACCAGCCAGAACAGTGTTAAACTAGAAACATGTAACATTTCTGAGATAGTCTGGTCCCTGCTGTGAGATATGTCTGCATGAGGTGCAAACTCATTTGACATCTTACGTAGGAAATCTGGAATCCAGAAACCCAATTAGTTCCTCCTAGTGGCATTCAGGAAGGGAGTCAGCTTTATAATGAGAGAAAGAACCATGCATTCTAACAGCAGGCTACCAGGATAGGTATGCCTCACTCCCTCTCCACTCTGCCTAGAATCCTAGAGAGTGAGCTTTTAATCATCTACTTGGTAACTGAAATTCTTGTCTAATTGTATTGATGCTAGCTATCAATCATTTGCAGGTATTCAGAGATATTAAACATTATGGGAGAGACAAAAGGGACATTACACATACTCATGAGGCTTCCAGTCTTTTGCCAGAAAAGGATATACACAAAATGCCAATTAGCTAAGTCAAGACATTGTAGAATCTAACACTTAATGGATCAGAGCTTTTTCAAATATTCATTGAAGCAGTGATCCTGAGCCCATTTAATGCTTTATATAAATTAATAATTCTTTATGAGCAAGTTCTATGTGCCAGTCTTTATGCTAAATATGTGGGGTATAAAGGCATGCTTCCATGCCCTTAATTGACTTATAGCTTACCAAGAAAGATGGACTTATCTGCAGGTAGCAATTTGAAGAAACTATTGAAGTACAGACTAGGGAGAAATTCATGAAGGTTCTGGAAGGTTGTACTTCAGAGATGCCAGTTATTCTTGGACTTCAAAGACTTACAGGTCTTTCTTAGATAAATAGAGCACAGGCTTTATTATAGGCATGGTGAAGCCATTAAAGATAAATCTGAGAGCTCTTAATTCAGGACATTTACAGATGGAAAGAGAAAATGACATATGCCTTAACTATTGAAATTGGAATGAGGCGATACTTTAAAGTCTACACAGGACTATGGGAATCTGGAGGAATAAATAGAAATATTGTAGGGGAAGTCGTTCAATACATAGTTTCCCAAAGAATGCTGAGACTTGGCAATTAGGTTGCTCTAAAACTTATACCAACCGGTGGGATTGATTGGCTGACAGTCAACCTGTTTGTTGGTACCCGTGTAACACAGCTCATCAAAAGCTTTGAAGACACAGCTTTCAGTTTTTATAGATAACATTCTAGCCAGCAGTCCTTTTTAAACAAAGTACAGACTTATGGATACAAGGAAAGAGTGTTTTTTTGTTTGTTTCTTGAGTAAATTTCGCACAAAGGAGACTGGTGAGAAATAAGATTAGATGACATAGGTCTTATATGAAATTGTATGGAATTTGGGACTTAATTTATAGTCAACGGAAAGATATTAAACGTCAGAGTTGACAAGGTGACCAGGTGTGTGTTTTCAGATGTTTGATATGCAGGATTGTATGATGGTTTGGAGGTGAAGAGGTTAGAAAAAGGAAGGCTAATTAGAGTGCAGTTAGACGCAGCAGGAAAAGAATTGATAAAACATGTTCAAGATAGTCTGGACTAGGTCTGAGTAATGAATAAAGAAGCAAGATGACTCTGAGGCTGATTCTTTGCTTTTACTTTTGTGTAAGGGGGAGATTGAAGAGTGCTGTGATAGCTTGAGAGGACTGGGTGAAAAAGCATTTTTTCTTTGAGAAGTTTATTATTGATATATTTTTCAACTGCCAATGTGTTAGTTATGTACTAGGGGAGAGATAAGTGTTTATAAGGAAAGGCCTTATTATTGTTGCCCTCCCCAGTATTTTCTCATTTAGGAGGTTAAACTATAATGGAAGAGCATGGGAGATAAGTCATTTGAAGGATAGGATGCCTTCTTAATATGCAAGTAGTCATTATCTGATTACTTATAGTTAAGAAGTAATTGAGTAGCAAAGTGATTTTAATAAGAAAATATTCATTAATAAATTCAGTTCAGTTAAGTTCAGTCACTCAGTCGTGTCTATTTGCGACCCCATGAACTGCAGCACACCAGGCCTCCCTGTTCATCACCAACTCCCGGAGTTTACCCAAACTCATGTCCATTGAGTTGGTGATGCCATCCAACCATCTCATCCTCTGTCGTCCCCTTCTCCTCCCACCCTCAATCTTTCCCAGCATCAGGGTCCTTTCAAATGAGTCAGCTCTTTGCATTAGGTGGCCAAAGTATTGGGAGTTTCAGCTTCAGCATCAGTCGTTCCAATGAACACCCTGCAGTGATCACCATCTGCAGTGATTTTGGGGGCCAGAAAAATAAAGTCTGACACTGTTTGCACTGTTTCCACATCTATTTGCCATGAAGTGATGGGACCAGATGCCATGATCTTAGTTTTCTGAATGTGCACTTTTAAGCCAACTTTTTCACTTTTCTCTTTCACCTTCATCAAGAGGTTCTTTAGTTCTTCTTCACTTTCTGCCATAAGGTGGTGTCATCTGCATATCTGAGGTTATTGGTACTTCTCCCTGCAATCTTGATTCCAGCTTGTGCTTCCTCCAGCCCAGTGTTTCTCATGATGTACTCTGCATATAAGTTAAATAAGCAGGGTGACAATATACAGCCTTGACGTACTCCTTTTCCTATTTGGAACCAGTCTGTTGTTCCATGTCCAGTTCTAACCGCTGCTTCCTGACCTGCATACAGGTTTCTCAAGAGGCAGATCAGGTGGTCTGGTATTCCCATCTCTTTCAGAATTTTCCACAGTTTATTGTGATCCACACAGTCAAAGGCTTTGGCCTAGTCAATAAAGGAGAAATAGATGTTTTTCTAGAACTCTCTTGCTTTTTCAATGATCCAGCATTAATAAATTAAGCACTTATAAAAGCATTCAACATTGAAATATCCCTAGTTACTAATACCCCTAGTGTCAACTATGACCTATCCTAAGTTTTTCTCAAGCAATCTCAGTGATAATTCAAGTATCTAGTAATATAATGCGGATTAGGTGCAAACAGATTGAAAAGTGGAATTGCAGTTTTATCAAAACTCCAGAGTGATGGAGATTAATGCATCTAGGTAGAGAAACAAATAATATCTGAACCTACTGATCAACTTTAACATCCACAAAAAGGAGCATCCAGAATTAGGGGCCTTTCAATGTGATGCTATGGAAAGTATACAGTAAAACCTGTAAATGATGGTTAACTTAAATAAGTAAAAAATAACGACTCTAATTAAGTTTCTAAGTCAAACTACCAGTTTAGGGGATAGGAGTTCAAGTTAAAACAAATCACAGGGTTGCAATTAATCCATATTACAATCATTTCAACAGCACAAATGACTCATTTCCTTCAACAAATAAATGACATGAAGTAAAAGAGAAGGAGCAGGAAGAAGGGGAGGTAAAACACATCAGTGAAACAAAAAGCTTGTTGTTTTGGTTCATTTGGGCTGCTATATCAAATAACCGACTGGGAACTTATAAGCAGTAGACATTTATTTCTCACACTTCTGGAGGTTGGAAGTCAAAGATCAGGGTGCCAGCCTGGTCAGTTGAGGGCCCTCTTCACAGAGGGTCACAGACTTCTTGTATCCTTACATTGTAAAAGAAGTAAAAATCAACCAGTACATTTATCAACATGATACACAGGAAAAGTCATATGATCGTGTCACATATTTTATCACCCATATGTGATAAAATCTCTCACCAAGTTAAAAATACAAGGGAATTACCTCACTGAAGTTAACATGGTTTTTAATGGTGAAAGATTGAATGGTTTCCATATAAGATCAGAAATGAGTCTGAGATGTTTATTCTCACCTTTCTTATTCAGTATAAGGATAATAAAGTCACTAAGTCATGTCCAACTCTTTGTGACTCCAAGGACTGTAGCCCGTCAGACTCCTCTATCCATGGAATTCTCCAGGTAAAAATACTGGAGTGGGTAGCTATTCCCTTCTCCAGGGGATCTTCCTAACCCAGGGTTCAAAGGCAGGTCTCTCTCATTGCAGGCAGACTCTCTACCATCTGAGCCACCAGGGAAGCCCCGATAGTTAATATTGTATTTAATGGTGAAGGATTGGATGGTTTTTATGTAAGGACAGAAATGAGGCAGAGATGTCCTTTCTTACCTTTATTGTTCAATATAGTACTGAAAATTGTAGCCCCTGCAATAAGTAAGTCATGGAAAAGAAAAGGCATACATATTGGAAAGTAAAAGAAAAAAAAAAAAAAGCACACAATTGTATTTACAGATATATGTAAAATCCAAAGGAATCTACAAAAATCTCTTAGAACTAAGTTTAGCAAGGTCAAAGAAAACAAGTTCACATGAAAAACCATCATGTTTTTATACAATGACAAGTGAATTCACTGAAATCAAAATTGTTACAGGTGCTCCAATGAAAATGAAATCCTAGAGATACACACTTTGCAGAATACATTCAACATCCTTATGCTGAAATTTGTATAATGCTAATGAAGGAAATAGCATACCTAAATAAATGGAATGAAACAGAATGTTTCATAAAACAGAATGCCATCATGTCAGTTCTCCCCAAACTGGTCTGAAGGTTTAATTACATTCCAAAAGAAAAAAAAAAGTGAATTTTATTTTGATTTGTTTTGTTTTTATATATAGAAGAACTTACTCTAAAATTTATATGAGGCACACACTTTGAAAGCACTTGTGAAAAGAAGAATAAAGTGTGAGTAATCACTCTGATTCCTGGTATTGATTTTTAAGTACAATTTTTAATACAATTTTTAAGTATTGATATTTAAATACAATAAGGAAGACCATTGTATTGGAAAATGGGTAGCACACAGATGAATGTGTAGAATAGAGGATCCATACCTAGACCTACATATATATTCTAAACAAAGATGCAGAGATAATTCAAGATAATACAACCTTTTCAACAGATGGTGTTGGAACAATTGGATAGCTCTAAACAAACCAATGACTCAACAGAAACTTCATACTTTTTACAAAAATCGACTCAAAATTAATCATGGGCTCCAGCAGTATACTAACACATATATATGGAATTTAGAAAGATGGTAACGATAACCCTATATGCAAAACAGAAAAAGAGACTCAGACGTATAGAACAAACTTATGGACTCTGGGAGAAGGCAAGGGTGGGATGTTTCAAGTGAACAGCATCGAAACATGTATATTATCTAGGGTGAAACAGATCACCAGCCCAGGTTGGGTGCATGAGACAAGTGCTCGGGCCTGGTGCACTGGGAAGACCCAGAGGGATCGGGTGGAGAGGGAGGTGGGGGGGGGACCGGGATGGGGAATACATGTAAATCCATGGCTAATTCATTTCAATGTATGACAAAAACTACTGTAATGATGTAAAGTAATTAGCCTCCAACTAATAAAAATAAATGGAAAAAAAAATTAATCATGAACTTCAGTGTAAAATGCAAAAATATAAAACTTATAAAAATAGGGAAAAAATTTCTTGAGACCAAGGACTAGCTAAAGAATTCTTAGGCTTGGGCCCCAAAGCATTTTTCATAAAAGGAAAAATTTTAAATTAGACCTCATTAATTAAGAATCATTTTTTGCCCTATCAAAGACCATGGGAAGAGGATGAAAATCTATCCTATGGACTAGAAGAAATTATTGCAAACATTGTGTGTGCTAATGGTAAAGCTCATATGTTAACTGAATGAAATGGGTTGTAGCTATTAGAAATAATACTACAATACATTTGTCTCTCTGTATCCAAGGGGATTGGTTCCAGAATACCACCCCACATACCAGAATCCCCCTATGTTCTAGTTTCTTATATAAAATGGTATTATGTCTTCATATAACCTATACACATCCTCTGTTATACTTTGTCATTTCTAGTTTGCTTGTAATACCTAATACAGTGTAAATGCTATGTAGATAGTTGTAAATACAGTGTAAATGCTATGTAAATAGTTGATAGCTCAAGGCAAATTCGAGTTTTGCTTTTTGGAAGGAACTTGGTAGAACTTTGTTTTGAATATTTTCATCTGTGGTTGGTTGGATCCCAGGATGCAGGAGCCATGGATACAGACAGCTGACTGTATTTAAAATAATGAGCTGTTCAGATTTGCTTTAAAGTACCCCAGAAAAATATAAAAGTGGAATGTATGAAACCTCAGTAAAAGTGTGATGAAAGATGGACGTGATCGTGTTCATGAACTAAATTTAGGCAGGCTACCTTCAAGGTTAAAGACAGCTTTTAACTGAGGACTAATGGATGAATACAGGGTGAAGACTCAAGTAGAATGATTGAAGAAATGTTTCAACAGAGGGAATGGCATGTATAGAGTCTTAGTGGTTGGAAAAGCAGCAAGCATGCTAGGGCCTGAGAGTACTTTGATGATTGGATTTATAAATTCTCTAGAATTTATAGAGATCGGTGAAAAGAGATGAGGCATGCAGGGATCTCACAAACCTTGGTAAGAAGTCAGTGAGTGGGAAGACATTGGAGCGGTGTAAGCTGGGAGGTAGGAGAGTGAGGTTTGCACTTGGATGATTGTGGAGGATGTTTGGTAGAATGGATTAATCATGGTGGCTCAGAGAAGGATCATAACCCTGGAGGTCATTGAGGTAATTAGAAGTGTCAGAACTTGGTGATAGATTGAGTGTAAGGAAGAACAAGTGAAAAGTGGTAGCAAGATCCTTCTGGGTCTGGGGAAACAAGGGGGTATGAAGAGGCAGCATGGAGTAGAGAGAGCAACCTCTACAGAGGAGACTTCACACAACCCCCTGTTTCAAGGCACAGAGCTGAAGATTCGAGGTGCACTGAGAAGTCCAGTGTAGGAATGGCTCTGGGTTCTAGGTCAGTCAGGTGGGCAGAGGCTTTGCTGATCTTCACATGAGGCAGATGCTCTCAGCAATCTTTAACTGAATAAAATATAGCTCTTGCACTGAATGGTATGTGCATTGAGACTGCAGATTTACAGCTGCTCTGTAGCTTCCAGCTGGAAGAAAACAGAACTGAAAAGACACAAAACTGCATTTTATTGAGTCTGGATGGCTACAGAGTTTGGAACCAGATAGATCTTTTGTCTCTCCCTTAATTATGTAGTTCACACCATTTGGTGTATATAGATGTACAGGTGTTGATGGCTGCACGATGGTGCAATAAAGCCCATTTTCTCCAGCTTTCCTTTGTAGTCCAATTTCCCGTATCCCTTACTTTTGGCAACCTCTGATCTCTGTGTATATTGTTGTGCCTTTTCCATAAAGTCATATAAATGGAATTTACAGCAAATAACCTTTTGAGACTGGCTTCTCTGTGGACCGTATTGGTCTCTGTCCATTCATACTCAGTTCTCCGTTTGTAGTAGATACAGCCATAGAAAATGTGTAGATAAAATGGATTTGGCTGCATTCCGGTACAACTGTCTTTTGGCACTGCATTTTTTTTTCTTATAGTTGTTACATGTCATTGAAGAGAATTCTTCTTTTCATTATTTTTAGCTAATATAGCAAACAGGAATAACAAAAACTAGATGGCCACTGGATTTGGCCTTTAGGCAGTAGGTTGCCAAACCTCAAACCATTAACCCCAGATATGTTGTAAATCCTAGAAAATGTTAACTACTTTTATTATTGATGACTATATAAGTCTTATGATCTCCATTGCTGATTAGAAGAGATTAAGGTATGTATTAACTCCATCAGAGAGTTGTGTACCTGGACCTCATCAAAGTACTAGCCACTCTTCCTCAGTCTCTGAAGAATTGCTTTTACTGATAAATTCAGCAAGGATGACCACGGATGTCAATTTGCCTGGGGCATTAGAAGCTTAGATCTCCTTTCCCTTCTTGGTGCACTGTTGTTGTTATTCAGTTGCTAAGTCGTGTCCAACAGTTTGCCACACCATGGACTGTAGCCCACTAGGCTTCTCTGTCCTCCACTGTCTCCTGGAGTTTGCTCAAATCCGTGTCCACTGAGTCAGTGATGCCGTCTAAACATCCCATCCTTTGCCGCCCCCTCCCCATTTTGTCTTCAGTCTTTCTCAGCATCAGGGTCCATCCCATTCAGTCAGCTCTTCACATTGGGTGTCCAAAGCATTGGAGCTTCAGCCTCAGCAGCAGTCCCTCCACTGGGTATTCAAGCTTGATTTCTTTTAGGGTTGACTGGTTTGGTCTCTGTACAGTCCGAAAGACTCTCAAGAGTTCTCTCTAGCACCAAGCCTTCCTTATGCTCCAACTCTCATATCCATATATGACCTCCAGAAAAACCACAGCATTGACTATATGGACCCTTATTGGCAAAGCGATGTCTCTGCCCTTTAATATACTATCTAGGTTTGTCATAGCTTTCCTTCCAAGGAGCAAGCATCTACATGTGTATTTAGTGCCTATTTTCACGTTCAAAATTGTCTTGATGTAGATATTGTTATGTGGTCAATCCAGAGCCCATCAGCCTATGTGGAAGATGCTGTGAGAAATAGCCATGAAACACTCAGAGATACCAACAGAGTTCTCTGTATGGGAACGTTTAGTATCAGCTATGGTTGTGTTTCACTTGTGGAATGAAAAAAAAAAACAAAACTTTCTGGACATAGTGCATTGTTGAACCAAACAAATGTTTGTTCTCTCCATAATCATTGGAAAACTCAGAATGAAATTTATGGCTAGAATGTAAGAAGGTGGGACTTTACGCAGTTCCTAATTCTCCTTATTTTATACCACTGCTTTTTACTTTTTACACTTATTAGATATTTCTTATTATTTTTTTGTCTTGTCCTTCTGAGTCATGCAAAAGTTTTCTTAAAAAATGTAAGGCATTTAAAATTTAGTGCATTTTAAGTTTTGTTCATGCTTTCTTTACACATACTAAATGTAAAAGATTTTTTAGTTTTGATAGGGAGTGTAAGAAGTCAAAGTAAACATACGGAGTGAAAGTAAATTTTTTTGGCCTAATTATTTTTAAAGGGCAATAGGAATAGCTACAAGTGTTCTTCCTACACCTACACCTTGTTCTACAAATAATGTTTAAAATTTGAATAGTCGGTTTTTTTTTTTTAATTTTTTTGATAAAAAATAAAAAGGGGAAGCTTCTGGGAGGGCTGTCCTACTTAATTTGGTTATGGTAAATGGTATTATTCTGTTATTACTCTTTTCCTGATGAGAATACTGAGTCTCAAAGACTTTAGCTGATATGCTTTAGGCATATAGATTACGATAAACCTTGACTTCTTACCTGTAGCTGAAAGGTTGTTAAACGTCCCTAAACTTGTAAATTTTTGACTTTATGCAGAGTTATTTTCTGAAAACTGTTACCCATTTGGAGTACATTAAACCTTTGCAAACAATTAAAACCGTTTTAAATTTTTCTTACTCTTAACATTAAATGGTGATTTTTCCACTAAATTCAGTTATATAATTTTGTTTATCATAGGCTTCTGCAAAAATGTCAGATTTTTTTTCTGTTTCTTTATTTTTTCATTTATTTTTATTAGTTGGAGGCTAATTACTTTACAATATTGTAGTGGTTTTTGTCATACATTGACATGAATCAGCCATGGATTTACATGTATTCCCCATCCCGATCTCCCCTCCACCTCCCTCTCTACCCAATCCCTCTGGGTCTTCCCAGTGCACCAGGCCCGAGCACTTGACTCATGCATCCAACCTGGGCTGGTGATCTGTTTCACCCTAGATAATATACATGTTTCGATGCTGTGCAGATTTTTATAATATTAAAATGAAAGACTATTAACTACTAGAATATTAATTTTACCATAGACATTTACAAAATATAATGTTTTATGAAGGTAGAGTAAACTCTGCCATTAACATGGCATATTTGTGGAAGGAGATTTATTATCCTTTGTGTTTATTGACCTTAGGAATTACTTTGTTTTATTTTTATAGTATGCAAGGTTTATATAAAAAATTCTTCATAAATAGATTTTATTTTTCCCTTGAATGTGTTCTGATTTGCTATTTCAACATAAAAGGAACATTGTAAATGCTCATCCAGATGAAATGAACACCACGTGTTCATCTACCAAGAAAGTTTAAACCTAAGTCATTAAAAGGGAAATTGAAAAAGTTTTGTGTTTTATTTAATGGCAAATGCAAAATCACCTACAGTGTAACTTCCTACCAGTCATTGGCTTCCTATATAGCAAAACATTCAACAACCCAACTGTTTTTAATAATTTACTTTCCACCTCTGACACCTGCATGAATATCAGGTGCTTTTACCAACGCATACCGCCTAATGCTAAATGAGCAGATTATCTCTTTCAGTGTTTTCATCTGTTCCTACATGCTGACATTATGTTCCTATTTTAGTAGTGTACTTTACTGCTCTAAAAGAAACAAATCACTTTTTATATCTATACCACTCGTCCTGAACCCATTAATGCAATATGATTCTAACACGTTGCCAAAAAAGTGTGTAAGTAGCTTTAGGGTTCTCCAGATTGCAGATTTTATGCTACTGTAATAACTTTGAAGTAAGATGCTCCTAGGCAAGAAATACGTAGAGAGGTTTTGTGAATCAGTGGAAAAGTAATTAAATTTTAATATTGTTAATTTTTTTTCAATCAATAGATCTTCATTTTTTAAAGTAGCCTGTGTGCATGCCAAGTCACTCAGCCGTGTCCAACTCTTTGCAACCCCATGGACTGTAGCCCTCCAGACTCCTCTCTCCATGAGGTTCTCCAGGCAAGAATGCTGGAGTAGGTTGCCATGCCCTCCACCAGGACATCTTCCTGACACAGGGATTGAACCCTAGTCTCTTATGTGTCCTGAATTGGCAGTTGTTACCACTAGTGCCCTGGGAAGCCCTGTAAAGTGTTAAAGGTTTGTATTGATAAGGATGTCTCCTCCTTACCCCCATACCTTTGGTTGCCAGGCGACAATTCCTATATGACTGTTCAAACATGCATAGGTTTAAAATAGGAACACCACGTTGGTCAGCACCTTACAATTCCCATTCAGTATATATTGGATATGTTGGTCAGCACCTTACAATTCCCATTCAGTATATATTGGATATTGTTTCCTATCAGAATATATGGCTTTCCCCCACAGAGCTGTGTAACAGTCCATGCCATAGACCAGTATATTCAAAGCATAGTTCTTTCAGACCAGCAGCATCAGCTTCACCTGAAAACTTATTGCAAATCCAAATTCTTGGGCTCTACCTCAGACCTACTGCATCAGACAGTTTTGGGTAGGACCCAAGAAGATCTCAGGATATTCTGATGCCCACAAAAGCTTGAGATGCAGGGCTTCAGATGAATCATCTTCTTTATAGAGGTGTCTATTAAAAATCACTTAGGCTTTTTATAGCCTTTTCCTTTTATGAATAGTACTGCAGTGAAGATCCTTATATATAGACCTTTTAAGGAGATTGATAGATCCTTGTTAAGCTGCTCTTCAAAGTTATACCAATTTACATTCCCACCAATAATGTATGAGATTTTTCTAAGCATTTCTGAAACAATCTTTCTTGAGGTTTTCTTCTATTTTTGTAACTTTTAAAAATTAGTGTTGATAATAAACGAATGGCTAAGAGGGCTAGATAGAGGATATGTCAGGGGGGGAAAAGCCATTGAAAAAGACTGAGAAAATATGATCCTGTAGATAGGTAGGTGATTACAGTAGAAGAGAATATTAAAAGAGCTGTGGAAGATTGTATGTTTCAGGATGGCCAACCTACAGTGTGATATTAACATTCCTCCCGAAGAGAAGAAGTAGGGTCTGTGCAACCTTCTTGAATCTGGGCAAGCCTGTAACTAGAGTGGAAGTGATCATATGTGATTTCTAAAGATGAGGTCATCAAAGGCAATGTTACTTGTCCGTCCTCCTTTGATAGTCCCTCTTGAAATCGAGCAACTATGCAAAAAGCAAAACAAAACCATGTCACCCATTGAGAGAACCAAGGCTCTTTGCTTTCAGCTCTGACTTAACTCCCCGCTGACAGTCAATGTCAGCTTGCTGTCTTTGAAGAAAACCTTCTAGTCCCAGTAGCTGCCCCATCTGATGTCACATGTAGCAAAGATTATTAGCGTTCCCTGCTGAACCCTGCCCTGGTCACATATTTGTGAAGAAACAAACTATTATTGTTATTTTAAGCCACTAATTTATTTGGAATGATTGTTACACGCAGTAGAAAACTGGAACAAGGGCTCTTTAAGATCTAATAGGCTTCTAGCACTCTTAGAGCAGTGTAGAGGCAGATGCTTAAAAATAATAGGTTCAAAATTAAGTATTTCTTGTTCTGCATTATCCAGTTAAACAAGCTTGGAACTGAACTTTTGGAATGAGCAAGTTCTTAAATTCAGAATAATTTATAGACTGCACACATGTATAATTAGTCTAAAATATTGAGTTCCTGGTATGCTTAGGAAATTTAATTCATGATATATGTCTGTATCCTTATAATTGGAAGATTCAATGGTTTTTAAAAACTGTATGTCAAAGAATTGTACATATGTAAAATATATTTCAAATAGTTGTAATACAGAATATAAAATCTTCCCTACCATAGGGTAAGATGCTTATAACTATGATTTACTGAAAGACTGCTATGTTTTAGAAATTGAGTAACTCAATTTTCATAAGCTTTCAAGTGAAGGGTTTTCATTTTTAGATAAGGGATGAGGGAAATAACTCAGTGTATTTCATTCTCTTGTAACTAAGTTATTATGTAACTACTTATAATCACAGAAATTATTGTGAAAGTAAGAAATGTATTTTTAACATGCTCTTTTGAGAAACATGGAGTTAAATTGCCTTATGTGACCAGAATTTTCAAACACTTATGTTTAATGAGTGTTCCAAGGATATTCCTATGGATCTCAGGATCCTGGGTACATATATTTTACTTACTCTTTAATGGAGTAATCTTCTATTCTCCTGAACATTTGGGAAAAGACCAGTTAAGGCCACATAACTTTTGGTAACTGTCAGAATCAAAATGACTTCAGTCAGTGCAGGCTTACATTTTAATGAAGGGTAAATTCTGTCAGCAGGTTTTTCTGCCTGTCAAGTAGAATACCCCTTTGTGCAAAATATTAAAATGTGTGGCCCTCAAATCACTAACCAGATGTACCTATTTTGTATTTATATTTGTATTCGTGGTTTCAATCCCTGGTGGGAAGATTCCCTGGAGGAGGAAATGCCAACCCACTCTGGTATTTTTGCTTAGAAAATCACATGGGCAGAGGAGCCTGATGGGCTAAAGTCCTTGGGGTTGCAGACTCAGACACGACTGAGCATGCATTCATGCACATGTTTTATATTTATTAATAATAAATCCAAAATCCTTCCCTCCCACTGGCAGAATCAGAATCTTTAGAGTTGGGGCCTGGGGATCTTAACTTTAAACCTACTTCCCTGCTGATTATTATATACCAGAGTGAATTTTATTCTTCTCTCTATTAAAAATGATGGCTGGTTTTCTTTTTAATTGAGTACAGATGACTAAAGAGATTAGTGTTCTTAAAGAGCATATAAATAATTCAGGTTTAAACTCTTTGCTATAATGGTATAATTTACTTAAAACTCAGAACTTCATCTAAAAATGATTTTCAGTCCTTTTCTCTTACTTTGTCATTCTTGTGGTAGGATGTCAGTTAATAATAAAATGGCCCCAGAGCAGGTGCAATAAGCAGCCACAGTGAATCTCCATTAATTTTTTTTATAAATATGTATATATTTCTTCATGATTTATACTTAATGCCTTCTGAAAAGACGAGTTGGCTTGCAGAAGAAAGTTAGTATGAAACAGGACAGCCACAGATAATAATGGAAGGAGACTATTTAAAAGACAGAGGCATCTGGGAGATATTGATTCTAACAGCTGGTAAGTATCCTAATCACTGCCACCAAATGAAACACGTTGGCTTATAAATTTTTAATCGTGGTTATAGAAAGCATATATGACTGTCAGAAGAGGTTAACTTTTTTTTGTTTGAACTAAATAAGCAAGTGTGAATGTGGGCTGTATAGTGATGGATATTGTATAACAGAGAAAATAAGAAATGTTTTGCAAAATATAGAGAAAAGTATTTGTAAAATGTATCATTCTGGTTACTCTGAGAGCTTTGCATTAAACACAGCTATGAAAGACACTTCTTGTTTGGCTAATACCTTATAACAGTAGCTAACATTTGGTGTTTGTCCTGCCCTGTTATATGGTTTTTCATTTAATCTTCAAAAAACCCCAGAAATGTATATAATATTGTTCTTCTTGTTTTATATCTTAGAACCTTATGTGTGTGTAGGGAGGCTGAGTAATTTGAGTTGCTTGAGTTACCAAGTGTCACCCTGTCTTGAGAGTCTACACTTTATGTGCTTATCAGATTCATCCAAGTGGTTTGCCTTCTGCTGTCCTAAATTAAAATAATAAATTGTGCATATTAGAGAATAAAGATAAATACAGAGTTTGTAGTTTCATTATTTCAGACTTTCATTTTCTAGAGCAAGACAAATTACCTTAATCCCTTTATCTAGTGTCCTGTGATGAAACTGGTGTCTAAAGACTCTGTTACTTTATATTGTAGGTTAAAAGAAGCCCATCTATTTATGTGCTTTTTATGGCAATATACATGGCAAACATATGTGTTTGGAATGGATGTAAGCAAGGAAGGAGGATGAGTTTGCCCTCTTATTCTCACCTAGACCCTGGGCTTACCAACTGCAGTGTGGGTGTGTATCATGGAATTCATGAAGGTAGTAGGGTAAAAAGATTCTTTGTCCATAGGGTATCCATGGATCATACTGAGTATGTGTGCAAGCAACTCATTAAAATCCCTGGAGTTCTGCCCCATGTAGTATAGAAGGCAAAGCTTTAACCTGGAAAATCTTAAAGCAGATGTTCCCAGCTGAGTGCCTCATCCATAAAGTGACATCAAGCAGTGGGCTGCAGTGGATCATCCAGTTTGAAGCTGGGCTGCATCCTGATAGATCTGCCAGAATGAGTTATTCTCCAAGGAACTGAAAAATAAAAAGACTTATTGAGATTGCTTTCCTTTCTTCATTATAAACTGCATCATGTTTTTCAAATAGAACAATTTAATTTGAGATCTAAATTATTTTCCTCCTTTTAGAAACCCAGAGCAGTGAAACTCCTGCCCTCTTCACCTAAAGGACAATAACACCTGAAAACTAGATCATTCATTCTAAGAAAGTTGATGGTAAATCTTGAACTTGAAAATAGGACAGGTGGTGAGAGTAATATTGTGACCTCACTGGTGACAAAAATGCCGGAGCCTTTAACTAAATTCAATTTCAAATGTTTGGGGGAGCATGTCTTATTTTCCCTATAATTACTAATCTCTTCATTGAA
This sequence comes from Odocoileus virginianus, assembly GCF_023699985.2. Classification (NCBI taxonomy): domain Eukaryota; kingdom Metazoa; phylum Chordata; class Mammalia; order Artiodactyla; family Cervidae; genus Odocoileus; species Odocoileus virginianus. Next base: position 24,540,520 of record NC_069699.1, read on the forward strand.
TTAATTGACCAGAGAATAATGAAAAAGGAATAAAAACAAGTTGTGCTAGTTGTCTTCCATCTGTCCTTCCAGAACCATCTTCCACCCTGTTTTCTGCCCCCAGGAGACCCATGTGGACCACATCAGAGGGTTTGTTTGCTATTTGGCTTTTTGGGTAGGTTTTGGCTAATGAGAAACAGTGTAGGAAGTTGGAGAGTGGGAAGAGGAAAGGTCAGGGTATTTACTAACCCAGCTCTCTGGCTGCTAGATCACTGTCTATTATCTAGGAGTCCTCCTACTAGAGGCTACAGCTCCGAACAGTACCTGTCTCCATATAGTTCCCATCTCTGGGTTTTGGAAGCCTCCAGTCCTCTCACTGTCCAGATCTAAGCATGTTCGTGTTCGCCAGTGTCACTAGCCCTGCACTTCTGCTTCATGCTCTGTCAGCTTCCTTATACTCTGCTCTTTGTCAGACTCTCCTCTAGTTGCCCCAGTGAAGTGTGCACCCTATACACTGCAGGAAGCTTTATGAATACACATTTGTGAAATAATTGTAAATAGACCCTAATGGAAGAAAACGTCTTTGGAACTTTCAAACTAGTTGTATTATATTCATATAAATAAAACCTGGTGGGGAATATTTGTGTAGAGAATAGTAAGGTAAGATTTATTGGCGTAAAAAAAAAAGATTCATTGGCATGCCCTATAATGCAAGTCTTTCTGTCTAAAAGTCAACATCCATACATTCTGACCCTAATTTCTGGAAATGTATTTGTATTTTGGCTTCCAGATGAAAAATACTTTTAAGCAGCACTGTCCAATAAAAATATAATGCAAGTCACTCTTGTAATATAAAATGTCACAGTAGCCACATTAAAAGTAAAAGGAAATGGATGAGATTAATTTTAAAAATATATTTTATTGAACATAGTATATCCTAAGTTTTGTTGTCAACATGAATTCAATATAAAAAATTGTTAGTGAGTTATTTGATGTTATACCTGTAGATTTTATTAATGAGGCATCTATTTTTTTTTTATACAAAATCTTTGAAATCCAGTTACAGTATACTGCAGTCCAGACTAGTCACATTTCTAAGGCTCAGTAGCTGCATGTGGGTAGTGACTGGTGGACTGGACTGCAACAGTTAATGTTTGTGAAACACTTAAAAAGCAGTGCCTGGTGCATAGTTGTTCATAGTTGTGTCTAACTGTTTGTGACCCTATGGTCTGCAGCATGCCAGGCTTCTCTGTCCTTCACTATTTCTGGGAATTTGCTCAAACTCATGTCCATTGAGTCAGTGATGCCATCCAACCACTTCATCCTCTGTCACCCCCTTCCCCTGCCCTCAATCTTTCCCAGCATCAGTGTCTTTTCCAGCCAGTCAATCTTTTGCATCATTTGGCCAAAGTATTGGAACTTTAGCTTCAGCATCAGTCCTTCCAATGAATATGCACGGTTGATTTCCTTTAGGATTGACTGGTTTACTCTCCTTGCTATCCAAGGGACTTTCAAGAGTCTTCTCCCCAACACCACAGTTGAAAGCATAAGTTCTTCAGTGCTCAGCCTTCTTTATAGTCCAACTCTCACATCCGTACATGACTACTGGTAAAACCATGGCTTTGACTAGATGGACCTTTGTTGACAAAATGATGTCTCTGCTCTTTCATATGCTTTCTAGGTTTGTCATAGCTTTTCTTCCAAGGAAACCTGGTGCATAGTACAATTTTGTATATATTTTTTTTCCTTGTTGTTACTTGTCATTAAAATCTTCATAAGGTATTCTAAATGAGTATTATTCTTATTTTACAGATAGGAAACTGAATCACAGGAAGAATAAGCAGCTAGCCCAGAGTTGCAGAGGTTTTATGTAACGGATCATAGACAAATATCCGGTTCTTATGGCTCTAAAACCAATGCACTTACAATTCAGAGGTCCGAGTCCTCCAGGTGTGACTAGGTAGAGGTAGGTTTGACCTGTAGGGGTTGACAGTGGGAAAGAGAGAAATTCTGACCTGGCATTTACTTGCCTTTGCCCTAGGCCACAACATTGTCAGATGTGCGTTATGTAGTGTAAAGATCAGGATCATAGAGACTTGGCAGTTAAGCAGAACTTCTCTCTGATTGACAGTTGAACACAGGACACATCCTCAGGGCCCTGTTTGCATCATATCCATGTGAAGGATTCTCACTTGAATTACAATCTGTGCGGCCGTGGGTGGCAGCCCTGAATTCAGGTGCATATGTACCCCAGATCAATAGGCAAATTACTAGAGTTCCCTCTCTTAAAAAAAAAAAAAAAAGCACTAATGAAGAATATACTCTGATGCCATCACAGAGGCCCTGACTTATCCTGTGATTCTTAATCACGGGGAACACATCTTTCTCCCCTAGCAGGACTATCGTATCCCTCATTTTTGTTACCCTGGGTTGGCAATACACAATTAAGGAGCTGGGTAAAATGTATTGCTTTCCAAATGCATGGCTTAGTAGTGCTGCTTTTGCCTACTGTCATAGTTAAATACATATCTTATTAAAGCAGTTCTCTCTAATTTCATTGATGCTAATAGAAGGCTTTCATAAAACAAGAGTAGTTTTTAATGTTTCCATATGTTACTGTCAGAAGACTGTGACATTCTCGAAAGTGTTGCATTGAAAACATCAGCTAACCTCCTAACTAAAATATATCATGAGTGCTTTAAATATTATGAATGCTGTTAGAGGCATCAAGCATACTGAAATGCAGTATTCATCATGGAGCAACACTATAGTAGCTGTCTAGACAATATCTACTTTATTGAATCTGTTCTGTTTGCTGACTTCAGGAAAGATCACTGTATTCAATTTCTTCTCGGTATAGTTATCTGTTTCTATATTAACATGTATCACAGGTAAGATATCTTGGTGGTATATACAAATATTTAGTCATTTATATTCAATATTATCTAGTTTTAACCATTTGTGGATTTCAATTAAAAAATTGTTTCTGGTTGGTAATGTCCCTTTATTGAGCTGTAAAGAAACAGGCTATATTTAGCTAGTTCCTGATAGGTTTATAATGGAGAAAATTTAAATTGTTGTTATAATAAATGTACCTGAATTAAAAGGGTTTTCTTAGAGTATATCATAATTTAAAGTAGTAATTTTTTAAAAGTTTAAAGTGAAGCTATGCTGCATTTAATGTGCCAGTTGTGTTGGAAGTAGACACCACCAGGAAAAGGAGTATTTGCTAAAAACTGGAAAGTTGGTTCTGTTTGACATAAGAAGACTCTAAAGAAAACTGTCATGAACTTGAAGCTTGTGATTAAACATATTTCATTGTCTGATAGGTGAAAAGTTCTGGGAAGAGACATAAAAAGTGTGACTTTCAGTAGGATATCCACTGAAATATGCATAGATATAAGAAAAATGCCCAAGTCTGTATTCTTGAATACCCTTTCTGCCCTAGACATAACATTTCTACTTGCTGTATTTATTATATTGTTCACTACCTATTGTGGGTTGAATTTTGTTCTCTCAGAAAAGCTACATTGAAGTCTTAACCCAGTACTTCAAAATGTGCCCTTGGTTGGAAATAGGGTCACTGGAGATGTAAACAATTAAGATGAGGTTCTGATGGCTCAGATGGTGAAGAATCTGTCTGCAGTGCAGGAGACCTGGGTTCGATCCCTGGGTTGGGAAGATCCCCTGGAGAAGGGAATGGCAACCCACTCCAGTATTCTTGCCTGGAGAGTTCCATGGGCAAACACTGTAGTCCATGGGGTTGCAGAGTCGAACATGACTGAGTGACTAACACTTTCACACTTCACATGCTCGAGTAGAGCGGGTTCCTGATCCAATGTGACTGATGTCTTTATAAGAAGACATCCTTGTGAAGACAGACACACACGGGAAGAAGGCATATGACCATGAAGGCAGAGATTGGAATGATGTATCTACCTCCTACCTGATTATGTAATCATTAAACAAGAAATGATTTTGATTAGAACAAGAACATAGTGATCTCTGTGTTTGAAAAGTAGAGCTTATAGACTATATGGGGTCCCAAGGGACACTAGTGGTAAAAAACTTGCCTGTCAATGCAGGAGACATGAGTTGCGGGTTCAATCCCTGGATTGGGAAGATCCACTGGAGGAGAAAATGGTAATCAGACAAGCATTCTTGCCTGGAGAATCCCATGGACAGAGGAGCCTGGTGGTACAATCCATAGGATCACAAAGAGTTAGATGTGACTGAGGTGACTTAGCATACACTCAAGCATAGAATATATACTTAGGGAAGAAAGTGGAAGAAATTGAAAGTGAAGTCGCTCAGTCTTGTCCGACTCTTTGCGACCCCATGGACTGTAACCCACCAGTCTCCTCCATCCATGGAATTTTCTAGGCAAGAGTACTGGAGTGGGTTGCCATTTCCTTCTCCAGGGGATCTTCCCAAGCTGGGGATCAAACCTGCGTCTCCCACATTGCAGGCAGACGCTTTAAACTGTCTGAGCCGCCATGGAAGCCCAATGGTAGCCTAATGTTTCGTGTTGGTTAAATGCAAGAGAGGGCTTATTTACGGATGGAAACATCATCCACAACTTTAATGGAGTGCATTTCTCCCACCAGCTTCACGATTTCTGACACCTTTAATAAACAGGTCCAAAGGATAATATAACCCATTAAATAAGTTTTCCCATTTATTCTAACAGTAATATATTTACATTTGTCCCATTTTCACTTTATTTTACCCTCTGCATCAGCACATTTGCCCTAATTGCATTCTAATTTGTATACACATTTGTGCTTTAAAAATTTAGACTGATAAAACCTTTTTCAAGGACTCTCTAAGTACTAAAGTGTATGTGTGTGGGGGGGCTGTCTAGTAGACTGATGGATCCTTATGTCACCTAGTATCATATGTAATGCATTTCTGTAGCACAAAATTGCACTGTTGTTCTTTACTTATTCTCGAATTCAGATATAAAGAAAACAAGTAGTATAAATTCATGCTTGCTTTCTTCAGAGAAACATAAGCAAATGCATATTCAGAGGTTGACTGATAGTGATGTTTCCATGGCAACAAGCAGACTATCATAATATTCATATCATCTATTATGCTTTAGTTTGTTTTAGGGTTCAGTGTTTAGGGTATGATGACAAAATAACATACACCCTTATTTTCTTAAATAACTTTATATTAGGTTGCTTTTTTCTGTGTTAAATGTTTTTGAAGACATCATGAAAATTAAGAAGTCATTATTACATGTGTAGACTTTTTTTAATCAATTAATTTTTTATTGGAGGATAATTGCTTTACAGAATTTTGCTGTTTTCTGTCAAACCTCAACATGAATCATGTGTAGATTTTTATTATTCCCTATTTTAAATTATATACATTTGTTTGTTTATATAAGTTTTGCAATTGACGTGCACAACACAGTAAGTCTGACCAGTATGAAAATTAGGGAGAAATACATGCATAACTTTAGATTTCACAATGATATTTTGAGGGAGATTTTTTTTATATCTATTTTGCTTTGTAAGCTTTAACTTAATCATTCAGGAGATACACAGCAGAACATCAGACGTCAGCTCTGCACAAGGTAATGATCTAAGGTATTCTCAATCTTGCAGCAACATACAGGAATTAGTTTATATGTGTTGTTAATATAGGGGCGTGGAGAATGAGATCTTTTATTGTAATCCTATGATAACATTAGTTTATATACTTGACCCATAATATATCCAAAACACTGTTCTGTATGCCTACTATTAAAATTAAGCAGAAGAAAGGCTTTAGTTTTGTAAAGTTTACTTTCTACCCAGGATTGAGGGATGGATGGACAGTAAATGAAGCATCAGTAAGTACATTCTACCCTATTGTATAATGACTTCAAAGAAACAGAAAGTACATGAGATCAAGAGGTTGATGACAAATGGGCGTATTTACAGCTAAATATGTTGCTATCATTTACACTTTAAAATCTGTTTCATTGATCATCGCCTTTGATCATTGTATCAAACCCCAAGGGATTCCTGGGTGGGTGTTATCCCTCCTTGTTTTGAGAGAGAAGACCAAGGCACTGCATGGTTAAAAAGTGAGCTGGCAAGGTCCCGAAGGGCGAGCACATCTTCTTCAGTGTCTTGTTGGCACATAGTAACATTTGTTGAAGAATTGAATGAACGATTGAAAGAATGAACATAGCTTATAGGACTTTTGAATTATCCATTTCAGTTTTCTTTGGTAGAATTTCTAAAGACTGAAAAGGAATCAGAAGCTTAAACTTTAATTTGGATGTGATATTCCTTCTTTTTTCTCCAAGTTAGAAATCAGAGGATATGTCATCTGTCTGGCCCTGATACTTAATTAGCAGTGTGACTTTGGGTAAAATCTAACCTCTCTTGGACTTGGCTTGCTCTTGTAGAAATTGGGAATAATGATATATGCCTTACCTGTCTCACATATTGTTTTTGAGAATCATGCGATAAAATGTGTCAACCTCAAGAGGTCTGTGCACATGCAGGTAATTTTGATTCTTTAGAAAGCAGTCTTCATTTAACTTGAATTAAGTATTTTTTTTCAGACACTCCCTAACTAATCTTTGATGTCTCTCTCTCTTTCTCACTTTGATGAAAATTGACAGCATGAAGTGTTCATACAATTAAAGAAAAATAAACCTAATTAGCTTCTTTCTTTGTAAAAAAAGGTGATCTTTAAATGCCAGACCCCAGGAGTTCTTATCACCTGTGAGCCTTGCTATTAGTCTGCAAATGTGCTGCTGAGTGAATCATTAAAAAAAATAAGCTATTTATAAATAAGGGTAAGGATTCATTATTTGATATTTTTTTTCTTATAATGTTGGAGGGTTATTGCATTATGCTAATTTATTTTTATTTTTCTTTGCTGTAATAGATTGTTCTTTAGTCACTATTTTTATTTTTCTTTATTCCTATAATGGATAGAAATAAGCATATAATGTAACACTATATATTCATTGCTAAAATCACATGTGTCTTAATGGCAACTGTTCCATGAAATGTATAAACAGTCTCAGTGACTCAGCCAATTTAGCAAATAACAGGAGCTTTTTAAAAATTCACTTCATGTGTTGAATTTCAATAAATACCACTTAGCAACTACTCTACTAATTGCAGAAAACAGTAGAAATTTATTATGTTCCTGGAGAGAGAGACATGCCTGTTAAAAGCATGAGACTAAGTATAGATAAATTGGAATATTGTTAAAATCTTCAAAGGAGAAAGGAAACTTTTAGCTGGGCTTAAATGATGCAGGTCTGGGCTGATGAGTATGTAGAATTTATCCTTGTTTGGGGAGGGGAAGCAGCTTGGTAATACTTACTGAGCACCTAATAAGTTCCAAGAATTTTGTATTTGTTTTCTCATATAATCCTCTCAGCAGGTTTCTAGCACAGATCATATTAGCTGCATTTTTGAAAAGAATCTGCTTATCAAAGAGTCTGAGAAAACTGTCTAAAACCACAAAACTTATTTTAGTAGCAGAGACTCTAACGGAAATCTAACTTAGATTCTTTGCTGAAGAAGTCAGTAAGCCATTTTAATCTAGACTGTTGAAAAGCTTATTTAAAATCTTTCAGATATTATTAAGATAACTGCATTGAAATTATGTGATTTGTTCCAATTTTCAGAATATTGTCATTTTATGTGACCTTTTTATTTCCAAATTGACAAGTAGATGTTTCTAAGTGAAAAGATCAAGCACATCTTTGTATAACTAATCATTAGAATTCCTCTATGACATACCCAATGATGTTTTTGAAATATAACATTTTTTAAAAGTCTTGAAAATAGTTTTCTGTATTTGGTACTATTTTGTATAAAAACACTGGCTTCTATGGCCCTGTAAAAATCAAATTGCCTTTTGAAAGATGGTTCTCATGCAGATTTTCTGAATTATCTCAAACCTCTGGCATACCTGGAGATCGTAGTTTCACAGAAAAGGAAAATGATTTATAATATCGCCACATAATTTTTTTAAATGTGGTTTTAATGACAAAGCTAGTTTTTTAAAGATACATGAAGCATAAGAAGAAAAAATTTTCAGAAAGTAAGATTTATATTACTCTTCAGTTTACATTAAACTGTTCATGTTTTAAAATATAGTATTATAGGTGAAATTAATATCCACAGTCAACTGGGAACAGTTTTTTGCTTTTCTTTTTCTTAGATTAATGTACTAGAAGAGTAGAACTGTCAGTATCAAAAACATCATAATTTTTCTCGTTTGATTTAAAAATCCAACATTTACTTTTCCCCAAATACATAGGGGGTGTTGATATAGTAAGGACCAGTAGTTGGACTGTTAGTTGAAAAACTCCTAAATAAATTAAAATAGATAATCATTTAAAGAAAAAGTATTTGTTTATTATAAAAATTTTATTTCTGCTTCAAATATGAATCTATATATGTCTTCTGCTTTTTGTTTTTAGTTTTTAATGTAATGCCAAGCACTATTCTTTGCTGGAAGGTATTATTCATTGTATTATTTGCATAAACCATACCTCTTATGAATCTGATTTCCAGCTATTCTTTTTCTTTGCATTTGAGTGATAATTTTAAAAATATTTTTTAAGAAACCTGGGTATGGAGATAGTCTAAAGATTTTTATCTGGTATTTATAAACTTCTATGGTATTTTGCAACATGGATTCCATCTATTTTAGCATCAATCTTGGGGAAAGGGTGAGTTTTTTTATTGAGTTTTTCAAAAGTTAAAAATTCTTTTTATAAGCAAGAGTTCCATTTTATCATACACTTATTCCATCAACTTTTTTAGTGTTTCATTAGTAATTTAATTTCAACAACAGCAAAGAAATGTAGCAAGGGTGATCAGTTCTGTTAACACATATAAGCAGTTCACCTGGTAGAAGCAGAAAGGCATGCTAGCAAGTAGCTACTAGGTACAAGCATTCTGTGTGCTCTTGAAAGAGGACAGTATCTATCTTAGAGGGGGTAAATCATACTGCTTGAGTGGAAGCAATTCGTGCTGAATAGGTGCACTTTGAGGTCTCTGGAAAGCAAAAAGAGCAGGTGGAGGAAGGCCTAACCAAAATCCTTAGTCTTGTGAGAGCACTAATCTAAAACACAATTACTGTATAGTTCAGGATTATCTGAGAACTCTTCTGTCACGAAGGATGAGTATTTTTAACTGGACCAAGATGATGCTATTTAAGTGCTGCCCTCAATATGCCAGCAAATTTGGAAAACTCAGCAGTGGCCACAGGACTGCAAAAGGTCAGTTTCATTCCAATCCCAAAGAAAGGCAATGACAAAGAATGTTCAGACTGTTGCACAATTGTACTCATCTCACATGCTAGTAAAGTAGTGCTCAAAATTCTCTAAGTCAGGCTTCAACACTAAGTGAACCATGAAATTCTAGCTGTTCAAGATGGATGTAGAAAAGGCAGAAGAGCCAGAGATCAAATTGCCAACATCCGTTATATCATAGAAACAGCAAGAGAGTTCAAGAAAAACATCTTCTGCTTTATTGACTATGCCAAATTTGACTGTGTGGATCACAACAAACTGTCGGAAATTCTTAAAGAAATGGGAATACCAGACCCCCTTACCTGCCTCCTGAGAGATCTGTATGCAAGTCAAGAAGCAACAGTTAGAACTGGAACAACAGACTGGTTCCAAATTGGGAAAGGAGTGAGTCAAGGCTGTCTTTTGTCACCCTGCCTATTTAACTTACATGTAAAGTACATCATGTGAAATGCCAGGTTGGATGAAGTACGAGCTGAAACCAAGATTGCCAGGAGAAATATCAATAACCTCAGATATGCAGATGACACCACCCTTATGGCAGAAAGTAGAGAAGAACTAAAGTGCCTCTTGATGAAAGTGAAAGAGGAGAGTGAAAAAGCTGGCTTAAAACTCAACCTTCAGAAAACTAAGATCATGACATCTGGTCCCATCACTTCATGGCAAATAGATGGGGAAAGAATGGAAACAGTGACAGACTTTATTTTCTTGGGCTCCAAAATCACTGCAGATGGTGACTACAGCCTTGAAATTAGAAGACAGTAGCTCCTTGGCAGAAAAGCTATGACCAACCTAGACAGCATTACTATAAAGCAGAGACATTACTTTGCCAACAAAGTCTAGTCAAAGCTATGGTTTTTCCAGTAGTCATGTACGGATGTGAGTTGGATTATAAAGAAAGCTGAGCGCCGAAGAATTAATGCTTTTGAACTGTGGTGTTGGAGGAGATGCTTGAGCGTCCCTTGGACTGCAAGGAGATCTGACCAGTCAGTCGCTGAAGCCCAACATAAGTTGAAAGGAGAAGGATAGGGAATAAGTAATATTTAAAATCAGAAATACTCTGAATGACAAAGCACGCTCTCTTGTCCCAATACCTAAAACACAGGTACATATTTCACACATGCATACAGATACACACACATATATTTAGAAATATAAACATGTCTGTCGAATGAATGGCCGAATGTTAGAACAAGAAAGTGGACTTCATCATCTAGGCAATGACAGATTGATGTAAAATTTTGAGCAGGTATTAAAAACTGGAAATGTGTTTTATGAAGAAAGCTGAACTCAACTCTGTGGGCACATAGATGGATTGATGAGAAGGGCGAGACCACGGGTGGGGAGACCAGCCCAAAGGTTAGATAAACTTCTCACATGGTATAAAGATAAAAAGAACTGGATTTGAAATCATTGTAAGTGGCTCTATCACTTACTGTGTCATCTTTGTCAAAGTCCATAACTGCTTTGAGCCACAGCTTTTTTGGAAAGTGGAAAAATATTACCTTTAAATGGAGCTTTTGTGAAAATTAATGAGCTCAATTCCACAAAATTCTGTCACACAGCCTTGTAAATCCATCCATCCATTAATCCCTTCATGTATCGATTTAGTGAGTTTTGATAGAGCCTATTCTGTGACAGTGGGGATGCTGAGAATTAAAAGACAGACATGGCATATTGGGGCCATATCCTTTGTATACCCCAGGTGAATTTGCATTCTAAAAATTTTCCAATAAAATTTAAATGGTAGTAGTGAGAAATTAGAGAAAAATGGGAAGAAAGAGGATGAACTTAGCAAAACAATTAACATGATAAAATTGAATGAGTCAAACAAATGTAGGAATGATAAGTGGCAAATTACATGGGAGTCTTAGTAACAATACAGTACAGAAGTTGTGGGGTTTTGTAGCGGCCCAAGAATAGGAAAATGAAACGTTGACTCTAAGATGGCATTTAGATTTCCAAAATGTATCCAGAGGCAAGCAGAAAATGCATGTTTTGGATAAAAATTCTGATCAGCACAGCATTGATATAGGCACAGTGATAGAAGCATCAAGAGTTCTGAGAGAATGTGAAGAAAAATGATAGTTATCACTTTTGAACATTTCTATGTTACACACTGTTTTAAGTAAATGGTATAGCATATCTTATTTCTTTCTCACGACAATGGCAGAGATAATTTTATTATTATCCTCAATTTACAGATGATGAAACTGTGGATCAACAAGTGAAGGAATCTACCGTAGGTCAGGCAGTTTCAGGAAAGGGATTTGTGGCTGGGTTTGTCTGATTCTTGAGGATACAGCCTTGAGTTTAACCCAAGTTAAAAAGTGGAAGGAAACAAAGAGGTGGTCAGTGGGAAACGGAACTTATTTAAGAAAAGTGGAGCTTGAGAGTTATTGGAAGATGTATTTTGCTTTTGTATGCATGATCTTTGCATGTTTGAAATCATATATGAGATGATGAAAGAGACTGAACTACAGATAGTTGTAAAAGCAGAGAAGGAGAGGACATATGTATACCTGTGGCTAATTCATGTTGATGTGTGGCAGAGGCCAACACAATATTGTAGAGCCTTGTCTTCCAATTGAAAAAAAAGAAAATGAAAAAAAAACCCAAAACAGCAATATGACTGCACCAGCAATTTCCGTACGCTTTGATGAACAGGATGACGAAGGAATAAGCCCTCCTGTGATTTCCACTCTGGCACCTGCTTTCAGGATCTAGAAGAATGAGAGCTATTGCCTTGGGTACCTCATCAAGCTTTCTGATTGTGAACATTAAAATAATTATGAACATCTTAGATTTTTATTGGATAATTTAAAATATATAAGTGCTGGAATACTGGGGGCGGGGGGAGGGAGAAGAGACTCAAAAGTAATAAGGGAGTCTTGCATTCTAGAATTATTTTTATTTTTCAGGGCTTTCAGGCCTGTGATGCTAGTGTTCCCTCTCAAAAAGCCCTGTGAGGTTCAGAGGGCAGGTGTTGTCCACAGTTTACAAATGAAAAACTGGGAGGCACAGACTAAAGATAGGAAATGCCAAAGAATGTTCAGACTACCACAAAATTGCACTCACCTAACACACTTGCAAAGTAATGCTCAAAATCATCCAAGCCAGACTTCAATAGTACAGGAACTGAGAATTCCCAGTTGTTCAAGCTGGATTTAGTAAAGGCAGAGGAACCAGAGATCAAATTGCCAATATCTGTTGGATCATAGAAAAAGCAAGAGAATTCCAGAAAAAAAATTTGCCTGTGCTGCAATGACCATGCTAAAGCCTTTGTCTGTGTGGATCACAACAAACTTTCGAAAATTCTTAAAGAAAAGGGAATACCAGACCACCATACCTGCCTCCTGCAAAACCAATATGCATGTCAAGAAGCAACAATTAGAACTGGAAATGGAACAACAGAGTGGTTCCAGATTGGGAAAGGAGTATGTAAAGGCTGTATATTGTCTGTCACCCTGCTTATTTAATTTATATGAAGCACAAGCTGGAATCAAGATTGCCAGGAGAATTATCACTAACTTCAGATATGCAGATGACACCACCCTTATGGCAGAAAGCAGAGAAGAACTGAAGAGCCTCTTGATGAAAGTGAAAGAGAAGAGTGAAAAAGCTGGCTTAAAACTCAACATTCAAAAAATGAAGATTGTGGCATCTGATCCCATCACTTAAAGGCAAATAGGTGGGGAAACAGTGGAAACAGTGACAGATTTTATTTTCTTGGGCTCCAAAATCACTACAGATGGTGACTGCAGCTATGAAATTAAAAGATGGTAGCACCTTGGAAGAAAAGCTATGACCAACCTAGACAGCATACTAAAAAGCAGAGACATTACTTTGACAACAAAGGTCTGTCTAGTCAAAGCTGTGATTTTTCCAGTAGTCAGGTATGGATGTCAGATTTGGACCATAAAGAAAGCTGAGCCCTGAAGAATGGATGCTTTCAAACTGTGGTGTTGGAGAAGACTCTTGAGAGTCCCTTGGACTGCAAGGAGATCAAACCAATCAATCCTAAAGGAAGTCAACCCTGAATATTCATTGGAAGGACTGATGCTGAGGCTGAAGACCAATACTTTGGCCACATGATGCGAAGAGCCAACTCTTTGGAAAAGACGCTGATACTGGGAAAGACTGAAGGCAGGAGAAGAGGACAACAGAGGATGAGATGGTTGGGTGCGTAATCGACTCAATGGACATGAGTTTGAGCAAGCTCTGGGAGATGCTGAAGGACAGGGAAGCCTGGTGTGGTGCAGTCCATTGGGGTCACAAAGTGTTGGACACAATTGAGCAGCTGAACAACGAAAACAACAACAGACCAATCAAGTAATAACTCCTCCAGGCTCACAGACCTGGGTTATCTTAGAGCAGAGACAGGATCCCTGGGGTGCTCAGTCTTGTATTCTTTTCCTAAACTTCATGGTAGTAAGTTTAAAAATCTGCAACCCAGGCATACAGGATTTAACTCTGGTGGGGGGACCCAGCATGGAGGTTCCACGGAAAACGACATGATGGATGCAAAGATAATTTAACTCATTTCAAACAACTATTGATGACCCATACAGTGCCAACAAATATGCAATAGCCTAGAGCTATCAAGATGAAAGTGACAATGCTCTAATCTTAGTGGAGCCCCTAGAATAGGAGAACAAAATAGAAAAAAAGAAAAGTACCGAAAATACTGACTTAAAAGGATGGAAGTAATTTCAAGAGTTTCAAGAAGAGGGTGTAAATGAAGCTGATTTTGAAGATGAATGAAAGTACAATGTCAGTGAAGGAGTAGGAGCACCATTGCATGATTGAACAAGCATGTTTATGCTTGTGGACGTCAAAGTAGTTTGTGTTTCATTGTATGTGGCTGAGAGTTGGGGGTGCTGGAGCAATGGGGTGATGGGAGACAGAGGAAGCTGAACTGTGGATTACCTCTGTGGAAAGGTCTTGTAACATGTTTTTAGGTGCTTAGATTTCAGCAGTTGTACCAATATTCCAAGTGTGTTTAGAAAACAAAAAATGTTCCCGAAGATGTTAAGGTGTTATGAAGTGCTTCTCTGTTTCCTAAGCAGATTTAAAATATTTAAGTCTGCTAAGAAACTTACAATATGAACCTACTTTAAAACCTCTAAAAAGGCAGGGCTTTAAGTATGAAATCTGTTTGCAGTAGACATTTTGGTACCCCCAAAATGTATTACATCCACTCTGCCCACCTCTGATTAATGTGCAGTGTGGGTAAGACAGATAGTTCCATGAAAGTTCACAGGGAGAACTCTGATGCCTGTAGGGGAAGTATTGCTCCTAGGAAAAACCTTTCACTATTAAGGTTGAAAACCTGCATTCAAATACTCCAGACTCCCATCTTTCTTTTTGATTAAAAGTTTTTTTGGTTTTTGATGTGGACCACTTTTAAAGTATTTATTGAATTATGCCCCCACCAGTAACACTGAAAAACCTGAACTTGAACAGTTCTATGAAGACCTACAAGACCTTTTAGAACTAACACCCAAAATAGATATCCTTTTCATTATAGGGGACTGGAAAGCAAAAGTAGGAAGTCAAGAAACACCTGGAGTAACAGGCAAATTTGGCCTTGGAGTACAGAATGAAGCAGGGCAAAAGCTAACAGAGTTTTGCCAAGAGAACACACTGGTCATAGCAAACACCCTCTTGCAACAACACAAGAGAAGACTCTACACATGGGCATCACCAGATGGTCAACACCGAAATCATATTGATTATATTCTTTGTAGCCAAAGATGGAGAAGCTCTATACAGTCAGCAAAAGCAAGACCAGGAGGTGACTGTGGCTCAGATCATGAACTCCTTATTGCCAAATTCAGACTTAAATTGAAGAAAGTAGGGGAAAACCACTAGACCATTCAGGTATGACCTAAATCAAATCCCTTATGATTATACAGTGGAAATAAGAAATAGATTTAAGGGACTAGATCAGATAGACACAGTGCCTGATGAACTATGGATGGAGGTTTGTGACATTGTACAGGAGACAGGGATCAAGACCATCCCCAAGAAAAAGAAATGCAAAAAGGCAAAATGGCTGTCAGAGGAAGCCTTACGAATAGCTGTGAAAAGAAGAGACGCGAAAAGCAAAGGAGAAAAGGAAAGATATCCCCTTCTGAATGCAGAGTTCCAAAGAATAGAAAGGAGAGATAAGAAAGCCTTCCTTGGTGATCAATGCAAAGAAATCAAGGAAAACAACAGAATGGGAAAGACTAGAGATCTCTTCAAGAAAACTAGAGATACCAAGGGAACATTTCATGCAAAGATGGGCTCAATAAAGGTCAGAAATGGTATGGACCTAACAGAAGCAGAAGATATTAAGAAGAGGTGGCAAGAATACACAGAAGAACTGTACAAAAAAGATCTTCATGACCCAGATAATCACAATGGTGTGATCACTCACTTAGAGCCAGACATCCTGGAATGGGAAGTCAAGCAGACCTTAGGAAGCATCATTATGAACAAAGCTAGTGGAGGTGATGGAATTCCAGTTGAGCTATTTCAAATCCTGAAAGATGATGCTTTCAAAATGCTGCACTCAGTATGCCAGCAAATTTGGAAAACTCAGCAGTGGCCACAGGACTGGAAAAGGTCAGTTTTCATTCCAATCTCAAAGAAAGGCAATGCCAAAGAATGCTCAAACTACCGGACAATTGTACTCATCTCACACACTAGCGAAGTAATGCTCAAAATTCTCCAAGCCAGGCTTCAGCAATACATGAACTGTGAACTTCCAGATGTTCAAGCTGGATTTAGAAAAAGCAGAAGAAGCAGAGATCAAATTTCCAACATCTGCTAGATCATTGAAAAAGCAAGAGAGTTCCAGAATTACATCTACTTCTGCTTTATTGACTATGCCAAAGCCTTTGACTGTGTGGGTCGCAATAAACTGTGGAAAATTCTGAAAGAGATGGGAATACTAGACCACCTGACCTGCCTCTTGAGAAACCTGTATGCAGGTCAGGAAGCAATAGTTAGAACTGGACATGGAACAACAGGTTGGTTCCAAATAGGAAAAGGAGTACGTGAAGGCTGTATATTGTCACCCTGTTTATTTAACTTATATGCAGAGTACATCATGAGAAATGCTGGGGTCGAGGAAGCACAAGCTGAATCAAGATTGCTGGGAGAAATATCAATAACCTCAGATATGCGGATGACACTACCCTTATAGCAGAAAGTGAAGAACTAAAGAGCATCTTGATGAAAGTGAAAGAGAAAGGTGAAAAAGTTGGTTTAAAGCTCAACATTCAGAAAACTGAGATCATAGTGTCTGGTCCCATCACTTCATGGCAAATAAATGGGGAAACAGTGGCTGACGTATTTTTTGGGCTCCAAAATCACTGTAGATGGTGATTGCAGCCTAAAATTAAAAGATGTTTACTCTTTGGAAGGAAAGTTATGTCCATCCTAGACAGAATATTAAAAACCAGAGACATTAATTTGTCTACAAAGGTCCATCTAGTCAAGGCTATGGTTTTTCCAGTAGTCGTTTGTGGATGTGAGAGTTGGACTATAAAGAAAGCTGAGTGCCGAAGAATTGATGCTTTTTAACTGTGGTGTTGGAGAAGACCCTTGAGAGTCCCTTGGACTGCAAGGAGATCCAACCAGTCCATCCTAAAGGAGATCAGTCCTGGGTGTTCATTGGAAGGACTGATGTTGAAGCTGAGACTTCAATACTTTGGCCACCTGATGTGAAGAGCTGACTCATTTGAAAAGATCCTGATGCTGGGAAAGATTGAGGGCAGGAGGAGAACGGGACAACAGAGGATGAGATGGTTGGAT
Source organism: Odocoileus virginianus (assembly GCF_023699985.2). Classification (NCBI taxonomy): domain Eukaryota; kingdom Metazoa; phylum Chordata; class Mammalia; order Artiodactyla; family Cervidae; genus Odocoileus; species Odocoileus virginianus. Next base: position 24,557,588 of record NC_069699.1, read on the forward strand.
GGTATCACTGACTCAGTGGACATGGGTTTGGGTGAACTCCGGGAGCTGGTGATGGACAGAGAGGCCTGGCGTGCTGCAATTCGTAGGTTGCAAAGAGTTGAACATGACTGAGCGACTGAACTGAACAATATTGCCTCTGTTTCATGTTTTGTTGTTTTTTTATTTTTGGGGGGCTGTGAGGCGTATGGAATCTTAGCTCCCCAACCGAGAATTAAACCCATATCCCATGCATTGGAAGGGGAAGTCCTAATCATTGGACAACCAAGGTGAACCCCCCTTCCCCACCCATCTTTCAAACTGACAGTTCTAGGAAGCATTCTGCACACTTACCAGAGGTTCGTGTAGAATCACGCCCTCATTGGCTGTAGTAAATCATGTACCACGTAATGATTTTTTCCTCCATCCCTTTTTTACTCACCTCAGACTCTCTTACCTCCTGAGAAAATCATCCATATACACTCAAGTCTTTCTGGGCTCTGCTTTTGGGGAAGAAAAATTAAGATACTATTGACTTTGTTGAGCAAGCCATTGTTTTTACAGAAGGAAACACTTATTTTCCCAGGACATACATATTGCCTGCCATGATAGAATTTTCCATTAGTAACTTCATTGTTGATTAAACATTTTGAGAATTTGACTAACATGTGAAGTAGGAAAGGGAACAAAAGAGGAGGAGATGCTTTAAATTTTGGAGGTCGGAATATAGAGCAGGAGGTAATGGTTAAGTTTATGTCTTGCTAATACTGATGATGAATGAGAGTCGGTGGGTTCTGTGTTATATGCGAATTTGGGCTGCCTTCCAGAGGCTTCAGCTTTTGTTAGAAAAAAGGAAAAGTCATGATCATCCCCAGAACCCTAGTTTTCTTTTTCTTTTTGTAGTAAGGCTTCCTTTACTGAGATTTTTCAGCTAATTGAAATTATACCTGTGATCATGGAAGCTGGATCATTGCATGGGATTCTTCATTATTTATAACATCTGGTATCAGAGAGATTTAGACAGAAACCTTCACTGAGCTGCAGTCTTGATCTTTATTATCTTTTTGGGTGTGTTCATTGTGGTTTTTTTTTTCCCTAGCTTTTTTACAAACGCGCATGACTTCTCTTACTGGAAGCTTTCTGATTCCTTCAAAAGCAATCTTGTCGTTGACACTGTTGGGGTAATGCTTTAATTTGGTAACTATAAACCATTAAGCATTTCAGTATTAAACATTAAAGAAATTTAGGGAATTATGTGTAGAAAGCTATTACATTGCTAATATCTGTATTACATTTGCAATTTAACTATCACTACTAGACAGTAGTTTGCATTTTAATTGAAAAAGCAACACTTCACCTCATAGAATACAGTAGGATTGTGTTATACAAGTAGTAAAGCTCACATGCAGTTTTCAGTGATGCTGATTTTATTAGTTTCTCGTGTTCTAATTGCAAGTGATCACAAGGTGTTTTGAGACTGAGCTCTCAATTTTTAAACTTTAGGACCATTTAGTCAGCTGGCCACAGTTTCAGATTTATTGCTACTTGTATGTTCCATCTTAATCCTCTTTGGGGGATTTTTTTTTTTTTTAACCTTGACATCTCTTACTGTCATCTTTTTTGTATTTATGACATAGCCAACTGCACATATGTATATCCAGTTCAACATACGACCTTTTCCAGCATGTCCCATAAATGATCTATACAGAATTCTTCGGTCAAAAATGTATAGGCCATTCTGTAACATCCAGCCCACCGTAGTAGACCTTACCAGTGCAGATTTTATTTTATTTTCTGTCCCTGCCATATTGTATGTGATGTTTCTCATTTTGCTTAGCTGAACACACCTTGATACTCAAGAAACAAGTGCTTCTTTTTGGGAAACGGTAGGTAGGCATTCTTTGGCTGATTTTAAGTCCTACAGAGGTAGACTTGTGTACTCTAGCCCTGCAGTTATACTATATGACATTTCGCATATCCTGCTTGATAGCCTCCCCGGATGAATCCGCGTAGAGAAACCAGCATCAGTGATATGTAGCCAGTAGACTCAGACTCCAAACTGAGCTCCTGAGTGTCAGAGGAAGTCAGTCACCGCTCACCCTTCGCGTGAGCACTGCTGCCGTCTTGTGGCCTCATCTTCCTCTCTCTGTGTGCTGAGATCAACTTGAAAGTGAAGTGTGCGAGCAGCCCTTAGAACACCTGACCCTTTATAGAAAGTTAACACGTGTCAGGGTGAACTGTTTTATACACCGAGAATGGTCCATGTGCATATTCACAGAGAAAGCAATCAGAACAAGGAGTGTACCTTTCCTGGCTCTTCGTTCCTGCCTTTAATGTCAGTTTGGGAGTTACTGTCTCCAGGGTGTGATTAGAACTTGGAATGTCTTAGAGCTGCACAGCACGTGGCCAGAAGGGCAGTCAAGGTGAGCCACTTGCTGCCTGTAGGTGGTGTGGAAGAAGGCGAAAGAAAGTAGAAAATGTGGAGAGGTGGCTTTTATCTTTGTTGTGGTATCTTAGTTCTTTGATCAGGGATCAAACATGCACCCCCTGCTCTGGAAGCATGGAGTCAACCACTGGACTGGCAAGGAAGTCTCCATCTTTGATTTTTAATTCAGATTTCCCCAATTGTATATATACTTACTTTGTATGTTTCTGTGTATTTAGTTTTATACAGTTGTATCACATGTAGTTTGTATATCCATTCCTGGTCGAGAACCCTCACAATGCCCTTTTATAACCACTCCTGTAGTCCTGCCCCCAATTTCCCTAAACACTGGCAACCAGTAATCCATCCTCTTTCTGAAATTCACGTTCAGCTCTAATCCTAGTTCTAGTTCTTTTTAGATGCTCCTTATCATGTTGGTTTCCTGAAATCTGGCTTTGGAGGCTTCAGAATAATGTCAGAGTTTGCAAGAATTAGGAGACAGGAAGAAAAATCTTAAAAGTTTCTACCAAATAATTTCTGGCATGACTTCCTATTTATTTTGACTCCTAGACAGGCCTTGTTCTAATGCAGTTCTTGTCAAGATTGAACCATATGAAACTTTGACTTGGGTTTGGGGTTGTATATGTAATCTGTCAGGATATATCAGTAATCTGAAATTTTTTGGATGTTTATACTTCTTTTATCTCTATACTCCCTAAGGTTCAAAAAAAAAGAGCTGGCAAAAAACTTACAGCACTACAGTTATTTTTTGTTTGCTCTTCCCGGTGCATATTCTCCACGAACTGGCCACATCAGGTTTCCCCAAATAATGTACCGTACCCTTATATACTGTGGGGCTTCCCAGGTGGCGCAGTAGTAAAGAATCTACCTGGCACTGCAGGAGATGAAGGAGACACAGGTTCAATCCCTGGGTCGGGAAGATTCCCTAGAGGAGCGCATGGCAACCAACTCCAGAATTCTTGCCTGGAGAATCCCATGGACGAAGGAGCCTGGCCAGCTACAGTCCACAAGGTGCAGAGAATCAGACACACACATGCCCTTATATTCTGGAGAGACAGTGTCTGCAGAGCAAGGGACAGACATAGTTAGTGTTTAGGCAAAGAGATTTTCACCTTTGGAAGAGAAGAGACATTAGTTTATGTAGGACTTTTATCTTTTCTGGTGTATTCTAAGTAAAATCAATGATGAATATATTTTATGATGTGAAGCTATATATAATAGAAGAGAACAAGGAATTGTACAAGAAATCAGTAAAAATTATCATACACACTTGGCTGTCAGAAAATAATGATTTGAAACTTTTTCCATGTTTGGGCTAACGTTCTGATATGATGTACTCTTCTATCTAGTCTTTGGAAAACATTTCAGTATTGCAGTTTCAACTCAGTTACATTTCAAGAGCCTTACTGTTTTAGTAATACTACTTTTGGTTATAGATTTAAGATGATATAATGCTATGTTATATAATTTTTGTAGGGTAAATTCTGAGTAAATCCATGAACACTCTGTTTTCTCCTTTTATAGTCACACATATCATGAGTTTTGCTGATTGTTTTATTCCATGTTTATAATCTAACAATTTAATACTATTTTTAGTAACAATGAAATTAAATAAAGTAGGGCTTCTTGTTTCCCTTTGATGTGTTGATTTACTGTGCTTAGAATATTCATATGTGTCTACAGTTTGTAGTTTTATCAATTTGAAGGTGGTTGTTTTGGTTTTTGCATTTTTCAAGGCAAAGTTGAAATTTTTGAAGTTGTATCTTAAAATTCATGCTCTGCCTTACTTTTCGTAGTCACCACATAGGCAATTTATATCAACCCTTAAAAGCTATGAAGTAACTATATTCTTTCACAAATTGACAGTGCAATTGTTCTGATACAGAGAGTGACACCTCATGGTGTATTAACTGTGGAATGCACAGTATTTTTTTTTTTAATCAGAGTTTAAAGAAACAGATTTTTCTTTTCTTTCCTCATAGTGTTAAGCTTTGTTCAAAATGAAGCCCATAAATTTTCTCCATGCTGTAAGCTGGAGAATATGAATTAGAATTTGCTATTCTGGATTGTTACTAGAAGAAATCAAATGCTTTTCAAAAATAATCACTGGTGATCAAAATAGTTTTTGCCTTAATCACTTTATTAAATACTTAAAAATAATTATGTGGGCAATGATAAAAACAGTTTGTATTTTTTCACTATAAATAAAAAGAAATATGTGAATTTAATTTACAGGGTTAGTGAATATAGTTTTATTTTTATTACTGAATTTCTAGAAACATTAATAAAGAAATCAAAATCCAAATTTTCCTTCTCAAAGCAAATGCTGAAAGTTCTCCTAAGGTTTCTGAGAAGGGATTTTTTTTTTTTAATTTTCCTAAAAAAGAAAGGGATATCTCTTGTGCGAACATTTTAAATTTATGGTCCTTTCTGAAATCCTGTTTTGTTTTGTTTTCAAATCAGATCTTGAAAATTTTAAAACCAAAATGAGAAGTACAGTGTCAGTGCGTGAAGGCCAGGGAGTCGTCCTGCTCTGCGGCCCCCCGCCACACTCTGGAGGTAACAAGTGCTATGTTTTTGCTTCTTATATTTATGAAATAAGTTTCAGGGCAAGACCCACAGCATATGTGCTCTTATTGCTTCCATAAATTACCTTGAGAAACTTGATAATCCAAGCATTGTATTTTGCCAGCTGAGTTGGAATATAAGAAACTCAGTAAAACACTGTCTATCTAGAGAAGTTTACAAACATGATTTACTCATTCCAACAAGAAAGGTCTAAAGGCAGGCAAGATCAAGTTCATTTCACTTACCTAATGGTGCTGAACAATGCTTCATCCTTACACTATTATCATTTGTTATTCAGTTTTAGACCATGACATAAATTGGTGTCTCTGGGGTTTTTTCCTCTCTTTCCCTCTCTCTTTCTTTCTGTCTCTCCCCCCTGCCTCATACACACACACTTATACATGATTATTGATATATGCTGTTGGCCCTCTTGATATATATGTAATAAGTATTGAAAATGAAATATGTTTATATAGTCACATCATTTTTATTGAGGTGTTGAAATTGCAAATTTTATGCTACATTGGTATAAATTGAAATATTGCTGAAAATTCAGGAGCTTAATGAAATAGCTACAAGAGTGAAAATGATCTTCTGCACGTATGAAAATAATTTAATAAGCCCTGGTCCCTGTTAAGAGCCTGGAGTGCTGGTTAGATTTTCCTCTCGGGCTCCTGACCAGAGGGGAAACTGAAGTCTTCTTCCCATGAGAGTAAAGCTTATTCAAATGAAAACATGCTAGACTCCATTTGTTTCTTGACATCTGAACCAGTCCTTATGGCCCGTTGGTGACTTGGCAGTTTAAATCACAAAACCTTCAGCCCAGTAAAAGACATTTCCCGTCTTCAGTATCTGATCATTTGAAATGTCTGAGTCAGCTGCACACTGCAAATTTGGGGCTTCTCTGCCTTCCCTGCCCACGTGTTGGTGGGTATGAGTTTAAATCGGGCTCCCCAGTCTAATTCAGCAGTATGTATTTTGCTGACATCATGAAGTTCCATCAGATCTTTGACTTTGAAGGGAAGCATAGATTTTCTTGATTAGCAAGAAAAGCAACTGATCCCAAAGTGACTTGAAGAAAACAGGGAGTTTTACTGGCTCATGTAACTGGGTTGATCACGTGCTCTCTATAGAGCTGTGTGGCTAACGTGGAGATGTGCCACCCAGAACAACTCGCTGCCTTCCTGTGGGCAGTGGGGTCAGCCAGTGGGCTCCTGCTCTCAGCTCCTTCCCAGTCTCCTTGGCTGCAGGAGCCACTTGCCTATGGTCCCACCCTTCCAGGTGCTGCCTGCATCTGGTGTCTGAACAAGAGGAGGGTGTCTTGTGGTCAGCCATTTCTGCCTGTTAACACTGGGCAGTCCTGGTGAGCAGTGCTCAATCCAGAGCTACCTGCCAGGATGACCATGACTTTTTTTGGATGACCCCAATTTGACTTCTTTCTGATCTCAGATCCTGCTTCTGCCTCCTTGTATTCACAGGTTTTGGTCATTAATCAAAATCTTTTATCCCAGACTCTAGTCTTTGCTCCAGAGAAGGCAGTGGCACCCCACTCCAGTACTCTTGCCTAGAAAATCCCATGGACGGAGGAACCTGGTGGGCTGCAGTCCATGGGGTCACTACGAGTCGGACACGATTGAGCGACTTCACTTTCACTTTTCACTTTCACACCTTGGAGAATAAAATGGCAGCCCACTCCAGTGTTCTTGCCTGGAGAATCCCAGGGACGGAGGAGCCTGGTGGGCTGCCGTCTATGGGGTCGCACAGAGTTGGACACGACTGAAGCGACTTAGCAGCAGCAGCAACAGCAGTCTTTGCTCCCTGAGAACCCAAACTACTGGAACCACTAGCTTAGCCAGCTTCATAAGCAGTTTATCTTTCTTGGTATTTTTTGGCTCTGCTTCCCTCCGTGTTGATTCTTTTGTTCTGTAGACTCCCTGTGTAGCACAGGTGGCCCCTGGCAACTCCGGGCTCTCATGGAGAGCCTCTTGGACCAGACAGCCTGTTGCTCAGTGGCTCCTGATTTTAATTGGATCAGCCTTGCTTATGAGATTTTTTCCCTCCAGCAAAGGGCTGAAATCAGCTCCATCTAATGACAAGCACTGGGATAAGAAAGACATAGTTTTCAAAGGAAAAGGGTTTCCTTATGAGAAAAAAAAAAAGAAAAACAAGGGAGAGGGATGTGTTAGATTCCCACTAACCACTAAAGCAGTGTTAGAATTACAGCTAGTAAGCAAGTATCAAAACGACTAAAATTTACTGTTTAAATCAACATAAAATAGTAGCTGGGCAGTCTTGTCTATGATGTATTTGGGAAATGTTGACCCAGTTTATGAGCCTGCCTAGATGATCTTCTTTAAGTGCTTTTATGATGCACTTGCTGATGACAGAGGAGGGGCACTTTTAGTTGCACACAGTGAGAGTGTCTTAATAGGCTGTTGGATAAAACATTACACAAGATGAAACATTTCTACTGTCATGAAATTGGAGAACTGCCCACCAATCACAGCTCTCCTCATGTAATGACATACTGATTTCTCTCTGCCTTTGGTGACTTCATATAGTTCTCCTTTCATTTTTAAAGCTCACAGTCTGGGATGACCATGGAAGTCTGTAGAATTGTTGGCAAAGAAGGAAAGAAATCTGCCTGGATATGGTGCATTAGCTCTTAAGAACTCGGTGCATGCACCGGAGAACAAACAACTCAACAAAAGCATACTTTCCTTCATGCTAGGTTATGCAGGAAAATGAAAGGGACCAGAGCAACAGATTTAGACACCGAAAACAGAATTGTCATTGATCTAGGTCTACCTAATATTGTGCCTGCCAAGACACAATTTATATCCACTGCCCTGACCCCTTGGTTTGGGAGCATCTTGAAGACAGAGCCTGTGTTCAAGTTTGTTCTGCACCCAAGTGCCCAGCACAAGGCTGGTTTATAACAAGCAGTCAGTAAATAATAATTAACAAAGGAACATATTCATGAAATGAATAGAGGAATCTTTTTAGATTTGGCCAGTGATAAGTACTCTTTGACAATGCACTGCAAATCCTGTTTCTAGAGGTAGAAGCAATTAACAGCTGATATGCCCTGGGCATCGAGCAGACAGGTGCAGACATGGACAGATCACAGCAAACTCTGACCACAGCAACCCTGTCCACCCTGCTTCATTTCCTTATGGACTGGGAGACTTCTAATTCAGGGCAGGATATGAGGCAGCATAGAGCAGCTGAAGCCATGACCTCAGGGTTTATCAGCACGTGTGATGTGGGGCACTGGCTGCCTCGCTGCGATCCATTCTGTCTTCTTCCCATAAAGCTCCATCATCCCTCCAGGACATGAGTTTCCCTTTTCTGTCTTCACCACTGTGTTATTTTTACTCACTTTGCCATGTTTCTTCCATTCTACTTGGTCTCTTCTCATTGGTGAGAAATGTTTAATGTCACTATTACTTTCTGATTACTGAAGATACCCTCATATTTTATTCATCTGTCATATGCTCTAATAGAGTCATAGCCTGACAGAGTAGACACAGGGGCAAAATAATAATAATAGTAATGACAGTAATAATAACAACAAATAATAGTACCCTCTATTTACTGAGTGCTACTTAGTTGCTAAGCAGTATGCTGGCTCTTGGTGGAAATAAATCATCTTCTAGGAGATTCTTTTGATTAGAATTATGGAGAGGAACTGGATAAGTGACAACGGTGATAGATATGCAAGGGGAGAGCCTCAACAGGAGTCCCAAAGTGCGGAAACTGCATATGTTCCTCCTACTCCCTTAATTAATTTATGTATGCAGACAATTTATAGGAAAGTAGCAGCAACCTGGGGCTGCTTTGCTGAAGAGCAGTCCCCATTTATTTGATGCCATAGAAAGAAAAATTGTTTCACGATGGGTGACAATTAGAAATGTTTCTTGGGAGTCCGCATAATTCCTAAGCAATGCAGGCTACTCTCATTTGACAGGAGTCTTATCTCTCACTCATTCTGTGACCTTTCTGCCACTTCGTATTCACCATCATCTCTGCAGAATAATCCAGCACTTCTTTAAGGCGAATGGGATTTGTATACTCTTGAAAATTAACTGGAAGATCAGGAATTGGCAAGCCAAAAATAAGGTACCAGCCAGGGATTATCTGTGGCTTAATTATTATTCTAGTTACCAGTAGTGTGAAAAGCTGGGAATTAGTATAATTACCAGTCAGTTACTGATTTCACTACAAGACCATTAGAAATTCAAATGCACACAAAAAATTATCCTAGTATAAATAAAGATACAACACTGGTTTATGAGTCCTTCATGATAAGTACTAATTAGACAGGAATTCATAGGTTAATCAAGTTATTGCATACACACATGTTAACAAAGACTTGATTTTTGTCCAAAATGGCTGATGAGATTTATTCTGAATAAATAATAGGCCTGAGTGTTTCCCAGTGTTTCATAAGCAAATGACTGTGGTGTCTGATTCAGTTTCCCATGTCTGTGTTCTGTGAATATTCTTCTTGCAATAACAGCCCTGGATACTGCCATCCACTTAGAACAGCACAGTGTCTGAGATGTGAAAAGGAGAGAGTGGGATGCCAAACAAGTAGTGGAGGTTGAAGTAGCTTATCCTAAAAATTGCTTTGTAAATCCTGGTGTGACAGAGGTGAGAACTGTCAGCAACATAACCAGATGGCATGGGATTTACACCCTCTGTATCAACATCTTTTTATTTTTTCCCCCCTTTACTGAGGACCAGAACACGAAAGCTAACTTAGATAGTTTAGATGGGGGAACGTAAAGAAAAGTTTCTGATTAGGAATGTTCTGGAAAGATTTGTCCAGCTACTAGACTTTGTTTCAAGGGAATGAGGTATTACCAAGCATTTTCAATGTGATTTTGACCCCAAACAATAATTTCCCTAAATACGTTAATGTGTAATCTTAGCACTGTCTTGTCTTGGGCACTCATTTTTCCTTGAACTATAGTCTAATGTTCAGGTTTCTAATTTATGGAAACTTAGTAGCTGGATCCCAGGCTGGATCTCTGTGGCAAAGAATCGCCTGCCAATGCAGGAGATGTGGGTTTTATCCGTGGGTCTGGATCCCCTGGAGAAGAAAATGGCAATTCACTCTAGTATTCTTGCCCGGGAAAGAGGCGAGAAAAGAGTTGGTCACAAAGAGTCAGACACGACTCAGTGACTAAACAGCAACAATAGCTTTTTACAAAACTTTGAGGTAAAGAATACATAGATTGTTCATGGGCAAAATGTGCTTTCTGTCTTCCATGATATTTGCATCACTGGTCACTGTGTGAAAGGTTTTTCTGAGAACCCAGCGATTTCCCCTTACCTAAAACGGTGTATCTGAAAGTTGCACCATGGTACTTTATACTGTCACAAATTGTGAAATCAAAATACAACAGATTATCGGTGGGTTACTGAGGAGTAAGGCTCTAGCTCCACCACAAAATATCACTCCTCATTTAATGCCCCTAAGCCTGGAAGGCAGAGGTATGTTAACATGTCATGACAAAGAGTTAAGAGAACCCATCTCTAGACTGAATTAATAATATTTTTCAATTATAAAACTGTTTTTTGAGTATATGCCAATGTTGATGTGGCTGTCGACATTTTTAGGAGTCTAAATATTAACAAGTTCCTAGTGACATTTAGACAAGTATGTTCTGAATCTGTTGACACAAAAGCCTCAGTTACTATTTACATGGATAACAATGAAATATTTTAATCTCTCAAGGAAATACCTATTGTAGTAAATACTCTTATTCCTGCACATTCATTTTGCAGTTGGAAATGGAAATGAAAAACCCCCAGTTTCTCTAAATTATTTAAATGTGGAAACTGAATTAAAAGTATTCCTTGAGTCTGTCATGCCTCCTTACTTCATCCATCTATCCACCCTTCATCTGCCCACCTACCCATCCAACTATTTTATTCATGTTTTGATTTATTCATGCATTCATTGAGTATCTGTTGATGTAGGAAAGGTATTTATATCTTATAATGCTACTTTTACAGTAATAAAAATGGCCATTTACTTGAATAATTTTAACATTAAATAGAATAAAGTAGAAAGCATTACTGATAAACTTGATAGGAATGTATCAAATCAATATTTTTTGAACACCACCCAAACCGCTCCCCAAATGAAATTCAGTGCACTCATACTATAGGAAATAGGAATCCACCTGTCCTCAAGGGCTTATGGCTCCACTGGAAGGGAGAAGGTGGGGTTGCTGGTGACTGGTTAACACAGTAGTGACAGTAAGATAAGTGCTGTTATTCAGCTAGACGCTGAGCTTATTGCTGATGGCATCAAGGAAAGGGGTATCACTCTCATTCTGCACCGACCAGCTGCGCCTCGGAGCAATCAGGTGATCTGTCCAAAGACACACAACAGTAAATTTGACTTCAGACCTAGGTCTCTTGCTTCTTGATGGAAAATTTTCTTATGCTTACAGAAATTGGAGGCTTCAGTTTTCTGACTTACTGTCTTCTGCATTCTGGGACAGCATTCTCCAAACCCTTTTCCTAGATGCACTGATATAATTAAAATATTTTTTAAGCATCACCGCACAGTGCACACACACGCATATACACTGAGACAGACTTGCAGGCGTAGGGAGGACAAACCAGGCATCTAAGAACTAACCTCTGAGTCTCTGTTTCTTATGTGTAAACAGGGAATCATCCCAGAACTTACAGGGTGGTTGTGAGCATTTATGAAAATAATATATATAAATTTATGTCTGATTTATTTATATAGATCAGAATATGCTATAATCCTAATATGTTCACTGTGGAGAAAATATGAAATTAAAATAGCTAAGTGCATTTATGAAGAGGGTTTATTTCTATTTTCTTCTTGTACCCCAAGGCACATTTGTACATTTGTCTGGAATATTGGAACCCCATTTTAGAAAACATGGTTCTGGAGAGTGTTTCGGTTTCCTGCTTCCAGCCATCAGGGTCGGATTATCTGTGGTTGGAGACTTTAGACTTGCTGGTGTGTTGCTTAACAACACAGTGATACTTAGAGGATTAGAGATGGCTTTGAGGTGCCCGGCCTGTACAAGCATCAGTGACTGTCTCTCCTCCCGGGGATTCGCTCCTTCGCCTTCACAGCCTAGATCTGTACCTGGTATGTTCCAGCTAGTCTCAGCTGGTTAGCCCAGAGAAGGGCCAACCAGCTACTCTCCCCTAGAAGTTAGAAAATTGACCTGACAGGCTACAGTGTTTGAATTTGGAGATTTGAGACAGAACTTCCCTATCGTGCTGAGAAAGCTGATGCACAGAGAACAGAGAAGCAGCCCTTCAGAGGCTGAAAACAGAGGCCGGGGACAGAGTAAATAAAGGCTAAAGACTGCCCGGCTGCCGGCCCTCCAGCCTTCTTCCCTCGGCAGCTGCTTCTTGCCCTTTGTCGCTGTGAAGCAGCCCCGGTATAGGGATCTGGATTCTGTTCCCTTTGTTATTTTAAGCTGAGCCTACTGGGCTTCTGTTTTTACATCCAAGGGCTCGAGCTAATACAAAGGGCATTATGGTTAGGGCTACACCAGTGTGGAGGTGGAGAGGTAATGTAACTGATGCAAGGAGGAGAGGAAATTTAATGTAAAAAGTAAAGAAAGAGAAGCTACATGTCTGCACAATAGCCCCTGCGCTGTTCTAGCATCCTTTTGTGATTGAAGGCAGCGCAGAACGTACCGTAAGTGGTCCTGGAAGAAGACGGGTCACAGAAGGCAATTTGAAGAAACTGCATTTAGGGTTATTTACCTGTTGGTTCTATGAGTAAGTTTCCTGAAAATTTTAGGACTATCTAGGACTGCTCTGCATAAGTTTCATCACAGCAGCCTGAATTCAGGCTCACTCCATCCCCCCATTTCATTCTCAGATCCCATAAATGGTCTGCTATAGTCAGTCAGAAAATCATTTTCTCCCACTGGAAAGACCATAGTTTTCTTTGGTGTAATTCCATCCACTCACAAAGAGAAGTCAGAGAGAGCATTATGCTCATGAAAACAACAAAAAAATCACGTGTATGCTGGAAGTTTAAATCCTCTATTATAGCGATCGTGCTTCTATAAGAACTTAAAGATAGCAGAGCTCTGACGTTTTCTGCTTTAAGTAAAAATTGCAGTTACTTTAGTACAAATTGGGGATAGTAAAGGCTTTGATTCTTGACAGCTTAAGCAGAAATTAAGGATAATTATTACTTGGTGGGTTTTGTCAAAAAACAAAAACACAGTAACATTAGGCGAAACCTAAGAACTAATTTGTGTGCTAGCAAGAGAGTTAAATGCTCATTGACTTTCCATAAAAATGCATTTGTATGTACTAATGTTTTAATTAAGATTACATGAGCTACTATAACAAAGAAATCTGAAAATATATTAGCTCAAACCAAATCGTGTTTCTTGCTCAAAGTCCACATCATGTGTTTTTGATCGTAGGCCTCTGGCTCCATCTGTTTATGCCTCCATTTCAGCATCTAAAATTCATGGTGACTACCTCTGTCTTTGTAGAGTTGGCAGAGAAAAAAGGAGGGGAAAGTCCCATGGATGGTTTTTATGGACCTCTGACTGCAGGAGTTGGCACGTCACTTAAGTGTACTTTCTGTTGACTGGTTCCCAGTCACACAGTCACAGCGAGAGCAAGGGAGGACCACTGTGTGTCCCTGGGGAGGTGGGAACGGGGTTTCTCTGCCACACTTAGACACGTACTTTTGAAAATAAGTACAACCATGTTAAGACCAAAGACACATAAGGTGCAGAGTGTCTCAAAAGTCTCTATTTCATGAACTCTAGTGGCAACATAAGAAGCTCATTTTGGAGAACTTGTTGAAAATTCCACGATCCCACTCTCAGAGATTCTCATTCCTTACTGTGGAGTCTTTCCTGGGAATCTCTACTCTTTGGGCTTCTGCCTGCCAGTGCAGGAGATGCAAGTTGGATCTCTGGGTTGGGAAGATTTCCTGGAGGAGGAAATGGCACCCCCACTCCAGTATTCTTGCCTGGGAAATCCCATGGACAGAGGAACCTGGTGGACTGCATTGAAGAATTTCAGGAGTTGCATTTTGTTAAGTAGGAGATGTTGGACTTTGAAAGGAAAGTGGAATTTTTGCCTTGTACAGGACATTGATGTTCATTTATTTATAAGCTGGACGATTTCTATCTCAGCTCAATTTGTTCTTCATTAACATTGATCCTGTTAGAGAGTATGGCTGCCAGCGTGCCGAGGTGCATAGCGGAATATTCCCTGGAGCTCATCCACTTTACCACGTGTGGAGCAATTGATAGGTGCCTGGCAGTCAGCTGTGCTTGTTGATAATCACAGGAACTGAGCATTGGTTAAGTTTGCAGAGCTTTCAATCCTTGAGCATCTTAGCCTTGAGCAGTTTGCATTTGTTTATTGTTGTTATTGTCTGTGTTTGTGTGTGAGTGTTCATCTCAAGGGGATGTGCCCATCTGGAGTAGAACCCAGACTGATCTTGTCAGGAAGGAGTTTTAAAATCCTTCACCTCCCTTTTCCCTTTGAGGTCTGGCTCTTACTTAAAACCTATTTTTCCCTATTAACTTTAGGAAGTTTGACTTTGAAGTGATACCAGGATTTAAAACCAGGAAATTGTAGAATGACTAGTGTGAAGTTTTCTGTTAGATTACAAGAATCAGTTGATAACTGCATCAAAAAAAAAAAAATCACAATGATCATTTTGTGTATTGTCAGAGGTCTGCAGGGACCAGCCAAGTGGTTCAGATGAACGGGCAGGGCCAGATTTTGAGACTTGGACAACATTTTCCCCAGTAGCATATTTAAATCATTTCACAGCATCATTTACTTTATATGCAGTTTTTAAAACAGAAAATGCAGTTCTTTTCTGAGTTTATGGAGAGTTTATCACACATACTTTCCATTTGCTAGTTATAGTTCTTTACTGTGGCTTTTTACCTAATGTCCTCTTAAGTTAAAGTCATTAGATACAGACACACTTGGCATATTAAACACATACAAATATTTTTTTCTTTATTTATTTGAAATTTGCTCTGTATCAATCAAGCTTTTACTAAGTTCTGTTGCAGTAACAAATGACTCCAGAGTCTCAATGGCTTGTAATAATTTAGATTGATTTCCGATTTTGTAGACTCTATGCTGTGGGTTGGTTGCCGCTATATTCCATGAAAATGAAAGTCACTCAGTCATGTCCCACTCTTTGCAACCCCATGGACTATACAGTCCATGGAATTCTCCAGGCCAGAATACTGGAGTGGGTAGCCTTTTCCTTCTGCAGGGGATCTTCCCAACCCAGGGATCGAACCCAGGTCTCCCACATTGCAGACAGATTCTTTACCAGCTGAGCCACCAGGGGAGCCCAAGAATACTGGAGTGGGTAGCCTATCCCTTCTCCAGTGGATCTTCCCAACCCAGGAATCAAATCAGGGTCTCCTGCATTGCAGGTGAATTCTTTCCCAGCTGAGCTATCAGGGAAGCCCATGGCACTTACTTAATTTGGGAAAAAGCAGCCCCTGTCTTGAGATTTGTCTTTTTTTTTTTTAATTTTAGCTGTAGCAAGTCTTCGTTGCATCATGCAGGATAGTTCTTGGCGGTACACCAGTTGTCTAGTTGTGCGGCAGGCTTCAGTAGCAGTGGCGCGTGGGCCCTCTAGTTGTAGGTGTAGCACTCGAGCTTAGTTGCTCTGAGGCATATGGGACCTTAGTTCCCCAACCAGGGATCGAATCCACATCCCCCACATTGCAAGGAGGATTCTTAACCACTGAACCAACAAGGGAAGTCCCTGGGATATGTCATTCTCTTGGGAGAAAAAAAAATTTTTAAGACCCATTCAGCCTGTTCACAGGTGGTATATACATCATTTTTGCTCCCATTCTCTTTTGCAAAGCATGTACTATGGCCAGTACTGATCAAATGAGCCAGAAACCATTCTGTCACAGAAGGAGCAACAGATAACTTTAATAATAACGTAACTGACCATATATTTTTATTTTTTTCTTTAGCTTTTGGCCTTGTCATCTCTCTTTCAATTTCCCCAGATGTGATGACATCTAGATCCAACAACTAGTTTAAGATTTTCCGCTTTTCCAACAAGAAAATGTTTAAGCACAACAATATATCATGATGACAAATGGCACATGAAAGGTTCAAACCACCCAAAGTGTTCAAATGTTGCTTGTCTCCAGTTGATTATTTCCATGGGGAAAGCAAGAATATCTAGAAACTATATGTTGGCAAAATTTTCCAAAATGTTAGCAATGTGGATCAGACAGTACTTGGTGTGAGGGTGCCTTTAGCCTGTGGGTTGTAGTTAGAACTCTCTTCCTCAAGGACATTCAATGATGCTAATTTTTAAAAAAGTCTCATTCATTCAATAGTCCAAGGGGATGTATGTCTAAGATAAAGTTGAAAGTATTGTTTATAGCCTTTAAAAATTCATTTTTTATGAGATTCAGGAGTACATAAAACAATTCCAAACATGGCTAATTAAAACAGCTAATTATGGGCTCCTGGAGGCCTGCAGTGTTGGAAATAGCACTTCAATCCTTCTTTAAACAGTTTTCCAAATTCACTGTACATCCATTTTCTGAAGCACTTAAGCATTCTTCCCTTCTAGTCTGGTTTACATTATTACATTTATTAGCAAATGTTTTATGCCCCCAAAGTGGGGATAAACCAGTCAGCTATACACAGCAAAGTCATGAGGGTCTAATGTGTGAGGTTTTATTAGATTTAAGTACAA
This sequence comes from Odocoileus virginianus, assembly GCF_023699985.2. NCBI lineage: Eukaryota > Metazoa > Chordata > Mammalia > Artiodactyla > Cervidae > Odocoileus > Odocoileus virginianus. The sequence goes on from NC_069699.1 coordinate 24,574,333, forward strand.
ATTTTGTAATTTTTTGAGATTCCATTTGGTTTTATCTGAAAAGAAATGAACTTGGAAAGTCAGTAGTAAATGTCAGCTAAAGTTCAGTCGCCATAAAGAAGCATTGTATTCCCAAAAGTAAACATGATAATTAAGCAGTGTTTGTGTGCTAAGTGGCATCAATCTTGTGTGACTCTTCGTGAGCCCGTAGACTGTAGCCTTCCAGGCTCCTCTGTCCATGGGATTCTCCAGGCAAGAATACTAGAGTGAGTTGCCATGCCCTCCTCCAGGGCGTCTTCCCAACCCAAGGACTGAACCCATGTCTCCTGTGTCTCCTGCATTGGCAGGCAGGTTTATTACACTGGTGCCACCTAACTAGCTCTTCTGTTGTAGCTATGAGTATATAACTTTTTATTCCTAGTGTAAACTTTTATGTACATGTAGAAAGCTAAGGATTTTTCAGGCATTCCCTGATAGTTAGTCAGAACTCCACACTTGCACTGCCGAGAACCCCAGTTCAAATCCTCGTCCGGTGAACTAAAATTCCACCAGCTGAGCAGAGTAGCCAAAAAAAAAAAAAAAGACATTTTTTTTCTTGTGTTTCCAATATAATCTTAATGTTTTCAGTGAAATTACTATACTTGAAAGTATTACGTATTTTATAGCCCACTTTTATCACTTCTTTTAATTTTCCCTTTAATTTTCATACAACATCACACATACTGTTTGCACTCCCTAGTCTTGATCACCCATCACAGATAAGGACACCCCCGTCACGACCATCTGATGCATGGATTGATACATTATATACACTAGGGAGAGGCACTCCCTGTTTAACCTGACATGACTCCTTATTTTCTCTTATTTTTACTCATAGACCATTTGTTTGACACTGAGCAACATTTTTCACCATGTGTTCTTATGGAATAGTAATAGGCATCAAATAAAAGACTGAGGCAGTTTACAAAATTAAAAAAAAAAGTTTGCGAAAATGCTAGGAAGAGCAAAAGAAAGCATCTTTCTTTTATTTCTCAGAGCTTTTAATAGCACAGTGTTAATTTTATGTAACCTAGAGGAGGAGTCTAGTGTGCATGTTTTCCCAAACTGACTTGACAAGAGAACCCTTTATGTAGCATCTTGCAAGACCAGATATTCTGAGAAGTACACTTCAGGAAACACTTACATAGCTTAAGACCATACATACCAGAAAAATCTTCAAAATATACTCTGCCAAATGCTCTAAGGGTTTGTGAAAGTTTGGGATAGCTTAGTGTACAGACCTCACATTTCCCCAAAAGGGATCTTCCCAACCCAGGGATCCAACTCAGGTCTCCTGCATTATAGAATAATTCTGTCTTTACCAATTTTAAATGTTGTAGTTACACATGAATATTCTTTAAAGGTGGAATTCTGTGCTGACATATTATAAAAGAGAGGGAGAGAGGAAAGAAGGAGAGAAGGAGAGAAGGGCAGCGGTAGAGGACACGTATATCTTATCAGTGAGCAGGTGCAGTCAGTTCCCTGAATTTGTTCTGATTCATCTTGGCTGTAGAATTCTTAAAGTATTAGGGGGTGGAGTCTTCATTATATCATTATGAAAACTGGGGGAGAAAAATAAGTGTTGCTTTGACTAGTTAATATACTTCTAGCATTTTATAAATTCGATTAATTATGTGTGGATCACATTACATCTGTTACAGTAATAACAACAGGCTGGTGTTTTCTGGTGAGAAAACGAGTCCATCAATCATCTCTAATCATTGATCTTCAGATAAGGGGGCCCATGCTGGCTGGCTTACAGTAACCATACTATGTTTTGAAGACTACTGCCAAAACATATTGTATTCCACAAATCTCTTGAGAAGGCCTATTCTGTTTCTACTTGTGATTTGAAATGACATTTGAAGTGGTGATGTATGTAGACTTAACGCAATCTTTTTCAATCATTATGCCTTTAAGCACCACTAGCGTCCCTCAGGATTCTTTGACCTTTTTTTTCTGTATTATGCTTTTTTGACAGCTCAGAGAGAGAAGTGGTATACCTGACATCTGGTGGAAACATGAAATGTTAATTCTTAGCACATACTTAATATTGCCAACTGCTTTCCAATACTCATGTGAAATATTTTGTTTTTTCCCATGGCTATAACACACAATCTGTATGAGTTTTCTTAAACTAATGCTGGTATGCAGCAAAAGTTATTTTTTGGTTTTCCGTAGCTGTGGTTCTGAATCTTGGATTCCTTAGTGTAGATTAGTTGAGTGGCAGAGGTTCAAGAGTCCTTAGCCATAAAATGAGAGAATTTTGTCCTTTAGAGTACTAAAGTGGCTAATGCATGCGTATGTGCTAAGGTCACTTCAGTTGTGTCTGACTCTGTGTGATCCTGTGAACTGCAACCCACCAGACTTCTCTGTCCATGCCATTCTCCAGGCAAGAATACTGGAGTGGGTTGCCATGCCTTCTCCAAGGGATCTTCCCGACCCAGGGATTGAACCAGTATCTCTTGGATCTCCTGCATTGGCAGGTGGATTCTTTACTACTAGCACCACCTTGGAAGCCCCAGAATGGAGAATAAGGAAGGTTAAAGGAATATTAGGACAAGATGCAGATGCAAAAGAGGGTAAAATTAAGGCATTGCTAATCTTTCTATTATGGAAGTAGAACAGAGGCACAGTTACGTATCTCCAGTGGGCATTGGAATGTATCAAAGTTCCCATGATTTCTTTCTGATTCTCAGTGAAGTATTTTGGGGGTATATATTCCAAGCTACAAGGAATCATTAAGAATCCTAAGCTTAATTGAAAGAAATGGTGGTTTTCTAAAGCCAGGTCATTATGATCAGCCCATTGTGATATAATGAAGGAAATCTTGAGCAAGTGAAAGGAGCAGATGAAATGCAAAACTCACTGAAAATCCAAGTATCTCCAAGTTGGGAGAACTTGAAAATAATGCATGAATTAGATACCTAGTCGAAGGAAGGAAGCCTTAAAGACATGGCCTGGGAATTTCCATTGGATGTATTATGTAGAGAAATTTTAGAACTGAAAATGTGAGAAGGTTTTGCCCAAAGAATAGCATCTGTGTATACCTGGTGTTACATTTGTGACCCTCTGAGTCTTATGCACATGATTAGAGAATAATTCCTTGAATCTCTTTTACTAGGAGTTGAGACAGCTCACAGTGGCTTGGGCTTCCCTGGCGGCTCAGACAGTAAAGAATCTGCCTGCAATGTGGGAGACCTGGGTTCAGTCCCTGGGATGGGAAATTCCCCTGGAGGAGAGCATGGCAACCCGTTCCAGTATTCTTGCCTGGAGAATCCCCCTGAACAGTGGAGCCTGGTGGGCTACAGTCCTTGGGGTTGCAAACAGTCAGACACGACTGAGCGACTAAGCACAGCACACAGCACAGCAGTGGTTACTAGGACTGTGATAAGACATCCTGAAGAGGACATAACTTAAAACCATTTATATATATATATACATACACACATATATATAGACACAAATTTATTTAAAAATTTGTATCATATAAGACTGATTCATGAATGAGAACCTTTATACCTGGAATTGAAAAAAATGTAATGGAGTAGGTAAATGTATACACAATCATACTCTATCTTAGTACTAGTAGAGTACCAGTAAGAGCTTAGGGAAATAACCTTCACATGGTCTTTTGAACAATGGGGTGTTGCACTGGAAGACTGAAGGGCAGATGAGTTCTATGAAAATTCTTTTGGAATCGGAGAGTGCAAGAGCCTCCTTTGCCGGGTAATGGCCCTGACTAAGGGAAAGGAATTCTTTAAAAAAGTCACGTAGACAATTCCACGTGGGAAATGAGGGACCTTCTCCAGAGAATTCCAAGTCTGTTTACAGAGGTTCAGCATGATCTCTGTCAGGATAGGGGGATGCATTTGAATGTGCCTTTGGGAGAATGTCTCCTCCAATCTGGCCCAGTTTGGAAATGCGTCAAGAGACATTCAAATTGCAGGTTGGTTTCAGGTCTCAGTTGTGTCCCCTCCAAGGACAGACAAAACTTCCAAGTACAGTTGAAAGAATGGAAACATGCATTGCCTCCTGAGCGTGCCCTATTATTGTCTGTCTTATTTCTGTGATACCCTTTAAAAACCAGCCAGTTACTGTACTAGGGAGATAATCCAGGGATAAGACTTACTCAGTGCAAACCTTTTATTAAAGGCCTACAGTGCTTCGTTCTGGAGACTTTTGTTTTCCTTTTTTTAAACTCTTAGATCAGATTTTCAAAAGCACATCAGAAATATTCCTAGTCTTAAATCCAGGGATTTATATAACACAAAGTTGCAAGACCAGTGGGAAATTAATTTCCTTTGAAGCACATGAGCTTGAAGTTTGCATCCTCCCACCATGGAGCGAAATTTATTCAGTCACTGTTGATGACCTCTTAAGGTCCTTCCTACCCCAAGTTATAAGCTGACTGCAGGAAGCCAATGATTGCCTGGGCCATTCTGGCTAAGCTAGAACATAGCAGGTCAAAGAAAGGTTAACTGGAGACTGGTCACGTTGCTCACAAACACGAACCCCCATTGGAGAACATGTCTTGTATGTACATGGCATTTATGATATGCATCCTGTATAGTTAGGAGGGAGAATATGATTCCTTTAAATGTCAGTAAGGTATTATACTTTATCAAGCTGCTGTTGTTCAGTCAGTAAGTGTTGGCTGACTCTTTGTGACCCCATAGCTGCAGCATACCAGCTTTCCTGTCCTTCACTGTCTCTCGGAGTTTGTTCAAACTCATGTCCATTGAGTTAGTGATGCCAGGCTTCCCTGTCCTTCACTGTCTCCCAGAATTTGCTTAAATTCACGTATTGAGTTGGTGATGCCATCCAGCCATCTCATCCTTTGTCGTCCTCTTCTCCTCCTGCCCTCAGTCTTTCACAGCATCAGGGTCTTTTCCAGTGAGTTGGCTCTTCGCATCAGGTGGCCCAAGTATTGGAGCTTCAGCTTCAGCATCAGTTCTTCCAACAAATATTCAGTGTTGATTTCTTTTAGAATTGACGGGTTTGATCTCTTTGCTCCAGCACCACAATTCAAAAGCATCAATTTTTTAAAAGCCATCGTTTTGACTACAGTGACCTTTGTCAGCTAATTGCTGTCTCTGCTTTTTAATACGCTGTCCAGGTGAGATATTTTGTCAAGCTGAGATATCTTTAAATGGATATCTTTGAATGGATGCAATGTGTGTTATATTTTACCATCAAGTATTTGTTTATTTGTATTCCAAACTTGCTACTTAAAAATCTTCTTTGGGCACAAAAAATTCTGGGTCTTTTGCGAAGAACTTTTGGCATGTGTTATTCTTCAGTTTATTGTTTCTCTGAAGTTCCACAAGGCTTTATCTTGAGCTTTACATAGAAAAGTATAACAAATTCCAGTTGATGACTGAAACTGAAAGAAGACTTCCATGTTTAGTTGTAAAGGACAATACAAGACTCCTTCCACTCTACCACATTTTTCTGTAAACCTCAGCTCTCAGATCTGAGAACGAGATGCTAAGACAGGAACTTTCATTTTTCTTTTGTCCCTTTGTATATTTTTCAAGATACAATGTAGGAAATGAAGTAGAGTTGTCATTTTAGCCCTGAAAAAGAATTAATAAGTTCGTGTTCACTGCTAAAATTCTATATATCTTTTCTTTATTGCTTTCCTCCTCTGGCAGAAAAAAAAAAATTACTAACAATGAGAAATAATGTAGCTGTTATATTTCAGCTGTTTGTTTCCTTCCTGTGTGCATGTGCACACATTGCTTTTTTGCAAAATTGTAGATTTGCTAAGGAAGGGAATTGTCTGGATGCAGGAGAATGGCATGCATGGAGATAGTCTTCACTAAATATAGTTAAACTAAGGAGCATATTGAAAAGTAAGATTTTTAAAGTAAATCAAGCTTTTCCCTTGAAGATACTTTAAAAAAAAAGAGTTTGTGTTTTTTTTTTTAAGGTGTTAAAATCAATGGTGCTTGTTATAGAACAGAGAAAATTTAGCAGGTTTAAATCACAGAGGTAAAATTACCCATATTACCAAAATAGCCATCATTTTGGTCTATTTATTTTATTTTTTCTTAACATACTTTGTTTCATAATCGAGAGCAACTACACTGACATATTTACATTTTTTCTACTAATGTTGTAACATTTCCATGTTAGTATAAACACTTTAGAAACAATCTTTTCTCATTGAAAATCTTTAATATAAAAATAATGAGTTAAATCATTCCTTATATTTTAAGATGAATATCATTTTATTTGTCATACATGGCACATTTTTGTACTTTTTATCTGATTTGTCACCTTTTATTATTTTATTTAGTTGGTTTCATTCTTGTCTCCTTATTTTGCTTTATTAGAGTGTCAGAAATTTTATATAGTAAAATCCCTTCAGTTTACATGTAGTGTTCTGTTTTGAGTGTCATTTTTGATAAAGTCTCCACATTATAAGTATTTTCAACTAAATATGTATTTTTTCAGATCTTTATGCTCTTTTCAACTTTAATACTGATCTATCTAGAATGTCTTTGCTGTAATGTGTGAGAAAAGGACTTAGCATCATTTTTGTCACATGAACAGCTATTAATAGTTATCTCAACACACTTCAATGACTAATCCATTCTTTCCTCTGCTTCTTTGAAATTCCATCAAAATTGTATTAAAATATCATGTAGATTGATTGTACATATATACATGCATGAATCAGTTTTTGAACTCTTTATTCTGTGTTACTGTTCTGTTCCTACAGCATCACCATATTTAAATACTGTATCTATTTTAATCCCATAATGTTTTAATAATTTGTGGGACAAATCCTATTATACAATGAGCCAGAAAAGAAAAAAAAGTCTTTCAAACACATTCTTCTAAATGCCCATCAGAATCATTACATTTAATTTTTTTTAATTTACATTTTAAAAAAACATGGTGACTAAATTAAAGAAGGTTACCTAGTTTTCCATATTTATTTGCAAATTTTCTGGCCACTAAATTAGTGTCAGTGAATTCTTGGGTGACGCTCTCAGAAGATACTGTCGGAGCCATTTTTTAAATACACCTGGAGGAGAATTCCATTGCTCTTGTGTAACTTGGGCTATGCTTTCTTTTATTCTGATAGATAAATTCATCATGGTTTTGTTTGGTCATTTAGATTGTTTGGACTTCTGCTGTTATAATGCTGTGATGAATTGCTTTTGAGTGTAAAATTTAGCTCATATTTGGGGTTATTATAAAAGATTTTTCTATATTTGAATTCCCTTTCAAGACCACAAGTAGTGAGCCTGATGATAACAATTTTTGTAGTTGGAATATGAACCATTCTTATTTAATCTATCATTTTTTCTCTTCTTTTCCACTACTTTAAAAACATCCCATCAAACAAACAAGCAAAAACAAATCAATATCTCAAGCAAACTATATTGTTTCATAACCATGTCAATATTTTGCAGTAGTATGCTATTGAGAAGTCTAGTTACAGATGACAAATCTTGAGATCTTTATAGACTGACACAATATGTATGTCAGAGCCCTAGTCAAACTCAGGTTTTTTGATAACTCTGAATTGTTCTTTTCAGTACAGGATGCTGTCTCCTGGGTTCTTTTAAGAACATGATGAGTTCTGTAAGGAAAAATATGTGTTAAGCTTTTCTTAAAAAGAAACAGACTTCAATTTTAATTGGGAGGAAAAGGTGACGTTGTAGTCAAAGAGAGTCAAGCATGGAAATGAGTTATCATATTCAGTGTCCCCCAGTTAGAGAAACCAGACTAATGGACATTGAGGAGATTTAGCCATCCTCCTTTTATTTGTCCAGTGAGTACAGCATCACTGTCTTACTGAAAAGGCATAGTAAATAATTACCGAATTTACAAATGTTTTGTGAGTTCACTTTCACCAACTTCAATTAAGAAAGAAAATTCCTGTTCCCTTGGTATTTTTTCTAAAATGGAATGGACCCCTTATAGAGTAAACTTAACTTAAAAGTTAGGTAATTGTTTACTTTGTATATATTTATTTTTTGCCTTTAGTGTGAGGGGAAAGGATCTTATCAAAAAGATAAGTCTGAAATAGTTTATAATGTGTAAGTGGGAGCCTTAGACATTGGTCTAAATAATGAAAGACAGAGAATGGTGAGCCCATCACAGCCAAGTGAATGAAAGTATTGGGTTGACCAAAGGTTCAATTGATTTTTCCCATAAGATGTTAAGGAAAACCCAAACGAAGCTTTTGGCCAGCCCCATGTTAGGAGCTGAGACGAGAGAAGATTTAAGAAAGAGGCAGCTTGTGAAAGATTGTTTTACTTGATGAGAAGTAGGAGATTCCTGGCAAAGTGGCCTTGCAGAATTAGGGCATGGAGTATCAATAAATCTAGACAAAGGAGAGAAACAAGAATCGGAGGAGAATTAATTGAACTCCTTACATTAATGGGTTTAGTGGCAAACAAGAAGAAGGAAGTCAGAATATTTCTGAAAGCCTAGGAACTTCTGTTTGATTTCATGATCACGTTGAACAGGCTCCTATTTCCTGTGACATTTTTCTGAGTACATGTTTTTGAAAACAAAACAAAACAAAAAACAACACTGAAATTATGCAATATTGAACACCCACTGCTTTGTGGTATGTTGGGGATGGTGGTAGAGGGCAGTCAAACATCAGGTTAAGATTGAACTAGACTTTTAAGTTCCTTCTGATTGTATTGCCTTGCTTTCTACTGAAGAACTAGAATTTCTGAACTTGTCTGTTGACATCAAAAAGTTTCTGGGTGGAGTCAAAATTCTGCTTTCAGTCCTAATTAAACCTCCTAGGACCTTATGACCCTGCATGAGGTCATCATGTGACCTCCAGACTCCTCAGGCTGAGAGAATGCGTGTGGGTGTGCTATGTTCTTCTCTACCCTTCTTCTGACCTCAGCAATTCCACTCAACAAAGGCTTGGACATCTTTTAATTTCTCCAGTTCTCCTGGAAACTGCCAGTGTCTGTACCTGAGGCGTCTCCTCTCAGATTTCCCATTTCCACTATAGCCTCTCCCTACAGTCCTTGTCCAGAGTAGCCAGTTATGGCTTTAAAATGTAAATTCAGTCACCTTACTCTCTTGCTTAAAGCCTTCAACAGCTGCTTATCACAGATAAAGTCAAGTTCAGATTCTTGTCTTGCCCACACAGCGTGGAACATCTGGTATCAACTCAGGTTAGGACACTCTCCCATTCCACTCGCCAACATTTCCTTCTGCCCAGACCTGCTCAGAACTTTCGGCATTTAGGGCTGTTCCTTCTGCCTATAATATTCATCTCTCTCTCGCTCTCTCTTTCTGAAAAGAGGAGAGGAAAAAAAAGCACAGACCTTAGGGGTTCCGGGACATAGCCATGGGAAAGCAAACATAAACCCAAGAACCCTTTGAAGTCTCAGATGTTACTTTGAAGATTCTTGCAGTTTTTGCCTCCTGCCCCATAGTGTATCCACACAGTAAGATAGATGCCTTGGAAGATGTGCAGTGTGTGCCCCAGAGCCTCACATATCCCCAGAAGCCAGGCTTCTGCTTCTGAGGAGCATGCCCTTCAGTCTAAGAAACATAAAAGATCTTATATCTTTTGCAGAGTTTATCCTTAGGAGATGAGCTTGCTTCATAAGAGCTTCCCAACCACAGCCTGTTGCTTGAAAGTAAATATAGAAGGCTGATTGATTTATTGTTGTCGTTCAGTCACCAATTCGTCTCCAACTCTTTGTGACCCCATGGACTGCAGCACACCAGGCTTTCCTGTCCCTCTCCGTAGAATGATGATACGAAAGCTTAACTGTTGAAGAAAGATGAGCGTGGTTAGCAGAGTGGGCTCGTCTGGGAAAATGACTTACTGAGGAGCAGAGTTGTGGGGTGTGGGTCTGAAAGGATGAGGTGCACTCGGGGCTTAGGGAGCGCTGGGAGCGCTCATCACAGCGGCTTCGGCTCTGTCCCCGAGGCTCCCTAGAGCATCGCTTAGCATCCGCTTATTACATCATGTTAACCAATGCTTTTGCTATGAGAGTTGTGTTCCTCCGAGTCAGTATACAGAGAGAAGTGTGTCGTACATTTTAGAATGGCTCTTACAAATACTGTAATGTTTAATTAGGCTCCTAAATCAGCTCGTTTCAAATACCTGGGATATAAGATTAAAGCATTCGAATTCAGCTAGATGGATTAATGACCTGTGGCTTAGAGGTAAATTGGTAAAAAAAAAAAAATTTAAATACTGGTTTCCTATTTCTTTTTGATCTTGAGCACAAGCTTTTATGAAAACTAATTTGGTTACAATAAGAACAGTTTGAATCCCTTTTTTAGTATAAACAGTTTAAAAAGTGATTAAAGAATGCATTCTGGGTAGTGATTGAGCTTCAAGAATAAATTAAGTTGAATCTCTTTTTAAGTAGTGGAACCAAAATACATGAAGCCTTTGTTTGTTCTTGATTTTTTTGTTAATAACTGAGTTGGTCTCTTGGTGGTCAGGCACAAATAACCTTGGAGTTAAGATGCTTTTTTTTTCTTTCTATTACAAGGTCAGACATTTAACCCTCTTGAGTTTTTCTTCTCTCCTCACCTTACATGAACATTAATACATCTTTAAGAGAAGTAGTCAAAAGTCTGACTGTCTTCTGACTTGGAAATTCAAGGTAGAAGGAATCTTCCTTTGCTTTGATCTCATAACAGGTACTAAACACTGATCAATAAACTTATGGAAACAAATATTATAATAAAGTTCCCTTTGGTATATAGATAAATTCTTAAAATGTCATTGCTAGATTCCTGTAGGAATCTAATCTAATCTAATATTTTCCACGGAATTAAAATTTTATGTATACCTATGTAATCTGAAGTAATCACTAGCACTGATTTACAAAGCTGAGTACCCAGAGCTTTTATCTTCTCCTTTGTAAGATCATTTGGTATAGCATACATGGTAATCTGAATCCTTAAACAGTCTCTAATTCTTTAAGAGTAAACAACTAGAAAGGAACACATGTGTTGTCATGGTTGCAGAGAATTGTTGATCACGATTACACTTTTAAACCTGAATTGGCATGGTGATTTTCACAATGGCCTGCAATTACACATTCGTATAAAACTTCCCAAAATAAGTCTTTCTCAAATAAAAATTTTCCACACTGGAGCTGTACAAAGGATTATTGTTTTGCACGCTAAAGAAAATGTGTTAATTACTTGGAAGCAGATTCTAATTGAAAGAGTAATGGAAGGTATAGGACTTCTATCATGACCCCAATTGGGATGGTGCTCTTGTTTCAGAAAGCAATCTCACAGCAGCTCTGAACTTCAGTGTTCCCATCTGTTAAATGGAGATGATTGTGAACACCTCCTGTTTGAAGATAAACAAATGGGAAAGTTAAAAGAAAAAGTAATGGGATCTTTGAAGGAGAAAGGAAGAGACTTACGTTAAATTGGAGAATCTTTGTGTAAAATTTACTTTCAAATTTTAATTAGATGCTTCATTCAGAAATTTATTTTTAACCATTTAAACCCAGTTATAAGTCTCTGTCCAGAGCAGTTTAACTTTTCCAATTTTGTGATGTAGCCAGGCATAAGCAAATGAGTCAGGAGGTTTTGAGACTTCTCCAATATCACTTGTTCGTTTAATTCAGCAAGTGTTTATTTTACTCTGTGCTGGGCTCAAAAGATATAACAGTAAAGAAGACATAATTGTTGCCTTGATGCTGCTCATAATCTCGGGATAGAGAAACATGTGAAAAAGAGACCTTTAAGCCACATGATAAGCAGTGAATGGAGACATTTACAAACTGCTCTGGGGGTGTACCGGTGGGACTCACAGGTTAGCAAGGGTCTAAAGTTTCACCATTACACAGCATTCTGTAAAACCTCTCTTATCGTATGACTCTTCATCATAGAAACTCACTATACTGAAAGTTAGTTATTTAAGAATAAATTTAAATAAATAAATAAGAGATACACATTACAGCAGTCGAGCTAGATCATTTTTTAAAGTGTAGACAGCGGCAGTAGGGGAAAAGAGGTAGTGTTTTTTGAACCTGCATGCTAAATACTTTTCTGTTCATTTCCATATTTTACTCCTGACAAAAAACCTCTTAAGTAAGAAGTATTCCATTTTTCAGATACAGGAAACCCTGGCTCAGAGCGGTAAAAAGTTGCCCAAGATTGAGAAGGAAGTAGCCACCATAGGTTTGGCCTAGCTTGGTTTTTATTTGTTTTTAAATAAATCAAGCACTTATGTAAGCCTTACTAAACACAAGACACTATTGTAAATGTTTAATAAATCTGTATTTATTAGGAGTCAGACTCATATGTTTTGCTCTGATTTCAGTGTCTTTCTAATTTCCGTGTATATGGGTGGGTGTGTGTGTGTGTATGTGTGGGTGGGTATAATAGAGTAGGCAATGATGGATGCTTAGCATACTGATGATTGCAGAAAAGCTGAATCAAGCCAATTTTGGTTTTATTTTTTCAAAGCATGTGTGTTTCCCTCAGTTGCTCATTGGATAGAGCAGTTCAAGTGCATGAGTTCTTATGTTTCCTGACCTCTTACCCCATCCCGTGTTCTGGGGCCACAGAGGACAGTGCTCCTGATCTGAGATGCTTTGGGTCCGATAGGAGAAACAGAAAAGGACATGACCAATTTGCAGGAAAACAGAATAAACAGGATAGGCCTGTGTTAGCATGTGTATCTAATCTAGATTTCTCAGGCCACTCAGTTAATTACAGTTGTTTTGATAGTTATATCAATTTAGATTATTTGCATTTTTATCTTATTACATTATTAACATATGTTTCATTTTTATTGTACATTAAACATTTTCTTATATTATTTGAAAGAATGAGAGTTCTATATTTATAGATTCTTTTTTTCTATGAGTTCAAAGCACTTCCGTGCATATCAAATTATTAATCATCACTACAGAGTAACAAGGAGTGATTAAAATCATATCTTCTTTTAAAATTAGAAGCCACTGTTAAAGATGAGAGAGGAATCAAAGGTTTTCTTAATTGTGATGGTTATTTTAACATTTATTGCAAAGGCTTAAAAACTATCTTCACCCTTTATTATTCCACACCATCTTTTCAAATCAAATAGCTAAAAAGAGAGATTAACTTCCCATTTAATATTTGAGAAAAATTATTTATAAAATAAACATAAATATGGGGGCTTCCGTCATGGCTCAGCAATAAAGAATCTGTTTGCCAATGCAGGAGGCACAGTTTTGATCCCTGGTCTAGGAAGATCCTCTGGAGAAGGAAATGGCAACCACTCCAGTATTCTTGCCTGGGAAATCTCTCAAGGAGCCTGGTGGGCTACAGACCATGGGGTCGCAAAGAGTCAGACATGACTGAGCAACTAAACAACAACAAACATAAATATACTTATCTCTGTGTTTACTCTTCTTTGCTTCTTCTTCTTTTTTTAACCATGCTTGTCATTATCTTCATAATGACTTTTTACTGTTGGCCAGACATAATGAGGTTAGATGTCACGTGTCCCAGTGTCAAACAACAAATTCTTTGTTATTTCATTCTTTGCTGCTGCTAAGTCACTCAGTCGTGTCCGACTCTGTGTGACCCCACAGATGGCAGCCCACCAGGCTTCTCTGTCCCTGGGTTTTCCAGGCAAGAACACTGGAATGGGTTGCCATTTCCTTCTCTAATGCATGCATATATGTTAAGTCACTTCAGTCGTGTCCGACTCTGTGCGACCCTCGGGACAGCAGCCCACCAGGCTCCTCTGTCCACGGGATTCTCTAGGCAAGAATACTGGAGTGGGTTGCCATTTCCTCCTCCCATTTCACTCTCTACCAGATTAAAATAATAAATCTTCTATTTCTGTTCTCTAGGAGCCTTAGAATACATTGCTTGAGAATCACATTTTTATATTGCTAGATGCTTAATTAACATCTGAAAAGTTAATATATTTTATTAAGACTATATAATGTTCTCACTAATCAATCCCAGGCTTGTTTTTTTTTTTTTAATAGCTATTAACTTACTACCCTTTACTACCCTTTGAGTTTTTACTTAAAAATGAGAACAGTTTGTCCTTAAATTTAAATCTCAAAATCCCTTACCTTCTGTAGACTCATTTCAATAGTAATTTCAGGTGAACATCTCCACAGACTGTCTAATGAAATAAGTGTATTATTATTATTATTATTATTTTCAGCCTTTCCCATGAGGAGGAAGCAATTTTCTGAGCTCTCTCAGTGGTATGTCTTAGTCTGCTACACAAATTCTCCTCTACCTGATTTGGAATATTTTAACTCTTTGTTATTAATATTATTTTAGAATGCACTTTTATGATGTTCTAAATGCTTAACAATTGTTTTACTGGGCTTCCCAGCGGGTGCAGTGCTAAAGAATCTGCTTGTTGGTGCAGGAGACCCAAGAAATGCAGGTTTGATCCCTGCGTTGGGAAAATACCCGCGAGGAGGAAATGGCGGCCCACTCCAGTATTCTTGCCTGGGAATTCCATGGACAGAGGAGCCTGACAGACTACAGTCCATGGGGTCACAAAGAGTCAGACACGACTGAGCGACTAACACAACACTTTTATTACTATTAACCTCATGAAGGCACATCACCTGCAGTTGTGCTTGCCATATGCCATTCGTTGATGGCAACTTAAAGGTTAGCTTCAACAGTAAAAATTCTGCAAGTGGAACAGGAAAACTGCTTTGTCTGGCAGATTTTGAATCACAAGGCTATTTCCAGCCCTTTCTCCATCTCTGACCTCATCTGCTTTCCTTCCCCCTGTTCCCAACCTACACCCACTGTGTTTCAGCCACGCTGGTGAACTTCCCTGTCCCTCTGCACAGCGGGCCTCCGTCCCGCCTGAGGGCCGTTGTCCTCCGCCTCGTCCTCCCCTGTCTCCTCAGGGCCTGCTCCTCCGTGTTAATCACATCTCAGCTTGTATTACCTCAATAATACTCTTCTTACAAACCGTCAATGAGGGGACAGCCACACACTTTGAAAAATGTACCCCAGGAAAGGAGTGATGAGTTTAAGAGGAGGAAATTCAGAAGCTTTAGAGTTATGTGAAAAGATTTCCTAAATTCTGAGATGTCAGGGGATGTAAATATACAAAACAACAGTCAAATGTGCAGTGCTGGTGGGAGTGCAGAGTGGAATGTGTTCTGAAAAGTAGTCTGGCATTGATCAAATTATTCTTCCTATAGATGCACATAGTGACTTACTGCTTCTATTCATGACTTTTCTTTAAAAAATTCATATAGCTCAGTAAATGTTAATGTTTGAGGATGTCCCTTTCTGTGTTCTTTAGATGACCAGAATGTTGGAAGCAACCTTAGACCCATTACCAGGTTAGAGAATGAATAAAACTATGGTTATGCACATCACGGGGTATGTACAGAGGTTAGAAAACATAGGTAAATAGTGTAGTAGAGAGAGGTCTTAAAATAGTGCCTGGTGGGGAAAAAAAAGATATATAGCATGCTATTAATATCATTTATGAAAAACTAAAATACGTGAACCAAATCTCTGGACATGTTCTGGACTTTGATCTTGGTGACAGTTGCATAGGTATATACAGATATAAAATGCACCCTGCTGTGCATTTAGGATGCTGACCTCTGTAGGTGAATGCTAAACCTCAGTTCAAAAATTAGGGGAGTAAACCCTGTTCCTGACCACCCTGACCCTGTGAGTTCTCTCTTACCTTCTGACACTTTCTTCGTAGTAGCTCTCATCAAATGATATTCTTCTGATACAGATTTTTGTGTCTGTTATGAAAATACAGGCTCCCTAAGAGCAGAGTATTCCTCTAACTTGTTGGTCACCATACACTCACACTTATACTGGCACTGAATTTCTCTGTCTTCATGGACTATGCAATATCCTCTCTACCCGATACCTAATCTTTCCGCTTTTGTTACTGAGGTTTATATAGCATGTATTTTTATGATGTTCTGAGGATTTAATGATGCCTGAATAAATGTTTGTTGGGTGAATTGGAGGAAATAAGGAAGGAGAGAAGGAGTGTGGAAAAGATGGAGGGTAGGAGGGAAGCAGGGGAAAAAAGGAGTAAAACAGGAAGGAAAGAAAGAAAGGAAGAGAAAGGATGAAGTGTCAGTAGGACAAGCAGAGCTATGGGCCTTCCAGCCTCGCCTGCTCACCTCTAATTCTCTTCACCGGCAACTCTTCTTTGTCTAAGCACAGCCCTTTCCATTGGAGTAATGCTGTCTAATTTATCTCCCCTGAATTAAATATTCCACATTACCGGATCCTGATATAGACTCTGTCATTTTTTTCTCCCCTCAATCCTTCCTTAATTCCCCTTCCTCTTAACTTTGTCTTCATTCCTTTTTTCCATCCCTTCTCATCCTCTCTGTCATTCCACATCCCATCTCTACTTACATGAGTAAAGTCACTTAACAATTCTCATCAAAATTGGAGGGCACTGTTTTTCTCACCAATCTAAGTAGGAGAGTGCAAAATAATAGTACAAGTTAAAAAAAATAGGCTAATAGCTAAAGTTTATTGAGCATTTAATTTGAACCACTGAAGTATGTTAAGTTACTTAATCTTCACAACAACCTCATAAAGGTCAGGGTATATCTTCATTTCACAGTTGGGCATGGAAGCTCAGAGCAGTTGATGAGCAGCAGAGTCAGAGTTGATGCTCTTGAGCACTACTTAAAACTGCCTCCTAACCCAGGAAACAAATATTTACTGTCTATAAAAACATCCACATTCTTTGCAGTTTTTATGCCCGTGATATGGTATGCCTCCATATGTTCTTTAATCTGAACCCATATCACCCTAAGGAGGAAACATGCAGTTAGGCACACATAGATTATTCATGCGCAGCCTGTTTCCATTAAGCAGGACTGCTAACTTCAGTGTAAATCCCAAGATGATCATAATGTTTTATTGGGCTGCCAAATCCAAAGTTATTAAAACACCTTCATTCATATCACAGGTTGTTATGTGTTTAATTCCTCTGGTAAGACCCATCTCCGGTAATTCATGACCACGAATGGGCTCTTATTATACTTTAATAAATAGCGTTGTGGCAGAGAAACTAATAAATGTGAGAGGAAATGCTTTCAGAGCGCAGGATGCCTTTATAATCCTACTTGTTCACCTACATTAGCATGTGTATCATATCTCTGATTGCTCAGTTACGTTTACCCATTTGTCTGAACACTGCTAAATTCTGACTTTTATTGTTAGCCCATTACCAACTTTACAATGGTGTAATTTGTGTCAAGAAGATGTCTGGATGTGTTAAGTGGGGACCTGAAGAACAGGTGAGTGGATGGATCCTGTGCACTAGGAGAGGCATCAGGCTGACCCAGGTCACCTGGTAGGCTGAGGCTGGTCTGATCATGACAGTGATGACCACGCTGAGTCACTTCAGTCATGTCGACTGTTTGTAACCCTATGGACCGTAGCCTGCCAGGCTGCCCTGTCCATGAAATTCTCCAGGCACGAATACAGTGCTGTGCTGTGATTAGCAGCTCAGTCCTGTCCATGCTTGTGACCCCATGGACTGTAGCCTGCGAGGCTCCTGTGTCCGTGGGGATTCTCCAGGCAAGAATACTGGAGTGAGTTGCCATGCCCTCCATCCAGGGGATCTTCCCAACCCAGGGATCGAACCCAGGTCTCCCACATTGCAGGCAGATTCTTTACCATCTGAGCCACCAAGGAAGCCCCAGAATACAGTGACCTTGTGCAGTTCTCAGAGGAAGGACTCCTTTCCTTCTGTGACTTCCGCTCTGTTTCCAGTGCCTGATTTTCCAACTGGGCTGGAGCTTCTAAATGGGTTGAGTCTGTATCCTGATTTTTTTTTCCCCCCCAGTGGAGCTCAGAGCTTTCTGAAGCTTCATGGAAGAAAGAACATTGACATAGAAAACTGTGGAATCAGAACCAATTATTCTGTCCTGAAATGGCCCTTTCTCTAAAAAGAGCAGACTCTCAGCAGAGAGAGAAAGTATAAAACGGCATGCGGTTAGGGTTTTTTTTTTTTAACACTTTTCTTCTATTTAGTCAAACCCTTTGACAAAAGCTGGCATTCTCAGCCCTGGTCCCACCCTGGTCAGATACTTCAGGATGTGGGAATCCAGCCCTGTTAGAGCTCTAAGTTGACAGCTGGAGTAATGCTCCTTAATAAGATCGCTAGGCTAATAAATGAGAATTTTGTTTATAGTACTTCACAGAGTACTTTTTTGAAGACCATGACTGTAATTCTTAGTACTGTTTAGCGTTAGTAAGAGGTGAGGGAGACATGTGAATAGGGGATCAATTCAGAAGAAGAGATCTGAAGAAAGGCAAGGGTGTAGGTTGACTCCTACAAGTCATTATCATGCTTCTTCCCCAGAATCTTAATTACATCTTCCAGGAGTTCATTATTTATTTCAGAGAGAATAATATGGTTTCCTTCCAAGTCATTAGGCTTGGAATCTAACTTTTAGGCCTTCATTTTCTTTTATCTTTGGCACATGGAACAGAGCTTGGATTAAAGAGGGAGAATGGACAATGATGGCAAGCCTGAATTAGTGGATATGGAGCTGCTTAGATTTTAAGAGCAGAATCTTGGGAACCAGGCTGGGTTCAACTTTACTTTAGTCCCATACTGGGTATGAGAACTCATTTTTGGGGACCTCAATACTCCCACCCGTAAAATGGGATTAAAATAATAAGATTCTCTTCTCGTTTATGTAATACTTCTCAAACTGTAGCAACCAGCACAAAAATAATGTCATGGTCCTTATGTGAGTCTTTTATATTGTTTGTGAGAACTGGGATTTTTTTGGTTTTGGGTTCTTTTTAATATTTGTTTATTTGGCTGCATCAGGTCTTAGTTGTGGCATTCAGGATCTAGTTCTCTAACCAGGGATGGAACCTGGGTGTCCTGCATTGGGAACATGGAGTCTTAGCCACTGGACCACCAGGGAAGTCCTAAGAAGTATTTTTTAAATAGACTATAAGAGTCAGAAATATTCTTCCCATAAGAAAGGGGGATACGTGTTTCCTCTCATGTAACTCATAAACTCTTACTTTATTAAGCAGCATGTTAATTTCTCAAATTAATCCAACCTATTGATTCAGTGACAATATGAGGGTGACTTAATTCAGTGTTTCTGTAAATATATCTGATTCCATAGGTTTGTCTGTAAATTACCTATTTGAACATACAATAGTTGAAAGATAAGGCTCAATAATTAAAATTATATTTTATATGCCTTAATTTCTTCTGCCAATAACTTGCATAGAAAGTCACTTGCTTCATGTTCACAGACCGAATCTAAACTGAAAAATGATTCAGTTGTTTAGGAAAAATGCCAGGAGTATATATATTGATCTCTAATATGGAAAATTGTGAGAATTAGCTTCAGTAATCAAATTAAAACTTGGTAACTAACCTAAGAGATAAAAAAGAAAAAAAAAAGAAGAGGGTCTAATGGAATAGCCATCTTTTCTCTGAAGTAAGTATAAGGATAAATCCTTATAAAATTTGATTTCCTTGATTTTTATCTGGTACTTTCTGCCAACTGGCCTACAAGAGTGCCTTCTTTGTTTAGGTTATAAAGGCCAGTCAATTTTCTCTTGCCTGTGTGCCTGTAGGCAATTTTGTGAGATGTACTGTGAAGAAAAATGGGTAACCTATGTTGTATATCCAAAGACTGTTTTAGCTGCCCCTTCGAATACAAGTTTTCAGGAAAAAACTTATTAAATGTAATAATTAGGAAATTAGGATTTATTTGAAAACCTTTTTGTGGGGTAGGAAAGTTTCTAATAAAGATCAGTTTTTGCCGGGTAGTAAAAGCTATTTTCTATTTTTCTTTGTTTCTTTTCTTCTTTTAAACAATTATGAAACATCTCTGAGCATTCGTATGCTATAATTTTTCTGGTGCTAATTTTTGAGTCATATTTAAGATATCAAAAATTGGTGACTTTATAGCCACTCAATTTGAATTATCTGATCATAATATTATATAATTAATAATTCTAAGATGCTTTAAATTATTACCATTCTAGCATGTTAAATTTTCATAAACATTTGCAATGTAGAATTTTATTTAAATTCATGTTCCTTTTAAAATTTGTCCATATTAGTTTGTTTTTACTCTCCATTAGGTGCCTACATTTTGAGAAACACTAGGCTGATTTTACTTCGGTGATATGGTTTTTATCAGAAATCATCCTGGCACTAGGATGGGCTATTGTCTGGCTATTCAGAGAGCCTAGAATAAACCATCCTGACTCAGCCATCAATCAGCAGAGCTAATTTGGGCTGATCATCTGCCTTTAAACTTTCTTCCTTTAACTCCAGGGTAAGAATTCATCAACTAAAGAATAGTAGAGAGCATTCTTAATTACTAGGATCCCATTTTATGTGTGTGATATTAAAATGTTAAATATAAATTAACTTTCCTTTCCTACCTGTGTCATTATGCCATCATTAAAGTTCACCAGTTGAGTGGGATGGGGATCTGTTCTCCTTTTTATTTAATATCTGTATGCCTCCCAAAACAACAGCACACACTTAAGCATTTAATTAACAGCCCTTCTGATTTTAAAGGCAAAGCCTCTCTCAATATCCTCATAGAGATGTGAGGAGATATTTCTATGACTTAAGATAACAGACAAGTCAGCTGACATTTAGAAATGATCATTCCCATTTGGAAATAGCTCCAGGAGCAACTTAGAAATAGAACTGCAAATCAATGCTAGCTTCCAATGCTGAGCAGAGCAGGGTACCTACTTCCCAACATCTATACCCCTGCTTTTGTGACATACTTAGCTCATCTGATTAACTGTACAAAAAGGATGCTGCATTTTGTCTTGCTTGCTTTGTGACTATTTCTCAGAATCAATGTTCGATCCTATTACCTTTCTTTTAAAGTGAGGCCAGTTGATTTTTTTCAGAATACTTACCTTAGTTTGTATTTTCTCTTAAGAGTGGGCTTCCCAGGTGGCCCTTGTGGTGAAGAACAGGTCTGCCAATGCAGAAGACGTAAGAGATGCAGGTTCAATCCCCGGGTTCGGAAGATCCCCTGGAGAGGGCATGGCAACCCACTCCAGTATCCTTGTCTGGAGAATCCCATGGACAGAGGTGTCTGGTGGGCTGCAGTCTTTAGTTTCGCATAGAGTCGGACATGACTGAAGTGACTTAGCACGCCATGGACAAAGTGTGGACCATCTCAGAATCTCTCTTTCTCTCTCTCAAGAGTAAGGTGTAATCTTGGTTGTGCTATATAGTGACTTTAATCTGCTCTGTCCAATTCTGTCAGTTCTTTTGTTTGGGGAAAGTTTATTGCCAAGTTCTTGTTCTGTTTTTCACATGTGATTGTAATTATATATCCAGAAGTACATACCTCAGTGTCTCCTTAAAGTGTATCAAAACACTGTCAAAAAGCAACTCCCACCACTCAACCTAGCTGGTTATAGGAGTCAAGTATCTTCATGCACACCATCATCTTAGAGCTTGACATCTGCTACCAGCATCTTAAGCTCCTCCAGTTGGTTTGGTCTCTCCCTAGATCTGCCAGTGAAAATTGTATCTTTACTGTTTGAATTTGGATGGGCTGGTTCATTGCAGTGTCTGTGCTGTGCAGTCCTGCCTTTCTGTTTCCTCCACAAAATCTGCAGTTTGCATATTTAGCTTCTTTGTAGAATCCCCAGAGAGGACAATCAAACAAGAGGAAAACAACAAAAACAATAAACACAGACATTTATTGAACCTTCACTAATTATCATGCATGACTGTAAATACTTTGTGTTTCTTAATTAATCCAAACACCAAACCTATGGGATATCTCTATATTACAAATAAGGAAACTGAGGCATTGAGAAGAAAAAAGCCTTGCCCTGGGTTACATAGCTGTAGGGACAGAACAAGGGGTGGACTCTAGTCATGGTTTATTGTTTGATTTACCAGTAACTTTTGTTTTTAACCTCTACCCTAGACTGTCTTTTGTTGAGATAAAACTTATAACAGAGGATATTTAAAGGATAAAAGGGAATCTGAAACACAAATAGTCCTCAACCCTTTTGAATTTATGGATTCATCTTAACTGTGAAAATTTTACTATTGTCACATGACTTAGACACCACACAGAGAAGACAGCCCTGTGTCATGGGATCGACTCTGGTCCACATTGTGCTGTGGTTAGTCACTCAGTCGTGGCTGACTCTTTGCAGCCCTGTGGACTGTAGCCAGCCAAGCTCCTCTGTCCGTGGGGATTCTCCAGGCAAGAATACTGGAGTGGGTTGCCATGCCCTCCTCCAGGGTATCTTCCCAACCCAGGGATCGATCCCTGGTCTCCCACCTTGCAGGTGGATTCTTTACCATCTGAGCCCCCAGGGAAGCCCCTGTTCCACATTCGGTGCTGGGTGCTAAGTCACTTTAGTCGTGTCTGACTCTTTTTGACCCCATGGACTGTATCCCACCAGGCTCCTCTGCCCATGGGATTCTCCAGACAAGAATACTGGAGTGAGTTGCCATTCCCTTCTCCAGGCCATTCCACATTGCATGGATTCAGATCCTTCTAACACTATTTATTACTTGGAACTTCCTTTATTGTCTTAGTTAGTATGTAAAAAGTATATTAATAGACTTGCCTTATAGACTTTTGTGAAAATTAAATAACATAATATATATAATTTGCTAACATCAGTATCAGGCTCAAAGTAAGTACTCAGGTAATTTTATTATTTTTTGTATTTCTGAGAGAGAAAATGCATGATACCCAAAAGTCACAATGACTTCAGTAACACTTTTTAATTGAATGTATAGTTTTGTTATTACCGTATAACTCACATTTTAAATAGCAGAACCTTCTTATATATTTTGTAGTATATAATGTGTCCAGTCTCTCCATCATGATAATACATATGGATTTTCTAGTCTTATGGCAATTCCACAATTCCCAAAGAACCCATATCCTATAGGTTAGCAACCAGAGCAATCTCATAAAACTTGGCACTACAGGTTGGCACTCAGGGCAATCTTATGCAACCCTCTCATTTTTTCATGTAAGGGGAAAAACAGGCCAGATATTTTAAGTGAATTTACCAAAGACACAAACCTAGAATGAGAGAAAGTCAGGTGTAAACCCCAAATCCCATGATTCCAGTGCAGAAATCCTTCTTTCTTCCAAAGATGCCTCACACCGTCAAAGCTTACTTCAGGTTCTTTTCACAATCAAAGACATAGCTTGGTAAAAATTTGTGTCATCCTTAAACAATATTTCAAGCTCTCTTAGTTTCCGTTATCCCTGTTATATTTACTGCTTCTCCTCGCTAAGCAGTAGAAAAGTGTCCCTTTGTATCTTCTTCTATGAGGCTGAAAGGAAATTTGGAGAAAGGACAGAACAGTTTCCATCCTGTGTAACTGTTACCGTTACCGTCTCCTGACTCCTAGGAGTTGATGAGTGAATCCTCAGTGTTAGGATCTTGCCTTCTTACATGTTCTCTGTGAACAAGTGGTACAAAAAGAGGATTCTGACTGGAATTAAAAAATCTTTTTCTAAAGAGAAGAGATAAAATTTATTTTTTTATTGGAGCCCAAGTAATTTAAGTGTCTGTGAGCAGCAGAAATAAAATATAACTCTGATCCAAAACATGGCATATTAAATATTCTTTGATTTAACACATTCACATTGGAAGCTAGGACAGTCCTTCATTGCATGCCAGCTGAAGGTCAACTAATTGAATTAATAAAATAAAAGAATGAGAGAAATAAGCATTCTTATAAATTTCCCAGAAGATATGTTGTTGAAATAAAACGTGGTATAAAACAAATATGAGCTGTTTCAATAATTCCCAGAGCCTTAAACAAATGGTCTCAAAAAGGACGGCAAACCTGTCTAGAAGCAGAGGACTAGAGTCCTACAGGGTAACTAGAATAAATGCATTAATCTTGCTTATAATAGAGTATTAACTGCAGAAAAATAATTGACAGAAGAAATCTTTATATCACCTCAGGTAATGTGAAAGGAAAGAATCAAAGAAAGCAGGGTAAATCAACAGGACAACTTGTTTAATATGAATTTATTCTGAAAATATTTATTCTGTAATATTGTTAGGGAAATAAATAGAAGACATAATATTGAATTAGAAGTTGAAGGAATGAAGCTCAGTATCCTGCGTGAAAGAGGATCAGTGAACATTTATGTCAAACAGATTAAAATTTCTAGATATATTTATTCTTGACTTTGATCAAGGCCAGATCTAATACTCTTATACTGCAGATCTGCATATTTGCTTCTTGGAAACAACAACAACAATAAAACTTTTCATCATATCAGCTGAAGAATAGCTTACATGATTGCTCCTATTCCTTGCTGTTCCTTTTCAAAAGGAAACCTCTCTCTCCTTTATTAGAAACATTTTGCAATAAAATGTTTGAAAGAGTGAGCAGGTGGTGATTTTGTTTTGCATTTCTTTGTATTGTTTCAGTTAAATATATTGAGCCAAAAAGAAGAGTCAGTTGGTCTTAAGGCTTGTATTATAATTGTTTCTTGTTTGAAAAAAGTAAAAGGAAAGAAATTAATTAAAATAGTAAACATAAAATTTACTACATTTTGGAGACAGTTGTCAGTAGTACCACTAGTGGCAGACTTCAGAGATACTTGCAGGTTCAAACCAGACCACAACAATAAGCAAATACTGCAGTAAGGTGAATCACATGATTTTTTTGTTTTTCCAGTGCATATAAAAGATTTATTTATACTAGACTGTAGTTTATTGAATGTGAAATAACTATTTTTTGAAATGAGTGTTTTAACCTTAATTAAAAATTATTGCTGGGAGTTCCCTAGTGGTCCAGTGGTTACAACCTGGGGCTTTGGTTCCATGGATTCAGGTTTAGTCCCTGGTTGTTGAGCTCAGATTCCAAGAGCCGAGCAGTGTGGCCAAAAATAAATAAATAAATACTTTATTGCTAAAAATTCTAACCAATCTTTAAGCCTTCAGGGAGTTGCAGTCTTTTGACTGGTGAAGGACTTGCCCTGATGTTGATGGCTCCTGACTGATCTGGGTGGTGGTTGGTGAAGGTAGGGATGACTGTAGCAATTTCTTAAAATAAGACAACAATGAAATTTGCCTCATCAATTGGCTCTTTCCCTTCAAGGATGATTTTTTGTAGCATGCAGTACTGTTTGATAGCATTTTACCTACAGCAGAACCTTCAAAATTAGAGAACCTTCTGAAATCTGAAAAGTCAAATTTCTCAAATATTACATATTGAAGTATGTAATATTCTAAATCTTATATTGTTGTTTTAACAAACCTTAAAGCATCTTTACCATGAGTAGGTTTTGTCTCAAGAAATGACTTTCTTTGCTTGGCCATAAGAAGCAACTCTTCATTTGTTAGAGTTTTATCACGAGATTGCAGCAACTCACTCACATCTTCCAGCCCCACTTCTAATTTTAGTTCTCTTACTGTTTCTACCACATCTGCAATTACTTCCTTTACTGAAGTCTTGAACCTTCAAAGTCATTCATGAAGGTAGGAATTCACTTCTTCCAAATTCCTGTTTGTGTTGATATTTCGACCTCTTCTCAGGAATCATGAATGTTCATAATGACATCTAAAATGGTGAATTCTTTCCAGAAGATTTTCAGTTGACTTTGCCCAGATCCGTCAGAGGAATCACTATTATGGCAGCTGTAGCCTTATAAAATGTATTTCTGAAATAATATGTCTTGAAATTTGAAATTACTCCTTGATCCATGGGCTGCAGAATGGACATTGTATTAGCAGGCATGAAAACAGTGAGACTCTCATACATCTCCATCAGACTTCTTGGGTGCCTTGTCAAGGAGCAGTAATATTTTGAAAGGAGTCTTTGTTTCTCAGCAGTAGGTCTCAGAAAGTATTAAAGTATCATCTACCCTGTTGTCAATAGATGTGCTGTCATCTAAGCTTTGTTGTTCCGTTTATAGAGCACAGACGTAGCTCAGTTCAGTTCAGTTCAGTTCAGTTGCTCAGTCGTGTCTGACTCTTTGCGACCCCATGAATTGCAGCACGCCAGGCCTCCCTGTCCATCACCAACTCCCAGAGTTTACTCAAACCCATGTCCATTGAGTCGGTGATGCCATCCAGCCATCTCATCCTCTGTCGTCCCCTTCTCCTCCTGCCCCCAATCCCTCCCAGCATCAGGGTCTTTTCCAGTGAGTCAACTCTTCGCATGAGGTGGCCAAAGTATTAGAGTTTCAGCTTCAGCATCAGTCCTTCCAGTGAACACCCAGGGCTGATATCCTTTAGGATGGACTGGTTGGATCTCTTTGCAGTCCAAGGGACTCTCAAGAGTCTTCAACACCACAGTTCAAAAGCATCAATTTTTTGGCACTCAGCTTTCTTCACAGTCCAAATCTCACATCCATACATGACCACTGGGAAAAAATCATAAACTTGACTAGACGGACTTTGTTGGCAAAGTAATGTCTCTGCTTTTTAATATGCTATCTAGGTTGGTCATAACTTTCCTTCCAAGGAGTAAGTGTCTTTTAATGTCATGGCTGCAATCATCATCTGCAGTGATTTTGGAGCCCCCAGAAATAAAGTCAGCCACTGTTTCTGCTGTTTCCGTATCTATTTCCCATGAAGTGATGGGACCAGATGCCATGATCTTAGTTTTCTGAATATTGAGCTTTAAGCAAACTTTTTCACTCTCCTTTTTCACTTTCACCAAGAGGCTTTTTAGCTCCTCTTCACTTTCTGCCATAAGGGTGGTGTCATCTGCATATCTGAGGTTATTGATATTTCCCCTGGCAATCTTGATTCCAGCTTGTGCTTCATCCAGCCCAGCATTTCTCATGATGTACTCTGCATATAAGCTAAATAAGCAGGGTGACAGTATACAACCTTGATGTACTCCTTTTCCTATTTGGAACCAGTCTGTTGTTCCATGTCCAGTTCTAAATGTTGCTTCCTGACCTGCATACAGGTTTCTCAAGAGGCAGGTCAGGTGGTCTGGTATTCCCATCTCTTTCAGAATTTTCCACAGTTTATTGCGATCCACACAGTCAAAGGCTTTGGCATAGTCAATAAAGCAGAAATAGATGTTTTTCTGGAACTCTCTTGCTTTTTGGATGATCCAGCAGATGTTGGCAATTTGACCTCTGGTTCCTCTGCCTTTTGTAAAACCATTTTGAACATCTGGAAGTTCATGATTCACATATGGAGCATAATTCTTAAGGACCATAAGATTTTCAGAATCATCAATTATTGGTTTCAACCTAAAGTCATCAGTTGCATTAATCCCCAACAACAGAGTCAGCGTATCTTTTGAAGATTTGAAGCTGAGCATTGACTTCTCTCTATCAAAGTCTTAGATAGCATCTTCTTCTAACATAAAGCTGTTTCCCCTACAGTGAAAACCTGTTGTTTAGCATAGGCAGATTCAATTATTATCTTAGCTAGATCCCCTGGATAACTTGCTGCAGCTCCTACACCAGTCCTTGCAGCTTCACCTTGCACTTCCATGCTTTGGAGATGGCTTCTTTCCTTAAATCTCGTGAAACAAGCTCTTTTAGCTTCCAGATTTTCTTTCTGCATTTTCCTACTTCCCTCAGCCTTCTAGGAAAGAAAAGAAGTTAGGGCCTTGCTCTTGGTTAGGCTTTGGCTTAAGGGAATGTTGTGGCTGGTTGATCTATCTAGACCACAAAAGCTTTCTCCATATCAGCAATTAGGCTGTTAAGCTTTTTTTTGTTTTTTTTAATAATCCATGTCTTCAGTGGAGTGGCACTTGTAATTTCCTTCAAGAACCTCTCCTTTGCCTTCACAACTTCCTAACTGGCACAAGAAGCCTACCTTTCTGCCTGTCTCAGCTTTCCACAAGCCTTCCTTGTTATTGTGTGTGTGTTAGTTGCTCTGTCTTGTCTGACTCTTAGCGACTCAATGGACTGGAGCCTACCAGGCTCCTCTGTCCATGGAATTCTCCAGGCAAGAGCACTGCAGTGACGTGCCATTTCCTTCTCCAGGGCATCTTCCTGAACCAGGTATCAAGCCCTCGTGCCTCGCGTTGACAGGCAGATTCTTTACCGCTGAGACACCTGGGAAGCTCTCTTGTCACTTGACTAATAATTAAATTGACACAAGATAGATTAACCAGAGGAAAAGAAACACATTTTAATTCATGTGCACAGAAAGTGAATTCAGAAGTGGCTAAACAGGCCACTGTTACACTTTTTAGAAAAAAAAACAGTACATTTGTAAAGTTTTGACAGGACAAAGAAACTGAAGCTTTGGGTTCTTAATAAGTGAAGAATTTAAACAAAGTATGGGCTTTGGGTAGTAAAACAAGGAAATAACAAGGTTTGTTTACATGAGTTTCTTGGCTCTAGATTCCTATCTGTGGTGATAAGGATGTCCTTCTACCTCCAGACCCAGGGAGTGAACCTTTCCCAGGAGACATTTCTTTCTTTCTTTCAGAGAGACAGAAACGAGGTTCAGAGTGTATCTCCTGCATTGGCCATTTGAGTAACTTTAATTCAAAATAATCAGTATGCCATTGAGTCATATTTTGGGTAGCCTTTCCTGGCCCCCAGCAATTTGCTGCCTTAAGTGGATGCTCTGAACACTTACAGCAGTAATATCAAAGGTCAGTGATCACAGTTCCCCATAATAAATATAATAATAAAGAAAAGTTTGAAATATTGATTGCAACAATTACCAAAATGTGACACAGAGACAGGATGTGAGGAAATGCTGTTGGAAAAATGGCCCCAATAGACTCATGTAACACAGGGTTGTTGCAAACTCTCAGTTTGGAAAATAATAGGGTATCTGCAAAGCAAAATAAAGTGAAACTCAATAAAGTGATGTATGCCTTTATAAATGTGTTAGGGAGCATGGGAGGCAAGGAAATGTGAGGTGGTCTAAAAGCAATTTTTCTGACTCTATGATCTATCACTCTTCTGAAAGCCTGCTAACTTCTATCTATATTTGACTTGAACCTGAGGCTGCTATGAAATCTCCAGAGCATATCCTTTAGTGCCTAAAGAAATTGGCATTTATAGAGCCCTGCAGATTTGAAGGAAGGGAATTACTTTTGGTGACTGATTTCTTTGGGTCTTGTTTTTTTTTGTTGTCATGTTTATTTCACGTATTCAGGCATAATTGCACATCCTGCCGTAGTCAAATATTTATTTGATTTGGATTCATTTGATTTTCATTTGATTTATTTTTTTAATGAGATGACTTAGAACTATTTTAGTAATATAATTTATCATGGAGCCACCACTTTTTAAAATCTGTCATTCAGAAAAGCTAGACCAGGAAAGGTGAAGATCCATTTTAAAATAAGTTTTTTTTAATGATATTCAACCCTATTTTGATGGACAGTTTGATATGTTACTAATGGTAAGTAGTGGTACTGTGTGTGTGAGAGAGAGAGAGAGAAAAAGAGAGAGAGAGAAACATTAATGTCTTTATCTTCCTAAGAACTCATTTATTGTCCTCTGTACAAAGACCCTTGTGATTTGGCAGAATGACTTCATCTCCTACTAATAACCTGATTTCTATTTACCAGTGAAAATGAACATTTATTCTGCTTTAAAAAAGTCACCTAAATGGTAAGAAGAGAAATACCAAGTCCTCAACACATTCCTTAAGAAAATAATTTTAATTTTCATAAAAGAAAATGGGACTTGATGAGGAATGGACAGAGTTATTGTGATGCTGCTCCTTTATTCACTAGCCCTTAATTATTTCATTTATTTTATTGCACATTTTCCTCCTCCATAGACTTTCTTTTGTATCACTTGCAATCCCATGAAATCCCTGTCTGGAATTAGCTTCTGAGGTTTGATGTGGGAAT
The DNA here is from genome assembly GCF_023699985.2 of Odocoileus virginianus. Lineage (NCBI taxonomy): Eukaryota > Metazoa > Chordata > Mammalia > Artiodactyla > Cervidae > Odocoileus > Odocoileus virginianus. The sequence continues at coordinate 24,604,133 of NC_069699.1, forward strand.
TACAGCCTGAAAGCACCAGCTTTAGATTCATTAAAGGGCGGCCTTCCCATAGATAGCTTGTACTAAAGACAATTTCCATTTTGCAAAGGCAATGTAAATTTTGCATATCATTTTAATAAGCAAGGCAGGTCAATCAAGTTATAATTGGCTCCAATTAGCACTCCCATGAGCTGTAGGACTCTTTACCTTCTCTTGGACTGCACTTAAAAAGAAAATGTTATTTACTGTCACTGAAGTCATTAAAATTATTCAGTGTAAGTGATGAAGCAAGTGCAAACCTGGGCAAAAGGATATGGCATATATTTAAGATCTGTGCACCAAATGCACAGGATATCAAGTGTGTTTGTGTGTGTGTGTGTGTGTGCGCGTGTGCGTGTGCGTGCGCGCATGCTAAGTTGCTTCAGTTGTGTCTGACTCTTTGTGACCCCATGGACTACCCACCAGGCTTCTCTGTCCATGGTGGTCTCCAGGCAAGAATACTGGAGTGGGTTGCCATGCCCTCCTCCAGGGAATCTTCCCGACCTAGGGATTGAATCTGGTCTCTTATGTCTCCTGCATTGGAGGCAGGGGTTCTTTACTGCTAGCACCACCTGGGAAGCCCATATCAAGTGTGGCCTTTTTAACATTTTCAGGGTATCTAAACTGTTTGAAAAGGTGCATTTTTATAATAAAGATGAGGAAGTCAAGAAGAAGTGCATTATATTCCCCAAAGTCTCTTTTTTCTTAACTTCTAACTACTATTTTGTGGCTCTCTTCCTGAGTGTCATTGTAATACCAGCAAGTCTCATACAAGCTGGGGGATGAGTAACTGCTGATTGGGTCTGTGGCATGAAAAGTCTTGTCGTGTCCTCATAAAGCATCATGATGACTCCATCCTGTCCTTGTTAGAGCTCACCTTCCGTAATGAAAGTCTGAACCACTTTCTGTAGCAATATCCTATTTCTTTAGCACCCTTGCAAAGGAACTATGTCAGTAAATGCCTTGCCAGTGTTTTTCCAAATCCATCTCTAAATCTGTCTCCTCTTTTACCCCAGATCATTTCTGGGCAACAAGTATTGAATGTCATTGCAGTTGACTCCCACTTGTATTTCCTCCTCTTGAGATTACCTGGTAGCAAGGAGACAGTCTCACCAAAATAACTTGGAACTAAGGATGAAAGAGAGGAGGTTCATTGGAAAAATAAATAAATATATGTTCTTGAGAAAAAGGAAGAATGCATATATAGAAGCGGGCTTCCCTGGTGGCTCAGATAGCAAAGAATCTGCCTACAATGCAGGAGACCTGAGTTCATTCCCTGGGTCAGGAAGAACCTCTGGAGAAGGGAATGACCACCCACTCCAGTCTTGTTGCCTGGTGAATTCCATGGACAGAGGAGCCTGAAGGACTGAAGTCCATGGGGTTGCAAAGAGCCAGCCGCAACTGAGCGCCTACGCACACACATGTATGTAGAAACAAAAATTAAAAAACAGCCTCCAGAGAGGGCAGTGCACATTTCTGCCTCAACAAACATGGAGGAAAGAGTGTCACTTTGGCACCAAATCAATTTTAGCAGCCTTGATACCCAGAAGGCATTTGTTAGGCCATGAGCTTCCCTAGCAGAAACAATAAAAATGAAGACAAGGATGGCAGTGCCTAGTCAAGTCAGAATGTGATGGAAGATGCAGGTACCCACTGGAAATACTCCCTGTTCCTAAAAGAAAATAGTAGAATCAAAAGTCATGGTCACAGAACTACATTATTCCTTGGAAACTATTACACAGTGGAATGGCTGGCATGTGCTTCCTCATGGTACTGACTAAAGCAAGAGAGGGAACTAGAAATGTGAAGTCCAGGGGCTGACGGGCTAGCATGAGCTCTGTGATTTCTTTTATTTCCCCCACTAAAGAAGAACAACGTGACAGCCCTCTAAAGCGGAGAGCAGCAAAAATAAATAAGACAACTAAGAGGTCGTCAAACTCATAAATTTGGTCCAGAGATAATATTAACCTAAAACAAGAGTCAACAAACTTTAAAAAAAAGAAAAAAAGATCAGATAAATCTGTGAAGCTTCATGAGCCATATAGTCTTTGGGTCAGCTACTCTCTCTGCTCTTAGAGCCTGAAAGTGGCCCTAGACAATAGCGATTGAGTAGGTGTGAGTATGTTCCAAAAGATGTAGTTTACAAAGCAGGCAGCAGTCTGGGCTTGACCTCCTAGCTGTTCCTTGCTGACCTGTGGCCACCTGATACGAAAGGAGGAAAGAAATGTCACCTCTAGTGTTTTCCCTCCCTGATCATTGTTTTAATCCTAGGACCTTCACAAACCAAACCTGCAAGTACTGTAAATCAGAATGGGTTGGAAACCTGTATAAGTAATACTGTCACTAAAAGTTATTACAAAACAACTTTTGAAAGACAAGACACTGAAATGTTAGAAGTGGCCATAGATGTCTTCTGCTTCAAGGTGCAGGCTTTTCAATCCTAATCCTTGATCCTTCTTTGAAACTCAAATTTTGAATTGTCTACCATTGCTTTAGATTTCTGTATATATTATTTGTTCTAGATCCTCTGTTATTGTGGTATCATGTGTAAACTAGAAAAATTTCCTTCTCAACTGTATGAATCAGTGTTAAAAATCTTGAGTGACATCAAGCAAGCTCTCAGACCTTTTAAAATATGTCTTATTTTAAAGTAGGTCACACTTTCCACTTGGCGACACAGAAAATTGCCTAAGTTACTTGCACAGATTTGCTCAACTACAATTTTGTTTGACAGAATTTCTTCTAGAAAATGCCTATACAAAGAATTGGATATCCCTCATAATAGAATTTTATAATGGAACCTGAAATAAACCCTTAAATGTCAGTAATATGTGTATTAATGTAGCTCCAGGTAAACACTGAGGTGACATATTTCATGTTAAGTTGACTGGCCTTACACTTAAGTGACTCAGGAAGGCATGTGATTGGAGAAATGATGTCATTCATCAGCTATTACTTTTTAGAAAGCTGAGGTTCAGTACTGCATTTTGTTAATTTATGGCTTTGATTGGTAAAACCTCTTTGTTCTCTAATAAGAAATATTTCTCATTCCCAATATTCATGTAACATTGTTAATAGAAAGCCCAGCGGCCAAGAAGTTTTGGTATAATGTGCTTGTGATTTACACAAGAGGTTGGGAAAGGTTTCATAAAGCCTGGCTTGTTTGAGTATATAAAATTATCATTTTTATTATAGCTTTGTATTTATCATCATGCATAAAATGATGTTGAAAAGTCTCCAAAGAATGCTGATTTGATATACATTTTACTTTGCAGTATACAATTAACATTTATTGCAAATGCAGATTTTTGTGATGAATAAAACTCTGATAGTATTATGCCAGGTATTTTTTTTTCTTTTTTCAGAACACAGTGAATCACATAATTTTCTAACATTTTTAATCAGAGTGGCACCATATATATTTTAACATAGACATGCAGGCAATAAATGAAATAGTGCAGATCTTCTTTCTCTTCACTCTAAGACATAAAAGTTATATTTCATTCCATTTCAATGAGAAAATCTGTAAAGAAAGGTAGGTTGGTGCTAGAAAATTCTGTGTACCACTCATGACAGTATATATCATAACTATAGGTTTGATTTCTTTCCGTAAATCTTTGAGTGTCTGAATCTTTATACAGAACACTCACTGACTAATTCATTTGCCATGTGGTTTCATTGTAGCTTAATATCTCTTTTGGAATTACCCCTCCCTACTTGCACTGATCTTATAAACAGATTGTGTAACAGCTAATTCTTCCTTAGTCATCAGCAGGGTAGGCTTTCTCCACTTTTTGTCCCTGGTTGTTTGCTTTTCTTTGAAAATTGTATCTGTAGCATTTAGTGTGCCTAACACATAGTGAAGACTTCATTGGAACTGTCATCATCATTTGTGTTAGTTTCCTGTTACAAATTACCACAAATTTCATAGCTCAAAACACCACAGATTTATTATCCCACAGTGCTGCAGGTCAGAAACCTGTGGAGGAGGAAAAATAGTTTTTCTTCCACCCGTCTCTTGGCTTAGACACCCCCCACCCATAAGAGACAAATGAACAGAAGAAAAGCAAGCAGAATTTGAATATAAAACATACATATTATATATACACACTCTATATATGATAGCCCAGGTGGTACTAGTGGTAAAGAATCTGCATGCCAATACAGGAGATGCAGGAGACATAGGTTAGATCCCTGGGTTGGGAAGATGCCCTGGAGAAGGAAATGGCAACCCACTCAGGTCCCTTTCTTCATTTTTCAAACCAAAAATTTAGCATCTTGAAGTAATCTTTCTCTGACTACAACTTCTGCCTATGACATCACACATCCTTTTGATGACTCTGACCCTCCTGCTTCACTAATATAAGGACCCTTGTGGTGACAGTGGGCCCACCCAGATAATCTGGAATAATCGTCCCATCAAAACACCCTCAATGTATTAACATCTTCAAAGTCCCTCCTGCCCTACCAGGTAGCATAATCAGAATTTAGGGATTAGGATGTAGACATGTTCTAGAGTAAAAGTATGTAAACTCAAAGAATGTAAACTATTCTGTCTACCATTGTTAAGTGCAGGCTCTCTTTTAAACTTTTGTTTGCTAGGTTTCTGCCCCTGTGTTAGACATTTGCTTCTAAGTTATCTTCCTAGAGTCTCAAAATCTTTTTTCAGGACAACCTTTTTCCCATTTCCACAGTGGTATTTCTTTCTAATTTTCCTATTTCCTCTGCTTATTCCAGCTCAAAACCTTAGAGTTAATATTTTGTGTTGTTAGATTTATTTTTATCCCTCTTGATTTTCTGAGCATGCTTTTGGAGGAAGCAGTGGAGGAAAACCACCATATTATTCTAGTTACATCATATTCCAAGCTGGTTTATTGTACAGTGGTTTAAGGATACCAAAATCAGATTGATTTTGTTCTTTGAAGCCAAAGATGGAGACACTCTATACAGTCAGTAAAAACAAGATCTGGAGCTGCTGGTGGCTCAGATCGTAAGCTGCTTCTTACAAAATTCAGGCTTAAATTGAAGAAAGTAGGGAAAACCACTAGGCCATTCACGTATGACCTAAATCAAATCCCTTATGATTTTATGGTGGAGATGAAGAATAGAATCAATGGATTAGATCTGGGAGACAGAGTTCCTGAAGAACTATGAACAAAGGTTTGTAACATTGTACAGGAGACGGTGACCAAAACCATCCCAACGAAAAAGAACTGCAAGAAGCCAAAGTGGTTGTCTGAGGAGGTTTTACAAATAGATGAGGAAAGGAGAGGAGTACAAAGCAAGTGAGAAAGGGAATGATATATGCAGCTGAATGCAGAGTTCCAGAGGACAGCAAGGAGAGACAAGCAGGCCTTCTTCAATGAACAATGCAAAGAAATAGAGGAAACAGTAGAATGGGAAAGTCTGTAGAAATTTCATCAGGAACACTGGAAATATCAAGGAAACATTTCATGCAAAGGTGGGCACAATAAAAGACAAATTGCAAGGACCTAGCAGAAGCAGAAGAGATTAAGAAAACTAGGCAAGAATACACAGAAGAACTATACAAGAAAGGTATTAATGACGCAGATAATCAAGATGGTTTGGTCGCTCACCTTGAGCCAGACATCCTGGAGTATGAAGTCAAGTGGGCCTTAGGAAACATTTCTACAAACATAGCTAGTTGAGGTGATGTAATTCCAGCTGAGCTACTTAAAATCCTAAAAGATGATGCTGTGAAAGTGCTGCACTCAATATGCCAGCAAATCTGGAAAACTCAGCAGTGGCCACAGGACTGGAAAAAGTCAGTTTTCATTCCAATCCCAAAGAAAGCAATGCCAGAGTGTTCAGACTACCATACAATTGCACTCATTCCACATGCTGGCAAGGTTATACTCAAAAGCCTTCAAGCTAGTCTTCCGCAGAGTGTGAACCAAGAAATTCCAGTGTACAAGCTGTGTTTCAAAGAGGCAGATGAAGCAACATCCATTGGATCATCAAAAAAGCAAGAGGATTCCAGAAAAGCGTCTACTTTTGCTTCATTGAATATGCTAAAGCCTTTGACTGTGTGGATCACAACAAATTGTAGAAAATTCTTAATGAGGTGGGAGTACCAGACCACATTACCTGTCTCCTTAGAAACCTGCATGCAGGTCAAGAAGGAACAGTTAGAACCGGACATGGAACAACAGACTGGTTCCAAATTGGGAAAGGAGTACATCGCGGCTGTGTGTTGTCATCCTGCCTATTTAAACGCACAGAGTACATCATGTGAAATGCCAGGCTAGATGAACCGATAGCTGGAATCAAGATTTCTGGGAGAAATATCAACAACCACAAATATGCAGATGATACCATTCTAATGGCAGAAAGTGAAAAGGAACTAATGAGCCTCTTGATGAAAGTGAAAAGGCTGGCTTAAAACTCATCATTCAGAAACCTAAGATCATGACATCTGGTCCCATCACTTCATGGCAACTAGAAGGATAAAAGTGGAAGCAGTGACAGGTTTCATTTTCTTGTGCTCCAAAATCATTGCAGACAGTGACTGCAGCCATGAAATTAAAAGACACTTGCTCCTTGGAAGGAAAGCTGTGACAAAGTTAGACAGTGTATTAAAAGCCTGAGTTATCAGTTTGCCAACAAAGGCCCGTACAATCAAAGCTATGGTTTTTCTAGTAATCATGTACATGTGTGACAGTTGGACCTTAAAGAAGGCTGAGAGCAAGAGAATCAATGCTTTCAAACTGTGGTGCTGGAGAAGACTCTAGAGAGTCCCTTCTACAGCAGGGAGATCAAACCAGTCAATTCTAAAGGAAATCAACCCTGACTATTCATTAGAATGACTGTTGCTAAAGCTGAAACTCCAGTACTTTGGCCACCTGATGTGAAGAGCTGACTCATTGGAACAGACCCTGATTCTGGGAAAGATTGAAGGCAAATGGAAAAGGGGGCAGCATGGAATGAGATGGTTAGATAACATCAGTGGACGTGAATTTGAGCAAACTCAGGGAGACCGTGGAGGACAGAGGAGCCTGGCATTATGCCGTCCATGGGGTTGCAAAGAATTGGACACAGCCTAGTGACTGAACAACAAGAAATCAGTAACTAAGCCCAGAAAGATCGCATAAATGATGAAATTTTTTCTTCTTTGAGGGGGCATGAGTTAGGTATCAAGATAGGTTTACACTGATTCTGGGATACTGACTTGTCTGGACTTCTCTCGAGGACAGGTACTAAGAATAAAAGTGAAAAAGTGAAAGAGAAAGTCACTCAGTTGTGTCAGACTCTTTGCAACCCCATGGACTATACACTCCTTGGAATTCTCCAGGCCAGAATACTGGAGTGGGTACCCTTTCCCTTCTCCAGGGGATCTTCCCAACCCAGGGGTCGAACCCAGTCTCCCACATTGCAGGTGGATTTTTTCCCAGCTGAGCCACTAAGAATAAACCAAGGATCAATTTGTATATTTGAAGAGCTTGGGGGATGAGGAGCAGGACTCTGTTGATGGAAGTTGTGGAGAGGGACAGTTGCCTGAAAGAAAGTGAGTGAAAGGAAATGTTTCCTCCAGGTCTAATGGGAGGGGCAATTTTTAAATACCCTTCAAGGAAGGAGGATGGTGTGTTGCTCAATTTCAGTAGCACCATGTGAGTTCAGGTTTCCTAAGAAACAGACTACAAGACGGGATCAGAGAATCAGGTATTAAAACACACACACATAAACAAGCAAACAAAACAGAAAAAGTGCCTGTGAAGGATGAGGAGGAAGGGAGCAGCAACGGGTCCAGGGAGATTCAGACTGAGATTCAGCTCTGAAAGCTTTGAGCAGAGATAGGGGAGGAAAACTTGGGCAGGCAGAATGCCGGAGCCCAGTTCTGGAAACACTGTGGCCATCCTGGTGGGGAGTCCTCAAGCCTTAGTTGCCCTTGTGACGAATCCTGCAGAAATAGCGGCATTACCACCCTAGGGGAACTTCGTTAGCGGGAAGCAGCCTGTTCTGTTAGGGAGCAGTAGAAGTTTTACTCTCCCTGGATTAAAGAGAGAGGTACAATCATATTAATTTCATGAATAAAACATTTGAAAAAGCAGAATAAGATTGCTCTGCTTTGCTTTCTTTGAAACAAAGAAAGCCTGCATTGTCATTCTGTCATGTCCTGACTCTTTGAGCCCCCATGGTCTGTAGCCCGCCAGGCTCCTCTCTTCATGGGATTCTCCAGGCAAGAATACTGGAGTGGGTTGCCATTCCCTTCCTCAGGGGATCTTCCCAACCCAGGGACTGAACCCAGATCTCCTGCATTGCAGTGGATTCTTTACCCACTGAGCCATTAGGGAAACCAACATTCTTTAGCTCTGTAGTTTATTTAGTACTAGTGCAAAAGAAAGCACCATCAGGATAGACAAGAGACCGACTGAGGAGTGGATGTTGGAGATACATTTTGTTTTCATACAATTTAACAGACAAATCACATGACTGAGTAGAATTTCATGAAACACTCTGCTGATATGATAGCCTGATGTAAATCTCAGTTCAGGATTACAAATCAATGCTTCTGAACATCTGCACAGTATGACATTGACTTGCTAAGCTTTAGAATCATCCAGCATTCCCAGCTGCTTTGAAGGTAGAAGAGAGACAGTCATTTTTCATTTTCACCAGGTGCTGGCTCTTCACCCTGTTCCCCTTTTACATGCTGTTTTCCCTCGCTCAGGAGCACTTTTATCCCTTCATGTCAGAATGTTCTCCCTGTTTTCGAAGACCTGTTCTTCACTTATAAGAATGTCATCTCTCCTTCCTCTGACACCCATAGTAACTCCCGCCCACTGACATTGTGTCACTGTTATTTGTGTAATGACTAATTGCCTCTCTCTGACAAGTGAAAAGACCCTACACCATTGGATTATGCCTTAAATGCATTTTTTTGAGTTTGTTATTCATTAAAATTGATTTTTATTGCATCTGGTTTTTAAAGATCCTTTTGGAAAAGTATTACAGTATGAACCAGTGCTATAAGGTTAGTGAAATTGTAAAGGAAAATACAGCCACAGAAAGAAAGAATTAAATAAGCCAACTACAATAACTATACTTACATAATGACTTGCTTCTGAAAAATATGAGCATCTAGAATAAAGCAGCATAATATTTAGCTCTCATTATCACAGAGGAAGGAGAACAAGAACAAGAACTCTCCCTCTTCCTTTAGGGAGAGTTAGTTTACCTTGTACCCAAAGTTCAGGAAAACTCTAATGTTGGACTGGATTTAGACGTTAGTAACATAATTTTATCTTAATTAACTCAATAAATATTTATTGAGGACAGAAGTTTTCAGATGTTTCCATTTGCTAATTTTAGACGAGGAAGGCAAGCAGGATAAAGATTGACATCTCTTTTTGTTTACCAAGTGGTGGGAGGACAGATAAGTAAATAGATTTTTATATAAAAGTGGCAAGTAATTTAAGTAATATCAGCATAGAGTTGCTCTGTATAGAAGCACTTACTCAGAGAATGAGAGATAAGGGGGACTTCTCTGAGTAGGTGATTCATGAGTGGAACCAATCTTTGAAAAATAGTTATAAGTTATTTCGACAGAATGAGCTTTGGTGTTGAAAGGGGAGCAGAAGGATAGCACAGCCTCTGAGAGCAACATATATAAAGTAAAAATCCACAAACAAGAGACAGTAGCTGGCCTCTCAGTTTCTAAGGAAATAAGTAGGGGCTTAATCATGCATAGTCTCATTTTCAAGTTAAGCAGTTTTTCATTATTCCAAAGACTACCGAGTAATTGCCGAAAGTGTTATAGCAGGAGGTGGCATGATGAGATTGATAATTTTGAGAGATCATAGACCATGTAGTGTGGAGACACAAATTAAAAGGGAGCAAGACAAGCCAGAGAAACGTGTTAGGAGGTATCTAGAGTAGTGATAATGATGACAGTGATAATATTGCTCCCACAAGCATGCTGATCCACAGTGATCTCCCTCGAATGCAGGATGAACACAGCATCATGTCACATAATAGTTTCTCTCCATGACCTGCAAGAAAACACTAAGTGTTGCTTTGCAGTAAAGGTGATTTCAGATATATTTAATATATTGTAGAAAATTTACCTTCATGATGGAATTTCTTTTCTCTAAAAATTTTACTAGAACTGTCATATGCTTGGATCTTCAATGAATATCCATCATTTGTCGAAGAAGATAGTCGGAGATTTGTCTCTCAAGAGACAGGCCACCTCTACATAGCCAAAGTGGAACCATCTGACGTGGGCAATTATACGTGTGTGGTGACTAGTACAGTGACAAATGCCAGAGTGCTGGGTTCCCCAACTCCTTTGGTGCTTCGTTCTGACGGTAGGAAATATTTCAAAGGGCAATTCTAAGTGGAAATGTTGTTGTGAATACAAGACAAAACAAATTAGAAGTGAAAAGTATATCCTGCAGAATTATTTTGGTTTTTCTCTTTTCAGAACAAATAATATTTATGAGTACAGTGGCTAAAATGATTCCATCAACCATAAGTCCCTGTAATGTAATTCTTACTCAGAACTGGCTTCCTAATTTGCAGGGACCAGTACTGAGTGAAAATGAAGAATTGCTTGTTAAACATTGTTCAGGAATTTCAAGATGGTGGCACCATGCCTTTAAACCAAATATGAACCCTTCAAGCCTGGGTGTCACCTTGTATTCTCATGACGTCACCCGTCTTGAGTTTTGCCAACCTGAGATTATTAAAAGTTCTAGATATTTTGTTATAGGTTAAAAAACATCTATAAATAAAATTAAAGGAAAAAAGTGTACATTAGATCCCTAGAACTTACTCATCTTATAATTAAAAGTTTGTACACTCTGACCAACATCACCTCATTTCCCCTACCCCTACCAGCATAGTGATTATAGTAATGCTGTGTTGCATACTTGAAATTGGCTTAGAGAGTAAATCTTAAGTGTTTTCACTAGAGAAAAAAAAGTTATTTAAAAAAATTGAAACTAGCAACTATGTTAGGTGTTAAATATGTTAACTTGACTGGTGTAATTATTTCACAATGTATACATGTATGAACTCATCACATTGTACACCCTAAAAAAATTATGCAGTTTTTATTTGTCAGTCATACCTCACTAAAACTGGAGGGGAAAAAAGGAAAATATATGTTTCTTTAGCCACTCAGTGACTTTTTCAGGGGAGCCCATGAACTGCAAAGCAGATTTATAAGCCTGGGTAACTGTCCCACTTACACAAAACAATATCTGATACAGCACAATGCCATGAACACAAAGTATCTAAGTACTTCTTTCCACTTAGGTATAATTGAATTTGACCTTTCTTGTTTATTACATTACCATTTCTTGTCTTCAGGGAGCTATTTAATAAGTTTAAGGTTGGTGTCTATGCTACCAGGGTACCATTAAGTAAATTTCCTCTCATAATTTTTGCTCTTTAGGATATTTTAAGAAGTCATAATATATTGTATATTTAAGTTTGACTAGAAATTTCCAAATTGAATACAGAATAAAAAAGTCTCCCATTTTATATAATGTAAAAAAAGTCTAGTTGTTTTCTTGAAACTCCTCTGTAAGCTATAACTTATGAATCATGGAATCCAAAGTTTCCACATGTTTAATGATATTGCATATTTAGCCCAAGGTAACACTGCTTCTAAAAGTACCTACAAGATGGCAAGTCAGTAATTTAAATCATTAGGAAGAATTACTTCAAAATAGAGCAAAAAAATTTTATTTAAGAAAAATGGGAGAATTCCGAAGGAAACATTGAAACCATTAACTTACTGTTATTATTAACATATTGTGCATTTACAGGTGTGATGGGTGAATATGAGCCGAAAATAGAAGTTCAGTTTCCTGAAACTCTTCCAGCAGCTAAAGGTTCCACTGTGAAATTGGAATGTTTTGCCCTTGGAAAGTAAGTTTTATAACATTTACACCGATATGTGGAAACATTTGGTTGCTGTGAGAGATCAAGATAGCTTTTGACAGACTCTCCTTTTCCTTATTTTCTAAAAATTTCTTTCATTTAGAAGTAAAGGAAAAATAAAATAGAGGGTAAATTCACATATATAATTTAGTTTGAAATTTTAAAGGCAATTTGCAGTATATGACTATGCCTGCCTAATTTCATAAACTAGATTAGTGTTATTTTTCTTTTGCTTGTTCATTTGTTGTATTATAATACTGTGGGTGTGCATTTTCTCTAAATTATGAATTAACTCAAGAAAGTACAGTTTATTTTATTAAAATATCAAGTTAAAGAGATAAATCTTTGCATTTGCAGGTTTATGTAATTGACAGCTGACTGTTTCTGCATTTGAAAAATCTGTGCCATTTTTATTCTATCCTAACAAAAGTTTTATTTTGTCAAGCCTAAAAGGCTTCCAGGCATCTGCTTAAAATAGCGAATAACTTGATAAATTTCTTCATAGTCCTGTACCTCAGATTAATTGGAGAAGAAGTGATGGACTGCCTTTTTCCAGTAAAATTAAATTAAGGAAGTTCAGTGGTGTGCTTGAAATTCCCAACTTCCAACAGGAAGATTCAGGTTCCTATGAATGCATTGCTGAGAATTCACGAGGGAAAAATGTCGCCAGGGGACGTCTCACTTACTATGGTAAGCCTTCACTTTTGGCATATTGGATTTTTACCTTTTGCTCTCTCTATAAATTATTGGTATTGGGATTGGAGGCTGGGTAGGAGATTTTAGCAGAATCCCAGTGTCCAGCTTGTTCTGTTCTATACTTCATTAAATGAGGATAGATATTTAACATAAAAGGAATTAAAAAGAAAGAAAATTTTGCAATGAAGTTGGAGATATATATATTCTTGCTGCATTTTAAAGTGATTCATATGATAATGAAATACTTTTTTTGGGGGGGTGGTTAAGAATAACAATTTACTTAACGGAATCAAGGAGAGATCTTTCTGTCTGCTTATTACCTCTAGAAAATGGGATTTTATATCTTTCTCTGTGATCTTTACTAAGCAGAAAGAAACTGTCTGCTGGGGAAACTTGCAATTACTGCATTAGTCCAACCACATAAACTCAGGCTTGCTTGACCTCTTCAGTGTTATTCTATGCTTTCCAGTAATAAAAATGAACCATGTTTGCTGCCTTTAATATGTAGTCACATTTATTTTATGTACTGTTAAATTTGGGTAAGAAAGGTTAGTATTACCTTTGTTATAGAGTCTATTTTTAGGAAAATTCAGTTCAGTTCAGTCGCTCAGTCGTGTCCAACTCTTTGCAGCCCCATGGACTGCAGCATGCCAGCCCTCCCTGTCCATCACCAACTCCCAGGTTAACTCAAATTCATGCCCATTGAGTGGGTGATGCCATCCAACCATCTCATCCTCTGTCGTCCCCTTCTCCTGCCTTCAATCTTTCCCAGCATCAGGGTCTTAGGATAATTAGATTATCTTTTTTCTCCAAACTTGTTTTCAAATCACTTTTATTAAAAAATAATGTTAAGTATTTTTATGAAAGTATGATTTAGAAAGTAGAAATAAATCATTTTATAAAATGTACTATAAAATATGTGAAGATGTAAACTCAGTGAATGTATTTTTGCAGTTGAACCATTAAAAACATTGTAAAACGAATGAGAATTGATCACTTGTGAATGGCAAATGACAATATATTCTATTTTTTTAAAAAACTGAAAATTGAAATAATTTGCAGTGCAAATTTGTATAGTGTACATATATGTTGCAGAGAGGAAAAGTGTTGCAAAGACAAGTATAAAGACAAGTAAACCCTCTTCAAAAGAATGTGGAGTTTGCAAGTGCATTACGTCTGATTAGCCTGACATTTGTTTTGTTGTGAGTTTATAGGATCTTCCAGGAACAAAATGGAGGTGTGGATTGATAGCATGAGCCATTCTGTCTTGTAATTCTTCCTTCTTCTTATGAGATTTGGTTAGAATATACAGCCCCAAGTTGCAGTTTCCCAGATGCCGTGTTCCACATACTAGTGGTAAGATAAGGATATGTGTTGGGGACACCTAAACCATGTGGTTATATGACTCTAAGTCGACCACAAATAAGTCCAAGCTTATTTTCTCCTTTCTAAACAGCTAGTACCTGACCCAGGGTAAGAAGTGACCATGACAGGAAAATACAAGATATTCCAACTGTCTTGATGTTTCACTAGGAATGTTTTTAGCTCTATGGAACGGCGGCCCTGCACCAGTAATAAACCCTTGTTTGCTTGTTTGGCAAGACGTTCAAAGCTAAGTTGACATTTAAGTGCCTTATAATCAGGCCCTGGCTCAGTTTCTCTGTGACGTTTCTTTCTGCCTTTCCCTTTTCCCTTCTCTGCTTGTTGTTTTCCCTGATAGTCATAGAATCGCTGCCAGCAGTGACCCGCCCATTAGTTCTTGTCCATGCTTCCTTTCTCTAAAGCATCTTGCAGTTCACTTCTCAGATCTCATTAGCTGCGTGTTCATTCCTAAACCAATCACTAACACGGTGAATTGGCTTAAACAACTTACGAACCTTTTTTGGAACACAGAATATGGTCAGGTTTCCCTGGATTTTTTAGAAGAGAAGATAGTTCAATAAAAAATTAGGGCATCTTAGGAATAAAGAAGAGAGAAAATGGATACACAATAGACAACAAGCATCATCCACTATACTTAGTAAATGAGGCAGATGGTTACTTTAGTCCATTTTTATATGTACCTAAGAAATAGAGGGAACTCCCTGGCGGTCCAGTGGTTAGGACTCTGCACTCTCATTGCAGGGGTCACAGGTTTGATCCCTCATCAGAAAACTAAGATACCATATGCAGTACAGTGCAGCCAAAAAATAAAATGAAAAAAAATTCTCAATTAAAGAAAAGAAATCAGAAATCAACTAGAGAGTTTCATGAAAGTTACTTTAAGATTCTGTCTGAAGTCTAGTATATTCAATAAATGCCTTGCAGTTCTCTGATTATCTGCTCTGATATTTAATGTAAAAAATGGTCCAGTAGAATATTTGAATCTCATATGATGGAATAAGGGGATAAATCACATTATGTGGCAATTGCAATCTTAGAATTCGCTTAGTCCAGCAAATTATCTTTCCATTTGGAGAACAGTAGTATGAGAAGCCAGTGGAAATTTTTACTAGAAACTTGAGCCTCAGTCAAGGGATCATATGTGAGTCTATTGTAGTCTCATCCCACCTAGGCTGATTAATTCCTGAAAGAAGACAGTGTGTTTCAATATAGAGTAGAGAGGAGTGATTTGGGACTGAATTATACTTTAGATTGTGCAAGCTGTTTATATTTTATAAAAAGACAAAATAAGGTAAAACTTTGATGGGTACATTTTCTCTAAAAGCTAAATAGCTATAGTTTCAGTTTCACTTATAAAAAAGGCAATTTTATGAGATATAAACAGAAGGACAAATCTTCCCATGGTTGAAATTAAATAGAAATAGATAAAATCTTTCTTCATATGGAGGATGCAAATGTGAACCCCGAAGTACACATCACATGTATAATGCAATGTGAAACTGGGAAGACATCTCACCTCCTAGTCTCAGATCTAAAACACAGACTGAGATTTGGCTGAATATACTTTGAATGTTGAGTGACTTTCATTGTGAGTGGTATGTTGCTTTCATCTGTAAAAGGATTTCCCAAGTGTCTTCTAAAATGTAAGTAAAAATGATAAATCCACTTGATGCAACTTATTTGCATACATAATTTAAGGTTGCATGAGTTACTTCTTTTTCATAAAAAATCATTTGATTCAAATTGAACGAACTTATCCATCTTTCCCTGCTTTCATTTTAATTTGCACAGAGGTTCATAAGATGTTCACTGGTTTGTATTTAATTAAGAGTTATTTCTAACTTGAAGGAAATATTTTTTTTTCTTCTGCTGTACAAGTTTCTCTTCTATTGGTACTGATTTTTAGTGCATAATTATGACTGGTATCTGCTGTTATTCACATATTAAGTTGTCATCAGTTGTGATCTCATAATTCAAAAATGTACTTGGACAAGAAAATCTATATATTTTGTGTACCTGCATTTTTCTGCTGGTATCTGAAGAATGTAATACAGTGCCCAGAATTTTGAAAACAGAGAAAGCATAATGAATTTGACTTAGGAAAGGGCAGGTTGTAACATCCATTCTCAAATCTAGAAATGTTTCACATACCCACTTAGTAAATACCTAGTGAATTAAATACAATTTTAGCCACTTACATTACATTAGCTTACATTAATCTATTATTGCCCAAAGTCATATCCACATATGTTTTTGTGGATAAAGTATTTGTTTTTTATTGTGGAGTGGTTTGAATTTTTTTTCATTACAGCAAAGCCTCATTGGGTTCAACTCATAAAAGATGTAGAATTAGCAGTGGAGGACAGTCTTTACTGGGAATGTCGGGCCAGTGGTAAGCCCAAACCCTCCTACCGATGGTTGAAAAATGGAGAAGCCCTTGTGCTTGAGGTAAGGTCATGTGCCTGGTTAATATGCCTTTTTCCCACTCTGTATAAATGCCTTTTCTGGTACCAACTGCCAGAGTACACTGGTGAGTTTGCACACATTCATCTGAAGAGTTTTTATCACACTCATCTAAGAAGTGGTGCAAGGGAGAAAAGGATACAATCAAGTACCCAGTCTTCCAAGAAGGAAATATTTTCAGTATTGAATTTCATTGGAGAAAGATTATTTTTTGAATTTAGTTCATGATATAAAGTCAACCTATGAACAATGCAAGTGTTAGCTCTTCTATAATTTATAGTCAGTTCTCTGTGTCCCTGATCCATGGATGCAACCAACCAGGGACTGTGAAGTCCTGTAGTATTTACAATTTTCAGTGAAAAAGTATGCAAATAAGTGGACCCCCATAGTTCAAACTTTGTTGTTCAAGGGTCCACTGCACTATTTTTTTTTTTTCATTTTGAAATTAGAGAAGGCTTTATTTTAATCATATGTAGAATGTAATTTCCATTTTTCCTGTTTGATAACATGGGTGGCCTCTGGAGAATAAATGTATCAATTATATCATTACCTTGTTACATGAGTATTTTCTCAATCACTTCTCAAGCCATATAATTTTTGCTCTTTTTAAAAATTGTTGTACTAATTCACTTATATTCCTTCAGATTTTTCCACATAACCATTCATAATACCTACAAACCTTAAATAGATATGTGTTTCCCAGCACCCTTTTTAATACACAGAATTTATTATGTCTTCAATTTGCATGATTTTAAAAACTGGTGAAAACCTTTCCAGTTCATGGGATGGAAAGCCTGGTACATTGCTTAAAGTCTGCAACTTCATCCATAGGGAAAAATGAAATAGTTGCAAAATTTCCATTTATGCTTTGTTATTTATTTTATTGATATACTTTTTGACTGCAGTATGTTTATTAGTATTTTTAATGTCTAGCTGTTATGTTAAGTCACTCTCACCATTTCAGATGAGGGAATCATTTAAATTTCAGGTCAGATTGCCTAATACCATGAGGGAAATTAAGGACACTTTTGCATGATTAAAATAATATTCAGTGGTTATCATTTTTCATCTAAAATGGTATATACATTTATATGCAATGCATTTTTATTATTGTCTAGGAGAGAATACAGATAGAAAATGGTGCCCTTACAATATCAAACCTAAATGTGACCGATTCTGGCATGTTCCAGTGCATAGCAGAGAACAAACATGGTCTCGTCTATTCTAGTGCTGAGCTCAAGGTCATGGGTAAGACCAACTTTCTCATCTTAATTTATTTTTCTTAAATCCTCCTTTTTTGCCAGAAGCAGAAATATTACCTTTCATATTAGATTCCTACATCTAATAACATTTTCAGTATCACAGCAGAATCATGCAGAGTTTTGAATCAAGGCATACACTTTAATAATTCCTAAGGAAAAGCAGCAATTATGGCCAGAATTAAACCCAGAGTTTGAAGTAGAGAAACAGTAGGGAGAGAGTGTTGAGCTAAAACATCCTTATCCAGCACCAATAGTATGAACTAAGTAGTACCTTTTAGGAGAATAAGTGACTGGTGTTCTCAGTTGCTGGTCCATCAAAGTAAATATCAAAATTCACATCAATAGTTTATTGATCCAAAAAGAGTTGTTGTCTTTGTCTTTAAAAATTCTGCTGGAAGCTTTAAGCTTTAACACCAAAGCTTTAACTAACTGAGGCTCAACTACTTGAAATTACGAATTATGTTTCTCTTGTACTTCAGGTATAAGAGAAGAAAGGAAGTGTTATGTTTAGGACCGTTGTTCAGAAAAGACACTCTAAGATGCAAATGACTTCAAGTCCAACCAAAATTGTCAGAGCATAGCATAGTATGTATAGATAAGAAAGAGAGGAGGAAGAAAGGAAAGGTAGGAGGGAAGGAGGAGGCAAGAGAGCGAGGAAGAGGGTGGGAAGGAGGGAAAGAGAAGGAGAGTGGGGAAATTTATTGTTCATTGTAATTAAAGTAGAGAATTTGGATTTAATGTTTGATTTGACTCAGGGTTCTAGCATCATCACCACTCTCGGGCCTCATATGATGATCCCCAGCACATTCAATTTTCATTATCAGGGTCAATCTAGTGAAAGAAGGATAGCTTTCTTAATTGCTTAAGTGCAGGTCACAGTCCTGATTAATCTAACTCAGTGCTTCCCTACTGGGGACAGTTTTGCACCCTGGAAATAGTAGGAAATGTCTGGAGACATTTTTGGCTGCCACAGTGTAGGGTACGATAGCAAAGGATGGAGCCTGCATATGCTCCTGGCATCTTGCAGACAGATGCCAGAGAGACTGCTCAGTGTCCTTCAGTGCCCAAGATAGCCTAAATGTTATGTGTTTCATGGAAAAACACTGGTTTAAGGAAAACAGGTGTCTCTTGGTGCCTGGAAGTTAGAAACACATCATCTATACCAAGAAGACTAAAGCTTGGGATCAGTAGATCATCACCTGAAAATCTGGCTGGTGTTATCCATGACAGGGATATATGGTATTACAACAGAAAGGAGGTGAAATGTGCACATATCTGAAGTTGAAGCCTGCTGTACTCTTAATTAATCTTATAAACCATAGTTTATTCATCTTAAACCAAATGAATCTCTGCCTAGTGTTGCATGGGGTTTTTGTATGGGAAAAAATATGACCTATGTTTGAAAAGAGATTATATTGATATATAAAGGTATTTTTGGTTTGTTTTAGTAAAAATTTTTCTCTTAGAATCTTAATTTTTAAGGCCAGCAACCTCTAAGATAACATGTCTTCTTTATCTGCAATCACGTATATGTGTCATATAATTTATTGTATTATATCCAGTTATTAAAGAATAAATTATATTCACTGGGATATGCCATAGGAAAGTAGATTAGATATTTACAGAAATGCACTGAGTTCTTAACTTTTTTCCACATTTGCAGTAAAAGAAAGATGTTTTTCTGATGAACATATACTTTCCTTCAAATGATGCATTATTTTGTTTCTTGACTGTTCAGGTCTTGTTTCAAGATCAGCATTCCATGCATTATTACAAATTATTTTCTACATATTATAGTATTTAATGGAATATTGTAACATAGTGTAATAATGCATGTTATACTTCTCCAACTTTGAAGTTAAAGCTCACCACATGAAAATTTTATAATAGATCTTAATAATGTTTATAATAGATCTTGATAATGTTTATACAAGAGAATAAGTGTTCAGCACTCAGCCTTTATTCAATAAACATTGCTGAGTACCTACTGACTGTCAGGCATTGTGTCTTTGAAGTCACGAGAGAGACTGACCCTGTTGTCTTCATGGAACTTTCAAGAACATTCTATGGTAAATGTTTTTAGTGTTATTAAATCTGTGACTGAGCTATTTTAAAAGTTCATGGTAAACTTAAAATTTTCATATAAAATAACTGTCTCAAGAATTAGGACTTGCCAGGAAACATAATAGTAGGAATTAGTTTTTGAGCATTGAAAGCGTCTAGTAAGTGGTCCTCCATCAGTCAAATAAATCAAATAGTAATATCTCATGTGTCAAGAACCTTTAAAAAAATCATTATAAAGTCAACCTCTGAAATTTATGGGAATTTAAAGAAATGAAATCAAATATCAAATTCACATTCTTTCCTCCTTTTCAGCTTCTGCTCCAGATTTTTCAAAGACTCCCATGAAAAAGTTGATTCAGGTACAGGTGGGCAGTGAGGTCAACTTGGATTGTAAACCCAGAGCTTCCCCCAGGGCACTCTCCTCCTGGAAGAAAGGAGAGGTGATCGTTCAGGAAAATGAAAGGTATTCTGTTGCCCATAAATGTGGTGATTTACCTGCTTCCTGCTTTCCACAGTAATGCTGAAGTAGCTTTCAACATGAAATGAAATGCAGTAGCATTTCAATAAAATGTGAGGTGTTCAGGAACCACAGTAGCAGTGTTTTTGTTTGTAATACTCTCGAGATGACACTAATCAGGTTTTGGAATCTAAAAACAGATTTACCTCACCTCTTTCGACATAGAGTATTTTCGAAATGTGTTTCTTCTCCATTTGACTGATAAGACTCAAAACTGGAATGACAAAGGAATGCTGGCCCTGAACCCAGACCCTCTCTTAGCTCCTGGTGGCCCAGCATCTCAGGGCAAAGAAAATAGAAGATGGCAGCATGTGCCAGATGAATATCAATCTTGCTGTCTTATATGGAAGTAATTTTGCAGGTATTAGTTTAAGCAAAGGCTCACTTGATTTCCTGACTTCTGTGATAACAGAATTAAAATGAAGAGGCAGAATAGGGGTTACTTAAAAGCACAGATTTTGGAGCAAGACTGTCGGGTTCCAATCTGTATTCTTTTACCAGCTCAAGGAAGTGACTTACTCTTTGTGTGTTTCAAGTCCTCATTTGTTAATTAATAGGATGATATTAGCATATACTTCACATTATGAGGGTTGGTATGTGGGTAAAACCCATAAACATCTATACAGCACTTAGGTCAGAGCCTGGCAGAGAGTAAACGTAAGTATTGGGTATCGTTATTATTGACTGAGTACTTACTACCTCTTGGAACATTGTGCTGAAAGCTTCCAATAAGTGGAATTAATGGCCACAAACATGTCCATGCCCTTCTTCTGGAGAATTTAATTATATTATGTCACATGACAAAAGATAATGAAAGTTAAAGGTGAAATTAAGGTTGCCAACAACTTGATCTTAAAATGGGGAGATTATCTTGGATGCTCTGGATGGGCACTTGAGAAGAAGACAGCAGAAGTGTTTGAAAGAAATGTATGATAATGAAGGAAGGGGCAGGAGAGATTTCCAGCATGAGGGAGACCCTGACTGGGACTGCTGACTTTGAAGATGATGGGAGGGGGCCAATGAACAAAGGAATTCCAGATTCCTCTATCAAAAGGGAAAATCCTCAGTTGACAGTCAGCAAGGAAATAGGGATCTCAGTCCCACAACTTCAACGAAGTGAATTCTTCCAACAATGTGAAGGAGCAGAAAATGATTTCAGAACCTTCCAGAGTAACACAGGGCTTCCCAAGTGGCTCAGTGGTAAAGAATCCACCTCCCAATGCAGAAGACATTCATTTGATCCCTGGGGGATGGCAGGGGCTGGGGACAGAGATCCCCTGGTGGAGGAAAGGGCAACCCACTTCAGTATTCTTGCCTTCGGAAATCCCATGGACAGAGGAGCCTGGTGAGCTACAGTCCATGGGGTCGCAAGAGTTTTACATGACTTATCGATTGATCAACAACGACAACAACAAAAAGTATCACAACAGTAACAACACCTTGATTTTAGCCCGTTGTGACCCATTCTGGACTTCTGACCTCCAGAACTGTAACATAATATATTTATGTTGTTCTAGGCCACCAAGTTTATAGTAATTTGTAATTGGAGAATAAGGAAACTGATACAGAATGCCACACATATTATTTCCTTTAAATATTTCTATAGCTCTGTGCTGTTTATATCATATTATCATCTCCATTTCATTAATGAAAAAACTAAAGCTTAGAGGAATTATGTAATTCGCCTAAAGTCACATAGCCAGAGTGAAATCCATAGCCAGGGCATAACCATGAAGCGTTTTCAGAGCAACATTTTGTATAGAGAACAAAATCTGAGAGGTGGTCTCAGCGTTTGAAGTCATGGGGTCCAAATTATTCTTTTTGGAGATGGGGGAAACAAGGAAACAATTTCTTAGACCAAGAAATGTAAATTTACTTTTCCAAAACTGCTAAGGCTTACTGCAGACAGACAGCCAGGTTGAACTGCTTTTAGATTGTAGTCCCAAAGTTATTTTTGTGAGTTGGTTAGGATAACACAATCTGCTATTCCTATGATACTTTGTGGGGGACTATATGATACTTTATGCCTCAGGCAGCCACAGCAGGATGACAAGGCAAAATTGTGAACTGAGCAGTTACAAAACAATCTAACCAAGTGCTAGGCAGTACAGCATAGGTTTCTGGAACAGAAAAGTAATTAGTGATTTCAAATTTAGTTGTCCAAGCCAGTTTAAACAAGTCGAGATACAAACTATTTAATTTTTACAATGCTGCAGCTTAAACCTTTCTGTATCAATGGCGACGTTTTTGTTGTTGAAAACATGTTAAAGACTTTTAATTGTGTACATAAATTAAATAGTAATTGTGTTCCAAGGACTTAAGCACTTTGCACAATGATAAACACACTTGTCCTCACAGTATTGCCTACAGTAGGCAGAGGTTTTAATCTTAACTTTAAAAGAGGACAAGATTAGCAGGTTTACTGAAGCCGCACAGTAGAGATTTACTGCCATTTTAGTGAATGGTGGACTTCCCTTGTGGCTCAACTGGTAAAGAATGCACCTACAATGCAGGAGACCTGGGTTTGATCCCTGGGTTGGGAAGATCCCCAGGAGAAGGGAACGGGTACCCACTCCAGTATTCTGGCCTGGAGAATTCCATGGATAGTATAGTCCATGGGGTCCTAGGAGTTGGAGATGACTGAGCGACTTTCACTTTACATAATGATGGGATGATGCACGAAAAAAGGTCTAGAGTCTCACCTGGTATTTCTTACTTGGCCACTTGCTACATTGGTATCATTAGGTCACTTCTCTAACACTATAAACATTAATAGCCTCATCCATAAGAGAGAGATAATAATTCTTGCCTTCAGTTCAGTTACTCAGTCATTTCCGACTCTTCACAACCCCATTGACTGCAGTATGCCAGGCTTCCCTGTCCATCACCAACTCCCAGAGCTTGCTCAAACTCATGTCCATCGAGTCGATGATGCCATCCAACCATCTTATCCCATGTCATCCCCTTCTGCTCCTGCCTTCAATCTTTCCCAGCATCGATATTTTCCAGTCAGTCAGTTCTTCCCATCAGGTAGCCAAAGTATTGGAGTTTCAGCTTCAGCATCAGTCCTTTCAATGAATATTCAGAGTTGATTTCCTTTAGGATTGACTGGTTTGATCTCCTTGCAGTCCAAGGGACTCTCCAACACCACAGTTCAGAAGCATCCATTCTTTGGCGCTCAGCTTTCTTTATAGTCCAGCTCTCACATACATACATGACTACTGGAAAAAACAGAGCTTTGACTAGATGGATCTTTTTCAGCAAAGTAAGATCTCTGATTTTTAATTTGCTGTCAAGGTTGGTCATAGCTTTACTTCCAGGGAGCAAGTGTCTTTTAATTTCATGGTGACAGTTACCATCTGCAGTGAGTTGGGACCCCAGTGTTCCCATTGTTTCCCATCTATTTGCCATGAAGTGATGGGACCAGATGCCATTTTCTTAGTTTTCTGAATGTTGAGTTTTAAGCCAGCTTTTTCACTCTCTTCTTTCATTTTCATCAAGAGACACTTTAGTTCTTCCCTGCTTTCTGCCATAAGGGTGTTGTCATCTGCATATCTGAGGTTATTGATATTTCTCCCAGCAATCTTGATTCCAGCCTGTGCTTCATCCAGCCCGGATCTCACATGATGTACTCTGCATATAAGTTAAATAAGCAGGGTGACAATATACACCCTTGATGTACTCCTTTCATGATATGGAAGCAGTCTATTGCTCCATGTCTGGTTCTAACTGTTGCTTCTTGACCTACATACAAATTTCTCAGGAGAAAGGTAAGGTGATCTTGTATTCCGATCTCTTGAAAAATTTTCTACAGTTTGTTATGATCCACACAGTCACAGGCTTTGGCTTGGTTAATAAAGCAGAAATAGGATTTTTTTCTGGAACTTTCTTGCTTTTTCGATGCTCCAGTAGATGCTGGCAATTTGATCTCTGGTTCTTCTACCTTTTCTAAATCCAGCTTGAACATCTTGAAGTTCTCAGTTCATGTACTGTTGAAGCCTGCTTGGAGAATTTTGAGTATTACTTTGCTAGCATATGAGATGAGTGCAATTATGCGATAGTTTAAAAGTTTTTTGGCATTGCCTTTCTTTGGGATTGGAATGAAAACTGACCTTTTCCAGTCCTGTGGCCATGGCTGAGTTTTCCAAATTTGCTGGCATATTGAGTGCAGCACTTTCACAGCATCATCTTTTAGGATTTGAAATAGCTCAACTGGAATTCCATCACCTCCACTAGCTTTGTTCGTAGTGATGATTTCCTAAGGCCCACTTGACTTTGCATTCCAAGGATAGCTGGCTCTAGGTGAGTGATCACACCATCGTGGTTATCTGGGTCGTGAAGATCTTTTTTGTATATTTCTTCTGTGTATTCTTGCCACCTCTTCTTAGTATCTTCTGCTTCTGTTAGATCCATACTGTTTCTGTCCTTTATTGTGCCCATCTTTACATGAAAAGTTCCCTTGGTATCTCTAATTTTCTTGAAAAGATCTCTAGTCTTTCCCATTCTAATGTTTTTCTCTATTTCTTTGCACTGATCACTGAGGAAAGCTTTCTTATCTCTCCCTGTTATTCTTTGAAACTCCCATTCAGATGGGTATATCTTTCCTTTTCTCCTTTCCCTTAGCTTCTGTTCTTTTCTCAGCTATTTGTAAGACCTCCTCAGACAACCATTTTGCCTTTTTGCATTTCTTTTTCTTGAGGATGGTCTTGATCACTGCCCCCTGTACAATGTCATGAACCTCTATCCATAGTTCTTCAGGCACTCTATCAGATCTAATCCTTTGAATATATTTGTCACTTCTGCTGTATAATCATTAGGGATTTGATTTAGGTCATACCTGAATGGTCTAGTGGTTTTCCCTACTTTCTTCAATTTAAGTCTGAATTTGGCAATAAGGAGTTCATGATCTGAGCCACAGCTCCTGGTCTTGCTTTTGCTGCCTGTATAGATCTTCTCCATCTTTGGCTGCAAAGAATATGATCAATCTGATTTCAGTATTGACCATCTGGTGATTTCCATGTGTAGAGTCTTCTCTTGTGTTGCTGGAATAGGGTGTTTGCTATGACCAGAGCATTCTGTTGGCAAAACTCTGTTATCCTTGGTCGTGCTTCGTTCTCTACTCCAAGGCCAAATTTGCCTGTTACTCCAGGTATCTCTTGACTTCCTACTTTTGCATTCCAGTCCCCTATGATGAAAAGGACTTCTTTTTTGAGTGTTAGTTCTAGAAGGTCTTGTAGATGTTCATAGAATGTTTTTTTTTTTTTTTTTTTTTAATTACAACACTTTATTGCAGCATCGGCAAAGGTCAGATTTCTGAAGCTGGTGAAGATCGGGCAGCATTTCCTTGTGAAATGTTACAACTTTACAGTTTTGTTTCTTATTTAATTCTACATGCAGAAACTAAAACATGGTAAAAGAAAAAATGCAAAACAGCTAGAAAAAAAGATGTAATCAAGTTGTAGCTTACAGATGTGCTTGCTCTTCAACTAAATTCAGGGACAGGCTGGGGCCATGAGGCATAGAATGTTTTAACTTTAGCTTCTTGGGCATTAGTAGTTGGGGTATAGACTTGGATTACTGTGATATTGAATGGTTTGCCTTGGAAACGAACAGATATCATTGTGTTATTTTTGAGATTTTACCCAAATACTGCATTTTGGACCCTTTTGTTGACTATGAAAGCTACTCCATTTCTTCTAAGAGATTCTTGCCCACAGTAATAGATAAAATGGTCATCTCAGTTAAATTCGCTCATCCCAGTCCAGTTTAGTTCACTGATTCCTAAAATGTTGATGTTCACTCTTGCCATCTCCTATTTGACCACCTCCTATTTGCCTTGATTCATGGGCCTAACATTTCAGGTTCCTATGCAGTATCATTCTTTACAGCATTGGGATTTACTTCCATCACCAGTCACATCCACAACTGGGTGTTGTTTTCACTTTGGCTCTGTCTCTTCATTCTTTCTGGAGTTATTTCTCTACCCTTCTCCAATAGCATATTGGGCACCTACCCAGCTGGGAAGTTCATCTTTCAGTGTCATTTTTTTTTTTTTGCCTTTTCATACTGGGAGCAAGATGGCATAACAGAAGGACATGCATTCATCTTCTCCTGTGAGAACTGCAAAATTGCAACTTGCTGCTGAATAATCATCAACAGGAGAATGTTGGATACCATAAAAAAAAAAAAAAGAAAAACCATATGTCCAAGGGCAAAGGAGAAGTCCCACAAGACAATAGGAGGGGCACAATCACGTTTAGAATCAAGCCCCATACCCGCCAGATACGCTTGGAGAGCTCAAACAAAACCTTGTGTGCACCAGGACCCAGAGACTCCACAGAGACTGAGCCAGACCGGTCTTTGAGTATGTCAGTATCTCCTGCAGAGACATGGTTCAACAGTAGCCTGGCCTGGGATCAGGAGCTCTGGGTGCTGCAGACCTGGGCAACACAGCATGTGGCATAGGCCTTCTTGGAGGAAGTCACCATTAACCCCACCATAGAGCCACCGAGCAGATAACCCACAAAATGCGAATAATTATACCAAATAAATTCTCATACTGTTAAGAAAGTTCTAGGACCCATAACAGATTTCCCATCCTGGGGATCTGGCAAAGGGACTAAGAATTCCCCCAGGGAATTTGACTTTGGAGGCCAGTGGGATTTGATTACAGAACTTACACAGGACTGGGGAGACAGACTCTTGGAGGATACAAACAAAACCTTGTGTGCACCAGGACCCAGAAAAAAGGAGCAGTGACCCCACAAGAGACTGACCCAGACTTGCCTGTAAGTGTCCAGGAGTCTCCAGTGGAGGCATGGGTTGAAGGAGGTGGCCATTATCTTCCATTACTCCTACCATAGTTTGGACTCACATCAAACAGCAGGGAGGGAACACAGCCCTGCCCATCAATAGAAAATTAGATTAAAGATTTACTGAGCATGCCCCCACCTATCAGAACAGAACCCAGTTTCCCCCACAGTCAGTCTCTCCCATCAGGAAGCTTCCATAAAGCCTCTTATCCTTATCTTTCAGAGGACAGACAGAATGAAAACCACAATCCCAGAAAACAAATCAAGCTAGAACCAGAGCCTTGTCTAACTCAATGAAACTACAAGCCATGCCATGTAGAGCCACCCAAGACAGATGGGTCATGGTGGAGAGTTCTGACAAAATGTGGTCCACTGGAGAAGGGAATGGCAAACCACTCCAGTATTCTTGCCTTGAGAACCCCATGAACAGTATGAAAAGGCAAAAAGATATGACACTGAAAGATAAACTCCTACCTTATACAGTTGCTATAAAGTAAGCATTTACCATGGTACCCACTGTCTGTAGATACACTGATCAGTAAGAATGAGGTAGTGGTTGTTGTTATCATTGTTCACTTGCTACGTCATGTCTGACTCTTTGCAACCCTGTGAGCTGCAGTACACCAGGCTTCCCTGTCATTGACTGTCTCCCTGAGTTTGCTCAAACTCACACCCACTGAGTCAGTGATGGCATCCAACCATCTCATCCTCTGTCACCCCCTGCCCTCAATCTTTCCCAGCAACAGGGACTTTTCCAAACAGACAGTTCTTTACATCAGGTAGCCAAAGGGTATTGGAGCTTCAGCTTCAGCATCAGTCCTTCCAATGAATATTCAGGGTTGACTTCCTTTAGGATGGACTGGTTTGATATCTTTGCTGTCTAAGGGAGTCTCAAAAGCCTTCTCCAGCAGCACAGTTCAAAAACCTCAATTCTTGAGCGCTCAGCTTCTTTATGGTCCAACTCTGACATCCGTACATGACTACTGGAAAAACTATAGCTTTTACTATACAGACCAATGAGGTTACGTTATAAATAAAACATTGGAAGAAGCAGTGGCTGAAAGACGTAGAAGGTTTTTGTTGGTGGGTTGGGCTACTCATTGATTGGTTGGTCTCTTGGAAGGTTGGCAGTTAAGGCTACCCTAGAGTCCACACTCATCAAAGATACATACCTTTTTTATCTTGCTGCTCCACCAGCTTCCCATCATGAACCAGGCTGGCTGCTGGACGGCTTCAGCCTCTCAAAGACATTCTTCCCAGTGTCATCCCTATGTCGTCCCCTGATGACAGGAGAGAGGAAGGTAGAAATTAAGGTCTACTTACTTCCTTTTAAGAAACTCCCCAGAAGTTCCATCCAACAATTTTCCTTATGGAAAATTAGTTCCCTGACCCAGTTTGTCAGAAGTTAGTTCCCTAGCCAAATGTAGCTACCATAGAGATTGGGAAATACAGATTTGTTTCCTGGATGGGAATATTCCCAGTGAGAAATTGAGATTATGATTTAAGAAGAAAGAGGGGGAAGTGGTGGTCACTCCAACCCTGTCTCATGTTCATTAATGTTGTTTCTCTGACCTCTGTTTCAAACCTGGCTCTCCTGCATTGCAGGTGGATTCTTCACCACCTGAGCCACCAGGGAAGCCCCTTTAAGCTTTCTGACCTTCTACTTCGTATGATGTATTTCT
The DNA here is from genome assembly GCF_023699985.2 of Odocoileus virginianus. Lineage (NCBI taxonomy): Eukaryota > Metazoa > Chordata > Mammalia > Artiodactyla > Cervidae > Odocoileus > Odocoileus virginianus. Next base: position 24,632,940 of record NC_069699.1, read on the forward strand.
TTTTTTTTAATTGTTTTATTAAGTGCCTTTATTTTTAACTGGGGTATAATTGCTCTACAATATTGTGCTGCTTTCAGGCATACATCAACCTGAATCAGCCATAGGTATGCATATGTCTTCTCCCTCCTGAATCTCCCATTTGAAGTATTTCTAACATCTCCTCAGTGAATAAGTAAACTTTCAGGTATAAAAAATGAGGTTAGAAAGAGGAAACATGTTTAAGGCAAGGGTCATAGTGCTGCAGTTTTTCACAGGTATCTTAGTTTGAGATTTTACAACAAAACGCCATAAACTTGATGGCTTAAATGCTGGAAATTTATTTCTCAGAGTTCCGTAGGATGGGAGCCCAGAATCGGGGTGCCAGCATGGTTGACTTCTGGTAAGGACATCTGCCTTCTCATTATATCCTTGACAAGGCAGAAAGAGCCAGAGAGCTCTCTGAGGTCTTGTCCATAAGGGCACTAATCCTATTCATGAAGGTTCTACCCTCATGACCAAATCCCCTCCTAGAGGCCCTGCCTCTGAACACCATCACATTGGAGACTAGGATTTAACATAAAAATTTTGGGGAAACACTCATACTCAGTATATGGCACCAGGGCTGGTAGTTTGGATTTTGCTTTTATCTCTTTGGACAGCAACAGCACTGATAAGCCAGGGCCTTGATGCTTGGGGGAAAAGCTGCTCGAAGCAATTATGGAACAAGATGCAGAGTTGAATCTTCTCCAAGTTCATGTGAAATTGGAGTGGGTCTCAGCCATCACTTGGCAACAGAAACCCCATGTCTATCTCTCTTGGTCTGTAGCCTTAAACCAAATTGGGAAAGCACTTTAAATGATAGATTTATTGTGGTGGTTCAGTCATGGGCTATTCCAGCATAATACATGCAGATTCAGATCTCATCTTGGGGACAAATGAATTCACTGATAAATTTAAAAATATAAGAGAAGGCAAAAATTTGGGGGGTAACATATTTATGGCAAGATTTTCAATCCATTTCTTAGTTACTTTGGTTATACTTTGTTTTTTTGTTTTGTTTCATGTTTTTAGGTAAATCAAGATGGGTTTGTCAGTGAATGAGAAACTTAGGATAAATAGGAAAGCTTTCCCTAGCCTAGCTTAGGGGTTGTTGACAGTTGTTCTTTGATTAAACCTGTATATACATTCTCAGGTGATGCTAGTGGTAAAGAACTTGCCTGCCAATACAGGAGACATAAGAGACACAGGTTCAATTCCTGGGTCGGGAAGATCCCCTGGAGAAGGGAAAGGCTACCCACTCCAGTTTTCTTGCCTGGAGAATCCAATAGGAAGAGAAGCCTGGTGGGCTACAATCCATGGGGTCGCAAAGAGTCAGACATGACTGAAGTGACCAAGCACATACGTACATGCATAAACATGTCTATATTTATATCTAGTGTGCTACAGAGACATAAATGTAGGTATCTATGTATTTATACAGATATATAGTATCATTCAAACCCTAACCATAAAAACAAATTCAAGGATTAAATGTGTCTTTTAAAAATTGCATAAATTGATAGATATACCCAATGTAAACCTCATAATATGTTTGAATAATTATAATTTATGTGGTGTGAAGGTTTTTGTATTAGCACAGTAACAGTTTTGTAGTTTTGCATCAGCCATAGTATTGTGGATCTAAGTGAGTAAGACACCTGAATTACAGAAACGTTTTAAAGAAACAAAGTGTTGGTGCTTTCAAGTGGAGAGAACCTTTCAAGCTAAGGTAATAAAGAGATTACTTCCCAACAGAGGAAACTGGTCTGAATAGACAATAAGGGCTTATAATGGAAATAGTGATTCCTGAGCTCTTAAAATTAAGTGCTCATCCATTCACTTGAAAATATTTTGAATACCTACTATGTGCTAGGCACTAGGTTTAAATTTCATCAGAGAAGTCCATCTCATTATTTATACCTTTACAGGATATGCAGACAGGTAACACAGGACAGTTACAACAAAACTCAAATGGCAAAGAACAGAATGTTCAGTGATTAGCTAAACAGGCCCCATCTTCAAATTAGGGGGTAGAGCAGGCTTTCTGGCAGATGTAATATGTATGGCAAGACTTGAAGGATGACTGGGACCCACTAGAGAAGAGTATTCTGGGCAGGAGGAACAGCATGTGCAGAGACACAAAGGCATTAACAGCACAGGCATCTAATGTTCAGTGAACCTGTTCAAATGTAAAGTGATTTAGGAGAGGAGGCCATGGAGGTGAGCAAGGACTTTATTGTGAGTGGCACAGAAGAAAACCAAATGAAATAAACAGTTCGACTTTATTTCTGATGAAACCAACAAAAAGCAATGGCCGAGTTAAAATATCACGTTTATTTATTTTTAAAAATTTTACTGAAATATAGTTGATCTACAATATAGTGTTAATATCTGCTGCATGGCAAGGTTATTCAGTTACGCATATACACACATTCTGTTCATTCTCTTTTCCATATGGTTTATCGTAAGATATTGGATTCAGTTCCCTCTGCTGTACAGTAGGACCTTGTTGTTTATCCATTCTGTTTGTAATAGTTTGCGTCTGCTAATCCCAAACTCCCACTCCATCCCTCTTTCACTCTCCTCCACCTCGGCAAGCACAGCTTTGACTTTATGAGTCAGTTTATGATTTGTAGATCAGTTCATTTCTTTCATATTTTAAATCCCACATACAAATGGTATGGTATGGTATGGTATGTATCTTTGTCTGTCTGACTTACTTTGCTTCATAAGATAATCTCTAGGTCTATCCATGTTGCTGCCAATGACATTAATTCATTCTTTTCTAATGGCTGAGTAGTGTTGCATTGTGTGTGTTTGTGTCTGTGTCGGTATACATATATGTGTGTGTGTGTGTGTATTAGGAATTCTTCTGTTGATGGACATCTACATTGTTTCCATGTCTTGGCTATTGCAAAAAATGTTGCAGTCAACACTGGGGTACATATATCTTTGAGAATTATAGTTTTCACTGGCCATATGAGGGCTTTCCAGATGGCACTTGTGAAAAAGAAGCTGGCTGCCAATGTAGAAGATGTAAGAGACTCAGGTTTGATCCCTGGGTCGGGAAGATCCCCTGGAGGAGGGCATGGCAACCCACTGCAGTGTTCTTGCCTGGAGGATCCCATGGGCAGAGGAGCTGGAGGGCTCCAGTCTACAAGGTCAGCAAGAGTCAGACATGACTGCAGTGACTTAGCATGCACGCACCCATGCACTGGATATATGCCCAGGAGAAAGATAAAATTTATGTTCTAAAAAAATCACAATGGTGGCAATAGAGAGCATGAATTGAAATAATTGCAACCTAGGGCAGCAATCCCAGTAGCAACAATTCAGCAGTCTGAGCAAGAGAGAATTAGCGCCCGAACTAAAGAAATAGCAAACAGAATAAAGAGGGTTGTGAAACAGTTAAATCAGCAGGGCAAAGGATTTGATTCGATTAGAGATAAGGAGGAAAGATGCTCAGTTCAGTTCAGTCAGTCGCTCAGTCGTGTCTGACTCTTTGCAACCCCATGAATCGCAGCACACCAGACCGCCCTGTTCATCACCAGCTCCCGGAGTTACTCAAACTCATGTTCATCGAGTCGGTGATGCCATCCAGCCATCTCATCCTCTGTCATCCCCTTCTCCTTCTGCCCCCAACCCCTCCCAGCATCAGGGTCTTTTCCAGTGAGTCAACTCTTCGCATGAGGTGGCCAAAGTATTGGAGTTTCAATTTCAGCATCAGTCCTTCCAGTGAAAACCCAGGACTGATCTCCTTTAGGATGGACTGGGTAGATCTTCTTGCAGTCCAAGGGACTCTCAAGAGTCTTCTCCAACACCACAGTTCAAAAGCATCAGTTCTTTGGCGCTCAGCTTTCTTCACAGTCCAAATCTCACATCCATACATGACCACTGGAAAAACCATAGCCTTGACCAGATGGACCTTTGTTAGCAAAGTAATGTCTCTGCTTTTTAATATGCTATCTAGGTTGGTCATAACTTTCATTCCAAGGAGTAAGCATCTTTTAATTTCATGGCTGCAGTCACCATCTGCAGTGATTTTGGAGCCCCCCAAAATAAAGTCTGACACTGCTTCCACATCTATTTCCCATGAAGTGATGGGACCAGATGCCATGATCTTAGTTTTCTGAATGTTGAGCTTTAAGCCAACTTTTTCACTCTCCTCTTTCACTTTCATGAAGAGGCTTTTTAGTTCCTCTTCACTTTCTGCCATAAGGTGTTTCTGAGTGCAATTATGCAGCAGTTTGAACATTCTTTGGTATTGCCTTTCTTTGGGATTGGAATGAAAGCTGACCTTTTCCAGTCCTGTGGCCATTGCTGAGTTTTCCAAATTTGCTGGCATATTGAGTGCAGCACTTTCACAGCATCATCTTTGAGGATTTAAAATAGCTCAACTGGAAATCCATCACCTCCACTAGCTTTGTTCGTAGTGATGATTTCCTAAGGCACCCTTGACTTCACATTCCAGGATGTCTGGCTCTAGATGAGTGATCACACCATTGTGATTATCTGGGTCATGAAGATCTTTTTTGTATAGTTCTTCTGTGTATTCTTGCCACCTCTTCTTAGTATCTTCTGCTTCTGTTAGGTCCATACCATTTCTGTCCTTTTTTGAACCCATCTTTGCCTGAAATGTTCCCTTGGTATCTCTCATTTTCTTGAAAAGATCTCTAGTCTTTCCCATTCTGTTGTTTTCCTCTATTTCTTTGCATTGATCGCTGAGGAAGGCTTTTTTTATCTTCCCTTGCTATTCTTTGGAACTCTGCATTCAAAGGGGAATATCTTTCCTTTTCTCCTTTGCTTTCCACTCCTCTTCTTTTCACAGCTATTTGTAAGGCCTCCTCAGACAGCCATTTTGCTTTTTTGCATTTCTTTTTCTTAGGGATGGTCTTGATCCCTGTCTCCTGTACAAGGTCATGAACCTCTCTCTGTAGTTCATCAGGCACTCTGTCTATCAGATCTAGTCCCTTAAATCTATTTCTCACTTCCACTGTATAATCATAAGGGTTTTTATTTAGGTCATACCTGAATAGTCTAGTGGTTTTCCCTACTTTCTTCAATTTAAGTCTGAATTTGGCGATAAGGCATTCATGATATGAGCCACAGTTAGCTCCTGGTCTTGTTTTTGCTGAATGTATAGAGCTTCTCCGTCTTTGGCTGCAAAGAATATAATCAATCTGATTTTGGTGTTGACCATTCGATGATGTCCATGTGTAGAGTCTTCTCTTGTGTTGTTGGAAGAGAGTGTTTGCTATAACCAGTGAGTTCTCTTGGCAAAACTCTATTAGTCTTTGCCCTGCTTCATTCCATACTCCAAGGCCAAATTTTCCTGTTACTCCAGGTGTTTCTTGACTTCCTACTTTTGCATTCCAGTCCCCTATAATGAAAAGGACATCTATTTTGAGTGTTAGTTCTATAAGGTCTTATAGGTCTTCATAGAACCGTTCAACTTCAGCTTCATCATTACTGGTTGGGGCAAAGGCTTGGATTACTGTGATATTGAATGGTTTGCCTTGGAAATGAACAGAGATCATTCTTTCATTTTTGAGATTGCATCCAAGTACTGCATTTCAGACTCTTCTGTTGACCATGATCAATACTCCATTTCTTTTAACGGGTTCCTGCCCACAGTAGTAGGTATAATGGTCATCTGAGTTAAATTCACCCATTCCTGTCCATTTTAATTTGCTGATTCCTAGAATGTTGACATTCACTCGTGCCATCTCCTGTTTGACCACTTCCAATTTGCCTTGATTCATGGACCTAACATTCCAGGTTCCTATGCAATATTGCTCTTTACAGCATCGGACCTTGCTTCTATCACCAGTCACATCCATAACTGGGTATTGTTTTTGCTTTGGCTCCATCCCTTCATTCTTTCTCGAGTTATTTCCCCACTGATCTCCAGTAGCATATTGGGCACCTACCGACCTGGGGAGTTACTCTTTGAGTATCCTATCATTTTTTTCATGCTGTTCATGGGGTTCTCAGGGCAAGAGTACTAAAGTGGTTTGCCATTCCCTTCTCCAGTGGACCACATTCTGTCAGACCTCTCCACCATGACCCGTCTGTCTTGGGTGGCCCCACATGGCATGGCTTAGTTTCACTGAGTTAGACACGACTGTGGTCCTGTGATCAGATTGTCTTGTTTTCTGTGATTATAGTTTTAGTGTGTCTGCCCTCTGATGCCCTCTCACATCTACCGTCTTACTTGGGTTTCTCTTACCTTGAACGTGGGGTATCTCTTAATGGGCTGCTCCAACAAAGCGCAGCCGCTGCTCCTTACCTTGGACAAGGGGTATCTCCTCACGGCCGCCCCTCCTGACCTTGGACGTGAGGTAGCTCCTCTCGGCCGCTCCTCCGCTGTCGCAGCCTGGCGCTCTAGGTCACCGGCCCTGACCTTGGGCAAGGGGTAGCTCCTCTCAAGCGCGGTCCCTCGTAGCCACGGAGCTTCTGCGAGGTCAGGCATTGCAGGTGGATTCTTTACCAGCTGAGCCACCAGGTAAGCGGGAAGATGCTAGTAAAAGTCAAATCCTACATTTCCAGTTCAGACATCAGGATAGTGTTAGACCTATTTAGTGAGATGGGGACCAATACAGAAAGAGTGGAGGTGAGGGCAAATGTGATACATTCAATTTGAAATTGTTTCAGTTTGATCTGCTTGTTGACCAACCAGCTGGATATATCTATGTGGGTTTAGAGATTGACTGAATCTGGAACTCAGGAATAAGGTCTGAGCTATATATAGAAATGTAGGTGTTATGTGTATATAGAAGGTAGCTGAAAGCATGGCAGTGGATAAAAGTTTATAGGCAGGTACATATCATTAGTAGTAAATCATTTACTTAAAAGAGAGTCTGTATCTTTAATTCTGAAGCCAATGGAAATTTAAATGTAAGTAGAGGATACCTATTTTTACATCATTTAAATGGACAACAGTCACAATTGATTTATATAGTAATTGATTTGTTAAGTAAAATTCTACTTGTTGCTTGAAATGCAGATATTCTAAAATTTTAAATTATTAGTATTAATTCTGATAAAGTTTTTCCCCTTCTTTTTGTTTATTTGTTTCATCCAGTACTAAGAAGAACTAGTCTGCTTTTTACCCTGTAAAACGGAGGTTTTCTTTATAAACAGAAATACTCCACCCATTCGAGCATACAGTGGTATTTCACTAAATGTCAAAATTTTAGTGCTTTTATATTCATTTATTTAAATCCACGTATTTTCAAAAGACTGCAATTAAAACAGTATGTTTTGTCTCCTTTCGGCCAAGGAGAATTGTAAAAGATGCTTGAGAATGTGAATAGGCATGGTATGCAAGAAGAGAAAGCCAGCTGGCATATTTTAGAGAATGTTTAGCTTTTCTGTAGCACTTAGTGGTACTTAAAACACATTAGCCAATTATCTTTAAAAATGGGGTTTTCTCTTGAATGCTATTGCTTATCATAGTAAATATTTTATTAAAATAGCCTTAATTCGGCAGAGAGTCTAAGAATGACCCATTACTTCTAATTAAACACATTAAAGTTGTCTCAAAGGTTTTAGGCAGCATTTAATACTATAGAAATTTAAATGCTTTCTAAAGAAAGAAATAAAGATTTCCCCAAATATTAATAGCCATAATCCAGTGTTTTAAAATATATTAGCCAATTTCAATGTATTTTTTTACATGTAGTGAGAAGCTGGCTTTAAAAGGCAGTTAGCTTTGTATGCTGTATGATTCCATGTATATGTAATACCTGGAAAAGTCTGCTTTACAGACATAAAACAGTGATCACTGCTTGTCCAGAGCTAAGAGTGGGAGGAGAGATTGTCTCTTTTGGGTCATGGTAGAATTTGGAGGGTAAGGGAATTGTTCTAGACCTTGGTTATGACAATGTTTACATGACTGCATTCCTTCTTTAAGTCACATAACTCTGTGCCAAAAAGGTTAATTATTTTGTCTATAAATTATACCTTAGTATTTTAAGCAAAATTTTGCGTGCAGTTTTAAATACATCTCCTGATTTCATGAGTAGCTTAATACAGGAGTTTGGGAGCTCAAGAAATGCCCCCACCTTGTCACTTTGCCCCTTTGAGGACACTGAATAGTTTGATGACGTTACTTGGAAGTAGCATCTAAGCTTTTGCCAGTAAACAAGATAATTCGTCAGAGCAAGAACCACCTGGCGTTTCTGCCAGTGCTCCTACTAGTCGCCACAGTCTTGTTTTGTAAAGATGTGTCTGGGGACTCTGTTACCATCCAGCAAATCTGTTAGATGGTATTTCCCTTGGCTGGAGCTTTTAGATGAAGATGAAGAATTTGTTTGCCAAATCGTTTCTGTCTCCATTCCTTCCCTATTTCCTCACATTTCTTGGCTCCTCTGTCTCTTATCACACTGGAGTCGATTTTTCTTCATACTATTCAAAAATGCTGTTCTCTCTCTGCCTGCCATTGCTCCTTTCACAGAAATCCAGGCTGGATTATCTTCATCACCTTTGGGGTCCCTGTCTCAACAGCTGTCCCCTCACACTGATCAGATAGGTAATGACGCTCAGAGAGTTTCAGTTCACCTACCCCTGGGCACATAAGCCAAGATCTCAAGGAGCCTTTACTCCTGTACCCTGCAGTTCAGTCTCTAGTTGTGTCTGACTATTTGCATCCCTATGGACTGCAGCACGCCAGGCTTCCTTGTCCATCACCAACTCCCAGAACTTGCTCAAACTCATGTCCATCAAGTCGGTGATACCATCCAACCATCTTGTCCTCTGTCATCTGCTTCTCCTCCTGCCCTCAATCTTTCCCAGCATGAGGGTCTTTTCCAATAAGTCAGCTCTTTGCAACAAGTGGCCAAAGGACTATACCCTTAACTCCAGATTAATCTCTTACTGGTAAATTTATAGTAACAGAGGAGAATTTTATTTAACACATGTGATGTTGCCAACTTTCAGGACCTGGATATTAGTTGTTTTGAGATTGCTGTCTCTGCTTCATGTCTGCAGGGAAGGTACTCAGGCTGTCCACTAGTTTCTCTTAGCTTTTCAACACTAGGGACTGTTCACTGGGCTGGGAATATAGAGCTAAACCCTCAGGGAGTCTACACACATTCTGTTTAGAATGTGGAGAATTTACCCATAAGTTAATTTGGGAGAGATTGTATGATTAAGGTGACCATATAATTTATTCTACAGTCTGGGGCATTCTGGTGAGAAAGGGGGCCCTATTAGTAATTCCTGCCAAGACAACACATAGAAACCAAGACTTGCCCAAGGAGTGGGACTTTTCCACCCTGTCTCTCATGGAGATGTTTGTAAGTCAGTGAGAAGCACAGAGAAGAGTTGTTGTCTCAGCCAGCATCTTGGGGGAGTGGGCAAGCAACTCCATACAGTGAGGTATCTCAAAGGAAATGATGATGAAGCTCCATTGTGAAGGATCTGTGAAACCAAGCAAAGGAAAAACAGCAGGGAAAACACCATCTGAACAAAATCATTGCATGGACAGGAAGTAAAACTACTTATATATTCCAATTATGTCCAAAGTAAAGTTCACATATAACTAGGAAAATAAGGAAGGCTAACCTGAGTTCCTTCCCAGATAAAGATAGAGAACCATCTTCCTCCTTCAGAGGATGTGAACCCTGAAGGAAGATAATTTTTCCTGAAGGGGAGGTTGATACACCTGGGTAAATACACAAGAATCTCAGAAAACAGAGAACATTCCTCTCCTGTCGCTGTGTTCTCCAACCCATACCTCCGTTTCTCTTATGCTTCCAGCTGGGAAAAAGAAGAGGAAAGGGTGAATTTGCCACATAATCCCCACACCCTAAGAGCATAAACTAGTATTTAAGAGAAGAGTGAAGATAATCAAGAGAGGAGTCAGTGCAACCCACGATTGGGTTTCGAACGGGACTTATGGGAAGGGATCATAATCACTTCTCTCCTTCCCATTCTCCAGCCACGAACAAGACCTACAGATCTTCTCCTCTTAACTGTAGTCAGCTTAATTTTCTGCCTATTTGTATCATTATTTACATGCATACTAATTCTGTGCATATTATTCATTGTGTCAGATGAAGTTAAGTGTATATTTTATTTGCTTCTTGATTTAATTTTAGTAAGTGGAAAGAGCAGAGCATCAAAGTAAAAATGATATTGGTCAAATTGTGGCTCTGTCATTTACCACACAGGTGTGATGTTAGGCAAGTTACTTAACCCCTGATCCTTGGTTTCCTAATTTTGTTCATCAGGGCCAGAAATTCTTACTGTGCAGGGTTAGTCAGTATATTGGGTGGCATTTGCTTGGTGGGCATAGCAAGAGGTTGGCTAAAAAGACTCATCTTGGTTGACAGGCAGAGAAAGGACAAGTTATTTCCAGCTCTGTCCTGCCACATTTCTCTTACATTCTTTTTTTTGTCTCAGTAGACTCTATTTGCAATAATAAAAATAATAAAATGAAGTATATGAAGCATCCACTATGGTGGTGGCTTCTACATAGGCTCTCAGAAAAAGGTACCTGGTGCTGTTGATGCACTTCTTTCAAATTTTATTTGATTGAAGTATGTTTGGTTTACAGTTTTGTGTTAATTTCAGCTGAACAGCAAAATGATCCAGTTACTGTTGTTCTTTAGTCGCTAAGTCAAGTTCAGCTCTTTTGCAACCCCATAGACTGATGCCTGCCAGGCTCCTCTGTCCATGGGATTTTCCAGACAAGGATACTGGAGTGGCTTGCCACTTATTCTCCAGGAGACCTTCCTGATCCAGGGATCAATCCCACATCTCCAGAATTGCAGGAGGATTTCTTACCACTGAGACATTAGGGAAGACTTACTCAGTTACACACCACACACACACACACGTGTGTGTGTTTATGTGTGTGTGTGTGTGTACATATATATGTTCTTTATAAATATTCTTTTTCATATTCTTTTCCATTTTGGTTTATCACAGCGTGTTGAATATAGTTCCCTGGGCTATACATTAGGACCATATTGTTTATCTACCCTATGTATAACAGTTTGCATCTGCTAATCCCCACATCTACATTTTTAATGTTATTTTTTTCATCATGTTACTCATATACATTAAGAGTAGTAAGACTGGGTTAAAAAGAAAGATGAGCAAAGACCTTTCTTAAAGCAAAGCAAAAAAGACCTTTCTTTTTTACAACAACCAGTTTTGATTTTTATGTTATTTAACCTCAAGTGAATAAATTCCACCCAAGTATTATTAAAGAATTGGCAGCTTTCGAATGTTTTCCTAAAATTATATCAACTAAATTTTGCAAATGACTGTGTGGTTCTTAAATCCATATTTTAAATTTGATTTTTATGGATGTAAAAGTTAAGGCCCCTTTAAAGATATTTTGTCAGTTTATGATTTTGGTAGGGGAAAGCTGGTTAATGAATTTGAATGTGCTGGGCATTGGAATTCACTTCCAGCCAGTTCTGTGTTAGAACTGGGTACATTAATTCATAATGATGCTCAGCATAGATGTTTTATTTACTGAGTGTGTCTCCCCATACCACATCCATATGGTCATATAGATTTTCTCACTCAAGCCCCAAAATCCCATGTGCATTTTCCTCCAGCCTTATCATATTCTATATCCCTGCTTTCACTGAAAATTTAAAGAAAAACTATTCTCTTGTAGAATCCTGTCATATCATTATGTACTATCTTTGCACATTTTCTGATATAATGTTTAAGATAGAAAAAAAGAGGAACTTTCTCTCAGAATAAGAATATTGTCTCCTTTAACATTATCAAGAGTATATACCATTGCCTTTTTTATAATTCTTATTTTAAAAAAAGGAGGACAAAGCAGAACTCTTATTGCAGTCTGCATATATATTCCTGCATTTATAACTCTGTATTTCTTTGGCTGGAATGTCTTTTCCTCTCAGCCCAGCAAACCCCTACTTATCAAGCAAGGCCCATCTTTTTATTATGCACTATGGGAAGCCTTTCCCAAGCCCAGTAGGTGAGATTCATAGCTCTTTCTTCTGCTTTACCCTTGAGACTTCTTTAGGCCCAACTGTGTCATTTAACAGTGTATCGTGGCTCTTAGTGCAGAAGGCGGTCTCGCCTGGGTTCTCACTTTCTCTATCTTTGTAGCCTTGATCACCGTTCCATACATGTTTATTCATTTTAGCATTCATTTACTTATCAAATATTATTCACTTCCTAAGGTTCCCTTTAACTATTGCTGCATAACAAATCACCTTCAAACTTAACAGTGTGAAACAGCAATCATTTTATTATCTCTTGCAGTTTCCGCGGGTCAGGAATTGGGGAAAGGCTTGGGCAGTGTTTGTTCAGAGCATCTCACCTGGCTGCAATCAACCTTGTGCTGGGCGTCCAGGAGCTGGGGGCTGGCCGTGCCCTGCTGTCTCTCTGCCAGGCCCATGGCTTCTCTAGGGGCTAGTTTGGGCTCCGCATGGGCTAGTTTGGGTTCCCTCAAAACAGTGGCCTCAGGGGAAGCGGAAATGGTTAAGGCCAATAAGGGCTTCAAGAGTGAGTATTCAGGCAAGCAAAGTGAAGTTTAATCGCCTAGGCTTCAAAGACACAAAACCTTATTTTCCTTGCATTCCATTGGTTACCAGTGAATTCCCAACCTAACCAGATTCAGAAAGAGGGGAGTTGGACTTTCCCTCTTCGTGGGAGAATGGCGGGATTCTAGGAGAGCATTTAGGATGGGAAGTCCTTCTGTGGCCACTTGAGAAATGCAGTCTAGCACACCCATCACATGCCTTGCGTTGTGCGGAGATGGGAGGAAACCACAGTGAACAAGACAGATATGGTCCCTTCCTCGTGGAACTTGGAGAAGGAGAGACCACATTTCATAGTGTAAAAATACAATTATTTTAGCCACCAAGGGGAAAAGGTATATAATTATATAGGATATTTCAAGAAAGGCCTCTTTAAGGAAGTAACTATTGGACAAGAACTAAATAGTACGAAGCAGTGGGTCATGCCAAGATGTGCCATTCATGGAGAGGCACTGACAAAAACAAAGGCCAGGAGATGGGAATGAAATTGAGTTATTTGAGACTCAAGAGCAAAGCCAGTGTGACTGAAGTGTCATGCATAGAGAGGAAGAATAATGAAATATGAGGTCCCAGAGATGGGCCGACTCATTGGAAAAGTCTCCAGTGCTGGGAAAGATTGAAGGTAAAAGGAGAAGGGAGCAGCAGAGGATGTGAGATGGTTAGATAGCATCACTGACTCAGTGGATATGAATTTGAGCAAACTCCAGGAGATAGCGGGGGACCAAGGAGCCGGGCGTGCTGCAGTCCATGGGGTCACAAAGAATTGGACACAACTTAGCAGCTGAACAACAGTAGAACCAGAATTGGGTGGAATCCAGAAATGGGATCCTTGAAGACCTTAATAAAACTGTTAGGTTTTATTTTAAATAAGTCATTGGAAATTGTAACACAGAGCTGTGTCATGCTCTGGTGAAGACCACGCTGGCTGTAGTGGATTGAGGAGAGAAAGAGGAAAAGCACAAGGACTCTTAATCAGGAGGCACCTTGGAGTTGTCCAGGCAATATTTACTAGAGGCTTGATTGATCCCTGGAGAAGGAAGTGGCAGCCCACTCCAGTATTCTTGCCTGGAAAACCCCGTGGACCGTGGAGCCTGGTAGGCTGCCATCCATGGGGTCGCAAAGAGTCGGACACGACTGCGTGACTTCACTCTCACTTTCACTTCACTTGATTTCGAATGAAGTGTAGGAATTGGAGAAAAGGTTACTGTGCGTATTGTGATCGAGCTGGATAAATTTGTACCTCAGATACAAAATTTTATACCAGACCATCAGATTTTATTGGTAGCTGTGCTTGAACTAAATGCATCCCCCTCAGCCATTAGATTGTAAGTCTCTAAAGAGTGGGGGCCAATTCTTACTCCTGTGTGAGTTTTTCAGAAAACTTGGAGTGTTGTAAGTGCTCAACAAGTATCTGTTGAAATGAATTTTATTCTTTTTTTGGATAGTTTCCCATATCTTAAAAGTACCTATAAGTTTCTTATTTAATTTATTGCAACAATTTCTTAGAAATGGATAAAATTGATTTTTTTATAGATTTATACTTGAAGCTTCCTATTAAAATATGAAAAGTGCATATTTTAGTTTACTCTTCCCCCCTCTTGAAGCCCATAATAGAAGGAGGAGTGGAATGGATAGAAGGATGTTGAATGAATGATTAGGTGACCTGTCATTGCACTTCTGTCAAAAAAGGAATAAACATGTGTGCTGGCACTGATGGTTGCTGCCTCCTGCATTCTTATGCTGGAAAGGAGTTATTCACAATTTATAATCTGTTATATAAATTCTATATAATCTGTTATATAAGTTCTAATCAGTTGGTACACGGAGTTACATTTCTCACTGCCTAACAAATTTTAAAAATTAAAAAAAAATCATTTTGTTCTTTCACCTGTTTCTCATTTACTGCTATTGCAATGTTTTATCTTAATGTAGACTACGTTAATATCTTAATGTAGACTACATTAATATCTTAATATAGACTTAATTGCTGAAGCAGTTTTTGTTGGGGCACGAGAGTGTTTGACCCTTTGTATGTCTTGTAATTCTGAGAAAAAAATCTGTAATTGAAGTTGAATATATATAAGCTGACTTGTTTTGAAGAAATAATTTTCTTACCTTTTACATTCAAATGCTAAAGAAGGAAGCCCCTTTAACTTGAAGATTGTATTAGGCACTTAATTTTCTGCAGTATTTCTTAATTTACATAATTGGGAAAATTGTTTTTAAAACTTGATATAAAGTATGTTTTTCTAGTTTAGGTTCTTGAAACACCTTATACCTCACTAAATTTATTATTTGCTTATGAATCTACTGATTTAATAAGTTTATCTCTTCTAGTTAATTTCACTTCCTGACATCATGCCTCATTCTGAAGAGTTTGAGGATAGTTTATCAAAGTACTCACAAAGTGAACATTGAGGAGAAAAAAGTATACCAGAGTTCCAATTTCCTAGAACACAGGTTTCATCAAGACAGAATAAATTCTTCCCAGTAAATCCTTTTTGCTTATCACAGAGCATGATCTATAGTCCACATTCATGAAATACTTACAGAATGAATGTCTGAGGTTAGTGTACAAAACATATGCCAACAGATTAATTCACTTAGTTGAGATCCACAGTGTTGACTCAGAGCTTTTAACAAATGAGCAAAGACTAGTACTGCTAATAACAGAATCCATGCTGTCCGTAAGATTGAATGAAGCCATTTGATGAGGAGATATGCAGCTATTCCTAGGCAAAAATATGCAAATGGATATGTCCAAATTCAGTAGATTATGATGGAGATAACATTGAGTAATATATACATTAATGTCCTTAAGATGAAATATGACTTTCAAAGTTTTTTTTTCCTTTCCCATAATCCAAGGGTAACCTTGAGTTTTAAGACTCTTGAGGAATAGATAGCCATTATTTTTAGCTAATTTTCCATGAAGCTTATTTCTCACATGTATGTTTTAATAAACTTGAAAATAGAAATTATTCCAAGGTTATATTCAGTGTCAAGCATTTTGGAGAAAGAGAAGGTGCTGCTGTGAAAATGCAGAGGCAAATGCTGAGTCAGTTGTACTAATGTTAAAGTTTGTATCATCTCATTAAGGATTGGTGGATTACCAAATACTGTGTCAAAATAAACGATGATGATTAAACTGCTGTGTGAAGGAGGGAAAAGCAAGTTCAGGTTATTGGGGCTAAGATTTTCCTCAGAAAACTCTGAGACCCACTCCAGTGTGTGGGTGAACGTGGGATCTAAGACTCTCCCTTCTGTGTAATATCAGTATTCTCTTTTGTGCAAAATAATTTATAAGTAGCCAGTAATCAAATGTACACAGTCATAAAAGAAAAGCTCAATAAAGCACACCTTAAAAGACTCACACTGAAACGTCCAAGACAAATATTCTAAACACACCCGTGTCATCAGATGAGTTGAATTTCTACCAAGAGTTGCTAACCTGGTGTCCACAGAAACATAAATGATACATCCTAATTTGTATCAGATCTTTTGTTATTATTATAGTTGTTTATGTGTGTGTGTTTTCTGCAGATGGAGTCCTCAGATTTTTCAAATAGTCAAAGAACTTTGTGTCCCAGATAAACACTGCATAAAGTTGTAAATGAACCACTTAAACATTGATGGACATCTCTAAAAGAGGATGACTTTAGAACTGGAATAGTCAGTCAGTTAGTTCAGTTGCTCAGTCGTGTCCGACTCTTTGAGACCACATGAATCGCAGCACGCCAGGCCTCCCTGTCCATCACCAACTCCTGGAGTTTACTCAAACTCATGCCCATCGAGTCGGTGATGCCATCCAGCCATCTCATCCTCTGTCGTCCCCTTCTCCTCCTGCCCCCAATATTAGGGTCACTCAATTTGTAGAAAAACCTCATCTTCTCTATGTAGAAAACTGTATCTGAACCCTTCACATTGGCTAAGACAAAATTTTACTGAGCAGGTACTACGTGCATGGCAGTGACTTTTAGTAACTTGTATGTTTTAGGGATTTGGGCACTCTAGCTGAGAAGCAATTCAAAGATATTGAACAAATTGTTAAGTAAGCTGTAAGAACTGACTTAGGAATGGACAGGAAGTGAATAGCTCCAGGAATCCTGCATTGCTACATCTTGTCACAGCAAGTGCTGAAATGAGTGAACTAATCATTATTTTCATCCTTATGTTACAAACCAAAGTCTGAAGTGGGTGAGTCCAAGGACATATCCTACATTACTGTTTTTCAAAATTTAGCCCCAAATCAGTAGCATCAGAACCATCTGGGAAATTAGAAATGTAACTCCTTTGCCCCTAATCTGGTGGTGGGCTCAGGAGAGGGTATTTGAAAGACCAAGTCCTCCGGGTGAATGATACAAAATCAGGTTTAAGATGGGCACAATAAATGACAGAAACTGTGTGGATCTAATAGAAGCAGAAGATATTAAGAAGAAGTGGCAAGAATACACAGAAGAAATATACAAAAAAGTTCTTAGTGACCCAGATAACCACAATGGTCTGGTCATTCATCTAGAGCCAAACACCCTGGAGTGCAAAGTCAAGTGGGCCTTAGGAAGCAATCACTACAAACAAAGCTAGCAGAGGTGATGGAATTCCAGCTGAGCTAATTCAGATCCTAAAAGATGATGCTGTGAAAGTCCTTCACTCAGTATGCCAGCAAATTTGGAAAACTCAGCCATGGCCACAGGACTGGAAAAGGTCAGTTTTCATTCCAATCCCAAAGCAAGGCAATGCCAAAGGATGTTCAAACTACCGCACAATTGCACTCATTTCACATGCTAGCAAAGTAATGCTCAAAATTCTCTAAGCTAGGCTTCAGCAATATGTGAACCGTGAACTTCCAGATGTTCAAGCTAGATTTAGCAAAGCAGAAGAACCAGAGATCAAATTTTCAAAATGCGTCAGATCATACAAAAAGCGAGAGAATTCCAGAAAAACATCTACTCCTGCTACATTGACTATGCTAAAACCTTTGACTGTGTGGATCACAGCAAACTGTGGAAAATTCTTAAGGAGATAGGAATACCAGAAACCTCTGCCTCCTGAGAAACCTGTATTCAGGTCAAGAAGTGACAGCTAGAACTGGACATGGAACAACGGACTAGTTCCAAATTGGGAATGAGTACATCAAGGCTGTCTGTTGTCACTCTGCTTATTTAACTTACATGCAGAGTACATCATGCAAAATGCCAGGCTGGATGATGCACATACTGGAATCAAGATTTCCAGAAAAAATATCAATAACCTCAGATATATAGATGATACCATCCTTATGGCAGAAAACAAAGAGGAACGTTTCATCAAACAAAGACATCTTGATGAAAGTGAAAGAGAAGAGTGACAAATGAAAATCATGGCATCCAGTCCCATCACTTCATGGAAAATAGATCGGAAAACATGGAAACTGTGACAGACTTCATTTTCTTGGGCTCCCAAATTGCTGCAGATGGTGACTGCAGTCATGAATTTAAAAGACACTTGCTCCTTGGAAGAAAAGCTATGACAAACCTATACAGCATATTAAAAATAAGAGACATTACTTTGCAAACAAACATCCCTATAGTCAAAGCTATGGTTTTTCCAGTAGTCATATGTGGATGTGGGAGTTGGATCATAAAGAAAGCTGAGTGCCAAAAATTGATGCTTTTGAATTATGGTGTTGGAGAAGACTCTTTTTTTCCCCCAATTATTTTTATTAGTTGAAGTTTAATTACTTTACAATATTGTAGTGGTTTTTGCCATACATTGACATGAATCAGCCATGGATTTACATGTGGTCCCCATCCTGGAGAAGACTCTTGAGAGTCCCTTGGACTGGGGTTTTCTAAAGGAAATCAGTCCTGAATATTCATTAGGGCTGATGTTGAAGCTGAAGTTCCCATTCTTTGGCCACCTGATGCAAAGAACTGACTCATTGAAAAATATCCTGATGCTTGGAAAGATTGAAGGCAGGAAGAGAAGTCAACAGAGGATGAGATGGCTGGGTGGCATCACTGACTCATTGGAAATGAGTTTGAGCAAGCTCCAGGAGATTGTGAAGGACAGGGAAGGCTGGCGTGCTACAGTCCATGGGGTCAAAAAGAGTCAGCCTTGAGTGAACAACTGAACAACAACAAAAGTTTGAGAAGGGCTTCCTAGGTGGCTTGGTGATAAAGAATCTGCCATTGTAGGAAACACGTTTGATCCGTGAGTTGAAAAGATACCGTGGAGTTGGAAATGGCAACCCACTCCATTATTCTTGCCTGGAAAATCCTATGGACAGGGAAGCCTGGCAGGCTCCAGTTCATAGGGTGGCAGAAAGTCTGACACGACTGAGCATTCACACAAAGTTTGAGAAACTCTGCAGTCCTGTGTTCCATATTTCTCCTTCGGCTAGGATAGGATGGGGACCTTAATTCAGATTCCTACCAAGACTGCGTACAATAATGGAAGAGAATTCTCCAAAGAAAGATCAGTGTTGGCTAATTAAGAAAGGGAAATAGATTCTGGGCAACCAAAAAATACCCAGCACCTTCTACATTCCTTGAGTCAATGACATTTCCCTTTTGCATACACGGTTATCTTGCTTCTATAGTTATCGTTGAAGGTGGGCTTCATTCCAGGACTGCTCGCCTCTAGGAAGAAGAGCATTCATTTGGATAACACTTGTGTCTCTCTTCAACACCTCCCCAGAGGAAGCATCTGACTCCTGAAATTGGGTGGAAGACCTTGAGATTGTAGCTCAGATCTCTTCCTTCTTTCCCTGTGGGTCTGTCTGCTTGTAGAGAATGAATATATTCTGCTGTTCTCTTTACTGTACAGGAAGGCAGCTTACCTTTAGAGGGAGGATCTGTGCTCATGTAACTGTGCCAGGAAGTCTAGACCTGCTTAATTCTGGGGTGAGGTGTCAGGAAACCACAGCTGCTCACTTAAGCAGTTTTGCACCACCTTTCTCTGTAATACAGTTGACATCTTGATTTGCATTGATCTGATTTATGAATCTCTCTTTCAGGCAGAGAAGAATAGTGTCAAGTATGAGGCCCCTTTGAATCTTATTAAATATTCTTTATGAGGTTTTCTTTGAATACATGAGCCATCAGAGAATTGTCGATTTGTCATGTTTGTTTGTTTGTTTTACTAACTCATTCATCTGAGTATTTGTAATTTTTGCAAATCTGTCGTATAAGAATTTAAATGTTTCCAATGGGTTGTTGCCGAGGTTTCAGGAATTACTTAAATAGTTTTATATAATCATTCGAACTGGAAATCTCTTTTTAGGGGCCTTTTGTTCTATAGATGTGAGTTCATTTTAGGAGAAAAACTGTTGTCTCTGTCATAACAATAAATTTAGCTCCAGATATATTTGTTATGATAGATACACATTTGGATAAGTTTTATAAATGTAATGAAAATGTTCTTTTATTGTTGGTTCTCTTCTTATGACTATGGGTAAGTATTAATGTGAGAAACACATATCTATTTTGGCTACAGAGTCAGGCCACACTGTTATTTCTTTAGGACTTCAGGTGGCTGTTCCATGTAACATGTGTACCCAACAGAGTAACAGAGCTGCATATTATTAGCCTGATACTTACTCAAATATAGGATAATTAACTCCTGAGTCTTCTCTACTCTGTCTCTCTTTTCCTTGGAGACTTTCTCACCAATAAACCACTAAACTAACACTGTTGAATTCATAAGATGAAAGCTCCAAATAGTATAGCTAAAAGGATGAAAATTCTAATATTATTTTCCTAAATACTATTTGTAGGTTATCTTTGAACTCAAGGGAGAGACGTTATTTACCAAGCATACGGCAGTGAGATTGGTTGTAAATGAAAACATACGCTATATGCTCTTTGTCTCTGACATTTATTTTCTCATGCGTTTTCATCAATTTATATTTGCTTTTCTCAAATGTCATTATTTATCCTGTAATATATGCATCATGAGTACTTTTTTCTTGTTGCTAATTGTAGGCATCCGTCTCTTACAATATGTACTCAGAAAGTGAAGTCCAAAATAGCCTTGTTATTTTCTATAGAGCAGTTTAATCATTACAGTCTCGTGTGATCTCATCTCCACTGAGATGAGCTTCCTGAGAAAATATAGAGTTGCCGTGTGTTTGTTAAAATTCAAGTTGAATAAATTACCGTAATATTCAGAACCTAGGCGGGGGAAAACAATGTTTTCCTGCCTTGCATGCTTAATACTCCACACTTTTTCCATTCTGAAACATAGTGTGTTTTTATGCTAAAATGTCATCATGTAGTACAGGTCAGTGTTGCATAGACAGCAGTCTACTTTCTGAGCAAACAGTTTCTTAACAGCCATAAATTTAATGCTATCCCTGAATTACAGAATGGACCATTAGAGCAACATAGAGCAATTAAGTTTCCTTATTCCAAACTAACCATCGACTGCATGAAGTTAAGTGAAATACTTAACCTCTTTTCCTACAAAAGGAAAAACCAGTAAAAGGTTTCATATAAAGGTATATTATAAAACTGATCAAGGAGTTAAAATGCCACAGTAATTAAAATTACACATTTCTCAGATCAGATCAAAGTACCACATTTCTGAATTTGTCTCATAAATCTTCGTTAAACTTTGTGTGCCAAGACTAGAGTCACTCATTGTTATCTACATTTTCAGCTCTACCCATTTGCAGAAAATCGTGTTCCCAGAAAGCACAGAAAGCTATTTCATTTATAGTGAAGTGGTATAAAATTTTCACTTCGAATCTCTGTAGGGAAGCATGGGTTATTGAAGGTTTTCTGTTGAGAAACAATTACTCTATCCATTTACTGAATATTGTTTATTTTTATGTTGTGTGAAATGCCCTGTGGGCCTCTTAGAATTGACTGGAAGAACCAATTGAGGAAGAAAATATCCAATTAGCTCAAAATTTTACAATGTACAGAGTTTGCATTCTTTCAAAGTCAATATGTTTGTTTTGGAGTTTTTGTGCGATTCCCGGGGTACCAGCCTTGCCTTTTAAACTGTTACTTAGCATAGTTGTGAGTCTAGGCCTGCTTGTTTAGAGTTATTAAACCTCATGCACTAAAGGATTTCTAGTTCTTACAACATTAAATAGTTCTATATTTGTAGTCAAAGGTTGACAGTTACACTAGTTTATAGCTTGAGAAGATATCTGAAATTGCCTGTCTTTGCTCTGTGGTACCCAAATGGAAAAGCTCTATGCTTAAGTTGAATATTTGTTCAGGCAACAGTAGACATCTTTACTTTGTTTTATTGCTTACTAATCTCAGAAGTGGTTGATTGCCCACCTCCTGGAGCTTCCAGTTCTATTTCCACCTTCCAACTCAGAACAGATAAGGTGGCCTCAGCCTTTCAATGTTTTAAGACCTTCTGATACCATCTTTCAGACTTCAACTTGGCTTTTTTTGCTTGTTTGTTTGTTTTGTTTTGTTTTGTTTTGTTTTGTATTGTCTTAAATATGAAAATTTCCAGCAAATCTCCACTTTCTTTTTAAAGCAGTGGGAGGGAAAATTTACCGAGTGAAGCTGTGGATCAAGGACTATGTTCTTTGGGGATCTTGGTCAAAAGTTTAACGAGTACATTAGCAACCAGAATCGGTCAGGAACATTGTCCTTGTTTATTCATTTATTCTCATTCCTTCTTCCTCTGAGACATTTCTCAGTCAGTTTTCTCTCTTTCTCCCCACCCCCTGCCCCCATTTCTCTTCCACTTATATTCAGTCCTTCTCCTTTTATTACCATCTTGCTTAATAGTACAAGCGTGTCTTCAGTCCTCTTATCTTAGGAGTTGTTGAATTCTCTTCATCCAGCCCTCTACTGCTTCATCTTCCCTTTTCCACATATGTATTTATGTACATATGTATGGGTGTGTATATGCACACACACATTTAAGAGGGCGTCAGAAGATGAGATGGTTGAATGGTATCACCAATGCAATGAACATACTCCAGGAGATGGTGAAGGACAGGGAGGCCTGGCATGCTTCATGCAGTCCATGGGGTCACAAAGAGTCGGACATGACTGGGCGACTGAGCAACACCACCATACATATATTTATATAGAGAAAAACCATGCACATGTGCATATGTACGTAAGTATGTGTGTGTATAAAAATCTGCACACTTTCTGAACTTGCTTCCTTGTAGTTTGTAGAGTTCTCAGCGCCTTGAAACCTGCCTTCACTCGTCCCATCTCCTCTACACTGACTCTCTAAAGGCACGTAATCACTTATTCATTCAGCAAGCTTTATATTTGAGCATCTCTCTGTACAGAAATAGTTCAAGGCTCTAGGAATTCAGTGATGAAAAATCCTGACACTATCCACTCTCTGTGCTTCAAAAGACCTTACCATCTCTAAACTCACAAGAGGAGGAAAATATTAGCCAGATAAGTACACAGGTATATAATTGGCCAGTTGCACAGTGCTATGACAAAGGCACAGATGATGTATAATCAGTAAAGGAAGATGTAATCAGACCCATGGCTTCAGGGAAGTGACCCAAATCTGATGGCTGAGTACAGGTTTATCAGACAAAGGGAACAGGTTTTATAAAGGCCCCAAGACAAGAAGCCCGAAAGCAATTAAAAGAAGGCTTGGGTGATGAGAAAAGCAAACAAAGCATAGAATTTATGAGGCCTTTTGTAGTTAGAGAGGCAGGGTCCTGATGGGAAATTATGGCTAAGGCTTAGGATGTCATCTTTTTCCTGCAGGTAGTAGGATGCCAGGAAGGAGGTCTAAACTAGAATTGGGCAGGAGCGAGTAAGGCAGGATTAGTGATCAGATTTTTATTTCTCTAAGCTTACTCCCCATGTTTTTCCAAAGAATCTCCGTATCTTAAGCTTTCATTCATGTGTACCTCCCTGCCGGCTTTTCCCTTTCAGTTATTGCACACTATTTAAGAAAATATCTGTTCTATGATAAGGTATAAAGAGATTTTTTTTTTTTATCATCCCTTTGCAAAAAGTGATCAGATTACATTTCACACCCAGCAAAGAGGGCAGGGCCTCTGGAAGGAAATCAGACATAGTGCCTTTTTTTTACAGGATCTTAGAATTTTTAACCCTTCACTGTAGTTCTTCAAATTGAGATAAAATAGTGCTGTGTGTTCTCTGGTTAGCTGTCCAAGCCATTGCTTTTAAACCTTTGTATTTGAAATATACCTTGGCATGTCACCAAAAAAAAAAAAAAAGAAAATCATATGAGAAATTAACAGTCATGGATATCTCTACCAGAATCACGAACAGGTCCCTGTATGCCAGCTCTGATTCCACTGCAACCTTCCCACCCAAGAAAATATAACCAACATGCAAGTGAAGGTGAATCATAAGCCATGAAAAATACATACAAATTATACACATACACACACACACACACATATACATATACAGCATGATCTGCATCTTGTGTATTTTGATACATAAACTTGTCCTAATAGTCACATTTTTTGACACACACCTGAATATCTTCCCACAAATAGGATAATATTTAGAGATTGAGTTGAGATCCTCCAACTCTCGTCTAAGATCCTCAGCATCTTTCCTGTCTATTGTACTGTGTCACCCAGAAGTTGGAGCATTGTTTGACCAGGATTTACACTTATCATGCCATGCTGATGCTGGAGTTGCAGATCTTTTAAGAAGCTTACCACTCATTTGGATAGATATGACACTCAGGTAACAGATATGAACCATAAACAATAAAAAGTATTCAAAGCATTAAATGCATAATATAGATAGTAAAGATTTTAGGGATTCAAAGAAAAGGAAAATAATTCTGGGTAGACAAGATGGGCAGTAAAGATTCGTGAATCAGACTAATGACAGGTCAGTTCTTTCTCATTCATCTTTCTCAGTTCAAATGGCACCTTTTCTCAGAGGCTTTTTGGAAGCACTCTCTCATAGAAACATTCCCTGTAGCCATCGCTTTTATTGTATCACCCCATCTGAGTCTTTCTGATTACTTCTCAAAAATCTGTACTTACCACATTCACCTGTTTCATCATTTACTGAATGTGCACTCACTAGACTGTTATTTCCACGAGGTAGCGATTATCTCTCTTGCTCACTCTATGATCTCAGAGACTCTGATAGTGTCTAGCGCATGTAAGGTACTCAGTTCTATGTCCTTACTTAATTAAGATGCAAAAACTTTAAGTACTTGAAGCGTACACTCAGAAATTCAAATGTGATATTCATTTACATTGTCCAAATTCTCTGCAGTATTTCGTAGGTGACCATGCGCATGTTCTTTTGCAAAATTTGGATTTATACTGGGTTAGGTGTGACTTTCCCAAGTTCAATGTTAAAGGCCAGAGAGTTTCTTATTTCTCATAAGCTATTTCACATTTAAGGGAAATAGTGTCCTGTATACTTTTTGTTTTCTCCAAATTGATAAGGCTAAACCATGAGTAATCTCATTCACCACATAGTTTTGGAAAACATACGACACTTATATGATAAAGGCATCCTTGAAATCAGGTAAAATATTTGGCATTGCTGTTAAGTAAATTTGTGTAAAAATATCAAGAAATACTCAAATTGGTAGAACGTCTTTTTTTAGTCATTTGTGTGCATGTGTATGTTAATTTTAATTTTCTTTATACCCAAGAAAGCTAAAGGGCTGCTTTATCTTGCTTTAAATATAGTAGCTAAAGGTGATACTTCTGTTAAAAAATTCTCTTTACTTTGGGGAAAAAAGTGACCTCTAGACATTTATTTGTTTCATTTATATTTCCTTTAGAACTTCTTTTCTAAATGATGGAGGACTCAAAATTGCCAACGTAACTAAAGCTGATGCTGGAATTTATACCTGCATAGCAGAAAACCAGTTTGGGAAAGCAAACGGCACAACACACTTGGTTGTTACAGGTAGGTGCCTTTCTTAAAGACTTCTTTACATAGGGATATGCTGTGTGCCTTCTTACTAAGATCAAAGGAAAAAACTGTTTCTCATGATATTCAGTGCACCATAAAGGTCGGCCTTGTGTTTGGCTCAGACAGGAAAGAATCTGCCTGCAATGCAGGAGACCCGGGTTCAATCCATGGGTCAGGAAGATCCCTTGGAGAAAGGAATGGCTACCCACTCCAGTATTCTTGCATGGAGAATTCCATAGACAGAGGACCCTGGTGAGCTACAGTCCATGGGTTTGCAAAGAGTTGGAGATGACTAAGTGACTAACAGTTTCACACTTTCACTGTCTTTAACAAGTGACAGTCAAGAGAACAGTTCTTAATATTTCCTTTACATCACAGTGTGTACCAGGAATCCACAAGTTACTAGTTGGCTTAATGGTCAATAAAACTGCAAGTAGCATATGCTGCTCCTTTACTTTTATTTTGTGCTATTCTATTATGTCAAATCTTTTGTACATTTTTTCCCTTTTCAATATCTTTAATATTTTATGGAGATGTTTAAATCTCTGCAATAATCCTTGCTATCAGTCAGAGTTACTTAGAGTTGTGGTTGTATTTTTGTTCATTTATTTGTCGAAGAAAAACATTGAGTACCTACCATGCTTGGGTTACCTTTCCCAGCCGGTGTAGTGGTAAAGAATCCGCTTGCCAATGCAGGAGATTCAAGAGACACAGTTTCGATCCCTGCATCAGGAGGATCCCCTGGAAAAGGCAGTGGCAACCCACTCCAGTATTCTTGCCTAGAGAATTCCATGGACAGAGGACCCTGGCAGGCTACAGTCCATGGGGTTGCAAAGAGTCGGACCCAACTGAGCAGCTAACACAACGCAACAACATGCTTGGGTTATTCAGTAAACAAACTGACAAAGATGCTGCCCACATGCACTGTTCCTTCTTCCAGAGGTACAAAGAAAATAAGCTGTGCATAAATATACTGCAAGGAATATAAAGCAAGGAAATACTTACAATGAAAGCAAAATGCAAACAAGCAGAAAATACCAGAGGAGTGTTTGAGAAACATAAGCTGGAGCATGAAACCAGGTGATCCGAGAAGGAGAGATGTGACCCAAGACTTCATGGAGATGAAGGAGTTCAGTTGATTTCTTAGGGACGATCCTGCAGAGGTTTTGTAACCCTTGTTAGCAGTTAGTTGGACTGAGGTTTTAGTTGGAGTGAAAAGTAGAGACCGGTGCAGAGTTCTGAGCAGAGGAATGAAATGATGGAAAGTGTGTATTTAAAGGTTTACTCTCACCCCTCAGTAGAAAACAGACTATGGAGAGTCATGGGCCGAAGTGGGAGGAGCCCCAGGAGACTGGGGCTGTGATACTGACCACAGTGAGGGTAGCCGCAGAGCTGGCCGATGGATGGAAGGCATTCAGGTCTAAATATATCCTGAGTGTGGGGTCCCTGGCATGACTGACGAACTGGATATGAGTGCTCAGAGAAGGAAAGAAGCATTCCTGCAGGGTACGTGGTGAACAGCAGGAAGAGTATCAGCCAAAACAACCAACAGGAGAAAGGCTGAGGTCCTACAGCACAGGGTAGGAGGAGCATCAGGAGATTGCTGTTGTAAAAAGCATAGGAAATGACTCTTTTGAAGACTTTGCTGTGACATGGAGCGAGAAATGGGGACTAGCAATGGAAAAGTGCAGTCAGAGAACTTTACATTCATGCATGAGACAAGTGCTCAGGGCTGGTGCACTGGGAAGATGCAGAGGAATGGGATGGGGAGGGAGGCAGGAGTGGGGATCAGGATGGGGAACACATGTAAATCCATGGCTGATTCATGTCAATGTATGGCAAAAACCACTACAATATTGTAAAGTAATTAGCCTCCAACTAATAGAAATAAATGAAAAATAAATAAATTAAATAAATTCACAAAAGTTGGAAGGACTGTGGTGACAGAAATGCGCATGTGGATATTTGCATTTGGGAAGAAACAAATTAATTAGCATTTTAACTAAGTATCCTACATATTCTAAACATCAGTTTTTTTGTAGTATCTCAAAAGTTTTGAGTCTATTTAAATCTTGGTAGTAGTATATTTTCCAATCATTGAAAATGCAGTGATTTCTATTTCTACTCTTATATTTCATGAAGCAGTAAAACTAAAATGAAATTGATTTTGTAATAGTATTATAACTCTTGTTTACAGGTTTAAACTTCTATAGCCTATAGATTTAGATATCCTAATTCTTTTAACAAGGATTTGTGTATGCAGTGAAATATGTTATGGGTCTTCATCAAAATGTCAGTTTTAATCTTGAAGACTTTTCATTATATAGAGGTATATTTACACACACATGTACATCTATACAAACATACACACTATAAGTGAGATTAACAATCTGCCTGTGAAAATTGCTTTTATCAAAATAAAAATGCTGAAGCTTTGCTTAATACTTTGTTATTTCCCCAATAGAACCGACGAGAATAACTTTGGCACCACCCAACATGGATGTCTCCGTGGGGGAAAGTGTTATTTTGCCCTGCCAGGTGAAGCATGACCCCCTGTTAGATATCATTTTTACCTGGTATTTCAATGGGGTCCTCACAGATTTTAAGAAAGATGGATCTCACTTTGAGAAAGTTGGTGGGGTAAGTCGTGACAACTTCCTCATGCTTTTTACACGTCTCTGATGTTTTGTCCCTATAGAAACATCAGGGACATACATGTTGTGCCAGTAATGTTTGTTCTTTGAGAGAACCAGGGTTTAAATTCTGTAGTGATCTATGATCTAACTTTATCACTGTGATTACCAGAAAGTGAGCACATTTACTTCAATCTGTATATTACAATTTTATTTAAAATTATGGCATCACCGACTCAATGGGCATGAGTTTGAGTAGACTCCAGGTGTTTGTGATGGACAGGGAGGCCTGGCGTGCTGCGATTCATGGGGTCGCAAAGAGTCGGACACAACTGAGCGACTGAACTGAACTGAATGTTTGTTTGTGTTTATGTTAAATACTACTTTAACATAAACATATATTTGTGTTTGTGTTAAAAGTACTTTGTGATATTTTTGTCATTAGCATTCCCTTCCAGAAGGGAAGGTGTTCTTATGAAAGTGTTTATTTTCAACATAAAGTGCTATGAAATTAAATGAAGTTCACATTTATGAAGTGCTTCCAATGTATCAGGCCAGGGTCTTCATCCCAGTTAATTCTTGCAGTGGTGCTGGATGTTAGTGGTAAGAATTGTCATTTTGCAGGTGTTTAAACCAAGGATTTGTAAACTTATTAATCTGCCCAATGTCACTGAGCTGGTTAGTGGTGGAACTTAGATCCAGGTTTAAATCTGTGAGTCCCCAAAACACAAGTATTTTCTTTTGGTCCATTTTGTCACCTCATGTGTGATGGTTCTACTTGAGGAAGAATTATAAATTTCAAGGGGAAATAGACACCTTGAGGAGAACTGCTGAGAAGGGGCTCAGTGTTGTGAACCACGCAGAGTTAAACAGCAGACCTCATACTGGCCACATGTCTGAGAAGTCAGAATCACAAGGCCAGTTTCCCTTGCCAGCCAGTTTGCATCAACACAAGATTATCTTCACTCATTTTGGCTAAGATGTCAGTGATGCATCATTAAAAAGTCTGGGTTTTCTCCTTATGGACAAAACAATATGATGGTTAATTCAGCTATATTCCTTTAAAAGTATTTCTTATTAAAAGTACATATGTATATACATGGGCCTAGTAATGTGTCAGGACTGTGTGCAGCTACAAAGGATGGTGTTAAAACTTGAATGTGTGTGTGTATGCTCAGTCGTATCTGACTCTTTGCATGGACTATAGTCTGCCAGGCTCCTCTGTCTATGGAATTTTCCTGGCAGAAATCCTGGAGAGGATTGCCATTTTCTTCTCCAGGGGATGTTCCCAACCCAAAGTCGAACCTGTGTCTCTTGTGTCTCCTGCACTGGCTGGCAGATTCTTTACCACTGAGCCACCTGAATGGTGTCCCCTTAAAAAGATCTGTTCTAATCCTAATGCCTGGCTGTGAAATGATAGAATTATTAGTCTTTGTCCCTGGTTCCTAGCACAGAGCTTCTAAAATCTTTAGAATTTCCTGGATGATGAAACCTCTCTTGCCCTAATGAAGTGAATCTGTGGGCTCCTGGATAGCTTCAGGATGGTCACGAGAAAGACCAAGCCATGATTAGAAGCCTGGAACTTCAGCACTCCCTACCCCAACCCCATCCTTCAGGAAGGAGGGAGGGGATGGGGATTAAATTTATGATTGACCAGGCCTATGTGATGAAGCTCCTATAAACATCCCAAAAGTAAAGTACTTTCCACCACAGAGAGCTTCTGAGTTGGTAAACATAGCTACATTCTTCATGGGTGACACACCCCACATTCACTGGGATAGAAATTCTTGCACCTGGAACCCCTCAGTATCTCACCCTATGTATCTCTTCCTCTGGATGTTTAGATGCATTCTTTATGATACTTTATGGTATTAATGTTTAATGTATCATAAAATAAATAAATGCTACCCTGAGTTCTGTGAGCCATTCTAGCACATTATTGAGCCCAGGAGCATGTCATGGGAATGTCAGTTTATAAGTGATTGGTGAGAAGTACAAATGGCAATCTGAGACTCACGATTGATATCAGAAGTAGGGCCAATCTCATGGGATTGAGCCCTTAACTTGTGGGCTCTGATGCTATCTCCAGGCAGTTAGTATCAGAATTGAGTTATAGGACCCCCTGTAATTGAATTACCAGACCTAGTGTTGGAGATTTGCCTGGTATGGAAGAAAACACACATTTGGTGTTCTGAGTGTGTGTAGAGTAGTTGACCATAAAGGTGACACAGAAAGAGTTTGTCCTTTACACTAGTGCCTCAGGATGTGACCTTATTTGGAAAGGGTTGTTGCAGAAATAGTGAAGTTATGATGATGCCATGCTAGAATAGGATGGAGCCTAATCCAGTATGACTGTTGTCCTTGTAAGACAAGGGAAATTTCTACACAGACAAACACACAGAGAGAACAACCTGTGAAGTCATAGACACAAGGAAGATGGCCCCGTGAAGATGGAGGCAGATGCTGTGAAGTTACGCTTCCACAAGTCCTAGAGTTCCTGGAGTTGCCAGAACCAGGAAGAGACAGGGAAGGGTCTTATCCGAGAAATATTGGAGGCAGATCTTGATTTCAGATTTCTGGACTCCAAAACTCTAAGAGGATAAAGTTCTGTTGTTTGAAGCCCCCCAGTTTATGTTACTTTGTTATAGCAGCCCTAGTGACCCTCTACAAATGGTCTTCAAGATATTGGAGATGTTTAGATATCTAGCCACAATTAAGTACAATTTCAATGCCATTTCTATTTTCTGTCATCTGGCTTGTTTTGTTTTCAAAGTTCTAGCTAACTTTCCAAATTGTTCTGACCAGTTCAGGGCTTTTAAGAACTTCATCAGTTGCTGCAAAGCATTGCCATTTCTTTCACTATTGCTTTAAATGCTTTTTTTAAAAATCAATAATCTCTTCTATCACAACAGGAAAAGGCATATGCCAGTATCCTCTGCCAGCTCTTTACTCCATGCTTAGGGTTTATCATTTGCTTTTACTTGGAGAGGAGGAAATGAGGGGAAAGAAAAAAAAGGCTAGAATGTTACCTTCACAGTGATTGCTTATCCAATCAGAAAAATGCTTCTCCTGTAACCCAGCTCTTACTCTGACTTTAATTCATAAAGAATTTGATTTAAAGCATTTGCTTTTCTGCATATTGTAGATAACGGTATTTGTGACTTATCCTCTGGATTTTAAACTGTTGATAATATTTTATCCAATACAATGTCCTCCATCTGAGCTAATGCTAAAGAAATATATGTTGATATACTAAAAATTCAAAGCATTTTTATTTTATATGCATCAAACATCCTCAAAGAAACATTTGCTAAGACTGAAGTAGACAGCTGCTTTCTTAAGAGGATCTTGGAATTGAGAATATTCAAGATAATAATGTTACTTAACTGCTGCTGTGCTACTGATAGGCTCTATGTAAAGTATTAAGTCAGCCGTCTCTCTACAAGTGTCAGGTATCTGAACCATGCAATTTCATGAATTAACCCTATCACTTGCCACTTCTGTTCTTTTTCTAACATGCTTGATCACAGCCTTTGAATTTTTTATTGACTTGTGACATTAGTTAACTTAATATTCTCCCATCAGTGTAAAATGGTAAGCCCTACAAGATGACATTACCCTTAAGCACAGGCTATTAAATAAATTGGTTTTCTGTTGCATGAGAAGGGAGTCACATAACAACGCTTTATCCTCTGATTGTGTGTTCATTGCAGCATTCACGTTAATATCTAGAAAGTCTGCTTTTCTTTTATTGCATTGTGTTCATAGATAGATTCCCTGTTTTCAAAAGCAACAGAATGTGAGAGAGGAGCTGGTAAGTGGGAAAGTTGTCTAGAAAGCTGGATAGTCTAAGAGACATTTTTTTTTTTTTAAAGAAAAAGAGAGAATAAAAAAATGGAAAATCAAGCATACAGCTTTCAGCTGTTCCAGCCACTTGTCCTTGAGACTACTCTGGGTACTCAGTATTCATTCATTCATTTGTTATAAAAAAAACACCCACATTTTGAGAAAAACCCAGAAGCTCAAAACAACCTCTAACAATTTAGATTAAATCTGTTGTATAGACTTGCACATCATGCCAAAGGAATGTGATGACTGTTGGAGGAGAGGAAATTGTCATGTCCAGTACAGGTCACCAAGTGAGGGTCATTGGTTTCATGCAGGAAAGAATTCAAGAGCAAGCCAGAGTAAAGTGGAAGCAAATTTATTTAGAGAGATAGATATTCCATAGGCAGAACGGGGACCTCCTCAGAAAGTGAGAGTGGCCCCAGGGCATGGGATGGTTGGTTTTTATGGACTGAGTTAATTGTGTGCTGTAAGGAGTTGGAAGAATATTCTTACTATTCCAGGGAAGAATCCAGATCTCCAAGAACTGGGATACTGCCCACTTTTTGGTCTTTTATGGTCCACCTCGGAATTCTCATGGTATACAGGAGACTGGTCTTGAGTATTATAATGAAGATACATTGAGCTAAAAGTCAATGACCAGACTGTTCTCTGTGCCACCTTGCATTCAGCTGGTTTCAGCCAGTTCCATCCAGTTTTTATCACATCCTAAAGACTGCACCCCTTCTTCATTAATCTTATTGTTGTGTCCCGCCCACTTACCTCCTGTCTCAACTGCAGTTCGGGTTTCTGCTCTGTCAGAATGTATAACATTCAGAAAAGCTTGTTAAGCTAATTGTGTAAAGCAAATTGACACATCACCAAGGAGAAATATAGGTCAAATACAGGCTTTGTTCCATAGGACAAATCAAAGTTGTATAACTAAGTCAACAGTAAAAGGCTTCCACTTAAGTCCACTGTTTGCCAAGCAAATCTTGTTTGCAGGCAACATGTGATGTAATTAGAGAAGCAGGGAATTTGTGTTCAGGTACAGGTGAGGTCTAGATCCTCTTGCTCACTAGATGATGCCCTTGCCTGGGGTCCTCTATGTTCCCCATTTTCTGGTTTCTTTTCCCAAAACTTTTTAGTATTTGCCATGTTCCCTTCCACCATGAGATTTTGCACACATTGGTCCCTCTTCCAAGAATACTGTTCTCTTTCCTTTTGCCCGTGTCTATACATCTTCATATGTAGTTGTGTCTATGTAGGTAAGAATGTATGTGGGTTTGTGTATATACTTAAATTTCACATATGCACAGTAATAGGATGAGACACAGTCCCAATAGTATGTTTACAGTAGCATTCTATCATAACCATGTTTAATCAACAGAACTCTATTCTATTTACTCCCCCTCCAAAAAAAAAAAAAAAAGAAGAAAAGAAATTTAAAAAAAGGAGAAAGAAAAAAGAGGAATTGCATCGTTCACCCAGTACCCACTATAGCATCTTTCTTTCTCAGCTTTTAAATATATCTAAGCTTCTACTGACAAGAAAAAGGGGATAATAGCCCCAAGTACAGAAGAAATGAAAGAACATTATTGGCTGGTACCTAAGGATTTAAGGTCCTGACAACTTAAGTATGCTTTTAAGAATGTTCAAAAATAATTTGGCTTGCCGTGATAAGCTAACTTTTGGACTTAGACATGTTACATAATGGAGACTGACTATAGCTTGAAACTTTCAAACCTAAACATCTCATGAGTTCTCTGTATATTGTGAGGGTGTTTAGATGAATTTGCTTTGGTAAATCTAATGTGGGGCAGATAGTTTAGAAATGAGGAATATATAGAGCCAAGCTGTAGAGCTTTATATACCTCTTGTGGAATTGGATCTGTGATGGATTAAAATGTGTGTGGATAAAAGTCCCTGGAAGCAATAAGAGGTTTAGCAGTGACAACCGATCTGCCACTCATCGAACCGACTGCCTTCAGTGTGATTTATCTCCCACGGGCCACAATCGCAGTCAAGTGACAGCCAGTCCTTGTGAGCCTGAGTCTTGATGTATTTCCCAGCCCTCGATGGCAGGAAAGAGTATCTTTGAAAGAAATCCTTTGTGTGTAATAATACAATATGGTCACTTTGACTTGATTAATTTCATAGAATTATTTGGGTATGAGGACTAAGGGTTTGAAAATACCAGTTATTTTACTATATGAAATTCTGTAAGAGGTTTTATGTGCATTTGAAATACAGAACCAAGGCAAAGCATTCATTCCAAACAGTACCAGTTGTAATACACTGTGTTTTTAAACATCTTCCATTTAGAGTGTCATATAAATGTTATACCTTGTCCAAATTCAAAATATCAGCTGACTTGGAAAGATCATTAGGAGACTGTATTCAGCAATGAACCCATAAAAATTGGTGATTAGACCAGAAGAATTATTGTTATTCATCTTGAGTAGTACAACAGCCCCTCACAATCCCTCCCACAAAGCTATTTGGGGATGAAAAAATAAGAATTCTCCAGTGCCTGTTGGGAAAAGGGAACTGCACAAAATAGTTGAAGTTGAGTTTCACGAGCTCATTATTTGCCCACCCAGGTATATAGAGACTCAGTTCCTAATTAAGGTGTGATTAGTATGTGAGAGTTGGACTGTGAAGAAAGCTGAGCACTGAAAAATTGATGCTTTTGAACTGTGGTGTTGGAAAAGACTCTTGAGAGTCCCTTGGACTGCAAGGAGATCCAGCCAGTCCATCCTAAAGGAGATCAGTCCTGGGTGTTCATTGGAAGGACTGATGCTGAAGCTAAAACTCCAATACTTTGGCCACCTCACGGGAAGGGTTGACTCATTGGAAAAGACCCTGATGCTGGGAGGGATTGAGGGCAGGAGGAGAAGGGGATGACAGAGGATGAGATGGCTGGATGGCATCACTAACTCGATGGACATGAGTTTGAGTAAACTCCGGGAGTTGGTGGTGGACAGGGAGGCCTGGCATGCTGCGATTCATGGGGTCGAAGTGAGTTGGACACGACTGAGCGACTGAACTGAACTGAAGTATCCCAGAGCTGTGTTTATTATGTACAGTGTTTATTAAACTCCACCCCCAGTAGAAACCCTGCAAGACTTAAATTTATAAGAAGATGAGCAGAAGTCAGACCAAGTAACTTATAACTTGAGCTAAAATCCATAAAAACAGCCAGAGTTTAAAAAAAAAAAAAACACACACGAAAACAAAAAACAGCCAGAGTTAAAACAAAACCAACACTATGAGTGAAAAGATGTGCAAATAATTGTCAGTCATATTTAACAGAAAAAAAAAAAGCTAACAAGTGTTATTTCAAAAAACAATAGTAATTCAAGGCAAACCTTTAATGTAAAAAAGGAAATTTATTTTGGAAAAAGTTTTCTCTGCTGTAAAGATAGTAATCATGAATCATAATAGTCCAATTAATATGCCATTAAAATGTATCAAGTCAGGAACAAAGAGAAAAGTGAGAAACAAAATTGTCACATAGTCTGAGAATTCCTCTTTCAACCATCAACAGATCAGTTTGCCAAAAATTAGAAAAAATATTTAATAATGGAAGTAACAGATACATATAAAACATTGATCCTAAAATTAGAAAATACACCTTCTTTTTCATCCTTTTCACACCCTTGTAAATTTTAGAAAAGAAAAATAACAAAACAATTATATAGAAAGGAGATAGATGGAGGAAGAAATGGAAGGATGGAGGAATGGCCAAGAGCAATGGTTGAGCTCTGAAAGATACTAATGAAGAATAAAGCTGTTAAAACAACTAAAATTAGAAATGAGAAAGAGAATGTGATATGTAAGAAAGAATTAATAAACTGAGCATTCCATGTTTAAGTCATATGTATGAAAACCCAATTAAATATAAACTTTTGGGAAGAATATAAATGATCAATATTAATAAGAATTCCTTTGTAAATCCATAATCATAAAAAACTGTGTAACCCCCTGCCCCCACAATAAAGGATTCTAAGGCTAGAGTTTTACTGGTAATTTTTTTCAATTTTTTGGCAATAGATAAATTGTTATATAAGCTATTTGAAAATATAAAAAGTTTTAAATCTTTCTAATTTATTTTGTTAGGCTAGTATATTCCTGAGAACAAAACCTGGCAAGATTACAAAAAATTAGTAAATATGAATCAATTTCACGATTATAGGATAAAAACCTAAAGAAAATTTTAACAAAAAAATCTGAACATATACTAAAAGAATAAACATTTATAAGTACTCAGTGATGGTTTCAGAAATCTACATGCTTCATATCAATAAATATAATAAAATAGACCACTGTACCCTCAATGGACATTTATAAGACATTCAATAAAATTAATGACAATATCAGTTCAGTTCAGTTCAGTCGCTCAGTCGTGTCTGACTCTTTGCGACTCCATGAACCACAGCATGCCAGGCCTCCCTGTCCATCACCAACTCCCGGAGTCTACCCAAACCCATATCCATCGAGTCGATGATGCCATCCAACCATCTCATCCTCTGTCGTCCCCTTCTCCTCCCGCCCTCAATCTTTCCCAGCATCAGGGTCTTTTCCAATGAGTCAGCTCTTCACATCAGAAGGACCAATATAGAAAGAAATAATCGCTTCTTCCACACCTCAAAAATATCTTTAAAGGAAGTGCCAGGAACCCTTATATTTAAACCAGGAACAAGACAAAACACATACCAGTACCATTACCTTGGACTTCTCTGATAGCTCAGTTGGTTAAGAATCCGCCTGCAATGCAGGAGACCCCAGTTCAATTCATGGGTCAGAAAGATCTGCTGGAGAAGGGATAGGCTACCCACCCCAGTATTCTTGGGCTTCCCTTGTGGCTCAGCTGGTAAAGAATCTGTCTGCAGTGTGGGAAACCTGGGTTCGATTCCTGGGTTGGAAAGATCCCCTGGAAAAGGGAAATGCTACCCACTCCAGTATTCTGGCCTGGAGAATACCATGGACTTTATAGTCCATGAGGTCACAGAGAGTTGGACAGGACTGAGCGACTTTCACATAGACCATTACCTTAAATCCATTTGGAGGTTTTTGGTCCAATACAGTTGATATGAACAAGAATAAATGTCTAATTTGTGAAATAAGGAGACAGAATTATCATTATTTGAGAACAAAATGGTACTAGGGCTTCTCAAAACTGAGTAATATCAACTCTAAAATTTTTTTTAAACTAATCAGAGTTCAGCCAACTACTGTGATACAAAATAAATTCACAAAAAGCTTATCAACAATAACCAATGAAAAGTATAATGGGACAATAATGTCCCTCAAAAGATAGATTAAAATACATGTAATAATTTGCACAAGTACAGGTCTAAATAAAGGCAGCTACAGTACTTTCTTAGGATTAATGAGTGAATGTAGAGAAAGACAGGGAAAGAATGATAAAAAACATCAGTGCTCCTACATGAAATATAAGAGCTATATATCGTAAGGCTTTTCATTTTTCTTAGATTTTTCCATAGTTCCAAAATGACTATCAGTCAGATTCCACTTGGGACAATTCTGAGGTATAAAGAAAAGTTTATAGTGTTCTGAAGGAAGAGTAATGACACTTTGTCAGCAATTTCCAGGTTGTTTTCTGGAGGATATTTGTTCAGGTATGAATTGCTGGATAGGATTGGAATTATACATATAGTTACATCATCGAATCATCTGAACTCAAAATTCCAACTCTTGTAATCTGTTTCATTCTCCTATGAACTGTTGTTTATCTTTCTTTGCCTCATCTATAAAACTAACATGATAATAGTACTTTATCCTAAGGTATGCATAAAATGCTTAGACCAACTGTGTTCGTTCTTGCCCTTGTTGTTGCTGTTACTACAACTAGCACTGCTGGTTGGATTGTTTCTAAAGTATTCTCTAGGAAAACTGCAGCAATTTACAGTCCATCAGCAGAGCAGGAGGGTGCCTGTTTCCCCAGTCTTTTCCACACATTTTTTTCCCTTGATATTTTTAAATAAAAAAATTCCCAAGCAGATGGTTGAGAAGTGTTCTCTCTTTATGAACAGTTTCTCATTTCTCAGAATAAAGAGTAGAGTTGAGAATATTTCCATTTTGTTTATTAGTAACTTAGATACTTAAGGAAGATTCAGAATTATAACCGACTCCTCCAAATCAAGAAAATTTGGGGCTTAGTACCGACTTATGAAATGCATGAAACTTCTGCAGAAAATGGAAAAAAATTACCTAATTGCTAGCTCAAGAAATTTATAAAAGCCCAGCTGCCTGAATTATTGTATAGGAGAATATTCAAAAAATTATTTTAAATCTAGCAATAGAGAATGACTTCCCCAGATTGCAAAAGCAAGTTGCTTCAAAACAACCATCAGCTAGATAAGACCTATTTTATTTCTGCTAGAAACAAAGTAATGATGTTGATATTTGCATATGATAGATTTTTAATCTCACGTATTTTTTGTGTCCCTTAGACAGTATTCTCCTTAGGTCACAGCAGGAAATCCCTCACTTACACATAAATTCACAGTATGTACTGGCCATTTCCTGTTCGTCTTCCATACCTTGCAGATTTGTATCCTCTGCTCATTTCTTCTATTAGAAGTCAGGTCTTTTGTTTTACAGATTTACAGTAGGTCTTTATGTAGTCAGGCTCTTAATTATATCTTAGTGTGATTCACTGGAAATGTCTTCTTTTTGTATGTCACTTTTTTGTTAAACTTGTCTATTATTATATCACTCAGAATAAAACTTTTCATGTAGTCAAAAAAATCTGTATTGTTCTTTTCCTAGTAGTTCTCATAACTTTTCTTGGATTGAATGAAATATTCAAACTGTAACAATTTGAAGAGGAATATGAAGATTTTAAAACTAGTATTCGTGGAGAGTTAGTTAAGAATATTTGGGGAAGTTAGAGAGGCTAATGCTATGGGAGAGAAACTTTGGGAAATACTTACAGAATTTTTCAGGGAGTTACCACTCCCAATTTTTAGGAATTTGAATTTTTCTCAGGGGTGGGGTTGTCTGTTGTTTACTGTTGATCTTAGGACATATTGAGATTCCACCATTGGACCCATCCTCCAGTTAGTCAGTTGAAAACTGTAAGCTACCACCAAAGAGATACTAACGTGTATGTTTGTGTACCTATAAATATGTTTTGTATATATCCCAGCACATGAAAATCTAAATGCAGCTATGTACAGATACTTTAAAAAAAAAAAATCTCTAAAGGAAGTTGTGAGTCAGCAATAATTCATTCAATATTGCTTATAATTCTTTCAGATCCTCCATTGTAAATAACAGGTGTTTGCTTGTATCTGTGATTTGCAAATTTAAAATATCTCATCTCTGGAGGTGGAGGAATGAACTAGCAGTTTATAATTTTGGTTTTGTTTTTGGGGTGAGGCAAAGGTTCATGAATACATTCTGAAAAAGAAAACTTGTCAAAAATAGGCTTAAATCTAACAAATCCAATAAATGAACAAATCAGTCAAACCAAATGAGGAGGTAAATGGAATCTGCTAATCATAGCATTAGCTTTTATTCATGATGACTTATTATTTTAAAAGCTTTGTGAGGAAATAATTCTCATAATTCAGCTATTTAAAGTGTACCATTAAACAGCTTTGGTATGTTCAAAGAGATGT
Organism: Odocoileus virginianus; assembly: GCF_023699985.2. NCBI lineage: Eukaryota > Metazoa > Chordata > Mammalia > Artiodactyla > Cervidae > Odocoileus > Odocoileus virginianus. The sequence goes on from NC_069699.1 coordinate 24,672,464, forward strand.
ACATCTATCATCATCATCAAGTTTAGAGTGTCCTAACAACCCTTGGCACCCGATAATCTTTACTATCTCCATAGTTTCGCCTTTTCCCAGAATGTCCTATAGTTGGAATCATGTGGTGTATATAGCCATTTTGGATTGACTTATTTCACTTAGTACTGTATATTTTTATTTCCTCCATATCTTTTAGTGGCTTAAGAGGTTTTTTTTTTTCTTTTTCTTTTGTACTGTATATAATAGTGTATCCACTCACCTCCTGAAGGCCCCCTTGGTCACTTCCAAATTTTGAAATTATGAATAAAGCTGTGTGCAGGTTTTGTATGGACATAAGTTTTCAATCTGGTTAAACATCAAGGAGTAAGATTTCTAGGTCCTTTTTGTTGTTGTTGTTGTTGTTCAGTCACTCAGTTGTGTCCAACTCTTTGCAACCCCATGGACTGCAGCAGGCCAGGCTTCCCTGTCCTTCACTATCTCCCGAAGCTTGCTCAAACTCATGTCCATTGAGTCAATGATGCCATCCAACCATCTCCTCCTCTGCTGTCCCTTTCTCTTCTTGCTGTCAATATTTCCCAGCATCAGGGTCTTTTCCAAAGAGTTGGCTCTTTGCATCAAGTGGCCAAAGTAATGGAGCTTCAGCTTAAGCGTCAGTCCTTCCAGTGAATATTTAGGGTTGGTTTCCTTTAAGATTGACTGGTTGATCTCCAGGGGAGATCTCCAGGGAAATCTCAAGTCTTTTCCAGCACCACAGTTAGAAAGCATCAATTCTTCAGCGCTCAGCCTTCTTTATGGTCCAACTCTCACATCTATACATGACTAATGGGAAAACCACAGCTTTGACTGGACAGACCTTTATCAGCAAAGTAATGTCTCTGCTTTTTAATACACTGTGTAGGTTTCTCATAACCTTTCTTCCAATAAGCAAGTGTCTTTTAATTTAATGGCTGCAGTCACAGTGATTTTGGAGCCCAGGAAAATAAATCTGTCACTGTTTCCACTTTTTCCCCCATTTATTTCCCATGAAGTGATGATACCTGATGCCATGATCTTAGTTTTTTAAATGTTGAGTTTTAAGCCAGCTTTTTCACTCTCCTCTTTCACTTTGATCAAGAGGTCTTTGGTTGATGAAAAATTCCTCTTTGATTTCTGTCATAAGGATGATGTCATCTGCCTATCTGAGGTTATTCATATTTCTCCTGGCAATCTTGATTCCAGCTTGTGCTTCATCCAGCCTGGAATTTTGCCTGATGTAGTGTGCATATAAGTTAAATAAGCAGGGTGACAAAATACAGACTTGACATACTCCTTTCCCAATTTGGAACCAGTCCATTGTTCCATGTCAAGTTCAAACTTTTGCTTCTTGACCTGCATACAGATTTCTCAGGCAGCAGGTATGGTGTGGTATTTCTATCTCTTGAAAAATTTCCCATAGTTTGTTGTGATCCACACAGTCAAAGGTTTTAGCATAGTCGATGAAGCAGATGTTTTTTCTGGAATTCTCTTTTGTTTTTTCTATGATCTGACATATGGCAAGAATATATTTAGTTTCACTTTCCTCCTAGCAGTGAATTGTTATTCTGAAAACAACTATTAGATTAAGAATATTTTACTCATTTATTTTCTGATGTTCTTTTCTTATTTAGTCACATGTTTCTGGCCTTTATCATTTTCGTACTCTCTGGAGAGAGACCTGTGGTTTGATTTCAGATATAAATCTGGGAAATTCCTCATCACCACTGCTTCACATGTTATTTCTGTTCCTTTTTTCCTTTCCCCTTCTGTTACCACCATTATACAGTTCTCAAGTATTTTCTTCTTTATTTTTAGTTGTTTCATCTTTTAAGTTTTAGAACATTTGATCATCACACACACACACTTTATCCTCAAGCTTAGAGATTGTTTTCTCAGCCGTGTTTAGTCTACTAATGAGCCCATCAAAGCCCTTACTTACCTCTTTACAGTATTTTTGATCACTAGCATTTCTTTCTTTAAGGATGTCTTTCAAGGAGACTTTCTTCTCTACAGATCCTTGAGAAAACAGGTGTCTTGTCTTATACAGCTTCCTATAGAGGATAGGAACTTGCCTTCAACTTATGCATTTCTTTTTACTATTTTTTTTTTTTTTTTTTTTTAGAATCTCCATTCCTCTGCTTACATTGTCCATTTTTTGCATACTGCCTATTTTTTTCCCATTAAATACCTTAGCATATTAATCATAGTTCTTTAAAATTTCTGGTCTGATAAGTCGTGCCATGTCTGATGCCTGTTCTGATGTGTATTCAACCTCTTAATACTGTGTTTTTTGCATTTTAATATACTGTGTAAGTTTTCTCTTGAAACTCATGAATGATGTTCTGTCTGAAAGAAGAGCAGTGAATAGGACTTTACAAATATAGTGGGAAAGTATGGGAGTGAGAAGGGAGTTTTCTCTAGTTATGAGGTGTCTTGATCCCATTGTTTTAGTGAACCTGTCCTCCTGAATTATCAACTTCACCAGTTCTTTATCTCCTCCTCACCCATTTGGTGAGACAGGATGGCTGGAGGGACTGGGGCTGTGTGTTTCTGTTCCCCCATGTGGGAAGCTAGATTTGGGTATTTTTCTTATAAAGAGGTGGTGGTTTTGTGTTGCTATCATGTGTGACTCTATGCAACCCCATGAACAAGATTTACTAGGCTACTACGAAACCCCAGCAGGTTAGGCTCTGGTGAAATAGTTTCTTCTGAAGGCAAAATTTGCTTTTTAAGAACAATATAGTGCTCTGGCTTATTGTAGAATGGTTCATTTTACCTTCCCCTCCCAGAAATATGAGAGGATATTCAATCATTATTCACTATGATGATCCAGTTGAGTTCCTGGAGGTAAAATTCAGAAAAGTGTGGGGAACCACCGATGTCCTGGGTTCCCGGGAGTGTTCGCTCTTAGACTGGTTCTGCTGACCCTCCAGAAATTCATCAGTCACAGTTCAGATTTCTCTATTCCAGTACTGGCTTCCAGGGAAAATTCTGCTGTTGGATTTCTGCTCCAGAAAGTTGTGGTTCTCTGTATTTGCCTGTCTGTCTCTCCATTTTAGAGGTAGTGGTTTTATTCTGTGCCCTTACTTCTCTGCCAGATTTAAGAGGAGTTGCTTAGCTCTTTACTTGTCAGAACAGAGTGATGACTGCTAAACTGTTTATATGCCAGTTGAAAATCAGAAGTCAGGGTGATTGGTCTGTTTTTTAATTAGGTTATTTGACTTTTTATTATTGAGTTGTAATTGTCCATAGTGGCTTAGATTTTTATGTCTCAATTTCAGGAAGAAAATTTTTCTACTTTACAAGACATAATATTTAATTATACCATATAGTTGATCTGGACATGAATAAGAAAGTGAAGAATAAATGGCTCATTTGGGGCAGTTGAAAATTTTAGACACAAAACCTAGGAATTTTAGATGTTTTTTATTACAGCAAATACTCGAATTTTGAAAACCATTTTTTAATACTGACTTTAAAATTTTAGATGATGCTTTTTACTAGAAAAATAGTCTAATGATAATATTTGATGGCCAACCTCCTGTCTTTGATAGCGTACAGTGAACGATGTCAGATTCATGATCTCCAAAGAAGATTTAGCTTCGGGACCAGGGACCAGTCTTGATCACTCAAGAGCTTTTGTGTAGCAGAGTTTTGTTAAAGTATGAGAAGGGGCAGAGAAAGCTTCTGACATAAACATCAGCAGGGGGACGGAGAGTGCCCCCCTTGCTAGTGTTAGCAAGGAAATTATATACTTGTTAATTGGTTATTACAATAGATCAAAAGAATGTCTCAAGTTTGTAAAGATCTTACTAGATCCACTCCTATAATATACATTTTAAGATAACAGGATTAGTCAGAAGGTTTTCAAGAAGGAGAAACTGTTCTCAAGCAAGATATATTGTTGTTATATAATCCTTCCTACAAAGTTTAAACTGAGTTGTTGTTTGTTGCATAATCATCAGTTATGGAAAACATTTTATGTGACTAATTTATGTAACATTTTAAAATGTTTTATGTGACTAAGACTAAGGAATATAGACAGAAAAAAGACATTTGTCCTTTTCTTATCAACCTGCCTAGGAATTGACTCTCTCAGTCTCTCATCTTTTTTGTCATCTTTTTTGATAAGACTTTGAGATTTTGGAGAAGGAAATGACAACCCACTCCAGTACTCTTGCCTGGAAAATCCCATAGATGGAAGAGCCTGGTAGGCTGCAGTCCATGGGGTTGCAAAGAATCGGACACGACTGAGCGACTTCACTTTCACTTCTCTTTCTTTCGCTTTGAGATTTTAAAAATCTATATTTCTGGAATATCAGGAAAGCTGTTGGCATATTTTGGTCTGAAGTTGTAATAAAGCTAGCATGATGACTTTGTGAGCAACTCTCCTAGGAGAGAGTATAATTTTATTCTCTCTGACTCTGGGTATCTTTTCTCTGGCTTATCACACAGGCTACTGACATGAAAGGACATCTAGATCAGGGTTGTTGGAGTTTTTTTACATCTATTTTGGTTTCTTGGCACAGTCAGCTTAAAACAACCCTGCAAGGCTGAATCTTGATAAACAAAGAGTACAAACTCACCATTCTCCCTCTCTCAGAACTGCTGATGGGAGGAACCCAAGGAAAAGACAGAAAGTAAGAGGACCATTTTGTGTAGTCTTTGTAGGTCACCTGCCCTCAAAAGAGGCAGTATGGCAGCTACAGAATGGATCTGAAGGGATGTGGCTCATGGTGTTTTCCAAAAAAGGCTTCACAAGCACACTTTGCCCAACTTGCTCTTCTTTCACTATGACTTTGACGCTGTTCCTCATCAAGTGGTGAAATGTCTACCTCTCCTCTTAAACCCAGGTAGGCCTTTGTGACCACCTTAACCAATAAAGAAAAATAAGAGTGAAGCTCTGTGATTGCTGAGGCTACCTCATAGAAATGCATGCACTTCTACCTTGTTGTATTGGTACAGTTTTGCTTGGAATCCAGCCAGCATGATATGAGGAAGTACAAATAGGTAAACAGAGAGGTCTACCTTAAGGGCATGGCTGTGCTTCCACTCACTAGCCAACACCACTCAACAGTCATGTGAGCTGGTCTGCCTGTCCCCATTCAAGCTGCCCCAGCTGATAAGGTTTACAGCTGAGATGAGCTGATGATCTCTGCTCAGATCACACATTGTTGAGTGGTATAAATGATCATTTTTTTTAAGCCACTAAATTTTGGGAGTAATTTATTACACACCAGAAGTAATTGGAACTAGGAAGTGAACGCAGGGCATTTGGCACAAATTGCTTGCTCAAGTTTCCATGAAACAGTGGCTTCTTGTACCTTTGAATCAATGGATTTCATTTTTTATGTGCTAACTTTATAATTCTACAAGGGGCAGATCTACTCCCAGTATATTTTAAACCTCTCATGTCAGGGTAAAAACAACAAAGACAAAATAGACATTTGATCTGTGAGATGTGATTGCTACTCAAGATAAGCTCTTAGATATTGTGCTCAAGATATCGTGACTTGAAATACCTTCATTCTTTGTCAGAATTGTCATATCAGTTCAGAGTAATCTTAGGGTGATTCACATTGACTAGTAATTTCTGTAGAAACCTATCACTGTGTTGAATTATTTCAATGACTATTGTTTTAAAAATGACAACAAGTACATCAGTGAATCTAATGTCAAGGAAATGAGCCTCATGCTTGACCTTTAGTACCTGTTTCACAAATACTGCTTTCTCACCCATCTTCCAGAATGAAAATATGTACTGGAGTACTTTTCTCAGCTTATAAATCCAGCAGTAAACAACCTAACTTGATGATTATTTTATGCATTTATTGACTGTAGAGCTTTAAACCTAGGGAGAAGATGTTGATGACTTCTTGAACCTTTTAGCTCCAGGAGGAGTGAAGATGAATATGAAATCTCAAAAGTTTAATGAGCTTTGATACTAGCTGATCATTAGAATTAGCTAAAAGTTCTCCTCTTTCTCATCCATGCTTATTTAACTGTTCTGGGATGTGGCTTCATGATTTCTGGTATGTTTATAAAGACTGTCCAGGTGAACTTATTGTATAGCCAGTGTTGAGAACTACTGGCTTAATGATCTGGGTAGCCAAGCATTTTGCAAAGCACAGATAAGGTACCCAGTAGGCAACATTAAACAATGCAGAATAAGATCCATGCTGTTTTCAATTTTGTTTCAATCATTTAGGTTAAATCAACGAGAGTAATTCAGTGTGGTGTTGAGTTTGTCACGAATGATTTTCCAATTCTTGTTAATCTGCCTTTTTAATTAAAAGAGCAAAGGTCACATTCTCAGAGACTTTGAAAATGTACATCTAGTGTCCATTTACATTATTTTGGATCATGTCTGTTTGCATTATTTTCTATGTCTACCCTTTTCATTTTATCAGTTAACTATTATTTTGGTCAGCACTGTTCCATGTTAGATAAAAGTACACATATTTCTGTGTTGACTTCTATATAATTTAAGTTTAAGAAAGTTAAATAGTTTAAGAAAAAATTAAGTGAATAATAGAGCATTTTGTCCTGGGATGTGGCTTACCAAAAATGGAGAGGTGACCTTCTAATGACTGAAGTTTAAGAAGCATTGAGGGAATAATCACCGTGGGAATAGACACTAGGTGTTGATGATCGTGAGATCACCAGCTTTCAGTAAGATACTCCACAAACACTACCCTGACCAGAAAAAAACAATTCCCCAAATCATTAGTATGAGCTTGATGTTGAAATAGAAGCTGATACCTCTAAGGTAACTTGGGTACTGGATACAATTAAAAATATGTCTAAAGGGTCTTTGACCAAGTTTTTATCTTTTATATGTCACTCTTGCAATAGTTATGATAGGAGAAACTGATATCTAAATTGTAAAGGATCAGTTCAGTTCAGTCACTCAGTCGTGTCCAACTCTTTGTGACCCCATGGACTGCAGCATGCCAGGCCTCCCTGTCTATCACCAAACTTATACTCAAAAGTTTACTTTTGGGTGTACTCAAACTCATGTCCATTGAGTTGGTGATGCCTTCCAACCATCTCATCCTCTGTCATCCCTTTCTCCTCACTCCTTCAATCTTGCCCAGCATCAGTCTTTTCAAATGAGTCAGTTCTTCGCATCAGGTGGCCAAAGTACTGGAATTTCAGCTTCAACATCAGTCCTTCCAATGAATATTCAGGACTGATTTCCTTTAGGATTGATTGGCTTTATCTCCTTGCAGTACAAGGGATCCTCAAGAGTCTTCTCCAACACCATAATTCAAAAGTATCAATTCTTTGGTGCTCAGCTTTCTTTGTAGTCCAGCTCTCACATCCATACGTGACTACTGGAAAACCATAATTTTGACTAGATGGACCATTGTTGCCAAAGCAATGTCTCTACTTTTTAATATGCTGTCTAGGTTGGTCACAACTTTTCTTCCAAGGAGCAAGTGTCTTTTAATTTCATGGCTGCAGTCACCATCTACAGTGATTTTGAAGCCCAGTCTGTCAGTGTTTCTACTGTTTCCCCTTCTATTTGCAATGAAGTGATGGGACCAGATGTCATGATCTTAGTTTTCTGAATGTTGAGCTTTAAGCCAACTTTTTCACTCTCCTCTTTCACTCTTAGTTCTTCACTTTCTGCCATAAGGGTTGTGTCATCTGCATGTCTGAGATTATCAATATTTCTCCCAGCAATCTTGATTCCAGCTTGTGCTTCCTTCAGCCCAACATTTCTCATGATGTACGCTGCATTTAAGTTAAATAAGCAGGGTGACAATATACAGACTTGACATACTCCTTTCCTGATTTGGAACCAGTCCATTGTTCCATGTCTGATTCTAATTGTTGCTTCTTGACCTGCATCCAGGTTTCTCAGGAGGCAAATAAGGTGGTCTGGTATTCCCATCTCTTTAAGAATTTTTCATAGTCAAAGACTTTGGCATAGTCAATAAAGCAGAAGTAGATGTTTTTCTGGAACTCTCTTGCTTTTTCAATGACCCAATGTTGGCACTTTGATCTCTGGTTCTTCTGCCTTTTCTAAATCCAACTTGAACATCTGGGAGTTCACAGTTTACATACTGTTAAAGCCTGGCTTGGCATGTAGAAGCCTGGCATTACTTTGCTAGTGTGTGAGATGAGTGCAATTGTCCAGTAGTTTGAACATTCTTTGGCATTGGCTTTCTTTGGGATTGGAATGAAAACTGACCTTTTCCAGGCCTGTGGCCACTGCTGGATTTTCCAGATTTGCTGGCATATTGAGTGAAGCACTTTCACACCATCATCTTTTAGGATTTGAAATAGCTCAACTGGAATTCCATTACCTCCACTAGCTTTGTTCGTAGTGATGCTTCCTAAGGCCCACATGACTTCCCATTCCAAGTCTGGCTCTAGGTGAGTGATCATACCATCATGATTATCTGGGTTGTGAAGATCTTTTTAGTACAGTTCTTCTCTGTGTTCTTGCCACCTCTTGTTAATATCTTCTGCTTTTGTTATGTCAATACCATTTCTATCCTTTATTGTGCCCATCTTTGCTTGAAAAGTTTCCTTGGTATCTCTAATTTTCTTGAAGAGATCTCTAGTCTTTCTCATTCTTTTGTTTTCCTCTATTTATTTGCATTGATCACTGAGGAAGGCTTTCTTATCTCTCCTTGCTCTTCGTTGGAACTCTGCATTCAAATAGGCATATCTTTCCTTTTCTCCTTTGCCCTTTGCTTCTCTTCTTTTCATAGCTATTTGTAAGACCTCCTCTGAAAACCATTTTGCCTTTTTCTTGGGGATGGTCTTGATCACTACCTCCTGTACAATGTCACGAACCTCTGTCCATAGTTTTTCAGGCACTCTATCAGATCTAACCCTTTGAATCTATAAAGTATCATTTATTCCAATTTATTGGTACCAAAGAAAGTAAAAAGAAAAATTGATGTGAGCCAATTGCTTATTACTGCCCTAAATATGACCTTTGTAGATAACTTGGCATCCAAGTTTCAGATGAAACTATTAATCAGTCAGAAAAACTAACACCGTTTCCAGTGTTAGGGTCTATCTTCATCTTTCAGTGGTTGCCAGTTATTTCTGTTCCTTGGGTGAGCAGTGTCCATCTGTAAAACAGGTGGTCATGTCACAACCATTTGGGATGTGTTGGGGGGACTTAACTTGGTTGGTCAGAAATACAGAGGTGACTCACATCCGCCACCAATTCCCTCAGGGACTTTCACAGTTAAAACCACCACTCAGGTTTCAGAGGTAATCTGCTGGTTAGACTGTTGCAGGGTTCCTGTGTATGATTTACATGCATTGTCAGGGCTTGGAAGACAACCCAGTTGCTGGGATGAATGATTAATATTGGAGTCTGTACAATAATAGGCTGTGTAAAAGTGATTTTAAAAAGAGAAGCAATTCTATTCTACCTTGCCTTCCAAATTGTTTTCAAAATACCTTTTTTTCCCGCTTAAACTGGCAAATTATGCTTCTTGGCAGCGCAGCAGCAGCATTTATATCAAGAGTGCTTACTAGGGAATTAGTTTTTGCTGAAAATTTGTTTTATTTAAAGTTCATGTTATATTTGCAGGGTTCAAGAGGTTTTCCAAGTTCCAAGGTTTATTTTATACTTTGACTTTTAGCATGCAGTATATCTCGCAATGTACTTTCAGCTTACCTGTATTTAGTGATGAGCTGTCTGCTTCCTTATCTTCACCTGGTGTGGGTTATTATGTAGTGTTTTTTCTTTCAATACAGAGTGGTTTTTAAATTATATCAGAAATTTCATTCCCATCATCACCTAAGAAAATATATGGGAAAATTAACAAACTTCTCATCTAATTCATCTCATGCACTCTGGACTTTCCCTTAGCATTTACTTCAAAGATGATTTAGCTTATAAATCCATTTACTGTTTATACATGTAACATGTTCTGTACATATGATCTTTACTTGGAGAAATATATGTAATTAGATAAGCATATAATTAGATAAGTAAGTAATTCTTAATTACTTAGCAAAGCTCTTTGAGTTTTTTCAAATATAAAAAAAAAAATGTACTGTCATTAAGACATGAGTATGAACCTGAAATCAGCTACAGCAAAATTAAGTGGAGCTTTTGGTAGTGGGGGAGGCTTATTCGTTTGGATTTGTGAATTGATTATCCCCCTTACATACTCTACCCCTCACACTCTCAAAGTAGACTATTTTCTCACCTGTCTTAGAGTCTCTGCATATGTGTAAGTCTCTGCTGCTGCTGCTGCTAAGTCGCTTCAGTCATATCCGACTCTGTGCGACCCCGTAGATGGCAGCACACCAACTCCCCCATCCCTGGGATTCTCCAGGCAAGAACACTGGAGTGGGTTGCCATGTCCTTCTGCAATGCATGAAAGTGAAAAGTGAAAGTGAAGTCGCTCAGTCGTGGCTGACTCTTAGCGACCCCGTGGACTGAAACCTGCCAGGCTCCTCCGTCCATAGGATTTTCCAGGCAAGAGTACTGGAGTGGGGTGCCATTGCCTTCTCTGTAAGTCTCTAGTATAGACCATTTTTTCTAACCCTCTTTTGCTAGATAGCTTCTGTTCCTATTGCAGATACTAACTATATTGAGGCTCCGTAAAGTCATAGATTTGTCTGCATACTTTGACCTTGCATTACACTGTACTTTTACATTGATTTGTAGTAGTCATTTTGGGCTCCAAGATCACTGCAGATTGTGATTGCAGCCATGAAATTAAAAGACGCTTACTCCTTGGAAGGAAAGTTATGACCAACCTAGACAGCATATTAAAAAGCAGAGACATTACTTTGGCAACAAAGGCCCGTCTAGTCAAGGCTATGGTTTCTCCAGTGGTCATGTATAGATGTGAGAGTTGGACTATGAAGAAAGCTGGTATTGGTATTGGACTCTTGAGAGTCCCGTGGACTGCAAGGAGATCCACCCGGTCCATCCTATAGGAGATCCCTCCTGGGTGTTCATTGGAAGGATTGATGCTGAAGCTGAAACTCCAATACTTTGGCCACCTCATGTGAAGAGCTGACTCATTGGAAAAGACCCTGATGCTGGGAGGGATTGGGGGCAGGAGGAGAAGGGGACGACAGAGGATGCGATGGCTGGATGGCATCACCGGTTCGATGGACATGAGTTTGAGTAAACTCCGGGAGTTGGTGATGAACAGGGAGGCCTGGTGTGCTGTAATTCATGGGGTCGCAAAGAGTCGGACACGACTGAGCGACTGAAATGACTGACTGTAGTAGTCATTTGATTAATCTTTCAGCTTTAAGCTCCATGAACATAAAGACTGTTTTTTTGTTTTTTTTTTTCCCTCACCATGTTATCCCCAGTGACTAAAGTATAGCCATTGTTTAATGAATATTTTTTGAATCAATGATCATATTTAAAAAGATAGTGCTTTTTCGAAAGAACTAAAATTCATATGACTGAGGGAAATGTCTGCCTCATCTTAAAACCCTGTTTAACCTGTAGGAACAGGGCTCTTCTATTACTGAAAAGCTCCATTTTCAAGTAATGCTATGATCAGCAGCATAGAAATAAAACTTGCTTTCTGAAAGACTGAAATTATACTGCTACAGTTTGAGGTAGATGTTTTAAGGGAAATAGGAATAGGGAAATGAAGATTTGCTTCTGTATTTTAATTCTAGTCCATTCTATTTGAGGTGGGGGGAAGGAGAATTTAGGAAAACTGTATAAAGAAAGACTAAAGCACTAATTTAAGAGATAATAAAGTAGGAGCTATTTTTATTCAAAGAGTTATTGTGCTCCTAAGAATTTATTCAAAGAGTATTAATGTTTGTAATGTTTGTAAATTGCTTTGTGTGAATTCTGTTTACACTCAAGGGATTACAAGCTTGTTTCTAAATATTTCTAAATAATAGATATAATTTTACTGATGACTATATTGAAAAATAATCTATCAAGGGCTATTATACAGAGAATAGACTAATTCTATTTGGGTTTTTTCTGGACACTCTTCTCCTATTCTCTCTTATAATCAGTAATTAATTACATGTAGTTTAACCATTAACAGTGAAAACTGATGGGGACAAGATTGGTTTGGTCAAAGTGAAACTTCCTTTTGGAATTCCCTTGTCTGTTTTTATCTTTTTTTTTTAATGTCTGAGCATAGTCATTTTCATTTTAATAATAAAGTATCAAATGGTCTAGTTAATAGTATTTTTATTATTATTAAGCATTTTATTCTTGTGAAAGAAATTGAAGTTTAGAATTACAGCCATGTTTTTTTGACCACTTAAACTGTGGTCCTATTTACAGTGGTGCTTTAAGAGCTATAGTTACACATTAGAAGAACTGCATCTTGAGAGCTATTATGTTCTCCCCCAAAATACACAAGCTATAAATGCATAGCCTGATGACTTTTCACAAAACGAACCCATTCAAGTAAACAACAGTGAAATCCAGAAGCAAAGGAACCCCTACTCCAGAAGTCCTAGTGATTGCTTCACTGCAGTACTAACTATCCCACCAAAGATAGTCACAATCCAGATTTATAATATGATAGGTCAGTATCATTTTACTCTTTTCTGTCTGATTTATATCTTTTATTTATGTTGAGGCTTGGCTGTGCATGTTCTGTGTAGTTATAGTTCATTGATTTTCATGGTCTGTTAGTGTTTTGTTAAATGAAGATTGCACTGCTTATTAAGCTGCTTTATTGTGATGGACTTTAGATTGTTTCCATCTTTTAGCTACTACCACAGACATTCTTATAAATGTCTTTGATGAGCATATGCACACATATCTGTAAAGTATGTAATAGCGGTGGAATTGCCGGGTTGTAGATTATGTTTATATCCTGCCTTAGTAGATATTTCTAAACAGTAGATACTTCTAAACAATGGGAGTAACTGCACCAGTCCACACTCCCATTAGTAATAATAAGAGTTCCAGTTGCTCCAAATCCTCAGAGGAACTGGAAATTTCTTTCCTCTTTCATTTTGAGGTTGTATATATATGGTATGTGCCATGCGATTTATTGAACCTTTATTACATAAACTTCCATAAATTTGTAAACATAACTTTTTTCACACACACATAAAACCCTGACTTAGGTTTTTATCCTACAGAGCAGAGGTTATATATAAGGCACTTCTCTAACCTCCAGTGAATCATATATGGCAAGCATTTAATGAAATTTTGTTAAGATCAATCTTAACTCTTTATATTGCTTCATTAAAAGACAACAGATAGGGTGAGAGAGAGAAAGCACTAGAAGAGGAATAATATAAATTTAGTCTACTGTGAAAAAAATTAAGGACAGGATCCTTCTTAGTTTTTGCTTCATTTTATTTTTCATTAATGTATTCATCAACATCATTTCATGTTGGTTCTGAAAGAAAAACTCAATTGTTCCTTGTCTGCATGTTCATTGCTTCCGTTTTCACTTTCAGTGTAAAAAATAATTAAAAGTTACATTTCCCTTGATCGTGAGCCCAGCTGTATTTCTTCAGGAAGATGGTTTGGGTATTACATAAACTAGCTAAGTTATGTCTCTCTTCACCCATCAGTACTGAAATGAACAGAAATGACAAACCCAACATCAGTCTTTTTTTTTTAAACTTCTTCAAGAAGCAAAACCAGCTTATGTGCCTATAAACTGTATTCATGAATCTACAGACATAAAGAAAAATCCTGCTTTCAGCCCCTTTTTACGCAACTGCTTTCAAAATAAGCAAGTAAACACAGGAAATAATAATAGCTTACCCTAATGCCTTAATGTAATTTAATCGTAACAGTTCTTACTTCACTGAAAATAAGAGATTTCTATAGAAATGATAATCAACCTCCTGTGAGGTTATGGAGCTCATAAAACCTGAGAGTTTCTAAAGGTCAGCAAGCATTAAAGGTTTTGTCCTAGGGATAAATTTCTAAATAACCCTGAGGAGAAAGAGAGAGAGGGAGAGAAAGGAAAAAGTTTAACTTGATGAAAGTAAAATGTGCAAACTTAACAGTTTCTGGATTATTATTTAATTACAGCCATCAATCACCTCCCATTTGTCTATTCCCAGTACTCAAGAAAATCATGCTAAAGCCATACTGTCCAAACCATCAGAGAATGTATAGACCATTTAAAGTCCTAAGGATTTGAAGCAATATTTAAGAAATCACCCTAGATAAGATCTTGGGAAATTACCTGAAAACAAGATAGTGGAATCCATCTTTCAACAAATACTAGGAAAACCCAAAAGTAAAATTATCCTTTTAATTTATAAGACAAACCACTCATTGCTTCCTTGTCTGTACCAGTTTAGAGATTTTCCCAGTAAGTGATCCTTTTCAAAAGGCTTTGCTTTCCAAATCATTTTATTTCAATTCATACTTTTACTAATGCATGAAACTGGCCTGTAGTTAGTCATTTTATGAACATGATTTTACATTCTTTTAAAATGAGGACTATTTGAAGTTGAGCTTTTAGAAATACATTTGCTTCATTAATTGGCACTGGGAAGTGCCAGCCAGTGTCTTTATGGGCAGCTATTATTTTTTGGTTTAAAATGTTTAATTTCTTCTTACTGAAGAGTTCATACTGACTGTCCCTAAATTCTATAGCAAAGGAATTAAACAGCATTAAGCTTTTTAAGCTTCAAAGAGCTCAGAAAAGTGTCTCAACCGTGGTAATCCCCTTGTCCTGCTGCATTTATCTCCCACCAGATAGCTAAATGCTTCCCTCTTCTTCTCAGGCAGATAATTGCAGAGAGGCTGGAGCAAGAGAAAGAGTTGAGCTGGTGCTGAGCAGTGGATATAAAAAGAAGTGTCATCCTAGTGGAAGTAAATAGACTCTGAGACTGTAATCTCTGCCCTTATTTATCTGTGAAACCATAAATGCTCAGGGGAAAGCTTGTCATTTATTTAGCTACAAAAACCTATGTCTGCAGTCATGTATGGTTTTTAACTTGTTTTTATTTCCATACTTTCCATTGGAGCAATCTTCTGTTTTGTAACCACCTAGGTCTTCTCTCTAAATATGGGTTTTGTCCCAATGGTGTTGTTGAATATGACCTTTAAGATTCTCAGTGTTTTCTGAATAATAATATGTTCATTACCTGTGTTTTCCAACAGAGTTCATCAGGTGATTTAATGATCAGAAACATTCAGTTGAAGCACAGTGGAAAATATGTTTGTATGGTGCAGACGGGGGTAGACAGTGTTTCATCTGCCGCTGACCTCATAGTAAGAGGTAAGCATTAATGGCTCAGTGTTTTTTGTTTTGTTTTGTTTTTAAACATGTTAATGGAGCCTTCCGTGCTGAAGAAAAAACCATGATGAGATAGCAATATGAGCATGCAAGTTATAATATTGATTTGATCCCCACCCCACCCAAATAGACCAGAAGATGTACCAACGAGGACTGATGCTAATTCAAAGAAATAAAAATCTCAATTCTGTCATTCCAATAGCTCTCACAGTAATAAGCATTCCACAGCTGCTGACAAGCTGATGTGTTTTTGAACATGTCATTAATTCAGTGATAGTGTTTAATGTGAAAGAGAATAGTGATAGAGTGTGTGTGTGTGTGTGTGTGTGTTGTATGTGTGTGTACTTCCAAAAAACCAGGATCATCCAGAATGACTGAGAAAATTTGCCAATTTGAGCTACTGTCCAAAGTACTGATTTGCTACTGGGCTGAAAAATGACCCAGAGTGCATTGTAGAATAAAACAGCTCTAGATAACAAACTGGAAACTTCAGAGATGTCCCAGAAGATTAAAAAAAAAAAAGGTTCACGCAAAAGTGAAGGTTATTGAATTTGGAAAGGTACAGGAATCCTGCCAAACAGAAGACTCAAAAAGCAGATGTCATTTGCAGTCATGGAGTGTTAGGCCTTTGGAATTTATGGCTCAAAATCCAGATTTAATATCTAACAATAGGAATGCAAAAGAAAGAAAATGGTTGTTTATTGCCAGGGAAATTTCCTTTTTCCATACGTGCTTTTGAAATTGGGATCCATTGGAGGTATTCACGTGTCATGAGGCAGGTTCTTCCCTTTGGTTTATGGAATTGCTAACTGGAGTCAGACATGACTGAGTGACTGGCCTGAACTGAACTGTTGTTTGCATTTTTGCCTTCCATAGGTTCACCTGGGCCCCCAGAGAACGTGAAGGTAGATGAAATTACAGACACAACAGCCCAGCTCTCTTGGAAAGAAGGTACAGACAACCACAGCCCAGTTATAGCCTATTCTGTCCAGGCGAGGACGCCCTTCTCCGTGGGTTGGCAAACAGCCACAACAGGTAAAGGGGGAGAGGCAGATGCCACTGGTGCAAACGAATGGATTTCAGATCAACCCTGAGATGCGCGAACGTTTACCTCTCTGAAATATTCCTTTGTAGTGCCTGAGGTCATTGATGGGAAAACACACACAGCTACGGTAGTCGAGTTAAATCCATGGGTGGAGTACGAATTTCGGGTTGTAGCCAGTAACAAAATCGGAGGTGGAGAACCCAGTTTACCCTCAGAAAAAGTAAGAACTGAAGAGGCAGGTTAGTGTTTTTGTTTTCTGAGTCGTGGCTTCATAGGTCTTCCTTGGTGTGTGTTTCCACTTTTGCCCTTGATCCCCAGGCCGGCAGGGGTTCAGCCTCAATAATGCCTCGTTGCAATTATCTGACCTATCTCACGGCAGACTGGCCATATGGCATTTGTCAAAAGATATACATGTAAGTGAATCTGATGTAGTGTGACATTTGCAAGAGTTCAGTCCAGCGCCGGCCTTCATTAGTGCATGTAATGTGACTATGTTTTTGTCACTTAAGGTTATAATTACTATCTGACATCGTCATCCTGTTAACAGGGGAAGTGCTGTTTTCATTTATAACAAGCATTGACAAATTGGTAGGATAATGACTTTTGGGAGATCAGCTGCTAGGAAATCTCATTCTGCCCTCCAAGCTCAGTGAATGAGCTTAAGTGATTGATGAATAGGTATATTTTGGCTCCTTGACTATTAAGTTAAGAGAGAATTATTTTTAAAATTTTCATGAGGGGCAACTATTAATATTAACTGTAAGACCCCTTTGTAATGCTAAAAATGTAATGCTAACATTGAAACCGCAGAATAGAAACTGTGTATGTTATCATGTTATTGAGGCATCAGACAGGACTTAAGACTTTGCTTTTCAGAATCTGTAGACTAAAATTATGTTTGAAATACAGCCGATATATCACTTTGGAGCAAGGCCAAGATAGCAGTCATGGGATATATTTCAGTAATTTTCATGATGCTTTTTCACTTAGGACAATGCGTAGAATGTTCGTGCCAGGGATTATGAGAAATTGGGGAGCCATGTTTGTCTTGAGACTCTGTTCATTTATTCACAGAAGTATGTTTAGGAAGTATCTGCTGTGTGCTGAGCACTTTGTAGGTACAGTGGGTATGGCTGTGATCACAACAAGGACCAACTTTAGGTATCTTATACTCTGGGTGTGTCATGAGATTTACAAAATATACATTTCTGTTAGTGAGAAATCGAATGCCTGTGTGAGATTCATAAAAGAACAGGATTTGGAGATTTCAGTGTGAGTCATTTTCATATAAAGCCAGTGTTCTGAGAATTCTATCTTTACTTAGAGTAGTCACACGTTACATGTTCATGCTTACGTGGTTAGGCCTAGAAATTATCATACCAAGTAAAATTAAGGCAGAAAGAAAGGCTGCAAGAAAGGCTGTAATATCATATGATATTACTTATATGTGGACTCTAAAAACATGGTACAAATGAACTGATTTACAAAACAGAAATAGATTCACAGACATAGAAAAGAAACGTTCCCAAAGGGAGAAGGAAAGGGGAAGGATAAATTAGAAATTTGGGATTAACAGATACGCACTACTATATATAAACTAGATAAAAAACCAGGACCTACTGTATAGCATCGGGAATTGTATTCAATATCTTGCAATAATATAAGGGAAAAGAATCTGAAAAATATATATATGTGTGTGTACATATGTATGTATATATGTCTGTAATTGAATCACTTTGCTGTACACCTAAAACATTGTTAGTCAACTATATTTCAATTTAAAAAAAGTAGCTTTGACACTTGGGGAAAAAATTTCCATGCTGAATTGATTTGTCATAATCCCTCATGAAATACTTTTTCTCATTTTATTAACCTTCATACTGAGTAATTTTTTCTTACTGTTTGAGATATTTTGAATCTTTCATAATTTTATGCAAATGTAAATCATGTGATTATCTCCCCAAAAGATAAATATATTTAGATATACACACATACATATTGCATGTATATACATACATGTACATGTAATATGCCAGTTGTAGAATTATTCAGATATTAAAAGTAAACAATGTTGAATCTTCTTTCTGATAAATATTACCTAATGTGAATAGGGTTTCATCTCTTCTCTCTAACCTGTGTAGTGCCAGAAGTGCCTCCTTCAGAAGTCAGTGGAGGAGGTGGGAGCCGGTCTGAACTGGTGATCACCTGGGATGTAAGTGTCTGGGCAGCGTCTGCCCCCTTAGGGTGATGGTCTTCCCACAGCCCTGGCTTCCTGGGTGATGCTGGTGGTGCTAGTGATGGTGGTAGAGCTATTAATACTGGCTCATATTTTTTAATGTTCATTTTGTGTTAATCTCTGTTCCTAGCATTTTGCTTTTTTTTTAATTTTATGCTTACAACATTTTTTTTTAGGTTAAAAACACTAAGGCATAGAGATATTAAATAATTTGCCCAAGGTCATCTGGCTGGGGATGAGTCAAGTCTTGACTGTTGACTCTGGAGCTGTTCCCCCACTGATGATGCACATGCCACTGCTCCAGGCAGTGCTGCTTTCTGGCCATTCTCTCAGCCCTTGCTTTATGTCATACTTAGGAAGAATGTTAACTAACAAAGCCAGAAGGCACTAGAGTTGTCTTTCTTTTTTGAAGATGTCGATGGAGAAATAAGAAGTCAAGAGATCATGGAGTATCAATAGAAATTTTTGACATGATGCAAATACAGCTTTGAGTTTAAAAATTGTTTTTACTTCCTTTCTTAAAGTTTTATTCTTGCACTGAATTATCATATCAATATATAATTTTTTCTATAAGATCAACATTAGGGAGGAGATGATTTTTATTTAATTTAGAGATGCAGTATTTCAACTGAAAGTATATCTTTATTACTCAGAACTCAAATTGGGGCTACAGGATGCTCAAAAATCTAAATTATTTTGGAAAATTCTAGTTAGTTATCTGGATGGCTATGAAAGAGTGGCGTGTGTCTATTTTAAAGCAGCTCACTGTCTCCCTGTCCCTTTTCTCTTTTCTTAATCCAGCCACTTAGTACAATGAAGATGATTACTTAATGACTTTTAGAAAAGACCCCACATTATAGCTGAATTTATTTTTACCATGCCCTCATGTGGAAGTGTGATTTAATATGTCTTTTCTTTATAGCCAGTACCTGAAGAACTACAGAATGGTGAAGGTTTTGGGTATGTTGTTGCTTTCCGCCCTCTTGGAGTAACCAACTGGATCCAGACAGTGGTCACATCTCCTGATACCCCAAGATACGTCTTTAGGAATGAAAG
The DNA here is from genome assembly GCF_023699985.2 of Odocoileus virginianus. Lineage (NCBI taxonomy): Eukaryota > Metazoa > Chordata > Mammalia > Artiodactyla > Cervidae > Odocoileus > Odocoileus virginianus. The sequence continues at coordinate 24,692,013 of NC_069699.1, forward strand.
CATCCTGCCATTTTCACTGTATGAAGTTAAAGTGGGTGTTTATAATAACAAAGGTGAGGGACCGTTTAGCCCAGTGACAACAGTTTTCTCTGCAGAAGAAGGTATGGAAAGGCTATTAATGATTTTTCAACTTTACAATGGTGTGAAGTGGGACACATATTCAGTGCAGATTTTACTTTGGTTCAGTCTTTTCCTGGGCTGGTGATGTGGAGTCAAATAATGTATCAGGGTGTTGGGCAGCAGTAGACACAGCTCCTAGTTGGCCAGGCAACCACAGGGGTCAACAGTGGATACACGTATGACCATTCTGTACCATTTAACCATTCTCCATTCTGTTTTTCACTTCAAGTACAGTAGCCAATAAATTACACGAGATGTTCAACACTTTATTGTAAAATAGGCCTTGTATTAATTGATTTTGCCCAACTGGAGGCTAATGTAATTGTCCAGGGCCTGTTTAAGATAGGCTAAGCTAAGCTAGAGCTTCCCCTGATAGCTCAGCTAGTAAAGAATCCACCCGCCTGCAATGCAGGAGACCCCGGTTTGATTCCTGGGTTGGGAAAGATCCCCTGGAGAAGGGTCAGGCTACCCACTCCAGTATTCTTGGGCTTCACTGGTGGTTCAGACAGTAAAGAATCTGCTTGCAATATGGGAGACCTGGGTTGGGAAGATCCCCTGGAGGAGGGCATGGTAGCCCAGTCTAGTATTGTAGACTGGAGAATCCCCATGGCCAGAGGAGCCTGGCATGCTACAATCCATGGGGTCGCAAAGGGTAGGACATGACTAAGCAACTCAATACACACAGCACAGACTAAGCTATGCTCTTCAGTATATTTGGTGTATTAAATGCATTTTCAGCTTATATTTTTGACTGACGATGTGTTTGTTGATATGTAACCTCATCATAAACGGAGGAAGCTCTTTTTATCAGTTCCAAACATAATAATCCAATTGTGATCCCAAACCCCAATTTGGAAGTTCTTTGTGAGTTCAGATGTATTTCTTCAAAAGAAGAATGTTTGAAGTCACAGTTAGAGTCCTCATCCAGGTAATAAAGATCAACCATGCTTACCTGAAGTGTGAAACTCAGTGAATAGTCAGAGGGGTTCACAATTAGTTAAACATCTGTTTAGGGGGAATACATTGAATTCTAGTCTGTGAAGCAGGGAGCGGCTCTGCCTTCCAGAGCTTTCTTCTTTTGGGGGTAAGATTAAGATACTCTCTTTGAAGTGCTCTAGTCTCAAGTTATAAAGTGGTTCCTAAGAGCTGAAAGAGAGGTTTTAGCAGATTGACATTTACAATGTCACAAGTATGACATTGGTGAAGCACAAGAATGTTCAGGTTCGAGGATGGGGTTCACCAGTTCCATTTGGCATAGACTCACACACACTCCACTCTGGACTCATTCCCTTTGTCTGCCTTTCTGTCCCAGTTATTGCACCTCTTTAGAAAATAATAGTAGTGTTAGGAGAAGTCTATAAAGCCATTTTGTAGGTCAAAAGCAGCTGAATTTTTGCTAGCTCATGTGGTTCTACCTAATTAGAATGACAGGAGTAACAAGTATTGAATGCTTACTATGAGCCAGACATTACCTAATTTGAATTTTCCAAAGAGGAATGATGTGTTGGTACTATTGTCATTTCCCACTTACATAGGAGAAAATGGAAGCTTGATGAAAAATTAATGAATTTGCCAAAATCCATACAGACCTATTGAGCTAGTATTTTAACTTAGGCTTTTGCTCTTGAGTAGTCTGAGCTCATGAAATATGATTTCACAGCATCTCCTCTATCCACCAAGCCTTACAGTAAATTGCAGAAGTGGGTCCACAGTTGTCATTCCTAAAAACAAGTAAGGAAAGCTCACTTTTTCATCATACTATCACCCCTTATTTTTGTTCTTTTTCCACCAAGTTTTGAGAGAAAAAAGAAAAGGCATTATCAAAATTTTTGCAGCAGAAGGAGCTTTTAAATTCATAGCCAGAACTCTTCTCCAAGAGTTACTAAAAAGGATTTTCATTACAAAGGCAGATCAGGGGTCTGGAGAGTGATGGTATTTGACCAGGGAGCTTTGGGGTGCTGTCCACCTTGTGCATCCTAGACAGGAGGGGGGCTGGCAGCTAGGAGGGAGGCAACAGCCAGAGCCTTTTACTATCCTCTTGCCTCCTGCACGTTCCTTCTCCTGTTATCATTCCTGCCACCAATGATGAGTCAGTTAAAGGTCTTTCTGTCTGATCCAGATGTCAGAATCTGACTTGACTGGTCTTTGAAAAAAGCGAGAGTTATTGGAAATATCCTCAGACATTTCACTGAATCAAAGGGTGGGGGGGGGGGGGGTATTGAATAGCAGACCTCATGAAGAGCCTTAATCAAGGAAGCTCTGAGCCCTCAGAAACCTAGGGCTTCTCCAGGGCACCAGGGCTGATTGACTGGCCTCAAGTCTTCCTTATTTCTCCAAACCCATGTTCTCAAGAGAAAGGTGTCTAATAGGCCCATCCTTGGACCAGGCTGTCAGTATCCATCAGCCATGGCCAGGAAGTAGGATCCTTTAACAAAGAAGTGATTATTGGGGGAGGAGACATGTCTACTCAGAGCTGTGTCCTGAGACAGGAGAATCACTGCAAGGGCCTGTGAAACCCCAGGAGTTCTCCATTACCAAGGGGATCTCTGTACTGTGTAATAGCTCTGTGCAGGTTTGTCTCCTTCTTCAGAAGACTACAGGATCTCATTGAACTTTGCCCCTCTTGTGATCCTGGTTGGACAAGACACTCACTAAATGCTTATTGAGTAAATGAATTCTGTAGACCTTGACTTTTGTTTCTCAAGGCCAAAAATAAAAATAGGTAGCCTTTATGGACATAGGATTTCCCACAGGGGCTGAAGGATGAAAAAGAGAGAAATAATGATACAGTGGAAAGAACAAAGGGGAAAAAAGGGAGAAAAGTAGTATATAAAGAAGGGAGTGCCAGAGAGGAGGGTAGAGTTGTTCTGGTTGTTCAGCAAGAGAAAGCCTGTGGTTATGATGCCATCTTTTCCTAGGAAATGGGACATGACCAAGACATGGTTCATATTTTCAAATATTTTTAAAGAGTATCTTACAGTATTTTTCAAATATATTAAAATTTTTTTAATAAAAACTTCAGTAGATTTTTAAAATTAACTATCAAAATTATAACTGTATTTCACATTCTGTTCCCAAACAGAGCCTACAATAGCTCCATCTCAAGTTTCTGCAAATAGCCTATCTTCCTCAGAAATTGAAGTTTCATGGAATGCCATTCCTTGGAAATTGAGCAATGGACACTTACTCGGTTATGAGGTAATATCTTTTAAAATTAATTAGCTCGCATAGGAGTGTTGGCAGGCTGCTTTTGTCTGCTTTCAAAGACTTTCGAAGTCTTTATAGCAATGACATCTTAGCTAAAGTTTGAATTTTGTTCAGTTGTATCACTATATTGTTCCCTGTGACTATCAACAAATATTGATTTTAACCAATTGAATGAAAATAACTTTAGCATGGTAAAAAAGAAAATAATAATAAAATGAAAGGAAATAATGTATCCTGTGGGCCTAATCTTTTAGCTGGGTTGACAAAAAATAAGATTGAACTGTAGTATTAAAGTTCATAGGATGATTGTGATGACAGTTCAATCAGTCTCCAGCGCTTTGTCTTATTTTCTTGGTGGACTTGTTGCTTCTAGGCTCTAAAGAAGCCAGCAGTGTAGAATATAATTCTTGCCTTCAAATAATTCTCTTTGATGAAAGAAGATGAGTGGTGTGAAATAGGATAATGCACAACCAAATGTAATGAAGATCAGAATAGGTCACACAGAATGGTTGAGGGATAAGCGACCTTGAAGGGTCTCATAAGGGCATTCAGGTTTAACAGAAAAAGGAAGTAAACATAGAGCAAGTGGAAACATCCCATGGCACTTTGGAGGAATGGAAGGAGTAGAGGTCTTCCTGTGGAAGCTGATTTCAGGTGAAGAAAAGAAAAATAGAGTGGGCCCAGGTCACAGATGGCTATAACTGTTAAGAAGAACCATTCTGACTGGGCCCCATGTTTAGGAGGGAACAGTTAGAGAGAACTGAAAACAGGTGAGCAGAGAATGGACAAGATAAAAAGTTAAGTCTTAAAATTTCTCTGGCAATGACTTTGTAGTAGCCGTAGTTGTGATTTCGCTTCCACCCCCAGCCATCTTCTCAGGAAGCTTCTCGTGCTCCTAATTCCTGATTCTGTGGCAGATTTACATGCAGTACAGGACCATGTACCCTGCCACCTGCCAACATAACCTCAAATGATTACACTAGGGTGGCCACTGGATCAAAGGCAGCTGCCCATGGACAGTTCAGCTGAACAAGTCAGATTCTTGTATGATGTCTTGAAGCAAGCAATACAGAGGTTGTGTTTAGTGAGAGTGATGCAGTGATATGTCAAATTTAGGACCCAGGTCAGACTTGGCAAGTGAAAGTGTGAAAGAGTTCATCGCTCAATCGTGTCCAACTCTCTGAGACGCTGTGGACTGTAGCCCTCCAGGCTCCTCTGTCCGTGGGATTCTCCAGGCAAGGAATATTGGAGTGGGTTGCCATTTCCTTCTGCAGGGGATCTTCCGACCCAGGGATTGAACCCAGGTCTCCTGCACTGCAGACGGATTCTTTACCATCTCAGCCACCTGGAAGCCCAGTGAAGGCCATTGGCAAATAGAACAAAGAAGCTCTACAGAGACGAGATGGAGCAGACATACTCTGATGCAACCCTAAACAAATGGAGGAGACAAGGACCCACAGAGCCTTAAAGGACAAAACAGAATAGCTCTTTGACAGCATCCCGTACTCAAGTTGGCTGTGTTCTTTCTCAGAATGTCTCCTTGTCCTTCTTTTCAGTCAACTTTCTTTACAAGTGAGCTTCCAAGTGTTCTGGGTCCTTGTAACCAAACAAGCAATGACTTGAGTAAGCACAAATGACAAAGTCAAGAAAGGATAGGCTGGAGGAGTGATGTTCAAAGGAGGCACCATAGGCTACCTTTCCCACAATTATCTGAATTTTTGCTGAAGATGAGTCCCCAGAATCCTCCCTGGACCCACTGAACCCACACATCTAGGGAAAGATGTCATGAATGTGAATTTTTAGTGAGTACCCATAGGGAAATATCTTCCTGCACATGTGTGTATAAGAGGCCCTGGTCTTGAAACAGTGACCCTTGATCACAGACAGAACTGTTCTGACTTAAGGCAAAATGATATTGAAGAAGCAAAACACCACATACATATAGAAGAGCAACTTGGTTAGCCTATTAAAGGAAGCCAGGAACATTTGGATGAAAAATTCCTCTAATTCCCTAACAGTGAATGGAAGCAGTAAAAGATAGTGGGCAACCAATAGTAGCTCCCCAATAATTAGAGAAGTGGCATTGACAGGGAAGTTAAGTGGGATAGAAGGAACACAGATGTAGTACCATAGTTCTGAGGTCAAATCTGTGCCGTATTCCAGCCGTGCCGTTCACCTTGCTGGAAAAGCGATGTAAATTCTATGAGCCTTACTTTCATCACCTGCAGAATGGGAACAATGGACCTAACCTAACTAGGAATTTGAGAGCATAAACTGTGATTCGGTCCTTGTGCATCTCACAGTTTCTGGCTCATGTTAGTAACCAATGAAGAAGCATGAGCCATATTCCCAAAGAATTTTGAGATATAAATTTATAGATTTCTCCCCAGTAAATATTCTCAAACAGTTCTTCAACTCCAAGCTCTTTTGCCTCAGGAGAGTTTGTGACAGCTATTAAGATGGAATTACCTGTGAGATTCCTTCCTTCCTGGCTTTGTTTCCAAAACTCAGGCCTATAAGCCGATTATTTCATGTATCCTAGAGAGTGGGGAGAGAGAAAATGCCACAGAGGAAAAAAATGCAAGAGAAATTTCAGGTAATTTTGGAAGAAGCAAAGATCTTAGGCTTACGAAGTCCTGTGGGTGCTATCACTTTCTCCCTGGCAGTGCCCAGGGTGATGGGGAGACCACAGAAGGGAACAGATGCGCTTCCTATACTCAACAAGGACTTCTTATTCTCCCAGCATGGCAGAATTGCTGGGCCTAAAGGGATCAAACAATGTAACAGTAAGTTATCTTGGCAAGGCTTTGGGAAGGGAACCCCAGGAGTGATTGAAGTCAAGCAGGATATGAAATTCAAGGTTAAATCAGATTTACTTGGAGAAAATAAATGAGCTCATCGTACACCTCCCTCATTCAGTAACTTTGTCCTTTACAAACTCTGTGGTGTGTTTATTTCAGTGTGTGTTAGTCATTCAGTCGTTCCCGGCTCTTTGCAACCCCATGGACTGCAGCCCGCCAGTCTCCTCTGTCCACAGGATTTTCCAGGCAAGGATACTGTATTGGCTTACCATTTCCTTCTCCAGGGTACACTCTATGACAGGGGCATGATTCCTGACCTGGTTGTAGCCTGTGAAATAATTAAGAGAAATAAACAAGAGATTATATATAAATGAGCTTTGTAGGCTTCCAAGGGCCACAGGAATGTTACTAGTCACTGGTGATTGTCTGACAGCTTGAGGGCAGGTAGAGGTTGATGTTAGAATATGTCAGTTTAAATGGATCAGGAGTCATCCAGATAAGCAACTCTGTAAGAAAAGAGAATTACACCGCTGTGGCTCAGGTCAGGAAAGAGAGGTTGATTGAACAAGAGAGAAAACCAAAGAATCCATGTAGTTCCAGGATAGTGATCTTGTTAAGTTCACACCATTTTTGAATTAAACAAACCTGCATTCAAATCCACTAGAGTAGAATACAATCTCCATCAGGGACAAGAAACCCTGCCTATTTGCTCACTTATGTATCCCAGGTGCCAGCAGTTGTATCCAGCACACAGGAAGTATGCAGAAAGCTCATAGTGACTGAATAAATGCGATTTCAGCTCCATTATCTTACTGCTCTGTGGCCTTGAGCATGTGATGAATGTTCTCCAAGGCCCTGTTAAAATAAAGATAATAGTAAATAACTCACACATCATTGGAGAAGTTTTAAATGAGATAAAGCAGCCATTGCGAAAATGGGCCAAAGAGACTTTGGGAGCTTCTACTTTTCTGTTTTTGCATATTGGGCATTGGGATAAGATTTCATTGGAAGGAAAATTTTGAAAACCACTGAAGTAGCATAGAAACACATAGCACGATCTTGAGTATGGAACTCAGTACTATTTGTGTTGCTACTGGTGTTGCCATTGGCAAGGGGAGCAAAAAAGAGGAGGGAGTGATGAGCAAATGGAAATTGCCTTGCATTAATTATAGCATCTTCCCTATGAAGAGTAGCAAACTTAACATCCACATAAAGCCCGAATACAGTATTGAAAGGAAACAACTAGTGACGATCTCTCCCCCAAGGGCGTGCGCTGTGCTCGGTGTGCTCCGTGGTGTCTGACTCTTTGCACCCTATGGACTGTAGCCCGCCAGGCTCCTCTGTCCATGGGATTTCCCAGGCAAGAATACTGGAGTGGGTTGTCATTTCCTCCTCCAGGGGATCATCCCGACCCAGGGATTGAAGCCTCATCTCTTGAATCTCCTGCATTGGTGGGTGGATTCTTTATCACTAATGCCCCCTGAGAAGCCCCCAAGGGTTTGGTGTGTATGAAAAGAAAGAAACAAGTTGAGAGAAAGATACATTCTTTGCCACAACTTAAGAAATAGTGTATATAATTGTGCCAAGATAGAAATACCTATTTTCATAGTCTCAGTAATGATTTAAACAGTAACCTGGAAGAATAAATGACTTAGCTGAGTATTTAATTAGCAGTCGTGTGGCTAACTTTCTGGGTTGCAGTTTCCCCAATATATCTTCACAATTGTTAATAGCTCCTGCCTTCCTCTCATCTCAGTGGGGGTTGATCATGTGCCATGAGGCGTGCTGAGCACACATCATCATTAGCATCTAGACTAATTTTTTTTTTCTGATTTGACCAAGAAGTCGTTGAGGAGCTCATTTCCCTGGGCTCCAATTTATTTCATCTTCTAACCACAATACTCAGGCTCAGATCTTTTCTTGTGCTCCTATTTGTAGCAACAACAGATAAGAACAAGATAAAGAGAAGACAGATGGTTTAAGTTCATAGACAGTAGGTGCCTGGGAAACAAAAGCTCCAAAGTTCTATTTTGGTACATACAGTCCATTTCTTTACAGTCATTTTGTGTCTTGAGAAAATAAAACTTGGGAGAATAATCTTGACAAGCAGTGGGAAAGGCTGTATTGTGAAATATTGTGTGTGTGTGTGTGTGTGTGTGTGTGTGCGCGCGTGCATGCGTGTGCACGCGGGCACTCAGCTGTGTCAGACTCTTTGTTACCCCATGGACGGGATACTTGAGTGCGTTGCCATTTCCTACTCCAGGGAATCTTTTTCGACCCAGAGGTTGAACCCAGGTCTCCTGAATTGGCCGGCAGATTCTTTACCACTGAGCCACCTGTGAAACATTTTGAAATATTACATTGGGAGGGAAGCTAATAGATTTTTTTTAAAAATATTTGACAGAGGAACATAACTTGGGCAGGGAAGGGGTGGGGGACCTAGTAGATTTTTGTTGTTGTTGGCAGGGATATATAACTAAAAATGTATACAGAAGGCCAAACTGAAACTTCACTGATATCTCTGTTCATCCTCCTGTTGTAAACAGCTGTATGGAATATATTTAGCTCCCATTATTTTAATTAGAATAGGCAAAGATGTTAAATATTTGAATTTTTTTAATATAAAATTTCTACTGACAAATGAAAACATATAGAAACAATCTGATTCCTTACAGTCAGGCAAAGAATTAACTTCACTGTAGAACGATGAGTCACAGGTACATAGGAAAATTGGATAGAGACAATTCAAGCCCTTTTAAGTAAATAGAAAGCCAGCAAAAAATGAATTGAGTAAATAAAAAGCAGACTTTTGGGAGGTAATGGAAGGATTTGTTACGCTGGAGAGAGCAGTAAGTATGTGTGTGAGTGAGGGTTGCCCAAACAAAGCAGGGTGTGTTATTAGGCAAATATTGTTCTTATCAAACTGCGACTCACTCAGCATTGAGAGACTAAATACCCCAGCCTCTCACCAGCCCATCTCCTGGCTTCTCTGTTTCTAAACTCAGGTTTGGCTGCTCACCTCTCAAAAGCTCGAGAGACAAGTGATGGTAGGAACAGAAAGGTTGCTTTATTCAGGAGACCAGCAACCTGGGGAGACTCATATCCACAAACTGATTCTGAAGATTCTGCTTGACCGTGAAAGTTTTTTTTTTTTTTTTCATTTATTTTTATTAGTTGGAGGCTAATTACTTTACAGTATTATAGTGGTCTTTGTCATACATTGACATAAATCAGCCATGGATTTACATGTGTTCCCCATCCCGATCCCCCCTCCCACCTCCCTCTCCATCCGATCCCTCTGGGTCTTCCCAGTGCACCAGCCCCGAGCACTTGTCTCATGCATCCAGCCTGGGCTGGTGATCTGTTTCACCCTTGATAATATACATGTTTCGATGCTGTTCTCTCAAAACATCCCACCCTCGCCTTCTCCCACAGAGTCCACAAGTCTGTTCTGTACATCTGTGTCTCTTTTTCTGTTTTACATATAGGGTTATCATTATCATCTTTCTAAATTCCATATATATGCATTAGTATACTGTATTGGTCTTTATCTTTCTGGCTTACTTCACTCTGTATAATGGGCTCCAGTTTCATCCATCTCATTAGAACTGACTCAAATGGATTCTTTTTAATGGCTGAGTAATATTCCATGGTATATATGTACCACAACTTCCTTATCCATTCGTCTGCTGATGGACATCTAGGTTGCTTCCATGCCCTGGATATTATAAACAGTGCTGCGATGAACATTGGGGAGCACGTGTCTCTTTCAGATCTGGTTTCCTCAGTGTGTATGCCCAGAAGTGGGATTGCTGGGTCATATGGCAGTTCTATTTCCAGTTTTTTAAGAAATCTCCACACTGTTCTCCATAATTGCTGTACTAGTTTGCATTCCCACCAACAGTGTAAGAGGGTTCCCTTTTCCCCACACTCTCCAGTATTTATTGCTTGTAGACTTTTGGATAGCAGCCATCCTGACTGGCGTGTAGTGGTACCTCATTGAGGTTTTGATTTGCATTTCTCCGATAATGAGTGATGTTGAGCATCTTTTCATGTGTTTGTTAGCCATCTGAATGTCTTCTTTGGAGAAATGTCTGTTTAGTTCTTTGGCCCATTTTTTGATTGGGTCATTTACTTTTCTGGAATTGAGCTTCAGGAATTGCTTGTATATTTTTGAGATTAATCCTTTGTCTGTTGCTTCGTTTGCTATTATTTTCTCCCAATCTGAGGGCTGTCTTTTCACCTTGCTTATAGTTTCCTTTGTTGTGCAAGAGCTTTTAAGTTTAATTAGGTCCCATTTGTTTATTTTTGCTTTTATTTCCAATATTCTGGGAGGTGGGTCATAGAGGATCCTGCTGTGATTTATGTCGGAGAGTGTTTTGCCTATGTTCTCCTCTAGGAGTTTTACAGTTTCTGGTCTTACATTTAGATCTTTAATCCATTTTGAGTTTATTTTTTGTGTATGGTATTAGAAAGTGTTCTAGTTTCATTCTTTTACAAGTGGTTGACCAGTTTTCCCAGCACCACTTGTTAAAGAGGTTGTCTTTTTTTCCATTGTATATCCTTGCCTCCTTTGTTGAAGATAAGGTGACCATAGATTCGTGGATTTATCTCTGGGCTTTCTATTCTGTTCCATTGATCTATATTTCTGTCTTTGTGCCAGTACCATACTGTCTTGATGACTGTGGCTTTGTAGTATAGTCTGAAGTCAGGCAGGTTGATGCCTCCAGTTCCATTCTTCTTTCTCAAGATTACTTTGGCTATTCGAGGTTTTTTGTATTTCCATACAAATTGTGAAATTATTTGTTCTAGTTCTGTGTAAATACCGTTGGTAGCTTGATAGGGATTGCATTGAATCTATAGATTGCTTTGGGTAGTATAGTCATTTTGACAATATTGATTTTTCCAATCCATGAACACAGTATATTTCTCCATCTGTTTGTGTCCTCTTTGATTTCTTTCATCAGTGTTTTATAGTTTTCTATGTATAGGTCTTTTGTTTCTTTAGGTAGATATTCTCCTAAGTATCTTATTCTTTTTGTTGCAATGGTGAATGGTATTATTTCCTTAATTTCTCTTTCTGTTTTCTCATTGTTAGTGTATAGGAATGCAAGGGATTTCTGTGTGTTAATTTTATTTCCTGCAACTTTACTATATTCGTTGATTAGCTCTAGTAATTTTCTGGTAGAGTCTTTAGGGTTTTCTACGTAGAGAATCATGTCATCTGCAAACAGCGAGAGTTTCACTTCTTTTCCTATCTGGATTCCTTTTACTTCTTTTTCTTCTCTGATTGCTGTGGCCAACACTTCCAAAACTATGTTGAATAGTAGCGGTGAGAGTGGGCACCCTTGTCTTGCTCCTGACTTTAGGGGAAATGCTTTCAATTTTTCACCATTAAGGGTAATGCTTGCTGTGGATTTGTCATATATAGCTTTTATTATGTTGAGGTATGTTCCTTCTATTCCTGCTTTCTGCAGAGTTTTCATCATAAATGGATGTTGAATTTTGTCAAAGGCTTTTTCTGCATCTATTGAGATAATCATATGGTTTTTATCTTTCAATTTGTTAATGTGGTGTATTACATTGATTTGCAGGTATTAAAGAATCCTTGCATTCCTGGGATAAAGCCCACTTGGTCATGATGTATGATTTTTTTAATATGTTGTTGGATTCTGTTTGGTAGAATTTTCTTAAGGATTTTTGCATCTATGTTCATTAGTGATACTGGCCTGTAGTTTTCTTTTTTTGTGGCATCTTTGTCTGGTTTTGGAATTAGGGTGATGGTGGCCTCATAGAATGAGTTTGGAAGTTTACCTTCTGCAATTTTCTGGAAGAGTTTGAGTAGGATAGGTGTTAGCTGTTCTCTAAATTTTTGGTAGAATTCAGCTGTGAAGCCATCTGGTCCTGGACTTTTGTTTGCTGGAAGATTTCTGATTACAGTTTCGATTTCCTTGCTTGTTATGGGTCTGTTCAGATCTATTTCTTTCTGGTTCAGTTTTGGAAAGTTATACTTTTCTAAGAATTTGTCCATTTCTTCCAAGTTGTCCATTTTATTGGCATAGAGCTGCTGGTAGTAGTCTCTTATGATCCTTTGTATTTCAAAGTTATCTGTCGTGATCTCTCCATTTTCATTTCTAATTTTGTTGATTTGGTCCTTCTCCCTTTGTTTCTTAATGAGTCTTGCTAACGGTTTGTCAATTTTGTTTATTTTTTCAAAAAACCAGCTTTTAGCTTTGTTGATTTTTGCTATGGTCTTTTAGTTTCTTTTGCATTTATTTCTGCCCTAATTTTTAAGATTTCTTTCCTTCTACTAACCCTGGGGTTCTTCATTTCTTCCTTCTCTAGTTGCTTTAGGTGTAGAGTTAGGTTATTTATTTGACTTTTTTCTTGTTTCTTGAGGTAAGCCTGTAATGCTATGAACTTTCCCCTAAGCACTGCTTTTACAGTGTCCCATAGGTTTGGGGTTGTTGTGTTTTTCATTTTCATTCATTTCTATGCATATTTTGATTTCTTTTTTGATTTCTTCTATGATTTGTTGGTTATTCAGAAGCATATTATTTAGCCTCCATATGTTTGAATTTTTAATAATTTTTTTCCTGTAATTGAGATCTAATCTTACTGCACTGTGGTCAGAAAAGATGACTGGAATGATTTCAATTTTTTTGAATTTCCCAAGGCTAGATTTATGGCCCAGGATGTGATCTATTCTGGAGAAGGTTCTGTGTGCACTTAGGAAAAAGGTGAAATTGATTGTTTTGGGGTGAAATGTCCTATAGTTATCAATTAGGTCTAGCTTCAACCGTGAAAGTTTTTAAAGAGAGAATCATTTGGGGAGGGGGTCAGAGCCTTCATCTATCTTCCTCACGTGCAGACTATTTTCTAATTGGTTGGTGGTGATGTAACAGGGAAGTACTCTGGGAATCTTGTGCTCATCCTTTACCTGGGTGGGGGGAAGCATGGTGGTTAGTTCCTGCAGAAGAACTCAGAGGTATTGTTAAATGTATTTCTTAAGGACCCTGCACCTCCACTCCACTCCCATGCACTATTATTTCTTTACTGCTTCTCCTTAGTTTCTGCATTTCCTCCCTTTCCTGATAAGCAACTATTTTAATCTGCCCTTTGGAAATCAGGAAAGGTCAAGGAGGTTAAATGAAACTGTTTTCTGCAAACAAGAAATAGGGGGCACAGAAAGGATTTGTACCTGGAGGGTCCCACAGCATCCTGCTCCATCTTGTCTTCATCCAGTGAGAAGCCAAAGGGTCAGCAAGCCTGGCATGTAGTTCTCACAAGTCAGCCCCCCAGGGACTGAGAGCCAAGCGGGGAAGAGCTGCCGGGGAACCCCTAAAGAAGAGTAGAAGACAGATCTGGATTTGTCTTCTTAAACACCATTGAATGCATTTGCCTGCCTGATATTTATTGAAATGTGTTTTGTCTGGCAGCTAAGATGAATTATTTGTCTCCCTGAAAATCTAGCAGTATACACAAAATTATTTCAGTCTATTAAAATTGCATTTCTGACTTAATACCTGTACTTTAATGACTTAAATAGGTGCCATTTTTCAATACATTATTTTTATAAACTGCGTTTTGTTTTAAGGTTAAGTGAAATCTGTGATGCCATAATATGAAGGACTCCTCACTGCAAGGACATTAGTTTTCGGAATAACCAAATTACTTGCAGGAATAGAGAGAGCAATTTAAATCCTGACATTCCTCAAGTTTGCTTCTGTTTACCTACCCAGATCAAAATATATTGGCTTGTGAAATGGTGTTACGGTTCTAAAGAAAAAAATATTATCTCATCAAGAAATTGGAGTCCCAGTGTTTTATAGGCACATAGAGTATTAGGACTTGAGTAACTAGCTTGGTGAATTAAAGGAGAAAAAATATCCATCTCTGTTCTATCCACAGAACAGTTCTAACTTGAAAAATGTGGGTTTTTTTTTTTTTTTTTCTCTACACCAGCCTGTTCTCTGATACCAGCAGCTGTGCTCTGCTTAGTCGCTCAGTCATGTCCGACTCTTTGCGACCCCATGAACTGTATGTAGCCCACCAGGCTCATCTGTCCATGGGATTCTCCAGGCAAGAGTACATAATGGGTTGCCATGCCTTCCTCCAGGGGATCGTCCCAACCCAGGGATTGAACCCAGGTCTCCCACATTGCAGGCAGATTGTTAACTGTCTGAGTCGCCAGGGAAGCCCCTGATACCAGCTAGGTGTCCCAAAATACAGTTCAACTCTGACACTGTACGAGGGGTTAGCTTCAGATACTGCACGCCTTCCTGGGTCGGGAAGATTTCCTGGAGAAGGGAATGGCTACCCACTCCGATATTCTTGCCTGGAGAATTCTGTGGACAGAAGAGCCTGACTGGCTACAGTCCATGAGATCGAAAAGAGTAGGACACGGCAAAACAACTGACACTTTGACTTTCCTACAGGTTAAGGGTTCAGTCCCACAAGACTGGTACCCACCACACACAAACATCAGATGCCATCAGTCCAGGTCTCCTCTGATCAACTTGGGGGTTACCACAACCCCCTCCTTGGGTTTGAGAACTTGCTAGAATGGCTCACAAAACTCAGGAACGCATTTTACTTACCATTATCCATTTATCATAAAGGATACAACTCAGGAACAGCTAAGTAGAAGAGATGCCTAGGGTGAGGTCCGTGAGAAGGGGCACAGGGCTTCCATGCCCTCCACTCTCCCAGCACCTCAATATGTACAGTTACTAGGAAGCCCTTACTAGGAACCCCTCAAACCTCATCAGTTAGGGTTTTTTATGGAGGCTTGGTAGCGCTAGGGGTAAAGAACCTGCCTGCCAGTGCAAGAGACATAAGAGATTGGGTTCGATCCCTGGGTTGGGAAGATCCCCTGGGGGAGAAAATGGTAACCCACTCCAGTTTGCCTGGGAGATCCCATGAACAGAGGAGCCTGGCAGGCTACAGTCGACAGAGTTGCAAAGAATCAGACACAACTAAAGCACCTTAGCACTTCATTGGAAGGAAGGATTGAATCGTTGACCATTAGTTAACTAAAGTAAATTAACCTCCAGCCTTGTGTCAGGAGGTGGGCCTCAAAGTTCCAACCTTCTAATTACAAGGTTGATTATCCTGGCAACCAGTTTCCATACTGAAGGTAACCAGGAAGGCACAGTCACCAGATATCTCGTTGGCATACAATGACACTTATCACTTCTGACATCCTAAGGATTTGGAGGGAGGTGTGTGTCAGGAAACTCCAGCAGAGACCAGATACATATTTCTGCTGTATCTCTGTGATGGGAAGGAGGGAGGCATTTGTAAACTGCATGTGTTTAAGTTATTTACAAATTAAGCAATATTGGGTACTTGATGTGTCCAAGCTTTGTACTGAGTGGCAGAGCTATGGTGACGACCAAGACAAATCTGCCTCCTGTGCTTGATTCTACTTTAGCATCCTCCCTCCCTGCTATCTGCTGTGCCGAGGAATTCAGTTGCTACCCCTGGGGCACACTCCCTCTAGCAAAAACCAAGGCAGGGTCATCCTCTACTGATGAAGGGAGTGGCCTGTACCTCTCAGGTGATGAAACAATGTTGAGAGCCACAATTCAGTCTTAATCACCTTTCTCTTTGGAGTAGCTTTGCCTTTTATATTTGCCGGCTCTGAACTCAGTGAAGCTGCCACACGAAAACGTCTGTGTTTCTTCAGGTCTGGAAAATTCTCAAGACATTTTCTCTTTAATTGTTGCCTTTAATTGTTGGACTTTTCCTTCTGGAACTCTGGTTGGAACATTTCACTTTATTCTCAGGGTTTCTTAACTTGGCTTTCATAATTTTTGTTTCTTTCTTCATGTTCTGAAATTATCCATTCTTCTATACCTTCCAGTCTCCAGCTCAGTTTTAGGACTGATTTCTTTCTTAACACTGTATTCTTCAGGGGTTGGAATTCTACTTGATATTTTTCAGATTTGCCCCATCTTTTTTCTTTGTCTCCTCTTCTCATATCATAAATTTAGCCCCTTCTTGAGTAAATGTGAACATTTTAAATATACTCATTTTAAGATCACTTCGGGAAGTGTGTTATAGCCGGTCTCCTGTGGTCCAGTCCGCTGACTCTGCTTCTTGTCGGCAGAGCTCGTCATGAGCCTTTGTAGGATTTCTTTCTCTGCTCTTCCTTTGTAGGTGCTGCCTTCATGTTCTGTCAGTGTCACACTAACTCTTTTTACACAGTTGTGTTTTCAGAGTTTGTTCCTCCCATTTCCTTTCTTCATCCCTGTATTGTGGTTGTGCTTGGGAAATCCAAATTAGTGTGGAGTTATATTCTCTCCTCTCAGGCGTAGAACTTTTGGTCTCTTTTCACACTTGGCTTTTCCCTCTTTAAAAATAGCCTATCCTCATACAAATATTTTGAACAAAATTTTATAGAATATAAGTAATTTATTACTTATATAATAAAAGTATCTATCCTCATATAAATATTTTTGACCAAAATGTAACTGATTTATTACTTGGAAATATATATGTCACTGCTTTATTTCTTTATGCTTTGGTTATATGCATTTTTATTCAACTTTTAAAGTAATGCTATTCGAGAAGATCATATAATCAATTCGAACTAATGTGCTCAATTTTTGCACTAATTTTCTTTATGATTAAATATTGATAATACTTGTCAGCAACTGAGATCTAAAAATAAATCTCTCATTCTGATACATAGAGATTGCTTCAAGTGCTTCAGAAACTGCTATTAAGAGCCTTCAAGCACCTTTTATGAATTGATTTATAAAAGATAATCCGTATGCCAATTGAAAATTGTTTTTATCTGTTCTTTAAATCGGTCTTCTAAGGAGAGATTTCTTAGGCAACTTATATTGAGGTAATTTGAGTACAAGAAGAACGATGCAAGGATTGGAACCTAACAAGAGGCCAGTATGTAAGGATCCTGATAGATTACTTAACTTCAACTGACCTCTGCCCTTCCATATGTTGAGTGACCTTTACTAAAGCTCATAATTATGTGATCTTTTCCCCAATCTATGCTATATCCCAGGCCACAAGTTTTGAGGTTGCCCATAATGTTTTATTAAAATTATCAATTATGTGCCATTCTTAGTTAATAACTAGACAGTGCTTTCAAGGGCAGGGAGAGCATTTTATGTTTGGAGTCATCTAAACCTAGCGGTACCTCTAGTGCTTACAGTTGATGAATTTAGAATGTATTGGGT
This sequence comes from Odocoileus virginianus, assembly GCF_023699985.2. Lineage (NCBI taxonomy): Eukaryota > Metazoa > Chordata > Mammalia > Artiodactyla > Cervidae > Odocoileus > Odocoileus virginianus. The sequence goes on from NC_069699.1 coordinate 24,709,348, forward strand.
TGTCAAAAAAGTTTATTTGCATTTTCCTGTAAGACGTTATAGGAAAACCCAAATAAAATTTTTGGTTAACGCAGTGTGTGAGTTTTCAGTAGCCTTTAGCCATCTGTCGCATGTGTGCATGTGCATGCTCAGTTGTGGGTTGCCATTTCCTACTCCAGCGGATTTTCCCAACCCAGGGATTGAGCTCATCTCTTACACCTTCTGCATTGGCAGATGGATTCTTTACCACTGTGCCACCTGGGAAGCCCCAATTTATTGGGTGTGACTTTATAAAAGACAATTTGACATGTTATTTCTAATTAATAAAAAAAATATGTACTTTTGTTTGAGAATGGTAAATGGTGTCTGTCAGATATGTGGACTTTTTTTTTCCCCTACAATTTTATCATCAAGTTTTAGTATGTGCTGGCATGAGCTTGAGTGAACTCCGGGAGTTTGTGATGGACAGGGAGGCCTGGCGTACTGCGATTCATGGGGTCACAAAGAGTCGGACGTGACTGAGCGACTGAACTGACTGACTGATGCTATGCTTAGTCGCTCAGTCATGTCTGACTCTTTGTGACCTCATTAACTGTAGCCTACCAGCCTTCTCTGTCCATGGGCATTTTCCAGACAAGAATACTGGAATGGGTTTCAGTGCCCTCCTCTAGGGGATCTTCCCAACCCAGGGATCGAACCCAGGTCTTCCACACTGCAGGACAATTCTTTACCATCTGAGCCACCAGGGAAGCCCATGAATACTGGAGCGGGTAACCTGTCCCTTCTCCAGGGTAACTTCCTGACTCGGGAATCGAACCAGGGTCTCCTGCATTGCAGGCAGAGTCTTTACCAGCTGAGCTACCGGGAAGCCCGAGTTTTAGCATATCTAATGCTTTAAAGTTGTAGGAACTACATGTTCAGTTTAATCCTAGTCACTTGGGCTTGCATCTTCCTTTCAAATTTTTTTCTGAAAATTGACAACCTCTTTCCCGGAAAAATGCACATACCCCTATCCATGAGCCCAGTATTTTGCATGAATTTAATAGGTCATTGATATAAATATAAATATATAAATATATATGCATAATATACATGCACATATATGGGGAAAATATTTATCTAGCATAATTTTACTGTGGCATTTTGTGATCATTATTGAAAAACCTGAGATTTTATATTTTACTACTGAGATTTTATATTTTACTACTAATTTTTTAAAGAAATAATTTTATAGTTGATCATTTAAAAGAAAAAACAAAACACAACTGTAACTTTAGGTGTATTTTTCTCAGAGAACTGAAATGGGTTTACTGTATGCAGCCTATAAACACATTTTGTTTGTCCACACATTGTTTTTAAAAGATGGAGCCAACTCTTCACTTAGGACAATTTGACATTAAAAGCAGGATTTCTGCTTTCTTTTATAAAAAGACCTGTAAGCCCTGGGTCCACCTTCTCCCCATCAGCCAGAACTGAGCAGAGGTTCCATTACAAAGATGAGACTTGCCTGTCTTTTTTCCACAGACCCCACAAGTCTCTATTGCATGATGACTCTGATGACTAAGGTTTGATTGCTGTTTTCATAGTGCTCGAGCAACTGTTTACTTACTCAAATTATAGAAATGGTTTATTGTTTTCATATTTTGGTGTCAAAGTAGACCAGTGAAAATCAAACCAAAGAGCATATATCACAGGAAAACCTGAGGAATAGTTTGGTAACTTTCTTGCTGCTGTTGGTTTTGTTTCTTTTTTTTTTACCTATGAAGGGTACAAACTGTCTACCAAACATAGCCAAACTTCATTGCATAAATTGGAGTTCACTGGGGAACATGTCTTATTATGGTTATCTCTTCTACCCTTATTTCTTTAATTTATCAAATACTCTCATGGCTTATTTTTACATTTTTATACTGTGAATGTAAATATATATATTTATGAGAAGTCTCAGATCATGTTACACAATTCAGTATAATGAAATACAAATGAAATATTTCAATATATCCATAAATTTACCTGCTACGTGCATTTCTGTTCTCTGCAGCAGCTCTGCCTGCACAGGCTGCCTTGGTGACATTTATTTATCACTGTAGGACAAGCCAGTGGACAGTCTTGGCTTTTTGATGGTCTCTGCTCTAACAAGTCACTTTCTTCGTAGAAGGAATCTTCACCATCCTTTAGAGTTTACGCATAGCTGTCAGCCTTCTGGAGTCGAACTTGGGCCAGGTTGATTAGGGCCTGAGAAAGCGGAGCAGCTCAGTCTATTAGAAATGCAGATTTCCCCTTCATTTTCCCATTTATAAGGCTATGGTCTAGTAGCATGTAGCACTTACTCTTTGAATTTATCTGGTTTATTTGCATACTTAATATCCGCCTCCTCCTGGGGTCCCTTTTCTTTCACCTCTCTGAGCCTAAAGCAGCACCTGGCATGTTGCCTGCATGCTAAGTCATGTCCAACTCCTTGAGAAGACCCATGGACTGTAGCCTGCCAGGATCCTCTGTCCATGGGATTTTCCTGGCAAGGATACTAGCATGGGTTGCCATTTCTTCCTACAGGGGATCTTCCCAACCCAGGGATTGAACCCTCATCTCCTGTGCTGGCAGGGAGATTCTTTATCACTGAGCCACCTAGCACATAGTAGGTCCTTAATAACTACTTGTGGAATAACTGATGAAGTACATACATTACAGTGCCCATGTCAGTGAAAATCATTTAATGTAAGGATGCTGTTTTGTCAACCCTCCGCATCTTTTATGCTTTCTGTCTGCCAGGTGAGGTACTGGAATGATGGAGGAGAAGAGGAATCATCAAGCAAACTGAAAGTAGCCGGAAATGTGACATCAGCCAGACTCCGTGGCTTGAGGAGCAACCTGGCATATTACACGGCTGTCCGGGCTTTCAACAGCGCTGGTCCTGGTCCCTTCAGTGCCACAGTTAATGCAACCACCAAGAAAACTCGTATGTACATTCTGATATTTTAAACGGCAAAAAAAAGTACTTTCCATTTAAAAATAATAGTCTTCTTTATTAGTCTAGACGGACAACCCAAGTCCATAAGCCCATTTAATTCCATAAAGCCAGCTCAAACTCAGAGGCACACGTACATGTCTTCCTGACTCCCCTAAATCTTTGGTTAGAAATTCCTTGTGAATGTGAAGGCGCATCTTTTGAAAAATCTTAGTGTGGGATGTTCAGTCATGTCTATCCACTTTTCTTTTAAAAATGTGATCACACTAATTGGTTTGTTTCATGTGTTTTTAGGTCTCCAAAGCTTGAGGATGTTTGATAAGCATGAATAACTTAAAGCTCAGGCCAAACAATCAAAAGTGATTTTTTTCTTCTTTCCTACATTATTTGAAAGAGGGCAGTGTACAATTAAAGGTTACAATCCAAAGATGTTGGTCCACATGAATATATTGATATTTTAAAAAAAACTGACCAGAGATGTCAGTCAGTGTTGCCTTCAAAGCTGAGTCTTTGGTAACTGTGTATTCACAGGTGCATTCACAAACACCAATTATGAGCTATACATTAACCTGGCTTTAAGTTAGGCTACAAGAAAATCAGTGATTTGCAGTTTGATTGCTGTTCACATATATTTCCATGAAACTGATAGCAACCAGTATCTATGTAGTCACTGTATACAATGCAGTCTCTTGAGTTACATTGTCATCATCATCATGGCGACTGAGAACATTTTATGTGCACATGTTTGACATGTATTTCCACATCTACACTTCAGACCTACCACATTAAGATAGGTATCATTTTTTCTTTCTTTCTTAAAGGTGAGGAATGTGAGGCATGAAGGGATTAACTTTAATTTTACCACAATGATGTATTACTTTGACTTGCATAAATCAATTTTTCTTCTAAGTTTATTCCCAAAATTAATTAACTCAGTAAAAAATGTTTTTAAACTTGCTCTATATGGGAATGAAATAGTTATTTTGCTTCATCGCCAACTTCATTAATGCTATTTCCATATATAATTCCTAGATTTTCATTGGCTAGCTAAAATTGCTAAGAACAAAAATAGTATAAAATTTAATTGTATTGACTAGTGTTGTGGGTAAATTAAAACATGTGTTAGTCACTCAGTCGTGTCTGACTCTTTTGGGACTCCATGGACTATAGCCCACCAGGCTTCTCTGTCCATGGGATTCTCCATGCAAGAAGACTGGAGTGCCACACCCTTCTCCAGAGGATCTTCCTGACCCAGGGATCTCCCACATGCAGGCAGATTCTTTACTATCTGATCCACCAGAGAAGATCTAAGTTAAAACATATATATAATGATAATTCTAGAGATTCCCTTGGTGGTCCAGCAGTTAAGATGCTCCTCCTGCAGAGAGCCGTGGGTTCAGTCCTGGGTCAGGAAACTAAGATCCTGCATGCCATACAGTGTGACCAAAAAGTGAAAAACAAACAACAACAACATAATTCTACTACTTTGGATTTTTTTTTAACCAGTGTTAATTTGATGAGCAAAGCCCATGTGGTTACTTTTATATTAATATTATCTATAAAAAGAGTTTGGAGTAAAAGTTTAGCAATAAAACACTTTAATCCCTTTAAGCAGCATGCATTTACAAGCAGCCATCTAATGTGATAATTAATTGTCCTTCACTAATTATTAGGAGAAGCCTGACCCAATCTCTTATTTATAGCACATGGTTGGGGTTTAGACCATGGAACATACAGGTGTGACAATAAGCTAAAAATATTCTGCATTTAGAACTTGTCACTAAGTATGTTTGGTATTCCCAATAACACTTCTGAATTAGTAAGATTTAAATACACATCATTATTTATATATTCAAAGCACAGTATTAATCAAAATTTCTGATTGCACAAATATATGCAAAAAGATTTATCTGGTTCTTTCCTCTGACTTAATAATTGTGATTACTCACTAAGAAATTATGATTGTAAAAGACAGTGTGACATCATCATGGAATCAGTGAAGAGCTTAGTGAATTGGTTAGACAGAAGGAAGAGATTGATTATAAATCAGTAGGAATATCATGGTAATGTACAGTGAGTGAAATAAAATTTTAAAAGGAAGCAAAATCCCTTTGAAATTTAAAGATAGCTTATAAATACCCCATCTAAAGTAGAAATTTGCAGGTTATAATAATGATGATGATTATGATTTTAATGACTAGCAATTTAGAGAGCAATTTCCAGTCACTGTTCTAAGTGTGTTTCATGTATTGATTCTTAATACTCACAGCAACACCATGACTTGGAAATTATTAATAGTCTCACACTTTGGAGATATTTTATAACTATATATATATAATTATATATAGTTTGCTGAGACATTATATGACTATATATATAATTATATGAGAGGTTATGTAACTCCATGAGATCACAGAGTAAGTAGCCAGAGAGCCATACAAATTAGCCTTACTCACTGTGCTATGTTCTCTTTCAGCCATATAATTAGAATGTTCATGTCATACATAGCACCAGTATTTATTGGGAGTTTAGTTTGTGTTTAGGAACCAGGTAAGGTGATCAGAGATAGACAGAACTTCTGTGCTCATGGAACTGGAATGTGATGGAACTTCCAACAATTGAATAAAATCCTCCTGAAAATGATACATTCCTACTGCCATAATTTAACTGGAATTTGTCTGTGGGGCTGTCAGTGTTATTAAAGAAAGTTTTCTTATGCTGAGTGGGAAATTCATAGAATTAAAATCCCATAACTATTTGAATATTCTATATAAAAGACCATTGTTAATTTTGAAATTTTATGGTAATAATTTTTCAAATATATCAAAATACCAAATAAGAAAATCTTTTAAAAGTATTTCTCACAGATCTTAATAGTGATCCTAACCTTTAATGTGGTATTAGCTTGAAATCCTAATTAAGAACTTTGAGAAGGCTTTTGTGATTACCATTCTGAGGAAAATTATTGTCATGCCTCAGGCATAAAGAACGAAAATAACATCTTTGAGTCCTTCCTTGCTATCTGTCTTCTCCTCTGTATTGTAAACTTTATGGGGAATGAGTCCTTCTGCGCCTTGTTCATCCAGCCCCAGTGCCCAGCATGGCACTGGGGGTCACTCCTTCAATGTTGAGTGGGTGGCTAGATGGATGAATGAAATCTAAAGAAGCCGGTAAGTGTGAAGTACTATGTATTTCCTCTTGACTGAACATGATGAATTCAAAACTCCAAAATTTCTGGAGTCCTTCACCATCTTGCTTAGAATGTGCAAGTTTCATGTACTTGTAATCAGGGAATTCTATATGCAAGGCTTCATATTCATACAGACCTTGAGTGATATTTTTGATTAATGTCAGTAATACAAGGATGCTCAAGTATTGCACGTGAGCTTCCATTAAGCACTTAATTTCTGATATTCAGATACTTGTATTCTTTAAAGCATTTCTAAGTTAAACACTAATTAGCATGTTTAAATAAGATGGAGTTTTGTTACTGGCAACCCAAAGAGAGCTAACTCTTAAGAACAACTTTTATCTAAATGTGCTGATGAGGAAAAATTTCAGATGGCATATAAATGATGAAATGATATGGCTTCTGAAAGGAGACATATTAAGAAGTTTATGTTTTGAGATTGCAAGAAGGAATGTGGAGGCCACATATTCTGCTTTGTGTGACTGAGAAGTCAAGTGGTAATTCTAGCTTTCATTGTGGGTAGATTCAGCTCTTTGCTTCCTTGAGAATCATCCGTTATCTCAAATTGACTGTCAGTTATGTCTGACTCTTTGAGACCCCATGGATTGCAGCCCACCAGGCTCCTCTGTTGATGAGATTCTCCAGGACAGAATACTGGAGTGGGTAGCTGTTCCCTTCTCCAGGGGATCTTCCCAACCCAGGGATCTAACCCAGGTCTCCCTTATTGGAGGCGGATTCTTTACCAGCTGAGCCACAAGGGAAGCCCAGGAATACTGGCCTGGGTAGCCTGTCCCTTCTCCAGGGGAACTTCCTGACCCAGGAATCAAACCAGGATCTCCTGCATTGCAGATGAAATTCTTTACCAGCTGAGCTACCAGGGAAACCCATTTCTAAAGCTAAATTATGTAAATCATTCACCCTATTTCAAACCTGGCCCTTCTACAGTATTGCCCCATCTTGGTAAATTCAATTCCATTATCTCAGGCACAAAATTTGGGTGGGGATCACTCTCAGCTTTTCTCTTTCTCTTATACCCTACACCTGATCCAGAACCTGACTTCTACAAGAATCCACCACTTGTTAAGGCAGCGGCCGCCCTGGTACCAACTGGCACAGCCCTCACAGGGACCAGAGCAGTGGCCCTGGGCGTTCAGCCCAGCTGCTTTTGCCTCCCTCAGCCAGAGTAGGTGTGATGGTGTTGTTTCTCTGCTCTGATCCTTCCAGTCACTTCCCATCCCACTCCAGATGAATGCTAAATCCTTAAAATGTTGGACAAGGCCTGTATAATCCAACTTCAAGTCCTACTTAGACTTGCTTCCTACTATTTTCCGCCTGACTCATTCCACGTTCCTTTCAGGGCCTCTGCATTTGCTTTTCCCCTACTGGGAAGGCTCTTCCCCTAGATGCCCATGTGGCACCCTCCCCCAGGCCCACATGTAACCTCAGTGCCCCCTGAGTGCCATGTTTAAAAGCACTGCACCTCATCTCCCAACCTTCCCTCATTTCTTCCTTGCTGCTTTATTCCTGCTCATCACACTTAGAACCATCACACACACTGTGGCATGTTCACATTTATTTTATTGTCGTTTCACCATCTTCCTTGACTGAAGGGCACACTCCTGCAGGGCGGAGATTTTCCCTGTTTTGATCATTGCTCTATCATTACTCTCTAAGTAATCATGGTTGGTGCTCTATACGTATTTATTAAACCAGCAAGACTATCTCTTGGCTCTGTTCCATGGTGACATCATTCTCACCAGATACCCTCTGCAGAGTAACAGGATTTACACATTTCTATCAACTCAGCATGCTGGGAAAATTGGGCAGCTCCTTCCTGGTTCTTCCACTCAGAGCCAAGTTGTGTCCAGTAGGTAGAAAGCCTTGATTTGCCTGGCCTCTGTCACATGCCCAGATTCTCCCCTTAAAGAAAGGGAATCCTATGTTTTATGCCTTCATCAATGATTATACATGAGTATCTACTTGAGAAAACAGTGAAATTAAATGGTGAAATTGAGTGTTCACATGTCCAAATGGAAAGCTCATCCGTGTAAGTTGAGCCAAAATTAATTGCCTGAATTTAAGGAAGCCAAGTAAGTGTGTCCTCAAAAAGTAAAAAGGAAATATGAATAAAACAAGCATGGGAAGAATATGAGTCAGAATATTTCAGAGTCTGTTGATAAAATGAATATTCCTGCTTCAAATACCTAATTTGGAAATTCTAGAGTTTTTATAGGTACAATTTAATTATATAACCAACCACTCTAAGACTCAGGATGCATATATATATCAATGCAAGGCTTCTCAAATTTTAGATGATGATCTGCTTTCTTAATTTTTGCCATTTCTATAGGCCTTCTCTACTAATGTGTACCTAGTATTTTTTCTTAAAAACTAACTTCTCTTTTTACTTAAATAAACTTAAAGAAATTGAAAACTAACTTTCTGTGTAAGGAAACCAGTATCATTGGATGTTAAAAAATAATAAACAAGTAACAATGACAAAATAATAAATATAATGAAAAATAAGCTATTCTCCATTTTAATGCTAGCACCATGGTCTTGTCTGTTCAGACATCTGAACCTGCTTCCTCTTTGTTTGTGATGTTAGCACTAAAGTAATATGAAGGACCTGTTGTTGTTTAAGTTGTTAAGTCATTCCAACTCTTTTTTGACCCCATGGACTATATAGCCTGCCAGGCTTCTGTGTCCATGGGATTTCCCAGGCAAGAATCCTGGAATGGCTTTTCATTTCCTTTTCCAGAGGATCTTCCCGGACCAGGGATTGAACCCATGTCTCCTGCATTGCAGGAAGGAATCTTTACCACTTAGCTACCAGGGAAGCCCGTAAAAGATCTGTGCATGCGTGTGTGCTTATGGCCTCCAAATCCAGCTTTCTCTTGAAACCAATAAGAAGACTAAAAGACAGTTCCTCTCGCAGTGACTAAATATTATTTGTTGGTTTTTGTGTGTATCACATACCATGTATATATATCACCTACTCATGTTTGTTTATGACATGCCACAGATCACACATACAGCATTAGAATACACTGTTTACTAACAATGCACATGCCTTGGATTTAGACTTTTTTTTTTCCCCAATCTGTGGATTTCAGGAAATTGATTCCTGATTTTGTAAGCTCTGAAGCAAGATAGCAATATAACAGTGAATTTAATCAGGATTCCATTAGGAAGTTTCACCTAATACAGATCAAATACTCCCTTTGGACAAATGTATAAATTGTATGAACTTTACTTGGTAGGAGCTTTGGTACTTTTTTGAAAATTGGCCTACCTTGCCCATTAATTCTCTAAAAATTTATAAATGTTCTAATTATAGACTACAAATATTCATGTTGATACTATTCTAAAGGAGAGATTTTAGTTAAGGAAATCCCCAGTCATTTAAAAATGAAGAAAGGATTTCTTCCCTGACTTTCTAGATTAGACCCCAAGAAAAGTCTTTTCTAGACTTCCCAGGTGGTACTAGTGGTAAAGAACCCGCCAGCCAGTGCTGGAGACATAAGATATGCAGGTTTGGTTCCTGGCTTGGGTAGGTCCCCTGGAGAAGGGCATGGCCACCCGTTCTAGTATTCTTGCCTGGAGAACAGAATGGACAGAGGAGCCTGGTTGTCCATAGGATTGCAGAGAGTTGGACACGACTGAGGTGACTTAGCATGCACACATGCAGAGTCTTTTCTGAGTTTTTGATAAATTAAGAAGCAGGTGTTTGTTGGTTTTTTTTTTAAAAGTGGTGTCAATTTCCTATGCCAAATACATTTATAATTCAGTGATTTCAGGACAAATATATCTTATTATTTGGGAAAAAGTGGCTTTTGGTGACTTGTTTCCTGCACCCTGTCATATATTTTAGCACTTTAATTACAAATGCTAATGTTTAACTCAAGTGAAATCCAAGTGGAAAGTATATCTTCAAGCTACCACTTATCATGTAAGTCAGCTCGTTACCATCAGGTAGTCAAGAAATCTATTGGGTTTTGCCTTAAGTCACAGCAAACATATGTTCTTAAAATTCCATGTTTTGAAAGTCAGTGCCAACTTCCCTATCCACACTATGAAGGTATCACTACTGAAAATTCTTGACAGCAATATTCTTTAACAATCTCTACTTTTTATAAATAAAGGAAAACATTCATTGCTGAAAATTGGAGAAAACTAGAAGAAAGTAATCACCCATAATCCTATCACTCAGAAAGACCATTTTAAAATTGTTCTTTCTTTTCAAACTTATGTTCTATAAAGTGTTTTATTTTTAAGATATTTTAAATTATCTTAGACAGTGGAGGTCTTGCCGTGTATTTAGTTACCTGGTATCAGAACTTTCCCTAGGTCATTAATAATTTTCATAAATATGTTACTGTATGTATAACATTCCATTGTGATAATGCATCACAGTTTAGCCATTTTCCTATTGGCAGACATGTCTTATATTTCCAGCTTCATCCAATCGATAGCCTTGTTGTAATCACCTGTATGCAGTCAAGTGGCTGCAGACTTAGTAAAATTTATAGAACTGGTGTTGAGGAGTCTGATAATCAGATATATGGAGGGTATCATTATAGGTGCTAAAAGAATGATAATAATAAAAGCCTTCAACATAATATTATTCTTGTCACATAACATTTGAAATTATTGAAATAATGTTGTAGCCTATCAACTAGTGTATCACTGTGCCACTTTTCTACTAGAATTAGATTAGTTTTTATCATTTTCTCTCTATTTTACTATACTGCCAATACACTAGAGATTGAGTTGACAAAGGAAAAATCTTCAGGTTATGAAAGTTGAGCTATGATTACACAAATTTCAAAATGTAGATCATATATCAAGTTAGTTCTAATGAAGTGTGGAACTCACCCAGCCTTCTGGGTTGGGTTTCCAACCAGATGGAACTGAAAAATGAAACTGGGATTCCTAAGAGAAATGCCATCAACTCTCTCCCACCCATTTTCACTTCAGTACCTAACTGCATGCAGGTAAAAAAATGCATTGTGTTTCATCAGAGCTGCTTCAGTTCAATTCAGTTCAGTCACTTAGTCCTGTTGACTCTTAGCAACCCCATGGACTGCAGCACGCCAGGCTTCCCTGTCCATCACCAACTCCCGGAGCTTACTTAAATTCATGTCCATTGAGTCAGTGATGTCATCCAACCATCTCATCCTCTGTTGCCCTCTTCTACTCCCGCCTTCAATGTTTCCTAGCATCAGGGTCTTTTCTGCGAGTCAGTTCTTCACATCAGGTGGCCAAAGTTTTGGAGTTTCGTCTTCAGCATCAGTCGTTTCAATGAACATACAGGACTTATTTCCTTTAGGATTGACTCGTTGGATCTCCTTGCAGTCCAAGGGACTCTCGAGAGTCTTCAACACCACAGTTTGAAAGCATCCATTCTTGGGTACTCAGCTTTCTTTATTGTTCAACTCTCACATCCATACATGACTACTAGAAAAATCATATCTTTGAGTAGACGGACCTTTGTTGGCAAAGTAATGTCTCTGCTTTTTAATATGCTGTCCAGGTTGGTGATATATTTTTGTTCCAAGGACCAAGCCTCTTTTAATTTCATGGCTGCAGTCACCATCTCCAGTGATATTGGAGCCCCCCAAAAATAAAATTTGTCATGGTTTCTATTGTTTCCCCATCTATTTGCCATGAAGTGATGGGACCAGATGCCATGATCTTAGTTTTCTGAATGTTGAGTTTTAAGCCAATTTTTTCACTCTCCTCTTTCACTTTCATCAAGAGGCTCTTTAGTTCTTCACTTTCTGCCATAAAGGTGGTGTCATCTGTGTCTCTGAGGTTAGTGATATTTATCCTGGCAATCTTGATTGCAACTTGTGCTTCTTGCAGCCCGGCATCTCGCATGATGTATTCTGCATATAAGTTAAATTAGCAGGATGACAACATACAGCCTTGACATACTCCTTTCAAATTTGGAACCAGACTGTTTTTCCATGTCCAGTTCTAACTGTTGCTTCTTGATCTGCATACAGAATTCTCAGGAGGCAGGTCAGGTGGTCTGGTATTCCCATCTCTTTCAGAATTGTCCAGTTAGTTGTGATTCATACAGTCAAAGGCGTCGGCATAGTCAATGAAGCAGTAGATGTTTCTCTGGAACTCTCTTACCTTTTTGATGATGCAACAGATGTAAGCAATTTTACCTATGATTCCTCTGCCTTTTCTAAATCAGCTTGATCATCTGGGAGTTCACGGTTCACATACTGATGAAGCCAGGCTTAGAGAATTTTGACTTTACTTTGCTAGCATGTGAGATGAGTGCCATTGTGTGATAGTTTGAACATTCTTTGGCATTGCCTTTCTTTGGGATTGGAATGAAAACTGACCTTTTCCAGTACTGTGGCCCCCGCTGAATTTTCCAAATTTGCTGGCATATTGCATGTAGCACTTTCACAGCATCATCTTTTAGGATTTGAAATAGCTCAACTGGAATTCCATCACCTCCACTAGCTTTGTTCATAGTGATACTTTCTAAGGACCACTGACTTTGCATTCCAGGATGTCTGGCTCTAGGTGAGTGATCACACCATTGTGATTATTTCCATCTTGAAGATCTTTTTAATACAGTTCTTCTGTGTATTCTTGCCACCTCTTCTTAATATCTTCTGCTTCTGTTAGGCCCATACCATTTCTCTCCTTTCTGTGCCCATCTTTGCATGAAGAGTTCCCTTGGTATCTGTAATTTTCTTGAAGAGATCTCTAGTCTTTACCATTCTATTGTTTTCCTCTATTTCTTTGCATTGATCGCTGAGGAAGGGTTTCTTATCTCTCCTTGCTCTTCTTTGGAACTCTGCATTCAAATGGGTATATCTTTCCTTTTCTCCTTTGCCTTTCACTTCTCTTCTTTTCTCAGCTATGAAAGGCCTCCTCAGGCAACCATTTTGCCTTTTTGCATGTCTTTCTCTTGGGGATAATCTTGATCACTACCTCCTATACAGTGTCATGAACCTCCTTCCATAGTTCTTCAGGCACTCTTGTCTATCAGATCTAACCCATTGAATCTATTTCTAACTTCCACTGTATAATCGTAAGGATTATAACCCATGTAATCATAGCCTCATGAACTATATAGTCCATGTAATTCTCCAGACCAGAATACTGGAGTGGGTAGCCTTTCCCTTCTCCAGGGAATCTTCCCAACCTGGGGATTGAACCCAGGTCTCCCACATTTTAGGCAAATTCTTTACCGGTTGAGCCACAAGGAGAGCCCAAGAATACTGGAGTGGGTAGCCTATCCCTTCTTCAGCAGATCTTCCCAACCCAGAAATTGAACCAGGGTCTCCTGCACTGCAGGTGGATTCTTTATCTACTGAGCTATCAGGGAAGCCCCAAAAATGAAGGAAAAATAAAATTCTCAATCGTGTAATACTCTTTGCAATCCTGTGGACTGTTGCCTACCAGACTTCTCCGTCCTTGGCATTTTCCAGTCAAGAGTACTGGAGGGGATTGCCATTTCCTTCTCCAGGGATTCTTGCCAACCCGGGGATTGAACCCAGGTCTCCTGCATTGCAGGCAGACACTTCACCCTCTGAGCCACCAAGGGAAGCCATAGCTGCTTAGGCTACTGCTTAATAGCTCTGTCAGACTGGGCTAGCATAGCTCAAGCATCGAAAATTCCCACACCTCAGATGCTTTAAACTTAACAAGAGTTTCCTTCCCATTCATACTATGTATCCATCACTGGTGTAGTTCAGATCCAGTCTATTTCATCTTCACTCCAGGACCCAGACTGAAGGAGCAGCCGCTCTCCGAGTCATGCTGGTCTCAGTCAGGGGGAAGATGATGAACCATGCTCTTCAGTGCCTTCTACAGGTGTCATTTCACATTTGCTCCCATTCCACTGCCTGAAGAAAGCCATATGACAAAGCCTGATGTCTGTGAGATGCCAGTGAGAAGGGAATGTATGTCTTCCTAATGGCAGGGGACCACAGGTGCTGGAGCCAAGCTGCTTGTCAGTGAGAGAGTCAGGGGAGCTTGATCTTCTCACAGAGGGTGAGGAACAGAGGATTTGCGGAGACTAAATAATAATACAGTCTACCCCAAAACATTTTTAGACTCTGATAATCAATCCTACCAGCCAATAATAAGGATCATTAAAAATGTTTCTGGAGGAGCTAAGAGTAAATTTCAGGTATCAAGAGATGCCTGGGGTCCCTGAAGTGCTCTTTCATCTGCCTACACTGCCTGCGCCTTCGTCCTTCATATCCTGTCCTTCAGCATCTTCAGCCTCAAGCCTTTATAGATATAACAAGTTAATTTATTCCATCCAGATGGATTACTTATATAAATATGTCAATTAAATATCCTCAAGATATATAAAAAATATCCCAAATGACTCTATTTAGAAAGAAGAATGATAACCTGAAATGCCTTCAATGGACAGGCAGGTTTAAATAAGCAATGGTGGGTGGGTGGGGCAACCTCTTCTTCCTTCATCCCATCCTTTCTATCCATCACTGTAGGACCAGTGTTTCTCATCATCTGGTTTTGCAAAAGAAACCTGAAGTCTAGAACTTAAATGAAACTTCCCAAGTTTAAATGTTGGCACCTACCCCAAATTAAAATACAGTGTTTGGGTTAGACAAAAAATATTTGTTAGCTGGGTCTGGCTTTCAGGAACTTTAAGGTTGCAGCGTCTGAGTTGAAGCTTTATAGTTTCAGATGTTCCACTGTCTTGTGTTTTTAAATTCAGCAATAGCTCTGCCAGCCATTTTCCTTCTTTTGCAATTGAGACACTGTGGCTTCTATCAGATCAAGGGAGTAAACTCAGGACAGGTGACTTGTGAATAACCACAGTGCATCTAGTAAGTCTGAAGTGTAATAGGTAGATCCTGTCTGTGATGTTTCAGGCTTGCTGTTTGTTGGTGCACGGAACTAAATTCTTAGTGAAGTGGCAGCACATCAATCTCATAATCTGAAGGTTCTGAGCTCATGTCTCAGAGAGGGCATAGTGTTAAGACTTCCCAGGTGGCTCAGTGGTAAAGAATCTGCCTGCAAAGCAGGAGACCCGATTTCGATACCTGGGTCAGGAAGATCCTCTGGAGGAGGCATGGCAACCCACTCCAGTATTATTGCCTGGAGAATTCCATGGACAGAGGAGCCTGGCAAGCTACAGTCCATGGGGTCCCAAGGAGTTGGACGTGACAGTGACTAACACTTTCACTTAAAGGTAAACAGTTTTGACAGTTTGTGGAAGGAAAGGGTTAATATTTGAAGTTTGACCTTAGTAAGCTGGAAAAGAAGAGCAGTTACGGCTTGATACAAGGCACATACAAGCTCAGTCACTTCAGTCACGCCCAACTCTTTGCCGCCCTCTAGACCGTAGCCCGCCAGACTCCTCTGGCCACGGGATTCTCCAGGCAAGAATACTGGAGCAGGTCACCATGCCTTCCTCCAGGGGAACTTCCTGACCCAGGGTTTGGACTCAGGGGTCAAACCCATGTCTCCTGCATTACAGGCGATTCTTTACCACTGAACCATCAGAGAAGCCCCTAATACAAGGTAACTAAAGATTACCAAGGGTGGAAGTTGAAAGTAGGCATGAAGATACTAAAGGGAAGTTTGGATCATATAATAATCATAATTTGCTTAATGTTTTACAATCTCCAGTCATTGAATGATTCTAGCAAGATTTTACTCACATGCTCAAACAATCTGATTATTATTTCCCTAATATATTTACTTTAATACTCAAATATATTTATTTTAAAAGGCTTTGTATCATTGTTATTAACAGAACATGATTAATATTCTCTCCATTACAAGGTGGTAGTCCTAAAATTTTTTTCTATGTAAATGAAATCAAATCAGTTATTTAAATAGAGAAAAGTTTTAACAGTTAAAACTACAGTGAATAGCAAAAAGAAACATAATCATTTGCCAGAAATGTGTCCATGAAAATAAGTTTTGCAATGAGCCAATCGGAGTGTTAATGATTGTTATTAGTAGAGTGATATTCTGTTCTTGATTGCTTAATTTCAGATGAATTATCTGTAGTAAATATATCCTTAGGTCAGAGTTAATTTGAATTATGACTGTGTGTTTTGGGGTGTTTACCAGACATCTGTGTGCAACTGAAAACATCTGAGTTATTTGTTTGTGTGATGCCCTTTGTTCTGTGTCATTATTTAGATCATAGTTTAAGCTATGTGTTGTATTTAAAGTAGATTACCACTGATGTGCCAATTTCAGCCTCATCAAAAAGAATCATCTTTATGAATAATTGCATCCAACTAAGAGTTGGATGTAGTAGGGTTTTTTTTTTCCCTAATGTGAATACAGGCAAATATTTGCAATTAAAACGTTATCCACGTAAATCATCTTAGTGGTACAAGTACTGATCTCTAGGAACCACTAACATGGTCCGTGGTTAGAAGTCAGACAACATCTTTACCTCTGTGCTCACTGTACTTAGGAGAATCTCTGACACAGAGCAAGTGCTTATTGAGCAAGTAGTGACTGAAAGGGATTTCCAGATAGAAACCTTTTCTGCAAGGCCTGTGTCATTCATCCAGTCTGCCAAGCCTGCCTTCTTATACCACCACTCATATGACCACTATCATCATGCCCTGTTCACAGATTCCCATTCTGCTCCATCCCTCCAACTCCATACCATCACTTGGGTTTGGACCTTTACTGCCTTTTACACAAAGTGCTACAGTGTATTCCCTACAGACCTTCCACTGGGTTCTCCTCCTCCTCCCTCTGCCCTGCAGAAGATCCATGAAAGCACACACCTGTTGGCTCCACAGATCTGATCCGTCCTCAGTCTTCTGCCAGTTGCCTGCAAAACAAATTCCTTTCCTAGTTCCTTTGACCTTCTAGACACTTTAGAATATGGCTCCTCCTACCTGCCTCTCCAACTGCCTTTGCTCTGATCCCTCCCCCCCATCCTCGCCTGTGCTGTCAGAATGAGCTCCCCATGGCACCATATTAGATCTTGGCCCCTGCACCCTCGCCTGTATCTTTCCCATGCCTTGGATACCCCCTGCCACCCCCTGCCCAGCCCAACCCCTGCATGTGAAACTCTTATCATCTTTCAAAATCCACTTGAGAGGCAGATGAGGCACCTCCTCATCTGCTTTTTCTCTTAAAACTTCGAACTATGTGAGTTAACAAATCATTTAAGTATTTAATTAACACATCAATTGTTTCACTGTTTTTTTCTTATTTTTTCTTTCTGTTATATTTCTTGTCTTCTCAGCCTCAATATGATCAGCTATATTCAAGCTCTCAAGCTGATGGTCAGCGTTAATGTCCCAGTTTGGTCTTTGTGAAATTTATAGCATTTATTGGGTTGTGTCTTGGAGGACTTTCAAAACCATGGAGCTAGAAAATTCATTCTAAATCCTGTTATGCCATATATGAGAACAGTGATCAGCCATATGTTGTCCTGCTGACACCATGGTGAATTGTAACTGATATTTTTTTCCTGACTGTTTACCCAATTACCTAATCTTACTTTATCATTGCATGAACTATTCCTTAGGGACACACGGGGAATAGATCAAACTTCTTTTCTAGTAATACTACGAAAGTTTTTTTCTTAATCCTTGTGTTGTACTTCTTGCCTTAAAATGGCAGTCAGTTACTTATAAAATCTTAAGTTGACATCTACCTTTGACACGTTACTGGATTAGTGAATAAAAACTGTGGACATATGGACAAATCATTTGTCAGCTTTTTAAAGAGTTGAAGTCACAGGTAGTTAGCACAATGTAATAGGGGAAGCATAGACTTTGGAATTAACGAGAGCTTGTTTGAATCCACATGGTGTCTCTTACCAGTTGTGCATCTTAGCAAGTTCTTTGCTTTTAATTTTTGTGATAAAAATACACATGACATAAAATTTCCATCATACTTGGTTTTTAAATGTATAGTTCCTTAGTGTTAGGCTTGGTTGTTCTGTAGCTGATCTCCAGAACTCTTTTCACCTTATGAAAGAGAAAATCTGTACCTGTTAAACATCTCCTATTCTCCTCTCCTTCACCCCGGCAACTGCAATTCTGCATTATACCTTTATGGATTAACTACCCCAGCTACCTTGTATATGTGGGTTCACATACAGAATTTGTCTTCTTGTGACTGGTTTATTTCATAATTTCCTCACCCATATTGTAACATGTGTCAGGATTTCCTTCCTACTTAGGGCTAAATAGTGTTCCACTATATGGATAAGCCTCGTTTTGATTACTTATTCATCTGTTGATGGACACTTGGGTTGCTCAATCTTCTGTCTGCTGGGAATGCTGCTGCTATCAACATGAATGTAGAATCTGTTTTTAAACTCTCTGGGTCCAGGTAACGCATGTACAGAAAATAGGCATTATTATAATGCAGTATAATGAGAATTGAGTATATTATAAAAAAAGTATATTCTACCATTCCTAACATATTTTAGGTTTTAATAAACATTAGTCACTAACAGCAATAGAATTTTAAATGTGAAGAGAAAGTTTGTCTCATCAAGGATTTTCCAGATGTTATTCTTACCAGTAGTGATAAGAGATGATTTTAAAATAGCTTATAAATATTTTTTTAAATTTCATAATGCTTCATTTATTAAATAGAATGCCATAGGAATGTAACTAGCATGAAAAGCTCATGATAATGTGACTGTTAGTGTTTAGGAAAAGGCTAAACTGCGTAGATCACCACAAACTGTGGAAAATTCTGAAAGACATGGGAATACCAGACCACCTGACCTGCCTCCTGAGAAATCGGTGTGCAGGTCAGGAAGCAACAGTTAGAACTGGACATGGAACAACAGACTGGTTCCAAATAGGGAAAGGAGTACATCAAGGCTATATATTGTCACCCTGCTTATTTAACTTATATGCAGAGTACATCATGAGAAACACTGGGCTGGATGAAGCACAAGCTGGAATCAAGATTGTCAGGAGAAATATCAATAACCTCAGATATGCAGATGACACCACCCTTATGGTGTTGGTGAAAGTGAAGAAGAACTAACGAGCCTCTTGATGAAAGTGAAAGAGGAGAGTGAAAAAGTCGGCTTAGCTCAACATTCAGAAAACTAAGATCATGGCATCCAGTCCCATGACTTCATGGCAAATAGATGAGGAAACAGTGGAAACAGTGACAGACTTGATTTTTCTGGGCTCAAAAATCACTGCAGATGGTTACTGCAGCCGTGAAATTAAAAGACACTTACTCTGTGGAAGAAAAGTTATGACCAACCTAGACAACATATTAAAAAGCAGAGACATTACCTTGCCAACAAAGGTCCGTCTAGTCAAGGCTATGGTTTTTCCACTAGTCATGTATGGATGTGAGAGTTGAATTATAAAGAAAGCTGAGTGCCGAAGAATTAATGCTTTTGAACTATGGTATTGGAGAAGACTCTTGAGAGTCTTGTGGACTGCAAGGAGATCCAGCCAGTCCATCCTAAAGGAAATCAGTCCTGCATATTGATTGCAGGGACTGATGCTGAAGCTGAAACTCTAATACTTTGGCCGCCTGGTGCAAAGAACTGACTCATTTGAAAAGACCCTGATGCTGGGGAAGATTGAAGGTGGGAGGAGAAGGGGACGACAGGATGAGGTGGTTGGATGGCATCACCGACTCAATGGACATGAGTATGAGTAAACTCCAGGAGTTGGTGATGGACAGGGAGGGGAGGCCTGGCGTGCTGCGGTCCATGGGGTCACAAAGAGTCGGAATTTACTGAGCGACTAAGCTGAACTGAACTGAAAGTCAATGGTTATGTGTTTTTTTTGTTCAATCAAGTTCATTTTTTTAAAAATAACAAAAATGATGGAAACGGAACACGATTATCTGATGCTTAGAAATACCAATATGGAAAATGAGTAATCAGACCCCGAATGAAGCTTTTATTTTCCCCTGGTCCCATTTCCTGTTTTGTTGTTGTTATTTTTTTTTCTTTTTGTCCATTCAAAAAGTATTCAGTTCAGAATGCACTCATTCAGCTTGTCTGTTGATATTCTGGGACTCAAACAAAATAAGCCTGACTGCTAAACTATGAAGTCACTTCTTCTGCAAGACTACTGTTGGAATAAATGATTCTACCAAAACCACTCAAGTTTTCCTTAATCTGCAAGCAGGTATCTCTTGACAGGACACATCATGCTGAAGTATATTATCTCGACTGCATCAAATGGAGCCTGTCCTTTTCTGCTGCTGCTAGGCCATGGGGAATCACAGATTTTGGTAACTGTTCTCACAACAGTGTGTTCGTAACATTTGGATGGAGCTCCAGAACATAGTCATTAGGAACCCTAGGCAACTGCCATTATGTATGTTTTGTTATGTAAGCTTTGCAACTTGAATGCTCTGATCTGACCTAAACTCCTTGTGAATACCAGATCACAAATTTTAAACGCAATGTGGAATAGCATGAAAGAACAGACAGTAAGCCAGAGAATCTGCAGGGAGTAGTCTTGTTTAGCATCATTAGTCACCTCAGTGTATCTGAGCACTTTTCCCATGTGTAAGTCCAGCCACCTCTCCCTCATGGCATGAGTCAGCGATAGCTAGAAATGTCTCAGCATAGCCCATCTTTTATATCATTTTCCCATAACAAATTCAGTTAACCAAGTTACATTTTATGGCTAAATCTACAAGTACAACGTATCTCAGCATTGTTTTGGGCAATCATGATGTTGTTGCCAAATGGATAATATGTTTGCTGTTTTGTGATTGAGAAACTGACTTTTCAGTGCCCTATGTTGCTCTTGACAAATGCTACCAAACTCCCCTCCCCCTGCGCCTAGCGTTCATGAGAGAAAACTAAATTATGAATCCAAGTTTTTAAACCTCAGAGAGTTTCATTAATTATGTAATAGAATTCTCATTAACGATTTAGTGTTTTGCCTTATTTTTCTCAAAAATTGATTTAAACTTGGAAAACGAAGACTAAAATATAGACTGTTTGCTGCAATTTTTCATGTGTGTAGCTATTACTTCATGGGAATAAATCTAAGTAATCTTTATTTTTGATTGCCTCCCATTTTGCTCATCTCATCGTACACGGCTGGCTTAAAAATCATCCGCACTTCATTTCCTGTAACTTTAATCTGCTCAATTGGCGATTTCTCTCAGCCTCTGGATGTATGCAGCAGGCCACACTGCCTGCCTTTCCTGGCCCATCACCAGGCAACCCTCTAGTGGTGGATAAAACAATTTCTTTATCTCCAGTATCAACAAGTTTTCCAAGAGATCACTGTGGTGATGGTGGTTTAGTTGCTAAGTTGTCTCTGACTTTTTGCGACCCCATGGACTGTATATAGCCCACCAGGCTCTTCTGTCCATGGGATTCTCCAGGAGTGTGTGGCCATTTCCTTCTCCAGGGGATCTTGCCAACCCAGGAATCAAACCGATGTCTCCTGCATTGCAGATGGATTCTTTACTGCTGAGCCACTGGGGAAGAAATGCCCTAAAGTGTATCATGAATACGCTAAAATGAATTGTCTCACGGTGTTCTAGAAATGACTTTGTAAAGGGAAATTTAGCTATTCTGTCATTTTTTCTGATTCTGCCTATGCACTATGAGTTACCAAAGAGATTCTGCCTTCCTTCTGCCACCTCATTTGTCTATGTGTTGTATGTAAAATATCACTCCATGCTCAAATCTATTTTACTTTTCTCATTTTGCATTTCAAGCTCCCAGTCAGCCACCAGGAAATGTTGTTTGGAATGCTACAGACACAAAAGTGTTGCTTAATTGGGAGCAGGTGAAAGCCATGGAGAATGAATCAGAAGTAACAGGATATAAAGTAAGTGGAATAATTTGCAATGCTTTCTTTTCCCACTTCTGGTAGCACTTTTCAAAGGAAGCTAGATTTGAACAGTTTTTTTTTTTTTTCTAAATGTTGATGGTGTGGTCTTTATAAGCTACTTTTGACATACAGATATCAAACTGTTGGAAAAGAATATTTTTCCAAAATGCCTGATTTATTAAATATAATTTTAAGTGAAATAATTGTGCTCATGTGGGAATTTTAGGCCAAATGTTGGTAAAGTGTTTGTTGTTTCCTATTTCTGATCCTCATCTATATACTACTTAAAGTGAATCCATAGTTTTGGCTCTGATTCCTCGGTCTGATGTTCAGGCTCAATACAGTAGGTCCTTGCCCGGTCCCTGAAGCCTTAGAAATACCCAACCAGTTGAATGTTTCATGGAAGAAATTCAGTCCCCCCACCTCTTTGATTTTGAGGATTTGATGATTCTGCCATGTGCTGATCCTTCATCTAAGATCTATGATAGATCTATGAATGCAGCAGACACTGTAGTGGGTATAGAAAAACAACCGATATAAGTGAAGTAACATCAGGGGAATAATTTTGATGAAAAAATAAAAGCAGACAGTAAAAAAAAAAATATGTTTGTTCATGCATTTTAGGTTTTCTATAGGACTAGCAGTCAAAATAATGTGCAAGTGCTGAACACAAATAAAACTTCAGCTGAACTTTTGCTGCCCATTAAAGAGGACTACATTATTGAAGTTAAGGCCACAACGGATGGCGGGGATGGGACCAGTAGTGAACAGATCAGGATTCCAAGAATAACCAGTAAGTTGGTCAAAGTCAGTGTCTCAATTCCCAGCATCAGTTATGAGCCCAAAAGAGAGAGTCTTTTTGTGCGTACCCCCTGCCCCATCTTTTTTTTTTTTCATCTGAATGCTGAGAAGGTTTTAGAATATGAGAAGTGAAGGAAGGAGGAATTCCTCAAGAGTGCTGCGTAGTAAGGAGAATGATAAGAGCTGAAAAGACAGGAAAAAAAACTTTGAGAAATGTTTAGCAAATGTTATTAGTTTAATAATTTTTGTGTTCTGAGCTTTGCATAAATTTGCCTTTGGAGTTCCTTAAAAAATAGAATTCCTTTTCTCAAGGGCAATGTTGAACCCACAAAACAATTTTGAGATCTTTAGTATTCCAGTTGTTTGCCTCTTAGAAATTATAGATATGTCTTATCAGTTCTTTACCAAGTAGAAATTTAAACATTTTTAAGGTCATAACCCACTTTTGGCCAAATCGAAGACACTTTTTAAAACAAATTCTTGGTTTCTGATTTCAAAGGAAGTTCATACTTACTTTTCCTTTCAAAATCCACATGAAGCCTACTTTATTACAATATAAAGTTACACTTTCAGAGTTGAGGGAAACAGACTTTTCATACATATTTTATCAGTGACAGCGGTAGAACACATTTTATCTTTTCTTTTAAATCTCAAGTGTGGATTTTTGGGGCCTCATTTAAGTACCAGAAACCATCCTCTCTTCATACTTTACTCTCTGGTCCTTAGTAACCTAAATTACTTTTGTTTGTTTCACTGAACTCTGCCTAATCTATAGTCTTGGACATTCAAGATTAAAACCCTTATCTGTAATCTTGGAAAACAAAAATGGGACATCTTTAGCAAATATAGAGAAAGGGAGGTGTGGAAATTTGGAGGAATTTTATCTTTTCATGAAAGCATAAAGACTGCAATACTTAGACCAAAAACAAGTAACCAGTGTGAAGAAAATGGGAAATGTTTATTTCAGAACTGAGTTCTGCGACATAAAAATCTGTAGAAACCATTTAGGTCTACAGACATTTTTAAAAGTGTATGCACTTCAGTAGAGCAAAACCAGAAATTAATTTAAGCTTATTATTGGTAGTATTAGTGTTAGTATTTAAATTTTAAAATTAAGATGAAGATACTCTGTCCTGTTCCTGTGATAGCTCAAGGTTGAGAATTAAAATTACAGTATGGCCAGGTACTTCTGCAGTGGTCGAGTGGCTAAGACACCACACTCCCAATGCCAGGGGCCTGGAGTTCAATCCCTAGTTAGGGAACTAGATCCCACATGCCACAACTGAGAATTTGCATGCTACAACTAAAAATCCCGCATGGGGACGTCCTTGGTGGTTTGCATGCTGCAACTGAGAGTTTGCATGCCACAACTAAAGATGCCACATGCCGTAACTAAAAGACCCTGCATGATGCCACTGAAAGATTATGCATACTGCAACTAAAGGTGCCACATGTCGAAATGACAAAGATCCTGCATGCTACAGCTAAAAGATCCAGCACGGGGACTTCCCTGGTAGTTAGCATGCTGCAGCTAAGAGTTCGCATGCCACAACTACAGATCCTGCATGCCACAACTAATGAACCCACGTGCCGCAACAAAGACTGAAGGTCCCATGTGCCCTCAACTAAGATCTGGTGCCCAGCATGGCCAAAGAGGAACTGTCAACAGGAATGGGTTCTGTGTGTTTGCAGGAACAGACATGACTTTAGCATGTGAGGGCTGCCGACTCAAGAGTAGCCTTTTCCTCTGACATCTGCCCTCTTGCTGAGCACGCATAGGTTGCCGGTCTTAAGTGCAGACAAAACCATCTCTAGGAAAATGGAGCTTGTTACTGATTGCTTTTTTAAGATGTTGTTTTATAGTATACATAACAATTTATGTAGAAATGCACAAAAGAGAAATAAACACAGATTTTTCAGAACCCTTCTCTGATGAAGCTTTAATTAAACCATTAAATTAGCTCAAAATTGTCTGTAATAGAGTATAGTTGTTTTCAAAATGATTAAGTTGCTTTTCCACTTTCAATTAAAGTTAAATAATGCTAGATAAACAAAACCCAGAATAATTTAAGAAAACTTAAGTACATCAGGGTGTTTGTAGATACTCATGGCAAATAATATTGGTTACATTGATAAATGAAAGCTAATGTTAACTTGTGGTCGTAAATTAGGTCCCTGATATGATTTGCTTATGATTGGAAAGACTTTGCCTTTGTCCTGGTTGCTTAAATTGGTATGGTTCTCATTAATGAGCTGTTTATCGTCTTTGACAGATATGGATGCAAGAGGTTGTACGTCAGCCATCGCCACTGTCTACCCTGTGTCAAGTTATGTCTCTGTAATAATGTTCTTTATTGTAAACACCTTGTGTTGATAGTCACTTTTTAATTATTTATTGGAAACTGAATTGGTTACAAAAGAAGTGCTTTCATGAAATACAATGATGATGCATGTTTTTTTTTTTCAACTATATTTTTAAATTTCTACATAGGTAAAATACGAATATAATAGAAAAAAAACAGTAAATCCTTTTAAGGGGAATCTGAAATGCCTTAATATTTACTTGATAAACCAAAGGAATTTACATATTGCATACATCTGATTTTTGATAGAGACATTCTTAAGCTATGATTTGAGGCACTGCCTGTGGATGAAGACTCACATGCTACTATGAGTACACACATGCAGACACATACATTGGTTGTAGTGGTTTTTTTTTTTTTTTAATTAATAGAGAAAAGCTCATGTAATCCAAATGCTTTCTTCCCATTGTAATAGCACTGTTTGGAAGATATAATTAATATTATTTTGAAATGCTTATTTGAAATACTCAAGGATGAAAATTACATTTTAAAAATTACCCTGTTTGGAAAAGGGTGCATGTGATTAAAAGAATGTTGTTAGAGATGTTCTGCTAGAATTTGGAAGTGTGCTGTTTTGTTCAGGTATACTAGTGAGTGTTTGTGAGATTGTTTACAAATCACTTTTCTCACTCTACTTCTCAATTACTCATCCATAAAATGTGGAGATAATAATACCCATCTTATCTGCCTCTGCCCAGTGGATTACTTGCTAAAAGATAAAGAAGGAAATCTGAAAGTGCTTTGTTACCCCTAATGCACTGAGCCTGTACAAAATATTAGTGTGAGTTTATTTAATAATATTAAAGTCATGAGAACCTGTCATATTTTTAAAGGTTGCACTTTAAAAAAAGTTTCCATTGTAGGTAATGCTTTCTTTTTCATTCCATGATATTATATTGACATGATCACATTCTATCCTTTTCTCAAAAGTTTTAAAAAATGAAATAAAATTAAAAGGAATCATTTCTTTCACATCTATGAACAAGCTTTCAGGTTTTATTAAAACCTGGTGGAGGAAATAAGAAATGACCTGAATCTTAACCCATATATTATACAAAATTCACATGATCCTTCATTTCCAATTTTTGATTCCATTACGGGACTCTTTTTTGGATGGTGGAAATGGTTTTTTAATGAAGTCCAACAGTCTATCAGAGTGAGTCTGGCAGGATTTTTAGCTCGTGAGCTAAATTTGTAATAGAACCATGGCCATGCTGCTGACTTTGATATGTATGACTCAGTCTCTCAGTGCATTGCGTTCAAAGGATTGTCAAAGACATGACTTCATAGCAATATGTTAAAAATATAAGAAAATCAGCAGATTGAGTGTTAAACATTGCAAAATCAATTTTTTACCTCTTTCCAACAGTTTGACATTTTGCAGGAACTTGTTCTTTGCAAAGATACCTGAATTTGAAACCAACAGATATCAAAAGAGAATACATATTAGCAAAATTCTGATATCACCATAAAGCATTACTTTACATTTAGAGATTCCTTTTAAGATAACATCATCATACATAAAGAAGAAAAATATTTATAACTTTTCTCTGGAAGGTCTGTATATAGTGTATATATCTAGAAAAAAATCTGAACAAGTAGATTTCATATGACCATTGTTATTTCAGGTCAAAAAGTGGGGAAACACTTTCTCCAATACCTGTATTTTATGCAACATGTAATGGAGTTGTACCTTTTTATTACTTAGTAATTCCTATAATATGTTCCTATAGTTTTCATTTTCAAGATGATTAATCTCTTGTTTCATGGTGTTTCTAGAAATATATCTCCATGAGATAGGTACTTTGTTTCATATTGAAAAGTATGACATTTACCTTTAAATTCCTGTGTGTGTATCCTATGGTTATCTGTATGTATTATTTTTTATTATTCTAATAAAATGTATAAAAAGCAAATGCCTATTCGTGATTAATTGTGTGATGGTCAAATTGTATTATGGTCAAAGTGTGATGTTAATTGTGTTATGGTCAAAAAGAACATTTTAAGAGGGAAATAAGAGGGCACCATAATAGTTGTTCCAATGCTATCATTTCTTATATTTTTCAGTCTAATTTTTGTCATTCTATCTTTTAACCTTTTATCTTTTTATAATCCCATGACAGTAGTTGGAGACAATGCCCTCTCTATTAAAGATATATCAGCTTCGGGGAAATGGGAAAAAAGAGAAGCAGAAAATTCTGTTATTGAATTATGGTATTTAGTTTCTTCTGATTTTATTTGGTTGATACAGCCACTCCCACTTTTTTGACAAATATCTTCTTAATATTGGTACCAATTTGTCAACTCTTTCATTAATTTTCTCCTTGGTATGAGGGTTAGAGACTTGCTTCTAAACAATCCTTATGCTATAATATACACTAAGTATTTGAATACATGTAGTAGAAAAAGATTATTTTTAGTTAGTAAAGAGTTTTAAATGTTATCATTGATGTAAGGAAAATTAGACATGAAATAGTAATTCAATCATTTTCTTACATGAAAACCTAAGGTATATTTAGAGGCAGGAGAATTCAGTGGAAAAAGTATGTGTAGGGCTTGTGCCAGGGTGTGAGAATGCGTGTGTGTGTGTGCACGCCTGTGTGTGTGGCTCTGATTTTAAGTCTAGTTGTACTGGTTGTGTTACTGTAACTTCAGCTCCCCTGGTGGCTTAGTGGTAAAGCATCCACCTGCCAATGCAGGAAAAATGAGTTTGATCCCTGGGTCAGGAAGATGGCCTGGAGGAGGGCATGGCAACCCACTCCAGTATTCTTGCCTGGAGAATCTCATGGACACAGGAGCCTGGCAGGCTACCATCCATGGGGTTGCAAAGAGTCAGACATGACTGAGGGACTGAACATGCAAATAAAGGTCAAAGAACTGGGGAATGTGCAGAAACAGATTAGAAACCATCCAAACCAGCCCCAGGGGTATTATCTTCTCAGGGTTGTCAAATCTTCAGTGACTGCTGTTTGTGGAAGTTTCCACTCTTAAGAAAATGGCAGTTATTGGTGTTACCTGTTGAGAGTTAGGAAACAAAATGATGTGCCTGAGTGCCTAGAGTTATGCTCTTAGCATCCGTCTTCGCATCAGTAGGTAACTATATGACACTGGAAGACAAAAGACAATGTTTGAAGGTGGCCTTATATATGTTCAGAGCTCTCCTTTGGTCTCATTCTACTGAGAAGAAAGGTACATGATTCCAGGACTTCCTAGAGGAGAGAGTAAAGTGATTCTAGTATCAAATTAACGTTTCATCGTCATGTAATATTGATGCTGTTAACTTGTCTTTACTCTCTATGTTCCAGATTCTGAGGTAAGCTCTTTATCTTTTCTCAATTCAGCTACACAGCCATCTTCTTAACTAGATACCGTTATTGAGCCCTTTCTACAAATGAGGAAACCAAGGTTCAGGAAGATTAAGGACATTGTACCAGATCATCCCAGCAGGGACACAGTAAAAAGGGATTCCAACCCAGGCAATCTGGCTGCAATCGCCAAGTCTGAGGCATGATTAGGTTTTTAATCTCTCTGAAAATCAGATCCATTAGATTTAGAGATCCCAAATAAGTATCTCTAATGCCAATCTATAGTATAATTTGTTCTGCTGCTATTATTGATAATTCAAGTTGGAGAACCAAACACCTAGGAAGACTTCTTTTAGGTATTGTGAATTTTGATAGTCTCTAAATTCTTACATGGAAGGCTATCCAATCTAAAATTGACCAAGTGTCAGAATTTTTAGTAAAAATTATAAAAATATTTGTCTGTTTTAAAAATATTTTTCAAGCTGTATGTTTAATTTTCTTCAGACATTTTAAAAATGAAAATGGTTTGTGTTGATTTTCAATAGTATTACCATTTTCAATGAAAACCTAGGAGTATAGTTCAATTGAATAAAGAAAAATGATTAGAGTGTTACAAGTTTTATTTTCTAATTAAAATCACCCCTGCTGTTTCATATTCTTATAATGACATCTCTTTTTAAATTTAAAATTCATCTTAACTGGTTTCATTTTTTCTAAAGTATTTTACCCTTTTTAAAAATGAAAATTACGCTGATATTCATTATCATTTGGATACACTTCAGTAAATATTGGAGGTAAAATTACCAGAACAGCAATTACAAATTTAGCAATTAGTAAATTGTACCATACTTTTGAAAGAAAATATGTAAACAGATAGGACTATAATTCATTTGAATGGTTATGTTTTCTGCTGCTGTTTTTACTTGAGCCCTGTGTCTTAATGTCTTGGTTTACATAGAGGTGATAATTACCTCTTGAACTTGCACCAGAATAATACAGAATTAAATTTGTAAGAAAGGGTATTTCTATTGGTTGTCAGCATTCATTCTTATTCTTGAATCTTACTTTGCCTGCTGAAATTATTTTTCAGGCTGATGATTCTACCTTGATCAGTAATACCATGGGGAAGGAAAAGAATTAAATCCTGTATAATTGGATGTTACCTGGGAAAACTTAGGGAAAAAAAGAGACAAGTGATAAGAATAGCAAATTAGTAGAATTATTTTACTGCCAGGTAGTCAAATGGGACAGACTAATGTAAATGGCCATGCTAATGCGAAGTGTTGGTGGAGACTGGCAATTGATGAAGTGAAGGATCCATTCAGTGTGATTGGTGTTTTGGCTTTTCCAAAGCCTTCAGACAGGAATGGCTGCCCTTGCAAGAGTGAGTTTCGGATTCACATATGGAAATGCTCATCGGGATCATAAACTGTGGCACAATAAGTACACTCATCATTGTATGCAGCTCATAGTTAGATGTTCAGCGCCTAACAGTTGAGTGAACCATTTTGTCTCACCCTTGCATATTTTACTTGACTACTTTTTTTCCTCCATGCTGCCCCTGGAGACATTAAGATATGCCAATTAGGAGACTAAAATGCATTTTAAAATGTATTTGAAATAAAAGCAATAGATCATCTCTACTGGGAAAGTTGAACAACTGGAAAGAAGTGTGACATAGTGGTTAAGAATATTTGTTCTCAGTAGTAGTTCTGGGTTGGAACCCTAGGCATGTCATTAAACAACTGTGACCTTGTGCAGGCACGTTAAACTTTCTGAGATACAATGCTTATCTCTAAAAGACACCAATGAAAGGAAGGACCTGCCTTGAAGAATAGTCATGATAAGAGGACATGATCCAATCACGGTAAGCTTTTATCATGTTTGGTTAATGGGTACTCAATAAGAGAGTCTAATAATAATAATAGTATGATGATTGGGTTTTAAATGCTGAATTATTCCTCAAAGGTTACTTGCAAAATACACAAACAGTATTAAACCTCCAATGGTAGTTCCTTATTTCATCCATAGTTTCATATACTGGTCTTGGGACAAGATGTCTCCTTTTATGGAGGTTCCATGTGAGTTATAAATCAAAGGAAAGGAGTAGAGAGTAATTTGGGGATGAGAAAGATACTGTAAAATACATGCTCAGGTAATTGTGAGAGCTAAAGTAATATTTATAGGGCTTATAGCAAAATACTGGGTACATTTCAGGCACTCCGTCTCTGATAGTGGCAATCCTTATTCTCTCAAAACAAGATCCAAATGGCAGGTAGCTCAGAATGTTGTCACAGGTAAGTCCGGTAACACTATTCAGAGGATGTTATTCAGAAAGATGTTAAATCTCAGACTAAAAATGTCACCACTTCTACCTTAAGTCAGCCAAGCCTGTTTATGACCTCATACTTGCTCCTCACGTAATTGAGTTAAAACCAGTGTCTTTGGCCTACTACGGCTTGTTTGGCTACAGAGAATGTTCCACATGTTAGTCTAAGGAGCAAGAGGAGCTGAGAATTTTTACAGAGCTTTGGCATAGAGGAATGTGTTGAGTAAAAGGAAATCATGGGAAGACTGAGAGCCCCATTTTGAGGACAGTTCTTAGTCTGGTGTCCTTACCTAGAGCAGTTTGCTTTCATCTGCCAGGACCACAGCCCATGAGTGACAGACTAAGTTCTGCTAGGACTGCAAGAGTCAAGGGATATTTTTTTTGGCTCCTGCTACCGCATAAAGAGAAGCTTTCTTACTTTAGAAATTAAGCGCATTTGTCTTAATTTGCAACACCTGACTAGATCCTTTCGGTGGGAAAGGAAGCCATTCTCTCCTTGGGTTTCCCCTCTCCTGTAAGAGGAGGTGCTAAGGAATGCAGAATGGGGGAAAAAAAATCTAGTTGCCATAGCTTGGGAGATTCATTGATATAGTAGTGAAATGATCGTGAAGAGAGAAAAAGAGAAAACAATAGATCTAGGCCAAGGTTTGAGTCTAAAAGAAAAGGCACAGGGGAGAGTAAGTCCTAGGAATATTTTCCAGGGTAATACTAATTGCCTTTTCATAGTGTTCATGGGGTTCCCAAGGCAAAAATACTGAAGTGGTTTTCCATTTAGGAGATCCAACCAGTATATCCTAAAGGAAATCAGTCCTGAATATTTATTGGAAGGACTGATGCTGAGGCTGAAACTCCCAATACTTTAGCCACCAGATGCAAAGAACTGACTCATTTGAAAAGACCCTGATGCTGGGAAAGATTGAGGGCAGGAGGAGAAGGGGACGACAGAGGATGAGATGGCTGGATGGCATCACCGACTCAATGGACATGAGTTTGAGTAAACTCCAGGAGTTGGCGATGGACAGGGAGGCCTGGCGTGCTGCAGTCCATGGGGCTGCAGAGATTTGGACACAACTGAGCGACTGAACTGAACTGAATACTAATTGAAAACATTTCACTTATTTTCAGGGACATGTACCTTTCACTGAAAGGTTGTTCACTACCTTCAAAGAGAATTTTCTTTAAAACAACACATACCCATACTTCTACTCAGAGGCTTGCGAAGTTCTGTGGAGATCATCCTGCAGAGAGCCCCACTGAAAAGGCAGCTAAGTAGCTACAGGGGTTTTTGAAGGCAGATGAGCCCCAGCTGGTCAGGAGAGAAGCACGGAGGCTGAAAGGTCGCAGGCAAGCGGAAGGTGCTTGCCCAGGGGCAGTGGGGGGAAAGAATGTCCAGATCTGAGCAACACGCTGGTGGAAAAGAAGTGGTGCGGACCTGTGAGCTGAGCATCCAGTCATGGTAGGTACACTGAAATCATGTTTTAGAAGGGTTGGTGTAGGAGGGTTTAGGAAACGATTACAATAATGTGCTTTCAAATCAGAGAGCCTATAATGCCCGTAGCTGCCTCTCACTTGCCTGGGGCTTTCGAGCTCAGTGCCTGAGCGTTCGAAATCCCTTTCCTCACCTATGAAAAGAAGGTGGGATGTGCCTGCCTCTGGTGTGTGATAAATAAAGGAAATAATACAGAGACTGTGATTACCGCTCTGCCTGAAGAGGGAAGCCCTCGGCTTTCTGAACTTAGGGCCAGTTCTGCTTTTCTCCCATCTTAAGTATTACAGAACTGAGAAGGTGAGTGCTAATTTCTTAATACTTGAAGTTTCATTTTGTTTATCGTTTTCATTGACCCCATGTGTAGACTTCCTTGTTGCTCAGGGTGAAAATTAACACACACAACACCATATTGAAAAGAGATACCCACAGCTTTTTCTTGGGTTTAAAAGGGAGATCAAAAAGGAAAAGTAGCGTTCATTCTTTACTGATTCAGAACACCTTCCCAAAGTGGTCATGTGTAAATAATTTTAGGGCCATGCATCCCTAAGTGTTGTATTTCAGTTATTTTTTTCCTTGAAACAAAATGGTATTCTTCAGGGAAAAAATGCACCAAAAATTAACTGTTTTCTCCCTGTTCTCCAATAGCATATTCCCATCTGAGTGTTTTAGTTTTAAAACCTTTCTATATCAATAAAGGAAAAACTTGACTCTTAGATACCTTCAAATTTTTATGAATAAAACATGTATGAAACCCCTGGAATATCTTCAGTCTTATTTATGAGATTTTTTTTGAGAATTTGAGTAAAACTCTTAACATGAAAACAGAGTTTAATCATGGCATCCTGATTTTAAGGACTTCATTTCAGTCGCTCAGTCGTGTCCAACTCTCTGCAACCCCATGGACTGCAGCACGCCAGGTTGTCCATCACCAACTCCCAGAGTTTATTCAAACTCACATCCATTGAGTTGGTGATGCCATCCAACTGTCTCATCTTCTGTCATCCCCTTCTCCTCCCGCCTTCAATCTTTCCCACATCAGGTAGCCAAAGTATTGGAGTTTCAGCTCAGTACCAGTCCTTACAATGAATATTAAGGACTGATTTCCGTTAGGATGGACTGGTTGGATCTCCTTGCAGTCCAAGGGACTCTCAAGAGTCTTCTCCAACACCACAGTTCAAAAGCATCAATTCTTTGGAGCTCTGCTTTCTTTATAGTCCAACTCTCACATCCATACATGACTACTGGAAAAACCATAGCTTTGACTAGACAGATCTTTGTTGGCAAAGTAATATCTCTGCTTTTTAACATGCTGTCTAGAGGAGTGGTACCTTAACTAACCATATGGATCTGGATATTTTTCTTTTACTTGAACAAACCTAAGATCCCTTTTCTAACAGCAGGAAAAAAAAAAAAAAAACCCCAGGAAGCTTTCCAGCCGTTAACTTGAGATAGAAAATCTTTGAGTGCCTTTCTACCAACATATACTATGGATTTTTTCTTGGCTCTTCCTTGAAAATCCTGTGTTTCCCAGGCCAAACCTAGGCCCTGTGCACAGTTATTTGTGATGTATAGATGATATCAGTAGTTAGAAATACCAGCAAGTCCCACAGTTTTTCTGTATTAGGACATCAGAAGTTACTATCTAGATACTGCTGTCATGGCAGAGCATAGCATATGCATGAAAATAACTTACACTGAGAATTTTCTTTAAGACAAGGTTAACAGAAGGAGGAGTGTGTCTTTAGGTCTTCTTTCTGTATTGTGGTCTTTCAAACCAAAGTATCAGAATTGGGCTCTGCCCCAAGTGTCTTGAATCAGAGTCTCTCAGAATAAGGCAAGGCATCTAGAGATTTTTGTCTAATGAGCCGATTAAAATGAACCATCAGATTTGATATCCATTGTTCTAAAATACAAATGAGTAAAGAATATCTGAGACAAGACAAAAACGTTTCTTAATAAGACAAATAATGTGCAAAGTAAAATCAGACATCATGATTAAGATCTATGAAAGAATGAATCTAATTAAAGTATTTATCTTTTAGCCTTAAGAATTTATAAACTGTGAGATTTACATCAAAATGCTTTATTAATAGTATAAGAAGGATATTCATTGTCTGTGAAAGGAAAAAAGAAAAGAACAATTTAGAAGTCCACAAGAAGGGAAACTATTAAATATAATATGATAAATGGATGCTGATGATTAGCATGGAGTACTTAAAAAGAAATCTGCAAGTAAAAAATATGCAAGACAGATTGCTGCTTCATAACCTCCTTAGGAGCTTCCCGGGTTTAATCTGAAATAGGTGGAGGGTGTGAGAGACCAAAGGAAAAGGCATATCATCCAGATTCCTAGGTGGCAGGTTTATAATAATAATAAGCAGGAGAGCATAGGAGGAGGCTTATCTTGGATAGTTGCAAGAAGAGCAGATCTCCTTGCCCACCAGACAGAGGTTAAATGTTTATATAGAGCACCTAAGTGGATTTGTCACTCACCTAGAACTCTTTTGAGGCTGTATCCCTGGAGCAGCTTCTAAGAACAGGGAAGGCAAATTGAACACATGTACCAAGACAAGGTAAGTGGGATGGGAAGCCTCCAGCTGCCTGGGTCTAGCTTTGGGTCAACCAACAGTCAAGTTTTCCTAACTGCCTCCCCCAGTGCAAGTTTTGGGAGTTACAGGCAAATATAAAGATGAAAAAAATGAACAGTTCTAATCATGTGAAAATGTAAATGATATTTTCAATGGATATACTTTCATTATAATACCATAGGTCTGAAAGAAAATGTATTAAATCAAAAATAGTAGTTATCTCTGGAATGAAGTGGCAGTATTGAGGAATTGTAATATAAGGTGAATTTATCCTTACCCATGCTAATTTTGTTAAAATATTCACCTTAATTAAAATAATGCATTCCATGATTCATGATTTACTTAGGTATATATAAAAAAATGTGGTGTAACTCTTTTATACCACAAAACAAACAAGCAAGACTCATGGGATATAACTATAAAGCATCTTATTTTTGACTTATTACCTCATTATTTTTGTTATTTTCTGGATTTTTTGTGATATAATTGATACATAGTTGTATAAGTTGGGGGGCTTTCCTGATAGCTCAGTTGGTAAAGAATCTGCCTGCAATACAGGAGACCCCAGGTTGATTCCTGGGTTGGGAAGATCCACTGGAGAAGGGGAAGGCTACCCACTCCAGTATTCTTGGGCTTCCCTTGTGGCTCAGATGGTAAAGAATCTGCCTGCAATGCGGGAGACCTGGGTTTGATCCCTGGATTGGAAAGACCCCCAGGAGAAGGGAAAGGAGTCGGACAGGACTGAGTGACTTGTACTTCACTTCAGTATAAGTTTAAGGTGTACAACATGATGATTTTACTAATATGTGTCATTCAATGATGACCACAAGTGCAGTTAGCATTCATCATCTCATAAGAAGAAAAGGGAAAAAAAATATTTTTCTTATGGAGAGAACTCAGAATTTAAGAACGCTCATATATACTATATGTCATTGTTAACTGTAGTCATTATGTTGTATATTGCAGCTCAGAAGGCAGGCTGGACGGCTTATCCTTCAGATAATCCCATGTGGGAAACATGTTACTGAACCAAACTTGGGTCCACTTGCCCTCATGTGGTAAAGCCAATCTACTAACTCCTTGTGGTAAAGGAAAATGTAGTGTTTATTGTAGGCGTTGTACAACGAGTCCAGGCCGCACATGCTCTAAAAACCCAAACTGTCTACTGGATTTCAGGGAAGCATTTTTAAAGGCAAAGTGAGGGAGGGAAGTTACAGGGTATGTGATCAGCTCTGCACAGTTCTCTGACTGGTTGACGGTGAGGTAGCAAGGGTGATGTCACAGGATTAACATTGTCAATCCTCAGACTTCAGCCAGTCTGGGGGCTGTGTGCTTATGGTCATCAAGCAGTTGACTTCTTCCATTCGCTCGGGGCGTCAGCATCTGTAAAATGACTCAGGGACTGTGCACCAAAGAGTGTTACCTGTGTACTTCAGGGAGGAACTAAATATTCTGTGATTTCCATGTGACTGATAGACTATTTAAATTCTTACCAGTTAGGCTGGTCCAACTGCTATTCTTTAAAAAAAAAAATATTTATTTATGGCTGAGTCTTCGTTGCTGCTCTTGCGTTTTCTCTTGTTGCAATGAGCGGGGTCTCCTCTCTAGTTGTGGCGTGCAGGCTTCACTTGTGTGGCACCTCTAGTTGTGGCACCTTCACTTGTAGAGCGTGAGCTCTAAGCACATGGGCCCAGTAGTGCTCTCGGGTTCTAGAGGGCTGGCTCTGTGTGGCGGTTCATGGGCTTAGTTGCCCCGCGGCATGTGAGATCTTCCTGGACCAGCAATCAACCAAACCTGTGACCCCTGCATTGGCAGGCGATTCATTGGCAGGACCACCAGGGAGGCCGCTGACAGATATCTTTGTCGCTTCATGTTCACATCCTTTCAATTATTAATTCCTCAGCCAGACCTCTGGGACTCAGCAGAGGCCTAGGAGACTACAGCTTTTCTACAAATAAGAGGCAGGCAGAGGACAGAGCAGGAGGAGTCTGTCCTGGAAAGGCCCCATAGGGTCCTGCTCAGTCACACACACATCAATCCAGTATGTTCTCAAAATACAGATGACACGTAAAGTGAACTCCTTGAAGCCTCTCTCTAGAACTGAGATAAAGAAGAAGAAACATTATCTTCCCGATTCAAGGGAATGAGTATTTGCGATGGTAAAACACAAAACCCTCCTCAAGATTCTTATAATAACTATCTATGGAGTGTATTCTATATAAATATTGAGTCATTATGTACTTACCCTGTGAGATAATTATACTTCAATAAAACTCAATATTTTAAGAAAATGTTTCCTCACTCATAAACTTCTTACATTTATTTAGCATGAATCAGGGGTTTGACTCCTATAATTTGTTTTTCCTCATGTTGATTTTTATTATTTAGCTTTTTTTCTTAATTGAAGTATAGTTTGTAAGTCTCACATGGAGGTTGAGCTCTACACTCTTAAAATGTGGACCCTGTTGTCTTCAGGCTTCATCTCAGATTTACATTTCAGATTCGTTTATCATAGCATTGTTTTCTTAGGGGTGGTTTGAGTATGTTTTCCTTTATGGGCTCATAGCTATGGCAGCCAGCAAGGTGGATTTCAAATGAAGCTTTTCTTGATTCACGCAGAAAAGCTTCTGGTTATGAGTGAAAAGTTTTCCTTTACTAATTTTAAATCAATATGCCAGCAAATATGGAAAAACTCAGCAGTGGCCACAGGAGTGGAAAAGGTCAGTTTTCATTCCAGTCCCAAAGAAAGGCAATGCCAAAGAATGCTGAAACTACCACACAATTGTACTCATCTCACATGCTAGAAAAATAATGCTCAAAATTCTCCAAGCCAGGCTTCAGCAATATGTAAACTGTGAACTTCCAGATGTTTAAGCTGGTTTTAGAAAAGGCAGAAGAACCAGAGATCCACTGGATCATCGAAAAAGCAAGAGAGTTCCAGAAAAACACCTATTTCTGCTTTATTGACTATGCCAAAGCCTTTGACTGTGTGGATCACAATATACTGTGGAAAATTCTGCAAGAGATGGAATACCAGACCACCTGACCTGCCTCCTGAGAAATCTGTATATAGGTCAGGAAGCAACAGGTAGAACTGGACATGGAACAACAGACTGGTTCCAAATAGGAAAAGGATATGTCAAGGCTGTATATTGTCACCCTGCTTATTTAACTTATATGCAGAGTACATCATGAGAAACACTGGGCTGGATGAAGCACAAGCTGGAATCAAGATTGCCAGGAGAAATATCAATAACTTCAGATATGCAGATGATACCACCCTTATGGCAGAAAGTGAAGAACTAAAGAGCCTCTTGATGAAAGTGAAAGAGGAGAGTGAAAAAGTTGGCTCAAAGCTCAACATTCAGAAAACTAAGATCATGGCATCTGGTCCCATCACTTCATGGCAAATAGATGACGAAACAGTGTCAGACTTTATTTTTTGGGGCTCCAAAATCACTGCAGATGGTGACTGCAGCCATGAAATTAAAAAGATGCTTGCTCCTTGGAAGAAAATCTATCACCAACCTAAATGGCATATTAAAAAGCAGAGACATTACTTTGCCAACAAAGGTCCGTCTAGTCGAGGCTATGGTTATTCCAGTAGTCATTATGGATGTGAGAGTTGGACTATAAAGAAAGCTGAGCACCAAAGAATCGATGGTTTTGAACTGTGGTGTTGGAGATGACTCTTGAGAGTCCCTTGGACTGCAAGGAGATCCAACCAGTCCATCCTAAAGAAGATCAGTCCTGAGTGTTCGTTGGAAGGACTGATCCTGAAGCTGAAACTCCAATACTTTGGCCACCTGATGCGAAAAGCTGACTCATTTGAAAAGACCCTGATGCTGGGAAAGATTGAGGGCATGAGGAGAAGGGGATGACAGAGGATGAGATGGTTGGATGGCATCACCAACTCAACAGACATGAGTTTGAATAATGATGATTCCAGGAGTTGATGATGGACAGAAAGGCCTGCTGTGCTGCAGTCCATGGGGTTGCAAAGAGTTGGACACAACTGAACGATTGAACTGAACTGAATCTTAAATCATCATTCTTGGAGCCAAGTAAAACAGGAAAAGAATGGGCTCATAATTTGAATAATGCAATAAAGCACAGGTTAAATTTGCATATTAGACAAAGGAGCAGGGGTATGAAAGGAGGATTTCCTTATGGAGAGATTGGGTGATTAATCAGAAGAGGTCAAAGGAATTTCTGAAATGCTTGCTTGGCTTGGAGGCCCTGAAGTCATGTTAAGGTTACTAGCTGGGGCCTGAGAGAAAGCTATGTTTTGCAAAATCTTGGTGTTGTATATATCGTACTGTTTCACTTTTACTTTCCTAAATATATGTGTATATAATATATAATTAATATGTATGGTGTATATAAGTCATGTATTCATTATAGAATATTTATATTCTTTATATCCCTTAACTTTTTAAACTTTAACCTCTAAAAATCTGGTATGACATAAAACAAGCATGAAAAAGACAAGAGAATGTTGCAAACTGAACATAGAAATTATATTGAAATTTTAAAATAGTTTTTAAGCATGTGAGTATATAATAATCAGTGTTATACAGATATCAACAAAGAGAAATATATTTGAATCAAGTGTAAGAAAGGAAATAAACTTTTAAAGTCATAAATAAATATTTCAGGAATAGAAATGCTTTTGTCAAATAGTTGTGTTTACAATAATGTGTCTATATTCCCAGCAACGTTAATTTGGAAAGATGCTTTAAATTTGACTTGTCAGTATAAAAATATCACTTGGTTTACAAGACAATTGACTGTCAAGTATTTTGCATAGATATCCTGGACATTTTATAGCTATGTCGTGTAGTCACTAATTTATCCTTAAGAATTATTGGAAATCAAATTTAGATTGTTTTCCTGAAAAGGGTAAACTTATCTATTGTGAGAATAGAAAAGTTGAAACCATCTGTCAGGCAGTGGCACTTAGGAATTAAATTCAGACAATCGAGGATAAAGTTTTGCATGAGAGCATGCATTAATCTGACATCTTTATGTCTAAAATAAATAGCAATATGGTATGAATTTGGTGAGTGGGATAAGTAAGTAAATAAACAGTAATAAAGTAAATTTTCTTGTTTCACAGCAATTTTTTATTTCCTTCTGAAAACTGTTTTTTGATTATGTATCTATTAATATATACTAAGATGTGTATAATTATTTCATAAGTTGCGTTTTCAACGTTTCCCTACTTTTATAAAAGAGCATCTGACACCAACTGGTTTTGCACTGATTCCTTTACTCAGAAGCTAGGTATATATTTAACTCTTCATGTGTTCCGTAAATACCATCTATTATAGAAGTTATCACAGCGTATTTTTATCATTGGTTTACTTGTCTCTGCTCAAATGACAGTCACTGAGTCTAGGGCAGGGAATACATTTTCTTCATCTTTGTAACTCAGAGGTAGGCACTCTTCTTGGTAACTGGTAGAGAATCAATAAATAAAATAATTAAATGAATTAATAAGAGTTCTGGAATCTTCTCTCCCATCTTTTAGTCTGATGTCATCTTCTCAGTCCTGTTGCTTCTGATGCCAGTGTCTAATAACTGACATTTCTGTGTGAATTATGGGGAAAGACATGAAATGTCCTTTCCCTTAATTAACTGGGGATTCCACAGTCTCTCCATTCCCTAGCAAGAGATCGAAGTTAAACTAAGATTCATAAATGGTTAGACACAGCAGTGAAATCTGCAGTGTCTTCTTTTCTATTAGTCTCGCTGATGATTTGCTGAAGTATTATTTCTATAGCCTGTTGAGATAAGAGACTCAAGAGTCCCTAATCTGCAAAATGAGGACAGTGG
This sequence comes from Odocoileus virginianus, assembly GCF_023699985.2. Lineage (NCBI taxonomy): Eukaryota > Metazoa > Chordata > Mammalia > Artiodactyla > Cervidae > Odocoileus > Odocoileus virginianus. Next base: position 24,749,989 of record NC_069699.1, read on the forward strand.
TCATAGCACCTCAGTCAAGTTGTTGTAAGAATTAATGTGGAACCCACATAAAGCACAGTGCATAGGCTGGTGTAGCTTGGAGTGCACTGAATTTACTGAGATGACATTTTGATAGAGGAATGTTTCTAATCAGGCTCCTGTTGAATCTGGGGCCATAAAATCAGTTACATAAAATCATTCTGATTTTAAGCTTTCTTATGTTTTTTCAGCATAAAAGATTCTTTGAATTTTTGCTCTTATATTTTCCCTCCCTTGTCTGTCTGCATTTAATAGCTGATTGTAATTATGACATTTTCAAAAAATGCCTTATTAGCACTTGAGGCTTTAATTATAAAATATCTAGTTCTGTGTGTGCATGCTTTTCTTATATTGTTATTATTTTATCCTTGGATCTGCAGAACTTTCATCCTTTATGTGTATCTCATTCATTCACTAACACCTGATAATCTGTTGTCATTGAGAAATTAATCATTTGTGGCAAAGAGATGGAAAATTTTATTTGAGCCAAATTTGATGATTATAACCCAGGAACAGCATCTCAGAAAGCTCGTGAGTACTGGGCTTCCCCGGTGGCTGAGTGATAAAGAATATGCCTGCAATGCGGGAGACACAGATTCAGTCCCTGGGCTAGGAAGATCCCCTAGAAGGGGGCATGGCAACTCACTCTTATTCTTGCCTGGAGAATCCCCATGGACAGAGGAGCCTGGTGGGCTACAGTCCATCGGGTCACAAAGAGTCAGACGTGACTGAAGCGACTGAGCAGGCGGGTACTCTGTTTTACCAATTAGAAATCAAGAAACAGTTACATAAGTTTTTTGAGGCAGAGGAGACTATATCAAATGACATATTATTGACAGTTTATGTAATCCTGATCTAAGTGTCCTTCTGGTGGGTCATGTGACCCCTTACAAGATCAAGAAGGAATGTTAGTTTTTTGAAGAGCTGTCTGGTTGATTCTTGATGCTAGAGAATATTGGTCTTTATGGTTGAGCAGGTATTTCTGCCAGAGGAGGAGGTTCGGTTCATGTGTAATTCAGATACGCAGTGCACAGCCAGGGGGAAAAGGCAAAGAATTAATTTTACATATAATTTTTTCTTGTATTGCCATACAATATGAATTTTACTTCACATTTTCAAACAGAGAAAGCATTTAAAGACTTTGAGGCAAGAATAGCGTTTGAACAAGAGAAAATAATATCAGATGAAATATGCAAACATCTTGTAGACTTGTCATGCTAAGGAAGTTGGATTTTATATGCAGTAAAGTGGAAAACGATCTAATATTTAAGCATAAGAATGGTATGATCTATAGTTTTAGAAGAATCAAATTGGCCAGTGTGTGTTAAATGGTTTAAAGTGGGGAGGCCAGTTGGGAGGTCAGTGTGATTGTAACAATAAGACTTTCGGTTGTGCAGACTGGAGTAGAAAATGGAAAGGGTGATAAAGAGGAATGGAAATGAAATACCTGTGAGATTCTGGTGTCAAGATCAATAATAGTGTTAATGAATTCAATAGGGGAGGATATGGGAAAACTAGAAACACAGGATGATGTCTTATTTTGTTTTTGTTTTTTGTGTGAAAGTAAAACTCACAGGGCATCTCATTTTTAAAAAGTCTCAATAGGAGAATGCATAAGGGCAATTTTCCTTTACTGTGTATTTGGTATTCTCATTTATACCACATGTTATAAGTGCTGTATTCTCTTCAGATAGATTGTAGATCACTGTCAATAAAAATCAGGAAATCCATCCTACCCTAATACTAAGTTACTATTTTTGGTCTAAAGTTCATTTCTATGTTTATCAAATTAACACACCTCTAGAGCTTAACTTTTTAAGTTGATTTTATTTGAACAGAGAGTGTTGAATTATTTTCCAAATAAAGCAGCTCAAGAAAGCCAGATCAGTTCCTATAGGTATAATGTTCTGAGGATGGTAGGATTTATTTTTTAATTCCAATGTTTATTTGGTGATCTTTAAAAAGTATGCAATCTTAGGAAACTTTGCACATCTCTGTTTTCCTTAGACCGTTTTTTTGGTTCTAAAAAAGTAGGTTCAATCAAATTTATTGTACTGTTTTAATAGCTTAGATAAAATAACACTCATGGAAATATTTTAGACATCTGCAATCACAGAATGAGTAAACTGGGGGAGAACTTTGTCTAAGATAGACACCTATGTCTCTGTCTATCGGTGAGTTGGTTTTCCAGTTTTTGACCAAAAAATCTACACTGGTAAATGGTTGAACCACCACTAATATAACAATTTTGGATGATACTTGACATTTTTAATGAATACTTGGTAAGAAATACATCCATGACATTGTTATTTTAGCAAAATGTTATTTGATGGTGTGTAGGAAAAAGGTCAAGGTTACATTGTACCACATTCAATTTTAACTTTACTTTACGAAGTACCACAAAGCTTCCCCAGTGAGCATTACAATCAAAATGAGCCTGTTGCCCTTTTACTTCTATATAACACAGTATCAAAAACATTTTATCTGCCAATATGTGATTCTAGTGACCTTTGACATTTTTGAGCATATATTCTCATGCATCATTAGAGGTTTCATGCCAAACCAATAACAAACTTCTCTGTTGTTTTCAAATGCCTTCTAAAGCAAAAGGTTAATGATCAATAAAATGCACTGACATAGTTCTTTTTGCTGCCATACCTCATCTATTTCTTTTTTCACTTAATATGCACATGCTTTTAATATATTTTCTGAGTAGGTTTTGTTCTTTTCATTTAATGAAAAATAAATGATGTGCCATTTTCTCTTTATAAAGTAACAGTCTACTGGGATTCTATCCACGGGGGCCAGTTATATTCAAGATGCCTTTTATTTGCCCTATGACAGTGTTTTACTCATCACTTGACAATTGTGTGCCTTTAGAAATTAAAAGTCTCTGTGAAATCTGCAGTTTGTATGAGTGTGCACAAGGATATAAAGTTCATGTAAATGCTGTCTGGCTTAGGGGACTAGGAACTAGTGTTAGATACTGAAAAGTGATCTAAAATAAGGCTCAGCAAACAGAACCCTTAGGTGAAGTTGATCCTCAACAGGTTTTTTATAAATAAAGTTTTATTGGAACACATCCATTCCTATGAGTTTACATATTGCCTTTGACTGCGTTCATGCTACAATGACAGAGTTGACTAGTTGCAGCAAATACTATATGACCCTCAAAGTTGAAGATATCATCTGGCCCTTTACAGGGTAAAAAAAAAAGATTGCTGATTATCAGTTTAAGTAAAATTAAACCTGTTTCTTTTTGAAGCTGTAAAATCACAAGAATATATATTATTGATATTATATAGATTGTCAGATTTAAGGTGTTTGTCATACAGTTTGAGGCTCTATAGAAAGTAGAACTTGCAAAGAAAAACATGGACTGTTGTCCCTTTTTAAAATATAGAACCCAATGTTAGTCAGTGGTTATACATGCTTCAAAAAATATACCAGCCTCAATAAATGGTTATACTTCAGGAGGAAAAGAAGGAATTTTGGCTTTTTTACTGCATATGCTATTATACTTTCAGAATTTCTGTATAGTAGGCACATGACATATCAGTGTACTTTTATTTTAAATAGGTTTCTATATTACTAGACTCCTTCTATAGCTCTGTCACAACCTCTGTAATTATTATATGAGACATATACCTCAACTGAGAATTCTTAGGATTTCTTTTAAAATATAATTTTTAATAATACTACTTTAAAATTATGTGAAATGTAAAGGATACTGTAGTCAACATTTCTCTTAAGCTCCATTGCAACCCAGTAAAATGGAGCCAGTATTTTAACCACTTCCAAGATAACAAAAATGATGCTTCTGGTATATAATGCCTGTGTGCGTATACAGACGATGATGATGATGATGATGGCCATTCACAGTGGCTCTGTTGTTAGGATAATTGCTTAGAACTGCCTAATGAAGTTAGTGCTGTTAACCCTGCTTTATAGAAACAAACAAAAGGAAAACAGGTTTTGAGTGTCTTAGTGTTTCGAGTCTAGGTAAGTATCTAGGTGTTTGACACCAATCATGGATGCTAGCCCTCATGGTACCTCCTAGTAGGTTGAGTGAGTACATTTAGGCTAGAATGAGTTGATCAGGAACATTTATGGAAGTTCTCTGTATGAGAGGTGTTAGTTTCTGTGCTTTTGAAGAATTAGTTAAGATGAATTTGATAGTCCACATTTGACCCTCAAATCAATGAATTTGAACTTCCGGGAGCCACTTTTTTTTTCAATAGTAGATATTTTTCAATAGTAGATTCTATAGTGCTACATAATTTGTGGTTGGTGGAATAGGTGGATTCGGAAGAACAGAGGACACAGAAGTACCTCCAGGATATACAGGGCTGACAATACGTGAATATTTGACTCTGTGGAGAGTGGGTGCCCCAACCCTCACCTTGTTCAAAGGTTAACTATGTATCACACCCATTTTAGATGCTGGGACTAAAATTTTCGGATACTTTTTAAGTAGTCTCTTCACTGTAATCCTACAAATTTGAATAGATCTAGCCATTTGCCTTTTTTCTTTCCTATTACAAGTGTTATTTTTATAAATATCCTGGCCAACGTGTATGCATGTCTGTAGGCCTATCTTCTAGAAACGAGATGGCAAGGTCAAAAGATAAGCAATAGTGTTAATAGATATTGCCAAATGCTCCTCCAATATGGTGTATCAGAATGTAACCATCAATGTTTCACCAGGATAGCCATTACCTACAGTTTAATTTTTTAATAAGGGAGCTCTTAAATTAGAACCACTAGCATACCAGCTAATAAATAATCACCTATCAGTACACAGAGGACCTACACCTACATCTTAGTTCTTGACTATGCTGAGTTTTTTAGCATGCTATTATGTGTCTGTTTATATGGGAAATAAAATGTATCTAATATATTCAACTATTGGTGGGTAGCTATTTTAAAGACAAGTGTGTTTTTATGAGGAAGTACCTTCTGAGATAGCTGTTAGAAAACATGGTTGTCTATCCTAACGTCTGATTTCTTGCTTTATTTCTTTTAATCCTGCATAAGCCAAGTCACCTCTTTGGTCTTCTGTATTCCGTCTGTCAAATGAGTGTAGGATTGAATCAGCCCTAAATGTTCTTCTAGGTTTAACTTGTCGTTAATGTGTAAATCTGGATATAATGAATAATGTATTATTACTCACTGCTAGTTTTTTTTTTTTTTTTTTTTTGCTTTCTTTTGTTTATCTAGTAATTTGTGGTTTAATCCTTTCAAACAAAAAACACAAATCAAAAACCTGGATCTCTCAATTTTCACCTACGTGAGTCTAACCTCTGTCCTATCTAGCTGGCTCATTAACACATAGTGCTTATAGGGCACACTGGGATTTTGATGGATTAATAAAATAATTGGGACCCTTTCAGCTTGACTGGCATAGGGGAAACCATTCAATAGAGCAAAACCAGAAGATTATTTAAGCTTTTAGATCAAACCTCAGTGTAACATCACAGATATTATAAATAGATATTCACTTGGCCAAATTCTTCCAATTTTTCTTTTTTTTTACCATACTCTAGGAAGGTTTTCTGGAGAAGGCAATGGCAACCCACTCTGGTACTCTTGCCTGGAAAATCCCATGGACGGAGGAGCCTGGTAGGCTGCAGTCCATGGGGTCGCAAAGAGTCTGACACGACTGAGCGACTTCACTCTCGCTTTTCACTTTCCTGCATTGGAGAAGGAAATGGCAACCCACTCCCGTGTTCTTGCCTGGAGAATCCCAGGGACGGGGGAGCCTGGTGGGCTGCCGTCTGGGGTCACACAGAGTCGGCCACGACTGAAGTGATTTAGCAGTAGCAGGAAGGTTGTCAAAAATTATGGTAGGTCATTTAAACAACAGCTTCTTAAATTTCGTCTTTTTGGCCACTCGGTGAGGCGGGTCTTCCTTGCAGCATGTGGAATCTTTTCGCTGTGGCTGACAGTCGGGATCTTTTCCCGGTTGCGCCCCGGCTCCAGAGCGCATGCGCTCTGTAGTTGCCGCGCGGGCTTCTGTCTCGTAGAGACGCGCGGGATCCAGAGCCTCTGGGCTCCGCAGGTGTGAGGCGCAGGCTTCGCTGCCCTGTGACCATGTGGCATCTCAGCTCCCCAGCCATGGAGGGAACCCACGTCTCCTGAATTAAAAGGCGAATTTTTACAGACTGGACCATGAAGGAAGCCCGTGCTTCAGGTATTTCTGAAGTGGATAATTAAGGGCTTTCCACAATCCAAGCCCATAAAATATCTGTATGTAATATTTCAAATTTATATAACTTGATATTTTTGAGGATACACCCTCTGCTTTGAGTTTATTAATATGTATAGTGATAGTTCACTCAGTTGTTGAAATATCACCAGTGTCTTTCTCCACTTAATACTTTATTTGAATTTTGACTCATTTATTCAACAAAATCTGACGAACTTTTATAAGCTAAGCGCTTCTCTAGGTGCTTGGAAACACAATCAGTAAACAAGACCAAAAAAAAAAAAAGCCCTGCCCTTGTTTACATTCATGAGATTTTATGTCAGGAAGTGCAGTGATTAAACTTAATACTATTTTGTTCTTTTAAAATCCCAAGACTTGGCTACATCAGAGGTTTTTTTTTGTTGTTGTTTTCTTTTTTGTTCTGGCAAAAGAGAATCCTGTTGATTAGAAAAATAACTTGATCCCAAACAGTGAGTCCATCTTTGCTTAAGATTTTGACATTTGACCTTTATTCACCTCAGCCACTTTAAGGATCTTTTGGGAGCCTTGATCATTCCACAGGGGGGAACAATACAGTTAGGCCTGTAAATCATAATTTTGTACATACTTTTCAAAAGCATGAGACCTTCTCTAGTCCATCCACAGAGCTAAAAGCTCTGACCTAGAATACCTATTTGATAAGTTAATAGGATTAAGAATAATGTGCTATTTGATTTATTTTAAATGTGTAAATCCATTACACATTTTATTCATTCAGTGGTTGATTTATTCCACATATATTTTATTAAATACACATGCTCTTAGGTGCCAGACACTGTCGAGCGACACTGTCGAGCAACACTCTTATTCTCGAAACACTTATATGATTACTTAACATGTGGGTTTTGTCATAAAACCAATCAGTGAAGCATCTTGACTGAACCAAGTTTTATGTAAAATTTACAAGGAAACATTCATGCATTTACTAAGCATTACCCCTTCTAGTTTTTAATCAGAACTTAACAAGAGGAAATTTTCATCTTATTTTTATCAGGACTTAAGCAACATGATTTGACTATGTAGTTGTTAGAAACCTGTATTTCATACAAAATAAATAGAAGTGAAAATAAACTGTTGGTTTATTCTTGGTACATTCCAGTGTGTTTCCTTTGTGAAGTCCCAGATTATGCATAAGATGAAAAGAAGCAGCTTCACTCATTGAATTCTAAAAGATAAGTCACTGAAGCCCTTATATGTCTGTCAAGGATCTGTACTGATTTGAAGTATCATATTAAATACTGCATATTTTAATTATCTAACATAGTTTAATTTGTCCAAGTGGCATTGGTAAGTTTTAATGTAATAAGCATTACCAACTTTAGATTAGGTCTTGTGAGACCAAATGACACCAGAATTATAAGCAGAAAGTGTCTGCCATGCAATTATGCATTGATTTAAAATCAACATGCTCGAGGATCTTAACGGTTACAAATGAGATTTTAGGTCCAGAACAGCCTCTTTGTGACTTATTCTTTACATCTGTGTATTATTATTGTCCATGATTAAATGCTATAGGAAACACAAAACTTTCCATTTGAGATTACTAACTTCTTAAAGTTGTAGTCTAGAGAGATTGTCACTTACCAAGTGATACAGCTTTTTCAGTATAGAAACTAGCATAGAATGCAAGTCTCTGTGTGGGCTTGTCAATAAATCATATCCCTTAGAATATTGAGAGAAAATTATTGAGCTTCTATAAAAAGAATAGGAACCCATTAACAGGGGAAGATTAAAATAGCTTAAATTTCTTCTTTGAATTTAAAGTTATGAGATAATCCATGTCATCTATAGTAGTTTCTCCCCAGGTAAATAACAATGCATATCATGGAACTTTTAACTATAAAGTTTAAATAACTGAATGAAAATTAGTGAAAAACTTACCCTCTGGTTCCATTCTGGCCATGTAGCAGGTGAGGATCTAGGACCAGTCTTTCTTCTGAAAACAGTAAGTAAAATAGAAAAGAAATGTACATGTAATCTAGCAAGAAAGCAAAAAATTTAAAGCAATAATTAAGTGAAGGCAAGAACCCGAGAATAATAGGAAAACTGCCACCCGCTTTCACCTTGAGGGCACATGTGAATCAGATTTGCTGGGTATCATTTCTTGTTATACTTTTTCGCAGGACTGGAAAAGGTGCTGGTACAGAAGGAAAAAAAATTCTAAAGCTAATTCAAAATGAAAAAGAGAAATAGGGATCCTCTTTTCTTATAGCTGTGTCTCAAAAGGGCTACCCTCTCCATCTAAACTTGATTTAAAAGTAACTATGCATCCACATGAAAATAGGGGAATTGCCTGTAACCAGAAGCTGATATTTGAACCAGTCTATGACATAAATTCATCCTATGTGGTCAATACAAAACCACTTCAAGCCAGAAATTTAGATATATGTGTTTCCCAAGTAATAGTGCATATAAGACCCATGCCAGGACCAGATGACACATCCCCTCAGGAGGTACCCACCTGCATCCCACAACTCAAAAGAAGTTTCACGTGTAAGTCTACGAACAAAATGAGCAGCAAACAGTTAAAAATCGATAAACACACAAGGAAATAAGGCACCATGAGTGAAAGTCAGTAGAAACAAAACAAAAACAAACTCAACTTTCTTATAAAGTGTAAATTTTCATTTGGGATAAAAGTAATAACTCATTACCTTAGAAAACAGTTAATTATCTTAGAACCATAAACCTTAAATCACTGTTTTTTTTCTTAGAATATGCAATGCTAATATATCCTGGTAAGATAGTATTTATTGTAGCATACTTATGGATGGTCGGGAATGGTACATCATTAGAAAGTCTACTGTACCTGAGAAACTACTTTTTTCTTTTTTAGGAAGGAAGTAAAAAGACTGAAAATATGGGCTCAAAATTATACTAAGGTCTTTTACCCTATAATACATGTATGCTCAAAGGCCCTAGCTAGCGGTGGTTTCTATTGTTTGTGTTTTAGTTGTGGCACTTGGGATGAGTTCTCCGATCTTTGTTGCAGCACGCGAGATCTTTAGTTGTTGCATGAGGAACTCTTAGTTGTGGCATGTGGGGTCTAGTTCCCCAGTTAGGAATCTACTCCCAACCCCTTACATTGGGAGCACAGAGTCTTAGCCACTGGACGATCAGAAGTCCCTGGCAATGTATTTAAATTTGAACCTTTGCACTATTCATCTGAAAAATAGTCTTCAGTTCAGTTCAGTCACTCAGTCGTGTCTGACTCTTTGTGACCCCATAAATCGCAGCACGCCAGGCCTCCCTGGTGTGCTCCCAGGTCTATCACAAACTCCCAGAGTTTACTCAAACTCATGCCCATCGAGTCGGTGATGCCATCCAGCCATCTCATCCTCTGTCGTCCCCTTCTCCTCCTGCCCCCAATCCCTCCCAGCATCAGGGTCTTTTCCAACGAGTCAACTCTTCTCATGAGGTGGCCAAAGTATTGGAGTTTCAGCTTCAGCATCAGTCCTTCCAATGAACACCCAGGACTGATCTCCTTTAGGGTGAGAACTGGTTGGATCTCCTTGCAGTCCAAGGGACTCTCAAGAGGCTTCTCCAACACCATAGTTCAAAAGCATCAGTTTTTTGGTGCTCAGCTTTCTTCACAGTCCAACTCTCACATCCATACATGACTACTGGAAAAACCATAGCCTTGACCAGACGGACCTTTGTTGGCAAAGTAATGTCTCTGCTTTTTAATATGCTTTCTAGTTTGGTCATAACTTTCCTTCCAAGGAGTAGGTGTCTTTTAATTTCATGGCTGCAGTCACCATCTGCAGTGATTTTGGAGCCCAAAAAAATAAAGTCTGACACTGTTTCCACTGTCTCCCCATCTATTTCCCATGAGGTGACGGGACCAGATGCCATGATCGTAGTTTTCTGAATGTTAAGCTTTAAGCCAACTTTTTCACTCTCCCCTTTCACTTTCATCAAGAGGCTTTTTAGTTCCTCTTCACTTTCTGCCATAAGGGTGGTGTCATCTGCATATCTGAGGTTATTGATATTTCTCTCAGCAATCTTGATTCCAGCTTGTGCTTCATCCAGCCCAGTGTTTTTCATGATGTACTCTGCATATAAGTTAAATAAGCAGGGTGACAATATATAGCCTTGACGTACTCCTTTTCCTATTTGGAACCAGTCTGTTGTTCATGTCCAGTTCTAACTGCTGCTTCCTGACCTGTATACAGGTTTCTCAAGAGGCAGGTCAGGTGGTCTGGTATTCCCATCTCTTGCAGAATTTTCCACAGTATATTGTGATCCACACAGTCAAAGGCTTTGGTGTAGTCAATAAAGCAGAAATAGATGTTTTTCTGGAACTCTTCTGCCTTTTCGATGATCCCTCGGATATTGGCAATTTGATCTCTGGTTCCTCTGCCTTTTTTAAAACCAGCTTGATCATCTGGAAGTTCTCGGTTATATCTGTATTCCCAATACCCACAATGAGTTGCTGTGAGAATTGAAAAAACACCTGTCAAGCATGTCTCATAGTGTAACATATTAATTTGTTGATTCTTTGCAGTTTTACCCATTCTTCCTTTTGCAGGGCTAGTCCCATGAGACCGAGTAAGTTACTCTGCTACATCTTTCAGAGAAGGATCATCTGGCCCTGCATTTATGAGGTTTAAGGCTCTTCAGTTTTTAGGTAGGTGAATTGGGCCTTTAATCTGTACCTTTAAATATATACCTCTATATACATAGAGGTATACATCATACCTCTATGATGTATAATTATGTACTAAGTCTCAGGAAAATCTAAGGATTCATCGGAGACTCATCTATTGGCTAGCAATGTAATTTCACTGACTTGAGTAATCAGATATTAGAACTTTCCAAGTGCTTCCTCATTGCCCTCTCATAAAAGGGATTCAGTGGGCACCTGCTTAGTCTCTGTGGCATTTTGGTTTCTGCATTTTCTGACAATGAGAATCCCAGCCCCTACATCCTTTGAAGTGTTGGGTTGACCAAAAAGTTTGTTTGAACTTTTCCATGTTATAGAAAAATCCAAGCACACTTTTTGACCAACCCAGTATTTACTTATCTGCTCACTCTGCTTATGTGTAACCAAGATAGAATTGCCACCATCACCTGCTAAAACCCTTACCACCTCTCCTTTCCCTGTCCACATCCCAGTTTCTCATACTGAGGACTGCACCCCCAGGCACCCCCCTAACTATATTCTCCTCTTACAGGGATGCCTTCATCACCTAGATAAAGTCCTGACACGCTGAGTAAAGCTGCTTTCCTGTGTAGATGACAGCTTAACTCTGCTCGGCCTCAGGTACCCCTTTGGCAGACCGTCTTCCACATGCATGCCCTTTGAACCTTTCCGGGGCTCTTAACACCCCACAATTGATAGCCCTCTGCACCCTGCTAGGACTCTGACACTACCTCCAGGCTACATGCCAGGCTACCTCCTCCACCCCATTCCATACTTGCTGAAGAACACCCCTCTTCGTCTCTGATCTCTGGTTCCCCTTGTACCTCCCATCCCCAGAACCCCACCTGGACACTTACCTTGCTCACCTCCACCTAATGACTTTAGGCCTGAACTCTTTGAGGAGGGAATACCATGCTCAATTGGGTCCTGAGAAAGGTGAGGCTATCAGCTACTACTGAAAACAAAAGGGCCTTTGTTTCTTGAATTCTGGAATATATCATCTTCTACTTGCTGAAGTCTCCCAGATATTGCCCAAGTATTGAAGTCTCCTTTGTCTTTGAGAATGTTAGTATAAGACAGAATTTTAAAAAGCTAATACAATGTAATATGCAGAGTTCATTTCTATAAATACATGTATACACCACTCTCAAAGAACCCCAGATTTTTGAAAATTAATTTCCTTTTCCATGATGTACACAATTTCTTATTAGAAAGAGCTACAAGATAAAATTACAGGGTTGACCTAACAGGACCTAATATTTGAGATTTGCTAGCTGATTTGTCAGAGAGATGGTTTAACCTCATAACACTTTTCACTTTGTCAGACACTCTGAGATCTAAAGATTAAATAAGTAATAAAGACCCTGTTTCCATGTCCCTAGAAGAAGGGACATCCTCATTCTTCTGAGGATGAACCTCCTTAGAAATTAATTGGACAGTATTCTCCTGAATGCTGTAAGGAAGGACTTTTAAGACATTTCAACGTGCTTGCTTTGGGATGTAAGGATTATGATTGAATATAGAAGGGTGAGGACTCCCAAGAAGAAGTAGAAATCACTATGTGTCAGGTAAAATGAGTGATGCCCCTTAGGCATATTCTGGTGTTTTACATAACATAGAAAAAGTCAAACCATTCTTAACTTGTCCTCCTAAAGTAAGGAATAAATATAAGTAAAAATATTACATTCTTCCTCTCCCAGCTTCTTCTGAGAACAATGTTTTAAACTTGGCTGTATTTCTATGAAATTTTCATTTGTAGCTAAGGCTGTTCAGTCCAGATATAGGAGCCGTTAATACCCAGGGTTTTAGTGAATTACACACTGCATCTTCTGTGTAGAAAAGAAACCATTTGCAAAGACTGTTCATTGCATTACGTAATTCCACCTGAAATTCCTAGAATAATTCTCTTTTTATTACTCAGAACTCATTAAGGAAGACATGTGCATTAAAACAATATGCATGTGGTGAGTGGTATGGTTTTTACCTTAAAATAAGTAGACACCTACTTGAAACCTTTTATACCATCAGTTTGACACCTCCATTGGCTCACAGATATGTTAGGTTCTTAATCAGTTTCACTCACATACAAAAAAAAACCTCCTATTTGAATATTTCCTGTCTATTTTTGGAAACATAATTCCAGGGCTTTACTGTAAGTTTTCAGCAGCTTTGCTGTATTTTATGTTGGTTCAAAAGAAGAAGATGATGGAGATTTTTCACATTCTCATATAAATATGATATCATGAGAAACAGTCCATAGGATTTATTAGAACTGCATAGATGATACCTTTTCTAAATAATTTACAGCTGGAAAGTGAACTGAATATCTAGGAGAGCCGATCATTTTTAAGGACATTTCACTGCAAGTAGATGCTGCTGCTGAACAAGTGGCTATAATTCTCAGTAGTTGCATTTAGTCTGAGAAACCGATTTTGTCTTTGGCTACTCAGTTACATTTGTCTCAAAACACCAAAGATGATGCACAGAAGCTTTTTTGAAGATGGTGTTTCATATACTGGTATTTAATGCAAATCTTTAATTTCATTGAGACATGTGATGTCACAAATATTATGAACTCTTACAGATAAGAATGGTTCTAAAAATACCACCTTTTGGTGGCCAAGAGCTCTGGTTGGAAATCACACAGTCTAGAGTTCAAGTCTTAGAAATGCTGCTTATCATCTGGATGGCCCTTGGGTGTTTTGCTTGAGCATAAACTAACCTTCAACTTGTTTGACTGTAATTAACAAAGTATATTTATATGTTTATAATATGAAAGTAAAATATATCTATTTATAGACATAGATAAATATATAGATAGATAAGTACAGCCTGGTCATAAACATAGATATAGACATATATCATAAAATATAGATATATCTTGCCTCTTAAAGTGGTTAAATTGTAATGCACTGTAAAGAATTTACCCAAATTACCCAAGTATACAGTAATTTCTCAATCAGACGTAGGTCTTATAAGTGACAAGGCAGAAGCCAAAGTGAATTTGTCCAATCAGGGATTAAAAGAGAAGGTATATGATCATGTTAGAGAAACGTTATGACTAATTATAGCCAATTTAGCAATTTATATTAAGATACTCTCTTCCAAATGTGACTTTGTTATGAAGCTATACTTTCCTTCAGCAGAGGGAAAGAATATCTCCCAGGCTGGCACAGGGAAAAGCAAGGTATATATAAAACATGACAAAGGTAATGATTTTCTTTGTATAAAGTGGGTACTTTTGGTGCTGAGTTAATATTCTGAGATTTTTGCTTACTGCTTCACACTGAAATGAAAGGTAGATTTCATAGATAGGACTCACTGGCTCTGCTGATGACATCTGAGCAGACTGGGGCAGGAATGGTTACAGAGCTGATTGTTGCTAGAATCAGTACTATTTGTCATAGAGTTTAATCCCACAGAAATCATTAACTAGAGTGCCAAGCAATTAGAGTGAAAAAGCAAAATGTATAAAGAAGTCTCCAGAGCAAGATGGAGCTACTGTGTGTTTTGATTATTGATCCCTTTGAGTTTAGCCTCCTTATCCAGCCTCCAGTCAGTTAGTCATCTGAGCAGAGCCAAATGAAAATCCATTATGTTTATTTCTTTGCTTTCAAGATACAGACCAAGTCAACCATAAGGTCAAGTTTACTATTATGTGAGCACTTGTGGATTGGAACGGAAAACCATGAAAACAATAAAAGTAGTTCCTAGGCTAGCTCAGAGTCTTTCTCTGGTGATTCACAATCTCTTTGGTTCTGCCTCCCAGGCCTTTGAATCCAAAGCCTAAACTCTCCTCTATGCTGCTCCTGCAAATGTTAATGACCAACATGATTAAGTTTAATTTTTCTGAACTCTAGACTTAAATAGTGAGAGCTGCATCCCTATGATCTCTCCTTATGAATGCTGATAGGCATTGAGAAAAACTGAAAATTAACCCCTGATCTTGTTTCCAAATCCAGTTGCCCTGTTTACCACACAGCAGGCCAACAATTGGGAGATGAGGTGTTGTGGCAGGAAATAGAAACTTTATTTGGAAATCTGGGTGTCTGAGATGATGAGAGGCTAGCGTGCTAGAGTACTGTCTTATTGGGGCCTGGATGCCAGTTCTCTTACAGAACAGAGTGGGAGAGGAAGTGAGCAAGTAAAGTAAAAAGGCCATAAATCTTGCAAAATGTCTCCTGGCTTGGCCAACATCGGGGAGGAGATGTGTCAATTTCTTCTTTTCTCCAGACTTTAACAGGTGGGCAGGATCGGAATGTCTCCCTTGTGCTGAACAAAGGCATTTTAGTTTAACATTCAGGCCAAAGGGAAGGGTTCCCCAAGGCAGGCCATTTTGTATGTTTACAGCTATAGACAGCATGCTTTTTCAGTGATGACTGTATCAAAAGCCACAGAGAACAAAGGTTAAAGGAAAAGAAACAGATCCAACATGGATAGATTCTGTTCTTCCCTAGTACAGTCTCCCCTGACTCTAAATATGGAGGAAATGACCCCACTACTTCAATCCTTATAATGCCCTTTACCCCAATCCCTTGTATTCACTTCACCGCCAAGTTATCTTGATTATTTTACCTCCTGAATGTATATCAAATCTGTCCATGTTTTTCCATGTTCACTACCATCATTTTTGTTCAAGACATCCTATGTCTGGCACGAAATATCTACAAGGATTGTTTGTTTCCTTGTTAGTCCTATCCAAGACGGTCTTCACACTGTGACCAAGAGACCTTTATAAAAATGGAATCTGCTTTATGACATTTAATTTGTAAGTCTTCAGATCTTTTCTGTTGTTCTTTACATGTTCAGTGAGGTCACAGATGCTGTACCTCTTTGCCCCTCTCCCACCATGTCAGGTCCACCACTTAGGGCTTCCCTGTGGCTCAGCTGGTAAAGAATCCGCCTGCAATGCGGGAGACCTGAGTTTGATCCCTGGGTTGGGAAGATCCCCTGGAGAAGAGAACGGCTACCCATTCCAGTATTCTGACCTGGAGAATTCCATGGACTGTATAGTCCATGGTGTCGCATAGAATCAGACACGACTGAGCAACTTTCAGCATGTCCACATAGCAAGTTTTTTCCTGCTGAGTAGCTTTTCCAAGTCAAGGCCTTCTCATCCTTCTCTTCTTTCCTTGCTATTCCCCAGTTCACATCTGACCCTCATGACATATGTCATGAGCACAAGAATTATTTATTATATATAATATTATATATTATTCATCTGTAGCCCTGGTACGTAGCATAGTGAAGTGAAGTGAAGTGATGTCACCCAGTGTGGCCGACTGTTTGTGACCCCATGTACTGTAGCCTACCAGGATTCAGTCCATGGGATTTTCCAGGCAAGAATACTGGAGTGGGTTGCCATTTCCTTCTCCAGGGGATCTTCCCGACCCAGGGATCGAACCCAGGTCTCCCACATTGCAGGCAGACGCTTTACTGTCTGAGCATAGTACCTGGTGCTTAATGATTTGACTAAAGGATAATGAAAAGAGAAGGTGATAGAAATCTTTAAACAATTTGTTTCACATTTAAGGAGCTTTTTATGAGGTACACCAATTGTTTCTTTAAGGACCAAATGGAGAAAAGTGATTAAATTTAAACTGGCATAATTTACACATGAAGAACTTAGCCAACAGGGACGGGAGGAAAATCTGTCCAAGATTTGACTAAGACATTCCCCTGGATATCTGTATTAGTGCTGCTTTAGAACATCTTTAAACCCAATGATTGTCTAAAAACATATGGTGATGAGAAATTCTCATGCACTCATTATTATGTCATATGGTTATGTATGAGACAACTTTGAAATTATTGTTGACATTTTCATCTCATTGAATCGTTGAGATGGCTATGTCCCAAATCTAAATCCTCATCTGCCTGTCAGCACTCCATTTCTCTAAAAGTAAAGAGAGCACTCTGAAATTAGGTGCATTCGTATTAATGCAGGAATTTCCCTGTTAGATTCCTTTTGATCTTTAACACAATTGGACAAGTCTGGGAGACTTGAGAGCCTCAGGAATTCACAGAAACTTCAGGTTGTTCCATGGTGGGAAAAAAAACAAATCCACCATTACTGCAGCAGGCATAAACAAACTTGTCAACTCTTTTCTTAAATCAAAAAGAAGCCTTAGTATGTCTTCCATTTTCCTTCTTCTCTGGATAAGATGGGCTCTGATTGATCTTGGACAAAGGATATATTCTTTTGCGTTTTAAAGCAAGAGTGGTGATGGATTGAAAAGGTTGGGAGGTGCCCTCCCAGGCTAGGTATTACCATCTGATTGCTGAGTTCATGAGTAGGTTGAAGGGAGTTGTGTGGGTAAGGAAGGGAAGGGAAGGATTTACTCCTTTCAATGAAAGGCTGCAGAAAATGACAAATTACTATATGTCATAGACATTTATAGGTTCCCAGGTGGCAATGGTAGAGAACCCTGCCTGCCAAAGCAGGAGACTCAGGAGATGCTGGTTTGATCCCTGAGTCAGGAAGATCCCCTGGAGAAGGGCATGGCAATGCATTCCAGTATTCTTGCCTGGGAAACCCCATGTACAGAGGAGCCTGGTGGGCCAATATCCACGGGATCATAGTCAGACACAACTGAAACGACTTAGCATACATTCATAGTCACTGCCAGTTGTCAAAATCATGAAGTTTAAATCTCTGAATGATGGAGATCTACTGTAGACTGTAAAAGTGTTCAATTTAAGATGATGAGAATGTTTTTTTGAAGGTATAATAATAATAGGATCTGAGACATTCATATTGACTTTTTAAAAGTAGCTAAAATGGTACTATCATACTTAAAGGCACTTTAGAAATCAGGTAATTATTCTACCTGGGAAGGACATACATTAAAAAAAAAAAAAAACAACTCACCACCTCCGGGTCATTATACTGTCCTCACAATGTGCTTACTTGAAAAAGATTATACTTAAAGGGTAAAGATTAGATTCCAAATCCTTTTCAAAGGAAAAAGATAGATGTAGTTTTTTCAGGTCACTTTTGAATTCATTAAGAGTTCAATCATCTCTATCCAATAAGGGGTCTCTGATTCAAACATCACCACATGCAGCAGTGAAACAGAGTATTTGGTGGTTATCCTTGCTCAAGCTCAAACTTTGTTTTGACATGCTCCTATTACATATTCATTTCTCTTCCTGAAAGGTATATTCTAATTACATTGCATCTTCTCTTTAGTTTGTGCATAGAAATTATAGTTTAGAAATAGAAAGTTCAAGACTAGAGATCCAAGTTTTTAACAGTTCATAAAAACAAACATTGACCAAGGACTGGATAAATATGCTCATCTCAAGGTATTAATCATGGATCTAGTGACACAATGGGTGTGAGAATGTTTGGGTATTTATTTGAAGTGCCTTCCTTCCTTGATGCAGTTTTCTTCTCAGTTATGAATATGTTCAGCTCCACTCTGTTGCACGGAGGTAAACTGTCCTCATGCCTCTGTATGCATTGCCTTCTGAAGGGGAACGAAGGACTCTGTTCTCCACTTTGCACAGATTGCATCACTGCTTGCAATGAAAGGCCCGATTTCAGTGCTCACTATGGTCGCTGCCGCACTCAGCCTAGCGTGTTGGCTCTGTTGTCTGCCCAGAGCCGTACTCTCCATAGAAAATCACCCCCCTCCTTCCATGCGTCTTGCTAGTGCCATTGCTGTGGGGCCTGGCCCTCCGCTGTGGCTGTGCAGCTGGCCAAGGCTGAAATAAAGGCTTGAGTTTCTGGCTCCAAGCCCTGGCCCCACAGGCCTGGAGGAGGAACAGCCTCTTGATCGTGCCTCATAGAGAAGGCCTTGCTTATTATTTCCTTAAAGGAGTTGGCAAGGCCATGTGTCCTGTTAAAAACCACAGACAAAAATGAAAACCTTTAAGCCTCGTCACCACTTGATGTGATGCTAACAGTAGGAGTTTACAAGCAGAGCAGGAGCCCTCTGCCCTGTCCCCTTTCTTCCCACAGAGCTGTACCCCCACGCGGGGCCGGGGAGAGGGCTGGTGGAGCTGCAAACCGAGGGCTCTGGCAGCTTTGTGGACCCCGAAGTCGAGGGCAATGGGAAAGGGAAGACCTCAGAATAGGAAAATGCTGGGTGCGGAGTCACTAGGAGCGGATCCCTCCTTCACAGGGGGCCTCGGCGGCGGAGGCACCTGAAGGAGTCGTCCGCCTGAGAACTGAGATAGATAAGAGTCCGGGGGATGAGCACTCTGGAGCTGGCAATGGGAATGTGTGACGAGCCCCTGCCCAGGGGCCTGCGTCCTCGACTGCAGCCCCGCTCAGAGGCTGCACGTCTGCATCCGGTGCTCATGCACAGCTCTGCTCTGGGCCTGCCGGCTGCAGCCTTTGCAGGCTGCCATCGTCAGGCCTGAACACTCACACTACTCAGGACTGTCACCAGCAACCAGACTCCTCAGTAACCCTGTCCTCTTCTTCACGCTTTCATAGTCAGGTTTGTATCCTGAAAGCTGCAGTCTAATACAAAAGATCTTGAGTTTCCGTCTTATTTTTTACATTGTTTTATGTGTTTTTTACAGAATCCCTTCATTCCTTTGGGAAAGATGGCCTTTTTTTGTCAGTTACCACCAAAACAACACCTCTTTCTTTCTTTCTTTCTTTTTTTTTAAATCTTGTTGGTTAGTTATGCTCCTGGTCTCTGCCACTGATATTCTGTAAGAATAAACTCAGTGTGAACCTGCTGGGTTGAAGTGTCCAACACAGAAATGGGACCTTCCTCTTTATTTCTGAGACATAGGTTCTATCCATTCTTCTTAGTTGCAGGTAGGTTTCTTTTTCTGTTGTCAAGTTGGGCATGTATTATATGCTTCAAAAATACATATCAAATTAAGTCAACATGACTCCTTTAAAAAAAAAGAAGCCGCCATTTCAGAGTGGAGTAAAGGAAAGCTTGATGAAATACTAAGCTATACGGAAAAGTGCTGTAAGTTAGGAATCCAGAAAAGAAACAAGAATGTCCTCAGGACCTTGGTAAGAGTGAAGCACCTTATGATGCTGTCTCTAAGGAGACACAGGCAAGTTTGAACTGTCCACTGATCTTGCTTGCTTTTGTACATAAATAGGGAAGTTACAGAAAGAAAACCACATAAACTAGATAGTTGGATGTGAGGAGAGAGAAGGGTAGAGAAGGAAGCAAAGACGATGAAGGGTTTCAAGCCTCGTCTTAATTAGATGTTGACTCTGTTAGTGTTGAACTCTGACTCTGCTAACAGTCATTGCTATGCATAATGGAGATAGGAAAAGAGAACAGCAAACGAAGGCATTTGTTTGTGTACTGGAGACAGAGACTGGGCAATTGGCCAGCATGCTAGATTTTAGGTAAAACTGAGAAGTAGAGGAGGTACCCAGCAGGCAGTGTGAGGTGTGAATTCAAATTAAGAAGAACGTTCAGAGATGCTGATTTGGGTGAACATCCATATAATGAGCATCTTTATGTTGGTGAACACATACCTACACACACACTCATAACCACTGCCACTAACAGTAAAAGATGAAATGACTAAGGGGAATATCCACATAGTTCAATTTTGTTGTTGTTCAGTTGCTAAGTCATGTCTAACTCTTTGTGACCCCGTGGTCTGCAGCACACCAGGCCTCCGTGTCTCTCACCATCTCTCAGAGTTTGCCCAATTTCATGACCACTGAATTGGTGATGCCATCCAACCATCCCATCCTCTGTCACCCTCTTCTCCTCCTGCCCTCAATTTTTTCCAGCATCAGGGTCTTTTCCAATGAATGGGCTCTTTGCATTAGGTGGCCGAATACTGGAGGTTCAGCTTCACCATCAGGGGAGAGTCTCTGGACAGCAAGGAGATCAAACCCATCAATTCTGAAGGGAATCAACCCTGAATATTCATAGTCCAATTTAACTGCCATGTAAAAACCAAAAGATATACCATATATAAATAATGGTGAACATCAGAGATGCTGTTTCATAAGAATTGTACCTAATATGTAATCTACAGAAAAGGGCACTTAGATAAAGACCATAAATGTGTTTCTGATTTTGGCTTTAAGACATGTTAAAATAGGAGTCAGTTTCCAAGGAAGGACAATGTAAGTGAGGAAATATATCTTATTTGAAGGTAAACACAATCAGATAGAGAGGGGTAAAGGCAAGGGATTATATTCCAGACTGACTGTGTTTCCCTTTCTTGTAAATATATATATTGCATTGGGTTGGAAAATGCTTGAAATTCATTGGTTTAAGAGGGAAAAATAGAATTGAAAAGTACTCTTGGTCTCTTTGTAAAAGAAAATATCTTCCCTTGACGATTCTGTTACATAAGGGTAAATGTACTCTTATGTATTTCTTTCAATAAAACACACTTTTTTGTATGTTGAAGGTGTTTTAATCTTTTACCTGTGTGTTAAACTGATAGATCCAGCTTCTATCAATCTAGGTCATTGTGTCTCTGGGAAAGGTTATCTCTTGCCTCTAGGTACACACCAAAATTATGATGTTGTCTAACCAGTGAATCATTGCACCCCTTGATGTCAGGAGAACTTGTCACCTATGTCACCGAAATGTTGTCTCTGCCCTCCCTGAAATTATAAACTTTGTCCACTCTGATTGTAGGAACAGTAATTTCTCTCTCTTTAGAATTTAGATTGTTCCTCATATAGCGCAAGTGTGATTTATTTGTGTTTGTGGTACATCGTGGTGTCTTGTGTTTATAACTCTCCTTGTTTATCTCTTCTTTCTCATCAACCTATGATTTAGAGTTTTCATCAGAAAGGTCAAGTGAAATATACAGCCTAGAGAATTTCCTTACTTTCTCTCGATGGACCCACTTGCCTGTCTTCGAGAGAAGGATATGCTAGATTATACTTAGGATATGATTGCCTTTCTAGAAATGGAGGATGTAGCGAGACTAGTGATAGAAACCTCTATTTGTCACATTCTCTGGTTAACTTTCCTCTCCAGTGGGTCCTATTCGGCACAAGATTCCGCAGTGGCGCATCAGTATCTGTCCTCAGGGTTGGACCCTGTCAGTATCACACCTAAAGTTCACTAGAGACAAGATATAAACTCTTCTAAGGCTATTTATAGTTCTAAATCTCATCTTCAAAGTAAAAATGAAAAGTTTTGCCCCGTCATGGAATTTCAAGATCATTTCAATATTGTGTGCACCATAATTTTGACTTCATTGTCATAAAATTATGTTTCCAGCACCAAAATGGGCCACATAAGTGCCTGTAGAACAACTTAAAAGTTTAAATTCTGTTTCTTTCCTACTCATCCTGTTAAAATATATATATATGTATCTATCTATATATATATAGAGAGGCATATATATATTTATAAAATGGGGATCTTGTTTCTTTCTTTGATTTGTCAAAGCATGTCTCTTTCTGAGAAAATAAATATTTCCAGCTATAGAGACTTAAAATTGCTTGCTGTCATTTTTTGACTGGTCAGCTATAACAAAGAGATTCTATGTGCACAAAAATATCCTGTTTTTGTAATTTTTTATAACATGAAGGGAACAATTCAAATATATTAGTACAGATGTATTTGTTTTTAGAATAAACAGTACTTGACCCCTTGAGGGAAAAAACTAAATTGAGAGTTCTACTTCACAAAATGCATCTAAATACGTTCTAACTGGAAAAATGCTAAGTCAAAAAACATATGAAAGTCACTCAGTGGATTCCGACTCTTTGTGACACCATGAACTGTAGCCCACCAGACTCTTCTGTCAAATTTCCTAGGCGCATTGACAGTGGGTAGCTGTTCTCTTCTCCAGGGGATCTTCCCAACCCAGGGATTACCCAGACCTCCTGCATTGCAGGCAGATTCTTTAATGCCTGATTATATATATAATATTTAATCATATATGAATAAGAAGAAAAAAATATATAAATAGGTAACAGAAAGGGAGAGTTTTTTCTAAGTAGAAATGCAAAGAAAGAAAGCATAAGGGAAAAATTATATATATAAATACATAAAGCATATACAGATATTAATAAAGGCTATCATCTATATATGATAAATAGTAGACAAAACAGAAAAAATTTGGCACATGTATTCTACAATAAAGTTAATACCTGCAATATATAAAGAATTCATAGTAATAATAACAAGATGAGTAACTCTATTGAAAAATGAGCCAAAAATAAGAAGGAAATTTTTCACAGGACTAATAAATGTAGAAAGTAACAAGGCCAATTCACTAGTGTTCTGAGAAATACAAACTAAACAAGAAAAATGTAATTTTTTTGCTTGTCAAATTGGTGAGCCCTTTGTATCAAATTCACCTGCAATGACCCTGGTTCAATCCCTGGATTGGAAAGATCCATTGGAGAAGGGATAGGCTACCCACTCCAGTATTCTGGTCCCGAGAATTCCATGGACTACCTCTAAGAGTCAGACACTACTAAGCAACTTTTACTTTTCTATAACATGTTGCTTAACCAAAGAAAAAGATGCTCTATATCAACCCAGTTGGAAAGGCTAACTGGATTTGGACTTCTAGAAAAATTACATGTTAGGCTTTCCTAACATCCTTCCTTCTAGAAGAGATTTGGAAGAGCAGCCGTGTGTGTGTGTGTGTGTGTGTGTGTGTGTGTGTGTGTGTGTATGCTTATAATTTTATTCCTTCTTTCAACCTGTTTATTTTTAAACTACTCCATTGAGGTATTCTTGGTAAATAGAAAGCTATACATGCTTAATGTATATAAGTTCTTGAGTTTGGAGGTATTTTTAATAAAAGTATAAAAAAAATATAGAGAAGAATATAGTAAACCACCATATATCCATTAAATAGATTAAACATTTATCAAGATTCAAAGGCAATTTTGATCAAAAACCTTTTTAATTGTCTTTTGACCTATTCTTAGATATGACACTAGCAAATGGTAATTATCAAAAGACTTTATAATGTGCAAAAATTTGACTCTACACTTCAACCAGTAGGATATTATTCTAAAACAATTATCTAGGACTTGAATATAACCTATTTTTTAGATGTTAAGAATGATAGAAAATGGCTTACACATTTACTTTTCTTAAATGAACCTTTATACTATTTATGAAATCAGGCAGAAAATAGTCACTCTTCTTAAATTATTTGGACTTAGTCTAAACCATTAGACTCCATAAGCTCTGCTCTTTTCACCACTTCTAGAAACTAATGGGTCTTAACCCCATATGTGGATCAGCCTCAGTGATTTAATATGAACACTTGCATCCTTATGAAAGCTCTGAAGTTGTTGTTATAGTTACTCCTCTTTCCCAGATGAGGATGAGCAAATGGCCTATTGTTCACACATTGAGGTCATGCTAGCATTGGGGCATCCAGGATCCAGAGATTCTTGCTAAAGCCCTGGACGATTACTGCAGTGCTGAGATAAGAAAATGGAACTGGTTTAAGAAATGAGTCAGTAACAGCTGAATCCAGAATGATGAGTCCTGAAAACATGCCCAGTATTTATTCTGTTTTTTTTAAATGGTATTCATTTTTCTTTTTAATGTAACTTTAATATTGCTCCAGTAAAGTAAATGCCTTAGAGATATTTGTAAAGAGCCCAATGTGTAGAAAAGGTAATATTTATTCTCTTGGGTAGAACTACACTGTCCTAGCAGATGTGTTTATATATTTTTATAAGAAAATAAAGTATACGTTAAAGAAAAACCACACAAAGCAAATGTATGCCCTAATAAATTCTTACATAGCAACTACAACCAGGATGAGAAATAGAACTTGGCCACCTATCCCAGGTACCTTTCACGGACTCCTTCTCAGTCACAACCCCTCCCCCTTCCATAAGTAGTAAGTAATCATTACCTTGGTTTATAGTAAACATTTTTAATGTTTTTTTTTATCACCCAGATGTGCAGCAGAGACACTTGCGTTTTGTCTTGCCTCTTTATTTTAATCCTTTAAGTCTCTTAATCTATGGGTTCTCTCTCCATCCTTTTTCTTTTCCTTATAATTTGTCAGCATAATGCTATTTTTTAAAATCATCAATTGTAGGTGGTGACATGCTTTTCCTGCAGATAAATTCAGCCATTGAACATGAGTGGTTATTCTGTGTTCAAAGAAGCTGAAGCTAAATCACTCTTTAAACCTCAACCTATGATTCTTCCAGATCCCCCAATGTTATTTTTTCTCAGTGTTTATTTTCATGCTACTTTAGTAGTAGTAGTGTTAGCCACTCATCATGTCCAACTCTTTGCGACCCCATGGGCTATAGCCTACCAGGCTCCTCTGTCCATGGGATTCTCCAGGCAAGAATACTGGTGTGGGTTGCCATTCGTCCTGCTTTGGGGAGGGGAAATTGTTTATAAGTTAAATGTAAAGTTTGTTTTAAGAAATGAAATTGATTGAATAGGTAAAGTGGAGCTTTCTAGGTTCTGCTAGTTGCAGGTAGCCAAAGCCTACTGAACTAGAGGACAAGGGTGTAGGTGACAAAGACTTGGAAGTGTTGCAAGGAGTCCAAAGCTTGGGCTGATCGGCTATCAGTATCAAAGTGTGTCAAATAGTCATGCCTGCAGATCATCTGAGGATTTTCTGAAGATGCAGATTTTGATTTAGTAAGTTTACGGTGGGGTGAGAGATTTTGTACTTTTAATGACCTCTTAGGTGAGGTCAATACTGCTGGCCCATGGGATATTCCAGTAGAAGAGACCAGTCATCAGTTGTGGCCAACGGGGTGTTACGACTATAGAATCTCCCATTGTATTCATGTGTCAAAATATAGGGGAATAAATGTATATGCAGAAGAGTTGGAATGGCACGTGTGTAAAATAACAGGTACATGCTGCAAGACACTAGGATGGAAACCTCAGAGACATTTTGTTTTCGTAGAGCACAGGGACATGGGCTACTAGAACCTGCGGAGAAATCCTGGAGATCATTAGCCGTCCCCCTCCTGGCTCCGTGTAACATCTTTCCAATATCCCTGTATGCACCTTCTTCCCTAAGTCTGCCCTCTCATTCTATAAAATGAAGTTCCTAATAGCCATTGGACACTGCCTTGAGGGGGCTCTTACATCTATCCTATCGCTTCCCCTGTAAATAAGTAATCATTATTTAAATTTTGTGGATGAGGTAGAATGTTAATGTCATAGAACATGCTGGACTGTCCTGAGTTTATTAATTAATCCTAACTTGGTCTCCTAATTAAGCATGTATTTTTAAAAGAGGTAACACCCAGGCTTCAAAATTACCAAGCAGGTGTTTAAAAGACATCAGTAAGCATTTCTGCAATAGTCTAATTAGTGTTCTAATACATTTTACAGTGCACGGTCATCATATTTCTTCTTCATTAGTTGCTGATATATTGCATAATGCATCTTATGGAAATGTTTCAAACAAGTTTCAGAAGATATGAGTGCACCCAAGGAAAAAATGTCTGTTCCTTTAAACACCACACACACCCCAACGGCCTGTAATCTAGGCTTAATATTTATTTATATACAATAAAATAAGCTTGTAAATATTTATATTGTGCAGTTCTGTTTATTCTGTACTGAAGAAAAGTACTTTATGTAGCTAGAAGAATCAGCCACAGTCATTGGCATTTTTATGCTGACAACTACTTAGCAATTAAATGACATGCTACATTATCTCCATACCCATCCTACCCTCACGCCAACACACACCACTGCCCACCACCACACACACTTAGGACAATAAGCCATAGTCATTGTCATATTTATGCCAACAACTAGTTTGCAATTACATGACATGTTACACTCACCATCTCCACTCCCCATCCTACCACACACATACACGCACACCCACTACCCACCCACCAACACACAGTAAAAATGCTGGGTGTTGTGTAAAAATTCAGCCATAATAACATATCCTCTGTTACATGTATTCTTTTTTTTTAATGGAGATTTCACTTATATATATATAACACTGTGTAAATTTAAGGTTTACAGTGTAGTGATTTGATACACATATATTGCAAAATGATTACCACAGTAAGCTTAATTAACATTTCCATCACCTCACCTGATTACCACATATGTGCGTGTGTATGTGTGTGAGGTGAAACCATTTAAGATTTACTCTTTTAGCAGTTTTCAAGTTTTTAGTAAAGCTTTGTCAATCCTTGTCACCATGCTGTTTCTCATATCCCTAGAACTTACTCCTTTTATAACTGGGAATTTGTAGTCTTTGACAAATGTCTCCCCATTTCATCCCTCCCCTCCCAGTCCCTGACAGCCTCCATTCTACAGTTTCAATGAGCTTGTTTTCTTTAGATTCTGCATATAAGTGAGATCATAACAAGATTTGTCTGACTTATTTTATTTCACATAATGCCTTCAAGGCCCCTATATGTTGTCACAAGTAACAAGATTTCATTCTTTATTTATGGCTCAATAATATTCCATTGTCTGTATACACTCTGTTTCTTTATTCATTCATCCATCACTGGACACATAGATAGTTTCCATGTCTTGGCTGTTGTGAATACTGCTGCAGTGAACATGGGGGCTAGCACAAACCTGTATTTTTAATGGGTATGTGAGCTATATTGCACTCTCCTTAAGGAGAAATTAAAGTTTAGTTTAAATCAATTGTATTAATCCATTTTACATAAATTTGAATGTCATTTAATTTTTCTGCTAAGGTCAAGGGAGGAGTTGATAAGGAAAAAAAAATTTAGAAAAACTGCTGTAGCCCATATTGATTTAAAGAACTGAAACTGCAAATTAATTCAAACTGAAAATTCAGGAAATATTTATCTGTCAAGTTTGGGGCACTGTATTGAATACATAGGGAAGTGTTAGAATAGATTCATCCCCCTAGATTACTGAGGATGTAACATCCTTAGGATGCTTTAGTTTTCCATATATAACTTCAATTAAAAATTGGTTGAAAATAAGCACATGTATTATTGCATCTTCTGCCCAGTGATATGGTAGCTGCAGGTGTGGCAGTATGAATAGATCAGTAACATCATCAAGGACTTGGGTTGTTCCATTGTCTTTTCTTTCATGATGGCCTATTATTATAACTGTAAATTCTGTTCTGTGATACAGATTAAGTCAGTTGTAAAAACCTGAATAGTCACAAGTTTACTTGTCAAATATAAGTAAAGGTTGTGAGTTTTGACTTCTGTTGGTTGCTCTCATATTTGCTGCTACTCCCCAGATACTGTAGTAAAGACAGGAATACTGCACCTTTCCTAGTGCCTCTTTCTTAGCAAAAAAAAAAAAAAACCTTTCCCCAAGCCCCACCGCCTCCCCTCACATTACCTCAAGCAGAAGTGAGAGCACAAAAGATCACAAATCTTCTACATCAATCATTAGCAAAGAGAATGAAATTCCCAAAATGGAATTAAATCATCTCAGGTGTGCTCTCTGCTTGTAGTAGCTTTTAATTTTGGGTTTGTAAACTTAGTGAGTTGAATTGACAGGTTTACACACACAAAAACTATATAATGAACGTGTTTGAGAATTTGCCAAGTTCTGCAATACATGGTTTATATTTATCATCCAAAGAAATAATGGTCAATAAAAATAGCAAATGTTTTAGAAGATTCAGAGGGAAAGTGTATGAAAAGAAATAGATAATATAAGCAATAAAAATGAAAAACATCTAAATCGTATATATATTTTTCATTTTTTAGTTTGCCCATTGCGCAGCTCATGAAAGGAAGTGCTCACATGCTTAAACTGTTAAAATTTTGATATACTTTCCTTTTTTTGAAGTATTTAATTCCAAATTTTTATTTGGCTTAATGTTTTAATTACAATATTTTGACATAAAAGTAAAATCAAGTGAAACAAAAGTTTTAGTTTCTCTAAAAACCCATTAGAGAAAAAAGGAAATTAATTTTACTGGAAACCTGGGGTTATTTTTCAAGAGCTGATATTTTATTTTTAAACTTCCTTGCAACTGATTTTAGCTATGTCTCATAATGGTCATTGATGTTCCTGTGAGAGGAAAAATTGAAAAATTAGTGAATTTTCAAATTGGAAATAGTAAAAATTCCAAAATTGTTAGGATTTAAAATATGGCCAAAGGTTTTAATTTTTAAAATATTTTTAATGTATTATAGCACACTTAATGTACACGGATTATCAGCTACAGTTCATTTCAATTCACTTGCCACAAAATGAGCCCTTTCATGTAACAAGCACCTAGAATAGCATCACCTATTAGTGATCTTGCTTCCAGAATACTTCTACCAGTTTATGTCAGCTTGCTGATGTATAGCCTTTGGCTTAAACTGTCATCTTTTCCAAATGAGCTACAGTTTTCATTCAGTAAAACTAAAGGAGAATAATTAATTCCACCAAAAAAAAAATAGTACACAGTAAATTCTAAAGGAGAATTTTAAAAACCTTTCCCTGAAATTATGCTTTTCACATTGTACTTGTGAAGACATACACCCAACACATACCTAAAACCTAAATTGTCCAATAATAAACTGTTTTTTTAACCTCAGCAAGCCTGCCTCCTCTCTCGAATTTCTCAACTATATCTCTCTATTTCCTGAGGTAGACGCTTCGGACAAGCATAATCTCTTGTCCTGTGACTCCTTTAAACTTTACACTTAAACAGCCCCAGTTTCTTTTGGGAAATTTCTTTCAAGTCTGTCCACTGTTCTCTGCACCTTGTATCACTGCCTTCATTCAAGGGTTTTTTCCCACCTTACGCAGATTTACCTAAGTTCATTGTCTTTTATTCTTGCCGTGACTTTGTCTCTACTTCAGTGTCTTTTCCATAATATTGTTAAGAATAGTATTATATTATTTGAAGAATTGGAGTGCTTAGTGGTAGGTGAATAGGCTATGCTGGAGGGGCCCAAGCTGGAGATATAGTGGGTGATGACATTGTATGTCTCTGTTCATCACAGTGCATGATCTGCGATCTCATTTCACTCAGTATATTATACATTTCCTTATTATTAGCTGAATGCATTCTCCATGCCCTGCAACACACCCCTTTCCTGCCCACCACCCCCGACCTCTCATTTTCTGTTCTACTCCTATGTACTGTCTCTGTCAACACTAGGTTTGTCATGACATGTGTTTTTCAAATCAATTATGCTTTTGCTATTGTTATTGATATTCCCTCTGTTATTGACATGGCTCACTTGTTCATTATTTTTCAGGATCTGCTGAAATGTTACCTTGAGAAAAAGGACTTCTCAAAATAAATGATGTTTTTAAATTAATTTTTCTTGAAGTATAGTTGTTTTATAATATTGTGTTAGTTTCTGTTTTACTGATAAAGCCACTATGGAGAACAATATGGAGTTTCCTTAGAGAACTAAAAATAGAACTACCATATGACCCAGTAATCCCACTACTGGCCATATATCTGGAAAAAAAAACATAATTCAAAATATACATGCACCCCAGTGTTCATAGCAGCACTATTTACAGCAGTCAGGACATGGAAGCAACCTAAATATCCATCAACAGAGGAATGCATAAAGAAAATATGGTACATATATGCAATGGAATATTACCCAGCAGTAAAAAGTAATGAAACTAGCTCATTTGTAGAGATGTAGATGGACCTTGAGAGTGTCAAATGATCTTATATTAAATAGGTCTTTGGTCCCCTTCACTCCTATTCATTTTGTATTCTTAGCTGTCGTAAGCAAGTACCTGGTATATTATGTCTGCTGTCTATTTTCTCCTTCCCATTGAAAACAGAGGCTTTGCTGTGTTACATACACTGGTATATTTCTAAGCACTTTTAAAAGGTATTATCACATAGTAGTTTTCAATACGTGTTAATCATGTGTATGAATCTATGAATGTATTGCGACCTGATGCTAGGATGAGACAACAGGTGCTTGCATTACAGTGTTGCTTACAAGTAGGTGAGGAGATAAAAGGCAGAATAGATGAACAAAGTTCTCATATTCTAACTAGATATTTAATAGTGTCTCACATTGATAAATCTAGGAAAATCAATGTAAGTGTACTAATTAGGATTTGGAGGTGATCATTAAAAGACCTAATATCAAATGTTTATAAGTAGTTGATTCTGTTTTGGGGGATAGGGTGGGGAATATAGTAGAGCTGGTCATGATGGCTTCATTTCTAATGCTTTGACTTCGTAATATGTGAGTAGTTTTGATGTTACTTTTTAGTCTGAGTGTTCTCCAAGATTCATATATACACCTTTTCTCTTCTCACCATCATGATCCATTTGCAAAAAATAATATATCAAAAATATGGGGAAGGCAAAGACATTACTTAAAATATCTAAAAGACTCCACATTACAAAGAATTGTAGTTCCTCAATCATGTCTGACTCTTTGCAACCCCATGGACTATAGCTGACCAGTCTCCTTTGTCCATGGAATTCTCCAGGTAAGAATACTGGAGCCATTCCCTTCTCCAGGGTATCTTGAATGACCCATGGATTGAACCCAGGTCTCTTGCAATGAAGGCAGATTCTTTACTGCCTGAGATACAATACATAAAAAATATGGGGAAGACAAAGACATTACTTGAAATATCTAAAAGATTCCACATTACAAAGGGAGAGAACAAAATTCTTAAAGGAAAAAAGGGAAACTTTTTATGTATCTGTCTTAGTAACCATCACAGAGTACACTGGTAGAATAAATGAACACAAATTCAAACTAAATTGGTAAGGTAGTTTTGAATTATCCATGGTAAGACTTTGGCATTGAGTGGAGTGCCTGGCATAGTTCCAGCTAATTCAGTTTTTCAGTCTCTTCCTTTATAAGCCTCTGCAGTGTCTATAAAGCACTTTGCAAAGATAACTTTTAAATAATCCCAATTATTTAAGATTATATCCCCAGACATAATCTTGTCAATGTGCATTAACAATTCAGAAAGCTATAGCTATGTTGAGGGAAAAAGTTATATAGAAATAGAAACTGAGGTTCATGAAATCAGAAACTTGAAGACAGGGTCTAGTGAGAGTACCAGTGGTGCAGAAGATAATAAAGCAGTTTAGTAGATGAGGCATGACAATCAGTTTTTTGAAATTGTTTGGAATGGATCCCTGGGTTTGACAACTTGTTAAAAACAGGCTGGGGAACAATAGAGCTAATATTTGGTCTTGAGACTTACCATTCCAGGAAGCTAAGGTAGATAAGTAAAAGCATGATACCACATAGAAATGTCACTCAGTGAAAACTAGAACTGAAAGAGCCATTTCTTTTGATGTGTGTTAGGCACTAAAGAGTAACACTTTTTGTTCAATGTGCAACACATTATTGAATGATGTCAAACAGTGTAATATCAGAGTCGAATGCCAGCAAACCTCCTGACAGGCTTTCGATTATCGGAGGAGAAATGCAAGTCCATATATGATGTGTAGCACATCTTTTAAGAAAAGAGCCACGTTGGCTGACACTAAAATATGCTTGTGCAGTGGGCAAGTGGGAAAACAATACAGAATAATGAGTGTGACATATGGAGAATCAGTTTGCTTTGTGAACATATTTGAGAGGAAAGTGTAACTTGTTGGATATGCAAAACTATGACTTCTTACCCTCTCTCTCTCTCAAAACGGCAGAAGTGTACAACACTCTTAATGGGAACATTGTGGCGTATAAACAGAGTAAAACTGAAAAGGCAGTCTCACATAGTTGATAATAGTTTAATGTGTGGACATTAGTTTTGTGTTGACATTTGGAACATCCCATATACAATTAGTTGTGTGTGAGTTTCAATTTGTGCTTGTCTGAAATGTTGTTGACTCTGTAAAGTAAGCTGATTGACCTATTTATCAACTAGGTGTAGGAAAGCTATTGTGCTTTATGACCTCTGAAATTATGTCCATCCATGTTAATGAACCATGAAGGAGGGTTTAAAAACCCCTTAAAGTAGCACTGCATTGCACACCTGATTGTTCCTAAATGACAAGGCCTGTTCTGCAATAAATGACCAAGACCCCAAATACTGAAAATTCCTTTTTAGCACACTGGCTAAAATAGCTTGAAGATATACTTTCGCTGTCGAAACACCCAAGTGAATATCCGAAGCTCATTACTTTATAACTTAATCTTACCAGATATTTAGGAGTGCATGTTTTCAGAGTTGTAGATCACCTGGTTCAAGCCTGGTGAAATTAAGACTTTTGCAAAATTAAGAATCAGTTGAGTATGATTAATTTCGAAAAGGTGGGACAGACTTAAAGGTGAGAGTGAATGGTACATCGTATCATGCTGCTTCTGTTTTTCTTACTCATATCCTTTTAGGCATCAGATGAGGCTGGGAACTTCAAGACTCTTAGCTCTTTGGGCCCCACACTGAGCTTTCCATCTCCCATGAGATATTTTACGTTCAGGATCTTTGAAACCTGGAGGTGCAAAGAGAGTAGTAATGAAAGAAGGTTTGTATCAAGTTCCTAGCCAAAATGTCCCCTAAGTTTTATGAGAGTCTTATCAGAGTATGAATAGCCCATGACTCTACTGCCCACCTGGGAAGGCTCACCTGGTCTGTTCAACCTAGTAGACATCTTTTTCTCCCCTCATCAGTACAAAAGATTCATGCTTTCACTTTCAAAATCCAGAAAAATAAATGAATAAAAAATAAAAATGCAAAAACAAGGATGTACTGACAGTTTTCCTCTTACAGAAAAAAATGTTAGTGTAGCAACCCAGGCCTTGACCTCCCACTCCCAATCCCTGGAGTTGGCATTAAAAGCTCAGGTTCCTAATCTGTGACCTGTTCCCCTTGTTTACCGTGTATTGAGCCGGGATTGATACTGTGACCCATGTTAGGTGAATGAGAGACTCCTATTAATGTTTGAATTCAGAGACACTCGCCTGCATTTTCTAGTTGCTTAATGTGAGACTGTGTGAACGTGGGTAAAGTGGGATGTTCAGTTTCTGCCATACACACCCAGAAGCAAAGAAAACTAGTCTGAGAGGAGAAAGAGATAGGTGTTCAAAGGAACAGAAAATACTGTCTAAAAAGTCCTGAGGAAAAAGAGATTCCATGCACGTTACCATCACTCTAGTTTCCACTGCCATCTCTCCTGAATCCCGATTCTACTTCCACCCTTGACTGCATTTACAGACCCTTGGATCCTCATGATAAATTCACGTTTTATGCTCAAGCAAATGTAATAGATTTCTCCTTGCAATCACAACAGTCTTTGCAAAGAAATTCCCATCATCCTTTTATTCAGCAATAACCAAAAACATCTCTCTATATATTAAAATATAACTATAGAGTTGTATTATACATATAATATACATAATGTTTAGTGCCTTGCTCCATTTTATATACTGTAAATATTTTTCATGGTATACATTGCTCTATGAAAACATTTTAAATGGCTTCAGAATATTCCATTGTTTAAGTAATAATTGATTTACCCACTTTTCTTTTAGATATTTAATTGCATTCCAATTTTTTACTATTCTAAACTGCATTGAAATATAACAAGCTGATCACATTCAGCCATTTAGGAAATAGTTTAAAAATTAACCTTGCTGTTTGAAAGAGCGTAAGAACTTTTAAACCTTGGCAACATGCTGTCACATGTTTTAGAAAAATTGTACAATCCCAACAACCCTATTTTTATTTGTTGGGAAGGGGACCCGATACAAGAGAGATCAATAAAAAAATGGCGCTCTAACTATATGAAGGGGATTCAGTTTGAGCTTACAGATTAAAAAATAGCTCAGTATGGAAAGTATAATATGAATACAATCAAAAGATAGCTACAAATAGGACAAGGACTGGCAGTAGAAAAGAAAAAAAAAAGATGTTGACTTAACTCAGATTTGAATCCCAGCTCAGCACGTTATCACTGTACCCCTGCCTCTCAACTGGAAAGTAATATTAATTGTGCCTACCTGAAAAAGTCATTGTGGAGATTTAATGAGAGAAGTATGCAATATACCTAGTACTGAGACTGGGCCATTGTTAAAGTTCAATTTTAGAGCAGTTGACTTTCGGATATATGACTGCTATTTTGTTTAGGGATTTATATCTTTTTTAATAATTCCTGGGCTTTAGAACTCAACTGATTACTTCAATTCCAGTTTGTTTCATCATCCCTACGTTTAATTACACATGGAAATTTTGTTAAGGATAAAGAATTAAGTGGCTTAATAGGGACCCTCTCCAGAGGCTCACCAAGATCTTAATGAAAGTGGAGGCCTCCAGTTAGCTGGTTAGGGTTTGGTCTTAAACGAAGACCTTTTGTGCATTTATTCTCTGAGCAGTGTCAGGCATCATTTACTGAGTGTTTGCTCTCTTAAAAATTGTATTAGTTTTGAGGCTTATGAGCAAGTATCTGGCTTGGTTTTGCTACATTAGTTACTTTATCATATAATGGTTTGGTTGTCCATATGTATTTTTTTTTCCTCCAAGTTTTTGCTAACTTTCAGTGATTTATTTTCAGTAATAATAACTTATTATAGTAACTGTGAAAATATAACCTCTGGGTTTTGAATATGAGGTGGCAGGAATAAAAGTATTCTTTAGAAATCTTAGATGTTATTTGTTGGGTTACATGTGTGTGTTTGGACAATTCTCAAACCTCAGAAAATAATGACACTCTGATTGGCGTAGGCTAAGCTCACATGATCCACTTTTGAGCTAAGTGAGAAGAGAGTTAGTCACTGAGAGAAAAATCTAGGTACATTTATCAGAAGAAAGTTGGATTAATGCTGGATAGGAAAAGCATATGCCTTGAGTTAATGCTACCTGGATACCCAGAATGACCCTGATTCATCTATTTTTAGAAGACTATTCTTTATTTGATTTTGAGAATTATCCTATTTTCTTCCAACTGACTTGTGTGCGTGTATATGAGTACGTGTGTGTGTGTGTGTGTGTGTATACATGCTCATGTGCTTATTAGATGAAATCTCTTTGTGTGGCCTGCAGTTAAGAAAGTCATATGAATTTGCTTTCTTTCTGGTGATCCTTTTTATTTTTAAATTCTTCCTTATGATCAGCAACCCTCATTTTTGCTCTTCACCCAGATTTCAACCAGAAACCAAAGGCAACAGGAAGATCTGATACTATACACAAGAACCCATCAAAATGGCCTGTCGTACTATATGTGTTCTTTGGTTTTTCAAAATTGCGATTCAGTATTTAAAACACAAGTGTCCTATCTAGCTCATCTCTAATTTCCTGTGTGTAACTTTTGAGTTTTAAATTTTAGAGCATCTGAAGCTTTTTTTTCTATCACTGTCAGGTTACTATTCTGACTTTGTAAGTCAAGTGCAGGATATTTAAAACTATCTGAAGTTGTTGATTTAAATCCTATTTCAAAAATAATAATTGAGGTGAGAAAATTCTCAGCTACAAAAAGATTGTATCTTGTGATTTCTAAAATTCTGTTTCAAACACTAACCTAAAAATGCATTTATCAGAAGGTAACAGAACACTACCTAGTGTGAAAAATGTGGTGTTTTGTTACTATGGTTTGGGGCCAATAATGCTCTGTTAAGTTCTAGGCTTTATATCCTTCTCATAGTGTGGCCAGCTCTCCTGAGAATCAATTATCAAATGACTTTCAGCTTATTTTGAAACAATAATTAAACAGACATTTTCAACCTTAAAGACAGATTTAACTTTGTGTTGCTTTTGTCTCATAATTTTGTTGAAATACCCCTTTTGCTGGGTGAGTTGTTTAACTTGAAAAACCAGTACCATCAGTATAATCCTCGGAATCTAATAAAGATTGCATCAGTGTAAAATTGTCATCCTTAGGCAGAAAGAGAACCAATTCAATTATGATGTTGGTTGAAAAATTGAAAGGCTTTTTACCTTGAGGGTGGAAAAGTTGTAGTACATATTAAAATGGTTAGTACAAAATTCGTGCATCTAGGCTAACAAATGCTAATATGTTCTTTTGTTACCCTCTAATTTATATGATTCATGTAAGCCTCCAGCCAGTGAAACTTGTACTAAATTTCATGTGCATTAAAAAATAGCAAAGCAATGAATTGTAAAGTTATTAACATTCGTGTCTACTTGCATTATTAAGCCATACACATCAAATCTGGTAGTACAAGGAGGGTAATGTCATAATGAAGTACAACAGCATTTAATCAGAAGAATTTCTAAAGGTCGTCAAAGCATCCTATGTTACCCATTCATGCATAACTGCAATCTGAAACAAATATCCAGTATAACATAATAAGGATTAGTTTAATAACTGTCCTATGGCCCGTTTCTGTTAATGAAGGGATTTACCATTGTAATGTTGGGAGATAAAACAGATTCTAGTTGCAAATCATATGTGCTGCTCCCTAAATAAATTCTAGATTAACAAGGAGATAAGAGAGCACAAACACAAAGGAGATTGATCTGCTTATTTACCTTCTACCCATGAGTAGATGCCTGCCTAGCCCAACCAAAGAGCTATTTCATCATTTGGGGGAGCCGCAGGCTGCACAATTTAAGTGTCCAATAATTTATTAATATTTTCCAACTTGTAATGGTGTTTTACGTGCTTCAGGACAGCTATTCACATTTTCATACTTAACAACTGCAAACATTTGACCCCTCTAAATATTTTACATGAACATTCCGTGGAAGGACTAAAATGATTTCTCACTTTGTTAGGAGGCTTTAGTGGGAAAAATAACAAAGTCAATGCCCATATAACTGCTTGGTTCTAGGTATAGTCATATGTCTAATTTTTATATTCAGAGATTTTTCCTATGGCTTTAAAGGCAGTTATAGTTTGCGCAGTTGAAAACCCCAACAGAGAAATGGAACACAGTTTAAGATGGTTACCATGGATTTGTGGCTGCAACTGCTGTTTATGGCAGCTGTCACTTTTTACCGCGGCCCTTCACACTTGACTTTGACCCTGCAGTCATAGCCAGAGAAAGCCTCCTTCGCTCATTTATAGACTCATGCCTGGCTAGACTGTCTCTACTATTTCTGGGGGCTGGTGCCGCAGTGTGATGAATATCTGGGCTCCAGAATTTTTTTTAAAGGCTTTGATTTACTTCTCCTGCTTCCTGTTCACCCGCTGCCCCAATCCCCAAAATATTTGCCCTGTTTTACTGATAAGACTGGCTCATGTGTATGTATTACCCTTTTCCCAGATGTAAATCAGAAGAGTGAAATTCTTAGCTTATGTTACTTAAAGACTATAAAATGTCTGCTTAAATAAGCTTACAACTGGACGGCTGAATATATAAAATTTGATATCCAAATCCATGTTTTCTGTTAAATAAGGCTATTTTTAATTGTTAGTATTTCCTCTATGCAATATATGTTTGTTATTTAGTTATTCTGTTCAGTAATGAATGCATTACGTCATTAGCATTGTAAAATTTTTTTCAAAATATAATACACGTACAGAAGAGTATACATATCATAAATGAGGAACACAATGCGTCTTCTCAAAGTAAAAGTATCCATGTAATCAAAAGCTATAGTTTTTTTAAAAAGAACATCATTGGTATCCTTAAAAGCCCTGACTTGAATAGCTTAGATTGGTTTGCCTCTTATTCTACTTCATGTACGTGGATTCATTTGGTACATACTCTTTTGTGTCTGATTTATTTTACAGACCTCATATGGAAGATTCATCCATGATGTGTGTAGTTGTAAGCCCTTTATTCTCCTTGCTGTATAACATTCCGTTACATGAGTCGACCACAGATTATATAGGCATTTTAGTACTGAAGGACATTTTGCTATTTTATAGTATGGCAGTGTTATGAATGATGCTGCCGTAGGCCTTTGAGGATCCTTTTGTTAAATGTACTAACACGTGGATGTAATGGGTTTAAACTGAAAAGTGGAATTGCTGGGTCATGGGCTATGTAGTAGATGAAAAAGCAGAGATCATTTTCACAGAAGGAGCTGGACTAAGTCCCCTTAAGCAGTGTGATATGTGAACTCAAATAAAATGGCAACTGGGAAAACATCAAAGTAGATATTAGTTGCATTATTAATTAAATTTTATTGCTTTAATTGAGACTGGTGAAAACTAGGACTAGAATTAGACTGACTGGGTTTAAATCTTGGCACCATGAATTTCCAAAAGTTATTGATCACACTGTGCTTCATTTTCCTTATTTACAAAATGGGGGCAATTGCAGTTTACCTTGTGAGTATGTCATGGAATTAAATCTGATAATGCATGTAAATTGCTGGAAATAATTCCCAAGTTATTAAAAATGTGAATTTCAAAAGATTGTTTCCCAGAACTTCAAACTCAAAAGGAAATGGAGCTTAGTTATAATAACTATACTTATGATGTGATATAGTCTAATTACCAGATTCTCTGAGAAAGGCTAGAATTACAAGTGAGTTTATCAGGTACCATAGGAATGAGTAAAATCATACCTTTTGTCTTTTCGATTAAATCTAAATATGGCCTATGTATGTGACCTCCTTTATGCACCTTGGAAATCTTTTCCTCCTCCAAGAAGTCCCTGTTAAGCCCCAAACTCCCATCCTCACTTCCTCTTCTCCTCCCTACATAATCTGTAACTTGTATTCAGTCTATTGTTATTCTTATCTCACTGTATTGCTGTTATTTATAGTTAAATTTGCTTCCTCTTTTCTTCTATGATCATGCAGACTGCAGGATACAAAGTTCAAAGTAGAATGGGTATTTAATAAGCTTGAACTGAATTAAAAAGGTAACAGAACTTTTCAATAGCCAGTAGCTTGATCTTTCTTTACATTGTATTGCTGGTGGAATTATTGACTCTAATACTGCTATTAAGTCATCACTATTAAGGAACTTAGGTTTGTTTTCCAAAACTTTTGCATATATTGCTCAATAAAAGTTATATATTTAATGGTTGATTATAGTTGAAATAATG
The DNA here is from genome assembly GCF_023699985.2 of Odocoileus virginianus. Lineage (NCBI taxonomy): Eukaryota > Metazoa > Chordata > Mammalia > Artiodactyla > Cervidae > Odocoileus > Odocoileus virginianus. The sequence goes on from NC_069699.1 coordinate 24,789,649, forward strand.
CTATGTATTTCAGTTGCATATCTCACTTAGAGTTGTGTAGATTGATTATAGATATAACCTGTAGTTATGAAGTGAAAAATGTGTTTCAACATAGAAATGATTGCCTTCACGTTGAATGTCTAAGACTTATTTATAACCAAGTTCTCATTGACTGTATGCAACAGAAAATAATATTTAATTGAATGGAATTTGGACACAACTTATATAATTTAGTGTTTCCTGTTTTTTGGTTAGTTTTGCTTTTTATACCACTCTTTTCAACCTGAGCATCTTAATATAAAACTAGACCATGAAAAAAAAAAAAAACAGACCATGATAAACTGTTTTCCTTACTAATTCTGAATTACTATAGAAGTAGAAGTCCTGCTAACAGTTCTTAATTAGATTAAATCACCTCTGACACATGGTAGATTTCATATAATGAAAATATTGAAAACAATACAATATCTAAACTGATCACAGTAAAGTGAACTTTGGAAAATAAGCCAGCAAGATTGTTTCTAACATGTCGTAATACTTACATTATGAATTACAGATATACTTTTATTATGATTCTAGCTAGGCTGGGAACAACTGAATCCCCTTCCTTCAAAGGGGGAGAGAATAAAAAATCTATTTTAGTAACTGTACATTTTGTATAATTTTAAGGGATTCTTTAAAAATTTATTTTATTTTATTTATCTTTTTATTGAAGTATACTTGATTTGCATTGTTGTATTAAGCAACTCTTAAATGTTACTCAAAAGCAACAAACACATGCAGTTCCTTATTTACAGTACAGCTGAAGGTTGAACTTAAAATAATCAAATTTGAATGTACATAATTGTTAGTGCATCACCTAAGGTATTATGTTTGAATGGAGCAAAAGCCCCCTTGTTGTCCTCAAAGAACAGAATCTATGTAATGGCCAGTAGCCATTAAAAAGAAATGCCAGTCACCTGGTTTGTTTCATTTTTGCTGAAGAGCTCACATGTTTGAAGGTTCAGTTCTTCAGTTCAGTCCAGTCGCTCAGCCGTGTCCGACTCTTTACGACCCCATGAATCGCAGCACGCCATGCCTCCCTGTCCATCACAAACTCCCAGAGTTTACTCAAACACATGTCCATTGAGTCGGTGATGCCATCCAGGCATCTCATCCTCTGTCGTCCCCTTCTCCTCCTGCCCCCAATCCCTCCCAGCATCAGGGTCTTTTCCAATGAGTCAGCTCTTTGCATCAGGTGGCCAAGGTATTGGAGTTTCAGCTTCAGCATCAGTCCTTCCAAAGAACACCCAGGACTGACCTCCTTTAGAATGGACTGGTTGGATCCCCTTGCAGTCCAAAGGACTCTCAAGAAGCTTCTCCAACACCACAGTTCAAAAGCATCAGTTTTTCGGTGCTCAGCTTTCTTCACAGTCCAACTCTCGCATAATGCTATCCATTAAGATCCGTTGATCAACCTATAAGCTGTTACAGAGTGAATTCAGAAAGAGAAAGACAAATATCGTGTATTAATGCATATATATGGAATCTAGAAAAAATGGTACCGATGAACCTATTTGCAGGGCAGGAACAGAGACACAGATATAGAGGAAAGACTTGTGGACACAATGGGGGAAGGAGAGGGTGGGATGAATTGAAAGACTAGCACTGAAATATATGCATTATCATGGGTAAAATAGGTAGCTAGTGGGAAGTTGCTACGTAAGATAGGAGCTCAACCTGGCACTTTGTGATAAGGGTAGAATGGGGTTGGGAGTGGAGAGAGGTTCAAGAAGGAAGGGACATATGTATACTTATGGTTGATTTACATCTGAAGCTAACACAACATTGTAAAGCAACTATCCTTTACTTCAAAATATATATTTTTAAAAAAGATGCAGTGATCAGTCTTCATATTCCTAAAAGTAGATGGGGTGATTTTTCACATGGGATTTTTTTTTTTTTTACTCTGTTTTAAAAATAACAGGGCTGGCTCTAATTTATGAAGGTATGGTGTGATCTGAGAGAAGTGGTAAGTCATGATTAAATAGTCTTTAATTTTTTGAGATGGGACTTTCCTGGCACATGTGCATTTCAGACACACTCAGCCCAAGGATGAGCATGATCAGATCTCAGTCCATTTGGGCTGACAGTATTAAAGACAACTGAACAGGCAGATTCAGCATGTTTGTGGTTTATTTGCTCTGTGGCACCGAGTATTGATTAATGACATAATAAATCTTTGAGACTACTCTCCGCCGTGAACACACCATCCTGAAATGAGAGCTACAAGCATGAGTGGAGGTGATGAGATGTATGTCAAATAAGATAAGTTGGTCTGGGCTCGTAACTGATGAATAAATGCTTTGGGGAAGTTACCTGCTTGCTTTTCCTCAACCTTACACTGTAAAAGTGTCTTTCAAAGCCATCCTCAGATGCTTTCATTAGTTTCTATTGCATTTGTTTGGATATAAAACTTTCTACCATGTCTGTATGCTCTTAGGGAACACACTCAAAAGGTGGATACTATAAATAGATGATTCTAGTCATTCAAGGACTGTTAAATTTAACTCAATTATATCTAAAGGATAGAAAGTATAGATGAAGATTTAGGAAGATTTGCACTGAAAACTGGCTTCTGTCTCTTACTAGTTGTGTGACTCTGAACTAAACCTTGGTTTGCCTACAAAATCTGCTTCTGCCACAGTGTGGCAGCTAGAGTAATTGTTATAATGTGTGTAAGGCATATAGTATAGTGCCTCATGCATGATAAAGATTCAGTACATAGGGGATACATTTCACCCTTCTCAATAAAGGTCACGGTTTCTCCCACCAACATTCATTCATTTAGCCATCATTAATGAAATCTCTCTAATATGTCAAGCACTGAGGTAGCTTTTAATATCAGATAAAAGTTTTGATGGGATAGCAGGAGTGGGAAAACCCTTTATTTTAGGCTCTAATATTCTAAACATGCTATACTTATTGAATAATACAGCCAATTAGAAAATACAGTGTTTATAGAAGGGCATGAGGCCAAGTAGTTGGTACTTTAAAAAGTGATATAAGAGCTACTCCAAGCCCTCAAAAAACATAAAGCTAGATCAGAAGTTCTAAATCAGAGATAATATCCCCCCTGGGGTGTGTAGCAATGTTTGGTGACATTCTGGTTGTTAGACAAAGAAAGGAATGTATGGCATATAGTGACTTGGAATGTGACTAAACATTCTACAATGCAAAGGAGAGCCACCATCACCAAAAATTAACCATCCCCAAATGTCAGTAGTGCCTCGATAGAGTAACCCTGTGCTCCATGAAGCAGGAAAGCGAGCACATGCAGAATCAAGTCACAAAATACATTACCAGCAGCTATTTACAAAAGTACAGGCAACATTTGGCTATAATCATAGTAGCCACCAACATTCTTCGTGCCCTTATTACCTGCCTATATGTCTTAACTCATTCTCTTAGGGGTTGTAATTATTAAATTCATCCCACAGATAAGGTAACTGAGTTCTGGGGAAACTGCATTAATTGTTGAAGTTGCAGTTAGTATGTGGTACAGTCAAAATTTGAACCTAGGAAGTCAGGATTCAGAAGCCTTCCATCTTAACCCATTATGCCAATTCTGCAAAGCATGTTGGGATCTCTCCTAATAAGAACAGGAATTTTTTGTGTTAGGTGGAAGTTGAGAATATCGACTGTAGTTTCATTGTGGCTATAAACTCTCTGAGCCTCAATACCCAGAAGGGAAGGGTCAGATTCTGTCAGTTGTACTGTCACCTTAAAGTTCTTCTTCAGTTCTAAAATAGTATTATTCTGGTATTGAGCAGATAGCACCATTTCAACAAACTTTTGAATGCGTCATATGATAAAGCAACATCTGGGTGCTTGGAAAACACAGGAAAGATATTATTCTATGTGAAATAAAAGATGATAAAATAATATTCCTGGACTCAAAGATTTTAAATACTCAATAACAGTCTAAATTCCATCAGAGGAATTTAGACAAACTTCTGTGCACATGTAAAAAAATGGTTGTAATTGATGAGGCTGCAAAATCTCATTTTCCCAATGAAAAAGTTGAAGGTCAGAGTATTTGAATGATACCACTAATAATACAGATCAGATTTTAGTACTTAATATACATTATGTTTTAAATAGTTTCCAAAGAAATTGTGCATTTATAATTATGAAATTCTTTGTACTGTAGAATTATATAAGTGATGTGAGAGGGTGGTTTTAAGTCAGTGCCTAAGGTGAAACTAAAGCTGAATTGTGTCTAGTTAAATTTACCCTTGAAAATTCCTTATATTTCCTCTCAAATATGGGATACTTGGTATAATAGTTTCCTAAGGCTCAATGTCACAAACTCAGTGGCTTAAACCAACAGATATGTATTCTTTCACAGTTCTGGAGGGTAGAAGTCCAAAATCAAGGTATTATCAGACCATGCTTCCTCCGAACATTCTAGAAAAAAACCTTTCCTTGCGTTTTCCAGGCGGCCAGCAAGCTGTGGTGTGTCTTAGGTTGCAGCTGCATCACTCTGGTCTCTGGCTGGCTTCCTATGGGCTTCCTCTCTGAGGGCATCTCTGTGAGGCTCCTCCTCTTCTTATGAGGATGCTAGTCATTGGATTTAGGTCCCACCCTCATTAGTATGACTCATCTTAACCAGTTACACTGGCAAACAGTATTTCCAAATATGTTCACCTCCTAAGGTTTCTGATGAATGAGACTTTTGTGGGGATTTCTATTCAATCCACTAGGCGTGATGGCATATATATGTATGCACACAATGCTATGAGAAAAGGGATGTTTACATGTACAGTGCTTACCCAGGAGAAAATGTTTTTGCAAAAAGTTCTCCAGCATGTTTCTTTAAACACTAGAATCAGATGCAACATAATGAGACACTTAAATTATTAGTAGCTGTAAGAACTAACCTCTATTAATGACCCCAACTCTTGCATGGGAAGCAGCGGTGCCCACACATTTTTTTCTTCTCATGCTATCTTTGGTGCATGGTTAATTCTGTTTAACTAAAATGACATTGATGTGTATTTCCCCAAGAAAAAATGATGAATCACTGTAATTATTTTACCTTTTTGTGATTTTCCTATGCATCTAAATTATCTTATTAAAATAAGTATGTCTATTTTATATCGATCAGAATGTCTTAACCTGTATTTATTTTTTTTGCATGTTTTGAAATTATTAACCCTACTGTCTATCATTGTTATAAAGTTCTGTTTTGTATATTTGACATTATCACTGTAAAAAAAAGTTTATTATAAACTCTACCAGAGTCATAGAAAATCTCACAATATTCATATACATGGCTGTTTTTTAATAGTTTGAATTCACTAAATTCCGTCAAGCCATTAAAAAAAATTGAGAAAACTTACATACACATAAGTAAGTGAAATAAGGCAATCTGAAAAGGCTTCATTCCAGTTCTATGACATTCCAGAAAAAGCAAAACTACGGAGATTATAAAAAGGTCACTGTTTACTATGGGTTGGGGATGGGCAGAGGATTGCATGCACAAAGTACAGAGCTGTGAAAATACTGTGTAAGATACTTTAAAAATGGGTTCATGTCATTATATCCCCAAAAGTGTGTACCATTAATGAATGAGCACAAAGGTAAACTATAGGGTTTGAATAATTATGATGTGTCAGTGTAAGTTCAACTGTAACAAATATACCATCTGAAGGGTGATAATGGGGGAGCCTCTGCATGTGTATAGATATATGGAAAATCTTTGTACCTTCCTTTTAATTTTGCTGTGAACCTAAAACTGCTCTAAAAAACTGAAGTCTTAAAAAACACAAAATGAAACAAATAAAAGAAGCAAGGAGTGACTCATGAAGTATTGGATTGGCCACAAGTTTCATTTGGGTTTTTCTATAAAATGTTACAGAAAAACCTGAATGAACCTTTTGGCCAACCTAATACAAGGGATTCTCTATAATTTTAATATTGAGGGTCGCATCAGTAACCAAGGAAGTTAAAATTGCTTCTTATATAACTAGGAAGTATAGAAATAAAAAATGGGGTAAAAGTTAACTTTCTGGCTGGAATTAAGAGAAGAATTGGTTTTGACTATGACCTTGTGATTGGAATTGCTTGTAGTGGTGAGAACAAGATTAATATACCATCTAAAGAAATGAATCACCTAAAATAATATTTCACTTCTGAATTTTATCATTTCATAAATCATCTCCCAAATGCCTCATTGGACTGAAATTAGGCCTAATCACTCATATCGCATGCTTATTCTTACTAGGACAAGTCAAATTAAGGCAAAGAGCCTACATGTGACAGATTTTATTTCAGTGGGCTCCAGAATCACCGTGGATGGTGACTGCAGCCATGAAATTAAAAGACGCTTGCTCCTTGGAAGGAAAGCTATGAAAAATCTAGACAGCATATTAAAAAAGCAGAGACATCACTTTGCTGACAAAAATCCTTATAGTCAAAGCTATGGTTTTTTCCAGTAATCATGTATGGATATGAGAGCTGGGCTAAGAAGGCTGAGTGCCGAGGAATTGATGCTTTTGGATTGTGGTGCTGGAGAAGACTCTTGAAAGTCCCTCAGACTGCAGGTAGATCAAGCCAGTCAATCCTAAAGGAAATCAAACCTGACTATCATTGGAAGGACTGATGTTGAAGCTCTAATACTTTGGCCACTTGATGTGAAGAGCCAACTCATTGGAAAAGACCCTGATGCTGGGAAGGATTGAAGGCAAAAGGAGAAGAGGTTGGCAGAGGATGAGATGGTTAGGTAGCATCATGGACTCAATGGACATGAATTTGAGCAAACTCTGAGAGATAGTGGCAGAAATGAGCCTGGCGTGCTGCAGTCCATGGAGTTGTAAAGTGACAGACATGACTTAACGACAGAACAACAAGAGCAGATGGCTGCTGTGTTGGAATACATGTGTATTAAGCATTTGACACAAGCTGCATAGATTATTACAACTTCAGAGTCTTATTTTTAGAACTCTCATGCTGCAAACTCTTTCAGTTGGTCATTTGTTTGAGTACATTATTGATATATGTGAAAACAGAAAAAAAATCCAAATAAGAATTTCATAACTTAGGAAGTACTGCAATTAAAGAACTTTTCTAAGGCCGAGAATGGAGAACAGATATAAACCATAACTAGTCAAGTTCGACCCGTTGAAATCCTGGCTTGACTTCAGTTGATTAATTCCATCCACATGACAGAGGAGTAACTCTTTTTGTATGTATGTGGTCAGCCCAACTCTTATTTATGAGGCAATAAAGCATCCATGGTTTTCTTAACAATACAAAGTCTTTTCATAAATCTTGATCTGGGTCTCATAATGGCCCTTATCATCTCAGCTTTTATGCAGTTCAGAAGGGATTCCTATTTCATTTTGAAGTCTGATTTAACTTCTATAGTTCCCATTTGAGCCTTTGATCGGTTTTGTTTTAAATGGTTTCCTATTTGTAAGTTTGGATTATGTTCCCTCAGACACTGAGTGAGCATATGAGTGGTTCTTCATCTCCATCCTATTTCTTCTAATTTTACACACAGTACATACTTCCTGTTATTTTGACTGTGAGTCACAGCTGTTTGAGGCTAGGGGCTATCCTTTATCTAATTCTTCCTAGGAGATAATACAATTTGGGGTGAAAAGGTACTCAGAATTAGCCTGAGTAAATAAATAGCTGGACTTTGTGTATAAAGAAAATCTAATTAACTTTTGGAAAGTTGTCTGTCTCTTTTCTGGGCTGTAGTTTCTTATTTTCCATATATATATTAGAGCTTATTTCCAGCAACCAGTCAATATCCTGTCTGAATGTGGAAATAAATGCATCACTTCCTCATCAGTAAAATGGAATCAAAATAGCATTTACTTGTTAGGGCTACTAAATGGATTAAATAATTCAGTATATGGAAAGTGCCTGTTATATTCATTCAGTTATTCTACAGATTTGAGTGAGCACCTACTGCTAGAGATACATCAGTGAAAAAAGCAGCAAAAAAATTTCAACTCTTGTGTGGTTTACGGTCTCATAAGAATATGAGTATAGTGTCCTGAGTATACAAGTGGACTTGCTACCAGGCCAGAAAAATCCAAAGTAACATTATGGAAGTCTGACTCCTGAGCACATAGAAAAGGTAGTGATGATCGCTTAAAATGACTGTATATTCAGTAAAAAATTTCACTGTAGACCCAGTTCATTCCATTATATTTTTCAGGCCAGTAAACTGTAAAAGTGACAAATATAATGACCTGCTCTCAAGTCTAAATATTCCAGTTGTGCAGTTATAGAAATGGTATTGTCATTTAAAACACCTTGTGTGGAAAGCCTTCAGGAGCTTAATTGACCACAAGATCAATATGAGGAAGCAGTATGATATGGATAGAAAAAAAGAAGTAGCTTCTTTTTAATTCTAAGGCTATTATGTGTGTATGCTTAGTTGCTCAGTCGTATTTGACTCTCTGTGACCCCGTAGACTGTAGTCTGTCAGGCTCCCCTTTCTATGGGATCCTCCAGGCAAGAATACTGGAGTGGGTTGCCATGCCCTTCTCCAGGGGATCTTCTCAACCCAGGGATGGAACCCAGGTCTCCCATATTGCATCGGATTCTTTACCGTCTGAGCCACAGGGAGGCCCAAGGCTATTATAGAAATGTACATTCCGGAACAAGTGCTGTAATACTCTGGCTCAGTTCTGCACTTAATATAGTATGACTCTTATGACTCTGAAAGAAGTATGAATAATCCAGAATGCTTCTAGTGAAGAACAATCAGTATGTATATGAATGGGTGAAGAATAATGCAGTATGGTGAAAGAGGAATTTTTAATGAAACAACAGATGTCAGATGCAGAGATTTGAGAGGAAAATAAGAACTGAAAAATCACACGGAGAAAAGGAATTTAGACAGAATTCACATCAAATGAATGAATCTAAGGAAAGGAATATTTGAACTAAATATGATTAAGAGCAGAAAGAAAGTTCACACACCTGTGACATTTATGAATTTAATGCCTATAGAAGCAATCCCTTTATTTAGCATCTATAGAAGAGTTCTCCTTTATTTTCCTGGGCTCCAAAATCATTGCAGATGGTGACTGCAGCTACAAAATTAAATGACCCTTGCTCCTTGGAAGAAAAGCTATGACAAAGCTAGACAGCATATTAAAAAGCAAAAGATGTCTGTATAGTCAAAGCCATGATTGTTCCAGTAGTCATGTATGGATATGAGAGTTAGACCATAAAGAAAGCTGAGTGCCAAAGAATTGATGCTTTCGAACTTTGGTGTTGGAGAAGACTCTTGAGAGTTCCTTGGACATTAAGGAGATCCAACCAGTCAATCCTAAAGAAAATCAGTCCTGAGTATTCTTTGGAAAGGCTGAAGCTGAAGCTCTAATACTTTGGCCACCTGATGCAAAGGACTGACTCATTGGGAAAGACCCTTATTCTGGGAAAGACTGAAGGCAGGAGGAGAAGGGGATGACAGAGGATGAGATGGTTGGATGGCATCACTGACTCGATGGACATGAGTTTGAGCAAGGCTCTGGGAGCTGGTGGTGGACTAGGAAGTCTGGCGTGTTGCAGTCCATAGGATCACAAAGAGTGGAACACTGCTGAGCCACTGAACTGAACTGAGAAGAGTTCCCACAGATAGTGAATGAAGACAGTAGCCAGCTCCAACCAGTCTGGTTTTTTATTTTGAAAGCATGTCCCCTTTTGACTTTTGTCCCATTGTTAAGATGTAGGGGCTAATTTTTTGAGCAAGTTCAGATAGACTCAAAGAATTTTAAGTTTAGAAGAAAAATAAATGTAGATAGATAGCTCAGTTGGTAAAGAATCCACCTGCATTGCAGGAGACCCTGGTCCAGTTCCTGGGTCAGGAAGATCCCCTAAAGAAGGGATAGGCTACCCACTCCAGTATTCTTGGGCATCTCCTGTGGCTCACCTGGTAAAAAATCTGCCTGCAATGGGGAGAGCTGGGTTTGATCCCTGGGTTGGGAAGATCCCCTGGAGAAGGGAAAGGCTATCGACACCAGTATTCTGGCCTGGAGAATTCCATGAGCTGGATAATCCATGGGGTTGCAAAGAGTCGGACACAACTGAGCGACTTTCACTTTCTGTCTTCATAAGAGCAGGTTTTATTATTACTACTTCTAACGAAATACTTTCTCTTGATAATCAATCAAACATAGCATTCATAAGTTGGTTGGTGAACCTTGAAATTCATTTTTCCCTTAAAAAGTAATGTCTTAAATCTTGATTAATTACCCCACAGCCTCTTTAAATCATAAAATCGATGAAGATTGAGATTAAGAGATTAAGAAAATCCTATAAAAGGGCAACCCTTTATTGAATGCTGTGTTGACATTAGCAATAGTCTCTGTAATCAATTCCACTGAATTGGAAATGACTCCCTAGTTATCTGTGTTTAGAAGGATTCTGAAGCAGATTGTTTCTTCAGTAGGGAAACAGGGCCGTGATAAGCATTGTCTGTCATTTGCACTATCATTATCTTGTTACACACATGTCACATGGCATGAAATGAAGAGAGTCATTGGTCTTGGTGGGTTATAGTTCATCCTCTCAGGTTTCTGTTTGTGCTTGACACCACACCTCATATCCAGCCTACCCTTGTGGAGGCCAGCCTATCTGATCTGTAACAAGTGAAACCCAAAACCGGATGCAGAAACCATAGCCTTGCATGGACCTAACCCCCAGATCTTGCATTTGCATAATATCCTATCCTCATACACGGCTCATAGTGGTCCTATTCTGATCAAACCCTCCCTGTTACACTTGACACATATCGCACATAAGATGGGATTCAATGTGAGAAGTTGAACCAAGTGTACAGTAAATTCTTTTGGTTAATAGTCCCTAATAAGAATAAACACTTAATGGTTCCATATATCAAATAAGTCATTGACAGGACCCAGAAGCCTTAGTAGGTTCTTGCTTCTGTCAAATGCTGAGTCAGACCTTACTGTAAAAGATCACTGTGTGACTAGAAATGGGAAATACCAACACAGCACTTCAGATGTTCTAGGTTGCTTATTTCTTGGGATTAAGTGGAAATGAAATGCTCTGGGCAGCTTTATTGCCAAGGCTTTATTTGAAGGTGCGTTTTAAGGAAATGTCTGTTACCTGTACAGTGTTAAAGGTGCCTTTATTTATTTTTTTAAAAAGGCCTCTATTTTGGGGGAAATGTGATCAGATCTCTTTGTCTTATTATTGTGACATGTGAGTAATGTTTATTATAATAAAATCTGTAAGCAGGAGCTTTTTAAAACTTCCATGAAAATAGTACCTTAATGGATTTTTTCTCTTCAAATTTCTCAATTAAGGAAATAATAGATACACTTATAAAAATATAATGTGTTTTTCTTTTGACTTCCTAATAGATATGGAGGTGACTGATTAAACAAATCTCTCTCTCTCTCTATCTCTCTTTCCCAGTGTCTAATTTGTATGCATGCAGAAAGAAAAAAAAAAATTGAGGAAAGCCCATAAATTAACAAATTAAGGCGGCTCTGTCCATTTGATAGAATGAAAAACTTTTATAAATGCAGTTCCTCTTCCTCTTCCTAAGATATTACAACGTAGAAGCATTCTCATTTCTATCTAAAGCCATTGTAAAAAAAAAATTCATAAGAAACTGCATTTCTTCTCGCCTATATGCTGCTCAATTTCTACAGCTGTTTTGAAGGGGATGCCAAAACCCATATCTGAAAAAGAGGCAAATAATGGTTTTCCTATTTCTGAAGTATGTGCATAACCCAAACTCAATTTTAACTGAGGGACAAAATGGAATTCAGAGCTCACAGTGAGTCTATTTGATGAATGCAGCAGCATTTTTACATTTTCATTGTATGCTCAATTTCCTACTTTAAAAATTTCCTAAAATTCATCAAGCATTAAGCCCTGCTGGGTAGTGACAAGGTGTGGGCACAGCAGTGTCTGTAAGACTGCCTGAGTTTCTCCCTTAGGGATGTTCCTAATTAAAAACTGGCTGAGGCCTGCAAGTGGCTTGCATTGCTGTATATAGAGATCACCATAAATTTCAAAGTTCTGCAGAGGTGAAGCTGTGGTATGCTGAAAAAGGAAAAACCTATTGCAAGTGGAGAAAAGCGAATGTGTCTCCTAGATTGACCAGGTAAAAAGGGAATTCAGAAATTTCAGATTTAATATTCTTTCTCCTCTGCTTAGAATTCAGTTTTTTCTTGATCTTTACAGTTCAATGTATTTTAAATATCAGGATGCATCAGAGTTACCTAGGAAACGTAAAAATGTACAGATTTTGTAGGGCTCCCTCCATTCATTCTTAACTGAATCCAGAATAAGTTCTGGGAATCTACTTTGATACCAATGTCTTCAGAAATTATGGCACATGGTACTGTTCGAGCACAATAAATCACAGTGCAAAACTTCCAACCTGTAATATGAAACTGTAAGGTAAAAAATACAAAAGACATCTAGTGAAGAATTAGTCCAGTGTTGTACCACAAACCCACACTCTCTGTATACTCTGCAAGCTTAGTAACCGTGAAGGAAGAAGGTCCTCATACACTTCTGTGTGTGACCAGTGCCAACTCTCTGAGAAAAATGCAGGTTATCTGGCCTCACCATTTTCCCTAGAAATCTTAACACATCTGGCCTTGAACCCAGGAATGTCTACTGTTTGCCCATACCCCACGTGGCCCTGCTGCCCGTGGTTCTCAGAGTACCCGCGCCAAAATTCTGCTGAAGAAATGTGGTCAACACATTATGGGAACCAAAGAATGTGATTACAACAGCGGTAACTTTATACAATCACAAACTGAGAAGCAGTGAATCCACATTACTCTATGAGCTACGTAGAATTTTCTCACAAAGTACATGAGCATCAGGTACTTCTGTTAGCGTCTTTTCTATCTAGTAATAATTTTGTGTCACTCTGGGTTTCTTTGTATTAATAAAAAAGGGAACCACTGGCTTTTGAATTTAAATGGTCCAGTGTTAGCTTTACCTTCAGGCATCTAATTGTGCCCATGGACTGTTTATCCCTAGTTGTTTGCTCTGCTGTCCACATGCTAACTTCTCCCTCTAATGCCAGCCTCTCTACTTTGGTGGACAGTTGGCTGCAGGAGCTCCAGTCTTACAGCCCCTTGGGTTCATATCCCGTGGGAACAGCTAGAATCTTGTCAGCTAGCTCTGCAAAATCTTGAGAGTTGCTATTGGGCAAATGGAGCTCATGTGGCTGGTGGAATGTGATTGCTTTAGCCTTGGTATATGTGTTTGTGGGATAAAAACCTCCAAGACCATACTTATTGAGAGAGTTTAAGGCTTGCCAGGAATAGGATAGATCTGGGAAGAAATCTCTGGTAAACATCCACTATGACACTGTATAGGTACAGATGCAATCAGAAATAACATACAGAGTTAGTGCCTGGAAGGTTGCCTGATGTCTGGTATTGAAAGAAGCAATCTAATATTTTGAGCTCTCTTGCTAGAAAACACAGCAAAGAGAAGTACTAGTGCAGTCAGTATTTGTGGTTTCTGATTAAACCAGTTTGTTACTTTGTTGGGATCTTTAGTTTGCACTGATGCTTCAACTCTTGGCCACTCCCCTGCATCTGGCATTAAGATCTGGCATTAAGATAAATAAATAAAGCAAAAATGCTTTGTCAGTAGAAAATGCAAGTCAGTAGAAATGGCCACTCGTGTTACATCATCTGGCTACCCAAGTGTGGTGTTTGTGCTTCCTTTTGGGAAATGCTGGTTTAAGATTGGGCTCTGAATTGGCCTCTGTCAAACCTCCCCTAGTTAAAGTTCCTGGCATCTGCTCACTCACTGTAATTTACTCTGATTACAGCCCTCTCCAATTATGGGCTTCCCGATGGCAATGTAGGAGACACAGGGGACATGAGTTTGATCCCTGGGTTGGGAAGATCCCCTGGAGAAGAAATGGCAACCCACTCCAGTATTCTTGCCTGGAGAATCCCATGGACAGAGGAGCCTTGCAGGCTAAGTCCATGGGGTCATAAAGAGTCAGACATGACTGAGCACACACGAATGCTCTCCAGTTATACTCACAGCTTTGACCGCATGGCATTAAATGTCTAGGAGCTCCATGGTTAGGAGCTAAGGGCAAAGCAGGCAACTGGCAAAACTATACAAAAATATTTATCTAACTTCAGCATTGCCTCTTCCTTCTCCATTTTGCTTACCTCTTCAAGAATTCTAGTTGCTCATATGCTTTCAGTGTCCACCCCATACTGAAAGTCTATTGATTGTTTGTCCTCTAGAAGCAGAGATCTTGGAAGAAAGCATTTTTTTCCATTTATATTCGTTTCCTCTGTGTTGACTCAGAACTTCAGAACACAACTTTCCTGGGTAATCTCTCAAATACATGGTTGATAACTCTCTGATGTAATATACTGATTCTTGATGGACTTTCTAATTGGTAATAATGTGGCCAGATTTCTTAGTCTGTGCTAGAGAAGAGGGCTTCCCTCACAGCTCAGTTGGTAAAGAATCTGCCTGCAGTGCAGGAGACCTGGGTTCAATTCCTGAGTTGGGAAGATTCCCTGGAGAAGGAAATGGCAACCCACTCCAGTATTCTTGCCTGGAGAATCCCCTGATAGAGGAGAAGAGATTTGAATTTTAATGGAGAAGTAGTCTTGACTCATTCTCTTTTATTCTAAAATGATTGAGAGAGAAGTTTAATCTTCTTCCTGAGTTGATTTTTCTTGAGCAGAGAGCTTTCCAACATCATCCTGCAGATTATACTATCTAGCGTAGAAATTCTAAATCTTTGGGAACTGAAGTCCCATTAGTCTCGCTTTAAAAGAGTCTGGAATCTTCAAAGAAATAAGCAAGAAATTTTTTTCTTTAAATATTTTAAAGTATCTGTTACTGTTCTCATTTTCAGTAAGCTTTATAAGCGTAAAGAAGCAGCAGAGTAGTTAGAAGCAGATTATGTAGCAACTTGCTTATCATTATTGTGAAAATCTAGTGTCTGGCTGGACTGTGTGAGTTGCAGCCTACGATAGAGATGCTATTGGCTAGGAAAGCCTGAGGCATCACCTGGGCTCCTGCTACTGGGAGTGAGGCCCGCACACATTTCCCAACAGGAGCCAAGGCTGTCGCTGGACCAGCCCTGATGATTCTCACTCTGATTGCCAGATCCACCTCAGCAACAACCCTCCTGGAACTTTAAAAGAGCAAGAGTTACTACTCTCTTTTATTTACTTATTTTTATTTAAAAAATTTTATTTTACTTTGGAATATACTTGATTAACAGTGCTGTGTTGTTTTCAGGTGTGCAACAAAGTGAGTCAATTCTACATATACATGTATCTGTTCTTTTTCTAATTCTTTTCCTAGGTAGATTATTTACAGAATATTGAGCAGAGTTCCCTGCACTAGGCAATAGGTCCTTGTTGGTCATGTATTTTAAATGTAACAGTTTGTACATATCAGTCCTAAACTCCAATCTGTCCCTAAGTCCTGGAAGGTACAGGAGACACCTGATGGTCACACAGCGTGGTCGTGGGTTGGGAGGGTATGGTGGGGAAGAGGGGGAGAGGGGACGAAAGAGAGAAAGAGGGCATGCCTGGGGTTCTTTCTCTTTATTGGGGGCTAATAGTGGGGTGCCTCATATTTTATGGGTTCACTCTTTATTGGTTAATTTAAAATGCAAGAGAGAGAATTGGGATAGAAAGTGGGAAAAGCGGGATCACTCAAATGGCAGTTATGTAGGACACCCACGCCTTTCTAAATGGGGAGATTTGTGAGTGTGGGTGGCCTAGTTCCGTATCTGGCTGATTTGCTAGTAAGTGTGTTGTACAGTTGGCTATACCTTTAACTGAGGTCGACTATCTTTGAAATGGACACTTCAGCAATTAAAACCTTACTGCTCGGCACTTACACACATTGGTCCACACTAGTTTTGTCCCGACAAAGTGTGGCTGCCAGGGTGCAGTTGAGAAGCACCAGAAGCTAAGCAGAGGCACACTTGCTGTGAAACTAGTGAAGCTGAGCAAAGCTGCAGGCCTCCTTGTGTACACGCCCCTCTACCAAAAGATTGTAGCAAGAGTCCAACAAAGTATACACTATGGGTTGACCATGATGTGTCCTTGTAAAATTTGCAAAAGTAGGACATTGTGATTTCAACTATTTAGGACCACTTTTGCCTACCTCTGAAACACCTTCCATCTCATTTCTTCTCCTATGAAGCAACTTTGGCCAATTATACATAAAATTCGCTGAAGGAGGTATAGTTGAGGTGTACACTTAGCTTCACTTTGGGATGTGGGGGAGGTTCCATGAAATGCATGGTTCAAAGTCACTTCTGTGTATCTGTGTGATGAAATTATGGCCAACCATCCTGGATTATGAATATGCCTCCCTGGTATTCTACTGCCAATTTCCCTGACATCTTGACCAAAAGGTGTGGGGTCAGATTTATGTCAAGATATGAATTAAATGCTGTGAAGGTTTTCTCTGAATTTTGGGCTGTTTGTGGCATATGTTAGGTTTTTTAACATTCTTAATCAGTTGTGGTTTCTTTTGTCACTCCAGATAAACATCCCCTGTTAGTTTGCATTAGCAAAAATTTTTTTAAATCATTTTGTGAAAGGCCCCAAGTTGTCCATGCTTCAAACCCTTCAATTCTGCCTTCAGGCATGAGCTCTATAGGTTGTCCTCCAACTGTGACTAGTAAGACCACTTCAGCAGGCTGCGCCCCTTGTGAGATGAGTACTGTCACTGTATTTGGTTTCTGGAATATCAGTGACTCCATCATGATGATAGTAATTCTTAGCAGAAATGTGCAGTGTCATTCACAACTTCTCCCACCACCTGCTTCAGCAAGAATGTGGCCTACAGTGATGGCTCTATGTTTTCCATTTATTTTTCCCTAAGAAGTTTTCATTTTGCTTTATTTCCTTCATCCTTAGGGCACTCCTCTTAAACTAGTCCCTTTGATATTCACTCTCTATCTTCCATGCCTTGGAACAATTTCCTCAAGATTTAATTAGCTCTCGCCTCAGTGAAGCTGTTCTTTGCTCTGGTGCCTCTGTTTGTAAACAGGAACGTCTTTCATCTTTGGCTGCCCAGAGAATTTGCTACTCAAGATCCATTTCCCCATACAGTTTATTACTTCTTGAGTTCAGAATTGTGCATACTTATGTTTTTGCTCATAGCTACCTTACCTCAGGGTGTAAGACTCAATGACATATATGGCATCTTCCACCTCAATATTGGATTTGTTGTTGGAAAAATACCCAAAAGACTTCACATCTCATCTCCAGCTTTCATTACTTTCTGGTTTCTGTAGCTCAAGGATCTTTAAAAGAGTGAGGAATTTTTCAGTCTTTCTGGATGGTTCAAATGCCATGATAAGTGTCCATTTTACCAATTACCAATCAATGTGCTTAAATATTTTTTTTATAAATAGTGAGTACTTTATTTCATCATGTTGATTCATTTGTCTTTCTTCTTATCTCTTAAAATGTTTCCAACTCTTACTTAACCATTTCAGCAACTATAAAGCTTGGGACGGTGTAATACAAAAATCTTTTATATTTGCTTTCAATAAATCTCAATCTATATTTAATGAAAACAGATTGTTTAGTTTAACTTGCTTAACATGAAGTTTCTTTTAATGTTAAGATTTATTGTTGAAGGTGATTTTAAAATAGATGTTTCTATTTTCTTTTTTGATCATGTTTACATGATCTAATTAAATTTTACTTAGTGTTTGAGGATTCTGTTGCACTTAAGGTCATTATTCTGATCCTCATCAATTCCAATTGAACAATACTTAAGAGACGGTAAATGTCAAAAGGACAGGGTCCAGAGTTGAATCTGGAAATGAGTTGGAAAGTAAAAACAAAACAAACAAAAAGAAGGATAAAAGGAAATCATATTTCTTATCTCAGTTTTTTCTAGTAAATTAATAGATGTAAGAAAACAATAACTATGAATTATTAGAAGTGTGAGTTCCAGTTAGAACTTTATTTCCATATACTAATTTTTAATACACCATGTTTGCCTTCTAAATTACCCAAAGCCTAGTACTGATATGGAACTTGTTTCTGTTTGAGCACACTAAAGGGTAAGAGGAAAAGGAAACTGAAAATATTCTGGTTGGTCTTTAACAGTCTGACTCTGATGCATGAGATCTTAACTGCTACGCTGTTCTTCCTTCCCCAAAGTATCAGTTATAAAATAATGAAAATAGCCCTGTACATTTAGGTGGTACTTTAG
The DNA here is from genome assembly GCF_023699985.2 of Odocoileus virginianus. Taxonomy (NCBI): domain Eukaryota; kingdom Metazoa; phylum Chordata; class Mammalia; order Artiodactyla; family Cervidae; genus Odocoileus; species Odocoileus virginianus. Next base: position 24,807,874 of record NC_069699.1, read on the forward strand.
GTTGTTATATAGCACCTTTACATCCAGTGTTTGATTTCATTTTTACCATGGCCCTATTGAGAAGGAGAGGAGATGAATATCCTCGAATAATTATTTCCAAAGGTAAATGCAACAATGGATTTAATGTGGTGCATTGTACAGAATTCAAGATTATAGAAAGTTATACAATACAAAGTAAATCTCTGTTTCCTGAACTTCATACATCTAATTTATTTTCCCCAGAGGCAGCAGTTGCTTCTGGGTCTTGTGTCACCTTCAGGAGCCTGCCTTTACCAGAGGTTTTCGCTGCAGCCCTCAGGCCAAATCTGATCAGCTGCGTATTTTTGTGATAAAGCTTTACTGAAACAAACCCCGCCCATCCATGTATGCATTGCCTATGGCTGCTTTTGTGCCACAGCAGAGTTGAGGAGTTAAAACAGAAAGGATCAGCCACAGAAAAAGTTAGCCAGTTTCAACTTTCAAGTAGTAAGTGCGAGACAGGGAGTTTGAACTCCCATGCCTGTCTTACTCCGAGGCTTGCATGCTGGCAGTGGGCAGTTTGTAAGCTATTTGTTGAACATGGACTGAATCAGAGAATAATGCTCATTCTGATGTGTATACCCCATCCAGGTGGAGGGGAAAGTGTCTTGTAAGTTGGTTATGGACTTGCTTTTCTAAGATGATGCTCAGGTCTTGACCACTATGGATTTTAAATGTACTCAGTCAGCTGATTTCAGCCTTTTCAGTTTGAACTCTAGCTTCCTTTTTTCAGGTTGTTGGACATTTTCCTCTGGAGAAACCCTCAGAAGTCTGCCAGCTATCCACAAAATACTTTTACCCTTCCCCCACAACCCGCTTCCTCCCCGCCCCCCCCCCAGACTCCCCCTCACCCCAGAGGGAATGGATAAATCTGATGGCTATGGCTATGAATCTGATTAGGATCATTAAATTAAAACTTCTCAGATGCTCAGAGTCTTAAATTAGATGATAAAGTAAAAAGTACACATTGCTAAAATTACCTTTGAAAATCCATTCAATTTCCCATAAAGTATGGTATACAGGCATATTATTTCCCAGTAGGGCCAACACGATAAGTTCTTCCTTTGGTGCTGTTTTGTTGGTTGAGGAATAGTGAAGATAATAGATATTTAGGAGAAATATTGCATGCAAATACTTAACCTTTTCCGTTAGAATCATTGTTAAGGTAGGGAGATGCTCACACTCTAAGTCAAGTCACTGAAATGTAAGGTCAGGAATGAGCATCTTCATTTGTTTAATTTTATGACTATTTTAGCACATGACTTACTGAGTGGAAAGAGTGAAAATGATTACTGATTCTAACTAAAATGTTTTTCTCCTTCACTTTCTCATGCTTTTCATTCTTTATTTTGTATAGGTACACTGCGTGTATGATTCAACTTTACCCACAGCTTCCTTTACAATTTTTTTTGTATTTGAAAAACTCACTGTTACACTTTTTTGTAGCCAATCAATGCTAAAAGCTCACCTAAATATTTAGGACTTCAAAGAAGGGAGGATTCTCCATGCTGAGTGCCACTTGTACTCATGGACTGTTTCAAATGTCTGGAAAAAAAAAATACAAATTCTGCTCATTTTCTAGCTTGCTTAAACTAGACAGACAGAACCCCCTTTTAGGCATAAATAAAACACAAGACATCAGAATTCCTAAAGCCTCTTTCTAGTGTCTATGGAATACAGACTTCAAATAGCATACAAACAGAATTATTTTTGAGGTCATTCTGTGACTATTAATATCATCATCTGGTATTTCAAATTCAGGGAAAACAAGCATTAGTTAAGGCACAGTGTAATATCATTCTAATGAAATTACTGATTAAATTATTTCACAATAAGGAATGCTTGCAATAATCTGCTATAGGTGAATGATGACAATATTTTCTGCATATCTCATAATCTAGGTTAAAATAACCTCTCTTGTCCAATAGTCCATGTGAAGAATAGGCTGCATTTCATTACAATGAAAAGAACTTAACATACAAGAACACTTGGAAGAGTTTCAAAACTCCCTTAGGCACATCTTTGCTAATCAGTGTGAGCAGAGTTGGAGGAATTCTGTTTGCTTTGCTAAAATAATAATTTGCTTACAAAATACTTGAGATATTGATGAATAATAAATTTAAATTATTATGAAATATGGTACATCACAATTTTCTTAGGAACAGGATTAGAAAACACCATTCTAACTTGCATGGCATTAATTTTAAAAACTTTTGACACTGTCAAAAAATTATTTTCCTCATTTTATTATAACACTTTTTACATGATCCATATTATCAAAGAAAAGAAAAATAGCTGGCTATGTTATTTTTATTCTGGGTTGAGATTTTAGTGCTTAAAATTAATGCTGCAGTTTTTTCATATATATGCAGAAAGATTTTGGTGCAAGATACTTTGGTTTTGTTAAAGAATCTGAGAAACAGGATTCATATCAAATGAGAAAAAAATATTTTTCTTTATGAGAAGGACCCTACTAAATCATACCCATGCCTGCTACTATGCATGCCTACTTCTACTACTATACAGGCCTACTAAATCAAGTTTCAGGTAACCTGGTTTCAGCTATGAATCATTTGAAGCTTGTAAAATAAATCCCCTAGGTCAACATGCAGAAATTCAGAATCAGAGTTACAAGAGTGAGAATTTTATGATAATGTCTGCCACTACAATTCTACCAGAAATATCTTTTTATGTGAATGATAGCTGTGATGAACACAACTAAAAAAGAGCTCAATAAGTACAGTTTGCTGGAGCATTAAGATGCATGGAAAAATCCCTGGACCAGCTCTTGGGAAAGTTGTGTGCTTGTTTTTGCTATAAGTGTAGCAGACACAGTGGTCATCAAATAATCCCATGTGTCTCTATATTTCCCAGTCTGCCTTGTAGTTAGATCAAGGTCACATGACTACTTCTGGTCAATGGACTATGGTCAGAAGACACATGTGTCACTTAGGAGCCAAGACAATTAGGAGATGTGCTTCCTGCCTCTCTTCTTCCCTGTCTTTGCAGCCTTAGAAGCCACAGACAGCATATATATGAGATGGAAGGAGGCTATCCAACCCTCAGTAGACTTTATGTCAGAGACAAAGGGATGTAGAAGCCACTAGGTTTTGTAGGTCCAAAACCCAGTGTGGTAGCTGATGTGGTAGCTAATACAATTATCCTCTGATACAAAGAACATAAATCATAGATTTTATTTTTATTCAATTTTTATATGAAGGTAGCTACTTGCTTATTTAAAAGATAGAATAATTCCTGCAAAAATATTTGGCAAAACTGAACGCTAGTAAATTGCTAGCCCAAAAACTTTGGGATAAGTTGGTTTAAACTATCACAGGTAAAGGAATATATCTGCACAAGTGTGATCTCACAAAGAATTTAGTACTGAATTGTCATTGTTTGGCTATTTACTTTGTATTTCTCCAGTCACAAATTAAGGCCATCATAATTTATCTAGCTTCTACTAAATGATAGGAGTATCTGTTCACTATCCTCAACATTAAAAAAAAAATCTTTAGATGTTTGAAATAAATACTTTTAATTCAATAAAAAATAATAATTTATCACCACTTTTACTTTTATCAAAATAATTCTATAGGGATATTATGTTTCTCAATCTTTTCACAGTTTGCTCTGCTGTCCTCAATCCCGGAGCTCAGAATAAAGTGCACAATTTATTAGTGATGGATTCAGTCTCAATCAGAACTTATGGTTTTGATGTTTAAGGTATATCTTCAGATCATAATTAAGACTGCTCTAAATTAATGGTTCATTTTTGGTTTGTAGCCCTGGAACAATTCAATCTGTTTCTTTAAAAAAAAAGAAGCAAAACGGAACTGGAATCTTATCTGAATTTATATTTTCCCTTTATTTTTTCAAACCTTAATTTGAAACCAGACTGTAGAGCAGGAAAATTGGTGAGAATGTGATTTGGTTTAACAGTATTTATGTAGTTATATATAGATATATGACACACACACACACATATATATGCACACATAATATGCTTACTGTTATGTATATGCATATATACTATTTTATATATATATATACACTGTTACACTTACCTCTGATGTACTAAAACAGACTCAATTTGCAACATGAAACAAACTATTCAACTTTTTATTGTCCTATGTTTAATATAAATTGCTATAAGGTGAAATGTATGCTAGCTGTGAGGAATGTGGGGGTACTAGGAAAAAATAATTAAAGACTGAGATTGTGTCTTCCAAGAGCCTGCAGTAACTGGTACAGATTTCTATACATGGAAAATGTTAAATTACAGATCATTTGATTGAGCTAAAACTGTGAAGGAGTCACTAAATGCCGCTGAAAGTTTCAGTTGTAGAGTCAGACTTCGGCTTGAGTTTTGATTTCAACACTTAGCAAAAGAGGGGGATATTGGTATATTTATTTTAAAAAGTGAGTTAAAGAGCTTAGCCATTAGCCTAGAGCAGTTACTCAATGAAAACCAATAAAGGCAATAATAACGTCTGTATCAACATTATAAGACAAAAATGGGTACATGTGTTTGTATCATTCACTAATTCAATTATTCTACCAATGTGTATTGAGCATTTGCCATGTTGAAGGCTTGCGCTGGTCTCTCTGGCCAAAGCACAGTTCTATCAGCGGGGCAGGGATGGCTACTTCCCCTCTTAAGCTGTGGTGCTCCCACTTCCATCCTGTGACATTTCTGCTAGGCTGCCTGAAGCTACACATCCTCACCTCTGTGTCCATGTGACTTGTTCTTGCCAATGGAAAACAGAGAAAGTGTGACTTCTGATCCTTTAAAGAAGCAGGTATGCTTTCTTCTTTATTTCCTTGGCATTAGCTAGTTGCAGAGGACTCTCAGGCCCTGAAAGTATGCAACCACAAGAAAGACAAAGTTTGGGTGTTTGAAGATTGACAAGGACAAAAGGCTCCTGGATTGGACTATTAGATAAACAAATCAACATTTGCTGTTTTAAGCCATTGACATTTGGGGATTAATTTGTTATAGTAGATAGTACTAATCCTTACATAATCAGGTGGAACTTGACCTAATTGAATTTAGGCTCTGAAAGAAAATACCTGTTGGAACAGCTTGCCTTATTCTTGTGAGTTGGTGGGTGTGTGTAAGCCAGTCAAGCCCTTTGGAAATTCAAGATTTCATGACCATAACAGGACAGTTTCTGCTTCCTTTTCCCTATGTCTTGCCTTTATGTTCCCACTGGTTAGAGAGACTTGAAATGAGATGAAGGCATGAATTCTGGTGTTTGACTTTATGCCTTTCCTATTTTTCACCCTCCTGTTGGTGAGCTCAGTGCCAGTCTGAGAATAGTTTGACAACTGCTTACCACTCTTGCTGTTCACTGTTCACTCTGCCATGCCATTTTGTTCTACACTGAAGCTGGTCTAAGATTTACATAAAAATTTAATTGATAGAGTATAACCAGGGAGTCTAGATTTCTGAAGACTATGAATATAAAATGACATCAAATTAACTTTTAATGTTTTACTCAAGTTATATGTTAAAACAGCCCTTACAAAGTATGTCTTATGTTTTGGTTTTAACTGATGCAAAAAAATCCTTTGAGACTATAAATGCCATTTCCAGGATGTGCCTGGCATCTGCATCCAGTCAGCTCTAAGTGCTTTGTATTGTTACAAACTCTCCTCACAGTGACTTGGCAAATGGTCCCCTGTGATTTGCCTCCATGACTTTTTATATGACTTTCATTAAACGGCCAGGTGGCATACAAAAATAAACATTGACTTCTCCTGTATCTGTGCTGGTCTTGGTGTGGTTCACTCAGACATGTGAGAGTTGTCATGAGGCTAGCTGCTCCAGATGGGGCTTGGATGGGAATACTCATTTCTGCCCCACGTCTCCCATCCCTTCCCTTGGAGCAGTGGGCCAGCCCAGGCACGTCCTTCTCTTGGCCATGGTAGGATCATGAGAGCAGAAACCCAGTCTCACAAAGAATTTTCAAACTTCTGCTTACGTCATGACAAGCTGGGCATCAAAGAAAGTCAGTGATCACATCCATACTCAATGGGTTGAGCAATATACTCATCCTGTTGTTGGGAGGACATGCACAGTTGTGTGGCAAAGGCATGTCCTTAAAAATGAAGTATTGGTGTCATTAAGGCAACTTACCATAATCACCCTGTCTTCCCATCAGAAGACAGTAATTTTCTAATTCGCACTCCCTTCTTAAACACAGGCATTTTCCATTTGAAGCTGACTTATTTTATTAATTCATTAAATAAAAAAGCCTATGTCCTTACCAGAACAGATTACATAGGAGGCAGCAAAGCAGTATTTTAAAAGGAATTTTGAGCAATAAAATTGCAGCCAATAGCAAAATTTATCTTTCAAAGAGCATATGTAAATATGTGTTCATAAATTTATTCATTCATTCAACAAATATTTGTGGCACTGATAATTTACAGAAAGTCAAAGTGCTTCAAGGAACAAAATACTAATAAGACAATATCTCTGCCTTTTACAATGAGTCATATCAGAAAAATGACCCCTCCCTGGACACATCAAATAACTCATAATAGGAGTGTATAATACTACTATTAATACTACTACTAATAATAATAATAACTCATAAGTCCAATAAGGCAATTGACTTTTTGTTTGTTTTGTATTATCTGTTCCTCATCACAACTTCCACTAAAAAAAGTGCATATTATTAGTTATGTTACTTAGTGTTAAAATACATATGCTAACAATCAATTATACTGGGTAAATGGCATTCCCCACAGGGCTGTGTTAAAATGGAAGAGGGGAATCAGATAGAAAAGGTGAGCAGCACTGTGTTTACCTGAGAAGTTGAAATGAGTCTTCTGTAGAAAACTGTAACATAATACTCCTGAGATAGCTGTCCATCAAGAAGGCCACTTCTATTGTAAACCCTTGGATGGTGTCTAGGAAACCAAATTTTAAAAGAGTTTCCACCATGCCTAGAGATAACAATGACTCACTGTGCCTAAACTGTTGATGCAAACAGTATGATATATGCAGACTATCTATTTTCCTTCAAGGAGTCTGCAATTTTGGTATGGGCTAGGCAGCAGGTGCGTATGTGACAAGCCCTCAAGAAAACTGTGAGTCCAGTGAGCTTCCCTGGGAGACAGTGTTTCTTATATGTTGTCACATTTGCTGGAGAATTGAGCATGTCTTCATGACTGCATTGGGAGCTGGTTCTTAGAGGCTTGCGTTCATTTTCCTAATATCCTGAACCCATGGCTGACTGTGCTCTGTGGCCCTTTGCTGGAGTAAATCATAGCTGAGAGTACAATTGAGTCCTGCGAGTCCTCCTAGGGACTATCAAAACTCAGTGGGATCTTGAGGACTTTTGACCAAAATGCAATCTTCTGTTCCTTTGTTCCTGGATGTCAAAGGTGACCTTGTATGACAAATGCACTCACCCTTTCCATGGAAATTTACTGAGCACTTACTATACAGTAAGTGTCCAGGCTAGATAGAATCTGAGAGTAAATCTGTGAATAAGGCCTTCGTGGTCCCTACATTCATGGAATTTGGGTTCATCAGGGATTGAAATAATAAACTAAGACAAAGACAACATTATTTTCAGCTTATCCTTCCTTTTTAAAATTTTTTCTAAAATGAAAAACATGCCCACGAGCTGTAAAATAGTAAACAAAGGACCTAATCCTTTAATAGAACACTTCACTAAAATGCAGTGCTTGGTTTCTCTGTTTTTCTTAGGAAAAAAATGGATCATGTTGTTAAGAGTAGCATATGATTTTAAAACTCAATAAAGATATAAAGATAATTGTTAGATAAGCACTGTCCAGTTATGTACAGTTATATAGGATGATATACAGTTATGTAGGATGATGCTAAAATGGTTACTGTATATTTTCTTAACAAAGTTTGCCAAAGTACTTCAAGGACTTCACTTCCAAGAGAAAATAACAGATGTCATACATGTGTTATAACTGGAAACTCTATTGCTATGAATTCTGACAGCAAGTTCAAATAATGAATTTGTAAGTGGAAACAAAACATACTGGGTATTGTAATTGATTTTTTTTAAGTGGCTTCAGCATCCTTGCAATAATTAGGTCAGATGTAGTATTTGAAATGTGTGGATTTCAAAAGGAATCAGATGAAGTGAAAATGGCAGCATTATTATCCCTTTGAAAATTAAAAAATTGCAGTGACATATTGGAAATTTAAATTCCTTGCTTCTTCAGTTTTATGCACAGTTTTTCTTGGTGCAGATCAGCCTCCAGTTTTTATTTTAAGATGTGCTTAGAACATATGAACCAGATAAAGCTAGCTTCCATCTGCACAGAAGTGGGAAGGTTTTACTGCCTGTATCGACCGCAAATATTTTCTCTTCTTATATCAACTTCTGCTGGGAGATTGAAAAAAGAAGATGGAATAGAAAAAAGTAGCATCATGATCTAATTTCGTGCAATCACTTTGAGTCTTACCAGAGAATATGTCTTATATTTTATGGACACTCATTTATCTCCTGTGCTTTGATGCTTTTGTAATCACATCATTAACAATATATGAGCAGAACAGTTCTTCAGATTTAGGTGTAACCGTGACTTGTTCATGGCTGCCAGCACATGGCAGGTGGATTGGCTTTTGTTATGAATCATTTGTGCGCATGATTTAATATATGTTTGGACCATAAGTCTGGCTTTGATTTTTAAACATTTGGCAGGTTGAGTCAATCTTGTGTGAATGTAAGTAAAATGCAGTGTGCAGTCAACATTATCTCCCTAAGCATCGCTTTTTCAGGCAGGTAATCATTTGAGGTCATGGCTGTTGTGAATTCACAATCATTTAAAATTATACTTTAGCCTGTTTTTGTTGCTCCAAATCTTGAACAGAATTGTTGAGAGAGTTTGAAAAAAAACAAAAACAAAAAACCGTTGAACTAAGAAGCAATGAAAGTGTTACATTTAGTGATAAAAGAAAATGCATTTGTCAAACAGAAGGATCTGGGTTGAAATTTCTTGACTCTTCGTATCACACATACTTGGGTTGTTTCATCAGCTTTCAAGAACTTCTTTATTTGTAAAATGAAGTTAAAAACAGGATCTGTCTTATAAAACTGTTTTGAATATTAAATGGTACAGTGCTTGAAATGTGATTATTTCCATGCCTCAACAAACATTACCTATGACATTTAATGTAAACATTTGTAGTTTCACATACATAAAGAAAGGTGCATAAAAACCTAACTGTATTAGCTCAGTAAATTTTTCTAAAAGGAAACATATCAGTCTAGATAGCACTGAGATCAAGAAGTGGAGTATTCTGACATGTTCCTTGCAGAAACTACTTCTTACCATTATCCAGGAGTTATTGTTAACGTGACTTTCTTCATTAGGGATGAGTTTAGCTTATTTTTAAACTTCATTTATTGATTCTTTCAGGTTTTTCTCCAGATACTCTCATGTGTCTGTGAACAAAGATATTTTTCTTGGCTAACTTTTCTTTCACCCTTCTTTCAGTGTACTAGATAGGAGTTTCTGTACAGTGGTGACCAGAAATGGTAAGAGCAGTCATCTTTTTCTTAACTCTCTATCTCAAGCAGAAAGCATTTTGCAATTCATCATTGTGTATAATTTCTGCTGCATTTAAAACTGATAGCATATTCAGAAAACTTTTATCTATTCCACATTGGCCAAGAATATTTGTATTTTGGGGATTCCCTGATAGCTCAGTTGTTAAAGAATCCGCCTGCAATGCAGAAGACCTCGGTTCGATTCCTGAGTTGGGAAGCTCCAATGGAGAAGGGAAAGGCTACACACTCCAGCATTCTTGGGCTTCCCTTGTGGCTCATTTGTTTTGCTTTTAGTAAAGAATGTGGAATTTTATCACAAACTTTATCAACATTCATAGGATTTACCTTTCTTTTTGGGGTTAATGTGTTATATTATGTTTTTTCCCCAAATGCATTCACAGAGTAAACCTCACTTAATTGTGGTGTATTATCCTTTCTATATATAAATGAGTTTGATATAATACTTTTGGAAGATTTTACATCTATGTTGATGAAGAAGATCTGCCTATAATTTTTCTTTCTTGTAATGCCCTTATCAGGTTTTGTATCAAAGATGTGCCTCATTAACCACAGGAGAAGCAGCCCTCTTTTTCTAGAAATTCACATTTTCTTCCTTAAATGTTTGGAAATGCTCATTGCTAGAACCATCTGGACTTAGGGTTTCATGTGTTGGGTTTCATAATCAGTAGTTTTCAAGAATGATACACTTTTCACTGAATTACCAAATTTATCTTTTGTTCTTTATTACTTCCTTTACTTTCTTAGGATTAATTTGCACTAGAATCGTTTAGTTTCTTTAGATGGATGCTTGGTTTATTCTCAATCTTTATTATTTTCTGATATATGCTTTTTATTAGACATGCCTCTAAATACTGTGTCAGATGTGTATCTCCAAAAATTTCATATATTATACCTTTTTAACCATTTGTTTCCAAAGATTACTTGATTTTCTTTGTGATTTCTTTCTTGACCTACATTTTATTTTAAAATTTATGGCTTAATTTCTAAGAATCTGGGAGATATTCTCATTATTTTTTATTGGACAAATTAATTATCATATGTCCCCCAAACATAATTTGAATTAATTAAATGCTGTGCAGTTTGTTTAGGCTTATTTGATGACTTATCACATATTTTATTTTGGCAAATGTTGTCTATGGACTCACGAAGATTGCCTATTTTGTCATTGTTGGATACAGTTTTCTATAAATGTCAAATTAGGTTAAAAGTGATGTTCAGATCATCTACTTCACTGTTTCTAGTTGTTTTGGGTGAAGGTGCTCGTATCCTGACAATGATTTCATCCTATTTTTGAGAAGGAGTCACTGGTCTATAGTTATCTTATTTCTGCTGTTTAATTTTGGTGAAAGATGTCTTAACTTTGGTAAAAATTGTCTTTATATGCATGTTGATGCTTGAATATTGACTCTTAATATCAATGGATATGATTTAGAATTCACATTCAGAGTGTCACTTTACTTAGTTGAAAAGCCATCTGAATTCTTATTTTTTATTAGCTTATTAATTTAATTTTTCTAGAAAACATTGTCACAGTCAGAACATTTTCTTTCTTGGACACTTAAAGAATTTTGAGAATAAAATGCTAAATCTTAATTTATAGTTCACTGAGTCAGTGGGTAATACTAACGATGTCTAATTGTCCTAAAGTTGACAAAGTTAAATAGACCTTCTGCTTTGTTGTTGAGTTGCTGAGTCATGTCCAACTCTTTGTGACCCTATGGATTGCAGCACGCCAGGCTTCCTTGTCCTTCTCTATCTCCCAGAGTTTGCGCAAACGCATGTCCGTTGAGTCAGTGATGCCATCCAACTAGCTCATCCTCTGTTGCTGGCTTGCACTGTAACAATTAGGTGACTTGGTAGCCAGCTTTCCCAAGTAGAACCCTCAGAGGATTTTGAAATGATAAATGAGTGAACTATTATCCTAGAATCTCCAACTGGTAATGATTTTTCATATAAACAAGTTACATATTTCAGACTAAAATATTGAAACATTTGTTGTCAATCAACAAGTTAAATTGTATCTGATATGCTAATAATCTAAACATAAGGCTATGCTTCACCTTTGGTAGCTCAGCTGGTAAAGAATCTGCCTGCAATGCAGGAGATCCCGGCTTGATTCCTGGGTCAGGAAGATCCCCTGGAGAAGGAATGGCTATCCACTCCAGCATTCTGCCCTGGAGAATTCCATGGATAAAGGAGCATAGCGGGCTACAGCCCTTGGGGTCGCAAAGAGTCGGACATGACTGAACGACTTTCAGTTTCACCTTTAAACAAGTGATGGGATTCTGAAGCTACTGTTTATGGATGAGCAGGTAGGACAAGTTTTCAGTTTCAGTTGGCCAACAATAAATAGTTGTCAAACAAGAAGTTGCTTTGTTAGTAAATTTGGTCTGAACCATCATATCTATGAGCAAATGTATGGGGAGTAATACAGCTGCCTCAGTACTGGGAAATATTTTTAACATTTTAATGCATGTACTTGGTACAATAATAGTTTGGGAGTTTAAAATTTGTTATTATGTACTGTAAAACTATCCATTGACTGAAAGGCTCTAAGTCATGCCAAAATGTTGTAATATTTATTTGCTAAGTTTTCCTTTTTTGTAATTATCTTGTCTTTCAAAGTGAAGAGCTAGAATGAATGAAATGGGTTTCTGTTAGAATATTCTAAACAATTCCTGATGAATATTGACTGTACCCAAAGCCAGTGGTCTAACACTTCTCAAAAGGTAAATGATTGCTATTTTGTTCTAATCCTAAAAGCAGGCATACTTTATTTTTCACAAAGTGTTAAATGTTCACTTTCACTTTTAACTTCTAAGAGCTGAAACTGAAGCTGCTTAGGAAAAGTTGGCTGAATCACTGACTGAACCACCATGGTATACACCTGAAACTAACACAGCTAACACAACACTGTAAATGATCTATCCTTTCATTAAAGAACAAAGAACAGTTGGCTGTTGAGTACTGCAGTTCTCAGGAGGCAGTATGATAAAGAAAAATTATACACAACAGAATAGATGTTGATTATAAAGAGAATTTGGAGTATTAGAGAAGTAATATTTTGAGACTATTCATTTCCTTCCTGAATTTTGTGATTAAACATCCTTGTTTTACTTTCTGTCCTATCTTAACTGTGAAAAAAATGTTTTGCGTCCAGTTTCTCCCAAAGCAAGGTGGGCTTTGATATTCAGAGATAAACTGCATGATTTCCATCAAAGAAAAGTAGCTTAACATTCAAAGGCATCAGAACACAGTGATCATATGCTTGATCTTTAAAGAATTATTTTGAATGCACATCATAGAATTGGCCACACACTACATCCTTAGTTCGTATATTCTGTAAATGCCATGACTGATATTCCTCCTACGCATATTAGAAGACTTGAATGAAATAGAATGCTCTTTAGAGTTCTTTACAACATGGGTAAAGCTTGTGTTTTAAGCATGAAGCTGTTTTGCTTTTTCTTTCTTCTAAGGTAAAATGCACAAAGAAAAAAAGCAAGAAAATCTTGTAAAATTAGGGTAAAAATCCAATGTGGGTTATTTTATTTTTAAAATAAATTTTACCTTAGATCACATTGGTGATGTCTAGCCTTAATCTAAGGCTAGATTGGTGAGTGAATTCTTACATAAGATTTCATCTTTATACTGGTATTTATAAATTGAGAAACTAATCTATATTAAATTGAAGTCCCTCCTCTTCTAGTATTAGATTTACCAGAGTTACTTTTCACTATAGAATCTCTGTGGTTTTTGGATTCTTTATTTAATATTAAAAATACATAAGGATGGAAGCCATGATGATAAGAATAAATTGATATCTTTCATTATAATCATTTTAAAGATTCTAGATAACACCTTACTATATTATTTTTATAACATTATGGTTTGTTTTCCTAGATGAGTATAATAAATATTATATATTTATGTTTTAAATTTTACAATGTAACTTTAATAATTATACAATGAAATGTCACATATGGAATCCTTGCAGTATATTATTAAAATTGTGACAAAATATAAGTAACATAAACTTCACCAGTTTTAAACATTTTAAGTGTATAATTTGGTGGCCTTCAGTACATTCATCATGTTGTGCAATCATTACTGCTGTCCAGTTTCAGAACTTTTCATCACACCACACAGAAACTTTATTTGTGAAACAGCTCCCCCATCCTCTCTTCCCTCAGCCCTATTCCACTTTCTGTCTCTCTTAATTTACCTATTATAGATACCTCATATAATTGGAGTCATACAGTACTTGTCCTTTCCTCACTTATTTCATGTAATGTATTTCCAAGGTTGATCTAGGTTTTAGTATGTATAAAAATGTCTTTCCTATTTAAGGCTTAATAATATTTCATTTTAATGATATATTGCATTTTGTTTATTCATCTGTTGATAGACATTTGGGTTACTTCCATCTTTGGGCTATTTGAACCATACTGCAGTGGACATTGGACTTCCCTGGTGATGCTAGTGGTAAAGAATCCACCTGCCGATGCAGGGGAAGTAAGAGACTCGGGTTTGATCCCTGGGTCAGGAAGATCCCCTGAAGGAGGGCATGGCACACTCTGGTATCTTGCTTGGTGAATCTCATGGACAGAGGAGTCTTCCAGGCTACAGTCCATAGGGTTGCAAAGAATTGGACATGACTGAAGCGAATTAAGCACTTATGCATGCATGCAGTTGGTATTAGTATACAAGCATCTCACTGAATTCTTGCTTTCAGTTTTTGTGGGCTATATTTAAAGAGGATTGCTGAACCACATGGTTCAGTTTGGTTCAGTCGCTCAGTCGTGTCCAACTCTTTGCAACCCCATGGACTGCAGCACACCAGGCTTCCCTGCCCATCATCAACTCCCAGAGTTTACTCAAACTCATGTCCAATTAGTCGGTGATGCCATCAAACCATCTCATCCTCTGTTGACCTCTTCTCTTCCCTCCTTCAATCTTTCCCAACATCAGGGTCTTTCAGATGAATTGGCTCTTCACATCAGGTGGCAAAGTATTGGAATTTCAGCTTCAGCATCAGTCCTTCCAATGAATATTCAGGACTGTTTTCCTTTAGAATTGATTGGATTCACCTCCTTGTGATTCAAGAGACTCTCAAGAGTCTTCTCCAACACCACAATTCAAAAGCATCAATTCTTCGGCGCTCAGCTTTCTTCACAGCCCAACACTCACATCCATACATGACTACTGGAAAAGTCATAGCTTTGACTAGATGGACCTTTGTTGGCAAAGTGATGTCTCTGCTTTTTAATATGCTGTCTAGGTTAGTCAAAACTTTCCTTCCAAGGAATAAACGTCTTTTAATTTCATGGCTTCAGTCACCATCTGCAGTGATTTTGGAGCCCCAAAAAATAAAGTTTGACACTGTTTCCACTGTTTCCCCATCGATTTGCCATGAAGTGATGGGACCAGATATCATGATCTTAGTTTTCTGAATGCTGAGTTTGAAGTCAACTTTTTCACTCTCCTCTTTCACTTTCCTCAAGAGCTTCTTTAGTTCTTCTCTTTCTGCCATAAGGGTGGTGTCATCTTCATATCTGAGGTTATTGATGTTTCTCTTGGCAATCTTGATTCCAGCTTGTGCTTCTTCCAGCCCAACGTTTCTCATGATGTACTCTGTATATAAGTTAAATAAGCAGAGTGACAATATACAGCCTTGACATACTCCTTTTCCTATTTGGAACCAGTCTGTTGTTCCATGTCCAGTTCTAACTGTTGCTTCTTGACCTGCCTACAGATTTCTCAGGAGGCAGATCAAATCATCTGGTATTCCCATCTCTTTAAGAATTTTCCACAGAACCATGTGGTAGTTATGTTTATTTGTTTGAAGATCCACCAAGCTGTTTTTCATAGCAGCTGCAGCATTTTATATTGCCACCAGCTATTGAAAAGGATTCCAATTTTTCCACATTCGCACCAACAATTGTTATTTTCTGTCCTTTTTGATATTAACTATCCTAATCGATGTGAGCTGATATATCTTTGTGGACTTGATTTGCATTTTTTAAGTGACTAGTGACATTAATCATCATTTCATGTGCTCGTTTTTCATTGTGCATCTTCTTTGGATAAGTGTTCTAGTCCTTTGCTCATTTTTAAATTAGGTTAGTTGGTTAATTTTGTTATGGTTGAGTTGTAGTAATTCTTTGTGTGTTCTGAATATTAATGTCTTATCATATATATTATTGGCAAACATTATCTGCCATTCCTTGTAGCTCAGTGGCTAAAGAATCTGCCTGCAATGCAGGAGACCTGGGTTTGATTCCTGGGTGGGAAAGATCCCCTGGAGAAGGAAATAGCAACCTACTCCAGTATCCTTACCTGGAGAATCTCATGGACAGAGGAGCCTGGCTCCATGGGGTTGCAAGAGGCAGATAAGTCTTAGCGACTAAACCACCACCACCATCTGCCATTCAGTAGGCAGGTTGCCTTTCATTTTCTAGGCAGTTTCCTTTCTGTGCATGAAAGTTTTAAAATTTTGATAAAATCCAGTTCATTAGTTCATACAACATTTCTGTTCAAAAAACATTTTTGTTATTGTCCTCTGGGTGTCTGGTGTTATATTCAAGCAGTCATTGTCCAGTTCAATATTATGAAGCCTTTCCCTATGTGTTCTTCTATGGTTTCTTTAGCTTTAGCACTTATATTGAGGTCTCTGATCTATTTTGAATTAAAATTTTTACATGGTGTTAGGTAAGGGTCCAACTACATTTTTTTGCATATGGATATACAATTTTTCCAGCACTATTAAAAGAGTACATTTTTCCACCTACTGTCCTTGACATTGATTTTGTATTAATAAATCAATTGACAATATATGTGAAAGTTTATTTCTGTGATCTTTTCTATTCCCTTGGTCTGTATATCTGTTGTTATGCCAGAACCACACTATTTTGATTAATATAACTTTGTAGTAAGTTTTGAAGCTAGGAATCCTGAGTCGTTCAACTTTGTTACTCTTTTCAAAATTGTTTGGTTGTTTGGAGTCCCTTGATATACCATGTGAACTTTCAGGTGGGCTTTTCTGTTTTTGAAAATGAATCTTGGAATTTTCATAAATATTGCATTGAATTTATATATTGTTTTGGATTGTATTGCCATTTTAGCAACATTAAGCCTTCTAATCAATGAATACTGGTTGTCTTTGCATGTATCTAGATCTTTAATTTCTTTGAGCAGTGTTTTGTAGTTTTCACTGTACAGATATTTTTCCTCTGTAGTTAAATTTATTTCTAGTTATTTTATTCTTTTTGATGTTACTATGAATAGAATTTTCTTTGTTTCCTTTTTGCACTGGTTCTTGTTAGTGCAAAAAAATGCAACTGATTTTTGTGTGTTCAGTTTTACTTGCTGCTTTGTTGGATTTGTCTATGAGCTCTGATAGACTTTGCCTGTGTGTATGTGCCCAGAAATGTTTACTCTTTAGGACTTTCTACATACAGATAATGTCTTCTGAGACCAGAGAAAATTTTGCTTTTGGCTTTTAATTACTTTCTCTTGCCTAAATGTTCTGAGTAAAATTTCAGTACTAGCTGATAGAAGTGGTAAAGGTGAGTATCCTTGTCTTGTTCCTAATCTTAAGGGAAAAACTGCTAGTGTTTATTCAGCATAATGTTAGCCATAGGTTTTTTCACATATGCAATATAAGAAATGACTTTTGGGGACCTACATTCCTGAATTCATTTTACTAATGAATTGTATAAATCAGTTAACTTCTATAAATTCAGTAGGGAGTATACTGAGTTGTATACTCCCTTCTGAATTCATTTTATTAATGAATTGTATAAGTTATTTAAGTTCTGTAAATTCAGTATACTGAGTTGTATACTCCCTACTGAATTCATTTTATTAATGCATTGTATGTTAAATAGGTTCTGTAAATTCAGTATACTCCCTACTGAATTTATAGAACTTAAATAACTTATACAATACATTAATAAAATGATTTTGGGAATATAAGTCCCCAAACATCATTTCTATAGTGGCTTTATGTGTTCATTACAGAAGACTCAAACAAGAATGGCTTAAATAAGACTCGGGTTTCTGATAAGAACAAATACTACACTTGATCTTAGCCAAAAGGCCGAGAAGCGATGGGAGACTCAGGTTTCTTTTTCTCTTATGTCACAACATCAGAGTCTGAAGTCTTATATAGTAATAGTTTTACAAAAACTTTAGGAGGCAAGATTCCTGATATTTTTAGGACAGCAGTGTACTTATGGAATGTAGGTAGCAAGACTATTTGGGTCAAGGGGCTAAGATCCTTTCATGATAAATTCATTTGGAAATCCCATCTAAATACTTCTTTTTTATTGATAAAATAGACTTATTTTTTGTTCATAGAAGAATTTGCTAATGTAGTTATGAGAACATGTACACGTGTGGTTTACTTTCTTTTTTTATTGGAGTATAGTTGCTTTACAATATTAGTTTCTGCTGTATCTTGAAGTGAGTCATCTGTGTATATATATGTACATACACGTGTATCCCCTCACTCTTGGATCTCACTCCCACCAGCCCTGTATCCCACCCAGCCAGGTCACCACAGAGCACCATGTTGAGCCTCTGTACTATATAGCAGGTTCCCACTAGCTCTCTGTTTTACGCATGGTAATGTACATATGCCAGTGCTAATCTCCCAGTTCATTCCACACCCTCTCTCCCAACCCGTATCCACACATCTGTTCTCTACATCTGCATCTGTATTGCTGCCCTGCAAATAGATTCATCTGTACCCTTTTTCTAGATTACACATATATGTATTAATATACAATATTTGTTTTTCTCTTTCTGACTAACTTCCCTCTGTATGACAGTCTTTAAGTCTGCTTACGTCTCATAGGCTAGAATCTATTTGCATGGACACCTATCTAGGCAATGAATGCGGTACAGTGCAGTTTTTAAGGTGGTTAGTTCTTCAAGTAAAAGAGGAATGATAAAATGGTAAGCATGAGAATAACAATCTATTCTATGTCATTTTGTTTCTTCATAAAACAGTAAGAGAAGAAATACTAGTATCAAATTCATATGTGCATATGCCTGATATACAATAAATATTTATGCAAAAAATGAATAACTGCATATGAAGTTCTTGAAGTGAAAATATCAGAAAGTTACTTTCAGCCATACATTCCATTTTGCTTTAAGAGTAAAATTAACAATAACAGTTAATAACAGTTTATTCTTAATAACAGTAACAGTTTAAAAGAATTAACAATTCTTTACATTATTCAAATGAAAATGTTGCATTTGCCTGGTTGAAGTGAGTGGAAAAACTAAATAAACCTCCCAGTGTCACTCTATAATCCCATTATTGTTTCATTCAATATTAAACAATTAAGCTTAATAGAGCAAGATAAATTGAGGGAGGTATATTTAAGAGTATACACATACACAAATATTCATTGAAGGTTTTTGTATCTCAGTTTTTTGATTTATAGGGTCTATTGAAAACTTACCCTGATTTCTCATTTCCCCTACAATTTCATTAATATACTCTAAGCCAGGAAGATTCTTGGAAGGCAGTGCCTTCCAGGAGCCAATCACTTTTCACTTCAAAAATTAAAACACTATTTACTCTTGCTTTCTACATGCATTCATTGAGGAATGTAAATTACACAATTAGATGCATTTTGTTGCTCAAATGAAAATTCCATATGCCAAAATCTCAGCTCAAGAGTGCCAGTTGGTAAAACCCAACCTCAGACCCTGCACTGCATACTGATTTGTATTTTTGCTTAAATCTTTCCTACTTGAAGGCTTAAAGTATCACTCTTCATCGTAAGTATTGTTTTCTTAGAATGGTTTTGATTTCTAACTAAGAGTGGTGAGTGATGAATTGAGGTTAGATAGTTAGAGTCACTGAGTGTTGAAATGTTGCTTCCTACTGTTTTCCTTTTACATCACAAGATAAAAATGAATCAAAATGAGAGATACAGTAGAACATGAGAAATAGTACTACTTTAAATGAATCTCTCAGTTCAAGTCAGAAAATCTCTTTATCAATATATCAAAAAATTTTCAAATCCTATAGAATAACAGAATTGAAATCTTTTCACTTATTATTTCTGAAGTTCTGTCATAACAGGCTCAGGTATTTTATAATTGTATTGCAATGACAGATGTTTATTGAACATACACTTAGAATATTTCCTCTGTTAAAAGTTTATCTTATCACATTTAATCTTTATAAACACTCTATAAGATAGGCAATTTTATCTCCATTTTATAAATGAATTTACTCAGCCATAGAACTACAAAGTTAATAGATGATTTGGATCCAGGATTGGACTGTAGATGATCTTTATTTAAAACTCATTATCTTAACCATTAGGTTATATGTATTCATTGGAATACCTTATTGTATTAGCTGAAATACACATACACATATTTGCACATGTAGGAGTTCCTATGTATCTGTATATCAAACATAGGAAAACTGTTCTTAGCATTTAGTAAGATGCAAAATTAATTAACAGAGAAAGGTTTGAAACAGTAGTTTCTTGACATTTAGGTCACTTAGACCAGTGTATAGGTTATATCATTCAAGAGACAAGTTGATGCACTTATTCAAAGTTAATACTTAGAGACCCAAAAAATATTGATTAAGATTGGTTTAACTCAAATCGAATCTGACCATGTCTTCCTTCATTCTTTAATGATATGAAAAATGTTGCCCAAGTAACAGTAAGACTAAGATTTAGTACAGGATAATCCTTTCTAAAAAATTCTTGATTCATGTGTATTAGACAAAAAAAACCTGGTTTAGAATGAAAAAGTTATTCCAAGGAACTGTATTAAAATAAAATTATGTCTTACCAAAATATTCTTTACTAAAAAATCAAATCTTCAAGTAGTTGTATTTAACAAGACCCATCTTGTATTACTTACTAAACTACCAACAGATATTTTTCTTTCTAAATTGATGCCATCATTTTGGGCCTTAAATGTTGCCATGCAGCATAAAATATGACATAATTTTACAAGAAACATTAATCCTTTCAAAAATTAAAATTTGCTAGAACTGAAAACAATAGGATGGTTAGTGATCTCAAAGTATTCACATGATAGAGGATATATTTTAACCTAGTTTATCCCCATACAAAGGTAACCACTGTGGGCCCTATAATGTGTCTTATTGTAGTCAAAGTCTAAATTCCTTCTTGCTATTGATTAAATCAGTGATCCCCAAACTTTGTGGCACCAGGGACCAGTTTCGTGGAAGAATTTTTCCTCAGAGTGGGTTCCAGGAGCGGGGATGTTTTGGGGATGATTCAACTACATTACATTTATTGTGTGTGTGTGTGTGTGTGTGTTTAATATCAGCTCAACCTCTGGTCATCAGGCATTGGATCCCAGAGGTTGGGGACCCCTGGATTAGATCATATTTTAACCATAGTAAAGGAAACATTACTTCAAGCAGCAGAAGTCTAAAATTTCAGAGAAACTGCTATCAATTTAATATATTTGCTTAAAGGACAAACTAACCAAGAGGTATTATTACCAAGAGTCACTCTTTGTGGTTTCTAGACTTTGCGATCCTAACAGCTGGACTATCCAAAGGAAATCTCTTCGTAGTTCTTTGCCTCACTTTTCCTGACTACCAAATGGGGATGGTAACTGTCACCTTTGAATGAGCATTTGTTTAGATACCATTTCAAGTATGTGCTTTAATATCTGTAATTATCTTTTTATCAGATATGCAGAATCTTCAAGATTGATATTTTCATTTACTTCTCTGAATTTTATTTACTTTGTTCTTCAAAAACCCTACAGTGGAAATATATGCTGTTCCAGTGTATCTTGGTACAAAGATGTCTTCATCTTGTGAAGACAAAACATCAGAAGGATTTTAAAATCATGTTAGATTGCATTTTTTCTGAAAGTCCTTAATTATTTGTTCATTCATGCATACATTAATTCACTTATTCAATGAAGACCTTTTGAGTGACATTCACCAAAGACAAGGTATTTCATAAGATCAGCATGGTTTCCACTCTCACAGAGTTTAATAGCCCTAATGGAGACAGATATTTCACATTGATCACACATGTTGGAAATCAGGAGACAGCCTACAAATCATAAGGAACTAGTAAGGGATTTTAACAAAGAATCACAACTGAGATTGAAGGGGTATTTTTCTGAGGAAGTGACATCTAAGATGTCACCTCAAGATGAGTGAGAATTTGCCCAATAAAATTATTTCTAGAGGCAGGAACAGAATGCTCAGGAGTTGTAAGGCAGGAAATCAAAGTGGAACAGTGTGAACGGAGCATTGTGATACACGCAGAGGTGTGCTTGGATGGATTTGTTGGGGGTCTAGACAAGGCCAAGTCTTGCAGGCCTCATAGGGTAAGTTGAAAACATAAAATGTTTCCCCTGTTCACATTAGGAAGTTGCTGCAAGGCTTTAAGCTGGAAAAAGATTGTTTAGGCTTTGCCATTTAAAAAGACATCTGGCCGCTTTATAGAGAATGAGTTGCAGGCATCAGAGTGCAATCCAACAGGAGGCCATAACCATTGCTGGATAGAAGACAGGGTCTTGGATGCTTAGCTGGAGATACTGGGATTGTAGATGGAATATGAGGCAGAAAGGAGACATGGTTTGGAGCATGTTATTGGTGGTGGAATAAATGTATGAAAGACCAGACAGACCATTGTACAGAATGTAACTGTGTGTCTGTTTCCTACATTCTCTGTTTCCTTCCCTTTATTTGTTACAGAGTTCATTGCATGTTCTTGCCTCTCTGTTCCACTAGTAGTGATTCTTAAATCTTTGCCTCCTTGAAGAGATTTTTTAAATGCTACTTTTTTCCCATGAAATCTTCTCTCAGAAGTAACTCAGTCCAGTAAGCTCTACTTTTTGCCACATTTTAGGGTTAGCATTATGCTACAGTGTGGCATCGCCATCTGTGTGGGAGCCTACCTCCTCCTTCTGCCCTACTTGTAAGCATCTCAAATGCCACAGCTCTATCTTGGTCACACTAGGCAGCAGGTCATATTACTTAGTATTCAATAAATATTTCATCAATTGATTTTCGTCAAAAGGTTGGAAAAAGAACTTTGGAGGATGGAAACCCAGATTCTGTATTTTGGAGGAAGAATTTTTAAAATAGCATTAAAACCAGTGCATAGTATAAGGATCAGTATATATTTGATTATCTTCTATCTAGCTCAAGTTTTACAAATCAATCAGCCAGAGACACTCTCTTAACATTTCTTATATTTTAAGTTCTGCTTATTTTAGTTCAGTGCTGCTCCCTCCCACATTGTTGTTTAATTCTTTTACCTGAGTTAATTCTGTGAATGACAGTGAAACTGTATATTTTTTTTAAGAACAGAAAACCTATTTTTCTTTGCATCTTCCAAGATGCCAATCCAAATTCCTGATGGTATTTTGTTTTCCTGAGTCATACTGCGTTCCTACAACACTAGGCATTCTTTTTGGACCCTCCACCAGTCCCCAGATTTCTTCCTGAAGCCCCACACCTTGGCTTGACTGTAAGAGTGTACATTCTCTATCTTGTGTCCTCATACCAGTTTTCTTTGACTCTGCCCACACTCTTTGAATCAGCAATTGTTGGCTTAGTTGTTTCATATTCACAAGTTTCTGTTGGGACCATTCAGTGATTAATTTTTATATTGCAACTTTGCCACATGCCCTGGAAGGTGAGTACCTCTGCCTTTGGCTGTCCTCATGGGGATTTTACATCTTAACTATTTCATGTGTGATACAGTTCTCAGCATATGCATGTAATTTTATGGCTCAGTGATCTAGAAAGCAAGATAATGGAGAAATATCAAACAGTCAATTGATAGAAAATTCACATTTCCACTTCCATTAATGTTTGTGCCAGAAAATGCTGGTTACCTCCTGTATGCCTTCCTTACTTCTTTAGTAATAGATCTTCTCTGTTGTTATTGGGCACATGGCCAAAAAGTTAAAAATTGTATTCACTAGCTGTGCTCTTTCAAACTGACATGATCATACAAAGAAATAATCCCGCTGGCCTGTAAAGGAAAGTGGTCTAAATGTTTGTTTCCTCCTAAAATCTCTATATTGAAATCCTAACACCCAAAGATGGTAGTATTCTAGGAGGTGGGGCCTTTGGGAGGTGCTTAGATCATGAGCGTGGAGACTTCATGACTAGGATTAACATTCTTGCAGAAGACACCCCAGAGAGGTCCCTGGTCCCTTCCACAATGTGAGGACACAACGAGAAGCATCAGTCAGGAAGAAGCTCCTCACCAGAACCTGACCACCTTGATCTTGGACTTCCCAGCTCCAGACCTGTGAGATAGAAGTTTCTGTTGTTGATGAGCTCCAAGCCTGTAGTATGTTTTATAGCAGCCAAAGTGGGCTGAGAAAGAAAGGTATGTGTGTAACTTCTCAGTCGTGACCTCACAGCACAGAAACATGGCCACTTCTTGAATTACCGGGAAAGTGAACTTGGCAGTAGGACCCGGGCAACCTTTTCAGAACACAAGACAGAAACCATCCGTTGACACTCACAATGCAAAAAGAAGCCGATTCGACCCTCAAGACTGAGGTGCTGCCCCTGCAGCAGCCCTGTATTGCTTAGGCTAATATCCAAAATATATTTTAAAAACTCAAAAAAAACCCCAAACAAACAAAGCTCATAAAACTCAGTAGTAAAGAAACACGCTACCCAGTTAAAAATTGGGCAAGAGATCTGAAAAAACATTTTTCCAGGAAAACATTCAGATGGCCAACAGACATGTGAAAAAATGATTAACAGCATTAATTATCAGGGAACTGCCGATCAGAGCCATAATAACATGTTACCTCACACCTGTCATGATGGCTATCCTCAAAAAGATGAGAAATACTAAGTGTTGGTGACCAAGTGGGGAAAAGCAAAACCTTGTACACTGTTGGTGAGAATGTAAATTGGTATAAGCACTATGGAAAATAGTATGAAGTGTCTTCAAAAATTAGAAATAGAGCTACTGTATGACCCAGGAATTCATTTGGGTTTTTACTCAAAGAAAATGAAAATACTAACCTCCAATGATATAGGCACCCCCATGTTCATTGACACATTCTTTGTAATAGCCAAGATATGGAAATAGCTTAAGTATCCATTGATGGATGAGTGAAGGAAAAACTGTGGTATCTCTCCCCCATATAATGGCTGAATTATATATACATATATAATTATTTAATATATATATTCATAAATATAATAAACATAACAAATACATATATGTGTGTAAATATATATATATATGCATATATATATATATATATATATAAGCCATAAAAAATAATGAAATCTTGTTATTAGTGACAATATGGATGGACCTTGAGGGTATTGTGCTAAGTGAAATAAGTCAGAGGAAGACTAATACTATATGTTTTCTCTTATGTGTATAATCTTGGAAAGAACACAGCTTGTTCATGGATAGTACATATTGGTAGTT
Organism: Odocoileus virginianus; assembly: GCF_023699985.2. NCBI lineage: Eukaryota > Metazoa > Chordata > Mammalia > Artiodactyla > Cervidae > Odocoileus > Odocoileus virginianus. The sequence continues at coordinate 24,832,922 of NC_069699.1, forward strand.
GCCAGAGATGGGGTTGGGGGATGGGAAAAATGGGTGAATGCAGTATAAATATAAATATATATATATAAAACTTTGATGTAATTTTTTCCCCAAGTAACAAGCAGAGGCAATGTCTTTGGAATAATTTATTTCTTCTTAGTTTCTATATATAAAAGGAAAAAAATTAAGAAAAAAAAGAAAATCAGGAAGACCTCTGCTGTAGGATAAGTGACTTTTTGCTTTTGAGAATCTCAAGAAACATTTTAAGCTAAGTCATTTAGAAATATGATGGGGATGTTACATTTTGACTTAGGTAAATACAGTGGTGAATTAAAATTAAAAACTGGGGGTGCATATATTCTCTGATTTATTTCAAAGTACCTTCCTTTTGAATTTTTAAAAAAGCATGCCTGTAATTCACATTTATTAAATAACCATTAAAACAAACCTAGACAGCATGTTAAAAAACAGAGACATTACTTTGCCTGCAAAGGTCTGTATAGTCAAAAAACAATCCGAATACTGGTTTTTACAGTAGTAGTGTACGGATGTGAGAGCTGGACAGTAAAAAAGGCTGAGTGCCGAAAAATTGATGCTTTCGAACGACGGTGCTGGAGAAGACTCTTTCGAGTCCCTTGGACTGTAAGATCAAACCAGTCAATCCTAAAAGAAATCAACCCTGAATATTCTTCGGAAGGACTGATGCTGAATCTGAAGCTCCAGTACTTTGGCCACCTGATGCGTAGAACTGACTCATTGGAAAAGACCCTGATGCTGTGAAGGACTGAGGGCAGGAGAAGAAGGGACAACAGAGGATGAGATGCTTGGATGGCATCACCGACTCAATGGACATGAATTTGAGCAAATTCTGGGAGATGGTGAAGGACAGGGAAGCCTGGCGTGCTGCAGTCCATGGGGTCGCAAAAAGTTGGACACTACTGAGCAACTGAACAATGGCAACAACAACAAGACAAAAGGAGAAGGAATAAAAAATAATAATTTTTACCATCCAGTTAGTTGCAGGCAACCATTGTTAACATATTCAGCTATATAAAAAAAATATAAATGCTCTGTAGCCAACTTCAAGAAAATGGAAAGAGGACAAGCTCTAAGTATACAACTGGGATTGTCAAAAAAAAAGATTGAAAGTGGACACAGCCAGAGCTGTTAACCTTAACTTTCAGTTGAGTCTATAGTTATTTGGCACCTAGTGTGTAAGGCATAATTACAGTACTGGGTCTTGAGTCAATGTTCAGGGAAGAGTGGGTGCTCAGGGTGAATCCCCCTCCTAATATCTAAAATGAACTATCAGGGAGCAGTATATTTATAAGGCAACATACTCAACTGCAAATGAAAGGAAAATATTTCTTAGTTAACCATGAAACAATAGCATAAAGATCAAATAAAAAAGTGGAATAGTCATTTCCCTTTTCTCAAAATGTGGAATGGAAAACAGTGAAAATTAAAAATATTTAAAAACAAAAAAAATTCACATAGCAAGTGGCTAGCCGTTATTCCCAGTAATAAATTGGAATTAATACAGATTCTCTCTTTTTTAAAAATGTGGTATTTGAGGCTCTATTTCTGTATTCATTTTAATTTTTAGAGCTAGTGCGTTTAAAGCATTGTTTGTCTTGATCATTGATAATTTTGGTGTCTCAAACTTTCTGCTTGAGGCAGGTTCCTCACTTGCCTTACAAAAGAGATGACTCTTCCGGACTTAACCTTGAGGGAAAGTCATTTATCCACCAATAAATACCTAATGTCATTTTATCTAAGAACTTCAACCTGGGCCTCATGCCTGACCCTGTATGTCAATATCAAATTGGTTCTTTATTTTATAAGATAAAATAAATTAGCTAATCTCTGGTTAAAAATTATCTTTCTCACAAATGATGTAATAATTTTCACGGAGGAATTTTACAAACAGGGTGTTTGACCTAGCATGTAGTTTTCTCTGAAATAAGGATGTGTCTTCTTATTCTGGATCACTGATTTCAGTTGTTTTCAAAATAAGTTGTTTTGATCTTACATGCTTTGAAGGACCCTAGAATTGTGTTTGTTTCCTTTTTAATTATATTATCACTTTAAGCTGTTGAAAACCTCTAAATCTTCAAAATATGTGCATCTAAGCCAACTGTTAGTTTTTTGGATTTATTGCCATTTCCACAGTTAACATAAAGTTAATAGGAAGCCAGATGTACATAAAATATATATTTGGCTTTTAAAAAATCATCTAAATATGTCTTAGAATTTGACAAGAAAGTATCATTTTCCATTTAACTTAATGTTCAGAGATTTTATTGTCTACATGACTAAATTTTATATAAAAGGAAATATATTAGCAAACTCAAGTACTCTTCTATTTTTCTCATTTCTTACGCTTAGTCAAGGACCTTTCTTTAATATCTTAAGGTTCAGTGTGATTATACATCATCACATTTAAACCTTAGAAACTGAACTCTGGCAAATTCCCTATATCATTGTTAGTCTTGGGCTAACAATGGCTAACGTTTGCTAACTCTGGCAAATTCCCTATATCATTGTTAGTCTTGGGCTAACCCCTGGTGGGGTTTGTCATTTTTGTCACATATGATGGATAACTAACTTGCCATTTATCTGAGAGTAGATAAGATAATTTAAAGAAAAACCATGGATTAAATTCCAAAGACTCTAAGCTCATTAAGAAAATAGCCAGTCTTTCATCACTTAAACCCTGGCTAGTTTTTAAATACATATGTATTTTAGTATACATATTTTCATATGTGTATTATATGTTATGTGTATATATGGATTATATCTTATATATGTGTGTATATATATATGCCTTTAAGTAATAAAATACCAAGATTATATGAATAGGGATTTAAAAGGTTTTATTTGTTCTGCATTTTATTAAAATCCATTCCTTTTCAGTACATAGGTACAACCTCATTTACAAAGTTACTCTGAATCAAAAGAGAGACCCACAGTGGTTAAAAAGTTAAAGCTGAAAACCAGTTCCAAGAACTACTTTTAGAGTTAGAAAAGCTCACCTAGAGAATAAGAAATAGAAATATAATTCCAGTACCTCTCAAGAATGTTTGAAGGGCAACCACACAGCAGGGCAGGCATACTTATAAATTCTGTCAGTTGCTGGGAAACAGTGGTGTTTAGAGGCCTGTATGTGGCGTTCAGTTGTGTCTGACTCTTTGTGACCCCATGGACTGTAGCCCGACAGCCTCCTTCTGCCCATGGAATTTCCCAGGCAAGAATACTGGAGTGGGTTGCCATTCCCCCTCCAGGGTATCTTCCCAACACAGGGATTGAACTTGGTTCTCTTGCATCTCCTGCATTGGCAGGTGGATTATTTGCCACTGAGCCACCTGGAAAGCCCTTTAGATGCATATGAGGAATTAAATTGAGTATAAGTATAAACTGCCTTCTTGAAAGGAATGATTGAGTTATAAATTTTATCTAATTTTTTTCTAGGAGATTTATTAAAATTATAGCATGGGTTTTTAAAAATATCTTAAATTTGGTTCTACACAAAAACTAATCCATAGTGAGATATATTGAAGTCACCTTTAGAAGTCTGAGTTTATGAGAGTAAGAAATTCAATCCCCAAGCTCCTTAAACTGAAGTATTGCTATAGCAGTGTCTGAGAAAAGAAAGCTCTAAACATCATTTTAAGAATTTGCAGTGATAAAAATCAGGAAATAACATATCCTAAATAATGACTTTTAATCCCACTAGGAAATAACTCATTGTTTCTCTTTGGCACTTTGCAATTTCGATTTGGAAATAAATCTCTGGCTGTAAACATTATTCTAACTTTATTTTTAAAACTTTGATAGGACATAAAATTAAAAAATTCCATTGGAGAATAGATTTCCTCCTCCACCCTCTTTGGTGATTCTGTGCTCATTCCTTACTTGGAATATATGAGTATTCTTGCATGATTTAAATACTCAAAATTCTGTTCACTCTCTCTTATTGGTGACATCACCACTCTATCTTATGGGCAAAAAAATATCCAAGTGCTAAGAAAGGACACTATATTAAACCTGCCTGAGATTTGAAGGATCCAAAACGCCCAGGAGGGATTTGAAAAAGTGATGCCTTAATGAAAATGTTCAGAGTTTTTCCTACTCTTAATGCCAAAGTTTTGGGGGTTTTTTTTGTTGTTGTTGTTTTTTAAACCAGTGTCACTCTTGGAATGCCACAGCAAAGTATGGTGATGGTCTGATGGTGTATGTGTACTCATTATGTTTCTGAGTTTTGAGGGGTTTCTTTCTTTTTTCTTTTTTTGGGGCTTACATTGCTGATCTAGATTTAAATTGAACTTGTCATGCTGGAGTGCATATGTCCTGGTTCTCAATCTCCCCTGTTCTTGTTGCTATAGTGACCAGCAGACATCAGAAGCAAAGTGGGAAAGAGGAATCTTCATTTAAACAAGCATGTCCATCTGGCACCGCTTTAAACAGCATTTCTCTTTACTCTAACTTTCAAGGTTAATGTGGCCAGGGCAGCCCTATTTTGGCAGTTTCAGATTTTATTCTCACAACTTTTAAAAAATAGGTTCGTGGGTAATTCCAACAAGATTATTGTAACAATGCCAGAATTTAAGGGATGAGACAAGGCAAGATGTTTATATTATGGTGCTTGGGGAAGGAAAATATTTTCCTCTGTCCTGTCTAGGTTCTTCTGGCTGTTCTAAGAATTAAACTAACCTAAGAACAAGTTTAATCTTATGCCTACAGGGCCCCCGTAAGAGAAATGAGACCAAGGAAAAGTTAGGCAGTTGAGGCTTATATGTCATTTGAAAGAAAGGGAGAGGGGTAGGGTTTTGAGGCTTCAAAAAGGAGGAAGGCAATTCACATGGAGATTGGAAGCTAGATGTTTGGTAAACAGATGTTGGCTCTGCCATACAGAGACAACGAAGGATGCAGAGAAGTGTGTGGTCTCCTGCCCCTTCTGAGCTTGCTCTCCCGTACTTAACCCACATTCTTTGTAGACATCTCTGGTGACAGTGCTTTCCTAGACCAGGGTCTTCAGCCAAAATTTTGTAGGCAGTTAAGGGGACGGTAAAAAGAACAAATTCCTGAGTCTTCTGTTTCTTAAAAATAGCCTAAAATAACCCGTATGCCAAGGAGACACATTTAGGCATGGCAAATTTGGCCCCCATCCCCAGTGGCTTACAGTTTTCACATTATGTTGGTAAAATGTGTTCCACATATTTCACTGTTTTTATTTTAGATTTTAAAGCAGTGGTTCTCAGCCAGAATGGATTTTGCGCCCCAGGGGATATTTGGAAATGTCAGAGACATTTTTGTTTCTTACAAAATGGGGGGCTGGTACTGGCATCTAGTGAGTAGAATCCAGCACAGTTGTTGAACATACCATAGCACATGAGAGTGTGTTCTGCAGCTGTGAATTATTTGGCTCAAATATTAATAGTGCTGAGATTGTGAGATTGTACTTGAGAGCAACTGTGTTCATTTTTTAAAATGATACCACACTGTGAATCTTCCAGGTTGACACATTGACAAGTCTGAATAAGGGCTGATATTCTAATTCTTGGTGTGGGATGGGCAGAAGATAGGCAAGATGCTGAGGCAGCTACCTAACATATTTCTCTGTCTACCCATAATTCACGAAAAGACATAGCTTCCACAAAAAATATTTGAGCATTTCCTAACTATTGCATTCATCAATTCTCTTTCTTTAATTCACTTAGCCATGTAAATGCTTTTTCTTTACTTAGAAGAAAATCCAATACAAGAGAAATAGATGAGATTTCACTTTTAGTCATGTGACTGCTGTCTCTCGGTTGTGAAAAGAAAATGAAAATGGAGGCAGTATTGTTAAGAGAGCTCTCGAAAATGGAGCTGGGGGGCGGGCCACTGTGAAAGTAAGACTTAGGCAAGTCTCTTGCTGATAGAATGTGAGTTCTGACCGCTTGCTGTCTTAGTGCAGGTGCTCAGGACATCTGCACAATGTTCCAGAAACTCAAGCTATTTGTTGGGTCCCTACCCTAAATAACTCATGACAGCCTGTCCCCTAAGGACAAATATTCATTTGTGCTTCAGAGCCAATCCTAATTCTTGCAAGATAGCTTTAACAACTTCATGGCTTTGCCTTTACAAGTCTCTGACCCTTTCTGGTCTCTAGAACATCCTTTTAGTTTTTGAATTTGTCTCTGGGATTGCCACCCCTAAGTCCCCAAATCATGCTCTTTGTTCCTGGTAGCCTTTATACTAGCTACTGTTTGAGAGGATCCACCCTAAAATTCTGGCAGCTAGAGGTTATGTTAATACAGAACAGAGAGTTATTAATCTCAGGATTCCACCTTGAAATCCTGAATGCGTTGCATTTTGGAAACAGTCTTTATCTTTAGAGAGCTTTTTTTTTCATTGTTCTAGTTACTTAGAAACAGTGGGTGTAAGCATCTTTATGTCAACAATAGGTGGATAAAGGAGATAGTAGTTATAAAAATTAGCACTTGGCCATGCTCAAAAGAGATGGATTTCACAATGCAACAATGCATCCAACAAAATAAACACTTAACAAGTAAGGCTTCCCACAGTGTGGGAACATCTAACATCTAACCCTTCCCTGTCCTTCGTGTCCTTTTTAAGAACCATACTTTTGAGATTTGTGATTGAGAACATCAGACAGTTTCTGTTTTCTCAAATGGAATTGATACAACCTCTATGTGTTGAAAGCCCACACCACAAGATTAAAAAAAAAAAAGGGAAGAAAATTGATGATGCTCCAAGCTAGTTTCTCCTGAACTTCTCAAAGATAATTGTAATATCATACATTTGTTTTCAAAACAAAGAATTTAGAAGCATTCATGGAGTATTATTTTGCCTCTGCAGAATTTGTATTTTCTTTTCTGATATCAAACCTTTGTTTATCCTTGGGGAAATCCCATTCCCCTCTTCTGACTATATGTAGTTTAAACAAAGTTGGCTCTATCTTCCACTGGAACCCAGATGTTTGTTGATTTTCCAACAAACATCTCCTTCAGCAAGGAATTTAATTAAGGAGATGGACAGTTGAAGCAAGACAAGTCAGTGAATATATACAGGAAATTTACTGAATATAGTGACCCATTATGAAGTGAAACTTTAACTAAAAATTAAGGCAGCAAGAGAAAAAGTTTGGCCTGGAAAGGAGGAAGACCATTTCTAGCATAATCTGGGCATCTGGATACAGCCATGCTTGAAGCCAGACACACCTGAATATTTTAGCTATGTGCACCAATAAATTTGTCCTCTTTTCTTTTAAAGTCAGTTTGATTTTATTTTCTGCTACTTATAACCAAAAGTGCTAAAATGTAAGAAGAGAAAAAACTGCAATGTGAAACAGTTGAAAATCAGTAGATACTTGTGTGTTAGAAAATGATGATTTTATTTCTCTTATCTACCCTTTAGTATGTAAACAATTTTAAAGAGATGTTTCAACCAATTCAGCCAATTTGTTTCTCATCTGACACTTTTTTTTTCCTGCTAATGGATGTGTTACATTTTGGAAGATTGACTCTGGTTCCCTGGAGAGTTGATTTTCTTTGTTCTTAATATCACAAAATAGCCTTCCAATGAATAAAAGAAAAATTTATTTCAGTGCTACCCATTGTGTAGTGAAAATGATTGACTTACTAAACACCAACCACAAGACCAGTCTATCTTGTTGATTCAACAAAAATATCACCTGCCACTGAGAAATCTTTTCAGCTCCTGAAGCTAACTTGCAAAACATTTGTAATCATCATGCCTAGAAATATTGAGCATAGTTAAGATTCTTTATTTCCCTTATTGAGTAATGATTTGAGAAATAAGAAAGAAGAAATTATTGCATCTAAAAAACAAACTTGAAGTATAAACAGTATTTAAGAACAAAGAATTGTTGACATGTCTGGGTGAAGAGACTTAGCAGTCTTTCTGGATTTCTCAGACCATTTGTCAGTTACAGATCTGTTGCACATTAAAATAAGTATCATTGGAATTTTAGAAATTGTTTAATGTCATCAGAATTTGGAAATTTAACCATGAATTTTTTTGTGGTAGGATTTATTGAGATTTTAATACTTAAGTTACCAGGAAAACCTCGGTGGTCATCAGTAATCCTAAGTTTGGGGGCATGTTCCCATTTGAATGCAAACGTGGTTATTGTTAAGGCTCTGATCATCAGACGTGTCTACTTATTGGAATGTCCTGAGGATTTAAAAAGTACTAGTAACAGAAATACATGATATTGAAATACCAGTTTTACATAGGGATGTTTACAAAGCTCTCTAGGTGAGTCGAACGTGCGAAGTTTGAGAATCATTGCTGTAAGACACTACTGCAACCATTTTAATGGTCATGTAAATCATTGAAAGTGAAAGTATGAGTCGCTCAGTCCTGTCTCTTTGCGACCCTCTGGACTGTAGCCCACCAGACTCCCCTGTCCATGGGATTTCCCAGAGAAGAATACTGGGGTGGGCTGCCCTTTCTTCCTTGAGGGACCTTTCCAGCTGAGAGATGGAACCTGTGCTCCCCGTGTCTCTGCACTGCAGGCAGATTCTTTACCACCTGAGACACCAGGGAGGCCCCTAAGGATGTTTAAATCAGCTTGTGATGCATTAGGACTGGGGAGGGCAACTTTTCAGATGTTGCTGGGTCAGTTTCACACTGAGTAGCAGGGCTCTAAGGCATGGACTGTATTTTTGGAGTCACTGTGAATAAGGAAATTTTCTAGGGTTACCCACTGCCCATCTGGAGTGAAGACTGGGAATCTCTTACACTGTGGATGTTTCTGGTAATCCAATTTGAGCTGTGGAGGACATTCTATTATTATAATGACGACTAGTGGAAAGTTGTTATTCCCGCGGGTGGTACCACCTTTGCAAAGAGTGGGAGAAGGAACTCGGTGTACTTGAGTCTCCTGCTTTTCACAGCACTCTGCTCTCTGCTTTGGTTAAGCCTTGGGCAAAGCGGCAAAGCTTGACTTTCACACCTCCACCCACTCTGTCAGCATTTCCCGTCTGTCTCCTCCTTGTGGTCAGCTGGCCCAGCCATCCTCCTCCTCCTCCTCCTCCCTGCAGGCTGCCTGCGCTTCTGGGGCTTTGGCTTTAACCGATGAAGAACACGGTTTTGAATAGACCAAGTCTCAGACTGTCTTCCTGTAGTCATACCACAGCATGAGCCTTTTAACGAGTCCTTGGTCGACAGGCCTGTTTCTGGATAATTTGGAAGTGGAAGTTTCCACTTCCACAAACTGAAATTTCCACTTCAGTTTGGAAGTGAAAATAAAACCTCCTTTCTTCACCTTCTGTTCAGTGTTCTGCCGATATTTCATCACTTCCCACAGTGTGATGAAATACCTCCTCTTCTGAAATAAGGTGTGACAGCAAACACACCTTAGTCCAAGGAACTAACGTCAAAAAAGACCCTGATCTCTAACTCTCAAAAACCTTAATTTCAAATCTTTTTTAGTGTATTTTGAATGCCAGCATATATAGGGAAATTTTTATTTATTTATTTTTAGCAGCAAAACTATCCCAAGGGAAGGACCTGGTTTCCTTGGGTGGACATTTTGATCAATTTGGGTCAAATAAGGAGTGGAGCCTTTCCAGGGGCATGCTTGAGAAAATAAGAAGTTTGCTTTAGAGTTAAATAGAGAACACTTGTTTTGCCAAGTGAGGTAGAGAGGTTGAAAACAGAGCTGAGAACGGTAGACAAGACTTTTGGCTGCTCAGTCAGGAAGAGGGGAAGGAGACGGTGTTACTAGCAGTGAGGATTTTTTTTTTTTTAGGGCAAGTGGAGACATGTTCATGGAAGGGGATTTTAATATGTTTCCTCCATGTGATAGGCAGTAGGATTCCTCTTCTTGTTTCCTTATGGTGCCTCTAGCAGACTGTCCATTTTTCATGAACACATTGGGATATCTTGGTATCTATTTTATAGTTTAAAAACACAAGTTAGATCATGCTATACCCACACTCAGAACTTTCTGGTAGCTCTCCAGTGCATGCAGAGTGCAAGTTGATGGCTTTGCAGTGATCCAGAAGGCCTGCTGTGAGCTCATCTTCTGGTTCTTCCTGACCTCTCCTCTTTTCTCTCCCGTCCACATCTCGCTCTTCTTAGAACACGGGGCCATGTTTCCTTCCTGTGGCCTTTGCCATCCCTCTCTCTAGAAGGATGGGTCTAGAATATCTACAGGGGTCATTTCCCCCCTGCTGCCAGCCTTTCCTCAGATGCGTCTTTCTCAGCAGCTGAATTTAAAACAGAACGCTCCCTCCCAATCTTCCAACCTGTTTATTATGCTCTTTCTTTCACAGAACTTCTCTTGGTGTGCTCAAGAATGTATTTATTCATTATTTTAGTCTTTGCTCCCAAATGTAAGCCCCATGAAGATAAAAGTTTGTGCCTTTTTTCCAGTGACAGAGAGTCAGCATGTAGCACATACTCACTGAAGAAATGAGTGTAGAGAAACGCCCATTAAGACTTCCAAGTTGCCTGTAAGAAGTTAGTCATAACCAAATTACTTGGACACTACTTGTCATGGGGCTTCTAGTCAGTGGCTAATAAATTAGCTAGATGGAAATACGTGAATTATTCCTCCATAATCCTCCTACCCCAGTTCTAATGTCTTTTGCATCAACCAGTTTCTCTATATTCAGTTTTAGAATGGATTTACTTGGGGCAGTAACATTAAGTCCTTGGCACAAATGTGAGGCTCCCCTGGCGGGTATTTGCTCTCTCCCTCTTGTCCCCGCAACTCACACTGACTGCCGGCCCTTCCCTCAAAGGGAGATTCTGCAACTCCTGCCTCTTCAGCCAAGCACCAGCTTCCGACTTCTCCTTATTTATCTCTGTGAATTCGTCTTACCTTTGGCCTTGACAAAGATTCTTTGCTTGACCTAACTTGAGTCAGTTTCCTGAACCTTCTCCTAGGTGTATCTCTGTGCTTCCTTGGAAAACCGAGTTTTAGCAGAAACATGCTGAATCGGTTGAATCAGAACTCCTCACCCTTGATACCTGATTGGTCACCTTCTCTTCCACCAGTGGTGTGTCATGAACCTGGTTGGTCTTCGGTGAGGTTCCATTTCAGTTGGTTGAGCCCACATCTCTCCTACCCCAGGCGTTTCCTTGTAATAATTTCCCATCCACTGACCTCCACTCTTACTTCTTGAATGCCAGTCCCCACTTGCCTGTCTGTATTCAGTGTTGAGCCCAATCTCTTCCCCACACTGTAAAATTCCTTTGCGGTGGTTCGTGTACCTTCTGTGGTGTATGCGTGCATGCTCAGTTACTCAGTTGTGTATGACTCTTTGCGACCCCATGGACTATAGCTCACCAGGCTCTTCTGTTCATGGGGTTATCTCAGTAAGAATGTTGGAAGAGGTTGCCATTTCCTCCTGGGGGGAAATCTTCCTGAACCAGGGATCAAACCTGCATCTCCCACAGCTCCTGCAGTTGCAGGTTCGTTACCACTCCTTACCACTGAGCCACCTGGGAAGCCCCACCTACTGGGATGATCCTGAATAAATTTAGTCTGCCTTGCCAACGATAACAAGTGTCATTAAATATTCTTTTTCTTTAACAGCTTCCCTGCCTCTTTTCCAGTAGCTTTACATCCACTGTTTTTCCTTCTGCTCAGGACCTTTGCTTAGAGTCAAAAAGGTCAGAAGTTCAGCTGAGGGTCTGCTATTATACGTCTGTGTGGTGTTAGACATATTATTTATGTCTTATGGCTTCCCTGGTCATGCAGATGGTAAAGAATCTGCCTGTGGTGCAGGAGACCTGATTCAATTCGTGGATCCAGAAGATCCCCTGGAGAAGGAAATGGCAACCCATTCCAGTAATCTTGCCTGGAGAATCCCATGGATAAAGGAACCTGGTGGGCTACAGTCCATGGGGTCGCAAAGGGTTGGATATGACTGAATGACTAACACACACATACACACATATACATATTATATATATTTATAAATATGTGTGTATATATACACACATATATACTCTAAGCCTCAGTTTTCATGTCTCCAAGATGGGCATATAATATCAGGTTTTTGTTCCTTGTACATAAGATAGAAATGGAGATTTTAACCTAATGGGCAATATTAACCTTAGGTGAATAGTGAGATGATGCATAAATAGTGTTCTTAACTAGGTGGCCAGTAAATTTTAATATTTCCCCCCTTTCTTCTCCTTCCTTTTACTAGCTTCTGTTGAATCATAAAATCTTTGCTTTGAAATAGATATTAAGGGCACTTGATGTACCTGTTTATCTACAAATCTATTCTTTATCATCTTTGCAAGTCATTATCATGTCTCTGGTTGAAACTTTTGTTTCCTGAAAAAGCAGCCTGTAATCTTTTTGGTGTAGATATTGTTAGGGTTTCTTGTGTATTGAGATTGAATTGCTCACCCTAAAACCTCCATTCTTAACCATAACACCTAATGTTGGGTGTTCTATAGGCAAATCTAATTTTTACTTCATGGAACCCTTTCAGAGAGTTGAAAATAGTTACCCTGTCTTTCTCTGCTTTTAATCATCCTGACTAATTTCCCAGAGTAATATTGATCATTCAAAAAACAGTATTTTGATTTCTTTCTCATCCCGATCATTTCTCTGGGCAAGTCTATCTTGTGAGGCAGTAGACAAAGTGGTTAAAGATGCAACTAGTGTTTGAATCTTTTCAGTCTAAGCTCTCACTTATTAGCTGAGAACGTGCAGCAAATGTCTCTAAATGTTTGTATAAAATGGATATTAATGAAATGTCTTCCATGCAGCTGGTTGGGGGAATCAAGAGGAGGGTGCATTTTGTGTGCCTTGCACAGTGCCTGGCATATGGCTGTTGCTCTGGAAATGGGGGTTTGCAGTTGAGGAGCTGTTTTGCCAAAAGTTTTCACTTTCGTCTCAGGTTCAAAGGATTTGTTAACAAAATAAGCCACTCATTATATACACATAAATAATGCAAATATTTATTAGAGAATTATCTAGCTTATTTTCAGTATACTAACATTAAAAGAAAAAGAGAGATAGAAAGAGCAGAGAATATGTCACCAAATTAGATTTTGACCAACCTCCAGACTTAAACAGCACTGGGGAGTCCTATGTCACAGCACATGTGGAGTCCCCAATTGGGAAAGGGTCCCAGGCAGTGTGTCTGCTCCACAGGTAAGACTTCAAAGATTGCACTTCAGGGCTCCTGCTTTTAATCCCAGGACAGACGCAAACTGATATCATCATCAATCTGTGACCAAATTGCAAGCCTGGTTTCAGGTTAATGCTATTTGTCTTATAAAATTTGGAATGTTGCTAAGCTTGGGGCTTGGTTGGCCAGGGCCCCTTTAGGGGCTCAACAATTCAACAACAAGATTCCTCCCCAATCTTACCTGAGGTCCTGCAAAGCTTTCACTCACAGCAGGCAGTTACTTATAGGCACTGCCTGTAACAGGCAGTTACAGTCAGGGCAATGTCCAGGCAGGTTAGAAGTAAGGTCAGAGGCCTGCTTTCCTTTGTCTCTGAAGCCTAAACAAGACTATATTTTTTAAGTTTCCCTAACAGGACCCCAGCCTGCCAGATGCAGCCTGGTGGGGGTAAGGGGCAGGGCAAAGCTAGATCAGTGCTGTCCCTTTTGTTCTGGAAGCTGCTGTTTTACCTGTGTAGTCTTAGATAGAATGGGGTTTTGCTGGCATTTACATCAGTCAACGCAAACTCACTCCATTTAGAATCAATAACGCTAAGGATATAAGTAACATATTCCTAATGAAGCATTACAAATGCCAAAAGAATAAATAGAGATTCCTCTACAAAGTTGAAAAGACTTTACATATTAAAAAATTTTACTCTGCATACAGGGAGATCACATGTAAAAGTAATTCAGAGGTCAATAAGAGCTCATTCATTCATTCATTCACTTTTTCATTTAATATTTATTTAGTCACAACTGTATTCCATTAACATTCTAAGGAAGAGTATGTTTCCTCACATCCCTCACTATTATATTTCTGGTATTGGTAAGTACAATTCCCCACGTTGGTAGGTGCCTGATATGATACAGGAGATTACTGGAGAAATAACTCCAGAAAGAATGAAGAGACAGAGCCAAAGGAAAAAACAGCACCCAGTTGTGGATGTGACTGGTGATGGAAGTAAAGTCTGATGCTGTAAAGAACAATATTGCACAGGAACCTGGAATGTTAGGTCCATGAATCAAGGCAAATTGGAAGCAGCCAAACAGGAAATGGCAAGAGTGAACACCAACAATTTTAGGAATCAGTAAACTAAGATGGACAGGAATGGGTGAATTTAACTCAGATGACCATTATATCTATTAAGGTAGGCAAGAATCCCTTAGAAGAAATGGAGTGGCCATCTTGGTCAACAAAAGAGTGCAAAATGCAGGACTTGGATGCAATCTCAAAAACGACAGGATGATCACTGTTTGTTTCCAAGGTAAACCATTCAATATCACAGTAATCCAAGTCTATGCTCCGAGTAGTAATGCTGAAGAAGCTGAAGTTGAACGGTTCTATGAAGATCTACAAGACCTTCTAGAACTAACACCCAAAAAAGATGCCCTTTCATTATAGGGGACTGGAATGCAATAGTAGGAAGTCAAGAAATACCAGGAGTAAAAGGCAAATTTGACCTTGGAGTCCAGAATGAAGCAGAACAAAGGCTAATAGAGTTTTGCCAAGAGAATGCACTGGTCATAGCAAACACCCTCTACCAACAACACAAGAGAAGACTCTACACATGGATAGCACCAGATTGTCAATGCCGAAATTAGATTGATTATATTCTCCACAGCCAAAGATGGAGAAGCTCCATACAGTCAGCAAAAACATGATGGGGAGTGGACTGTGGCTCATATCATGAACTCCTTATTGCCAAATTCAGATTTAAATGGAAGAAAGTATGGACAACCACTAGACTATTCAGATATAACCTAAATCAAATCCCTTATGATTATACAGTGGAAATGACAAATAGATTCAGGGATTAGATCTGATAGATTGCCTGAAGAACTATGGATGGAGGTTCATGATATTGTACAGGAGGCATGGATCAAGACCATCCCAAAGGAAAAAAATGCAAAAAAGCAAATGGCTATCTGAGGAGGCCTTACAAATAGATGTGAAAGGAAGAGAAATGAAAGGCAAATGAAAAACAGGAAAGATAGGCCTATTTGAATGCAGAGTTCCAAAGAATAGCAAGAGAGATAAGAAAGGCTTCCTCAGAGATCAATGCAAAGAAATGGAGGAAAACAATAGAATGCAAAGACTAGAGATCTCTTCAAGAAAATTAGAGATACCAAGGGAACATTTCTTGCAAAGATGGGCTCAATAAAGGACAGAAATGGTATGGACCTAACAGAAGAAGATATTAAGAAGAGGTGGGAAGAATACATAGAAGAACTATACAAAAAAGATCTTCATGACCCAGATAATCATGATAGCGTGATCACTCACCTAGAGCCAGACATCCCGGAATGCACAGTCAAGTGGGCCTTGGGGAGCATCACTATGAACAGAGCAAATGAAGGTGGCTGAATTCCAGTTGAGCTATTTCAAATCCTAAAAGATGATGCTGTGAAAGTGCTGCACTCAATAGGCCAGCAAATTTGGAAAACTCAGCAGTGGCCACAGGCCTGGAAAAGGTCAGTTTTCATTCTAATCCCAAAGAAAGGCAATGCCAAAACAATGTTGAAACTACTGCACAATTGCACTCAACTCACATGCTAGCAAAGTAATGCTCAAAATTCTCCAAGCCAGACTTCAACAGTATGTGAACCATGCACTTTAGATATTCAAACTGGATTTAGAAAAGGCAGAGGAACCATAAATCAAATTGCCAACATCCGTTGGATCATCGAAAAAGCAAAAGAGTTCCAGGAAAACATCTATTTCTGCTTTATTGACTATGCCAAAGCCTTTGACTGTGTGGATCACAATAAATTGTGGAAAATTCTTAAAGAGACAGGAATACCAGACCACCTGACCTGCCTCCTGAGAAATCTGTATGCAGGTCAGAAAGCAACATTTAAAAATGGACATGGGACAACAGTTCAGTTCAGTTGCTCAGTCGTGTCTGACTCTTTGCGACCCCATGAACTGCAGCACACCAGGCCTCCCTGTCCATCACCAACTCCTGGAGTCGACCCAAACCCACGTCCATCAAGTCAATAATGCCATCCAACCATCTCATCTTCTGTTGTCCCCTTCTCCTCCTGCCCTCAATCTTTCCCAGCATCAGGGTCTTTTCCAGTGAGTCAGCTCTTTGCATCAGGTGGCCAAAGTATTGGAGTTTCAGCTTCAACATCAGTCCTTCCAATGAACACCCAGGACTGATCTCCTTTAGGCTGGACTGGTTGGATCCCCTTGCAGTCCAAGGGACTCTCAAGAGTCTTCTCCAATACCACAGTTCAAAAGCATCAATTCTTGGGTGCTCAGCTTTCTTTATAGTCCAACTCTCACATCCATACATGACCACTGGAAAAACCATAGCCTTGACTAGATGGACTTTTGTTGGCAAAGTAATGTGTCTGCTTTTTAATATGCTGTCTAAGTTGGCCATAACTTCCCTTCCAAGGAGTAAGCATCTTTTAATTTCATTGCTGCAATCACCATCTGCAGTGATTTTGGAGCCCAGAAAATAGTCAGTCACTCTTTCCATTGTTTCCCGCATCTATCTGCCATGAAGTGATGGGACCGGATGCCATGATCTTAGTTTTCTGATTGTTGAACTTTAAGCCAACTTTTTCACTCTCCGCTTTCAGTTTCATCAAGAGGCTCTTTATTTCTTTGCTTTCTGCCGTAAGAGTGGTGTCATCAACATACCGGTTCCAAATCAGGAAAGGAGTACGTCAAGGCTGTATATTGTTACCCTGCTTATTTAACTTATATTCAGAGTACATCATGAGAAATGCTGGGCAGGATGAAGCACAAGCTGGAATCAAAATTGCTGGGAGAAATATCAATAACTTCAGATATGCAGATGACACCACCCTTATAGCAGAAAGTGAAGAAGAACTGAAGAACCTCTTGATGAAAGTGAAAGAAGAGAGTGAAAAAGTTGTCTTAAAACTCAGCATTCAGAAAACTAAGATCATGGCAATTGGTCCCATCACTTCATGGCAAATAGATGGGGAAACAGTGGAAATAATGACAAACTTTATTTTGGAGGGCTTCAGAATCACTGTACATGGTGACTACAGCCATGAAATTAAAAGATGCTTGCTTCTTGGAAGAAAAGCTATGACCAACCTAGACAGCATACTGAAAAGCAGAGACATTACTTTGTCAACAAAGGTCCATCTAGTCAAAGCTAAGGTTTTTCCAGTAGTCATGTATGGATGTGAGAGTTGGACTATAAAGAAAGCTGAGCACCGAATAATGGATGCTTTTGAACTGTGATGTTGGAGAAGACTCTTGAAAGTCTCTGGGACTGTAAGGAGATCCAACCAGTCCATCCTAAAGGAAATTAGTCCTGAATATTCATTGGCAGGACTGATGCTGAAACTGAAACTCCAATACTTTGGCCACCTGCTGCCAAGAGCTGACTCATTGGAAAAGACCCTGATGTTCGGAAAAATTGAAGGTGGGAGAAGAAGAGGACAACAGAATGAGATGGTCGGATGGCATCACTGACTGGATGGACATGAATTTGAGTAAGCTCCAGGAGTTGGTGATGGACAAGAAAGGCCTGGCGTGTTGCAGTCTATGGGGTTACAAAGAGTTGGACACTACTGAAGAACTGAACTGAAGTACAACCAAAATCTAAATTCAATTTTTAAGATGTATTTTCCTCCATAAACTTAGATGAGAGGCTAGAATGCAGTGTGGGTTTATTGTTTTAATCTCAATTATGAAATCTAAAAGCATACAACATGAAAGTATGAATAAAGTCTGTATTTTAAAAATAGAAGAAAGATGAGTCGAAAATTTTTAAGCTTCTCAGACTTGCAGAATGTCCATGTTAAGTGACCTCTTGGCTGGGCCAGTGTTGTTGCCATGACAGGAGCATTACTTCACTTGTCAGAATGAGACTTGGATTATGCAAGTTTTGACTTGTGGAAGGACTTTGGAATACATCCTCCACAAAAAATATGTGATTCTCCCAATGTGGTCATCAAACCTATTATTATCTAAAGAGCTTCTAAAACGTGGGATTTATGACAGTAACAAAATATACCAAAGTATCAATAAGACTTCAAAAGATGCCATAGAATGAAGACATTCAGTCATGAGCAATTGATGGCAAAGCAGCACAGCAATAATATCAGCCTCATGGCAGCCAGGAGTTGCCAACATGTTGTAGAATAGTGAGAGAGAGAACATTTTGCAAGCATTCTAGAGACCAAGAAAAATAAATCTGTAGAGAGACACTTCCCATTCTGGAACAATGAATGGATCAATCGGAACAACCAAAGGACTTTAAGAGATTTGTCTCTGCTGTCTGAATACTGACTGTGCTAATCACAGAAAGTACTTTGCTCTTTGATTTAAACTCCGTACTTTGACAATGAACATATGATATGCACATGAAGAAAATTTGATTAAATATAAACTAAATGCACATAATTGTTAAAAGAACTTTGACCTGAGGACTGGCAATTTCCCTCCATTGTGAGGCCAAGGTGTGATCTCCTGGAGGAGAAAAAACTATTGGATTCCAACTTGGTGAAACGTTAAAGAAAGGGAAATCATTGCAAATGAGAAATTTGATTTTTAGAGTAGAAATTTTATATGTGCTCTGATAGAGTTCCTGGGTTTTGCCTTCTCTGCCCTTGATACGCAGCACATGGAACCTGCCAGTTTTGTTTTTTGATGTGCAAGGAGAAGGACTCTTAATAGTCATGATTCAGAAAACGAAGTCTGTTTTAATTTCAGTGAAGGATACAAGGCTAGTATCGAGGTCTGGGTTTTCTTTTGTCTTATTTTAGCTTAATATTCAAATGGATAGAATGTAGACAACAAAGAATTATGTGTAAATTTATCTGTAAGCATGGAGAGTCTGGTCACAGCTTCCCCCAGCATAAAAGGAGGCAGTGTATTTTAGTGATACAAGTGTGTCCCAAGGAACCAAATTTCTCAGGTGGGTATCCCAGCTATAACCTTGGGATAATAATAGTATACCTATCTTACAGGGCTATTGTAAAGTTACGTTCATGCATATTTAAAGCTGAGAACAGTGCCTGACATATATTAAACAATAAATGCAATCTATTATTCCTACATCACCAAATGAAATAGAGCCAGGTCACATCTCCGAAAACATTATCTATCTTGACTTCCCAGCTTCTCTCTAAAAGTTAAAAGAGGAATAAATTCTGTAACAGTATAGAATCGATTTCAAATAATCAATAGCAACCACTTTTCTGGGTAAAGACTGTAAAATGAACACAGCCAATTAAAACCTTTCCTACCCACACACTCTCTCTTTACCATCCCTAATTCTCAATGAAATCACTAAAATAATAAAGACAAGCATGGTAGAAAATACATTAATTTTTCAGCCCACACCCCTAATTATATGGGATGTCTAATGACCCCATGAATTGTAGCCCACCAGGCTCCTCTATCCATGGGATTTCCCAGGCAAGAATACTGGAGTGGGTTGCCATTTCCTTCTCCAAAATAAGAGGGTTAGGGGCTAGTTAGATGCAGTCGACCGAAGAATCAGTGGAATCATCATCAGGTCTGGGTACCACTCAATGTAGAAAACTTTCCTCAACCACTGAAGAGCAAAGCAGCCCAGCCCGAATGGCTGCCTAGATGAAGACGAGCATTGAAGCAGCAGCAGATGGATTGCTTTCAATGGGATCTGCTAAAAGAACATGGCAAACAACTCCCTCCAGTTCACTTGCCACCGTTGCTATCTCTGCTGCCTTTTAGGAATGACAATTATTTCCCATGCTGTTTCTGACTAGACCTGTTCTCCCTTTTTTATCTTCGACAGAAGTTACTCTCCCTCCTCTTTGAGATCTCCGCGTCCTTCTGAGGCCTCTTACCTTCTCAGGCCAGCTTTCTTTGTAGTACTCAAGGGAAAGTAGTCGATAAACAGATAAACTCTCTCTCTTCTGGGAATGTTGGAATCTGGTAAGGGAGCCTTTAAAAGAAAATGCTTTAGCCAATGGAATGAGACTTCTCGTATGTAATATACTCACCCTACTTTCTAGGTGCTGGAGATCTAGTGCAGATCCTGACCCTCTAGCTGTAGCTGCAGTGATAATTCTAGATTGTTGGGAACCACCACGTTTTTCCTTACTTCTATGTTGATTTTCAGGCTGTTTGTTTTCCTTCTTTTCTACTCGCATCTACCTAAGGAATTTTTTCCCCCAGAATAGATTTCTTCTAGCAGTAGCTCTTCCTATTTATCTTTCTGATTCAGCCCAGAGTTCAAAAATATCTTCAAATAGTCTTTTGAGAAGGAGATGATGTTACCATTACCTCTGGTTTTATGTTTTTGTTTGTTTGTCAGCAACTTGTTAGAGACCAACCTGGTAAAACAAAATCCAGGTGGGTCTCTGACTTTGGCCCCTTTGAGGAAATTTTTAATGGTATTTGAGTTTGACTCGGGGGTGGTGATGCTTAAAATGTGTGACAAGTGGTAGAGAGCTTAACTTATCTGGGTTATCCTTTGTACCAAAATTGATATTCCAGCCATGTACATTTTTAAAGTTTTATTGATGATAAGCTAGGATGAGGTTCAGAACAATCTACCACACAACTTGGGACTTTGGCGTATTTAATATCTTAAGCTAAAAGAGTTTGAAAAAAAAAATGGCAGAAGCAGGAAGGCCACTCACTGTGATCACCCACCCCTACCCCAAGCCCTTCTTTCTTGAGACTGGTCATAAAGTTCCAATGTGAAAGTCACCCTGCTTGAACCAGGAGGATGAAATATATCCTTATCACCAGAGACTGGGAACCTGAGGCTGAGAAATCTGTACAAATAAACCTCGTTAAACTAATCCTTAACTTCTAGTTATCCCTTAGCCATGACTACTCCTGGCCCAAACTCTTTGGTGAACTCATCACAAATATATTGCTTCTCTATCTGAATGACATAAAAACTTTCTGCTCTTGTCACTTCTTTAAGCCTTCATTCTCTTGCAAAATTTCCCATGTACATGTAAAAATTCATAACAAGTATATGCTTTTCTCCTGTTCATCTGTCTTTTTCACCTTAGTTCTCATACCCAGCCAGGGACCCTTAGAGGGGTGAGGAAAACTTTTCCATCCCCTACAGTTAAAAAGTATGTCCTGTTACAGTACAGTTGTTAGAGAAGAAAACATTTTTATCCTTTTAGATTCTTCTAGCTGGTTGAAAAATCAAATTGACATGAGACAGACTAACAGGAGAAAATGAAATGGTTAATAGCATGCATGCATGACAGAGAACTAAACAACTTAGGAGCTCAACAAAATGAGTGAAACCTTCACCTTAAATATCATCTTCAGCTAAAGACAGAAGAGGATGTTGGGGATAGGGATTTGAGTCTTCAAAGCAGAAAAAGGCATCTGAGCTGGAGATGGAAAAACAAATGGCACACAAATGTTTGCTGGGTCAGACAGAGCTGCTGAGACACGTAGTGGACTCTGAGCCCTAGGCCCTGCGAAGTTTATTCACTACATCGAGCCCGGATGCTTGGCGTACATCTCTAGTGGTAGCTCTATTCTGGCAACAGGCCCTCCGTCTGAGCTCTTTTAGACAGTGAAGGGGTAGAGAAGAGGAGATTTTTATGAATCTTCTGTTTCTTAAAACTACTCAGTCTAAATTAACCCTTGTGCCTAATGAACATACTGGGAGGGGGTGTCGTGGCAAACTTTACTCTCCTACACAGTGATCCTGCAATCACATAGATTTTTTTTTTTTAATCTTTGAGTAGGAAAATCTAAGTTTAAAAAAAAAAAAGCAGCCAAAAAAAAAATGCGCACATGAACACACACGCACACACCGCCACCCCCCAGAGAGAGAGAGAGAGTCACAGAACTTAATTTGAAGGTCAGTCAGTCAGTCATTTAGGTCTAATAGGATAGCTTTTTGCTCCAACATTCATTTGAACTTGAAAATAACAATAAAATGTGCCAAGTCAAAGGAATGATTTTCCTTCTCTCTCTTTTTTTAACTAGTCATCTTGGTTT
Organism: Odocoileus virginianus; assembly: GCF_023699985.2. NCBI lineage: Eukaryota > Metazoa > Chordata > Mammalia > Artiodactyla > Cervidae > Odocoileus > Odocoileus virginianus. The sequence goes on from NC_069699.1 coordinate 24,855,035, forward strand.
TAAAACATGAGATACAAGTCATCAATTTCACTGTGACTTAGCAATTTATTTACACAGTTTTACTGCTTTGGACATAACACAGTGGAGTTTCGAGCTTGATGAAATATTGTTATCCACATAATTCATTTTCTGCTGCTTCAACAAGGTGTTTGGCTTTGTGGGAACTCCCATTTGAAGTCAAAATCGAATTGAAAATTCATGTGAAGGCTATACAGATAAGGCAAGTCTGAATATCAGGGAAGTGTCAATTAAATTTACTCTCTAGTCTCTGACATAAAAACCTGCTCCCAAGGCCTTGAAAATATCTCTCATTATCATATTGATTCAAGTCAACAAGTATAACTCATATCTAAGGTGAGCATAAGCTTATTTCTAGATATTTACAATAAATTTCTTTTATATATTGGTCACATAGATTTTAGTGTAAGTTATTAATGCTTACCATAATGATCTATTGGTTTTTTATGGGCAGTCCTCACTTATTAAAGATGTTCTTGATTGTACTGAAATTAGCAGTTCCCTATTAATTCATAATTCATTTTGCAGTGGTAATCATAAAATAAAACAAAGGCAGCATCGATCGTAAATTAATTTAGAAACAGATACAAAGGTAGAAATAAGATAGCAGCAGCTGTTTTCTCACAGGGGTACCAAAAACATCACGGCACAAAAAAATCTGAATGGAAAAAAATTACTCTTCTCCCCTATAACTGTTTTCTTTTACTTATAGAAATGGGAGGCAATTTTCTCTAGAGGCTGTGGGGAAAAACTCTCTCAAAAATCTGTGAAAACCCAATTCAAGTTCTTTGGAGAATCTTTAGATGGTATATCAGCATCACAAAGAGAAATACATGTTTTCTTCAGAAAACAGGGCTGAATTAAGGGTTCTCAAAAAGGAATTTTTTAAGTTCTCCACTGGCAAATCTTTTGGTAGATCATAGCTTTAAATTAAAAATGCCAACTTCTTACACTTGTAGGAAAGAGGGATGAGTGGCTGAGGGAAGCTGGGCAGGACTGTTTTCCATTTTTTTTGCTGAAAATGTACTGTTGACCAAATGTACTGTGAAATTTATTCTGCTTTGGAGGTGAAACTGCTCATTCATTCAAGGCAATAAATGTAGCCAAGTGACCTATATACAAACTACAGAACAAAGATAAAGATCACAAAAAAGAGGTTCATGTTGATTAGCAGGAATGACACAGATGAAAGAGGCACTGCCCATTCTCCTAAGGAACCTATAACCTAGGGCTTACATTCATTGTAATCCCAAAGAAAGGCAATGCCAAAAATGCTCAAACTACTGGACAATTGCACTCATCTCCCACGCTAATAAAGTGATGCTCAAAATTCTCCAAGCCAGGCTTCAGCAATACATGAACTGTGAACTTAAAGATGTTCAAATTGATTTTAGAAAAGGCAGAGGAACCAGAGATCAAATTGCCAACATCTGCTGGATCATTGAAAAAGCAAAGGAGTTCCAGAAAACCATTTATTTTTGCTTTATTGACTATGCCGAAACCTTCGACTGTGTGGATCACAATAAATTGTGGAAAATTCTGAAAAAGATGGGAATACCAGACCACCTGACCTGCCTCTTGAAAAACCTGTATGCAGGTCAGGAAGCAACCATTAGAGCTGGACATGGAACGACAAACTTGTTCCAACTAGGAAAAGGAGTATATCAAGGCTGTATATTGTTACCCTGCTTATTTAGCTTATATGCAGAGTACATCATGAGCAACACGGGGCTGGATGAAGCACAAGCTGGAATCAAGATTGCCAGGAGAAATATCAATAACCTCAGAAATGCAGATGACACCACCCTTATGGCAGAAAGAGAACTAAAGAGCTTCTTGATGAAACTGAAAGAGGAGAGTGAAGAACTTGCCTTAAAGCTCAACAATCAAAAAACTAAGATCATGGCATCTAGCCCCATCACTTTATAGATGGGGAAATAGTGGAAACAGTGGAAAGAGTGGCTGACTTTACTTTTCTGGGCTCCAAAATCACTGCAGATGGTGATTGCAGCCATGAAATTAAAAGACGCTTATTTCTTGGAAGGAAAGTTTTGACCAACCTAGACAGCGTATTAAAAAGCAGAGACATTACTTTGCCAACAAACGTCCGTCTAGTCAAGGCTATGGTTTTTCCAGTAGTCATGTATGGATGTGAGAGTTGGACTATAAAGAAAGCTGAGCACCGAAGAATGATGCTTTTGAACTGTGGTGTTGGAGACGACTCTTGAGAGTCCCTTGGACTGCAAGGAGATCCAACCAGTCCATCCTAAAGGAGATCAGTCCTGGATGTTCATTGGAAGGACTGATGTTGAAGCTGAAACTCTAATATTTTGGCCACCTGATGCAAAGAGCTGACTCATTTGAAAGGACCCTGATGTTGGGAAAGATTGAGGGCAGGAGGAGAAGGGGACGACAGAGGATGAGATAGTTAGATGGCGTCTCTAACTCAATGGACATGAGTTTGGGTAAACTCCAGGAGTTGGTGATGGACAGGGAGGCCTGGCATGTTGCGGTTCACGGGGTCGCAAAGAGTCAGACACGACTGAGTGGCTGAACCGAACTGTATTCTCAGTGGAAGAATTTTAACCCCCAGAGCATCTCACATGTGTTCATGCTAGTCACTCATTCGTGTCCGACTCTCTGCGACCTCATGGACTGTAGCCCACCAGGCTCCTCTATCTGTGGGATTCTCCAGGCAAGAATACTGGAGTGGGTAGCCATTCTCTTCTCCAGGGGAGCTTCCCAACCCAGGGATTAAACCTGGGTCTCCCACACTACAGGCAACTGCTTTACCATCTGAACCACCCAGGAAGCCTCCACGAAGGCTCAGAAAAGAAAGAAAACAAGTCAGTGATTTCTCTATATCAACTGCAAACTTGAAATACTCATATATGAACATAAAAAATGAAAGTGCACATAAAGAAATGTGACTGTTACAAGTAGTAAGTACAAGAAAAATGAGTGAAATATCTTCATTATCCTGCCATAATTGGAAGTTCTTCAAAGAAGATCAGTTCTTTTGATGCTTATGGATAGATACAATTTTCTATAAGAAATTCCTAATATAAAAATCTACCCCACCCTTTTTTTTGGTGGAAATTTCTGTTCGCTCTTTTCAGCATTTTGAAATTGTAAGTTAAATACATGGGCCATGTGTCCATACCCATCCTGAGGAGTTGATAACAATACAGGTCTTCATGAAGGTTAAAAGTCAGTACTAGTCAGTTGTCAAAATGTAAATTCCTGCTAGCCATAGTCCAAAAATAAGGTTAATGGGAGTATGAGAGCTTCAGGCATGTTGCATCCAGAAAATCAAATCATATTAGGACTCTTTTTTGTTGACTGAAAAGACAAATTGGTAATAGACTGATCAGCTCTTTATATCAGGCTTTCTTATGTATTATGTGGGAAAGAAATCTCACAAAGAAAAAAAAAAGAAATCTCACAAAGTTCATGGGGAAAGAGTCTCTTCCTATCCAGTTCTAGTAAAAGTTTCCCAGCTGTATCCAGGTAACCAGTGAATGTTCTGCATCCATTTCTGAACCAGTCATTGCAGTGCCAGAATTATACTGAATTACAGATTTAAAATATCTAGTTAAAGTCTGATTCTGGCAAGGCTTCAGAGCATGGCCCCCTTTCCAAGATGCTTGCAGTTTGAATACATTTCTGGCACTTTGAAAAGTAATTGGATTGCTATGGGACTTAATAGGAGAGTAGAGAGAAATCATAACTGTTACCTTTAGAGAAATCATAACTGTTTAAATGCAGTGCTTAGAAGTTTTTTTGAAACTTAGTTTCTACCATTCTTATCCTTTATTGTAGAGAGATAAAACAGTATTTAAAGATGAAAGCAAAGAGCACAAAGTAAATGAAAACCTGTTAAGGTCAGTGGACCAAGAAAAGGAATAAGCAGTATTTCTTTGAATGCTAATCTGCAAAAGGATGTTTGTTTTTCAAAGTACAAAGTTCAGTTCAGTTCAGTCACTCAGTCCTGTCCCACTCTTTGTGACCCCAAGGACTGCAGCATACCACGCTTCCCTGTCTATCACCAACTCCCTGAGCTTACTGAAACTCATGTCTATTGAGACAGTGATGCCATCCAAGCATCTCATCCTCTGTCATCCCCTTCTGCTCCAGCCTTTCATCTTTTCCAGCATCACGGTCTTTTCCGATGAATCAGTTCTTCACATCAGGTGGCCAAAGTATTGAAGTTTCACCTTCAACATCAGTCCTTCCAATGAATATTCAGGGTGATTTCCTTTAGGACTGACTGGTTTGATCTCCTTGCAATCTGAGGGACTCTCAAGAGTCTTCTCCAACACCACAGTTCAAAAGCATCCATTCTTCAGTGCTCAGCTTTCTTTTAGTCCAATTCTCACATCCATACATGACTACTGGAAAAACCTTAGCTTTGACTAGATGGACCTTTGTTGGCAAAGTAATGTCTCTGCTTTTTAATATGCTGTCTAGGTTGATCATAGCTTTCTTTCCAAGGAGTAAGCATCTTTTAATTTCATGGCTGCCGTCACCATCAGCAGTGATTTTTGCACCCCCCCCCCAAAAAAAATAAATTCTGTCACTGTTTCCTTTGTTTCCCAGCTATTTGCTATGAAGTGATGGGACTAGATGCCATGATCTTAGCCACTTTCATTAAGAGGCTCTTTAGTTCTTCTTTGCGTTCTGCCATAAGGGTGTCATCTGCATATCTCATGTTATTGATATTTCTCCCAGCAGGCTTGATTCCAGTGTGTGCTTCATACAACCCAGCATTTCTCATGATGTATTCTGCATATAAGTTAAATAAGCAGGGTGATAATATACAGCCTTTACATACTGCTTTCCTTATGTGGAACCAGTCTGTTGTTCCATGTCCAGTTCTATCTGTTGCTCCTTGACCTGCATACAGATTTCTCAGGCGGCAGATCAGGTAGTCTGATATTCCCATCTCCTTAAGAATTTTCCACAATTTGTTGTGATCCACACAGTCAAAGGGTTTGGCGTTGTCAATAAAGCAGAAATAGGATGTTTTTCTGGAACTCTCTTGCTTTTTCAATGTTCCAGCAGATGTTGGCAATTTGACAACATCCTTGTTCCTCTGTCTTTTTTAAATCCAGCTTGAACATCTGGAAGTTCATGGTTCACATACTGTTGAAGCCTGGGTTGGAGAATTTTGAGCATTGATTTGCTATCATGTGAGATGAGTGCAATTGTGCAGTAGTTTGAGCATTATTTGGCATTGCCTTTCTTTGGGATTGGAATGAAAACTGACCTTTTCCAGGCCTGTGGCCACTGCTGAGTTTTCCAGATTTGCTGTCATATTGAGTGCAGAACTTTAACAGCATCATCTTTTAGGATTTGAAATAACTCCACTGGAATTCCTTCATCTCCACTAGCTTTGTTTGTAGTGATGCTTCCTAAGGACCCCTTGACTTTGCATTCTAGGATGTCTGGCTCTAGGTGAGTGATCACACCATTGTGGTTATCTGGGTCCTGAAGATCTTTTTTGTATAGTTCTTCTGTGTATTCTTCCACCTCTTCTTAATATCTTCTGCTTCTGTTAGGTCCATACCATTTCTGTCCTTTATTAAACCCATCTTTGCATGAAATGTTCCCTTGGTATCTCTAATTTTCTTGAAGAGATCTCTAGTCTTTCCCATTCTGTTGTTTTCCTCTATGTCTTTGCATTGATCATTAGGGAAGGATTTATCTTTCCTTGCTATTCTTTGGAGCTCTTCATTCACCTGGGTATATCTTTCCTTTTCTCTTTTGCCTTTATTGTTTCTTCTTTTCTCAGCTATTTGTAACGCCTCCTCAGAGAACTATTTTGTCTTTTTGCATTTCTCCAAGCATCTCTGGCAGGCATGGGGTTTGATTCTAAATATGATTTCGCCCCTCCTACCATCTTGTTGGGGCTTCTCCTTTGTCTTTGGACATGGTGTATCTTTTTTTTGGTGGGATCCAACATTCTCCAGTGGATGGTTGTTCAGCAGTGAGTTGTAATTTTGGAGTTCTTGCAGGGGAAGATGAGTGCATGTCCTTCTACTCGACCATCTTGGAAGGTACCTTGATGTACAAAACTCAGCCATTAAAAAAAAAAAAAAATCATGCAGTTGCCTCCTCTCTTGTCTAGAAACTTCTCCACTAGCAGTAGCTGAGACACTCATCCCTTATTTCTCAGCCTTTGACCTTTGTTGATTTCCCCGGGCTTTTGCATTCCCTGGATACCCAGATCAGGACAGTCACTGTGTTTCTTGTCTGCAGGTCATCCTTTAAGATCTTTCTAGCATTCAAATGCCTTAGCGATGTTCAGACCTCTTTTCTCTGGTTGAATGAAGGAATGTAAAGTTTACTAGATTCAGAGTCACCTCTTGGGGGCCTGAGCAAGTCTGTTTTTCCATCTTAGGAACTAAAAACTCAGTTTTTTTCTACTTGTGTAGAGAAAAACCCAGTTCTTCCCTACTTGTGTGTTTCTTCCTTGTGAGTCTCCTTTTCTACTCACCCAAAATATTCGACTTTGGATCACCAGATATGTGGATGTTTTCCCCACACCAAGAAGTCCTCTGTGACATGAGCTGGGTGTCTTCCAAGGCAGCTCACATCTGACACTATTGACCTGGAGATAGCTTCAGATCCCACAGGTTAAGGGCTGTCTCTCAAGACTACCTCTACCTGAATCCTTACCCCCTCCACTGCAATCCTCAGCAACACATACTTCAGATAACACACAAAAGCCTAGGTTATCACTTGTGCTTCTGACCAACCAGTTCTAGGTTGGAGGTTTCATGATCCCCTCCTAGGGTTAGGTTAATTTGAAAAAGTGATTCACAGGACTCAGGGAAACACTCGTGTTTACCTGTTTGTTAAAGGATCGAATAAAGGGTACAGATGGGCACCCACATGATAAAGGAGCACAGGGCCTCATAGGTGTGAGGTGTGTGTGTGTGTGTGTGTGGAATCTCCATGCTCTCTCCCAGCACCTCCACATATTCACACCTGGCAATGTACCAAACCCCTGTTCTTTTGGGATTTTCCTAGGGCTTCCTCACATTGGCATGATGGGTTATTATTGCCATTTCCAGCCCTTCTCTCTACTCAGGGGAATGGCAAGCAGGGCTAAAAATGCCGTACTTCTCACCATGGCTTATCTTTCTGATGATGAGCTCTAATCGAGGAGCCAACTCAGAGTTACCCCATTAGGATGAAAAATACTCCTATCACTGAGGAACATGCATGGCTTTTAGGAGACATGGGCCAGGACTCAGCACAGATACCAATACATTGTGTGTTATCCCACACACTTGCTTTTCTGGGAGGGGGGAGAAAGGCTTATAAGAACAAAATAGGCAGCCCTGAGGTCCCAAGGGCTCCATTCCCTCGGCGCTCTTCTGTTGCCTTGGATCCTCACCCAGGACCCTCAGTATGACCCAAAATCCTGTCACTGGAAGGTGAAGACCAGAGCCAGCCATGGACCAGCACTGCCTCTAGAGTCCGTCCTGACTGCCCTCCTGCCCCTTAAAAAATTTCCAGAAGTGAAACTGCTGAATCATATGTAGTTCTATTTTTAACTTCTTGAGGAACCTATATACTGTTTTCTGTAGTGGTTGTACCAATTTACATTCCCACCTACAGTGTAGAAGTGTTCCCTTTTCTCTACATCCTTAAAGACATATGTTGTTTCTTGTCTTTTTAATAATAGCCATGCTAACAGATGTGAGGTCATATCTCATTATGGTTTGATTTATATTTCCTTAATGATTAGTATGTTGAGCTTCTTTTATGTGCCTGTTGGCCAAATATATGCCTTCTTCAGAAAAACATCTATTCAGATCTCTGCTTATTTTAAAATCAGATTTTTTTTTTTTTTTTTTGCTGTTGAATTGTATGAGCTCTTTATATATTTTGGGTATTAAACCCTTTGCAGATATATGATTTACAAATATTTTCTCCTGCTTTGTAGTTTGCCTTTTCATTTTATTGATGGCTTGCTGTATAGAAGCTTTCTAGTTTGATGTAAGCCCCTTACATATTTTTCCTTTTGTTGCCCTTGCTTTTGATATCAAATCCAAAAGTTCATCATCAAAACACATGTCACAGAGCCTACTGTTTTCTTTTCTGGAGTTCCTGGCTTCAGGTCTTACATTCAAATCTTTAATCCATTTTAAGTTAGTTTTTGTTCCTGGTGTAAGATAATGGTTTGGTTTCCTTCTTTCACATGTGGCTGTCTGATTTAATTAATCTTGAAGGATATTTTATATCCAATTATTTTTTGAACTTCCACAGAAAAGGAGGAAGAATTGTTTATTAAATTTTATCAATGAAAGAAACTCATATCTATGTTCTTGTATTTACTCTTCCACCCCAAGTTCCTGAGCAAGGTTTTCATGTCCCTGGCTTCCTCCTCCAGCAGTGGTTGGGGCTCAGGATGAAATCCCATTGATGGATTGCTGCACTGTGTGGTCTGGCCAATGTTCCTGTTTAAGAAGAGTGAGATGTAAGCTCAGTCTTGGAATATCTTGCAAAGAGTACAAATTTTTTTGCCAATTCTACCATTCTCAGTTTAGATTCAGGTCTCAGAGCTTTTGCAATGCTTTCTCTTCATGTCCTTTTTCCATTAAAGTAGAACTGTTGTTTTTTTGGATGTACTGGGTCTTTGTTGCCGCGAGGGCTTTTGTCTAGTTGCAGAGAGTAGGGGCTACTCTCTAGTTGTGGTGTGCAGGTTTCTCACTGCAGTGGCTTCTCTTATTTTGGAGTATGGGCTATAGGGCACGGGACTTCAGTAGTTGCAGCTCTCGGGCTCTAGAGCACAGTGGTTGTGGAGCATGGGCTCATTTGCTCCATGGCCTGTAGGATCTTCCTGGATCAGGGATCAAACCTGTGTCTCCTGCACTGGCAGGCAGATTCTTGACCACTGATCTACCAGGGAAGCCCAGGGCTGGCTTTTGATTGGTCCAACTTTCACAAGACTTTTCCATTAGAAATTGGCCCATATCTGCCATTACCATATCTTCCCTAAATCTACTATAATGAGTAAAGGTCTAAAAACTACTGACCCAGCTGATTAAAAATACAAATTCAGAAAAACTGAAAAAAAAAAAAAAAACTGTTTTCTGGTCAAGTTATGCCAACCTATATTCATATGCCAGATGCTGTGTATATAAGGATGAGTAAGACCCAAAATGACATCCGCCTGAATGGAACTTAAAATGTAAGTTTATATTTATAGTATGTAACTTATGTTTATACCAAAAAAAAAAAAAAAATCACTCGAATGTAGTCAGTATAACTTTTCTCTTTTCCTAAGGGGAGACAATGATGACAATCTGAAAAATTCTTCAGTAGTGCTGATAAGTCATTCTCTTTTCTTCCTCTATTCCAGAGCAAGGTAGTTATACAGAAACTTTGAAATTTCAGGAAAAGAGAAATTGTTTATTCATCCACAAATAGTTTTTGAATGCCAAAGCTACACCAGATGCTGTTTTAGGTGCCAGAGACACAACAGTGAATAAAACATTCTATGATTGAGTGATGGAAGTAATGAATGAATGAATCATAGTGATGAGTGTCATAAAGTAGTTAAAGCAGAGGAAGGGGTTTCTGAGGGATGAGGGGGTAGCTCTACAGGGTGGATGTGAAAGACCTGTCTGATAGGGTGACATTTAAGCCAAGAACCAAAACGTGTACAGAGAAAGCATGAAGGAAGAAGAGCATTCTGTGCAGAGGGACAGGAGCAGGGAGCCAGGACCACTGAAGTGGGAGCATGTCTGACCTGATGGTGATGATTGTAGAACTCCAGTTGACGTCTTTGGAGGTGGTGGGAAGGGGTTGTATTATACCTGTGTTTTGATGACCTTTTGTGGGTCAATTGAATATGTGCTGTGAATGCAAGATAGGAGTAAGAATGACTCCAGATTTGAGATGTAAACAACAGAAAGTATGAATCTGCCGTTTACTGAGATGGAGAAACCACATGAAAGTAGTTGGTTTGTTCGTGAGGTTCATTATCATTAAACAACAACAACAACAAAAAAGAATCTTTAAATGGTAGCATCACAATTAGTACTGTGAAACAGAGGAGGAAAGAATCATATCATGCTTCCCATTGTCTCTCACCCATGAATGGCAGGCAGGATTGGAGACAGTATTCCCACCCTTGTTCTCTTTGTAGTTGTTATTGTGATAAAGGTGTTAATGAAGCAACATCTTACTAGAATGACACAGCTAGAAGTAGGAAAAAATATAATGCGATGTACTTGATGTACACTACAATCTCTAACTATCGCTTGTTCTACTACATTTTATATTTACAATGTTATTCATTTGGTAGTCTGTTGACATAAATCCCTTGACAATGTCAAAATTTCTCCAAGCCCTGTGCTTCTGGAAAATCGCAGTGGTCAAGAAATTGCTTTGCACTTTTGTGTTATGGGAAATAGCTTACTGCAAAGAACTACACATCCCCATGTGACTTAGATCAAATACCATGCTCTTCCCCCTTCTTGTTTACAAGGCCAGAGACAGACCTTCCAAATTCTCATTCTTTGTCTTAGTAATGATTAGCTGACTTTTTGCCCCCACTATACAATCTGAACAGAATACATGCTAACTTGACTTGAGGAAACTAATCAGAACAAGCCTTGGAAAGCAGGAGAGCACCTCCTTAATGGTCCCTACTGAAAACAGGCTAACCTCAGGGAAGAACATTCTGGATGAGCTATCCAAGGTCACCATATCCTTATCCCACCTTCCCCCAACAACACACACACACACACACACACACCTAGTTCTTTCTAACCTTTTTTACCCCTTCCTGTACCAGACTAATCTCTCTACATATCCTTTGAGCTGCTTACAGACCTTACAATCAGGGTCTTCTCCCTAGAGCACCCGCTTCTTTTCCCCAATTGCAATATGCTCCTTCTGCACCTGGCAATAGTATTTTTGAATCAATTCTCTCCTTATCTAATTCCAGACTTGTTTTCCACTTGACAACCTTTATTAATCAGTAGCTTATTATTGTCAGTTTGTGTGCTTATTCATTTGTATTCAACAACCATTTATTCGATTTGTCCTCTGTGTATGTTCCTGGGGATAAGACAGTGAACAACAACAACAAAAAGAAAAACATAGTCCCTTTTCTGTTAGAGCTTGCATTCTAGTTTAGGGAGACAGATAAATAAGTGAAACATTTAACAAAGAGGATGGTCGAGGATGTGTGCTGAATACCTTCTGTTTGTTCCTTTAGACCCACTGTCCACCCATTGCCCAGTACACTGAAACTGCAGAGTAAGTCAGTGGGCTCTTTTGCTCACTGGCTTCAGCTTAAGTTTGGGCCAACACCCTAGCAGGAGATTGGTGAGAGGGAGGCAAGAGAAGGCAGGTAGTAATTACCTGGCTACCTCCCAGTAAGTTTGCCTTGGGCTGGCTATGAACCTCCTTTGAAGGTCATTCCCCTCTCAAGATGGCTTGATGAATAGGACTCTTCAGATGCCATAGTTTCTCCCCTTTCTCCCCACCCATTCAGGTCAAGGGGGTGTTAACAGTCCAGATAGGTTCCTGAACTATCTCTTTTCTTCCTCTATACCCCACCCACATGTTTAAATAGTCCCCTTGTGAATAAACCCTTCTAATTATTCTTAAAAAAAAAAAGAGGATGGTACTTCATGCTATAGAAATATTAAATCTATCAAGAGAGAGATGGGTTGGGAGGATTACATTCTTAAGGAAAGTGATTGGAGATGCATTTAGGTTATTTCTGCATTTCAGAGCAGGAAGGAAGTGGAGAGCTTGGGTCTCTAAATCTCAAATTTATAAATGGCAATTATTGAGGTTTCTGAACAACAGACTGGTTCCAAATAGGAAAAGGAGTACGTCAAGGCTGTATATTATCACCCTGCTTATTTAACTTATATTCAGAGTACATCATGAGAAACCCTGGGCTGGAAGAAGCCCAAGCTGGAATCAAGATTGCTGGGAGAAATATCAATAACCTCAGATATGCAAATAACACCACCCTTATGGCAGAAAGTGAAGAACTAAAGAAGATCTTGAGGAAAGTGAAAGAGGAGAGTGAAAAAGTTGGCTTAAAGCTCAACATTCAGAAAACTAAGATCATGGCATCTGGTCCCATCACTTCATGGCAGATAGATGGGGAAACAGTGAAAAGAGTGGCTGACTTTACTTTTCTGGGCTCCGAAATCACTGCAGATGGTGATTGCAGCCATGAAATTAGAAGACTCCTACTCCTTGGAAGGAAAGTTATGACCAACGTAGACAGCAAATTAAAAAGCAGAGACATTACTTTGCCAACAAAGATCTGTCTAGTCAAGGCTATGGTTTTTCCTGTGGTCATGTATGGATGTGAGAGTTGGACTATAAAGAAAGCTGAGCACTGAACAATGGATGCTTTTGAACTGTGGTGTTGGAGACGACTCTTGAGAGTCCCTTGGACTACAAGGAGATCCAACCAGTCCATCCTAAAGGAGATCAGTCCTGGATGTTCATTGGAAGGACTGATGCTGAAACTGAAACTCCAACATTTTGGCCACCTGATGCGAAGAGCTGACTCATTTGAAAAGACCCTGATGCTGGGAAAGATTGAGGGCAGGAGGAGAAGGGGACAACAGAGGATGAGATGGTTGGATGGCATCACCAACTCAATGGACATGAATTTGGGTAAACTCCAGGAGTTGGTGATGGACAGGGAGGCCTGGCGTGCTGCGATTCATGGGGTCGCAAAGAGTCGGACACTACTGAGTGACTGAACTGAACTGAGCATAAGTGATGCTCCAGTTGAGTAAGAAAGCCCCCTGACTCTTTGGAAAAATTTATTTACAACTGACTGCTTTGTTTCAAATCAAGATCATGAAAGTGAGGAGAGTTAAAATGTTCAGAGTAGAGTTCTTGAATTTATAGCATTATTCCCAAGCTGATGTAACCTAGAGAGTTTCCCATTCCACATACTTCAGGCCAGTATTGCACTAGCAATAAAAATGGATGTTAATGGATCATCTCCAGCCAGTTTTGGATCTTATCATTCCCAAAGAAAACTGTGTCCTAGTCTATTACCAACAAACCCAAAATAAAAATTAGTTGATGCTTTAGGAAGTCATCTATTCTAGCATTTTCTTGAGTCACTTATTTGAAGTGAAGTGTTTTTGCAGGGTTTTGACAGTGTTTTGTAGCATTGTAACTTACTTAAGTAAAACACTCTCCTTTAAATGCTCTGTGTTATACATCTGTCAGATTCTGAGACAGTTTAAATGTTTAAAAAAATGACACTGTGACTCAGTGCAGGTTGAAAGCTTTTTGTTTCATGAAAGCAAAACGGATGAAAATCTGAAGGCCCAGAGGCCATATTTATAACTCCATTAAGGTTATTTATAATTAGTACTTGGTATTTTCTCAAAAGACCCATCAGTCTATAACAGACAGTGTAAATCAAATGAAGATGTAAAGATTGAGTATGTCCAAGGGTCCCCAAACTGAGACAATAAATCCCAAGGCAACATTAACTATTCTATATTTCTTTTATGAAGCCCAAGAAAATAGCCTGGGTAGAGCCTAGGTATTTTTTTCTATTATATCTGGTCCAACACTTTCCATCAGTGTCTAATAAATTTCTCATAACTGGCTGTAAAAATCACACTGCAGAGCTTTCAAATGGGTAGCACTCAGAACAAAATGGATAAATTGGAAAGCTTATACCAAATCTAGTAGGTTGCTCCTCTTTGGTACAGATGCTCAGAGATGTAGCTACTCCAACTCCCAACACTTTTAAGGTAGGTATTTGATACTTAAACTCACTCAAGAAACAATAATACAAGGTAATCACTAAGTTATTACATTTTGCTGCCCCAACCAAAAATAGTAAATTATACAAACTGCTGAAATAGTTCAATATTGTTTAAGTTGTCAATAAATGACAGATTTGTTTATAATGCCTGACACTAAACTGAAGCATTATAGGGCAACTCTTGCCTCTTGGAATACTTGTAGCCATTATGTATAATCATTTAAGCTTATCCTGGTATTCTAGCTATTAATAATTGGGAGCGGGGTGGAAATAATACTCTTACTTTAAAAGCTAATTTGGAATTGCACTTTGGAATTTTCTATTTTGTTCTTATAGAAATCAGATTCAAACACTGGGGACTTCTCATTTCCTCTTCTACTGTCTTCCTGTATTTAGAAAGTGAAAGTGAAGCTGCTTCAGTCGTGTCCGACTCTGTGCAACCCCATAGACTGTAGCCTACCAGGTCCATCCTCCATCCATGGGATTTTCCAGGCAAGAATACTGGAGTGGGTTGCCATTTCCTTCTCCAGGAGATCTTCCCAACCTAGGAAGCAAACCCAGGTCTCGCATAATGTAGGCAGACACTTCACCGTCTGAGCCACCATATTTAGAAAGACACATAAATCATCAAATTTTTCATCTTCATTCACCACCGTTGTCTGAATCTGTATGGTTACTTAAAGCAGATGTTGATAGGTTGATGGCTGAGCAGATGAGCAGATTTTAACTGGCTAATTTGATTCAGCCTTCAAAAGACTTTTAAGAAATTCTAAAATACAATATAATTTCTAGTATTTCAATTATTTAGACAGTCAATTGGATTATCTTCTGAGCAATTGACCAGTTGAACAGCTATCAACCTGGAAAATAGAGCTTCAAGTGGTCAAGTATTGACTGTGCAACAATGGACTTTGTTAGAGTAGAACTTGAAATTAAAAATGGGCTGAATCATTCATCAATTGATGGATTACATGGAAGTCCACGCCATCCACATGACTTCTGAAGGGTGGGGGTGTTTAAGAGAGAGTAGTATCTCCTACTACTTTTTCGCTGGTGGCTCAGCAGTAAAGAATCCACTTGGAATGCAGGAGACTTGGGTTCAGTCCCTGGGTTGAGAATATCCTCTGGAGAAGGAAATGGCAACCCACTCCAGTATTCTTGCCTAGAAAAGCCCATGGACAGAAAAGCTTGGCAGGCTACAGTCCATGGGATCATAAAAAGTCAGACACAACTCAGCGACTAAACAACAAAACATACAACAAAAGTACCACTTTTCGTTCACTCATGCTAGTGATTATTACAGTTTCAAGATGTGATGTGTGATGCAAGACTGGAGCACAGTTGGTTGCACCTAAAGTAAACCACTTTTCTCTGAGTATTTTTCAAAGAGAATGAATTGTACTAAAAGCAGATGCCTGCAAAATTCCACCTGTTTTTGCTAATTGCAGCAATTTTCAGCAGTTTCTCACTGGAATGGCTGTTTGCTTTGATGATACAATCAGTTTGCCAATGGAAAATCTGCCGTAACAAATTAAATTCCCAGCAGCACAAACATTTATGTGTTCATTCATTGAACAGAAATTATTGAGGACCCATTATGTAAGAACAGTGTGGTAGGTACTGGGGATAAAAATATAAATAAGGCTCGATCCTAAAAGAACTTCTCTGTCTGCATGCTTAGTCGCTCAGTTGTATCCGACTCTTTTGCCGAGCCCACGGACTGTAGCCCAACAGACTCCTCTGTCCATGGAATTTACTAAGGCAAGAATACTAGAGTGGGTAGCCATTCCCTTCTCCAGCGGCTCTCCCACCAACAGGGATTGAACCCAGATCTTCTGCATTGCAGATGGATTCTTTACCAAGCATGTAAATAAGTGAACATGTACAACTTGAGTGTAATATTGCTTTAATGTAATTGTTCATAGTGTAATAATTTCTATCATTAACAGAAAGTCTAGATGTATGGGAGCTAACTACAGATTCACCCAGTGAATCTTGGTTAAGGAAGACGTCTCAGGAGAAGTGGCATCTAAGCTGACTGATAATAGGAGAGGAAGTAGGAGTCAGTCAGGTAGAAGTGGGAGTATAGAGACGAGTGTTTCCCACCCAGGATGGCCACCATGTGCAAAGTTCCTTACCTGAGAGGGAGCACAGGGTTGTGTCAGAAAGTTGCCCATCATGTCACAATCATGGAGTTTGGGACTGGAGAGTCCCTGGGGCCATGTGACAGTATCGTCAGACATAAAAAGCCACATGAATTTTATGCAGAGTTTAGTCAAGGACTGTTGAAAGTTTGTACACAAAACATTGGAACTGCAGAAACCTAAAGGGTGGGGATGACAAAAGAAATTTATTAGGAAAACTTGCAAAAGAGAAAGCCCTTCAACTTGTGTTTTAATCAGATTCCCGTTTACTAGCGTAATAAAATACAGCCAGCTGAGGCTCAGAGCTTATCATATGGATATTCTGCATTTTCCAGCAGCATGAAAAAAGTTATTGTGACTAATTATAGTGCCTATTTGAATGCAGTCATGCCCCATATCGCATGAAGAGTTCTGTCTCTTTTCTGCATACTCAAAGAGACAGCCGAATAACAGCTTTGTGTATATAATTTCTTCCCCATATTTAAATTTTAAAATAAGTGAGTTAAATTGCAATAGCACAGTTCTTCTCTCTTCTGCTATAGGAATGAATTTTGTGTTTAAAAAATTTCAGCCAAAAATGTGATAGTGAATAATTACAGTAAGCTTGACCTTACAGTGTTCATCTGGTTCTTTCCATGATTGCTTTAATTATGGAGTGAAAACCCGAGGAAACAGAAAAAACTTATTGAAACAGATTATATCATGACATTCTGTGAGCTTCTGAGGTTTTGCTAAGCTATTACTATTATTCTTTTGTTCATGCTTACACACTCAGATTTTTCAGTGCTGAGTCTGTTGCAGCAAATTCAGGATATTCAAGACACAGGTTCTACCTCACTTTAACAAAGTTCCCAAGACATCACTTTGATGCCTTTTGTTAGAAATGTGACTCACTAAAGCATAAATCCTCTTAGTCCTATCTCAGAATAGGGCCTTATCAAAGACACTTAGTCCAACCACTAAAGTAATTTTAAAAGAATTCATTCCTTAATAGATAATATAAAGAAGGACTGACAGATTTGGGTGGGGATTAAGTACCAAATGACCCAACATTTGGGACATCCTTACCTTAAAAATTATTTTTTGTTTGAAATTCACATTGAACCGAACATCAGTATTAGGAAAAACCCAGCTCTCCCTCCTGTGTCTCCTTAATGGTTGTTTCAGAACACTTAACTTCTGACCTTTGTGGTCACCAAATGGGAGGGAGTGATTTCCCCCACCAAGTAATTTTCCTGACACTGACTGAATGTTCTTCAGTTCAGCTCTACTGTGACACCGCCAGCCTGCAGATAGCATCAGATCTTGCTGCTTACGGGCTCAGTTGTATGAGACCTCTCCTACCCGACTTGAGGTGACAGTTGCAATTCTGGGTTGTCACTTGTGCTTCTGCTAACCTCAGGGTGCGATGACTTCCTCCTTGCTGCTAAGTCGTTTCAGTCGTGTCCGACTCTGTGTGAACTCATAGATGGCAGCCCACCAGGCTCCCCCGTCCCTGGGATTCTCCAGGCAAGACCACTGGAGTGGGTTGCCATTTCCTTCTCCTTAGGTTCATTTAATTTGCTTGAGATTCTTACAGAACTCAGAGAAACAGTAATGTTTACCAGTTTATTAAAGGATGTGAGAAGGGCACAAATGAACAGCCAGATGAAGAAATACATAGGCAGTGGCGTGGGTCATGAGCACAAGAGCTTCTGTCCCCATGAAACTGGGGGGTGTTACCCTCTCAGATTGTGGATGTGTTCACCTGCCTGGGAGTTCTCTGAACCTTGCACTATGGGCATCTTATGGAGACTTCCTCATGTGGGCATGATCAACCACTAAACCTGTTTCCAGCTCCTCTCCCCTCTCTGGAGAATGGGTGGTGGGGCTGAAAATTCTAAGCTTGTAGTCATGATTTTATGTTTCTGGTGACCAGTCTGCATCTAGGGGCCATCCAGAAGCCCACCCAGAGTTGCCTCATTAGAACAAAAGTTGTTCCTATTTCCTGTTATCACTTGGGAATCTACAGGATTTGGGGGAGCCTTTTGTTAAGGGTGGGGCCAGAGACCACATATCAGAAAAAGAGAAAATACCCATTCCAGGGGGGTGAACTCCTTTTCTATTACCCAGAAACAGCCCTTGTATTTTTTGATAACCATACAAAAAAGGAATCTAGGACTATTTTCCGTGGAGAATCTAATATCTCCTTTTGTCTTATACTCAATTCTGTTACATGTACTAGATAGATTTTCAGAATTTCCCCCATCCCTATAACATTCAGTCCTTTCTAGATCTTTCCATTGCTTCCCCTCAGTCCATTCCTGTATGCTATAGGTTGACCTGGCTTCTCTCTAGTGGAATGAGATATTTGCTCTTTAGAAAGGAGAAGAAGGAAAAAGATAGTTGTGCTAATTATGAGACTCTCAGAGGAGGAAGGGAGAGGGTGGAAAGACTGTGAATATTCCCCAATTAATTTGTGCCCCATTGAATACACAGAAACTCTAATACTTGTCAGTGGGACTAGATTTTTCATTTCTAAGATATCAACATCTTTTGTACAAATGTCAGTGAAATTTAAAAGTAAAATAAGTTTTGTCAAAATGAGAAACTAGTTCTATGATTGTTAGACAGCTAAATTAGGTCTTTGGGCTAAGATTGTTTCCCAGTCTGCTTTAGACTTTATCACATTGTTTTTATTCACTTCATATGCTATTTTAAGTCTTAGTGTAGCTCCTTTTCTTAGAAATCAAAGCTAAGCTTTGAAATTACAGTTAATTATGTTTCTAATTGTCAAACAAAAGAATTCACCTATAAATTAAAACAGTTGAAAAATGTGATCACTCAGTAATATTCAGAGTTGAGAATTACAGACAATATTCATTAAAATATTGAAAAGAAGCATAGCTATCATAATGCTAAATTTGGTTCTTGAGAAAAACTCAAGAATGCTGTCTCTCTAATTCTTTGTGAATTAAAAAGGGGCTTTGACAGCTGATTGTGTTTATAATTGATGAAAAATTTCAGGTTTATTGTTAGAAAATTATAATACTGTGAGCAATAATGGCAAAGCCAGATGTTTACCATATAATTACCATTCTCCTAGTAAATTTGTGGTTAGAGAGAAAATTAGACAAAGAAACTCTCAAATAAATTATATGTGTCAAAAACCTCTGTCCAAAGAGGAAATAATAGTAGCATTTCACAATAATCATTATAATTTTAAAAAGACAAAGATCTTTGACCCCTCATAATCATAATGAAGAGGGTTTTATTAATAGTTTGGGGGGACAGTTTGGAAGAAGACAGGTTAATTAGTAAGTATAAAAGATATCAAAGGATAGAGGTCAGTGCTCTAAGATTTAAAACATCTGTCTTAAAATATATGTTGATTTCCCTGTAGACTCCTCCTTTAGATTGTTCCAGCTGCCCTGTCCATTCCAATTACCATAAGCAAGGGAGATATTTTCTTCATATTCTTGGACTATTGTGATAACATGGTCCCTCAGCTCAAACCTCTCCCCACTCAACTTTTACTCTACTAAAAAATGAATTTGTCTCAATGATTGCTTTCCTGGTATGTAATAATGAACTTTTATATTGTCCTTCATTGCTTCCGTGTGTACACCTCATCCTCTCTCTGCTGATGTGGAACTTATCCCTTCTGCAGAAGTGCCAGCAACTCTCCACAAAAACCACCGACAGACAGACAGAGCTTTGGACCAAGAGTTAGAAAGCCTGGTCCTAATCTTTCTTGCCATATGAACTTGATTAACTCACTGTCTTTCTGCCTCACTTTCCTTATCTATAAAACACAAATCCAATATCACAAAATATCCAACTATCACAAAATAGTTGTGAGGAGCAGCAAATGAAAGAGTTCTAACATCAATAAATATTCCAGTCAAGATTTTTAATGATTTTAGATCCTTCTGGAAAAGCTTTCCGTGGTGCCTCATTACTTCCTAGACCCACCATGTTGTGATTCTGGATCATGAAATTTTAAACCTCCTGATTATCTGGCCCAGTCTATGTATGATTGAAGCTTTTAAATCATCATTAATAATTATCAAGTGCATATTGTAAGGCAGGCACTATGACAAACTGCTTGTACCCATGTTCACATTTTGACATCACAACAATATTATTAAAAAGTGCCATTGTCATCATGTCTTTTCATGGATAAGGAAGTGAGGCTCAGAGAGGTTAGATAACTTGCCGTATATTAAATGGCTGGAACTAGCCAGTCCAGTATCAGAATGTGACACTTTCACCCCTGAGAAATACTCCACAAAGAAATTTCTCTTCAGGCTGGGCTAATTGTTGTCACTGAACACACGATATATATTTCTGTACCTTTTGTTGTGTCTGTTTACTCCTCGAAGCCTATCCTGTTCTCTTTCTCTTTACATCTCTGAATTATATTATTATGATTTTGTGTATTTTGCATTTCCTGCTTTATAAGTACACCCAAACCTAAACTCTCTTGTATTCACTGAGCACTTTTGTATTGTAGTGACCAGAACCATACTGGATTGTGTTAGCTTGTATGTTCTCTGATCCATTCATATGTTTGAAAACTGATAAGCTGCATCTTCCCCGGGAGGGAAGGCCATTCTTCTCCCTCTTTTGCACATCCTAATATACACTGAAAAAAACAGTGGACTATAGACAGCATGCAAATACATAGAAAGAATACTTGTTGATTTCTGTAATAGTCTTTTGAGACTTGCAGGCTTACATTGTTCTGGAGGCTGTCTATTCAAGTCCTGTCTCTTTTCAGAAGCAACTCTTCTCTTCCTGGAATAAGTCCTGCTTATGCTAAATACTCCCTCCTCTTCTTAAGCCACCATTCTGCTGGTTTGGACTGTTTCCTCTGCTAGTAATGACTAACAGAGCTACAGTACATCACCTCAACAAGGTTATTAGCTTTGATGCAGTTGAGATGCAGAACATTTCCTTTGCCAAAGGATTTACAGTATAGGTCCTCAATTTAAGGCCCGATATGGTGTTTATCAGGAACAGAGAGGTCCTCCACTGACCTGATCATAAGCCCTCTCCCTCTTCTGCCCCAGCAGATCAGGACCCTTAGCTAAAGAACACTCCTCACTATGGGGGCAAGCCCAGTTCCTGCTTAGCCCTGAGCAGTGAGCTTTGGTTCCCTGGCACCCGTGGATTTATTCAAATAAGCCAATCACATCTCTACATTGGAACCAAGGGCCATCCAAAACTCTTGATACCACAAAAGCCTCCTTCTACAACCTTTGATCTTCACTCTGTTCTCCAGTGCAACCCCCATGTGGTCGAGTGTGGTGCAGTGTCTTCCTTCTCTGGGCTGTGACTGCCTGAGACTGATAAGCTCCATTTGATCTCACTTGTCCAGGAATGGATGCTAGGTGTTTGGACATCCTCTTAACCCCAGGGCTGGAATCTGTCCTTCACTAATGGGGTAAAGAGGAAGTGATTAAAATAGAATTCCTCAGGTTGACTTTTGTAACAATTACTGTTTTCCTTTCTCGCCCATTTGCTTCTTGATCTCTGGTGGCCTCCAGTCTGTTCTTCATTGCTAAATATATATTTTTTTCATTTCAAGAACTTTAAATGGAATTATACAATGCATAATTTGTTTGGATTGGCTTTTTTCACTCAGCTTAGTGCTCTGGAAATTTATCCCGGTTGCTACATCCATCAATATTTCATTCCTTTTTACTGCTGAGTAACATTTTAGGGTATAGGTCTATCAGTGTTTGTTTAACAATTCATCATTGAAAGACTTCTGGATTTTTCCAGTTTGGGGATTTTATGAATAAAGCTGTTGTAAACATTCATGTACAGCATTTGTATAAATACAAGTTTTAATTTTCCTGGGATAAATATTGAAGAGTGCAATTACTGAGTCATAGTGCAGTTGCTTGTTTAGTTTTTTAAGAAGCAACTAAATAGTTTTCCATAGTGGCTGTACTACTTTACATGGTTTTTAGCAATTTATTAGTTACTCAGTTCTTCCTCATCCTCACCAGCCTTTATTGTCCTCACTACTGTTTAGCCTTTCTCATAGGAGTACAGTTATGTCATTGTGGTTTTAATTTTCCTTCCCCTAATAGCTAATAGTATTGAACATCTTTTCAGTGTTAGGTGTTTATCTGCCATCTCTGTGTCCTCTTTGGTGAAATACCTTTTCATATATTTTATCCATTTTTGAACTGAGTTGCGTGTGTCCTTTTACTGTTGGGTTTTGAGAGTTTTAAAAAAATAAATTTTAGTTACTAATCCATGACAAAATATGTGGTTTGCTATTATTTTCCCCTATTCTGTACATCAAATAATTTTTTGAGTCACCTTTTTAAATTTCTGGAGTCAGTTGTAAAAATCTTCTGTATCTAGTAGAATAAAAAGTGCTACCTTCAGTTTTTGTTTTGTTTTTCTTGGGGGAGGATGTTACTTTAGTGCCCTTGTCTTTATTATAAATTTAAGAATAACCTTATATTTATTTTGAAAAAGAACATGCTGTATTTTTGATAGGAATTTCATTATTGTATATAAATTAGGGAAAATCAACATCACTGGTGTGTTGAATCTTCTGATCCAAGAAATGTTATATCTCAGTTTATCTAAATCTTTGATTTCCTTCATTAGTGTTATAATTTTCAGCATATAAGTTTTATTAGATCTATACCTAAGCATTCTGTTTCTTTAAGCCATTGTAAATGGTATTACACTTTTAAAAATTTGGTTCCCAAGTGCTCATTGTTATCTTATTCTATATCCTGTAACCTTGCTGAATTCTCTTATTAATTCTACCTTTTTTTGGAGATTTTCTTGAAAATATCTATATAGACAATTATATCAACTGTAAAGAAATGTAAAGGAACACTTTCACATCTCATTTCTGATGTGTGTACTTTTACTTCCTTTTCTTACCCTTTCCTTTCCTTTCTGGCTAGAATTTTTAATACTGTGATGAATCAATGTGGTGAAAGCATTGTTCCCAATCTTAGAGGTAAGTGAAAAGTGATAGTGAAAGCAAAAGTCGCTCGGTTGTGTTCCAACTCTTTGTGACTCCATAGACTATACAGCCCATGGAATTCTCCAGGCCAGAATACTGGAGTAGGTAGCCTTTCCCTTCTCCAGGGGATCTTCCCAACCCAGGGATCGAACCCAGGTCTGCTGCATTGCAGGCAGATTCTTTACCAGCTGAGCCACCAAGGAAGCCCAAGAATACTGGAATGGGTAGCCTATCCTTTCTCCAGCTGATCTTCCTGACCCAGGGATCAAACCAGGGTCTCCTGCATGGCAGGCGGATTCTTTACCAACTGCGCTCTCAGGAAAGCAATCTTAGATGTACAGAATTTGTTAAAAATGTTAGTTGAAGGTTTTTGCAGATGCTTTTTATTGACTTGTTATAGTTCCCCCTCTGTTTCTCCTTTTTCTGAGAGTTTGTATCATGAATGTGTATTGCATTATGTCAGACCCTTTCTCTGTAATGATTCATACTATCTGAAAAAATTTCTTCTTTAGTAATACAGTGGATTATACTGATTATCTTTCTAGTTTTGAAGCAGGCTTGCATCTGGGGAATAAATGCCACTTAGTCAGGTTGTATTATCCTTCTCATACATTGTTGAATTCTTTTTGCTAACTTTTTAAAGGATTATTTTTGTCTATATTGATGAAGATATTGATAGGTCATTTTCCTTTATTGTACTGTTTTTTGACTGGTTTCAGAGTCGGACACGACTGAAGCGACTTAGCAGCAGCATCAGCAGCAGTATCAGGATAATACTAGCTTCAAGAAATGAACTGGGAAGGGTTTCTTTCTCTTAGACGTCCTGGAAGAGATTATTTAAAATTGGTGTGTGCATGCATTCTAAGTCACTTCAGTCATGTCCAACTCTTTGTGACTCTATGGACTGTTGGCCACCAGGCTCCTCTGTCCATGGGATTCTCCAGGCAAGAATACTGGAGTGGGTTGCTATGCCTTCCTCCAGGGGATCTTTCCAACCCAGGGATCAAACCCACATGTCTTAAGTCTCCTGCACTGGCAGGCAGGTTCTTTACCACTAGCACTACCTGGGAAGTCTTAGAATTGGTACTAATCCCTTAAACGTTTTGTAGAATTCTCCAGTTAAACCACCTAGGCAAGGAGTTTTCTTGGGACATTTTTAATAATGAAAGAATTCAGTTTACTTAATAGGTATAGAATTATTAAAGTTATCTATTTCATGCATGTGATGTGGTACACTGATTTTTTAGAGGAATTGATCTAGCTCATGTAAATTATCAAATTTGTATGTGTGCATAGTTTTTTGTACTATTTCCTTTTTTTGCTTTTGATTTTTGATCCATAGTGATAACTAGTTTTTCTCCTGATATTGAAATTTTTGTCCTCTTAATTTTTTTCATTGTTAATCTGGTTAGTTTGCCAATTTTATTGATTTTTTAAAACAACCAGTTCTTTATTTCATCAATTTTTAATGTTATTTTCCTGTTTCCAAGTTCATTGAGTTTTGCTTTTCTTTTTATTAATTTCCTGCTTCTATTGATTTGGAATTATTTTGCTATTCTTTTTAAGGGTCTTTTGATAGGATCTTGGACTACTAATTTGAGGTACTTTTTTTCTTTTCCAGTGTACACAGTTAGTGCTATAAATATTTGTCTCAGCACTTGTTTGTCTATATCCCACATATATTGAAATATTATATTTTCAGTTTCATTCAATTTAATGTTTTTTATTTCATTTGAGACTTTATCTTTGGTTGATGGATTATTAGAGGTGTGTTGCTTAGTATCCAAATATTTGGAGATTTTTTTTCCTATTATTTTTCTGTTATTATATGATATCATCATAGTCAGAGAACATACTTGCATATGGCAGTTCTTTAATTTTTCCACTGTTCTTCTGCAGACTATTCTGTATTATTGATTAGGTTCTGTTGGTTGATGGTGTTGAGTTCTTCTACATTCCTGCTAATACTTAGACTTGCTATTTTATGAATCACTTAGGATGATTAAGTCTCTAACTATTCTTATAGATTTGCCCCTTTCTCCTTCCAGTTCTATTAATATTTGCTTCACATATTTTGAATCCCTTGTTTGCTGCATACTTATTTAGTGCTGGTTTATCTTTTGGTACACTTCTAACACTAGACAATGCTTTTTTCTGAATCTGATCATATTCATTGCTCTGAAGTGCTATATATCTGATTTTAATGTAGCCACTCCTGCATTCTTTTGCTTAACCTTTTGCATTTTCTTACTTTCAACAACCTGTGTTACTATTTTTGAAGTTGGGTCATGTATATAAATTCAGTCTGCCAATCTGCCTTTTAATGGGTGAATTCAAACTATTTGGTTTTACACTTAATGTAATTATTGATATATTGGGGCTTAAATATGCTGCTTGTTTGTTGTCTTCTTTTTCATATCTTCCCATGAATTACTTGAATATTTATAGTCATATTTTATATGTAGCATTTTTCAGGGTATTTATTTGCATAATTTTAAGTGGTTACTCTAAGTCATACATTGTTATACACATGTAACTAATGGAAATCTACTTGTATCCTTAATTTATTATTTAGAACAAATCAAAGACATTTTATTTCCCTTTATCTTCCTTTAATTTCTCACAGTTATTACATAATTGTCTTGAATATTCCTTCTAAATGTGTTCCGAACAACAGCAGATGGTTGTTAAAATTTTTTGTTGTTATAACATCAAACATGATTTAGAAAATTCAAGAAAAAAGGAAAGTCTAGAATATTTATACATCTTTTGGATTATCCATGTTCTTTCTACCTGAGTTTCCAAGCTTCCTTCTTTCTTAATTTCCTTTTAGTTTCTGTTTAGAGAATTTCTTGTAATCATTCTTTTAGGGTAGGTCTGCACCTGACACATTCTCTGAATTTTCTTTCATCTTTAGAATATCTTGATTTTTTCTCCATTTCTGAAGGTACTTAGCATTCTGGGTTGATATTTTTCTCTCTGCACTTAAAAAATGTGCCACTTCCTTCAGATGTCTGTGGTTTCAGAAGAGAAATCTGCTATCAATAAAATTGTTTTCTCTATATGTAATGCATTTATTTCTTTCTAGCTCTTGTTATTTATGGTTTTTTCTTTGGTTTTAGTTTTCAGAAATATAATTATACATGCTGTGTGAACGTTTTTGGTTTTAACCCATTTGGAATTTGTTCAGCTTCTACAGTCCTCAGGTTTATGGGTTTTTTTTTTTAATCAAATTTGGCAAGTTTTCAACCATTACTTCTCTCACTGTCTTTCATTTCTGCAGATTTCTTCTCTTCTTTAGGGACTCCCATGGCATGATTGTTATAGTCCCATAGGATCTAAAAGCTTTGCTTATTTTTTTGTTGCTATTGAATCTTTTTTTCTTTGTTGTCCAGGTTGGCTAATTTCTATTGTTCTAGCTTCAAGTTTGCTAATTCTTTGCTCTTTCCCCTCCATTCTGTTGATAAGCTTGTGCACTGACTTAAAAAGAAAATTCCCCATTCATATATATATTTAATTCTAAAATTTCCAGTTGGTTTCCTGTATTTCTCCCATTTCTTTACTGAAATGTTCTATTTATTTCCTAAGACATTCTGTTTCTTGTTTGTTTCAAATGTATAATTAATTCCTTATTGAAAGTTTTTTATGATGACTGCTTTAAATAATCTGTGTCAATATGGGGTTGACAGCTATTGTCTTTTTTTCATTAAGTTTAAGATCTTCCTGGTTCCTTATATAATATTTTTTTTTAAATTAAAACTCAGACATCCTGGGTATTATGCTTTCAGACTCTAGATCTTTATATCTTAAATATTGTAACTTCCTTTCACATTGCTATGGCAGGAAGAATGTTTGCTCTTATGTTCTTTCTAGGTAAAGGGAGAAGTCGATATTTTCCACTCAGTTTTGTTCACTCGCTCAGTCGTGTCTGACTCTTTGTGACCCCATGAATCGCAGCACACCAGGCCTCCCTGTCCATCACCAACTCCCGGAGTTTACCCAAACTCATGTCCATTGAGTCAGTGATGCCATCCAGACATCTCATCCTCTGTCATCCCCTTATACTCCTGCCCTCAATCTTTCCCAGCATCAGGGTCTTTTCCAATGAGTCAACTCTTCACATCAGGTGGCCAAAGTACTGGAGTTTCAGCTTCAGCATCAGTCCTTCCAATGAACACCCAGGACTGATATCCTTTAGGATGGATTGGTTGGATCTCCTTGCAGTCCAAGCGACTCTCAAGAGTCTTCTCCAGCACCACAGTTCAAAAGCATCAATTCTTCGGCACTCAGCTTTCTTCACAGTCCAACTCTCACATCCATACATGATCAGTGGAAAAACCATAGCCTTGACCAGATGGACCTTTGTTGGCAAAGTAATGTCTCTGCTTTTCAATATGCTATCTAGGTTGGTCATAACTTTCCTTCCAAGGAGTAAGCATCTTTTAATTTCATGGCTGCAGTCACCATCCACAGTGATTTTGGAGACCCCCAAAATAAAGTCTGACACTGTTTCCACTGTTTTCCCATCTATTTCCCATGAAGTGATGGGACCAGATGCCATGATCTTAGTTTTCTGAATGTTGAGTTTTAAGCCAACTTTTTCACTCTCCTCTTTCACTTTCATCAAGAGGCTTTTTAGTTCCTCTTCACTTTCTGCCATAAGGGTGGTGTCATCTGCATATCTGAGGTTATTGATATTTCTCCTGGCAATCTTGATTCCAGCTTGTGCTTCTTTCAGCCCAGCATTTCTCATGATGTACTCTGCATGTACGTTAAAGAAGCAGGGTGACAATATACAGCCTTGATGTACTCCTTTCCCTATTTGGAACCAGTCTGTTGTTCCATGTCCAGTTCTAACTGTTGCTTCCTGACCTGCATACAGGTTTCTCAAGAGGCAGGTCACTTGAGAAATATTTTCCACTCTGTGTCCATTAACACTCATTTCAGTGGGGTGAACTCCTTACTGCTACGTTGATCTCAGTAAGCTCCGATGATAAGATAGTTACCTGGCTGGAAGGGGTAAGAATGCCTCTTGACTACTCCCATGTTTCTTCTGCTGGCATCATGAGGAGGGACAGGGGCCTTGTTACCCACACTGGGTGGTGGTAAAATTGCTGACTCTCCACCAGGTCTCCTTTGACATCACCCCATTAAAGAGCAGGAGTGTATCTCCACTCCTGCCACATGGAGGTGGAAGTCTAAGTTTCTTATGTGGTCTTCATTGACTTTACAGTGAGGAGAAAAATAGGTTTATTACCGTCCCATAAGAATAAAGGGCTTCGCTGGTGGCTCAAGATGGTAAAGAATCTGCCTGCAATGCAGGAGACCTAGGTTCAGCTCCTAGGTTGGGAAGATCCCTGGAGAAGGGAATGGCTACCCACGCCAGTATTCATGCCTGGAGAATTCCATGGACAGAGGAGCCTGGCCGGCTATAGTCCATGAGGTTGTAAAAAGTCCCACACAACTGAGCAACTTTCACTTTCATAGAATTATTGTCCCAACTCCCTACTCAGCCTTTTCTGACACCAGGCTGGAGGGGTGGTTGGAGTTCTCTATTACATCCTGGAGAGGGTAGACCAGAGGGTCTGCCTTAACATTTATTGACATGGTTGGAGGAGATTCCACAGTTCTTTTCTGTGATGGTTGGCTAGAGTAGTGTTGATTGTCTAAAAGTTGTTGTTGTTGTTTGTCTTGGCTGGCTATCTTTTCCTTGTCCTTAGGTTGAAGATACCAGGCTGTTGTTAGGATATTTTGCCTTTGCCCTTTGGCGTGGCAGTACCCTATCAGGCATACATAGAAAACCCAGGGAATCAATCACCCTGTCGTTCCTTGGGCCCCGAGTATCCCAACAAGCTCAAATATTTGTTTACTTTATATCTACTTTGTATATAATTTCTAGGGTTTTGAGTTGTTCTTGGTGGTGAAAACACCTCTACTCCATCTTCTCAAAAGTGAAAGTAGTCTGGTTTTGGTTGTAGTTGGTGCTCTATTTGGGCTTCCCAGGTGGTGCTAGTGCTAAAAAACCCACCTGCCAATGCGAGACACAGGAGATGTGGGTTCTATCCCTGGGTCAGGAAGATCCCTGCAGAAGGAAAAGGCAAACCAATCCAGTATTCTTGCCTGAAGAATCCCATGGAGAGAGGAGCCTGGCGGGCTACAGTCCATAGGATTACAAAGAGTCAGACACCCCTGAAGCAACGTATCATGCACGTAGAGCTCTATTTACTTTAGATTTTTTAAATTTTTATTTTATATTGGGGTGCTTCCCCTGTGGCTCAGCGCCTACAATGCAGAAGATGCAGGTTCACTTTTGAAAGTCAAGAAGATCCCCGGGAGGAGGGCATGGTAACCCACTCCAGTATTCTTGCCTACAGAATCCCATGGACAGAGGAGCCCAGTGGGCTGCAGTCCATAGGTTCACAAAGAGCTCGACATGACTGAAGCAACTGAGCTAATTAACAATGCTCTGTTAGTTTTAGATGTATAGCAAAGTGATTCAGTTTTACATGTATCTATTATTTTTCAAGTACTTTCCCTGTTTAGGTTATTATGGACTAATGAGCACAGTTCTCTTGCTAGCTATATTGTAGTCCCTCATTGGTTATCTATTTAAAATAAAGCGGTGTATGCATGTCAACCTCAAACTCCCAATCTGTTTACTTTAAATTGGTAGCATTCTTGTCACTAAACAGTTTAGATTTTGAGGAACATTTAATCTATACTATAGATTCTGGGTATCAAATTGCATTAATGATTGGGGCTTAGAAATGCTTTATGCAATATTAAAACTTTTTTCCTGAAGATTAAGAGAGACAAAGCATGTAAAACTCCAAATGTGCTTTCTGATGCACTGAGTAAGCACTCAATAAATGCATGTCACAGTTTGGTTTTTTATTTGTTTTATAAAGCATTGTAATAATTATGACTCTGTATTTGGAGTCTGGGATAGTCCTACAACTGAACTAGTATATATGGTATGGAAAATTGCTGAAGTACTATGATCCTCAGTTTCCTTATTTGTCCTTTGGGGATAATAAAAACAATTACCATAAAATATGCTTGTGGTAATACAGTAGAATGACCCAGAGACTCTTTTTTTTTTTTTTTTTCAGAGACTCATTCTTATTTGATTCCCACTGGCACATAGTAAGTGTTCAATGAATATTAACAGCTCTTATGGCTGCTGCTGCTACTTTTATAGTAAGTTACCCCCCAAATAGATACCTAAGATGCATCTCTTAAGAAACATTAGGGGGCTGTTGAGAGCAGGAGGGCATTATTTTGTTTCTTAAGTTTGCTAAAATAGAGTAAGGCTCTCAGCTCATCAAATTTGTGCTGACTGTTGCCCTGTATAATGTGGTGATGGTGGTGGTTTAGTCACTAAGTCATGTCCAACTCTTGCAACCCCATGGACTGTAGCCCGCCAGGCTCCTCTGTCCATGGGATTCTCCAGGCAAGAAAACTTAAGTGGGTTGCCATTTCCTCCTCCAGGGAATCTTCCCAACCCAGGGATCAAACAAACCTGTGTTTCCTGCATTGCAGGTGGATTCTTTACCACTGAGCCGCCAGGGAAGCTCTGGTATATTTGCCTCTCACAAAAATGGCAAAGGGAGCATGTATTCTTATCTTTTAGTCATTAATATTCTCATCATCCTTCTTATTTTCACAATCTGTCAAACTCAAATACGTTGCTCTAAAATCTTCTCCTGTCCTCATTCCAACACCCCCAACCTCTCCTTCTTGCTTGCCCTTGCAGCCTCTTCTCTCTACTCTCTGGATAAGCTCTTTATTATAAGACCCACATATCCTTGCTAATTCCTCCTTTCTTATTTTTATTTCCCCTTACCTGGATTTTATCCTTTCAGAAGTGTTCAGGATCTTACCAGGTGAGCAAGAATGATTCCTTCTCAGAAACACCTTGATATTTCAAACACTTACCATTTAGTATCTTTTGTACTTGTATCACTGACATATAAATATGAGCAATAAACAGTGGGACAGCTTGTAAAACCTAGACTTTAGGTCTAAACAACTTTCAACTCTAGGACGTAAACAATTTTCAAACAACTCATCCTTTAAAAATCTCAAAGGAAATTATTTTCCAAATTATAGCAATCACTACCTGTCTTAAGGGTTGGAACCATTGGCAAGAATTGGTGTATTGATGATTTGTTAAGACTCTCATTCATTTCCCACTCGATTTCTTAACGTTTCCAACCTGATTGCTTTCTATTCCAAGAATGCAGTTATTTCTTCTCAGCTTGGCTGGTTTTGTTTCTTATTATACCTGTACAATAAATGCTTCTTATAGCCAAGGGGTTAGATCATTCATTTAAAGACAACAGTACCAAATCCTGTGGATTTTTCAAAACAAGTTTAATTTCACAGGGAGTTGTATCCTTCGTTCTTTTAATGGGATTATGCATTTTTTTTCTTCCCAGAACCATGGTGGCATAGGTAATTTAATTAAACTAAGAAGCACAATTCAAGTCAGTTGTTTTTCTCGTATCAGTGCAACTGGGGAAATAATCTTAATGAAAATATTAAATTTGGTTCAGGTTCTTGTTAGATGTTATTTTTATCTGCCATGTCAGAATTTCTCATCCATTGGTTACCATGAGCTGGTTTGTTTATGAAACAACAAATACCTACAGGGTGGCTTCAGAGCGTGTCTGTAATGAACAGTACACCTAGGCACGAAATGCCTTCTCTCCCTGCAAGAAGCTTACCAACTGTTTGGAAACACAAGAAATATATATAAATGAAGTAGAAGAAAAGGAGTCAGTAATAATCTAGGACAAAGATAAAGAGAATCACCAGCTGTGTGTAACTAAGTTAAATAATGGGTGAAGATTAACAGAGTTATTAGAGGGAGAGAAAGAGATGCTGAAGAGTAATTAAGGATAAAGATTATCTTTTAAAGACTGTCTCTTACTTACCAGACGTTGTGCTAGGCAGTCTATGTTGGATGGTTTTCACTTTAGAAAAATTCTAAGGTTATTTTTAAATCTACTTTTTGGCCCACCCAGTACATGAGGATAATGCACAGGGACTGTTGGTAAATGCCAGTAAGGGGCCCACGGGGAACTTGAACCCAGAATTCTCTCTCTCTCTGAATCTTGGATTCTGTTTGCTACCCATTGCTGCCAATATGTACCAAGCAGTGAGAAGTAGGGCTTGATTTGATTATTAAAACAGTAGTCAGAGTTAGAAGGAGAGTTAGGAAGGGAGGGAAAAAAGAGAGGGAATAGTTAAGGGTTATAAAAATAACAAGAATGGAGGCAAAAAAGTACAAAATGGGTTTAGTGGACAACAATTATACAGGTTTGTCTGGAGCAAAAGCAGATAATGCTTATAGATGTCATGAAGAGCATAGGCTCTGGATCTTGATGGATCAGTTTAAATTTAAGCTCATCCTTTTATAACTGACCTCTTTTAGACAGATCACAATATCACATAAAATAATTGTGATGATTAAAGCAAATAATGAAATTTGGGAGCAGGTTATAGACGGGTGTTTTGTACATGAAAATTCATCAAGCTGTATAATTACACACCCTGCTATCTATGTATACGTCAGTAAAAATATATTTCGTTTGTAAAAGCAGCTAATGTTTGTAACAGTGCTGGCATAAGTACTAACCATTCATTTGATGTTAATTTATTGTTTCAATATACTCAAGGCAGAGAGGTACTAGAATCAGGGCTTAGCAGAACATTGGCACAGTTGTAGAGCGTTTCTGTGCCTTGTAAGGTCAAGGAAGGATTGAAAAGATGAGGTATTTTCAAAGTGTTGTTGATTAAGATTGGTCTTTGTGACAGTGTGTAGAATGGATTGGAGGGAAAGGTATAAACCAGTAAGAGTATTAAGAGAGAGTATAAATCATTGAAGGATTTGAACAAAAATATATAAACCAGTGAGACCAATTATACAATTTTGGCTGTCACACCGGCATCTGGTATCATGTTTCTGAATCAGACACTGGCAAGAAAAAGTGTCTGATTTAGAATCCAGGAATTCCATGAAGGAAAAATCAATAGGTGGGCAGTGACATGCGATTGGGAAAAACAGTAAAGATTCAAAAATACTTTCTGTAGTTTATGCAGTCAGAGTGACTTGAATAAAAAGATGATGAGGTACAATGGTGAAGAGTTGATGATAAATCAAGTTCCAATTGGCAAGGTCTCTTTGGCAGCTGAAAGTGTCAATCAACAATAGAGGCTATCATCCAAGAACAAGTGTGGCTCTGCAAGACCCAATTTGTAACTATGTAACATTAGTTTCTTGTGGTTATTACACAAAAGAAAATCCAAAAAATGTGGTAATTCAAACAAAGTAATTTTGGATATGATTATAAATGTGTTTTATAGTTCTACTTGCTTGTCCTGTAATTGAACAGGGTCTTCTGCCCTCTAAAATTATTCAGAAAAAATGTGTTGATCTCAACCTACAGAAGTGAATAAAATTCCTATCTCCAGTAATATTTTCACTATAGGGAATTAGATTTCTGTAGTCATAATGGACAGAGTTTAAATTAAATGAATGTCATAATTCTGTTTAAGTGAAAGTATAATTTTGAAGACTCCACGTATTCTCTCCTTCAAACGATTTTTATTCTCTCCTGGACTTATCTTTGGGACATTTAGAAATAGAGCATTAATTATTTTGCATTTATGAGAACAGTTAAAAACATTCTTGAGGACAGTCTTACATATCTACCAAAATGCTGATTCAGTCATAATATATTGAAAATCTATATGCCCTACTCAAAAAATTCTAGGAACAAAAGTTCACACAATACTGAGCAAAAGTAATTTCTATTTATTTTAGACTAAAAATAGAGTGAGAATAAGTTTTCAATTTTTGAATTCAGGGAAAGTGCTTGTGTGTGTGTGTGTGTACAAGCTTGTGCATGCATGTGTAAATATGAAAGGGTAGAAGGAATATTGTAAAACCCCAGTTCTTATCCAAGGGAAATTAATTTTATAATTAAATATTTTAAAAAATTATTAATAGTTCTCTGGTGATGAAATATGTTGAGATGCATGACATTTAAAAATAGTTGTGCTGCTCACAGCTTTAAATTTTTTTTTTCTGGAATCAAACATTAATATTTGATGCTGGAGTGTGCAGAGAAATGCCAGTGACACAGAGTGTATTCCTCTACTATTCTTGCCTGAAAAATAATAATATTCTTTCAGCAATCACACTTTGGGGTATCCAGTAAAATGTGGGAGTTGAGTCTAGTCATCAAAGAATGTGCCTTTGAAGTTAAGAACTAAATTGATGCTATTGGTCTTCAAACTATCTCTCCCCTCCAGCTTCTCCAGACAAAATACCAGTCATTCATTGGTGATTCCATCAATGAGTTGCCTAATTCCCACCTAGTACTACCAGGCATTATATAAAACACAAACACTTGTAAGATATTACCCCTGTCCTCAAAAAGCCTAGTTAGAAACACTTTAAAAGGTAATAAAATATTATATATAATTGGGTGCACATGAGAGCATAGAACATAAAATAATTTGGATTTTAAAAGAGAAAGAACTCAATACTAATGATCCACTTGATGCTAACACCATGTTGCATGTTTTATACTTGAGATAGGGCTGTTTCTTACCTGCTGTACCCTCAGCATCTAGAAGAGTGCTTTCAATCAGTAAATACTTAATAAATATTTGTTGAGTAAATAAAGGAATAATTCTCCCATTCAAGCCTCACAAAGTCCCTTTTCAGTAGGCATTAGTTTCCCATTTTACAAACGTTAAACTAACGGCTTGAAAGATAAGTAATCACGCAGTGGTACAAATTAAGTTTTAAATTCAGGTCTACTTGTGACCACAGAGCTCACTTGTGCCGTTGAAAGCAGGCAGAACTCAGTGGAAATGTGTTGATTGGAGCAAAAAACATGAAGTCTAAGCAAACTGACCAGACTTCTACAGTAGTTTGATTATTCCTAAAATGAATGTTGTAACTGGTAATATTAAGCATTGATATTGTTAGAAATCAGGTAACTTTATTCTAAGTTAGTTGACTTCCAGCCTATCAGTACTTAATTTCCAAAGAATGCAAGTCTTGTTTTCAAAGGAATGCTTGTATTTTTCTGCAGTTAGAGATGAACAGACGGTAAGAATGACCTTCAACTTTTTACGGCATTTTTACAGCCAACAGTAGAAAGCGCCACATGTAAGATTCACACTTGACTAGACTGGTGACAATTGCAGCTACCATCCTAACGACCTACGAGATATGCTGATACAAAGCAAGAAGACAAAAATCGTGGCATAAAGTCTTATACAAAAGTTTGGCTTTGAAAGTGAGATTTATATACAGTGCAAAGGTTCACAGTTTGATTGGAATGGTTTTCACCCTTTCAAAAATATTTACATACTGTTAACAAATACTCCATTGTAAATTAGGGTGTATAGATTTAAGCACAACACACTTAAGACCAATATCAACTAAATCAAGTAAATACAAAGTCATGAAAAAATAATGTGACATCTGGTGTGTAAAAAGTAGGCAGTATTGTTTTGGAACAGCAATGAATTGAGAAGTCTCCTTAATTTATTTAAAATATATTTATCAATGTTGTGTGCTTAATATGATGCATTATAATATAATACATACATTAGAGATATGATCAGACATCATCTACCTCTTATTAACAATATGGATTTTTAAGATTCAAAATTAATATTGATCTGATTCAGACAGTAAATTGGAGAACTTCCACACAGTGATCCACATGTGTTTTTGTCAAAGTGGATAAAGATAGACAAATACATGCCATATACACATTCCTCTCTCACTTACCTCCATGTGCCCTCCAACCCATGGACAATGTCATTACTCGCTATTGAAATAGTAGTAATAATTTAATTGTACCGAGTAACATGGTCAGTGCTTTGCTAACCTGCTTTACACATTGTGTCCTGTAATCTGCCCAGGAGTCCCATGACACCAACCGTAGTTTATGCTGAAGTGTATTAACTCTGGTTCTCCAGGGAAGCAGAACCAATGTGGTATATCTCTATCTGTATCTATGTCTATGACTATATCTATATCATCTCTCTATTTATTATAAAGAGCTGACTCACAGGATACATGTTGATGGAGACTGAGAAGTCCCACAATCTGCCAATAGCAAACTGGAGGCCCAGGCGAGCCAGCGGTTGAATTCTATGCCTAGCCTGCAAGGTCTGAGAACCAGGAGAGCTGGCGGTCCAGCCAATGGTAAATTCTAATCTGAGTGAAGAAGACCGGTATCTCAGCTCAAAAACAGATTTAGCAGAGAAAGCGAATTCTCCCTAACTTCTTTTTGTTCTCTTCCGTCCTCCAATGGACTGGATGAGGCCCACCCCCAAAGGAGAGGGTCTTCTGCTTTACTCAGTCTACTGATTCAAATGTTAATCTCACTCAGAAACAGCCTCAGGAACATGCACCCAGGATAATACTTAGCCTATTATCTTGGCACCCTGTAACCCATCACAGTGATGCATAAAATTAACCTAAAGGTCGAGTGAACTGGGTTAAAGAGGAAGGTCACTATCATAGGACAGGCATGGTAGCAAGGTGCAGTGGGTCCTGCCGTCTCAGTCTCACTCTGAAGGCCCTGTTCTCCCCTCTGCCCTGCATCCTCTGACTTTCTCAGACAAGGACTCAGCACAGCACTTTGAATGGTAATGATATGTGATCCGAACTGACCTTCAAGGTGGATCATGTCCTCCAGCCCTGAGAATTTCCACTGACAAGTCTCAATTTCAGAAAATAAAATGGTATATGTTGGGGCAAAGGAGAAATCAAGGGTGGCTGGTAAGATGAGGCCAAATGAAAAAGAATCTGTAGAAGACAAGCAGAGGCGTTTGGACTGTAGATTAGGAACTGGAAACTAAGTTGGCCAACACATCCAGCATACCTGGGACTTGCTCGATTGTAGAAAGTGAAAGTCCCAGGTCCTGGGAACTCCCTGAGTCCTGGGCAAGTGGGATGGTTGATCACCTTCCAGGACAGAAGTGCTGCTAAAGTTATCTGTGGCAAAAACCCTTTTTCATTTCTAATCTATTGCACATCCATACTTGTATAAAATGTGATAAAAATTACTGTAAAAATGAAAGTAAAAGGGATATACAAAAAATCCAAACTCAGACTTTCATCACTGAGTTCAAAAGATGTAAATAACTCCGATGCATAGCTATAAGTGACTGAATGCATGCTTTCCATGTCTGTGTTTCCCTTGCTGTGGACCAGTAACAAGCCATTTAGAGACGGGCCCTGGGACACAGACCACGCAGGAATGAGGGGCTGGTTGTACAGACTGTGAAGGAAAAGTGAGGGTGAGCACAGTGGATTGAAATGGAAAAGGCTGGAGCGAGGAGTTTGGGTGGTAGTACAAGAGCCAGGTGATGAAGATGGGCAGAGAGCAGGAGAGCTTGTGACTCAGATCTAAAGACTGAGGAAACAGCTAACATGGAAGTTTCTCACTGAAGGATGTCTTAACCTTAAAAGCTTAAGAAATTATAAATGTTTAAGAAATAATTTTTGAAAATCTGAATCTAAGTGGCTAAGAGAGTAGGCTTTGGCTGTAAACTGCCTATGCATAAGCAACTTTAGTGATTAATCAAACTACAGCCTAGTTATTTAACCACTCCCTACTTTGGTTTCTTCATCAACAATACGGAATTCCTAAGACCATCCCTCACATTGAGTTGTTTGGGTATAAGAAAAATTGTACATACATGGATTGGTACTTACAGCTATCTAAATTATATATATACATATATATACACACATATATATATAATTATACATACCTAATGTATACATAATTATATCTATCTAAATTCTCTCTATATAATTTAATTCTCTAGAGTTGGCTCATAGTTAATGGTTATTGTTTGCTTACTACAGAGATTAATATACTATCTCAGTGATAATCCTCCCTACTGCCTAGCTTTTGAAAGATATTTTTATTTACACAGTGATTTGTAGTAGGTATGAAAAAGCAGGAATCCTTATTTATCAGAAGCAAACTATAGTATATGCTTCCATTGACTCACTTTTTTTAACGCTTGCCAACCTTGTCTATGTTCACTTTCATGCTTGATTTAGCTCACAATCATTTGACTCTTTCCAAAATATCATGCATTGCTTAAAAGAAAAGAAATCTCATTAATAGTGGTCAGTTTTCTCTTGTGTTTCCTGTGGTCCCTTGAAAGCCTTGCTGTAACTTTGCACCCGAGTATTTTCTTCCTCCTTAGCATTTCTCCATTTTCTCTTAGTTTCCTTCAATCTCATCTGTTCTCGAATCTCATTCACTGTCTAGATATTGCTTGCACCTCCTGTTTAGGGCATGTGTTTCATAAAACTACTAATGTTGGTTAACACCTGATGCAATCATTCCCCTGTAACCCATGCAACATCACCTTTCTGGTCCACATTCACCACCATTTATAAAAGTCTCAGGTGGTAGGATGCCCAGCATGTCTGAGAAACAGCAAGAGAAGGGTATGGCCAGAGGAAAGAGGACTAAGCGGAGAGAATTGTGCACTCTTGGGTCTTGGAGGGGGAAGGAGTCAGACAACAGGTCCTTTAGGTCATGGAGAGAACGCCAAATTTGCTTTAAACATGATGGAATCCATTAGAAGATTTGAGCAGAGCATGATATGCACTGACTATCAGATAGAAAAGGTCATTCTGGCTAGTGAGTATGGACTAGACTCTATGGGGTCAAAGGTGGAACCCACATTCCCAAGGAAGACAAGATTCTCTTTACAGACCACTCATTTTCTCTTTGCTGCTACTAGGAACTCTGATGATGCAGCCGGCTCTGGTTTCATTCTATTTCTCCTTAGGCTATTTCAACTTGGAAATCATGTCAATTCACAAAAAGGTCAACAGGAAGAGAATGAAAGCAGCAAGAGGAGTCACAAAAGGCTCTGAAATTCTAGGGTTACAGAGAGAATCATCTCAGTCGACTCTTCTCTATTTCAGGTTCTATCCCTTATGAGACCCTGCTGTCAGTGGTCAAAATATAGTGGTATGCCTGGAAAAACAAAAGCAAAATAATAGATCCACAGCCGTTACTAATTCCCATGATATAAATAATTCTATCTTGGCCAATTTTAAGCAACCAACAAGATACCTCTTAACTCAGAATCAAGAAGTGATGGGAATAATTCCATCCTTGTTGGCGCTGGCTCCAGCACACCACTGGTGCAGGAGATAAGTGTGGTTGCTTCCTGTGATTTCCCTACTTTATTAACTTCTTTGGGAGAGTGCCTATTTCAACCTTGGATGCTGGGTCATCAAATTCCCCCATTTCACCTCTTGTGACCCTTCAGCTTACCTTTAAAGAAATTCCTGTCTTTTTGGTTTCTGAGTTATCAGAAATATAAGATACCTGCAGAGAATATCTTTAAGTTTTAGGACATAATACTTATAGTATATTTTAGTGTTAATGTTAAAAAAAAAAAAAACATGTTTTGTATCCCTCACATCAGCTGTATTAGGTTTATATATTCCTGAACTGGCATAGTTGTTAACAAAATGGAAAAAATGAAATCCTGTTTACTACACTGACATATACAGTGCAGTCAAATTACTTTTAATTAGAACATTAAAACAAGCCTACCCACATTGTCTACAAGTCAGAAAAGTTTCCTGGAAATGTTGACTTTGCAGCCACAAAACTATTCTCTGTTTTAAATGTTATTCCCTATCCAATTATTTCCCAGAAGTAGGTGGAGGATAGCAGGTCTGTGGGTGAGCTTTAAAATTAACTTATCCTCCCGGCTCACTGAAATTCTCATCTGTGAACAGGGAAACACATCCAGCAAATGAGAAATAAGTGGTAGAACTCTCCATTATTGTTGGCAAATTAAATTATAGCCTCTACTCTCAACTCAAGAATAAATGATTTCACCTGGTTTCAGAAGTGACAGGAAAAGAGAAGCTTTCCTGGGCCAGTACCTTCGTATCATGAATCTGATCACATTGTGAAGCCATTGAAAACATCGGGGAAACCACAGAGTTGTTTTTAGACAAGTGACATTTTGGAAAGTTGGGGATTTCACACCTCCCAGCAGCCAGGGTGGGAATGAAGAAATAGAGCCGTTAAATGTGCACACCTCAAACTGCCAACTCTGAAGTC
This sequence comes from Odocoileus virginianus, assembly GCF_023699985.2. Taxonomy (NCBI): domain Eukaryota; kingdom Metazoa; phylum Chordata; class Mammalia; order Artiodactyla; family Cervidae; genus Odocoileus; species Odocoileus virginianus. The sequence goes on from NC_069699.1 coordinate 24,895,130, forward strand.
GAGTAGTTATTAAGATATTAAGTTCTTAATTTGCAAAAGAATATCTGCTAATACACCTGGTAATTAAATTACTAATCATGTAATAATCCCTGATGTTACATTACCTAGAAAATGGAATGACAAGGTCATCATCATCCAAAGCGTTCCTTTAAAAGACTGGGAGAGAAAAGCTAAGTAAGCTATGGCTGATTGAAAAGGCAAGAGGCTCTGAGGACGTTCAAGTGGGCATAGTTCATTAAACCACCTTCTTGGCTATTCAGAAAATTGTGTTCCGTACTCTCTAGCTCATTTAGTACCTGGAGTGTGCCATTCAGATGGTTAAACAAATGAGATTCTTACAAGCCTCGTCACCCTGTAATTCACATCTCATTTGCTCTTTCCTTTGTGTTAACATCTGCTACATCACTCTCACTGTCTAGAGGACTCTCGAAAACTTCCCTGCTGAAAAGGTGTGAGGCAGTGTTCTGACTCATGGACATGATATATATTCTGCCATCATTCTGAAGTGGAAGGTAGGCACTTTTAAAACACCATGTAGGCCTTATCGCTTAGGAAATACCTGTACTTAAAAAATTAAACCTAAAGAGAGCCAAATACTGCTTTCCTGAACCCAAACTCATACTCCTGAAATTTCCTGTAACAGAAGTCTAATTCAGCAAAATGTTCTTTCACAGGCACTGAACACTCTTCATAGTCAGGAAGCATCTGCTATTTCTGATAAACCTGTGTGCTGAGTTTACAAACCCTTCTCGCGCCTATAATCAGAATCCTATGAAAGTACCAGGCCTTTCCATTGTCCAGGCAGTTGCTGACACTCAAGTAGAGCTTGTTTGTGGCCTTTCAGTTTCATCCGAGATGTTTGTGGGTTTCTCTGATAAGCCACCATATTTTACAGACTAGTAAAACAGATCTCCTCTGGTCCATTTTAATTAAAGCTTTCTTTTCCACAAGGAAATTTTTTAAGTCCAGGTGTCTGTTGAACTACATGGTAAAAAATAAGCTGATTTGGATTCCCTGGAATTCATTAGTATGCTTATCTCTATGATTATTTTGTGGAAAATAACTTGTTCCTGTCTCAGATTAAAACACTCTTCTAGAAAACTGAGCTTAGGACTCATCTCAAATACTAGTTGAAACTTTCACTTAATTTGTAAGTCATCTTTATCTCATTTGGTTGAATTAGACCATTTTTGACCAAAGTATTAATTGAGGACCTCTTCCAAAGAAACAGGATACAAAGATGATGAGTAAGACATTGTCATTAAGTTTAAGGAGGTGACAGTCTCTTTGAGGAGGCAGATGCAAAACCACACTTTACTGTGATACAGTAAATCCTATAATGTTTCAGTGGACCCTTCCATTTTATTCTCCACTGTGCCCCCAATGCTTATTATGATGACCCTTGTGGATAAGAATTACTCTGTTAGTATTTGTTGCAGAAAGGCAGGATGAAAATATGAATATGTGATTCTGGAACACAAAAGGTACATCTTTTACCTGAGCTGAATTCCAAGACTGCCCCCTAGAAGGGATTATGCCTAAATTAAGTCTTAAACTATGAATAAAAATTTACTGGACACAGTAAAATAAAAGGCAGGCAGTCTTTCTAGGCAAAAGAAACGGCATTAGCTTGAAGTCGTGAGCAGCATATGGTGCCAGGAAAATAGATCCAGTTTTGTGTTATGACAGAATGATGTGCAGGATAAGAAGAGCTGGGAGGGGAAAGCTGGCGAGAGAGCAGGGGCCAGAGAAGCCCTGGCATACCTTACTTTATGGAGGCTTGCAGAGGTTTGAGAGAAGGAACTTACTTGGCCACACTGCCTTTGTGACAGCTCCTTCTGGCTCTGAGAAGAGTAGATGAGAGAGAAAGATGAAAGGAGGGAGACCTGGAGACCATTTAGGAAGCCTCTGTAAGAGCGTAGATGACAGGAATGAGGGCAGTAGTTCTAGGTATAGAAGGTATGAATTACCTAGGTGATGTAATCAATAGGATTTAATATTGATCCTAGATGGGAAATGGGAAGTGAATGAGAAGCAGCAGAGAGAGATTTCTAATGTGGTTGCCAACAACAGGATATAGAAAGAATAGATTTGTGGGGAAAGGTAATGCCATTTGAATTTGGTCACTTTGAATTTGCGGACTCTCTGTTTGGATAGAGCCCATAGACAGCTGGACATGTGGTATGATATTCTTGGGAGAGGTCAGAGCTGGAGATGTATTTCTGGGATTCATCAGCATATCAGTGGTAATTAAAACCATGTGAGTGAGTAACATTACTAATACTTCAGGAGGTTATGTGGAGTGAGAGGAGATAAGCCTGAGGTAACCTGGTAGCTCAGACAGTAAAGCGTCTGCCTACAGTGCGGTAGACCCAGGTTCGATACCTGGGTTAGGAAGATCCCCTGGAGAAGAAAATGGCAACCCACTCCAGTATTCATGCCTGGAAAATCCCAGGGACTGAGGAGCCTGGTAGGCTACAGTCCATGGGGTCGCAAAGAGTTAGACACAACTGAGCGACTTCACTTTCACTTTCAACCATAGTTGAAGGGCTGAGCATAAAAAGAAAAGCTCCATGGGACAAAACAGGGGCAGGAGGCAGGCCAAGGGGCAAGGGCAATTTCTTTAAACTCTTATTCGGTGCCTCAGAATCATCAGGGAAGCTTGTCGAATGTTCTGGTCAAGGGTGGGGGTCCCTGCACCCCACATTTTAACCTACTGCCCTAATTCTCATCTCCACTAGAATTTGAGAATTGATAAGGTTGGGAGTTTCACCCACACACAAAAGAACAATCTAATAATACCAGTTGCTACGGAGAAGTCCATTAGAGGGATATCAGTTGGTGAATTCAGTCCTTTTGGAAGAAACTTTGGCAATATCTATTAAGTCTTTTGTTCTTTGGACCTGTTGATTCCATTTCTAGAAATTCATCTCAGAAAAAATACCCCCTACCTGTGCACAAAGAGAGTCAACAAACATCTTCATAGTAGCATCATGTTTTATGGCCAAAGACAGAAAATAAATGTCTGAAAGTAAAGGATTCTTAAACAATCTGTTGTAGTTCTTTTATATAATAGTATTAGTAGTAGAGTGAGGGAGGAAAATCTAGATAGAATGGGCATAAGAAGGAGAAGAGAGACAGTAAAGTAGTGGAGGCAGAGGATATAAACAGTTCTTTTAAGAGATTTAAGAAGAAAGGCTCGGTAAAGAGCAGTAACGGTGCTGTTCTCATGTATATTATCTATAGTGAAACAGATCACCAGCCCAGGCTGGATGCATGAGACAAGTGCTCGGGCCTGGTGCACTGGGAAGACCCAGAGGAATCAGGTTGAGAGGGAGGTGGGAGGGGGGATCGGGATGGGGAATACATGTAACTCCATGGCTGATTCATGTCAATGTATGACAAAACCCACTACAATACTGTAAAGTAATTAGCCTCCAACTAATAAAAATAAATGAAAAAAAAAAAGCAGTAATGGGATGAGGTTGTAGGATCTTATTTGAGATGTAAGAGGTTTGGTCATGGTATAGACTGAGGAAGCGAAGAAGAAGGAAAGGTAAAGAAGGTAAGGAGAGTGTTGAAATCTTCTCCCCCAGCCTCACCTGCACCCCAGGGTGATTCTTAGAATGGATTTAGTGTTACTCCAAGGGACCCCATATGCTCCATCATGACAGTGTGCATTTGCCATGTATTTTTTTGTGCATGTCCTTATTCTGTCTTTGGACTGCAAAAGAGCTTCTGTTTCATTTCTTTTGTAGTCATGGCCAAAAGAGGAAGCATAAAAGACAAGGTTATCTGTGCTCTTTCTTTAAGGTTTTAAGGTATAAACTGTTGTTTTTAGCATATCCAGGACTACACAGCACAATTACGTAACATATGTTAACTGCTGTCAGAATAATAGATAATAGTAATAATAAAAAAGTTTTGTGAGCCACTAACAGCATTGTAGGCCCTTAGTACCATATCCACTATGATTGATGAAGTCAGCCCTGTGTGAAATGAAAATAAATAATCTGTGTCCTACATAAGTGTGCACAATGTATGCAGTGGAACCATATCTAAATTTTAATTGCTGGTTGTAGAAAATTTAGTTAAATATTTGATCAATTTGTTTCTCGTTTTTCAGAATTTGCATGTGTTTTCCTGTTTGTTTTTCAACATGTGAGTCACATAACCTACATTGTGTAGGATCTAATCTTGTGTGTGAATTAGTCAGTCATGTCTGACTCTTTGTGATCCCATGGACTATAGCCAGCCAGGCTCCTCTGTCCATGGAATTTTCCAGGCAAGAATAGTGGAGTGGGTTGCTATTTCCTCCTTCAGGAGATCTTCCCGAACCAGGACTAGAACTTGGGTCTCTTGCACTGTGGGCAGATTCCTCACTGCCTGAGCCACCAGGGAAGCCTTAGATCTAATCTTAAAAAGGTTGAATCAACGATTTTTTCTTTCTTTGTAGACTGGAAATAAAAGAGTTAATTGAATATAATTCTTTTACATCTCTTTATTTGTTGGCTCTCTTCTTCTGTAGCTGCTATTCTCTTAACATCAAAGGCACCCTCAAAAAGAAAATAAATCATAAGGAAGAAAATGCAAATTGAGACAGAATTATGATTTTCTCAGGGTGTATGCCCAGTAGTGGCTCAGTTGGTAAAGAATTCACATTTAGTGCAGGAGATCTGGGTTTGATCCCTGGGTCTGGGAGATCCCCTAGAGAAGGGAATGGCAATCCACTCCAGTATTCTTGCCTGGGAAATCCCATGGACAGAGGAGCCTGGTGGGCTACAGTCCATGGAGTCTCAAAAAGTTGGACATGACTAAGTGACTAACACACACTTCATGGTAGTTCTATATATATATATATATTTTTTTTTTTTTTTAGTTTTTTGAGGAACCTGCATACTGTCCTCCATAGTGGCTATATCAATTTACATTCCCACCAGCAGTTTAAGAGGGTTCCCTTTTCTCCACATCCTCTCCAGCATTTATTATTTGTGGAATTTTTGATGATGGTCATTCTGACTGGTGCAAGGTGATGCCTCATTGTAGTTTGGATTTGCATTTCTCTAATAATCAACACTGTTGAACATCTTTGTGAACTTTCCTGTAGACTCAGTGGTAAAGAATCCACCTGCCAATGCAGGAAATGCAGGTTCAATTCCTGGATGGGGAGGATCCTCTGGAGATGGAAATGGTAACCCACTCCAGTATTCTTGCCTGGGAAATCCCTTGGACAGAGGAGCCTGGCAGGTAAACAGGCCACGGCGTCACAAAAGAGTTAGACACGACTCAGCGATTAAAACAACAAGCCAAAAAAAAAAGCAGCAACAGCAAATAGAGCATCTTTTCATCTGCCTCTTGCCCATTTGTATTCTTCTTCAGAGAAATATCTATTTAGATCTTCTGCCCATTTTTTTATTGAGTTGTTTGCTTTCTTAATATTGAGTTTCACTAGCTGTTTGTATATTTTGGAAAGTAATCCTTTGTCAGTTGCTTCATTTGTAAATATTTTCTCCCATTCTGAGGGTTGTCTTTTCATCTTGTTTATGGTTTCCTTCGCTGTGCAAAAGCTTTTAAGTTTAATTAGGTTCCATTTGTTTATTTTTGTGTGTTTTCATTACTCTCGGAGGTGGATCAAAAAGATCTTTCTGTGGTTTATGTCAAAGATAGAAAAAAGATACCATCGCACAATCTGTACTTTTGGCAATAATGGAAAAGTTGTGTTAGTACTGAAGTACTGTGGGATCTGGAACACTCATGCAGTGATGGTGGGAAAGGAGTCCCTATTTAATCGGGGTCCATGTGGCACTGCTGAGCCTAACCAAGCATGTGAATTTTGTCAGACCCAGAAGTTCACATCTAGCTCCCAGATCCACAGGAGATATTGTACTAAGATGGTCATTGCTGTACTGTGGGGTAGCAGATAGTTGGAGATTACTTTGATTCCATTAACAGGAGAAAGGATGAGGATTGGTTTTAAGTACATATGATAGAATTCTCTGCAACCATCCTGAGTAATGAACTTTATTTACCCATGGCTGTATGAATCTCAAACACAGTATTGTGTAAAAAAAGAAAGAAAGAAAGAAAGAGAGTGAGATATGTCTTAAACTCCTGGTTGTGTAACTTAAACATAAAGAACAACACTATATATTTTCAAGGATCCATAGATCTAAACAAATGTTTCTAAGGAGCCATATATCTAGATAAATCTATAAAATATGGATTGGGAGAGTATTTTTTAAATCCACTAGAGAGTCTGCCAATGTTAAGGGGAGGGAATTGGGGTTGGAGACATGCATACATTGGATAAAACAAAAGGAAGAGAAATGGTCACTGTTATGCTGTGATTTGATTGATTTGATAAATATAAACAACTTGATTCTCTGTTAGAACTAACTGATCCCTGTAAAACACAACAACCTTTGATTGCTGGAATATGTTATTTAAAAAAAGATGTTGAACTTGATTTTTGAGTATTATCTTTCAGTTTTAAAACATTGGTTACCTTAAGATATAATTTAAAAAAGACAATATAATCATGATTTTCATTTACGTGGAAAATGAATATGTATCAAATATTTTGCCTAACTAATGAATTAATAATAGAACAGTCAGATGTTACAACTAGTTGAAAGAAGCATTGGAATAGCAGATATATTTGTATACAATCAGGATTACTGAAATAAATTTGCTTACTTCATGGAAATTTGGGCAATATGCATAGGGCAATAATAATCAATTCCTATATCTGCACTAGGAGCAATTTGCATTTCTGTGGACAAGAATCATTTGTGTTGTTATCAGTATTTTACAGCTTACAGGGCTATAAAATAGCTCCAAGACAATGAAATGCCCAGAGACCCCACAGAGTCAGACAATCTAAGCAATATTCTGTTGGGGGGTGGGGGGGGGCACAGGGAAAGGCTGTAATGTTTTTGGTCAATTTCTAACTATTTTCCTTTTTTCCTGTTAAGTGATGAATTCAATTAAAAATGACTAACAAGCACCATACAGCACAAATATATAAGGTATCTGATGTGTATTTGGATGTCTAATCTCCTCTATATCTCTGGCATAAGATGAGAAAAAGTAAATTTTAGCTTTCATCATGGTCATACGGTTTATAAGAGCTTTTTAAATTTCCTTCTTCCCTCTTTTCTTAAGGCCTTTTTTTCCCCTCTTGTTACCTCCGTGCGATATAGATGGTATACTATGGCACCTGCCTTGTATTTCCAGAAACTGTCAGATAAATGAGTAAAGAAAACTGTTAATCACACTGTGTTAAAAGAGTGGTGAACTGGAATGAAATTCTTTAAACCAAATGAAATCTTTCCAATGAAATTCAAGCCTTTTTTTTTTTTTTTTTGGTTAGAAAGGTCATAGGTTGTAAAAATCCTTGGCAAGAGAAGACAGTAGAGAAGTTAGGAAGGTAGAATACTTCTTGTGGAAACATAAACTTTTGCTAAACATGAAACTTTTGCTAATTTTTAAGCTTTGGCTTTCCATTAATTTTTTAAGAGTAAGCAGAAACTGCCGGTTTCATTTTTAGTTTAATAGACACTTGATCTTTGCAGAACTTACAGCAAAATGTCATCTCATCATCTTGCCAAAATTCAACTAGATTCATGCCATTCATCCCCTTTTGATTACATCTTGAAGAGGAATCCTTTGTCTTTTTAGGATTACTGTCCCCATATAGCAGAATAATAAATTCAGTCTGAGGTCTGATCTCAGCTTTTTCCAGAATTCTGTGTTGGTATAAATCCTGAAACATTAACTTGAGCTAACTTAATTGCAGTCTTGAATTTAAAATACCTACTTCATAAGCTTTCTCTCTATGGGGCAATAATTCCTGTGGACTCCAAACCATTTTGTCACAGGTGGGATAGGTAGATATATGATACAGGAGCCCATTTTTAGAAAAGTTTCTGCTTTGCCATTTGAAATAATTTAATACTTGCATATTTGTATTATGTGGCAACAGACATAATCTCCAGTACAGTAGTTGCTATGTAAGAGTAAGTTTGTTCTGACTTAATGTTTGTCATGAAACATATACCATCAGTTTCCCTCACTGTTTTTAAGTCAGAGTCCTGTCTGTCTTAAAAATGGAGTGGTATGCAGGCAGCTCAGACGTGCCTTTTCAGCAATGTTTTCACTTGGTCTAAAAACAAGGACTTCTTCTGTCTTGTTTTGCTGTTCCTCTCATCACTAGTGGCATTTTGGAGCTTACCTAAGGGTTCATCGTTGGTCACTATAAAGGATTTTCACCTCATCTGGCTTTTAGCCCAGAACTGGCCTTTGCTCATGCCCTCTTTTGAGATAACAGTAAAGCTGACCATGCCACAAATTGCTTTTTCTAAGGAGCATCTTTGCCTGCAAAATTGCTGATTCCTCCCAGGATTTTAGACCAGAAGGCCACCTTCTTTGGACATGTGTTTTAAAGAGCAGTGAAGGGATTCTGTCCTGTGATTTCAGAGAAAAATGTCAGGTCCTCTGTTTCTGGAGATAATGACTTTGAAAGATTTAAGATTCTTTATATATTGAAGCTCCATTAGAATCTTCTCTTTCATAAAAAGATGGAATGAACAAACTTGGAAGGCTGGCAATGAATGATTTTTAAAGAAATATTTACTTGTTTACTAAGTTAAGAAAAGAAATCAGTGCATCTGTGTAAAGGTTTTTTTTTTCAACCTCAGTATCATTGACATTTTGTACTGTTTATGTTTGGTCCATCTGGAGCATTGTAGGATGTTTACCAGCATCCCTGGCCTCCACCCACTAGATGTTGTTCTTGTTCAGTTGCTCAGTCATGTCTGATTCTTTGTGACTCCGTGGACTGCAGTATGCCAGGCCCCTCTATTCTCTGCTATCTTCCAGAGTTTGCTCAAACTCGTGTCCACTGAGTTGGTGATGCTCTCTAACCATCTCATCCTCTGCCGCCCTCTTCTTCCTTTGCCTTCAGTATTTCCCGTTTTCAGGGTTTTTTCCAATGAGTTGGCTCTTGGCATCAGGTGGCCAACATATTGGAGCTTCAGCTTCAGCAACAGTCCCACCAATGAATATTCAGGGTTGGTTTCTTGAGAGGACTCTCAAGAGTCTTCTCCAGCACCACAATTTGAAAGCAACCCACTCGATGCCAGAAGCAGAACCCTCAGCTGTGACAACCCTATGTTATGGCAATGAAATGTGTCTTAAGAAATTCAAATGATCCCCATCTCAATCGATCATCACTGATTGAAAAATAGGTGGAGTGGTAAAGAGCTCAAGTTGTTAACTGTTGGATTGGTGAAGAGTTGGGAACGCATCATTTTGAGGAAAAGCAGAGGGCATACCATCATATTATCACTGAGAAATCTGTTCTAATGTAACACCCATTTTATACACTCTGCAGGTGCTCCGCTCTGAAGTTTGCTGCTAGACCACAGACTCCACTCGCTTCCTTGGTATGGTAGGTGCATCTACATAGATTCCTCTCTCAGATTGGATCATCTGATGCTAAGCACAAATTTTATAAGTCAATTCCGTGGTGGACAGCAACACTTTTTGAAAACAATAGCAAATTGATTTTGTCTGCCTTTTTTTCTCCACTCGGTTATAAAACTGAAGAGAGCTCTCTTAAGGCCCCCATTGTGCAGTCATGTCAAATAATGGAGCTGAGCTATTTGTAAGAGCTAATCAGCTCTCCTATTAGATTTGCCAATTAGTGTAAATTCTTCCTCATTATAGAAGATTTCAAGTGTGTAAACATTCTCCCCTCAGTTGAAACCCCAAAGAATGTCAAACTGAGCATTTATGATGCCTTTTTGCAAGCAAGGCAGTTGTGGTGGCGGCTTAAATAGCTTTCCTGCCACTCCCTTCTACAGAATACAGAGTGTGTTTGTTTAAAAATTATGCTTAACTTCAGCTTCACCTCTGGACCCAGGAATACACCTTAGATTTAAAGATTATTAAGGAAATGAATCAGATGTGTGCCGTATCTGTCAGTAGGTGGCTTTTCATCCTGAGAGAACCTTGATTTAATGGCACTTTTACCGTCCTTAATTTTATTCAATTTGTTAAGCAAAATAAAGATGGTAAATTACAATATTGAGATCCAGGGACTTAACCTTCACAGGATGCTAAGCTTTTCTGAAACCAGCATCAAAGCATGTGTGAGTCCTTTGAAAAGGAAGGAGAAAAGCAACACTATCTCTTTCTGTCTGACCACACCTCCAAGACAGGAAATGATCTCTCATGGTTGTTCTTTTTTCCTGTTAAACCTTGAAGTTTTAAAACTATGTCCTGTTTCCCAGCTGAAAGGAGCATCCGCTAAATTAGGGAGCATTTTTGAGAGGAATGTTGTGATTATTAATTGGGAAATGTGATCCAGTCTCAGGCAGCTTTAACCTTCTCAATCAGCAGTCTTTTCTTACCTAATTACATGATTCTAAGAAAACCTAATGAGGTGCTGTCAGATTTACATCGGAATTCTTTTAAATGGTATCACAGTAGCCATGGTGATGATATATAAATGGACAAAATACCAAAGATGTGGAGAAATGTCAATTACACCCACAGTCACTCTTCACCTCAGCATTAAGTCAGCATATTTTAAGCCAAAAGTTTTCAAGAAAATGAATTTTCAGTGGGTAAAGTGATATAAAATGGAAACATTTCAAATCACACTATCAAGTGGGTCTTTATTTCTCTGTATTAATGTTCCACTAGCTCAGAACAGAATTCAGAGATCCTCGCTGCTTCAGTATTGCTATTTGGTTTTTTGAAGGACTTGTTATATGGGCTTTCTTATGAAAATTTTAGTTGTTTTAATGCTTTACTTGTGTTTTCCATGGCTCCTTAGGGAGCTGAAATAACTTGCTATGTGCATTTCCTATTAAAAATCTAGGAACAAAATAATTATAATACTCACAGATACCAGTTATTAATGAGTCTGCCACTTGCAAACAGAGACTACCTTTCACTTCTATGGGCACTGCATAAGGGACCAGGAAACCACATGCTTACTCAGACTCAGAGATAAGAAAGGGCACAAAAAAGCCATTTTGAAATTTTATAACTCCTGAAACATCTTTTTTTTTGTTAAATCGGAGGCTAACTACAGCATGGTAGTGTTTCTTGCCATACTTTGACATGAATCAGCCATGGGTGCACATGTGTCCCCCATCCTGAACCCCCCTCCCTTCCCATCCCATCACTCAGGGTTGTCCCAGGGCACTGGCTTTGAGCGCCCTGTCTCATGCACTGAACTTGGATGGTGATCTATTTCACATATGGTGATATACATGTTTCAGTGCTATTCTCTCAAGTCATCCCACCCTCGCCTTCTCACACAGAATCCAGAAGTCTGTTCTTTACATCTGTGTCTCTTTTGCTGTCTTGTATATGTGATCATTGTTACCATCCTTCCAAATTCAATATATATGTGTTAATATATTGTATTGGTGTTTTTCTTTCCAACTTACTTCTCTCTGTATAAAAGGCTCCAGTTTCATCCACCTCATTAGAACTGATTCAAATGTGTTCTTTTTAATGGCTGAGTAATATCCATGGTGTATATGTACCACAGCTTTCTTATCCATTTGTCTGCCAATGGACATCTAGGTTGCTTCCATGTCCTAGCTATTGTAAACAGTGCTGAATGAACATTGGGGTACACGTGTCTCTTTCAATTCTGGTTTCCTCGATGTGTATGCCCAGCAGTGGGATTGCTGGATTGTATGGAAGTTCTATTTTCAGTTTTTTAAGGAATCTCCACACTGTTCTCCATAGTGGCTGTACTAGTTTGCATTCCCACCAACAGTGTAAGAGGGTTCCCTTTTCTCTGTACCCTCTCCAGCATTTATTGTTTGTAGACTTTTGGATAGCAGCCATTCTGACCAGCATGATATGGTACCTCATTGTGGTTTTGATTTGCATTTCTCTGATAATGAATGATGTTGAGCATTTTTTCATGTGTTTGTTAGCCATCTGTATATCTTCTTTGGAGAAATGTCTGTTTAGTTCTTTGGCCCATTTTTTGATTGAGTTGTTTGTTTTTCTGGTATCGAGCTGCATGAGCTGCATGTATATTTTTGAGATTAATTCGTTGTCAGTTGCTTCATTTGCTATTATTTTCTCCCATTCTGAAGGCTGTCTTTTCACCTTTCTTATAGCTTCCTTCATTGTGCAAAAGCTATTAAGTTTAATTAGGTCCCATTTGTTTATTTTTGCTTTTATTTCCACTGTTCTGGTCATAGAGGATCCTGCTGTGATTTTTGTCAGAGAGTGCTGAAACATCTTGAGAAATGATTATTTTCATCTGCTTTCATATCCACAACACAGACACAGGACAGAACGTGTATTAATTCCCATGTCTGTAAAGCAGCATCGTTTGGTTGGCCATCTCTTGTGAGATGATGATCCAGAATAGGCTTAACAAATTATATATACATATACACAAACACACACAATCACTTCCCCTTCTAAAAGCTATTGCAGACATCACAAATTGGTCTTTGAACATTTTTGTCTCATATTTTCCACTCTCCACAAAGCTTTGAACTTGGCATCAAAGTTGGCCAATAAAAAGAAACAAGTTTACCACCCAGAAATGGAAGATAATGGCCCATATTTTTAAAAGCACCCACTTTCTATTTTAAAACACATTCATAGGCAAAAATAATCATTTATTTTTCTGAATGGTTGGTTCATTGATTCCTCCAATGATGGTCGTTCATCTTGATCTATATCAATTGCACCTTGTGGCCATACAGATATCAGTGATGGCCAAAGTAGAATGATCTCATTAGAGAAAAGCCTCTAATCCCATCCAGTCACTGAATTTGATAGAATTCTATTGGTTACCAATTTACCAGAATTTAGATGTTTGTAAGTGCTAGAAGAAGTTTTCCTTCAAGGCATACAAATATAACAGGGAGCCTCATATCAAAAGAAGTGATTTAGAAAGTGCTTAGAATAGATTTGAGATCTCGACTCAGTTATTTTAGGTAATGAAAGACCTCCAACCTTTTGGTTACTACTGAGATTATCCTTGATAATTAGTTGCTGTTCATAATGGTATTCCGGATTTATTGAGAAAAGTTTAGAGTGTGTCTGTTCTTCATTAGCTGCTTAAAGATACAACAGCATATCTTTAGATTTTTTTATCTAAATTCGAATCTTTTCTACTTAACACTTTTTCACCCTTTCCCTCTTCCATTGTTTTCGTTGTTTTGTCTACTGAGCACTTCTAATCTTCCTGGGCCATTCTGTTCTCTCAGTGTATTGATTGTTTGCTGGCTTCATTTGACCTTCCTCTCCTTCCATCAGAGCAGAACTTGGAGAACAATTAGGTTCAAGGGGTGCACTAGTACCCAACATTCAGAAGAGTGTACAGAATGCTATCTGGTATAAGACACATCTAGTGGTTCGGATTCTAGTGGTTGGGATTCGGTGCTCTGACTGATGCAGCCCAGGTTTGATTCCCAGTCAGGGAAGCCTTTCTTAGGGTTTTCCTCATAGCTCAGTTGGTAAAGAATCTGCCTGCAATGCGGGAGACCTGGGTTTGATTCCTGGGTTTGATTCCTGGGTCAGGAAGATCCCCGGGAGAAGGAAATGGCAATCCACTCCAGTATTCTTGCCTGGAAAATCCCATGGACAGAGGAGCCTGGTGGGCTACAGTCCATGAGGTTGCAAGAGTTGGACACGACTTAGTGACTAAACCACCAGCCACCACCACCATAAGACATATCAAATCACAGAGTGACTCTCACATTTACTACTTATGTGACCACAGACGTTATTTAATGTCCTTGCTCTTTAGTGTTTTCATGTGTAAAAAGGAGAATAATAAGAATACTCACATCAACATTGATGTGAGAATTAAATATGTTTAATGACACGTGGAACAGTTCAGTTTAGTTCAGTCGCTCAGTTGTGTCCGACTCTTTGCGACCCCATGAACCGCAGCACACCAGGCTTTTCTGTCCATCACCAACAACCAGAGTTTACTTAAACTCATGTCCATTGAGTTGGTGATGCCATCCAACCATCTTATCCTCTGACGTCCCTTTCTCCTCCTGCCCTCAATCTTTCCCAGCATCAGGGTCTTCTCAAATGAGTCAGCTCTTCGCATCAGGTGGCCAAAGTACTGGAGTTTCAGCTTCAGTATCGGTCCTTCCAATGAATATGCAGGACTGCTCTCCTTTGGGATGGACTGGCTGGATCTCCTTGCAGTCCAAGGGACTCTCAAGAGTCTTCTCCAACACCACAGTTCAAAGTGCCAGCGCCCATACCAACTGCCTAAGAAGTATCGCCTATCAATATTATGAAGGGTTGCTATTTTGTTGGTGGTGAAATTATTAGTAAACAAAAGTGCTTCTAAGACCAAGTACTGTAATCTTTGGATCATAAACTGATGAATGGAAAAACCATGTTTTTCTGGTTCAACCTCATATTCATAGTCACACACAGTACATAGAAAGAACCACAAAAGAAAAAAGGTAAATAAGAAGGACACGTAGAAAGAGATACCCAAAATGAATGTATAAAGTTAATAATTTTTCCCTTTGACTCAGCTTCAACTCCCAGCCTTGGAAGCATTTCATGTAGTCTTTTGGCCATAGCATTTATCCATGCACATTGTGTCATAGTATTCCTTTCAATGTCAGTCTTTCATGGAAAGTATATTCAAGGGCAGTGAATATGTTGGTATTTTTTAGAATAGCTAATTTGTGAGATGAACAAGGGAAAGAGCAATTAAACCGTCCCCTTGACAGTTGTTCATTAATTTCACTTTTTGATTTTCATGTACACCGTCTAGATCTGAGCCTTCCCAAACTTGCCTCCGGTTTGTCCATGTGGTATCAGAAGGCAGTGCAGAAAGTAGGAGGCAGTGTCCTGCAGAATGCAGGAGTCCCTGGTCGCTGTGCCAGAATTCTTCAGTTGTGCATGTCACGAAAGGGTGAACATCAAGTTGTGTTCCGGGAATTAAACAAGGTCATATGAACAAGGATGCCTGTAAAATGAGTTCAAGTAATTACACTCGACAGAGAGTTTGATTACTCTATCTGATCCGTTTATCTTTCTCGTAATTCAGAGATATGCCTGAGAGGGCAGAACTGACATCAGCTCACATCAGTGATTCCAGAGGAGCAACTGATGAGCATAATGTGGGACATGGCCCCGTAATAAACATGCTGGGAGTAGAGCTTGAAAACCCATTTCCTTACAGCATCGTTAGGCCTTTCATTTATTTGTCCTGGTGACTTTTTCCTTCATCAGGCTGATTGCTGATAAGGATTCACATACTATAGCAAACATATCAGTCACTGAGGCCAACACTGCCTTTTAATGATGTCCAAATCGATATCTTAACAGATTTTCTTACCTGTTCAAAAGAGGGGATGTTATGAGAAAGATGTCTAACTTTGGCAAGAAGCAGCCAAAAGGTTAAAGAATGAAGTGCGTGTGTGTGTGTGTGTGTGTGTGTGTGTGTTCAGGGTGGGGGTTAAATTAAAATGCACAAAGAGCAATTGAATAGAAAGCATTGTGTGTCAATGGAAAGATTGTCAACATCAACCAGGAGAAAGTTTTCTAATAGTTAAGGTGCAAGTTCTTTTAAAAGAACTGATCTTCCTTGACTTACATGGGGTTACAGCTAGATGAACCCATCGTAAGATGAAAATATCTAAAGTTGAAAATACCCCTTAAACAAAAAATACATTTAATATCCCTTCCTTCCAAACATCATCACTCATCCCAGCCTCCCTTAAGCATGCTTAGAACACTTACTTTAGCCTACCTTTGGGCAAAACCATCTAGCCATTGGGCTATTTCATGATAAAGTCTTGAATAACTCATATAATTTGTGAGATACTGAACTGAAAAATGAAAAATAGAATTGTTTTCTGGGCACTAAATCACTTTAAGTATGTCAGTTTTTGACCCTCCTGATTAAGTGGCTAATTGGAAACTGAGGTTTGCTGCCACTGCCCAGCATCACAGGGTGGTAGTTGTTTGGTTTGGTTGGTGGGATAATTTTTTGAAATTCCCCAAATGCAAAATGCAGTGAAGTATACCTAGACCTGGTATCTTATAGAATGTACACCTAAGCCCTTGAAATTTGATGTCATTGCCTTGGCCCTTACGCCTGCCCAAAGAGAGTCTAAGCCCTCTGCCGTATTTCAGTGGATTCCTGGGAACTTGACTTTACTTGATCAATTGTGAGTCCTTCAGAACCAGTCATAAAGATCAGTTCGTTCTCAATTGATGCTGACAGTTAAATGAATAGCCTCACCTCTACTGTACATTTCTGAGTGTAATGTGTTGACTTTACAAAGTTGGAAGAAGAGTTTTATTACAAGTAGGCATGTTAAAAATAAACATTAGATATCCACATTCTTAAAATGCCCACTGGATATCTTTTAACCAGGACACTGCCCTTGTCCTTCAACCACACTTTGGTATAAGCCTTTTCTGTCCCCAAAGACTATTTTGCTTGTTTTCCCCTTTTTATTTTCTCAGAAGCAACATTTCTCCTTTCATGAGATGTGATTAAACTTTCTCCCATGTGCTTTAGCTTAGGGGTAAACAAAATGTGTTATATAAACTTATACACACAATGGAATAATATTCAGCCTTAAAAAGGAATGAAATTCTGATACATTCTACATGGCTGAACCTTAAAAACATAATGCTAGTGAAATATATTGGTCCCCAAATGACAAATATTATACAACTTCACTAATATGAGGTACCTAGAGTAAGCAGATCATTGGAGACAGAGAATAGAAGTGGGATAACTAGGATCTGTGAACAGGGAGGAATAGTTATTATTTAACAGGTACAGAGTTCCTGTTGAAGGTGGTAGAAAAATTCTGTGGTTGGGTAGTGGTGATGGTTGCCCAGCATTGCTGGGGGGTAGCAGAGTATGTTACCCTAAACAAGGCCACTTTACCGTATTGACTTTTGTTGAGCTGTAGGCACTTAATAAATAGCAAATGCAAGGAAACGCTTTCTTTGAATTTCCCTTATCTGTCTAAAGACGGATCCTTCAAAAGGATTTAAGTGTTAATCCCCTCCCTGGCAGTTTCATCAACCAGGAAACTTTGACTTTTCTAACAGGAAAGGAGACTGGAGGTTGACATTACACTCAGACGAATTTTGTCACAAACTATCATGTCTCCTGCTTGTTCTTCTAAGAACCCATTCATCTTTCCTAGAAATCATTTGTGCTCGTCTAAAAGGTCTATATGTCCCCCAATCTGGCCCCCTCTTTTTCTATTAGGATAGTGTTTAAGGCTATCTAAGCCACTTAAGGGAGTTACTCATTTTCCCTGGGTGTCTCCTGTGTGTGTGTGTGTATAATATGTTATATATTATATATATAATATTATACATATATGTTTGAGGTATAAATGTTAACAAATCCTGTATGTTTTGTCTTATTAATCTGTTTTGTATTACAGAATTATCAGCCAAGAACTCAGAGGGTAGAGGAAAATTATTTCATTGACCAAAAAGTTCACTTGGATTTTTCTGTAACATATTATGGAAAAACCCAAACATAACTTTTTGGCTAGTGCAATGTTTTTCTTTCTCTCCTACACTGTGAATATATTTAATGTCACTGACCTGTACACCTAAAGAGTTAAATGTTACATTTTATGTTATATATATTTTACCACAATAAAAAAGTAATTATGAGTCAGGAAGTTAAAAATGTTGAAAGTTACTGTTTAGCAAAAAAATGGAAATCATTCAATTAGGAAGTAGACAAAGATTTTAAAAATATAATGCTCAATACTGATGAAAATGCACTCAGATAAACACTCTAACACCCTGTTAATGGAATGTAAATGCACATTGCCTTTCTGGAAGCAAATATGACAACATGTGTCTTGAGAATTTAAGATTGTTAATTATTGATTCAAAGATTGAGTTCAGTTCTGTTGCTCAGTTGTATCCAACTCTTTGTGACTCTGTGGACTGCAGGATGTCAGGCTTCCCTGTTCATCACCAACTCCCAGAGCTTGCTCAATCTCATGTCCATCAAGTCAGTGATGCCATCCAACCATCTCATCCTCTGTCATCTCCTTCTCCTCCTGCCATCAGTCTTTCCCAGCATCAGGCTCTTTTCAAATGAGTCAGTTCTTCGCATCAGCTGGCCAAAGTATTGGCATTTCAGCTTCAACATCAATCCTTCCAATGAATATTCAGAACTGATTTCCTTTAGGATGAACTGGTTGGGTCTCCTTGCAGTCCAAGGGACTCTCAAGAGTTTTCTCCAATACTACAGTTCAAAAGCACCAATTCTTCAGCCCTCAGCTTTCTTTATGGTCCAGCTCTCATATCCATATATGACTATTGGAAAAACCATAGCTTTGGCTAGAAGAACTTTTGTCAGTAAAGTAATGTCTCTGCTTTTTAATATGCTATCTAGGTTGGTCACAGCTTTTCTTCCAGTAGCAAGTGTCTTTTAATTTCATGGCTGCAGTCACCATCTGCAGTGATTTTGGAGCCTAAGGAAACTAAGTCTGTCACTGTTTCCATTGTTTCCCCATCTATTTGCCATGAAGTGATGAGACCAGATGCCATGATCTTCGTTTTTTGAATGCTGAGTTTTAAGCCAACTTTTTCACTCTCCTCTTTAGTTCCTCTTTAGTTCCTCTTTGCTTTGGTGATTATATTTCAATCGATTCAATGATTATATTTCCCTTAAGAAAATAATCAATGTAAAAGCAGCTATTTTTGTATTAACTGCTCATTGAAGTTTTTTTGGTCATTTATTGTATTGCTGTTAATGTCCCATATGAAATAACTGGGTTTGCTGTATCAGCAATTAAGGAAATGGATATTTTGTGTTACTCAAAAATCTACTCTTGAAAGCACAGTGAGTCTTGGTTATATGGTCAGAAAATAAAGTTGATTCCATTTGTTTTCTGCTATAAGAATATGGTGTCTAAAAGATTCTAGTTTCCTCAAGGTTTACATGTATGGTGTTAGAGATGTTCAGTGTTCTTTAACTTAGTTTCTGTAACTCTTTTATTTAGTAATGCTAGATAAAAATTAAGGAAGGAAAAGTTTTCATTAATGCATAAATGCCCAGGAAGACTTGCATAGGCTGTTCAAATATCTGATCTGTTCCTATTAAAATGTTCCCAAACTTTGAATCTTTTTTAGAGCCATTGGTTTATAAAATCTGACCGTCTATATCAATCTCTGATCCTTTCATTAACTCTGTTTGGGTGGTGCTTAGGGCAACTCATTTGGATCACACAAAGTAACCTTTCCATTCCTGTAGGATAGCCTTGCTTAGCAGAGTCTTTTCAGCAAACACTTGATGACGTGGAGTTTAAAGTTGAGAAATTTAAAATTAGAATCAAAAGAAAAATTGAACAAAATTGGCTTTGTGGTCACAGTGAATAAGATCACATGTTGTTTCAATACCCTTTTTAGTCATTCCACAATAATATGGTGATTTGTGTCCATGAATCTGAGACTTAAATAATGCCCTGAACCATTTATTGTAATTACTATTCTGTCATGTCATAGAACCTTTCCTTACATGATGTGTGTGTGTGCTAAGTTGTGTCTGACTCTCTGTAACCCCATGGACTAGCCCACCAGTCTTCTCTGTCCATGGGATTTCCCAGGGAAGAACACTGGAGTGGGTTGCCGTTTCCTTCTTCAGGGATTCTTCCTGACCCAGGGATTGAACCTGCATCTCTTGCATCTGTTGCATTGGCAGGTGGACTTTTTGCCATTATGCCACCTGGGAAGCCAGAATCCTTACTAGGATTTTATAAATCTGACCTTAATTTTCATTTCTTTAACTGTTTTAGGTAGATATCACTCATTAGGTTCATGAGAAGTTTGGGCATACCTACATTTCATAAATCATCAAGTTTCTTTCAATAAAGGGAAGCGGACACCTTTCAAATGTTGGATTTGTCTCTTCTAATGGTGATGAAGTGGTAGGAAAATACTAAACAAAAACTTAATTCAGCCAATTCTGCTAAGATAAAAGGAAGTTTGTTGAAGAATATTTTTTATTCAAGTCAAGTGCTTGACCTGATCTCATAAGCAGTATGAAATATAGATTTAAAATTTATTTCCTAACTGTTCTGATAGTAACAGGCCCCTCATAAAGTGTCTTTGCTCATTCCAGTCACAATACTATGACTTAGTGCATCAAGATTCTCAAAAGTGAGCAGCTGTAGTCTCTTTCTGACCTAGTAGAACTTAACTCTGTTAGTGTAGAGAAAAAGAAATAAATAAGCAATCAAGTAAATATATAATATATAATAGTAGGTGGTGGTATTGACTACAAAGAAAAATACAATGTATAAAGAGTAGAGAAAGTGGCTGGCAAAGGTTGCTATTCTTATGTTAGATGATCAGAAATATTCCTTTCATTGATGGTATTTACTTCTACTGATAGACGTTCTGTCTCTGGTCTGGTTATCTAATGCTGTCTAACAAGCCATCCTAAAACTAGATGTCTTAAAATGATGACAGTGTTTATTTTGCACATGAATCTGCAATTCATGCAGCATTCTGTGGCACGGGTCCTCTTTGCTCCATTTTATGTCATCTGGGGCAGCTCATAGATGGGGCTGAAATCATACAAATTTCACTTATATACTCATGTACTATATGCCTGAGCTGGGAAGACTCTGCAATAACCAGGGCTCCTAAGGCACCTCTCTCTGTCTTTCTGGGGTCCCTTTGCATGATACGGTCTCTTTATCACTGTGTCTTGAGGGCAATGGGCCATCTCATGTATCAGCCAAGGATGGGATGTGACCAGTCTAGGAAGTCTCAGAGCATCAGCTCTGCCAGCCTTGTCTACATGGTCACAAGGATGTCCAGGTCAAGGAGAGAAAAATAAAGTAAGAAGGTTCTGGAAAGCAGCATGACAAGCAAAGATATTGCCGTGGCCATTTTTTTAAATGCCACCATATCTCCTTTTTATTTAGTATGAAAAATTGGGAAGATGGTGTTAATTGAGCACAGAAGTCTGTCTCTTATCCAAGGTCAGAAGTGAAGCTGGTATAGCTATGAGGAGTCAGTTCTACCTCCAAATGTCTGGGTTACATCGTCTTCAAATAGAAATTGCTGCTCTTACCCTTAACACTTTCATGATGCTGGCATTTCATGAAATTCTTTTATAACACTTTGCTTTTAACTCCACTTAGGAGAGAAAATGATCAGGAGCAGATGTGTGTAACCCTCACAGGGACTATATGTACCTCTTAAGGGTTGTGATGACTCATGACACTTAGCTCAACTTGAAAAATATAACTCACTGTCACACCACCACCTTCACTGGTGAAAAAACCTCTTCAACACAAGAGGTTGTAAAAATGAATGTAATAAGTAGTAACAGCCCAATACCGAAAAACCCGGAGTACAGATTCCACTCAGACTATGATTTCAGAAAAATGAGATGCTTTCCAGTCACCATTCATGTGAAATGCCAGTCCATTCAGAGGATGGCTGCAGCAGAAGGCACGCTCTGTGTTCAGGAGCTGGGATCTGCTGACCTGTGTTTGCCAGGACCCCCTTCCTTATTAAACTTTGTACCTGAAGCACAGTCTTCTGTGGGAAGTTCCTGTTCTTCTAACTCTCCATTCTTTAAAAGTCCTCAACAATTTGACATCAGCTCCCACAGACAGCCTTTGCCAGAGGCCATCATGAGAAATAAATGTTTTACTGAAGATCGCAAGGGCACATGGATAGAAGGACTGATGCCCTACCCTGTACACCGTAAAGGTATTGAAAATCTCATCCTCAGTTTTCTCATCTTTCCCTTCCCTTCTGCAATGACACATTTCCTTTAAAAATTTCCTCTATTCTCCAGAATAGTTCAGATTTCGCTGTTTACCAGCCCATTCACAGCCCAGTAAAACTGTAGGAGATTCCCAGCATTGAGTATCTACCGTTGTTTGAGCAGGACCTTGGAGAGTTCCATTTACACTGACCCATTCCAGGCTGATCCTCCTGTGTCCCCTAGGATAGTGGCTCTCAAGCCTAGTTGCAACTAGCTTCCTCTGTGGTGCAGGGGATCCAACTCAGACAAGCTGAATCTACAACTCGGGAGAAGTCCACAGACAGAGAGAGTCAAGAACTACCTTGGGTGGGGGAACTGTGTTTCTTTTTGGTGCTTCTGCCTCATCTTCTTTCTCTTTTTCCTTTTACCTAGTTCCAGCCCCAACCTGCCCTTGACTGTTACAATCTCTCCATCTCAGAAAGCAGCCAAAATAAATCCTCTGCTCACATTCTGAAGTATAGATTTTGAGAAACAGTTCTTTCAGTGGTGGTCTAGTGATTCCTACAGTTTATAGGACTAATACAATCCAAGCATGTTTCACATACAAAATTAGGAAAGCATTGCAAAAAAGGGAAATAAGGGATTCAAACACATGGAATTGTGTCTTGTGTTCTGTTGCTTTTACAAAGAGAAACCGGGATGTGAAATTTAATGGATATATGCTCTCTCTCAAATATTTGGGATATTTCCATATATGTGTATATTTTTATGTTCTTGTGTTTATTTTCAAATACAAAGTTGTTTCTTGCATCACATAGCCCCAGAATATACATACCTAACAAATTGTGTTCTTAGTGGGTTGTGATAATGCCTTCAGGTACTTGATGTAAAGCTTTCAGCACAACACTAGGGTGCATTGTGTAAGGTTGAGTATTTAGCTAGAAAATAATCAAGGTAGCTGACAATCAAGGTAAATATTTTTCTGCTGCATTTTCCGAAATCAAAATTAATGCAAAAGACACCCCAAGTAATATGACAAAGTTGTAAATAAAGACAGAATCAGTAATAGTGGTATACTGGAGCCTGAAACAAATGAAAAACTAACATGGAGCCCATCTTTATTTAAAATTGTGCTATTTTCTTCCTCATGAATTTCTTACATTTATTGTAATTTTTATTGAAGTATAGTTGTTTTACAGTGTTGTGTTAGTTTCAGATGTACAGCAAAGTGATTCAGTACACATACACACACACACATATATATATATTCTTTTGATATTCTTTTCCTTTATGATTTCTCACCAGATATTAAATATAGTTCTCTGAGTTATATAGCTGGACCTTGTTGTTTATCCATCCTGTATATAATAGGACTAGCTTGCATCTGCCAGTCCCAAATTCTCTCACTCCATCTCCCCATACTTGACATCCACAAGTCTGTGCTCTCTGAGTTTATGGTGAATGTTTATTTTTTTATTTTTTTTAAATTTTTTTTCCATTTATTTTTATTAGTTGGAGGCTAATTACTTTGCAACATTGCAGTGGTTTTTGTCATACATTGAAATGAATCAGCCATGGATTTACATGTATTCCCCATCCCGGTCCCCCCTCCCACCTTCCTCTCCACCCCATCCCTCTGGGTCTTCCCAGTGCACCAGGCCCGAGCACTTGTCTCATGCATCCAACCTGGGCTGGTGATCTGTTTCACCTGAGATAATATACATGTTTTGATGCTGTTCTCTTGAAACATCCCACCCTCACCTTCTCCCACAGAGTCCACAAGTCTGTTCTATACATCTGAGTCTCTTTTTCTGTTTTGCATATAGGGTTATCGTTACCATCTTTCTAAATTCCATATATCTGTGTTATTATACTGTAATGGTCTTTATCTTTCTGGCTTTCTTCGCTCTGTATAATGGGCTCCAGTTTCATCCATCTCATTAGAACTGACTCAAATGGATTCTTTTTAATGGCTGAGTAATATTCCATGGTGTATATGTACCACAGCTTCCTCATCCATTCGTCTGCTGATGGACATCTAGGTTGCTTCCATGTCCTGGCTATTATAAACAGTTTTGCGATGAACATTGGGGTGCATGTGTCTCTTTCAGATCTGGTTTCCTCGGTGTGTATGCCCAGAAGTGGGATTGCTGGGTCATATGGCAGTTCTATTTCCAGCTTTTTAAGGAATCTCCACACTGTTTTCCATAGTGGCTGTACTATGGTGAATGTTTAAAATGCTCCATTTTAAACCACTACTATCTAGTTGTTTTGCCCCCTTTGATTCTGCAGTGGAGGCAGTAGCCTCACCCCTCTCACCCTTGTCCTAGCCCTAGGACTTGGTGGTGCCCCAATAAATGTTGATGGATTGGTCATAAGCCAGTCATAATTTCCCTTGTCTTGCTCAATCTAGGATGTGCCAAGACCTTCAGCTTTCACAGCAAGGAGCCCCCCGACCCCCAAATCAAGCACATGCCCCTCTTGCCTTTCTTCCCCTGCAGGGGCACACGGGACTCACCGCATGCCCCCAGGGTTTCCATTTTCTAGTCTAGAACTCGGTGAGATTCACCCACATAATCCCTTTTACACACTTGGAGTCCCTCTTTAATTCTTGAAAAATGGTCCAAAATTTCCCTCCACTTCCAGAAAACTGTCTACTTCCTTCCTTTCTAATTAAACCTGATTTTCATCAAGCACCAGAATATTTTAAGAAAGTACCATTTTGTCTAAATCATATTCTGGTGACAGTATTCTTTGTGTTGTTGGTGAATATTTAGAGTACTTCATTTACAGTATAAGGAGCTTTGATGTCATGAGAACAACACTGGTTTTGTGTTCCAGGTCCTGGATTCAAATCTTGACTCCCTACTCGGTGCTAATTGAATGCCCTTAAGAAAGTTTGCTGAATCTATTGTATCTTCTATTTGAAGACTTTTTTGTAAACTTAAGCTTTATACATTTGTATGCTTTACCATTAGTACTATTATTAGAAATTTAATAAGAATTCTTGTGCTAGTTTTAGAATCTAGCCATCAATATTTAAATCAATGCTATGAATAAAATACATCTTCAGGTATATAAAAATATGTATTCTGAAAAATAAGTTTTAGCATGTAAAGATTTTGTGTGTGTGTATATGATAAAAAAAACAAGTGTAGAAGAGATAGTTGATAACATACTGCATGATTGCAATGCATATGATACCATGTAATAGTTATTTCCTAAATACAACCTGTTCGGCCCTCACTCTGGTGTAGTGGTTGTCAAACTTTCATATCTATGCTGTAAAATGCAGATTTCTGTGCCTCATTGTCAGATATCCTGCCCTGGGAGGACTGATGTCATGTCTGAGTATTAATATTAACTTCTAGCAAGTTCTCGATGCTGCTGAATATGTACTAGGGGATTTTATTCAAGTATTAAGCAGCACCATGATTCCATGATTCAAGGAACAAGATCTGATAGACAGAGTACCTGAAGAACTATGGACAGAGGTTCGTGACATTGTACAGGAGGCAGTGATCAAGACCATCCCAAAGAAAAAGAAATGCAAAAAGGCAAAGTGGTTGACTGAGGAGACCTTACAAATAGTTGAGAAAAGAAGAGAAGCAAAAGGCAAAGGAGAAAAGAAAAGATATACCCATTTGAATGAAGAGACCCAAAGAATAGCAAGGAAAAATAAGGAAGCCTTCCTCAGGGATCAGTGCAAAAAAAATAGAGGGAAACAATAGAATGGGAAAGAGAAGAGATCTCTTCAAGAAACTTGAGATACCAAGGGAACATTTCATGCAAAGATGGGCTCAATAAAGGACAGAAATGGTGTGGACCTAACAGAAGCAGAAGATACTAAGAAGAGATAGCAAGAATACACAGAACTATACAGAAAAGATCTTCATGACCCAGATAACCATGATGGTGCAATCACTGACCTAGAGCCTGACATCCTGGAACACGAAGTCAAATGGGCCTTAGGAAGCATCACTATGAACAAGGCTAGTGGAGGTAACGGAATTCCAGCTAAGATATTTCAAATCCTAAAAGATGATGCTGTGAAAGTGCTGCACTCAATATGCCAGCAAATTTGAAAAACTCAGCAGTGGCCGCAGGAGTGGAAAAGGTCAGTATTCATTCCAATCCCAAAGAAAGGCAATGCCAAAAAATGTTCAGACTACTGCATAATTGCACTCATCTCACACACTAGCAAAGTAATGCTCAAAATTCTCCAAATGAGGCTTCAACAGGATGTAAGCCATGAAATTCTAGATGTTCAAGCTGTATTTAGAAAACGCAAAGAAACCAGAGATCAAATTGCCAACATCCATTGGATCATGGAAAAAGCAAGAAAGTTCCAGAAATACCTCTACTTCTGCTTTATTGACTATGCCAAAGCCTCTGACTGTGTGGATCACAGAAAACTGGAAAATCCTTCAAGAGATGGGAATATCAAACCACCCGACCAACCTCATGGGAAATTTATATGCAGGTCAAGAAGCAGCAGTTACAATTGGACATGGAACAACAGACTGGTTCCAAATAGAGAAAGGAGTACATCAAGGCTGTATATTGTCACCCTGCTTATTTAACTTATTTGCAGAGTACATCATACAAAATGCTGGGCTGGATGAAACACATGCTGGAATCAAGATTGCTGGAGAAATATCAATAACACGAGATATGCAGATGACACCACCATTATGGCAGAAAGAGAAGAACTAAAGAGCCTCTTGATGAAAGAGGAGAGTGAAAAAGTTGGCTTAAAACTCAACATTCATAAAGCCAAGTTTGTGGCATCCAGTCCCATCACTTCATGTCACATAGATGGGGAAACATTGGAAACAGATACTTTATTTTGGGGGGCTACAAAATCACTGCAGATGGTGACTGCAGCCATGAAATTAAAAGGCACTTGCTCCTGGAAGAAAAGTTATGACCAACCTAGACAGCATATTGAAAAGCAGAGACATTAGCTTTGCCGACAAAGGTCCGTCTAGTCAAAGCTATGGTTTTTCCAGTAGTCATCTATGGATGTGACAGTTGGACTATAAAGAAAGCTGAGCACCGGAAAACTGATGCTTTTGAACTGTGGTGTTGGAGAAGACTCTTGAGAGTCCCTTGGACTGCAAGGAGATCAAACCAGTCCATCCTAAAGGAAATTAGCCCTGAATATTCACTGGAAGGACTGATGCTGAGGTTGAAAATCTAATACTTTGGCCACCTGATGAGAAGAACTGACTCATTTGAAAAGACCCTGATGTTGGGAAAGATTGACCGCAGGAGGAGAAGGGGATGACAGAGGATGAGATGGTTGGATAGCATCACCAATACGATGGACATGAGTTTGAGTAAATTCTGGGAGTTGGTGAAGAACAGGGAGGCCTGGCATGCTTCAATCCATGGGGTCACAAGTAGTCAGACACGACAGCGACTGAATTGAATCAGCAGCACCATGATTCCACAGCCAAGGAGACTGCATTAGAGAGAGAAATGAGAAATAAAACAGAATTGAATCCTGTATTGTTACTATAACCACCACCACCACACCTGTCACAAAATATCATCTTATAATTTTGTGAGTTATCTAGATTTTAACCAAATTAGTTTTTTTGAAAACGTATCAATAATTCTTACCCTTGCGTAACTCCTTGAGCCCCGTTGCTTCCTTTGAGATCATGAGAGCCAGTTGAGTACACAGCCTTTTTTTATTTCTACAGCAGATGCCAGGCTTTAATTCTGATTTCTAGTTCCAGAAACTTTCTTGGCTTTCATGTTGACCATTATCTCCTCACTCTGCCAACCTGCTCTTTAACTGTCCCAGCCTCAATCTGGGCAAAAAGCCCTGATGAAGCCAGGAAGCAGAGTTGATTGCTACCAAGAAAGCCTCACCCTCTTTGTCCATTCCTGTAATCAGGTTGGAAGGAAAGAGCTGAAGGCTGCATCCTGCTCAGGGAGGTAGAATATTCAAAGTTGCATCTGAAGCACAGTTCATTTGAAAACGATTGAGGTGCTAGTCCCTACTCACTAGTGTTTCCTTGAATCTCAGTAATATTTGTCCAGCATTGCCCTCTAGTGCTTGTGGGCATGTTTCTAATGGTGCTTTACATCTTCTAATTAGGGTGTTTAGAATTAAGTGCTTAGAAAGATGCCTCCTCATTGTTTCACAGCAAGCAGAGGGAAAAAAAAAAATCAAGACTCAGACAGCATGAGGAATCTTATGAGTGCTTCTTAGTTGGCAAAGAACAAAAAATATATAGACTTGTTGAGATATTCAACTTCCAGTCAGTTTATCCGTTATGACAGACAAGATTTGTCCATATCCTTTGCCTGTCTGAGAAGAAAGTTTGTGTAGGACAGCAGGTGATTTGAAAGAAATAATTTAAGCCATCCTTGTGTTTGTGTGTATCCAGCCTATAGTGCCTTTTGTTCTGCAAACTTGTCTTTGCCTGTGTCGTCTAGACACAGGTTAAGATGAATTGCATCTCTGGCATGTGCTAAAAATCTCATTTAGGATCAGCTAAAAATTTTTCTGGATGAGTCTGGGCTGAGGGATGTTGTTATTCATTTCAGAAATGTCTGAACTTTCCCTTTCTACTTGGGAAACCAAAAATGACCATAATAAAAAAGGAAAATGAGACAAAGGAATATTAAAAAAAAAAAAATACCATCCCTAATAACCTTACATGTTTCATTTGAGCCTTCTTAGAACTGCAGGCAGCTCCCCACACAGCATGGCCACCAAAGGTCACAGAGAGTGTCTGACATCCTCACGTGTTCCTATGACAAGAAAAGTGCCCTCTGCATTCTGGTCTGAAAAGCCAAAGTCAAGTGTGCAACCTTCCTGATTTCCTGAGTTGTTCTTTTGGACTCAGAGCTTTTGTGTTTCTAATTGGATTAGAAGTGCAGCTGTGGCTTGTGTGTACTTTGAGAGCAAAGATGCAGTGAGATTTTCCAGACTGATTGGACCAGCAGTCAGTGCTACCTAGCAATTACATCAGTGAGGATTAAACCAGATGATAGAAAGGAGTGATCATGTTCTGTCAATAAAATTCCTAAGATATCAACCCTAATTAGTTAACTTTTTAAGTTAATATACATCAACTGAAAAAATAAATTTTACTTGCCCTGATTTTAAAATTAATAGGAAACAGCAAAACAGAAAGGATATGTACCAAAATATATTTTTAAGTGATGGAATAATTAGTAATAAATACTTTCTCTTTATACTTTCCTTCATAATTTCAATTTTATACAAAAATCATGTTTTTCAGTTTTATTGATATATCAAGTTATATAAAGCAAAATCCACTTAAGAAGACAATTGAATATTTTAAAATAAATTTACTAATTTTCTACCATCATCTCTGCAGTCATTTTTAGAGCATTTCTCTCATCCCCAAAATAAGCCTTGTGTATATTTGCAGTTACTCCCAGTTCCCACCCCTAACTCCTGGGAACCAATGACTTACTTTCTGTCAATGTATATTTCCCTTTTAGGGGCAGTTCATGTAAATGGAATCACACATTATGTGGTCCATCCTTAGGTCTGTCTTTTATTCAGCATGATGTTTTTAAGGTATGTGCATGTATGTGTGTGTGTGTGTGTGTGTATACATATGTGTGTGTATATATACATATCTCTATGTTGTAGTATGAATCAGCACCTCTTCCAGTTGTATGGCTGAATAATATCCCATTGTATAGACAACCCATATTTTGTGTATCAATTCACCAGCTGATGGACATTTGGGTTGTCTCCATTTTTTTTTTTTGGCTGTTACAAATAATGCTGCCATGAACATATATGTTTATTTCTCTTGGATGGATAATTAGCAGTGGAGTCGCTAAGTCATATTGTAAATTTGTACTTAATATTATTAGAAACCACTCAACAGTTTTCTGCAGGGGTTTTACTGTATTACAGTTGTATCAGCAATGTAGGAGTGATCCAATTTCTCTGCATCCTTAAGAGCATTAAGTGTTGTCACTATTTTTTATTTTTATTTTTTAATATTTATTTTTAAATTTATGTTTGGCTGCACTGTGTCTTGGTTTTTCATCAAGCTTCATTGCAACGTGTGGAATCTTTAGTTGCAGCATGCACACTCTTAGTTGTAGCATGCAGGATCTAGTTCTCTGACCAGGGATCAAACCCAGTACCCCTGCATTGAAACTGTCTTAGCCACTGGACTACCAGAGAAGTCCCACTATTTTTTTAGCTCTTTGATTTATGTTTGTAGTGATATCTGCTTGTGGTTTTCATTTGCATTTCTGTAATGGCTAAATGATGTTGGATGTCTTTCCCTGCCTTAAATCACTAGTATATTTTCTCTGGTGAAGTGTTTATTCAAATATTTTACCCATTGTTTAAAAATAAGCCTTTCATTTTGGAATAATGTATATTGACAAAGAAGATACTAAGGTGGAACAGAGAGTTCTTGTATACCTCTTAATACTTTATGTTAACATGGTATATTTTTTACAACTAAGAAACTGACATTGATAAATTTCTATTAACTAAAGTATGGATTTTATGTGCATTTCATCAATTTCCCCATTCATTTCCCCTTTCTATTCAATATTCAGCCTAGGATACTACACTGCATTAGTTGTCATGTTTCTCTTCTGGCCTTTGACAGTTTCAAAGACTTTCATTGGTTTTCATGACCTTGAAAGTCTTAAGAGTATTGGCCAGTTATCCTGTAGACTCTCTCCCAATCTGGGTTTGTCTCATGATTTTTCCCATAATTAGACTAGGATTATGAGTTTGGGGATAGATTGTCATAGAGATGAAGTTTTACTTTTAAGCTGTTTTTTAAATCATTAATGAGGTATAAGTATTCTTTATATATGTTTTACACACAAGTTCTTTATCAGATATATTAGTTGCTGATATTTTAAAAGTATATTTTAGCTATGTAATTAATATAACTAATTATATTTTTTATAGTTTTTCCAGTAGTCATGTATGGATGTGAGAGCTGGACATAAAAAAAGCTGAGCACCGAAGAATCGATGCTTTTGAACTGTGGTGTTGGAGAAGACTCTTCAGAGTCCCTTGGACTGCAAGGAGATCCAACCAGTCCATCCTAAAGGAGATCAGTCCTGGGTGTTCACTGAAGGGACTGATGCTGAAGCTGAAACTCCAATACTTTGGCCACCTGATACAAAGAACTGACTCATTTGAAAAGACCCTGATGGTGGGAAAGATTGAAGGTGCAAGGAGAAGGGGACAACAGAGGATGAGATGGCTGGATGGCATCACCGACTCAATGGACATGAGTTTGGGTAAGCTCTGTGTGTTGGTGATGGACAGGGAAGTCTCGCATGCTGCAGTCCGTGGGGTCGCAAAGAGACATACATGACTGAGCAACTGAACTGAACTGAATTGAATTAATATAAATTCTGTAAACCCACTAAAAAAGCAAATGCAGAGAACACATTTTGGCCAACTTAATAAAATGAAGTAGACTATAATGATAGGATGGTTATTCATTCTATAGCCAGTGTGGAATGCAGCCATAACTAATACATATTATTCTTGAACTAACCTTTAGAAAATAATATGTATTGTCTCTTGGCAATTTAATCCAGCTAGATTTTCCAAGCAACATTGGAACTGTCTTTCCTTGATTGAGTATGGATGAGGTTGAATTGGTTTTGGAAGCCATTTTATACCAAAATATTTAATTTAATGTAGTGTAATATTTGTGCCAAAAAAGCAAGGGAATTGGGAATTTTGGAAAGACCATAAGGTCCCATGATCCACCTCTGAAATACTCCATCCACTAACTCACTCTTTCTCTACCCCTAAAATTGAATGCAAATACTCAAACTTACACAAGTTTTCCATAAAATAAGAGGCTGTGTGAGATGGTTTGTGCTATAGAAAATGCTGCCTGCAAACAAAGAAAGCGTTCTGACACTTATTACCAGGTTATGTAGGTGCACCTGCCCTGGAAGATGAGGGGAAGAATGCGTGGAGCAGAATCTCCGGGGACAGGGACTTGACCCGTTTTGTCAAACTCAGTATGCACACCAGTGGGTGGATGGACTGTGTTATCTGGACAGTAACAGGAAGGATGGTGTCCAAGTGCTTTCAGTGGAAGCTCTTTTCTTCTCCATACAGAATGGTCTCTTCTTCCCTCTGTCCCCTCTTTTTCAGCCATCTTTCTTTTACCTGTTGGCTCCAAGTATACCTAAGAATGTTTTGCATCACAGTAAATGGCAACCCACTCCAGCATTCTTGCCTGGAGAATCCCATGGACAGAGGAGCCTTGCAGGCTACAGTTCTTGGGGTTGCAAAAAGTTGGGTATGACTTAGCAGCTAAACAACTAAACAATAACAACAACAAATGATTCCCATGATCCTCTTGGGAGAAATCATGTGTAGTGGGAGAGATATAGAGGAGAGACAAGGGCAAGGAATGCCCTTACTGTATGATTGAAAGATTTAGTCGTGACTGCGCAAGGTGGGTAAGAACAAATAGGAACATTTAAAAATAGTATTTTACTGCATTCTACTATATGTGATTCTCTGCTAGCACAAATGGATGGAAACTGTTGCAGAATTACTCTCACACATCTTTATAGCTGTTTCTCCTCCTTTTGAATGTTCCAATCATTTGTTACTTTTTATTATGTTATTACCACCAGCTAATGGAAATGTAAAAGTTAAACCCACTTAGAATATTGTGACACTAAATGTCAAAAACACTTGTAATACATTTGAATTTTTCCATGTAGAGTCTCCAGTGTTGTACCAGTGAACCAAATCAACTTGAAAAAGAGAAGATTTAAAATGTACCTGCTTTAAGGGGCCATGAGTATAACTTCCAAAAATCAGATTTCCAAAAATAAAAATAGACAGATGGCTGTTCACTCTAAGACAGAGATAGTGACAGGGTGATAATGATTTTTTTCCAAATATTGAGCACACAAAAATATTTTGACATTCGCATTAAAACCTTATTCAGCTTTTCAGGAACAGTCCTTTTCTGTAAGCCTAGAATCACCTCAATTGGAAGTATTTTATTTTAATCGTTCAACAAACAAAAAATGTATTGAGCTGACTTTGGGAATAACAAAACCAGAATTGGCATTTGGGGATCTGATGCAACAAAGATAATTACTATGCCATTCTTGCCCAGCAGTGGTTTATTACACTGATTAGGAAAAGGAGAAGAACCAATAAGGAGAGCTAACTAGTGATACAAGGGGAGGCTTAATAAGTGATGGCTTGCAAGGTATAGCCCAAAAAATCACAGAATTAAATCCAAAATTCTCGGGTTGATGTTCTAGCCCTATTTTAAAAAGTAAATTTATTGAGATGTAATTCACATGTTATACAGTTTTCCTATTTAAATTGTAAAATTCAGTGATTTTCAGTATATTCACAGAATTGTGCAATGATAACCACAATCAATTGTGAATACTTTCATTGCCTTCCCCTGCAAGAGCGTCCCATACTCATTAGCGGTTGCTCTGCATTTTCCTTCATCTATATTCCCTCTCTTCTTAACCTAAGGTAACCCCTATTTCATTTTTTATATTTGTAGATTTGCCAGTTCGGGACATTTCCTATTTAATGGGTATTCTTTTGGGAATGGCTTCTATCTCTTAGACATTGTATGCTGTATCAATATTTCATTTCTCTTTATTGTGAATAATATCCCCATTTATATATTCCATATTTTGTTTACCCATTCTCTATGGACATGTGAGTTGTTTCTTTATTTATTGTTATATTCAGTCCCTCAGTTGTGTCCAGCTCTTTGCAACCCCATTGTCTGCAGAATGCCAGGCTTCCCTGTTTATTACCAACTCCCGGAGCTTGCTCAAACTCATGTCCATCGAGTCGGTGATGCCATCCAACCATCTCATCCTCTGTTGTCCCCTTCTCCTCCTGCCTCCAGTCTTTCCCAGCATCAGGGTCTTTTCCAGAGTGTCAGCCTGTTGCATCAGGTGGCCAAAGTATCGGAGCTTCAGCTTCAGCATCAGTCCTTCCAATGAATATTCAGGACTGATATCCTTTAGGATTGACTGGTTTGATCTCCTTGTAGTCCAAGGGACTCTCAAGAGTCTTCTCTAGCACCGCATTTCAAAAGCATCAGTTCTCTGGCTCTCAGCCTTCTCTATGGTCCAACTCTTACATCCATACATGACTAATGGAAAAACCATAGCTTTGACTAGATGGACCTTCGTTGGCAAAGTGATGTCTCTCCTTTTAATATGCTGTCTGGGTTTGTCATAGCTTTTCCTTCAAGCAGCAAGCATCTTTTAATTTCATGGCTGCAATTACCATCCACAGTGATTTTGGAGACCCCCCAAATAAAGTCTCTCACTGTTTCCATTGTTTCCCCATCTATTTGCCATGAAGTGGTGGGATTGGATGCCATGATCTTCGTTTTTTGAATTGTTGAGTTTTAAGCCAGCTTTTTCACTCTGTTCGCTTTCCTCAAGAGGCTTTTTAGTTCCTCTTTGCTTTCTGCCATTCAGTTGATATCATCTGCATATCTGAGGTTACTGATATTTCTCCTGGAAATTTTCATTCTGCCTTGTGCTTCATCCAGCCTGGCATCTCTCATGATGTACTCTGTGTATAAGTTAAATAAACAGGGTGACAATGTACCGCCTTGACGTACCCCTATCCCAATTTTGAACCACTTCATTGTTTCTTGTCTGGTTCTAACTGTCGCTTCTTGACCTGCATACAGGTTTCTCAGCAGGCAGGTAAGGTGGTCTGGTATTCCCATCTCTTGATGAATTTTCCACAGTTTGTTGTGATCCACACAGTCAGAGGGTTTAGCTTAGTCAGTGAAGCAGATATTGATGTTTTTTCTGGAATCCCCTTCCTTTTTCTGTGATTCATTCGTCATTGGCAATTTGATCTCTGGTTCCTCTGCCTTTTCTAAGTCCAGCTTGAAAATCTGGAAGTTCTCGGTTCGTGTACTGTTGAAGCCTAGCTTCACATTTCTATAAGATTATTTTTCTCTACTGTGTGAACCTGGGCAAATAGCACAGTGATTAAGACCTGGGTCTGAATTCAGCTGCCTGGCTTCAAGATGTGATGCTGCTACTAAGTGTCTTTTCCAGGGGATGTTTCTTGAACACCCCATGCCTCAGTTTTCTTATCTATGAAATGGGAACAATCGTAGTAGTGTATTATAGAATTGTTGAAGAATTTCACAAGTTAGTAGATAGAAAACCTATTGCACATTTTGGTCCATGGTCCAATCTCAATAAGCAGTGGCTTTGGTTGTAGTCCTCTTAATATTATGATCCTTTCTTATTTTCTTATCTCCTCACCTTAAAACTTATAATTCTTCTTCAGCAAGTTGTTCTGAGATTAGATAAATGAAGATATTTTAAAGCCTTTGAGTCAATATGTGGCCCATAATAGATATTCAGTACCTGGGATTTAGAGGGAGAATATGTCATTGTGTGCTGGGAAGTCAAGATGTGAAACTTGAATTTGAGGAGTGAATCTTGGATTATATTCTTATGTGCTGAGGGAAGGTGATGTGAAGACCCAGGAAGAAGATGGCTTCTCAGTAGAGATCAAATGTCTCAATGATTAAAACAATTGCCAGAGTCACAAATTTAGTTTTACCTTCTTTCTCGAGTTCTAATGGTGATCTTACACACAGTACAATGACCAAGAGACAAAGAGCAGAGCAGGAAGTAGAGATGAGTCAAGCAGACGGTGACCGGACTAGCCAGTCACTGAAAGAAAGGAAGTAGGCACATTCAGACATCCTAAATCCCCCCAAAACCAAAGCAACCACAAGAATGTCAGGATCTCACTTTGTTTAGAACTTAGTTAATTTCAGAGCTAAGCAAGTTTTCTGTGATGCTTGCCTCTGCCTCACCCAGGACGATCAAAGCAGCACAATAGCAGAAGGAACTGGAAGACTGGACTCCAATCCAGATGATGTTTCAGAATAAATGCAAGGTCCTGTATCTTAAATCATTTTCTACTTTGTCAAAGCACAGAGTTGAAGTTGAAGAAGAGGATGTAAAGGTTCTTTTTGACTCTAAGAAATTAACTATTCATTTATTCTTCCATCCACATCCAGTGTCTGAAAGACTTTTGGAAGTAGAATGCCAATGTGCAGATGTGGTGGCCATAGGACCCATGAAGGGAGTGGGAAGAAAAGATAACGGAAGGAAAGCCTCAAGCCAAGGGTTCTTGGGCAAGGTATCTCAGGAATGAAGCCTGATTTCTTGCATAAAATGGTGCAGGACTACCTACCCTCTCTCTGTATTGAGTGGTTAGTCAGTTGTTGGTGCTCTGACTTATTTGGTATCATGAGCCATTGAAACAAAAAGGTCCAGATCAAACTACCTCTTCCAGCTCACTTTCTTATCCTTTTCCTAATAGTTTATTTAATGAGGTAGAAAAGAAACTTTTAAGTGTTAAACAAAAGCATGTGTTGATTTGTCATAAATTGAATGATGTGATATATTATTATAAGTTGCATTTTTAAATCAGTCTCGAATTTTCAGGATGAATCACATTTAGCCAAAGAGGTAATTCTTTTACTATTAACATGCTGTTAATTTTGTTAGCTACTGTGTTTATTTAGGTTATCTGTATTGTATCAATATGCAAAGATGAAATTAATCTATAACTTTTTTTTTTTTTTTGGTTCTTATGGAGTGGTTCAAAGGATAAGTTAATTCCCACAGAGATGCCCAAATTTCAAAACCTATGAATATGTTATTTTTCAGGGCAGAAGAGAGTTTGCATATGTACTTAAGCTTATTTGGCTTGAGATGGAGAGATTATTCTGGATTGTTTGTGTGGGTTCTATCTAATGGCAGGCATCCTTAAAAGTAGAGAAATTTCCTTAATTGATTTCAGAGAGGAGTGATGGACTAAAAGAGGGAAGAGATTTGAAGTATGAGAGAAACTTGACCTAGTTACCAGATTTGCATATAGAGGAACAGATTCACAAGCAAAGGGGTGCAGGCAGCTTCTGGAAGCTGGGAATCGCCCTCACTTTACAGCCAGAGAGGGGACAGGGGGCGCTAGGGCAAAGAACTGATTCTGCCAACCTCAAGGGAGCAAGGGAGCAAATCGCTTTCTAAAACCTCCGGAAAGGAACAGAGTCCTGCCAGCATCTTGATTTTTGTCTCATGAGACCCATGTCAGACTTCTGAGCTTTAGAACTGTGAGGTAATAAATGTATGTTGTTGTAAGTCACTTGACGTGACATTAACTCAGTTCTGAGAGCCCGTGGCAGGTAAAACATATTAAATGTAGCAGAGGATTTGAGTAATATCATCAATAAATTAGAATTAACTAACATATTCTAAGAAAATGATCTTTGTTATATTTGAAACATATTGGGTGTTATAAAAAGAATTTGGGGTTTTATCTTCTTTTGTCATTTTCTGCAACGGTTTAAGAAATGAGAGATTTAGGTTATGTGAAAGTGCTTAAAAAGATATTAGTACATTGCATTATGCTCTCTGAAATGAGCTCCTAGTGTTTGCAGATTTATTTCTGTCTTTTCTATATCAGGATCCATATTGTTAGCTTATATTTACAAAAGATTAACTTCATTCAGGTTTCCAAGTGTGCTTTGTTAGAGTTTTTAAAAATTGCTCCTATAATTCATCTTTATATGTGATCATCTCCACGTTTTTTATTTGTCCTTTTTTATTCCTGATTTGTGTAGCTGGAGATTGATTATTTTATTTGTGTATGAAAACAATAAGCCACTGATGTTTTAATCACTTTATTTTATTACTTTTTTATTTCATTAGTTTCTGCATTCATCTCTATTTCTTGCCATCTTTTTTTAAAAGACTTATAAATCCTTTATATTTCTTGAGTTAAATATTTAATTCACTTATTTTTATATTTCCTTTCATAATTACATGTTTCATGCTAAATTTTTTCTTCTGAATACGTAAGTCATAAGTGTAAGTCACATGTCCTAAGTTTGATATATTTTTATTATGATTTTTTAGACTTAGTGTTTTCAACTTTATATTCTTCTTTAAGAGTTGCATAAAGGAGGGTTCTTTTGAAATCCAAAGACTAATTTTTTCTTTCTTGATTTACTTTTCCGCTACTATTTTCTTACTTATTTCTATATTTATTATATTTTTGTGAAAGAATGAGATTTTTATGATTTTTGCCTTCTAGAATTTGAGATTTTTTGGTGATCAAGTTTATAGGCATTACATGAAAATGTGCTCTTGATGTGCTCTGTCAAGATTGTATACATATAATTTAAATACTAAATATATTTCAGTTAGTTCATGCTAAAATATTAACATATTAAGCATATGTTACTTAGTTAAAATTTTTTGATGATGTTAAATAAAATCCTCTGAAAACTATGCTATGTTTACTATGTTTTAAGTGTCAAGGGGTCTCTCAATGGAGTTAGTAGTCTCTAATGTGATATGTTTCTTTTTTTTCTCCCATTTCCCTTGCTGTATATTTTGATTTCTGCCAAAAAAAGATAAATTGGATTTTATCAAAATTAAAACCTTTTGCGTTTTAAAAGTATACCATCAAGAAAGTGAAAATAACGCACTGAATGGGAGAAAATATTTGCAAAACAAATTTCTCAGTCTTCTTCTTTAAAATAAAGTTTCAAGATTTTCAGAAGTCCTTTTATAGCATTCAGGAGTAGTTCTCTAACCTCATTGCTTAAATTGTTCTGTCTTTGTATGAAATATTCCCCTAGCAAGCTTCTAGGTTCATTTCTCTCTTGTGCTTGCCACATGTCGTGGTTTAGACAAGGCTTCTCCATGGGTCTCTGTGACCTGGCACCTCTGTTGCTGGTGGCTTTGATGTGGGGTCTCTATAGTTTGATTTCACCCACCTATCTTCATTGAGAAATCAAGGAAACCCCCTTATTGGAAAAGGAAGTCTTCTTTCATGTTTAAACAAATATAATAAAGATAACAAAGATAATACATAACAGACAAAGAAACACATCCTGTGGGAAAAAAGACAATGAAGTATAATGAAACCAGCTCAAAATACAGAATATCAAGCCTACCTGTTGGTTGAGAAAAGGTATTTCATATTTATTCAGGAAGAACTATATAATGCAAAGCAAAGGAACTTAATGAGAAATTCACACATTCATATATGAGACTTGGAGCTATGTTGAAGAGTCATGTATTAATTTCCTTCAGCCAGTTGGTAGAGATTGTAGAACTAATTCAGTTTTTCTTTGGTTGGGCAAAGCAACCACTTCAAGGAAGAAGAATGTAACCTGTCTTTCTGTGTATGTCCCTGACATTAAAACTGCTGTTCAGGTCCAACCCTACTCTGCATATATTTTCCCCCATCCCTCCCTTGCCCTAAAGGGACCAACCAACTGTTTCAGGCACTGAGGATTATTTAGGAGCAATCTTACCTTACCACAGGGAAAACTTCCTCACTGCTGCTGCCTGAAACAATAATTACTGTGAAAAAAATTACTAGGAAGTTATTTCCTATAGAAGAAGCATTTCGATGCAAGAATGCTTATGATTTGGACTGACTGGTGTTAATCTCTCATTCATATGAAGAATTCTTTCTGAGAGAATTACTTTTCAAAGTAATATTGCAAGAGATCAGGTTAATGGATAAAGTGCTGAAGTTCAAGTGAAAGAAAGTGGTGATTTTTAAACATCTGTTTTCTCCTTTGCATGAGAACCTCTGTTGCTCTGGCAAGGTAAACAAGGCTTAATTAGTACTAGCACATGACTGCTTTGCCCCAAGGGTCAGAATATTTCCAGTTTTATACATCTCATAAATGTTCACTTACATCTCTTTCCAATCCCAGGATTGCAAATCCTTGGGCCAAAAGAAGATTGTACCTAGGGCTTGATTTCCTTTTTTTGGTAACAGGCCATTAACAGGCAGGTCTTTTGCTTCTATCAGACAACCATAAGGGATGACTTTTAAATTGAAGTTCCATTAGAGAAAACATATGTAGGCTGGTAAAATCTCTTTTTTCTTTGTCCCCATCTTTCTTCTCTCCTTCCCACCTTCCTCCTCTCCACGTTCCTTTCTTGGTTTTCAATAGTAATCCACTTGGTGGCTAACACTTGTCACTTGTTTAGCCAAGTATTGATACCATGTCTAGGCCCTTTAAAACTATTATCTTCATTATTGGCCTGTGACATGTCCAGTGAGTGTTATATCATCTCCACGTGTAACTCATGAAACAGGCTCAGCATTTAGGTAACTTCCCCAAGTCACTTTGGCAGAGCTGAGATTCACATAGTGTGTCTGACCCAACTTGGCTGTACCTCCGGTCCACATCAACACATGCCACACTTCCTTAACTCTCCTGATTGCATGTCATATTCTTGCTTATTCAGCATCTTCACCAAATATTATGCTATTGATGCATTGTGTATGCAAAGGCTTTTGTGCCTTAACCGTGTGATAAATCCGCTCAGAATAGAGACTGTGCCTGTGCTACCACTTGAATAGTGTCTCCCCGGAATTTGTGCGTTGAAGCTCTAGCCCTCAGTATGACTTGATTTGGAGACAGGGCCTGTGGGGAGGCTTTGATGAAATCACAGGATAGGAAAAGGCGCTAATACAATAGGACCTGTGCTCTTTTAAGAAGAGGAAGAGACACACAGTCTCACTGTCACGTGAGCACATAATGAGATAGGTTTCTGCAAGCCAGGAAGAGAACTCTGACCAGAAACTGAACTGGCCAACACCTTGATTTGGACCTCCTGGCCTCTCTAACTGTAAAAAATGAATTTCTGTCACTTAAAGCCA
Organism: Odocoileus virginianus; assembly: GCF_023699985.2. NCBI lineage: Eukaryota > Metazoa > Chordata > Mammalia > Artiodactyla > Cervidae > Odocoileus > Odocoileus virginianus. Next base: position 24,935,638 of record NC_069699.1, read on the forward strand.
CCGATGGCATTTTGTTATGGCAGCCCAAGCAGACTAAGACAATGCCTTACACTTGTGAGTACCAAACCCACCTTGCAGAGTTCTTTGCATGTAGTATATATATATAAGAAGCTGCTATTGGCCACCAAGGTTAAGAAGGTGCATGTGAAAATAGGCAGTCATTTTACATTCTCCTGGAAAATGGCTAAAACTTAATCACAATAGTTTTCATAAAAAATAAACAGATATGGAAAAACTAGAAGATTGCAACAAAATATATTCTGTCAGTGGAGTTGACACCTACTGTCAAGGTTTTTGTGATAATAATGAGTTCAGACCATGTTGCTGAGTAAGTTCTCAGTAACTGCTACTTGAATTTGCTCTCAAAAGTTCCCCTCCGCCTACTAATTCTCATTTGTTCAGTATAATGGAGTTGTTCATTATAGTTTTTATCATTTTTTATTCATTCGCTTATTTAAAATAAGAACCATAGACACAGTGTCCTTTATTTTCAATATTTTGAATCTTTGATTTTCTTTTTTTTTCCTTGTTACTAGTATTTATAGCACCTAGGAAATTACTTGACTTACATTATGTTATCTAAAAAATTCCTGAATAAATAAATGAATTAATATTCAATTTCTAAGACATCTTTATATTTACTTGTGAAATGAGGCCAGGACTCTAAGTTTAAAAACAGAAGCTCTTTGCTTTTAATACATAATTGTGGAGTGTGTGTGTGTGAGTGTGTGTGTTAGTTAGTCAGTCATGTCAGACTGTTTGCATCCCCACTGACTATAGTCCATCAGGCTCCTCTGTCCATGGAATTCTCCAGTCAAGAACACTGGGGTGGCCTGCCATTCCCTTCCCCAGGAGATCTTCCTGACCCAGGGATCAAACCCACGTCTCCTGCATTGTAGGCAGATTCTTTAGCATATGAGCACTGCAGAAGCTCCCGTTTTGGAATACTTAATTACATAAAATGTAGCAAAAGATCTTACTTTTTATAAGATTATGGGAAATTAGAAACATAACCAAGAAAGCAGTGTTATATACTTCATGACATAGATTTGTTTGGTATTTATATAGGCACAAATTTTATGATTACATGTTTGACAAGTAATGCATTAATTATGTCTAATCTTGAAATTTATGGTATTATATATAGTATATTTTACATTTATGACTCTAGGATTCTGGTAACTTATTATTATTTTCCAGGATTAGAGTGCTTTACTCTTTGGAAACTCACAATCCTGAAGTGTCTGTATTTGAAGAGCTAAACTAGCATGAACAAATATAAGCAATTAATCATTCTTACTAATTGCTTGGCAATTTAAATGTTTGCCGATAGATTTGATGAGTCTGCTTATATAGCACTATGATAATAATCCAAATATTGTGTTTTAGTGTTCAAGGATCTTCCTTGTTTATTTGACAGAAATCATAAACATTCTTGGTCTTCCCTGGTGGTTCAGTGATTAAAAATCTGCCTGCCAATGCAGAAGACGCAGGAGATCTGGGTTCAGTCCCTAGGTGGAGAATATCCCTTGGAGGAAAAAATGGCAACCCACTCCAGTATTCTTGCTGGTAAATCCCATAGACGGAGGAGCCTGGTGGGCTACAGTCCATGCGGTCACAAAGAATCGGACACGATGGAGTGACTGAGCATGCACATGTGTATAAACATTTCTCTAATAAATGAAGGTAGTTCTCAGAGCATGGTGAAAAACCTTTAGCCAAGATAATTAGATGTGAGCATATGAAAAGTCGATTTACTGAATGCTAACATAAAAGGGAGCTGCTTCAGAAATGTCGTGTGCAGCGCTTTCTATTATCTGAATTTAATCACCAAGAAACCAGAGGCTGCAGAAGCCATCTGATTCCAGGGCAGATACATGAGGAAAAACAGCAGAATGAGTTGAAAGATGTGCTTCTGTTTCCAAGCAGTTCTGACCTATGAGAATTTCATTATCAGCTCATATCTGTTACTGTTAAGATGTTAAGAGGGAGATCACCATTTGCAAACTGAAAGCTTTCTGTGTAGCCTCATGATAATTGATTTTTTTTTCATTAAAATTCTTGAGACGTGACACTCAAGAAGAGTTGAAGAGGTCTTTGTAAAGCTTTATTAGCATGTAACATACGCCCAAAGAAAAGAACCAATGTAAATTCCCTGTATATATTTATAATGATAACAAATTAGTAGAGCTTGTTTGTCCATAAATGATTAAAATATGCTGCAGCATTTAGGCAGCATTTCTAGGCTCTAAAAGGGTACTCATTGAAAGAGGCATGTTATTAGAAGCATTTCAGTGTATGTCAAAGGAAGGTAGGTTCAAACACCCTGGCTCTATTTTGCATGAAATTCTATTAATAATCAACTTCCTAGAGGCTTAAATACATGTCAAACGTTTTTGATATTTTACAATTCAAACTCAAAAATGTCCATCTTTCTTAAAACATGTCTGAGTTCACATTATAATGATTGCCCTTCTTAGCTCTCTACATTTATAATGTAAACACACAGGAAAAGCAATGCTACAGTATAGATTGCACACCATTGTTAACTGGAAAAAAATGTACTAGCTAAAAGTTGAGAGTTACATTTTATTTGGAGGACTTTCTGAATATTTCAAGCCTGGGACACAACATCTCAGACCACTCTGGGAAAACTGTTCCAAAGAGGCAAGGGTTGGGTAAACAGGGATATATAGATGTTTTTGCAACAAAACTGGGTACTCAGAACATCAAAAGATTATTGTTAATAAAAGAAAACCAGATTTCTCAAGTTAAAGAATTTAGTGCTTTTGTATATATGGGTAGATGCAAGAGTTTCTGTTCAGTCTCTCAGTTGTTTCCAACTTTTTGCGACCCCATGGACTGAAGCATGCCAGACCTCCCTGTCCATCACCAACTCCCTGAGTTTACTCAAACACATGTCCATTGTATTGCTGTTGCCATCCAACCATCTCATCCTCTGTCATCCCTTTCTTCTCCCACCTTCAGCCTTCCCCAGCATCAGGGTCTTTTCAAATAAGTCAGTTCTTTGCATCAAGTAGTCAAAGTATTGGAGTTTCATCTTCAACATCAGTCCTTCCAATGAATATTCAGGACTGATTTCCTTTAGGATGGACTGGTTGGATCTTCTTACAGTCCAAGGGACTCTCAAGAGTCTTCTCCAACACCACAGTTCAAAAGCATCAATTCTTCGGCACTCAGCTTTCTTTATGTCCAGCTCTCACATCCATAAATGACTACTGGAAAAAACATAGCTTTGACTAGACAGACCTATGTTGGCAAAGTAATGCCTCTGCTTTTTAATAAGCTGTCTAGGTTGGTCATAACTTTTTTCCAAGGAGTAAGCATCTTTTAATTTCATGGCGGCAGTCACCATCGGCAATGATTTTGGAGCCCCCCAAAATAAAGTCTGTCAATGTTCCCACTGTTTCCCCATCTATTTGCCATGAAGTGATGGGACCAGATATCATGATTTTCTTTTCTGAATGTTGAGTTTTAAGCCAACATTTTCACTCTCTTCTTTCATTTCATCAAGAAGTTCTTTAGTTCTTCTTTGCTTTCTGTCATAAGGGTTGTGTCATTTGCATAGCTGAGGTTATTGATATTTCTCCCAGCAATCCTGATTCTAGCTTTTGCTCTATCCAGCGCAGCATTTCACATGATGTACTCTGCATAAAAGTTAAATAAGCACGGTGACAATATACAGCCTTGACATACTCCTTTCCCGATTTGGAACCTGTCTGTTGTTCCATGTCCATTGGAACTGTTGCTTATTGACCTGCATATAGATTTCTCAGGAGGCAGGTAAGGTGGTCTGGTATTCCCATCTCTTAAAGAATTTTCCACAGTTTGCTAATCCACACAGTCAAAGGCTTTGGTACAGTCAGTAAAGCAGAAGTAGAGGTTTTTCTGGAATTCTCTTGTTTTTTCAATGATCCAACGGATGTTGACAATTTGGTCTCTTGTTCCTCTACCTTTTCTAAATCCAGCTTTAACATCTGTGATTTCATGGTTCATGTACTGTTGAAGCCTGACTTGGAGAATTTTGAGCATAACTTTGGTAGCGTGTAAGATGAGTGCAATTGTGCAGTAGTTTGAATATTTTTTGGCATTGTCTTTCTTTGGAATTGGAATGAAAACTGACCTGTTCCAGTCCTATGGCCATTGCTGAGTCTTCCAGATTTGCTGGCATATTGAGTGCAGCACTTTCACAGCATCACCTTTTAGGATTTGAAAGAGCTGAACTGAAATTCCAACACCTCCACTAGCTATGTTCATAGTGATGCTTCCTAAGGCCCACTTGAGTTTGCATTCTAGGATGTCAGCTCTAGGTGAGTGATCAAATCATCGTGGTTATCTGGGTCATGAAGATCTTTTTTGTACAATTCTTCTGTTTATTCTAGCCACCTCTTCTTAATATCTTCTGCCTCTGTTAGGTCCATACCATTTCTGTCCTTTATTGAGCCCATCTTTGCATGAAATGTTCCCTTGGTATCTCAAGTTTCTTGAAGAGATCTCTCGTCTTTCCCATTCTATTGTTTTCCTCCATTTCTTTCCACTGATCACTGAGGAAGGCTTTCTTATCTCTTACGCTGTTCTTTGGAACTCTGCATTCAAATGGGTATATCTTTCCTTTTCTCCTTTGCCTTTCGCTTCTCTTTTCTCAACTATTTGTAAGGTCGCCTTAGGCAACCCTTTTGCCTTTTTTGCATTTCTTTTTCTTGGGGATGGCCTTGATCACTGCCTCCTGTACAGTGTCATGAACCTCTGTCCATAGTTCTTCAGGTACCCTGTCTATCAGGTCTAATCCCTTGAATTAGTTTGTCACTTCCACTGTGTAATTGAAAGGGATTTGATTTGGTCATACCTGAATGATCTAGTGGTTTTCCCTACTTTCTTCAATTTAAGTCTGAATTTTGCAATAAGGGATTCATGATCTGAGCTACAGTCAGCTTCCAGTCTTGTTTGCTGACTACCTAGAGCTTCTTCGTCTTTGACTGCAAAGAATATATTCAATCTGATTTTGGTATTGACCATTCAATGATGTCCACATGTAGAGTCTTCTCTTGTGTTGTTGGAAAAGGCTGTTTGCCTTGGAAACGAACAGAGATCATTCTCTCGTTTTTGAGATTGCACCCAAGTACTGCATTTTGGACTCTATTGTTGACTGTGATGGCTGCTCCATTTCTTCTCAGGGATTCTTGCCCACAGTAGTAGATATAATGGTCATCTGAGTTTAGATGCAAGAGTTTAGGCTCACTGAATCATACCTACCTTTGATATGCACTTCAGCTGTCTGGGGCCATATCCTGTGTTTCCTCATCCTAAGTTTGCCTAGGCAGCATTGCGGGCGTGGCAACAGTGGCTGACTACTAGATGAACTTGACACTGGCAGCCCCTTTGTCTGCATCCTGAGTTCCTTCAGGGCTCACCATCTGGGCAGGTATAATGTGATGGTTTGATGGCTGTTAACATCCTTTGTTTACTTCTGTGGCCGGCAATATTTTATTTCTCACTGGCAGAATTTAGCTATTGATGCAATTGGCTGATTTGTATGATTTCAGATGTACAAAAATCCATGTTTCATAACTGAGATTCAAGCGAAAGTCACTGTACTAAAAATCTGTGTTGGGTGGGAAATAGTCTCAAACTGTGGATATATAGAAGAGAGCAGTAAAATTAAGACAAATGGATAGACTCTAAAGTTGCTGTTTTTCCTTCCACAAATTTCCTTAGATCTCATGCATCTGTCTATGATTTAAGTTTAGCAAATCAGTATTGACGGAAGAATTTGAAATTGCTGTGCCTAATGTACAGCAGGGTTTTGATTTTAGGGCAGTGTTTATCATTGTGACTTTTTAAGACATTGTTTTGCAGCACATATGTTTAATTAAATTGAACATGCCTAAAAGTGCCATGAACTTAACCAAATGACATGAGTCTGTGCTAAAACATTCATGATGTAGCTAACTACATGTAGTGTTATTTCATTAAGCTCAATATCTTCCAGGCGGTCCAACACATGAATAACTTTTGAAACCACTAAACTATAAAAATATCATTATTTCACATTGGGGCTTTTAGCCCAATTGCTAAGGAAACAACAGTGGGAATGATTGTTATTCCCACTGACGGTCATTTATACAACTACATGAATTTACGAGTCCTCTTTTTATTATTCTCTAGCACCCTGTTTATTTTATGATAACTTTTATCACAAACTATAATTAATTATTACTTAAATTTTCTTCTGGCCTCTCTCCCACACTAGACAGTAAATTCTCAATTTTATCTCAGAGCCCAGGAAGTCTCAAAGCAAAGGCATAATAAATATTTGTTGATTAAATTCATCTGATAGAAATCTGTGTACCAACTTCCAGTCTGGTGTATGTGCGCGTGCGCGCGTGCGTGTGTGTGTGTGTATGCATTTATTTGTTCTTTGACAAATTGACTAAGTAGCTGTAAGATGAAACAAGTTCAGTCTGTGGATTCCTGAGTTTGAACTTGATATCAGATGTGGGACTAACTATAAAGGGTGCTGCTGTAAACCAGAGGAGACTCCCTAAGTCCAAAGCAGATATATACACAAAAATGATGCATACTTCAAAATCTGTGCTCATTTTGATGTAAGAGGATAAAGCAGAATGTGAGAAGTGTTAAACACCAGAGCTGACCAGTAATTGAAATGGTAAAAACAAATTTTATTCAGCACTATTGCAACTGGGGGCTTCCCTAGTGGCTCAGATGGTAAAAAATCCACCCACAATGCAGAAGACCTGGGTTCAATCCCTGGGTTGGGAATACCCCTTGGAGAAGGGAATGGCAACCCACTCCAGTATTCTTGTCTGGAGAATCCCATGGACAGAGGAGACTGGTGGGCTGCAGTCCACGGGGTCGCAAACAGTTGGACACAACTGAGCAACTAACAATTTCACTCTCATATAACAGAAGTCAATTCCACATACATCACAGGAAAATGTGAATTTATAGCCATGGAGTAGGGTGGAGGAATAATTATTACATGGACACCTCAGAGATAACAATAGGATTCTTGCCGAAGACAGGCCAGAGTGATCAGACATCACCTGGGAGTTGGTGGGGGATGAGGAATCTAATCAGATATGGAAAGTGAGAGGATATCAAGGGTGGGAAGTTCTGATTAAACTGACTTATCTGGCTTCCTGATGAAACTGAATTTTATAAGGAAGTGCACAGGCCTAGGAGAATGTTCAGGAGTCTGATAACAAAGTTTGGTCAAACAAAGAATGTTTGTCAAGAGCAGATGTAGTAACCCTAGCTCATGATAAGTGCTGATTTGGCCGTATAACAAACTCTGTAATACAAGAGACCTTTAAAAAGCTTTTTAATTGCTTTTCAGTAATACCAATATTTGTAGGTTATAGAGATAATATAAATCCTCCCATCTGTATATTGGAATTATTTCTTTCACTTTACTAAATTAGATCCCAGCTCACTTGTTGAGAACATTATTTCCATACTTTGTTCTAAAGAACATAACTATCACAGGAAGCCATTAAACAGAGCTCTGTTTTATTTGAAAAGATAATTAAGACCAACCTTTGATATGTTGGTGCCTGTGTCCCCTAGGTTCCCCACTGTGCATAACTCTACTGCGAACAGATTTGGTGTTGTTTCTCCCACTTTTGATATCAAGTACGTAGCCTCCTGGGGTTTTGACCAGAGCTGCTTGCTGGCCACATGAGAAAATCCACGTGACATACGTTTTGCTTCTTATTTTTCATCTCAGTGACTGGCACAGGCAGATACTGCCTCCATCCCCTCTCTCCAGGCACACTCGGATGTCCACCAGCTGTGCTGGACTCCTGCTGGTTAAAGTCATCCTGGGGTAACTAGGCCTTCAACCCAATGCTCTTAAGATCTTTGCATATTACCTGTGGTTAGTAATTAGGAATTTTTCCAAGGCACCTTTTCTACCTTTCAGCTTTGGAAGTAGAAAATCCTCAAGTAGACGATGAGGGACCAGGAAATGAAGCCGTGCCCTCAATGTGGTATTTGGACTCTGGATAATGGAAACCCTCCTCTGCAGCTGACTGACTTCCACCCACAGTCTGACGATGGACACCTCTGAGCTCCTTCATTTAAGATGCTGTCTATTCCTCTGTTTCCTGATACAATCTTTTCTTAAACTCTTTCCGTTTTTCCTCCTGTTCACTTTCTAAATAGATTTTGTTCTGAGGCCATTTGCTGCATACATCATATCCCATTTTTTATGTTTTGTTGTATTTTTTCCTTCTTCTTATCTTAGACTCTTACAGATTTTGTCACCTTTTCCCAGAACCCATTATTAGACTTCACATTTTCTCGGTTCATTTTAGTCACTGTCGCGTCCAACTCTTTGTCACCCCATGTACTGCAGCACTCCAGGCCTCCCTGTCCATCACCAACTCCCAGAGTTTACTCAAACTCATATCCATTGAATCGATGTTGCCATCCAACCATCTCATCCTCTGTCGTCCCCTTCTCTCCTGCCTTCATCTTTCCCAGCATCAGGGTCTTTTCCAGTGAGTCAGTTTTTTGTATCAGGTGGCCAAAGTATTGGAGTTTCAGCTTCAGCATCAGTCCTTCACCCAGGACCGATCTCCTTTAGGATGGACTGGTTGGATCTCCTTGCAGTCCAAGGGACTCTCAGGAGTCTTCTCCAACACCACAGTTCAAAAGCATCCACTCTTCGGCACTCAGCTTTCCTTATAGTCCAACTGTCACATCCGTACATGACTACTGGAAAAACCATAGCTTTGACTAGATGGACCTTTGTTGGCAAAAAGTCTCTGCTTTTTAATATGCTGTCTAGGTTGATCATAGGATCAACCTTTTTCTTTTCTTCCAAGGAGCAAGCGTCTTTTAGTTTCATGGCTATAGTCACCACCTTTCCTACTCCCGTTTATAATTTCTATCTTCCGTATCCATGTTCTTTTAGCTTCCTTCAGCTTGACAGGTGGCACAGTGATAAAGAATCATCCTCCTGCCAATGCAGAAGACATGGGTACGATACCTGGGTCAGGAGGATCCCCTCAAGTAGGAAATGGCAAGCCATTCCTGTATTCTTGCCTGGAAAATTCTATGGACAGAGGGGCCTGGTGGTCTATAGTCTGTGGGGTGGCAGAGAGTTGGATACAGCTGAGCACACATGCATGTAACCTGACCCTGGAGTATCTTCCCTTGGTATTTTGTTGGGTCATTTGACTAAATGCAATAAACCATAAGCCTGGAGACACTGACTTCAGATGGCGCTTATTTGTCCTCCACTATCCTTTATCCATTTGCCCTCCAGGAAGCCATTCTTTCCCCCTTCACAGCCGTATGTTTTAGACGAAGTTAGCTGCATGCAATCATGTAGTGGTAAACATGAATCAGTGCTTTGGGGGCACATTCGTTTACATATTATCTAAGGCAGCTTTTACACTGCTTTGCAGATGAACCAGTGCTTGAACCAATGCTTTTGCATGTAAGGAAAGAACAAAAGCCCCAATTTGTAATGCTTGCTGATGCCTATGGTGTAAATATTCCTATAACCAATCTCAAGTTACAAGTCACTGAATGTAGTGTTTGAAAGATGCAATGACATACTATTTCATAATATTTTCATCATAAAGAAACACTCAATGTAAATAATCTCAAGAGTATCTATCAGGAATAAACAAACTTTTTCTGTGAGAAGCTGGATAGCAAATACTCTAGGTTTGCCAGCCATAAGGTCTCAGTCACAACTATTCTACTCTGTCAACGTGGTGTGAAAGCTGCCTCAGATAATATGTAAATGAATGTGTTCCAATAATACTGTTTAGAAAAATCAGCTACAGATTGGATTTGACACGAGGGCTGTAGTTTACTGATCTTCGGCATAGATATTGGTCAAGTGTAGTAAAACAATTAATTGATGGGTTTTGAGTATTTGAGCAAATACTCAATATGTTTTTCATATTGTTTATTTAATTGCAAGTTTATATATTTAATATTGAATAATGTTTTGTTGAACCTCCATTTGGAAAATTTTCTCCTAATTTAATAATTTATCCTTGTGAACCAGTACAAACCAGTTCTAGCTCATCACTGAATTTATACCTGCTTGAGGTGTGGTCTCTCAGTGACTGAGGTAACCGGCGTATTCAAAACCCTTGAAGATTTTTATGGGTTTGGAACATAGGGAAATGACCCAATGCAGGTGAAGAGATTCATGAAAATGTTTATGTTTAGTAGAGCCTATAGAAAGTAAGATTTATTCCACAAAAGCAACCAAAAGAAAGCATCTTCTTTTGGTTCCATTAGGTAAATATTAGGAGTATGATACGATACCTGGAACAGTGGCAACCATTTGCAACCATGAGGGGAGGGCCTGGATGCTTTGGCAGGAACATTCACTGTTTAAATCCTGAGAATTGAATTGATACCGTGAAGGGAAGAAGAGAGACAGAAAGGTGCACCCTTAGTAACACTACCTGAGTGGCTGGATCAAATCTTGCCTGAAAGCAGGACTACCTTTTAATTTTAAGAATGTAAATATCCTTCATTGTTTGAGTCAGTTTAATAAGACTCCCTTTCAACCCAAAGATTTGCCACTGAGGCCTCTGTTTATTCTGCTTTTCACAAGTTTCTTTCTACTCTGGGTATCACACAAACATTGCTACCAGTAAGGGAGACCTCTTGATGCAGTTCAAATTTGAGTACCTTATTTATTTCCTAGCTATTTGCCTTTTTCTCATTAGCCCTTTTGGGCACCTTATTTCCTCTTGAATGATGGGTAAGGATGTATTATGTGATTGTATATTTATAGGTTGTTCTCAAACTTGGTGATCCATCCAAGTCATCTAAATGTTTCAGACAAATACAGAGATATTGAGGCCTTACTGCTTGGGATTCTTCAGTAGGTCTGAGGTGGGGCTGGGGTATTAAAATTCTAGATGGTTGCAGGTCTGATATACCGCTATGATTTAGAGCTCCTGTTGTTGTGCGTGCATTTCCCTGCTGGTTTTGATAGACCTAGAGCATGTAGAGAAGAAATAATTCACTGGGAAAAAATGAATCTTGTGATCTCTGTTAAATAGCTAACAATTTACATATATTTCCATTCAGTCATTTTCCCCATAATTATTTTTTTTTTGGTCTTTTTTTTCCATTTATTTTTATTAGTTGGAGGCTAATTACTTTACAATATTGAAGTGGATTTTGTCATACATTGACATGAATCAGCCATGGAGTTACATGTATTCCCCATCCCGATCCCCCCTCCCACCTCCCTCTCCACCCGATTCCTCTGGGTCTTCCCAGTGCACCAGGCCCGAGCACTTGTCTCATGCATCCAACCTGGGCTGGTGATCTGTTTCACCCTAATAATTATTATTTGATGTCTTCTATTTGCCAGACAAATGGAAATGAATACTTTTTAGGCACTAGAGGAAAAGACAGAAGAGGTCCCTGCCCTCATGCAGTGTGTAGTCTAATGGCAGAGGCAGACAATGGCAGGTAAACATATGAATGGGTCATTGCACAGTAATAAGTGCCATGAGGGAAATAAATATGATCATGGAGGTGGTGTTACTGACAGTGCCAGGACTAGGGTGAGAGAAGTCCTATGCACTTGTTTGACCCTGAGAGTGCATGCCTTCTTTGGGTAAGCTAGCCATTCAAAGAACTGTTAGGGAAAGGCTAACTACTCTCTCATCCATTCAGCAAATAGTGATGACCTACCAGTTGCCGGATGAAACATGGTGAAGTCAGTTCCCTTGTAAAAGACACAGGGCCTTCTGAGTATAGAAATAGAACTAATAGGATAGTGTTTAAAGTAATTTATTCCCTTTGAATGGGTTAAAAATGTGCAAGGCACAATATTCAAAAGATATACAGGTCAACTCTGAAAACAAATTTCTTTTCTCCTTTCCTCCAGCAACCCAGTTCTCTCTGATAAAAACAACTAGTTACATGTTTCCTGAGGGTTCTTCAAGAGATCCTAAAGCAGATCTTGGCGTATGTGGTTTTTGCGGGGACGCAGGTAGTTCCACAACAGTGTCATCCTGTGCATGTTACATTAAATCTGGCTTTCTTTTAGTTTGGTAACATGTACTGGACATTTTTCTACATCGTATACACATAATGGATCTTGGCTATGCCGTAACTTATTTAATGAGGTCCACATTGAAAAATGGATAGGGAAAAAAGATGGTTAAGTTGTTTGCAATCATTTGCTATGATAATTTTGCAAGGAATTTTCTTGCCTAGTCATCTTTTAGGACATCTGAGACTATCCAGAAAATACATTCTTTGAAGTGGAATTGTTGGGCCAAAGGATGTAAGCATTTGTAATCTTAAAAGATATTCACAAATTGTCCTCAGTACAGATTGTGCCAACTGACATTCTCATCAAAACTTCATGAGATTATCTTTGTTGATACAACTCACCAGTTATTGTCTCTCTGTCTGTCTGAGTGGCACTTCTTTTAACTTGTATTTGATTTTTCTTATAAGTAAAGTTGAACTTTTTTACTTTTTTAAAAAAACATCATGACAGTTGATCTATAATGTTGTGTTTCAGGTGTACAACAATGTGATTCAGATATGCATATGCATGTATTCACTGTTTTTCAGATCCTGTACCCACATAGGTTATTATAGGATATTGAGTAGAGTTCCCCTATGCTATATAGCAGGTCCTTGCTGGTTATCTATTTTATACATGGTCGTGTGTATATGTCAACCCCAAACTCCCTAATCTATCCCCACCTCATGTTTTCCCTTTGGTAACTATAAGTTTGTTTTAGAAATCTGTGTCTGTTTCTGTTTTGTAAATAAGTTCATTTATATCATTTTTAAATTATGTTCCACATGAGTGATTTCATATAGTATCTGTCTTTCTCTGACTTACGTCACTTAGTATGACAACCTCTAGGACCATCCATGTTGCTGTAGATGGCATTATTTTTTTATTTATTTCGTCTGAGTAATATTCCATTGTGGGCTCCCCCAGTGGCACAGGCTTCCCTGTGGCTCAGCTGATAAAGAATCCACCTGCAGTGTGGGAGGCCTGGGTTCTGTCCCTGGGTGGGGAAGATCCCCTGGAGAAGGGAAAGGCTACCCACTCCAGTATTCTGGCCAGGAGAATTCCATGGACTTTATGGTCCATGGGGTCGCAAAGAGTCGGGCATGATTGAGCAACTTTCACTTTCACTTTCTGGCGGCTCAGTGGTAAAGAATCTGCCTGCCAAGCACTAGATGTGAGTTTGATCCCTGGGTCAGGAAGAGCCCCTGGAGAGGGAAATGGCAACCCACTCCAGTATTCTTGCCTGGGAGATCTATGAACAGAGGAGCCTGGTGGGCTGCGGCCCATGGGGTCACAAAGAATCGGACACAATTATCAACTAAATAAAAACAACAACAATATTTCATTGGATATACATACCTTGTCTTCTTTATTCGTACCTCTGTTGATGGACATTTAGGTTGCTTTCATGTCAGGCTATTCTTGAATCAGAGGTGAATCCAAAAAAGTGTTGCTGTGATTTATGTCAAAATGTGTTCTGCTTATGTTTTTCTCTAAGAGTTTTATGGTGTCCAGCCTTACATTTAGATCTTTGACCCATTTTGAGTTTTTTTGTGTGTATGGTGTTAGAGAATATTGTAATTTCTTTCTGTTAAGCATAGCTATTTAGTTTTCCCAGCACCACCTGTTGAAGGAACTATCTTTTCTCCATTGCATATTTGTGCCTCCATTGTCATAGATAAATTGACCATAGGTGCTTGGGTTTATTTCTGGGCTTTCTGTTTTTCTTTCTCAGGATTACTTCTGCTATTCAAGGTCTCTTGTGTTTCCACACAAATTTAAAATTTTTTTGCACCAGTTTCTTGAAAAATACCATTGGTAACTTGATAGGGATTGTATTGAATCTGTAGATTGCCTTGAGTGATATGAGCTTTCTAAAAATGTATGTTTAAATGTCAGTTTTCTTCATCTGTGAATTTTTGCTTCATGTCTCGGGCAAATTTTTTTTCCCCCTGTTGGGTTGTTAACCTTTCAATTTTTGATTTGCAATATTTATTTTTATGTGAAGAAAAACTGAAACTTTGTTTAGTGATTTATATTGCAACTACTATTCACCAAAAGTATCATTGGATTGCATTAGTAGTTTTTCCTATATAACATATTATTTTGAAGCCAGATAAAACCAATTTCTTGTGTTAAATATTCCACCATGTTTTATTCTAGAAGGTGCTTGTGTCTTTTCATGTATAATTACTGATCCTTCTGGAATTTATCTAATTATATCCAGTAAGTTAGAGATACAACTCTTATTTCCCTGGATCTCCATCTCCTGTCCCTGACATACTACACTCACTTTATCAAACTCTACAACCAATTTACAGTACACATTTGGGTCTAATTCTAGAGTCTGACTTTTATTCCACTGACTAAGGACAATAAATTTTGAGGCATGGAGTGAGAAGAAACTGAAAAAAGTCTAGCAAAACTAGCAGCAGAGCTGCCCAGATTACCAGAGTCAAGGGTCTGGGTGTTACTCAGTGAGATCTAAAAGGTGGCAAACTACTAAAAGAAGAGAAAAAGACACCAAGATGGTCACAGAGGTCATGGGGCAGGTTGGTCTGTGAACCCTCTCTTCTAGCGCACAGTTTTTCCCAAGGTGAGTTGCAAGTTTGGGGTTTTACTCCGGTTGGGATTTTTACGTGGGCTTAAGTAACCCAAAGACAAGAACAGCCTGAGTACAACTGGGGTCACATCCACATCTGTCCTGCGTGTCCCCAGAGCTGAGCTCCTTCCCTTTCAACTGGAGGACTGCTATGATCTTAAAGTTGTCTGTCATACTCAGGAAATCCATGCATGCACTTCCACCCAGCACAACCTGGCTGGCACTGTGTGTCTGGAGGCCATGGGTACCGGGAACTGAACACACACCACTCCTGGGCCAGTCTGCCTGGCTCAGTGGGCACTGAGGCTGCTCTCCTGCTGTTCCAGGTGCCGCCCCGGGGCTGCTGCTGGGCACTCACTGGGAAATGGGTGACTACCCTTCTCCCCACTCTTCGTTGACCTTGATCACCTGGAACCTGAAGTAACCCTGCTGGTATCTCGAATCTTACAGACTTTCATGAACTTGCCTCGTGACACCTCTGCCCATAGTCTCTTTTCCCACTAGGGCTCAAAATATGTCCATCAGGACGGACCGCTGGATAAGAGACAACCAGTTCTTAATATGTTTCTTATTACCGTTCCCATCTTCCGCAGGAGCCCGTGCACTGAGAAACTTAAACAAAATCCAAACAAACAAGACAAAAATCTAAAATGTTTTCTTTCTCCTGCTTATACCAAAATACCTGACGAAACAACAAAGTGAGCTCTGTCCCTCCACTGAAATACAATGAGAGCTTGGGGGCAGGTGGGGTTGTGTGCCAGGCAGTTGATTAAATCCAAAAACCCAGGCATGTGTCTAATCAGGGTGTGCCCAAGTCAGGGAGAGCTGGTTGACAAATGTGACTGTGGCATTGTTCATGAAGTCCCTTCTCTTCAGTTTTTCATAACTGGAATAATAATTTTAAGATGCTGTAACTTAACTTTGCCTCCAAGCACACAAAATCAATGATCTAACTGTAGAGAGTCTCCAAATACTCATTTAGATTTCCTCTCTCAAATAGGAATGTAATTTAAATTGTCTGGTTTTCTTTCCACAGGAATTGCACATATAAAGTGATTTTTTAAAATTTTAAATTGCTAACTTTATAAACAATAATAAAAGCTAAATAAGCAACAGAATCAATAATGTTTTCCATGAAATGGCAGCACTCCCTCCCCATTTCCTGCTTGATATAAAATTAGAATGCAGCCGTTAACACTGTGTCTGAATTAACAGGAAAAGGCCATTAGTTTCCCCTTTTTAAAAAGGATCTATTATATTTCCTTTACTTTTGCCATGAGGCAGATATCCATAGAGTAATTCGCCAGCATCTGAGTAATGATAGACAACAAACAGGATTAGATGTAAGAGCAAAGGGGAGATTTTTACTTTCTCTTTCTCTCATCTGTATATTCCATTCCCCAACCCTACATTGCATTCATTGGGCTATTTATTGAAGAGACTGGAAAAGACAGAAAGTACCTTATCCACCCAAACAAAGGAACTATTGAGAATAAATAAAGTATTGAGTTTCCAAAATAGTCAAGCAAGTTCTCTTGCTGTTATTTATTTTGGCATCCCTATAGCATATTTTTGTCTGGCTATAAATTCTTAGGGCTTTTTCTGTCTGGGGCCTGTGACCTATCTGCTTAAGACAGGAAAGAAATAAACAACTTACCAGTCAAGGGTATGAACAAAAGTTATGCCATAAATAGGAAAAGAGAACAGTTACAGGGCATGGTAGGACACAGTGGGGGTAGTTATCCAGAGTATGGAAAAGCAATGATTTGAGAAACTACTCACAAGTAGATTTTGTTATCTTATAGTAGATGTTCAGATACATTTATGAGTGTGGTAGAGAAGGAATCCACTTAGACCTCATACATTGCTCTGCTTAAGGTCTTTTGATTGCTGAGAGAGACTCACTTGTGTCTCTCCAGAGATGATGGACTTTATTGTGAGCTTAGACCTAAGTAGGACCTGGAACTGTAAGGCGTCAGGAATCCAGAGAACTCAGTGTCTGCTAGCAGCCTGGTTTATGCTTCTTAGAGGCAGGTGTAAATGCCAGAAATTTAGAAAATCACAACATGTAGACACCATAGGTTGAAGTCTCAAGAAAGGCCAGTTTTGGAATTCTGCGAATATTTCTTTTTTCCATCTAGGCATTTTTACTTTCTGATTTTATCTGCTCCTAAATACTTTTGGCTCATACCCAGTCTTTGGCATCTCAGCCAAGAACTGTGGGCCCTGGTCTCACTGTTATCAGCCTCATTTGCTTCGTATTTTCTAAATTAGGTGCTCAGAAGAGGGAATCGAATCGGTTCCTGTCTCTCTCACACCATGTCATGAGCAAGACTAAAATGAGATTATCTTTGGCTCTGTTCTCACCCTTGACCGAATTACCCATGGCAGGTTTGTGAGCGTGCTTCAGAATATGGCCATTTCAGCATCTGGGGTTGTGGGCTTATCTGTGTCCCTGTAAGTGGGCATCGCTGGTCATGTCTTTGATAGCTCCAGTATACCACCCATTCATTTCTTTGGATACATATAAGAACCTCCTGCCTTGTAAGTGTTCCAAGACATTTATATATTTTGACTATTCCCACTGCTTTTGTAAGAAATATGTTAAGTGCATATCATTCAGTGATTCAATGAAAACCATCTGTTTCAAAGTCCCAGTGTAGTAGGGACAAAATTATTAATGAGTAGAAACTCACTGTATCGACTCACACTGGGCTTTCCAGGAGGGCAAGCTATTGCATTTTTATTTAAACTGCTGAAAACCAAAATTCAGCTGAATAAATTTTAAAGATCTTATTGGCTTTATGCAATGATTCATGACTTGACAGCATCCCATCTAGCAGCTAGAAAGGAGCTCTAGAAAGCTATAGACAGAATGAAAGACCTTTAGAGGTAGAACAGGAGAGGAAAATTATATTAGGCAAAAAAGCAAGTTAATTATTATAAGGTAACTTTCTTTAAGGGTATGGCCAGGGTCTTTGGCAGGCATTCTCTGACTAGTGTTGATCAGGTGGTACCTGATGAACTGGGTTAAGTTTCCATTTGGGGAGAGCTAAAACCATTATTATGTCTCAGCTTGCTGTTGTGGGGCCTAGCATAAGTGACTTCATCTTTGGCTAGTTGTCTTGTTTTTAATAAGATTTAAATCAGTAAAATTCATTATTCTTTTATTGAGTCAAATAAACTTATTTGACTTATTCTCCCTTGAGGCTTCAGCCTAATGCTTTTGCATATTTTGATGTTCTATGGTGCTAGTATTTACTCCCAACTCCAATGATTCAAATGGTTTTACAAGTTACAAGCACATATTTTACAAGTTACAAGTAACGTCTTTTTTTCCGTAAAATGTTACCTTTAGGGCTCAATGAACTTTTTCCATAACCCAATATATCTCTGTCCTTTATTGAGCCCATCTTTGCATAAAATGTTCCCTTGGTATCTGTAATTTTCTTGAAGAGATCTCTAGTTTTTCCCATTCTATTGTTTTTCCTCTATTTCTTTGCATCCATAGCTGAAGAAGGCTTTCTTATCTCTCCTTGCTAGTCTTTGGAACTCTGCATTCAAATGGGAATATCTTTCCTTTTCTCCTTTGCTTTTTGCTTCCCTTCTTTACCCAGCTATTTGAAGGCCTCCTCAGACAGCCATTTTGCTTTTTTGCATTTCTTTTTCTTGGGGATGGCCTTGATTGCTGTCTCCTGTACAGTGTCACGAACCTCTGTCCATAGTTCATCAGGCACTCTGTCTATCAGATCTAGTCCCTTAAATCTACTTCTCATTTCCACTGTATAATCATAAGGGATTTGATTTAGGTCATACCTGAATAGTCTAGTGGTTTTCTCCACTTTCTTCCATTTAAGTCTGAATTTGGCAATAAGGAGTTCATGATCTGAGCCACAGTCAGCTCCCGGTCTTGTTTTTGCTGACTGTATAGAGCTTCTCCATCTTTGGCTGCAAAGAATATAATCCATCTGATTTCTATGTCAACCATCTGGTGATGTCCATATGTAGAGTCTTCTCTTGTGTTTTTGGAAGAGAGTGTTTGCCATGACCAGTGCGTACTCTTGGCAGAACTCTATTAGCCTTTGCCCTGCTTCATTCTGTACTCCAAGGCCAAATCATGGCATCCGGTCCCATCACTTCATGGCAAATAGATGGGGAAACAGTGGCTGACTTAATTTTTCTGGGCTCCAAAATCACTGCAGATGGTGACTGCAGCCATGAAATTAAAAGACGCTTACTCTTTGGAAGGAAAGTTATGACCAACCTAGACAGCTTATTAAAAAGCAGAGACATTACTTTGCCAACAAAGGTCCATCTAGTCAAGGCTATGGTTTTTCCCCTGGTCATGTATGGATGTGAGAGTTGGACTATAAAGAAAGCTGAGTGCCGAAGAACTGATGCTTTTGAACTGTGGTGTTGGAGAAGACTCTTGAGAGTCCCTTGGACTTCAGGGAGATCGAACCGGTCCCTCCTAAAGGAGATCAATCCTGGGTGTTCATTGGAAGGACTGATGTTGAAGCTGAAACTCCAATGCTTTGGCCACCTGATGTGAAGAGCTGACTCATTTGAGAAGACCATGATGCTGGGAAAGATTGAGGGCAGGAGGAAAAGGGGACAACAAAGGATGAGATGGTTGGATGGCATCACCGACTCAATGGACATGAGTTTGGGTGGACTCCAGCAGTTAGTGATGGACAGGGAGGGCTGGCATGCTGCAATTCATGGGGTCGCAAAGAGTTGGACACGACTGAGTGACTGAACTGAACTGAACTGAATACATCTCTAAATGCAACCCAAATCCCATCCAGTTAATCTATTTCTATGAAGCAGTATCATTATATTTCTACTATTTTAAGTGATAGGAAATTTTTTTTTCATTCAACTGAAGTTTATAGGATATTTTCTATTTGCTGAGAAATACTTACAGTTCTGGAAATACCACTGTGAACAACAGTTACAAGAGCCCAACACTTTTGCAGCTTCCATTTTAATGGAAGAAGAGAAGCAATAAACATTTCATTTCCAGTAGAGCAATATAAAAATAAAGGAAGGTGAACTTAATACTTTTTTGACACACAATACTGAAAGATACACTTAATTGATGAACTGTGTAAAGTTGATCCAAATTTATCATCAATGGAGAGCTCAGGGCCTTTTAAAAGACACAAATTGATGGTTTTTATTTTTAATTGCACAGTTCTCCAGTCCTGTAGCTACTTCACATCAGTGAAATTAAAGACAGTGCCATCTGGGACTCTGGACTTGCCAAAAATATATTGTAACTATTCCTCATAAGCTACGTGTGAGCCATCTTTGTGTACAACATGGAGTTATCTTCCTGATTCGGGGAAGAGCAGGTTGAAGCAGAGTGAGTGGGGTTGAGATGAAGGAGAAAATATGTAAGAAAGTAAAAAGAGGAAAGTGATTAATTTTATATAAAATACTGAAGAGACCCAATAAGATGTCTCTTCATTTTTGACAGAATGGGCGTTTTGATATGAGGTTGTAGAGATCAAATTGCCAATATCTGCTGGATCATCAAAAAAGCAAGAGAGTTCCAGAAAAACATCTATTTATGCTTTACTGACTACACCAAAGACTTCGACTGTGTGGATCACAATAAACTGTGGAAAATTCTGAAAGAGATGAGCATACCAGACCACCTGACCTGCCTCTTGCCTCTCCTGTATGCAGGTCAGGAAGCAACAGTTAGAACCGGACATGGAACAACAGACTGGTTCCGAATAGGAAAAGGAGTTCGTCAAGGCTGTATATTGTCACCCTGCTTATTTAACTTCTATGCAGAGTACATCATGAGAAACACTGGGCTGGAGGAAGCACAAGCTGGAATCAAGATTGCCAGGAAAAATATCAATAACCTCAGATATGCAGATGACACCACCCTTATGGCAGAAAGTAAAGAAGAACTAAAGAACCTTTTGATGAAAGTGAAAGAGGAGAGTGAAAAAGTTGCCTAAAGCTTAACATTCAGAAAACTACGATCATGGCATCTAGTCCCATCACCTCATGGGAAATAGATGGGGAGACAGTGGAAACAGTGTCAGACTTTATTTTTAAGGGCTCCAAAATCACTGCAGATGGTGACTGCAGCCATGAAATAAAAAGATGCTTACTCCTTGGAAGAAATCTTATGACCAATCTAGATAGTGTATTAAAAATCAGAGACATTACTTTGCCAACAAAGGTCCATGTGGTCAAGGCTATGGTTTTTTCAGTGGTCATGTATGGATGTGAGAGTTGGACTGTGAAGAAAGCTGAGCACTGAAGAATTGATGCTTTTGAACTGTGGTGTTGGAGAAGACACTTGAGAGTCCCTTGGACTGCAAGGAGATCCAACCAGTCCATCCTAAAGGAAATCAGTCCTGGGTGTTCTTTGGAAGGACTGATGCTGAAGCTGAAACTCCAATACTTCGGCCACCTCATGCGAAGAGTTGACTCATTGGAAAAGACCCTGATGCTGGGAGGGGTTGGAGACAGGAGGAGAAGGGGACGACAGAGGATGAGATTGCTGGATGGCATCACCAACTCGATGGGCATGAGTTTGAGTAAACTCCGGAAGTTGGTGATGGACAGGGAGGCCTGGCGTGCTGCGATTCATGGGGTCGCAAAGAGTCAGACACGACTGAGCGGCTGAACTGAACTGAACTGAACTGTAGGAAAGAGTTTTAAAGTAGTAAGTGTGAATGGTGAGACTAGGTCACTAGCATACAGTATGAACTGGTTGAACTCAAGCCGAAAGGCACTTACTTCTTTAATGACACTGAGACCAAAGAGGTTAGGAACCTGCCCTTCCGGTTAGTTTGTGAGGACTGCTCTATTGAAGTGTCTCAGAGTATGCGGCTTAAACTGCAGAACTTTACCTTCTCACACTCCTGGAGGCAAGATCCTAGGATCAAGGTGTCAGCAGAGTTGTTTCCTTCTGAGGGAAGGCTCTGTTCTATGTCTTGTTCCTTGACTTGTAGATGACCATCTTTGCTCTGTTTCTTCATGTCTTCTTCCTTCGGTCTGCAACAGGATCCACATTTCCTCTTCTTATAAAAATAGTGCCACATTGAATTGGACTCACCCACATCATCTTATTTTTTTAATTTTAAATATTTTTTAACTGAAGTATTTTGATTTATGATGTATTAGTTTGATAGGTACAGCAAAATAAATGTGTTGCATATACATATACCCATTCTATTTTTTTCTTTTAGATTCTTTTTCCAGATAAGCCATTATAGATTATTGAGTAAAGTTCCCTGTGTTATACAGCAGGTTCTTATTAGTTATCTATTTTATATATAGCAGTGTGTATATGTCAATCCCGATCTCCCAGTTTATCCCTTCCACCCCTTATCCTCCTTGTAACCACCAGTTTTTTTCTACATCTGTGATTCTACTTTTCCTTTGTAAGTTCATTTGTACCCTTCTTTTTAAATTCCACATATATGCAAAATCATATTCATCTTTCTGTCTCTAACTTGCTTCACTCAGTGTGATAATGTCTAGGTCCATCCATGTTGCTGCAAATGGCATTATTTTGTTGTTTTTTTTTTTTTTTTTTTTGGCTGCATAACATTCTGTTGCTTATATATACCACACCTTGTTTATCCATTTCTCTGTTGGAGGACATCATCTTATTTTGACTCAGTTACTTCTGTAAAGTCTCTATCTCCAAATATGTAGGGGATTTTTTGTTTATTTATTTTTCTTTTTTTTTTGGCCATGCAGAATCCTATTACATAGATATTTCAAAAACAGTTATTTGAGGCCTTTCAAAGTCTGACACCAATTTATACTTTCAGCTGTATACTATGCTTCCCCCATATGTTTATCCTCTGAATAAATTATTTATCTTAAAATAGCCATAGTCTTCCTCTTCCTGTTCAAGTTCAACCTACCTTTCAAGGACTTGCACAGTTTTCACCTTCTCCCTGAGGCCTTCTCAGGATCAGAAGAGAAACAGATCTTCTGGAGTGAAAAGATAATAGACATGGAGGTCAATGATGTGGACTCTTATTCTAGCGTTCTCACTTACAAGCCATGATTTTTTGAGCAAGCCAGTTCATCGCTCAACCATAAATTAGTACAAGGTAATATCCATCATACAATTATGCCAAATTACACAAATTAAAGGTCTGAAGCAGTGTTCAGAAATCATTAGTTTTCTACGTTCCCATGCCACTCCCATCTCCTTTCTTTTCCTACATTTGCTGTTTTTGTGTGAATTCCTCAGCTATAGTACTTATCATCTTGGTTTGTGTTATCATGAACTGTGTGTGTGTGTGTGTGTGTGTGAGTGTGAATAAGGTGGTGATTGAGGCAACAGTCACAATTTACTTGGCTTCCTAGCTGACTTCTGATGCCAAGACAAGAACCTAGCACAGAGGGGACAAACAGAAATGGTGGTGGCCAAGTAGAAAGGCAAAGGAATTGGACTCAAAGAAAAGAGGTAGGATTTCATCCCATCTCTGTTATCCTAGCTACATTCACATAAATTGCCAATGAATGGTAAAAAATTTAAAGGCCAATGAAATCTGTGAAAGATGACTGAAGAGCTGGTCATCCTCAGCCCAGATGATTAGTCTCTGAATAATTGAAAATGGATGTAGTGTGATTGTTCTCTTAAGTGTTTTAAACATAGTAAGATGGATGAATAACCAGGTCATAGTGTACTTTTATCCCCAGATTTTTGCTATGTAATGCCTATTTCCATTCCACACATTCTCCCCTCTGCTGCGGTAAAGAGAAGCAGTACATGCCATACTTTCTAGCTATCAATAAAATGATCCTTAAAATGTACATATTGAGACTAATCATTGAGACTGTTTATAAACCTTGACTAATTAGTTAATAAATAATACCTAAGGGGCTTGCTTTCCCCATGACAGCCCCTCCCATGACTTCATTTCATGTGTTTTGGGTTTGGTAGGGTTTCTTTCACCTATGCCACTATTGTTAATGGCAGTTGCAAGTCAGAAAAAGCAAAGGGATTAACTCACAACTCAGATACAGTTAATATAGCCATTTAGCTGTTAGGCTGACAAATACACCAGGAGCAGCACCCTAGTGAAATGGACCTGCAGGAGTATGTTAGGGTTTAGATTCATCCAGAAGCTTAATTTCTTTTCACTGAAAATTGGAGGGTATACTCAAATTCAATGTTACCATATGCCAATGGAAAAGAAACATATGGAAAAGTTTTACAGCAGAAAACAGATAGTCATTGCTGCACTGCTTGCTTAAATTCAAAGGAGTTAATCATTTCATTTTAACAGGAACTTCCAGACAAACTGAATATTTTCTTTTGGTTCTCTTGGCTTAGCTGTTAACTAGAAACTTGGAAAACCAGTCAAGCTTGACTTTTGCTTTGGAGACAATTCTGCAAAGTGGTTTAGAGATTTTACTCTGCATCAGGGAGGCCATGGTTCAAATTTGGATGCTAATACTTAGTAGTTAAAAAACCCAGGGCAAGGAAAAAAAAAAAAAAAAGCCCAGGGAAAATTATAAATGTCTGTAATGCTCAGCTCTCTCATCTGTAAAAGAAATATGATACTGTCTACCTTACAAAATTGTGTTATGAGGCTGATGTCTGATAGGTTGGCATTTGAATAAATGCATGATGCATGTGTAATATATTTAGCATAATTCCCAACTTGGGGTAAATATCCAATAAATGTTGGCCATTTCTGTTACCAGAAGATAGTTTTCACTCTGTTTCTTATTCATCAGGTTACTCTTAAGCACTCAATACAAATGGGAAGCCTGGGACAAAAAGATAATTAAAAGCTAAAGTTGAAGGGAAAATGATTATTATGGTCCCTTATAGAACCCTAAATCCTTTTCAGGACACTTTAGGTTTGCCAGTTCGATTAATAGTTCACAATTACCCTCCACTATCGCCTGTCCTTTTCTTTTTTTTTTATTAAGTTGAAATTTATAACAAGCATTTGATGAGATAAAATGGAAAATGACTTAATCTCTTATCATGCTGTGGCTGAGCTGATATATCTCAGGTTTTATTTCTTGAGAAAAGATAGACCAAGTTTAGAATTGGGCTTTTATAGTGACTGTGTTTGGTGTCTTTCCAGAAGTGATGGATGTGATGATCATTGGGTTTGGCCAATCAGAATAAATTAAAATGGTCATGGAAATCTAGGTTTTGCCAGGTGTAAATATTTTAGTTGATGGATCAACTCGATTCTGGAGAAGTTTCCAAGTCTTACAGAGGTCTCATGGGAGGGCCCTGGTGAGAATCTTCTCACTTGGAGAATTTGTAGCAATGGTTACACAGGAATCACTACCAAAGCATTTTAATTCTTTAGCACCAATTTGGCCATGCTTCGATGTATCAGCTGAATGTCAGCTCTACATGTTTTTTCACATGGTTGATTATGGTCTCAGTTCCCCCAATTCATTGGAATCGCATTTATCTCAGCACACAGTTTCAAATGATGAAAGTTGGTATACTCTAGGCTCCAGAGAAAAACAGTATAGGACAGTCGTTAAGAATTTGAGTTCTGGAATTAGTATGACATGGATTTGAGTTCTGCCTCTGTTACTCAACAGTTATATGACCTTTATATATGAATCATTTGTATTTGAATATATGAATCACCTATACTTCCCAAAACTCATTTATTCATTCACACATGCCTTTAATCAACAGATATGTGTCATGTACCTAAACTAAATGTCCCAGTGAGTCAGTAGAGGGTGATGAAAAAGACTGATACATCTGACATCAAGATTATATTCTAATCAGAGAGGTATGATATAAAAATAAATGACTTCATAAGATGGTTCTCTGTGGTAATACACGCTATTAAGTAAAAGGCAAAAGAAAGAAATAAATAGGGAGAAATCTTTTCGAAAGGTGATCAGGAAATGTCTCTCCATGTGGGTGACATTACAGCTGAGACCTAAATAATAAAAAGCCAAATATGAACAGTTGGTCAAAGAGCATTGCAGGTAAAGTGAACAGCCAGAAAAAAGACTCTGAAGCAAGGATATACTCAGTGAGTTCAAAGAATTGAGTGAGGGAAGTCTGTTTGGAAGAGCTATCATGAGATAATGTCAGAAGCATTGTTGTTGTTCAGTTGCCCAGTCTTATCCAACTCTTTGCGACCCCATGTACTACAGCATGCCAGGCTTCCCTGTCCTTCACTGTCAGAAGAGTAGGCAGAGGTTAGATCCTGTAGGACCTTACCAACCACAGAGAGAAGCTGAGGTTTTAATTTTATATAATTAATTAATTTGTGTCAGAGTATAGTTGCTTTATGGAGAAGGAAATGCAACCTACTCCAGCATTCTTGCCTGGAGAATCCCATGGACAAAGGAGCCTGCTGGGCTACAATCCATGGCATCTCAAAGAGTGGGACACGGCTGAGACTAAAACACACACACACACACACACACATAGTTACTTTAAAATGTTCTCTTAGTTTCTGCATGATAGCAAAGTGAATCAGCTATATGTTTACATATGTCCTCTCTATATTTTGGATTTCCTTCCCATTTAGATAACCACAGAGCACAGAGTTGGACTATAAAGAAAGCTGAACTGCGAAGAATGGATGCTCTTGAACTGTGGTGTTGGAGAAGACTCTTGAGAGTCCCTTGGACTGCAAGGAGATCCAACCAGTCCATCCTGAAGGAAATCAGTCCTGAATATTCATTGGAAGGACTGATGCTGAA
Source organism: Odocoileus virginianus (assembly GCF_023699985.2). Classification (NCBI taxonomy): domain Eukaryota; kingdom Metazoa; phylum Chordata; class Mammalia; order Artiodactyla; family Cervidae; genus Odocoileus; species Odocoileus virginianus. The sequence continues at coordinate 24,962,016 of NC_069699.1, forward strand.
GCTGAAATGACAGTACTTGGGCCACCTGATGCGAAGAACTGACTCCTTGGAAAAGACCCTGATGCTCGGAAAGATTGAAGGCAGGAGGAGAAGGGGACAAGAGAGGATGAGATGGTTGGATGGTATCACTGACTCAATGGACATGAGTTTGAGCAAGCTCCGGGAGTTGGTGATGGACAGGGAGGCCTGGCGTGCTTCGGTCCACGGGGTCACAAAGTGTCGGACACAACTGAGCGACTAAACTGAACTGAACTCAGTGCACTGAGTAGAGTTCCCTGTGCTGTATACAGTAAGTGCTCATTAGTTATCTTCTATATATAGTAGTGTATATATGTCAATCCCAATCTCCCAATTCTTCCGGGAGCCTATTGCTGTTTTCAGGGAGAGATCACATGATCTCAGTGTCCCCACCTACAAATGTGATAGGATTGGTGGTGGTGGAATGTTAAAAGAAATAGTGTGTATAAATTGTTCCATGGTCTGTGGAATATGTTAGCAAGTATATTAAAAGCTAGTCAATAGCTAGTAGATTAAAAAGGTTTGGCCTCTGTTGTCTAGCCAGGAGGCATCCTTCTATCTCCTATGTGAAGGAAAAGAGAACAAAAGATTAAACCAAATGGACCTTGGCAAAGAACAAACAAGCATTCTGGACCCTTCAGTGTACAGAGGCTTAAGCTGGAGAGCTGTTGACTGTAATTCAGGATAACAAATGTCTTTTCACTTCATGGAATCATGGCATGCTGGGACTGTCTTGTTTATGAGCTTGATGAATCAGATGAAAGGCTTTCCCAGCATTGTCTGATACTAATTATCCTTCAGTGAAACTTGTTGATTGCTGTAAAAAATATCCTGAAGTCTGCCTTCCAGGCAACCAGCCAATGGTACACCAGCTAATGCTACTGGTGTGTTGCCATGGCCTGAGATCCCTTAGTTACCTTTCCTGAAATATGGAATATCAAGATTCATGTTCTTGTTTCCATGATATGTCCTTTGATAGACATTTTTGACATTTTCTTTGGAGATGGTGGGTGCTGCCTTTGAGAATAAGGAAAATTTATATCAAATCCTCTCTGAGACCAGAGGCCTCTGACAGTATCTGTTTCCAATACATTGGGTTTTCTCTTTCGACAATAGTGTGTTTTGAAAAAGACCATCTCTAAGCTTGAGTTGACAGTCGGCATTATTTCTTTAAGAGGCATGATTCCAACCACTTCTTGAATGACCTTCTGTATGAGAAAATCCTCAATTTTCCAAGAAATAATAAAAGAGCAGAGGACAGCACAATTGCATGTATCTTCCAATGCCCCTTAGTCACGTTGACATTCTTTGGGGAGATGTTCAAACTGTCAAAACCCTTCCTCCTTGAGACCCAACTCAGTCATTGTCTGACCCAGTGACGTGGCCATTATGTGAATGTATAGAGTGAACACACCTCGTCACAGATCAATAGGCAGAAATCCACAAGGGCTAGCAGGCAAGATGGGACTAGTTAGGAAGGCCTGAACTGCTCTAGTATCAAGAAAAAGTAGGCAGATTGTTGTGACAACTGTCAGAGCAGACACTGATGCTACTTTTTTTTTTCTGGTTGCTATGACCATGAGCCCCAGAAGGTAATTTTGTATTAACCTTTCCACCTCAGTCCCTAAAGTGTCACTGAGACCTCTGAAAATCAACAGAGGATTATAAGAATTTATATCTGGTATCAGTCCTCAGTGAATGATGGTGTCTCAAAGAAGGTGACTGGCCCTGCCCTCCACTTTGAGGTTCTAGAATTTAGCTCTTGTCAGTGCCCCTGAGTCATCATGCTAACTATAGTACAGAAGACTGAGGTGGAAAACAGGGTGCTGATTTATTAGCACACAATGGAAAGGATAACTATCCCATGAAACTGAAGCCCCTGAATTTACATGACTCTTTCCTTCTTTGTCTAAGATACAGGAAGCAAAATATAGGATATATAGATATATAAGATTTCTCTGGTGACACAGTAAAGAATTTGCCTGCAATGCAGAAGACCTGGGTTCAATCCTCGGGTTGGGAAGATCCCCTGAAGGAGGAAATGGCAACCCACTCTAGTCATCTTGCCTGGAGAATCCCATGGACAGAAGAGCCTGGTGGGCTGCAGTCCATGGGGTTGCAGAGTCAGACATGACTAAGCGACTAAGTCTAGGATACTCTTTGTCTAGGATATAGGGAACAAAGATCACAGTCAGAAGGAAACCTAGTCAAATCACTGTAAAGAGATAAGCAATATTAAAAAGTATAAATTCAGAACTTTCTATATCTACAGGCTTCATTGCAGTGGTTTCTTTGGCTGTTCACAACAGAAATCAACACTGACTAGCTTATATTAAAATTTAATTTAAGATAAATCATATGGGCAAGCTCTATGCAAGATTCAACCCTGACAGAGAAATTTTACCATTGCTTGTGTCAAAAACCAACCCTTGGTCAGGGAGAAGAAACTTGGTTCCCACCCTCCCACCATGCCTCCTCCAGTCCCTAGCAAACAATCTGAATTATGGGTGGTGACTGAACTCTGAGTAGACTGAAAAGCAAATGCTCTGAGAGGAAAATCCCAAAGTTGCCTGATGGGCAGGGAATCAAAAGAAAAGGATACATAGGTAGATGCTATATCCCAAGATAGGTAGGTAGGTAGGTAGGTAGGTAAATAGATATCTTATGTCCTTTTATTTTGTATCTTTGACCTTTTATTTTGTGGTTTAGATGCTTTGACATCTTAGGGCCTTTCTAATCCTGGAGACACTGGCCCTCCCAAAGTTAGCTGATTCCTAGAGATAGTGCAGAACTTGCTTGAGATGCATCTTTGCAAGCAAAGCAATTCAGAGCTCGTACTTCCAACCACTTTCTTAACTGGGCACTTATTCTGGGTCATTGTCAACTGCCTTAAGAATCCTAGGACCGGATACCAGACAACAAAGAAAGGTTCCTCTGCCCCACAGACCCCTGAAATTATTCCAACTATAACAATCCTAAGCCTGCTTACCCTGCCTCACCCCTCCTTTGCCACAGAAGCCAAATAAGGACTCTTGCCCATGTTTGCTCCTCGGTGTCTCTGCTTCCTCTCTGATGCTGGTGCTTCCCATTGTGACCCTGTATGGTGGGCCTTGCCTCCTGTGTCTAGGTAACTGTGGGCAAGCCTTTTCCTTCATGACAGTCATTTCTGTGTCTGCATGTCTTTTTGTTGTTGTTCAGTTGCTCATTCATGTCTGACTCCTTGTGACCCAATGGACTCCAGCACCCCAGGCTTCCCTGTCCTTCACCATCTACCAGAGCTTGCTCAAACTCATGTGCATTGAAATGGTGATGTCATCCAGTCATCTCATCCTCTGTCATCGCCCTCTCCTCCTGTCTTCAGTCTTCCCCAGCATCAGGGTCTTTTCTAATGAGTCAGCACTTCGCATCAGGTGGCCAAAGTATTGGAGCTTCAGCTTCAGCATCAGTCCCTCCAATGAATATTCAGGGTTGATTTCCTTTAGGATTGACTGGTTTAATATCCTTGCTATCCAAGGGACTCTGAAGAGTCTTCTCCAACGCCACAGTTCAAAAGCATCAATTTTCAGCACTCAGTTTTCTTTACAGTCCAACTCTTACATCCATACATGACTACTGGAAAAACCATAGCTTTGACTACAGAGACCTTTGCTGGAAAAGTAACATGTCTGCTTTTTAATATGCTGTCTAGGTTTATGATAGCTTTTCTTCCAAGGAGCAAGCATCTTACTATATGCATATCTTACTATACCTGATTGAAAGAACTCCAGAGTACCCTTAAAAATGTACATGTTCACTCAAAAGCTAACCTGAACTGTTGGAGAGATGGCAGGTGGATCTCTAGTATGACATCTTTCTAAGGATTCTTCGAGTGTAATTTTGACTGGACCTTATCTGGGATTCACCTGCCGCCTTGATGACCTGACCCTCGTGTGAGATAGGACCTGGTTACATACCTCACATGATTTTAAGATATTCTTCTTCCATTTTCACTTCATTGCCTGGAACTGACCTCCAATCCAAAAGCAATAGTTTTTCCTTTCAGTATTCTGAGGGAAATGTTTACTTTCTTACAAAGTAAACAAGTAATTTTAGAAGAAAAATAATGAGTTCCATCTCAGTTGCCACCGAGAGTAACACAAATAAAAACCTTAAATGGCCTGGTGAGCTTTTGAAATCTTGGTGCTACCTGCAAAGACCGACATCTGATGAAGCTAACACAGCAGTGTAGGGGTCCGTGCCCCAGCCTTACCCGAAAGAGTTCATGCAATTTCCAAAGATCCTCTGCTTGTTCCCAGGGAGTAGTGAAGGCACCTGTAGTGCCTTTTGCCATTAGGTGCAATTTCTAGTCTTTTTTAAAGAGACAGACACTGCATGTGTGTGTTATGTGGCTGCCTTTTAGAGATGCTTTTTCTTTAAAATATTCCTGCTAAACATTTTAGACTGTGATCGTGTTTGGTGCCACATGACGAATGGCAGAAGGGGCTTGAGGGGAATCTGCGCATTCTGAAGTCTGAGGTTTTTTAAGTTCCTCCTGAGGGCGATTCTGAAGCAGAAGAAATAGTTAATTAAAGCCAAAAGGACCTTGAATTTTGTGAAGGTGTTTCGGATGGGGCTTAGGTGGAGGTTTTCAAATGTTCTCTCAGTCTCTTCCTCTCTCTCTCACAGTTCCCAGTTTGTGTGCTATCTGGCCTAGACCCTGACTCCTTATTTTGTGTGAATGTGATAAAAGGAGACAAAGGACCAGGAGTAAATGCTACAAAAATTATCTAAATAAAAAAGCACTGTGGATACTCAGCATCCACGCCTCTGGACTCTGAGTCCTTCTACCACCAGGGCACTTAAAAAAGGGAGAGAGAGTTTTATCCCCCTCAAAGGGTTTTTTATTGTTTTACATGGTATTCCATTTTCTGTTCTTTGTTGTGCCCATCTGTAGAATTCTTCTGCAGCTAAAACTGTCAGACAAAAGCTTGTCGAACACTTGAGGTGGGCGAGAAGGAGGTCTTCACCTCTCCCGCTAGACACTGACACTAAAGTGAACCTGCCAGCCGCTTTCAGAGCTAATGCCATCACTTTCTAGAGGTCACTCCAAAGTCTGACTTAAGAGAATTTTCCTGGAGCTCTTACACTTTTGGTAAATTGTCACACGTCTAAAAGTCCTCTTTGAGCACTAAGCCTTTTTTCAAAATCTAGAGTCGGAACTCAGCCAGGTTCAAAATGGAGTTAATACCAATGATCGTCCCAAAATCTATGAAAGGGAAATTTCTGAAATGTGGGCGAGGGAAGAAGAGGGTAAAGGCTTCGTGACTGAAAGCCTTTGGTTCATTCAGTAAATATTTGTTGAGCAGAAATTAAAGGTAAATACCATGAGAAGCACCAGAAAAGGTGTCTTTGAATAAGGGACAGTTTGAGGTAATTTTGTCTGACTCTTCCTTGGGATGGGAATGTCAATAAATATACAAGTAGCTGCGCTGGGGTCTGATCTAGACCCTAAACTGGGAACCAAACACAGGAGTGTGTTTCACAGACTGGTGGCCAGTCTGAAGTCAGTTTGCAGAGGAACTGGGGAATATTCTGGCTGAAACTCCTGCTAAGTTCCTGCTATATCTAGGAACTCCATACATACACTCACATCTATTCCTTACACTAACAGTGTTCAGTGAATACTCTCACCTACCTGCTTGTTTCAGTTATAAAAAATTGAAATCCAAAAAAGGAAAAAAAAATTGAAATCCAAAGAGCTTCATTGATTTTCACTCATTCCATTCAATAATATGTACTGAACACCTACTAGGTTGAAGCCTTTTTCTTTGGCTGAGGGATGAGTAAGAGGGACCAGATCTCTGTCTCCTAAGAGCTCAAATTCTTAGGTCACTTGGGACTTCAGGCAGTAATATGTTTTGTTTTTTTCCTTAAAGTCAATGAGTGGGAGTTGTTTGTGTTCACAAAATCATGTGAACAAAAGCTATAATTTCATCTCAGATTTCTCATATCTGTTTGCCATACTGTCAGAAATTCCTTAGACTCCAAAGCCAGACTCCTTCCAGTATCCCAGGAGAGTTTACCAAGAGAATTTAGAAGAATTTGTTCGTATCTTGGATTTTCCCATTTCACATCCTTTGACATTGCCCTTGATGTTGTTTTCAACTTCATGTTATCCATAGCACAATGATGGATAAACTAGAGAGTGGAAGTCAATGTGTGATTTACTCTAGATAAAGTTAGATTTTGAGGTTTGGGAAGTTTAACCTTTTGTTACTGTCATTACTAGTCTTTGAAATCCTCAGTTCACCTTATGTCAAATTTTATTCAGCACAATTTTCTTAACTCTGCACACCCTTGAAAATATGTATGTGGGTAATAGGTCAGGGATGAGGAGCAGTGAAGAGAGTCATACCCTGCACTTGGTAGAATGTTAACAATTTGATTGAATTTGAAAATAGAGCTATGAAAGTGTGCTAACAATAAAAAGTAAGACTTTCACACTAAAGTACCCAAGAATAATAGGAAGTATATGTACTGGTGCATGTGGTGGAAAGGGAGCCCATAATCTCTAGTCATAATGTCAGCTCACTAAGGACATTTTAAATATTCTTTTACAAGTCTATTTGGCTGAAATCATCACTTGAGAAGTACTAAAGAACCTGTTTTTATTATACTATTTTAAAGATATTGTTATAAGCTGAACTATATCCCTCCCAAATACATAGGTTCAAGTCCTAAACCTCAGTACCTCAGAATGTAACTTTAAAAGAGAGAATTAAGGTAAAATGAGGTTATATGAGTGGACACTAATCCAATTTAAGTGGTGTCTTTATAAGAAGAAATTATAACACAGACACAAGCAGAAGGCAGTATGCTGACAGATAGAAAAGTTGGCCATTTGCAAGCCAAAGAGAGAGGTCTTAGAAGAAACCAATCCCATAGACACCTTGATCTATGATTTCCAGTTTCCAGACTCATGAGAAAAATACATTTCTGTTGTTTAAGTCACCCCATCTGTCTACTTCATGGCAGCCCTGGCAAACTAGTACAGAGGTATAATCATGACTCTCAGTGAAATTTAAAGTGAACAAAAGCCATAGCTGCTTCCAGTGAAAATCCAAAAGAAGAGAAACACTTAGGGACATCAGGCTTGGCAAAATGATTTTGCAAATGTGTTCCAAACTGAGTAATATACACAGGGCAGTAACTGTCATCTCATTTAACTGGATACCACTTGAATTTCTGCGGATAAGAAGTATTTGTGTTACTGTTAGTATTCTATGACTTGTAGACCTGTAAAATAGCTCAAGGTAGAGATAATCCAGAAGGAAGGACGAAATATCTACAAATGTTTTGTTTGTTTACCCACTATTATCTCCCAACTTTTCCTTATGGAAGGAGGGCTTCTGGGCACAAAGGAAACTTAAGGTCTGTTTTTCCTTAAAATACAAATGGGACACAAGTCTCTGAGATTATCTTGGATTCATCTAGAATTTACCACAGGCCTTCCTCTCTTGGGACTTGGATTAGGTGCCTTGATGGTGAAGAATGTGCTAGAGAACAGACCCTTCTTAGAGGCTATAACCCAGAACCTAAAGTCTGAGTGTTCTTCCTTCTTCCCGGTTTGACTGATGGGGTGGAGGAAGCAAGGGGAAGGTTGTAGACACTCTCTTATCATCCAGAGACTGGCCTCAGGTCAGAGCCATTTGAAACACAAACTCTCTAAGCCTCTGAAACTCAACCATCAAGAATTGTTGTTTACTCTGCTATGTGTTTTCAGTTATAGATGGACTCTAAAAACTAAAATGCAGGGGTGAATATAATAAAACAGAAACAGTCTCACAGATATAAAAACAAATATTGAAACACTATATATTGAAACTAATATAATGCAAATTAAATATACTTACAAAGAATTATTGTTTTCTATTTCTCTATGCATTTCTTCTTTGGCTCCCTTTTGAAAATACTTAAGACACTTGAAAATACTTAAGACTCAGAAAGCTAAGATCATGGCTTCTGGTCCCATCACTTCATGGCAAATAGAGGGGAAACAGTGAAAACAGTGTCAGAATTTATTTTTTTGGGCTCCAAAATCACTGCAGATGGTGATTGCAGCCATGAAATTAAAAGACACTTACTCCTTGGAAGGAAAGTTATGACCAACCTAGATAGCATATTAAAAAGCAGAGACACGACTTTGCCAACAAAGGTCCGTCTAGTCAAGGCTATGATTTCTCCAGTGATCATGTATGGATGTGACCACAGTCCAACTATGAAGAAAGCTGAGTACTGAAGAATTGATGCTTTTGAACTGTGGTGTTGGAGAAGACTCTTGAGAGTCCCTTGGACTGCAAGGAGATCCAGCCAGTCCATCCTGAAGGAGATCAGTCCTGGGTGTTAATTGGAAGGACTGATGCTGAAGCTGAAACTCCAGTACTTCGGCCACCTCATGCAAAGAGTTGACTCATTGGAAAAGACCCTGATGCTGGGAAAGATTGAGGGCAGGAGGAGAAGGGGATGACAGAGGATGAGATGGTTGGATGGCATCACTGACTTGATGGACATGGGTTTGAGCAAGCTCTGGGAGTTGGTGATGGACAGGGAGGCCTGGTGTGCTGCAGTCCATGGGGTCGCAAAGAGTCAGACAAGACTGAGTGACTGAACTGAACTGAACTGGAGACACTTGGGGAGGTAAAGAGGAAACTTTAGAAACAGGGCAATATTTCCAAATACCAGAATTATCTCCTCATGGTGAACTTAATATATGCAAATGTCTATGCTAAGTAATTTCACATATCACCCCAGTTAATCTTTATACTGAGTTCCTTATGTGGGGGTATTATTAGCTCTGTGTTTTAGGTGAGCTAGTCTTAGGGAAAGAAATGTTTAAGTGCCGACACTAGGCTAGGAGCCCAGTTTTGTGTGACATCTAAACTCAAGATTTTTACCTGCTGTACAACTTCTTTCCTGATGAGAGGAGGAAATGTAAGCATAATGAAGCTCAGACCATGTTCTCATTAGCCCCAGCTAACAGGGAGGCCCGGTGTGCGGCGATTCATAGGGTCGCAAAGAGTTGGACTCGACTGAGCGCCTGAACTGAACTGAACTGAACCTTACTAAAATACTCTAAACCAGTTTCCATGCTACTAACTCAGTTAATCTTTCTTGAGTTTGATTATGAGAAAAATGGTCTGTGAAATGCTATTTTGGTTTTCTATTGCTGGGCAATTAACCCCCACCCCCCAGCTGAATGGCTTAAAAAATTTACTATTTCTCAAGATTCTGTCATAGACTGAAGGATCTATCTGCTTGTCTTCCTGATCAGTTGCATTTAGCTGGCAAGAGGGCTGGACTGGGGACCCAAGAAAAGTTCTCTCACATGTTTTAGGCCCTAGGGTTGCTTACCTGGGGCACCTCTGCTCTACTGTATTCCTCAGTCTACTACTTAGACTCCATCTCCACTGGCACCTCTTTCTCCAGAGCCTCTCCATATGCTCATGAAGTACATTTATTACCTTACAGCATGGTAGCTAGGCTCCAAAGCACCAGAAGAGGAAGCTTCTAGGCTTCTCACATAGCAACACTTCCGCATTGACCTTTTGACCAAAGCAAGTCACGGCCAACGCAGACTCAAGGGGAGAGGTAATAGAGTCCACCTCTTGCTGGAAGGAGTTGCTGGAGGTCATATTTGCACTGTGAAGGGAAAGGCTCTTCCTTATACAGGTCTGTCATGCAGCTTCCGCTCAAATAAATCATTCTGAGAAGTCAATGTCACTGTTACTCCTCTGATTAAAAATTCTCAGAGGCTCCTCCGTGCACACAGATAAAGTTCTAACTCCATCCTCTGATACTTAGTCTTTTATGATATGTCCTGACCTCATCACTACTACTTTACTGTCTTCTTTCTAGGTGGTCCTCCTCCATTTCCATCAATATTCCAGACTTGCCCCTGAATCTACAAACTAAAGATTTAGAATAACTTTCCAACATACCACATAGAGAAAGACATCTTTTACCTGTAACTCCATAACCACAATGATCGGTGTTTCTACAGAACTAAAACTAGTCACTTCGGTGGGAAAACCCAACCAAAGATTCAGAGCTGTGCTGTGAATTGAATAAGGTGTCAACATATTCTTTGATGGTTCTCTGCCAGATTCTGCTGATTTTAGAACATGCCCTGTATTAGAGACAAACAGATCATCACCAGTCAAATACCCATGAGTAGTTGCAGCATAGGATTTCCAAGCAGCCTTTTCATTTTTAGTGTAAAAGCTGGTATAAATATTTATTCATGTGTCAGGTCGTTTCAGTTGAAGTTATGGGGTAAAGCAGACAAGGACATTTATCACATTAAAAATGGTATATTTCAATGTTTTGATTCATATAATGAACCTTCTCAGAATCCACTATTCATGGGCATAGCATCTGGAAAGCTATTTAATGATCATAAGTTTTATCTAATAAATAAGTCAGCTTTGTCAAAATGATGTATGTTAAACAGTATCCTTAGGAACATAAAAAAAGAATGGAGACTATATTTCACTCTTTTCACTCTTGTCTCTACTGCCTTAGTATTTTTAGGAAGTTTTCCCAAAACAGCCATAGAACTTCCAGAAAGGACACTTGAAATAGGGCCATTTTTCTTTTAAACTGTAAGCGTTATCATTCATCATCTCTTTGGGATATTGAATATAGTATCATATATCTGCTTCCATTGTTCTCACACAATAGTTGCCAAACACTTGTGAAAAATGAGAATGTAAGAAGTTTACATTTTTAGTTATTATCAAGGGCTAAAAATTACCTATTGTACCAGTTTCAGGAAATGTTGGTGTAATGCAGATTTCAAGAAGAATAAAACAACTCCTAATCCAATTTTATCCTTCTTTTCAAACAGGTTTAACACTATGACCCTTGGCATGATTTAATGAAATGCTTCCTTTTTCCTGCACAAAAAAAAACAAAGGCTCAAATAACAGCTAGTTGAACCATTTAGGATTAGAATGTGTAAGTACCAAAATATTACAGTCACTAATAGAAGGGGTCATGAGACTTTGAAAGAAGCTAATCCTCAATTTATGATGTGTCTACCCAACATTTTAATTAAAAGCACATTAGGCCAATGCTGGATTAAATCTATAAAATTAACAGATCATGTCTTAATTCTTAGACTGCCTTGAGTCTAGACTACTGTAAAAATGCACAGATGCATAACAAAAAAAAAAGTACACTAAAAATTAAGAGTTCTGTGAATCTTTGGAATTCTTAGATCTGTAATACCAGAAATGAAGAACTCCTAATAGAAATAAACCCACAATAATCTAACCTCTGCCTGTGTTTCCACTTTCATCTTGTACCACATTTTGCAACCCTCTCTCTACTTCATTCACTTTGGATTTCTTTTGATTCCTCAAGCATGCCAAACTCATGACATAGCCTTTTAACTTGTTCCTTCTTCAAACTGAAACAGCCTTTCTCCCAAATTTTTGCAGGCTGGCTTCTTCTCTTCACTTGAATTTTAGTTCTAATGTCATTTTTACACTCTCAGAGGCAGGACATTAAACAAGTATTGTGATGTTATTTTACCCCCAATACATACATGCATGTATACGCACACAGAGGTGTACAAGGTGTATTGTATTAAGGTACTCACAGACATACACAGAGGCATATAATGTAGTGTATTAAATTGTGTCAATTTCTTTCTAACCTTATCACTCCAAAAGCAGATGCCATGCCTATCTTGCTTACCACGAGATCACTAATATCTGGCTCCTAAAATACATTGGATATATCTTTATTGAATAAATATATGGATGATTGGATGAAAGAACAGATAAATAAAGACTCCTTTGAATTCAAAGTGTATTTTCCACTAAGTTAATTGAAACCTATTAATGTTTCTAAACATCACATGTTGTATCAAAACTTCTGTTTAGTGAATGTTCACATGCATTTTTAATCTCTTGTCTCACCCATGACAAGCTGAAACAAAAATACGACATGAAAAAAAAATTCCCAAACAGGTGTAATCAACAAAGAGATCAGATGGTTGGCAAGGTTTTAAATAGCTTCTCTTTGTTCTTACCTCTCATAATCTTTCACAGGTTTTGGAGGTGATCAAAGGCACAGCTTTTATAAGGAGGAGATTCTTAAGAGGGAAGTGTTTTGACAAAGACCAAACTGAAAGACAAACAAAGTGAATAGAAAATGAGGGGCTTGGATTCAGGGATGAGGACACATTTTTTAAGGAAATTGCTCTACGGTGATGAAATGAATCATTAGAGACCTTCAGCAAGCAAGGCGTATGAATCACAAGATTTATCATTTCAGACCTGCTGTTCTCCACATGTCCATTTTTGGCACTGTAGTAGGCATCTGGGAATTTTATGTGCTGGATACAAAATAAATGATTAACATTCCATTATTAAAATTCAATGCCCTAAGCTCAGTGGTTGTTTTACTAAGATGTTGTCTGAGGAGTTTGATACCTCAAGTATTTATTGAAAGTCTTTAGTCTGGTCAGGAGTATCCAAAATCTTGTAACATGGCCTTGCTCCTTGAGAACTGAATTTCTCTGCAAAGATTATTCTCTAAGAGAAACTTAGTTTAGTCATATTATATAACCATTCTGAGCCTGTTGTTGGATATTTTCTCAAAGTTCTTTGGGCAGTTTTTGAGGTCCCACTCACTTCTTGCCTAGCAGAATGCTTTGCAGCTAATAAATGATGAATTGAATGGGCTCCTTCAGTTATTTGGAGCCTTGCACTAAGACAAATTTATTTGCTTGTCCATTCTTCATTGGGCTAATTCCTGTTGCTCTCTGATATCCACAAATCGCATTTCTCGACTCAATCAGTCATTTTGAAAATGAATTTACTTAATAAAAATAGCAATCATTTTACTTTCACTCTCGGCCCTTATCACAATGACTGATTGTACATTGACTTCCCAAGACCTTTTATTTAATATCTGACTCCTGAGTAGAATGTTCACTCCGTAAGGACTAGGATCAGGGTGCTTTCATCCCTTTTATGTATGCTTGATAGAGTACCTGGCTTATAGAAGCCTATCCATATAAACTTGTCAAATAATTGAATGAACATGAATGAAAAATAGACATAGACAATATTTGTTCTTTGCTGCATCCATACATTCAACCATTTACTGAGTCAGCCCCTATTCATGAGTAGCTTATTATCTAGTGGGTGACATACCTACTGTCTACTACAATATGATTTGGAGGGGCTATCTTAAAAGTAGATCAGAATGGGGTAGGGGTACAAAGCTAATAAAATAAAAGCTGTGTGAGACCAGATAGGAAGGACAACTTAAGGAGTTTGGTTTCAATCATCTTGTAGTAGGAGTCCATAGAGCTTTTTAAATAAAGAAGTGTTCAATAAACCTGGTATGTGAGACGTATAATGCTTATGGCGCTGAGAATATGGTTCCTGGGCAGCAGTTACTGCTCCAAAGCTGGTGAGAAGCAAGTCTTAGATTCCAGGAAGTCCAGACGAGGACAGGTTTAGATCCACATTTATTATTGCCCATCAGAAAGTGGTTTCCGGGGAGAGTCAGGCTGTTGTTTCAAGAGAGCATCTCTATTTATATTTTAAAATATAAAGGAACTGGCCTGTATTGAGACTGTAACATGTGTGTTCCTGAATGTGTTGGCTTGTACTTTGTCAATTTGGCTAAACTGGACCTGCTTTTCCCAGAAGTCCCTTCCCTGTGTCATGAAACTTAGTGTTAGCCACAAGAGAAATCATGCACGTTATTTGCAAGACAGATGCAATGCAGCAACCATAGCTTTATACTCTGAAGGTTAGGGTGGGTGCATGAACCTTGAACACATTGTTGCCAGTACATGATGTTGGCTGGGGCAGCACATGGACCACAGGTAATCCGCCAGATTCTCTGCACTCTGGTCCAAGTATAGAGTGAGCCAGCTACTTATGCATCTCAATACCACATCAAGGTGGGAGACATGTATCCACTTGGGAGAACAAAGTGGGAGAGCACAGATTCTGCTTGTCCTCGTGGGTTCCATGCCATCATTGTGCTCATCCATATCTGGCTTTCCTTCCTTACTGCCACTCTGCTTCACCTCTGGTGATGCTGAGCTGGACACTAGATGCAGAGACCACAGCCTGCCTAAGCGTCCCCATCACCTGTACAATCATGCAAGGACTAGCTTCATAACGAATCCCTTGTTCTACAGCGTTCACAGAAGCCACAGCTCTTTGATCAAACCATCACTGATACACAACCTCTTTGTGCTTCATATTGTTGATATGACTAGAGGTTTCCTGAGCATACTAGGTAGAAGTCCTCATGCCAGATAGCACCTTACATGTAACAGGCACTCTTGTTGTTCCCAAATTATTGATAAGAAAGTTGAGGTTGAAAAGGGTCCATAAGTGATCAGAGCCATATGGTTAGTTAGGAGCACACCTTGGATTGAACCCAAGATCATCTAGGTCTTCTCACTTGCTGCCTACACCACCTCTTCCCAGAGATTCCATGGGCAAGAAGTAGGATCCGACTCTTGGAATTGGTCCCAGTGGCATTGGAGACCCTCTGTTGACACTTTCTGACACCCATGGTGCCACTTCATTCAGGTGACATTTGGTGTCTTGGTAGTTAAAATGGAGATAAGTGTTTCTATTTGTATAGGTGTGTTTGAGACTAAATGAACTGATAGATGTAAAGTGGCCCATAGGACTCTTGCTCCTGCCTCATCCCTTTCCCCCAGTCTGCTCTCAGCATCTTAGCAGCTTCAGATTCCTCCATCTACTGTCACTGAATATCAGACAGTTAGTCTAACCCCATTGCATCTTTTAACTCCCAGCAAAACTAACCTATTTCATGTCTCATTTCCTTGGAGCTGTGTTGTCTGCTAGATGCTTGAAAGTGCTAAAGTGAATTAAACAAATATACCTTTGTTAATTTATTACCCAGTTGAATTGTGTGCTCCTCAAGAAATACCTTAATCCTTAACCAGGTTTGACAGTAATTGACATCAAGAAGGTTACCTGAAGAGTAACGCTAGTGGCGAGAATTTCAAATAGGGACTCAGATCAGGGCAGAGTGTCCACGTGTGTTTGTGTGGGGTCATTTGACTGCTATCAGTCTGTGGTCCCCAGTGAGCTGAACTGGCTTTTGAAGAGTACTTCGGTAATGTAAAGTAGCTCGACCCTTTGAATTTCCTCCTTCCTTCCTAGCTCTACTAAACTCTCCCAGGTTTTCAGTAGAGCTTTTCTTGCTGCATTTATCATAAAGCCACACCCCTAATAGGCACTGGCCTTCTCCCTTCTTTCTGTCTCTCTCTCTCTCAGTAGGTGTGCTTTCATTCATTTCTATTGTAATTGCATTTAATGGTCTTTTATTCATGGCCTTTTAATATCAATTTGCACTTCAAATTTTACTGCCTATTGTTACATGAGAGCCGTTAATGGTGAACCAATGGATAAAGTGCATTTCTTTTTATAACGTGGACCAAAGATCAATAGTCATTATTCTTGGGTCTTAGATATAAGAAACCTGGGAAGACATCATCTTTCAGGATTCCATTTTGTTCAGTTCTAAATAAATCAGCCAGTATAAATGAGAAGACATGTATGTTCATGTGTATATTTGCATATATATTTTGCATAGAAATGATCTTTGTATGATAATATCCTTTCATATTCTTGACCTTGCTGTATTATTCTAAAAGATCATAAAATTGAAGGGCAATTTGCAATTCACGAGGAGAAATATGGCATTAAATTTAAAAGAGAGAAAATTGCAGAGCAAATGTACTTGCTTCATTTTCTTCTAGAGGACAGAGGTTTCAAATGAGAATCTGAGTCGTACCTCTATACATACACAGATACTCCACTGGTTCTCTTGACCCTCTTAAAAATTATTGTAAAGTGTTATGATGCTGAGTTCTTCTGTGATCCTAATTATCCTCCCACTATATAGTTACAGTTGTGGAAAGGTAATCAGTTCCTCTCTCTTCAAAAGTCTGTTTTCTCAAATCCAGTACAAATGTATTTAAGAGGAAAGGAGGAAAAGGCATTTTAATTTTCATCAACAGCAGCTACTTGTCAAGTTCCTCAACTCTTGAGATTTTACTTTCTAAGGAATCAAGTTAAAGGGCTTTGGGTGCAATGATAGGTTTTACCTAGCACAGACAATATAGACTTTTATTTTGCATAAATGGCCCCACAATTTCCAAGAAAGCAATTAAATGCACCACTGTGTCCACTGAACAATAAAAAATTTAAAGCACAATCACTGGGTGAAATTGTCTGGAAATATTGTGAGACCTGTTTGAACCTAATATTGGAAGGCACATTTGAGCCTCTTGAAATTCAGTATTAATTTTTGTTGTCATTTCTTTTAAGAAGCCTTTCTTGCCCAGAGAAAAATGAATCATCCATAGCCCAGTGTTACCTGTGATTTTTCACAGCAGAGAGCTGTACATCTGCCCTGTAGTTACTTTCATACTTCCAACCTAGAATCCTCCTGAGAGCAGACACTATTTCTGGATCCCAGGGCTCACCACAGTATATGATGGTTGCATGGTTAATGTTGTGGTTCAGTCACACAATTGTGTCTGTTTGTGACCTCATGGACTGCAACACACCAGATTTCCCTGCCCTACACCATCTCCCAGAGTTTGCTCAAACTCATGTCCACTGAGTCAGTGATACCATCTCATCCTCTGTTGTCCCCTCCTCCTGCCTTCAGTCTTTCCCAGCGTAAGGGTCTTTTCTAATGAGCCTGTTCTTAGCATTAGGTGGCCAAAGTTTTGGAGCTTTAGCTTCAGCATCGGTCCTTCCAATGAATATTCAGGGTTGATGTCTTTTTGGATTGACTAGTTTGATCTCCTTGCAGTCCAAGGAACTCTCAAGAGTCTTCAACACCACAGTTCAAAAGCATCAGTTCTTCAGCGTTCAACCTTCCTTATAATCCAACCCTCACATCCCTCAGTGACTACTGGAGAACCCGTAGCTTTTACTAGATGGACCTTTGTTGGCAAAGTAATATCTCTGCTTTTTAATATGCTGTTTAGGGTTGCCATAGCTTTTCTTCTAAAGAGCAAGTGTCTTTTAATGTCATGGCTATGGTCACCATCTGCAGTGATTTTGGAGCCCAAGAAAATAAAGTCCGTCACTGTTTCCATTGTTTCCAGCTCACATTTCATGTGATGCATTCTGCACGTAGGTTAAATAAGCAGGGTGACAATATACAGCCTTGACGTACTGCTTTCCCAATTTGTAAGCAGTCCATTGTTCCATCTCTGGTTCTAACTGTTGCTTCTTGACCTGCATACAATTTTTGCAGGAGGCAGGTAAGGTGACTCTGGTATTCCCATCTCTTCAAGAATTTTCCACAGTTTGTTGTGATCCACACAGTCAAAGACTTTGGAATAGTCAATAAAGCAGAAGTAGATGCTTTTCTGGAATTCTCTTGCTTTTTCTATGATCCAACGGATGTTGGCAATTTGATCTCTGATTCCTATGCCTTTTCTAAATCCTGGTTGATCATCTGGGAGTTCTCAGTTCACATAATTGAAGTCTAGCTTGGAGAATTTTGAGCATTACTTTGCTAGCATGTGAAAT
This sequence comes from Odocoileus virginianus, assembly GCF_023699985.2. Lineage (NCBI taxonomy): Eukaryota > Metazoa > Chordata > Mammalia > Artiodactyla > Cervidae > Odocoileus > Odocoileus virginianus. The sequence continues at coordinate 24,979,637 of NC_069699.1, forward strand.
GAGTGTAATTGTACAGTATTTTGAACATTCTTTGCATTGCCTTTCTTTGGGATTAGAATAAAAACTGGCCTTTTCCAGTCCTGTGGCCACTGCTAAGTTTCCAAATTTTGCTGGCATATTGAATGCAGCACTTTAACAGCATGGAGTTTATAAATCTTTAGTGGAGTGGATGGAAGGTTGACACTGACTTGACACTTCAAAATATGATAAAGTACTTTGCTTTTGGTGGGATTGGGTAAAAGTGAGCATGTAGGGATGAAGCACAAACTGGAATCAAGACTGCCGAGAGAAATGTCAATAGCCTCAGATATGCAGATGACACCACACTTATGGCAGGAAGTGAAGAACTAAAGAGCCTCTTGAGGAAAGTGAAAGTGGAGAGTGAAAAAGTTGGCTTAAAACTCAACATTCAGAAAACTAAGATCATGGTATCTGGTCCTATAACTTCATGGCAAATAGATGGGAAACAATGGAAACAGTGACAGACTTTATTTGTGGGGGGTCCAGAATCACTGCTGATGGTGACTGCAGCCATGAAATTAAAAGACACTTGCTCCTTGGAAGAAAAGCTATGACCAATCTAGACAGCATATTAAAAAGCAGAGACATTACTTTGCCGACAAAGGTCCATTTAGTCAAAGCTATGGTTTTTCCAGTAGTCATGTGTGGATGTGAGAGTTGGACTGTAAAAAAAGCTGAGCACCCAAGAATCGATGCTTTTGAACTGTGGTATTGGAGAAGACTCTTGAGAGTTCCTTAGACAGAAAAGAGATCCAACCAGTCCATCCTAAAGGAAATCAGTCCTGAATATTCATTGGAAGGACTGATGCTGAAGCTGAAACTCTAATACTTTGGCCACCTGATGCAATGAACTGACTTATTGTAAAAGCCCCTGATACTGGGAAAGATTGAAGGTGGAAGGAGAAGGGGATGACAGAGGATGAGATGGTTGGATGGCATCACCAACTGAATGGATGTAAGTCTGAGTAAACTCTGGGAGTTGGTGGTAGGGAGGCTTGGAGTGCTGCAGTCCATGGGATTACAAAGAGTCAGACATGACTGAGTGACTGAACTGAACTCAACTCAACTCAAAGGAAGTGTTAGTTGCTCAGTCATGTCCAACTCTTTGTGACCCCTTGGACCATAGCCCTACAGGCTCATTCGTCCATAGGATTCTCCAGGAAATAATACTAGAGTGGGTTTCCATGCCATTCTCCAGGGGATCTTCCCCACCCAGGGATCGAACCCACCTCTCCTAATGTTTCTTGCATTGGCATGCAGGTTCTTTACCACTAGCACCTCCAGGGTAGCCCAACATGTAGAGAACAAAAAACCTATTTTCCCAATTGGAGAGTAAGCTTAATAAATGAAATTCTCATTTATGATCTTACATTTCCATAAGACAGAAATCCAGTGGAACTAGACTGGGATTGTTACTTAGGCAGTCAAGGTACTGACTGCATCATGCTCTTATCTGGAAACTCTAGGAAAGAACCTGCTTCAAAGTTCATTCCAGTTGAAGAGGATCTGTTTTCTGGGCATGAGAGATTATCACAGTCGCCAGTCCACTGCACTTAATGGGGGAAATTATAGATTGATGAGGGTCATGGGGAGTATTTTTAGAATTTTAAAAGTGCTATGTTGGTAAGAGTTACTTGAGAAATACTAAGGAATACATAAGTGACATGAATAACAATACAAGCCCTGGCTCCCACTTCCTTTAGATGAAGGGCCTGTGGTTGGAGAAAAGATAGGGTCACCTGATCCCCATTGTCTTCTGGTTTTGTCCTGACTACCAGTCCTCAACTGCTATCCTGTATCCAGTCTTGAAACATTAATGGTCAAGACTAGAACGTGTACCTTCAGATTGAGAAAGAGGAGCCACAACTGATAGATTTTATTGCAGAATATTCCATTTATAGTACAATATAGATGCAAACTGGAGAACAAAATGGTAACACACTCCAGTATTCTTGCCTGGAGAATTCCATGGAGAGAGCAGCCTGGTGGGCTACAGTCCATAGGGTCGCAAAGAGTTGGACACAACTGAGCGACTATCACTCAGTCATAGATGCAAATCTAGTTTTCGTTTTTCATTTTGAAAGTTAGTTCTTAAGATATTTTCTGGGACTAAATGTACTTCAGCCATGTATGACTCTATGCGACCCCATGGACTGTAGCCCGACAGGTTCCTCTGTCCATGGGATTCTCCAGGCAAGAATACTGGAGTGGGTTGCCATGCCCTCCTCCAGGGGATCTTCCTGATGGAACCCACATCTCTTACATTTCCTGCATTGGCAGACAGCTTCTTTACCTTTAGCACCACTTGGGAAACCATATGTGTATATATATGTATATATATATATATATACATACACACACAGATACATACATAAGTACATACATACATACGCCTATCTGTACATATATACAGACATATGTACATACATATATGTACCTAGAAACTGAACATATATGTAAAACTGTGTTAAGTTCACTGTCACGTGTCTTTCAGTATGTGGCACTGGAAACACATGCATATAGCCCCACTCTTGCCAGAGACAGACACCAGCTGAGTTTACCATGATGCTCAAAAGCCACTATTAACCTTGAAACTTTTCTGCCCTGGAGATGCTTACATTGGGTTTGACAGAGAGAGTCCAACTTTTGGAAATAACTGTATAAAATGACTTAATAAAGTGGTTCATTAACTCTAAAGAGCAGAATCAATGATTTAGCTGTAATTTGTTACAAGTTTGCTCCCCGCACCAAGCTAGGCACTGTAGGAGCAGCAACTATTGGTTTTTGTAGGTGATACAGTTGAACTGGGATGGTGGTCTGCTCACGGCTGCAGATAAAAGGTCAATCTGTAGTTTGTACCTGGGCCCCAGGGAAGGCAGGAACTGTTCTTGGCACCTGTTGCTGCTGCTGCTGCTGCTAAGTCACTTCAGTCGTGTCCAACTCTGTGCGACCCCATAGACGGCAGCCCACCAGGCAAAAACACTGGAGTGGGTTGCCATTTCCTTCTCCAATGTGTGAAAGTGAAAAGTGAAAGTGAAGTCGCTCAGTCGTGTCCGACTCTTAGCGACCCCATGGACTGCAGCCTACCAGGCTCCTCCATCCATGGGATTTTCCAGGCAAGAGTACTGGAGTGGGGTGCCATTGCCTTCTCCCTTGGCACCTGTACCTGCCTTTAAATATCACCCTTCCTCTCAGATCCCTGGGTCTCACAGAACCACCCATCCCCTGTATCCACAAACCCTGTAGTGCATCTGCTACCCCACTTTCCACTCTTCTTGTGACTGTGTTGCACAGCTGGGCACCAAATTTCATCATCTTTGTCCTTTTCACCCATTTTCTGTCTCTGTTTGACACATCATGTGGAGCACTGATAAGCTAAATTTAAAGGAGAAGGTAATTCTACTTCAAGCATAATATTAAGTGACTTGGCCTTTAGAGATCAAAAGAAATCAGATAAGTGGACTAGAGGAATTCAAGGACAAGTGTAAAATCTGTTGGGTTTGTCTTTTTTCCAATTTCATGGAAAACTACTGGGACTATCCAGTAGTTATCAGTAATTGGAGGGTTGTGCACCAGCTTTACACAAGGTGTTGGTATTACAATTGTGAATTCAACAAAGCCCCTACTTTGATGAATTTATATTGTAGCAAGGAAAATAGAGTTAAACTAAAATGTTGCACATTTTATAACTGTAGTGTTGCAAAGCGCTTTGAAGTAGAGATACAGGATGTCATGAAAGCATATAGTAATAGGAGTTCTAAGACAATTTGAATGAGTCAAGAAATTTCCCTCAGAAAGTGCTATTTCCATTAGGATCTGAAGGAAAAATAGTGAAAGTAAGTCCAGAGAGGGTAGGAATGGCAGTTGAGGCAGAGGAAACTTGGATTCCCAGAGCAGGACATGTAGGAAGACTTCAGGTCTAGAAAGGGTGTGGCATCCTCCAGGACCAACGACAAGGTCAGTGTGGCTGGAGAGGAAGTGAGGCGGAGATGGCACACCATGCACGTGGCCCCCTGGGGTTAGCAGGGGGTCTTCTCCACACAACAGTTCAGGGACCCAGGCGATGGAGACTGCCATCTAGTAGCTGTACCATCTAGAGCACCAGTTATCCTTAGCCACCAAGGCAGGGGAAAGAGATACTGCATAAATTCATATGGGATTGTCACTGTTTCAGCCAGAGAGAGGGACACCTGTCACTTCTCATCGTATTACCTTGCCTGATCTAGTTACCAGACTCTGCCTAATGGCAGGAGATCTCCAAAACTTAGAGAAGCACCTGGGATATTTGATGGTCATCACTGTGTGTGCCACAGAAGACTTGGATGGTTTTAAGCAAGGGACAGTCATCGTCTGGTTTTCTTATCAGGTGCTATGTAAACCACAAGCCTAATTAGAAGGGTGATATTCTCCTTTTATACCCAAGCTTCCCAGGTGGTACTAGGGAAAAAGAATCTGCCTTCCAGTACAGGACACAGAACAGATGAGGGTTCAATCCTTGGGTGGGAAAGATCCCCTGGAGGAGGGCATGGCAACCCATTCCAGTATTCTTGCCTGGAGAATGCCATGGACAGAGGAGCCTGGTAGGCTGTGTCCATGGGGTCGCACAGAGTTGGCTATGACTGAAGTGACTCAGCACACAAAAAATAACTAAGAAGTCACAGGATACTACTGCTGTGCATCTATTATTGAGTAGAGCAAAGAATTAAAAAAAGAAATCCTCATAGTAACCTCATGGACAGAAGGGCAAGTTAAGACTGTATCTTTTTTTTTTTTTCAGTTTTCATAAATGTCTATTTCATTATTGGTGGGTAGCACATTTAACAGTTAAATACATTTAAATAATGTATAGGTGACTGCATGACTGCAGTATTTGTAACTAGATAAACAACCAATTCAACTAGAAACCAGCTAACAAGTAACTGTCTAAATATTTAAACTACAGCTCTTATTTAGATCATCCTTTGTTTTGATCACCTTCAGGGGGGTAGCGGGGGGATGCCTGCTGGTCACACTGGAAATATATTAAGGCCAAATCTTCTGATACAGAAGGCTCTGTTTTTAGTCCTGTGATGCTCAGTATTTTAGTTAATAACTTAAATAAGGATTTAGAAACCATGCCATTGAAATTTTCATATTGATCTAAAGTAGAAGTAATAACAAAAGATTGTGATAAATTGAGGAAAGACAAACGAAAGCTGAGGCACTCTGCTTGAGCAGGGAAGACAATAAGATACGGTTTGGGGGTCAAATAGCCATCTTACTATCCAGTCGAAAAATCAGGCACATGCAGTTCAGAAGCAATATTGTGTGAAGTGAACTGTGGGAAATAGATGGAGATTCAGTTCAGGATGAATAAGGGATACAAGAAAAAGCTGGGTTATTCACATGTTAAGATCCAGACAGGGGAAGCCTGATTCACAGCCCCAGCTGCCTTCTGGTAAAACCAGACCTCAGGTATTAATAGATTAAACAAATATGCAGTAGAGTTAACCAACTGTAGGAATTAGGGTCATAGGATAGAATGCACAGATCCAGAATTTGCTCAGAGCTTTGCAGCTTGAGGCCTGCTCAAGGTCTGGGGCATCGACTCTGTTATTTTACCTCCTTATTTCACTCTCCTCACCTTCTCGGCAGATCATCTCAGTCAGTTAGAGAGAGAGAGCTATGGCTGCCGTTGACTAGTTTCATCCCCAGTAATGCTCTGTAGTAGGAGTCAGCGAGCCTTTTTTGTAAAGGATCAGAGAGGGACCAGTTTAGCTTCACAGACTGTATAGTTTTCACTGCAGACCTACAGCGTACCAGAGACTAGTCTATGGGCTGAGAAACCTGCCCGAAACAAAACAGACTGTGCTTATCATGAAGTGTACAACCTAGCAACAGGGGAGAAAAGCGAGCACATCATTTGTTACAAAGGTAAAAGGCATTCTGCATCAGATGCTATGTTGTACAAATACAATCGGGAAGAATTTACAATGGTCAGGTGATAACGAAGTACAAATAAAACATGTTAGGGGA